>NC_090933.1:1368288074-1370688074 GCF_040938575.1 Ambystoma mexicanum | reverse complement strand
GCCCAGCAAGGCTTGGGACCCATCAGAAGGCTCCTGGCTGACAGGAGGCGCTCAGTCCAGTCATCCTATGCCAAGCAAGGCCTGGAACCACCCATCAGAAGGCTCCTGGCTGACAGGAGGCGCTCAGTCCAGTCATCCTATGCCCAGCAAGGCCTGGAACCACCCATCAGAAGGCTCCTGGCTGACAGGAGGCGCTCAGTCCAGTCATCCTATGCCCAGCAAGGCCTGGAACCACCCATCAGAAGGCTCCTGGCTGACAGGAGGCGCTCAGTCCAGTCATCCTATGCCCAGCAAGGCCTGGAACCACCCATCAGAAGGCTCCTGGCTGACAGGAGGCGCTCAGTCCAGTCATCCTATGCCCAGCAAGGCCTGGAACCACCCATCAGAAGGCTCCTGGCTGACAGGAGGCGCTCAGTCCAGTCATCCTATGCCCAGCAAGGCCTGGAACCACCCATCAGAAGGCTCCTGGCTGACAGGAGGCGCTCAGTCCAGTCATCCTATGCCCAGCAAGGCTTGGAACCACCCATCAGAAGGCTACTGGCTGACAGGAGGCGCTCAGTCCAGTCATCCTATGCCCAGCAAGGCCTGGAACCACCCATCAGAAGGCTCCTGGCTGACAGGAGGCGCTCAGTCCAGTCATCCTATGCCCAGCAAGGCCTGGAACCACCCATCAGAAGGCTCCTGGCTGACAGGAGGCGCTCAGTCCAGTCATCCTATGCCCAGCAAGGCCTGGAACCACCCATCAGAAGGCTCCTGGCTGACAGGAGGCGCTCAGTCCAGTCATCCTATGCCCAGCAAGGCCTGGAACCACCCATCAGAAGGCTCCTGGCTGACAGGAGGCGCTCAGTCCAGTCATCCTATGCCCAGCAAGGCCTGGAACCACCCATCAGAAGGCTCCTGGCTGACAGGAGGCGCTCAGTCCAGTCATCCTATGCCCAGCAAGGCCTGGAACCACCCATCAGAAGGCTCCTGGCTGACAGGAGGCGCTCAGTCCAGTCATCCTATGCCCAGCAAGGCCTGGAACCACCCATCAGAAGGCTCCTGGCTGACAGGAGGCGCTCAGTCCAGTCATCCTATGCCCAGCAAGGCCTGGAACCACCCATCAGAAGGCTCCTGGCTGACAGGAGGCGCTCAGTCCAGTCATCCTATGCCCAGCAAGGCCTGGAACCACCCATCAGAAGGCTCCTGGCTGACAGGAGGCGCTCAGTCCAGTCATCCTATGCCCAGCAAGGCCTGGAACCACCCATCAGAAGGCTCCTGGCTGACAGGAGGCGCTCAGTCCAGTCATCCTATGCCCAGCAAGGCCTGGAACCACCCATCAGAAGGCTCCTGGCTGACAGGAGGCGCTCAGTCCAGTCATCCTATGCCCAGCAAGGCCTGGAACCACCCATCAGAAGGCTCCTGGCTGACAGGAGGCGCTCAGTCCAGTCATCCTATGCCCAGCAAGGCCTGGAACCACCCATCAGAAGGCTCCTGGCTGACAGGAGGCGCTCAGTCCAGTCATCCTATGCCCAGCAAGGCCTGGAACCACCCATCAGAAGGCTCCTGGCTGACAGGAGGCGCTCAGTCCAGTCATCCTATGCCCAGCAAGGCCTGGAACCACCCATCAGAAGGCTCCTGGCTGACAGGAGGCGCTCAGTCCAGTCATCCTATGCCCAGCAAGGCCTGGAACCACCCATCAGAAGGCTCCTGGCTGACAGGAGGCGCTCAGTCCAGTCATCCTATGCCCAGCAAGGCCTGGAACCACCCATCAGAAGGCTCCTGGCTGACAGGAGGCGCTCAGTCCAGTCATCCTATGCCCAGCAAGGCCTGGAACCACCCATCAGAAGGCTCCTGGCTGACAGGAGGCGCTCAGTCCAGTCATCCTATGCCCAGCAAGGCCTGGAACCACCCATCAGAAGGCTCCTGGCTGACAGGAGGCGCTCAGTCCAGTCATCCTATGCCCAGCAAGGCCTGGAACCACCCATCAGAAGGCTCCTGGCTGACAGGAGGCGCTCAGTCCAGTCATCCTATGCCCAGCAAGGCCTGGAACCACCCACCAGAAGGCTCCTGGCTGACAGGAGGCGCTCAGTCCAGTCATCCTATGCCCAGCAAGGCCTGGAACCACCCACCAGAAGGCTCCTGGCTGACAGGAGGCGCTCAGTCCAGTCATCCTATGCCCAGCAAGGCCTGGAACCACCCACCAGAAGGCTCCTGGCTGACAGGAGGCGCTCAGTCCAGTCATCCTATGCCCAGCAAGGCTTGGAACCACCCACCAGAAGGCTCCTGGCTGACAGGAGGCGCTCAGTCCAGTCATCCTATGCCCAGCAAGGCTTGGAACCACCCACCAGAAGGCTCCTGGCTGACAGGGCAAAGCCTGCATTGTTGCCAGATGAAAGAGCGCCTAATGAACAGGAAGCATGGTCTGTGCTGGCTGACAGTAACCATGGAACTGCTAAAGAGACATTCAAGCATAAGGAGGCCTTTCTTAACAACACCTAAGCCCATGGGTCGCACAATGTACTACAAGAGTGCCCGTTTGATCTACTGTGAGGAGAGAAAACACGCGTTATTCGTGTTTGTAGAGTTATTTCTCAAAAGATAGCAGCCTTTTCTCATCAGTGTGATTTATCAGCCCTCGGCCCAGCTCATTTTGTGAATGTGCACTTGAGCAATGTCTAAATAACACCAGTCTTTCCGTAAAATGCAAACCGTTAAAATAGCGGACAATCTAACCCAGCGAGTGAAACGTGCACGCTTAATGCGTGGGGTACACAGTGTTCACACCTGTGTCCTCTGTCTGATATTTAAAACGAAGATGTGCACTTAATGGCACATGTTCTTATAGCAAATAAATATCCCAAAAGGTTCTGGTGCACTTGAGTGAACCAAATGAGGGTGCTGGCACAATGTATCCCAATTGAAGTGGAGGTGGGAGCATTGTTCGTGGGCTACTGAAGACCATCGTGGTCAAACCCTGGTGACAGCACATTCCTTTGCTGTGAGTAAAAACAAAACAAAAAAAGAGCGTTGGCTGAAAAGTCACACTGAATAAGGATGCCCAACTTGGTAGCTGGTATCTTTGGTAAGCTTGACACCAGCAGGTGGTCAAGGTCAGAGTCGGCCATGGTGGATTACCCAGGCATCACCCATAGTGGTGTACTAGTTAATACCTATTAATGCACAATAATAAAACCTGTGCTGTTATTGAACAGTATATTTTCTGATAATGTATTCCTTTCAGGATTTATACAAACATCTTGGGCCTCATTCCGAGTTGGGCGCAAAGGGATTACCAGCACCGGTAAGGACACTGGTGCCGGTAAACCCTTTGCACCCTATTCTGAGGTCTCTTAGCAGGTCCGTCCTTTAACGCCTGGTCTGACCAGGCATTATGGACGGGACCCGTTAAGGGACTTCAGAGCTAATAATGGTGCCGCAAATTGCGGTACCGTTATTAGCTACTTCCCCATTCCCATTGAGCCCCATGGGGGCTCAAATGGGAATGAGGAATGGCTTTTTCAATGGGGACTTACCGGTCCCGCAAAGGTCGGACTACACCGGTAGGTCCCCATTGAACCAAGTCGGAGTCGGTACCGGTATGGGAGGTAGTCATGGCGCAAATAGTGCCATGACTACCTCCATATTCAGAATGAGGGCCCTTGTGTAACAACTTAGAAAAGAAATGCAATAAAGAATGGATATACATATTTTAAAGTGTGTTTTTAATTTGCAAAGTGTTTTTTCTTGTCTACATAACTTTATTTATTAAAAATGCAACTATTCGGCTCTGTATTCGGTTCCGGCCGAATACTTGTCGAACTATTCGGTATCCGGCCAAATTCTTAAATCTACTATTCGGTACAACCCTAGTAATGACCTGAAAACTCAGTTTTGTCAAGTACCCCCAGACCCGCCCCCCAGTAAAAGGAGACAGGAGCTCACTAGGCCTGCAAGGGAGAGGACCTTGTGAGGCTCTCCAGAGGAGTTGATATAAGAGACTATGGGCTTCATTACGACCCTGGCGGATCGGGTTAAACGGCGCCGTAAAAGGTGACGGTGCCGTTCAACCCGTTCCGCCACATTACGAGGTCCCCTCGCGGGACACGTTAAGCGCACCTAGGAAAACCAGGCGTGCTTACTGGGTCCTGCGAGGGGAAGAGGGAGCAAACAACGGGCCATCTCGTTATGGCCCGTTGTTTGCTCCTTCTCCCATTCCCATTCAGCCCTATGGGGGCTGAAATGGGAATGGGGAAGGACCGTGTCCGGATCCTTGAGGGTGGAAATACTGGGCCATCCGAACTCGCAATGGCCCGGTAAGTCCTCATTCCGAAGGCCCGGACACTGATGCGATTTCGACGGCAGCCATGCCGCCAATAGCGGCATGGCTACCGGCCGAACTCGTAATGAGGGCCTATCACTCCCACTCCACAGGAGTTGCTCACTGCTATTTCTGGAAAGAAAGAAGCAAAGGGGAAACCCAAGACCTCAAGGAAAAAGTCAGACAGCACTCCTGTGCTACCAAAAATGACATCTACAACATTGTCCAAGATCACACCTGTGATCCCTCCACCTGCTGAGGCAGAGTGTGAGGTACAACCATGTGTGGTTGATCCAGTTTCTGAAGAGTCAGATCTGGAAGAAGGTCAGATTTGGTTGGAGATCTTGACCCTGTTGACCATCCTGAGCTGCAGTCTTTACTGGCAGAAGGTGGACCGAACAGGGTAGACTTCTGCAGAGGACAAAGGGAGTGCCCTACTCTCGGAGGTCTTCGACAACAGGCTGCTAACCAACTTGATGGGCAAGAAGTTGGGAAGCATAGGTTAAGTTGGGAAGATGGCCTCTTCTACAGTGAACCGACTGAGTCTGTCACTGAGGACTGCAAAAGAATTGTAGTGCCCCTTGCCAACAGACTCCAGGTCCTACAGTTGGCCCATGAGATACCTTTGGCTGGTCATTTGAGTTTCAAAAAGACCAAGCAAAGGCTTTCCCTCTACTTCTACTGGCCTAGGATGGGCTCAGAAGTTGACAAATTCAGTAGGAGCTGTCACACTTGCCAAACCTCTGGCAATAGTGAAGCCAGTGGTGGGAGTTCCCTTTGAGAGGGTGAGCATTGACATTGTTGGTCCCCTTGACCCTCCCACATCTTCAGGGAACAGGTTTATCATGGTTGTAGTAGACTGTACTACAAGATACCCAGAAGCAATACCTATGAGAACTGCTATGGCTCAGGCTGTGGCTAAGGCTCTACTTGGTAGTTTTACCAGAGTAGGGTTTCCTAAGGAAGTAATATCTGACAGGGGATCCAATTTTATGTCCCACTATATGCAAGCCATGTGAAAAAACTGTGGTTTCACTTACACGTTCTCTACAGCCTACCATCCACAGACAAATGGACTGGTAGAGAGGTTTAATTGTTCTATGAAGAGCATGATAGGTGCTTTAGAAGAACCCCGTAAAAGAAAGTGGGACCTTCTACTGCCATGCCTTCTCTTTGCTTATAGAGAAGTCCCTCAGGAGGGAGTTGGTTACAGTCCCATTGAACTTCTCTATGGCCATCCAGTCAGAGGGGCATTGGCCCTAATCAAGGAGGGGTTGGAGAGTGCTCCTTCCCCCAAGCCGGTCAGAGTGACTGACTATGTGATAGGTCTCCGGAGGAGAATGTTACACATGATGGCAGAAGCTAATGATAACTTAAAAGCAGGTCAGGCTCTGGTCAAACATTGGCATGACCAGAAGGCCAGCATGGTTGAGTTTATTCAAGACCAGCTTGTATTAGTTATGGTCCCAACAAGGCAGAGGGACTTGCAGGACAAATGGATAGGACCCTTCAAGGTTGTGGGCAAACTGGAGAGGTGAAATATTTGGTGAATTTAGGCAGACCTAAGGAAGGTCCCAGAGTCTTTCACATCAACCGTTTGAAGGCATATGTATAGAGACCAGAAGTGGGAGCTTTGCTTCTAGCTTCAGCTCAAGAGGATGAGGAGAGTGAACCTCTACCTGACCTCATAAGAGGTCAACCTTTGGATGAGAACATAGAAGGAGTCAATCTCTCTTCTCAACTGACTTCTGAACAACAGAGGAGTGCAAAGTGCTGTTAAATCAGTTTGCTTCCCTGTTTTCTCTATCACCAGGCTTCACCATTTGGGGCCAGCATGATATACTCACAGGTGACTGTTTACCTGTGAAAAACAGAGGTTACAGAATGTCAGAACATGTGAGATCCCACATCAAAGGAGAGGTCAACAAGATGCTTGATATCGGGGTTATAGAGCCCTCTACAAGTCCATGGTCTAGTCCAGTTGTTCTAGTACGAAAGGCAGGATCCAAGGAGTTGAGATTCTATGTGGAATATAGAGCTCTAAATGCAGTCACAAAGACTGATGCCCATCCTTTGCCAAGGACAGATGATCTGATGGATAGACTTGGTTCAGCCAAGTACCTCAGTACATTTGACCTAAGCTCAGGCTATTGGCAAATAGCCCTGACAGACCATGCCAAGGAGAAAACTAAACCCCAGCAGACATCTATCAGTTTAAGGTTATGCCTATTGGACTAAAGAATTCACCTGCTACATTCCAAAGAATGGGCAATCAAGTTCTGAATGGGATGGAGGACTTCTGCATGGCATACTTGGATGACATTGCAGTGTTCAGCCCTACATGGAAAGAACAATATTGATCACTAAGGATATGTTTTGCAGGCTCTTGAGCAGGTTCATCTGACCATAAAGGCAAGCAAATTTCAAATTGGTCAGAGCAAAGTGGTCTACCTTGGTCATGAGGTAGGAGGAGGTGAAATTAGGCCATTTCCCAGCAAAGTACAAGCTGTGCAAAACTGGGCCACCCCTACTACTCAAACCCAAGTGAGAGCTTTTCTAGGTCTCACTGGGTACTACAGGAATTTCATTGAGAACTATGGGATGATAGCTTCTCCCTTGAATGTGATCTCCTCTCCAAAATTCCCAAAAAAGGTTATATGGAATGAGGAGTGCACTCAAGCCTTTGAAAACCTGAAGAAAGCCCTTTGTCAAGCTCCAGTCCTAAGAGCTCCTGATTATCACCAACCCTTCTTTGTGCAGACAGATGCATCCAATACAGGTATAGGTGCAGTCCTTAGTCAACTGGATGAGAAAGGTAGGGAGCACCCCATTTGCTTTATCAGTAGGAAACTGAAGGATCCAGAAACAAGGTGGGGAAACATAGAGCGTGAATGCTTTGCCATTGTGTGGTCTCTGAAGAAGTTTAGACCATACTTGTACGGATCTACTTTTGTGATTCAGACAGACCACCAACCCTTGAGATGATTAATGCAAATGAAAGGGGGAAACCCAAAACTTCTAAGATGGTCAATCTGCCTGCAAGGGTTTGATTTCACCATTGAGCACAGAGCAGGATGACACCACCAAAATGCTGATGGTCTCTCTAGGAATGTTTTTAGCTGACTAGAGGTAGAGATTCATCCAGGAGTGGATTAAATCCTCCTGTCCCTTAGGCTTGGGGTGGGAGGGCGAGTGTTAGGGAGAATTCTCAAGAATGGCTAATTTCCCTTACCTACTGAGTCCCTCAGCAGCTTTGCTGGATTTTTAGGATTTTTTTTTCACCTGGTAAGAGTGTGAGCCTTTTATTCCCACTCTTACATGTGTTTTGCTGTGTGTGTTTAACATTATTGTGTTCATTGGGCCTCATTACGAGTCAGGCGGTAAGGGGTTTATGGCGGCGTAAACAGCGCCAACCCTTACCGCCTGATTCCGAGGTCCCTTAGCGCCATGGAGGACTTAACACCTGCTTTTAGCAGGTGTTAAAATCCATGGCGCTAAGGGACCTTGTTGGTAATTACGCCACCGTAATTTACGGTGGCGTAATTAACACCTTCCCCACTCCCATTATGCCCTATGGGGCAAAAATGGGAATGGGGAAGGGTAAATGGGGATTGGGGACTTACCGCCCCGCCAACCTCGGAATGGGGCGGTAAGTCCGCCAACCACCATGGCGTAAACGTAGTTTACGCCATGGTGGTAAAGGTACGACCCAGGCGGTAATTTACCGCCTGGGTCGTAATGAGGCCCATTGACTCTGGAGCCTCACCTACTCCATAGGCATCATTTGTTTACTGTGTGTTACACAGCACCTTCAGTGCAATGACACAGGGTTGTCTTTTAGATTTCCAAACTCAGACTCCATTTTCTGGGACAGACTACTGTCTCCCAGAACATGTAAAAATGCAATTGACTTTATTAGTCTATTTTAAATCCACAGACCCAGTACAACCTATTTTACATAGAGTACTGGAAAGGGTTAATACGTATCCCTTTTTGTTTGTATCTCTTGGAGCATTGTTTGGCTCGCTTTTCATTAAGACTTGGCTGGTGGCAGTGGTAACTACCCTATTTTTCCTACCGCTGTTATTTTAAATAGACTTGGTATTGTTTTAGGCTATCTTGGTAGCCTCGAACTTAAACCCGCTTGACCATATATGTTTTATTACGGTTCCAGCTGGGTTTATTCGCCATTTATTTTTGTAAAATTCTTTCTTGTGTTTTTCTTTGCGCGCCAAACCAGGTTTGGTTACTTTGTTCACCGTCTTTTCGTGGGGTTCTACACAGAAGCCCTCCTTAGGCGCCTGAAAGTCTGGGTAGGCGGGATGTAAGGGAGGGGTTTTAGGACCCCTGCCATGGGTTCCCTTGGTAACCCAAGTCGCACTCCTGTTTGATTGGCTAGGTGACTGTCCTCGGTGGGACAGCCACCCTGCTGTGTGATTGACAGCCAGGCTGTGTGAATGGGGGAAAACTGAATAAAAAGCAGGTCTCTGGGTCTGGAAAGACAGAGTCGCCACTGGGACGAAAGAACCAACGAGGAGCTGACAGAAGAGGACTCCTACAACGACTGACCGCCCGATGAAGCCCTGCTGCAGGTCCAAATCTTCAGACTCCAACGACAGAGAAGATCTTCCAGGAATCTTCTTCCCTTGAGCTGTTGGGACCAACCAGTTCACCCAAACTTCAAACCAGGCCCCCCTCCTCTGGTCGAATTTGCTGTACAGAGCTACAGTGTACCGGATAGCCAGGTAGGTCGGACCCTGCTTGGGTTTTAAGGAGCGCACCTTTTATTTGTTGCTTTGCTCTGCTGCTGGTATCTTCCCTGGGCAGTGCAGGACCCTCCAGTCTACCTACTTCGTGTCAGTCCGACAGTTGCTTCAGGAACCGTGAGCCTGCAGGAACTGCCAGGAACGTCCTCCTCAGCTACAGCTTCTTCTCCATTTAAAGGTACTGTTCAAATCCGGTAGTTCGTTTCGTTCAGCCGCGGCGAAGGTGTGTGAAACATTTCACCAATCCGAGGGCTTGTCCTTCTCTACTCTTTAAACTAACTTTTTTGGTGACCAACTTCTTTCTGAACTCTTGGCAAAGACTTAACCGCGAACTACCCTGAACTGTGTGATCTTGAGCAAATGACTTTTGTCCTATTGACTTTGGCCCTAACCCTTTTGAATCTGTTTTCCTCACTGTGGTTCCCTTTTCTAGATTGCCCTCCTTACTTACTTGTTTGTGCTAACCAATTTGTGTGTAAACTTTGTTTTTCCCTCCCCTTTAAGTTGCTGGAGTGCCCTTTTGCTCACACTTAATTTTGAGCCTAACTTGTCCAGGATCAATTGGGTGTGGTCTAGTATTAAAAGTGTGATTTTTCAACTGCTTTACTTTAGTGAAATGTTTTATAACTGATGTGTAAATAAATGTATATTCTTTTGCTCAGAAACCTTGAGTCAGTGTTTGTTTGAATCATAGTAATTGTTGTCCTTTGTGTAACTATTGATACTGCTCACTTGCTCTGAGATAAGTCTGGCTGCTCAGCCATCGCTACCACTTTACTGTGTAGTACAGGCTTGTACCAAAGGTGAATTTGTACTGTCACTTGTAGTCCTAATTGTGTGTGTTGTTCTCAAAGGGTACTGCATATAATTCTGCTTAATACGCCCATGGTCCTCCCCTATTGTTTTGGTCACTAAACCAGATCATTCTTGGAGGTTTTGCATAGACTTCCAGCAGGGCCACACCATCTCCGATTTCAATGCCTATTTTAAGGAAGGCATGGTATTAAAGTTAGATAGACACAACCATCCTGAACTTTCTATGGCAGCTTTCTGTGCTTACGTCACCTTATCTTGTAAACTTCCCACCTATGCCCCACTTCTTATCTGTAACTGCATACTTCATGTAGGCCCCATACCATGAGGTGAGGCTTTTCCAAATTGTGCACCCATATCAATATTGATCTTAACCCACCTGTAACTGCATACTTGATGTAGCCCCTTGTACCAAGAGGTGAAGCTTTTATCAGTCATTATACACACACTAATCTTGCCTGTAACCATTTGCGTATTCTTGCACTTGTACCATGAACTTTCTGTTACTAGCGCCCAGATGCCTCAGGGCTTGGTGTGCTGAAATAAATATAAAATAAATACAAAAGTGATCACAGTTCAAGGGTGTTTATTAAACTGTTCAAATGGGTGAGAAAATGCCTAATCTAAACCTACATCTAAAATGGAGGCAAGATACGACCATCAAACTATAATAATACAATCCTAGTGGAGTATAGTAAAAAAAAAAGGGTCTATATTAACAAACGATTGCCAATCCTTACTTCTATGCTACAAAATAGTGTGGGATAATGTTCACAAGAAAAGAAAGTGTTCACAAAATGATAAGCCAGGATGCTAAAGCCGTGGTCTTCCTTCCCCATGTTTTTAGCACGGGACAAGGAGTGACTCTTGAGCACAGCACACTTCTGGGTTTCTTCGGCAAACGTTTACAGTTCCTTTCTAAAATATCAGGGCTCCTGTACTCATGTCTTTCCTGCAAAGTCTCTTGCTGCAGAGGGCCTGATAGCTATGAATACAAAACAAAAGTTCTTTCTGTTAATCTTCACATCAGGTGATTACTCTTCACACTTTTATCTCCCTCAGCCGGGCTCCGATCCTTTTCTCAACATTAGCCCCCTTCAATCGTGCTCGGACCATCAACTCACTGCATACATCCCTCAGTCGGGTTCATGCGTGTCATCACAATGTTCACAGGTATCTCACTATTTACCCCAATTCACAGGCATCCCTCAGCCGGGTTCACGTTTGCCAATTATCACAACGTGTCAAAGACTTTCAACTGTATAAGGGATTTGGCTTGACCATCATAAGACCACTTTGACACCTCACGCCGGCCTCACCTAAGGCCTCTTGGTACTTGTAGTTTCCATAACCTTAGTTCATTACTTTTTCTTTGTTCAGGAGAGCAGTACCAGCTAGAGTCCTTCAAATGACCACCCACATGGTGCCAGACCAATCTATTTCTGGTGCCAGTTTCACTCACAAAAGACCTCTGTCTATTATCTTCGTTCTTCACATACAATGTTGCCACTGCAACCTTTAGCCTAACAGTTTCATCCGACTCACAGTCTGTGATGAACTCATTTTCATTTCCTTTGCAGCTGGAGTCAAGGAAGGTAGCACAATGGCAACTGCTTCTCCCCGCCCTGACAATCAGTGCGGGAGGATTCCATGTACCGCTGACATCCGACACACCACTCGTCAGCTGAGATTCCCGGTCTTACGTTTCCTTTCCCTGAGGTTTTGCAGGTCTCTGTTGAAAAGAGCAAGGATAATTCCCTCCTGGTTATCCTTTCAGATCTCCCCGCCCTTCTCCTCCATTTGAACTGATGTCCCAGAATGGCTGCTTCCTCGTGCATCCGGCCTTGCTCAAAGTGCGCTATCGTGCTCTGCCTTTTATCCCTGTGGGGAAGGGAAAGGGCAGTCAGTGTCAATGTGTCTATCGTCACCATGATCGCCGTAGCACCTTGAGAGGGCGGTAGGTCCACAACAAAATCAGTGGAAATGATCTGCCATGGCTGATCAGGCAATGAAAACCTGACCAAAGTACCCAAGGGTGGTGTAAGGGTTTTATTTGTGTGAAGACATATCACGCAGGAGGAAACGTAATCCTTAACATCAGCGGGTAGCGTGGGACAACAAAAACCTCTTTGGATTAAGTTTAGAGTATTGGTGATTCCCCTATGACTAGCCACAAGGAAATCTTGGCATAATCTAAGAACTTCCTTTTGAAGGGATTCCGTAGGAATAAGAACCCTGGGTCCACAGAAGTAAGATATTTTATTCTTCAACAACTTGTGTTCCGTTATAAGTTTGGGGCTTTGGGTTGCAATAAGTCGAGACGCTGATTCGATGCTCTTCAAGAAATCTTGTACAACGTGGATGAATGTTGCCTTGGGAAAAATAGGTTCAATATGGAACTTAGATGTGGATGTCGCTTCCTTTCGTGATAAGGCATCTGCCCTGAGGTTATTCCTACCGGGGATAAATCGAAAGGTGATGTTGTATGGTGAAAAGAAGTGAGCCTAGTGAGCTTGACAGCTGTTACGTATCTGGGCATATTGTAAAGCTTTAAGGTTATGACGATCCATCCTTACTTCAATGGAATAACGGGCTCCCAATCATAGATGCCTCCAATGCTCAAAGGCCTGCTTGATAGCCAGTAGCTCCTTGTCTAAAACTGTGTAGTTCAATTCTGCAGGGGTTAGAGTTTTTGAGAGATAGGCTACGGCACATTCCACTCCCTGAGGATCTTCCTGTATTAGGACTGCTCCCAATGTGTAGTGCGAGTCGTCTGATTCTAGGAGGAACCTCCTGTTCTGGTCTGGGGATCGCAATATAGGTGCTGTGGTAAATTCTTTTAATACTTCATTCTCATTGGCAGTCAAAATGTACATCCGACCCAAGGTATAAGGGTTGGTCTGGTATCAAATCAATAGCACAATTGTCTCTCCGGTGTGGTGGTAGTTCTGAATATGCTGAAACAGAGAATACTTCTTGATATTGCAGATATTGAGGGGGGACTCCTTGTATAAAATTGAGAACCGTGACTTCGGCCTGCTAGGAAACTTGAGCGGAGGGAACAGGAAATCATATGGCTCCCTGAGGTACACAGTGGGTTAGAAAATAGTCTGAGCCCAGAAAGAAGGTACCAGCCGTCCAGTTGATAAAAGGGTTGTGAATTCTCAACCAGGGTAACCCTAGAATTACCAGGTAATTTGCTGTCTTAATGAGATCTAATTGGACCACTTCCTGATGGGATGCCATGTTCATATGTAGAGGTTGTGCATGTTCACGTATGGGTCCTGAGGATAAAGGACTGTCATTGACGCTCTCAACCGGGATGGAGACTGACTTTAAAGAACGAGGGATACCATGAGTGATAGCCTAGTCGTTGTCCATAAAACTTCCGGCAGCACCACTATCAATAAGTGCTGGAACCTTAGTGACTCTAGTCTTTCCCCATGAAAATGTAACTGATATCACCGCCATGAGAGACTCTGGTAAGTTTGTGCTATGAAAGGTGATCTTTGTGGATGGAGAACTGTCTACCATGGCCCGTACCATGGCTCCCTCTACGGCAGAGCGCTGGCGTTTCCCCACTTCCTCAGTGGGGCCACGGGATAGACGCGGACTAGATGATCACTCACCCCACAATACATACAAAGCCCTATGTTTCATCTACGAGCACGTTCCTTGGGGTCAAAGGAACTCGGGCCATGCCAAGTTGCATAGGTTCATCTGGTGGTAGAGTTCTTCCAGCACTGGAGGTTTTTTTTAGATTTGTGGTTGGTTCTGCCAGCTGTCTGGGGGATCGATACTTTCGTCTTTCTGCCTGTCTTTCATGCATATGATAATCTAGTTGCATGACCAATTAAATCATCTCCGCGAGGTTGGGTGATCTGGGGACCGGAGAGTCCTCATTAAGTCCTCTGCAAAACAATGCTACTAAAGCGTCATCTGGCCAAGAAGTGTCAGTGGCCATTTGCTTGAACCGGGTAATGTATGACAATATATACTGAGACCCCTGTCCTAAATCTAAGAGTTGTTCTTGTGAGGCCACCGTTATTTCTTGTCGGCAACGTTTTAAGGCTGTTGACAAACGCCGGGAATGAGTCTAGGATTGGATTGTTTGTCGTAACTAGAGGTGCGTCCCAAGCCAATGCTGGACCAGTTAGGTGGGAAATCATGTGCTCTACTCTGTCCCTGTCCGTGGGAAAAAAGGTGACTTTGAAAGTAAATTGAATAGTACAGGCTTCTATTAATTCTTTTAATGTATGGGGGTTGCCATCAAATCTACCACTTGACAAAGGACCCAGAGGAATCTCCGAGCTGTGTGGAGACTGGAACATCTGCTGTCGTAATGCAGCATTTTACTGTTTTAGTGCCTGTACTTCGGTTGTGAGTGACTGTAATACAGCCACTAACTGCTGCATCTGATCCATGGTTCAGCTCGCAGTCTTGTTCAATGTTTAGGTTTTTTATCTTTTCTAGGCGTAGCTAACTGTAATACTTCTATACCAATTGTACATATAGTATAACAGGTTGCAGCAGTGACCTGGGTGGATGCAGCAGTGGGAGATAGGAGAAGCCTCCTGGTCACCCTGTCCTCTCCTGCAAAAAGCATAGAGTGGATATGGTTTCCAGTGAAACCCTCTGGGGAATAAAACCCTGCGGTGCTCCAATCAATTCTTGTACTTTCTGATCAGTGGAGATGTGGAGGCATGCCTATTCTGGAGTACAGCAGCCAATGAAATGTGTTCTTGGAACCCTGTTCTAAAATATTGTAGAGTGAAGGTCTGGAATTCGGTGTAGCCAGAGGTATGACTTCGGAGCAGTGTTGGTTGCTAGGGAAACCCTTTGGTACACACACGCTTCACAAGCGTGGCATGAGGGGCATATGAATGCGGGAACCCGCTTCACCCTTGAGATGAGGGCATTGAGAATCCACTAGGGAACCACGATGCAAACGCCAACCCGGAACTGCAGTGTTCGTGGAGGCCAGCCGGGGAAACCGTACGACGTGTAAGCGATGAACTGAAATGCAGCGCTTGCTAACAAGAGTAACTAAGCAATGGCTCTATGTTCTTGGCTTCGTAAGTAGTCTGGCAGTACTAGAGGGTGGAGTCCAATGGAGATAAGGCAGCCGGCAGACTGGAGCATTGCTTACATTGCTAGTCGCCATCTTAGTGTGGAACAGGGACACCGACGCGATATGTTTCCAGCGTTGTCATAGAGACCATCCATGTCCCTGATTCATTACACCTGTACTTATAAAGTAGCCGAACTGGACAGAAAATAAAAGGTCCATTTATACCACATACACCTATTAAAGGAGTGGAAAGAGAATCCATCAGCCACCCATGCCAAAGTACTATCATGTTTGGTTCCGGAAGATATAGACAATTTTGAACTCATTCCCCCCAACACCCCAAGTTGTCTACTCAAAAACAACAAGATATAAAGGATGTAATTACATCCTTCCCTGATGTATTTTCAGACAAACCAGAAAGAATTAAAGTCACCGTTACATTAGAACACCCAAGGGAAAAGTGGTACATTTAAAACCGTACGGACTCCCCGAGGCCCGTAGACAGATAGTGGTCGAGGAAGTAAACATATTGCAGCAGGCTAATATTATCGAGCCCTCTCCCAGCCCATGGTCCTCCCCTATCGTGATGGTCAACAAACCTGACCGTATCTGGAGGTTCTGTATAGAGTTCCATCAAGTTAATGTGATATCTGGCCTTGATGCCTAGCTCATGCCACGCATCTATGATCTAATTGATAAACTCGGAGCAGCCACCTTTCTATCCACTCTAGACTTAACAAAAGGGTATTGACAGGTACCAGTATATGGACCAGAAAAAGAAAAGACAGATTTCTTTTAACATCCTGAGGAATTTAAAGTACTCCCTTTTGGCTTACACAGTGCACCAGCCACATTTCAACGCCACATGGATAAAATCTTACAATACTATTCTGACTTCTGAAGAGCTCATATTGACAATATCGTTATTTGCAGTAAAACCTGGGAAGACCACCTTTTCCAACTACATACTATTATGAGAGTTCTCAGACAGGCCGGCCTAACTACTAATACATCCAAATGCAGACTGGCACAGTCGGCCATAAAATATATTGATATTTTGTAGGGAATGGAAATGTACAGCCCAACATGAGAAAGTGAGAGCTGTCATAAATACACCTACACCCAAGACAAAAAGGGATCTTAGAGCCTTTCTAGAGTTAATAGAATATTACCGCAGGTTTATGCCAAATCTTTCGGACAAAACAGCTAGGCCTATAGATAAACATAAGAACGACGAGCCCCAGAAACTTCATTGCTCTGACAAGGATGATATATGTTATAACAACTTAAAGCAAACTCGAGCGAGAACCCAATACTAAAAGTAGTAGACTTCTCCAAAAATGTTATATTGCAGCCAGGCGCCCCCCTTACCCGGTTAGGAGTAGTCCTGTCTCAAGTTTGCAAAGGATTAGAACATCCTATTCTATTCACAAGCTTTTCCCACGTGACAAAAATTCCTCTGTGCTGGAATTGGATGCCCCAGCCATCAAGTGGGCCATTATCCACCTCAGATACTACCTTTTAGGAAGAACGCTCACGTTAGTCATTCTCCCCTAGTTTGGATTAGCCAATGCAAAGAATAAAACCCACATGTCATGCAATAGTTTCTAGACCTGCAGCCCTACGGCTTCACAGTGGAACCCCATAAAGGTAAAGACCATGGGACTGTAGATTTCCTGTCCCGGTTCACCTGTGAAGATCATCAAACTTTGCAAGAGGAAACTTCTCTGCAACATTTCTGTTGACTTTTCTCAGGTCATCTGCGAATACACTTGGTACCCAATCACGTATTGTAATCTCTCTCAACTTGTTCTCTGTTGCTCTTGGTGTTATCTTCTGAGTTTCATGGTCTCCCACATTTCATACATCTGCAAGCTCTTTTCCACCCCCAGTGTAGACTTGGTCTCCCGCATTGGCGTCCAACTTTATCCCCAATTCAGCTTGACAACCCCCATGAGATCAAATTGCTTCTAACGCTTGTCAGTGCCAGGGGACCACACCGGTGGTGATAGTGCGCTGTACAAATGTCCTTTAACATTAACATTAACAATGTGATGATGCAGATACAGTTATCACCTAGTTTGGTCCCACCCCTCGATGTTCAGAGGTGAACAAAGGTACAAGCTGGCAAGTGACCTGTAACCAGCCAGTTTAAACATTAGTAGTAATGCAACCTCCATAAAGAGTAGAATAGGTCACGCTGTACAAGAAGAGTCATTTACAAGACTAGGGGGGTCATTACAAGGTTGGAGGTAGCCATGGTGCTATTAGCGCCATGACTACCCCCTTACCGCATACCGGGTCTGCGTTCCCTGAATGGAGAATTACCGGGCCATTCCAACCTTGGAGGACCTGGTATTTCCCCATTCAGGGAACCCATCCCCATTCCCATTCGAGCCCCCATAGGGCTCAATGGGAATGCAGACTTGTTAGCTCCCTGGTCATTTAGCGGCTCCCACTAAGGGCGCCTGGTAAAACCAGCCGCCCTTAGCGGGACCCGCTAAAGGACTTTGTAATGTGGTGGTAAGGGGTTAACGGCACCGGCACCCTTACCGGTGCCGTTAACATCTTACCGCCAACCTCAGAATGAGGCCCTAGGAAAAGGATGCAGCATACACATAATAGGGTTACAAAAGTATCGGAGATGAGCAGGTAGGTGTAGGTTTCAGAATACATGAGCAGGGGATTAACTGTCGTGGTATGCAATGAACAAGGCACGAAGAACATTAACATGATGGAGAAAGAACCAAAGTTCCACCATCTTTGAGACAGAACTCTGTAAGACCTCCATTTTAAAATACTGAATCCTGACAGTAAAATTGCTGTGTACAGTTTCAGCTCCAATGATGTTCAGATAGAAGCCAAGACACCATGGTCAGTGCAATAGAAACTACACAAGATAACATTGTGTTAAAGCGTACAGGATGCAACTGTAAAGTAAATCGTTTTTTTATTGAGAGCAGTGAGAAAAGCACTGATAGCGTTGATCCCCAGGGGCAAATAGATACCATGCCAAATGAACTCATAGTAAAGAAACACATAACGAGTCCGGCGGGAGCCGTGCCAGAAAAACCGGCAGGCTGCTGCCGGACCGGTAATTCCATTACGCCTCCATGATTGCCGGAATCACCGGGGCATTACAACCCCGGTGACCTGGTAATTCCGGAGGTGAAATTCTCTAAATCCCCATTCCCATGGAGTCCCATAGGACTCCATGGGGATGATGACCATGGAAACACTGGTTCTGTCTATGACAGAGTCAGTGTTTCCATGTCCGCCTGCAGGCTGGTGGTGTTCAGGGGCTTCAGCTCACCACAGTCAGACCTGGCGGGAGTGATACCTCCCGTCTGCAGGACTCGGAATCAGCCAGTCCGGAAACAACTGTGGCGGCGGACTTACCCCCACCGTTGTTTAGGGACCGGTTGAATCATAATGAGGCCGATAGTGTTCTCAGTGGTCCTTGAATGACAGTGCACAGGCTAGGATAATACAGAACTCTGAACAGCGGTCTTCTGACACGTGATTGGGACTTCAGCTTACACTGCAGTACAATGGGGTGCATTATTATTTTTCCCAGGACTAACACTCAGAGGATTTTTGGTTACTCTAGGTGTGCTAAAAGGAAAAGCTTGTGGCAACAGTGATGTTTCCCCACTTATTGGGGATTTACGTTCTAGCTTTACTGTTTTTTGTCTACTAACTGTGGGTACCGGTCAAACATGGCCATGCCATGAAATTAGTCACCTGTACTTTTGCCATCTTGTCGTTTAGCCTTCTTCCTGGCCTACAATGCCAGGAGAACCCTTATAAGGACTTCCAGTGCCTGGGAAAGCAGAAGCTTTTGGCAGGCTATGGGAGGGCTGTTTGCATTTGCTGGCAGGATGTGGGCTGGGTCTGTCAGAACTGGTTTCAGTGTGTCTGAATGGAATGCATGAATGATCCCCCTAGTGGTCATGATTTGACCACTGCTGGTGTGTGTGTGTTGTCTAGTCCTGCTGTTGGCTAGTGGGAGTTTCAGCTCTTACCTGGATTTTAGGATAAGAAGAGGACCCCTCCACCCATTCTTCATTGATCCTAGAGGAACCTGAAAGAGCCAAGTATCCTATCAAGTTGTGAGACGTACAAAGACATCCAAGACCTGACTGAAGGAGGCCTGTCCTTGAGGAGCCCAGTATTGCTCTTGATCTTTAGTAGTCCTGCGAAGCCACTGCAACCCTTGGAGTGCTCCTGTCCCTGCCGAAGGAAGCCTTCGGAAGTGCCCTGGAATGTCCTGTGGCTGGCCAGCTTTCTTTTTCAGCTACAGTTTTTGTCACTGTACTCAGTTTTGGCCTGAAACCTGGATGATCCTCAGCTGGCCCAGCAAGACTATCTCCTGTAAAACGTTGGTGTCCTAGCATCAAGGGGGCCAAAGATAGAAGGGACAGTCCAACCACAGCTGCTGAGTCCTTTTGCGTCAGCGTGCGCGGTGACCACCATCCGAAAATTGATTACCTGACCAGAGTCCAGTTCTCAGAGAGGTGCTACATCGAGTTGTTCTGCAATTTACGACCGAGAGTCCTTGCAACAGTAAAATACACTAACCAGAGATCAGCTCGAACCTGCAACCCCTGGGAATGAAGGACTGTGATTTTTGATGGGAAAAGCAACATTGGGCACTCTTCCTTTGTTCTGCCAAGTTTGGTGAACGAAGAATCAGAGTACGGGGTAAGCTACAGAGTTTCTAACATACCCCTATACTCCCATTAGAAGTCAATGGGCTTATAATAAATGTTATTTCTAACACATTTGGCTCTGCCACCGCTTGCTTGTGCAAGACATCTGACTGTTCGGGCTACTTTTGGGCATTAGTCTAACTTGAACCCTAACACTAAGAAAGAAGGTAGGGTCTCTGGGGTCCAGTGACCCTACCTTCATTTTTTCCTGCATCAAGAGATCTGTGGAACTGTATCCTGAACTATTGGGCACAAGGCCCCAGGCAATTTAGGGCTGGACAATGTTAGTTAGGGGTAATCTCTGTGGGCCTTTTTGTGAATAATACTTGTCTAACCTTTCCTTTGCAGGAGTTTCTGATATGTATTATGCCCTGTAACCAAGTGAATGTATATATATATATTTGGTTTGATAGTGTTGGGTGAAACATCTATCTGCTTGTAGTCATTTTTCAATAGTGTGTTTTGGCCATAATTAAATAACTGTATTTTTATACATCCTGTCTAAGTGTAATCTGTGATTCCCCTTGTGTGACCTCATTGTGGACCCCTTACAAGCTCACCCCCTCTGAAGAACTTAGCCTAGACCGTCTGTCACTTCTACCTAAACTGATTTGGCTACAGCTTCCCAGAGTTGTTCCCGTCACAATATACATTGGCCTTCTATACACCAGGCCAGAGTATAGAAAATCAGTCCTAACAGAGTTGAAGTAGTTAGACTAGATTTTCTCATGTGGCTCAGACGGGGGTCAGGGCCTGCCAGTGGACTCAGGTCCAGTACAGCCTGTTTTTTTTAATTTTCCATTGGGCTTTGTAATTCAGTGAGGCTTGAATAAGAGCAATATTGTGCGCCAATCTTAATGCCAACATAGAGCTTAACATTAAACTTTCTTCCTGTTTTTTCTCATTGGATGCTTCCAGTAGCCAATCCGAACTCTGTCGGAAATCATTGCCCGGGGACAGAGGGAGTAGCAGGGGCTTCAGCTCACCACAGTCAGCCCTCTCGACCTGTTTCTTGGGATGGAATCGGATGAGGTTTTATGCAAATTAAAAAATGTATTTGTGAAGGAGTAAAGAGTATTGAAGTCAGGAAAGGCTATTTACCTGAAGCAGTCAGACAGGTATATGATGAATTTCATATGAATGACACATTTGTAATGAGAGGAGACAAACTGTTTCCACCCACAGGTGTGAGATGCAAAATTTTGGAGATAGTGCATGAAGGACATCAGGTCATGACCAAGACAAAACAGTTGGTAAGGCAAGATTATTGGTGGCCAGGCATGGATATTGAAATAGAAGGAGTAATTAGAGAGTGTTGTGCCTGTGATGATTCTGCAGAGGGATACATTACTAGGCAGGAGCCCATGACACTTATGTCTGTACCCACCATACCCTGGGAAAGGGTAGGGTTAGACATTGTAGGACCAGTCAGAAGTAATGGTAGCTTAAAGTATTGTATGGTTGTGATTGATATGCTATCCAGCTGGGTGAAAGTCAAATGGGTACAAAACATTTGCTCCAAGGACATCATTATTTTTTAAATGACATTTTCAGGAGAGAAGGGTATCCCACTACCATCATTACAGATAATGGTGTCCAACTAGTGTCACAGGAAATGACACATTTTCTAAAGGAGAATGAAGTCGAGCATAAAACCAGCTCCATTTATCATCCACAAACAAATGGTGTAGTGGAAAGGTTCAATAAAGTCATAAAGAATAGTATTAGGTGTGCTTTGAAGAGTGGAAATGACTGGAAGGAAGCAGTTGAGGACACCATTGTAGTACATAGGTTCACGCCACATGCCACAACAGGAGTATCTCCTTTCGAAATGCTCAGAGGAAGAAAGCCTAACACAAAGCTGTGTCCATCATGGTTAGGTAGAGCGTGCAAAAAGGAGTTTGATTTTGAGGAGACTGAAAAGAAGATTATGAATAGGCAGTTGGCCAATAAGA
Source organism: Ambystoma mexicanum (assembly GCF_040938575.1). NCBI lineage: Eukaryota > Metazoa > Chordata > Amphibia > Caudata > Ambystomatidae > Ambystoma > Ambystoma mexicanum. The sequence continues at coordinate 1,370,666,457 of NC_090933.1, read as the reverse complement.
AATGTTTTGATATGAGGAAAGCAGTGAAGATCAGTGAGGTATAAATTGGTGATCTAGTGAGAATAAAACTACCTGCAATGTCCATGAGTAGTTCTGCAAAATGGTCACCCATAACAAAGGTTGTAGAAAGATTTCATGGAGGGGTGAAAGTGTCAGATGGGGAGTCTGGAATGTAAACAGAGTGTGTAAGTGTTCAAAGGGTGATGCTGGTTTAACCAATCTGAATAAAAATAAGAAGGTCAAAGTTAGGAAAGACAAAGACGAGTTAAATAACAAGAGAAGTAATGATGATGCACAAAATGCACATTCCAAGCACGTCAGTAAGAGGCCTGCGTGTTTGAAGGACTATGTTAAGTAAGATCTTTGTAAAATGTGTAATTGTAGGTCAATTTTGTGAAGTTTATAATTGTTTTTCATGTAAATTTCGTAACTTGTTTTGCTCTTAATTTCAGTTCAACTACTATTAGCAAATGTTTGTTTTTGTGTGAGAAAGGGAGGTGTGTAATATCTTGGTTAATGTGTTTATTTATATGCAAATGTATTATTATGTATTGAGCGACATTGATGGAACACAGGGTTATGGAATAGAGAATGTGGAACTTCAAGGGAAAGAGGCTACTGTGGAATATGCAGTTCAGTTCAATGTTGCTGTTGATGAATCCGGTGGGTTATCTATGAGACTAAAATAAATACTATTTAAAACATAATCCTGTGTGAGCCAATATTTCAGTACCTCTCTCAGTGGTATCTTTCTCTGTCTCTTCTTTGGGACTTGGTAGCATTACCCTCTGAAGTATCCTTTGGGCTATTTGATCACCTGCCGGTCTCTGAAATGTCTCTTCTCCATGATTGTGGAGTAACACTTTCACGTCCCCTCTAAAATCCCGGCCAATCACCCCTGCAAGGGCATTGATACTGAATTTCCAGGCTAGTCCTCACTTGGGTGCCAACCGGATGTAGGTTCCCGGACGTTTTATAAGGACAAGATCTGTAAGGATAAGACGTCTTTCTTTTGGTGGAATGTTTTCTGACCGACTGCTACAACAGTCAATCCCAAAAGAGCCTTTTGTGGCCACTGTGGGGTTGGAGGCTCCATTACTTAGCATTTCATATCTCAGGGCCCCCCAACCTGTTTTGGCAGATCCCACCCCTAACACCATATGTGAGACAGACACAAAAGTAACAGTTTCAAAACCATAATTCAATGAAGTTCTGTGATTGCTATAATACCTAACTGGCCCTAAAGGGATTGATCGCTCAACTGATGTTTCTAAGGGCCGTCAATGTCTGTAATTTCAAAACCAAAATCCGTTTGTGTCTAAACCTATGCTTGCCCTCACTCTTTAATAACAAATATGTGAATTAGCATTCTTAAAGGAAAAATAGTGAATCAAAGGAAAAAATAGACCAAGACTGGTTTCAGGTGGTGTTCTCACCAGGTGTAGTTCTGCCAAATGTCAGAAGAATTAGTTCAATCAAAATGGTTTGCCCTCAAAAACTTCTCCACAGGGTTCTTGCAACAGTTCCATACAGTTCACAATGTACCAGGGTCTCTTGGGATTCCCTTCCCCAAGTTTCAATCCTTCAAGTTATCAACAAAACAACATAAGAACGTTTCTTCTAGGCCTCTCAGGGTTCCCTTCCCCAAGCCTAGGCCTTCTGGATTCAAATAAAAGTAAACTTTTTCAGAATGTGCCCTTCTCTTACTTATAGTTCTTTCAAGGAGCAGAATCAGAGACTTCTGAAAACGGCAGCCTTTTTTCTCCTCCTAAGCGCGGCCACTCTGATCTCTCAACCCCTCTCCTCCTTTCCTGTTCTTGTCTTCCTCTTAGCTTCTCCTTACAGGTGCCTCTTGCATCCCTTTTTCTTTACCAGTATTTCTTTCACACACTTCCTGCTTTATCGTGCACACTTGCACCTTTCCTCTTGCTTTGATTTCTCATAGGTTGCACCGCTTGCACATATCTAACTTTTTTGTGCACACTTGCACCTTTCCTCTGCTTTCGGGACACTTGCACCCTTTCCTTGCTTTCGGGTCACTGGCACCCTTTCCTTTCTCCGGTATTCCTTAAAGTTCACGTTCTTCTTATCTCTGTATACCTCTGCACCACGAGTGCATCTTTCTCTGTATACCTCTGCACCACGAGTGCATCTTTCTCTGTATACCTCTGCACCACGAGTGCATCTTTCTTTATGCTTTCCGCTTTCTTGCTTTTCCGCTTTCTTTCCTTCTGTGCCGCTAAATCTTGTCTGTTTCCACTCCTGCTCCAGCCACCCACATGCTCTCGAGTTTCTCTATGCACTTTCACCAGGTAGCACAGCGCTGGCGAGCAGTCTCCATGGGATACACTGGGTGAAAGGTCAAGATCTTGCCACCTGCCCCACCGACACCCTTGGGAAAGGCACATGTCCCAAGCTAACAAGCATCTCTCTGGAAACGGCAAGCAGGCCGCAGTCAGCAACACTCCAGCTCTCTGGAGACACAGCTACATAGCCATGCTGCAGCCCCTCAAACACACCGTGCCAGCGTCTCGGCAGACCGCTCTACTCCGGACTCTCCAGGCTTCTCCTTCTGCAGCTCCCTCATCCTTGGCTCTTCTGTTCTGTCAGTAAATCCAACTCGATCTCTGACTTGGGTAGTAGCACACCTTTTATACTTAAGAAAGGGGTCAAGTGGAGTTAGGTCTGAATGGTCATGATAAGAGTGCCTGTCCCTGCATGCCTCTGTGGGACAGTTCAATAGTAGTTGGTAGTAGTCTTTCCCCCTGTTTCTCACTGGATTTCCCATAGGTAATCCTCACTACAATCAGTTGCCTCTTCTTTGTCCCAGTATTAGTTAGAAAGGGGGAGGGGGAGATCGAATGGGATTGGAAATATCACATGAAGCCTGAAGAAGGGGGTTTTGATGGAAATGGACAGGGGGAATACCTTGTCTTGCACTTGGGTATTCTCCTCCCAATCCCTTGTGACCCTCTACACAGGTGATTCTCCCTCGCTTGTCCACCCCTATGGTTCGGATACAAAAGCAATGGCCCTTCCCTGGCCACCTGAAAAGAGGATCCCGGGGGAGTATGTGGGAGAACACTGTCATGATTCTCACCATTTTTTTCTTGAACCTTGTCCACTGCTGTTTTTGTTAGCGTTAGTGCCTTACTCCCCACTACTTCATCATCCCATCCATCTTTTGTATATACTTTACCATATACCAGTATCTGTGGTCGTTACCAGCAGCCGGGCTCTCCGCCTATCTCCTTTGCTCTCTATTTGCATGGTAAGTATTCCAATGTAAATGTTTTAGTTTCACCTTTTTCTGGAGCGTCAGTTATGTATTGTAGAGCTTCAGTGTGCTGCCAGTAATTGTCCATCATAGGTAGTGGGGGTCATTATGAGTTGGGTGGTAAGGGATTACCGGCACCCGTAAGGAGACCGGTGCCGTTAATTCCCTATCGCCCAATTCCAAGGCCCCTTAGCGGAACCATAAGGGACGTGTGGTCGGACCACACGTCCTTTACGGGTGCCTCTAAGGGACCAGGGCGCTAATAATGGGCCTGCCATGAGCAGGCCCGTAATTAGCGCCTTCCCCATTCCCATTGAGCCCTATGGGGGCTCAAATAGCGCCATGGCTACCTCCAATCTTGGAATGAGGCCCAATGTCTTAATGAAATTATCTTCATAGGGAAATGTTGCCTTTGACCTCCATCTTAATGTTGCTGTCTTCCCTTGGAAATGTCCCCGTGTTTGGAACATTGCGAGGTACAGGAGACATTGTGCTGTTGATACTGGTACCTCTGTTGCTACGAATGTTCTGGAGGCACTCATGGCATAGGGGGATCAGTGAGCAGGCATAGCAGCTCTCCCCTGTTGTATCCTTACCAATTTTTGACATGTGCTTATACCACATGTTGTTTGTTATATGTGCAGTACCAGTGAGGTATGTGTCTACTCCCTTAACGTCTGTGCCAACACTGCGATTACCTCTCCTTACCTTATCAGCAGTGTCTTCTGTACCGCCTGACACAGTAGTCCTTGCAGGTGGGTTGGGAAATGTTAGTGTTGGGTACTGCAGAAACATGCAAAGCAAATATAACTGCCAGAGGGCAGTTGCTGATAGCAGTAACCACACAGTTGTTGTAAGCAATCCATTTTATTAACAAAACCATACTTATTTTTACTTACGCTACTTTTGAGCAGCTGATGCGATGATAAAGTTGCCCTCCTGGAAATCGCGATAAAAGAGTGTTATTGTGTTAGTAGTTGCAAGCATCTTTAAGCTCTGCGTACTAAATAATCACTTAATGCCCATGGAAATATCTCTTCCCACATTTTCTGTATAGAGGAATCTCGTAGTGTGGGTAGGACAGGATATGCACTTTGCTCAAGTTGTGAGTACGTTTGGGCCAAATACTCTATGAACACTTGGTAGTATATCTCAGGTGAACGAGCTGTAAAATGTCTGGGCCTTCTGATGGCGTGGACGAGTTGGTTGTAAAATGCTTCAGGACGGTCAACAGGAGGTATCATTGAGTACTTAAAGCAACTTCAGGTAATGACAAATATCACTGACTATTTATATAACAGTCACAGAACCGTGCATGTGTGAATAAGAAGAATGTTAAGACAGTGTTCACACAGTTTGGTGATCAATATGAATTGTGCATGCGGAATGATCAAGTTTACTCAGAGTGGTACAACAATTTTTACTAGATGAGGCAGTGGAAGAGATATTAGAAGGATAATATATTGGGCCTCATTACAACTCACCCGGTATGGAAACAACAGTGGCGGTAAACCCGCTGCCACCGTTGTTTCCATACCGGGTGATCACGACTCCTGCAGGCGGAGTCAATCCCACCAGGTCTGCCCTGGTGGGTTTAACACCGCCCGCCTGCAGGTGGACGAGGAAACACCGGCACCATCACGAGATGGTGCTGGTGTTTCCATGATCCGCATTCCCATTGAGTCATATAGGACTCAATGGGAATGGGGATTTACACCATTCCGCCTCCGGAATTCCCGGGACACCGGGGTTGTAATGCCCCAGTAATTCCAGGGATCACAGAGGCGGAATGGTAAAACGAGTCCGGCGGTAACCAGGCGGTTTTACCGCTTCGGTTACTGCCGGACTCGTAATGAGGCCCATTGTCTTTTAAGTACTGGCTGTTGTGGGGATGGGGATCACTTTCTTTTACTGATCAAGTTGTACCAGTGTTGCAGTGGTGATATCAGGGACTTGGGACCGTCTGGCCATTGGGTGGCTAGCTGTCTCTTGTTCACTTGTACTTGGGATATTATCAAGTTCAGGAATGATTGGGATTGGGGCGCTAGTACTTTCTTGTACGTTGCTTGTTGCTGTAGTGTTGGCCCTGTTGATTTCTGTTGTGGCGCATTGGGGTAAGGCCAATGCTTTGCAGGGCTTGATGTCTGTAGTTTTACAGCTCTTTCTGTCACTGCCTCGACAGTGTGGGGACCGGTGAAATGAGGTGCATTACAGCATCTCGTAACATTTTTCAGGGGAACCTGTACCCCTATTTTAATGGGCGGTTCCTTTTGCATCTCTGGGAAATTTTTGTCGTCTTCTTGTGTGTTGTCTTCCGACCTCCCCTCTATCCGTTGTATCTGGCGAGAGATAAAAGAAGCGCTAGAAACAAGTGAATTCACATATTCGTACATTTTATTTCCAAAAACATCAGATGTCGATTCACAATCTTTGATGGCCCTCGTGTGTGGAGCCTTTTGGAGATGCATACAGCACCCTGTTACCACCTCGTAGGGTGTTAAATGGTGGTCGGGCCCAAGTTTGTTTCATAATTCGAACAGGAACAGGGGCAGTCAGTGGAGCCAATTCTTTTTGGTGCTCTGCTGAGTTTTAGCTATGCTTTCCTTCAGGAGCCTGTTGAGGTGTTCGCACAACCCATTGGCTTGTGGGTGATATGCACAGGCAAATTTGTATCTTATTCCTAACAGGGCCGTTATGTGCTGGAACAGTTCATTGGCGCAGTGAGGACCATTATCAGACCGTAGGACCTCACATACTCCCCATCTTGGAAAAACCTCTAGGACCTGGAATTCTGCTGTTCTCAGGGCGTCGGCATGGGAACATGGCCCAGCCTCTATCCACCTTGATAAGGGGCAGACCACCACAATCATGTATCGGTAGCCTTGAAATACGTTGATCATATCCACGTAGTCTATGTGGAGGTGTAAAAATGGGCCTTCAGGCCTGGGGATTGCTCCTCTTATTACTTTTAGTGTGTGTCTGGCGGTGATCTGCTGGCACGTGAAACAATTGCTGATGAAGTTTGCAACATGTGCATTTAGGTTGGGAAAGAACCATGATTCTCCAATGCGTGTTGCAATGACCTCTTTCCCTGTGTGTGTGGGATGATGCAGTTGTGTCAATGCTGTTTTTAGTAATGCAAGAGGCATCACTGCCTTCCCTGTATTTATTTGTCACCATAGGGCATCAGTAGGGGGCATAGAACATATTCTTTTTACCCAGAGCTCCTTTTCATTCATTGGTGCAGCTCCCTGTAGCTCCATTATTTGAGTTTCTGGAAGGTAATTGTATCCTTCTTTCATCAACATTCTTCTCACCCCTCCCCTTTCTTTTTGTTTTTCTTTTAAATCCAACATTTCTACAAAATATGATGTACACTTTGCATGATAGTCTGCTGCTTCATTTTCCTTTGAGATTGGGTCCTCCCCATTAGTGTGTGCTTGGCAATTTACTAATGCTAGTTCCTCTGGATACGTTACAACCCCTATTAGTTCTCCTAATAGTAATGCATGCTGTACTGGTGTCCCATCTGCTCTTCTAAACCATCTTCTCAGCCATCTTGCTAGCGCAGAATGTACTGTTGACGTTACGTAGGCACTGTCTGAGTAAATTGTTATCCTCTTTCCTTCACACTCTCGTAAGGCTAGTATCAGTGCTGCTAATTCAGCTACCGGTGCTGAATATTGTGGAGGTAATCGAACACTCTTCACTACTTCGCTTGTCCAGTCCTCCTTCAATCTGACCACCGCCGCCCCTGTTCTCCGGATGCCATCACATTGATCAATTATTGAAGAGCCATCAATGTACATCACCTCTCCCCCCTCAAGGATGTCTTCCTCTACCTTCCGTGTTTCAGTGTAAAATGATGTTTTCAGTGCAGTTGTGAGCCCATTCTCCAGGTTGGTAGATGTCTGCCATGAATTTTGCGGGGTTTACATTTTTGTACCTTACTATTTTCAATTCTTCTCCAGATAGTATGATTTCATATCCTGTCACTCTTTGTGTTGTCAATGTGCTCTTTGGCTTGTGCAGAGAGGGCATGTTCCACATAGAGTGTTGTGGAGAACCCCATATTTATTGACAAGGCTTTCTCTACTGTGAATGCTGCAGCAGCCAAGTGTTGTTCGCAAGGAAAGTGTCCTTTTATTAATGGATCTAATTATCCACTGTAAAGCAATTGGCTTGTGACCCATGCTTGTTTTTGTGTCAGTACTGCTTTCATGACCACACCGTCAGAGTGTGAAAACAGGAAGAATTATTTTTTGTAGTCTGGGGTCCCTAGAACTGGAGCTGTGGATATTGCCTCCTTCCGCTCGTTGAATGCCTCTGTCATTTCCCTAGTCCAACCCAGCTGTTTTCTTATCCTCTGTGCTTCTTTCAGAGCTGTGAGAAGAGGACATGTATAAGTGCTGTAATCAAAGACCCATGCTCTGCAATAGTTGAATAATCCGAGGAACCGATGTGGCTCCCGTATCGCATTTGGTTGTGGTGTGTCAAGTATTGGTTGTGCTCTTTTTGGTGATATGTGTCTGCCGTTTTGAGAGATCAGTTGTCCAATGTACAGTACTTCCTTTTGAAAGTGATATAGTTTGGTTTTGTCTACTTTGTATCCTTTTTCTGCCAGTACGGTGAGCATGTGTACTGAGTCTTTCCGGCATTCTTCCTCGCTGGAGCTGCAGATGAGGATATCATCCACATACTGTAAAACTGTGCTTTTTGTCTGGACATTACCCAAATCCACCTGTATTACTCTGTAAAGATGGATGGTGATTCGCATTACCCTTGTGGTAATGTAGTGTGATTCCACTTCTGGTTGCGGTACATGAAACTTGTCAAGTCTTGTGAGTCTGGTATTGAGAAAAACGCATTTTTGAGGTCAATAACGGTGAAATATTGCTTCGGCTGGGATGCCACATAGGATCGTGGCAGGGTTAGCTGCTACGGTGTACTCTGATTCTACAATGTGGTTAAGGGGCGTAAATCCTGAATGAAACACCACGAACCCCAGTTCGCTTTGCGACGGGTTACACTGCAGTGTTGCATGGAGATTCTGATGGTACCAGGATGCCTCTATCGATAAGGGTACTCATTGTTTCATAAATACCATCATCCACTTCTATATTCAGGGGGTATTGTTTAACCCTTGGCAGAATTGCTCCAGGTTTCAATTTTATCTGCACTCCCCCTATGCTTTTAATGCATCCCACGTCATAGGTACTAGTTGCCCATAATGTGTCGGGGTCCTTTGCTAGATCTTCCTCGCAGACGGGTGTTGGTGCTGCTAATGCCATTGCCATTTTCTGTGCAACTTTTCTGTATGTTACACGCAACCAAAAGTACACGCTCATCCTCAACATCATCTCGCTTTCCCCTTTCTGTTGTGAGAAGAGTTCCTCATGAGATACTTGTGTCAACCGACACCCTTCTGCTGGTGCAATTATCACCCTCCATGCTTTCCCTTCTTCATCAAGTGTGTGTACAGCAACCCAATCCTCTGTTGCCACAATCCCTTCTATCTCAATAGACACAAACTGTCCCTCCTTTTCGTCCTCTGGTGTCTCTGGCCTGAAGAAGAGGTACTCACTCACCTGGCCTTTTTCATACCTTCCCTGCAATGCCAGGCAGCCATGCGAGTGCCATGTCTGTCCCGTACTGGAACATTTCTGGGTCAACTGGCTTCCCCTTCTGTACTGTTTTTCCACAATATGCTTGAAGTATTTGTCTAGCAGTGAGCATGTGTATTCCTGGTGCGGAGCATACTACAACAGTATGTATATGTCACTGTCCTCTAACTCATAGAACTCTACGCATGTGTTCTTCATGTAGATTGGGTGTGTGAGTTTCCCGAATGTGCATTTTGCATGTGTGCTTCCTGTCTAACGTGGCTGCGTCGTTGTGATGTCTCTAACGACTTGAGGCATGGCTTCTTGGTGCTTTTAGTCGATTCTGTCCATGTAGTCATTTCCGGCTCCGTCTTATTACTGCAGGGTTGTATGGTCTGCTGGCAGGATACCTTTCATTGCAATTATCCATGGTGGGGGAAGTGGGGATTGGTGTAAATTCATACGATCGGTGGCCATGTTGTCCTTGTTGCTTCTCCCTCTTCAATATGTAATTTTAAAAAATGGTCCACTAGGTACTGTGGAACGTTTATTTTGCAGGAAAGAGTAGCAGGCACATGGAGCTCCACATGTACATATGCTTTTGTGGATTAAAAACACTCCACAGGTTAGTTTTGATGCATTATCAAATTTATAGCACAATAAGCAACGTGTTCTATAACAGATCATCAGGTCAATGCTGATCTATGGAACAAGGTGGAAAGGTTTCAAATATACATGTGTGGAAAGTACTGTCAAAGAAAACCTAAAAGTAAAGACAAGTCCTGCACTATGTGCAGATTTGGATTTCCTAGGCCTGCTTCCCCAGTTGGTCGAGCAAATAGTGTATTCACATCTGTTCAACACCACGTAACTGCTAAGTCAACAAAGAACACCACTTAAAATTATGAGCCTGTCATTGCTCAGCTTTGGGATGCCAATTCTGATGTACTGTATATTGCAGATAACACAACAGTTGCTGCTCGCTATGTTACATCATACCTAACAAAAGCTGAAAAGAGCAATACAGCTGGGGTGTGGGCTGACTTGTCAGCATACAAAAGTCTTAGTCAGAAACGGCTAAGGTTTGGTCTCAAAATGCTCTGACACAAGAGTGTGAAAGCTACGAAGCTGCAGATCGGCTAACTAGTTTGCCTGTATATGGGCTTAGCATCAATGTACTATGGCTAAGTCTTGGCCCTGCTATTAGTAGAAAACAGGTACTAAAGCCTATGACTGAAATTGAACAGATAGCTGAAAGCATAACTGATAGTAAAGAGATGTTGAAAAATAATTTAATTGAAACCCACTGTCCAATGCTACTCCTACTGGAATCGGGAAGTGAACAATTGCAGAGGATGGTTTATGGTACATGAATGTTGTACTGGTTGTCTGGTGAGACATGTAAAGGCAGGTCTCATTAACCATATGAAACTGTCTTGCTCAACTGAAGAGAAAAGGGAATTATTTTATTTTTGCCTTTTGCAGTTGTTCTCATCATGGCATGCAGAGAGTCATCTGCTTGGAAGTTCTGAACAGTAATTTCTTGCAAAAAAAGTATATATTATGTATCCAAGGTATGAACAGTTTTTAGAGCTACTGCAAAAGAAATACGACAAGAATACCTTTCGGCAGCTGAATTGGTAAAGGAGACTTCTGAGCCAAGTCAAGAATCTGCTGAAGGAAGTGAAAATCTGTTAGGAGAGCCAATTCTTCAAACAGATGTTGAGCTTGCCATGCAAGAAGTGGAGAGTGCAATCCAACAAACGGAACATGCACATAAAAATGTGGAGGCATTAGTAACTAGGTTAAATGAAGAGCAAATGGACATGATAATAAAATCAAAGATAGGTTCCTGCATGGTCATAAACATGATAAGCATGGCATGCTCCTGCGTCCAATACAAGGCTTTGAAGATGAATGTTATTGGACAAGCTGGGTCAGGAACATCTTTTCTAATTCATTTGCTGAGAGCAATGACACAACATGTGAGAGATTGCTCTCTCTCATGTATTGTGACTGCCCCCACAGGCTCAGCAGCCTTCAATCAACATCGGTTGTTGATGCTACTAGTGGAGCGTGACAATAGGCTTCAATATCGGAAACATGCATAAAACGCAGCAGAAGAAGTAGGGAGAGTTATGAGAAAATTAAATGTCTTGATTGTGGATGAAGGGTGGCTAACTTCATGCTAGCTTTCATTCACTTGCAAATGCAAGAGGTCATGAGGACTTGTAATGCCATTTTGTTTGGAGGTAAACATGTTCCCACCGGTCTTCAAGATTGTTCAATCAAAGGATAGTGGAAGAAAATGCTAGCTAGCATTGGTAATGAAAAGCTTTGGATGATTCGAAAACAGTCTTAAAAGGTAGACTGATTTCTAACATGTTTCATGCATGTTGCACTGGTCCTGATGTCATGTTGCATCTCCAAGAAAAGAGCATTCCTTGTGTTGATTTGATGTGTACACTTGCAGAGTGTGACAAATTCAACTCTATAATGATGCTCTAAGAGAAGCAACACATGATAGATATTTAAAATGGCACAATGTTTTGATGAGCAGCTTATTCCACTAGAATTAGTTAAAAGAAGAAAAGCACAATTAACTTAATTGGAACAATCCATTTCAATAACAGCAGGTCTAGAGTCAGTTGTTAAACTGTGCATAAACGCATGGGCAATGTTAAAACTGAACCTGCATGTTGAAATTGGTCTGGTGAATGGAGCAAGGGGGAGAGTGTCTGCATTTGATACCTTTCCTCACAGTACACATATATAATATATTTTGGTAAAGTTTGATTGTGCAGAGGACCCTCACTTGATTGGTCAGACCTCTCCATGCTTCGTGATTTTTAGGGATATGTTTGTGAAAAGAGCACCATTTCCATTGAGCTCTGCATATCTAATAATTGTGCATACATCACAAGGATTGACATGAGCAGCTGCAGTGATTGACATAGGTCACACAGTGTTTAAAGGAGGAAAGTCATATGTGGCACTGTCACGAGTAAAAGATAAAGGATTGTTTTTATTAAACCTTGAGACAAAAGTGACAGATGACATTTCCTGTGTGCTCTATGTTCCACATCTTGACCTATTACCTACTCCTGTAAGACTTATGCCAAGAAAAATGAGCAACAGGTCAAGGTACATTCAAAGAAAATGGTTCCTGTACATTCTGGAAAGGAAGACAATCTAACAGTATTGGAAAGTAAAATAGATGTGAAATACTCCTTTAGTAAGGAAGCAGATGGTGAATGTTACTCAAATGCAGCATTGTGTAAGTTTCAATCAAATGACACTACTCATGTAAACAGTTTCTTCAACAGAAGACAAAAACTTGTGTGGAACTTTACAGGTGTAAACTGTCAGTAGATGAAAGAACACAAGACATACATTCGGTAATGTCAATCAAAATGTGTTAGCTGTAGAAAGTAGAAGAGAACATATTTCAGGACATACTAAGAGGATAGTAAAGAATGTTTAATGAGTATTTTTGAGGTGTTTGTGAAGGAGACAGTAAGTGTAGATAATGTTATTGGAATCTCATATAAGTGGAACAATATGTGCCCACAATTTCTTTAGTTTCTTTGTATTTATTTATTTATTTATTAAGCACACAGTTATATTTCAAACCTTTGCTTTTCGTAAAATACTCCTCTCTCAAAGCCAAGAGATGGAACAACATTCTCAATATACCCCTCCAGTTTCCTTTAACAGCATGTCTCGGGTCACTTTCACAAGCCACCCAATTGTCTTCCTCACGTCAGACCTCTCTCCTTTTAACCATTGTTCTCTCTCATTCATACTTTATTAGTCTCGTCTCTTGGCTTGTGGTACTCTAAATGTTATTCCTTCTCAAATAACCATGAGTTAAACTTTCTTAAAACTCCCGGTGCATTCCACTAAAGACTCCATACATGCCCACAATGTCATAAACAAATTAGTAGAGATCATATGCAAAGGTTTTTATATCTTCCAGGACCAGATCAGGAAAATGAATACTTTTCTGATCTGGTAATAAAAGCTTACCATGATATGAGATGTAGTGAGTGTGGTTGTAATTTACAATCACCAATTCAAAATCTAGACTACAATAGGTACGTTTCAGTGATGTACCAACGATATGCAATGGATGGAAGACTAATCCTCCCATTTCAAACTTTAAATACGGTCAGATATTGATTAGCAAGAAAACATTTAAAGCATGTGCAATTATATTTTAATAAAGGGTGCATCCATTCATAATGGACATTTTACAACATGGGTGCATACAGAAGTAGATTAGTTTATATGCAATGACTCTACATTATCACACAAAGCTAGATTGCCTAACGGTTCCAGGTAGTGGTGTACTACAAATTCAGTTTCGAGTAAGTATCCGTCAAAATTCTGGCTTAAAATTAGATATTCTGCTTCAGCTGAATACTTAATTATCACTGGAAGCCGAATAGTCTCCCCTACAAAATACATTAAGTACTGCTTTGACTGGTGCCTTGAATCAGTCAGGCATGCCATGTATATCCGTTAAAAGGACCATTAAGCACATGCTGCTGTCACATTTCTGATTGCGTACATGTTAAGACTGATTTTCTATACTCTGGCCTGGTGGACAGATGTACAGAAGGCCAACCTATATTGTGACAGGCACAACTCTGGGAAGCTGTAGCCAAACCAGTTTAAGGTAGCAGTGACAGGTGGTCTAGGCTAAGTTCTTCAGAGGGGTGGGAGTGTAAAGGGTCCACAATGAGGTCACACAATGGGAGTCACAAATTACACTTAGACAGGATGAATAAAAATACAGTTATTTAATTATGGCCAAACACACTATAAGAAACATGAATACAAGCAGGTACAAAATACTCCTGCAAGGGAATCAATAGGTGAGTATCACACACAAAAAGGTCCCCAGAGATGGTCCCTAACTAATATTGTCCAACCCTAAATTGCCTGGGGCCTTGTGCCCTATTGTTCAGGATACAAAGACACATAATTCAGGAGGCAAGAGAAAATATAGGTAGGGTCTCTGGGGTCCAGTGATGGATTCTTAGAGCCAGGGTTCAATATAGACAAGTGCCCCAAATTACCCCCAACAGTCAGAAGTCTTGCCAAGGCAAGTAATGGCAAAGCCAATAGTGTTAGAATAAAGGTTATTATAAGTGCATTGACTTATAATGGGAGTGAAGGGGTATATTAAAAGCTCAGTAACTTACCCCCCTCACTCCGAATCTTCCCAAGACTTTCCAGAACAAAGGAAGGGTGTCCTGGCTTTCTTTTCCGAATTCTTTGGTCCTCGATTTTCACGGGTTGCAGGTTCGAGTGATTCTCCGGTTAGGATCTTTTGCTGGTGCAAGGACTCTTGATGAAGAAATGCAGAAACAAACAATGCAGCAACCTTCCCGGGACTGGAGGCGGGTCAGAAAAGGAGGTTTCGGACCGTGCACACCACGCACAGCGATGCAGCAGGACTCAAGAGCCGCGGTCGGACTTTCTGGTCTTTCTTGGTTCCCCTTGGTGCTAGGATGCCAAAATTTCACAGAGGGTTTAGTTGCAGTGGCAGCTGAGGGTGTGCCAAGATTCAAGCGGAAACTCAGAACGGCAATGAAGTTAACCCGGTAGCCCAAAAACAAAGCTGGTCAGCCACAGGATGATTCCCAGGTGCTTCCGAAGGCGGTTTTTATGCTCGGCATCGAGTAGGCTTCGGGAATGGATGGTCCCTCCACTCCTGGGGTCTTAGCACCTTGTCAGGCCTACTGCAGATCACGAGACAGACAGGGCTCCCCCAGGACTGCAGCAGAAGTTGGTTGCCAGGCCTCCTTCAGACAGGTTACAGGTTACTTTGCGGGTCTTCTCAGCTGGACGGATTCTTGGCTCCTTCAGGTTCTTTCAGGATCTCTGATAAATGCATGCAGGGGCCCTCTTCTTATCCTAAGAGCCAGGTAGGAGTCGAAACTCCCACTAGCCAATGACAGAACTTGCCCACACACACACCCCATAGTGGTCCAATCAGGACCACTGGCAGGAACACTCATGCATACCACTCAGAAACACAGAAACCAGGATGTGTATTAGGGTCAGACTGACCCAGCCCATATCCTGCCTGCAAACACACAAAGCCCTCCAGTAGCCCGCCAAAAGCTGCTGCTTTCCCAGGCACTGTAAGTCCTTATAAGGATCTTTCTGGCCTCTGAGGTTAGGAAGAAGGCTAAACAACAAGATGCAAAAAGAATGGGCAAAAAACCTTGTGGCATGGCCATGTTTGACCAGTAGCCACAATAAGTAGCCAAACGCGGTAAACGAGGTTAAGCTAAAACGAAATTCCCCAAAAAGTGGGGAAAAGTCACTACTGCCACCAGCCCATCTTTTAAGCACCTCTATAGTAACCAAAAAATCCTTTGAGTGTTAGTCTAGAGCAAAACAAAAATGAACCCCGACTCCCTTGGAAGCAGACCCATAACCCCGGTTCCGAGTGCCAGCCAGTCCCAATTGGGACCTTTTGGACCCTGTCCTGGCGCCAGTGGCACCAGGCTCATAAAGATGCCCAGTCCCAGCGCTGGAAGCGCCGGGCTCATAATGCTTGGGTGGACTTACCTGCAGCAGACCATGCTGCTTACTTACCTGCCAGTTGAACCCCTGATCCTCTTCTGTTTGGGACTACTTTTCCTGTTGGGTGGGGCAGGAGCCACTCCCTAGGTTCAGAACACTGGAACTCTTCTGGAAAGCAGGAACTCTTTTCTTACCTAGGCGTGGCTGTGGAAGGAGACACCTAAGCACTACAGGAGGCTATTTAAACCACACGCGATGGATGAATCTTGCTTTGCGTTATTCTGCATTCTCTGCAGCAGAACGCTCATCGTGTCTTCTGCTTCTGATCCTGGGCCTAAGGGAACAAAGGCTTACCATCCTGGAATCCAGTCTTCAGCAGCACCTGTAAAGACAAAGAAAGAACAGGTTAGCACTACGGTCTTCAGTGGCAGCGCATCTCTTACCTGGTCCATCGGCTGTCACCAACGCCTCGCGCTGCATTCCGGCAACTGAAAGACAAAGGCTTACCTACTCTTTGCATGCTCCGGAGGTCTTCGCACTGCATTCCGGCATCTGAAAGACAAGAGTTTACCAGCTCTTCGCACGCTCCGGAGGCCTTCGGCGCTGCATCCCGCATCTAAAAGACAAAAGAAGGTGCGTTTAAAGACATTGGGCAACTTTATTACTCATGTGCCATTACTCCTTCCCACGCCGAATCCAGTGGGTATTCCAGCACCCTTCAGCTTCTCTAAAGCTCCGAACTTGTACCTGCAAGATAAAAGGGACAGTTAGTTCGCATCGTGAAGCAGGCTACAAGCGCTTACTTACGTGCTTCCAGGCGCTTCTATTCCTCACGCGGGTTCGATCCTCAACTCTCATCAGCCCGCCATCCGCCATCGCCGGAACCCTGCAAAACAAGAGATATCATTACCAAAGACTTTTAAGACATTTGAAGGGCCCAGAACTTACCGTTCGTGCAGTTAACGACGGACAGCAGTCCTCTGAGGTCAATAGGCCTGCACCCTTATCCAGTGAAGAAACTGGTTACGGCACCCTGCCCAGAGGCAGATGGAGAGCTTGGCGTTCACTTACCTAAGACATCTTACTCTTCGAGTCAGACATACAGTGCACAGAGGTCCAGCCCAAAGAGCCAACCGTGTGTTACACATCACCTTTGAAGATACGGCATTCACCCAGTCAAGACCGGCGCCTCTGCGGGAATCAGGTGAGCGTTACAGAACGCAAAGCCTACCGCAAAACTCCCACCCAGGCGCTATGGAAACCTCGGATACCGACCAGCTAGCCCAGTTACTTGGGGAACTAAGAGCAGAAGTGCATGCAGCCCGTCAGGAAACGAATGCTCTAAGAAGGGAACTGATTATTTCCAAGGAGCGAACAGACGATCTCGCTAGACAATTGCTACAGTCACAAGCTGGACAAACTCCGTTACCCGCATCAGGGGCAAATCTTCCTTCAACATCCTCTACGAACCCAGTGCAGATCAACCTACCTGGGTATGTACCTCTGGCTCCGACCGAACGATTTTCTGGTGACCCAAAGAGGATTGCAGTATTTATTAATCAGTGCCGGTTGCACTTCTTATGCCGGCCAGCAGCCTTTCCAACTGATCAAGCTAAGGTAGCTTTCGTGCTTTCGTACCTTAGTGGCAATGCGGCAGACTGGTCGATCCCTCTAGTTAATCAAGATGATCCGGTTCTCCATGATTTTCAAGCTTTTCAGCTCAGTATGGAAAAACTGTTTGAAAGACATTCACAGGGGCAGGCCTTGGACAATGAGCTCCTTTCATTGCGACAGGGTAATCAAGACCTTTTGGCTTATATTGCGTCTTTCAACAGACTGATAGTGGAAACTCGATGGCCTGAGGGCAAAAGGATTACGCTGTTCTATAGAGGTCTACGTGGAGAGCTCAAAGATGTGTTAGCCCAAGTAGTGAATCCCCCGCAAGACTGTTCGGACTATATTGACTTAGTCGTTCAAATTGACCACAGACTGCAGAACAGGAAGGCCGATCATTCCAAGTTTGATGCTCGAGTATTTTCCAAACCACCAACTCCTACCAAAGGAGTAGACTCCGGGGAACCCATGCAAATAGGGGGCCTGAAAGGACCACTAACACAAAAGGAGCGGGAAAGGAGAAAACAGCTGCAATTATGCCTCTATTGCGGAAACCCGGGGCACTTTCTTCGAGACTGTCCGGTGAAACCAGCCAAGAAGGCAGTAGGAGCTGCAGTTACCAGGGTCACAAACTCTGAGCAGGGAAACGACCTCGCCCGACAAGAATAGAGGTCCTCTTGCCGAGCGTTAAAACCAGTTCCGTGACCTCGCATTTCGTGATACCTATGGTCCTCATTAGCCCTGAACATCCGGATCGATTACATGCGATTGAAGCTTACGTCGACAGCGGTGCCATCGGCAATTATGTGGATCATGAAATGGTTTTGAGGATGAATCTGACTCTTTGTCCAAAGGCTGTAAAGGACGTCATTACTACGGTGGATGGTACGGAGATAGCCTCCGGACCAGTAACGCATACCACCCAAGAAGTGACGCTAGTAAGTCAAGATGGACACCATGAGAAGATCGTGTTCGATGTGATCAAGGCCCATCAGTTCCAGATTATTCTAGGAATTCCTTGGTTAGAGAAGCACAATCCTCAGATCGATTGGCGAGCAAGAACGGTTCAGTTTCCAGAATGTGTCTCTACTTGTCACCCTCGACCTGGTGTTGCACTGGCAGCAATTTCCTCGGAGGCTCCCCAGTTACCTCCTGAATACCTAGAATTCCAAGATGTTTTACGGAAGGATCAGGCTAACTCTCTACCTCCTCATAGGTCTTATGACTGCCAGATAGACCTGATACCTGGATCTACTCCTCCTTGTAGTAGAATTTATGCCCTCACCGAGCCTGAGAATCTTCACCTCCGACAATACCTGGATCAATACCTAGCGAATGGGTTTATTCGTCCTTCCAAGTCCCCTGCTTCCTCAGCTTTGTTCTTCGTTCCAAAAAAAGAAGGGGACCTTAGAACTTGTATAGATTATCGCGCCCTGGACCAGATCACCGTTAAGAATAGATATCCGTTACCTTTGATCCCTGAACTCCTGGACCAAGTCAGAAAAGCATGCATATATACAAAGCTGGATCTTAGAGGAGCCTACCACTTGGTATGAGTAAAAGAGGGCGATGAATGGAAGACGGCCTTCCGCACCAAGTATGGGCTATTTGAATATCAGGTCATGCCCTTCGGACTTTGCAATGCCCCGGCCGCCTTTCAATATTTTATGAACGATGTCCTCAGAGAGCTCAAGGATGTGTGTGTTGTTGTTTACATTGACGACATCCTCGTTTATTCTTCATCGGAAACTGAACATCGGAAACACGTGAAAATGGTCCTCGAGAGATTGCGTCAACACAAACATTTCGCTAAGTTGGAAAAATGTGTTTTCAACGTGACTGAAGTTGAATTCTTGGGATTCATATTATCACCTAGCGGAGTGCGTATGGATTCAAAGAAGGTCGATGCAATTCTCAAATGGCCATCGCCATCCTCCGTAAAAGGTGTTCAAAGCATGTTAGGCTTCGCTAACTTTTACCGCAGGTTTATCCCCGAATTCTCTCGAATAGTCCAGCCCATCACCGCCTTGTTAAAGAAAAACAAACGTTTTGAATGGTCTACCGAGGCGGAACAAGCTTTCCAGAATTTGAAGACTAGATTTATCTCTGCACCGATCTTAAAACATCCTCGCCCAGAACTCCCCTACATCGTTGAAACTGATGCTTCGAGCCTTGCCATGGGGGCAGTTCTATCACAAAAGGACCCAGTAACCAATCAGTTGCATCCCGTGGCATTTTGGTCCCGCAAATTCTCGCCTCCTGAAATCAATTACACTATTACTGATAAGGAACTTCTAGCTATCAAGTCCGCCTTTAAGGCTTGGCGGCATTATCTTCTGGGGGCCCGACACACCGTTACTGTGATTACAGACCACCGAAACCTGCAATATTTGAAAACCGCAAAAGCTCAATCCTCTAGGCAACTCCGTTGGGCACTATTCTTTGCCGAGTTTGACTTCATAATTACCTATCGACCTGGTAAAAAAAACGGTAAAGCTGATGCCCTTTCTCGGATGGGAGTGGAAGAACATTTGATCAATCCTAAACCTGTACCTATCATTCCCGAACAAAGAATTCTAGGTGTAATCGCCACACAATCCATAGAGGAAGTTAAGGATAAAGCCAGGCTACTGGTAACTCCAGCAGACATACAGAATTGGCATCTGCAGGGAAAGGACTTTACGGTGAAGGACAACCTATTATATTTCCAAGAACGGTTATACCTGCCCAGCACAGATTTACAGAAAAAGGTAATCTCTTGTTATCACGATTCTTTAATGGAAGGACATCCCGGTATGACCAAGACCTCGGAAAAGATCAAGCGCTACTTCTGGTGGCCGTCTTGGAAAAAAGATATCAGAGACTTTATAATGTCCTGTGGAGTATGCGCCCAAAACAAGAGTCAAAAGGAAAAACCAGCCGGCCTCTTACGCCCTATTGACATCCCGCCTCGCCCTTGGCATACGCTTTCTATAGACTTCATCACCGATCTAACTCCATGCTCCGGATACAATACGATCCTAGTAATCGTGGACCTATTCTCCAAGATGGCGCATTTCATTCCACTCAAAGGCTTACCAACAGCAGCAACTCTGGCCCGAGAATTTCTCGAAAACATCGTCCGACTGCACGGTTTTCCTTCAGTTCTAATTTCGGATCGAGGTAGTCAATTTATTTCTCATTTTTGGCGAAGTTGCTGTCGGTCGGCTCAAATTGATGTGAGACTTTCGACCAGCCACCACCCTCAAACCGACGGACAAACCGAGAGGACCAATCAAACTCTGGAACAGTATTTGCGCTGCATGCTACAACAAACTGAAAAAACTTGGAAAGATATTCTTTGGATAGCCGAATATGCCTACAATAACTCTGTCCACTTGGGAACTGGGAAGACCCCGTTTTTTCTTTTATACGGTAGTCACCCTCGAACCTCGGAGTTGGATCCACTCCAAGATCTTGGAACACCTGCCGTAGACCACCTGCATTCTACAATCACCCAAGCCTTTAAGGAAGCCGTTTCTCACCTTCAAAGGGCTAAAGAACAATACAAGAAAGGAGCAGACCAACATCGGAAGGAAGCCCCCCAATATCAAGTAGCAGATCAAGTCTGGTTATCCACCAAATATCTACCTCTAAAAGGACCACGCACATTCAACCCAAGATGCCTTGGTCCCTATTCCATCACTACCATAGTAAATCCAGTAGCGGTCAAGTTGGACTTGCCCCCTCACATGAAGATACATCCGGTCTTCTACGTCTCTCTATTAAAACCCGTGCAACCTCAAACCCGACTAACTACATCTCCAAAACCTATTCTAGTTGATGGAGAACTCGAGTTTGAAGTCAAAAGCATCCTGGATTCCAAGATCTCCAAATCTAAACTATTTTACCTGATTGACTGGAAAGGCTACGGTCCCCAAGAAAGATCCTGGGAACCTGCAGAATATGTCCACGCGCCTCGTCTAATCAAAAGATTTCATCGAGCATTTCCTAACAAGCCCAAACCCCTGGAGAAGCCCGGTTTGGGAGGGGCCTTGAGGGGGGGTGCTGTCATGATCTCTGCTTCCAAAAGATCAGGACTTGCCCGACTCCCTTGGAAGCAGACCCATAACCCCGGTTCCGAGTGCCAGCCAGTCCCAATTGGGACCTTTTGGACCCTGTCCTGGCGCCAGTGGCACCAGGCTCATAAAGATGCCCGGTCCCAGCGCTGGAAGCGCCGGGCTCATAATGCTTGGGTGGACTTACCTGCAGCAGACCATGCTGCTTACTTACCTGCCAGTTGAACCGCTGATCCTCTTCTGTTTGGGACTACTTTTCCTGTTGGGTGGGGCAGGAGCCACTCCCTAGGTTCAGAACACTGGAACTCTTCTGGAAAGCAGGAACTCTTTTCTTACCTAGGCGTGGCTGTGGAAGGAAACACCTAAGCACTACAGCCGGCTATTTAAACCACACCCGATGGATGAATCTTGCTTTGCGTTATTCTGCATTCTCTGCAGCAGAATGCTCATCGTGTCTTCTGCTTCTGATCCTCGGCCTAAGGGAACAAAGGCTTACCATCCTGGAATCCAGTCTTCAGCAGCACCTGTAAAGACAAAGAAAGAACAGGTTAGCACTACGGTCTTCAGTGGCAGCGCATCTCTTACCTGGTCCATCGGCTGTCACCAACGCCTCGCGCTGCATTCCGGCAACTGAAAGACAAAGGCTTACCTACTCTTCGCATGCTCCGGATGTCTTCGCACTGCATTCCGGCATCTGAAAGACAAAAGCTTACCAGCTCTTCGCACGCTCCGGAGGCCTTCGGCGCTGCATCCCGCATCTGAAAGACAAAAGAAGGTGCGTTTAAAGACATTGGGCAACTTTATTACTCACGTGCCATTACTCCTTCCCACGCCGAATCCAGGGGGTATTCCAGCACCCTTCAGCTTCTCTAAAGCTCCGAACTTGTACCTGCAAGATAAAAGGGACAGTTAGTGTGCATCGTGAAGCAGGCTACAAGCGCTTACTTACGTGCTTCCAGGCGCTTCTATTCCTCACGCGGGTTCGATCCTCAACTCTCATCAGCCCGCCATCCGCCATCGCCGGAACCCTGCAAAACAAGAGGTATCATTACCAAAGACTTTTAAGACATTTGAAGTGCCCAGAACTTACCGTTCGTGCAGTTAACGACGGACAGCAGTCCTCTGAGGTCAAGAGGCCTGCACCCTTATCCAGTGAAGAAACTGGTTACGGCACCCTGCCCCGAGGCAGATGGAGAGCTTGGCGTTCACTTACCTAAGACATCTTACTCTTCGAGTCAGACATACAGTGCACAGAAGTCCAGCCCAAAGAGCCAACCGTGTGTTACACATCACCTTTGAAGATACGGCATTCACCCAGTCAAGACCGGCGCCTCTGCGGGAATCAGGTGAGCGTTACACTACTGAAGAGTTCCTCGTGGCAACCGGTAATATTCGGGTAAGGATTGTATTATCCAACACAGTTCCATAAAATAATGTCCATATATAACCTGTTGCTTTCTCCCTTATTCAGGCGCTGAGAGAAAGTATGAAGTCTCGGGGAATAATGCCTCCGGCGGTAAAATCAGGTAAGTCTTTTGTGGTGAGGAGGGTTCCCCTTGTTAGTCCCCTTGTTTCACCTTGCAGTCCTTTTGTTTCCCCTTAGGGGCCAGGGTTTGGCTACGATGCAGTGGAAGCTGTGCCGACCCATGAAGAGGAATAGTACCCCCGTTGGTAAAATCAGCTAAGTCTATGGGGGGTATTCCTCTGTGTATTCCCTTGGCTCACCTTGCTGTTCTTGTCTTCTCCTTAGGTGCCGGAGTGCGGCGGGAACATGCAGGAGGATGCGGTGGAATGTGAAGATGCTGCGAAGGCCGGTGAGTTCAGCACGGCGCTGCAGCCGGCGAGGCGACGCGCATAAAATAACTTCTTTCTTCCAGCTCGGAGGCGCGATGGATCGGGAATTCAGGTAAGGATCGAAAGGTATTGCTCTTGTTCTAACCTTTTCTCCTTTCTCCCTTTTTCTAGGAGCTCCAAACTCGAGGCGGGCATGGCAAAAGACTGGATGCAGACTTGCAGGCACGGTGACCGTTACGCTGCTGGATGCAGAATAACGCGAAGTGTGTGCTGCTCTTCGGGCGTGGTTTAAATAGCCTCCAAAGTAGCCCCAGGTAAGTATTCCTCCCCAGCCCCACCCGAGTAAAAATATAGTCCCTAGGTAAAATAGTCCCTTCCAAGCCTCTTTTGGCTTGGAGCTCTTGCAGCATGGTCTGCATCAGGTAAGTTTGCAGCATGGTCTGCATCAGGTAAGTTTTAATCTATGAGCCTGGCACCTATGGGGCCAGGACTGACTCTCCATATGAGCCTGGCGCCATAGGCACCAGGACTGCACCCAAATAGCCCCTAGCAGGGGTTGTTGGGCTTGCTTGGGGTAACTTGATGCCTGCTTCCGGGGTTGCTGGACTTGGTCTGGGTCCCCGGGGGTAGGCATCATGACAGCTATACATTTATTTCGCTTTTCAGTTGTATAACGTTTCACTCTTCTAAGCAGTTTAAAAATCACACACTTAATAAACCACACCACTTCCCTTAAATACCACACAAGTTACGCTCACAAAATGAAGTGGGTGCAAAATGGCACTCCAACAATTTAAAAGGGAGGGAAAGACAGAAGTTAACAGAAATTGAATCACACCAACAGGTAAGTACTCAGGGCAATCAAACAAGAGAGACTACAATGATAAAATCAAATAGAAAAGGCTTAGGGCCAAAGTCAATGGTTCAAAAGTCTTGTGCTCAAGATAATATAGTTCAGTGTAGTTCGCGGTAAAGTTCGTGGCACGGTTTCCGGACGAGGTTGGTTGGTAGAAATGTTAGTACGAAGAGAGGAGAAGGACAAGCCCTCGGATTGGAGAAAGATTTCAAACACTTTCACTGCGGCTGAACGAAACGAACAACCGGATTTGCAGAGTACCTTAAAACAGAGAGGGAGCTGTAGCTGAGGCAGAAGTCCCTGGTAGTTCCTGCAGGCTCACGGTTCCTGAAGCGACTGTCGGACTGATCAGAAGTAGGAAGACTGGAGGGTCCTGCACTACCCAGGTAAGAAACCAGCAGCAGAGCAAAGCAACAAATAAAAGGTGCGCTCCTTAAAACCCAAGCAGGGTCCGACCTTCCTGGCTATCCGGCCCAGTGTAGATCTGTACAGTGAATTCGACCAGAGGAGGAGTCCTGGCTTGCAGTTTGGGTGAACTGATTGGTCCCACGAGCTCAAGGGAAGAAGTTTCCTGGAGGATCTTCTCTGTCATCGGATTCTGAAGATTCGGACCTGCAGCAGGGCTTCACCGGGTGGTTCAGTCGTAGTAGGGGTCCTCTTCCATCAGTTCCTCGTAAGTTCTTTCTTTCCAGTGGTGACTGTGCTCTTCCAGTCCCAGAGACCTGCTTTTTATGCAGTTTTCCCCCATTCATACAGCCTGGCTGTCAATCACACAGCAGGGTGGCTGACCTGGCAAGGACAGTCGCCCAGCCAATCAAACAGGAGTGCGACTTGGGTTACCAAGGGAACCCATGGCAGGGGTCCTAAAACCCCTCCCTCACATCCTGCCTACCCAGACTCTCAGGTGCCTAAAGGAGGGCTTCTGTGTGGAAGCCCACGAAAACGCGATGAACAAAGGGACCAAACCTGGTTTGGCGCGCAGAGTAAAACACAAGAAAGACATTTACAAAAAGAAATGGCGAATAAACCCAGCTGGAACCGTAATAAAATATATATGGTCAAGCGGGTTTATGTTTGAGGCTAATATAATAGCCTAAAACAATACCATGGTTATTTAAGATAACCGCGGTATAAAAAATAGGGTAGATATCACTGCCACCAGCCAAGTCTTAGTGTAAAGGGAGCGAAACAGTGCTCCAAGAGGCACAGACAAAAAGGCATAGGAATTAACCCTTTCCAATACTCAATGGAAGATGGGGTGTACTAGGTCTGTGGAAAAAGTGACTAAATACAGTTAATGGCAACTTTAGCTTTTCTGGGGGACAGTAGTCAGCCCCAGAAAATGGAGTTGGTGGGAAGTCTAAAAGACAACCCTGTGTTACTGCACTGAAGGTGCTGTGTAACATACGTGGAAGAAATTGGTGCCATGGAGTAGGTGAGGCTCCAGTGCCAAGATCAAACAAAAAGTAGAAATACAAATAGCAAAACACATTGTAAGAGTGGGAAAAAGGCTCAAACTCTTACCAGGTGAGAAAAATAAATCCTAGAAATCCAGCAAAGCTGCTGAAGGACTCAGTAGGTAACAGAAATCAACCATTTATGAAAATTCTACCTAACAAGCTTATTCCAGCCTTACGACATATAAACTCTAATGATATTCAGATGGTATCTTATCCAAAATCTGCTATTCAGGATATAGTTGATATTGTGATACTGTCGTTAATAATTAAAAACTATGTCTGGCAGCAGAGACATCTTCTACTTGAGAAAGGCCTAACCCTGGAAACTGTTGCTCCATTGATACTTGAGGCAAACACTTTAAAAACAACCTCCCAGCCCCAGTTGTGCTTGAACAGCGATTCAAGTAGCAACACCAAAGCTGATATACACACATGTTGCAACTGCAAGATGGCACCTCACAATCCTGTTCAAACCTACCCTCAAAATGGGCATGGTTAACTCACGCTGACGTCAAGGACGTCAACAAACATTAGCTAACTCCCATACTGGCTCTCAATGAGTGTTCCATGGCTTCTAGGAATACTCGTGGGTTCTCTCACTTATTGACATCAAAATCGAAGTTACTTAATCAGCATGACCTAGTTCTACTTCAAGAAACCTGGATGATGTCCACCCCGGTGTGGTCTGATCATCATGTCACCCTGGTTCCGGCTTCCAAAGATGCCAGGGGTAGACCGGCAGCTGGTCTCTAAATCGATGTACATATCGATTCTCAATTATCCATTGAGCCGCTGCCATCCCCTGACCATGGCAATCAACCTGTGATTATACAGACTGCAAACAAAAATCACCCTTTTTTTCCAATGATGACGCTATTAAACATATATTGAAATCCGCTATCGCCAACAGAATCGCAGTTTATTAGCAAAATTGAGAACATATTAGATCAAACGTTGTTAAATCCTAATAACTCAATGACCATCATTGCTGGTGACTTCAACATGAATTTAATCACAAATTACATTCCTGGCTCCAATTCTAGACCAGATAAATGGTCAATGCTGATGAAATAAGACAATTTTCCATCTTGAATGCTACTTATAAGAATGACTCCATGCCGCGAGCAACCTGGTCAAGAGGTACTTTCCATTCTATGCTCGATCATGTTTTTATTTCGAATAATGCTAACAAGCTTATTCACGTATTTGAAGTAGTTACAACCCAAGCTAGTGATCATAATTTGCTTGCAGTACGCTGGCTGCCCCATTCTACTCATTTAGCATCATACTTCAAAGGAGAATTTGAGACAAATATTGTACAGAACCGCATTAAGTGGAACTTGAAACACATTTTGTTTTTACATCAGAAAGTTGTGTACATGGCACAAAATAAAGAAGCAAATGCTCAGATATTTTATGATTATATTCAGATCATCACACAATCAACTAGAGATGGGAACAAGCCAACTTTTAAATATAAACATAGATGGAACCCAACCATACATAACCTTAAAAAAGATTTACGAAAGGGATTAAGAATATTACCCAAAAATGCAAATAACACACTTAAAACTTCTCTGAAAACCTCATACAGAAATAAAATTAAACAGATTGTATATATACAAAAACAAAAGGATGCAGAATTAATGCTCAAAGCTTTACTTTCAAAGTCTGCTAGTGAAATATGGTGAACAATAAACTCTGTCTCTGGAAATGCCCGGCTATCTACACAACTAAATGGCATTGACGAGATAGCTTGGAGGTCTCACTATCAAAAATTACTTTAAAAAAAATAAATCATTCCTCAACTCATAGATTGTAAGATATCAGACCTAGCTGTATTTCATTTTGACTCTACAGACATTCTAATAATAATCAAAAAACTTAGCTCGTCTAGAGCACCGGGGCCTGATATGCTTACGAATTTTTTAATTAAAGCACATCCGGAGGCATGGGTGGAAGTACTAAAAACTATATTTCAAAATATTGTCAAGACTAACAGGCCGATTCATGGAATAAATGTGCGCCGAAAATCCCGGCGCAGAGGGGCCAATACGTGCGCTGCGCCGAAAATCAGCGCAAAGCGCAGGGAAACCAGCGCACGTCGATTCATGGAAGTCCCTGCGCAAGAAAAGAAGAGGACGTGCGCGGAAAAAACGCGCGGCGCAGGCCGGCGCACAGGTCAACCAACCTCGCGCGCCACGGCCACTGCGCCATCACTCCGAGCGCAGCGCACAGCTCTAAAGTAGGCGGGACACAGGGCAGGACACTCGGAATGGGGAATAAAATGGGGCACAACACTCGGAATGGGGAAGAATGTGGGCGGCACGGGGAAAGTTCAGGAGGCAAGTGCGCGGAACGCCCACACGCTCGCATACAACACGTATTCATGGAATAGAATAGGGCAAAAAAGCGCACGCTCAAAGCAGCGCACAGGCACAAACAGGCACAAACACGACCGCCACAAGAAAGCAGGCGGTAGCGTCTCTGCGCCTGCAAGAAATGTGCGCTAAAAGGTGCGCCAACAAATAGCACCTATATACAGACATGATCAATGTCCAATACTGTGGCCCTCCAGGACAAATGACGTACAAAGGGGTACCCACAAACACAGACACGCGCAGAGAGAAAAAATAAACGTGTGCGTGCATACCGGGGTGCGCGGTAAGTTGCACACGCGATATGGCCGGGTACGTGGATTTCAGGGGTGCGCGGGAAGTTCCACACGCGAAATGGCCGGCTACGAGGATTTCAGGGGTGCGCGGGAAGTTCCACACGCGATATGGCCGGCTACGTGGATTCCAGGGGTGCGCGGGAAGTTCCACACGCGAAATGGCCGGCTACGTGGATTTCAGGGGTGCGCGGGAAGTTCCACACGCGATATGGCAGGGAACGTGGATTGCAGGGGTGCGCGGGAAGTTGCACACGCGAAATGGCCGGGTACGTGGATTTCAGGGGTGCGCGGGAAGTTGCACACGCGATATGGCCGGCTACGTGGATTCCAGGGGTGCGCGGGAAGTTGCACACGCGATATGGCCGGCTACGTGGATTGCAGGGGTGCGCGGGAAGTTGCACACGCGATATGGCAGGGTACGTGGATTCCAGGGGTGCGCGGGAAGTTGCACACGCGAAATGGCCGGCTACGTGGATTCCAGCGGTGCGCGGGAAGTTCCACACGCGAAATGGCCGGGTACGTGGATTTCTGGGGTGCGCGGGAAGTTCCACACGAGATATGGCAGGGAACGTGGATTTCAGGGGTGCGCGGGAAGATCCACACGCGATATGGGCGGCTACGTGCATTGCAGGGGTGCGCGGGAAGTTCCACACGCGATATGGCCGGGTACGTGGATTCCAGGGGTGCGCGGGAAGTTCCACACGCAAAATGGCCGGCTACGTGGATTCCAGGGGTGCGCGGGAAGTTCCACACGCGAAATGGCCGGGTACGTGGATTTCAGGGGTGCGCGGGAAGTTCCACACGCGATATGGCAGGGAACGTGGATTTCAGGGGTGCGCGGGAAGTTCCACACGCGATATGGCAGGGAACGTGGATTTCAGGGGTGCGCGGGAAGATCCACACGCGATATGGGCGGCTACGTGCATTGCAGGGGTGCGCGGGAAGTTCCACACGCGATATGGCCGGGTACGTGGATTCCAGGGGTGCGCGGGAAGTTCCACACGCGATATGGCCGGGTACGTGGATTCCAGGGGTGCGCGGGAAGTTCCACACGCGATATGGCCGGGTACGTGGATTGCAGGAGTGCGCGGGAAGTTCCACACGCGAATTGGCTGTGTGCTCCCAGGCATTACCTGTACACCCTCCACGGCCCCTGCAGGCAGCACACACCACAGGGAACTACCCTGCACACCTGCTCATGTCTCCCACCACCCCCACCCCCCATCCACCAGGGACACCCTCCACCAGGCCACCACCCATGTCTCCCACCACCCCCACCCCCAGCACTGTGGGGAACCTGCCAGCAGGCCCCCACCCATGTCCAACCCATGTCTCCCACCACCCCCACCCCCAGCACTGTGGGGAACCTGCCAGCAGGCCCCCACCCATGTCCAACCCATGTCTCCCACCACCCCCACCCCCAGCACTGTGGGGAACCTGCCAGCAGGCCCCCACCCATGTCCAACCCATGTCTCCCACCACCCCCACCCCCAGCACTGTGGGGAACCTGCCAGCAGGCCCCCACCCATGTCCAACCCATGTCTCCCACCACCCCCACCCCCAGCACTGTGGGGAACCTGCCAGCAGGCCCCCACCCATGTCCAACCCATGTCTCCCACCACCCCCACCCCCAGCACTGTGGGGAACCTGCCAGCAGGCCCCCACCCATGTCCAACCCATGTCTCCCACCACCCCCAACCCCAGCACTGTGGGGAACCTGCCAGCAGGCCCCCACCCATGTCCAACCCATGTCTCCCACCACCCCCAACCCCAGCACTGTGGGGAACCTGCCAGCAGGCCCCCACCCATGTCCAACCCATGTCTCCCACCACCCCCACCCCCAGCACTGTGGGGAACCTGCCAGCAGGCCCCCACCCATGTCCAACCCATGTCTCCCACCACCCCCACCCCCAGCACTGTGGGGAACCTGCCAGCAGGCCCCCACCCATGTCCAACCCATGTCTCCCACCACCCCCACCCCCAGCACTGTGGGGAACCTGCCAGCAGGCCCCCACCCATGTCCAACCCATGTCTCCCACCACCCCCAACCCCCCATCCACCAGGGGCACCCTCCACCAGGCCCCCACCCATGTCCCCCTGGCCCCTGGTCCTGACGATACACAATAATGGCAGTAATGGCCAGCATACCCAGCACAAACACCCAGGCAAGGATTGCATGCACCCACATAGTGAATGCAATCACATGACACAACCCCAAAGGCAAGTATGCAAAAGAACACATGTCCGCCACACACACATACACAATGGGTGCAAGTGAATGTCAAAACCCATATCATGACATGTAAGAAACCAAAGAAAAAATGACACAAGTGTAAGATAATATAAAAATGTATTAAAAAAAAAATCAAGTAAACTAATACAACTATCTGGCAAAGCAAATAAAAGGTCCATGTCCGGGAACAAAAATGAGAAACCAAAAAACAAAGGATAGAAAAATCAATAGATTTTGTCCAAAGTAAACACATGTAGTATGAAATGAAAGAAAAACCATTACGACATGGTGTAAACAATATGAAAGTAAAAAAATGTACCTCACAAAAAATAACAATATATACAGGATTGTTCAAGGGTCCATGAGCCCAACACCACTAATGAAACCTAATACTAACTAATTAAAAAAATATGTACAAAGAAGTGGCCATTGTCCAAGCGGTCCAAAATAATAAAAATAAATAAAGGAAACCTAGCACTAACTAACTAAAAAACTATATACAAAGGCAGCGGGCTAGTCCTGCGGCTCACTTGGTGATGCTGGCCAGGGCATCCTCGAACTCCATGTCAATGTCCTGGAGGCGGGACTCAGTCCTGGCCCCGAGGTCTCGCAGGGACAACCCCATGTGCTCACCAAATTCCCTGCGAGCCTCCTCGAGGCACTCAGCCCGCCTCAATGCCTGATGCATGGAGATCTCCGCCCTGGCCATGGCGAGCCGCTCCTCTTCCGCCCGCTGCCGCTCCGCACCTATCCGCTGGCCAAACTCCTCCCACACGGAACACACCGCCATGCCAGGGTTGCCCTGCCCTCCGGCCGATGCCTGCCCCTCCGATCTTGATGGCCCTGAGCCATGATGCCTCCCACGTCGAGCCCGCTGCTGCCTGCGACGCCACTGCCTCTGCCAGCACGACGGCATCCAGGCTGATGGTAACCACCAACGCCGTCGTGCACGTGCCCTGCCCGATGATGCCGGCACATCTTCCATCTGCTGGGGTCCACTTGCTGTGTCGTCCACCCCTGCTGGACCTCCGACTCCCAACTGCGGCAGGGATGGGATCCCCACCGAGCTCGCTGCATTGGTCGGGGCAGGTCCACAGGGGGCCATGGTGGCATCTGGGCCGGAAGACGGCAAGGAGAACGACCGGTGGATAGCCTGCACAGAGGAGGAGAGGGCCGTCAGATTGGCCAACACATGCAGGAACCCCCCGAACATGGCCGATCCCAATTGGGCTACGTCGGCACGGTGCACTTCGTGATGACGTGCGTGCTCCTCCCGGGAAGCACGCAGGGCATCACGAATCACAGCCGTGCGCATCGCGACCCCAATCAGGACCTGCTCCACGCGGCCAGGGGTTCCAACGGCCGCAGGTGGAGGGGAGTCAGTTGACATGGACATCCCCTCTACCTGCGGACGGGCCTGGGACGGGGCATCCCTGCTGGTGCATGGTGGTGCACTCACAGGGTCAGGGACAGCGACATGCACAGGCCCCTCCACGGTGACCTGTGCTGCCTCCTGCCCCTGGCCCTGGACTGCACCACTTGCACCAGCAGGGATGCTCCCACCAGGCCCCATGTGTGCACCAGTGTCGGCCTCCTCCTCCTCTGTGCAAACCACCAACCTGGATGGCTCCTCACCGTCTCCCGCCGTAGCAGGCCCCTGTGGGGGCTCACCCACCCCTTCCGCTGCAGCCGTGGGGGCATCCCCGCCGCCTTGCTCCACAGTGCCGTCTCCGCCCTCTTCTTCACTAGCCGCTGCGTAGAGGGAGACAAAGGACACAAGCATCAGGCTACTGTACAATGGTCCCCTAGGCAGGAAGCAATAGCAGATGAGCACCCCTGTCAAAGTACACTTCCATCATGTCCCTCCACAACACAAGGGTCAGTCCAGGCAAAACACACACAGTAACAGGCATGGTGCATGCCATGCACATTTCCATGCATGTCCAATTGACTCTTGAAACATTCAATGAAATGTAACTCACATGCATCATGGCTCATGCATATGACATGCACACACTTCACCTCAGTCACATCCATCTGGCCCCAATCACACCGAACACAGGCAAAACAAGGGTAAGTTGGGTGCGTCACTGAATCTGTGCATTGTCACACACATGAGTCATGCATCCATGGCATGCACAAGTCACAGACATGCAGGTCAGGCACACAGACATGGCTACCATATATGTACCTGGCATCAGCACCCATCCTTCACCCCCATCCATGTCCAGGTACAGAGACTGGCATGCTCTCATGTCCCAAATCTGCATAGTGCTCCCCTTGCCGCATTTCAACACATGCAACAACCATGTGGGTCACACATCACTGGTCGCACATGCATTACCATGATGTCCCAGCACACATACATGCATACATGGCCCATGGCACACATACAGGCAAGTATCATAGAACCAGCACACCGCAACATGCCCTGTCTCACACAGTGATGCTTGGACACTTACCGCTCAACTCCAGACGGGTCTCCCTCTCAAGGATCTGGGCGTGGAGCGCTGGGCGTACGCGTTCCAGGACCCTCTTCTGGATGGAACTCATGTGGCCCCGGCCCCCCTCCACGAGGCGCCGGGCCTTCACAAGGGTCCTTGACCTCAAGTCCTCCCAGCGCTTCTTGATCTTCAAGACGTTGCGGGTTGCCACCCCCTCCGCGTTGATGGCAACCACACAGTTGGCCCAGATCCTCTCCCGTCCTTCCTTGCTGACTCGGGACGATCCAAAGAGGGCATCATACTGCCCCAGGACATGCTCCACCAGGACACCAACTTCGGTGGCAGTGAAGCTGGTGCCCCTCTGCCCCTCTGGCCTGGGGTTGCCACTGGTGCCAGATGTAGAAGTGCCCGACATGGCAACCCCAGAGGCAGGTGTGGGTGGGCAACTGGGTCCTGGGGCTGGGCTGTGGAGCGATGTAATCCCAGTTGGGAGTCTTCAGTTCCAGCAGGGGTGGACACAGCAAGTGGACCCCTGCAGATGGCTGATGTGCAGGCACCAAATGGCAGGGCACGGTGGCAGCAGGCAGGCAGGCAGGCAGGCAGCAGCAGATAGCACGTGGGAGGCTGCTCAGGGCACTGGGGGGGCAGTAACTCGGCCTTCGGGGCAGGAGCGTGGTGTTCCGTGTGTTTTCGGGTGGCCAGCTTGATACGGAGTGATTTGGCACGTGAAATTCCTGCACGTCAGCGTGAAATCCGAGGAAAGGCCCTTAGCGCGTAAGTGCGTCAGCACGCATACGCGATTCTATTGGACCAGAGTCCCTCATCGCGTAAGCGCGTCTGACGTGATCTGCACGGGCGTTCCCCACTCAGCACGTGAAGACGGAGCACACGTGGAAATACTGCACGTCAGAGTGTCATCGCGTGTAATTGGGCAAAAGTGCGCGTACACGCCATTGGCCTAAGTACGTGTATTTCAGAGGCGCGCGGCCACTTACACAGGCAAGTACGTCAGCGCACCTGTATGCCTGCAGCGTGGGAATTTCCACACGCGATTGGAGTGGGAACTCGATTCCAGGGGTGCGAGGCTCACACGCTCGCCTACAACACGCGCAAGGCATTAATTTGCGCACTTTTCAATAAACAAGCCAGATGCCAGGATGAACATACCGTTCCTAGCAGCAGTGGCAGTGGGCTACCAAAGGAGGAGGAGGAGAGTCAGGGCCAGAATATTCACACCCAGAACCAGCCTATTCGGGATGCCTGATGACCAGGTGTATGGGAGGTACAGGTTTCCAGCACACATCATACTGGACCTGGTCAGTGAGTGGGAGGATGACCTCACATCACCCACCCTGTGCTCCCAAGCACTCAGCCCCCTGCAGAAGGTCCTGAATGTACTGCACTTCTTGGCCACTGGATCCTTTCAGCGGACAAGTGCCATAGTGGGTGGTGTGTCACAGGCCACGCAGTCACGCTGCCTACACCAGGTCTTGAACATCATCACTGCACGGCCATCAGTCCGCAGGCACATATATCTCCCCAGGACTCATGCAGAAAGGCGGACGTGCATCCAGGAATTCTATGGTGTGGCTCAATTCCCCAAAGTGCTTGGTGCAATTGACTGCACACATGTGGCTCTACGTCCACCCAGGGCAACAGAGCACATCTATAGAAACCGCAAGCACTGGCATTCCATCAACGTCCAAGTTGTATGCAATGCCAAGGGAATAATCACATCAGTATATGCCAACTATCCAGGGTCCACCCACGACAGCTTCATCTACAGAATGTCTACCCTATGCCGGGACCTAGAGGCTGGCCAGCATGGAGATACATGGCTGCTTGGTGAGCATGAATGCCACTGCACATGCATGCATGTCAGATACTGGGTCATGACACAACACCACTAATGATACCCATCACCACCTCCGCAGGGGACAGTGCCTACCCTATCAGCCCCCACATGATGACCCCAATCCGGAACCCCACCACGCCACCCCAGGTAAGGTACAACACAGCCCACATTGCAACACGGGGCATAGTGGAGCGCACATTCGGAGTGCTCAAGTCACGCTTTCGCTCCCTTGACCGTTCTGGCGGGCAGCTGTTATATGCTCCCCGAATAGTGTGCAGGATCATAGTGGCAGCATGTGTCCTGCACAACGTTGCAACACGCCGGGGCCTGCCCGTGGACATGGTGGTGCCCCCACATCCACAACCACATGCACGCCCGCTGCGCATGGGAGGGGAAAGGGCACGGGGGGAGGCAGCCCGTACGCAACTGGTGGCCAACTTCTTCACCTAGGAATCACAGTGCTGGCTAGTGCACACTGCTCTGGCACATACCATCTGACAATCAATGATGACACTACGTGACAATGTCTGAAAATTACTTGACAATAAACTGTCAGATACACATCAGCCTGAGATTGTTAACATGGAAGTGTCAATATGTGTGCACCCCTAGCTACACATACACCAGCAATGCATCACAACGCAAAGACACAACTCCATCAATCTAATATGCATTGCCACAGGCGATTCACTACATGACAACATTGCCATGTCACCCATTCCCTTCACAGTCCCGCCACTGAGGACACCATGTCATGGTATGTGACAGCAAACAAACTGGCCATCACAACATGACACCAGTGTCACAAATAGCAGTGCCCCAAATGGAACATAGCCGCACTTGAGCAGCTAACCGCCCTGGAGCCACTACTACACACCTGTGTAAGAGTAATTTCAATCAAATTACACACCAACCCACCCTGAAGCCCACCCAAACAAGACACATTGCATGTAATCAATGGTAGTCTCATTACCTGATTCTGCTGGTATGTCCTCACCGTCCAGATGTACAGTGATGGCGCCATGCAAAAGTGTCAGTGCACATCTACCGACATGTAGTCTGACTCCAGAGAGTATGCCCTTGTGAAGATCTGTGTGAAATACCTGCAAAACATGAGCAACATATGTAAGTAGAGGCACATATCAAACCATCATGCATAGTTAGGTGCAACAACAATGAACACTATGAATGTCTACACAGTATTGACTATGGACTGGCCAACAGCTCATGGGAGTCCAATGTCACCGTGTAATTTGCTGTCACTTGGGCACACCCTTTGCAAGCCCATGGAAACGGAAGCAGGAGGGGTGTGGATGTCTGCTACCCAAGCATCGAAACCAAACTCAGGACAAGCCTGCATGTGCCCAGCCACAATACAGTGTATGCCCAGGTACCCACACAAGGCAACACTCTTGCAAAATAAAAATAAAAAAGAGAAAAAATGGCCATGAAAGGGCCGGCGGGGGGGGGGGGGGGGCACCTATGAGGTCCGAGGACAGGATGCACGCCACAATCCACCTGTGTGGATCATGGGAAAGGAAAACACCCCATAGGCTCGTGGCCCACACGGCTACTCTGTTGTGGGAGATGAGTCGCTATGGCTCTGGCCATACCCTGCAGCTGACTCTGGAGGTGGGGGAGCTGCCTCAGAAGATGGTGTGACAATGGGAGGCTGCCCACGCTAAGCACGAGTTTGCTCCTCCATGGCTGCAAGCAGGCGGGTCTGGTAGTTCTGGTTCTGGGTTATAATCATGCGGAGGTCCCCATGCAGTAACTCCCGGGATGACCTGACCTCCGCACGAGTTGCCTGCATCTCGGCCGAGAGCGTCCATGTCAGACGCTCCAGCTGCTCCTCTGTCCTTCTATGGGATGAAGCCTCAAGCTCTAACAGGGTCGACCTGAGGTGACGGAGTTCTTCCCTCAGGCCTTCCCTGTGGCGCTGGGACTCCATGGAAAGTGATTCCCGCAGAGTCGCCAGTGCCGCCCACCTGTCCATGTTGGACGCCAACATATCCTCCCTGTGTGCCTGGCAGATGGACTCTGTAGCCTGCTCCAGTCGCTCCATCAGCCTTTCTGGGGGGACAATGGAAGTGGCCACCCTATCCATGGCCTGTGCAATCATCTCGGATGATGCTGCCTGTTGGGTGGCCATACCGTAGATGGATTGCTCCCAAACGGTATTGCCAGGTGGCATACGGCCACCACGTTGACGGGCACCACACCTGCCTGGGGCAAGGCGGACTGCGCCTTGCTGTGCCGGCAAGGCCTCAGGCTGCAGGACTGCATTCCCTCTCTGATCTGCAGCCCCAGGAACAGGATCAGAGATTGGGTGGTGTGGCCCTGCATCCGTAACCACCGGAGGCTGATCTGCCGACACTGACATCCCCATTGAGGGCAATGGCCCGGCTGCAGGTGGGTCGGACAGAGGAGATTCTCTCCCAAGAACACTCACCTGCGACTGCACATAGGTGTCATCCTCCGAGTCTACACCTGAATACTGCTCGGGGGAGGAACCCCCAGAGACACCCCTCGACAGCACGGCCTGCAGCACTTGTGGGTTTTCACCCACAAACACACCACGTCCCTCACTTGTGGTAGGTCGGCCCGGGTTGCCCTCCTGGGACGGCTCCACCACCACATCCCCAGCATCAACAAGTGCTTCGTCCCCTGCAAAGACATGAAAGAGAAAAATGGAAACAGGCATTAGCACCATGGCATGCAACAAGGGCTGATGAACAACATAGGCAGTAGTTCTACGACACATGTCCAACATGACTGGGAGACCTCCTATGCATTCACCATCACTGGGTCTGTAGGGGAGGCTCAGGGCATACAATGTACAGATTGGAGAGCAACGCCTGCTCACCTTGCTGCCTAGCACTGCCATCACACATTGGCCGGTGATTGCCATGTCAAAGGCACATGCCATCACACACATGGCATGTGACATAGCCACCAAGTGAAGAGGGAGAGGAGGGCTACTTTTTTGGATTTCAACCACTCTGGTCCTGACATTGCATCGTCACATCAATAAGTATACATGTTGTACATGGATCTGCTAGTCCAAATTGGCAACGATGCACAGTGCCTTGTCTACATCAACAAAATGCAGTAAACAATGTGATTCCACCTCCCCATCACCTGTAAAGGATTCATATTGCATTCGTGAAGCACCGGTCAAGTAATGTATGAAGGTACAGCGGAGCACTGAGGGGTGGTGGGGCAGAAGGGGATGCCAGTCAACAATCCTACTGGTGCTGGTGTCATTCATGTCACGCAAGTGCAGGGGTGGGTGGCACAATGAAGTGCAAGGGGGAGTGGCGGCTGGAAGTGCTGTACAAGGTAAGTAGGACTTGACGTCAAGGGCAGATGGTGTTAGGCGCAGACAAGTGCTGGGGGGGTGGCCTATAGGGGTACAAAGACAATCATGCTGTGCTGTGGGCTCGGAGGGGACAGGGGAGGTACACACTGCTTCTGGCTCGGCAAGGTCCTTTCAGATTTCTATGTGTCCTGCAGAGTTGTCACATGCCGCAGATATGTGCCCTTGGATTGGGGATCTCATCTTGGTGAAAAGGGTGAGGCGCTATTGCCTTTGGAGCATGTGGCAGGCCAGTTTGCCAGAGGATGGCCATGATGCAGGACATTCCCTCTCTGCCACCCGGCACCTGTGGTTTGGGTTCACAAGATCCGAGTCATGCCAGGACTCTGCATTGGCATGGGGCTTCAGACAGGTGGTCATGACCGTGGCTAAGACATCCAGTGTACCTGACATGGAGTGGAGCATGGAGTGGGCCCTGTCAGGATGGGAGTGAGCCTAAGGGGGAG
The DNA here is from genome assembly GCF_040938575.1 of Ambystoma mexicanum. Lineage (NCBI taxonomy): Eukaryota > Metazoa > Chordata > Amphibia > Caudata > Ambystomatidae > Ambystoma > Ambystoma mexicanum. The sequence continues at coordinate 1,370,628,221 of NC_090933.1, read as the reverse complement.
CTGGATGGGGGGGAGATTTTGGCAGCATGAGCCTCGACTGACACACACTTCATGGGTCGGAATACCAAGAAGGTGTGTGACAGTGGTGAGGGTGGCTTTGCCTGTGGGGTGGTGAGGGTGAGCTGGGAGGAGAGGAGAATGTGATCACTCCAGGAGAGAGGAGTGCAGAGATGGACGGAGAGGGGAAAGTCAGATGAGATCAGAGCATCAAGAGTGTGCCCTGCAGAATGAGTAGGGACAGACGGGAGTCTAGAGGGTGAGAGGGAGTTGCTGAGGTCACAGAAAGGTCACGTGGGGGCGTCAACAAGCATGCAGGTGGATGCGTACAGCACCAAGGATGAGGATTTCTGTGTCTGGGGACATGAGTGAGGAGGAGAGGTGAGGACACTCAGAAAGGAAGTAGTACATTTGACCAGTTTTCCCAGACACAGTACGCACTGTTTGAGAATGTCAAGGTGTGGTGGAGAGAGACCTCACACAAGCCATCCCAGAGTGGAGTAGGTCTAAGTAGGAGTGACAGTGGCAGGAATACCCTCAGGGAAGCCAAGGGCACACCCCCCCTGCACAGTAGTGGCGGGCCAAGGAGAGGGTCAAGGATGCAGACAGAGCTGGCCGTCAGACATGTTTCCATGAGACCAAGGATGTCAAGGTGCATAACCTCATGTAAGTGACAGATATCGGAGGAATGCCTGATGCAGCCGCAGTGAAAGGAGTGTAATTGTGGAGGAGGTTGACAGCCTTGTAGGACTTACGGGGAGTGCTAGAGATCAGAGGTGCAGCATGTGTAGGAGTTGGAGTGGGAGGCGGAGAAGGTTCATGGGAGGGTGCAGGGAGGCAGTGCAGGATTGATGAGGAGAGAGGAGGGGGGACAGCAGGAGAGGTAAGGAAGTTGATGAGATGTGGGTAGCATTTCTCAAGGAGATTGAGGTTGGCCTAAGGGCCTTGGACTGAGACGCTCCCATTACCATGCACACCAATAGTGGTCTCTGAGGATTGGAAGGAGGCCAGGAGTACACCCCAACGGGTCCCACCTATGATGGTGGAAGAGGAGCAAGGAGAGAGGACAGGGACCATGTGAAGGGTCTATGGGACAGGCAAAGGCATGTATGAGCAGATGTCAGTGAGAGTTAGCTTAGAGTAGGCTCAGATGCACTGGTCAGCAATAGGGTGGGTCGCATTGGAGGGCAGGGTGCCCTCATTTGACTTTTGGCAAGCAGGTGTCGTGAGTAGGGCACGATGGTCTGAACTGTAGAAGTCATGGAAGATAGACCATGAAGAGCAGCATGGAGTGTGAGGGAATGGGGCTCGAAACCAGACGGTACCAAAGCCCACAGGTAGGAGGTGGATGTCAAGGCAACATCCACAGTATGACAGCATGTTGGTTGGCATTTATATACAGAGGACGCATTAGCATGTGGTATCATTGCATGTCAGGCATGTGAAGATGAAACTTGAATGGCTGGGGGAAAGGATAGGAATGGTATGTAAGACATCAGATGAATAGACAGGGGAGTATGAGCAACAATGTAGTGACAAAATGACAAATCAAGGGCAACTTCCATGGTGTTGGCCCATATGTGCACTGTTGCCAGTAGGGATAGTGCTGTGGCCAGATGGTGTTGCACTGAACATACTGGATGAGGCACATGGGTGCCACTATCAACTCTGCCACACACCCCCTTGACAGGCACCCAACATGAATGCTTCACACACACACCATGCACATGGATAATACACACATGCATGTGCACTCACCGGATGATGCCTCGTAATCAGGGAGGTCTCCCACACCTTGGAGTTGTCCCTCGGTGACGTAGGATCCAGCTACGGACTCGTGTGGTGTGAGTTCTATTTCCTGTGCTGGGGACCCACCTCCAGTCACCAAGGTTGCGGCATGACTTGAGGCCAGCTTATCCTTTGCCCTGCGCTTAAGGTCATTCCAGCGCTTCTGGCAATCACTAGCTGTGCGCCTCACTACTCCAAGGGCACTTATTCTGTCAGCAATGGTCTGCCAGTGTGCCTGGCGTCTGGCATGTGTGGTCTTGGACCCTGCAACGATGACCATTTCCCTATCATGATCTGACACATACTGAACAAGTGCATTCAGTTCGGCGTCTGTGAAGCTTGGCTTCCTTGATGGGCCGGACTGTGCAGCCGTGCCTGGGGCATCAGCCTGTGCCGGACGTGCACTCTTCCTCTTGCGCTTGGAAGGGGGTGGGGATCCAGAGTGTCCTACGCCGCTGTGGACACTAGGGGCAGGAGTCGTGGTGGACTCAGTACTGGGTGTGTGGGATTGCCCACTCAGCATGGGAGTAGGTGCAGGCATTGGGGGTAGTGGGATGGGGTCAGGCCTGATCTGAGGTGCATGAACTAGGACCGACACAGTCTTGGCAGGGTGTATGAGAGGTGGGGTGGATGGAGCCACACCCTGGCTACGGGGGCCAGCAGATGACCTATCTGGCATAGATGCGCGTGCCCTAATGACACCAATGTGCACCGGTGCACGTGCAGTGGACCTGCTGACCTGGATGTCAGCGATGGAATCACCCTCGGACAGGTCTGGTGCCACAATGGCCTGGTCCGACAAGGGCTGATCAGGGTTGGTATCAGCCACATGACTCTCAACTGGGGGGGGGGGGGCATGGGTGTCCCTGACTGTTCCTCCAGACTGGGGGGGACAGGGGCACCCTGCAAGTCACAACCACGTCCCCTAGTGGATCCTCCACGGCCACCACGTGTGGCTCGGCCACCTTTGCCACCCTTACGGCTTGCACGCCTCCCAACCATGGCACTGATGGTATTGTGCGTATGGGAGTGGGTGTGCACAATTGTCCTGGGCAATTGGGTATCAAAGGGGTTGGGTACCAGATGGTATTCGTACCCTAGTGCAGTGGCAAGGCTATATGACACCCCTGGGGAAAGATGACGGGTCACGCAACGCACAGGCACCCCAAAAAAGTTAAGGAACGTGCACAATACCCCTCCTAGACCACGTGTGCTGATGGAAAACCCTGCACTACGCTGTGGCATCCAGTAACACAATGAACGTATGCGTGTCACACGCAGCAGAGATTGACCTCTGAAGGGGTAGGCTACACACGGGGCAAGCACAGATGTTAGATACGTGCGTGACTCACCGTCTGCCAGGTAAAAGAGCGTGAAAAATGAGCGCTTTTGGTTGGCAACACCCCCGCCAAAAGAAGAGGTGTACGCTGTCTGAGGAGACAGGACAACAGTAGAAGGGGACACTGTTTGAGGGAACAGGCCCAGGTAAACCAGTACAAGAGGAAAAAGAGAAAAGAGCTGTCAGAGGTAACAGGGAGTACGAACTGGAAACGCCGTGAAGTAAATCGCGTGTGAAACGACAAGAAGTACAGAATTCACACACTCGCTCTCCACGAAAAGCACGTACAAGGAAATGGTGTTCAACACTACCTTTTATACAGGCCCACACGTACAGCGTCACTTACGGCGTGTACGTGCTTGGCCCATGTTCACCAATCACACGCTTTGACACTCCTGCGTGTAGCTCACTTTTCACCAATCACACGCTTTGTCACTCCTGCGTGTGGATCCTTTTTCACCAATCACACGCTTTGACACTCCTGCGTGTAGCTCACTTTTCACCAATCACTCGCTTTGTCACTCCTGCGTGGAGATCCATTTTCACCAATCACACGCTTTGACACTGCACGTGCAGGTAACTATTGACGCACATATGCTGGTGACGGGTTTTCGCGCGATTCGCTGAGTGTGGGGTTTTCACGTGCAAAATCACTCCCTATCAGGCTGTCCACGCGTTCAAACACGAAAGACCACGCTCCTGGCCAGGAGGCCAAATTTAAGTCCCCCAGAGCCCTGAGCACGCTCCCACCTGCCATCGGCTGCTGCCTGACTGCCTGCTGGCCACGTGCCCCACAGTGCTGGTGGGTGGGGGTGGTGGGAGACATGGGTGGGGGCCTGGTGGAGGGTGCCCCTGGTGGATGGGGGGTGGGGGTGGTGGGAGACATGGGTGGGGGCCTGATGGCAGGTGCCCCTGCACTGCTGGGGGGTGGGGGTGGTGGGAGACATGGGTGGGGGCCTGGTGGAGGGTGCCCCTGGTGGATGGGGGTGCAGGGGGACATGATCAGGTGTGCAGGGTAGTCCACTGTTTTGTGGGCTGCCTGCAGGGGCCGTGGAGGGTGTACAGGGTACACCTGTGAGGGCCCACCCAGCCTATTCGCATGTGATAATTCCCACGCACCCCTGTGATACACGTACCCTGGCCAATCGCGTGTTGAACTTCCCGCTACCCCTGTAATACACGCACCCTGGCTGTTCGCGTGTGATAATTCCCGCGTACCCCTGTGATACACGTTCCCTGGCCTATCGCGTGTTCTACTTCACGCGTCCCCCTGTAATACACGTTCCCTGGCCAATCGCGTGTTGAACTTCCCGCTACCCCTGTAATACACGCACCCTGGCTGTTCGCGTGTGATGATTCCCACGTACCCCTGTAATACACGTTCCCTGGCCTATCGCGTGTTCTACTTCACGCGTCCCCCTGTAATACACGTTCCCTGGCCAATCGCGTGTTGAACTTCCCGCTACCCCTGTAATACACGCACCCTGGCTGTTCGCGTGTGATGATTCCCGCGTACCCCTGTAATTCACGTTCCCTGCCTAGTCGCGTGTAGTACTTCCCGCGTACTCCTGATTTGAAGATTGCCCGCTTTGCTTTCCTTGTTTGCCTGCCCTGTGAAGTGGTCCAGGGTTAGCGCAGCCCTTAGCGATGATTTAGCGATTTTGATGGCTTTTCCTTGCGCGAGGGCGTTCTTGGGGGCGTTACTGGCGCTGCTGCAGGCTCGCTGCGATTCTCTGCGCCACGGCTGGTTTGGGAGCTTGAAATCCATGAATACGCTGTGCGCGGAAATCTGTTTTAGCGCACGTGCCTGGCGCAGACTATCGCAGGCGCACGCTGTGCACCAGCCGCGTGCGCTACTTGTGCGCTGGATTCTATGAATTGGCCTGTAAGACTATCCCGCCCTCCTGGCCCTCATCTATAGTAATTCCAATTTTTAAACCAGGAGATCGAGCTAATCCTTTTAACTATCGTCCAATTGCGCTTTTAGATGCCCCAGGCAACATTTTAGCAAGGCTTTTAATACGTGATTTTACCAAATGGCTTATTGAGGAAGATTTAAGGGATACACACCAATCTGGGTTTATTGCTGGTATTGGCACAGCGCTAAATCTTATAATAATATCAGCCATTAAAGCCCAAGTAATTAAGAATAAACAGCCAGTATATGTGTCGCTAGTAGATTTTAAACAAGCTTTTGATTTTGTATCAAGACACATTTTATGGAATAAACTTTTAAAAGCAAATTGCCCGTCGTATATTATTTTTCTAATGCATCAATTTTATTCGAATACAACAATTAAAATAAAACTTTCAACTGATGGCCTTTTGTCCGAATCTATTGAGACAAATATAGGTCTGAAACAACGGTGTCCCTTTGCTTCCATCTTATTTAATTTTTATATCAGTGATTTTTATAAGGCCCTCGGTGAGGTACTTATCATGTTCCGTACTTATCACATGCTGATGATTTGTTACTCTTTGACATGACTCTGTTTGGTCTCCAGAGAAAGCTAACAGCATTGACAGTATTTGCAGAAGACAATAATCTAGAAATAAATACAAAAAAATCTAATATCCTAGTATTTAATCACTTCAACAAAAGAGATAAATACGGGTTTACCTGGAAACTTGCAAAAAAACCTCTAGCACAAATAAAGTACTATAACTATCTAGGAGTTAATATGAACGCTGACCCACTAGAGAGACCGTATAATGAGGTACTTAGCTTGAGAATGAGAATGGTGGTAATTCGAGCTAAGGCCCTACAGCGAAAATACGGGAGATTTTCACTACTGCCTGCTCGCATGTTTTATCTTCAAAAAGCCATTCCTATTATCACCTATGGTAGCCAAACAAAAATCATGGACAAAGCAGTCAGATGGGATATTTTAGAAGGCATATATTGGAAAAATATTTTACCAGTTCCTGCGAGCACTCCAATTGCCCTCATCCGCTATGAAATGGGATTAGTCTCTTTACAAGCAGCTGTCCATTGGTCTATGATAGCACTTTATAGGAAAGTTCACTTATCTACAAGTTTATCAAAAAACCTTTTTCCGGTAATAACAAATCTATTAGTGAGCTTGGTCAATAATCCGCTAACAAAATGGAAAAAGCATTGTGAAGGTATTCTTCAGGAAGCTGACATTTCCATGGAACATTTAATGCAATTCCCTGACAAAGCAAAACTGAAGCCACATAGGAAAGATTGGATTGCTACAGGTGAAAAATGTTCCAGCTACCATGCTCATAAAGCAGGTTCCTTTCTAATTAAAGCATTAAACGAGGTACCCCTGTACATCCAAACCATTCCTGATTGGACATATGCAGATACAGTTTTATGTTTTCGATTTAATCTATTACCAACAAAATCTAAAATTGCACTGTACTCCAAACAATCTGGCCTATCCATTTCTTGTAGATTCTGTAAATTACCTTATAAACAAGATACTACTGCTCATCTAAACACCGAATGCGAAGGTTTGGTTGAACTGAGGAAAAGTTATTTCTTGAAGCATTTTAAAGAGAGTGTTATGTTAACTAAAGATCAAATGTGGAATGAGGTCTTTAACGCTTCTAGTACTGCCTTGATTATTGCCACTGTGAGCTTCTTTTTAAAACTGAATTCATAACAGGTATTTCATTCATAGCCTTTGCTTAGCTTTCTTACGATGTTTTTATTTAAATTTTAGACACTTTATGTTACTTGCCTCAGGTCGAGATGGACATCTCACTTACTCTTGGGTTTTTAAAGCCCAGTTATCAGGTCCTAGGTGCCTCTTCATTTGTTGATATTATTGTTTTATGGTATGAACATTAGTTTCTGAGAGGGATGGTAAAATAAATTTCATAACGGTCGCCTAATTATTAACTAATGTATTTTATGAGTGTTAGTACTATCAGATTTTAAAACCTATTAATTTGAATGTTATTCTATTTATTGATGGCGTCCAGAACTTGATTCTCCCCGAGCCTTGAGAGGAAGATTGTAAAAATTGGTTTATTAAGTGCTAAGGACATGGTTTGTGGTGGTGAATCTGGTGCTAGGATGTTTATGTTGAGATTTATTTTATGTATCAACACCAACCTGACTGTAAATGAAAATAACAATATTTTTAAGCTTAAAGATGATTTATCTTTAATTGAATAAGTTGCATGTCAACTAAATCAATTATTTTTCAATAATAAAATAATATATATATATATATATATATTAATAAAGAAAACATGCTGCCAGGAAATATTGAGGTGTCTTTTCCACTTAATTGCCGCAAGGACATTTTTTTCCCGTTGCAGCTGCTCTCTGGAGTGCATTCCACTGGTTGCCTTTCCCTCGAAAAGCTTCATTTTGACAAGTGTGTCAATGTGCGAAGAGGCAAGGAAGGGGGAACAGAGGGAGGACAGAGACAACGATCTTACTAGGCCAAGTGACATTGAGATCGCGCAAGTGCAGGGGAGGGTAAAAGTGCCAGGGGAAAGGGGAGGGGGCAGTACTGTACATGGGATCAAAACAGTAACAAGAAGTGCGGCCAGCAGGTGGCAGGTGCAAGGGTAAGTGCAGACAGCAGGTGTCCAAAAGTACAGGTTGGGGGACTGTAGGGTTACAAATACAGACCCAAGTGCAAGGGTTGCCGGGAGGCAGTGATGGTGTGCAACTGGGTGGGTAGGGACCTAAGCCAGAAATCAGATGGTAGCCAGGTGACCTGTGCAATAACAGACCGGAAATCAGCAGGGGAGAGGAGGAGAGAAGACAGATGCAAAGAAGAAGGTCTTGAAGTGCTTCCGGAACCAGAGATGGTTCTCCTCGAGTTTCAGAAAGGTAGGGAGGCTGTTCCAGAGGGAGGCCCCAGCCCAAGAAAGAGATCTACCACCAACTTGTTGTTTGAAGAAGCGACTGACGCTGAGGAAGTTGGAAGTGGAAGAGCGAAGAGCTCGAGTAGGAAGGTATTTACGAAGAGAGAGTTGGAGGTATTGAGGACCCAGGCCCCAGAATGCCTGGTGGACCATGCAGTGGGTCTTGAACTCAATCCTTGCAGCCACTAGGAGCCAATGCAGAGATTTTAGTGCTGCAGAGATACGATCCCTGGGCTTGAGGCCAAGGACAAGTCTTGCAGTCCTGTTCTGGATGAGTTACAGACGGTAGATAGTAGAAGCAGGCAGATTTAGAAAGAGGCTGTTGCAGTAGTCCAGCCTAGAGAGAACCAGAGCTCTAGAGACTGTGAGCTTCTGGGGGAAGGAAAGGAAAGGAAGAAAACCTCTGAGGCGGTGCAGCTGGTAATTTGACTTCTTAGAGACATCAGAGATGTGAGGAGAAAAGGAGAGTGTGGATTCGAAGATGACCCTGAGGTTCTTAGCCTCACAGATGGGAGCAGGAAGAGGGCCAAGGGAGGCCGGCCAGAGAGTGACAAGAAAGGAGGGTGCAGGTGTTCCAATGAGGAGAATCTCTGCCTTACACCATTAAGGCAGAGATCATTGGAGGCACACCACTTCTGGATTGCAGACAGACAGTCAGAGATGAGAGAAGGAGAAGAGGTGGCAGAGGGGAGACTGAAAATGAGATGAGTGTCATACGCATAGCACTGAAAGTTTGGGCAGGGAGCGGCAATGTGGTGGGTGAGGGTTGCCAGGTATTGGTTGAACACCCAGGGAGAGAGGTTAGACCCCTGGGGAACACCACAGGTAGAGAGTGAGATAGATGAAAGCAAGGACCCAAGTTGCAACTGGGAGGGTCGATCCAAGAGGAACGAGGTCAGCCAGGCCAGGGCCTGATCGGTGATACCCAGGTCATCATGTAGACGATTGAGCAGGATGACATGGTTGACTGTGTCAAAGGCAGAAGAGAGATCAAGTAAGATGAGGGCACAGGGGTGATCAGAATCAAGGTTAGAGAGCAGGTCTTCACTGATGTTCAGGAGAGCAGTTTCCATCCTTCTGGCTGCTCTGAAGCCAGACTGATGGTCATGGAGACAACCAACAGATTCAGAGTGAAGATTAAGCTGGGAAATGGCCAGCTTTTCCAGGAGTTTGCCCAGGAAAGGGGTGATGGAGATCTGGCGATAGTTAGCCGAGCAGGAGGGGTCGCCTGAGGGTTTCTTGAGAAGAGGGTGCACAAGAGAGTGCTTCAGGGGGGAAGGGAAGGCTCCAGTGGCAAATGAGTGGTTGCAGAAGTCAGCCAGGGCAGGAGCAAGGGTGTCAATGTGGTCCTTGATGGTTTTGGAGGAACAGGGGTGAACCTGTTTCGATGAGACTTTCATAGATCGGTCTTGTCTAGAAACCTCATCTGAGGAGAACAGGGTTAAGGCAGAAAAGGAGAGGGAGAGGTGGCCAAAGAAGGGCCAGAGGAAGAGCAGGGAGTAGAGGGAGGAGGGGCGAGGAAGAGAGAGAAGACAGGATGTCCTGAGTTATAGAGATGAAATGAGAAGCCAGGGCAGTGCAGAAAGTATTTGTCCACATGCATCGACAATATGAATACACAATAAGTAGATTTAAAGTTAAGTAGTTAGTGTCACATTTGTAGAAACTAGTGGTCACACATTTAGTAATTTCGAATGTTGTATCAGTAGAATTTCTTTTTCAGCAGAAGGTTAATATGATAGAAATAATAAAAACAAGCATTCTGCAATTGTCTACTTCTGTTATATCATATAATACATTATGCATATTTATACAGGTAACAGTGCTTCATTTAAGTACTAGGTTGTATAGGTGGGTTCCATGTACATTATTTTGAGTGTTAGGGAGTGTAGAGATAACTGTTTATATATGAAACAATGAAACACTACAGGGATGTTTGTTCTGATGGCGTTACACCTCACTACTGGGGTCTCATGTCCCTGTTGTTACCTTCATATATAATATCACACAAAACAACGAACATATATGGCTTACTTTGTGCCAGAGAAAACTTTTTCACACTGTTATTGTGTACCCTCAACGCTTGCCCTCTTCGGAAGCACACCCTTTCCCTTTGTGTTGTGGTCTAGCCCTAGGTAGCGCTGTGGCTCCGCCTGTCTAAAAGGGATAGGTAGGAGAGACTTGCCCTCTGGCTACAATGAGTCAACTTCTAAAATTGGTTATCATTAGCTATGACTATGCATAGCACAGTTTAATAAAAAAGTTGTGAAGACAGACAGTCCACGTGGGTCTACATGCTCATACGGCTATTTATTTGCCCTCTGTGGGGTGTGTCTGCTCACCGCAATGGTGTTTTAGGTAAAACTATGTGGTAAGTGAGAGTTGTAATTAATGACATCATCTCAGTGTTATCTGTATGACTTCTTTTGTCACCACTAAAAAGAGGGGCTCTTTTGCAGAAAAAGAGCCTATATTAAAATGATGAACCACACTTCAGCGTCCCGAATAGACTGCAGTGATTGGCGGTTCTTATCAGTCTTTTGAAATCTGTGTCCCCCTTATTTTTCGGACATCTGCATCTGTGGTCGACCGGTTTCAATGATCTGTCTTTTCATGCATCATCTTCTTCAGGACCTGTTAATTTCATTTAGATCGACTGCATCTGCTCATCCAATGAGTCTGGCACAGCATGTTCTGCGGGACAGACAAATTAAGAGAGTCAGTGATGACTTCTCCTGAGGGCTAGACATAGGAGCATTTCTTGCTTGGTTTGTCTTATTCACGGTGAGTGATTAAATATGTTCCCTAGAACATTTACAATCATTCTTTCATGGCAGGCTCACCCCTCCCCAGGGGGGCTCCAGGATTCTCTACTTCTTAGTTCTTCGTAGATAGCATACATGGCAGTATATTATCACTTGTACCTGATTCATACGCTGTGTGCACACGGTATATGGATACAGTCCTAATCTGTACTTGGTGTGGCTGTGTCCGGGCCACCGTGGCTGTACTTGGGGTCTTTTCCTGTATAATATGAATGAAAGTGTGTTTTGTTACCCTGTTGTTCTTGGTATCCCTATTGTTTTTTTTTTTTTGTACAATAACCACTTATTACTTTCTTTACCTGACAGCTTTATGTACTCAAACTGGGCTTGGTCAGGTATTAACACAGAGAGTTCTTTCAAGGTGAGTAGATCTCAGGGTTGCTCGTTTACTCTGCGGTGTTTAGTAACACAGGGTGATGCTGTGGAGGTAAAAACCAAACAGATCGTATAGGTTTCTATGACTTGTTGCTCGGCACAGATGTCATTTTGCCGGTTTATTTTTTGTTATGCCCGCTATTTCCTGCTGTTATCTTAGTCACCTTTTGGTTTGTGGCTGTGTCATTATCCAGTGCTCTTAACTTGCTTAAATGCACCAGTCTTGATCTATTAACGGTCCCTCAGCAGTGTCGCATTTTTCTCAAGACACGTTGCGTGCAGAGTACTGCATTCTCTAAAGGTATTCTCACCTGTTTCACCTCTGTTTCCTCGTAAGAGCGTGCAGCGAGGCTCCACATTAGGAATCTCGCACTGCTCTGGTTTTCAATTTATGCATCCCGGCTCCTCGCTATGGTAATATGCATTCCCGCGTTTACGATCCATGTGCCATTTTGGAATGGGATTATGGTATCCAGTGCTGTCGGCCATGTTTCTATAGGCTATTCCCATGTATTGAATGGGTAAGTGGGCAATTACGTCCGCTTTTCATTGCCGTACTTATTTTGTTGATTTTTCAACAATGACAATAAATACATATGTGTAGAATATAGAAATTCTATATATTATGCCAACTAGAGATTGCACTTTATTCACTGGGGGAGATCAAGCCAGTCTACACTGATAGCAGTTTTAATCTATGCAAATCTAACTTGCAGGTCCTAGTAGTCCTATTGAAGCATCCACTACGGACCTAGAGGACTAATGCCTGCATACGACAGGAATACCTCTGATTCAGAACCACTCGCCTCCGACGAGACTAGGTAATTACTCAACCAAGTCTTGTTAGATACATTTATTTTATCAAAAAAGAACTATTAGCAGTAAAAGCTTATATCTTTCTATTTTTTCTTGTTATCAACAGCTACAGCAAGAACATTCAAGTTCAATACTAAACATTGGCAACAGAAACCAACCACCCAAGAGATGCGCAATTATAGCATGCTCTAAGATAGTTGTCAAAGTTGTTATTTTTTAGAATATGACACTACTCCTGAAGAAAGTTCTATAAATTGTTGTAAGAACTGAAACATGTCGAGTTCTACCATCTAGAATCAATACTAGAATGATGATCTAACAACCTGAACCGAGGTCCCGTGATCAGTTTGAGACAGCTACTGCTCCCCAGGCTGATCACTGAACCCAATTCCTGACATCTAGATAGATGTTACTACTTCCTAATGGCCCAGTTTAAGTGTCACAACAAAATTGTTTGTATTTTTAAACAATGTACAATTGTTTTACGGCAAGTGAATGGGACTAACCCACTGCTTTTTTAAGCTATTATGTGTTTTTCTAATAGAAATAAACATTAAAAACTGATTGAACTATTTGTTTTACAGCGCTATTTAATGAAATTTGTCTGTAAGCTGTTGATAAAAACTAACTACCTCTCACGTCTAATGAGAATTACTGTATAACATGTTATACAATGTAAATCTAGTATATATTTTTGTATATAATGTCATCCGCCGCGGCGACTGGCGGTTACTTACGCGTTGGCGGCTCCCTCGCGGAAGACAAACCCGCTAGTTCCATCACGTTCTTTCTGCAACGTTCAGTGCAGGTCTAGTTGTTTTTATCATGGCGGCACTGAGCCTTCCTTCTTCCAGCGGCCGTTGCGTCGCAACCCCTGTACTGTGGCTAGTGCTTCTTACTTTGGGTCAATACGCTAGTGCTCTGCATTCCGGCTTTCCTCTGAAGCCGCTTTTCTCTCTCCGGTTTGCTCTTCTTGCGTTCCGCTCCTTATCTCTCTCTCTCCCTCTCCCTCTCGTTTCCTGCCTCCAGTTCCTGCGCCTCCGACAACTCCTTCCTCTTGCCTCGCCCGGCGCTGCTCATGTGGCAAGTGTTTTCTCCCTGTATTCTTCTGCTGTTTTCTTCCTCTTCACTTACCTTAAACCGCTCCTTGCGGTTTGTTTTGCATCCTCTGAGCTCCACGTTTCTTCTTTGGAGTTCTGTGTACTGTGGAACCGCCAGGTGCAAGTTTTGCACCTCTCTTGCCCACCTTAGTCCCTGCCCTTCAGAACTACGAAGGACTCCTCCTGGCCGGCTCCATCTGCTGCTATTGATACTTGGATTCCAGGAACTTGGACCGTATATCACGGCATAAGGGTATTTTATGCCTTTTGGCTTTTTCCCTTATAACGGCCTTGTCACGGGAACAGAGCCCCAGGACTGCTGTTTTATAAGCATCCGCTTTGGCTTCCTCTCGTGGCAGGCACATTTCATCAAGAAGGGAGAAAGATTACCTGGCCCAACGCCACCTACGATCTGAAGACTTGAAACCCTTCGATTCAGGTGAGGAGAGTGGGGAGGAGAGAGGGTCGGAGAAGAACAGAGAACAGGTCATATAGTTAAAATACATATAGGTAAAAGACAGGTTACTAATATGTATTACATATATTAATTTGTATTACATATGCTAATGATGATTTTAAGAAACAAATTAGTACGATTGTACATTTTATACTTTAACACTATTATAGTGATTACAAACACTACTATTGCAAAACTAAGAATTAGTCACATATTGTAATGTAATAGTAGTAAAAATAGAGTTGGTTTTCTCTCCAATTAGAAGTTTGTTTTCCTCAAAAGCCACATGATTAATAGTCATAACCTTAGTTGGTTGAGTACTAAGAATACATTCAATATTTGCACAGTACTATTATGAAAAAACATTTTGTTTTATTTCTATTATGAAATATGTTCTATTCTCTTTCAAAGATTTCTTTATGAGTAATCGACAAAAATAATGAGATGAAGATGTCAGGTAAACAGTAATGAAGAATATTTTTAGTTTGCTATGTTTTTGAGATTTAATTAGTGAACATTTTCTTTAGTACTTTGGTTTTCCCCCTCCGGTGTGCCCCTATGCTGTTCTTGCCTAACCTTGGCAGCTAAAGAACAATGGTCTGGAGGGTTGCCCAGAGCAATGCCAGAGGTTAAGATTAATTCTAAACCTTCCAGCCATCAACTCTGCTATCCCTACACCCTGTTTCTCCTGTATATCGCCTACATACATAGTGCTCTCTTGCTTCCCAGCTAGAGTTGTGCTTTATAAAGCCAATACATACTTATAATAACAGGCTTTTCAGTCCCTACAGTACTTCCTGATGACCGACATCAATTGCAATCAGAACACGATGCTTGGAAGCTATTCCAAAGTAAAAGGGAGATATTTTAGCAAAAACAATACTCTTGTGAGTACATGTCATTTCAAAATCCTCATACATCTACGTCCTGTCTCAGGATATATCCTGATATGGAGAGTCCTTGGGAAGTGTGTGAGGCAAGAACATATTCCAGAATGAAGCTGGATGTATGTGCAGTCTTACCCATGCACACTGCCTCCCTCTCATGCCCTCACACTCAACCTCAGGAAGAAAAAAACAAATACCCGCAATGCCCATCATATCTGTGCCAAAATGGACTGAAATCCTCACAAAAACTGCCACAGATGTTCACAGACTTCATCACAAAATAAACAATGGCTTCTCTTCAAATAACCATTAGGAAAATGACAATCCCAAACTCACGCAGCAAGAACAGTTCAACAAGTAACCCAGCACAGCGGCGAATGATTATTCCTTACACTCAACCCCAAGACCAGTCTGACAATACAAATGTCGGGAATGCAGTCGGTGTACCCGTTCCGAAATTGCACCCTCTGCTCAACAAGAGATCCTGTGCTCAAAAACCATGCACACGGCCACGCTTACTGTCCCTCCACAGCAACCTCAGACATTGTTCGCCACACAGTAGATATCATTACGTGACATGTACAGGGGTATCATCTATAAGGAAACACACGTTGTATGGTAAGCGTTGGCAGTTGCCATGGAAACTGTGGCACTCGCACGAACACCCGCTACGTCACATGTACGCTGCTGCAAGTCATGTGATTTCTAGCTTTTTAAGCACCTCCTTTCCTCTGTGCTTCTGATTTTGTTGAAGTGTGGTTTGCTATACTGTTACTTACTCTTGATCTCCTGGTTTCCTGATCTTTTGCCTGTTTCCTGGATT
Organism: Ambystoma mexicanum; assembly: GCF_040938575.1. Classification (NCBI taxonomy): domain Eukaryota; kingdom Metazoa; phylum Chordata; class Amphibia; order Caudata; family Ambystomatidae; genus Ambystoma; species Ambystoma mexicanum. Next base: position 1,370,612,960 of record NC_090933.1, on the reverse strand, counting down.
CCTCTTGTCTCTTGTCCTTTTGCTACATTTACTCCGGACATTTCACCTTCTGGTTTTCTATGGACTCGTATTACTGCTCACGACCTGCCTAAAGTTGCTCCCTTTGAGACTTTGTTGTCCGTTCTGGTGCTGACACGGAATCACGCCTGCTCGTATTGCTTTTGTCTTCCGCATTGGATTTGTTGTGCCCGCCTTGTTATCAACACGGACTGCTTACACAGATTGCTGCTACTTCTTGGACTCTTGGTTACCGCTTTCACGTCTTGAAGACTGCCTTTGGTTAACACAGTCTGAGTTCAGCCCTGAAGCCTTCCTCTTCGCTTCAGCCCCATATGTACTAGAGACTGCCTGCGTGCCTTGGCTGAACCACGAGTAGCATCCTTGTTTCATCTGGGTTCTGGACTATCAAGGACTTCCTAACCCTTAAGCGTATGCGTTCCGGTGGGTATAGTTCCTTCCCTGTTACAGCTTCTGGGGCTACTCGGTTGTGTTAACTTTGTTACAACCACCAAAAATAACTGTTTCATCTATTTTCACGGTAAGGTTGCATCCACCACTTCTGTCTCTTTAACCTGAATTACACACCCTGTTCTTCCACTCTAAGCTCTGTTGTTATTGTATCTCCAGATACATCAGGTGTGCTCTGCATAGGCACTGGAAGGAAAACAATTGTCCCAAGACACTGGGCAGACATATCTTTGTTATCATTTCCTCCAGTTGCAGGTTGGGTTGGTCTGGCACTGTGTGTGTTATTGTACTTACCAAAATAAGCTCTGTCCTTCACCTGAATTTGCTTTCCGGTTTTAGGAACTCTGCTGTTCGTGTTTGGCTCCATTCTCCCAAATAATAAATCCCTTGGTATTGGTTTTTATCCATACACAGAGTTATATTGTTAGGTAGAATTCGTCGTCTACACTATGTGGGCAAATTCCAGACTGATTCCGACAACAAACTACATCCAGCAGAAGATGTGCAATAGTTCAACAACGAACCCAGTACATCGTAGAATGGTTACTCCTCACCCTCAACCCCGCGGCCAGTCTGACAATACAAACTACATCCAGCAGAAGATGTGGAATAGTTCCGCATAAAATAGTTACTCCACACCCACAACCCCAAGACCAGTCTGAAAAAAGCAAACTGCATCCAGCAGAAGATGTGGAAGAGTCTTTGGGGACTTTGAAGACGAGGCTTACATCTAAAGGCCCAGACAATTTGTGGGACCAATGAAAATGACAATGCCATAATCTAGCTCGGAAATTACCATTGCTCCAACCACTGGGGCAAGATCGCCTTATGGTAAACAGTGAAAGACTTGTTTAAGATAGCCGAATCTGAAAGAAGGAACATTTAACCACATTGATCTGTTTGGATACAATCATCTCTGAGTCCTTAATGAAGCAAGCACTGTTACCTCATTGGCTAAGGAGAAAGGGAAGCCAAATAATAACAAGGTGAAAGATGTTGCAAAGGTTCCTGCAACACGTTTTTGGGTACAGGTAGATAACCTCCATCTTCAAAGGGTTTAGTTGAAGATGATAATTGGTTAACCAGAGTTTAATCTGAGTGAGACAAAATTGAAGCCGACTGAAAGTTCATTAGTATAGCTGAATGTCGTCGGCATATGAGTGAAAGCCGACAACAATTCCCCCGAATGACAGCCACCCGAGGCAGGATGAAGATATTGAACAAAATTGGTGAAAATGAGCAACCCTTAATTATCTCACATGTAACAGGAAACAAAAGGTCCAAGCTTTACCCCTTGTGTTCGGCCTGAGGGAAATCTCTGGAACCATTGATGTGTCACACCATGAATACCAAGGAGATTAGAAAGCGTTGGAAGAAGAAGGGAGTGGTCCACAGTATCAAAAGCCACAGACAATTCCAGCATAACAATTAATGACAGATAACCTTGGTCTACATGAAGTAAAAGGTCATTTCAGTCAGTGTTCAAAGAAGTTTCTCTGCCAAGCTCAGAACGAAAACCTGATTGCAAAAGATCCAAGATTTGATTTTCTTTAATAGACATTCAGTAAAGTGTACAGTGACAACTTTTTTGATAATTTTTTCCATCCAAAGGAGGACAGTTATAGGTCGATAAATGTTCAATCTCAGGTGGGTCCAATGACAGCTTTTTTTAAAAAGAGGAGTGATGGAGTGTTTAAGATCGAGGGGGGAAAATCCATTGTTGTATAGCCAGTTTGACCAACTGAGTGATACAAGTGGCGTGTTCAGAAACCTTTCTTTGGGCAACTAAAGCAGGCAGCACATCAGCACAAGATCGAGTAGGTATGAGTTTGGTCAATAAAGAAAAGATGTATACAATAGCAACTGCGTGATGTGTGAAATCAAGGTTAGATTTATGAGAAGTACGCCAATCTAGGGACTGTTTAAAATTTATATTCTACAAATTGGAAATTATACTAAGAAACAATTCATTAACATTTTTTGCCAGATTTGCAGGAGGTTCTAGAACTTGTCTAGATCTAGGATGATTGACAAGAACTCATAACAGAAAAAAGTTCAGGTGGTTGATCGCAGAGTTCACCCATTTGTGTAAGAAGTTCGTTTTTGCTTCATTTATGGGGTTTTCTTGTATGTTAAAAGCGCTATACGCATTTCCTTTAGGGAATGATTGTCTCTAATATTTCAAAATGATCTTTCTTTGTTCTGATACCTATGTTGACTTTTTCTTGGTTTTTGTTTTAGTCTTGGGAGGATAGCTCAGGGGCAACATGCTCGCCTTGGAAGCAAGACGACACGGAGCAACACAGGTTCGATCCTCGGGTCCGCGCTTAGAAACCTCTGGGTATTGAGCATGTTATAAATAACCTATCATATCATAGCATTCATGTGATGGTATATTATCAATTAAACGGTGAAAGGGGGAGTGGCACTGATTAAGAACCTTATACATTGATATATCAGTTAAACAAGCTGGGAGTGAGGCGGCAAGATTGAGTAAACTCTCAGTACATCATTTTGACAAGGACTCCCGTTCCATGATGGAGCTCCCTAACTTTAGTACACTTGAGACAATGAAATCCCTAAAAGAAAGTAAAAACTACAGCTGACAGTGCCACTGTATGTTATTGCAGTACTCCTTTCTTTCCTTCTGTAAATTATGATACCATCTATATGAACATACAGCGTAATCATGAATCACATGATTGACATACTGAGAAGGATGATCAAAGAAGCTACAGAAATGACTCACGTGCAGTGGGTTCTATTACTTGTATAGATGCAGGACGATTGACAAGAACTGATAACAGAAAAAAGTTGGTTGTTTAAAGTCGAGCCCACCCATTTGTGTAAGAGGTTTGTTTTTGCTTCCTTTATGGGGGTTTAGGTATGTAAAAAGCATTTTGCGCGTTTCCTTTAGGGAATGATTGTCTCTAATTTTTCAAAATTATCTTTCTTTGTTCTGATACCTATGTTTAAGAGTCTCAAGATCGGAATACCATGGATTGGACTTTTTCTTCGTTTTTTTATTCATGTGATGGTATATTATCAATTAAACGATAAAAGGAGAAGTGACACTGATTAAGAAACATATACATTGATGTATAATTTAAACAAGCTGGGAGTGAAGTAACAAGATTGTGTGAACTCTCAGGACATCATTTTGACAAGGAATCCCGTTCCATGATGGAACTCCCTAACCTTGGTACACTTGAGTCGATGAAACCCCTTAAAAAAAAAGTAAAGACTCCAGCTGACGATGCCACTGTATTATTGCATACTCCGTCCCTTCTTCCTGTAAGATCTGATACCATCTAAATGAACATCCAGACTAATCATGAATCTAATGAACAACGTACTGAGAAGAGGATGATCAAATAAGCTACACAAATGACTCACTTGCCAAGTGTAGAAGGTAGCGGGAAGAGGTGGCCCAGAGGAGTCATAACGATTACACAGTTGAGCCAAATGAAGGACTAGAACACTCTGCTGGGGAGGTCCAAACAAAACAATATGAACATGGAAGAAGGGACTCAACAAGATGAGCAGCAGGTGTGAAGCCTGGCAGACCCGGGAAGTTCGAACTGAGAGAGGAGAATGGGAGCAAGTCTGCAGTTTGAAGGACACCAGCAGCAAACTGCGAAAGTCCTCCGAAGGCCGATTGAGTGAGGTCCCATGTGAAAGTTGGAACCCAAGATACGGTGGCACAACCTTGTGTAGGTGGACCGTGTGGTCCTGCAATGGTGCTGATACCGGGTGGTCAAATGATCCGTAGAGCCAAAGCAAAATAGCAGTGACCAGAAGGAAGTCAGAAGAATGCCACGGGGAACGCAATGACCCAAAACCCTGGGATGAACCAGTGAAGTACCCAGACGAGCACAAAGGTAATGTGAGTTAACGGGAGACCCGGTACAGGTTTGGGGATGTATGCAGCACATAACTGGAGTGATCTCCCTCATCCCAGTAATTGCCTCAAGAATTATAGAAGTGATTAAAGCCTTGAGCGTAATTTCCCTCGCATTAGTACTGCTAAAAAGAGTGCAAATGGGGAAGACTACCTCAGGAGTGATCTTCCTCATCTCAGTGGTAATACCCAAGGTATGAAAAGGGAAGAAGATATCGACAGTAACTTCCCTCAGTACTTTCACAACCCGAGAAAGAAGAATTGTATAACATTCAAGGGAACCCTAGGAGAAGCCTGGAGGTAATTGCCTAGTTTTCTTTGTTGAATCAGAAGCTAAAGTAAAAGGTTGTAATATCATATATGTTTCTTAATCTTGAATTGGAAAAGACTGGAACTGTGTAAAGAACCATCAGGAGAAAGCTGAACTTGTTGAACCAGGAGAAGGGAGGCAGTCTCCTGGTTTTCTCTTATCCATGAAGAGGAACTGTTGCTAAAGACTATTGGAAGTTGCCCCCACGGCTGATCCCCTTTTGAACCAGAAGAAGGGAGTCATTCTCCTGGTGTTATTTAGGTTTATGGATTTCATTAGCGGTTGGGCTATGTTAGGAGAACTGAAAAGAGGACTGATATCGTAAGAAGGACTTCCACCCAGACCACAAGAACTCCAAATATTCTTTGGTTATGTAGGGAGAGGTAGGCCTTTTCTTTATTATTTGAATAAATATAACACTTTGAAATGTCACCCCTTTGTCTGACTCCTTACTCGAGTCATGCATATTCAGGCAAACCAGGATTCAGCAAATGCTGGGGGCATATATTAATTGAGCATAGTTCAATGTCGTGTCGACATATCTCTTAATAAAGCAAGCAATATTGTACATGGGAATGAGCCCACGCAATGTGCAGGCGACCAGCTTTTGGAAGTGGGTGAAGGGTGCATTAGGCTTGCTTATATGCATCAACAAACCTTTTCACTCACAGGAAAGCTGCTGGTCACTGATACTAGACCAGTGAGCTCATCAGCCTTTTGGTGATCAGCGGCATTTGAGTTCTCAGCAGCTTTTGGATTCTGTCTGATAGTTATGCTAATAGTAGTTGTTAACCTTAGAAGACCAGAGAATAAAAAAAGAGTTGAGTTTGGAAGTCAGAGGAGATTTTGCTGTATGCTGATAAGAAGACAGGGAACAGACAGAAGGCTGGATGAGGAAGCACTGGAGCAGGTGGGATGGGTGGAGCAGGTGGGAGGGGTCAAAGTCCCTCCTAATTCCTGGCTGTATTTGAAAGCCACTAAACCGGATGTTTGGCTTTTCCGAGACATTGGAGTCCCCAGGGGACTGTCTATTGACTTTTGAGCAGAACTATTGATATTGATTGAGCTGCATGGGGGATAAGTTTTACTTTTCAACTCAAGGGAAGACAGCTCACAACCTCAATTCTAATTGGCTACTTGCTGGCACCATGGTCAATCCCAAATCTCTTTTATGCTTTTTTGATGAAATGACTGGCGATTTGTATTGATGGTTGTTATTTTAGGAATTGTTCTTGGATTGTGCAAACCATTTCAGGCTTCAAGCTCCTTCAGCTCTCATCTACCTGTTGTGAGGCAGGCATGGTATCCAAAGGTATACACAGACACAAAGAATCAAGTTTAAAAACCTTTATTAACTTGAGAAGGGGTTGGAGTCTTCCTAACTGGCCCAATCTCTAAATAGGAGTAATCTCAGCCATTAAACTAAGTCAAAAGGTAGTCCAGTGTCTGCCAGTCAAAACAATAAAGATGTATGTGTCAAACCTATGCTTGTCCTCACTTCCTTCTAGAACAATAATGTGTACCGGATTGGATCAAAATAAAAAAGTGAGTCAAAATAATATCAGGAGGGCACTGGAGCTGTCCCACAGAGCCGTTCACCATGCTTGACTCACTTGGGCATCAGCAAAGTTGCTTGGGTTCAAGTAGTTCACACAACGTTCCTTTAAGTTTCTAAGGGCTTTCTTTCCCCACAGACATAGAAGCCCTTCTGGTCCCCTTCTCTCAGTAATTTCACAATATTTTGTTTTCACAAGACTCCCTTGCTCTGGCTTCATCAGGGGTTTCCTTCCCCTACAATACTAACAAATTGACAGTTCAATTGTTTCTCTTCACGTTAGGTTCGCTTGTTAAAAGACGAGGTTCCCTTCCCCAACCGTCAAGAACTCTTCGTATTAGAGACTTTCGAGAGGGCACCATTTTACTCAGCCCTGTGTGGGACCATTCTGATACCTTGGCTCTCATGGGAACGTGCCCCTGGCACTCTTCAACTTTGATCACAGTTCATCAATTTGGGTCATGCGCCAGGCACTTTAACTTTTACTTTCACAGTTAGCTTTTCTCATGGTTACAGCTCGCTCTTCCTGTCTTGAGCATCTCCCTTCTCATGCTCTCTAATTTGCTCTGACACGGGCTTCGCACAGCTCCCCTGCACTTTCAGAGAGCGTTTCAATTTCAACAACACCTTTCGACATGGTGTAAATGTACATGCAAACAGTCTGTTACTTCGTTTCCTTCGCTTCCACAATTATCATTTCCACACTACAATTCACAGTGGACAATTGAAGCATTCTCTTCAGTTCGTCTCTCATCCTACGCTTGTCCTTCACTTGCAACAAATAATCTCTTGCGCTTCTCATCTTTCACCAACCGGGCTCCCATCTCCCATTGAACTTATTTCGTGTCGAGGTCAGGGGCTTCTTGCCTGCCCCTCAGACACTCCTGCCCTGCCTCGCTGGCTCAGGAGGATGAGTATCTCTTCAAGGACTTTCCTTCATACCACGCAATCCCCTTCTGGCTCCTTGGAGCCATGGCTCCCTCACCACGCTTTCTCTAGCCTTCTCAAACCATGGGCTCTCAGCGTCTCAGCACTCCATTCTCTGACAGCAGATCTTAGGGTGCTCAGGCTTTCCCACTTGCCTGTTAGCTCATTCTCTGACTCGGGTTCCATCTCGGGCTCCAACTCGTTCATTATGTTTCCTGACGCTACTCCTTTTTTTACACCTGTGGAGTATTAAAAGGTCTCAGGTGGACACAATCTTCGCCCAGTGCCTGACTTCGCCTGAACATGTTATTGGGACATTAATGAAAATAGTAGAGTGCCTCTGAATATAGTTTCTCCATTCTAATGGCACCGTGGTGTTTTGGCCATGAAGAGTAGAAGGAAAAGTGAGCATCAAGTAAACCATAAGCCATACAGGCTGAGGGAATGACGGATAGGGGGGTATTTGAAAAGGGGGGATACCATGTCTCGCTTTTGGGTATTACCTCCCCAATCTCATAGGACCCTCTACCCAGGTAAACCTCCCTCGCTATTCCACCTCCAGGGTCAGGATCCAAAAGTGATGGCCCTCCCCATGACACCTGTTTAGAGGATCTCCCAGGAGTGGGAAGGGAAAGGCCCTCAGGATTTTCACGCTGCCTATTACAGATAGTGAGTATGGAAGGTTTTCACCCTTTATTGATATCACATTGAGATATTGAAGGGGCAGATGCTTCTATAAGCCTGACACGAGCAGGGAGCCCACTGCCCCTGGGAACCAAGCTCGCTCTCTCCTGCGACACACCTTCTCGGCTCAAGTTTAAAGTGCACATTTCTGTCTTTTTTATCTGCATGAAAATCAACAGGATTCCAAGCTGCAATGAAGCCTGACAGTGGAGCAGCCTTTTCCCACACCTCGTTGCAGCTTGGAATACTTTTCCTCAACTCCATATACATAAAAGAAGGATATGTGTGCTTGTGGTCATGGGGGGCCCGTAGGCACCAGATGCCTGCCTCCAGCATTTCAATTAATGTTTTCAAAAGTGGCTGTGCTGCTCCCATTGTACGAGGCTCCCTTTTTTGTTGTCCTAGTGAGGCAATGTGTTACCTCTCAACATCCTGCTGCGACTCTCTCCAAACAAATACCACCTCTCTCAGCAGCACACTAGATGCTGCAGGCGTGCTGCTCATCACTTCCTTTCTTCAAGGGGAGCATTCAAAGTGCGAGTTATTTACAAGTGATGGAGCATCTAAGAGACCAATGTTTTGGACAAGACGATGGTAACGTTTCTTTGTTAAGAACTACTGCAGAGGGACATTTTTATTTTGAAAGCACACACAAAGCACCAGTTAGCTGCCTATATCTTTGCCCTCCCCATGACAATTGCACACACCACACAAAACAGTTTACAACTATCTGCCTTATTTTCACATGTTCATATTTAACATGCCTTTTTCAAACATCAAAACACCTCATTACGACCCTGGCGGTAAGTTACCGCCAGGGCCGTGACTTTACCGCCATGGTGCTAACTACGTTAACGCCATGGCGGTAAGGGGATTTACCGCCCCATTCCGACCTTGGCGGGGCGGTAAATCCCCAATCCCCATTTACCCTTCCCCATTCCCATTTTTGCCCCATAGGGCATAATGGGAGTGGGGAAGGCGTTAATTACGCCACCGTAAATTACGGTGGCGTAATTAACACCAAGTTCCCTTACCGCCATGGTTTTTTACACCCGCTAAAAGCAGGTGTAAATACCGCCATGGCGGAAAGGGAACTCGTAATTGGCGGTAAGGGGTCGGCGCAGCTAACGCTGGCGCTAACCCCTTACCGCCAGGGTCGTAATGAGGCCCAGGCCTCATTACAAGGTGGGCGGTAAGGGATTACCGGCACCGGTACCGGTAATCCCTTAACGCCCTACTACGAGTTCCCTTTGCGGGTCCTCCTTTAACGCCTGGTTTTTCCAGGCATTAAGGACGGGACCCGCAAAGGGACTCTGGAGCTAATAACGGTACCGCAATTTGCAGTACTGTTATTAGCGCCTTCCCCATTCCCATTGAGCCCTGTGGGGGCTCAAATGGGAATGGGGAAGGGCCCTGGTGAATGGGGAATTACCGGTCCCGCCAACCTTGGAATGGACCTGTAATTGCTCCATTCACCAGGGCGGAGTTGGAACGAGTTTGGAGGTATTCAAGGCGCTATTAGCGCCATGATTACCTCCAAAATCGGAATGAGGCCCACAAACAGATAACCTTTTCACACATTACTTTTTATGAGGAGTGTTTAATCTTGAAAGTGCATTTTCAAAATACTCAGGCACGTTTTTGCCTTCTGTTGAATTGCATTCTGGTATTTGTAGTCTTCCATTCAAGGCAGGGGAATAATGGCACAATTGTAAACATTATGCCTAGCATATTTCTATAAGGATGTATATATTCTTGTGAGGACTTTACTATGGTTCATGTAAACGGATGTAATTTCACCGAAATGACTGGGGTAGCGGAAGAGACATTGCACAACCCTTGACCTCTGATGACATCACAGGCAGTGATGTCATTTGACCCCGCCGTGCAGTGACTTCACTGAAAGTGATGGCACACAACCTTTCACCCCTTGACAAATCAGGAAGTGGCATCAAGCATTGTTCCTCAGTACACTAAGAAAAATATGGTTATGATATCAATGTAATATGATAAGAATGGCTCGCCATATGTAGCGCTAATATCAGTGTGTGTAGGCCCATATTACTGTGAATGTACGCATTTGCACTCACCTTGGCTAGCCTGCAGTTACGGTCATATTGAGGTTCCGGACAAGGCAATACAAGCTGCTCCTGCTTGGCGTTGGTGTGCTCCAGCCAGAATGGCCATCCGGCTCCCAGTCCTGTGCCACAGGGTGCAGAAACTTGGTATAGAATGAAATGGCAATGCGTGGTCAGGATGCACTAATGTACTTAAACTAATGCAAAGTGCACCTAATGAGAAAAGAGGCAAAGCAGCATGCAGCAAAAGCGACAGCAAATCTTGACCATAGTTGCAACTTATAGCAGCGCTTAAAGGAACACTCAGTTGCCAAATTCTGCTTCCAGAGCTCTCAAGTTCCCAGAGGCCACATGTGAGAAGGCCATCCAGTCCTGTTTACCCCTTTGGAGCCAGGAACTTGTAATTTTTTTTTCCATTTGAAATTTAGGAAAACTAGAAGTCGCAGAATTCCAAGCAAAAGTAGGGCTGTCTGGCCTTGTCACACCTCATGGCCACTGGAGAATCGAGAGCTCTGTGATTACGCCCCGCCCTACCATTTTAAGAGAGTAAAGCATTAGAGCTTGGACTACAATATCAGTGAGCTCAAACATTCTTCAAGAAAGCATTTTGATTGTCTTCTGTCTGCCAACCGATGGTTAGGGTGGTGTATTGTGATTTGTGCCCAGCCGATTTCCCCTCCAACACTCACTCCTATTTTTAAAATAGGGCAAACTGAAAATAAAAAGTGTTGCTGTAAATATTTCACGAATGATTACGGGAAATGCAAGGATATAACACATGGTCATGCAAAAAGCAGTCCGAGAGAAATGTGCGCATGGCTTAGACAAATTAGGAATGGAGCACACAATATGCAGAAACACATTGGCATTAAGCTATGAAATAATCAAGGACATGAAAGTATTTACCTTTCAAAAGCTTCCACTATGCACATGTCAAAGTCTACGCAGTAACAACACTGGTTATTAATGAATACTCCTCTTTCAAAAATCAATATTGTGGCATTTCTTAGTGATCGTCCAGAGGATGTTTGGATCAATAATGCTGGATACTCCCCTGGTTTGATGCATATGGAGGGTCTTAGTGCAGGACACAACACTATAGTAAGATGTTCTCAGGACACTCCAAGGATTAATCTTTCCAACTCCCTAACTACTCTCAACATTTCCGTTCTACACAGTCTCCAGATTTACTTGTGGGCTCCCATGCATTTTTTGACAATTACAGCTCCATTCGTTAATAAACCGAGGGAGACGCGGTATTGTACCGAAGGAAAAGGAGAGGATGAATTCGCAGAGGTTTTTGTAGGATACAACACCTCTACCTTGCCTCCTTCCATTAAATCTCTCCTTCTCAGATCAAAAGACCCATCTGTCCAGAACCAATCCCCTAAGATCTGCAACCCGCTTCCACCCGAAGATGATCCATCTCAGACTCCCTGTTTCCCTACGGCCTACCAGAATACTCCGCCATTTTCTGCCCCGTCCCTCTGATTATTATTTCCCACACTCCCAACCTTCGCAGGCAAAATACTACAGTTCCCACGTGTTGTTTTCATGATCCTAGCTATTCCCGTTTACCTCACAAAGCCTTCTACTAATTTCAAAACCCCTCTAATACGAGGGTTGTAATCACATATAGCACTGTTACCCCATCCTACCCCATAGAACAATCTTACACTCTAGCCCCGCTTTCTGACCCGAACAACTTGTTGCCCCATGAAAGCCGACTGACTCATAAAGCTGTTTATATGACATGTCCCGACACAAGGTTCAGGCAGAGTCAGGCAATTAATCAGAATCACACACACCTGACAGCCCTTTACTTTCCCCACAGGGATAAAAGGTAGAGCAAGAGAGCACAGCACGAGCAAGGCGGACTGCACGACAAGACAGCTATCCAACCCAGCAGTTCAAGAGGAGGAGAAAGGCAGCGAATATCAGAGGCTAACAAGGAGAGACACGTCCTTGCCCTTTTTGACGCCGACCTGTGAAACCTCCACAGAAGGAAACGTAATACCGAGGACAATAGCCCAAGTTTGTTGCAGTAGATGTCAACGGTACACAGAGCGTGTCGACGCTGATAAGCCGGAGTAAGGGAAACTCCTGCTTCTGTGGTACCGGCCATGACTCCAGCTATGAGGAAAGCCAAGCAGTTCATCACTGCCGGTGTGTCGAAGGGAGAGCCAATAGGAACCGGGCTGTTGTGTATGGAAGTCGCAAAGTGGCAAAGTAAGAGAAGTTAAAAAACTGTAAAGGGAGACCAGCTGCAGAAGGGGACTGGCACCACGTGGGCGCTGCTCTGAGAAACTCTGGTCGATCCCCATTTGAGTGAAACTGTAGCTACCAGAAGGCCGTAGGAGAGTCGTTGAGAGAGGTCAAAGTGGTCAAGCAAAATCCCCATACAGTCGAAAGCCTTTGACCTAAGAACTGTGAGAAAGCCAGGGAAATTAATTTGTAGACATTGAAAGCGAATGTAAATGTGAAGTTGGCAAAAGTGAACCCGGCAGAGACTTGCTGACGAAGGAGGGGCAAAGTCTAAAAGTCCCAAGAAACAGTTTGTTAACAAGAGTGAACCTAGCAGAGGGATGTCCACTATGGACTGTTTGAAAAGACATTGGGCCTCATTACGAGGTATGTGGTAGAGGGATAATGGGGCCGGTAGAGATGGCGGCCCCGTTGTCCCTCTATCACCCCATTACGAGGTCTCCTCGCGGGACCCGCTAAGGATGCCTGGTTTTACCAGGCGTTCTTAGCGCGTCCCGCGAGCAGACGAGGATGCAAACAACGGGCCCGTCATTAACGGGCCCGTTGTTTGCATCCTCCCCATTCCCATTGAGCCCTATGGGGGCTCGAATGGGAATGGGGATGTACCGGGTCCGGGTTCCCGGGAAGGGGAATTACCGGGCCCTCCAAGGTCGGAATGGCCCGGTACTTCCCCATTCCGGGAACCCGGACCCGGTACCCGGTATGGGGGTAGCCATGCCACTAATAGCGGCATGGCTACCTCCATAGTCGTAATGAGATCCATTAAGAAGCAAAGGGAAATTAATCCTGCTAAGGACAAGCCATAGTGAACCTGGTGGAGGCAGTCTGACACTATAGAGGGGTCTGCGCCCGGAAGAGGGGGACCCAGAGGAGAAGCCATCACCCAAGAAATACGTAGAAACGAACATTGTGTTTGTTAGTTGTTTTTTTAAAAAAAATCAGGCCCTCGGAGCCAGGAGACTCAACCACCGAAAGCCTTGATATCGATAGGAATTGTTTTAGGATCCAAGCCCGGAACAGGGAGATCAAGGGGGTGAAATATTATCACCCAACACCACGAGGAGCAGGGGTCAGCGCCTAGAAGAGGGGGACCCAGGGGTGAAGAATCCTCACCCTAAGTAAAACCAGGAAGCAAACTTTCATTTTGTTGAATGACTTTTGTTTTGTTATTTGAATACGTCGGGCCCTCGAAGGCAAGAGACTTTCAAGAGAAACGAGACTTGGCCATCGAGGCTTCTGATAGACTGGAACAGAACTGTCGACTCGTGTTGGGAAGGCTTGAGAGTGTGCAGTGCTCCAAGATTCCACCTTAGCCCGTGCTTAAAACGTGGGGATGGGAGACCCAAGCCACTGCATCCGGACATATTATTTGTGGTCACCTCTTTCTTTCCTTGAAAACTATCCCACACCCTTTTTGTATTAGTTGTAAGGTTTGGCAATAGGTTTCTTAGTATAGGCCATTTTTATTTGACAAGATGCCACAAGGACTGCCTTATTTTCATTTGATCGTCGAAGCTTGCGTGCATCTTAGATTTAGGTTTAGATTAAAGGCCTCATTACACGGTAAGTGGTAATGTTTTACCGGTACCGGTAAGGACACCGGTACCGGTAAACCCTTACCACCTTACTACGAGGTCCCTTTCAAGACCAGCCGGTAAAGTAGGGACCTTGGTGATAATTACGGTACCGCTACTTCCCCATTTCCATTGAGCCCTATGGGGTAAAAATGGGAATGGGGAAGGGCCTTGGAGGAAGGGGGAATTACCACCCCACCAACCTTGGAATGGGGTGGTAATTCCCCTTTCTGCCACGGTGGTACCGGTATGGTACCGGCGTCAACCAAGGTGCTAATAGCACCTTGGTTTACCGCCTTCCGTGTAATGAGGCCCAAAGTGTTTTTCCAACCTGCATGCAGTTTAATAAACGCCCTTGAACTGTGATCACTTGTGCCTGTCTTTACGGTTGCCACCATGCATACCTTACATCTAGCACTGCCCAATAGTTGCAACCTTCTCTCCAAAGGAAATGCCTTCTCGCACAGATCCACGCAACAGAAAAGCAGCACATTCAATTTGTTAGGTGCATTCAAATGTTGGGCCGGGGCAAGTGAAACAGTCCGATGTGACAACTCCATGAACGGACAACATCCCGCCCTCAAGATCCAGGGAGAAAGCTGTGTGTCGAGGGTCTCCTGAACTAAGCATTGCAGCTTATGCAGAGTGGGGAAAGCAAAGTTTGAAAGGTCTAATTCTCCCCCAGTCTCTAGCGAACAGGAGACAAGACAAAGCCACCCACCGTCTGGCGCCCAGATGCAGAAACTGACATAAGCCACGATACCTGCAGCATCAGCAGTTTCAAAGTCCCATCATGCAACACAAGCAAATAGACAGATGATAATATGCCAGCTTGGAGATCTGTGCAGAGTTCACCAGTGCCGGGCCACAATGATTTCAGTCATGTCTGGTAGTTCAGTGACTTTAGTGCCATTTTTACACCATCCAAAAGATCTGCCTTGTGGAGTCCCTCATGGATCTGTGCGTTCCCCATATATTTGTGTGATTGATGAAGATCCCTCGAGGTTGAAACACATGTCGGCTGAATACCACAAGACCATGGGGGTCATTATGAGGTTGGAGGTAGCCATGGCGCTATTAGCGCCATGGCTACCCCCATACCGCATACTGGGTCCAGGTTCCCTGAATGGGGAAATACTGGGCCATTCCAACCTTGGAGGACCCGGTATTTCCCCATTCAGGGAACCCATCCCCATTCCCATTCGAGCCCCAATAGGGCTCAATGGGAATGGGGACCATGCTAACAACGGGCCCGTTGTTAGCATGCTGGTCCTTCAGCGGGTCCCACTAAAGGACCTCGTAATGCGGCGGTAAGGGGTTGACGGCTCCGGCACCTTTACCAGCGCCGTTAACCCCTTACCGCCAACCTCGGAATGAGGCCCTATGAGTCTACACTGTAATAAAAACTGTAACAATCGCATTTAGCGTGGGAATTAATTCATATACAGAATTTTCAAATGAACTAATTGCGAGGTAGTGGGTTCACCTCTGCCAACCTGTGACCTCACACACATGTTTTAGGACTACATGATTAACAAATAGAGCTTACCGCAAGAGCGTTCAAAACTAGAGCCTGCAGTCTCTCTAATATCGAGATGATTTCCAATTGGAAATAGTATTGAATTTAAAATTGTTTAAACGCCTTCACAAAAGGCTCCTAGCTACCGTCCAGCGGAAAAAAGAAGAATTACCATGTTGCCCCGTGTGATCCAAACGTGCACATCTTTCCCTTCCCTCCTTTCCAAAAGCCATACGCAGATGGTTTAGAGCACAGTCCCTGGCAATTTGGAACAGTCTTCGCCACATCTACATCGAGTAGAAAACCTCAACCTCTTTTTAATAAGCTATACAGAAATCATCTCTTGTGTCGTTGATTACACGTGTGCCGTTCCCTGGACAGCAATTCTTATTGTACGTCTTTGCACTTACCCCAGCTGACTGTGGGTTCCAGATGTGGCTGCTGTTTTGGCGGGTGGCGCTGACTGAAGGCAGCCAGCACAGCCTCGGGAGAGCTGCCTACCAACTCTCCCCACACCCTGCACATGTAGAAATCGCCTGTAGGCGCGCTTACTATAGGCAGGGCCACAGATAGGAAATCCCTAACCGTAGTCTCTCTAATAGAAGCGAACCAGCCAGCGTCTTCAATGCCTCAAGTGGGCGGTGGTAGGAAAACAACATGGTACCAGGCATCATGGGGCTTGCGCTTTTTTAAAAATAATTTGTTTTCAACTATTTACAATAAGCACAAGCTAAGCTACGTGCCAGGGCCAGGGGTCCCAGCTGCATCAGCAGGGGTCACAGCTGTGATGGCATCTGCGACCTCCAGCGACCCCAAATGACGCAAACACGTGTACTTTTTCAGGTTATCATAATAAAGCAGAGTATTGTTGAAAGCCAAAAGTGGGGGTCAGAGGGGAAAGGGTAGAAGCGAAGTTGTGAATGTTTGCCCAGGAAATGGTGGGAAATGTTGCAGTGCTGGAGACTGGAGGTATCATTTTCCATGCTTCTACCATGGGCGGACACCCTCAATAGCATCTGGCTCCAAATAAATAAAACTGTGCTGTGGAAATGCTACCTGCCCCTCACAAGTGGCCATGTCGCCGTAGCTGACAAGTCACTACTCATGGGTCTTGTTTTGTGTGGTGTGAGGAGGTAGGACGGCAGGAATAGAGGTTTTTGTGGCTCGGCTCACATTGGGCTCTTAGAGCCAGGAGAGACCCCCTGGCTCAGCCCCACCAATGAATTCCCAGGCTCCCCTACCTCTATTCATTACTGAGAGTTTGTCAGAAGCACTTGAACATGAATGTTAAGTGTGGGGTATCTATTTGAAATGCTGTGTATTTATATGTTATACATTGCACAACTCTTCACAACACACACAGAGGATTAATGCAAGGTTTGAGCAGTGGACCAGCAATACCAAAATAATGTGACATTGGTAAGCCTCACCTGTGTTGACGAATGAGAGCATACACGTACAGCTGGGGGTGATGCCGGCTCTCTTTACTGTTGCACAGTGATGGCATATGCATTTCCCTACCCCTAATCCTACCACAGCACCTGCTGTGGGGTCTTGGACACTCAACTAGGGGTGGAGGGAAGCCTCTGGAGTTAGGGGTGATAATAAGCATATCACTTTTTGGTGACTACAACCGAACACTGCTGAACCTCTCCAACACCCTAGGAATATTCTCCCTACATAGACACTGAAGAGAGGCGTCAATAGTTGCTTCAGGCCTGGTGTTACACAGAGTAATGTACACTCGAGTGAAGAGCAGGGTGTCTTTATAAGCAAAATACTCTAACAGCTATCTAGCTTAGAGATATTAGAAGGACTAGCCCACATGTTGATGTCCCTATGCCTGTAAACTGCCGCCGAGCAGTAACTAAGTGGTTACAGGAAGGAGGTGTTAGAGATATCAACACCGACTTCACAGTGACAGTGCCTACAGGATTGCTAATGGAAGCCCTGCTCACATATATGGTGCCAAACCAGAGGACATATTTGAAACCCTACACACTAGAAAGCATCTAGACCAAATGCTGTACACACCCTATAGGTATCCCGAGTTAGACTTGCAACAGGGTTTCCGGGGGGTTTGACATATCCCACTACAAGGGCTAGACATGGGGCCTCATCACGAGTTTGGCGGTAACCCTTAAATCCGGCAGTAGCACTGTTACCGCCGGATTTAAGGGTCCGCCAAACCAGGGCTTCGGTTGATTTCCCCCCAGCTATTAGCTGGGGGAAATCCGCCGAAATTTCACGCTCATACCACCGGCGGGAAATCCGCCGGCGCTAAAAATGAGCCCAATGAGGAATGGGGAATTCCTGAATGGGCTCAATGGGGAATGGGCAATACCCGCTCCGCCAAACCCATGATCCAGCGCTAATTAGCGCCGGTGTTACCGCCCAACTCGTGATGAGGCCCATGGTCCTTTTACTATGGAAGGGTTAACCTTAGAACACTTCCTTACGTTCCACCAATATAGAGAAGCAAATGACATTTACCAGGGAGAACTATGACATTCCGGTGAGACAATTTGACACTGTCTGCACTAATGCTGTAGAATATAGAGCTTTGAGAGCTGCACCAGCATTACCTAGACAAGTAATAGCAAGGGAAGACAGATCACTTCCATTCTAGACCTTGAAATACTTATTGGGCACCTGCCCTACAAGGCAGGAAGACATCTCTAGATGGTAGTTCACTAAGCTGAGCCAGCTAGAGGCAGCCTACCTTCAGGCCACTCCTCAGCAGAGGCAGGGGGACATATCTAGATGGTATTCCACTAGGCTGAGCCAGCTAGAGGCAGCCTACCCTTAGGCCACTCCTCAGCAGAAGCAGGAGGACATCTCTAGATGGTAGTCCACTAAGCTGAGCCAGCTAGAGGCAGCCTAACCTCAGGTCACTCCTCAGCAGAGGCAGGAGGACATCTCTAGATGGTATTCAACTAGGCTGAGCCAGCTAGAGGCAGCCTACCCTCAGGCCACTCCTCAGCAGAGGCAGAGGACATCTCTAGATGGTAGTCCACTAGGCTGAGCCAACTAGAGGCAGCCTACCCTCAGGCCACTCCTCAGCAGAGGCAGGAGGACATCTCTAGATGGTAGTCCACTAAGCTGAGCCAGCTAGAGGCAGCCTCCCTCAGGCCACTTCTCAGCAGAGGCAGGGGGACATCTCTAGATGGTATTCCACTAAGCTGAGCCAGCTAGAAGCAGCCTCCCTCAGGCCACATCTCATCAGAGGCAGGGGGACATCGCTAGATGGTATTCCACTAGGCTGAGCCAGCTAGAGGCAGCCTACCCTCAGGCCACTCCTCAGCAGAGGCAGGAGGACATCTCTAGATGGTAGTCCACTAAGCTGAGCCAGCTAGAGGCAGCCTAACCTCAGGTCACTCCTCAGCAGGGGCAGAGGACAACTCTAGATGGTATTCCACTAGGCTGAGCCAGCTAGAGGCAGCCTACCCTCAGGCCACTCCTCAGCAGAGGCAGGAGGACATCTCTAGATGGTAGTCCACTAAGCTGAGCCAGCTAGAGGCAGCCTACCCTCAGGCCACTCCTCAGCAGAGGCAGGAGGACATCTCTAGATGGTAGTCCACTAAGCTGAGCCGAGCCAGCTAGAGGCAACCTAACCTCAGGTCACTCCTCAGCAGGGGCAGAGGACATCTCTAGATGGTATTCCACTAGGCTGAGCCAGCTAGAGGCAGCCTACCCTCAGGCACCTCCTCAGCAGAGGCAGGGGGACATCTCTAAGCTGAGCCTAACCTCAGGTCACTCCTCAGCAGGGGCAGAGGACATCCCTAGATGGTAGTCTACTAAGCTGGGCCAGCTAGAGGCAGCCTAACCTCATCTCACTCCTCAGCAGGGGCAGAGGACATCTCTAGATGGTATTCCACTAGGCTGAGCCAGCTAGAGGCAGCCTACCCTCAGGCCACTCCTCAGCAGAGGCAGGAGGACATCTCTAGATGGTAATCCACTAAGCCGAGCCAGCTAGAGGCAGCCTAACCTCAGGTCACTCCTCAGCAGGGGCAGAGGACATCTCTAGATGGTATTCCACTAGGCTGAGCCAGCTAGAGGAAGCCTGCCCTCGGGCCACTTCTCAGCAGAGGGAGAAGGACATCTCTAGATGGTAGTCCACTAAGCTGAGCCAGCTAGAGGCAGCCTACCCTCAGGTCACTCCTCAGCAGGGGCAGAGGACATCTCTAGATGGTATTCCACTAGGCTGAGCCAGCTAGAGGCAGTCTACCCTCAGGCCACTCCTCAGCAGAGGCAGGAGGACATCTCTAGATGGTAGTCCACTAAGCTGAGCCAGCTAGAGGCAGCCTAACCTCAGGTTACTCCTCAGCAGGGGCAGAGGACATCTCTAGATGGTATTCCACTAGGCTGAGCCAGCTAGAGGCAGCCTACCCTCAGGCCACTCCTCAGCAGAGGCAGGGGGACATCTCTAGATGGTAGTCCACTAGGCTGAGCCAGCTAGAGGCAGCCTAACTTCAGGTCACTCCTCAGCAGGGGCAGAGGACATCTCTAGATGGTATTCCACTAGGCTGAGCCAGCTAGAGGCAGCCTACTCTCAGGCCACTTCTCAGCAGAGGCAGGGGGACATCTCTAAGCTGAGCCTAACCTCAGGTCACTCCTCAGCAGGGGCAGAGGCCATCCCTAGATGGTAGTCTACTAAGCTGAGCCAGCTAGAGGCAGCCTAACCTCATCTCACTCCTCAGCAGAGGCAGAGGACATCTCTAGATGGTATTTCACTAGGCTGAGCCAGCTAGAGGCAGCCTACCCTCAGGCCACTCCTCAGCAGAGGCAGGAGGACATCTCTAGATGGTAGTCCACTAAGCCGAGCCAGCTAGAGGCAGCCTAACCTCAGGTCACTCCTCAGCAGGGGCAGAGGACATCCCTAGATGGTATTCCACTAGGCTGAGCCAGCTAGAGGAAGCCTGCTCTCAGGCCACTTCTCAGCAGAGGCAGAAGGACATCTCTAGATGGTATTCCACTAGGCTGAGCCAGCTAGAGGCAGCCTACCCTCAGGCCACTCCTCAGAAGAGGCAGAGGACATCTCTAGATGGTATTCCACTAGGCTGAGCCAGCTCGAGGCAGCCTACCCTCAGGCCACTCCTCAGCAGAGGCAGGAGGACATCTCTAGATGGTAGTCCACTAAGCTGAGCCAGCTAGAGGCAGCCTACCCTCAGGCCACTCCTCAGCAGAGGCAGGAGGACATCTCTAGATGGTAGTCCACTAAGCTGAACCAGCTAGAGGCAGCCTAACCTCAGGTCACTCCTCAGCAGGGGCAGAGGACATTTCAAGATGGTATTCCACTAGGCTGAGCCAGCTAGAGGCAGCCTACCCTCAGGCCACTCCTCAGCAGAGGCAGGAGGACATCTCTAGATGGTAGTCCACTAGGCTGAGCCAGCTAGAGGCAGCCTAACCTCAGGTCACTCCTCAGCAGGGGCAGAGGACATCTCTAGATGGTATTCCACTAGGCTGAGCCAGCTAGAGGCAGCCTACCCTCAGGCCACTTCTCAGCAGAGGCAGGGGGACATCTCTAGATGGTAGTCCACTAAGCCGAGCCAGCTAGAGGCAGCCTAACCTCAGGTCACTCCTCAGCAGGGGCAGAGGACATCTTTAGATGGTATTCCACTAGGCTGAGCCAGCTAGAGGAAGCCTGCCCTCGGGCCACTTCTCAGCAGAGGGAGGAGGACATCTCTAGATGGTATTCCACTAGGCTGAGCCAGCTAGAGGCAGCCTACCCTCAGGCCACTCCTCAGCAGAGGCAGGAGGACATCTCTAGATGGTAGTCCACTAGGCTGAGCCAGCTAGAGGCAGCCTACCCTCAGGCCACTCCTCAGCAGAGGCAGGAGGACATCTCTAGATGGTAGTCCACTAAGCTGAGCCAGCTAGAGGCAGCCTACCCTCAGGCCACTCCTCAGCAGAGGCAGGAGGCCATCTCTAGATGGTAGTCCACTAAGCCGAGCCAGCTAGAGGGAGCCTACCCTCAGGCCACTCCTCAGCA
The DNA here is from genome assembly GCF_040938575.1 of Ambystoma mexicanum. Taxonomy (NCBI): domain Eukaryota; kingdom Metazoa; phylum Chordata; class Amphibia; order Caudata; family Ambystomatidae; genus Ambystoma; species Ambystoma mexicanum. The sequence continues at coordinate 1,370,591,687 of NC_090933.1, read as the reverse complement.
GAGGCAGAGGACATCTCTAGATGGTAGTCCACTAAGCCGAGCTAGCTAGAGGCAGCCTACCCTCAGGCCACTCCTCAGCAGAGGCAGGAGGACATCTCTAGATGGTAGTCCACTAGGCTGAGCCAGCTAGAGGCAGCCTACCCTCAGGCCACTCCTCAGCAGAGGCAGAGGACATCTCTAGATGGTCGTCCACTAAGCCGAGCCAGCTAGAGGAAGCCTCCCTCAGGTCACTCCTCAGCAGAGGCAGAGGACATCTCAAGATGGTATTCAACTAAGCCGAGCCAGCTAGAGGAAGCCTGCCCTCAGGCCACTCTCTCAGCAGAGGCAGGAGGACATCTCTAGATTGTATTCCACTAGGCTGAGCCAGCTAGAGGAAGCCTGCCCCCAGGCCACATCTCAGCAGAGGCAGGAGAACATCTCTAGATCGTAGTCCACTAAGCTGAGCCAGCTAGAGGCAGCCTACCCTCAGGCCACTCCTCAGCAGAGGCAGGAGGACATCTCTAGATGGTAGTCCACTAAGCTGAGGCAGCCTAACCTCAGGTCACTCCTCAGCAGGGGCAGAGGACATCTCTTTCAGGACGGCATCTGGCAGGGAGAGGGGGGTTTCTAATGCATAGAGGATGGAGAAAAGCTCTTGTGAACTGGATGCTGCGTTAGTCATTCTTTTGTTGAATGTGGAGGATTTGGACGTAAGGATCAGCTGTTTGTATCAGTTTGACAATTTAGAGAAGGTGCTCTTGTTGGTAAAAGTGGGTTTTTTATGTCCGATGGCTTCAGCCGTTCTTTTCGCCGCACATAACTAAGAAGACACCAGAAAATACATGTTAAATAATGTTTTTTAAGTAACAAACAAAATACGTAAATTGTGATGCCCCCAGTGATGTAATCTGCAATGTCATCATTGTGATCAAAGGCTGTGCAACAGGGCCTGAAAAGTTCAGGTAGATGTGTCTGCCACATTTCAGGAGTTTTGTTGAGCAAAATGTTCAACTTAATATACCTGCAAGTTCTTTCCCAGAATTATCCCTCCATTTCTTTAACCCCTTAACTGCTGAAGGGTTTCACTCCCAGTGCTGAGCCCTTTTTGGAGATTTCAATATGTTGCATTCAATCCCTTGTAATCTTTTTGTTTCAAGAGATATCTTCTCTTCACTCATGCAGGCGGTCATAACCCCATTAATGATTCCTCGTGTGCTGTATGGGGGTGAGAGAAAATAACAAACAAGAGAGCAAATGTTGTGTTTTTTCAGAAAAGGCCAATAAAATGATGTACACAGAAGCCTGTGGTTTTCTCCTTGTAAGAGCAAGGAACACATGGTTTGCTGTTCTGAATTCACAATTTTCCAAGCTTCTGAGATCAGGTTCAGTGGAAACAAAAAAACATATTTTTATATGGTTACCATCAGTTTTGTGAGAAGTAGGCAATTTTCCCCTTTTTTTCCTAAAGGACATGCGTGGACGGAATGCTGAATGGGAAGACAGAAAGGCATACATTTCTGAAAAGTAGACAACATTCCAGGTTTAGGAAGGGGTCATTTGCGCAGGTCAGGCAACAACTATTTTGGTAAAATTCCCATAGTTTGGGGAAAAATTGGAAAAATGACATAAAAAGGAATATGCTGGACATGTTTGGATCTGTAAGCTATCTGTAGCTGTGAATAGTGAGTAAAGCAATGCACTGCTACATTCCTCCGACTCTTCTACTTAGGAAATCACATATATTTCGTAATGTTTCACAAAACAAGCAATACCACAAGCCAAAAACTGAGCCATGGTGCACAGGACTTTTATGTTGACGGGCTAAACAGACGTACTTAGCATTTGAAAATAAGGAAAATGGAATGGAACGCATACATTTTTTGAAACAGCACAGGCAGACCTTTTGAAGGAAAGGTGACTTGTGATGGTCACAAAAGCATACCATGCCTAAAGCACTGAATTAATGTATGTTACATTTGGGAAATGAACGGGTTGTGTGACAAAGTCCAGTAGCAAATATATTAAAACGTTATCAAAACCAGGAGAAACAACAAATGTAGTACCTTCCAACATACCCACAGGTGTCCCGGTGAAAACGGCACCTCACATGTGTGGGTGCACCCACCTGGGCGCAAAGGGAAAAGGCTAAACCACTAGTACATCAAATGCCCTGGGGAAGACTGGCTTTGTGGACAACCCACAGATGTGGGCTTGGGTTGTCGCAGCCACCAAGAAAAATGGGGAACCCCATGCATTTCTGAAAAGAAGACACCGGTGGGAACCCAAAGAGGTCGGACTTGCGTGAATCGCCCCAGAATGTATTAGCCAGAAGGCCTGGCAAAATACAAAAAACTAAATGTTCAGACATTTACCACCAGTAAACCACTGAAACACATGTCTTACATTCCCACAGGTGTCCCGACGAAAACTGTACCTCACATGTGTGGGCGCACCTACTTGGGCGCAAATGAAAAAGGCTAAACCACTGGTATCCCAAAGGGTCTGAGAAGAGGACATTTTTACGATTTTGGTTGTGTGGACACCCCACAGATTTCAGCCTGAGGCATCACAGTCACCTAGGAAAACAGGGAACCCCAAGCATTTCTGAAAAGAAGACACACGTGGAAAGCGCCCTGGAATTTATTACCCACAATGTCCGGCAAATTCAAAAGTTTAGGGAATTAACCAAAATGTTCAGATATTTGCCACTAGGAAACCAGCGAAACAGACAGGCAACACCACATGTCCTACCTTCCCACAGGTGTCACGATGAAAATGGTACCTTGCATGTGTGGGAGCACCTACCTGGGTGCAAAGGGAAAAGAATAAACCACTGGTACATCAAACACCATGGGGAAGACTGGATTTGGCTTTGTGGACAACCCAAAGATTTGGGATTGGGGTGTCGCAGCCAAAAAGGAAAAGGGGGAACCCCATGCATTTCTGAAAAGAAGACACCCATGGGAACACAAAGAGGCCTGACTTGCGCGAATTGCCCTAAAATCTATTTCCCACAAGGTATTGGCACACTGCCCAGGCTCCCTGGTGGGTAAAAGCTGTAACACAAACCAGCCGCAGCTCCAGGATGGTCGGGGTGATCTCCTTGGCCTTGGGTGGCTGTGTCCCATGTGGGATGACCATCCCCAAACCAGTTACAGCTTTTCCCTCTGAGAAAGGACTGGGACCCTGCCGGGGCTCCCTGGCACTGCCGCTGGACTTGATGATGGTCGACACACATGGGAGGCCAGTGCCATCACCCCTGCCCGTCCTGGAGCTCTGGCTATGCTGTGTTACAGCTCTTCCCTCCGAAGAGGGATGGTGACACTGCTGGGGCACCCTGGGACCGGTGCAGAACTTGGGAACGGTTGACCACCAAGGGAGACAGGTGCACAAGGCCAGGCTCATCACCCCCGATCATCCTAGAGCTCTGGCTGGGCTGCGTTACAGGTTTTTCTTCCCCAGAGCTGTGGGACGGCCGGGGGTGCTACCTCACGGCTTGGGCACCTGTCTCCCTTGTTGGTCGACCGTCCCCAAGTTCAGCGGCAGTCACAGGGAGCCATGGCGGGGTACCCATCCCTTCCTAGAGGGAAAAGCTGTAAAGCATCCCAGCCAGTGTTCCAGGACGGTCGGGGCTGCTGCCTCCCAGCTTGGGCACCTGTCTCCAAAGTTGGGCGGCCATCCCCAAGTCCAGCGGCAGTCCCAGTGAGCCTGGCAGGGTCCCCATCCCTTCACAGAGGGAAAAGATGTAACGCAGCCCAGCCAGAGCTCTAGGATGGTCGGGGGTGATGGCCTCGGTCTTAGGAGCCCGTCTCACTGGTTGGTCGACCATTCCCAAGTTCAGCGGCGGTCTCAGGGAGTCCCAGCAGGGTCCCCATTCCTCCTGTAATGCAGCCCAGCCACATCTCCAGAACGGACAGGGGTGATGTCCAGTCTAGCGGTGGTTTCAGGGAACCCATGCAGGGTCCCCCATCCTTCCGCGCCGGGAAAAGTTGTAACATTGCATGGCCAGAGCTCTTGGCCATCGGGGGTGCTGCCCCCAGCCTTGGGATTCTGCCTCGCACATGGGTAAACCACCCCCCACCTCAGCAGCAGTTATCAGACGACCAGGCAGCATCCCCCTTCCCTCCCAGGAGGGAAAAGCGGTAACACAGCATGGCCAGAGATTCAGGGTGACCGGCAGTGCCGTGACGGGCAACGGCCAAACAGCCCCACCCCCAAAATCCTTTCCCTGGTGGCCTAGTGCTCCTTTCAGCTTCCCAGGGGTTGACAAATTGGGCCAGACCCCCAATTTGTCCCCCACAGGAAAGCAGAAAGGATGTGCCCCTCGGTGGGGGGGGGATTCCTGAGAGTGCTGGCCCCCAGGGACTGGGCCAACACCCAGATGACCCCCATTGTGCCACCAACAATGTAGTGGAACATTGTTTTGTCTTTATTCCTGCCTGCCCTCTGGGGCTACACCCACCTGTCTGGTGGTTTTGCCTCCTCTCTGCACTTACCTATTGGGTGGTAAACCTCCCTCTTTGCCTGTTATGTCCCCGCCCTTGCACATACCTGCTGGCACCTCTGGCAAGCACTTCCTCCACTAGGGGACCCTAATAGCATTTACACCCACCCCACCCTTTTTCATGTTTCTTTCACTGTATTTGCATGTGCCGAATGCCACAAGGCCTTTTAGGACCATTATCCGTTGCTATTTAGTCATTGGCAATTTCATTGTGTATTTGTTCACTTCCCCTCTGCTGTTTTGAAACACTGTCTCGTTGTATACACGATTTATAAATATCCAATACATTTTTTTTTAAATGCATTTTAAGTTGTGGATGTTTTGCGCATTTCATTTTTCAAAGTCAACATCTTGTATGAATTCTCGTTGCATTAGGTCACAGATTTGTTTGAAAGTCTTCTGACATTTCGAACATGTGAATGCTATTTCCCCAGTGCTATTTTTTGTGAGGTAGTAATAGGTCAATTGCATGAATGTTTCTCCACAGTGCGATTCCTCTCATGCATCAATAGATGATGCTTCACCTTGAAAGACTTATCACATTCAGAACATGTACATGGTATCTCCCGAGTGTGATTCCTCTGCTGCAACACTAAATATATTATTTTTTATTTTATTTTATATAGTTCAATACTGAACTTTTACAATCAATACAATTATCAATAATACAATTGCTAAAATGTCATTCAAATACATGTCAATTAATTTTAAGTATCACATTACAAAAACTAAAAAGACAAAATAACGAGGGCCATAAAACCCCTAAAAGAACTAGAGATAAAATGTTGCAATTCACTTTTGCCAACCTATCTACACGGCAGATTCACATTTGTGATTTACATTTAATCAGAACCGGAGCTAGAAATGGATTAGACCAGACTATATAGAACAGAAGCAATGTCATATTCATCACCGGCCGGGAGGCTCCTCCCGACATGTGTGGAACTATAGCGGTTCACCATGCATTACTCCAGACTCTATATGGGGCCAGAAGGACAGCGGTAGAGGTAGTGTTCAAACAGAATACACAGAACTTGTCACTCTTTATGGCATCCAAATGATGTAGAAGGTGTCCCATTTTTACCATATAAAGAGGTCCCATCTTGGGCATTCCGCAATGATATTCTTCGTAAATTCCAAATTGGTCACATTACACATCCTGCAGTATCTGGCTTCAGGTAGCAGTTTCTTTTTTGGGCCACAGACCGTCAGGACTGGGAGTTGGTTAAATGATGCTTTGCCTTGAAAGCCTTCCATACCGATAACATTGATATGGTTTCTCCCCAGTGTTATTTCTCAGATGTATGACTAGTTTATCTTTACACATGAAAACCATATCACATTCAGAACATGCATATGGTTTCTCCCCAGTGTGACTTCTTTGATGTATGACTAGATACCTTTTATTCTTGAACGCCTTATCACATTCAGAACATGAATATGGTTTCACCCCAGTGTGAATTTGTTGATGTATGGCTAGATTACATTTAACATTGAAAGCCTTATCACACTGAGAACATGCATATGGTTTCCCCCAGTGTTATTTCTTAGATATATGACTAGCTGACGTTTACAGTTATTTTTATAAAAAGACGCAAGCAAAAAAGACGAGCAGCAGATAAACGGTTTCTGAATGTTACTGTGATACAATCTAACAGAGTGGTCCGGCATCGCAGATGTGCCCAATCGAAGGTCTTTGATGTATGATGTAAAGAAGTAACACGAGTGCAAAAGATCTTGAAAGCCTTATCACATTCAGAATATGCTTATGGTTCCTCCGTAGTGTGAATTCTTTGATGCACGACTACCTCACGTTTACTCTTGAAAGCCTTATCACATTGAGAACATGCATATGGTTTCTCCCCAGTGTGATGTCTTTGATGTATGACTAGTTTATCTTTTCGCATGAAAACCTTATCACATTCAGAACATGCATATGGTTTCACGCCAGTGTGACTTCTTTGATGTATGACTAGATGACTTTTACTCTTGAAAGCATTATCACATTCTGAACATGCATATGGTTTCTCCCCAGTGTGACTTATTTGATGTATGACTAGATGACTTTTACTCTTGAAAGCCTTATCACATTCAGAACATGCATATGGTTTCTCCCCAGTGTGATGTCTTTGATGTATGACTAGTTTATCTTTTCGCATGAAAACCTTATCACATTCAGAACATGCATATGGTTTCTCGCCAGTGTGACTTCTTTGATGTATGACTAGATGCCTTTTATTCTTGAAAGCCTTATCACATTCAGAACATGAATATGGTTTCTCCCCAGTGTGAATTTGTTGATGTATGGCTAGATTACATTTAACATTGAAAGCCTTATCACATTGAGAACATGCATATGGTTTCTCCCCAGTGTGACTTCTCAGATGTATGACTAGAGCACCTTTTTGCTTGAAAGACTTATCACATTCAGAACATGAATATGGTTTCTCCCCAGTGTGATTTCTCAGATGTATGACGAGCTGACTTTTACTGTTGAAAGCATTATCACATTCTGAACATGCATATGGTTTCACCCCAGTGTGACTTATTTGATGTATGACTAGATGACTTTTACTCTTGAAAGCCTTATCACATTCAGAACATGCATATGGTTTCTCCCCAGTGTGATGTCTTTGATGTATGACTAGTTTATCTTTTCGCATGAAATCCTTATCACATTCAGAACATGCATATGGTTTCTCCCCAGTATGAATTCTTTGATGTATGACTAGCTCTTTTTTACTCTTGAAAGCTTTATCACAGTGAGAACATGCATATGGTCTCTCCCCAGTGTGAATTCTTTGATGCATGACTAGTTCATGTTTACTCTTGAAAGCCTTATCACATTGAGCACATGCATATGGGTTCTCCCCAGTGTGAATTCTTTGATGTATGACTAGCTCACTTTTTCTGTTGAACGCCTTATCACATTCAGAACATGCATATGGTTTCTCCCCAGTGTGAATTCTTTGATGTACGACTAGCTCACTTTTACTCTTGAAAGCCTTATCACATTCAGAACATGGATATGGTTTCTCCCCAGTGTGATGTCTTTGATGTATGACAAGGTTATCTTTTCGCATGAAAACCTTATCACATTGAGAACATGCATATGGTTTCCCCCCAGTGTGACTTCTTTGATGTACAATTAGATTACTTTTATTCTTGAATGCCTTATCACATTCAGAACAAGAATATGGTTTCTCCCCAGTGTGAACTCTTTGATGTATCACTAGCTCCCTTTTACTGTTGAAAGCCTTGTCACATTCAGAACAAGAATATGGTTTCTCCCCAGTGTGAACTCTTTGATGTATGACTAGCTCACTTTTACTGTTGAAATCCTTATAACATTCAGAACATGCATATGGGTTCTCACTAGTGTGAGTTTTCTGAAGTATGGCTAGTGCCCCCTTTTGCTTGAAAGCCATATCACGTTGAGGACAAGCATATGGTTTCTCCCCCAGTGTGAATTATTTGATGTATCACTAATTGACTTTTCACCTTGAAGGCCTCATCACATTGAGAACACGCATATGGTTTCACACCAGTGTGAGTTCTCTGATGCATCACTAAGATAGCATTTTGCAAGCATAAGTGTTGACCCCAGTAGGATTCCCACTGTGCAGAAAATGATGACTTGTTACGTTCAGAACTTTGATGTTATTTCTCTTTGGTGTGAAATCTCTTATGTTGCCATATATGACCTGCTTCATTAAAAGTAATTTCACATTCAGATAACTAAAAAAAGTGCCTCAATTGGGAGGATGTTACTTTGAAAAAGTGATTTCTTTGTAAGGAGCGCTTTGTCAAATCCTCTCTCCAATATAGATTCAGTGGTTTAGCATTAGATTGCCCTATGTCCAGAATGACTTGTCACAGCCAGAGCACACGTATATTCGTATTACTTTGTGGCACATAGGAAGCATCCTTAGATATCCATTTGTATTGAATGTGTTGCAGTTCATTTGCAAAATGTCTCTCGTAAGCCTCTCCGTGTATTCTTGAACGTCTTGTGTTAACCTTCACGGAGGAGGCTGTGTCCCATTCAGTACATTTATGTAGACTCTCTTGGGGTTAGTACCGCGTGGGTGGATATTGCCATATTCAGCTGTTTACCGCAATAGCATGCTGCATAAGCACATAATCACATGTCTCAAACACCCCACTTTAGTGATACAGTGTTGTATGTGTGTCGGCCACAGATGGCCACCTTATTGATTGGTATTGACTGCACATAGGAACTGTATCTTTCTTCCAAAATCGTTAATTGCTGTCTTTTTTAGTGAATTATCTTCAGAATCTGTAATATACTTGTCCCACGGGAAGAGGCTCTATGTTGGACGTGACGGTCACAAAATCTCTTCCGAGACCGAAATATCTGAGGAATTAATTTATATACAAAATCTTTTTAAAACATTTCACTGGATTCCATGCCCTGTTTGAAGGAAAAGGAAAAAGAGGATTAGTGTGCCATAAGCAACAAATATTTATTTCTTGTTTTAAAAAGCATATGAAAAAAGCAAAAAGGGCATGTTTCAACTTTAGGAAACCGTTTTATGAAATACTACAGAAATGTATAGAGGCCACTGAGCAGAGGACCACTGTGTAGGACCAGCATTGTGAACATTTGTCCCCAGTAGTGAGGCAGAAGGGAAAAGAACTAGAGGCAGCAATCAGGTGAAACGGGAGTCATAGAAAGCAGATCAACATCTTGAGAATGTAGTTTGAGCAAAAACAAAATCGGGGTTTGTGGTCACCTGGCGGAGAAGGCGACAACCCAATTGCCTTTGCATCCACTTGGATTTCCGTCCGTCCTGTTGCTATGCACCCCATCTCTGGAAGGTTAAACATGAACCCTTGACCCCCACCACTCAGCACATTAGGAAGGACCTAAACACCTTGCTCTTCTTTGAATAGCTTACCAACTGCTGGTTGCTTCACTGAACACTACTTTTTCTTTCCCCCCTCTGGTGTGCCCCTATGCTGTACTTGCTAACCTTGGCAGGCGAATAACAATGGTCTGGAGGCTTGCCCAGAGAAATGCCAGAGGTTAAGTTTAATTCTAAACCTTCCAGCCATCAACTCTGCCATCCCTACAACCCAACTGTTTCTCCCGGGTATATTGCCTACATAGATAGTGCTCCCTTTCTTCCCAGCTAAAATTGTGCTTTATAAAGCCCATACGTACTTATAATAAAAGGCTTTTCGGTCCCTACAGTACTTCCTGATGACTGATATCAACTGGAATCAAGACACGATACTTGGAAGCTATTACAAAGTCAAAGGGAGATACTTCAGCAAAACCAATACTATGGTACGTACATGTCATTTCAAAATCCTCATACATCTACGTCCCATCTCAGGATACCACCTGATGTGGAAAGACCTGGGGAACTGTGTGAGGCAAGAACACATTCCAGAATGAAGCTGGAGTGTATGTGCAGTCTTACCCATGCACACCTCCTCATGCCCTCACACTCGACCTCAAGAAGAAAAAAAACACAAATACCTGCAATACCCATCATATCTGTGACAAAATGGACTGAAATCCTAACAAAAAGAAAAGCCCATAACAAAACACAATTTCTACTGCCACAGATGACCACATACTTCTTCACAAAATGAATAATGGTTTCTATGCAAATAACCATTAGGAACATGAAGCTCCCAAACTCAAGCTGCTTGAACAGTTCAACCAGGAACCTAGCATAGCGTAAAATGGTTACTCCACACCCACAATCCCAAGACCAGCCTGACAATGCAAACTACATCCAGCAGAAGAGGTCCAAGCGTTCACCAAGGAACCCAGCATAGCGTAGAATGGTTACTCCACACCCACAACCCCAAGACCAGCCTGACAATGCAAACTACATCCAGCAGAAGAGGTCCAAGCGTTCACCAAGGAACCCAGCATAGCGTAGAATGGTTACTCCACACCCACAACCCCAAGACCAGCCTGACAATGCAAACTACATCCAGCAGAAGAGGTGGAAGAGTTCAACAAGGAACCCAGCACAGTGTACAATGGTTATCCCACACCCTCAATCCCAAGACCAGCCTGACAATGCAAACTACATCCAGCAGAAGAGGTCCAAGCGTTCACCAAGGAACCCAGCACAGTGTAGAATTGTTACTCCACACCTACAACCCCAAGACCAGCCTGACAATGCAAACTACATCCAGCCGAAGATATGGAAGAGTTCAACAAGGAACCCAGCACAGTGTAGAATGGTTATCCCACACCCTCAATCCCAAGACCAGCCTGACAATGCAAACTACATCCAGCCGAAGATATGGAAGAGTTCAACAAGGAACCCAGCATAGCGTAGAATGGTTATCCCACACCCTCAATCCCAAGACCAGCCTGACAATGCAAACTACATCCAGCAGAAGAGGTGGAAGAGTTCAACAAGGAACCCAGCATAGCGTAGAATGGTTATCCCACACCCTCAATCCCAAGACCAGCCTGACAATGCAAACTACATCCAGCCGAAGATATGGAAGAGTTCAACAAGGAACCCAGCACAGTGTAGAATGGTTATCCCACACCCTCAATCCCAAAACCAGCCTGGCAATGCAAACTACATCCAGCCGAAGATATGGAAGAGTTCACACAGAACCCAGCACAAGGCCAATCTGACAATGCAAACTACATCCAGCAGAAGAGGTGGAAGAGTTCAACAAGGAACCCAGCACCGTGTAGAATGGTTATCCCACACCCTCAATCCCAAAACCAGCCTGACAATGCAAACTACATCCAGCAGAAGAGATCCAAGCGTTCACCAAGGAACCCAGCATAGCGTAGAATGGTTACTCCACACCCACAACCCCAAGTCCAGCCTGACAATGCAAACTACATCCAGCAGAAGAGGTCCAAGCGTTCACCAAGGAACCCAGCATAGCGTAGAATGGTTACTCCACACCCACAACCCCAAGACCAGCCTGACAATGCAAACTACATCCAGCAGAAGAGGTGGACGAGTTCAACAAGGAACCCAGCACAGTGTACAATGGTTATCCCACACCCTCAATCCCAAGACCAGCCTGACAATGCAAAACTACATCCAGCAGAAGAGGTGGAAGTGTTCAACAAGGAACCCAGCACCGTGTAGAATGGTTATCCCACACCCTCAATCCCAAGACCAGCCTGACAATGCAAACTACATCCAGCAGAAGAGGTCCAAGCGTTCACCAAGGAACCCAGCATAGCGTGGCATGGTTACTCCACACCCACAACCCCAAGACCAGCCTGACAATGCAAACTACATCCAGCAGAAGAGGTGGAAGAGTTCAACAAGGAACCCAGCACCGTGTAGAATGGTTACTCCACACCCACAACCCCAAGACCAGCCTGACAATGCAAACTACAAACAGCAGAAGAGGTCCAAGCGTTCACCAAGGAACCCAGCACAGTGTAGAATTGTTACTCCACACCTACAACCCCAAGACCAGCCTGACAATGCAAACTACATCCAGCCGAAGATATGGAAGAGTTCAACAAGGAACCCAGCACAGTGTAGAATGGTTATCCCACACCCTCAATCCCAAAACCAGCCTGACAATGCAAACTACATCCAGCAGAAGAGGTGGAAGAGTTCAACAAGGAACCCAGCATAGCGTAGAATGGTTATCCCACACCCTCAATCCCAAGACCAGCCTGACAATGCAAACTACATCCAGCCGAAGATATGGAAGAGTTCAACAAGGAACCCAGCACAGTGTAGAATGGTTATCCCACACCCTCAATCCCAAGACCTGCCTGACAATGCAAACTACATCCAGCAGAAGAGGTCCAAGCGTTCACCAAGGAACCCAGCACAGTGTAGAATTGTTACTCCACACCTACAACCCCAAGACCAGCCTGACAATGCAAACTACATCCAGCCAAAGATATGGAAGAGTTCACACAGAACCCAGCACAAGGCCAATCTGACAATGCAAACTACATCCAGCAGAAGACGTGGAAGAGTTCAACAAGGAACCCAGCACAACATTACCTTTCTGACTTGATCCAACCTCTTTTAACTTTTCTGCAAAGACTTTGAGTGCATTTCCACTGTGTGATCTTGGGCACATTCCACCTTGCTCTCTCCAAGTGTGGGCCTGGCCTATGAACTTTTTGCTCTACAGTAGACCCTGCCTTCTTGACTTGCTGTGGTTTCTTAAAAGTGTTGGTACTGTGTGTTTTTCCTATTTCTGCCTTTTCTGTCCCTTTTTAAACAAATTATTGGAGTGCCATCTACGGTTACGCGCTCACCTCTGTTTTGCTAAATAAGCGGTGTCTTAACCTAGACTTGTCGAATAATTAACTAGTGAGGTGTATATACTTATAGTGACTGTGTTTGAACTTGCTTGACATATTAGTGCCAGTGTATTTTTACAAGTGTGTTTTTAAATAAATAATTATATACTTTTATACCAAAGCTCTGGTAGGTGTTTGCTTGTGCTACTGTATTTTCTAACCCTATTGCGTATACTCTATATTCTGCCTAACTCTTCTTGAGAGAGGTCTGACTGCTCAGCCACAGCTACCAGGTAAATCTGGGTGGTGCAGACTGCTACCAATTGGGTTTACTGCTTACTCCTGTAGTCTTAAACCTTTTGCAGTGGTCACTAAGGGAACTGCACAGGTTTCTGCCTAACACTGGTGTACAGCAGTGGGATTTGTATTGAGTATACATTTTAGTGTGCTTTTTGATACCTTAGTGCAACTAACCACAAAGCGTAGCACTAAAAAGTTTATTTTCTAACCTGTCAACTATGGAACATTATAGTCAAGAGTCCCTTGCTACAAAAACTGCTGATTGTTTGAGAGTTCTCTGTAAGTATAAGAATCTCCTGACTAAAGGCAAGAAAATTGAGCTAATAGAAAGATTGTTAGCAAACAAATGTCTGGGCAGTGGTTCAGAGGAGCCTACTCTCCCAGCAAATGTAGATAACAGTGATGACATTGATATTGATCAAAGTATTGATAATCTTGAGGCAGAGTCAGAAGAGGAGGGTGAGGCTGTTGTAATTGTCCCCCCTGGGCCTCTGTCTGCTCTACCAGCGGTACCTACTGGACCTTTGCCAGGTCCCACACTTAGTCCTCAATGTATGGAACTAGAGAAAATGAAACTTGAATGGAGTTTAAAAGGCTTAATGCTCAAACAGAGCAACGGCACCAAGAACTAAGGCTCGGAGAAATGGAGCTCAAGCATGAGCTAGAGATGAAGAAATTGTCTGTTGAAAATGCTTCTCTCTCTGGATCCTCTAGGGGTACCAGTCCCAAAAGATCCCGGATGCCTAAAGAGATTGTGGGTATGTATCAGCCTAAGTTGGATGTGTTGGATTGGTTGGCTATGTCTGAGTATAATCATGGGCTCCAGGACATCTCAGGGAATGAGTTACTTCCCTGGTTGTTCTCTAGGCTCCGCCCTGTTGCATCTGATGTGGTAATGGAATTGGGGGAGGTGGATAAGAAGGATTATGAATGTGTGAAGCTAGCTTTAATAGCTGGATTTGGGAAGACCCCTTCCCAGTACCTTAAGAAGTTTAGGACCCTCAAAAAGCATGATGGTACCCCTTGGGCTACCTGGGTGAGTGAAAGTTTGAAGAACTTAGAGGGATGGATTAAGGGTTACAGGATGAACACTTATGAGGGAATGAAGAATCTTGTGATGTTGGAGAAAATGTATGATGCCTGCTCTCCTGAGCTCAGACAGCACTTGGCTGATTCAAAGGAATTGGATTCCAGAAAACTAGCTAAGGCTGCTGACTTGTGGGTCGCCAACAGGGCTACTCACAAGGGCTCTGGGGCAACTCAGAAAAAGGATGAGGGGAAACAGCTAAAAAAGGACTCCAAAGAGAATTCTAATAATTCCAACCCCAAAGAGGGTCCCAAACAAAACAATAAGGGTAAGCCACAAGGGAAACCAAATCAGGCTGGTGTACCTTCTGGTGCCAAACCAGAAGGAGGTCAGAACAAGCCACCATTCCAAAAAACATTTGGTAAATGCTATGTTTGTGGCTCAACTGACCATGTGAAAGGGGATCCCAGATGTAAGGGTAAACCTTCAGGGGTCCACACGCTCTCCTTAGCCTTCGCTCCAGAGGAGGAAGTACAGATGGCCAGTGGAAACTTTCTACTACTGGCTGATGATCCCATTGGAGTCTCAGCCAGTGTTTCTTTAATGTCTATGGGGTTGTGGGAACAACAGAATTTAGATGTGTATAATTCTATCCCAGATAATACTAAAGAGTATTATAAGGACAGTGTCCAGGTCAATGGTCAGGAGACTCCTGCCATTAGGGACACTGGGGCCAGCATAACTGTGGTGGATGAATCATTTGTCAAGGCAGAGGATGTTGCTAAGGCACCCGAATGCCACACCAAGTTAGCTGGAGGGCCTGTGCAGATGCTTCCCCAGTTACCAGTTCTCATCCAGTGCAATGATATGACTGAAGATACCTGTCAGTGTACAATGTGAGGTACCAGGAAGGGTTCTGTTGGGAAATGACCTGAAAACTCTTGGAGTAGTGTCACACACCCCTAGACCTCCTAGTAAAAGGTTACAGGAGCTAACCAGACCTGCAAGAGAGAAAACCACGAGAGGTTCTTCTCTGGAGATGATGAAGAAAGATATCACTCCTTCTCCACTGGAGCAACTTACTGCAGTCCCCAAAACATCTAAGCAGAAGCCAGCAGCAAGCACTCCAGTGCTCCTAACAAGGACATCCCCTAGGTTGTCCAAAGTTACACCTGTAACTCCACCTCCAGCTGAGGCTGAGAGGGAGGTATAACCCTGTATGGTTGAACTAGACTCTGAAGAAGAGCTAGTAGAAGGCCAAGAACTTATTGGAGATCTGGATCCTGTTGACCATCCTGAGCTGCAGTCTTTACTGGCAGAAGGTGGACCCAACAGGGCAGACTTCAGTAAGGGACAAAGAGAATGTCCAACTCTGGAAGGTCTTCGCCATCAGGCAGCTTCTCAGGCTGATGGGCAAGAGCCTGGGAAGTAAAGGTTACACTGGGAAGATGGCCTCTTCTACAGTGAACCGACTGAGTCTGCACCTGGAGACAACAAGCGGCTTGTAGTACCTCAAGAAAACAGACAACAGTTCTTGCAACTAGCCCATGAGATTCCTTTGGCTGGTCACTTGAGTTTCAGGAAGACCAAGGAAAGGCTCTCACTCTACTTTTATTGGCCAAAAATGGGGGCTGAGGTAGATAAGTTTTGCAAGAGCTGCCACACCTGCCAAACGTCTAGTAAGGTTGGTTCCAAGAATGTGGCACCTTTAGTGCCTCTCCCAGTAGTGGGAGTCCCATTTGAGAGGGTAGGGATTGACATTGTTGGTCCCCTTGATCCTCCAACCTCCTCAGGCAACTGGTTTATCCTTGTTGTAGTAGACCATGCTACTAGATACCCGGAGGCAATTTCTATGAGGACTGTTACAGCTCAGAATGTGGCTAAGGCCCTCCTTGGTATTTTTACCAGGGTTGGGTTTCCTAAGGAAGTAATCTTTGACAGGGGGTCAAATTTGATGTTCCACTACATGAAAGCCATGTGGAAAACCTGTGGAGTTACTTACAAGTTCTCAACCGCATACCACCCTCAGACAAATGGGTTGGTAGAAAGGTTCAACAGAACCATGAAGAGCATGACAGGTGCTTTAGAAGAACCCCTTAAAAGAAAGTGGGACCTTCTACTGCCATGCCTTCTCTTTGCTTATAGAGAAGTCCCTCAGGAGTGAGTGTCGTAAATCTCCCCCCGTCTCACCTGTGTTCGGGATCTCCCTTGTTCGGCCGCAGGACTCTTCCTGTGGATCGTTCGGGTCTTGAATAGGCTCGCCCGAGCCTCGTCAGGTTGCAGGACGCGTTCAGAGTTCCGGGAAGTTCGTGGTTCCAGGGTATCCAGGATAGCGATGAACGAGTAAGTAGGGGGGGAAATCCAGGAACAGGATAAAAGGCAAGGAAGGAAGTAAGAGGATCAAAGGATACTAAGTAGAGAGTAAGCACACGTCGGGTCACTACCGAAGATAGCGTTGAGACGCGCGGACCTGCAGGGGCGTGACCAATTTATAGTACGTGCCACGACGTGAATGCTAGTGCGTAGCACGTAGCTTGGTACGGCCATGTTGGGAGGAACAAGGAGTACAAGCCCTTCGTGACAATGACCATGAGGTCCAGAAGGGGCAATTTCGCCGGGTCATGACAGCATGCCCCCTCCGAAGACTGGTTCCTCCAGGCTTTCCTGGGTGAATAAGATGGAATCTTCTGAGCAAACAAGGGGTCTTTAAATTAGAAACTGGTTCCCATGTTCTCTCGCTAGGGGGGTAGCCTTTCCACTCGACCAGATATTGTAGTCGACCTCTCCTATACCTGGAATCACATATCCTGGACACCTCATATTCCAACTGGTCGTCCACAACAATAGGTGTGGGTTTGAAGGGTTTTCGAGTAGAACTAACGTAGGGTTTCAACAGGGAAGTATGGAAGACTGGATGTATATTCTTCCAGGAATCCGGGAGCTTAAGTCGGAAGGAGACAGGATTGATGATCTCCTTTATAGAAAATGGATCATAATAGCGAGGAGCTAATTTGTTGGTCGCAGATGTCGAGGTAACATTTTCGAGGCTAACCAGACTTGATCGCCAACTGAATAGGAAGGTGATGGTCTTCTCTTAGAGTCCGCATATCTTGGTTCGAGTCTGGGCCTGTTCTAACTGATCCTTTGCCTCTCTTTGTAAGTCGATTAGCGTCTGAATCCAAGAGTGAAGGGTAGGTACCGGAGTAGATTCTGGAAGAACTGATGGTAAAACAGACGGGTGATAACCTTGACAGCAATAGAAAGGGCTGATCTTGAGAGCTGAATGATCTGATTTATTGTAGGAGAATTCGGCTAAAGGTATGAGGAGAGACCAATCGTCTGGGACATTGGTGGCAAAACAATGAAGATATTGTTCCAGGGTTTGATTTACTCGTTCCGTTGCCCCATTGGTTTATGGATGATAGCCTGAAGAAAGGGCACGTTGGATTCCTAGAACACGACAGAGATTTCCGGAATTGTGAAATATACTGAGGTCCCCGATCCGAAATAATCTTGGAAGGAAGGCCATGAAGACAAAAAATATGTTCCAGGAAAATTCCAGCAAGTTCTGAGGAAGATGGTAGTTTATACAATGGTGTAAAATGAGCTAGATGAGTGAACAAGTCAATGGTTACCATGATGGTTGTATATCCTCGGGAAGGTGGTAATTCAACAATGAAGTCAGTGGCAATAACTTCCCAGGGTCTGGTTGGCAAAGTAGGTTGTAGAAGCAGACCCGCCGGCCTCTAATTATCGTATTTGTTCTGACTACAAATAGCACAGGTCTTGATGTATTGAACTACACTGGACTTCATCCCTGGCCACCAGAATTGTCTTTGTATAAGACGGAAGGTGTTGGTTACTCCTCGATGGCCGGAGTGAAGAGTATCATGGCATAGATTCATTACCTTCTGTTGAAGTTCTTTTGTCGGAATGACCATTGAATTGTTCTTGAATAAATATCCTTCCTTGATTGTCAGACGCCAGGGATTCTCCTTTGATATGTCCTTCCAGAGTTCAGATAATTGAGTCTGTGCTCTGATTTCTTCCAGGAGATTGATCGCTTGAGCTACAAAGATTGTGGGTGGAGACATTTTAGGATAGATGTTATCCTGCAAGGGAAAGTAGTCGGGACGCTGTGAAAGGGCACCGGCAATCAAGTTTTGCGATCCAGGAACATGTGAAATTTGAAATTGATATTGAGCAGAGAATTAGGCCCATCGAGCTTGTCTACTGTTCCTGCACTCCATGGATTGTAGGACCTGAAGATTTCGATGATCAGTACGGACTTGAACTGGATATTTAGCACCCAGGAGTAAATGTCTCCATTCAGTGAAGGCATGACGAATAGCCAATAACTCCTTCTCCAGAACTGAGTAGTGAGTCTCGCTGGTGGTCAGGGTCCGTGAGAGATAAGCAATGGGATGTTCCAATTTATCATCGGATTCTTGTTTTAAAACTGCTCCAATGGCGTAATTGGAGGCATCAGTTTCCACTAGAAAAGGACGATTTATGTCAGGTTGGGCCAGAATGGGGGCCTGAGTGAATTCTTCTTTCAAGCGTTGGAATGCCTTGTCTTGTGGTATAGACCAATTAAATGGAACGTCTTTCTTCAGGAGATTAACAATGGGTTGAACAATCTCGGAGAAGGTGGGAATGAATTTCCGGTAGAAGTTGGCAAGCCCCAGGAAGGATTGGATTTGCTTAACAGATGTTGGGGCGGGCCAAGCCAGTATGGCCTTCACCTTTGAAGGGTCCATACTAATTCCTTCTGAACTAAGGACAAATCCCAGATAGTGAACTGATGTAACATGAAACAAACATTTTTCTGGTTTGGCTAAGAGTTGATTTTCACGGAGACGTTGAAGTACTGCTTTTACATGTTCTTCATGTTTCAAGGAGTCCTTGGAGAAGATCAATATGTCATCCAAGTAGACGATAACATTGAGAAATAACATGTCAGAGAACACCCTATCCATAAAATGCTGGAGGACTGTGGGAGCATTAGTCAGACCAAAGGGCATGACTAGGTATTCAAAGTGACCAAAGGGTGTTCTAAAGGCTGTTTTCCATTCGTCTCCTTCCCGGATACGGATCAAATGGTAAGCACCTCGGAGATCCAGTTTCGTAAATATCACTGCACCTCTCACAGCTTCAAGGATATCCGAGATCAGGGGTAGTGGGTATCTGTCTTTCAGGGTGTATTGATTTAGGCCCCGATAGTCCAGGCAAGGTCTGAGCTCTTTGGTATCCTTTTCTGGAACGAAGAACAATGAAGCACCAGCTGGCGATTTTGAAGGTCTTATGGTGCCGTTCTCAAGATTAGTGTCTAGGTAATCCCGGAGGGCTCTCTTTTCGGGTTCTGAAAGGATAAACATCCTGCCAAAGGGGATCACTGCTGAGGGTTCAGTATCTATGGCACAGTCTTCGGGTCTATGTGGAGGTAAGGCTTGAACAATGGCAGTAGAGAATACATCAGCATACCCTTGATAGATCTCTGGCACTTGTACAATATTGGAAACCATGAGTGGTGTCTCTGGACTCCTTGGAGATTTATAGGAGCTGTGACTGAGGTATCCAGGTTTAAACAATGGTTCATAGAGAACTCCGAGCCCAGGAATAAGGATCCAGCCGTCCAGTTAATATATGGATTGTGCCTTTGTAACCAGGGCATGCCCAGAACCAAGGGGTAATGGGCTGATTTTATAATGTCAAACACAATCCTTTCTTGATGATGATTTATAGAAAGATGGATCTCCTTTGTTTGCAGACTTATGGGTCCTGAGGAAAGAGGTCTTCCGTCAATTGCTTCCACTGGCTGTGAAAAACTTCTTGCTTCATATGGAATGTTATGACTTTTGACCCAATCTTGATCAATGAAGACTCCCATTGCTCCGCAATCCACCAAGGCCAGTATGGGGTAGACCTTGTCCTTGGATAGCGATAAAAAGGCCTGTAATATCACCAATTTGTTTTGTCCAGGAGAGTTCAAGGATGGAATTGATGTGGAGCAAACATCGCTCTCCCGAAACCTTGCTCCATTTAGGATCGGGAGCTGGCGTTTCCCGAGCGTCGGGGAGGAGCCAGAGGACATTCTTTAACTAGCTGTTTATCTGAGGCACTATACATGCATAAGCCAGTGTGTATCCTTCTTAACCTTTCCTGCGGGGAAATTGGCCCACGAAAGGCTCCAAGTTGCATGGGTTCAGAATCAGTGCTCGGACTCTTGGCAGATTCTGTCCTTGTAGTATTCTCTAGGGAGTATCTTTGAATTGAGACTTTATTCTTTTTCTTTTCAGCCTTTCTTTCTTGGATTCTAAAGTCTATTTGCATAGACAAGTCCAGGAGGGCCTGGAATGAACTATGACGTGCCACCCTGGCTAATTCGTCCTTAATCTCTTCATTTAGACCTCTGCGAAACAAGGTAAAACTGGCTTCCAGGGACCAGTCCGCCTCTTTGGCTAGCTGTTTGAATCTGGTAACATAGGTCAACATGTCTTGGGATCCTTGTTGGAAGTCAAGTAACTTCTCTTGAGCACCGTGGACCAGCTCTGGGCGTTCGAACATGGTCTTGAGTTCCGCGATGAACCCTTTCATAATCATCCAGGAGAGCATCCCCTGAATTGAGTAAAGGAGTGGCCCATGTAAGGGCATTACCGGAAAGATGTGATATTATGAAGCCCACCTTAGCCGTAGGAGTTGAGAAATAGTAGGGCTTGAAGGCAAAATGTACCAAACAAGAATCCAGGAATCCACGTAAGGTTTTTGTTGAACCGTCATATTTATCAACCACTCCTCCCAATAATACGCTGTCCTTGTTCGCAGAGTCACGTGACAAGACAAGCTGTCTTAGCGCCGCATTCTCGGCTTTTAAATTCTGCATCTCTGTGGAAAGTTCTTGCATTCCGCGCATCAGGTCCGGAATACCATTCTCCATGGTAGAATCTGTATTGATCGTTTGGCGTCTCAAACTGTCGTAAATCTCCCCCCGTCTCACCTGTGATCGGGATCTCCCTTGTTCGGCCGCAGGACTCTTCCTGTGGATCGTTCGGGTCTTGAATAGGCTCGCCCGAGCCTCGTCAGGTTGCAGGACGCGTTCAGAGTTCCGGGAAGTTCGTGGTTCCAGGGTATCCAGGATAGCGATGAACGAGTAAGTAGGGGGGGAAATCCAGGAACAGGATAAAAGGCAAGGAAGGAAGTAAGAGGATCAAAGGATACTAAGTAGAGAGTAAGCACACGTCGGGTCACTACCGAAGATAGCGTTGAGACGCGCGGACCCGCAGGGGCGTGACCAATTTATAGTACGTGCCACGACGTGAAAGCTAGTGCATAGCACATAGCTTGGTACGGCCATGTTGGGAGGAACAAGGAGTACAAGCCCTTCGTGACAATGACCATGAGGTCCAGAAGGGGCAATTTCGCCAGGTCATGACAGTGAGTAGGTTATTCTCCCTTTGAACTTCTTCATGGCCATCCAGTCAGAGGTCCATTGGCCCTGATTAAGGAGGGGTTGGAGAGTGCTCCTTCCCCCAAGCCAGTCAGAGTGACTGACTATGTGATAGGTCTCCGGAGGAGAATGTCACACATGATGGCAGAAGCTAGTGAGAACCTGAAAGTAGGACAAGCTTTGGTCAAGCATTGGCATGATCAAAAGGCTAACATGGTTAAGTTCACTCAAGACCAGCTAGTTCTAGTTATGATTCCAACAAGGCAGAGGGCCTTGCAAGAAAAATGGATGGGACCCTTCAAGGTTGTGGGTAAACTTGGAGAGGTGAACTATCTGGTGGACTTAGGCAATCCCAAGGAGGCTCCCAGAGTCTTCCACACCAACAGACTAAAGGCGCATGTCTCCAGGCCTGAAGTAGGAGCCTTGCTTTTAGCTTCAACAGAAGAGGAAGAAGAGAGTGAAGCTCTCCCTGATCTCCTCAGAGGCTTACCCTTGGAGGAAAAGATTGAAGGAGTAAATCTATCTTCAAATCTGACACCTGAGCAACAAGAGGAGTGCAAATCTATGTTAAATCAGTTTGCCTCCCTATTCTCACTTTCACCAGGCGTGACCCCTTGGGGCCAGCATGATATACTCACTGGTGACTGTCTGCCAGTCAAAAGCAGAGGATACAGAATGTCAGAGAATGTAAGATGCCACAACAAAGGGGAGGTCAGCAAGATGCTTGACCTTGGGGTCATTGAGCCCTCTACTAGTCCATGGTCTAGCCCAGTGTGTTAGTACCAAAGGCAGGATCCAAAGAATTGAGATTCTGTGTGGATTATAGAGCTCTTAATGCAGTCACCAAGACTGATGCCCACCCTTTGCCTAGAACAGATGAGTTGGTGGATAGACTTAGTGCAGCCAAGTTCCTCAGCACATTTGATCTAACGTCAGGCTATTGGCAAATAGCCCTGACAGACCATGCTAAGGAGAAGACTGCATTTTCTACCCCAGTTGTCTTATACCAATTTAAGGTTATGACTTTTGGACTGAAAAATGCACCTGCTACATTCCAAAGGATGGTAAATTAGGTTCTAGCTGGGATTGAGGACTTCTGCATGGCATACTTGGATGACATTGCAGTGTTCAGCCACTCCTGGGAAGAGCATGTTAACCACCTAGGACATGTTTTGCAGGCTCTTGGGGAGGCCAACCTGACCATAAAGGAAAGCAAATGCCAGATTGGACAGAGTAAGGTGGTCTACCTTGGGCATGAGGTAAAAGGTGGAGAAATAAGGCCTTTGGTCAGTAAGATTGAAGCTGTGCAAAATTGGACACCTACTACTAAAACCCAGGTGAGAGCCTTCCTAGGCCTCACTGGGTATTACAAGAATTTCACTGAGAACTATGGGACCATAGCTTCTCCACTGAATGCGATCTCCTCTCCAAAATTCCCTAAGAAGGTCAGATGGAATGAGTAGTGCAATCAGGCCTTTAAAAACCTGAAGAATGCTCTTTGCCAAGCACCAGTACTGAGAGCTCCTGACTACCACCAAACTTTCATTGTACAGACAGATGCTTCCAATGCAGGTATAGGTGCAGTCCTTAGCCAACTGGATGGGAAAGGTAGAGAGCACCCCTTTTGCTGCATCAGTAGAAAGCTGAAGGATCCTGAGACAAGGTGGGCAACAATTGAAAGAGAATGTTTTGCCATTGTGTGGGCTCTGAAGAAGTTTAGGCCATACTTGTATGGTTCTACTTCTGTCATTCAGACTGACCACCAACCCTTGAGATGGTTGATGCAAATGAAGGGGGAAAACCCAAAACTATTGAGATGGTTAATCTGCCTTCAAGGGTTTGATTTCAAGATTGAGCACAGGTCAGGGTGTTGCCACCAAAATGCTGATGGTCTTTCTAGGATGTATGTCATCGACTAGAGGTATGAGATTCATCCAGGAGTGGATTAAATCCTCCTGTCCCTTAGTCTGGGGGGGCGAGTGTTAGGGAGATTTCTCTGTTAAGGCTAATTTCCCAAACCTAGTGAGTCCCCCAGCAGCTTTGCTGGATTTGTGGGGTTTATTTTTTCTCCTGCTAAGAGTGAGACTCTTTTTCTCCCACTCTTAGGCATGATTTCAGAATGTCCTTTGACTATGTAATGTGTTTTATGGGCTATGGCGTCTTTTACTCCATAGGGCTTCATGTGTTTTTGGTATGCGTGTTACACAGCACCCTCAGTGCAGTAATGCAGGGGTGTCATAGTGACCCCCAAACATAGACTCCATACCCTGGGACTGACTACTGTCTCCCAGGGCATGTAAAGTCACTATTGGCTTTACTAGTCTCAAATTGTGAACAGAACCAGTACAAACCATCATATTGTGGAAGTACTGGTAGAGGTAATTCTATTGCCCCTGGGTCTGTTTTCCAAGGGGGCACTGTCCAGTCCCCCCTTGTCGAGTTTCTGGCTGGTGGCAGTGGACACCACGCAAAATATTCCACCAGAATATTTCCTATGGGATTTTCCCATTCATTTTAAACGCACCACTTTTTGGTGCAATGTTAAAGATACCGCCGGGTTATTTATTTAATATTTATTCCCCGGTTGGGTCTTTTTACCAGGACTCAGTTTTAAAATGGCGTTTGTGTTCGCCTCTGAAACTCTAACCCAAGTCGAGCCCGTTATTCCACTTTTTGGCATGCTTCTCCACAGAAGCCCTCCATATGGTGCCACTCTCTCTGGGGTCAACAGGATGTGTGGGAGGGAGATTAGGCACCCTGGACTGTGTTGCCTAGGCAACTCAAGTCGCACTCTTGTGTGATTGGCCCAGTGGTGAGCCCCTCGGATCACCACTTAGCATGTTTGAGTGACAGCTAGGCTGATGAATGGGGGTTTTTCTGCATAAAAGCAGGGCTTTGGGGACTGGAACTTCAGAAGTCGCCACAGGACCTAAATAATCCAAAGAGGGGAGAAGCTGAACCATCTACAACGACGACACCACCGGTGGAGCCCTGCTGTATGAACTCACCACTTCCCCGACGACAGAGGAGATCTTCTTCCAGGAGAGTCTTCTTCCCCTTGAGCTGGTGGGACCAACCAGTTCGCCTTTTTCGCCTTCCTGGATCGTCTCGTGGTCGAATCGCCTGTGCTAAGCACCCCGGCGGCCGGACAGCCACGCTTCACCACTACCGCGAATAAAAGGGTTGTACCTTTTAACCGGGAAACTCTGCGGCTGGTTTCTTCCCTGGCAGTGCAACGACCTCCAGCTTTCCTCCACGTCGAGATCATCTCTTCCCCTGGACGAAGCCCCGACTTGCAACCGCTGCCAGGAACACCTGCCCCTGTTGGAGCTTTCTCACCATTTTCAGGTACTGTGTCCCGCCTGGTCTCCCTTGCAACAGACTGTCCAAGGTGTCCCGTAAATCCTTGACTCTCTATCCTGGGGTGACCTCGGACCTGCTAACATTACCTTTATGACTTGATCCAACCTCTTTTAACTTTTCTGCAAAGACTTTGAGTGCATTCCCACTGTGTGATCTTGGGCACATTCCGCCTTGCTCTCTCCAAGAGTGGGCCTGGCCTATGAACTTTTTGCTCTACAGTAGACCCTGCCTTCTTGACTTGCTGTGGTTTCTTAAAAGTGTTGGTACTGTGTGTTTTTCCTATTTCTGCCTTTTCTCTACCTTTTTAAACAAATTATTGGAGTGCTATCTACGGTTACGCGCTCAACTCTGTTTTGCTAAATAAGTGATGTCTTAACCTAGACTTGTCGAATAATTAACTAGGGAGGTGTATATACTTATAGTGACTGTGTTTGAACTTGTTTCACATATTAGTGCCAGTGTATTTTTACAAGTGTGTTTTTAAAATAAATAATTATATACTTTTATACCAAAGCTCTGGTCAGTGTCTGCTTGTGCTCCTGTATTGTTTAGCCCTATTGTGTATACTCTATATACTGCCTAACTCTTCTTGAGAGAGGTCTGACTGCTCAGCCACAGATACCAGGTAAATCTGGGTGGTGCAGACTGCTACCAATTGGGTTTACTGCTTACTCCTGTAGTCTTAAACTTTTTGAGGTGGTCCCTAAGGGAACTGCGCAGGTTTCTGCCTAACAAAGACAATGAATAATAATAAAAGTGCAAACATCAGGTGGAAAGTGCTTTGTAGGGGCTGTAGGGATAGAGAAACAGTCCCCGAGAGCAAGGGTTGGCAGGGGGGCAATGCAGGTGTACAACTTGCGGGAAGGGGACCTAGGGTCGAGATAAGAGGGTAGCCAGATAACTAGTGCAGTTTCAGATTCAGCCAGGAGATCAGCAGGGGAGAGGAGGAGAGAAAGCAGATGCAAAGAGGAAAGTCTTGAGGCGCTTCCGGAGATGGCTCTCCTCAAGTTGCAGAGAGGCAGGGAGGCTGTTCCAGAGGGAGGCCCAAGCAGAAGAAAGAGATCTACCACCAACTCGCTGCTTGGAGAAGCAACTAATCCTGGGGGAGTTTGAGGCAGATGAGCGAAGAGCTCGGAAAGGAAGATATTTAGGAAGAGAGACTTGAAGGTATTGAGGTCCCAGGCCCCAGAAGGTCTTGTGGACAATGCTAAGGGTTCTGAACTTAATCATCGCCGCCATTGGGAGCCAGTGCAGAGATTTCAGTCCTGGAGAGATACGATCCCTGGGGTTGAGGCCAAGGACAAGTCTTGCAGTTCGGTTTGGATGAGTTGCAGAGGGCGGAGAGTAGAGGCAGGCTGATTTAGAAAGAGGCTGTTGCAGTAGTCAGCCTAGGGAGAACCAGGGATCTGGAGACAGTGAGCTTCTGGGGGAAGGAGAGGAAAGGAAGAATACCTCTGAGAGGTGCAGCTGGTAGTGTGACTCTTAGAGACGTCAGAGATGTGAGGAGAGAAGGAAAGTGTGGAGTCGAAGATGACCCCCAGGTTTTTAGCTTCACGGGTGGGAGCAGGAAGATGTGGAAGACACTTTGAAGAGTTTGAAGATGAGGCTTACAGCAGCATTTTGTACCATCCAAAGGCGATGCAACAGACAATTTGAGAGACCAATGAAAAGGACAATCCCATAATCTAGCTCAGAAATTACCATTGCTCCACCCATCGCCAAATCTGAAAGAAGGAACATTTAACCTCATTGATCTGAAAGGGAAGCCAAATAATAACAGTGGTGAAAGATGTTGCAAAGGGTCCCCTGCAACTGGTGTTTTGGGTATGGGTAGATAACCTCCATATTCAAAGGGTTTAGTTGATGACAATAATTGGTTAACCAGAGTTTAATCTGAGTGACACAAATTTGAAGCTGACTGAAAGAGTCCTTGGGACTTGAAATCTTTAAATATAGCTGAATGTCGTCAGCATATGATTGAAAGCCGACACCAAATCTCAGAATGACAGACATCCGAGGCAGGGTGTAGATACTGAACAAAATTGGTGAAAATAAACAACCCTAAATTATCCCACATGTAACAGTATCTGAAAAACAAAAGGTCCAAGCTTTACCCCTTGTGTTCGGCCTGAGGGAAATCTCTGGAACCATTGATGTGTCACACCATGAATACCAAGGAGATTAGAAAGCGTTGGAAGAAGAAGGGAGTGGTCCACAGTATCAAAAGCCACAGACAATTCCAGCATAACAATTAATGACAGATAACCTTGGTCTACATGAAGTAAAAGGTCATTCCAGTCAGTGTTCAAAGACTTCTCTGCAGAGCTCAGAACGAAAACATGATTACAAAGGATCCAAGATATGACTGTTTTATAGAAATTGAGTAAAGTGTACAGTGACAACCTTTTTGATAATGTTTGCCATCCAAAGGAGGCCAGTTATAGGTCGATAAATATTCAAAATCAGGTGGGTCCAATGAAGGCTGTTTTTTTAAAAAGAGGAGTGATGGCGTGTTTAAGATCGAGGAGGAAAATCCACTGTTGCATAGACAGTTTGACCAAATGAATGATACAATCGGCGATGCCAGAAGCCATTCTTTGGGCAACTAAAGCAGGCAGCACATCAGCACAAGACCAAGTAGGTTTGAGTTTGGTCAATAAAGAAAAGATGTCTACAATACCAACTCTGTGATGGGTGCAATAAAGTTTTGATTTTTGAGAAGTCCGCCAATATAGGGTCTGTTTAAAATTGATATTTTTCAAATTGGAAATTTTACTAAGAAAAAATTCACTAACATTTCTTGTCAGATCCACAGTGGGTTCTAGTACTTGTATAGATGCAGAGTGATTGACAAGAACTGATAACAGAAAAAGGTTGGTGGTTTATCGTAGAGTTCACCCGTTCGAGTAAGAAATGTGTTTTTGCTTCCTTTATGGGTTTTTATTATGTTAAAAGTGCTTTGCGTGTTTCCTTTAGGGAATGATTGTCTCTAATTTTTCAAAATGATCTTTCTTTGTTCTGCTACCTATGTTTAAGAGTCTTTAGATCAGAATACCATGGATTGGACTTTTTCTTTGTTTTTTTTTTTATTTATGTGATAGTATATTATCAATGAAACGGTAAAAGGAGAAGTGACACTGATTAAGAAACATATACATTGATATATAATTCAAACAAGATGGGAGTGAGGTAACAAGATTGCGTGAACTCTCAGGACATCATTTGGACAAGGACTCCCGTTCCATGATGGAACTCCCTAACCTTAGTACACTTGAGTCAATGTAACCCCTATAAAATAAATTACAAAAAAGAAAAACCTCCAGCTGACGGTGCCACTGTGTGTTATTGCAGTACTCCGTCCCTTCTTCCTGTAAGATCAGATACCATCTATATGAACATCCAGACTAATCATGAATCACATGACCAACGTACTAAGAAGAGGATGATCAAAGAAGCTACACAAATGACTCACTTGCCATGTGTAGCAGATAGCGGGAAGAGGTGGCCCAGAGGAGGCATAATGATTACGCAGTTGAGCCAAATGAAGGACTATAACACTCCGCTGGGGAGGTCCCAGCAAAACAATATGAACATGGAAGAGGGACACAACAAGATGAGCAGCAGGTGTGGAGCCTGGTAGATACGGTAAGTTCGAACCGAGAGAGGAGACTGGGAGCAAGTCTGCAGTTTGGAGGATACCGGCAGCAGACCGCGAGAGTCCTCCGGAAGCCGATTGAGTGAGGTCCCGAGTGGAAGTGGGAAACCATGACATGGTGGCACAACCTTGTGTAGGTGGACCATGTGGTCCTGCAATGGTGATGACACCGGGTGGCCGGATGATCTGCAGAGTCAAAAGCAAATAGCGGTGAACAGAAAGAAGTCAAAAGTATGTCACGGGAAACACAATGACACAATACCCTTGGATGAACCGGTGACGTACCCAGACCAGCACACAGGTAATGGAAGCTACAGGAGACCTGGTAGGGGTTTGGAGATGTATGCAGCACACAACTGGAGTGATCTCCCTCATCCCAGTAATTGCATCAAGAATAATAAAAGTGACCAGAGCCTCTGGAGTAATTTCCCTCGTTTCAGTACTGCTACAACGAGTGCAAAGGGGGAAGACTACCTCAGGAGTGATCTTCCTCATCTCAGTGGTAATACCCAAGATATGAAAAGGGAAGAAGATATTGTGAGTAACTTTCCTCAGTACTTTCATGACCTGAGAAAGAAGAATTGCATAACATTCAAGGGAACCCTAGAAGAAGCCTGGAGGGAATTGCAAGGGCTCGCAAGAACTGTGGCAGAAAAAAATAACTGAAGATCTGTTGAACCCGGAGAAGGAAGTCATTCGCTTGTTTTCTTTGTTGAATCAGAAGCAGAAGTAAAAGGTTGTCATGTCACGCCCGGGAGGCTGATATAGTTGATCAAGAGACTAAGTTTCTTAATCTTTAATTGGAAAAGACTGGAACTGTGTAAAGAACCATCAGGAGAAAGCTGAACTTGTTGAACCAGGAGAAGGGAGGCAGTCTCCTGGTTTTCTCTTATCCATGAAGAGGAACTGTTGCTAAAGACTATTGGAAGTTGCCCCCACGGCTGATCCCCTTTTGAACCAGAAGAAGGGAGTCATTCTCCTGGTGTTATTTAGGTTTATGGATTTCATTAGTGGTTGGGCTATGTTAGGAGAATTGAAAAGAGGACTGGTATCGTAAGAAGGACTTCCACCCAGACCACAAGAACTCCAAATATGCTTTGGTTATGTAGGGAGAGGTAGGCCTTTTCTTTATTATTTGAATAAATATAACACTTTGAAATGTCACCCCTTTGTCTGACTCCTTACTCGAGTCATGCATATTCAGGCAAACCAGGATTCAGCAAATGCTGCGGGCATATATAAATTGAGCATAGTTCAATGTCGTGTCGACATATCTCTTAATAAAGCAAGCAATATTGTACATGGGAATGAGCCCACGCGATGTGCAGGAGACCAGCTTTTGGAAGTGGGTGAAGGGTGCATTAGGCTTGCTTATATGCATCAACAAACCTTTTCACTCACAGGAAAGATGCTGGTCACTGATACTAGACCAGTGAGCTCATCAGCCTTTTGGTGATCAGCTGCATTTGAGTTCTCAGCAGCTTTTGGCTTCTGTCTGATAGCTATGCTAATAGTAGTTGTTAACCTTAGAAGACCAGAGAATAAAAAAAGAGTTGAGTTTGGAAGCCAGAGGAGATTTTGCTGTATGCTGATAAGAAGACAGGGAACAGACAGAGGCCTGGATGAGGAAGCACTGGAGCAGGTGGGAGGGGTCAAAGTCCCTCCTAATTCCTGGCTGGATTTGAAAGCCACTAAACTGGATTTTTGGCTTTTCCGAGACATTGGAGTCCCCAGGGGACTGTCTATTGACTTTTGAACAGAAATATTGATATTGATCGAGCTGCATGGGGGATAAGTTTTACTTTTCCACTCAAGGGAAGACAGCCCACAACCTCAATTCTAATTGGCTACTTGCTGGCACCATGGTCAATCCCAAATTGACATTAACTCTTTTTCAAGTATTTTATCTCTTTTATGCTTTTTTGGTGAAGTGACTGGCGATTTGTATTGATGGTTGTTATTTTAGGAATTGTTCTTGGATTGTGCAAACCATTTCAGGCTTCAAGCTCCTTCAGCTCATCTACCTGTTGTGAGGCAGGCATGGTATACAAAGGTATGCACAGACACAAAGAATCAAGTTTAAAAACCTTTATTAACTTGAGAAGGGGTTGGAGTCTTCCTAACTGGCCCAATCTCTAAATGGGAGTAATGTCAGCCATTAAACTAAGTCAAAAGGTAGTCCAGTGTCTGCCAGTCAAAACAATAAAGATGTCTGTGTCAAACCTATGCTTGTCCTCACTTCCTTCTAGAACAATAATGTGTACCGGATTGGATCAAAATAAAGAAGTGAGTCAAAATAATATCAGGAGGGCACTGGAGCTGTCCCACAGAGCCGTTCACCATGCTTGACTCACTTGGGCATCAGCAAAGTTGCTCGGGTTCAAGTAGTTCACACAAAGTTCCTTTAAGTTTCAAAGGGCTTTCTTTCCCCACAGACATAGAAGCCCTTCTTGTCACCTTCTCTCAGTAATTTCACAATATTTTGTTTTCACAAGACTCCCTTGCTCTGGCTTCATCAGGGGGTTCCTTCCCCTACAATTCCAACAAATTGACAGGTAATGGGAGTTACGGGAGATCTGGTAGGGTGCTTTGGGATGTATGCAGCACACAACTGGAGTGATCTCCCTCATCCCAGTAATTGCATTAAGAATATTTAGAGTGGCACAGACCTTAGGAGTGATCTCCCTCATCCCAGAAATTGCATTCAGAATATTAAGAGTGGCACAGACATCAGGAGTGATCTCCCTCATCCCAGGAATTGCCTCAAGAATAATAAAAGTGACCAAAGCCTTGAGAGTAATTTCCCTCGTCTCAGTACTGCTACAAAGAGTGCAAATGGGGACGACTACCTCAGGAGTGATCTTCCTCGTCTCAGTGGTAATACCAAAGATATGAAAAGGGAAGAAGATATCGAGAGTACCTTCCCTCAGTACTTTCACAACCTGAGAAAGAAGAATTGTATAACATTCAAGGGAACCCTATGAGAAGCCTGGAGGGAAATGCAAGGGCTCATAAGAACTGTGGCAGAAAAAAATAACTGAAGATCTGTTGAACCCGGAGAAGAGAGTCATTTGCTGGGTTTTCTTTGTTGAATCAAAAGCTAAAGTAAAAGGTTGTAATATCATATATGTTTCTTAATCTTGAATTGGAAAAGACTGTGGTGTGAAACTGGAACTGTGTAAAGAACCATCAGGAGAAAGCTGAACTTGTTGAACCAGGAGAAGGGAGGCAGTCCCCTGGTTTTCTCTTATCCATGAAGAGGAACTGTTGCTAAAGACTACTGGAAGTTGTCCCAGGGCTGATCCCCTTTTGAACCAGAAATAAAGAGTAATTGCCCTGGTGTTATTTAGGTTTATGTATTTTGTTAGTGGTTGGGCTATGTTAGGAGATCTGGAAAGAGGACTGACATTGCAAGAAGGACTTCCACCCTGACCACAAGCATTCCAATTATTGGTTATGTAGGGGAGAGGTAGGCCTTTTCATTGATATCACACGTTGAAATGTCACACTCCTTTGTCCGACTCATTACTCGTGTCATGCATATTCAGGCAAACCAGGATTCAGCAAATGCTGGGGGCATATATTAATTGAGCATAGTTCAAAGTCGTGTCAATAAATCACTTAAAAAGCAAGCAATATTGTACATGGGAATGAGCCCACGTGACGTGCATGAATGGACAATTAAGAACAGAGGACTGTGTTCATTCAAGAAATCTGAGACCAGCGCCAAGTGACCTTGGATGTGGAACATCATGAACGCTTAGTGTAAAAAGTCCCTATGACTGCTATGCATGCTTTCTGGGACAAGCGCAGAGTGTTCCGGTAAATGGTCAATAAAACCAAGATAGTGTCATGAAAGAACTACAAAACTATGGAAAAACTACAGAACTTCGTACAAGGGCTTTTAGGTGGCAACCAGCTTTTGGAAGTGGGTGTAAGGTGTGTTAGCATTGTTTGTAAGTTTCAACAAACTTTGTGACTTGCAGGAAAGATGCTGATCGCTGATACTGGATCAGCTTTTTGTTGATCAGCTGCTTTTGAGTTCAAAGCAGCTTTTGACTCATGTCTGATGGCTATGCTAATAGTGGTTGTCTATAAAAAAAAAAGAGTTGAGTTTGGAAGCCAGAGGAGATGTTGCTTTAGGCTAGCAAGAAGACAGGGAGCAGACAGAAGGCTAGAAGAGGAAGCTCTGGAGCAGATGGGAGGGGTCAAAGTCCCTCCTAATTCTTGGCTGGATTTTAATGCCACTAAACTGGAGTTTTGGCTTTTCTGAGACACTGGAGTCCCCAGGGGACTGTCTATTGACTTTTGAGCAGAACTATTGATTTTGATTGAGCTGTATGGGGAGTATGTTTAACTTTTCCACCCAAGGCAAGAGAGCTCACACCCTCAATTCTAATTGGCTACATGGTGGCAACCCAAATTGACATTAACTCATTTTGAAGCATGTATGCTTTTTTGATGAAGTGACTGGCGATTTGTATTGATGGTTGATATTTTAGCCATTTTTCTTGGATTATGTATACCATTTCAGGCTTCAAGCTCCTCCAGCTCTCATCTACCAGTTGTGAGGCAGGCATGGTATCCAAAGGTAGACACAGACACAAAGAATCAAGTTTAAAAACCTGTATTAACTTGAGAAGGGGTTTAGACTTCCTAACTGGCCCTATTTCTAAATGGGAGTAGTCTCAACCATTAAACTAAGTCAAAAGGTAGTCCCGTGTCTGTCAGTCAAAACAATAAAAATGGCTGTGTTGAACCTATGCTTGCTCTCACTTTCTTCTAGAACAATAATATGTACCGGATTGGATCAACATAAAATAGTGAGTCAAAATAATATCAGGATGGAACTGGAGCTGTCCCATAGCTCTCTTCCCCAAGCTGAGTCACTTGAGCTTCAGCAACGTTCCTTGGGTTCAAGTAGTTCACACAAAGTTCCTTTACGTTTCAAAGGGCTTTCTTTCTCCACAGACTTAGAAGCCCTTCTTGTCACCTTCTCTCGGGAATTTCACAGTTCACAATATTTCATCTTCACAAGACTTTTGCTCTGGATTCAATAGGGGATTCCTCCCCGTACAATTCCAACAACTTGACAGTTCAATAGTTACTCTTCATGTTAGGTTCTCTTGTTCAAAAACAGGGTTCCCTTCCCCAACAGTTCAACAAATCTTCCTATCAGAGACGTTCTAGAGCGTACAGTTTTACTCAGCCCTGTGCAGGACCATTCTGATCCTTTGGCTGTCATGACATCATGCCCCCAGAACTCTTCAACTTTTATCAGTTAGTTCTTCTCATGGTTTCGGTTCGGTCTTCCTGTATTGCACAGGTTTGTTTATTTGTTTGTTTATTATTTGTAGCGCGCGCCAGACCCGAGGGTAACCGGGCGCGTTGTTCAAGAATACTTTAAGCTTTACAGGTTACACATGTTTACAGATAGCAATTACTCACATATAATAGTTACATAATACAGGACAGTGAGGAAAATATACATTGTACACGATATGTACAGTTGGAAAATGGAGAGTATATACAGTTGTATCCAGATGTATGCAGAGTTCGTCTTGTTGGTCAGTAGATATGTAGGCATAGGGATGGTTTATAGGTAATTTTCTTTGATCCATTTGATGCAGTTAGATCTGAAGTGAGAGTAGGATTGGGAGGATCTTAGGCCGGGCGGGATGGAGTTCCAAAGCTGGGCAGCTTTGACCGGGAAGCTATTTCCTCTGGCCGTACTTAGTTTAAATGGGGGTATCACTAACTGGTTGGCATATGCTTCTCTGGTAGGCCTAGAGGAGGTTTTCCTATTAAATCTTGCAGTTAGATATTTGGGCGCTAGATCGTTAATGCTTTTGAATGTTAATGAGGCTGTTTTGAGTTTAATTTTGTCCGTTGTGGAGAGCCAGTTGGATTGTCTTCTAGCCTCTGATATATGCTCTCTTCTTGGAATTCCTAGGGCAGCTCGGAGAGCATTATTCTGTAGTGTTTGAATCTTTTGCAACATATGTTTGTTGGCCCCTATGTATAGTGCATTGCAATAGTCCAGTTTCGATAGCACTAATGCTCGAGCAAGGGTGAGGCAGTTGGCGGTGGATAAGTATGGTTTTGCAGCTCTGATCAGCTTGCATGTATATGCGGTGCTGGATGCCATTGCGCTCACTTGTTTGGTTAGGGAGAGGCAGGAATCAAGGTAAAACCCTAAAGTTTTTACCTCTTTTGCTACCTTGATAGTGTTACCATCTATGACGAAGGAAGAGTATTCATCTTTTAATCTTTTGATATTTTGTGTGTTCCCCAATATGATGAGTTCCGTTTTGTCATCATTCAGGCATAGTCCATGACTGGCCATCCATGCCTGAATGATGAGGTAAATCTTGTTCACCAAGGCCAAATCTTGTTCATAATCCCCTGAAAGTGGAATGAGAATCTGAGTGTCATCCGCATAGTTAGTGTAGGTGACACCCAGATTGTCCAGATCATCGAACAAGGGCTTCGTGAAGATGTTGTACATAGTGGGGGAGACACAAGAGCCCTGTGGGACTCCACATGTGATGGACACAGGGTCAGCTGCAGCAGAAGTAGAGAAGACCCTCATGGTTCTACCGGTTAGGAATGATTTGATCCATGCAATGGCATGTGTGGAGAAGTGGGCAGCTGTTTCTAGGTGGGTGCAGAGCACGTCATGATCCACCAGGTCAAATGCTGCAGAAAGATCCAGTAAGAGGAGTAAGGCCATCTTTCCGGAGTCTCTCAGCTGGTCGACCTGGGTTTTGAGATCGATGAGCGCAGTTTCAGTTCCGTGCTGGGGTCTGAAACCTGATTGTCTTGTGCCTAGAAGATGGTGCAGCTCCAGGTGTTTTTGAATCTGTAAGTAGGCTACCCTGTCTAAGGTTTTTAACAGGAAGGGTACCGCTGTGATAGGCCTATAGTTGGTCAGGATGGATGGGTCTAATGTTTGTTTTCTAAGGAGGGGGAGGACCCAAGATTGTTTAAGGTTATCTGGTATGGTGCCTGATGCAAAGGATGCATTGATAAGCTTGGAAATGAATGGGGAAAGTTCTCTGGCCGCGTCTTTTATTAGTTGGGCTGGGCATAGATCGCCTCGGCAATTGGAAGGTTTGAGTGAAAGTATTATCTTTTCAGTTTCAAGTATAGTTACTTTCGTGAAGTTAAATTTATGGTCTGGTTTAGTGCTGGTTGGTAGTTTATCTCTTTGTTTGGTTGGAGGTGGAATATTCTGTTTCTTTTTCTCAATTTTTGTTTGTAGTGTGGCTATTTTGTCATTTAGTGCTTTTTGGATGTTCGAGCACCACATTTTATTTTTGTCACAGTTATCTTGAACAGGAATAGGGTTTTCTAGTTCCTTTAGTATAAGGAATAGTTCTTTGGTTCCAGATTTAGCCTGCAGTATTCTATTGTGGAAGTTCTCTTTTTTTGCTTTCTTTATTTCATTTTTGTAGGTCTTAGAGGCATTGATGAGTGCAGTTTTATTTTTCTCTGTTGGGGTTAGTCGCCAAGCAGATTCGCATTTGCGTTTTTCTAATCTTAGAGATTTAAGGTGAGGGGTAAACCAGGTGTTTAGGTGGGCTCTGGGCTTGCTTTTTCTCAATTTCAATGGGGCGATAGTATCAAGAGCTATGGCCATGGTAGAGTTGAATTCCTTTACTAGTGATGAGGTGTCCAATGAATCAGGTAGAGAGTTTAGGGTAGGGAGGATAAGTGCTAGCAATTTTTCTGTGGTTATAAGTTTTTTATTTCTGGTTGGCAAAGGGGGGGCCAATGCAGTTTCCATAGGTTGGGCCATGTTAACATTTAGGAGGAAAGTTATCAGTGCATGATCTGTCCAGATTTGTGGGATGATATTGACGATTGTTGCATTACAATTATAGTCAGCAACCCAGTCAAGTATGCAGCCTTTTTCATGGGTGGGTTGTAAATTGTTTTGGGAAAAACCTAATTCTGAAATGACATTAGTGATATTAGTTGCTTGCAGGTCTTTAGGGTCATTGTAGCCTAGGTTTAAGTCTCCCAGAAGGATGGCTTGAGATGAGTTTTTTAGGTTGTTTGAAAGGATCGTGGAAATGTCCTCCTTGAACGTACCAATAGGGCCTGGTGGTCTATAGATAAGGTGTATATTGATAGTTTGAGAAGGTGATGTTAGGAGTTTAGCAGTTAATGATTCGCAGGATTTTGTCATAGAGCTTGCTTCAATTTTTAGGGTGAGATTTTTCTTAGCAATAATAGCTAGGCCACCTCCTCGAGAATTGACTCTATCTTCTCTGAGTATGGTGTAATTAGGGGGTAAGGCAAGCATTAGGGCAGGTCCTGCAGCTTGGTGCAGCCAGGTTTCTGTTATGGCTAGGAGATCATAATCCCCTATTTGAATAAGATCCGCAATTTTGGTGGCATGTGCTATTAGTGACCTAGCATTAATGAGGGCACACTTCAAAGGGATGTTTAGATTTGCTATGGCCTGGGTGGCATTAATTTTCTTTTTTGATGTGCTGTTATTAGCATTGGACTGCTTATTTGAGAGGTTATTGCAATGGAGGTCAATGTTTATGGGAGGAGTGTTTCGATTGTTGGTGTTAGGTTGGAAATCACTCCTATTACAAGAGGTATTGGCCAGTCTAGCTAATGGTTCGTAGATTTTAGGCAATCTTGAACGTAGTTTGGCGTTTCTACTCACAGTGTCACAAGGGAGGTATGTTAGCGATTGGTGGGTGATAGGTGAGTATATAGGCTGATGGCTAGGCTCTAGGGGAGGAGTTAATTGGCACTCATCCACGGGTAGTATACCCTGTGATATAAGTTGTGGTTGGTAGTTTACTTTTGGCATTATGGACCAAATGGCTGATAGGTAAATAAGAGTTGGAATCATTCTAGCCTAGTTCTAGGCACGAGCAATTAATTTACAGGAGTCTGGTGGAGGCCCCTCATGTTTTCTAATTTGCTCAAACCGTAAGCTTTGCACAGCTCCCCTACACTTTCAGAGTGTTTCGATTTCAACAGCGTCTTTTGGCAATGTGTAAACATACATGTGACCACTCTGTTACTTTGTTTCCTTCGCTTTCACAATTATAATTTCCACATTACAGTTCACAATGGACAATTGAAGCTTTCTCTTCAGTGCGTCTCTCATCCTACGGTTGTCCTTGTCTTGCAACAAATTATCTCTCACGCTTCGCATCTTTCATCTCACTTTGAACTCACCAGTTGTGATTGCTTCAGCCTAGCTTTTGCGGTTATGTCGTGTCGTGATCAGGGGCTCCTCACCTGCCCCTCAGACACTCCTGGGTTGCCATGCTGGCTCAGGTGAACTAGCACCTTTTCAAGGACTTCTCTTCAGAGATTAGCGTACCACGCAATCCCCTTCTGGCACTTTAGATACACAGCTCCTTTGTCATGCTTTTTCTACCCTTCTCAAACCATGGGCTCTCAGCATCTCAGCGCTCCATTCTTCGACAGATCTCGTGGTGCTCAGGCTTTCCCACTTGCCTGTTAGCTCTTTCTCTGAATCTGGTTCCTTCCTGGGGTCCAACTCATTCATTCTGTGTGTTGCTGCTACTCCTTTTATACACTTGTAGTGTATTAAAAGGTCTCAGGTAGATACAATCTTCGCCCATTGCTGGACTTCGCCTGACCTCGTTAGTGGGACATTCATGAAAATAGTAGAGTGCCTCTGAATGTAGTTTCTCCGTTCTAATGGCACAGAGATGCTGTCCTCGAGTTTAAGGAGCAGAGTGTGCTTAAAGATAAAGCTGAAAGGATTGTGTTTGTTAACACCTTTAGCCACCTGTCCATCGGAATTTTAAAAAATCATCGGGAAAAACAGGTATATCGTGGAGAAAAGTCAACAGCCAATACCCAGACCGATCATTTGCTTTCAAAAGGAGCCGTAACCTTAAAGACCATATCAAGTGTAATGACGTGAGTCTTAGACCTTTGAAACAATAAACATTACCCCAGCAATGGGGTTTACCAGAGGTATATGGTCATTATCCCTGTGGACACTCCACGTGCTGTCCGTTTACATGCAAAAGTACATCAGTTGAGACTGTCTTACAAACCCCTTGGCAACAAAAGACTCACACCAACTGAAACTCATGTATGGTCATCTATGTTATTTGGTGTCCATGCAGAAAGATTTATTTTGGGGAAAATAAATAAATAAATAAATCGCACGACTATTTGTTGACCACTGGATCGAGTTTGACCACTGGATCGAGTTTGCAGTGTAGATGAGCTTAAATGGTCTATTCTTTATAAACAGAAACCGGGCACAGACATCAACAAAGATAAAAGGACACTGTTGAAAAAAGAACAGCAGTTTATCTTTTTGACCAACAGTAAGGGGACAGGACTGAACGAGAAAATCGATTGGATGATTTAATTAATCTTAATGTAGATCCATAACACACCACTTGCGTGATGTAGGATAACTACAGATAGTGTGGTCCAGTTGGAACACGTATTCGTATTTAATTTCTACCCGTCTAATTATCCAACCAGTGGGACCAGGTAGGATCATAATTAATGGAATAAGGCACACTGCTTACCAACATAATATGACATCCATGTATTGCAAACTCTGTCTGTATACTCTCGCTTTCCGTTTGTAACATGGTGAGAGGAATGAGTACTGCATGGGAAACGCTGGCCGAAGATAGAAATAGGACCAGCCATGACATGGCCCGAAGCCAACTGTCAGCCCCACACGATCCAATCAGATTGGAGCGTACTGGACCATGAAAGGACTAAATAGGCAGCCAATGACGTTACACACGTTGACGTCTCGAGGAGGAGTCGGCATTGCCAGACGAAAGCGGAACACAGCAACAAAAATGCTCATGGTTAGATTCTCGTTTGACGATTACTCCAGGTAAATCTTTTCTGACGATAGAATAGCAAGCAACATCACGGTTCTCCTTTATGGTTTCCAGCAAGAGCAGCCCGTTCTCGTACGGGAGCATCTAGCAGAGGGGCGGGTCGTAAAGCCCGCTCAAGTCTGCAATGCTGTATGCTGCAGAGCATAGTCCGTCCTTACCTGAAAGGAGAACAAGCAAAAACCTTAGTTTTCCGCAATAGTCACACGTAAGTTGGGTGTGAAATTTGCTAGTTACATCTCTAAGTTAATTTAAAGAGACTAACGGACATCCGGAGTGGTGGAAATAAGGAGACTGTTGAGCTTTAATAAGCGTCCATAATAGTCCCAATGAGGATATTGTTCACTATCGTTTCTATTTTGTGTAGCTTTCCGGTAGTCCTTTGGCCTTTGGCATCTGTAGGTGGCACCAGAGCGGGACGAATGACGAAAGAGATAGTCAACTGCACTGTGAACTATAAAAAAACACAAGATCGCAACTAACCGATGTTAGGCAGAATGAATTCTCATGCTAATTCCCTTCACCTTAGAGACCCCCAGCAACTTTGCTGGATTTTAAGGATTTGATTTTTCTTACCTGGAAAGAGCGTGAACCTTTTTTCCCCCACTCTTACATGTATTTTGATGTGTGTTTTACATTTGACGTTCTTTGACTTTGGAGTTTTAAGGTAACTCCATAGGCATCTTTTCATGTCTGTTACACAGCACCCTCAGTGCAGTGACACAGGGATGTCTTTTTAGACTTCCCAAAGGTTTAAATACCTTATCTGGGATAAACGACTGTTTCCCAGAGAATGTAAATTGAAATTTCAATATTCGAAGACCCAGCACACACCATCTTACAATGGAGTGCTGGAGGGGTTACATAGTATCCCCTGCGTCTAAAATACTCATGTAGCCGTCAAATGCTGCCCTTTCCTATTGAAAAGGCTGGTGGCAGTGGTTTTACAACAAACTACCATGATTTTTCCCGACCGCAAACACCGGTAGCTAAAAATCACGGGAGCCATGTTTTTCAAGATGGTGCCTTAAGCCCCTTTGTTTAAAGGGGCCCCGGTCTTCTTTTTTCGCCGTTTGTTTTTGGAAAGGTACTTCTAGTGTTTGTCTCTGCGCGTCAAACCAGGTTTGGTCTCTTTGTTTGTGTGCCTTTGGCAGGCTTCAGGACGGAAGACCGCCTCTGGCGTCTGAGTGTCCAAGGTTGGCAGGAAGTGAGGGAGGTGCCCGAAACTCCTTTGCTTAGTGTCCTAGGTGACCCAAATGCACTCTGGTGTGATTGGCTGGCTGACTGTCCGGCAAAGGACAGCCACCCTGCTGGGTGAGTGACTGCTAGGCTGGAATGAATGGGAGTAAACTGTTTAAAAGGCGAGTCTCTAGGACTGGAAAGCAGAGTTGACCACTGGAACGAAAGAACCGAAGACGAGCTGGAAGAGGACAGCTGCTGCATCTCCTAGACTGTTGGTTTGAATTGGCAAACTCCTTTCGACAGAGAAGCTCCTTCAAGGACGGCTTCTTCCTTTGAGTTGGTGGGACCAATCAACTCATAAGACACCTGGATACCATTCTCAAGGCTGGTTAGGATTGAAACTACAGATACTGGAACTACTGGAACTGAAGTGACTCCATTTTGTTTGCTTTCTTCGACGATCCCATGCAGTCCCCCGACGTCCTCCCTCTTGTCCCCACGACTGAGTCTCAGGAACAGCAAGATCTGCAGGACCTGCCAGGAACCACGACTTCAGCAGCATTTATTTATTCATACAAAAGGTACTGTGCCAACCCGATTGAGAGAGCGCCACTCTCGCGGTGAAAGTATGTGAAACTTTCCCAATTTATAGGCCTAATCAGCTTGTGACCCATCGTATGATCCTTTTTCGCCTTAACTACTTCTAAGAACTTTCGCAAAGACTTTACCGTTTGATACTCGAACTGCTCTTTCCTATCCAGAATACTAGCCCATTGACTTTGGCCTGGCCTATTCACTTGAATTGAACTCTTCTGGTGAACTGAAACTATTTGTACTGCCTAGAAAGTATATGTGATCTATTTTACTTACTTTTGTCCTTATTGCTCACTGCTAAGTAATTGAACTCCCATTTTGCTCCTATTTCAGGGGAGCTCAAACTGCCTCAAAAGCTTACAGTTTCGTATTGGAGTGTATTTGTTTATATTATTAATTTGCCTCTTCTAGTGAAATGTTTTCGAAATGATTGTGTAATAAATTAATAAATGTTTTTACCAAGAAACCTTGAGTATAAGTGTTTACTTGAACCACAGTGAAACCTGATAGTATGGAGAGGCCTGGTTTGTTATCATTATGGAATCATTACTCATTGTTATGGAATCCTTACCCATCATTACCCATTTAGGGATCCAGTTATCCATCATACATTTTGATTAGTACATGAAGTAGCATCATTAGACTATCCACATTATTCTGCCACATATATATAGCCATTTGTATTTGCTTATAGAATGAGACCTGCTATATTTGAAGTGCCATGTGGACACATGTTATATTTGTAGAGACACATGTAGAGATATGTTATGTATTATGTATGCATGTAGAGAGATATGCATTGAGTGTGCATTTAGAATATGCATTGAGCTTTAAGTATAGTGCTTGGTATGAATGAATATGTATATTGCACTACATTCGAGAGTATAGAAAGCATGAGGCCTATGGCATTATAAAGCTATTCTGAAAGGAGACACACGGAAGCGCCACGGAGTGGAAAGATTGTTATAAGTTAGTGTGAAGAAAGGAATGTAAGCAGTTTCTTGGCAGGAAGGTCGAAACTTTGCCCGAGAAACGAATGAGACGGCCTGGCTTATCAGCATTTTGGAGGCCTTGTGTTCTCAGACAGCAGAGACAGAGAAGGTTGGGGCCAGGCAGCAGGGAGTGCTTTTGCATGGAGAGAGGGAGAGCTTTGCAGGCAGAGACATGCACGAGAGGGATTTGAATGCAATGGAGAAATATGAATAGATGGTAGGATGGTGTTTTGTACTGAAGACAGGAGAAAAAGGCCATGATACTGATAGGCCGAAATGTCAAATTGACATGGAACACGCTGTGATTGAGCAGAACACGGAGTGATTGCGAAGTAAAGTACATGCAACACAGACATTTAGGCACTGGCTCCGATTTAGGAACGCTGACAGAGACAGAGAGGCATTTTAGCTTAGATAGAGACATGTAACCATGGAGAAAGTACGACGTGAATTGACACTATAACTGGAAGTAGAGAGAGACGTCTGTTTGGGATAAGATCGAGAGGCGTTTGGTGTGGGATTGATGTAGCCTTGGCAGACTAGCTTGGGAGAGATCGATGAGCTTGGCAGAGGCTTGAGGCAGTTCGAGTGACCAGACCTGGCAAAGGGAGCTGTAGAGGGGAGAGATGGGACACATTCGAGAAGAGACCAAGGGAAGCTTGCACATGCAAATGGGAAGTATGGTTTATGGCCTAAACTGATTGATTAGGGCAGGCACTCACACAGAGCTTTGGGTTTGGAGTAGGGGAATCAGACAGGGATTGTCTAAGAGTGTGTGAAGTATGGTGCGGAAGGGAGAGGAATGGTGGCTTATAGCTTATAGTGTAAGACTTATAGTAATTGCACTCACTGCATGGTAGATTTGCACCAAAATCATTGAAGGTGCAAATTCGAGTTAGCATTATAAAAGTGTTTGCATCATGCATTGCTATGTATGAATAAAGGTGTTTGTATTGTTGAATCGATAGCTGTGTTTTCTTGTCTTATGTTAATGTGTCCATTGGAGTTAGATAGGAGTATGTTGTTGGGAGTAATCTAGGAGTAACACAGTGCACAAAGGCCCTGAGATACAAAAGCAAGGGGGGGCATAGTGATCCACACCCCCCTAGGAGTTTGTCTAAGACTGATGCATGTTCGCCCACTAGGGGTAGGCCAAAGGTAGATTTGTCTAATTCGTATTACGGTCTCACAATATGGCACCCGTAACGCTGGACTTCACTAATGTTGACTGATAACATGGAACAGAGGGTTTAGTCTGCAGAGTTTTGCAGCTGGCTTTGATCCACTTATCGATTTGCTGAAGTAGAAGTTTGAACATCGTGCACAGCTGTGTTTTCTGTTAGTTCGTGGGAAAAGATATTTTATGTTTTATGTTTTGTCTGTCTTGGGTATGTTATGAATTAGAGCATGCTACACCCACAATTTTGTTCACCGTAGGAAGGGGAACGCAATTGACTGACTGACTTTGAATCCAGAATATGAATTGGAATTGATCCAGAGCAATTTTTCATGACTGGCAATTTTTTGGAATGAATGTACATTTATTTGGCAGAGCTAGAGAAACAGTTTTTTCTTGAAGACGTGGAACTCTGCGGAGGCTGACACTTTTTGGGGAAATCTGACCTTTGTTTTAGATTTCTATTGGTTGGAATTTGTGCACATTTTTGGCAAGTTGACGA
This sequence comes from Ambystoma mexicanum, assembly GCF_040938575.1. Lineage (NCBI taxonomy): Eukaryota > Metazoa > Chordata > Amphibia > Caudata > Ambystomatidae > Ambystoma > Ambystoma mexicanum. The sequence continues at coordinate 1,370,547,840 of NC_090933.1, read as the reverse complement.
CGACTGTCAGGGTAATTCATGGAATAAATGTGCGCCGAAAAGGGGCGCGCATGCGTGAAAATGGCAGTGCATGCGTGCTAAAGCCGCGCACGCAGCTGTTCGTCCATTCATGGAATGCGCTGCACGTGTAAATGCTGGGATGTGCGCCAAATCCGTGGGTGGCACACACTGGCGCACACGTCACTAAACGCCATGCGCGAGGCGCTCAGCGAAAGCGCACAATGGGTAGCGCACAAAAGAAAAGTGGGCGGAACACGGGGCGTAACACGTGGAATGGGGAACAACGTGTGAAAATGTGGGCGTTACGGGGGAAGTACCGGAGGTAAATGCTTGCAACGCCCACACGCACGCTAACAACATGTATTCATGGTATCGAACAGGGGAAACCTGTGCGCCAAAAAAGATGCGCTAATCCATAAACACGTACGCCAGCAGGAAGCAGGCGTAAGCGGCCCCATGCAGCATAAAAGTGCGCGCAAACAACAAACAAGCTCATAAGCTACGATGAATATACCATTCCTCGAAGCAGTGGTCGTGGGACACTGCAGGAGGAGGATGGCTAGGCCCCGCATTTTTTTACCCAGGACCAGCCTTTTTGGGATGCCTGATGACCAGGTGTATGGGAGGTACAGGTTTCCACCACAAATAATCCTAGAACTGGTCAGGGAGTGGGAGGATGACCTCACATAACACACCCTGTGCTCCCAAGCACTGAGCCCCTTGGAAACGGTGCTCAATGTACTGCACTTCTTGGCTACTGGGTCATTTCAGCGGACAAGTGCCATAGTTGGGGGTGTCTCACAGGCCACGCAGTCATGCTGCCTACACCAGGTGTTGGCGATCATGACTGCACGCCCCTCACTCCGCAGGCACATATACATGCCCAGAACACATGCAGAAAGGCAGGCTGTCGTCCAGGACTTTTACGGGGTGGCACACTTCCCCAAAGTGCTAGGTGCCATTGATTGCACCCATGTGGCTCTACGTCCTCCCAGGGCCACTGAGCACATCTACCAAAACCGCAAGCACTGGCATTCCATGAACGTGCAGGTTGTATTTGATGCCAAGGGAATCATCACCTCAGTATATGCAAACTATCCGGGGTCAAGCCATGATAGTTTCATATTCCGAATGTCACCCCTAAACCGGGACCTGGAAGCTGGGAGGCATGGTGACACATGGCTAATTGGTGAGTACAAATGCCTCTGCACATGAGAAATGGGAAAACCCAACTAATGACAACCATTATCACCTCCCCAGGGGACAGTGCCTACCCTCTGAGCACATATATGATGACGCCAATACGGAACTCCACCACACCACCCCACTCCACCCCAGGTAAATACAACACACCCATATTGCAACCCGGGGCATAGTGGAGCACACATTCAGAGTGCTGAAGTCACGCTTTCAATCCCTTGACCGCTGGGCAGCTGCTATATGCGCCCCCAGTAGTGTGCAGGATCATAGTGGCAGCATATGTCCTGCACAACGTTGCAACCCGGCGGGGCGTGCCGGTGGACATGGTGGTGCCCCCACATCCCCAACCACATGCACGGTCGCTGCGCATGCGAGGTGATAGGGCACGTGGTGAGGCAGCCCGTACCCAGCTTGTGGCAAATTTCTTCACCTAAAATCCCACCCCTGCGGAGTTCACACAGGCCTGGCACATACCAGCTGCCAATTTATGATGATGACAAAAGGGACAGTCAACTGTCACAACCATACCACCCTGAGATTTTTTACCTGGAAGTATAACATTGTGTGCATCCCTAGCTACTTAAACACACCCAATGCTGTGTCAGTAAAAGGCACCCATTCATGCAGCATGAAGGACTACCCCCTTCAAAATAGTACAACAAAATAGTGGCATGTCACCCAACCCCTCCCTAAACCCATCTCAGCTACCCAACACACCATGGCATGGCATGCCATGTGAAAGCAACCAAATGAATGCACAACACATGACACAAGTGTCACAAAGTACACTGTCCCAAATGTAAACAGGCCAGAGACAATTTCCTCTCACTAATGAAATAAAACAGCACACATGAACAAATACTTACCAACAAGACAAAACATTAGTATAGGATCCAACTGTGGCAACGTATGACAGTAAAAAAAGAAAGTAGTGCAAGTGTCACAACCTGACAAAGGCAGCACATCGACCCCTTCCAACTGCAGTGTGTTGCTGGTAGGCAAATGTGGCAGTGTACTGCATACAACATGAACTGCATCTGCAATGGAGAGGGGCTCGTTAAGACACGAAGAAGCTACATGTATATATGCAAAAAGTCCTGTATGTAATCCTAGATACAAATCCACCATGCAGTGGAGAAATGAACACCAATCCCCACTAGGGATGTATACACAGTTTGGACTACAGACTGCCCACACAACGTATGGGAGCCCAATGCCTCTGTGTAAGTTACTGTCACTTGGTCACACCCTTTGCAAGCCTGGGAAAGGGGAAGCAGGAGGGGCGTGTGTGTCTGTCTAACCCAAAGACAGGACAAGCCTGCATGTGCACAGCTGGAATACACAGTGGATGCCTACGGGAGCCACACAAAGCAACACACTGTAACGTGAATTCACAAACTGAAAGAAAATGGTTATGAACCAAAAAGTAAATGCAAATTAAATAAACAAAAAGTAAAGTAAATGAAAACTAAACCAAATAAATAAAATAAAGTAAAAATCAGAATACAATTTAAGTTAAAAAATAAAATGAAAATAAAATAAACAAATAAAAAATGAAAAGAAATTGAAAATAATAAATAGACAAAAGAAGAAGAAAAAAGATATTAAATAAATTCTATTCTAATTCTAATTTGCAATTCTGAATGAAATATGAAAAAACCAAAAAAATAAAAAAAATAAAAAAATCAAAAATGGCCATGTGTCGACTGGGGGGGGCACCCAGGAGGAGGAAGTACAGGTTGCACCCCAACACCCACATGCGTGGATGTTGAGAAAAAAAAAACCTCCATGGGCTCATGGCCTGCACGGCTACCCTACAGTGGGAGAACTGCCATTGCTGTCATCAGCCTCTGGTGGTACATTAGAAGGTGCACGTGATATGGGAGGTAGACCACGCAAAGCCCTGGTGTGCTCCTCCATGGCAGCAAGCATGCGGTCTGAAAGGTTTGGTTCTGCAGGATGATGGTACGGAGATCCCCATGTAGCACCTCACGGGTAGCACGCATTTCTGCCTGCAAGGCCTCGCGTGATGCCCGGATCTCCTCACGGGTTGCCTGGAGCTCAGCTGAGAGCTGCTGTCTGACCTTGTACTCTGGGACACCTCAAGTGCACCCAGAGTATCTCTGAGGGACCTGTGTTCTAACCTCAGGGCATCCCTGTGGGCCTGTGACTCTGCAGATATGGCTGTGCGCAGAGTCTCCAGTCCAATCCGTCGGTCCCTGTTGGACGCCAACATGTTCTCCCTATGTGAACGGCACATGGACTCTGTTGCCTGCTGCTGGAGCTCCACCTGCCTTTCAGGGGGAAGAATGGAAGTGGCTACCCTATCCATGGCCTGAGCCATCATCTCACACAATGTCCCCTGTTGTGCTGCAATAGTATACATGGAGTTCTCCCACACATTATTGCCTGGTGGTGCACAGCCACCGCGTAGGCGGGCACCACACCTGTTTGGGGCAAGGTGATGTGCACCTTGCTGTGCCGCCACTGCCTGAGGCTGCAGGACTGCATTCCCCCTCTGATCTGCTGGCCCAGGAACAGGAGCAAATATAGTGGAGTGTGACCCTGCATTTGTAACCGCCACAGGCAGACTTTCCAACACTGAATGTCCCATAGAGGGGTCTTCCCCCAGTGCAGGTGGGTTGGACAGAACAGCATCCCTGCCAGAAACACTCACCTGCGACACAGGACATTTGTCTCAATGCCAGATTCAGCACCTGAGCTATAGAGGTCTGTGGAGGTTTACCCAGTGACACCTGTGGACAGGATGGTCTGTAGGAGTAATGGATTTTCAACCACCACCACCCCACGTCCTCCACTGGTGCCTGGTTGTGTCTGTGAGTACTCCTGCCTCTGCGCCATCTCCTCCTCCTCAACAGCATCACCTGCAAAAACATAAATGTAAAGCAATGAAGACAGGCATGAGCAGCATATCCCACACACATAGGCATCACGAGTTACACATCGAATACATAAATGACACATGTCACACATGACAATAACTCTGGCATGCATGCACTGGCGATGAAATGAAAGGGGAGCCTAAAAGCAGACACTGAGGACTCCAAGATGGAAAAGCAACACATGTGCTGCATGCTGGATAGCACTGGCATCACACATTAGCCTGTGAGTGGCATGGACAATCCACATACATGACACATGCCAGCACACAGATGGCACGTAGCATAACCATAGCAGATTTGACAAGGACACCCAGATGGTAGCAAATCAGTACAGTCACCCACCCATGTGAGATGGACATCATGAAATAGAACATGCAAAAGAGTGAGAAAACACGCTTGTGCCACAGCTGCAACGAAGCCAGTGTTCACTACTGCAGTGATGACAGGCACATGGATACATCTATGGTTGGTCACTTGGACATGACAGAAGACAATTGTCATGTTGAACATTCAAACTGGGCCCCGAAGTGATTGTGTGCAGGGCATGTGTAGGTGCACATTACTCAATCAGCCTGATTGATGAACTCATTCTCATAATAAGGAAACCCATGTGGGGCATTGTGGGGTGTAATCTATCTCTGAAGTATGTTACATTTGGGGCAGAACGGCATATAAATGTGTGGTAAACATGCAAAGGATTCCATCAATCAGGCAGAATGTACAGGAAAACAGAATGAACAATGTTGTGGCATGATGGTAGTTGAAGGGCAAGTGCAGTAATCAGGTGCAAATTGTCAACTGCGGTCAGAAGGGATACTGTAAAACCCAAACCCAAGGCCGGGGGATGGTTTGGAGGCACCACATGGGTGACCCATAGCAGTCATGACTACACAGCCTCACCTGGCACTCAATCAGAACACATCACCCAAGCAACATACACATGGTTTGCACACACAGGCAGGGCCACTCACCGGACATTGCCTCAAGATCTGGTAGGTATCCCACGCCTTGGATCTGATCCTCTGTGATGAAGCCTCCAGCGATTGACGCATGTTCTGTGAGTACTTCCTCCTGTGGTGGAGACCCACTGCCAGTCACCAGAGTAGAGGCATGATTGGAAGCCAGCTTGTTCTTTGCTCTGCGTTTGAGGTCATTCCACCGCTTAGAGCAATCATCAGCTGTGCGCCTCACAAATCCAAGGGAACTAATCTGGTCCGCGATGCACTGCCAGTGGGCCCTACGTTGAGCAGTCATAGTCTTGCACCCTGCAGTCACCAGCATTGTGTGGCCATGGGCCGACACGTAGCCCACAAGTGCGTCTAGTTCCACATCATTGAAACTACGCTTCCTTGACGTGCTGGAGGGGGGAGCCGTTTCTGGGGTCCCAGCATGTACCGCAAGAGCACCCTTCCTCCTCTTGAGAGGTGGTGCGGACCCTGAGTGGCTTACGCGGCTCTGGTCAGTAGGGGCTGAAGCGCAGGTGGACTTGGCACTGGAAGCAGCCAAAGGCACGATGACCAAAGGTCTCACTGCAGGCATTGACTGCTGGGTGATGTTGGCAGGACCAACCTTGGTGTGATGGACTTGGACCAACACTGTCCCGGCTGGGTGACTCGGAGCTGGGGTGGATTGAGCTGCAGCTGCCCCTGCAGCCTCCTCACCCTGGCTACTTGGGCCGGGTTAACAAGGGATGAGCTGGGATGGTGTCAGCTGCATCTCCCCGACCCATTGGGGGGTGGGGGGCATAGGTGTCCCTGATTGGTCCTCCACACACTGGCCTCTTGGGCCACCCTGCACATCCTGGCCACGTCCCCTACTGCAGACACCTCTAGGTCGGCCACCTTCGCCTCCCTTACCACTTGGTCGCCTCCCAACCATGGCAATGATGTTCTTGTGCGAATGGGAGCTGCAGTAAACAATTGTCCTGGGCAACTGGGGTGAAAGGGGCAGTGTACTAGATGGAATACAGACCCTAGTGCTCTAGCAAGGCTATCTGTGACCCCTGGGGGAAGATGATGGGTCACGCAACACTCAGGTACCCCGAAAACAAAATTTTATGTGCACGCGACCCCTGGTAGTCAAGTGCGTGGAATAAAGAACTGTGGCACCCAGAAACACAAAAATAAGCGTACGCATGTTACACGCAGGCTAAAATGACCTCTGAATGGGTACGCGACACACGGAGCAACCAGTTGAAAAATATGTGCGCGACTCACCATCTGCATGGAAAAAGAACGTGAAAAAGACGCGTGTGTGCGCGTTGCCAACACCCCCGCCAAAAGAAGAATTGAACGCTGTCTGAGTATACAAGGAGTACGAACTGGAACTGTTGTGAAGTAATCACGTGTGAACCGACAAGAAGTACAAGAAGCACCCGCTCGCTCTACACAAAAAGCACTTACAAGAAAATGGCGTCCTACGCGTACCTTTTAACCCAGCCCACACGTGTGATGTCAATTATGCGCGTACGCATTAAGGGCCTTTCCTCCAATTACACGCAGTGAAACCCGGACGTGCAGTTTTTTCACATGCTGATTCACTATGCACCCGTCACGAGGGAAATGCCTGAGCGTGTAACGTCCCAGATGCGCTTACGCGCTATGGGCATTTCCTTGAATTACACGCTGACATGCTATTTTTTCACGTGCCAATTCACTCCGTATCAAGCTGGCCACGCGACAACACTTGGAAGACCACGCTCCTGCCCAGAAGGCTATTTTCCTGCCACCCAGAGCCCCGAGCCCGCTCCCACCTGCCATCTGCTGCTGCCTGCTTGCCTGCTGGCCACATGCCCTGTATTTGGTGCCTGCACGTCAGCCATCTGCAGGGGTCCAGTTGCTGTGACCACCCCTGCTGGAACAGAAGACTCCCGACTGAAGTTCCATCGCTCCACAGCCCAGCACCAGGACCCAGTTGCCCACCCACACCTGCCTCAGGGGAAACACCATCAGAGACCACTGGTGACCCCCAGCCAGAGAGGCTGAGGGCTACTGTTAGGGAAAATTCTCTGTTTAGGCTGAATTTCCTAACCTAGTGAGTCCCCCAGCAGCTTTGCTGGATTTCTGGAGTTTGTTTTCTTTCCATCCTGCCAAGAGTGAGACTCTTTTCTCCCACTCTTGGACATGAATGTGGTTAATTCCTGTGAATGTCAATGTGTTCTATGGGCTATGGGGTCTTTTACTCAATAGGGTCTCATGTGTTTTACTATGTGTGTTACACCGCACCGTCCGTGCCATAACACTGGGGTGTCCTAGAGGATCCCCACCATAGACTCCATACCCTGGGACTGACTACTGTCTCCCAGGGCATGTAAAGTCACCATTGGCTTTACTAGACCTAAATTTACTAACAGAACTAGTACAAACCATCCTATTGTGGACGTACTAGTAGGGGTAATTCGATTACTCCTAGATCTGTTACTCGAGGGGGCACTGTCCCGTCCCCCCTCGTCGAGTTTTGGCTGGTGCCAGTGGAAACTACTTGTTATATTCGACCCCGAATATAATTCCATGGGATTCTTCCCATTGTTGGAGGCTAATACTTTTTCCCGTTAGTCTCTAACATACGGCCGGTTTATTTGTCTTAAATAAATCTACCGGTCAGTATTTTCTGCCAGAACTCGGTTTTTAAAAGGGCGTCTGTGTTCACCTCTGTAACTCCGAACCAAAGGTTGAGCCCTTTGTTCCACTTTTGGCGGGCTTCTACACAGAAGCCCGCCAGAGTGGTGCCATTCTGTCTGGATACCACAGGAGGTGTGCGAGGGGGTTTAGGCACCCTGGACTGAGTTGCCTTGCCAACTCAAGTCGCACTCTGGTGTGATTGGCCCAAGTGGTGAGCCACCCCGCTCACCACTTAGCGCGTTTTGATTGACAGCTAGGCTGAATGAATGGGGGTTTGCTGCATAAAAGCAGGGCTTTTGGGACTGGATCTTCAGAAGTCGCCACAGGACCTAAGAATCCGACGAGGGTAAAGCTGAGCCGACCTGCAACGACGACACATCCGGTGGAGCCCTGCTGAACCGACTCACCACTTCCCAACGACAGAGGAGATCTCCCTGCTGGAGAGTCTTCTCCCCCTGACTGGTGGGAACAACCAGTCCCTTTGCTTTTTCTTCGCTTCCAGGGCGTAGTGGTCGAATTTCCCGTGCTGAGCACCCCGGCAACTGGATAGCCACTAGCCCATACCGCGACCAAAAGGTGGTGCCCTGTGACGGAGCACTCCGCGGCTGGTCTCTTCCCTGGTGGTGCAATGATCTTCAACTTTCCTTCGACGACGAGATCATCTCATCTCTTGGCAAAGCCCCGACTTGCATCCACCAACAGGAACAACTGCCCCCGCCAGAGCTGTCTCTTCACTTACAAGGTACCGTGTCCGCCTGGCTTCCCTTGTGACGGTTAGCGTGAGGTGTCTTAAATCCTTACCTTTCCATTGGGTCGCCTCCAGACCTTCTTAACTTTTTGTTCTAAACTGGTCCAACCTTTCTGTGACAATTTGCTACAAAGACTCGAAGTGCGTTTCCACTGTGATACTTTTTGGGACATATCGCCTTGCCTCTCTCCGAGTGGGCCTGGCCTCTGAACTTTGTGATCCACAGTAGACCCTGCCTTACGGGCCTTGCATTTGCTTCGTAAAAGTGTTGGTACCAAGTTGGTTTCATACCCTGCCTTTTCTCTCCCGTTCTAACGAATATTAGAGTGCCATCTAGGTTAAAGCATTCACCTCTGTCTGCAAATAAGTGGTGCCGTTGAACCTAGACTTGTCGAAATATTGTTAAGGGATTGATATACTTATAGTAATTGTAATTGAAGTTGTTTACCGTATTAGTGCCAGTGTGTTTTCATAGATGTGTCCTTAAAATAAATCATTATATATCTTTACCCCCAAGCTCTGTTCCGTGTCTGCTTGTTCTACGGTGTAAATTGCCCTATCTTGTATACTCCACATACTGCCTAACTTTTCTTGAGAGAGGTCTGACTGCTCAGCCACAGCTACCAGGTGAATCTGTGTGGTACAGACTGCTACCAAGTTGGTTTACTGCCAAACACCTGTAAGCCTAAATCTTTTGCAGTGGTCAGAGGGAACTGCACAGTCCTGGTGAATTATGCTGCCCTCTTCGGAAGATCATGCGCTGACAATGAAGGACAGAAGAGGATCTGGAAGGACATTATGGCTTCAATCAACGTGGAGGAGTGGCAGCCCGCGACATGCAACAGGTCCAGAAGCGCTGGGAGGACTTCAGGTCCAGGACCCTCAGCAAGGCCTGGCGCCTCTTGAAGGCAGCGCATGCAGAGGGGTGCTGGGTCCGCCTTACCAACATCGAGATGGGGGTCCTGGAACACATACACCCAGCGCTCCACCTCCAGGTCCTTCAGATGACGTATATGTACAGGGACATGAGCATGCTGCATGTGAGTCCAGTCATGTGCGGGGCACATCAATGGTGTATGTGTTCAAATGTATGATGCCCAAATGCATGTGTGGGTGCACACATGTTTATATTTCTGTGTATGTACTATGGCATGGTTGGGGTGTGACACATGGGTGCTGGTTCCACATTCATGTATGTGCACGGTGTACATGTGCGTGTGTGTGTATTTGACATGTGTGCCACTGTGATACACCATGGATGCATGTGACACCGACATGTAGGAGGCTGATTGGCAGATGTGACATAATTGCCGATGATTTCACTGACAGGTGGTGGAGATGTACAGGTGCATGTATGTCTGGTGGCGTGTCTGCATGTGTTCGGCACTCCCCGTGTTGCATGTGACATCAGGCTAACCTTCGGATGCTCATGCTGTTGTATACGTATGGATGTTGCTGGCTGCTGCAACATTCCTGTTATGTATTTTAATACAAATCATATTTCTTCATTATTGGTGTTGTGTACTCTCATTGGTTTTGTGCATGTCTCAATCAGCATTGACTCAGTCATGTGTTGCCACTGTGTGGCTCTGTTGTACATTTATGCATGGCCATGGTGGTTCTTTTGAGCTTCTCATGGTATGGGTAATTTGGGAGTGGGGGCAGTGGATGCTTACGTGCTTGTACTGTGGGGCAAGGGGTATTTGTGTAGGCATTAGGCCCATGGGTTTCTTTTGTTAGAACATGGTGTTTGGTGGGCCACGTATCAGGGACTTCTGGCAGGTGCCCGTCAATGGTTTGGGGGACCTGAGTCGGGGCCTGCTGGCAGGTGCCCATCAATGGTGGGATTGGACATGAGTCGTGGCCGGCCTGCTGGCAGGTGCCCGTCAATGGTGGGTGGGTGGTTGGGGGACATGAGTCAGGGCCTGCTGGCAGGTGCCTGTCAATGGTGGGTGAGTGACATGATTCGGGGCCTGCTGGCAGGTGCCCGTCAATGGTGGGTGGGTGGCTTGGTGGAGGACATGAGCCGGGGCCTGCTGACAGGTGCCTGTCAATGGTGGGTGGGTGTTTGGGTGGGGGACATGAGTCGGGGCTCACAAGTGCTCTCACAAGTGCACGGTGCCATGTGGGCTGCCTGCAGGGCATGGTGAGGGTCCTAGGGTATTCCCCTGTGGTGTGGGCTGCCTGCAGGGCATGGGGAGGGTTGTAGGGTTTTCCCCTGTGGTGTGGGCTGCCTGCAGGGCATGGGGAGCGTCCTAGGGTATTCCCCTGTGGTGTGGGCTGCCTGCAGGGCATGGGGAGGGTTGTAGGGTTGTTCACTGTGGTGTGGGCTGCCTGCAGAGCATGGGGAGGGGGGAAAGGGCACACTCGGAAGGGGCCACAATGCCAGATCACGTGTAAAACCTACCACGCACCCCCGAAATACACTTACCCCGCTCGCCCAAGGCCTATCACGTGTGAAACTTCCTGCGCACCCCCCAAATACACGTACCCTGCTCGCCCAAGGCCTATCGCGTGTGGAACTCCCCGCGTACCCCCGAAATACACGTAGTGCGCTCTCACCAGGACTATCGCGTGTGAAACTTCCCGCGTACCCCCGAAATACACGTACCCCACTCGCCAAAGGCCTATCGCATGTGAAACTTCCCGCGTACCCCCCAAATACACGCACCACCCCTCACCCAAGGCCTATCGCATGTGAAACTCCCTGCATACCCCCGAAATACACGTACCCCGCTGGCGCCATGCCTATCGCGTGTGAAACTTCCTGCGCACCACCAAAATACACATACCCCGCTCGCCCAAGGCCTATCACGTGTGAAACTCCCTGCGTACCCCCGAAATACACGTACCCCACTGGCGCCAGGCCTACCGCGTGTGAAACTTCCTGCGCACCCCCGAAATACATGTACCCCGCTCGCCCAAGGCCTATCGTGTGTGAAACTTCCCATGCACCCCCGAAATACACATACCCCACTCGCCCAAGGCCTATCACGTGTGAAATTCGCTGCGTACCCCCGAAATACACGTAGCCTGCTCTCGCCAGGACTATTGCATGTACAACTTCCTGCGTACCCCGAAATACACGTACCCCACTCGCCCAAGGCCTATCGCATGTGAAACTTCCCACGCACCCCCCAAAGACACGTACCCCTCTCGCCCAAGGCCTATCGTGTGTGAAACTCCCCGCATACCCCAAAATACATGTACCCTGCTGGCGCCAGTCCTATCGCGTGTGAAACTTCCCACGCACCCCCAAAATACACGTACCCCGCTCGCCCAAGGCCTATCGTGTGTGAAACTCCCTGCGTACCCCCGAAATACATGTACCCCACTGGGGCCAGGCCTATCGTGTGTGAAACTTCGCATGCACCCCCGAAATACACATAGCCCGCTCTCACCAGGACTATCGCGTGTGAAACTTCCCGCGTACCCCCGAAATACAAATACCCCGCTCACAAAGGCCTATCTAGTGTGAAACTTCCTGCGCACCCGCCAAATACACGTACCCCGCTCGCCCAAGGCATCTCGCATGTGAAACTCCCTGTGTACCCCCGAAATACACGTACCCTGCTGGCGCTAGGCCTATCGCGTGTGAAACTTCCTGCGCACCCCCGAAATACACGTACCCTGCTCGCCCACGGCCTATCACGTGTGAAACTCCCCGCATACCCCCAAAATACACGTACCCCGCTGGCGCCAGGCCTATCGCGTGTGAAACTTCCCAGGCACCCCCGAAATACACATAGCCTGCTCTCACCAGGACTATCGCGTGTGAAACTTCCCGCGTACCCCCGAAATACATGTACCCCACTGGGGCCAGGCCTATCGCGTGTGAAACTTCCCACGCACCCCCGAAATACACGTACCCCGCTCGCCCAAGGCCTATCGCGTGTGAAACTTCCTGTGCACCCCCGAAATACACATACCCCGCTCGCCCAAGGCCTATCGCATGTGAAACTCCCCGCGTACCCCTCGAAATACACATACCCTGCTCGCCCAAGGCCTATCGTGTGTGAAACTTCCCGCGCATCCCCCAAATACACGTACCCCCGCTTGCCCAAAGCCTATCGCGTGTGAAACTTCCCGCGTACCCCCGAAATACACGTACCCCACTCGCCCAAGGCCTGTCGCGTGTGAAACTTCCCACGCACCCCCGAAATACTCATACCCCGCTCGCCCAAGGCCTATCACGTGTGAAACTCCCCACATACCCCCAAAATACATGTACCCCGCTGGCACCAGGCCTTCCACGTGTGAAACTTCCCGCGTACCCCCGAAATACACGTACCCCGCTCACCCAAGGCCTATCGCGTGTGAAACTTCCTGCGCACCCCCGAAATACACGTACCCTGCTCGCCCAAGGCCTATCGCGTGTGAAACTTCCCGCGTACCCCCGAAATACACGTACCCCGCTCGCCCAAGGCCTATCACGTGTGAAACTCCCTGCATACCCCCAAAATACACGTACCCCGCTGGCGCCATGCCTTCCGCGTGTGAAACTTCCCACGCACCCCTGAAATACATGTACCCCGCTCGCCCGAGGCCTATCGAGTGTGAAACTTCGCACGCACCCCCGAAATACACATAGCCCGCTCTCACCAGGACTATCGCGTGTGAAACTTCCCGCGTACCCCCGAAATACAAATACCCCGCTCACAAAGGCCTATCTTGTGTGAAACTTCCCGCGCACCCCCCAAATACACATACCCCGCTCGCCCAAGGCATCTTGCATGTGAAACTCCCTGTGTACCCCCGAAATACACGTACCCTGCTGGCGCTAGGCCTATCGCGTGTGAAACTTCCTGCGCACCCCCGAAATACACGTACCCTGCTCGCCCACGGCCTATCACGTGTGAAACTCCCAGCATACCCCCAAAATACACGTACCCCGCTGGCGCCAGGCCTATCGCGTGTGAAACTTCCCGCGTACCCCCGAAATACAAGTACCCTGCTCACAAAGGCCTATCTTGTGTGAAACTTCCTGCGCACCCCCCAAATACACGTACCCCGCTCGCCCAAGGCCTCTTGCATGTGAAACTCCCTGTGTACCCCCGAAATACACGTACCCTGCTGGCACTAGGCCTATCGCGTGTGAAACTGCCTGCGCACCCCCGAAATACACGTACCCCGCTCGCCCACGGCCTATCACGTGTGAAACTTCCTGCACAGCCCCCACCCCCCCCCAAGTACACATACCCCACTCGCCCAGGGCCTATCGCGTGTGAAACTCCCTGAGTACCCTCGAAATACACGTAGCCCGCTCTCGCCAGGAATATCGCGTGTGAAACTTCCCGCGCACCCTCAAAAATACATGCAGGCACCCCATCCACCCTGGGTATGCCCCACAGGCAGCCCACTCGCCCTTCACATGCCCCGCAGGCAGGCCATCCACCCTGGGCATGCCCCACAGGCAGCCCACACCACAGGGGGTACTTTTTCTATGCAATTTACCTGGCGCGAGCGGCGTACACGTATTCCGTATACCTTTTCATGCATTTTGGCTGCCGTGAGTGGGGTACACATAGTCTTTTCACGCGATTACAGTGTAGCGGCCCTATAAGATGGTCCAGGGTTAGCGCGGCCCTTTCAATGGCTTTTCCTTGTGCAAGGGGCGTTCTTGGGGTGTAACTGGCGCTGCGGGATGTTCTCTGTGCCAACGCTCAAAATGGCTTGGAAATTCCATGAATACGCGGTGCGCCAGAATGCTGTTTAGCGCACACGGCTGGCGTACGCACCCTCTCTGTGCTGTTGCGTGCGGTGCTTCTGCGCTAAAATCTATGAATTACCCCCTGTATCTGCATGTTTAGAGAAGTCTTGGAACTTGTTTTTTGAAACTCACTTAAGTGTCGTGAGGTTTATTTGGAGAGAAATCCTGAGAGTGAATAATTGAAACTGCAAAATGAGCTCATTTTTTAGTGATTTGAAAGCAGTAGGAAATCGGCTTAGAAATATGCTTGATGACTGGGAAGTTTTGCCGGCACCAACCATATTGAAAGTGAAGAAGCAGGAACAGAAATGACACCATATATTAGGGACTTGCGAGCAATAATATATCGTCTCAGACATGTAATTGAAGACTGGGAAAATATCCCAGCAGTTTGAAATTGTCCCATTGACATCTTTGTCAACAGCAGTGATGGGTGGGAACAGAGTTCCTAGAGAAATGAATATTGTTTGTGGGGAGAAAGAGTTACCTCAGACAGATATGTGCAGAATGCATAGAGGGTTTGCCTATGAAGATTTGCCTTATGAAACTGTAGCATTGGAGACACCTGTGCATGGAGGCAGTTATGTGAAGCATTTGCAAACTAGGTTTGTGAAAAGAAACGAGATGATGACAATCTTTGATTTGAATAGAAATGGCATTTGTAATGGCATTTTTGGCAGGATTAGTAACAGCAGAACTTTGCCTATGTTATCAAGTGAAAATATTATTTTGTCTAATGACATTGAAACTTGGATAGCATTGAAGGAGAACGTGAATAGAGTGAATCGTGCAAAAGTTGGATGTTCTGAGATAAAGGATTGCTTGCATTTTTTGAGTTTGAATGAGTGCATGGAGTGAAGGATTGTTGACGTTATGCAGAAACATCGCGCGGGAATAGCAGACTGTTTATTTGATAAGGAATGTTGTTTAAATCTGAAATGTATGACACACTGCAGTGTGCAGTTGCATGAAATCGATTTGTTTTATCAACATGAAGTGATTCAGCATTGTTGTGAATACATCATGTTGAAAGGGGAGTGTGTGATTAGAACACACGGAAATGACACAGAAAGCAATTGTTTTGCAGGACATGGAGTACAATTGGATGAGAGGAATGCAGATGTGAAATTTTTGAAGGTGCAATTTTTGGGCTACGTGAAATGGGCTGTTCTGTTTTGTTTTGAGAAAGACAGGGATGGAGCAATGCATCATAAGACATGTTTAGACAGGCATGGTTAGACAGATGCACTGGTAGACTGATACACTAGAACTGACATTGGGTAGACACTGAGAGAATCTAGCATTGATGTCTTTAGAGAGACATGGGGAGTTTAGAACTACCTATGTGTAGCAGTGCACAATGAGAAATGCTGTTTTGTTTTGGCTTTGAATACATCTGAAACTGATATTGAAAACTACTTGCACTTTTGTTTTCTTTGCATGACATCCAGAGAGACACCTTGACCAGACCTTGAACCATGATACACCTTGCAGATCGCCTTGATGACCAGATTGCATCGCATGAAATGACCAGACCATGATTGGCAGCAGCATGACGACTGAAAGCAGCATGGCCAGAATGGCAGATTGACCAGACCTTGATGAATTATGTGACTTTGCATCATTGCTGCTTGCAGCAGCAGTGATGAGACATTAGTACATAAAAGCTACATTTTGCAGCAGCACTTCTGGGGAATGCCGACCGACCGATTTGAGTCCTTAGGGTGGGGCTTTGTCTATGGATGTGCTCTGAGAATGTACCCAGAAGAGGTGCTTGCTGTCTGATTTCCTGGCATGACAACTGGCCATGGAAAGTGAAGAGCGTGACTGACTGGAGATAAACCGACACCTTGCAGCATTCTGTGCCAAGAGAGAGAAAGAGCAGTGAAAGATGTTCAGCAAAAGGAGAAATTTGTTTTGTGGGCTGTTCTGCAGCAAGAAGAGAATCCATTTGGAATGCCTTACTTTGTGAACCAGAACCAGAACCAGACACAAGTTTGTGCCTGAGGAGAAAGAGAGAAATGCAGGAATGAGCAGGAAGACGTGCTAAGAAAGCATTTGAATTCCTGGTGCCAACCACGTTTGAAAAGCAGTGAAGCTTTGTCTCTTGAGTGAAAGAGAGAGAGCATTGATCTGACACCATGGTGCTTTGAAATCGGCACTTGCATCCAACGTTGGCTGGTCCCTCATGACAAGAGCAGGGACTAGCGTGGCATGAACTGGAATACTGGCATGTCATGGCAACAACTGGCATGGCAACAGCATGACCTGGCAAGGAAGGAGAGAATTTGAATCTGGAGTTTGGCCTATGTGAAGGGCCACTGTGCATGGAATTGCCAGTGGAGAGTTTCCATCTGCATTATTTTGCAAACACTCTGAATGAGTGCCACGTGAATGATAAATCAGTATCAAAAAAGGATAGACTAGGGAATGCTTTGTAATAGGGAAAGAGAGGAAAATGCCTGAGAATCTGAACTGATTGGCATCAACGAAGGAAGAGCTTGCAGCAGTGAGGCTCTGGAATTTGTCGCTGAAATTGTCCATTTGCAAGACACACACTTGAGCTGGAACTACTTTTCTGGAACTACTTCTGCTTTGGGCTATGCTTTGATGCCCATACACATGGTTGCTGAACACATATATTTGCGCGTTGTGACACATTTGTGAACACTCGCTTTGAACACACGCTTTGTTAGCATTCCTTGGCTTAGATATCTGCATTAGAACTGGATTTGTACTGACTTGGGGTTTGCACAAATGTGAGGACACACATACATTCTGTTGGAATACAACTGAAGTGATCACAGACTGACATGAGTGAACCTGGAAATAACTTGGATTGGAATGTATGACCAATACACTGATATGTATACACTGGACATGCATACATCTGAAATGAGCTTTGACACCTGTGAAAATGAGATAGTCATATTGTGCTTGACACACTGACATTTGAATACACCTGAATCCACAGAGCATATGCATTGATTTTATGCATTGCATTTTTCGTTTTGAATAAACTGCTTGTAGACAAACCTTTGGCTTTTGACTTGACTTTTTGCTATGATTTGACATTGAACTTGAATATGCTATTCTGATTTCCGACACATTTTGCATCTATGCATTTGAATTTTTAGCTTGCCACTGATAGAGTGCAATGCTTGCATTTTAAGGGTTTTTTGCATTATGAAATAGAATGTGTTTTCCCTTTGCAATTTTGCTTGGTTTTAGCATGCCACAATGAGACATGTTATGACAGATTGTTAGTAACGATTACATAATGATAAGAGGAGAGATTGTGAAACCTGATAGTATGGAGAGGCCTGGTTTGTTATCATTATGGAATCATTACTCATTGTTATGGAATCATTACCCATCATTACCCATTTAGGGATCCAGTTATCCATCATACATTTTGATTAGTACATGAGGTAGTATCATTAGACTATCCACATTATTCTGCCACATGTATGTAGCCATTTGCATTTGCTTATAGAATGAGGCCTGTTATATTTGAAGTGCCATGTAGACACATGTTATATTTGTAGAGACACATGTAGAGATATGCTATGTATTATGTATGCATGTAGAGAGAGATGCATTGAGTGTGTATTTAGAATATGCATTGAGCTTTAAGTATAGTACTTGGTATGAATGAATATGTATATTGCACTACATTCGAGAGTATAGAAAGCATGAGGCCTATGGCATTATAAAGCCATTCTGAAAGGAGACACACAGAAGCACCACGGAGTGGAAAGAGTGTTATGAGTTAGTGTGAAGAAAGGAATGTAGGCAGTTTCTTGGCAGGAAGGTCGTAACTTTGCCCGAGAAACGAATGAGACGGCCTGGCTTATCAGCATCTTGGTGGCCTTGTGTTCGCAGACAGCACAGACAGAGAAGGAGGGGGCCAGGCAGCAGGGAGTGCTTTTGCATGGAGAGAGGGAGAGCTTTGCAGGCAGAGACATGCACAAGAGGGATTTGAATGGAATGGAGAAATATGAATAGATGGTAGGATGGTGTTTTGTACCTCAGGCAGGAGAAGAAGGCCATGATATAGATAGGCCGAAATGTCACACTGATAAAGAACACGCAGTGATTGACCAGAACACGGAGTGATTGCAAAGTAATGTACATGCAACACAGACATTTAGGCACTGGCTCGGATTTAGGAACGCTGACAGAGACAGAGAGGCATCTTAGCTTAGAGAGAGACATGTAACCATAGAGAAAGTGTGATTTGTCTGATTTGCAGCATGGTCTCACACCACTGTGATTGAAAGTCCTCTGTGTAACCACTTGTACTGCTCACATTCACTCTTGAGATAAGCCTGGCTGCTCAGCTCGCTACCACAAACTGTGTGGTACAGATTTATACCAAAGTTGGTTTGGCTAACACCTGTAGTCCTAATTGTGTGTAGTGGTCCCAGAGGGTACTGCCTGCAATTCTGTCTAACACTGGTGTAGAGAGGTGAGGACAAAGTATAGTTGTTACACTGAGAGTGCTGCTATTACTTTTGTTCAAATAACCTTCGAAAGGCTAAGCTTCACTAGAGAGGCAACTGTTTTATAATGCCAAATATGGATAACTTTAAACAGGAAGCCCTGATTATTCTAACAGTGGATCAACTGAAAGATATGTGTAAAGTCAGGGCTCTCTCTGTTAAAGGCAAGAACAATGGATTGATTAATTGTTGAATCATCAAAGACTGGGAGGTGGAGCTGTAACCCCTCCCCGTCCCCCAGCACATGTGGATAATGTTGATGATGATGATGCTAATGTTTCTGAGTCAGGCTCAGATGTTATTGACGAGTTAGGAGAATCAGAGGAGTCTCAGGATGTGAGCCCCACTGCACCTCTACTTGCTCTAGCTCCTCAAGCTATAACCACAGGGACCCTTCCAGGTCCAGTATTGAGTCCAGAATTTGTCTCTCTTGAACAGATGAGACTTGAGTTAGAATGTAAAATGCTCCAAATGCAAACTGAAAGCAAACATCAAGAACGCAGGCTCAGAAAAATGGAATTGAATCATGAACTTGAAATGAAGAAATTGTCTCTTGAAAATGGTTCTCTCCCAGAGTCTTCTAGGTCTTCCAGTCCTAAGAAGCCTCATATGCCTAAAGAAGCTGTAAGCATGTATGAGGTAAGACTTGATATTTTGGATTGGTTGGCTGCTTTTGAGTATAACTATGGGATTTAGGGTTTCACAGGGAATCAGTTGATTCCTTGGCTTTTGTCTAGGCTCCCCCAGGTTGCAACTAATGCTGTAATGGAGGTGGGAGAACTTTAAAGATTGGAGTATGAAAATGTTACGCTGGCTTTGATAGCTATATTTGGGAAAACTCCTTCCCAGTACCTTAAGAGTTTTAGGACCCTCAAAAAGCATGATGGTACCCCTTTGGCTACCTGGGTGTGTGAATGTTTGAATAACTTAGATGGTTGGGTAACGGGTTACAGAGTTAACACTTTTGAAGGAATGAGAAAACTATTTTTCTTGGAATCTATGTTTGATGCCTGCTTTCCTGCGCTGAGACAGCACTTGGGTGACTCTAAGGAAATTGCTCCAAAGAAGTTAGCAAAGACTGCTGACTTGTGGGTTGCCAACAGGGCCACTCACAAGGATTATGGGGCAACTCAGAAGAAGGACCCGACCCATAATAAAGGCTGCATCTTAGATTGGGTGGCAGATCACAACTGTGGCTCCACCCTCAACTCTAACACAGCCCTTCCATGGTCTGATCACAACTGCCTTCAATTCTGCATCCCCATTTCCTTATACTCCAAACCACTAATACCCGCACCAGCCAAGCTAGCCAGAAGTGCCAAAAAACGTACAGCAGACAATATACGTCCCTTTCTGAACAACCCCTGCTTAGCACCTCCTTTCTCCTCTGACCCCAACATTCTAGCAGAGATCTTCAAAGACACCCTCACCCATGCCATCAACGCTGCAGCTCCTCTTGAAAACAAAAAAGAAAAAGAATCGTTTCACTCCAACTCATGGTTCACGGAGGACTTATTAAATTTACGCCAATGCAAGCGCCAAGTCCTCAAAACATGGCAGGCCAATCCCTGTGATGCCACCAAAGTAGACTTTCTTTGTATTTCTAAAAAATACAAAAGTGCCATATTTAAGGCGAAGTCAGAAACCTACAACAAATGTATCATGGAAGCCAACTCCCACTCAAAAGAGCTTTTCACCATCTTTAAAGAGCTCACCGTTCCCCCAATCTGTACAGATGAGATTGTTAAGGATGAAGCCTGGTGTAATAGCATCCAAACAGCGATGTTAAAGAAAATAGACCTTCTTCAAAACAAAATAGCAGAACCCTTCAAGGCTCTGCACCCCCAACAGACCCTCTCCGTTAATACCTCTAAAGATAAACACTCCTCCAAATTTAATTTTTCTCCAATCACCGAATCAGATGCTCTCCACATCCTCAAACAGCTCAAACTATCTCAATGCAAAGGTGATATATGCCCCCCCAACATCATTAAAGAGTGTGCGGCACCCCTCACACCAATCATCACAGCATTCATTAACACCTCATTCAAGACGGGCAAAGTCCCTGACAGCCTTAAAGAGGCGTGGGTGCGCCCGCTCTTAAAGAAACCAACCCTGGACCCTGCCCAACCTAACAACTATCGGCCCATTACAACGGTTCCATTTCTTCAAAAAATCTTAGATAAAGCTGCACACATGCAGATACAGTCCTACCTGGAAAACAACTCTGTCCTAGGTAAAAGGCAGTCCGTATTCCGCAAAGGTCATGGCACTGAAACCGCTTTACTAGATCTGAAGAACCAAATTACCCTAATTCTAGATAAAGGCAAGCCGGCCCTCCTGCTCCTCCTAGACCTCTCTGCGGAATTTGATTTAGTCGATCATGCCATCCTCACGAACCATCTCACTCAGGCCGCACATTTCTCCAAACAAGCCACAAACTGGATCACCTCCTTCCTCGAAGGAAGAGTAATGAAAGTGTTTTCCAATATAGCAAACGCAGAGCCTACCACCATCAGGTATGGAGTCCCTCAGGGCTCATGTACGGCTCCTACCCTCTATAATCTTTTTACCAAACCTCTCTTTGATAAACTGGATGCACTTGGGATCACATACACCAACTATTCTGATGATACCCAAGTGCTCCTCTCGCTCACAGGACTCTACCATCAGGACCCAGCCACCATCCAAGCATTGATGGCCACGAACGCCCTATGTCTTAACGGAGATAAGACCGAAATTCTCATCCTTGGTCAAAAATCCACTCTCACGAACCTCGACCCACTCTACACCAACTTCTGCATAGACAATTGTGTCATCCCAGTTCTACCTTCTGTTAAAACACCAGGAGTCCACATTGACACCTCACTCTCCATGGACAAGCAAGTCAACTCCATTGTTTCTGCCCCCGCCCTGAGCACTAAGCTCATTAATGCCATCAAACCCTTCCTAACCAAAGATAACTGCCTTTCTATTGCCAGAGCCACCTTTGGAGCCAAACTAGATTATTTTAATGCGCTATTGGCTGGCACCTCCAACTCCCATCTCAATAAACTCCAAACAACACAGAATAATGCAGCTCTCAATATACCAAAAAGGGACCACATCACGCATGCCAGAAAGGCAGCACACTGGCTACCTGTCAAAGAGCGCATTACATTCAAAATACTTACCACCGCACACAAATGTATCAACCTGTCTGCACCCTCATACCTATCTGATACACTAGCCAGATCTCACTCCACCAGACCAACGAGGCAATGCCACACCAACCAACTTAGGGTCCCACGCATCAAACGAGCTAGAGCAGGTGGAATAAGTTTCCCCTACATTTCCCCTAAGCTATGGAATGCACTATCTAGCACCCTCAGAGCAGAAACCTCTCTCACTGCCTTCCGAAAAAAAATTAAAAACACCTTGTTTAACTAATTCCTCTTCCTTCGTGTCGTTTACTCTCTTCTCCTCCTCTCCTGTATCTACTACTCTGCTCTTGCAACTAAGTAATGACTTCACTGTATGTACAACAAGTCATTCTCATATCTGTAACAAGCGCCACGATGCCCTCTGGGCTGCCTGTGCGCTAAACAAATGTGAATAAATAAATAAATAAATAAGGATGATGGGAAACAGCAAAAGAAAGATGGCAAAGAGAATTCCAATAGCTCCAATCCAAAAGAGGGCCCCAAACATAAGAACGGTAAGCCACTAGGGAAACCGAATCGGGCTAGTGACACCTTTGGTGCCAAACTAGAGGGAGGTCAGCAGAGACCCCATTTGTCAAAATATTTGGAAAATGTTATGCTTGTGGATCTACTGACCATGTGAAAGGGGATCCCAGATGCAAGGGTAAACCTTCAGGGGTCCATCCATACTGTCTCCTTAGCCTTCTCCTCAGAGGAAGAAGTACATGTGACAAGTGGTAATTTTCAGGTACTGGTTGAAGACCCCATTGGAGTCTCTGCCAGTGTTTCATTAGTGTCCCTGGGTCTGTGTGAACAGCAGAATTTATATGTCTATAATTCAATTCCAGATAACACCAAAGAACATTACAAGGACAGTGTACTTGTAAATGGTCAGGAGCCCCCTGCCCTTAGAGACACTGGGGCCAGCATTACAGTAGGGAGTAGTTTCTTACCTGTAACTCCATTTCTCCAGCATTGGTATCTTTCATGGATTCACATGCTTAGAATATTCCCCGTCGCCAGACTGGGAACCCTCGGTACACATATATAGTCATTTCCAATAGGAAAAACTTCCGACACTTGTGTGTCCTATCCCCGTCTACGTCCTCTACGGGGCCGCTCACGCACGCCCCGTTGGACGCAATGGTATATAAGCCCCGCCCCCGCGGGTCCCTTCAGATTTCGACCCCTCTAAAGAGAACGGGGGGAAAAACCTGCTTACATACATAATTTCACATTGCAGTCCGGGGAGGCCGGTGGGCGCATGTGAATCCATGAAAGATACCAATGCTGGAGAAATGGAGTTACAGGTAAGAAACTACTCCCTTCTCCAGCATTGGATCTTTCATGGATTCACATGCTTAGAATAGATTGTAAAGCAGTAACATCAAGAAGGAGGTGAGAGTGCAATGTAACTTACATTCGTAGAGACACCCCCAAAACACTCCCCTTTACACTGTGTATGTAAGCAGCAACTTATTATACTGATAAAACGCATTTCCACAGTACAATGCTATGCCATATACCCAAGTATGCACCCCATGTGCATATATATATAGATATATAAAACCTATATCCAAACAGATATAAATATGTATGTTCATGTATTCGACCAGAAAACAACGTAGGCCAAGTAAGCGACAGCATTTTCATCGTAATTTTGGCTTACCTCATTGAAAAAGGTGGCGCAGCACTGCCCGCCCCATCTGTACCTCGTCCGCATGCTGCCTTTCTAGGCAGTAATGGCGCGTAAACGTGTGTGGGACAGACCATGCCGCCGCCTGGCAGATGTCTGTCAGAGGAATTCCTGCCCATAGAGCCGCGGAGGAAGCCGTCGATCTCGTGGAATGGGCTCTAGGGCGTTCTTGTAGGGGTCTCCCGGCCTTGGAGTGACACAGGGTAATTGCCGAAGAGACCCAACGAGCCAGACCTTGCTTGGAGATAGCCTTTCCCCTCGCCGAGGGACCATAGGCGATGAACAACTGTCTGGTGGTTCTGATATCTTGCGTTCTTTGCAGGTAAAATTTTAGCGCCCTTTTGACGTCCAGAGTGTGAAGGGCTTTCTCCGCCGTCGACGACGGGGATGCAAAGAAAGTAGGAAGGACCAGGGTCGAGTGCTTGTGATAGACTGATGGTACTTTTGGGATGAAAGTAGGGTTAGTTGATAAAATTACTTTGTCCTTAAAGAATCTCATATATGGAGGATCTATGACCAATGCCTGCAATTCCGACATTCTTCTAGCCGATGTAATGGTGACTAGGAAAGCTAGTTTCCAGGATAGGAATTGTAAGGATGAAGAGGACATTGGCTCAAATGGAGGCTTCATTAAGGCAGCCAGCACCACATTCAGACTCCACGACGGTGGGAACCGTTTTGTAGGGGGGAAGGTTCTAAAGAGACCCTCATGAAATGTTTCACTAGTCTGTCACTGAATAGTGGTGAAGACTGTCTCCTCCTTGTAAACCTTGAAATGGCCGCCAAGTGTACTTTGATGGACGATGATGACAGTCCGCTCTCCGCCAGGTGAAGAAGATACGGAAGGATTTGCTCAGGGGTTACTTCCAAAGGGTGAATTTCGTGTTGTGCTTGACACCACGTACAGAATCTTCTCCATTTGCCTATATATGATTTGTTAGTAGAAGGGGCCCTAGCCGCCTGCAGAATCTTTCGGCAATCCGTCGAGACTTTCAGGTTCCCAAACTCTGAGAAGTCAGGAGCCATGCAGTTAAGTTCAGGCTGTCCGGATTGTGGTGCCATACTGTTCCCTTGTCCCTGGACAGGAGGTTCGGCACTTTCTGGAGAGGTATCGGTTGTTCCAGTGACAGATGTAGGAGGTCGGAAAACCATGGTTGTCTCGGCCAATGCGGAGCCACTAGAATGACCCGGCATTTGTACCTGCGGATCCCCTGGATCGTCCTCCGTATGAGGGGGAACGGAGGGAAGGCGTAGAGGAATTTGTCCGTCCACGGAAACGAGAACGCTTCCCCCAGGGAGCCTATTTGAGGCCATCTGCTCGCGAACTGGACACATTTTCGGTTTTCTTCCGTTGCGAAGAGATCGATCGATGGGGTCCCCCACCTTTCGAAGATTTCTTGCAGCTGACTGGAGTCCAGCTCCCACTGTATACACGTGTATTTGAGACATTGTCCTGCTCAGGGAATCCGCCTGCACATTCTTCACTCCCGGGAGGTGGTACGCCACTAAGGATATGTGGTGTTTTAACGCCCAATGCCAGATCTTTTGAGCTTCCGCCGAGAGGGTCCTGGATCTGGTGCCACCTTGCTTTATCAAGTAGAACATGGCTGTCGTATTGTCTGTCAGCACTCTTACTTTTGATCCCTTGATATGTGGGAGGAATGATTTCAAGGCCCATCTCACCGCCCTTAGTTCCAGCACGTTGATATGTAGGCGCGATTCGGTCGACGACCACCTGCCTTGGGTTTGATGATTGTTCATGTGTGCTCCCCAGCCCGATAGAGAGGCGTCCGTGATGATGGTGTTCTGAAATTCCGGCTCTTGCAGAGGAACCCCTCTGTCCAGGTTGTGAACGACTTTCCACCATTGGAGGGATCTGATAACTCCTTCGTCGTCGACAGTTATCTTGTCTGACCAGCGGCCCGTGGCCTGCTTCCATTTGTCCGACAGGAACTCTTGTAGAGGCCTCATGAACAACCGGCAGTTTGCTACTAGGTGGATGCACGAAGCCATGGAGCCTAGGAGCGCCGCATATTTTCTCACTGACATCCTGCTCTGCAGACGAAGTTGGCTTGTCAGTCGTTTGATCTTCGACATTCTTTCCAGGGACGGCTTCACTATCCCCGCGTGGGTGTCGAATTGTGCACCCAAGAACTTCAAGCTCCTTGAGGGCTTTAGAGAAGACTTTTCGTAGTTCACTGCAAATCCCAGACGCTGCAGCAGTCGTAAGGTGGCCTGTAAGCTGTCGTTGGTCGACGCTGGGGAGGATCCCCTCACGAGCCAGTCGTCGAGGTACGGGTATACATGATGCCCTTTCTTTCGCAGCCAGGCTGCCACGGGTGCCAGACATTTCGTAAATGTTCTTGGGGAGGACTTTAGGCCGAATGGGAGCACTGCAAATTGGTAGTGTGTTTGCCCAACTAGGAACCTCAGAAACCTCCTGTGTTTTGTGCACACCGGAATGTGAAAGTACGCGTCTTGCAGATCTAATGACGCCAAGAAATCGTCCTTTTGGACGGATCTGATCACCTCCTGTAGTGTAAGCATTTTGAACTTTTGACTCAGCAGGGTCTTGTTGAGGTCCCGCAGGTCGAGGATGGGGCGCCACTTTCCGTTCGGCTTCTTTACTACGAAACAGCGTGAGTATACCCCTTGGCCTTTCTGCGATGCAGGGACTAATTCGATGGCGCCTTTTTTTTAACATGAGCGCTACTTCCTGTCGCAAGATGCCTAGATGTGGTTGGGACAGGTGTATCGGTGGACGTATTGGAGGTTTGCATTAGAACAGTAGGGAATGCCCCCGTCTCACCGTGTCCAGGACCCACCGATCTGTTGTGATTGACTCCCATTCCTCGACGCAGCTTGACACTCTTCCTCCGAGAACGTCATTGTTGGTCTTTCTGTTTGCTCGTCGACGACGAGTAAGTGGGCCGTCTCTTGGAGGACTGGAAATTCCTGCGCCGGTTAGAGGACTGCGAGGCGCGCCTATATCCTTGGGACGGATATGCCGACCTACCAAACGCTCTATCCCTGGTTGCTGAGAATCTTGAGTTTCCAGTTGCTCCTCTAAAGGGGTGAAAAGAACGAAAGGGCTTACCACTCTGAAGAGAGCCCAGCGAGCGTGCCGTCTCAGAGTCCTCCTTCATGCCTTTCAAGGCCTCATCCACCTTTTCGCCGAACAGAAGGTCACCTTCGAAGGGCATGTCCACGACCTTATACTGCACTTCGGGTCTGAAGTTGGTGCACTTAAGCCAAGCCTGGCGTCTTAGAACAACTCTGTTGTTAATTTGTTTAAACCCCGAATCTGCCAGGTCCACTGCTATATTAATAGCATGGTTCGATGCTTCTTCGCCTTCTCGAACCAGGGACAGAGCCGTTCTTCTATGTTCTTCTGGGAGGTGGTCCATAATAGGTGCCAGTCTGTGCCACATCTCCCTGTCGTACCTGGCCATAATTGCCAGGGAGTTAGCTGCTTTTACTGTTGAAGCCCCCACTGACAGGACCTTCTTACCGAACACGTCTTGGCGCCTAGCCTCGGTATCCGGAGGGGTAGAGCATTTATGTTGGGCCTTTGCTTTTCTCGTCGCCGCCGCCGATACCACCGAGTCAGGTGTAGGTTGTGCCGAGAGGCATTTCGGCGTCGAGTCTGGGACTTTAAATTTCTTCTCAATGCGGCCCTTGACGGCAGGTTCTGAAAATGGGTGCCGCATAGTTTGAACGCCTTCTTTCCAAACGTGGTCTAAGATCGGTATTGAAAAAATTGAACGTCTACTCTTGCCCATGTGGTCAAAGAGAAAGCAGTCCTTCTTTTCTTCCTGTTGGACCAGGCCAAACTCCTTGCAGGCTTTTTCCATCATGGAATGGAAGGCGCCTATATCATCCGGTGGTGATGGGTGAATGGGACTTTTTGGCGGTTCCACTTCCACATCCGAAACCCAGGATGGCTCCCTTGACGGTGAGAGGGAGATATCTGATGCTGACCCCCGGTCAGAGAGGGAGTCCGAGAGCTCACCCTCCTCCTGGACTGCTGGAGTAGTTGGAACCACGACCGATCTAGTCGGGCGGTGTGAAGGGCCGGGCTCGTCGACGAGGGGAGTCGTCGGTACGGGTGGAAGCCTTTCGTCCAGCGATTTTAAAAGCGAGTGTAAGGAGGAAAGTACCTCCATGGAGAGGGTAGCCTGGGCGCTTGGAGGTTGGGTAAATACCTGAGAGCAGGTTGCTCCAGAAGGAACCCTGGCTCGTAGACCAAGGTCTTCCGGGCTCACCATTCTGAAGCCATCGTCTTCTTTCGAGGCGATTGACACTGCCTGTTCCTGTAGCAGTGTGTCAGGCAACCCCATATCGAATACTTCTGGTCTCCAGGCCAGAACTTCCGTCGACGAGGGTATCGTCGTCGATGTCGACCCCGGGTTGATGACAGGAGACTGCGTCAGTGAGGGTACCGACTGGATCGTCGTCGTCGTCGACGGTGGGCCTGCAGGTGGCTTCGGAGGTCCCGCCTTCACGGCGCTCTCCCTGCGTTTATCCGCATCTCTACTCGTGGCTGATCTGTGTTGATCGCCCGAGGAGGATTTAGGCCTTTCTTTTTCTTTCTTCGACGAAGTTGACAAGGATTTTCTTGCCGAGTCTTTCGATGAGTCCTTAGAAGAGTGATTTCGTGGCACGTCCTTCTCCGTAGGTCGTGTTTTCTTGGCCGGAGGTTCCGACGAATGTGAGCGTCGGGGGGCCCCTGATGCTTTTGCCGAGGCGACGCTGCGCACCGAGCCTACCTCTGACTGAGGGTACGCTCCCGCGCCATCGTTCAGCCACAAAACCAGTCGCCGATTTCGATCCTTCAGGGTTTTCTGGGAAAAACCCTTACATATATCGCACTGGTCCGCCGAGTGGTGAGGATGGAGGCAGTAGATACAGTCTAGATGGCCGTCCCCCTCATAAACCTTCTTCAGTCCGCACGTGGCACACGGGCGAAAAAGAGGTTTTCCCGACATTCTGACAGGACCAGACAAAAAAACTCGCAGGAGTTCGAACAATTCGATAAGTAGCAGACTACGCGAGGAGATCCCACTATCTTTGGAGACGGTTGAAATCTGAAGGGACCCGCGGGGGCGGGGCTTATATACCATTGCGTCCAACGGGGCGTGCGTGAGCGGCCCCGTAGAGGACGTAGACGGGGATAGGACACACAAGTGTCGGAAGTTTTTCCTATTGGAAATGACTATATATGTGTACCGAGGGTTCCCAGTCTGGCGACGGGGAATATTCTAAGCATGTGAATCCATGAAAGATCCAATGCTGGAGAAGTGGACGAATCTTTTTTCAAGGCTGAGGATGTTGCTAAGGTGCCAAAAAGCCTCACTAAGCTTGCTGGAGGCCCTGTCCAAATGCTTCCTAGACTACCAGCTCTCATTCAGCGCGGCATTCAGACTGTCAAGATACCGGTTAGTGTGCAAAGTGAGGTGCCTGGGAGAGTAATGTTGGGGAATAACTTAAAAACTCTTGGAGTTGTATCAAGCACCCCCAGGCCCCCAGCAAAAGGAAACAGGAGCAGACAAGGAGGGCCAGGGAGAGTACCTTAAAAGGCTCTCCAGAGGATGTTACAGAAGAATCTATAACATCTAGCCCACAGGAGCTACTAACTGCTATTTCTAGGAAGAATGAGACAAAGGGGAAAACCAAGATCTCAAGGAAAAAGCCAGAAAGCACTCCTGTGCTACCAAGAAGGACATCCCTGAGAGGACTGTCTACAGTAATATCGGTGACTTCTCCACCAGCTGAGGCTGAGTGGGAGGAACAACCAGGAGAGGTTGAATCAGCTGCTGAAGATTCAGAGCTGGAGGAAGACCTAACCCCTGTTGGAGATCTGAATCCTAAAGACCATCCTGAGCTGCAGTCTTTACTGGCAGAAGGTGGCCCCTGTAGGGCAGACTTCAGCAGAGGCCAGAGAGAGTTTCCTACTCTTGAAGGACTTCGCCAACAGGCAGCTTCCCAGCTGGACTGCGAAGAGCCATGGAAGCATAGGTTATACTGGGAAGATGGCCTCTTATACAGTGTACCAATTGAGTCTATCCCAGGTGACTACAGAAGACTTGTAGTGCCTCTAGAGACAAGACACCAGTTCCTACAGTTAGCCCACGAGATTCCTCTGGCTGGTCACTTGAGCTTCAAGTAGACATAGGAAAGGCTTTCTCTGTATTTCTACTGGCCTAAATTGGAGTCTGATGTAAATAAATTCTGTAGGAGCTGTCACACTTGTCAGATCTCTGGCAAGAATGGAGCCAAGAATGTGGCACCTTTGGTGCCCCTCCCAGTGGTGGGAGTCCCTTTTGAGAGGGTAGGAATCGACATTGTTGGTCCCCTTGACCCTCCCACATCTTCAGATTGAAGTGGGAAAATGGGAAAACACCCTCCCCCCATTCTCATCCAGGCCCTGGCCTAGAGGATCGCGACCCAAGCACCCCCCGCGAGAGGAGTTTGACCCGTTCACCTCCTTACCAGACGACAAGGTACCATGTGTTCGTGGCCCACATGCACGAGGAGCCTGCCCACTAACATGCCCCGGTTAAGCCAACGCCTGCGACATGGACCAGATCGACTAAAACAACAGCTGCAAAGCATCAACATCATTAGAGATGCCATGACGACATAGCCAACAGACAAGAACACACGTGCCACCATGCACACTGGTCACTCACACAGCAACCCACACGAAGAACATACTCAGTGCTATGACGTAGTGGACTGACAATACCCACGGACATGCATCGTTGTTATTTTTCACATATGCCTCCTACAAGCACCGCAGAAACGCAAGATGCCTGAAGAGCTCGTGTATACGCTTGCAGACGCTTCATGCTACCCTACCCCATAGAGATGCCATCATATATATATCTACTACTACTTGTGACACTCTGTCGCATTGCGGCACCCATGTTAGTAATTGTACATTGCCTCCCAGAAAAACTAGGCCCGAGTAGGCTGCAAGCAAGAGTCCTCAGGCCAGAGCCTCTAAGAGGAAAAACCTTCCCGAGACGAAAAAGCAATGCGCTGACCATGCAGAACGAGTCCCAGCGAGAGCCCACAGCCAAGGTCGTAATGTTGCAACCCACATGCCGAGCTCTCAGTGCCAAGGTTACACCTGCTGCTGCCAAGCACCCCTCTGGGCCGAAAAACAAATTAAATGCTCATAATCCTGCCCCAGCTACGGTCTCTCCACACGTGACCAAGCCAAACTGACAAGATGCCAAGCTCGCGAGACAGAAATTCGCCGGGGTCCCACGTCTAGGACACAGGTTGCAACAACGAAGCAGCAAGTTGGACACCTACACTGATGGGAAAGGTGTGATCATCAGCCACTAGCAAAGACCTGTCCATTTTCCACCACTAACACATAGTTGCACAATATTGCCAACACCAGGTACATCAAGAGCTGGGAACAACGATGGTCCCGGGGGGGCGTGGCCAGGAAGCCATGTGAAAGGACGTGTCCGTACGGGAGCTCCTGAGGATCCGCACATTATCCGGCTGAAAAACCGTGTAAGGACTGAAGCAACCACGCCGTAAATGGGAAAATCGTGTACATGAAGCTTGGGTGCTCGTTCTGATACACTTCAGATCGGATCCAGTCTGTAATAACGCTGCCTGAAGCCAAAAGAAAATTCATGGGAGAGAGCGCACCGGAGACGAAAATGGCCGCCGCCATACAATCAAGAACGTAGGTGAGGCTGGCCCGCCCGATTGCAACGGTGGTGCGCGGCATTGGACGAGCGCAGACCGGGCTTGCCATAAATATTTAAGACTCCCGATACCCAGCCCGGGGCCTGTGGGGTATGCGGACTTCGGATTTTGTGAAACGGCGACCCTGAGCCGCGCGATAATCGGACGAAGAAAACAAAATGGCCGGAGGGGCCAAGGAACAAAGGCGCCTCGTGACTGGTGTGCCACGGTTGCACAGGGCAGCATAGGAGCGTGTTGGAACGCAGATTCAGGCGCGGACAGGAGGCCGACTCAGCCAGAAGAAATGTCCAGCAAGCCCCTGAGAGTGAAGGGTAAGCAGCCCACGCTTGAGGAATATGCCAAGACACTGACTGGCCCGGACGGGGCTAGAAACAAGGACAGTTCCCAGACAAGGGAAATAGCCGCCGGAGGAGCGAATCAGGAGGTCCTTGTGGCGATCGCAGACCTTAAGGCAGCCTGGGAGACCAAGCTCCAGCTGGCCGTGATGGAACTGAAGACGGCAATGGAACTCCAGGTCGGGGCGGTGCAGGAGGACGTAAACCTCCTCAGGCAGGACGTTCGGACTTTGGCGGAGCGCACCGAGGCTCTGGAGAAGGAACTGGGCCCCACGACGGCAGACTGCGCTGCACACAAGCGCGAGCTACATGCCCTTGTGCAGCGTGTGGGCAACCTGGAGAGCAGGGCGGAGGAGGCAGAAGGACGTGCCCGGAGGAATAACATCCGCATCGTGGGACTACCGGAGGGAGCTGAGGGTAGCAACCCCACAGAGTTCGTGGAAAATATGCTGCTACAGGAGATTACCGGGGGCACCCTTTCTCAGGGATTTGCTGTGGAGAGAGCGCACAGGGCCTTAACGAGAAGGCCGCCACCGGGTGGTCCGCGCAGACCGGTTATCGCCAAGATCCTCAATTACCGAGACCGGGAGAGAATCCTTGAACGCTTCCGCTAGGGGGGAACAATACAGCGAGGAGCGGCGAATATAACTGCCTACCCTGATTATACCCTGCAGGTACATCGGAGCCGCATGAACTTCGGATCGCTTAAGAGGAGGTTGCGGGAAGCCGGGCACAAATATATGCTGCTTTACCCGGCCAAGCTTTTCAAAGGCAAGATACTGTTTTTCAACACCCCAGAGGATGCCATGGACTGGTTAGACGTGCACAACTGCCCTCAAGAGCCGGATGTCCAGTTACCAGACGGAACAGTTCGAGCTAAGTAAGGCCGCGAGCCCGGTTGGGCTACGGACTGTGGGACTTGATTATAGCCACTGAAACAGTTTGAATATATGTATACGTGGGTTTGTAGGAGATATGATCCGGGAGCACGGGTACTGCAGCGATATAGAGGAGCCTCCGGGGGCCGACCTTTATACCCCCAGTCATAGGTTAGTTTAGTCACTGATAGTGAGGTGACACCCTGTCGGGTTCTCACATTGGACTTCCAGGGGAGAACCAAACACGGGGATGCCTGAGATCCAGGGATGGAGCTGGGCAGTTAGTTGGGTTGGGGTTGGGGTGTTGGGTGTGTTAGTTTAAATATGAGCCTGGGAGGGAAGAAGTAGAACTGGTAATCTGTTTGGTGTGGGGGGGAGGGCTGACTCGAGTGGGGGAGGGGTGCTGTTGTCTTACCATGGGGGAGCTTAAGGTATTAACGTGGAATGTTAGAGGGCTCAACAGTTACTTAAAGCAAAATAAGGTCATGCTATATCTGAAGCGGCAGAAGATAGACGTTGCCTTGCTGCAGGAGACGCACTTGACGCGTGAAAAGTTGGAATTGGTGGGGAGGAAATGGAAAGGGACAGTGGTTGGTTCTTCGTACTCTTCTTATGCTAGAGGGGTACTTGTCTGGTTGGCGCCACACGTCCCATTTAAGATGACTGAAGAGGTCGTGGAGACGGATGGGAGGCTGGTCATGGTGAGGGGGCTGATTGAGCACTAGGAAGTATGCATTGTGAACACATACGCCCCCAACCAAAACACAGCGTCATATTTTAAGACGCTGTGCACTAAGCTAAGTGCATGTGTGGGCGGTGCAGTGATTTGGGGTGGGGATTTTAACTGTGTGCTGGATCCTAGGGTGGACAGGTCGGACGATAAGACGCCCAAGCTCAGCCCAGCGTCTAAAGCGCTGCAGACGTTGCTGGCGAACTTTGGCCTGGTAGATGTGTGGAGAGCAAAATACCCTGATGAACGGCAATACTCGCATTACTCGGCCCCGCACCAACTACACACGAGGCTAGACTACTTTTTTGCCACGCAGGAGGTGGTTGCGGAATGTGATCAGATAGACTACAGGGCGAGGGTTCTCTCGGATCACTCGCCCCTGGTCCTGCGGTGGCAGTATTGCCCCCCGAGGGCGCGCATGCCAACATGGCGCCTTAGGGCGGAGGCGCTCAAAGACCCTGGGCCTCATTACGACCCTGGCGGAAATGGAAAAATGATGGCGGAAATGCAATACCGCCATCGAACACCGCTCGTTGCGATCATGACCCGTCACCGTAAAGTACGATGCCATTAGCGACACCGCAGTGAACGGCAACGCTAACTGCACCAAGTACGCGCACGCGCGCCTTGCAAAACCGGAATCACCGCCATGGCGCAACGGTACGCGAATTCTGACCCTAGCGGACATGTACTGAACGCCATCAAGCACGTCGTAAAGTACCATTCCGCCATGGCGAGAAATACGGCAACGTGAACCAACCGTAAATGGCCCACTGAGTGCCTGTACTCCACTCCCTGGCCTCATTGCACAACTCCTGGCAGGCGCAATGTACTCACACTATGCAACCAGTGAAATCCACAATTCACCCATGCATGCCAACGTAGAAAAGCATGCAGGGGCTCAAAGCGCCCCGTGAGTGGGCATCCATGTACGGCATGTCACCATAGCCGTACTGACGCAGCACAGGCATGTGAAGGTACAATACATCAAAATGAAAAACAAGAACACATGACACAAAACAACAGTAGTCCCCCATCGCTTGCCACCAGCGCAAGGCAACATCCAAAACAGCATCCTGAGGGGGATTGCACCAGCCCTGTACTCACGCCAGTAAACAAACCAACCATCAGCAGAAGCATGTACCACACAAGTTGGCAGAGTGACTGAGCAGCCAGGCTCATCCCAAGAGGGGCCGATGGGAGCTGCAGGGCACAGATGGCATCAATACAGAAGCCATTCCAATGGACATGACCCCAGTCCCCCTCCAACAAACGCACGCAAACACAGTCACCTGTGACCAGCCACATTCTGAACAACCCATCATTCCACCAATCGACCTGGCTGACAGGCACCAGTCGGCCAAAAGCCAATCCCCCGCCCCTGAACAGCACATCATGTAAACAGACACAATGGCAGCCCCTATCCGTGACCATACTGTGCTACGTAGGCAAACGCGGCCAGTACTGTACCACACAACTCAACTCAGAAGGCGGAACACAATGCAGATCATCTCGCAATACATACCGCCACAAATCGAAAATCGCCACATCACCTGCAAAGAACAACGCAACACGACAAATATCGGAATACAATTTAAATGCACATCCAAATGACAAAGGCCCCACAGCAATTTGCAAAATAACACCAAAACAACCATCATCACCGAGGGCTGCATCTGCAATAATTGACCGGCTTCCACTTGTGTGACGCCCTGTACCATCATGGCACACAGGGCCTACATCAACGTTCCAAAAGGCAACATGGAAGCGGCAAGAACCGCAGGTCCGTCCCATGAGGCAGGCACTAGTCGAGCTGAAAGGCCGAAATGTTGCACCTAGCCACCAGTACAGCGTAAGGGCATGTGGCCCATTGGCCATCGTCCCATAAGATCGAAATGGTGCTCCACTGATTCACCCGAAGCTGCAGGAGTCGAGAGTAAAAACCATCTGGAGGAGTGGCGTAGAGATGGCATCTGCAATAGGGCAGGAGATACCTGTCACCCAAAACAAACACAAATTAACCGATTGCATTACGGGACTCATGATGCATTACAATCTTCATTCAACACACCAAATCCACACCCATATGCATGCTAGCCCACTCCAAAGGAATATACACACCCCTAAATCAGTATCGAATCATAACGAAACCAATCGAGCTAAATACACCATTGGCAACGTCGGTTACTGTGCATGCGTCCGTCAAGATAGAACCCATGACATGGGATTAGTAACGTGCCTAGACACAAGTGTATGAAGGCGCGTCGAGACAGGGAGGATCCGACAAGGGCAGATAGACGTATGTCCCACTATGGCAGCCTTGCATCACATAACGCAGGGGAAGGGGAGTGAATCAAAAAACCCATGTACATGGCAGACCCTAAACGGAATCATCAGTCCATGCATCCATTCATCATTCCCTCATCCCGCAATGAAAACGCATGAATATTCACTCACATAATATGTGAAACTTCCATCGCGTCTGTGCGTAATGCAGTCCGCAAAAACCACTGTGCCCCTGGCCGGATCTGTAGTGTTGTGAAGCAAGATGGATTTGGGAACGTCCTGCCTTATCGTCCACTACGCTATTGCGCATCCCATTCAATTCATATCATTCATTGCCTGCTCGTTATGGGCCATGTCCCAAGGACATTCTACAATAGAACGTTACATTTCCAGCCAGACCTGTGGGCGTATCCTCGCCGCTACTTCAAAGCCCAAAATGCTGGCCTTCGAATTCCTCACTTGCAACATTACGTCGAAAAGGCTTCTGTGAACGCTTGCATTCACAATTACATCAATGTAGTGCGGCTGTGTGTCATGATGCTAACTGGCTGCAATCACAAATGGGACGCCACGCCCGTCGGTGAAGTACGTTACTGTGCTGCATGAGGGTCGGCCATCGATCGAGCCCTACATACCACTGACTCTTCACAGGTATGTAAGCGGCTGCAATCATAGCATGTGTAACAATGGGAGCATACCATGAAGATCAGTCAAAGTACATCACACTGCCATCGGGATTAGATACATGATTCCAATCCCAAGATGCCATGCGGCCAAATGCAGCCTTACGTGCGGGACGTGCTCGGCCAGAAGGGATAGCATCTGCCACAGATTCATTCAATCAGCACAGGTGGAGGCCATACAGGCCGACAGCACATATATAGCAGACCCAAACCCCTCCCACAACCACTCCCACTCCAAAATGCTACCGGCAGGACTAGCGATGTTGGGCCTGGGGGACCAGATAGCACTGCAAGTGCTACAACTACAAGAAGACGACGAACAACAACAGGTACAACAACCGGGCGCACAGGGGAGACGGAGGAGAAGGAGGAGGAGGAGGGCAAGGCAGGGTCAGCAAGGCCCACAAGCACTGCCACTACCACCACGCAGGCGGCCCGCAATCCCACGCCTCCGAGCCGATCCGTTCAACCTCACTGCTGAGCAGATCCACACCCTCTACCGTTTGGACCGGGACACCATAATCGCCATTGTGGACATGACACATGCTGACCTCGTGAGCATGATAGATAGCCCAACCGCCATCCCACCCCTACTGAAGGTGGTGTCTGCACTCCACTTCCTGGCCACAGGCACCTACCAGCACACAGTGGGACAGTTGCATGGCATTTCACAGCCACTGTTCTCACGGACACTCTTCCAAGTGCACGATGCCCTCCTGAAGCACGCCGACGACCACATCACACTACCACGCACGTACCAGGAGATTACCAACGCTAAAGTGGGATTCCATGCACTTGGCGGCATCCCGGGTTGCATTGGTGCCATCGACTGCACCCATGTTGAATTGGTTGTCCCACATGCCATGGAGGTCCAGTACCGCAACCGGAAACAATTTCATTCAATCAATGTGCAAATGGTGTGTGACTCCAACAAGATATTTACGCATTGTTGTGCCAGATTTCCAGGATCTACCCATGATTCTATGGTCCTGAGGAACACAAGAATACCACGCTACATGGAGCGACACGCAGGGCACAGATCCTGGCTACTCGGTGAGTCTCATTCCATGCATGACATCGTGGCCCATTTGATGCGTCAATGACCTTGCAGGGGGGGGGGGGGGCTACTTAGCACTATCATTCCACTGACACCCTTTATTCGTCTCATACAGGTGATGCCGGGTATCCACTGAAGAGATGGCTCCTTACACCAATCCGGAACCCACAGAACGAGCATGAGGAGGACTACAACCATGCCCACTCACGTACCCGTGTGGTCATTGAACAGGCATTCGGCCTACTGAAGGCTCGTTTCCGCAGCCTCAGCAGGTCTGGCGGGGCACTCATGTACAGCCATGAGAAGGTTTCTAAGATGGTCATGGCATGTGTCATGCTGCACAACATGTGCATACGTAGGAATGTGCCCATGCCCCCTGACGCTGTACTGCATGCACCTGAAGATGATGATGATGATGAGGGTGGGGATGTGGAGGCACCTCAAGGAGTCCATGAGGCACAGGATGCACGTGCAATCCGACAGAGCATCATAGATGCATGCTTCTAGCAACCACGCATGGTGCCTATTACACGGAAAGGGGACCTGTGGCACTGTGTGTGTGTAGTACAGGCACATTGTGGACTGTACGCCTATGAAGGCCTCGTACGCAAATATCAATGTCCACACATGTCAAGGATGATTATGAGATGCTGTATTGTTAATGTGATTTGATTTATACACCCTATGGACCCGCCACCCAGTGAAGCCCAACACACCCCCTCCACCCTACTACCTCCCCCCCCAACACCAGTGTCCAAATATGCATGCTGTCCGTGGTTGGACGCTATTGCAAGCCCCCTCTACGGGTATCAGGGGCACCCCTGCCCGTGGAGCGCAGGTTCCTGCCAGATCTGCGTTGGGGGCTGCCCTGGACGGAACTTGCCACGGATGATGTCTCTGCCTGCTCGCGTCCATGCATGTCTCTGAGGGTTTGTGAGAGCTCCGAGAGCACACGGCGCACAGCAGCAAGTTCAGCACAAACGTCTTTGGACGTCGCATGCAGTTCCCCCCTCAGGCTCTCGGTGCTTTTCTCCATTTGTGCTCTCAGGCTCTCGGTGCTTTTCTCCATTTGTGCTCTCAGGCTCTCGGTGCTTCTCTCCATTTGTGCTCTCAGGCTCTCGGTGCTTCTCTCCATTTCTCCCCTGAGGCTCTCACTACTTTTCTCTATTTGTGCCCTGAGTGTCTCGGTGGATGTTTTCATGGCTGCCCTGGAACCCCCGCATTCATTTGCATGGTCCTTGAGTAGCGTGGACACTTCCTGCTGTTGCTCGATCAGCAGGTCGAGGGACTGTTGCCTCTGCTGGGCCATGGACATTTGCGGTGGTGTGACAGGGGGGCTGCTCAACACATGTTGCCTTGGCACAGGACTTGTGGGGGTTGGCCAGTCGTCGTCTTCAGGGTGCCCCTGCGTGGTTTCGTCATGGTGTAGGGGATGGAACATGCAGGGGGATTGGGAAAGGTCATGGATGGTACCTACGTCGCCAGCACTGTTTTCCGTGTCGGAGCATGCTGGCATGACAGCTGTGTCACCTATGGTGCTGCTACCACCAGAGGCAGTGCCATCAGATACGTTCTTTGGGGGGACCTGTGGTGCTGGGGTTGTGGACTTGCTGGCTGCTGGGGTGCCTGTTGCAGTCCCCTCCAGTGTGCTGCCACTTGATTCCTGCTGCTGCCGTGTCTTGATCCTTGCACCTGAGGTGGAGGCTCTTGGGACGTTGGTCCTGGCCCTCTTTGCAGGCGTGCTGGTAGGGGTGTCCTGCAGCTCGTCGTTGGTATCGGACCCTGTGGTGGAGTAAAGAGGGGCGAGCGTTAGTTATGGGTCTGTCGGATTTAGAATGGCAACGTATCAGATGCATTGGGGTGGTACATGAGGCTGATTTGGGACTGGGCCTTGGAGGTGGTCTCATTTTCGTGTGGATTGAGGATGCATTCATTTGGCTGCCTGCAGTTAGGGGGTGCATGCTGCACATGTAGGGGTTGTTTATGGCATCTTGATTGATTTGTTTATTCATTCTGACTTTTAGAGGGCGCTGTCAGGGCAAAGTATGTATTGCACTATGGGGTCACATGGTACTGCACATGTTCGTGGTTTGTGGATTTCGCATTGTTTCTCTTGGCCAACCTACCTGATTCTCCGGATGTCGGCACTCCTTTCTCCATCCCTCCGACTCCCTCTATGCTCTCCATTCCTATGGTGGAGGCGCAGATATCCTCCCAGGGGGTCAACTTGATGGGCGACTCTGAACCCCCCCCCGGTAGCTGTGGCGATGTTCCTGTTCGCAGAAAGTATGCTGCGTACGCGGATCCGCAGGTCGTCCCACCGCTTGCGACATTGCTGTGGCGTGCGGGGTGTTGTCCCCACCGCACTTACGCGCTGTGCCACCAGGGCCCATATGGCCTTCTTGTTGGCAAGGGCCGTCCTGGTCATTTGACTGGAGAAGACGACGGCGGCATTTTCCTGGAGGGTCTCGGTGAGCACGGTCAGTTCCTCTCGGGAGAAGTGTACCTGCCGCTTGCGGTCACACGCTTTCTTGGCTACCTTTCCCATATTTATTTTTTTAACTGGGGTTGCTAACGGGTTGGGATGTGTGTCAGGGTCGGATTTTTAATGGTTGTGTTGGGATTCGGATTTTATAGTTGTGCGGCGTGCTGTTTCCCGTTCCGGCCACATGCTTTTACTTCCGTTTCCGTATATTTACGGTGGCCGTAATTTGCGGTGCCCGCTCGTTACGGTGACCGCTCATTACGGTGACCGCTAAGATGGGTGGCGGTATTGCACCTGGTGCAGCGTACGGCGGCGGTAAGGGCCGTTTTGGGGTCATTTCCGCCATCGCAGCCTTTCGGATTCCGCCATGGCGTAATGCTCGTGCCCGATGGGTCGTGATTAGCCGCACTTTGCTCCTTCGTGCAATGGCGGAAACGCTATTTACGCTGTTGCGGTCCGGTCAGTCACTTTCCGCCAGGGTCGTAATGAGGCCCCCTGTCTTTAGAGAAGACATGAGAGATGAGATCATTGCATACTTCGAGGTGAACACAGGCAGCGTGCAGTCGGCCGGCACTTTATGGGAGGCGTTTAAGGTTGTGGTGCGGGGGATCGCCATAGCGAAGTCCAAGGGATTGATGGGTGGCGTTCTGGCTGATCTACAAGGGGCTGAGACCGAACTTGAAAGAGAGCTGGCAGGGGGTGGGGCAGATACGGAGGTGGTCTTTAAACTACAGCAGAAGTGTGTAGAATGCTGGGAACGGCTCTGTAACTTGAACTACAAAAAGTATATAAAGAGACAACATGCGGGTGGAGACAAAACGGGCCGACTCTTAGCATGGTTGTATAAGAGCGAAACCCCGAGACCCCCGATTCGAGTAGTGACTACTGGAGAGGGTGAAGAGGTGGACACTCAGGAAGGTGTAAACAGGGCATTCATGGACTACTACAAGGCGTTGTATGAAGATGTCGAAGGGAGCAGCCGGGAGGAGATAGACGAGGTACTGGAGGATATAGGTCTGCCTAAAGTCAGTGACGAGGAGAGGGAGGAGCTTGATGCTCCGATCACTCTGGATGAGCTGAAAGAGACTGTGAGGCAGCTACCCACTAGCAAGGCTCCGGGGGCAGAC
Source organism: Ambystoma mexicanum (assembly GCF_040938575.1). Classification (NCBI taxonomy): domain Eukaryota; kingdom Metazoa; phylum Chordata; class Amphibia; order Caudata; family Ambystomatidae; genus Ambystoma; species Ambystoma mexicanum. The sequence continues at coordinate 1,370,506,961 of NC_090933.1, read as the reverse complement.
GGGTTTCCCAGTGAGTTTTATAAAGTGTATGGGGAGGAGGTGCTCCCGCCCATGCTGGAAATGCTTAACGAAGCGTTCGAGATGGGACGGTTGCCAGAGTCACTCAGGGAGGCGATCATAGTACCACTCCCTAAGCCCAACAAACCGGGGCGCAGTTGTGGTTCCTACAGGCCCTTGACGATGCTGAACCAGGACGGCAAGATACTGACGGCTGTCCTGGCCAGCAGGATGCGAAAAGTGATCGGCAGGCTAGTGCACCCCGACCAAACGGGCTACGTCCCGAACAGAAACATCACTCACAACCACAGAAGACTCCATCGGGTGGTGGAGTGGGGGTGTAGTGATGACGGTGAAATGGCGATCGCAGCACTGGATGCGGTTAAAGCGTTCGACTCTGTTAAGTGGCCGTGGCTGCTGGCGGCCCTGAGGGGGTATGGCCTGGGGTCGGGTTACATTAGGTGGGCGGAGATGTTGTATAGTGCCCCGCTGGCCAGGGTTCGCACTGGCGCAGTGGTGTCCGACCGATGGCAGCTGGGCAGAGGCACCAGGCAGGGGTGCCCCTGGTCCCCGATGCTGTACATACTGGCCCTGGAACCCTTAGCAATTTATCTCATGCAACAATACGACCTGATTGGGATTGAGGTGGGAGGGGAGAGTCACCTTATATCCTTATATGCACATGACTTGCTATTGTATCTAAGACACCCGGAAGAAAATCTGCGGTACGTCTTGGAAGTGATGGATAGGTATGCCAGGCTGTCCGGTATTGCGGTAAACCCTCAGAAATCTATCCTATTTCCGCTGGGTAGTTATGTTGGAACCCCAGTGGAGAGGTTGCCGGTGTTGCAGATCCCGTGGGCGACAAGCTCCTTCCGGTACCTAGGAATAGACGTGTATCACTCGACGGGAGAGGAACATAGGCGCAACACCGAAGTGGCTGTGGGGAAGGTCGGGAAATGCATGAGGTTCTGGGAGAGATTGCCCTTAGCGATGATGGGCCGTGGTGCTCTGCTTAAAATGGTGGTATTACCCAGGCTCTTGCATTATTTCAACAACATCCCACACATGATTCCCAGGAAGTTTTTTGCGAAACTGCACAGCATGTGCAGGGAATTTTTGTGGCACGGTACCCGGAACAGGGTTGCTTTGTGGAAGCTGCAGAATTCTCATGAGAAGGGCGGAATTAAACTGCCTAATTTTGAGGCTTATTATGTGGCGGCACAACTGCAATATGTGGCCAAGTGGCTCGCGGATGATGAGACCCCTGAACACAGGCTGTTCGGGAAAGATTGCACCCCTTTTTACTTGCGCGAGATAATCTGGGTGGACGGAGCAGACATGAGGGAGCGCCCCAAAATGTTGGCCTTGGGGCGGAATATGTGGCGCCGAGCCTGTCAGATGATGGGAGACCCTCTCCCTTGTGTCCCGCAGATACCACTGGTCGCACTGGCAAAGGGGGATGGGCAGCTGCGGGTGATTATCAGAACATACTGGGAGACAGTGGGAATGGTCACTTTAGGGGACATTTGGCAAGACGGGCCACTTTGGAATTTGAGGAATTGGAGGAACAAGTTGGGTTGCATAGAGGCCAATATGTCACTTGGCACAGGGTAGTACAGGAGATTCGTAGTAGGTGGCCTGAAACCACTTTGGCTGAGGAACCGGATGCCGCGGGGGAGGTAATATATGACACATCGGAGGGCGGGCATGAGGTTTCGAGACTGTATGAAATGTTGATGACCAAGGTTGGGAAAGACCTCCTGCATTTGAGATTAGAATGGGAAACTGAGGTGGGGGCCCCGATGGGAGATTGGATGTGGGAACGTGCTCTGGGATACCATAAGAAGGTGTCGAGAAATGCCAGGTTTCAACAAATTCAGTTATACGTGACACACAGGGCGTCTATGACCCCCATGAGGATATCGAAGTTCCGAAATGTTGGGCGCCAGACGTGCCCCAAGTGCAACGAGGAGAATGCTGACATGGCACACATGTTCTGGGCGTGCCCAGTAATTGAATGCTATTGGGGTGAAGTGGCACAGAAACTGGCAGGGAAGGGGGTCACTCTCAAAATAGACACGGCCTGGGCCTGCTTGCTAGGGGGGTATCCCAGAGCGCGTAAGCTTAAAAATGTTGAAAAGCTGAAAGATCTGGCATACGTGCTTGCGAAACGTAGGATCGCTATGGGTTGGAAAGAGTGTCACAAACCACGGGTGGAGGTCTGGTGGAAAGACCTACAAAAATGGGTGGAGGCTGAAACAGTGGTGTGGCATGAGGCTAGTAGAGCGGAGGGGGATGAAGAGTTGGGCTCCCTCACGGCATGGAAATCATTGATTACTGAACTGTTTGGAACATTGTCGGCCCCCGCTGTATCCGATGACGGCGGCACCCTGCCACACGAAGCGGCACCGAAACTGAAGAACATGCAGGCTCATAGGGGGAGGGAGGGGATTGTGGTGTTTATGTTATTTGCAGTGTTTATTTATGTTTTGTGATGTTCATGTTTTGTTTGATTAAAATAAAAATCTTTAAAAAAAAATAAAAAATAAAAAAACGATGGTCCCAGGCCTGGGGACTCACGAGGGAACCAATTAAAGTACGAGGGGCTCCTCACTCACGCCTTTTCAGTTAGCCAATCACCAAGGATCCCCATGTAACCAATTTATTGTAGCAAGTGTTAGGGACATCCCAAGTGTGCCACCTGACCCGTCCTTATCCACTAATGTTCCTCCATATAGGCATCCATACTAACCCCACCTCTCGGGGAGCCAACCCGAAGTGGCGATAGGGTTTGTGATGATTTTCCCAGGTGACGCAAGTAGCGCGGCATACCACAGTAAAAAGGGCCTGCGAGCCCCACTAAGAACGAGAGCGTCTCCCTGGATGCATACGGGCAGAGAACGATCCCTGCCGTTACTATAATAAACAGCAGTAATTACTTTGCTCTTGTGTGTGCCTCATACTCCTTTTGGGACGCGGGAGGAGTTGGGGCCTCCCCAGCCCCGGAGGTCCGCAGACTGCTCTGCCGCCCCCCGGGAGATCACCCCGACAAGTTGGAGGCACTGTTGAGATCTGTTTGAGGTCTACCTAACCTGCCCTAACATCATAACTACTAGGCCTCCTGCAGCGAGGCAACCCGGCAGCGCGGCCCCCCTCTGCCGTTGCCCCCTTTTGAGGACTACAGGACCATCGCGGAACTGCGAGAAGAGCGGACAGCGCAGTCTGGACATTGGCCCTCGCGAGCCGACTTGAAAAGTATCCTGCCCACGGTTGGCGAGTGTCCAGATGTGGTCCAGGCGAGGGGCAGTGGCGAGCCGCTTTGGAGGGGTGCCCGCGGTCCAGCGGCCCCGACTCACAAGGACGTGGTGAGTATGGCACACCCATCCAGCAACGTAATGTTGTGCGGGAGGGGGGAGGAGTTGTAAAGAGGGAAGGGGCAGTTGTAACAGTGTGTGGAAATTGATTTTGACTGTTAGGCGGCAATAGAGGTGTGAGGTATAACGGGACAGGTATGAGGATCGTCCCCTACAGCGTCACAGAGTGGATTGGGTGGGGCCTCAGGCACCCACGTGTGATAATTAGAGGGCGCAGATTGGTTTGAGATCGCAGACACCTGTGTAAGAGGGGGGTGTGGCTTTCCTATGAGTTGACGTTATAGATCAATGAGCAGACGAGGTTCCCTGCTAAGTGAGTGTTAAAAAGCTCATTAAGTAGATGACGTTTTCCCGCAGGGGTTAGCTAGGATGTTTACTGAGTGCGGAAGATAATTGGCTGGTTAAGCTCCTCTGGAGAGGGGGCGTATCACACGCGAGGCAACGCAGCATGCGCAGACCGATTATATTAAGTAAATTGATTGTTGATTACCTTGCTCCAGACGAGGCGAGAAGACAGCTGTGAGGTTAATGGCGGATAACAGTGTGAGAACAGGAGCGCATTTGTGAAGTTTTGAAATGTATAAGTACTTACAGTGTGTTGTAGAAGTTGGTGACGTCACCCATTGGGTTTGTATACGACATTGCGATGCACCCTGCGTCCATCTAGGGGTGGCTGGGGACAGAGGGTGCGAACGGCTAGGAGGCAAGGGGGAGAGGCAGCCGCGCACGGAGAACGCCGGCCACGCTCAGATGGGGAAGGGCCACGGGGAGAGGCAGCCACGCACGGAGAACGCCGGCCACGCTCAGACAGGGAAGGGCCACGGGGGAAGAGGCGGCTGTACACGGAGAACGCTGCCAGCACTCAACAAGGGTTTGTGGAAGTAGAGGGTGGGGTTTGAGGGGAGAGAGCGGAGAAGGGGAGGAGGAGGAGTTACGTTGAAGGTGTGACAAGTACAGAAGGAAGAGGAAGGTGGGGCAGCCCAGAGGCACGCCGCACAGGGCACATCGCCGCAGGGGGCTTTGTGTGCCACGGTCGAAGGGGGCCGTAGTTATAAGTAATAACTGTACCATATAAAAGATTGCTTTCCTTTCCAGCGGACAATCAAAGTCCCCAGTTTACGGGGCCAGGTAAAAGGTTGACATTTGGAAAAGTAAAAGTTGTAACATGGCCCTGTACTATAGATCGGGGAAGGAGCAGGGTGGGGGAACATGGGAAGCGCGTTAACCACTCCACTTCAGCAAATCTGCACGACATTGACACCATACAGGGAGAAAATAATTAAATACAGTATAGAGTGGACACAAGGAATGGACAACAAAGTAAGTGTACCGTGGCCGCCCAACGGCAGCTTCGATGCGTATACACAACATAGTTTGTTAACCTACATTCACAACACTTATAAGGGGAAGAAATTAGCGAACAACTAGAGGAGAAGGTAAAGGAAGAGAAAAAGAAAGGAGGGGCGGGGATAAGAAAAACAAAAATACGCCTAGCACTGAAGAAAGTGAAGAAGAGGCGGAAGGATCATTTGCGGTTGCAGAGGTGAAGGTCAAACAAGAAGGGGCAGAAGATGTGCAAGTGGATAAGGTAGTAAAGAAGGAGGAAGGGGGGCTGTACCCACTAACAGAACTTAGAGAAGCGGCCCGACGGCAACTAACGGCTACTGAAGGATACTCCAACCCTGCATACAGCCCCCCGCCATACGCACCCCCGGATGATTGGAAAAAGAGGACAGGGGAGGTAGGTACGGTAGATTCAACAACTATGCAGGTAAGGAAGGGGGATGACAGTAGGCCCTTGGGGAGATTTGCAGAAGTAGGACCAGAGGAGTGGATAGCAGCGCAGGTGCTTCTGAAGCTCTGAGGAACATTAACTAAGGAAGAGGAGGATACAGTGAAAAAGGTAAATAAGGAAGAGAGGAACACACACAGACAGGGTCGGAGGTAAGTGAAGAAAGAGAAGGGCGACTATCACAAGAGGAGGAAGAAATATTGGAGGAAAGGTTGGCGGAATTGAGAAACGTGCGAAGCGCCTTGCTCAAGCAGTTCGAGCAAGAAACACGGAAGAGGCAGAATGAAAAGAAAGCATATAAGGAAGAGATGGCGAGAATGAACTTGAAGGAGGAAGAGCGAAAAAAGGAAGGAGAGCGCATTAGGGCAATAGCGGAAAGAATGGCGTGTGCAGAACAAAGGGAGATGAGAAGAAAGGAGGAGGAGAGCGAAGAGAACGATATGGAAATGGGAATGTGGAAAAAGCAAATTATAGCTGAAAGCGCACGGAAGTATGAAGAAGGGAAGGTAATAGAAAGCATACTAAGAAGGAAAGGGGGAATAAAGGGCAGGAAAGAGGATGAGGAAAGGATACTAGCAAAGGTAAGTGAAGAAATATTGGAGGAAATAAAAAGTAAAAGAGAGAAAATAGGTGGTGAAGTAGTGGAAAAGAAGAAAGGGGAGGGAAGAGATAGGAGGATGGAAAATGGTGCAAGGAACTACACACGCCAGGATAAGGAAATGGCATCAACATCAACACAGGTAGCTGAGGGTAGAGGAGGTGAGTACACAGATGCAGATTTAATAGATTTAAAGACAGTGACAGTAGGGGAAAAGGCAGACACAGAGTGGGGATTGACATTAGCTGATGGGTTTTGCAGCGAAGAAGAGGAAGATTCGAGCATCAATGGAAGAGATGGAAGTAGGGAGAGTTTAGACAAACTATACATAACGCGCACCAATTGCGAGTCACCATGGGCATGCGAGAGAAGGGGAGGACCAAGTGCAAGAGAACCAAAAAACAGAGATACGATAGGGAAAATGCCACGCCCACTAACACCCAAACCAGCACAAACACCATGCCCCTCACCACGCCCACTGACACCAGCCCCCATGCACACCCAATATGTTGGCAGACTTAGGGATCTCCCAGGACGCAGGCAGGAAGAGAGAGCAAGCACGCCAATGGTAGGACCAAAAGGACACAAAAAGGGGAGGAGGGATATAGGAAGTGAAAGGGTAAACACCTGTAACATCAACAGCATTGAAGAGCTGCCAGACATGGAGGAAAATGATGAATATAATGACATAACCACACACAGGAGGATGAAGGAAGAGGAGAGGGGGTACAATTTAATGCCACTACTGGAGAGGGGAGGAACGAGACCACAATCCATCCCCTGGAAGCATGCAGACAAGGAAAATATAAAATGCAGACTCCCATCGTTGAGTGCAGGAGCTGGGAAGTGGATATATGAGATGGAAAAACACATTGCAGGGCAAACATTAGCGATGAGAGACGTAAAGGGCCTCCTAATTTCCATACTGGGAGATGCTGCTGATGACATATGGAAGAGGGCGGGATTCCCCAGGGTGACAATACATGACACAGCACATGATGGAGCACCATTTGCCAATTGCAGACATGCGCTTTGGCAAGCATTGAGAGTACAATTCCCAGACATTTCAGACATAGGAGCAATAACATCACGAAAGATGCTTGAGAATGAAGATCCTGTTGAATACACCCAGGAGATTCAGGAGAAGTGGCGCTTGGAAACACGGGAACCGTGGGACAAAACACGAGTCATTTTTTACCATATACTAGTACAAGGGCTCCCGGAGCAAGTACAGAGACAGTTAAAGAAGTTAGTGGGGATGGAAGCTAAAGGATGGCCAGAAATACAACTGACAATAGCACACTATTGCAGGATGTGGCAAGAAAAAATGAAACAAAAGGAGGAGGATAGGAAGGCAGAGGAAGCAAAATTGGTTCAGAAGAAGCTATCGAAATACGCCATGGAGGGAGCACTGATAACAGCCCCCGCACAACCACAGGCAACAGTGACACATGACACAACACAACTACAGGTAGCACCACCACAGCAAGCACAAGTAGTGACACAGCAAATGCTCCCCCCCACCGACATACATACAACAAATGGGGGGAGGTTATATGCAAATGGGAAATGGGTATTCAAACAACTACAGAGGGAGGGGTGGGAAAATGAGAGGGAGAGGATATGGCCCACCCATCCACCAGCAAGGGGGAGGGTTCCGAGGTTACAATCAACAGGGACAGCAGGGGTATCAGGACTACATGGGGGGACTTCAATGGCAAGCACGGGAACCACCGACATGTTGGATATGTGGGATAGTAGGACACATGTAGGATGAGACCAGCACAGGCGGCCTAGGGAGAGCAGGGACAGCAAGGACCTATGGGGGAACAACAGGCTTACCAACAGCAGGGGATACAGCAACAACTACCACCACAACAAACACAAATGCCACAACAAAAACAACAGACATTGCAACCACAACAGCAACAACAACCACACATGCAAGCACACGCACCACCGCAGCAACAGCCAAGTATACAGCAGCAACAGCAGGTCCAAACTAGCCAACAATTAGCACAAATACAAGACAATGCGATAACATCTACTGATACACCTGTAGCCCAGACACAGCTTGGGAAGGTGACAATATTGGGTCACAACCCATACACAGGAAATGTACAGTCACTATAGCCACAATAGGACAGCCCACAGACGTCCTTGATGTGTCCCATCCTATCAATAACACCTAATCCTGCAGAAGAACCACGCATACAGGTGACGATACGTGACAGAAAATGTTCCTTCTTAGTTGACACAGGGGCCACTAGGTCATGCATAAGAGAGGGGAAGTTTTAACTGTCAGGCGAAGCTATGAACACTCAAGGATTCTCTGGGGCTTGAGGGTTGGTTCCTTTCACAGATAACATCTCCCTATCTGTAGGTGATCATGATATGTCACTGCCACTGCTATACTCAAAAAAGTCACCAGTGAACATACTAGGTAGAGACATCATGAGCAGACTGAACATGACTATCTCCTTTACTGACAAGGGAATAATTTGCTCTACACCAGGCATAAGCAAGCTCACAGCACGACAAATATTACAGGCTTATTGCGGCAAAACAGTAGCAAGAGCAGAACCAATAGATGGAGAACTATTCCAATATGGGACAGACATGGCAACAGCATGGCTGCCAGGAGTTGAAGGGAAGGTTTGGAGGAGACCAGCAGCTTACCTTTTCCGACCCGAAACACCAACCAGTGAGAGGGAAGGTATGAGGATATCACTGAGCATTGAGAGCATTGCGGCAACACAGGATTACATCGCAGTGCATGCCCAAGACAAGGAAGGGAGAGCATGGAGGGCAGTTATAGCTCTAGCAGAAGGGTGTCGACTAACACAAGTATCTGATGAGGAGCTCTTCTCGGACGATAATGGTGAGGGGGAGATGGTGTTTCAAATGAGCGACCACATCTGGGTGTCGGTAACATACAGAGACGTAGCACAGAGGATGGCACTGGCGCTAGAAGCACCAGCAGCTACAATTGTGCCGTTTTATGAGGATAGGGCGAAAGTGCCTGCATCTCTATGGACCACCAGTCCATATGATGCGGGCTGCATCAAGAGCATTGGAGGTGTGAAAATAAAGTTGAAAAAAGGGGCCATACTGCCGAGAGTAAAGCAATACCCATTATCAAAAGAGGCAGATGAAGGAATATATGAAACAATAACTGCCCTAATAGAAAGAGGTAAACTAGTATCATCAGAGTCCCCAGCCAACACTGCTGTGTACCCTGTGAGCTAAGGGAGGGTCTTGGCGTTTCATCCAGGATCTAAGACCCCTCAACCACATTGTAGAGGCAGAATACCCTATAGCGGCTAACCCAGCCACTATGTGGAATACCAACAGAGGCATCACGATTCACTGTGACTGACCTCAAAAACACATTTTTCTCAATACCTCTACACCCTGACTCACAAGATTTGACAAGTTTCACATACCGCAACACAAAATGGAAACACACGAGGTTGCCCCAAGGGTATTGTGAGTCACCATCCATCTTTAACAGGGTGATACAAATGTACTTGGGAAACATTGAGATGGAGAGCACAGTGCTACAATATGTAGATGACATAATCATCTGCAGCACAAAAGAAGAGAAGTGCAGGAGAGACTCTGTGAAGATGCTCACTGTATTAGCAGATAAAGGGTACAAGGTAGACAAGGAAAAACTACAGGACTGCCAAGAACAAGTGCTCTACATAGGTCAGCTCATTTCACAAAATGGAAGAAACATTGCACCTCAACTGGCACAGGCCATAACAAACACACCGCAGCCACAGACAGTGAGAGAACTACAGCAGTTCTTAGGCCTATGCAATTACTGCAGGGCTTGGGTTTTTGATTACAGCTCATACACAGGACCACAGCTTGAGGCACTAAAAGAAGCACAGAGAGTGGAAAAGAAGTTGAGATGGACCACAGAAATGACAGAGGCATTTCAGGAACTAAAACATGCCATTTCCACAGCACCAGTACTAGCTACCCCACATTATGAAGAACAATTTTTCATCTTTTCACATTGCAGCTCAGCAGTGATGAGAGCAGTACTGACACAAAAAACTAGCATGGGGCACAAACCAGTAGCATTTTACAGTAGGCACCTGGACCCTGTAATGTTAGGACACTTCCCGTGCGAGCAGAGCCTGGCTGCCGCAGCCTTTGCGGTGGAAAATCATCCTCAATAACAATGGGTTGCCCAACTACACTGTATGTGGAGCATGCCCTTTTTGCCATTCTGAATAAACCAAAATCAACACTGACCACTCAAAGGGCATCAGGATACGAAGTTATCTTGTCCAGACTTGAGTTAACAATTGTTAATAGTGGAAGATGGCAGCTATGCACATGACTGCACACAAGCTATCGACACATATTCCAGCACAAGAAAAGTTGAGGAAAACGCCCTAGAAGGGGGAGAAATACTGTACATTGATGGGTCCTCAACAATCGATCAAAGTGATGGGGTCCGCAGAACAGGTGCATCAGTGGTGAGATTTACAGAGGATTGGACATATGTTCCAGTAAAATGTGTCCAGCTACCGCAACACTACTCTGCCCAGGCAGCAGAGTTAGTGGCCATAATTTTAGCACTAAAAGAAAGCAATGACAAAAGACTAACTATATATTCTGACAGTACATATGTCACATCAACTGTACACTCTGGGTTAATTAAGTGGCAGCAAAGAGGATTTAGAAGGGCAGACGACACCCCAGTGCAACATGCCCTACTACTTGCTGAACTAATTGAGGCAATTGAAGACCCCAAAGAAGTGGCCTTGGTGAAGTGTCAGGCCCATACAAACGGAGATTATCACATTTCCAAAGGTAATGAAACAGCAGACGCACATGTTAAACATGCTGAGTACTACGGGGAGATTTAGATCCCCCCAGAAAAAGAAAAAGATAAGGGGAGAGTGGGGGCAAGACAGATGCTAATGAATGATGGGTACACTCATATCCCTGAGAATGAAATAATGGAGATACAGACAGCGGCACCCATTGCAGAGAAAGAACTCTGGGTCAAAAGGGGACGCACAATGTCTGCCACAGATGCGTTATGGCGGCAAAACAATACAGGCAAAATAGTCATGACCCTGGCCTTATTGAAAACCGCCATGGCCGAACTACACCATCCCGCACACACAGGAAAAGAGGTGATTGCAGCATGAATTAAGGAGGGATGGTTCTGTCCCGAATTAAATTCACACGTTGCAAATTACATTAGTAATTGTCTTACTTGCCAACAGTTTACGGCCGGTCACACGCTGCAAGTGATCAAAGGTTTTATACCCTGGCCAGAAGGACCCTTCCTACACCTCCACATTGACATGATCAACATATGTCAAGGGTACAGATACATGATTGTGGTAGTATGTCCATTTTCACGGTGAATCGAAGCCGGTCCATGCTCCCATGCAGACGCCTTTAGAGCAGCAAAGTTCCTGGTGAGGGAGGTGTTCCCAAGGTGGGGTGTGTGCGAAGTATTGCAGTCAGACAATGGCCCACACTTCGCCAACGAAATGTTTCAGCACATAACTGCTCTCCTTGGCATCAAGCACAAGTTTGCATGTGCGCACCACCCACAGGCGAATGGCGTTTGTGAACACCTCAACGGCCTCCTAAAAGAAGAGATAGCAAAGATTCAGCAATCTATCAAGAAGAGCTGGCTCTACTGTCTCCCCTTAGCACTATTTGAGTTAAGAAACAGGCCAGGGTCGGATCACCACCTCACACCCCACGAGGTGGTGACCGGGCGCCAGATGCACCTCCCACTGACACCACCGTCAAGGGCCATAACAGATTTCCACTCTGTTCAAACTGTTTTTCGTGATGAAATGTACGAATATATAAATTCCTTGATTACCAGTGTCGCCTTTATCTCTCAACAGCTCGAGAGGACGTGGGGCGGGACGAAGACCACCCAACAAGAAGATAATACAATCGAAGGACAGGAACAAGCAGCACAGTGGACAGTAAGAGAAGGAGATCACGTCCTCCTTCGTAATTTCAATAGAAAGTGGAATAGCCCAAGATTTACTGGGCCCCACCAGGTTGAGAAAGTAACTACTAGAGCAGTGAAGCTACGGGATAAACAGGTCTGGACTCTCCTGCACGACATCAAGCCCTACAAAGATCAGACCCACCCTTGCGTCGACGAGAGGGCCAACGTAGCAGCAACAGCAACGGAAGACAACGCAGCAGCAACAGCAACAAAAGACAACGGTGGCACAGCCCCTGACCCCTCCCAAACTCCAGACACACCTAAGGACTCAAATGGACAATCGCCCATAGCCCACCCTATGGTCACGAGATCCCAGAGCAAACAAAACACTGCCCCGCCCAGCCCCGCCCCTGCCACTACCTAAATAAAGCACATTGTCTAACAAACTGTCATATTGCACCACACTTGTAGACACGTGCATGTTCTCTTTCTCTTTTTTGTCTCGCACATGCAGGTACCGCGTACAACTGTTTACGTATAAAGAAAAGTGAAGTAACTAACATTGCGTTTTGCCCAGGGGTAAATGCTGCCCACAGACGACGACACACCCGAAGCACTGTCACACCAATTTGTATACGTTATAAAAAGACCAAAATATTTAAAGAAGCGAAAAATACATGTGTATTACAACACGTTCCTTCTGGCCATAGAGCAATCATTCCCACATCTCCACGAACATTTACCAGCCCTAAGAGACAGGTTGCTAAAATACGCGTGGGAGCAGCTTTTCGCTTGGGCATTAAACGATTATTTGATAGGGAGAGCTTGAATACACAAAACTAAAAAAATTAACGCTTATTTTTAGAAATTTTCAGGTGGGCACCTATATCGTAAAAAAATAATAAACTGCAGGACCGCAGCAAAGGTAAGAGGAAAATGGCGGTGATATTAGCTATTGTATTAAATGTTATAGGTTTCTTGTTTATCACTAGTCTACTTGCTGCCACTGTCTGGCAGGCACACTATGCTTCTCATGTATTGGCTGCACACCCTACTAATGAACACCTCACCACAGCTGCAACAGGCACGGTGTCAGGTGGCACGAGTAAAGCAAGAGTAAATGGGGGGAGGATTAAACGTAGCACATCTGTTGATATTAATGGGGTTGACACATATCTTACAGATTCCGCACACGTCTCAAACAACATGTGGTATCAGCACATGTCCAAAATTGGAAAGGGGACAACTAAGGACAACTGCTATGTGTGCTCATTGATCCCATACGCCATGAGCACTTCCAGAACCTTTGTGGCTACTGAGGTACCAGCAACATCAGTAGAATGCCTGATATACCTGGCCCTGTTCCAAACAGAAGGACGATTCCAAGGGAGAATGTCAATAATACAGTGGAAGACGAGAGACACATACCCGTATGAAAATAACTTCATCAAGACACTTCACCTGTACAATAACTATTGGCAACTAACAGAAGGGCTCCAGTACGTGATGGATGGGCCAGGCAAAGGAGAGACGAAGGAAGTAACGCTGAATTACCTACCATGTGAATGGCGCGCAAGTGAAGTTGCTGGAGTAATGGGCTGCTGGGAAAGACCCCTACTGCTAATATATGGGAAGATATACATGAAATAAGGATGGACAGACGGGGTTGTGGGGAGCGAGATGGTAACACTGACGAAACCAAATATAGCGAAAATAGAAGAATAAAACAACAAATGTTTCAATGGGTGGATAAAGACAGCTGGACTGGTGACCTGGTTAGAAAAGGACGAAGACCCGGTATCCATACTTCTACTAACTGCACCAACACTATGTTATCAACACAACAGAGACGTACATGTCGGAAGGAACAGCAACTGCAAAAGGATAGGGACCATAACTAAGGAGGGTACCGGTACAGCGGTTTTAATGGACCACTATTGGGCCTGCGGAGATAAGGCATACCACAGCTTGCCGCCATCTTGGAACGGACTATGCACCATGGTACACATAAATGTACCATCTTTAGTGGTACCACAGAAAGATGTGAACTTGGTGAACTTCCCTAAGATGGATGAAGGAATAAAAGGAGGAAAAGATCTGTGACGAATGAAGGAGGAAAAGAAAATAACGGCACAAATATATTGTCAAGAGTAAAAAGACAAGGAGAGCCACTGATGGGAAACTACCTGTGGGGAAGATCCGAAACAGCTCTCAGTGACATTCCACCAGGACACAGACTGTTTAGCAGAGCGGCAATGTTCTTCTCATCAATAATACATCCAGGACTGCAGGCGTATGCAAATGCAAAATGGCTCCAAATAACAAGATGGGAGCTAATGATGAGAATAAACTCCACCGTCAATGGATTTAATGCAATAAAAGAAGAATTGAGGGCAGTACGAATGGTAGCACTACAGAATAGATATGTGCTGGATCTCCTTACTGCAATGGAAGGAGGAGTTTGTGCAAAAATTGGAAAATCATGTTGCACATTCATCCCTGCTAATGACGCAGATAATGGCACACTCACTGAGGCAGTATCACAACTTGCCAAGATGCACGCCAAGATGTAAGAAGAAGCTAAGGGAGTGAAGAAAGATGGCAGCTGGTTTTCTTACTTGTGGTCATGGATGCCATCATGGTTGTCAGATGGCCTTAAAATAATAGCTGGGTGCATAATACTGGGTATGGCTGCCCTTTTAGGATTAAGGTTGTGGAGAGCTCGGACAGCACGGACGACTGATGAAATGATGGAAATGATCGGCAAGCACGCCTTAATGCCAGCAGAAGACGACAGACACACGGATATAATAATAAAGGAAATAAAGGAAATGGAGAGATTGCACAAATATTAGAAAATGATTCGCACCCGCCGTCTGTGAAGGTAGAAAACCCAAGGAACCCAAAGAGCTTGTTGGGAAGTGGGTTGGGAAGTGGGTCTACTGCAAACCCGGTGGTGGATGTGTGAGATAAGAGAGCGGATAATTTTGTGGTCGACAAGGCGAATCTTTGAAACCTAAAGGCAGGTGAGTGTTGATGCCCTGGGACCACTTTGGGCCCTTTTTGCTAATATATTAGCAACTCCCCCCTCTCCCCCTCCCGAGCAGTTCCCGTGATTTCCGCACCTCCTCCCGCCTCCCGACCCACCCACCCCCGTGATTGGCTACTGCCGCCCAGCGAGTGTAGGCCTTGTCACCGGTCGCCTCGCCACCTCGCCACTTTGAATCCTAAAGGCAGGTGAGTGTTGATGCCCCGGGACTGCTTTGGGCCCTTTTTGCTAATATATTAGCAACTTCAGCTGCCCGAGTGCAGCCTGTTCCCCTCTCCCCCTCCCGAGCAGTTCCCGTGATTTCCTCACCTCCTCCTGCCTCCTGACCCACCCACCCCCGTGATTGGCTTCTGCCGCCCATCGAGTGTAGGCCTAGTCACCGGCCGCCTCGCCACTTTGAATCCTAAAGGCAGGTGAGTGTTGATGCCCCGGGACCACTCTGGGCCCTTTTTGCTAATATATTAGCAACTTCAGCTGCCTGAGTGCAGCCTGGTCCCCTCTCCCCCTCCCGAGCAGTTCCCGTGATTTCCCCACCTCCTCCCGCCTCCCGATCCACCCACCCCCCGTGATTGGCTACTGCCGACCAGCGAGTGTAGGCCTAGTCACCGGCCGCCTCGCCACCTCGCCACTTTGAATCCTAAAGGCAGGTGAGTGTTGATGCCCCGGGACCGCTTTGGGCACCTTTTGCTAATATATTAGCAACTTCTGCTGCCCGAATGCAGCCTGGTCCCCTCTCCCCCTCCCGAGCAGTTCCTGTGATTTCCCCACCTCCTCCCGCCTCCCGACCCACCCACCCGCCGTGATTGGCTACTGCCGCCCAGCGAGTGTAGGCCTAGTCACCGGCCGCCTCGCCACCTCGCCACTTTCAATCCTAAAGGCAGGTGAGTGTTTATGCCCCGGGACCGCTTTGGGCCCTTTTTGCTAATATATTAGCAACTTCAGCTGCCCGAGTGCAGCCTGGTCCCCTCTCTCCCTCCCAAGCAGTTCCCGTGATTCCCCCACCTCCTCCCGCTGATCGACACACCCACCCCCCGTGATTGGCTACTGCCGCCCAGCAAGTGTAGGCCTAGTCACCGGCCGCCTCGCCACCTCGCCACTTTGAATCCTAAAGGCAGGTGAGTGTTGATGCCCCGGGACCGCTCTGGGCCCTTTTTGATAATATATTAGCAACTTCAGCTGCCGAGTGCAGCCTGGTCCCCTCTCCCGCTCCCGAGCAGTTCCCGTGATTTCCCCACCTCCTCCCGCCTCACCCACCCGCCGTGATTGGCTACTGCCGCCCAACTAGTGTAGGCCTAGTCACCGGCCGCCTCGCCACCTCGCCACTTTGAATCCTAAAGGCAGTTGAGTGTTGATGCCCCGGGACCGCTTTGGGCCCTTTTTGCTAATATATTAGCAACTTAAGCTGCCCGAATGCAGCCTGGTCTCCTCTCCCCCTCCCGAGCAGTTCCTGTGATTTCCCCACCTCCTCCCGCCTCCCGACCCACCCACCCCCCGTGATTGGCTACTGCCGCCCAGCGAGTGTAGGCCTAGTCACCGGCCGCCTCGACACCTCGCCACTTTGAATCCTAAAGGCAGGTGAGTGTTGATGCCCTGGGACCGCTTTAGGCACTTTTTGCTAATATATTAGCAACTTCAGATGCCCGAGTGCAGCCTGGTCCCCTCTGCCCCTCCCGAGCAGTTCCCGTGATTTCCCCACCTCGTCCCCCCTCCCGGGACACCCACCCCCCCCAGATTCGCCACCTGACAATCAAACCTTACCTCCCCAGGGCAGCCCTCTGCCTGGCAGCTCCTGCGGCTAAGGTCCCCAAGGCAAAAGGCGGCTCCAATAGAGGTGGCTCCAAAAGATGTGTCTGCAGGTGTCAGCAGGGGAAGCAGATGAAGCCAACAGACACCAACAAAACTGTAAGTGTGGTATGGGTGGGGTGTAGAGCAATCACTCTACTCCAGAAAGCCCTTACCACTCTACCTTACCTTTCCATCACATAGATTGCTATTCAATTACAACATGCAAACTTAGCGAGATTTTGATCACCAATCTAAAGCTATCCCATACTGGAATGTAAGTGTTGCATTGAATGACGCACTAACACACTAGCCAATGTTAACATTTACCACACTTAATGAAATACTTAACCTTAACTTGCGTCGCATCTAGATAAAAATGTGAATGTTAGCATGTACCACACTTAGATGGAATATTTAACCTTAGTTGGCCCCGCATCTAGACAGATATTCTGAATCTTAGCATGTACCACAACTAGATGGAATTCTTAACCTTAGCTTGCGTCGCATCTAGATAGAAATGTGAATGCTAGCATGTACCACGCTTAGATGGAATCCTTAAGCTTAGTTGGCGCTGCATCTAGACATGGTATGGAAATTTGAACTTTAGCTTGCGTCGCATCTAGATAGAAATGTGACTGTTAGCATGCACCACACTTACATTTCTATCTAGATGCGACGCAAGCTAGGTTCAGAATTCTAAGTGTGGCACATGCTATCAATCACATTTCTATCTAGATGCAACGCAAGGTAAAGTTCAGATTTCCATGCTAGTGTGGCACATGCTAACAATCACATTTCTATCTAGATGCGACGCAAGCTAGGTTCAGAATTCTGATTGTTAGCATGTGCCACACTAGCATGGAAATCTGAACTTTACCTTGCGTTGCATCTAGATAGAAATGTGATTGATAGCATGTGCCACACTTAGAATTCTGAACCTAGCTTGCGTCACATCTAGATAGAAATGTGATTGTTAGCATGTGCCTCACTAGCATGGAAATCTGAACTTTACCTTGCGTTGCATCTAGATAGAAATGTGATTGTTAGCATGTGCCACACTAGCATGGAAATCTGAACTTTACCTTGCGTCACATCTAGATAGAAATGTGATTGTTAGCATGTGCCTCACTAGCATGGAAATCTGAACTTTACCTTGCGTTGCATCTAGATAGAAATGTGATTGTTAGCATGTGCCACACTTAGAATTCTGAACCTAGCTTGCGTCACATCTAGATAGAAATGTGATTGTTAGCATGCGCCGCACTTAGAATTCTGAACGTAGCTTGCGTCGCATCTCGATAGAAATGTGATTGTTAGCATGTGCCACACTAGTATGGAAATCTGAACTTCACCTTGCATTGCATCTAGATAGAAATGTGATTGTTAGACTGTGCCACACTAGTATGGAAATCTGAACTTTGGCTTGCACCGCATCTAGATAGAAATGTGATTCTTAGCATGCACCACACTTAGAATTCTAAACCTAGCTTAAGTCGCATCAGGATAGAAATGTGATTGTTAGCATGTGCCACACTAGTATGGAAATCTGAACTTTAGCTTGCGCCGCATCTAGTTAGAAATGTGACTGTTGGCATGTGCCACACTAGTTTGGAAATCTGGACTTTGGCTTGCGCCGCATCTAGATAGAAATGTGACTGTTAGCATGTACCGCACCTAGATGGAATCCCACAATTGCAAGGACAGCAGTGCCAACTAACCTACCAACTAACAATTCCATCCCTCTGCATACACCTCTTAAACTATAACTAAACACAACCACAAGCCTAAAACGCAGCAATCCGCACAAACTTCACAACAATGCAACAACAAAACAAACCACACAGACGTGCACAATAGCACACGACTACGGACCATAAAACACCCCAAGCCCAGCCAACGGACCCACCGGGCTAAGGCTGCCAACAGCACATCACTGCTCCCTTGCACTTTTTCAGCTTATTCCCACTAACCCACCCCTCTCCTTCCCTTTTTCAGAGCCGCCAGAGCGCCAGGGGACCACTTTGGTGGTGATAGTGCGCGGTACAAATGTCCTTTAACATTAACATTAACAGAGGGGGGAATGAAGTGGGAAAATGGGAAAACACCCTCCCCCCTCATTCTCATCCAGGCCCTGGCCTAGAGGATCGCGACCCAAGCACCCCCGGCGAGAGGAGTTTGACCCGTTAACCTCCTTATCAGACGACAAGGTACCATATGGTTGTGGACCACATGCACGAGGAGCCTGCCCACTACCATGCCCCGGTCATGCCGACGCCTGCGACATGGACCAGATTGACTAAAACAACAGCCGCAAAGCATCAACATCGTTAGTGATGCCATGACGACATAGCCAACAGACAAGAACACATGTACCACCATGCACACTGGTCACTCACACACCAACACACACGAAGAACATACTCAGTGCTATGACGTAGCGTACTGACAATACCCACGGACATGCATCGTTGTTATTTTTCACATAGGCCTCCTACAAGCACGGCAGAAACGCAAGATGCCTGAAGAGCTCGTGTATACGCTTGCAGACGCTTCATGCTACCCTACTCCCATACAGATGGCATCATATATATATCCACTACTGCTTGTGACACTCTGTCGTCCTACGGCACCCATGTTAGTAATTGTACATCGCCTCCCAGAAAAACTAGGCCCGAGTAGGCCGCAAGCAAGAGTCCTTAGGCCGGAGCCTCTAAGACGAAAAACCTTCCAGAGACGAAAAAGCAATGTGCTGACCATGCAGAAGGAGTCCCAGCGAGAGCCCACAGCCAAGGTCGTAATGTTGCAACCCACATGCCGAGCTCTCAGTGCCAAGGTTACACCTGCCGCCGCCAAGTACCCGTCTGGGCCGAAAAACAAATTAAATGCTTATAATCCTGCGCCAGCTACGGACTCTCCACAAGTGACCAAGCCAAACTGACAAGATGCCAAGCTCGCGAGACAGAAAGTCGCCGGGGTCCCACGTCTAGGACACAGGTTGCAACAACGAAGCAGCAAGTTGGATACCTACACCGATGGGAAAGGCGTGATCATCAGCCACTAGCAAAGACCAGTCCATTGTCCACCACTAACACATAGTTGCACAATGTTGCCAACACCAGGTACCTTGTGAGCTGGGAACAACAATGGTTTCAGTTAGCCAATCACCAAGGGTCCTCATGTATCCAATTTATTGTAGCAAGTGTTAGAGACATCCCAAGTGTGCCACCTGACCCGTCCTTATCCACTAATGTTCCTCCATATAGGCATCCATACTAACCCCACCACTCGGGGAGCCAACCCGAAGTGGCGATAGGTTTTGTGACGATTTTCCCAAGTGACGCGAGTAGCGTGTCATACCACAGTAAAAAGGGACTGCAAGCCCCACTAAGAACGAGAGCGTCTCCCCGGATGCATACGGGCGGAGAACGATCCCTGCCGTTACTATAATAAACAGCAGTAATTACTTTGCTCTTGTGTGTGCCTCATACTTCTTTTGGGACGCGGGAGGAGTTGGGGCCTCCCCAGCCCCGGAGGTCCGCGGATGGCTCTACCGGCCCCCGGGAGATCACCCCGACAAGGGTATTTATATTGGATTTAGTAGACCATGCTACTAGGTCTCCTGGAGCCATACCTATGAGGACTGTTACAGCTCAGGCTGTTGCTAAGGCCCTACTTGGTATTTTTACCAGGGTAGGTTTTCCTAAGGAAGTCATCTCTGAAAGGGGATCAAACTTTATGTCCCACAACATGCAGGCCATGTGGAAGAACTGTGGAGTGACTTACAAGTTCTCAACTGCCTACCATCCACAGACAAATAGATTGGTAGAGAGGTGTAACCGTACTATGAAGAGCATGATAGGTGCTTTAGAGGAACCCCTTAGAAGAAAGTGGGACCTTCTACTGCCATGCCTTCTATTTGCTTATAGAGACGTCCCTCAGGAGGGAGTTGTATTTAGCCCCTTTGAACTTCTCTATGGCCATCCAGTTATCGGTCCATTGGCCCTAATTAAGGAGGGGTTGCAGAGTGCTCCTTCCCCCAAGCCAGTGAGAGTCACTGACTATGTGTTAGGTCTCCAGAGGAGAATGAAACACATGCTGACAGAAGCATCTGATAACTTAAAAGCAGGTCGGGCTCTGGTGAACCATTTGCATGACCAGAAGGCCAACATGGTTGAGTTTACTCATGACCAGCAAGTTTTAGTTATGGTCCCTACAAGGCAGAGGGCCTTACAAGTAAAATGGATAGGACCCTTCAAGGTTGTGGGAAATCTTGGAGAGGTCAACTATCTGGTGGACCTAGACAATCCTAAGGAGGCCCCCAGGGTCTTTCACACCAACCGTCTAAAAGTTTATGTCACCAGACCAGAGGTGAGAGCTTTGCTTCTAGCTTCAGCTCAAGAGGAGGAAGAGAGTGAACCTCTACCTGATCTCCTCAGGGGACAACCTTTAGATGAGAAAATAGAAGGAGTTAATCTCTCTCTCTTCTAATCTGACACTGGAACAACAGGAGGAATGCAGATTTCTGTTAAATCGGTTTGCCTCCCTGTTTTCACTATCACCAGGCTTAACCCCTTGGGGCCAGCATGATATTCTCACTGGTGACTATTTACCTGTTGAAAGCAGAGGTTACAGGATGTCAGATAATGTCAGAACCCACATAAAGGAAGAGGTCAACAAGATGCTTGATCTCGGGGTAATAGAACCCTCTACTAGTCCATGGTCTAGTCCAGTTGTGCTAGTGTCAAAGGCAGGATCCAAGGAGTTGAGATTCTGTGTGGACTAAAGAGCTCTAAATGCAGTCAAAAAGACTGGTGCCCATTCTTTACCTAGGACAGATGATCTGGTGGATAAACTTGGTTCAGCCAAGTACCTCAGTACATTTGACTTAACGTCAGGCTATTGGCAAATAGCCCAGACAGACCATGCCAAGGAGAAAACTGCATTTTCAACCCCAGCAGGCCTCTACCAGTTTAAGGTAATGCCTTTCGTACTAAAGAATGCACATGCAACATTCCAAATGATGGTTAATCAAGTTCTGAATGGGATGGAGGACTTCTGCATGGCATACTTGGATGGCATTGCAGTGTTCAGCCCTACTTGGAAAGAACATGTTGACCACCTAGGATATGTTTTGCAGGCTCTTGAGCAGACCCATCTAACCATAAAGGCAAGTAAATGTCAAATTGGTCAGAGCAAAGTGGTCTACCTTTGTCATGAGGTAGGGGGAGGTGAAATAAGGCCGTTGCATAGCAAAGGGCAAGCTATACAAGAATCGGCCACCCCTACTACACAAACCCAAGTGAGAGCCTTCTTAGGGCTCACTGGTTATTACAAGAACTTCATTGAGAACTATGGGTCCATAGCTTCTCCCTTGATCGTAGTTTACTCACCCAAATTTTCTACAAGGGTCAAATGGAATGAGGAGTGCAACAAGGCATTTGACGGACTTAAAAAAGCCCTTTGTAAAGCTCCAGTTTTAAGAGCTCCCGGCTACAGCCACACCTTCAGCTAGATGAGAAAGGTAGGGAACACCCAATCTGCTTCATCAGCAGGAAACTGAAGGAACCTGAGACGAGGTGGCCAACCATAGAACGTGAGTGTTTTGCCATTGTGTGGTCTCTGAAGAAGTTTAGACCATAATTGTATGGATCTACTTTTGTGATTCAGACTGACCACCAACCCTTGAGATGGTTAATGCAGATGAAGGGGGAAAATCCTAAATTGTTAACAGGGTCAATCAGCCTACAGGGGTTTGATTTTACCATTGAACACAGGTCAGGGTGTAATCACCAAAATGCTGATGGTCTCTCCTGATTGTTTGAGCGACTGGAGTAAAGAGTCATCCAGGGGTGGATTCAATTATCCTGTCCCTTAGTCTGGGGGGGACGAGTGTTAGGGAGAATTCTCATAAATGTGATAATTCCCTTCAGCTTAGAGACCCCCAGAAACTTTGTTGGATTTTGAGGATTTGATTTTTCTTACCTGGAAAGAGCGTTAACCTTTTTTCCCCACTCTTTCATGTATTTTGATATG
This sequence comes from Ambystoma mexicanum, assembly GCF_040938575.1. Classification (NCBI taxonomy): domain Eukaryota; kingdom Metazoa; phylum Chordata; class Amphibia; order Caudata; family Ambystomatidae; genus Ambystoma; species Ambystoma mexicanum. Next base: position 1,370,484,380 of record NC_090933.1, on the reverse strand, counting down.
TGTTTTACATTTGTGTTCTTTGACTTTGGAGTTTTAAGATAACTCCGTGGGCATCTTTTCATGTTTGTTACACAGCACCCTCAGTGCAGTGACACAGGGATGTCTTTGTAGACTTCCCAAAGGTTTAAATACCTTATCTGGGATAAACTATTGTTTCCCAGAGAATGTAAAGTGAAATTGATTTTACTAGTTGTTAGGGAGAATTCTCATTTATGGCTATTTTCCCTCACCTAGTGAGTCCCCCAGCAGCTTTGCTAGATCTCTGGAGTTTATTTTTTCCACTTGGTAAGAGTGAGAGATTTTCCCACACTCTTCCCTATATTTTGCTATCTGTTTCTACCTGTTTTTGTGATTGTGGACTCTGAAGTACACCACTTCAGTAGCCCCCTTCTTTTAGTGTGTTGCACAGCACCTTCAATGCCGTGGCACAGGGTTGTCTTTGAGACTTCACTCGACTCCATTTCTGAGGTGACTACTGTCCCCCAGAAAAGGGTAAAGTTACCATTAACTTTACTTAGTCAATTTACCACAGATCCAGTACACCCCATCTTCCATGGAGTACTGGAAAGGGTTAACTCGTATCCCTTTTTATCTGTACCTCCTAGAGCATTGTTTCGCTCTTTTAACATTTAGACTTGGCTGGTGGCAGTGGTATCTTCCCTAACTTTTCTACCGCGATTATATTAGATAAACATGGTACTGTTCTTGGCTATTATATTAGCCTCGAACATAAACCCACTTGACCAAATCGTCCTTCTTTTGGCTCCGGTTGGGTTTATTCGCCATTTCTTTTTGTTAAAGTCCTTCTTGTGTTTTACTTTGCGCGGCAAACTAGGTTCGCCTTCTTTGTTCACCGTCCTTTGGTGGGCTTTCTGTTCAGAAGCCCTCCAACAGGCACCTGGGTGTCTAGGTGGGCTGAATGTGAGGGAGGGGTGTAGTCACCCCCTGCACAGGGTATCCTAGGAAACCCAAGTCGCACTTTGTCATGATTGGCCAGGGTAGTTGTCCGGGCTGGACAACCACCCTGCTGGGTGATTGACAGCCAGGCTGTGTGAATGGGGGTTTTTCGCATAAAAGGCAGGTCTCTTGAGCTAGAAGTCTGAGAGTCGCCACTGGAACTACAAGGAACCGAAGAGAAGCGGAGAGCACGATGGCTGCTGCAACTACCCCGTCCTGGTGAAGCCCTGCTGCAGTCCTGAGCTATCTGCCCTTCAACGACTCAGAGAAGATCCAGTCCGGAGTCTTCTTCCCTTGAGCTTGGTGGGGATAACCAGCTCATCTTCTACAGCCAGAGGCTCCTCTTCCGTGGTCGAAATCGCTGCACACTGCTGTAGTGGTCCGGATAGCCACCTGAAGAGCCTCTCCTGTTTTTCAGGAGCGCACCTTTTATTCCTTGTCGCTGCTGCCGGCCTCATCCCTGTGTGGTGCAGACCCCCTTCAGACGTCCTCCTTCACGATGAAGCTCCAGGAATCATGGGTCTGCGGGAAACCAAGAGCAACAACTGCCAGGGCACCAAGTGCACCATTGGAACAAGGTACTGTGTTCTGTTGAGGAAACTGGGTGAATCCCTTTTTCTTCATTTCCAAGGCTTGCCCTTGTCTTCCCTCCTTCTTATAACTTTTGCTTCCGAACCTTGACAATATCGAAGTACTTTTGGCTACGTTGAATCGTGAACTGTCTGACCGTGTGATCTTCAGCAACTGGCCCCGGTGTCTTTCGCCCTGGCTCGGGCCCTTTGACTTTTGGACTCCTGTCTCTGAATGATTCTTGATTCTGCCTGCCTAATCAAAATATTGCCGGTGATGGTTGCCTCCAACTCCCTCAGGGTATCTCAGGTGCTAAGTGTTTTTTTGCCCTGGTAGCATTTCATGTCACGGACACGCGTTTGATTAGTAGACCGAGCTGTCAAAAAGTGATCGCAATTGTATTCGCGGTAACGTGTTTTGTTCATAACACCGGTTCATTCAAACACAGGGTACTTACCTTGAGACTTACGGTACAAAGTGAATTGGTAAGTTGTAGTATATTTAACATGTGTTTTTTTATTTGAGTTTAATAGAAGTGTGGTGTTTATTACAAATGGTTTAAAAATAAATGTACTTATATTTTTCTACCTGAAACCTTGAGTCAGTGTTTGCTTGAGTCACAGTAAATTGTGGTCCCTTTGTGTAATCTCTGCTACTGCTCATATACTCTTGAGATAAGCCTGGCTGCTCCGCCACTGCTACCACTCTGACTTAGTAGTACAGGCTTGTACCAAAGGTAAAACTTGTATTGCCACCTGTGGTCTTAATCGTGTGGAGTGGTCCCTAAGGGCACTGCACAGGATTCTGCCTAATACTAGTCTTTCCAAATTCCTAGACCCAGCACACACCATCGTACAATGCAGTGTTGGAGGGGTTACACAGTATCCCTTGCGTCTAAAATACTCATGTAGCAGTCAAATGCTACCCTTTACTATTGAAAAGGCTGGTGGCAGTGGTTTTATAATGAACTACCATGATTTTTCTCGACCGCGAACACCGGTAGCGAAAAATCACGGGAGCCATGTTTTTCAAGATGGTGCCTTAAGCCCCTTTGTTTAAACGGGTCCCGGTCTGTTTTTTTCACTGTTTTCTTTTTGGAAAGGTCTTTCTAGTGTTTGTCTCTGCGCGCCAAACCAGGTTTGGTCCCTTTGTTCGTGTGCCTTGGGCAGGCTTCAGGACTGAAGACCGCCTCTGGCGTCTGAGTGTCTGGGGTGGGCAGGAAGTGAGGGAGGTGCCCGAAACTCCCTGTGCTTAGTCTCCTAGGAGACCCAAATGCACTCTGGTGTAATTGGCCGACTGCCGGTCCGGCAAGGACAGCCACCCTGCTGGGTGAGTGAAAGCTAGGCTGGAATGAATGGGAGAAAACTGTTTAAAAGGTGAGTTTCTAGGACTGGAAAGCAGAGTCGACCACTGGAATGAAAGAACCGAAGACGAGCTGGAAGAGGACAGCTGCTGCAACTCCTGGACTGTTGGTTTGCCCGGTGAAGCCCTGCTGCAGGTCCGAATTACCAAACTCCCTTCGACAGAGAAGCTCCTTCGAGGACGGCTTCTTCCTTTGAGTTGGTGGGACCAATCAACTCATAAGACACCTGGATACCATTCTCAATGATGGTTAGGATTGACATGGGAGAGGGACACCAGTTTGTGTTCTTGAAACTACAGCTAATGGAACTGAAGTGACTCCATTTTGTTTTCTTTCTTCGATGATCCCGTGCAGTGCATGATTCCCCTGAATCCTCCCTCTTGTCCCCACCACTGAGGCTCAGGAACAGAGAGATCCACAGGACCTGCCAGGAACCACGACTTCAGCAGCATTTGTTTCTTCATACAGAAGGTACTGTGCCAACTCGATTGAGAGAACGCCACTCTCGCAGTGAAAGTTCGTGAAACTTTCCCAATTTACAGGCCTAATCAGCTTGTGACCATCGTATGATCCTTTTTCGCCTAAACTACTTCTAAGACCTTTCGCAAAGACTTTACCTTTTGATACCAGAACTGCTCTTTCCTATCCAGAACACTTGCCCATTGACTTTGGCCTGGCCTATTGACTTGAACTGAACTCTTCTGGTGAACTGAAACTATTTGCACTGCCTAGAAAGTATATGTGATCTATTTGACTTACTTTTGTCCTTTTTGCTCACTGCTAAGTAATTGAACTGCCATTTTGCTCCTATTTTAGGGGAGCTCAAACTGCCTCAAAAGCATTCTAAATTATTGGGCCTCATTACGAGTTTGGAGGTAGCCATACCCTTAACAAGGGCATGGCTACCCTCAAACTGGAGTCCGAGTCCCGCAAAAGGGGACTTACCGGGCCATTCCAACCTTGGAGGGCCCGGTAATTCCCTTTCACGGGACCCGGAGCTGGTACGTCCCATTCCTATTTGAGCCCCCATAGGGCTCAATGGGAATGGGGAGGATGGTAGCAGTGGTACCGTTCATAACGGTACCAATGCTACCATCCTGGTCTGCTCGCGGGTGCCGCACTGCACGCCTGGTCTGACTGAGTGTTCTTGTCTGTTGTAGAGTTTAGTGAGAGGAGTTAGTGATGAAGTCCTAGAGATGACCGATGTGATTAAAGGACACGGCACCTATATTGATTTTTTGCAAATAGATGTCTATGAAACAGTAAAACTCTTGTACCTATGGGGCCTCATTATAAGTATGGCAGTCTGGGAACAACGGTATCGGTAAGCATGCCGGTACTGTAATTCCCAGACCGCTATATTACGAGCAGTGTTCGCGGTCGGTGACGGTGCCGGTGCACCCGACGTCCCCATTCCCATTAAGCCCTATGGGGCACAAATGGGAATGGGGACTGACAGGCACCAGCCCCCAGCAATGCAGGAATTACTGGATCCAGCAATGTCGGAATTACCCGGTAATTCCTCATTGACGGGTGCCGTAAAAAATGCAACTCTGGCAGCAGCCGTGCCTGTTTTACAGGCACGGCTACCACCAGGGTTATAATGAGGCCTATGGACTCTGAATTTCCTATGTCTGCTGTTTTGTTATAGGGGAAGACTTCCACAGATTTGTTAATTGCAGTTTGATCCAAGATTGAAGACTTGAGATTCAAACTAAAATTAGGAGTGTTTAATTAAAAAAAATGTTAACACAATGAAAAACTCAGGTTGATCAATTCTGTGGGGATATTTTAATAAAAATGTTTAATTTTGTTTTTTAGGTTCGCCCTCGAGTGAGGTACTTAGGGATTCTTAAAAAGCTGCTTCATAGATGAAAAAAGATGATTTTATTGGGTTTCTCTATCCACAGGATGTTAAAAAAGACAGTACAAATAGACGTATTTCTATTGTGTACTTGTGTTCATTTATCTTGAAGGTAGCGTCCAGTTTTTTTCGGTTTTGCTTCAGGGTTGAAATTTCCCATATTCCTCTTCTGTTCTGGTCTTTATCATTGTTTTCTCAGAATAAGGGTACACTCAAGTCTGAGACCCTGTTGTTGGTCCTTTTTGTGTTTAGTAATTAAAATCAATGCCAAGATTATGGGCCTCATCATGAGTCTGGCGGTGACCCTTAAATGCGGCGGTAGCGCTATTACTGCCGCATTTAACAATTCCGCCAGATCATGGCCTTGGCGGATTTCCCCCCAGCTCTCAGCAGGACAAATTTGCTGATTTTTGTCGCTATTACCGCCAGTGGGAAATCCTCTGGCGGTATTAGCGCAAATTTTCCCCATTGGGCCCAATGGGAATGAGGGATTCCCGAATGGGCCCAAGGGGGAATGGGCAATAACCGTTCTGCCAAACCCGTGATCCGGCGCTAAATCCGGGGGGTTTGGCGGTAGGGCTAATAGCGCTGGCGGTAATACCCAACTCGTGATGAGGCCCTGTGTATTAAATAGAGATATGTGTTTTGTACAACACCCGTAGCCCCTGACGAATTTCCTAGTATTGACCCCACTGAAAACCTAAGGAAAGAAACATGTTGGGCACATTGTTAATATATGTTTTATATGCAGTGAGTATGTATTTGGGATGATGAAAACGGTATGAATGGGATGTAAGTGGAGCAGTGCTTTTTGAATTAGGTATGTCCAGAGTATATTTGCACAGCACCAGTCACTTTAATAGCAAAAAAACAAAATAAGATTGTTTCACTGCCTGACAGTGGAGTAGGCGTAGAGGCAATAGCACAGATTGCTGCTTATTCATTCATTACTTTTTGCATTTTAAGTGTATTGTGTATGGTGACCATATTGGTAGCAATGTTTCTTTATTACTTTTTCTTATAATTAAAATCTGTATTTTTTATATGAGAGAGTGTAAGAAGCACTCCCCCGAGTGCTCATTACTAGAGTGGGAGAGCCAGGCGGGGCTCGGGCCGAGGACCTCAATTAAGTCCAACCAAAGGAAGGAGCCCACTGCCCCTGGAAAGCTTGCACCCTCCTGCGACACACCTGCTTGGCTCAAGTTTAAAGCGCATATTTCAGTCTTTTTATCTGCATGAAAACCAACAGGATTCCAAGCTGCAGTGAAGCCTGACAGTGGAGCAGCATTTGCCACACCTTGTTGCAGCTTGCAATACGGTTTCCCATCTCCATATATACAAGAGAAGGATACGTGTGCTTGTGGTCATGGGGGGCCTGTAGGCATTTAAATGGATGATTTCAAAAGGGGCTGTGCTGCTTCCATGTACAGGGCTCCCTTTTGTTGTTGTCCTAGTGAAGCAATGTGTTACCTCTCAACATCCTGCTGCAATGCTCCCCAGACAAATGCCACCCCTCTCAGCAGCCCAATAGATGCTGCAGGCGTGCTGCTCATCACTTCCTTTCTTAAATGGGGCATTCAAAGTTGGAGTTATTTACAAGTGATGGTGCATATAAGAGACCATTGTTTTGGACAAGACGATGGTAATGTTTCCTTGTTAAGAACTACTGCAAAGGGACATTTTTATTTTGAAAGCACACACAAAGCACAAGTTAGCAGCATAAATCTATGCCCTCCTGGACAATTGCACACACTGCACAAAAACAGTTTAAAACTGTCTGCCTTATTTTCACATGTTCATATTTAACACGTCAACATTTTTTATTTTAGGTAGAATGTGCCGTTTGCCTCACATTAATGTAGCATGTCCTTTTCAAACATCGAAACACAAACTGGTAACCTTTTTATTATGAGTCTAAGGGCCTCATTACGAGTTTGGCGGCAGCCATGCCCTTATTAAGGGCATGGCTGCCTCCAAACTTGTATCCGAGTTCCTTGAATGAAGAATTACCGGGCCATTCCAACCTTGGAGGACCCGGTAATTCCTCATTCAATGTACCCATCCCCATTCCCATGACCAGACGTCCAGAGCGGGTCCCGCAAGGGGACCTCGTAATAGGGCAGAATGGGTTTAACGGCACCGGCAGCTATACCGGCGCCGTTAAACCCATTCCGCCAGGGTTGTAATGAAGCCCTAAGTCTTGAAAGTGCATTTTCAAAATACACAGGCCATTTTGTGCCTTCTGTTGAATTGCATTCTGGTACTTGTAGTCTTCCATTCAAGGCGGGGGAATAATGCGACAATTGTAAACTTTTTGCCTAGCATATTTCTATAAGGATTTATATATTTGTGTGATCACTTTACTATGGTTCGTGTAAAGGGACGTCATTTCACCGAAATGACTGGGCTAGCGGTAGTGACATCGCATGAACGTTGACATCTGATGATATCACAGGAAGTGGTGTCATTTGATCCCGCCCGCAATTGGAATCACAGAAAGTGATGGCACACAACCTTTCACCCCTTGACAAAACAGGAAGTGGCATCAAGCACTGTTCGTCAGTACACTAAGAAATATATACTTAAGATATCACTGTAATATGATAAAAATGTCATACAAGAATCGATCACCACATATAGCATTAATATCAGTGTGTGTAGGCCCATATTGCCTAATTGCTGTGAATGTAAGCATTTGCACTTACTTTGGCTAGCCTGCAGCTACAGTCATCTTGAGCTTCCGGACAAAGCAATACAAGCTGCTCCTGCTTGGTGTTGGCGTGCTCTGGCCAGAATGGCCATCCGCCTCACAATCCTGAGCTGCAGGATGGGGAAACCTGGCATAGAAGAAAATGGCAACGCGTGGTCAGTGTGCACAAATACACAAAAAACGATTGCAATGTGCGCCTAAAGAAAAAAGAGGAAAAGCACCATGCAGCAAAAGAGACAGCAACACTTAACTATAGTTGCAGCTTATAGGCAGCGCTTAAAGCACTGCTCTGTTGTGTTGTGTTGGGAAGGGGGCAGCCCTGTCCCACCCTCCTAGGCGCTTTAGAGTGAGCCGATCATTCAAAGCACAATGATGGGCCAGGGGGGACGGGGATTGTGAGAGGGACACCTCCCAGTTTAACAGGACCATATTCCAATGTAACCTAATATAGTCTATCCGCATAGTACAGCATAAGGTGCGAGAAGCATTGCTATTTTGTGTAGATACTAGTAATTATAGGTAGAAGGAACAGCCACACAGTAGATGCTTAATTGCATGCACTAGGCCTAAAATCACAAGTCAAAGGAAATCCCCAGCCATGCCTGTCTCCAATGAGGACAGTCCACACCCTCAATCGCCACAATGCCTATTCATTGTTGTAATAGTGTTGCAAAGATGTTCGGGAGGAATGTGCCCTACAAGGCTGTGATCACAGACGGGCGCCTGGTGTGCATGTTATCTCACACTGGCTAAAGCATGACCAGGCCCTTCCTCAGGCGTCCGTAAGTTATAGACCACATAAATGACTAAACCTTAATATCCCTGAATTCCATGATACCAGGTGCCCTTTGACCACCAACCCCAAAGTAACAAGTCCTGAAATGTTCAAAGAGGACGGACAGGGCACATCATTGAACGACAATCGTGTGATTTGTATTGCGAGGTGCTGAGAGGGATACATTACAGGTCAAAACGAGGGTGGAGACCTTGGAGCCAGATGGCGCAGATGAGAGTGAGTGAAATGTGTGTGTGAAGGTTAGAGTGCCCCAGAACCTCCTTTGTGCTCGTTTTAATTGTATTCTCTCTGGTGTGAGCGTTCAGGGGCGTGTCTTCAATTGATGACCCCCAACGTGATCCAAGCGCTTCGGTTCTTAAAGAGGTTTCCAGGCCGCTTCTCCACCTACAGCGACCAGTTCCGAAAAAACATGTCTTCCGAGTGGTTTAGCAGGAGCCATTTTAACCTCTTAAGTGCCAAGGGCGAGGTATCTCGTCCTTCACATTACCTCCGTAGTGCCTAGGACGAGATAGCTCATCCTTTTCGGCACGTTGTTTTGAGTGATCCCTGCAAAGCAGGGATCGCTCAAGACTGTAATCCAACCCCCGGGCTATGTGAGGGGGAGGCCCCCCCCTCACTGCCAGGGGGCTGGATTACCTTCAGTTTTACATCAGCGTGCGTAATGCACGTCGGCGTGAAACTGAAAGTAAATTCACAGCAGCAGCCATTTTCGGCTGCTGCGGTGAAGAAAGAAGGTGAGTGCCCTTCTTTGTCCGCCTCGATCTCCGGCTGTATTTCAAGCCGGAGATCAAGGCAGGTATCGTTGGAAAGGGGAGATTCTCCCCTTTCCAGTGATACCTTGTGTGACAGCATTGCTGATCACGGATCGGGCGCAGAGCTCGATCCGTGGTCAGCAATGACCACTGAAGCACCAGGGATCTGTTTTGGGAGCGGGGGAGGGGGGCTGCTTACTAGGTAAGCGGCCCCCTCTCCCCCAACCCCCCCCAAAGCATGGCGCCACAGCGCTGGAGACCCCTGAGGGCAGTGATCATCTGCCCCCAGGGGTGAAGATAAAAATAAAAAAATAAAACATTTCGAAGGAAGGGGGGAGGTGGGAGGTGGTTTGGGGCCCTGGGGCCCACTAGCCACCAGGGATATTGGAAAAAGTGGTGTCGTTGGAAAGGGGGGATTCTCCCCTTTCCAACGACACCATGTAGGACGCATTGCTGGTCACGGATCGGCACAGAGCGCTCGATCCGTGACCAGCAACCCACTAGATCAGCAGGGATATGTTTGTGACGTGGGGGGAAGGGGGGCTGCTTACAGTAAGCAGCTCTCTCCCCCCCTGGCACATATGTGCACAACCCTGGGGGCAGATGGCTGAACATCTGCCTCCAGGGAAGGGGTAAAAAAAAAGAATAAACAAAAAAAAAGAAATAGAACGGGGTGGGGGGCCTGGGATTTTTTTGCGCCCCTGAAATGGTGGTGGCCCTCACCCTCCCACACCAAGTGGAAAGGGGGGCCACCCCTTGTAGCCCTCCCTGGGGGCAGATTTATGCCCCCAGGCAGGAGTACATGAGGTGGCCCCCCCATCCAATTGAGGGTTGGAGGGAGGGCCACCAGGAATAAGTGTGCAGGCCCCCCAAAGGATGGGGCCTGCAGGTTAGGGCCCCCCTGGGGGCAGATGGCTGATCATCTGCCCCCAAGGAAGGGAGCAAAATAAAAAAAATAAAAACAAAAATAAAAAACAAAGGGAATTTTGGGTGGGAGTGGGGGACCACTAGCCACCAGGGATATATTTTACAGAAAAGGGGGGTGGCCCTCTCCCCCTCACCCCAAGGGGAAATGGGGGCACCCCTTGTAGCCCTCCCTGGGCTGGGGGCAGATATCTGCTCCTAGGAAGGGGCATCTGACCCCATGGAGGGCTGCATGAGATGCCCCCCCTGCATTTGGTGTGGGGGCGTAGAGGGTCACCCCATTACATTAGAAAATTACCTGGCGGTTTAGGGTGCCCCTCAACCCACCCTAAAGTGTAGTGTACCATTTTCAATTTTTTTCTTTGTTCACGAAACTTGCCTTGGCGCAGAGGGGCGCATTGGTGTGCCAATCTGGCCCCAGGGTGCCCAAACCTTACTGCCCCACCCATCGGGGGTCCTGTCCCACACATTTTTTGGTGGCCCTCTCCCCCCCCCCACCCCAAATGGAGGGGAGGTGTACCTCACGCAGGTTTCCCTGTTTTCCTTGGTGGCTTGGACACACGAGGCCCATATCTGTATGGTGTGCCCGTCTGGAGAAAGTGTGAAATTCAGGTGTCAAAACAGAATTGGGGTTCCCTGTGTTTTAGGCTTTCCCCTTGGCACCCAGGTTGGTGCACCCACACATTTGAGGTACCGTTTTCATCGGTACACGTGTGGAAACGCGGGAAGGTATAACATTTGTTGTGTTTGTGTGGTTTTCATAGCGTTTTGACCCATTTGCTGGTGCCCTTTGTCACACAACCCTTTATTTCCCAAATGTGACCTACATTTAGTCGCTGCTTTAGGCGCCATACACTTTTGTAACTTGCACAAGTCTCCTTCCCTTGAAAAGGTCTGCCTGTGCTCTTTCAAAAAATGTATGCTTGCCATTGCTCACCACATTGGTTTTCCCGATTTACACATGCTAAGGCTCAGTGTTTGGCTTGTGGTAATGCTTGTTTTGTAAAACACTACAAAATATGCGTGCTTTCCTAACTGCAAGAGTCGGGGGATTGTAGCGGAGCATTGCTTTTCTCAACATTCATAGAAGCCATTCGTGTACCAAGCCAACCATGTCCAACACATACCTTTTTTCAGTCATTTTTCTGCTTTTCCTCCAATATGTGGCATTTTCCCCTGCCTAGTTGTTGCCCGACCTACGCAAATCACCCCTTCCTAAACTTGGAATTTTGTCTACTTTTCAGAAATATATGCCTTTCTGTCCTCCAATTCGGCTTTCCCACCCTTTTCTTCCATTGCGTCCATGCATGTCCAATTGGCCAAAATCGCCAAGATCGCCTACCTCTCACAAAACGGTTGATGACCACATCAAAATAATGTGTATTTGTTCCCACTCAACCTGTTCTTGAAAGCCAAGAAATTGGGGAATTCAACACAGCAAACCATTTGGTCTTAGCTTTTACAAGGAAAAAACGACAGGCTTCTTTGTACCTCATTTTATTCGCATTTTTTGAACAAACACAAGATTTTCGCCTTTTTGGTTATTTTCTCTCCCCTATACAGCAGCCTAGGATTCCTGGGTGGCGTTACAACTGCCTACATGTGGGACAAAATGGAGTCAAACAAAAAAGTTACAAGGCATTGAATGGTCACAAACCGAAATCACCAAAAAAGGCCTTGGCACTGGGGGGAAATACCCATGGCACTTAAAGGGTTAAGAGAAGTCCTCTCTGCTCTTTGAAGTGGGCCGTGGCTATGAGGAGAGTGCAGGCCGGTGTTGGAACCCTGTTGAGCGGTTCGGATGAGCACACACATGTGAGTAACCTCTTCTAAGAGATAACAAGTAGGGCACAGATGCATGGGGAAGTGTGAAAGGCCTGAATACATGGAGAGTGAGGTCGTCGATGTGACATGGATGAGGTTAGGGATATTTGTTGTTAAAATGTGTACTAGGAAGAGAGTTTTCGGTAAGGCAGGGAGCCCCTCCTCGGAAGGGGAGGGAAGGTGGAACCACAAGACATTATATTATTTAAGGGAGGAATACAGAAATAAAAGCGAGTGGTCTCATAATAGGCCTGGAAGTAGTGGTCATCCTGCTAGTTTATTATTTTATTGTATTTGTGTTTTATTGAATAAAGAGTAGGCCCTAGATGGGGCGGTAAGTGTGTGCATCACGGTGTGGTATGGTATTGGATGGTTTATGTGTTGATTTTCTTTGTTTTTGTTGTTACAAGCAAGCTTCAGCATGCGTGGTGCGTTACTGCGTCTTTGCAGGGTCAGTAAGAGATAGACACCACTAGCATGGGGGGCTGGAACAGCAATAGAACACGTGTATAAGACCCTGCCACTGTATCGTGCCAGGGTGGAAAAATATAAGCTGTGGATTGCGGAGACATGAGGGGGAGGGGTGCCCTGCACATGGCCAGGGTAGGGCTCACACACCAAGAGCATCTTGGAACACATGTCCACATTTTCAGGAGCTAAATATAAGGGGAAACAGCTACAGAATAGATCTCTGGCGTATGTTTGAAGACGCAGAAGATCAAGGGAACAGAGTAGAGGCACAGAGACATAAAGATGGGAAGGGCAAGAAGAGGGAAGGAGAGGGCGGGACGCCAGTGGTGTGCAGGGTATTATATCCCTTGACAGCATATCCCTGAGAAGGGTACACCAATCCAAGCTATGTACCCATTGCAATAGGGACCCCTTCTGCTGTGGAAGGGTCCCATGCAGCACCAGCAACAACGCTGGCTACCGCTCCCCCACCTGTGTATATTCACCCGCCTAAATTACTGGCATCAGTGGGTTACAGGTCAAGGGAGTTTGAGGATAGACTCACAGGATTGCTAACAGAACTAAGAAGGATACAGAGCAGTACAAGAGCAGTAAGGGATATAGGGGCATCGAGAGAAGGGTCGGGAGAATGGAAATCAGGGGAAGTGCTGCTTACGATGGACATTGATGGAATAAGACATGTAGGTGTTGAGAAAGGAAGAAGCCCGGGTGGGTGGATAATCATGGGAGAGGAAAATACAGTGTTGGGAGAGAATGTGGAGGAAGAGGACAATTATACATTTGCTGAGGGTTAGAGCAAAGGAGAAGGAAGGGGTGGAGAGGCGGGTGAGAATACCCCCCAAGTAGAAGGTCTGTGGGCCGGGGACAGGCTGAGGAAGACGGCTGGCCGGATGGCGTTAATAAAGAGGAGAAGAGGCGTTGTGAAGAAGGGTGTGGTAAGTAGGGCAAAGATGCAGATGACCCTCATACATAAGGGGGCAGGGAGGACACAGTATGTGCCCTGAACCCCAAATGGATATGAATAATTTAATTACCGCGTAATGCACTACATTTTCATGATAGTGAAGGTGGGAGGGGATGGTAAAGAAGATGAAACTGGGCAGGGGATTCAGTCTTCCTGCGTATATGTATAAAGTGTTTTTTTACGTGTGTTCGAGCAATTTCTTTTTGTATTTTCCCTTTATATGCATTTCTGTTTGCCTGTCCTCACATTTTTACAACATTCTGGTCAATGCTTCTTGCACAGTGTAAAAGAAAACGGAATTGCCAATGGCGCTCAAATAAATGCCATTTCTATGGAACCATTGCATATTTTGCGACCTCATGATCTCATACTAGGTGGAGAACATGCCAGCAGTCTGCATAAACTGACGCATAATTCTGCTTATAACTGACCTTCCGACCTCTGGCTGGGGACAAATTACACCGTCATGGACCCACACTGCTTTTGGTGTTATGCATTAGAAAACCACTTTGGCAGTAAGAAAAATGTGCATCACTGCGGTCAGCAACCTCTTCAGGAGACGGATTAATCGTCCACACGACATGTAACCCAAATGTGCACTTCAATAGTGCGCCACGACACAGTCCAAGTTCATGACGGACGCCACATATCTGCAAAGGCGAGCCATCCCGCCGAATCTGCAGGATGGTTTGAATGCAATGATACTTCCATTACTCTAAAGCAGAGATTACCAGAAAATCTTGCAAATGCCTACTTATTATTCTTGAAACCAAAATGTACTCACTGATTTACAGAATTATAATAACCTACTCCCCAACACTGACTAGTACATATATAATTGCAAAAAATAAATTACCTTCTACTCTGTGGAACTGGAACAACTTAGCATACAGCAACTATCCAACAAATACATCAGTTTGCCTGCTATACAATTTGTTTCCCCAAAGGACCCAATGATTACAGTCACAAAAACAATAAGTGTAGAAACGACACACTAATATTGTTTCCTACATAGTACTTAAAAACAAAGTACTGAGTATGAGGGTTTAAAACTGTCCTCAGTAACCTCTGAAACCTCCAAATACTAAAATAAGGCAACAACTGTCTAACAATACCCATGCCAATGCAAGAAATACGCAAATATTATTAAGTACACCCATACTGCTGCAACAGCACTTCACAATATTGAAAAATGTAAATGTACCAACAAGAATACACCAGTTTCTGAACATGCCCTGCACAAATAAGAAACTGTAAACAGTTAGAATACACCAAGTGGTATCTAACTGCAACCCTAATACTTACAATATTACTTACAGCATTCAAACTGCCAAACTCAACCTTCAGCAACCACAATGCTACAAACAGACCCTCAACAATTTCCAAACTATCAACAGTTAGAATATGCCAACGGGTATCTAACTCCCCAAACAAATCTGCAATATCACAGTGCAATGGCCCAACACTTATAAACCATCAGCAACAACCAAACTCATAAAGAAATACTGCTAAAAAGAGGAAACAAATCAACAGTTAGAATATGCCAACTGGTATCTAACTGCAAGCAAACTACCACAACTTCCAAAAGACAAATCATACATCACTTCAATTCCTACTACTGCAACAGTGCACCTCAAACATTGCTGTAACTAGTGCACACGTCACTACAATGGACTGTGCAACATAACAACATATGAATGTAGAATGTTTTTTTTTTATCTTGCATGGATTTCTTTTCCTACAGACCCAATCATTATGCAAAGAAACACAGGAACTGCGAATCATTGCACAGTACACTTGTTCAAAGCATAGTACTTATGAAGTACTAATTATGAGGGTCCACAAAGTATACAAATGTCTGCAATACAATGAACTCCAAAATGACAAAGTACCTACCCTAACATGTTATGTTTCTTTTATCACAGGGAATGAAACAACAATGACTCCTACATTTCCACATACCATGCACAGAAACTGCATAGGCCCTCAACAATACAAACAGTAAGTATAACATTATTGGTCTCATACTTTTTTATAATATCCAAATTGCAATCTGTACACATATTTCTGCAATCCACATAGCAGTATCACAATGTTGAATGAATAGGTATATTATAGTGTGGTGCTTCTACCCACGGCCTAAACCGTGGAGTGCAAACTCTACAGTCTACGGCCTCCAGCCATGCAATCAATACTCTACAGCCTAGCCACAACCACCACAGCATAATACAGCCATGCATGCAAACATCTACCCACTTACCACAAACCACAAACATAACAAAGCCACCTAACCCCTGTCCACTTCAGTTCACATAGTACTGCAGTACATCCAGCCAATGGACACACTCTTTGATGAATGGTCTCTACACCCAAGGCTCTAATACCTGCCCACAACAAATACATCATAATACATTAAAGTACCAAATAATATGAGGAGTGCCACAACCCAAACACACAATGCATTCATTTCTGGCCCATAACTGTACTGTGTTCTATAAGATTGGACTCCTCGCATACCAGTGTCATTGTTTAGCCCATTACTTGATCTTTCTTCTTACGTAGGCCAATGGACTGGAACAGGTAGAAGACAGAATGGACTGAACCACATGGTGCAGGACGCGGGCAAGCATATTTTAAAGTCAGCTCTACTCTTTAAAGTTTTAAACTTTACTTTACTCTTTTAATATCTAATGGAAACACTATTTTTTGAAATATGTTTTATTGGTGAATACATTTAAACCCTTAACATTACTCCAACCAGTACTTAATAGTACATTTCATCATTGAATAGTTCCAATTCAGAGCTACGTTTCTTTCTTCTTATTCATTGGTCATGAGTGCTTCTTCCATTAGTTTAAGGGCTGCAATTGTTAAACCAATTTTCTCTGCTGTCATTATCCCCTCCCAGCATATTTCATCTGATATTGGAAAATGGTGCCAATAGTCTCCCAGAAGTTTTTTTCGTTGCTCATTCAGGGCAGGGCAAGCTATTATTAGATATTTTATGGTCTCCGGATTTCCCTGATCTCCACAGAGGCGACAGGTAGAGTCTTTCCATTCGATCTTTTTTCTCATGAGCTTAACCTCACCTGTGGGAAGAATATTCAGTCTACACCTCATAAGCAGGTCTCGATATTGGGCGGAATTTTTGCTGATATTTCAATGGCATATTTAACTTCTTTAGTTCCCAGAGGATGTTATTGCACGATTTGTAATTGTGCCTCTGCTCTAAGGTATCTAGCCAGTCATTCTCCTGGAGTTTTTTCTTCACTTTGAAAGGATTTACCTTTAAAGTCTCTGCTTCAATGTGGTTTGCTTCCTGGTGCAGGTATTTGTCATTGCCCATGTGTTGATTATTCAGGATGTTAAAGGCACCAGTGGGGAATCCATGATATATTTCCAGTACATGGAAATCATTTTCCACATCATTATTGATAGCCGTGATTAGAGTTTGAACTCGTATCTAATCATATACCCAGGGAGAGAATCTGGGAACCTCAGAACCTTTCTCCAAAAATACCCTTCACAGATTCCCCACATCTTCCAGGATAAGTTTAGAAGTGCCTCTGCTCCATAGGACAGGACCGCCAACGTTGCCCAATGTTTAAGGTCTCTGAACAGCAATGAGGAAAATAGTTTGCCTATTGAATCCAGCAGGGCAATTGGGCAGTAATTACTTCCTTCCAAAACAGTGCGATTGACTTGGTTCATAAAATGTGTGTAAATAGAAGGTAGATCATTTTTCCCCAGTTTTTCTTGTTTGTTTTTCAGGTCCAAGTTAGAGATGCCGTCCGTGCCAGCTGCTCTTGACGTGCTGAGTTTTTGAATCATCATTGCTATATCTGTGCGATCAAAATGTATATTCCAGGCCTCCAAATCGCTACTCCCCTCTCCCTGGATAGTTTCCATATTCTCTTTTCTTTCGAATAGTTCCTTTCGAATATACCAGCGATCTTCCGACACCTGATTTGCAGTAAAGGCTGCTTGGAAGTCATCACCCTTATTGATTATTTCCCATAAGCTTCGAGCATTCTTAGTACAAACTGCAGCAAGCATTTTTTCTACATCAGATTGCGCTTGTTTTGTCTGGGTTGCTTTGATCCAGTTTTTAGATGTTTGCTTACATTTCCTGATTTTCTCCTGCTTATCTTCTTCTTCCCCTCTTTGGAGTCTTCTAATCTCTGATCTGTATTTTGTTCCTTTTGTCTATCACCTCCTTATCCTAGGCATGTCTCCTCACCACATTTATTTTATTGGTCAAGTTTTTCCTGATTTCAAATTCTTTTAACAGCCACCTATGTTCCACGGCCAAAGGGTTTGCACACATATAGGTTGCATAACGCTTAGTCATCTTTGGTAGTTCATCATGTTTTATTCTCAAATTGTTTAGTCCCCAAGCAACGTCAACTGCCCCTGTCATCCGATTTGCTTTAATGAAGAGTGGTATTGCTGCTTCTATTTTCAGTAGATCAGATCACTTGCATTTTGCTTTTTCATTTCAAAGCCTTTAATCCAATACATCATCTTTCCAGAGACGAAATAATATTCTAGGCATGCGCGGCTTGCCCCCCCGACCCCACGCGTCAGAGCCATGTAGATCACTGTTTGTTTGCCCATTCAGCATTCTCATATCTCGTATTGCCATTTCATTTACCCAGCGTTGTGGTCTGCCCTTTAACTGGCATTCAGTAATTGACGTCCCCATTGTCATTAATAATTTGATATTTTGTTCTCCGCAAATCAGGATGAGTTGGTTTTTCTCCTTTAGCATTGACTGATCTAGTTCTTTCATTATATCATTTAGATAAGTCTCTGATGAAGGCATTTTTTCGCTCCAGTATGTGTTAATTATTAGCAGTTCAAGATTCTGGCCCTCTAGTCGTTTGTTAATTTTGAGTATCTGCACGTAAGGATTAGGATTGCTAAAATCCATTACCTTTAGATCACAATACCTTTTTGTTAGGGTTAACAGGCCCGCATATGGCCTCCCACAAGTTTCTTTCCTTGCTGGATTAATCTATACTTCATAGTTCTCACATAGCGGTTTGTTTCTTACCCAAGTTTCTTGTAAGCACAGGATTTCATATTGATTGAGGGAGCCATCCTCCCCTGAAAACAGGTGCACAAAACCAGAGGTATTCCAGGAGGCACAAGTGAGTTGCCTTCCTTCCTCTTTCCTCTCAATCTATTGTTTCTTTTTCCCTATCAAGGCTTCTGCCATCCAAGACCAATCTCCGGGCCTCTCACCACCTTGCTGTTTTCTTTAAGTAAGTTTAAAATGCTTTCTCGAGTTATCGATGGTGAATCGCAGATTTTTCCCCAGTAGCTCCTTTCTTTCTGATTTTCCTTAAGGAGCGTGCTTGACTTTTTTTCAGGAGAAGATCTTGAATCCTTATCATTCTTCTTTGATGTTATCTCCAGATTTCGGCGACTTCCCCTATCAAATTTATTGCCATCAGATGCACAATTTTCTTCGTGACTTCTTTTTTGTTTTATCGTTTCCTTCCTCTTTGGGGTTATTTTTTATCACTCCATTCGGTTTTCCCAATAATTAACATCACTCAATGCATATCCTAGAAGGGCTAATTTTTCGCAGGCTTCCATAAGTGACTCTTTGATCACCTGGGATTTCAAATGGAGCGTTACACAGTCCATTCTTCTATTATTTACAAATTCCACTGTCCGTATGTCTTCTGACAGTATAAATCTTGTTGCTGGAATTTGTTGAAAGAGGTTCATCACTTTTTTCCCATTTAGAATTAATCTTTTGGGCTCTTTTGTTGTTCTTTCCAGATTTATTTTGAACCTCATTCCTTCTTTCATTTTTGTTTGTGTTTTTTCCCTCTTTTTTCTTTACTATGGTACTGAACTTTGGTATCTAGTCAATTCATCGAAACCCATTCCATCTAATACCATTCCATCGAAATGTTTCCATCTAAAAAATGTCCATCTAATGCATGTTTTTGGGGGGTAAAGGGTTAATTTTTGTTCAGGTGCATTTTAAGGGGTAAAAAACAGGGGTTTGGGGGCACCCCCTCACACCCAAAAAAAGAAAAAAGAAAACAAAAATGCATTAGATGGAAATCTTTTAGATGCTAAATTTTCGATGGAATTGCATTCGATGTTATGGTTTTAGATTAAATGACCATAAACCTTTACTTTCCTTCATTCTATTTGACTATCCGCTATCAGTCAGGTCATCATCTCCTATTTTTTTATTTAGGCTTTTTTTTTCTATTGTGATTTATTAGGCCTCCTAATGATGTTCCTTTTCTCTTCCATTGTTTTAAATTGGTCCGGCTTTTCGGCCCTTTTGGCTGTATTATTTTTTTCCTGTTTTTCCCTCACTGCCTTTACCGCTTCGTCTCGAGTTGAGCTCTTTTTTTCCTCTTGTGAAATTTAATTGAGGGCCATTTTTCTGGTCTTTACTCGTCAGGTTTTGAATCTTTTTTTCTATTTCCTCCCATTCCGGGTCACTGAGATCACCCCATTCTTCATTGTCCTTATTTTCTTCTATCATTTGTTTGAGGTCACTCAGACCCACTTCTGACTCATCATCTCTAAAATCTCCTTCGGTTCAATCTTTATCTAGTTCAACTACAGCTCCTCTGTTTCTTCACTGTCTTTTGGTATAATCATTTCTCTGCGCGCTTTCTTCGCACATTGCTTTTGCTCCCTCCTTATGTTTCTTAAAAAAGACCTGGATCCATTTAGTTTTCTTTTCGCTGGTTGCTTCATATTTTTCAATTTTTTTTATTTAATTCGATTTATGAAGGCCTTACTTCCTTCACAGTAGTTTTTATTATTTCCATCTGTTCTGGGCCTTGAAAGATCGAAAAGTTAGTTTCCTCAGGGTATCCTTTGGTGTTAAATTTGTGGGTTCCTTTGTCCCTTATCTCCAAGATTATTTCTGGCAGCTCTATTGTTGCTGTTTCCAATCTCACAGCCGGGTTCCTTTCCTTTTCCTTAGGCAGCTCTTTCTCAAGCTGGACATGCGTAGTAGTTTTCCGATCTGGATAAAATATGGAAGTTTGTCTTAATTCCTCCTTTTTATACTGATGTCTCATTCACTTACAGTCTTCTAAGACTGCTTCAATTAGGATGGCCTTATCATTCGATTCGCTTCTGGCCAGATCGCATAGGCGTTTTTGCCATGAGTTCGTAAATTCAGCTTCTTAATCCAATCGCTGTTCAAGTTTCTTCATGAAACCTTTAACTTCTTGTAGTTTTTGAGTGGCCCTTGCACTTTCAGCTTGAAGGTCCTGGAGTGAGGTATTTATGCTCTCATATAGTTTTAGAAAAGGGGCCACAGATATTGCTAAGGCCGCCATGACCGTACTTTGGATATGGGCAAGATCATTACTTTTTTCCTTATTGGCCACCTCTTCTCTATTCCTTTCCATCTCCATATTCTGTTTGTCAGAGCCCCTCCTCTGGACCACTGGCGGACCATGTGTGTATTCCTTATTCCTTTCTTAGCAATGCTATTTGGCCGGGGTCTTGTGGTCGGGGAATAGGGGAAATTTCCTGCAGTGGCCCTTCCTTTGTTTTCTCCCCTCTCATTGGGGATGATAGTAGCATTTTGCTATCCAGTGCTGCAGTTTTTTCCGTTATAGATAAAAGACTTTGCAGTTTTTCCCGGGCAATTTTCCCAGTTAGTGCAGTTATGTCCTGCATTAATTATTCCGCCAGCATTGAATTTGATACGTTTCCCTGTAATTGAGTACTGGTCAGTTTTGATGCTAATTTAACCTCCTCTCTCGATCCGTTATCTGGTCTCTCCTTCGATCCACCCTTCAGATAGTTTTGTAGCTTGGGTAGGGCCAAAGTCCTTTCTTCAAATCTTACCACTTCTGATCCCAATTTGTACAAGTCTTCTAGATGTTTTGAGACACGGAAGTGGTCTGTGTGGCCTATGGGGAAATCCCTCCCCTCTTCAACTTCTACTTCGTCCATCTCATTTAGATCTTCCCATACCAAGTTCCCTGTATCACTGATATTCAATAATAATAATAATAATAATAATAATAATAATAATAATTTAGCATTTATATAGCGCTACGAACCCTCAGGTATCTGAGCGCTGCTTATTATTACCCACGGTGTGTGGTGCTCATTTATCGACCTCGGAAGGATGAAAGGCTGAGTTTGGCCCCGCCGGGATTCGAACCTGCGTCAGCAGGCTCTGCACAGATGTCAAAGCGAGCGCTCTACTCGCTGTGCCACTTGACCGGCTTAGTAATAATAATGTGGTCCACGCCTCCGGAAGGGTTATCTCTCTGGCTATTTCCTGTGTATCGTTATTTCTTAAGTGCTGCCTAGCTTGAAGATCTTGTAAATCAGCCTGCTTTCGCCTAGGCTGGGAGCCTGGGCCAAGTTGCTTCCTGACTCTTCCTTTCCAAGTTCCACGTCTTTAGTTTAACTTAGGACCATGGGGGGAACAATGCGTGGAATATGCAGATCTTCATTCTGCCCTGGTTGTAAATGCATCTCTGCCACTGTCGCTTCATTCTCCTTTTTTCCCTCTTCACAAACTCCCCCTTTCCAGATTTTCTTTCAGAGGGCTTAATTGGAGGGGTTGATTTTGAGTTTGTGTATCATTTCTATTTTTTCCAACATTTGATCACCTGATTTGTTTGTTTTGCTAAGATAGGTCTGCGCTGGGGGTAATGGAGCCTCTTGTCCTTCCAACACCTCAGTGACAGTCAAGCAGGACTTTTCTTTATGGCTTTCGCCCGGTTTCACTTGGGGTGTTCTTTTTTCCCATCGGGTTCTGTACTTTTTAGTTCTAGTGTTCGCACACTCTCGTTTTCCAATTGCTCCTGCATTATATCTTGCTTGTTATTATTATGTGGCATTTTTATTCCTACCTCAGTCATCTTGGGCAAGATATCCCCAGTCGTCACCAGGTCTTGGGTGTGCAAAGACTCTAATTGCATTCCTCCTCATTGTTTGTCTAATTCCGGCACCAACGCCGTCTCACCCGGAGATTTTCAGTGAATTTGATCTCCAGTAAGAGGGCGCTCCTGGGCCGCAAACAGCAGGCATGACTGTTTTAGTTACTTATTTCCCACATGGGGAGCTGATGGGATCGGTAACAAGTTTAATCTCTGTCTCACCTGATTTCTTGTTCGAGTCCCCGCCATCTCTTTCGTCAGCTCCCCTACTGAAGCGATTTCATCCGCCATCCCGGTCTTCGGCGAAGGGCAGCTCCTCTAGTGAAATGAACATCTGCAAACTCCAGGGAACACCAGTGAACACCACTTTCGCTCTGCTGCCGTGGGTTAAGGTGCTTATAAAGTGGAAGTGACTCAGTCAGTCACACGGCCCAGCAGCTCTGCCTCTGGATTAAAGGGCCAATAACTTCTTTACAGCAAAGTCCGTAGTGTTCTGTCACCGGCACCAGTGACCACAACTTTTGCACCATTTTTGCACTATTTAAAAACCATGTCCCACTTATAATCTTTATAATAGTTTAAAATAATTCCTTTTGTTTTGGTGAAGGGGAGTCAATGCCCAGGGACACAAAAGTGCTTAACATGGCCCTGCCAAAGACGTATCCTCAGCCGTCTAACACACATTCTGTCACACACAGTGTCCAAACATGCACCGTTCATTCGTAATACACTGTGCATAACACTATTACATAGGGGGTGTAATTCTACAACTGTTTGCTCATCCGTCTATTAATTGCACCGTGTGTAAGGTAGGATCATCTCTCCATGTATGTAATGCTAAGATCTATTTTACTACACTGCTTACATTACGAAATGCACAATAATATGCGCGTTCCACCTCAATGTCTTTTTGTTCCTGCATTCTTTCCAGAAATCGAAACCTAGCTTGTCTGCCCTTCTACAGTACAAATGGTTATTTAATTTAGTCTTCAACGGTACGCATCAATTGCTCCAAGGATATGCATTATGCGGAGTAGAAAAAAAGCTAACTTTAACTATATTCAGAGCAGCCATGTACCGCCAAGTTAGTCTAAAAAGGGACGGATACATCGTACAGAGGGATTTCCTGTGGAAACAATCTAAACATTGAATTTTCAAGTTAAACTTTACATACCATTTTTATTGGGATTAAAAATGAGTAAGATCGAGTGCTGTATGTATAATTATTAATGGATGGTGGCGTAAACATTGTCCATGTGTACTGTGCATGGTTTTCCAACAGTAATATTGCACGCTTCGTTACAATGACATCTCTCCGGGGTTCAAGCTGAATGATTCCTATAATAGTTCCTCGTTTGCTCCATGTGGTTCTCCATCCCATTTGGACCTAAACCCAATTGACAGCGCTGAAATTGTGTGCAACTCGGGGTCTCAAACAATACACCTTTTTTTCATTTGCGTGTTAAAAGACTGCTATGTTGTGCTTACGATTAGATTTCAAACAAGTATGAGTTGTATGCTAAATAATCATATTAAAATAAAAAACGGCTACTTAAATGTATTGTTATTGGGTTTCGTTCTCAGATACTTTCTACCTTACTGTCCGTGTCACTGCTTCCAAGTGCCAACAGACGGATTCTGGGACCAACAGTGCAGGATTACCATAAGTAGTGTTTTTTCGCTCACCGTTATCTGGGATGATTAATACGGCCCTATATGCGTTTCCGGAAAGAAGGAGCAACATATCAGCATTCATAATGTAAGAAGTGGCATAAACAAGAACTTTCACCTTTCAAAATGCAAAGAAGACTTCTTTTCTCCCACACGGACCACCAAGGACCATCATTGAATTATTTGGCTAATTTGCAATACTACAAGACAAGGACACAAATGGGAATGGGGTAGTCAGATGCACAGGCACCATTTGTGCTGGTGGGCGAAAAAGTACCTGCAAGCAGACCTTGTGGTTTGCCAGTCCAGTAACAACGGTACAGGCAAGCTTACTGTACCGTTGTTACTGTACCGGCAACCTTATAATGAGGCCATTTGTAATTGACCTGGAGGAGACCATAGATTTAGGTAGCTAACCTGTGCTGTGTGTGCTTTCAGAATGAAAAATGCCTATTTGCATTTCTTAACACAGAAACGTTATGAACATCTCCATACAATGGGCCATCATTTGTAAATCGCCCCCACTTTAATGCGCTGCGTGAGTAAAGAAGGTGATAAGCAACATCTGACGGGCCACTGGGGACGGTTGTATCTCTCTAAAGTGCCACAGGAGGTTCGGAGGCGACACTTTGGCCTCACACGAGCATCCTACATGGAGCGGCACAGCAGTTAAGGCAGACACTGGTGCCACTGCGGGGCCCCTGTCAGCGGGCCCTGGGCCAACACAAAGACTGCCCATGCCTAAGGCAGGCTCTAACCTCCAATTAACAGCTACATCAGCAAGGCATTGTGGGTATGCAAATTAACAGGCAGGAAATGGGTGGGTATTGTAGGGGTGCTCTCGGCTATCTACCCGTTTATATTAATGTGGGTGGGTATTGTCGGGATGTTCTCGGCTATCTGCTCTTGTTTATATTAATGTGGGTGGGTATTGTAGGGGTGCTCTCGTATCTACCCTTTTATAGTGATGCTGCCAGGGACTTTTCAGCAAAGTGCTCCTATGTCAGAGAATGATTCCCTACTATGCACGTCTAACAGCAGCAGCTGCTGGAGCACACACTGGCCGTCAGGGGGTGCGTTTATATGCCCCCGGTCTGTAAGATCATTTGCCCCCCAATCTACAGTCAGGGCTAGACACCCCTCACCTTTCTCACGTCACCACGAGGTCCAAAGGCGGGCGAGACCCCAGAGCCCAAGAAGAGCCCGTGAGGCAGACACAAGGGCCACGTGTCCTCAGCCTGATGACCCTCAAAGACAAGGGTCATGGTTCATTCTGCGCATGTGTGGAAAACTGTCTGTTTACAGAGTTTAAGGCTTGTACTGAGTGGACGCAATCTGCGCATGTGCAAGAAATCACACAGGGGTCCTCCTGTCTACCGGAAGCCTAACAGTCTGTTGGTTACAATGCGCATGTGCAGAAATGCAGTATCCCTGCAATGAAGCTGGTTACAGTCTATAGGGGCACACTGCGCATGTGCAGAAATGCAGTATCCCTGCAGGGAGGCTGGTTACACTCTATAGGGTCTCACTGCGCATGTGCAGAAATGCAGTATCCCTGCGATGAAGCTGGTTACAGTCTATAGGGGCACACTGCGCATGTGCAGAAATGCAGTATCCCTGCAGGGAGGCTGGTTACAGTCTATAGGGTCTCACTGCGCATGTGCAGAAATGCAGTATGCCTGCAGTGAGGCCGGTTACACTCTAAAGGGGCACACTGCGCATTACTTTCTCGGAAGATGACGGGTGCGAGCAGAAGTGGTGTGTCTCTGCAAAGCGCCTGGCTGGCAATCTGTGGGTTACACTGCACACGTGCACAGATGCAGGCCCCCGCAGGGAGCAAGTGTCCTAGTCTGCAGGACACTGCGCTCTTTCTACAGGGATGACGGGGGGATGCCGGCCAGGAGGGAGAGGGAATTCTGCCCCATTGAGAGAGCTCTTCTCTCTCACTCTCCCCACAGTGTCCAGAGAGGTGGACTGTGTGCGAGGCTTGCCCAGGGAGGGGCGCCTTGTTCATGTATGATTCCCAGACTGTATGCAGGGAATGACCTGTGTGCACACGGATGGGAAGTGGTGCTGTGGACAGTATATACAGGTGTCATGTCCCATTTCTGTTATTATATGTTCCCTCATTGCTAAGGAGCCAAGTGTCCTTTCTATTGTACGTGTTGCAGTGGGCTGCACCCCACATGTTATGTTGGAGGCGGGGCTACCGCCAAAAGTTCAGTAACAAAATGGAATAATGAAGATCAGGCGTCACCTTTCACTCTCCTCGTTTTATTGCTCCGACTTATTAATTGCTGTTATAATTGTAATGTGAATGCTTTGCAGTGCACTCGACAAAAAGCTCGCTGTGCACCCGCTGCAAAACCTCAGGGAGCATTGCGCTGGCGCAACACTAGACACGAGCTCACGCAGCACGGCCAGTCACCCACGCAAGCTCCGGAGGATCTCATCGGTGGTCATCATAAGGCAAGATTCGAATACAGCCCAACGCTACTGCTTCAATTAAATGGACGAGATCAAGAATTTCTAATTGACACTGGGGCCACTGTCAATGTAATTAACTTTGACGTCTACGAATCCCTCACCATGAAGAATAATTTGAAAGAAGCAGACACACTGATTTACCCATACGGCTCCAACAAACCACTTAACTGTCAAGGTATCTTCTGCCACGTGCCAATATAAGGACCAATGTCAAAAAGTAAAGATGTGTCATCAAGTGAGAAGTCCCTGGCGGAGGCATACTAAGCTTCAAGACAGCCATACAAATGGGCCTCATCCACATAATGTATCAAATAATGTCCGCATATACCACCAACCCAAAGGACATGATACAAAAGATGTTCCCAACCCTCTTCAAGGGGCTAGGCAAACTGAAAGACAGTCACATTAAATTGCACATTAACCCACACACCCACCCACGTTTCAGCATTACAGGGGCATTCTCCTCAACATTCAGAAACAGGTAGATGATGAAATTCAATCTTTGTTACAACAAGACATTATTGAACAGGCATCTGGACCAACGCCATGGGTATCCTCAATTGTACCCGTACCCAAAAAGGACAACAAAAACAGTATCTGCATATGCGTAGACATGAGGGCCCCAAATGTAGCCATTAAAGGGGATGGCATCTTGCCCCCAGAATGACCGATATGATGCACCTACTGCATGGTGCTAAAGTATTCTCTAAATTGGACTTGAACAAAGGCTACCATCAGCTTGAACTGCATCCATCATCAATATATATCACTACCTTTTCAATGCATCTGGGGTTATTCAGATACAAAATACTCAGCTTCGGAGTGTCATCAGCTGCTGAAATTTTC
This sequence comes from Ambystoma mexicanum, assembly GCF_040938575.1. Taxonomy (NCBI): domain Eukaryota; kingdom Metazoa; phylum Chordata; class Amphibia; order Caudata; family Ambystomatidae; genus Ambystoma; species Ambystoma mexicanum. The sequence continues at coordinate 1,370,457,284 of NC_090933.1, read as the reverse complement.
CAAAATAAGATCCATCAAGTAATCAAACATATTCCAAATTGCCTTAACTACAGCGATGACATCCTAATATTTGGCACCTCTCAGGAAATCCACGATGACACTCTCAGAAAAGTATGTATGGCGCTTGAAAATGCACACCTCACGCTTAACCCAGACAAGTGCGAAATCAGCAAAACCACTGTAAAGTTCTTTGGACACATATTTTCAGACAATGTTCTGCAGCCAGATCCAGAAAAGGTACAGGCACTGGTGGAAGCCCCCACCCCACATCAACATCGGCTGTATGCTAATTTCTGGGAATGACAAGCTACTGCACGCGCTACATCCAAGATTTTGCGTCGGTAAGCACCCCTTGTTAAGAAGGATTTCTGCACTCTGACCTGGAGGGGCAGAGGTTCAGAAGGCCAACCTAGTTTCTTGGAACAGAGTAACCTCTGGACAAGCCAGACCAATCAGGGTAGCTATGACTGCGGTCAAGACTAATGGCCTCATTACACGGAAGGCGGTAAGGGTTAACGGTCACGGGTAATGGTACCGGTGACCGTTAACCCTTACCGCCTTGCTACGAGGTCCCTTTGCGGGTAGGTACTTTAACGCCTGCTGTTTAGCAGGCGTTAAAAACCAACCCGCAAAGGCACCAGGTTGCTAATTACGGTACCGCAATTTGCAGCACCGTAATTAGCGCCTTCCCCATTCCCATAGAGCCCTATGGGGCAAAAATGGGAATGGGGAAGGGCAATGGGGGAAGGGGGAATTACCGCCCTGCCAACCTTGGAATAGGGCGGTAATTCCCCTTTCCACCAAGATGGTGCTGGTATTTTACCGGCATGGACCATGGTGCTAATAGCACCTTGGTCCTCCACCTACCCTGTAATGAGGCCCACAGTCTCAAGAGGGGTGAGGGTGACTGAAAGACCTCAATGAGCACACAAGGAAGGTTCCATGTGATAAAATCGCGGCAAAAATTGCTGTGATTACAAAATATCGTGGCAAAAAAGCAGTGGTTTTTGCGCCGCAATCCATGTAAAGGATGCGGGGGACACCCCAGCAACCCCCAGACACATTATACCATTTAAGGTGAGCGGGGGACACCACCGCAACCCCTGCTCCCCTTAAATGGTATAATGGGGCATACCTTTACTGGGTGAAACCACAGCATTTTTGCCGCGAGTTTATTTTACCGCAACATTTTTGCCGCGATTTTATTACCTGATACCACAAAGCAAGGACACTTACAAATTACTCCAGACAGGTGTTATATTAAAAATATAGACACATTTATTACAAGGCCTTTGTAACATAGACCATAGCAAAGAATCACAGTAACACTAAAGTAAACCAATACATCACAATCAATACAATGGGCCTCATTACACGGTAGGCGGTAACCATGGCACTATTAGCGCCATGGTTGAGCCGGTACCATACCGAGTCCGCCTTGGTGGATGGCGGAATTACCGCCCTACTCCAAGGTGAGCGGGGGCGGTAATTCCCCATTCACCAAGGCCCTTCCCCATTCCCATTTTTGCCCCCATAGGGCATAATGGGAATGGGGAAGGTGCTAATTACGGTACCGCAAATTGCGGTACCGTAATTAGCTCCGAGGTCCCTTTGCGGCACCCTACTTTAACGGCTGGTAAAACCAGCCGTTAAAGTCGGGTCCCGCAAAGGGAACTCGTAGTAAGGCGGTAGGGGTTTACCGGTACCGGTGCCCTTACCGGTACCGGTAAACCCCTACCGCCTACCGTGTAATGAGGCCCAATATATATACACGACCAAAGGGGTCTAAGGAGTTAAAAGCACAAAATATGTAGACCACCTAAATGAGGAGGAAAACAGGCAGTGCAGGTAATCTTTAGACCCAGTTCAACATCAAGAATACACCTAACAAAGAGGCAGTCCAAGTCCTACGAAGAGAGGAGCCTTATGCTCAATAGTACATGCACGCGCTTGTGCCAATGGACAAAATAGGGTCTCTTCAAGGGTCTCTAGCAGCTCAGGAAGGTGGATAATGCGATGAAGAAAAAGTCGCTACTTCACAATAGCTGTGGAAAGGAAAGGGGCCCCCAGGGGCCACTTAATGCATAAAAATGGGCTCCTGCGCTAGGGGCCACCGGTTGGGGTAAGGACTACTCACCGGTCCCTGACGCAGGCAGACCCAAACTTCGCCAGTACAGTCCACTTCGCTGGCAGGTTCGAATGCGACAATCAGGACATCTCAACACCGTGTAGTTTCCGAGATACAGCGAGGATTTCTCAGCAGCAGGCTTCAGGGTCAAAGGGGTCACAAATGCAGCGAACTTGCACAGGTCGTTGCCACAGCAGGGCAACACGGTAACCACGTTTACTCCGGTCCGTGCGCACTCGTCTCACTTCAGACCTGGGAACGCCAAGTGTACGAAATTCGGGGTGAGGGTGCTGTGGAAACAGAGCAAGCAGTATACCAAGTTCCGAGGGCCTCCTTGAAACAGCGGCGGTAACAGAGCAAACATCCTGTGTAAGCTGGTCAGCCCACTGGTTGGCCCAGGGACACTTCCGAAGAGGCTTACTGGCAGGGTTTGATGAAGGTGCCAAGAATAGTTCATCCCACTATTCCAATGGGTCGGAGCGTCTTCGCAGACCTTCTAGGACGATCAGAGGCAGAGGGGTCCCATAGGACAACAGCAGGCTCAGGGTGCCAAACCTTGCAGCGGGTCACCAATGGTTCCTAGACTCGGCTTCTTGTTGCACGATACTTGGCTCCTTATCCTTTGTTCGTGTGAACTCAGGAGATCGACATGGTAGTGGTGTTTTCAGCCTCCTCTTATCCAAAGTTCCCTTCGCACCAAAACAGAGAGGACCCAATGGGAGATCTGCTCACAAACACTCACTCCATGCGTGGACCAATCACGGACCACAGTGGTCCCAGGCATTCAGGACACTCCAGACTCTCTGGCACCCAGGATGTGTATTGGGAACAGACAACCCAGCCCACATCCTGGAGGCACACACACAAGGCATGCAGATGCCCGCGAAAGCATTGGGTTTCGCGGGAAAGTGCATGACCAAATAAGGACTGACCCGGGTCGACTCAACCTGGGGAAGGTGAAGGGGAAAGATGGCCAAAGGACAGGACAAAGAACCTTGTGGCATGGCCATTTTGGAACCTGGCCACCCACTCGTGCCAAACGCGGTAAGCGCGGTTAACATGGCAAGACATAGCCGACCTCATTACAGAACACAATCTAGACTTCCTGGCAGTAACCGAGACCTGGCTACATAACGCAGCTGGACCATCTCTAATGCTAGCCATTCCAGAAGGCTACACCATAACTAGACAAGATAGGGATGGCACACGAGGTGGTGGAATTGCCATCATTTCCAAATTGAGCCTCTCTCTCAGAACATCCCCTCCTCAAACCCTACAATCCTGTGAAAATATCTCGGTCAAATTCCAGATAAATAACATACAAACCCTCACCATCCACCTAATTTATAGACCCCCAGGTCCTCTCGGTACCTTCGACGAGGACTTGCATAGCCTGATCACCAACAACCTTAAACCTACCTCCCAGCTTCTATTATTAGGAGATTTTAACCTTGGCTTTAATGACCCTACGGACAAACAAGCCTCAGACATAGCCAATACCATTAATGCATCAGGCCTGTCTCAGAAAGTCAACAGACCCACTCACTCCAAAGGGAGAACACTAGACTGGATAGCAGATTACAACTGTACAGCCTCCATCACTTCCATCTCTCCCCAATCATGGACAGATCACTCTCTTGTAACCTTTAACCTATCTACAGCCAGACCCTCTCCGACGGTCCCTTTGTTAGCACCGCCTTGTCTAACCAGAAACAAAAAGAGTATTACAGCGGAAAAAGTCATCCCGGCCATCCTACCCACGCTAAACGCTATGTCTATCGGACAATCTAGACCCTAGTACTCTAGTTGAAGAATATAACAAGATTATGCTCAACACACTGGACAAAATCGCCCCGCTCAAACTTAGAAAAAGCAAACCCAAAGCGCACCTTAACAAATGGTTCACTCCCCAATTGAGAGATTTACGACTCCTAAAAAGAAAAAGTGAAAACTCCTGGAGACTATGTCCCTCTATCGAAAATAAAGCAAAACTATCCTCCATCTCCTCCCACTTCAAAAAAGAAGTGAACCTTGCCAAAAAGAACTCCTATGATGAACGTATCACCAACTCTAATTCTAGCATGAGAGAACTCTTCGCCATACTGAAGGAATTAGAGTCACCAATAGCCATACCAGACTTACTTACCAAGGATAAGACCTGGTGCACAGATATTCAAAATGCACTAGCAAATAAAATCAATACACTTCAAACCAAAATACAACAAAAAAAAGATATGCTCAACCTTCAGCACTACCCTAACACCTCTACACATAGTACCCCACCTGAGGCAAACAACAAATTTCAATTCTCCAAAACATCCCCACTAGAAGTAGAAAAAATCATTCTTTCACTCAAACCATCTAACTGCAAGGGCGATACTTGCCCAGCACAGTTAATAAAAGACGCTGCCAGAGACCTCTCACCATTTATCTCTAAATTAATCAATGCCTCCTTCACATCAGGCACTATCCCAGCCAATTTAAAACATTCCTGGGTGCTCCCACTTCTCAAAAAATAGACCTTAGACCCACTTATCCCAACCAACTACCACCCCATTACCACTGTGCCATTCCTCCTCAAAATATTGGACAAAGCTGCCTATATTCAGATACAAAAACACCTTGACCTGTATAAGCTCCTAGGAGCAAGACAATCTGGTTTCCGTCCACTTCATGGAACGGAAACCGCCTTAATTGATTTAAAAACACAGGTCGACGAGCTGAGGGATGGAGGAGGAACAGCACTCTTGCTCCTACTTGATCTCTCAGCAGCATTCGACTTGGTCGATCACAAGGTACTCTGCAAACACCTGGATTCTGCTGCCCATTTCTCTCCTGAGGCCATCAAATGGCTCGAATCCTTCCTCAGCGAAAGAACAATGAGAGTTTTTTCCCCATCGGCCGCAGCTGACCCTACCCCCATATTATGTGGCGTTCCCCAGGGCTCCTGTGTCTCGCCTACCCTATACAATATCTTCACCAAGCCCTTGTTCGATGATCTAGACCTTCTGGGTATCACCTACACTAACTATGCGGATGATACACAGATTCTCCTCCCGCTTTCTGGGGATCATAGGAAGGACTCGGAATTGGTGAATAGGGTATATCTCGTCATTCAAGCATGGATGGCCACACATGGCTTGTGCTTGAATGACGACAAGACGGAGTTGATAATCCTGGGAACACATATGAATACCAAAAAATAAGGTCAAGAATTCTCCTCCTTCAATATTGATGGAAATCCTATCAGGGTCTCCAAGGAAGTAAAAACCCTCGGTTTCTACTTGGATTCCACACTATCATTCGACAAACAACTAAAATCCTTGGCCTCCACCACCGCATACACCTGCAAACTGATAAGAGCAGGCAAGCCTTTCCTCTCTAATGACAGTTGCATGATCCTGGCTAGAGCACTTATCCTCTCCAGGATCGACTACTGTAATGCCCTCTACAGTGGTGCCAACAAATCTACCATACAGAAACTTCAAACGCTCCAAAATAATGCCTTGCGCGCAGCGCTTGGCATAAACAAAAGAACACACATCTCCACCATTAGACGTCAACACAAATGGTTATCTGCAAACCACAAAATTCAATTAAAAATTATCTCCCTGACACATAAAGCTCTTAACAACGCCGCCCCAAGCTACCTCACAAACAAAATGCAAAAAAAAACCTCCATTAGACCCACCAGAGCTACCAATACTAACTGTCTGGTAGTACCTAGATTTAAACTTACCACGGTCGGTGGGAACAGTTTCCCTGTCAAGGCGGCCAAAACCTGGAATCTATTACCCAACAATCTCAGAGCAGACCAGCCGTACCCACTATTCAGAAGGAATGCTATCCAATATCTTATCTCCAACGACCACTAGATTTAGGCTTATAATATTCCCAGACCTGACACTTGTCCCTCTCCTCCTTCTCACGATATGTTATGCGTACCATCCTCTATGTAACTCATCGACCTGCACGATGATGGTCCTGCACACTTGTACACACTTGTATACTATTACTGTAACTTGTATAATTTGTACAACCTGTATAATATCTATAATATCCATTACTGTATCTTGTATAATATGTATAACTTTTACTGTATCCTGTATAATATGTATAACTTTTACTGTATCCTGTATAATCTGTAACAATGTAAGTTTCGCATTATCCTACCTGCTGCGCCCTTCTACCTAGGGGTCTGGTGCGCATTAGAAATAAAATAAACAAACAAACCAACAAGAAAGGGTTACAAATATAAGAAAATGATAGCTGCCACCAGTCCTGTCCGTGACACATCTGCACAGTTCATAAAAAGTCCAGCGAGAGTTTCTAGGGCCTTTGGAATGACTAGAGACCCAAGTGTGCTGTATGGTAAGATACATTGCACACTTGTTACATGTTGCACAAAAGCTACAACATGAGGAAAGGACTAAGGGAAACAAAGTCTCCCAGTACTGACTGTCTTAAGGGCATGTCAGTTTCCCCATAAAAAGTGAGCGAATGCCCAGAGAAGTGCAGCTGAGGGCTGAGTTTCTCTGGCAAAGTTTAGTTCAAGGTGTTTAAACAGCATCAAAAAGTTTGGGGGTTGACTCATGGAGGGAAAATTACATACAATTATGAAATCTTTCGTAACACCCCTCTTAGACTACTCACAGAAAAAAAACCAAGAGTTTCAATGGAGCATCCCTCAACGCACCGAGACACATAGTGGCCTACGCGAGCTGCAGCCTATCGAACACCGAATGCGCCTATTCCCAACCTGAAAAGGAAAGCCAATCCATGGTCTGGGCATGCGAACACTATCACCTGTTTTTATACGGGCTCCCATTCACCATTGTCACTGATCATCAGGCTCTCACCACCATCTACGGCAAACCCACCGCCAAAATGCCCCCTCGCATAGCCAGATGGGGACTAAGACTGCAGGAATACTCATTCAAGGTTGTTCACTGCCCGGGCAAAGACAGCAATCCAGCCGACTTTCTGTCTAGATACCCACTTCCTGCCCAAGAAGAACGTCAATCAGTCAAAGCAAATCAGTACATCATCTATCTGTATTGTATTGGTAACACCAGGGGCCGCAGAAGCTTGGGCGCCTGACCCGTCGTCTCCTCTCATCAGGCTGACACAAACCGTGTCAATCGCAGTATTTTCTGCAATTTCTCAACCCAACTTCCACGATTCCTATTCCTAATCCTGGGAGCACCTACGGACCAAATTTCTGCTCAAATCGGACTTTATCTCTCTTCTGCGGCCTCCTTCCCTCCCTGCAGTGAGCCTCCCCGCTCCCCTACTCTCGCCACATTCATGAAAGACTTGTCAGCGCCGTTTACACTGCTACTGGATTGACGCAACATTGTATGCCCTTGAGCACCTGGACTGTCGGCGCCTGTCGCATCCTGAGGGGTTGTGTGGCGCTGCATCAGCATTGGACTGAGAGAGCTGCGGTGCACGACGAGGCCTCCTCTGCGGCCCCTCCTCTCAGCCCCGATCTGTCATTACTCCCTTCAGCGCCTGACTGCTGCTACCATCCTGCACGTCGCGCTCGGCACTGCCCTGTGAGCTGAAGCAGCCGAGAACCCCACTGCCACGGCTGCGCCTGTCATGCCTGCGCCATGGGCACATCCATTTATGCTCCATTTGGACTTCGCTGCTTAATAATTATTGTCAACTAACTACGCATACCATAATGCACCTGGCCGCAAGCATTGTTTCCTGGCCGTTCCTATTGGTTTTCTATGGAACTACACCCCCCAGAAGCCTTAGAGTCTGGTCCTGCTTCCACCAGCCCAGGAACAGAAAGGGAGGTGGCCGATTGCCTGCAGGTGTGATTCGCCAGGTGAAACCAATTAGCCTGCCTCTGTGCTGGGCTAGGCAGTATAAAGGCTGCTGCCTGCAGTGGCTCAGCCTCTTGCATCTGAGAGTCCTCCCTCCACCTTTCGCTCCTGACTTCAGTTCCTTGTATGCTGTTAATCATCACTCCTGCTTGGACCCTGCCTTGCAGCTTGCTACACCCTGCTGCCTACAGCCCTAGCCTTTTGGGCTCCCTGCCTTGTAGCTTGCTACACCCTGCTGCCTACAGCCCTAGCCTTTTGGGCTCCCTGCCTTGTAGCTTGCTACACCCTGCTGCCTACAGCCCTAGCCTTTTGGGCTCCCTGCCTTGTTGCTTGCTCCACCCTGCTGCCTCCAGCCATAGCCTTCCAGGCTCCCTTCCTCACAGTCTTGCCCTGCCGGGCTCTCCACATTACAGCGGATCACGCTCTGCTGCCTTCCAGTCTCCGCCCTTGCCCTGCCGGGCTCTCCACATTGCAGCGGATCTCGCTCTGCTGCCTTCCAGCCTCTGCCCTTGCCCTGCGGGCTCTCCACATTACAGCGGATCGCGCTCTGCTGCCTTCTAGTCTCCGCCCTTGCCCTGCCGGGCTCTCCACATTGCAGCGGATCTCGCTCTGCTGCCTTCCAGCCTCCGCCCTTGCCCTGCGGGCTCTCCACATTACAGCGGATCACGCTATGCTGCCTTCCAGTCTCCGCCCTTGCCCTGTCGGGCTCTCCACATTGTAGCAGATCTCGCTCTGCTGCCTCCCAGCCTCCGTCCTTGACCTGCGGGCCCTTCACATTGCAGCTGATCTCGCTCTGCTGCTTTCCAGCCTTAGCCCTTGTACTCTGGGCTCCCTGCTCTACAGCCTACCTCACTCCGGCTGCCTTAGCCCTTGTCCTCTGGGCTCCCTACTCTACAGCCTTCCTCACTCCGGCTGCCTTAGCCCTTGTCCTCTGGGCTCCCTGCTCTACAGCCTGCCTCACTCCGGCTGCCTTAGCCCTTGTCCTCTGGGCTCCCTGCTCTACAGCCTGCCTCACTCCGGCTGCCTAAGCCCTTGTACTCTGGGCTCCCTGCTCTACAGCCTACCTCACTCCGGCTGCCTTAGCCCTTGTCCTCTGGGCTCCCTGCTCTACAGCCTACCTCTTTCCGGCTGCCCTAAACCCTTTTCCTCTGGCTTTCTACCCTACCGTCCTACTCCTGTAGGTTTACTCACTACTTTCCTGTTCCTCTGAGCCCTCTACCTTGTACCTTACTGTCCTCTGTTATCCTATCCTGTTACTCGACTTTCCCCTCTATTCCTTCTGCTAGTTTGCTATCACCTCCTTTCCTGGATTTGTCTGTTGTAACATCTCTTGTACCGTTTGTCGACCCTTTGTTTCAGAGCTTGTCTGTTGGTTCCCCATCAGTCAACCTCTGCCCCTTCCTTTGTCTTGTTTCTACATTACAGACACCCATAGCTGCTGTTCCAAGTCATGAGCAAACAGCGTGGGCCTCTGTTATAGCAAACTGTGCAGAAGGCTAGAGTATTTCCAAGGTTCGTGGAATACTCTTTTCCTATTCTGCATACACCCCAAGAGAGTATCCATTCTGTACCTTTTCCCTTGCTACTCTTTCCTACTCTTCGTTCTATTTCTGTTCTGCTGTGTGTGTACTTGTCTGTCCACTTATATTCGGCACCCAAATTCTTCTAGGTGTCCTGTGCCACTCTTAATAGAGTGCCATCCGTGACAGAATGCAAGAGCTAAAAATTTCTTATTTCATTGGCCGGAAAGGCACACACAGACCTAAGATGCTTTCCTTTCGAGTTAAGAAACCTTTGCATAAACCTATGGTTTCCCTAAAGACAGCAGACAAGAAACCAAGTCTAAAGGACAGACTCGCCTTAGTAAACAAAGATTTACAAGCACGGTACTATACTCACTGGCTAGCTGACCCTTCTTCCATGTACAATTATTATGACATTTGCGACTATGATCCGCAGTCCTTATCTGTTGCAGAGCTACAGCAAGAGAATGAATTCTTACAGATCTTGTTAGACCAGACAGTGGAAAACTCTCCTGCGTCTTCTGACAAGTCTTCTAACACCGCAACAGCTAAGGATATATCACTCATTGTCAGAGAATCTAAACCTGAATATGCCGTTGCCAGTGTGATATGTGCAAGATCAGCTTGGCAAGCTCCCCAGAATGTTGGAAACCCTTATTTGTCAGGACAAGGCAGTCATGATCCTGAGGTTTGTGCATCTGGTTCTGGGTACAAAAGATCTATACTAACCATCGGTTGTCTTAATGCTTCCCCAGTATCTGCTAATCGCAACAACCCTAAGGTCTGTCTTCCCATTGCTACAACCGAATTTTCTGCCACACCAGCTTCTGAAGCTTTGGATCAATCTAATGATACTTACCTGCTACACGAACAACTCCTACGCCTTAAAAGAAAGACCGAAGACCTCTATGACGACTTTGTTTCTTTGTATTATAAGAATCTTATGAAGGGACACAAGTCACCAGACCTTCTGACAATATGTCCAACACCTGACATCTTTTCGTTAGAGATCGACATGATAAGGCCTGGAGTTGCCATACAGAAAAGTATACAGACTTTTACCAAGCAGATGGAAGACCTAAATATTGCATATGTATCCCTTCTAGAGATTGACACAGCTCTTTCACCTTCCAGCCGCAAAAACTCAGGTTGTTGTACTGACAGAAAAGAATTAACTTCTCCGGTGGGTCAAATCTCGCACACAGCCATTACACCACAAACCAAGGGTGGTCTTCTGATTGAAAATTCTTCTGAGTCAAAGGATGGTTCCGCCCTCACCCTTGCCTATCGTCCAGTTCTCACACCTACAAACTCCTCTGCAATGTCTATAGCAGCTGAAGAGACCGGCACAGTTCACACCGAGCATGCTGAAGTGGCAAGCGGGGCTTACCAAAATGTGGCTGTGCTATCAGACATCACTCTCGAACAATTAACATCTTCTGTTTCTTCGATACCCCCTGAATCGACAGTGGTTGTGGTACCCGATCTACCAGTAGTTGCTACACCTGATCTGCCTATGGCTGCGATCGCACTCGAACTTCCAACTACAATTCAAGATCTCTCTGCTGCTGTGGTTCAAAAACCCCCTGACACATTTGAGACTTCTGAAGTCCCTGATACCGATCTTGAGGTTGCTAAAGCTATTGTGAATCCTGAAACTACTACTCCAGTGGTGCCTGCTGGTATATCTATAGCTCTAAGTCTGCCAGACTCTACTCTACCAGTTTCATGTGCTTTCCAGCCTGCTGGCTCTCTCATGGCACCCTCACACCCAGTTGTTACAGCATCGATACCCCCTACAGCATAGCTCTCAACTCACACGCTTTTGGCGGGTGTCACCCGCCTTATAAACAGCTGACTCACCCGCCAAGCCGCCTGCACGCCCATTCGTTTCAATGGGCCTCTCACCCGCCAAAAATAAAATCGGGTGTTTTCACCCGCCTTTGCGACATACATGGTTGAGAGCTATGCTACAGCCATCCAAGATCTCACCGCTGCTGTATCCTCTGAACTCTCTATGGCTAACTCTAATGTTGTCATTGCTACTTCGGATGTCTTGGAAAACCTTCCTAAAGATAGCAATTCTGCTGTACCTATGGCTCCACTTCCCAACATCATACTGTTGCCCGTCAAGACAAGATCTATCTTGGAGCCTGCAGCAGTTTTTCTCAGTTCCTCTCTTCATGCACACACAGTTGGGGTTTGTGTTCCAAAGACATCATCTTTTCTGAATCCTACATCAAAGGTTCAGAACATTGGTACTGGCTCCGTAATTCAAGACTCTCACCTTACAACTCCTTTCTGGTGCCTCATGATGTGCCTATTTGGAGTAAGACTCTTGTACTGTGGAACAGACACTCTTCCTACAGGTCGGTCTTCAGGGAGCCTGGAGAGGGGCCTGGAGAGGGGCATACTGTCATGCCTGCGCCATGGGCACATCCATTTATGCTCCATTTGGACTTCGCTGCTTAATAATTATTGTCAACTAACTACGCATACCATAATGCACCTGGCCGCAAGCATTGTTTCCTGGCCGTTCCTATTGGTTTTCTATGGAACTACACCCCCCAGAAGCCTTAGAGTCTGGTCCTGCTTCCACCAGCCCAGGAACAGAAAGGGAGGTGGCCGATTGCCTGCAGGTGTGATTCGCCAGGTGAAACCAATTAGCCTGCCTCTGTGCTGGGCTAGGCAGTATAAAGGCTGCTGCCTGCAGTGGCTCAGCCTCTTGCATCTGAGAGTCCTCCCTCCACCTTTCGCTCCTGACTTCGGTTCCTTGTATGCTGTTAATCATCACTCCTGCTTGGACCCTGCCTTGCAGCTTGCTACACCCTGCTGCCTACAGCCCTAGCCTTTTGGGCTCCCTGCCTTGTAGCTTGCTACACCCTGCTGCCTACAGCCCTAGCCTTTTGGGCTCCCTGCCTTGTAGCTTGCTACACCCTGCTGCCTACAGCCCTAGCCTTTTGGGCTCCCTGCCTTGTTGCTTGCTCCACCCTGCTGCCTCCAGCCATAGCCTTCCAGGCTCCCTTCCTCACAGTCTTGCCCTGCCGGGCTCTCCACATTACAGCGGATCACGCTCTGCTGCCTTCCAGTCTCCGCCCTTGCCCTGCCGGGCTCTCCACATTGCAGCGGATCTCGCTCTGCTGCCTTCCAGCCTCTGCCCTTGCCCTGCGGGCTCTCCACATTACAGCGGATCACGCTCTGCTGCCTTCTAGTCTCCGCCCTTGCCCTGCCGGGCTCTCCACATTGCAGCGGATCTCGCTCTGCTGCCTTCCAGCCTCCGCCCTTGCCCTGCGGGCTCTCCACATTACAGCGGATCACGCTATGCTGCCTTCCAGTCTCCGCCCTTGCCCTGTCGGGCTCTCCACATTGTAGCAGATCTCGCTCTGCTGCCTCCCAGCCTCCGCCCTTGACCTGCGGGCCCTCCACATTGCAGCTGATCTCGCTCTGCTGCTTTCCAGCCTTAGCCCTTGTACTCTGGGCTCCCTGCTCTACAGCCTACCTCACTCCGGCTGCCTTAGCCCTTGTCCTCTGGGCTCCCTACTCTACAGCCTTCCTCACTCCGGCTGCCTTAGCCCTTGTCCTCTGGGCTCCCTGCTCTACAGCCTGCCTCACTCCGGCTGCCTTAGCCCTTGTCCTCTGGGCTCCCTGCTCTACAGCCTGCCTCACTCCGGCTGCCTAAGCCCTTGTACTCTGGGCTCCCTGCTCTACAGCCTACCTCACTCCGGCTGCCTTAGCCCTTGTCCTCTGGGCTCCCTGCTCTACAGCCTACCTCTTTCCGGCTGCCCTAAACCCTTTTCCTCTGGCTTTCTACCCTACCGTCCTACTCCTGTAGGTTTACTCACTACTTTCCTGTTCCTCTGAGCCCTCTACCTTGTACCTTACTGTCCTCTGCTATCCTATCCTGTTACTCGACTTTCCCCTCTATTCCTTCTGCTAGTTTGCTATCACCTCCTTTCCTGGATTTGTCTGTTGTAACATCTCTTGTACCGTTTGTCGACCCTTTGTTTCAGAGCTTGTCTGTTGGTTCCCCATCAGTCAACCTCTGCCCCTTCCTTTGTCTTGTTTCTACATTACAGACACCCATAGCTGCTGTTCCAAGTCATGAGCAAACAGCGTGGGCCTCTGTTATAGCAAACTGTGCAGAAGGCTAGAGTATTTCCAAGGTTCGTGGAATACTCTTTTCCTATTCTGCATACACCCCAAGAGAGTATCCATTCTGTACCTTTTCCCTTGCTACTCTTTCCTACTCTTCGTTCTATTTCTGTTCTGCTGTGTGTGTACTTGTCTGTCCACTTATATTCGGCACCCAAATTCTTCTAGGTGTCCTGTGCCACTCTTAATAGAGTGCCATACGTGACAGCGCCTGCCAAAGCGGCAACCAAGCTGTGGGCCGCCTCTAAGCAAGTTGACTTGAACCTGTGAAACCAACAAGGAATTCTCAAGTGTGACGCAATGTACAGATTGCTTTTCTTTAATCTACCCCGAGTAAGGCAATATCATTGCTATTTTTTTGAACTTCTGAATTTAATAAGACAAGACACATTACACGGATGGCGGTAGGGATTTACTGGTACCGGTAAAATACCGGTACCGATAAATCCCTACCGCCTTACTACGAGGTCCCTTTGCGGGTTGGGGGATTTAACGCCTGCTTTTTGCAGGCGTTAAAATCCAACCCGCTAAGGGACCTCGGAGCTAATTACGGCACCGAAAATTGCGGTGCCGTAATTAGCACCTTCCCCATTCCCATAGAGCCCTATGGGGCAGAAATGGGAATGGGGAAGGGCAATGGCGGAAGGGGGATTTACCGCCCCTCCGAACTTGGAATGGGGCGGTAAATCCCCTTTCCGCCAAGGCGGTGCCGGTATTTTACCGGCATGAGCCATGGCGCTAATCATGGCTCACCGCCTACCGGTTAATGAGGCCCATAATCTTTGCTTTATATTGAGAGAAACAAATGATCAATCCACCTTATTCTGTAACTTGTGCAAATACAAAAGTTCAAGCAACAAGAGATTTTACTTTGACTCTTCTTTCATTTCGTCTTAAGGGCGCGGGCCATTAAAGGGTGTTCTAATAGCTTTCATCTAGTACTTACTAACACTGGGCAGCCTCAGTGCCAACACCAGAAACCGCAGCCCCTATCACCAACTATAATACAAAAGAACTATTAGTCTATAACTCATCCAACTCGCCGAAGGTTGCCCTCAAGGCTGCAAACTCTGTGTGTTTTCTTGACTCCACTGAGACTGCTCTCACTTATGTACTCAATTCTCCCTTCACTGCTCGTTACGCTAAGCAATCCTCAATTCTCATCCTCCTTGACCTCTCTGCAGCCTTTGACACTGTTGACCACCCCTTACTTCTTAGCACTCTGTCCTCCTTCGGCTTCAAAGGCCTTGTCCTCTCCTAGCTCTCCTCTTACCTCTCCAATCGATCCTTCACTGTCTCCTGGGGCAGCCATACCTCCTCCAGCCTCCCCCTGAACTATGGAGTCGCTCAGGGTTCCGTATTTGGACCCTTTCGTTTCTCTCTCTATATCTCCCTTCTCGCCCCAGTCATCTTTTCTTTCGGCATCTCCCACAACTTCTATGCTGATGACACCCAACTCTTTCTTGCCTTCTCTTCCTTCACATCTGACCTCCATCACACTCTTTCTACCTGCCTTACGGCCATAAAAAACTGGATGTCTTCCCATTTTCTTTCCCTCAATACTGACAAGACTGAAGTGCTTTTCTTCCCTCCTAACACTCTCTCCCCTTACCCCCCTCTTTTCATCCACTTTCCCCCTTCCAATCTCCCCATCTCGACCCACGCCCATAATCTTGGCCTCCATGTCGACTCCTCTCTCTCCTTCTCCAACCACATCTCCCTAACCTCTCGCGCCTGTCGGCACCACCTCTTCAACATCCGCAAGATCCGCTCCTCCCTCACCTTCCACGCTTCTAAACTTCTAATTTCCTCCCTTATTTTCTCCCGCCTCTTCTACTGCTCCTCTCTTCTCTTTAGACTCCCTGTCTCTCACCTGACTCCCCTAAAATCCATCTACCACTCCTCTATCTGTACTCTATGGGCCTCATTACGACCCAGGCGGTCCGGAAATAACGGTGGCGGTAAACCCGCCGCCACCGTTGTTTCCGGAATGCCTGAGTCCGACCCCTGTAGGCGGGAGGTGATGTTACCGCCAGGTCTGACCTGGCGGGTTTAACACCTCGCGCATCCAGGCGGATGAGGAAACACTGGCAGCATTACGAGATGCTGCCGGTGTTTCCATGATCCCCATTTCCATCGAGTCCCATAGGACTCAATGGGAATGGGGATTTACACCATTCCGCCTCCGTGATTCCTGGAAAACCGGGGTTGTAATGCCCCGGTAATTCCGAGAATCACGGAGGCGGAATGGTAATACGAGTCCGGCGTTAACCAGGCAGTTTTACCGCCTCGGTTAACGCCGGACTCGTAATGAGGCCCTATGTCTTCTTTGCCCTCAAGACTCTATTTCTACCTCACCCTCTCAACTCGGCTGGCTTCCCTTCCTCTCACAATTGAAATTTCAATTCCTCTGCCTTGTCTACAAATCTCTCCATGACCTTGCCCCCCATCTCTCTTCCCTCCTTTCATTTCACTCTCCCTCCCGCTCTCTCCGATCAGCTGATCTCTACTATCTCACTGTACACCCTGCCCCTTGTGCCGCCTCACGCTTCTGCTCCTTCCAACTCTTGCCCCCCCCTCCACCTGAACTCCCTAGCTCTCTATATCCGCTCCACCCCCACCTACTCATCCTTCCGCTCCTCCTAATGGTCTGTTTAAGTATTATCTGGACACACCACAAGTGCTCTACATTATGGTACCCAATACAGACCCTTTTCACAAAACACCCAGATGTTCTGTAGAGAGGGTACTCCCACTGCTGTACACCAATTTGTTAGGACTGATTTTCTATACGCTGGCCTGGTGGACAGATGAATAGAAGGCCAGCCTATATTGTGACAGTGACAACTCTGGGGCGTTGTTGCCAAACCAGTTTGGGTAGCAGTGACAGGCGGTCTAGGCTAAGTTCTTCAGAGGTGTTGAGCTTGTAAAGGGTCCACAATGAGGTAGCACAATGTGAATCACAAATTACACTTACACAGATCTATAAAAATACAGTTATTATTTATTGGCCAAAACACACTATAGAAAAATGACTGCTAGTAAATAGAGTTATCATACAACACTAATAAACATAGATACATATGCAGATGCACTTATTATAGGGCATAATACACATCGCAACACTCCTGCAAAGGAAAGGTTAGATTAGTATTATGCACTTAAGGTCCACAGAGAATGATCCGTAACTAAAATTTGCCAGCCCTAAGTTGTCTGGGCCTTTTGCCCAATAGTTCAGGTAAAAGTTACACAGAATCTTTGAAGCAGGATAAAATGCAGGTAGGGTTTCTGGGGTCCAGTGAAGGGTTCTTATGGTTAGAGTACAAGTTAAACTAGCTGACAGAATTAGCTCAAACTTTCAGAAGTCTTGCTCAAGGTTTTTCATAAGCCCATTGACTTACAATGGGAGTATAGGGGTAGGTAAGAAGCTCTGTAACTTACCCCCATACTCAGATTCTTCCCCAGACTTGGCAGGATAAAGGAAGAAGGTCCAAGGTTGCTTTTCCCGCTGAAAGTAACAGTCCTTGATTCACAGGGGTTGCAGGTTCTAGCTGATCTCTGGTTGCTGTCTTTCCATGTTACAAGGACTCTCGATGGAAGATTACAGCTGTCATGCGGAAGCACAATTTATCAATCAATATTCAGTTCCCACTAACCTGGATCAAGTGCAGCAGTCGACTGTGAGGAATCCCCCCGAAACCTCTACTCCTCTGACCAATTGTAATAAGTGCTCGAGGAGCAGAGACCCCAGGCAAACCCTCTGGGGTAGAAAACCCTGATAGCTGGAGTCGGGTGCGTTGCCTTCTGATAGTCAGGACGAGAGCGGGCAGGGACTGAATGTGAGTCAGAGTACCGGTGGCTCTCAGCTGTGGTCTTCTCTGCCGAAGGCTGGAGAGGAAGTAAGAAGAAGTTATCAGAGTGAAGAGTCAGAGGTAAGGTGGAATGTAAAGAAGGTAGAGGTGTAACCTGGGAGTCTGTCTGATGCCGTCTTACACTATGCGGGGAACCCCAGAGTGGATGAGAGGACTTGAAGAGAAACCCTACAGTTGAAGAGAAGGAATACGGTAAGTCTGCTCAATGTAGTGAGGAAGAGAAATGGGGTATGAAGTAAAGCTTACAGAGCTGGGCGGATCGTAGTAACTGTTATGGGTTCTACCGCAGGAGAGGGAAGAAAGGTAAGCACCGGAGAGGTCCGAGTGAGCACGTTTAGAGCTGGAGAGGAAATGAGGGAAAGTGAGGAGAGATCGGATCAGGACGATGTTTGCGAGGGATCGAAAAGATACTAAATAGAAATTTCCAAGGAATACCTAGTTTCGAACTTCGGAGCATCAGTGAAAGGAGTAGCGACGTGAAGTAGTTCAGACTTCGGCTGTTGATAAAGCAGGCTCGAGGAGCTCCGAGCAATGGATTCCGCCAACACTGGAAAGCAGAAACCCATCAGAGTGGGAGGCTGTACGGCGGCCATCTTGGGTGAAGAGAAAAGTGTAATGGCACGGCACCAAATGTTTACCCTACGGCGCAACCAAGACCAGCGCTTGTAGGGAGTCATGACAACAGCAAAACTCGATGCAGGACCTTAGGACTCCATGGAAATGTGGACACAGAAGCACCAGCACCATTGCTAATGGTCCCAGTGCTTCTGTGACAACCATGCCGGAAGGGGCCTGAACTCCCGGCATGTCAGGCCTGATGGGGGATCTGTGGCCCCTACCGACATCGTTGCAGTATGGTGGTACAGAAAAAGTGCCTGTACATTGCTACGGCACACTTGTTTCTGAACCGCCATACTTGTAATGAGGCCCATTGTCTCCAGAAGTCATCACATCCAATGTCTCTTAGTCTATGTACATGTGGCCTCAGATATTTAATGTGAAGATCGCCCTGACTCCTACAAGCAGTTAACACATGTCTTGCCATTTCCAATATGTGTTTCTAAGTACACAGCCTACAGCCCCTGTTATCTCGAGACTTCCCCATTCTGGGGCCTAAATTCTCCATGACAGGTATCTCGTTGAAGTGCAGAAGTAGTATAAATCTTGTAGTATGGTCTCCCACAGACTTTGCCTGAACTATGAAAAAACAGAGCTCCTCCTTGTCAGCACCCCAGCGATCCTCACCAAACTCGACACTGCCTTCCAAACCTTTATCATAGACGGCCACAAGATACCCATCTCCCTGACTGTAAAGACCCTAGGCATTTACCTAGACGCCACCCTAACCATGTCCCATCAAGAAAATCACATTGCCCCCACAGCCGCCTATGTGACTAAACGTATCCACACAAGATAACCCTTCCTCTCGCAAGACAATCGCCTCACCATAACCTGAACCCTCATCAGCTCCAAATTAGATTATTGAAATTCCTTACTATGCAGCATGTCAGAGAAAAAACTCAAACTCCAAGTCATAGAGAACAACGCACTCTGTACCACTAGATCTGCACAGGCATGTACGACTTGGGTCCTTCCTTTCCTCGATCTCACTCTCCACTTGTGACGGTCAACCATGCTATCCTGTTCAACCTACTCCGTGATAAACTGGGTATTATCGAACAGACCCTGACCCGGCTGACCTCTTTCCTCTCCAAACGAGCATCACAGGTCCAACTTGGGTCCTTCCTTTCTTCTATCTCACTCTCCACTTGTGGTGTTCCCCAGGGGTCTAACTTCTCTGCCTGGCTTTTCAACCAATACCTGGCAGCCCTCACCCACCGCATTGCTACCCTCTGCTCTGACTTTCAGTGCTATGCGGATGACACTCAGCTCGTTTGCAGCCTCCCCTCTGCCACCTCTTCTCCCTCTCTCATCTCGGACTGTCTGTCTGCAATACAGGAGTGGTGTGCCTCCAACTACCTCTGCTTAAATGCCAGGAAGACAGACAACCTGCTCATCAGCACTCCTGCACCTTACTTTCCTGTCTCTCTCTGGCTGGCCTACTTATGCCCTCCTCCTGCCCCCACCTGTGAGGCTAAGAATCTCGGGGTCATCTTCGACTCCACGCTTTCCTTTTCTCCAGACATCTCTGATGTTTGTAAGAAGTCAAACTACCATCTGCACCTCCTCAGGGGCATTCTTCATTTCCTCTCCTTTCCTCAGAAGCTCACTGTCTCTAGAGCTCTGGTTCTCTCTAGGCTGGACTACTGCAACAGCCTCTTTCTAAATCTGCCTGCCACTACCCTCCGCCCTTTGCAATTCATCCAGAACAGGACTGCAAGAATTGTCCTTGGCCTCAAGCACAGGGATCGTATCTATCCAGCCCTGAAATCTCATCATTGGCTCCCAGTGGCTGCAAGGATTAAGTTCAAGACCCTCTGCATTGTCCACAAGGCCTTCTGGGGCCTGGGTCCGAAATACCTTCAATTCTCCCTTCGTAAATACCTTCCTACTCAAGCTCTTTGCTCCTCCAGCTCCCTCGGGTTCAGTCGCTTCTCCAAGCAACCAGTTGGTGGTCGATCTTTCTTTGGCTGGGGCCTCCCTCTGGAACCGCCTCCATGCCTCTCTGAAATTTGACGAGAACCATCTTTGGTTCCGGAAGCACCTCAAGACTTTCCTCTTTGCTTCTGCCTTCTCTCTTCCTCTCCCTTGCTGATCTGTCTGTTTTTGCACAGGGCACCTGGCTCCCCTCTGAATTCAGCCCAGTTCCCTGCCCACCCCGCTGAATACCAAGCAACCCTTGCACTTGGTCTGTATCTGCATCCCTACAGTCCCCCTACCTGCACTTATCAGACACCCATTGTCTGCGCTTATTCCTTGCACTTGCCACCTGCTGCACTATTGGTTGTTGTTTTTTATCATGTTTTTGGTAAAGACTATGGTAAAAGTGGGCTTTAATTCCTTTGCAAGTCCTTTTTTTATGATACGCAGTACATTTTTCTTTTTCAGTTGTCAGCACACGTGAATACCTTTATTGTGACCGTTACAATATATTAGGACAATTTGTATTCTCTATTGGTATCCTTTTCATGTGTTTTTCAGCACTTTCCACTCCCCCCTACCCCTTGCACTTTCACGTTCTCAATGGGCCTCATTCCAACCCAGGCGTTAAGGGGTTTACGGCGCCGTAAACGGCGCCGACCCTTAACGCCTGATTACAAGGTCCCTTAGCGCCATGGTGAGTTTAACGCCTGCTTTTTGCAGGCGTTAAAATCCATGGCGCTAAGGGACCTTGGAGATAATTACGGCACCGTAATTTACGGTGGCGTAATTATCTCCTTCCCCACTCCCATTATGCCCTATGGGGCAAAAATGGGAATGGGGAAGGGACAGTGGGAAATGGGGATTTACCGCCCCACTCATCTTGGAATGGGGCGGTAAAGCCGCCAACCACCATGGTGTAAACGTAGTTTACGCCATGGCGGTAAAGGTACGACCCAGGCGGTAACTTACCGCCTGGGTCGTAATGAGGCCCAATGTCACTGGGCCTAGTAAGATTGTTGTTTTGTCCTCCCTTGTACCCCTCCCTTGCCTCGTTGCGCTCTGAAAGACTTTTGTATGGGCGGGATATAAATAAAATATCATATCATACGAGGAGTAAATTGGCTATCTGTCAGAGACTGCATCAAGTTTAAAGTCCTTTCAATCACCCAACACTGCCTTGCAAACAAAGCCCCTGCCTACCTTGTCCCTAGACTAAGCAGACGTATTGCTGCCAGGCCTTCGCGCCCCAAACACATCCATTGCCTCAATATACCGAAATTCAACCGTCACAGAGCTGGTGGTTCCAGCTTCCCAATATCGGATGCCCAGCTCTGGAACACATTGCCCCTCTCCCTACGAGTAGAACCCTCATAACCCTCCTTCAAAAAGAAGCTAAAAACATGCCTTTTCAATTGACTCAGAATTGACTTCATTCACACAAAATGGGCCTCATTACAAAGAAGGTGGCCACGGAATGAACGGTGCCGGTAAGGGACCTGCACCGTTCA
Organism: Ambystoma mexicanum; assembly: GCF_040938575.1. NCBI lineage: Eukaryota > Metazoa > Chordata > Amphibia > Caudata > Ambystomatidae > Ambystoma > Ambystoma mexicanum. The sequence continues at coordinate 1,370,435,720 of NC_090933.1, read as the reverse complement.
TTCCGGGCCGCCTCATTACGAGGTCTGCAGCGGGTCCCGCTATCAGACCAGGATGCTAACAACGGGCCCGTCATTAACGGTTCCGTTGTTAGCATACTCCCCATTCCCACTGAGCCCTATGGGGGCTCAAATGGGAATGGGGATGCACCGGGTCCGGGGAAAGGGAATTACTGGGACCCCCAAGGTCAGAATGGCCCGGTAATTCCTAAATTCCCTCAAAAGGGGGATTCTCTCTGCATGGCTTTAACATGTTTTTCATGTAGCAAGGCATGGACACTATATATGTGCTTTAGATTGAATCCATTTTTTACCAGAGAACAGACCCAGCATTGGTCATTTTTTAAGGTTTTGGGAGTCTCCGGAAATTGTCGTTTTTGCAACCAGATTGATTGTCTGGAAACACTAAGGGCCTCATCAAGAGGTGGAAGGTAAGGGATTACCGGTAAGGGCACCGTTGCCGGTAATCCCTTACCTCCCTACTACGAGTTCCCTTTGCGGGTCCTTCCTTAATGCCTGGTTTTTGCAGGAGTTAAGGACGGGACCCGCAAAGGGACTCTAGAGCTAATAACGGTACCGCAATTTGCGGTACCGTTATTAGCGCCTTGTCCATTCCCATTGAGCCCTATGGAGGCTCAAATGGGAATGGGGAATGGCCCTGGTGAATAGGGAATTACCGGTCCCTCTGACCTCGGAATGGACCGGTAATTGCTCCATTCACCAGGGCGGAGTCGGAAGGGTTTTGGAGGCAGCCATGGAGCTAATAGCTCCATGGCTACCTCCAACCTCGTAATGAGGCCCTAAGACTTTGGGTAATTGTCCCCACTTTTGCTGATTAGACTTTAGGGTTTAAAATATGAGGTAAATCTTGCTCTAGATTCTGCACAAAATCTCTTTTGCAACAAAAACAAACAAAACTTTGGCCCCTCCGGCATGCATACACTCTGTTAAAGTGCACTCCACTCAGCCTCTCACACCAGCTCACTTTGCAACCTCATTGCCTGGCATATGCTTGCCTTCGCAGCCTCCATAACGTGAGCTGTGCCCCTGCCATCGTATTTATATCTACATCGCCAACTTTGTCCTTCTTTATCTTTGTATGCCTGAAATAACCTCCCGCGACTCGATGTTCGCAGAATATTCAAGCATACTTATGTCTGTAACCATATGCTTATGTCGTTTGCACTGTGTGCAACCAGTGTTGATTTGCCTGAGGGCTGTGCACGCAGATACACTGATCCAACTGGGCAGCCTTGCGCTGCTTACCTGCATAATCTACGCATGTAATTTACCTGACTTGACCTGGTAGCCTACACTGCCCTGTCGCCTAATCTATGCCTATCACTTACCTGATTTGACCTGGTAGCCTGCACTGCCCTCTCGCCTAATCTATGCCTGTTACTTACCCGATTTGACCTGGTAGCCTCTGCTTCCCTCTCGCCTAATCTATGCCTAATGCTTACCTGATTTGACCTGGTAGCCTGCGCTGCCCTCTCACCTAATCTATGCCCATCAATTACCTAATTTGACATGGTAGCCTGCGCTGCCCACTCACCCAATCTATGCCTGTAACATACTTGACTTGACCTGGTAGCCTGTGCTGCCCACTTGCATAATCTATGCCTGCAACATCCCTGACTTGACCTGGTAGCCTGTGCTGCCCACTTGCATAATCTATGCCTGCGCCATACCCGATTTGACCTGGTAGCGTGTGCTGCCCACTTGCATAATCTATGCCTGCAACATCCCTGACTTGACCTGGTAGCCTGTGCTGCCCACCTGCCAAATCTATGCCTGCAACATACTCGATTTGGCCTGGTAGCGTGTGCTGCCCACTTGCCTAATCTATGCCTGCAACATACCCAACTTGACCTGGCAGCCTGCACTGAACTACCACTTCCTACCTGCTCTTAAGAACGTTGCATGCTATAACTACCACTGTAATTATACTATTGATTGATTGTTTATTTAGTATGCACCTATGCACAAGTGTTTCAAGGTGCAACCAGGCAAGGGAGGGGAATAACAGGGAGGACAAGACAAACGATCTTACTAGTCCTAGGGCCTCATTACACGGATGGCGGTAAGGATTTACCGGTACCGGTAAAATACCAGTACCAGTAAATCCTTACCGCCTTACTACGAGGTCCCTTTGCAGATTGGGGGATTTAACGCCTGCTTTTTGCAGGCGTTAAAAACCAACCCGCAAAGGGACCCACGGAGCTAATTACGGTACCGCAATTTGCGGTACCGTAATTAGCGCCTTCCCCATTCCCATTGAGCCCTATGGGCCAAAAATGGGAATGGGGAAAGGCAATTGTGGAAGGGGGAATTACCGCCCCGCCAACCTTGGAATGGGGCGGTAATTCCCCTTTCCGCCAAGGCGGTGCCGGTATTTTACCGGCATGAACCATGGCGCTAATAGCGCCATGGTTCTCCGCCATCCGTGTAATGAGGCCCCTAGTGTCATTTAGATCGTGCAAGTGTGCAACAAGAAGTGCAGGGTAGGGGGTAAAGGGAGAAGTGCACCCTGTAGGGTATTTTGTGTAGATTTGGGGTCTAGCGGTATTTTCTTACCACCAAAAGTAAAGTAATTCAGCAATAATCACTCCTTGCATTCAGATTGGGTTTGGTATTATAGTAATATAGTGGATATGCATTATTTCAGTACACAGATACATTTAGTTGGTATGCATTCCGTTGTGGTATAGTGATGAGCATCATTTCTTTGTTTTATTTGTGGCCCCAACATACAAACCCCCTTTCTTTTGTTTAGACTGTTCTTGTGATCTCTAGAGGACTCAGGCTTCTACATTATTCAAGAACAACACATTTTCATATGGAATGCCACTTATGGCTGTTATCACTGATTTATCTACACCAGTGAGCTATGCTTCCATAAAGTATTCACAATAACATGTGGTATAATCACTAATTTATTTACATTAGTGAAACTATTTCCAGAGGCCTCTCTTTCTGCTGACTCATATACGTCCAGCAAACTATTTCATTATGTTCCACTCAGAAATCACACACACATATATACACTGAGTGGAACCACGCACACAGCTATTTATAATTGCTCATAACATTACTTTATCTGCATAGAAACTTGGCGCTTTAAGCATCATTCCCTCTATGGCATAATATTTTTTTAGACACCAAATGAAACAGAAACAAGAATACTCTTAGGCAGACTGTGTTATCACAATTTCATTTTACAATGATACATTACCATTCGTGAGACAATCCTCTTCTGAAATAAAAACATGAGAAAGACAAAATGCAAGAACACTACGAATTTCATTTCATATTTGCACAAGAGAGAGAAAAAATGACATTGTTTGTTTATCCTTCAGCTGGCAACATTAAAATGTGTCATTTGAACACAGTGAAAAGCTATCGCTACGCTGCCTGTCTAAAATAGGTCTCATGCACATACCGCACCCTCACTTTCATACAAGATAATTACCAGCAAGTTGTACTGTTTAGCACGCAAACTCCCCGGACTGGTCACTTTCTTTAAATGGCTCAAGGCTTTCCTTCAAAGCACCCCAGCGAGGACATGCAGTTCTGATCTGCGGTCTCTCAAGCCGGTGCTTATTGACTGGAATCTTCAGCCTGGGAAAATCAGCAATGGACTGGGACGGCACCTCTCAATCAGGAAACCCCATAGAAACTCCAGCCAGGTCTTCCCCGGAGCTGTGTAAAATGTCCTCTGCCTTTCTTCCTCCCCGAAATGTACCAAGAGACCTCTGTTACAGCCCTTAAGGTGACGTGTCACCAATGAAAATGCACAATAATCTATTCTCCTCTTTTAACAATGGCTTGGCTTATACGGTTTAGAAACTGTATCTACTCATTTCCTGGCATGCAGATTTCGCATCCAGCTAACACAGTGAACAGAGAAAAAAAAACGAATCCAAGTGCACGTTTAAATGACTTTCAGAGCCTGTCTTTTCCACCTCATGTTGCACTGGAGAACACATTATGATGTTATTTGATTAAGATCATGTTAATACTGTTAATTATATTAGTTCATTAATCCTCTAATGTGTCTCCTGCAACAGAGGCATTTCAGGAGAAAAAGAAATGGTGCAATTGCTTGTACCGCATTATAGCAATACATTAATCCCATGCAATGGTGCTGTGCTCCCAAAACACACTAAATAATCCTACAACCCAGAGCAGCAGGGCCCTGAGTTAAGTGCAAGGAATGCTGGGACTACAGGGGGCAATCCCAGCCCTGTAATACAAGGTTGGCCTGGCTGCAAGTGCCTGGGGACTGGTCAAGGGGGGCCTGGGGACCTGTAAGACTCCGAGGACACCAAGCAGCCTGTCAGCAGACGGAGCAGGAGCAAGGGTAGGTTAGTTGGGGAAAAAGAGTGAGAAAGAAGAGGAGAAAGGAAGGTCTGGCTCAAGGCAGAGAGAGGCCATTCCAGAGGGAGCACCTACAGTGGAGAGAGATCTACCCCCCATTCTCTGCTTGGAGAAGTTACTCACCCACAGAGAATTAGAAGTAGACGATGAGAGGGCTCTAGGAGGAAGGTACTTAGGAAGAGAGAGTTGAAGATAGCGAGGGCCAGAGCCCCAGAAAGCCTCTGGATGATGCAGAGGGTCTTAAACTTGATCCTTGCAGCTACCAGGAGCCAGTGGAGGGATTTCAGGACCGCAGAGATATGGTCCCTGGGATTGAAGGCAAGGATAAGTGTTGCGGGCCTGTATTGGATGAGTTGAAGAGTAGAGTTAGGCAGGTTGAGAAAGAGGCTGTTGCAGTTGTCCAGCCTAGAGAGAACCAGGCCTCTCAAGACTGTGAACTTCTGGGGGAAGGTGAGAAAAGGGAGGATACCTATGAGGGGGTGCAGGTAGAAACTGGCCTTTTTGGCAAGTTCTGTGATGTGAGGAGTGAAAGAGAGAGTGGAGTCGAAGATGATCCCAAAGTTTTTTGCCTCACAAGAGGGTTAGGGCAGAGGGCCCCAGGAGGTTGGCCAGAATGACAGAGGAAAAGCGGGAACAGGGGTCCCAATGAGAAGGATCTCAATCTTACTGGCATTAAGGCAGAGATCGTTAGAGGCACACCATGCCTGAATAGCGGATGACAGTCAGGGATGAGCAAGGAGGCCGCCGAGGGTAGCCTGAAAGAGAGCTGTGTGTCCTCCACATTACACTGAAAGTTAGAGGAAACGGTAGATATCAGGAGGCCCAAAGGGGCCAAGTAGACATTGAAGATCCAGGGGCAGAGGACAGAGCCCTGGGGAACACCAAATGTGGAGAGAGAGATGGTGGAGGGAAAGGACCCAAGCTGAACCTAGGAAGGTTGGTCCAGGAGGAAAGAGGTCAGCCATGCCCGAGGCTGATCCATGATGCCCAGGGTCTCGCAGAAACGAGTAATCAGGATGTTGTGATTGACCATGTGAAATGTAGAGGAAAGGTTGAGGAGAGCTAGAGTCAAGATCAGAGAGCAGATCTTCAGGGATGTACAGGAGTGCATTTTCAGTGCCTCTGGCTGATCTGAAGCCAGACTGATGGTCATGGAGATAACCAACAGATTCATTGTGGAGGGTTGGCTGGGAGATAGCCAACTTCTCTAGGAGTTTGCCCGGGAAAGGAGCGATAGAGATCGGGTGATAGTTTGCCGGAATGGAGGGGTTGGCAGAGGCTTTTTTAGTAGGGGGGCACAAGGGAGTGCTTCAGAAGAGGGGAAAGATCCAGTGGCAATGGAGTGATTACAGAAACCGGTCAAGGCTGGAGTGAGAGAACCAAAGTTGTCCTTAATGGTTCCGGAGGAGCTTAGGGTCACCTGTTAGGATGTGACTTTCATAGAACGGTCTGGTCCAGAAACATCATCAGGTGTCAGGTGTTACAGGAGAGAGTGAGGAGAGAAGGAGCGCCCAAGAAGGGCCTGAGAGAGATAGAGGGAGAGAGATGCAATCAGGAGGAGAGTGTGGACAGGATGTCCTGTGTTTTAGTGGTGAAATGAAAAGCTAGAGCCATGCAGAGGGCCTGGGAAGTAGTAGAAAAGGTAAATACTGCAGTAGGATTGGCCAGCTCCTTGCAGATTTTTAACAGTTCAGTCGTGTTGTTAGAGGCCACAGATATGCAGGCTTGAATAAGGACCCTCTTCTTGGAGAAGATGGAGAGTCTGTATTGCCTTTGGAGCAGGCGGCAGGCCAGTTTGTAACAGGGTGCACCCGAAACTCCCCACTTCCGTTCAGCTACTTTGTACTTGCGTTTCAGAGCAGCCACATCAGAGTCATACTAAGAGTTGCACTTGGTGGCATTTTTCAGGTTGATCCTCATGACAGGTGCCAGGATATCCAGAGTGTTAGATATGGAAAGGTGGCGGTTGGAAGGGCTGTGTCAGGGTGGGAGTCAGCCCCAGGAGTAGGTGGGGGAGAGAAAGTGGGGCCAAAGGCAGCCACTGACACTCGCTTCATAGGTCAAATGATCGCAAAGGAAGGTGGTAGTGCTGGGTGGCCCTTTGCCAAGGGGACAGGAAGCTTCAAGTGGGAAGAAAGAAGAGAGGAGTATTGTGAGGATTAGAGAGGGGGGGTGTCTGAAGAGATGACAACATCCAAGGTGTGACCGGCAGAGAGAGTCGGACCTGAGGGGAGAATGGAGTGAATGGAGAGTCGCATAGGTTGGGGAAAAGCCCAGAGGAGTCTGGGGAGTCCAGATGGGTGTTCAGATACCCAAGGAGGAGAAGTTGGGAGATAGATTAAAGGAGAGAGGAAGTGAGGTCAGCTCATTTAGAGAGGAAGTGGGTGACCTGACCAGGTGGCCTGTAGATTGTGGCCAAGGTCAGAGAGATGCCAGTAGAGATAGAGAGCCTGCAGGCCAGACCTTCAAAGGAGGAATAGGTCTGAGTGGGGATGATGTAAGCAGGGATCCACTCGGGAAAGATCAGGGCCTATTGGGCCTGGGCTCAGAGAGGATCTCGTAGCCCTCATAAGGAGTGCATCAATACTCGTGACAGAGCTGGCCTTGAACCATGTCTCAGTAAGAGCGAGAACATCCAGGTCCAGGAGTTCAAGGTGGTGGCAGATGTCAGTGGAGTGTTTGACAGCAGAGCGAGAGTTGAGAGTAGCCAGGTGGAGCAGGTTACTACTTTTGAAAGACTTTTGGGGGGTCTGGGGAGAGGAGTCCCCAGTGGAAGTGGCAGAGGGGTCAGAGAGGTGGACGGAGGAGGCAGCAGAGGTGCCTGAGTGGTAGTGGATGGCAAGGGAGCCAGAGGTGGAGGAGGGAGGTGGCAAGGGAGACATGGGGGAGGTAGTTGGCAAGGGAGCCAGAGAAGTTAACGGGTGGAGGTGGCCGAGGGGCCAGAGAGGTAGTAGATGGCATAGGAGCCCGAGCAGTAGAAGGAGGTGGCAGAGGCGCCAGAATAGTGGCAGAAGGAGTAGCAGGAGAAATCGCCTATCAAATAGTAGGAGATTGGGCTGAGGGCCCTGGACCATGACAGTGCCATTTAGATAGACATTAATGATGACTCTGGAGGACTGGAAGGAGTGTTAGCGAGTAAGAAATGGTGCGACGTGTGCATGCAGAGAATTGAGGTGGTGAGTGACTTATGCCTGGCTAGTAGCTTGCAGCTTTAAATCATTACCCGTAGTCTCAGAGCAACTGTTAACTTGTCTAATGGAGGAATGACCACCGACAGCGCAGTCATGGTGCAAACGCTTTACACCGCACATCCCAGCCATCGCACAGGCTACGTAAATAAAATTTAAACACTTAATACAATTCACTTCTTTGCATATTTAAAAAAAAAAAAGGGTGGTCACTAAAAGCAACACATCTTCTAATGCAAGTTGCATTCAGATTGGAGTCTGTTGTGAAAACACCCACAAAAATACTTAAACGAGATTGCATTTTAATCACCATATATCTCTAACTGAAATTGACTTAAAAAAAACCAAACCACCTCTCCCACCTCCATATCATCCAATTACCACTGTATGGGAGCGAGGGGTCCTCAGGCCCCCTCGTGTCGTACGCTCCTCAGTACAAGGCTTGGACCGCGTGCCTCCGGTAGTGGTATTGCCCCTTGCCCTTATGTAAAGTTAACCACGGTTGACTGCTGCATAGATGGGACTACTGAGCAGGACATAGGGCATCCATCTTTTGTGCCCCTTTCGACTCCATCTTGGGTAAATAGGCCTCACTGCGATAGTACAGCAATGCTCGGCTCCCCTTTCCACCGCAGCCGCCAAGGACAGACACACACACACACAAGGCGCGCAGGCAGCTGGCTGGCCCCCACCCTTGCACTCCCCCTGCGAAGGAAAAGCTCTGCACTTCCATTCTCACGCTGAGGCTGGAGAAAGTTGCAACAATTAATATGCTACAGTTTTCTTCCTCTGAGATCACTGTTTGCCTGAAAACCAGCATGTGAACCAAGATGAGCTAAGCACTTTCTGCTCGATTCGTTCTCATAAACGTGCAAGCCACCCACCCCCATTAAAACAATGTATTGCCATCCTGACCCTGCACCCCCTGTAAAGTATTTCTTTCAAGTGCCAGACCCTCTCCTGTGCTGCGAAACCCACCCAACACACCCACTAGTAACCTTAAGCATTTTTATTATATATGCTTTTACTTGCACTAATGAATTTGAAACCTAGAAAGAAATACGAAACATAGTCTGAATCGGGACTGAATCTCCTACACTTCGACGACAGAGAAGATCTGCAAGGAATCTTCTTCCCTTGAGCTGGTGGGACCAACCAGATCGCCAAACACCAAGCAAGGCCTCCCTCCCCTGGTTGAATTTGCCGTGCATCGCTGCAGTGAACCGGATAGCCAGGAGGACCGGACCCTGTTTGGGTTTTAAGGAGCACACCTTTTATTCATCACTTTGCTCTGCTGCTGGTTTCTTCCCTGGGCAGTGCAGGAACCTCCAGTCCTCCTCCTTCGTGTCAGTCCGACAGTCACTTTAGGAACCGTGAGCCTGCAGGATCTGCGAGGAACTTCTGCCTCAGCTACAGCACTAAGCTACTAAGGTATTGTTCAAATCTGGTTGTTCGTTCGGTCCGACCTGGTGCAAGTGTTTGAAATCTTTTGCCAATCCGAGGGCTTGTCCTTCTCTACTCTTTTAAGTACGTTTTCTTCCAACCAACTTCGTTTCGAACTCTTGGCAAAGACCTAACCGTGAACTACTCTGAATGGTGTGATCCTCTGCAAAGACTCTGAACCATTAACATTGGCCAGGCCTATTGATTTGAATCCTAGTTGTAGTAAGCCTTTTCTAGATTGCCCTGCCTACTTACTTGTTGGGGCTGCTTGATTGTGAATAACCTTGTCTTTCCCTCCCTTTTTAAATTGCTGGAGTGCCATTTTGCTCACACTTCATTTTGAGCTTAACTTGTCCAGAATTCATTGGGTGGTGTGTACTGTATTAAGATTTTGATTTCTGCTGCTTTACATTAGTGAACTGTTTTTCAAATGATTGTGTAAATAAATGTATATTCTTTTACTCAGAAACCTTGAGTCAGTGTTTGCTTGAATCATAATAATTGCTGTCCTTTGTGTAACTATTTGATACTGCTCACTTACTCTTGAGATAAGTCTGGCTGCTCAGCCATCACTACCACTTTACTGTGTAGTACAGGCTTGTACCAAAGGTGAATTTGTACTGTCACTTGTAGTCTTAATTTTGTGTGGTGTTCCCAAAGGGTACTGCATATAATTCTGCCTAACAGTCATTCGGGTCACTTAAGCCCAGGTTGAGGTTGCCTAGTATCAAGAGTTGCATAGAAGGTTTTTTTGATAAAACCTTTCTCACTGTTTTACATCACCAACGCAATAATCACAAAAACCAAAAAGAAGAAACAAAAGGGGACCAGCATGTCCAATCAAGGGCTAATGTTTGTACCTGCATCACCGATCATCAAAGTCCTTTCCCACAGCCCTCTATGTCTTTGTTCGGAGTCCCACCACCTGTGTCCCTGGGCTCTAGGTCACTTCCTCTTCCCACCTCCCCCATATTTTGGAAGCTTTGGTAGGGCAGCCTCTTTCATTGTATATTCTATGTTTTATCATAACACATATGTCCATGTCCATTACCCACTGCTCCAGCGACGGGGACTCCCCATTTTTTTGCAATATTGCGCTTTATCAGCCCCCCTGTCGTGGACAAAAGCAGCCTTTCCCACTTGCTAAGGCCGCTCTCATATTGTATGCCCAGGAGTAGTACTTTTGGGTCTAGTGGTATAGTGCGGCCGAGGAGTCTACTGAGTTCATTGTAGCATGTATTCCAGAAGGTTTGGATCCAGGAGCATTCCCATAGGATATGGAAGAAAGTTCCCTCCTCCTCTCCACACCGGAGACAGTTCGGGTTCAGGGCCATTTCCACTTATGTAGAATCGTTCTAGGGTAATAAACTCTATGTAGGGTCTTTAGCTGCACCAGCCGAAGCCTAGATGAAATAGCTACCTCCCGTGGGTGCATCAGTACCTGAATCCAGTCCTCTGGGTCTATCTCTCCTATATCCACCTCCCATTTAGCTTTCAAGCTTGTCAGTTCAGGAGTAGCGAAGGATCTGATAGCGTTGTATACAATTGAAGTGCATCTGGTGGGGATGTGTTTTCCGCAAGTTTTCCACAAAGCCATCAAAACTAAGCTATTCAACTAAAAGCTAAAAACCTAGTACCACTCCTCTGAGGTCCCACCACCACACTGTTACTCTTTCTTTGCCCATCACGTTGATCACTCTGTATTTCATGAAATGTGTTTCCTGTAATGTGTAACTAACTAAGAAGCCTTGGGCGCATGAACCTGTATGACAAACCTCTTTCATATTCTTGTGAAAGTGCCTCGATGCCTCCGGGCTGCAAGTTGCGCGATACAAATGCAAATGAATAAATAAATGTGTGCTGGCAGCATGTTACATTCTATTGGTGTATAGTCCGGGACATTGGCATCTGCCGGTATATGAGTTTTCAGGGCATGGGCCAGTCGTAGGTAGTGGTACTGCTCAGCACCTGGGAGCTGGAATCTCAATTGCATATCTTCAAAGGAGATTCATTTCCCCTCTTCAAGGATGTCTCCGACCCTCAAGATTCCAGCCCCTACCCACCGGGGCCATGGCTCGAGTTTCCCGATTTCCTTTAAATTACTATTTTGCCATAGGGTTTTTGCTGCAGTTATTTTGTTTTCCCATCCCACAAACACGTGTGCCTTTCTCCAAACACTGACAATGTGCGCCGCGGTTGTGGGGAGGGGGGGTCTCGTGGGAGTTTGGTATAGAAGGTGCAGTGGGTCCATGTCGTGCATGGTGGCAATTTCGGCTCTTATATGGGGAAGCTCCGGGTCCCCAGGAAGCAGGTCGTTGACCACCGCGAGTTGTGAGGCCCAGTAGTAGGTTTGGAGGCGTGGCACCCCTATCCCTCATCGCGTGGTCAGCGCTATACGTGGTTGGCCTCCTCCCCATATGAGTTCCCTGAGGAGGGTCTCTGTCCGGTCAAATTCGGGGTTTGGGATCCTGAGTGGGGCGTTCTGTAAAATGTATAGGAATCTTGGCAACATTTTAAAAACTGCGGCTCTACCCATGAGTGTCAGGGGGAGGAGTTTCCAGTGGTGTACGTCGCTTACAAAGTGGTCGATGATCGGGTGGAGATTGTGTATTACATAGTTAGTGAGGTCTCTGGTTATCCAAATCCCTAGGTACCGAAAGCCGTGCTGTTCCACTCGGTACGGGCAGTCCTGGGGGTTAGCCAGTATTCCACCCTTTACCGGAAAGAAGACGGATTTCCCCCAGTTGATTCTTAGGCCGCTGAATTCACCAAAGCGGATGAGCGTTTGTGTTACTATTGGCCAAGTCTGGGCTGGATCCCCCAAATATATCAGGAGATCGCCTGCATATAGCGAGATCCGATCTTCGTGCCCCTCAGGCCATCTAAATCCCATCCAGGCTGCGTTCTGGCAGAGCCATAGGGTGAGTGGCTCAATTGCAATGGCGAACAAGAGGGGGGAGAGGGGGCATCCCTGCCGTGTACCCCGACTGAGTGGAAAAGACCGGGAGGGCCATCCGTTCACCCTGACCTCTGCTTGGATATTCGTATAGAGTAGTTTTACCCATTTTAGGAAGTTGTCCCCAAACCCCATGCGTTTCATGGTTTCCCAGAGGCTGTGTAATGGATCAAGTCAAAAGCCTTTCAAAATCAATTGACAATAAGGCAAGTGGGGTACCTATAATAGGAGCCGTCGGAGATTCATTTCGGTTGACTTGTGTGCCATAAAGCCACATTGGTCCGGGTGGATCAGGGTGTGAACCACTGACTGCAGTCGGTTGGCCAAAAGCTTGGCGAGGATCCTAGCCTCCCTGTTGATTAGCGAGATGGGCCTATAGGAGGCACATCTCTCCGGGGGTTTGTCTGTTTTAAGAATAACTACGATGGTAGCCTTGCGCTGGTCCGGTGGAAGGGTGCCCTGTTCTCGGGTATGAAACAGCATTTTATGAAGGGGGACCGCAACCTTGTTCTCGCCTAGTTTTTGCCAGGTTTCTGCCAGGAACCCATTGAGGCCCGGTGTTTTCCCAGCCTGCAGTTCTGTTAGGGATTCAGCTATCTCTGTTTCAGAGAGATCGCAGTCCAGTTGTTCCCTCTGTCGTGCTGAGAGAGATGGGAGTGTTATGTGGTCTAACAGGGTTGGGTCAAATGAGTTGGTTGGCGCTTGATATAATTCAGCATAGAATTGATCAATGGCTTCCGCTATTTCAGCGTCCGATTGGCATCTCTTGTTTCAGGAGGTGACAATCTCTCGGACATGGCGTTGTGCCTCGTCTCTCTTTTCCAGCCAAGCTAGCATTTTGCCTGCCTTGTCACCAAATTCGTATATTCTCGCCTTGGAGTCCCAGTGGGCTTGTTTGGCGTTATCCAGCGGCCAGTTTCGGAGACGCTCATTGGCTCGCTTAAGGGACCCCTGAGTTTCCGGCATCGGCTCAAGAGTGTACTAATTTTCCCGTTGGGTCACCTCCCTTTCGGCTTCTATTATTTTTTGGAGTCTTTCTTTTGGTTTATTCACTGTCCAGGAGATCACCTCCCCCCTCAGCACTGTTTTATAGGCCTCCCATATTACCACTGGATCCTGCACTGCGGCTTCATTGATCACAAAGTATTTGTTGGATACTTCAGCAAGGCGATCAACCAGTTCCGGGAACCCAAGATAGTAATTGTTCAATCTCCACGTTCTAGGGGGCCTTGTGCCTTTTACCCACATTTCCACCATCAGGGGCGAGTGGTCCGAGATGCCACGGTGGAGCAAAGTTCCGGACATTACCCTGTGCAGTTCTGTATTAGGAAGGAAGAGGTAATCCAGCCTGGACAGGGAGCCATGAGCTCCCGAATGAAACGAGTAACCCCTGGTTCCCGAGTGTAGCTCTCGCCAACGTCTCGAAGACCTAAGGCAGATACGAAGTTGGCCAGTTTTGTGGAGGCACCTGGGTTACGCTCTCTGAGGTGGGTGCGATCCATAGTATTATACATGGCGGCGTTAAAATCTCCCCCCAGAATCCACCTATCGGTTGATGCTTCCCCATAAGAGTGGTCAGTTCCTCTAACAATTCTTGCCCAAATCCGGGTGGGGAGTACACCGACACAACAGCCAGTCTCTCACCCCAGAGTGTTCCCAGGATTAGGACGTAGCGACCCCGGGGGCAAATGGGACTCGTTTATGTATGAGAATAAGAGCGCCCCTGGATCCCATTGGTTATCCCACATGATATGCGGTCCTGTAGTTGGTTCTTTGGAAGAGGGTACAGCGCGACCCTGCTAGATGTGTCTCGGTCAACAGGGCCATATTGGGGGAGTGTCTGTTCAGCAGTTGCGTGATTAAACGTCTTTTAATCCCAGAGCCCATTCCATTGATGTTCCAGGTGAGCAGTTTGAGAGACCTGGGGTGGTCAGCAGATAATGGATGGGATTGTACGAGAGCCATTTAGAGCATGCATTGGCGGGTTACAGGATATCTTAATCGTAGGGGGGGACAATCTCTCTTTGGTATGCGTTGCGGGGGTAGGGTCTCCCTTTGTGGTACATTGGTGCGGCTTATGCCAAGGGTTGTGATTGGATTGTGATGTGAACATTTGGTAGCCCCAAAATAACAAAAATTCATATGAACCTTCCCTTCCCTCCCCCTCCCTATACTCCACCCCAACCTGAAGTACCTGTCGCCCGAACATTGCTGACCCTCAAAACCTTAGGGGGCCAGCCTTACAATCCATTGCTATAAAAGAAAAAACGAGCAAGAAGAAGAATTCAAACTGTCCCCAATCCTCTCGGGGTTTGGGGCGGTGGCCCCTGGGGCCCGCTACTTTCATTGTGGTTCTTGACTTACTTAAGGCGAAGTGTTGGCGGGGTCCTACAGCAACTGTGCAGGGATGTCCCACACGTTCTCCGGTGTATCTATTCAGGGTCCTGCTATCACCTTCTCTGATCCAGTGCGTTAATCATCTCTTTCATGAGCCGGCTCGTTCCGTTCTGGTGGTGGGGGGGAGACGCGCGTGCCTGTCTCAGTTCCCGGGAGGTCTGCGTCTGCCTTCAGGGTCCTGGTTTCTTGGGTCCCAGTCCCCAGTGATATGGGTTTCAGCCCATTTCCAGGCCTCTCTCAGATCTGTAAAGTGCACTGTGGTGCCGTTGTGTTGGATTTTGAGTTGTGCCGGAAAGAGCAGTCCATAATTGACGTTCATAGAGTGGAGTTTCCTTTTGAGGTGTTCGAAGGACTGCCTAGCTTTCTGCATTTCCCGAGTGTAGTCAGGGAAGAGGGCAACTTTTGAGCCGTTGTATGTAATCGAGCCTTTTGTTCAGGCCAATCGTAGTATTGCATCTCTATCACGGTAGTTTAGCAGTTTTGCAATAACGGTTCTCAGAGGGGCACCTGGCACCGGGCGTCCCGTTGGTACTCTGTGGGCTCATTCAATAGAGAAGAAGTTAGAGAAGATTTAGGTGCCGCAAGATCCGCCAGCAACTGCTCCAAAAAAGAGTTCCATGCTGGGGCCTTCTGTATTTTCTGGCAGGCCCAGGATGCGAATATTGTTGTGGCATGATCTCCCTTCCCCCTCCTCCACTCGTGCCTCCAAGGACTTTAGGTGTGCCATTGCCTGTGTTAGATGCTGGTGGATCCCACCAAGGTCATCCTCCACATTCGAGACTCGCTGTTCTACTTCTCCCGTCCGAGAGGATACCGTTTGGAGGTTGTGTCAAAGGAAAGAAACCTCCGCCGATATGCCATTCATTTTTTTCTCCATTGAGGAGCAGGAGTTTGCAATGGCGGCCATCACGTCCTTTAATGTTAGGGCCTCAGCCGCGGGGGGAGATGTCGCTGGTAGCTTAGCATCTTTCATTGCGGTGGTGGTGCTCGTTGCGAACTGGTCCATTGTGCGTTGCGTGGTCGCCCTTTTCGTTTAATCCTTCCCCATACTGTAAATTAGCAGTGCACCAGGGGCGAGATTTGTGCTGCGGATATTAGTTATGTCTCGCCCCGCACCCTGCTCGGCCTTTGTGTTAAGCTGGTGGTGGGCACTGCTCCCCTCGGCCCGTCTGTCGTGTGTCTGGTGTCCCAGCGCCAATGTGCACCCCTTCGGTTGGATGTTAGATGTTAAGTAACAGAGTCCTGCACCTCTTCCTGTCCGATCCGGGGGTCCCGGCTCTGGCCGCTCTGTGGGACTGTATTTGCCATGGGATATGGTTGCCATCTCCTGTTTGGTCTGTGTGAGGTACGCCATTAAGGTTTCAAGTACGTGCTGGCCCGAGGCCAGTGTGTACTATGGCCAGGCACGGGTCCTCCCACGCGTGCACATCAACTTGCCTCGGGGCCCAGCGGGGTTGTTGGCCCACTGGGTTGGGCGTCCAAATTGTGCCGCTCCTCAATACACCAGCAGCTCAGTGGGGGATAGCCTCACAGCGCAATGCTCTCTGCAGCCCCAGTGTTAGTAATGTATTCCCTGGGCGTCAGCATTCCGGACTCCTCGCAGTGCCCCTGCAAGCGATGTCCGCCACCTCCTCCCTCCCGAGTGTCGGTTGCAGAAGAGGCCCAACCGCCACCAGGGCAAGGAACAGTCCTCTGTGGCATTCCCGACCCTCTCCACTCCCTGGTATGTCAGGAGGAGGGGCGGGAGGGAAAGGAGATCCTCCGGGTCCCGGACCCAGCTCAGGAAGGAGGTCACAGGATTCGTGCAGTACCCAAGCGCTTGTCCTACCTTGCGCTACTGCAGTGGTCCGTGCCTCCTCCCGCTGTGTGCTCGCAGCCACCCATGGCAGCCGTCCGCTGCAATGCCGGCCCAGTCAGTCGCAGAGCGCCCTGTGTTTCCCGGGCCGATGTCGGTTCGCCGTGCCTCCTTGTGCCTCCGATGGGTAACTTCCAGACGTGGGCGCGTTTAGTTTAGTTTAGTTTAGTTTATTATTTGTAAGGAGCGCCTTGCCCTGGAGCATCAGGGCGCACAAGACAAGAATATGCTCAACTTCGTTGCAGGTACATCTACATGGTCAAAGTACAGTAGGCAATAGAAAAAAATATGTACAGGTACATGTGCGTGGTCATAATACAGTAAACAATAAGCAAAATATGTACAAGGCAGGAACTAGGTCCAGCAAGCAGGTGATACAGGTGAGGGTATACTTAAGAATATAAAGGTAATATACAGTGGAATAAGTACAGTAATATACATTGGTGTAAATACCGACCGAGGTATTGGTACTGGGGGCATGCAGGTGGATCGCCAGTGGGGACAGTCGGGTCCAGTAGGTCAGAGTAATTAGCTGTCATTGGCTCTCAGCCACTTGGTCAAATTCTGCCTGAATTTCAGGAAAGGCTGGGGTTCGCTTATGTCATGTGGTAGTGAGTTCCACAGCTGAGCTGCTTTGACTGCGAAGCTATGTCCTCCAATAGTGGTACGTTTAAAGCGAGGGACATGAAGGCAGTTCGCATTGGCCATTCTTGTAGGTCTAGATGAGGTTCTCAAGTGTAGCCTGTCCATGAGGTAGGGTGGTGCCATGTTATTAAGACACTTGTGAGTAAGGGAGGCAATTTTGAGTTGGATTTTATCCTGAGTGGATAGCCATTTATATTCTCTTCTTATAGAGGAGATATGCTCTTTTCTGTTTATCTTGAGAGCAGCTCTCAGGGCATTATTCTGGAGGACCTGGATTTTGTGGATGGTCTGTTTGTTAGCCCCAATGTAGAGACCATTACAATAGTCCAGTTTGGACAGTATGAGGGCTCTGGCAAGCGTGATGCAGCTGTCTGTGGAGAGGAATTGTTTGCTGGCTCTAATGAGTTTGCAAGTATATGCCGTCGTTGACGCTAGGGAATTGACTTGCTTGACAAAGTTTAAAGTGGCGTCAAGGTAGAAACCTAGGGTCTTGACTTCCTTTGCCACCTTGATATTTTTACCGTCGATGATGAAGCTTGCATAGTCAGGGTTAAGTTTAGTTATGTGTGTCGGGGTGTCTAGGATTATGATCTCGGTTTTGTCGTCGTTCAGGCATAAGCCATGAGTGGCCATCCATGCCTGAACGATGCTGTAGATTTTATTCACTAAGGCCAGGTCCACGACGTAATCGCCTGAAAGCGGAAGGAGGATCTGGGTATCGTCTGCATAGTTGGTGTAGGCGATACCCAAATGATCCATTTCGTCGAAGAGTGGCTTTGTGAATATGTTATAGAGGGTTGGTGAAACACAGGATCCCTGGGGCACACCGCACGTTATAGGGATCGCGTCAGCTGAGGCTGATGGAGAGAAGACTCTCATGGTGCGGTTACTCAAGAAGGATTTGATCCATATTATGGCCTCTTTGGAGAAGTGAGCAGCCGAGTCTAGGTGGCTGCATAAGACTGTATGGTCGACTAAATCCAAAGCTGCTGAAAGGTCTAGCAGGAGGAGTAAGGCTGCTTGGCCATTGTCCCTACATTGATCTATTTGGGCCTTGAAATCGATAAGGGCAGTCTCGGTTCCATGCTGTGGGCGGAATCCAGATGGGCGGGTTCCGAGCAAGTTGTTTGGATTCAAGGAAGTTTTGTATTTGCATGTATGCCACTTTGTCTAAAATTTTTAGAAGAAAGGGCAGGGTCGTGATAGGCCTAAAATTGGTGGGAATGGCCGGGTCAAGGGTTTGCTTCTTTAGGAGTGGCAGGACCCACGACTCTTTCAGGTTATTCGGTACAGTGCCGGTGGTGAAGGATGAGTTGAGGAGTTTGGTTATGAATGGTGATAATTCTCTCGCAGCATCTTTAATTAGTTGGGCAGGGCATTGATCGCCTTTACAGTTGGACGGTTTGAGTCCCAGGATAACTTTTTCGACTTCAATGGTAGATACCTTGGAGAAGCAGAATCGTGTTACTTGTTTAGGTTTAGGTAAAGGTGCTGAGGTGAGAGCGCCATGTTATTTTTTATTTATTTATTTATAAAGCGCAGCCAGGCCCGGGGGCATAAGGGCGCGTAAATTAGATCTGGTTACAGTTACAATTAAACAGTCAACAAAGGTTACGTTACAGTTACAGATAGGTGCAAACATAGTATTGCAAGTGCGTAAATATACATTAAATTACAAGGTGTGTCAGCGAAAGTCAAGAGGTTAGGCTGTCATAGAGTCTAAATTATGAAGCCAGGACTTAGTGTTGTGTTTGAACAGGTTGAATGAGGATTCTGCTCTCAAGGATGCAGGGATAGTGTTCCATAATTTGGAAGCTTGTACAGGGAAGCTAGCTCCACCCGAGTTATGAAGTTTGAATCTTGGTATGGTCATGGTGTTAGTTTGTGCTGCTCTGAGTAGTCTTAAGGAGGTGTGGGGTGTAAGTTGGTTCGTAAGGTATGCTGGCGCAAGGTTGGCCCTGGCTTTTTGTATAAGGGCCAGCGTTTTAAGGGATATTCTGTGTTTGACAGGGAGCCAGCGTAGTTTACGTCTGGTTTCAGATATGTGTGCCTTTTTGGGAATGTTGAGGGCAGCTCTGATGGCATTGTTTTGGACAACTTGCAATTTGTTGATATTTTTGTGACTAGTGCCCAAGTAAAGAGCGTTACAGTAGTCTATTTTAGATAGGACTAATGCTCGGGCGAGAGTAATGCAGTTGGGTGCGGAGATGAACGGCCTACATGCAGTGATCAGCTTGCAGGTGTATGCGGCTGATGATGCTACTGCATTGGTTTGTTTGGAGAAGGATAAGGTGGCATCGATGTAGATACTAAGGGTTTTAGTGTTATTTGACACTGGGATAAGATTGCCATCAATGGTAAAGGCTTTGAATGAGGGGTTAAGATTTTTGAGTTTAGCATGAGTGCCCAGGATGATCAACTCGGTTTTTTCGTCATTGAGACACAGTCCATGGTGTGCCATCCATGCTTGTATTACAGAGTAGATTTCATTAAGGGTGGTGCTGTCAGTTTCGTAATCACCCGTGATGGGAATGAGTATCTGGGTGTCATCAGCATAATTGGTATACGTGACACCCAGATAATCAAGAATATCGAACAGGGGTTTTGTGAATACGTTATAAAGTGTCGGGGACACGCAGGAGCCTTGCGGGACTCCACAGGGTACAGGTGAAGGTTCGGCAGAATCCGTAGGAGAGAAGACCCTCATGGTTCTGTTCGCCAGGAAGGAACTAATCCAAGCCGTGGCTGCGTCTGAAAAGTGTGCTGCAGATTTCAAATGGTGACAGAGTGTTTGGTGATTGACCAGGTCGAAAGCAGCTGACAGGTCAAGCAGTAAGAGGAGTGCGAGTTTGCCATTCTCTTTCAAGATTTGGATCTGGGTGGTAAGGTCTATTAATGCAGTTTCCGTACCGTGTCTTGGTCGGAAGCCTGATTGCCTGAGTCCTAGGAGGTTGTTTGATTCTAAGTAGGCCTGTATTTGTAAATAGGCTGCTCTGTCTAATATTTTTAATAAGAACGGTACAGTAGTTATCGGCCTATAGTTAGACGGGTTGGTTGGGTCAAGAGTAGGTTTTTTGAGAAGTGGAATGACCCAAGCGTCTTTAAGGTTGTCTGGTACTATTCCAGATTTGAAGGAGGCATTGATGAGGTTGGTAGTGAATGGTGCCAGGTCGTGAGCTGCCACTTTGATGATCGGGGCAGGGCAGGCATCACCTTGGCAGTTTGAGGGTTTAAGTTTCCTGATGATGTTTTCTACTTCCCAGATTGAGAGGGGTGAAAAGCTAAAAGGTTTGCAGGTTGATTTGAAGGTAGATGGTTTGTTCGGTAGTTGTTTATAGTCCGGGTCAGCTAGTAGTAAGGATTTTTTAGCGTTGATTTTAGATTGTAGGCGAGCTATTTTATCTAATAATGCCTTCTGAATATTGCTACACCATAGTGTGTCAGTAACACATTTGTCTGTGGGGGCGATGGGGGATTTTAGTTCTTTCAGAATCTTAAAGAGTTCCTTTGTGTTGGATTCCGCTTGTGTAATCCTTTTATTATAGGTATCTTTTTTGGCAAGAAGTATGGCTTCTTTGTAGCTAGAAGAGGCTAGGGTTAGCTCAGTTTTATTAGATGTTGTGGGGTGTTTCTTCCAATGAGCCTCAGCGGTTCTTTTAGTTTTGCCTAATTCTCTTAACTGTGGCGTGAACCAGGTGTTAAGGTGTCGCTGTGGTTTAGGTTTCCGCAATTTTAGAGGGGCAATGGTGTTCAGTGCTTTGAGAATAGCCTGGTTGTAGGTATCCACTAAGACTGTGGGGTCGGCGTCTGAGTCAATATTATTCAAGATAGGGAGTAGTATAGGTATGAGATTGTCCGGAGTGATATCTTTCTTGTTTCTCATGCAGGTGGCAGGGGCGATGTTGGGCACCAGGAGGGGTGTGTTGGCTTTGATAGTAAAGGTTAATTTATGATGATCCGACCAGATGCAAGGGTCATTGGATAGGAGGTCAATGGAGCAGTTGAGGTGGGAGAGCCGGTCTAGTGTTCTGCCTTTGATATGAGTAGGTTAATGGATAATGTGTGTGTGGCCCAGTTCAGATAAGGTGTTGGCTAGGTCATGGGCGTTAGAGTCCTTAGGGTTGTTGAAACCTAGATTAAAGTCCCCAAGTAAGATGGTTTGGGAATTAGGTTTGGTATTTATGGTTATAAGTGATGCAATGTCCTCTATAAAAGAGGAGATGGGTCCTGGAGGACGGTAAATAAGGTGCACAGTTGCCGTGTGGTTGGGTGAAAGAGGTAGTTTAATTGATAGGGATTCAGCAGAAGGGATTTGGGCGTCTTGGATGACTTTAATGTCGAAGGTATTTCTGAATATGAGGGCGAGTCCGCCTCCCTTCGTTTGAGTGGTGTTTCTATCGGATGCTTTTTTAAGGGCGATTTTAGTTTGAAGGTTGACTACTTTGTTCGTAAGGGCAAACTGAATGTCTGAGCACCATTTTTTGACCTTGGTGCAGTTTTCTTGGGGAGTGATAGGGGTTTCCAGCTCTTTCAAGATACTGAACAGTTTTCTGACACTTGATTTGGATTGGGATATTCTGGTATTGTATGTTTCCTGTTTGGCTAGTAGGATATCTTTTTTGTATTGGGAGGATATCTTTGCAAGGTTCAGTTTGTTTTCTGCTTCTAGGAGTGAGTCTCCATATGGATTCTAGTTTTCTTTTGGTTAACCTAAGATTTTTTAGATGAGGGGTGAACCATGAGTTGAGATGTTTTTTCGGTTTGCTAGTACGTAATTTGAGTGGTGCCATGTGGTCAAGGGCTGTGTTCATAGTTTCATTGAAGTGATCAACTAGCACATTAGGATCCGTGTTGGCTGGTAGCGAGTTTAGTTGTGGAAGTATGATTGGCAACAGTTTTTCCGTGGTCATCAGCTTTTTGTTCCTCGTGGGTATAGGAGGGGCAGGTGTGGACTTGGCTGTGACTGAGTTTGTAGCAACTGTAAATAGTAGTAGATAGTGGTCTGTCCAGATCTGGGGGATAGAGTCTGTGATGGCTACTCCACAGTTGTGTTCAGCTATCCAGTCAAGGATGCGACCTTTGTTATGAGTGGGAAGGTTCACTTTTTGGGCGAAACCCAATTCTTTTAGGATCAGAGCAGTAGCTATAGACTGGGTGTCCTTAGTGTCATTGTAGCCTAGGTTAAAATCACCTAGCACTATTGTTTGGGAGGTGCTTTTCAAATTGTTGGACAGGGTGGTGGAGAGGTCCTCAGCAAAGGTTCCAATAGGACCTGGAGGTCTGTATACCAGGACGATGTTTAGTGTTTGGGAGCTAGTGGTGGCGATTTTGACCGAGAGGCATTCACAAGATTTTGTGATAGGGGATGTAGAGATTCTCATCTCAAGACTGATCTTGGCTATAATGGCTAGACCTCCACCTCGGGAGGTGTGTCTATCTGCTCGTATGATGGTATAATTGTCGGGAACTGCTAATGAGAGGGCGGGACCTGCTGCACCGTGAAGCCATGATTCTGATATGGCCAGGAAGTCTAGTTGTCTGCAAGAATAATATCTGAAATTTCTGTTGCATGGGCGACTAGGGACCTAGCATTTATGAGCGCGCCTTTGAGATGAGGATTGGTGAGCGTGGTACTTGCTATAATGGTAGGTTTGGAGCATTTTTGTCCAGGTCTTTTAGGGATATGAACTTTCCTAGAGTATTCTGCAGTTAATTTCGGCTGTATGTTCTTTTTTAGGAGGTTTAGTTGTTCAATTTGCTTTGCCGGTAGTTCGTACAATTTCGCTAGGCGTGCACGAAGTTTGAGGTTTCTGTCTGCGGTACTACAAGGCCTATATGTAGTAGTATCTTCTTGATACTGGTTTGCTATAGGTCCTATGGTTTGTTGAGAGATAGACATGATAAGGTAGGGGAGTGATAGTGCCACTAGTATGATGAGGGAGGCGGCGTAGAGAGGTAGCTTAGCTGTCCTAACTAGTGCAGTGATATTTAGTTTGTTTAGTTTTAGAGAGTACATGCTAGCTGACTTAGTCCAAGCAGGCTGGCTACGCCTAGCAGACCAGTTTAGATACAAGGTGCGCTAGTAGCTGGTGCGGCAGGCTAGGAGCGTCAGACGTGACTCAGTGTAATTTTGTCTCATCTCAGTTCAAATATCAGCAGCTCTATGCAGCCAGGTTCAAGTGTCAATAGCGCACTACACTTAGGATATGGCAATGGGGCCTATGTAACTAAATTCCACTTTAACAGTTAATCTGAAAAAGCAGTTGCAAAATGTGAATCAAAGCCCAACTAAATGCAGCTTTAACCTAAAGGTATGCAGTTGCAGAATGCGACTAAAAGCACAGCTAAATTTCACTTTAAGGTTGGCATTACTAACACAGAACTTTAATGCACATTTCAGGCATACTTAGCATTGGTCGTGCAGGAGGTATTTCCATGGTATAGGGAGAATGTGTGTCTGTGTTCAAGATCTGGTGCTCTCCTGTGTGGGCCAGGGGGGCTGGCAGAGGCAGAATCGGCAGCAAACAGGCACAAACAGGTGTTGGCCTTATTTCCCGTGGGCCTTAGAGCATAGCTCTCAACCATTTGTGTTGCAAAGGCGGGTGAAACCACCCGATTTTGTTTTTGGCGGGTGAGACGCCCATTGGAATGCATGGGCGTGCAGGAGGCTTGGCGGGTGAGTCAGCCCTTTACAAGGCGGGTGACACCCACCAAAAGCGTGTGAGTTGAGAGCTATGCCTTAGAGTGAGTGGGCCGGCTTCGCCTGCCGGCAGCCAGTGGGGGAAGAGAAGGGCCCGGTGGCCAATCAGATGGCTGCAAAAGGCTGCAGAAGGCTCAGTTAGGTAGAAGGGCTTCGGGAATCGATCAAGCGGCCATCTTGGAATTACCAGGTACCTCGTGTACCTTAATGGTGGCTTGGGCTTCCTGGAGCTTTCTGGTGCTCCTCATGGAGAGGTTGGGCAATTCAGTGCAGTATTGCAATTATTCAATGCACAGGCTGCCATAGCGCTTTTTACAAGGAGCGAAGCGCGGGGGCAGCGACGCTTACCATATGCCTCTGATGGTCATGGTAAATGAGGTGGCTGGCTCAGAGTGTCCATTGCTCCTGCAGGGACTCGATCTGGAGCTCCTGCTCCTCCGGAGGGTGGTGGGGATCCTCAGAGTCTCCCCTTCCCATTTCAGAGTGTCAGCGAGGACAGCACACGGTGGCCATTTTGGCAGGCTCTTCCTCGCTCTCTGCCGGCGTCCACTTCCCCCGCGGATATCTTCACCAAGAAGGAGGATCGAGAGCTGATTTTTCGCTGATGCGTGCTGCACTCATATGCACAGCAGCAGGTGCAATCTCAGGCGAGTGCGTTCCGTCCAAGAGGATGTTTTAGCAGGATATCGCGGGCAGCCAGAGGGAGCTCTCAGGACTCACGTCCTTACCGCTCTCATGCTGGCCACACCCCACATAGAAGGTTTGAGGTTGGTGGTAAGAAGATGGGTAAGGTATTCTTCGAAGGAGGCAATGGGGCCAGGTGGGTGGCATATCAGTTTTAGGGTGAGTGTTTTATTTTGCAAGCATTTGAGCTTGGCTGAAAGGGATTCGCAGTAGTGGATCATTGTTAAGTTAGTTGAGTACAGCGAGAGGGAGTCTTTGAAGATAAAGGCTACTTCTCCTTTTTTCTGCCTTATCGCACCAGAGGGTGGCATAGCTTGTACCAAAGGTGAATTTGTACTGTCACTTGTAGTCCTAATTGTGTGTGGTGTTCCCAAAGGGTACTGCATATGATTCCGCCTAACACTGGTGTACAGCAGTGAGGATCAAGTATAGTGATTACACTTAGAGTGCTGCTATTACCTTGGATCAACTAACCACAAGGCTAAACATCACTATAAAGCAACATTTTAATCATATCTGATATGGAAACCTACAGTCAGGAGACCCTCCTTAGTTACACCGTTGATTATCTGAAAAATCTGTGTACGGAAAGGAATCTCTCTGTTAAAGGCAAAAAGTCAGAATTCATTGAATGGTTGTTAGAGAAACAAAGTCTGGAGAGTGGGTCTGAAATACCCTCCAGCACATGTGGAAAACGATGAGGATGATAATGTGTCAGTTATTATGGATGAGTTAGATGAGGCAGATGTGTCTCACAATGTAAGCCTCACTGCTGCTCTACCTGCTCAGCAACCTCAACCTGTGTCCACTGGGACCCCATCAGGCCCTACACTCAGTCCTGAATTCATTGCTCTAGAAAAGATGAGGCTTGAAGTGGAATTCAAACATATTAATGCTCAAACTGAACAAAAGCATCAAGAACTTAAGCTCAGAGAAATGAAGATGAACCATGCCTTAGAAATGAAAATGTGTTCTATTGAAAATGCTTCTCTCCCAGAGTATTCTAGGTCTTCCAGTCCTAAGAGACCCCGTATGCCTACAGAAATTGTTGGTATGTATGAGGCAAGCTTGATATTTTGGATTGGTTGGCAATGTTTGAGTATAACCATGGGATTCAAGACATTACAGGGAATCAGTTGCTTCCTTGGCTCTTCTCTAGGCTACCCACTGTTGCATCTGATGTTGTGATGGAGTTGGGGGAGGTGGATAGGATGTATTATGAGTGTGTGAAGCTAGCTTTAATTGCTAGATTTGGGAATACCACTTCCCAGAAGCTTAAGAAGGTTAGGACCCTCAAAAAGCATGATGGTACCCCTTGGGCTACCTGAGTGTGTGAATGTTTGAAAAACGTACATGGTTGGATTAAGGGTTACAGAGTAAACACTTATGAAGGGATGATAAATCTTGTTATGTTGGAGTCAATTTATGATGCCTGCTCTCCTGAGCTCAGGCAGCACTCGGCTGATTCTAAGGAGATAATCCAAAGAAGTTAGTAAGATACTCACAATGATTCTGGGGCAAATCAGAAGAAGGATGAGGGAAAGCAGCCAAAGAAAGATAACACAGAGAATTCTAATACCTCCAATCCAAAAGAGGGCCCCAAACAGCAACATAAGGGTAAACCACAAGGGAAACCTAATCAGGCTAGTGTACCATCTGGACCCAAACCAGACGGAGGTCAGAACAAGCTCCCATTCATCAAAACCTTTGGGAAATGTTATGTTTGTGGCTCTACTGACCATGTGAAAGGGGATCCCAGATATAAGGGTAAACCTTCAGGGGTCCACATTGTCTCCTTAGCCTTCTCCCCAAAGGAAGAAGTACCTATGGCATGTGGAAACATTCGCCTACTGGCTGATGGACCAATGCGAGTCTCAGCTAGTGTTTCTTTAGTGTCCCTGGGTTTGTGGGAACAACAGAATTTAGATGTCTATAATTCCATCCCATATAATACTAAAGAGTATTATAAAGATAGTGGTCTTGTGAATGGTCAGGAGACCCCTGCCATCAGAGACACTAGAGCAAGCATAACTTTGGTTGATGCATCATTTTTCAAGGTGGAGGATGTTGCTAAGGCACCCAAACACATAACCAAGCTAGTTGGATGCCCTGTGCAATTGCTTCCCCAGTTACCAGCTCTCATCCAGTGCAGTGATATGACTGTCAAGATACCTGCAGAGTGAAGTGCCTGGGAGAGTCCTGTTGGGTAATGACCTGAAAACTCTTGGAAATGTGTCCAGTAACCCCAGGCCTCCCAGTAAGAGGAGACAGGAGCTCACTAGGCCTGCAAGGGAGAGATCCTTCAGAGGCTCTCCAGGGGAATTGATAGAGGAAACTATCACCCCCAGCCCACAGGACTTGCTCACTGCGATTTCAGGAAAGAAAGAGGCAAAGGGGAAACCTAAGACCTCCACAAAGAAAGCAGATAGCACCCCTGTGCTACCAACAAGGACATCCCCAAGATTGTCATAAGTCACATCTGTGACTCCTCCACCTGCTGAGGCTGAGTGTGGGGTTCAACCATGTGTGGTTGACCCAGTCTCTGAAGAGTCAGATCTGGAAGAAGATATAACTCCAGTTGGATATCTGGATCCTGTTGACCATCCTAAGCTGCAGTCTTTACTGGCAGAAGTTGGACCCAACAATGCAGACTTCAGCAGAGGACAAAGAGAGTGTCCTACTCTTGAAGGTCTTTGCCTACAGATAGCTTCTCAGCTCGATGGGAAAGAGCCTGGGAAGCATAGGTTGCACTGGGAAGATGGCCTCTTCTACAGTGAACCAACTGAGTCCATCCCTGGGGACTGCAAAAGACTTGTAGTGCCCCTAGAAAACAGACTCAAGTTCCTACAGTTGGCCCACGAGATACCTTTGGCTGGTCACTTGAGTTTCAAAAAGACAGAGGAATTGCTCTCTTTATACTTCTACTGGCCTAATATGGGTGCAGAAGTTGAAAAATTCTGTAGGAGCTGTCACACTTGAAAAAACCTCTGGCAAGAGTGGAGCCAAGAATGTGGCACCCTTGGTGCCTCTCCCAGTGGTGGGAGTTCCTTTTGAGAGGGTGGGCATCGACATTGTTGGTCCCCTTGATCTTTCTACATCTTAAGGAAACAGGTTTATCCTGGTTGTAGTAAACCATGCTACTAGGTATCCTGAAGTAATACCTACGAGGACTGTTACGGCTCAGGCTGTGGCTAAGGCTCTACTTGGTATTTCTACCAGAGTAGGGTTTCCTAAGGAAATGATATCCAACAGGGGATCCAATGTTATGTCCCACTACATGCAAGCCATGTGGAAAAACTGTGGTGTCACTTACAAGTTCTCTACAGCCTACCATCCAAAGACAAATGGACTGGTAGAGAGGTTTAATCGTACTATGAAGAGCATGATAGGTGCTTTGGAAGAACCCCTTAAAATAAAGTGGGACCACCTACTGCCATGCCTTCTCTTTGCTTATAGAGAGTTGGATACAGTGCCTTTGAATTTCTTTATGGCCATCCAGTCAGAGGTCCTTTGTGGGTTGGAGAGTGCTCCTTCTACAAAGCCAGTCAAGAGTGACTGACTATGTGATAGGTCTAGGGAGAAGAATGTCACACATGATGGCAGAAGCTATTGATAACTTCAAAGCAGGTCAGGCTCTGGTCAAACATTGGCATGACCAGAAGGCCAAAATGGTTGAGTTTACTCAAGATCAGCTTGTACTAGTTATAGTGCCAACAAGGCAGAGGGCCTTGCAGGACAAATGGATGCGACCCTTACAGGTTGTGGGCAAAATTGGAGAGGTTAACTATCTGGTGTACTTAGGCAGATCTAAGGAAGCTCCCAGAATCTTTCACACCAACCGTTTGAAAGCATATGTCTTGAGACCAGAAGTGGGAGCTTTGCTTCTAGCTTCAGCTCAAGAGGAGAGGCCAACCTTTGGATAAGAACATAGAAGGAGTTAATCTTTCTTCTAATCTGACATATGAACAACAAGATGAGTGCAAGTTTCTGTTAAATCAGTTTGACTCCCTGTTTTCACTTTCACCAGACCCCTTGTGTCCAGCATGATATTCTAACTGGTGACTGTTTACCTGTAAAAAAAAAAGCAGAGGTTACAGAATGTCAAAACATGTAAGATCCCACATAAAGGAAGAGGTCAATAAGATGCTTGATCTCGGGGTTATAGAGCCACCTACAAGTCCATGGTCTAGTCCAGTTGTTCTAGTACGAAAGGCAGGATCCAAGGAGTTGATATTCTGTGTGGACTATAGAGCTCTACTCTAAATGCAGTCACTAAGACTGATGACCATTCTTTACCAAGGACAGATGAACTGCTGGATAAACTAGGTGCAGCCAAGTACCTCAGTACATTTGATCTGACGTCTGGCTATTGGCAAATAGGCCTGACAGACCATGCCAAGGAGAACACTGCATTTGCAACCCCAGCAGGCCTCTACCAGTTTAAGGTTATGCCTTTTGGATTAAAAAATGCACCTTCTACATTCCAAAGGATGGTCAATCAAGTTCTGAATGGGATGGAGGACTTTTGCATGGCATGCATGGATGACATTGCAGTGTTCAGCCCTACTTGAAAAGAACATGTTGATCACTTAGGATATGTTTTGCAGGCCCATCTGACCATAAAGGCAAGCAAATGTGAAATAAGGCCATTGCCCAGCAAAGTAAAAGCTGTACAAAATTGGGCCACCCCTACTACTCAAACCCAAGTGAAAGCCTTCCTAGGTCTCACTGGATACTACAGGAATTTCATTGAGAACTATGGAACCATAGCTTCTCCTTTTGAAAGTAATCTCCTCTCCAAAATTCCCTAAAAAGTTTAGATGGAATGAGGAGTGCACTCAAGCCTTTGAAAACCTGAAGAAAGCCCTTTGTCAAGCTCCAGTCCTAAGAGCTCCTGATTATCACCATCCCTTCATTGTGCAGATAGATGCATCCAATACAGGTATAGGTGCAGTCCTTAGTCAACTGGATGAGAAAGGTAGGGAGCACCCCATTTGCTTCATCAGCAGGAAGCTGAAAGAACCAGAAACAAGGTGGGTAACCATAGAGCGTGAATGTTTTGCCATTGTGTGGTCTCTGAAGAAGTTTAGACCATACTTGTATGGATCTACTTTTGTGATTCAGACAGACCACCAACCCTTGAGATGTTTAATGCAAATGAACGTGGAAAACCCAAAACTGCTAAAATGGTCAATCTGCCTGCAAGGGTTTGATTTCACCATTGAGCACAGGTCAGGATGTCACCACCAAAACGCTGATGGTCTCCCCAGGATGTTTATAACCGACTAGAGTGAAGAGATTCATCCAGAAGTGGATTAAATCCTCCTGTCCCTTAGTCTGGGGGGGGGGGGCGAGTGTTAGGGAGAATTCTCCAGAATGGCTAATTTCCCTTACCTAGTGAGTCCCTCAGCAGCTTTGCTGGATTTCTAGGATTTCTTTTTTTCACCTGGTAAGAGTGTGAGCCTTTTTCTCCACTCTTACATGTGTTTTTGGCTATGTGTTTTACATTTTTGTGTTCATAGACTGTGGAGTCTCACATACTCCATAGGCATCATCTTTTTACTGTGTGTCACACAGTACCTTTAGTGCAGTGACACAGGGTTGTCTTTTTCAGAATTCCCACTTTAAACTCCATTTTCTGGCACTGACTACTGTCTCCCAGAACATGTAAAGTTGCCATTGACTTTATTAGTCTTTTTAAATTCAGACCCAGAACAAACTATCTTCCATAGAGTACTGGAAAGGGGTAATAGTTATCCCTTTTTGTCTGTTTCTCATGGAACATTATTTCGTTCCCCTTTGATTAAGATTTGACTGGTGGCAGTGGTATCTACCATATATTTACTGACGCAGTCTATGAAAATAGCCAATAGCCTTGGTACTGTTTTAGGCTAAGTAAGTAGCCTCGAACTTTAATCCGCTGGACCCATTTAATTTAATTTGGTTCCGGCTGGGTTTATTCGCCATTTCTTTTTGTAAAGGTCTTTCTCGTGTTTTACTCTGCGCGCCAAACCAGGTTTGGTTCTTTTGTTCGCCGTCCTTTGGCGGGCTTCTGCACAGAAGCCCTCCTTAGGTGCCTTAGAGTCTAGGTAGACAGGATATGAGGGAGGGGTTTTAGGACCCCTGTACAGGGTCTCCTTGTAAACCCAAGTCACACTCTTGTTTGATTGGATAGGTGATTGTCCTGCCAGGACAGCCACCCTGCTGTGTGATTGACAGCCAGGCTGTGTGAATGGGGCAAAACTGCATAAAAAGCAGGTCTCTGGGACTTGGAAGGCAGAGTCGCCACTGGATCGAGAGAACTGAAGAGAAGCTGAAGGAAGACGACTACTGAAACTACTGAACCTCCTGGTCAAGCCCTGCTGAGGGTCTGAATCTCCTACACTTCGACGACAGAGAAGATCTGCAAGGAATCTTCTTCCCTTGAGCTGGTGGGATCAACCGGTTCGCCAAACACCAAGCAAGGCATCCCTCCCCTGGTCGAATTTGCTGTGCATCGCTGCAGTGAACCGGATAGCCAGGAGGGCCGGACCCTGTTTGGGTTTTAAGGAGCGCACCTTTCATTCGTCGCTTTATTCTGCTGCTGGTTTCTTTCCTGGGCAGAGCAGGACCCTCCAGTCTTCCTCCTTTGTGTCAGTCCAACAGTCGCTTCAGGAACCATGAGCCTGCAGGATCTGCCAGGAACTTCTGCCTCAGCTACAGCCTTCTTCTTCTACTAAGGTACTGTTCAAATCGGTTGTTTGTTCTGTCTGACCGCAGTGTAAGTGTTTGAAATCTTTCGCCAATCCGAGGGCTTGTCCTTCTCTACTCTTTTAAGTAACATTTCTTCCGACCAACTTCATTTCGAACTTTTGGCAAAAACTTAACCATGAACTACTCTGAACTGTGTGATCCTCTGCAAAGACTCTGAACCATTAACATTGGCCCATGCCTATTGATTTGAATCCTAGTTGTAGTAAGCCATTTCTAGATTGCCCTTCCTACTTACTTGTTGGTGCTGCTTGATTGTGAATAACCTTGTCCCCCCTCCCCCCTTTTAAATTGCTGGAGTGCCATTTTGCTCACACTTCGTTTTGTGTAGTGTATTAAGATTGTGATTTCTGCTGCTTTACATTAGTGAACTGTTTTACAAATTATTGTGTAAATAAATGTATGTTCTTTTACTCAGAAACCTTGAGTCAGTGTTTGTTTGAACCATAGCAATTGCTGTATTTTGTGTAACTTCTGATACTGCTCACTTTCTCTTGAGATAAGTCTGGCTGCTCAGCCATCTCTACCACTTTACTGTCTGGTACAGGCTTGTACCAAAGGTGAATTTGTACTGTCACCTGTAGTCTTAATTGTGTGTGGTGTTCCCAAAGAGTACTGCATATGATTCTGCGTAACAGTCATTCGGGTCACTTAAGCCCAGGTTGAGGTTGCCTAGTATCAAGAGTTGCATAGAAGGTTTGAGGTTGGTGGTAAGAAGAAGGGTAAGGTATTCTTTGAAGGAGGCAATGGGGCCAGGAGGATGGTATATCAGATTTAGGGTGAGTGTGTTATTTTGCAAGCATTTGAGCTTGGCTGAAAGGGATTCACAGTTGGGGATTGTTGTTAAATTGGTTGAGTACAGTGAGAGGGAGTCTTTGAAGATAAAGGCTACTCCTCCTCCTTTTCTTTCTGCCATATTGCACCAGAGGATGGCATAGCCTGTGGGGACAGCGATGGAGGGAGTTGGGTCTGCCATGGGGATAGCCAGTTCTCAGTCACAGCCAGGATGTCTATGTCCTCAGCATTGATAAGGTCCAAAATGTCATGTGGGTGTGCTATGGTAGATCTTGTGTTGAGGAGGGCACACCGTAAGCGTGTGTTTTGAGGTGGTGTGCAGCTGATGGGGGTGTCACTGTCATGTGGGCTATAGAGATGTTGAATTCTGGGAGGTGAGTTTGTGGCACTTGGCCTGGTCCCATGGAAAGGGTGCATGCATGGTGGGGGTATCTGGCATGGTTTCGTCCTGTAAGGCCTTCCGGGCTTTGATTTCAGGAGGTGTGAAGCACAGTGTCATACTATACTTAAGAAGGGCGTGTGAGTTTCTGACGAAGGAGGTAACTTTGTTAAGGGATTGTATCCTGTGGTAGCAGGACACAGTGGTAGCAGCATTTATGGCAGGGTCTAGGACATCACAGGTAATGGTAGTCATATTTTTAGCAGGATCGTTATAGGCAATGCTGGTCAGGATATCACAGGCAATGGGAGCAACGTTTCCTGCAGGGCATAGGGCATCATATGCAGTGCTAGTAGTATTGTTTGCATGGATGGTTATATACGTCATCATGCAAGGGGCAGGATTAGCTAGGTGGATATCATTAGCATTACGGCTTTGAACATTACTAGCTCTATGGGCAACATTTATTTCAAGTGTGCAAACAGCCATATTGGCAGGGCTAATGGTGATATTTGGCAGTCTTACAGTTTTGGTAGGGTTTGTGGATAGACTGGTAGTGCAAAAGTTATTTACATCATTGACATGAAAAAAGCATTGCTTATCGTTTGTTGGGCAGAAGGTATTTCTCGTATGATTGATAGCAGAGGTATCCGGGCAGGTCCTGTTCCACGCAGGCCAAGGTAGGACAGACTTAGTGGCTAGTGCAGGGTTAGCTTTATGCTCAACGGGGCATGTGATATCCAGTGCCTTTGATGGGAGTGTGTTAGTATGTGTGTGGGCTGGGATGGATTTGATAGTAGGCAGGGTGCGAATGGGGTGTGTGCTCACAGTGAGCCAGGAGGCTCCAGCACTAGGCGAGCATAGGTAGGGGGTGAGCTGCATGTAGCAGGTCCTCCGTCGAAGATGGCGGTTCCTGTGCATGATGGTCGGGGTGATGGTGCGTACGTTGAAAGTGGATCAGTACAGGCTTGCACTAGCGTGATTCTGTTGAGACTTGCCCAGTACACGTGGAACAATAATTGAGTATGGATGAGATGATGGGTGGGGGGGGGCAGAATGGCATATTCTGCTATAGAGCGCCTAGTAGTGGGTTTGCTGTGTGGATCTGGGCTGATTGCGCTTTCATGCAGAGAGTATGATCAGGGTTTGCAAGGCAGCAGGTGGAGGTGTGGGCCCCAGACGGGTCTCGAATAGCGGCATGAGGAAAAGGGTGGGCTTGAGTAAGGTGATACTCGGAGCGCACCTCAGTAGGATTCTCCGTGCAAGTGGCAGACCTGATATGGTCGAGGCAGGACAGCATGTATAAGGGACAGCAGTGGTAGGCAGTTGATTACCTTCTCTAAGGTGTGGATGGGTCGATGCACTGAGTGGTGGCGGTGTGGGTGATTGCCATGGGTCGAGTGGGCCGTGCAGGGTCCGGCGGTCTTGGCAGAGACCGGCTTAGACAGAAAGCAGCCTTATATGCCGGCCTTCGATGCTGACCGACTGTATCTCTCGTCTGGGCGATATCTTGGCCATATGTGCACGGTGCAGCCAATAGGAGGTCCTGTTCAACGGAGCATACTGGTTGCTGTTTGCATTCTTTAATCGGTGGGAGCCATCTTTGACTCCCCAGGTACTTCTTCATGGTTGGGGGGAGTCCGTGTTGCTGGTGAGCCATAGGGGCTCCCTTGGATTGCATAAGTAGGCTCTAAGGAAGCCATTATCCAACAGACTCGGCTGGCTGAGCTGAGGAGCAGTGACCACAAATCTCTGCTCCCTACAAAGCCGCAGCCCTACCCTGCTCTTGATACAGTTGGATAACTGGGGAAACTGCACCCTTTCCCATTTTATTATGAAGGTGATTGAAGGAGAACAGCCCAACTGGAGCCCCCGACCAATTGGTTATCCACTGCTGAGGCTACCACCAGTTGTTCTGTATGATCTGGTGACTGGATGACGTAAACATCCTCATCGTCCTCATCATAATATTGGTCACATCCACCATGTCCCCTTGGTCGTATGTGTCTGCATAAGTGCCAGGGTCTTCGGAGTCTTGCATGGTGTAATAGTAAGCATCCTGCCCTAGATCCTGATGCGCGGTAGAAGCCTGTGTGAAGTCTGGGCAGACCTTTTTGGTGGAAGGCTGGGTGGCTGCTGCCCGGCTTTGTGGAGTACCCTGAAGGTTTTGTAGGACCTCAGGGTGGTCATCAAAGCAAGTAATAAAAGAGGATATCCACCTCATGAATTTATCAAATTGTTCTGTTGCCCATTGTGTGGAACTTGGCAAAACAGGGGGTGCAAGAGTAGGGGGTAGATGGTGTAGATGGTGGATCTGGGGCACGGGTTCTCGTATGGTGAATAGCCCCTGAAAGAGTGCCCTCTCCCTGGGACATCGAAGACGTATGGTTTTTTGACATACGGCCCTTCAACAGAGAACCTGGAATGGGTTTTTTGATTAACTTGCTTATATTTCGAGCTTGGTGTACTTTTTGTGGAGGCCATCAACACGTATTTCGACGCCTGGTTGTTAGCATTTGAGGATTATGTGTGTTTAGACACAGTGGGCCTCATTACAAGCATGGCAGTCTGGGAACTACGGTACTGGTAAGCATGCCGGTACCATAGTTCCCGGGTTGCCATACTACGGGCTGTGCTCGCAGGTGCCTGACAGCCCACCTGGTTTTTCCTGGCAGGCTGACCGGCACCTGCGAGCACAGCATGTCGGATGCACCGGCACAACTCTGCATGTGCCGGAGCATCCGACGTCCCCATCTTCATTCAGCCCTATGGGGCAGAATGGGGATGAGGAGGCCCTTGATTCCGGCACCCGAAAATGGGCAGGTACCAGGTCTGCCTAACTCTGCATGACCTGGTTCTTGCCCATTCACGGGTGCCGGAATAAATGCAACTCTGGCAGCAGCCGACGGCACGGCTACCGCCAGAGTTGTAATGAGGCCCAGTGTCAGAAACAGACATCACCATCTGTTTCGGGGGCCTGTCGTGTGATGATTGCAACTGCGATGCCCCATAGGACAGGAACATTTCAGGCCTGGTCCTCGATGCCGTGTGTGGGTTTTCGGTCGGTGGCATGGTTGACTTTTGGCCGTGGGAGGTGTGCTTTGTGTGGTGAGACTTGGTCATGCTAGTGACGCTGGATGTCGTCCTCATAGCAGAACCGTCGGCCTGCCTCTTAGAGTCGGGGGCTTGCACGCAGGTATCTGATGGATCCCGATTGCCATCGGCATCTTTGTAGACCTTGATGCTGCCGTCGCTGGAAGCTCCCTCTGTGTCCATGGCAGCCTCAGCCTGCATGATGTGGTTGGCCCAGCGTTTGGTTTTGAGGTCTTTGAGTGTTTTAGGCCTTAACAGTTTGCACGACTTGCACTGTCCCTCAGCATGGTCCCTGTGGAGGCAAAGATTGCACACCCGGTGCAAGTCTTTCCAGGGGAATTTTCTATTACAAGCAGGGCAAAACTTAAAAGGTGTATTATGTATGGGGGTGCAAGCCTGCCGAAATCTGTGGTAGTAAAGGGGAATATGCATTCCCTTAATGAGACTAATGTATGACACTCCCCCGACTCTCCATACTGTGAGGCCAGAGGCCCGCTGAAGCCTTCCGAGGCTGTGACAAAGGATCATCGAGAGGCTGTTGTAGTCGTCGTTGACAGTAATTCGTCCTCAAAGCTGTTGCAGAAGATCTCGCGGTAGACGGATTATCGAAAGGACAGAAAGAAATACTATAGTTAAACTTTTTCTAAATAATGGCAACAGCCAAGAAGGAACACTGCGATATGCGTCCAACTATGATGGCGGAAAAAAACAATCTGAGGGACCTCGACTCGTGAAGCACCATGGGTACAGTAGACGTCACACTAGGGATAGTATTAATGGCACGCTCTGTCGACATCCCTTTTTGAGTTTCAGAAACTGTAATACTCTGCAACTACCACCAGATGTCGGCCGATGCATAGCATGTGATCTAAGCAGATCCCACAAGCCTCAGAAATTCAGTTATTCGGCAGGGTGGTCCTCCACACCAGAGTTGTGTTGTAAGGTTTGTGGCAACCCTGAGGAGACAGTCATGTAAAGTGTTACTTGCTCCCAGTACTATGCCTAAAGGGTGTCAGATCGACTATTGAGGCTGTGAATCTGTGTAAGAACTCCACAGACCTGAATTTGGTTTACTATATTGTAAACCTTTTACGCAGAGCATGGCTGCATAGGACAAAATACTGAATATTTACTATACCGTGGGACCGGATGGTTAAACTCGTTGTCCTGTAACTGATGAATTCTACATTCCTTTGGATTATGGCTTTTATTAACTGCAATTTTACTCATTTTGACAACTGTGATTTGCTGAATTTGTATATGAAGATATGTATGTGATTGTTTTTATGCGTTTATGTTTTTTTTGCCAAATAAAGTTATGCTCAACACACATTGGGCCTCATTATACGTATGGCGGTACAGTAACAACAGTGCCGGTAAACTACCGGCACCGTTGCTACCGTGCCACCATACTACAAGTTGTGCTCGAGCGTGCTGTCTGCCTGCCAGGTCGAACCTTGCGGGCAGAACGGCGCCGGTAAAGGTCCCAGTGCCGTTAAACCCATTCTGCACTATTAAGAGGTCCCCTTGCGGGGCCTGCTCTGGACTTCCGGTCAGACCAGACGTACCTTGCGGGTCCCGCAAGGGGACCAGCATGCTAACAACGGGCCCGTCATTAACGGGCCCATTGTTAGCATGCTCCCCATTGCCATTGAGCCCTATGGGGGCTCAAATGGGGATGGTACGGTTACGGGTTCCCTGAATCTGGAAATACTGGGCCCTCCAAAGTCGGAATGGCCCTGTATTTCCCCATTCAGGGACCATGGACCCGGACCCGAGTTTGGAGGAAGCCCTGCCCTTATTAAAGGTTTGGCTGTCTCCATACTCGTAATGAGGCCCTTAGTCCTAATACCCCCTTGTGGGATGTTACATAAGACTGGCCCCAAAATATGGCATGGCCTGGAAGTTCAGCCTGGATATCCTAGCTGGCTTCATAGATCCCAACTTTCGGGGAGACATAAAAGTTCTCCTGCAGAACCAATGCAAAAATGCATTTGAAGTACATCGTGGGGATAAAGTTGCACAAGGAATTCTTGAAAGGTCTCCGTTTCCCAGGTTTAAAAAAGGAAAGTGAACCAGAAGAAACAGAGAGGTAACTTAGGCTTTGGAGAAGCTAATAAACCATCTAACCGACGCAAAGAGGGAAGAGGAACCTACCATTCTTCCCTACCTAGCCTTCGCCCACCAAAATGATCCAGCACTCACTGAGGGTTTTCCTGAAGGGAAAGGATCAGAGAAGAGAGGCCCCTTTTTCTTCCTGAAACAAGAATTACTGTATAGAAAACAAACCTCCCAAGAAGGTCTAAGTAAAACTCAGTTAGTAATCCACAAAACCCATTGCAAGATCGTACTAGAGATTGCACACTCTCATTTCATAGGGGGACTGTGAGACACAAGGTCTAAAACAGAAGTGAGTGGCAGCTTGACACGTCGTGTAGTAAATAGTTCTTCATGACAATATACCCCTCAAGAGTACCAAAGGATAGACTGAGGTGAGTATTGCCCGAAAGATAAGTTACGCCCTGGTACACGGCTGGCTGCAAAGGAAAACAAAGCATTAACCAATGGACAAGTAACAGACTAGATGCAATACAAGAATACAATAAGGTTACTCACCAAGGTGTATATAGAAGTCTGCTAGATTGTCAGGCAAGGACGTATGAGAGGCGTAACCCTGAGAAACAGAACAAACCGTTACCCAGATAAACCAAGAAGCCAACAATATTAGTAAGAAAGGCTGGTTCAATCACCTTACCAGTATACTCTAAACCAAGGGCTGAGGAGTCCTGAAGAGTGATGGGGAGTCCATGTTCAGGTCGTAGGAGACTATTCCTTGAGTTCTGGGAGACAAGTAACACACCTTTCCCCGTCCGCATGAGGATGCCTGAAAAGGAAGTCCAAGAGGATCCTCCCACCACCGTCGAAACGAGGACGCCTAAACCCAATTCCTTAATCTGAGCGCCAATGCGCGAGTGTCCAGAGTTCCAAGAAACGTAGAAGCAGTCAAGGGCAATCCAAAGGAGTCCGACGTAAAATCCAATTTCAGTAACCACCAGGAGCCCAAAAAAATAGGTAAGAAACAAGCGAGTCCGTTTTACCGTTCCGAGTCAAAAAACTGTAGCTGTAGCAGAAGACAAAACCAAGGGGAATAGACCAAAGCAGTACAGTAAACAAAGCCAAGGGAACGAAAAGCCAGGAATCAAAAAGTGCAATTCAAAACACCACTAGAAACAAATTCAGAAGCAGCGCCTTGCGAGCTGGGCAGTGCTTATATCGGGATCAGCTGATTCTACACAGGGTGCCTCACTGTGCACGAAGGAACGGAAGCCTGTGGATAGGGAGACAACATTTCCATGGCAACCTCCAGCGTTCTCTGAACAAATGGAGGCGTGTCAAAGGTGTATCCCTATGAAGCGTCTTGGAACGCTGCTGGTGTTTTAAGGGTTTACATGGAATAGAAATAGAGTCAGAAAGAGCGAGAGGACGTTTTGACCTGAGTACTGGTTTGACTGCATGTGGGTGTGATCGGGCTGGAACCCTAACAGGGACATTTAGGACAATCTGAAGCCCAAGCCCACATTAGTGGGAGGTTCTACTGGCCAGGTATCCATGCTGACATAAAGAACCTTATTCAGACATGTGAAACATTTCAGAAAACCAATGCACACATTCCCTTGCCTGCCCCTCTGAACCCTTTACCAATAATCAAAGTCGCTTTCTCCCGAATTGGGATAGATATAATTGGACCATCAGAAACCTCTAGACTGGGTGACAAATACATCCTCGTAATTGTCGATTACGCTACCCGCTACCCGCTACCCGGAGGCGTTTCCTAGGCGGAACAACACAGCCCAGCAAATCTTAAAACATGTATTACCATTTTTCTCTAGGATTGGTTTTCCCCAAGGAAATTCTAACAGATCAGGGATCCAATGTTATGAGCAAACTCATGGTTGAAGTTAGGCAACCACATATTTCAACCTTAAGAACCTCAGTTTACCACCACCAAACGGACGGATTGGTAGAGAGATTCAATAAAAACCTTAATATGATCTTGAGGAAGTTAGTAAACAAGGAAAGGGAAAGACTGGGATTGCATGATCCCTGGGCCCTATTTGCAGTAAGAAAGACCCCTCAGGCATCCACCGGATTCTCTCCTTTTGAACTACTTTATGGAAGAGAACCAAGAGATGTCCTAGACATGCTTTGCAAGACATGGGAAGAGAGAGAAGAGACACCTATTCCTCGCTCACAAACAGCTAGCCGATTGCGAGAACATATTAAACTTGTTTGAAATCTAGTTTACACTCACATGGAAAAGGGTAAAGCCCAACAAAAATCCACTTATGACAAGAAGGTACATTTAAGATCCTTTTCAGTAGTACAAAGGGTATTAGTCCTCTTACCTACCTCTGAAAATACACTTCTGTCAAAGTGGCATGGGCCATATGAGGTACTAGAGCAAACAGGGACCTGTACCTATAAGAAAGCCCAACCCGATAGGAAGCAAAATACTATCAAGACTTGATAGTCGTGTAGATTATAAAAGCCTCCATCCCCAAGTACCACACAGGGAGATATAAAATAACTCTCAGTGAAATCTTTGAGGCCACAGGTTATAAGTACTGGAAAGCCGGAACCACGGAACACTGGAAACACCATGGCCGCTGTAAGGCAAACAAGTATTTAGCACAAACACAAATAAGTAACAGCCGGTTATGGACAGCTAATAGTGTCAGAGAAATATCTTACCTAAGTGTGGAAGGAGTGTCAACTCTAACCAGACTGGGGCCCCAGGGAAAAAGCA
The DNA here is from genome assembly GCF_040938575.1 of Ambystoma mexicanum. Taxonomy (NCBI): domain Eukaryota; kingdom Metazoa; phylum Chordata; class Amphibia; order Caudata; family Ambystomatidae; genus Ambystoma; species Ambystoma mexicanum. Next base: position 1,370,395,651 of record NC_090933.1, on the reverse strand, counting down.
CGTGGTGGGCGTTGGGGCAAGCACCCTCAGTGTATGGTACGGGTGACTGCAGAAGGATAGCATAGTGGGTCACCACTTTGTGCTCTTATGTACCAATCACTGGAAAAACATGTAGATGCTTTGAATGGCACTCGATAGCTGCATGGAGGAAGAAGCAAGAAGCGCTGCAGCAAGTGGAGCGCCACTAGAATTCTGAGCAGCTGACTCATAAATCCAGGTAAGTTCGAAGGAAACAACAAATCAAAGGGCTGAAGCAGAAGGAGTCCAGTTGAGTAGTCCATGGGTCAAAGCAACAAAGAGATCCGTTCGAGAGGCACCAAAACAGAAGGGAAAGACAGACGGGAGTCTGCAATTCATAGTCCGTGATCAGAATATGCCAGGAATCAAGGTCGTGAAGAACGCCAAACAGTGCCAGTAAGAACAGCTGTGAAGCACTGTGTGAGCACGGAAACCTGGCTTTTATCCCGTTGCTATGGAAGCCTTGTCACGTGAGCGGCACTTCCATATCACGTGATCCATGGATGTATCACGTGAGCGGGCCTTTCTTGTCACGTGCCCGGAAGTGAGCGTGACTGCCGGGTATCAGGACGTCTGACCCTACCTGGCCCAATGCGCCAAGGAAGCTGCCAGTACAGGAATGGATGTAACCGTCCCAAATAATAATTCCTCATGTGGTGATTTGTACCAGTCCATGCACGAGATAAGCGGACCCCAAGCTGCTGCTGTCCTACATGCAAACCTGAGGTGAAGGTGGGTGTGCGTGCAGTAGGGACACTAGCAGGTGTAGGGACGTGATGCATGACAAATACCCACCTTCATCACAATAATCTCTTGAAAGAGTGGAAAGAAAATCCCTCCGCAGCCACGCCTCGATATTGTTTGGTTTGGTACCAGAAGAAATAAATAATTTTGAGTTGATTCTCCAAGAGCTATCTAGACAAAAACAAGAAGACTTAAGTGATCTAGTCACAGCACTCCCCAATGTTTTCTGTGAGAAACCATGGAGAGTACATGGTACTTATCATTATATCAGAACTCCAAAGGGAAAAGTGGTCCATTTGAAACCTTACAGACTCCCCTAAGCCCGAAAAGAACTAGTGGTTGAGGAAGTGGAATAAATGCTGAAGGCAAACATTATCGAACCCTCTTCAAGTCGTGTTAGGGAGAATTCTCAAGAATGGCTAATTTCCCTTACATACTGAGTCCCTCAGCAGCGTTGCTGGATTTCTAGGATTTATTTTTTTCACCTGATAAGAGTGTGAACCTTTTATTCCCACTAGTACATGTGTTTTGCTGTGTGTGTTATTATAATTGTGTTCATAGACTGTGTAGCCTCACCTACTCCATAGGCATCATCTTTTTACTATGTGTTAAACAGCACCTTCAGTGCAGTGACACACGGTTGTCTTTTAGACTTCCCAACTCCGACTCCATTTTATGGGACTGACTACTGTCTCCCAGAACATTTAAATTTGCCATTGACTTTATTAGTCTCTTTTAAATCCACAGACCTAGTACAACCTAGTTTACATAGAGTACTGGAAAGGGTTAATTTTTTATTTGTGTCTCTTGGAGCATTGTTTCACTCGCTTTTCATTAAGACTTGGCTGGTGGCAGTAGTAACTACCCTATTTTTCCTACCGCTGTTATCTTAAACAACCTAGGTATTGTTTTAGGCTACCTTGGTATCCTCGAACTTAAACCCGCTCGACCTTATATGTTTTATTACAGTTCCGGCTGGGTTTATTTGCCATTTCTTTTTGTAAAAGTCTTTCTCGTGTTTTACTCTGCGCGCAAAACCAGGTTTGGTTCCTTTGTTCACTGTCTTTTCACAGGCTTCTACACAGAAGCCCTCCTTAGGTGCCTGAAAGTCTGGGAAGGCAGGATGTGAGGGAGGAGTTTTAGGACCCCTGCCATGGGTTCCCTTGGTAAACCAAGCCGCACTCCTGTTGGATTGGCCATGTGACTGTCCTAGCGGGACAGCCACCCTGCTGTGTGATTGATAGCCAGGCTGTGTGAATAGGAGAAAACTGCATAAAAAGCAGGTCTCTGGGTCTGGAAAGGCAGAGTCGCCACTGGGACGAAACAACCGATGAGGAGCTGACAAAAGAGGACCTCTACAACGACTGACCTGCCCGGTGAAGCCCTGCTGCAGGTCCGAATCTTCAGACTCCAACGACAGAGAAGATCTTCCAGGAATCTTCTTCCCTTGAGCTGGTGGGACCAACTAGTTCACCCAAACTCCGAGTCAGGCCTCCCTCCTCTGGTTGAATTTGCTGTACAGAGCTACAGTGAACTGGATAGCCAGGAAGGTCAGACCCTGCTTGGCTTTTAAGAAGCGCTCCTTTTATTTGTTGCTTTGCTCTGCTGCTGGTTTCTTCCCTGGGCAGTGCCGGACCCTCCAGTCTACCTACTTCATGTCATTCCGACAGTCACTTGAGGAACCGTGAGCCTGCAGGAACTGCCAGGAACGTCCTCCTCAGCTACAGCTTCTTCTCCATTTAAAGGTACTGTTCAAATCCGGTAGTTTGTTTCGTTCAGCCGCGGCAAAGGTGTGTGAAACCTTTCGCCAATCTGAGGGCTTGTCCTTCTCTACTCTTTAAACTAACTTTTCTGGTGACCAGCTTTGTTCTGAACTCTTGGCGACGACTTAACCGCAAACTACCCTGAACTGTGTGATCTTGAGCAAAAGACTTTTGTCCTATTGACTTTGGCCGTAAGCCTTTTTAATCTGATTTTCTCACTGTGGTTCCCTTTTCCAGATTTCCCTGCTTACTTACTTGTAGGTGCTACTCGATTTCTGCCTAAACTTTGTTTTTCCCTCCCTTTTAAATTGCTGTAGTGCCATTTTGCTCACACTTAATTTTCAGCCTAACTTGTCCAGAATCTATTGGGTGTGGTGTAGTGTATTAAGAGTGATTTTTCAACTGCTTTACTTTAGTGAAATGTTTTATAACTGATGTGTAAATAAATGTATATTCTTTTACTCAGAAACCTTGAGTCAGTGTTTGTTTGAATAATAGTAATTGCTGTCCTCTGTGTAACTATTGATGCTGATCACTTGCTCTTGAGATACGTCTGGCTGCTCAGCCCTTGCTACCACTTTACTGTGTAGTACAGGCTTGTACCGAAGGTGAATTTGTAATGTCACTTTTAGTCCTAATTGTGTTTGGTGTTCCCAAAGGGTACTGCATATAATTCTGCCTAACACTGGTGTACAGCGGCGGGATCATGTATAGTGATTACACTTAGATTGCTGCTATTAGCTTGGATCAACTAACCACAAGGCTAAACACCACTAAAAAGCTAAATTAATCATGTCTGATATGGAAAGCTACAGTCTGAATTGATTGCAAGGTTGTTAGAGAAACAAAGTCTGGAGGGTGGGTCGGAAATACCTAACCCCTCAGCAAATTTGGAAAATGATGAGGATGATCATGTGTTTGTTATTGATGAGTTAGATGAGGCAGGTGTGTCTCACCATGTAGGCCCCACTGTTCCCTTATCTGCTCTACCAGGTACCTGCTCAGCCACCTCAACCTTTGTCCACTGGGACCCGTACAGGTCCTACATTCAGTCCTGAATTCATTGCTCTAGAAAAGATGAGGCTTGAACTGGAATTCAAACTGGAATTGAAACGTATTAATGCTCAAACGGAACAAAAGCATCAAGAACTTAAGCTCAGAGAAATGGAGTTGAACCATGCATTAGAAATGAAGAAATTGTCCATTGAAAATGCTTTTCTCCCAGAGTCTTCTAGGTCTTCCAGTCCTAAGAGACCCTGTATGCCTAAAGAAATTGTGGGTATGTATGAGGTTAAGCTCGATATTTGGGATTGGTTGGCAATGTTTGAATATAACCATGGAATTCAAGACATTACAGGAAATCAGTTGTTTCCTTGGCTCTTCTCTAGGCTAGCCACTGTTGCATCTGATGTTGTGATGGAGTTGGGGGATGTGGATAGGATGGGTTATGAGTGTGAGGAGCTAGCTTTAATTGCTAGATTTGGGTAGACCCCTTCCCAGTACCTTAAGAGGTTTAGAACCCTCAAGAAGCATGATGGTACCCCTTGGCCTACCTGGGTATGTGAATGTTTGAAAAACTTAGATGGTTGGTTTAAGGGTTACAGAGTGAGCACTTATGAAGGTATGATACATCTTGTTATGTTGGAGTCAATTTATGATGCCCGCTCTTGCTCAGGCAGCACTCGGCTGATTCTAAGGAGATAGATCCAAAGAAGCACTGCTTAATTTGTGGGGCTGGTTGCCAGTGCCCAAAACCGGCACTCTTTTTTGGGCACCGGAACTCATGCGGGGCCAGCGCACGTGCAATTGCTTTGTTTGTTCTTCCACTTCGCTTTGCTTCGATTATAAATCATTGGGATTTGTCATTCTGATCTCGATCTCTCTCGTGCTTGCAGGTTCCAGGCCATGGCTGGCTGGGCCTGAGAGGGGCCAGCAATAGCAATGAAGAACAAACTGCTACACACAACAGCCAATGAAAACTACCATTCTGTTGTTACTATGCAGTATTTGATACATTCTGCATAGTAACACAGAATGTGCAGTTTTCATTGGCTGTACTTCTGAGCAAGTGAAATTACAATGGTGATGTGTTGTTGTTGCCACAAGAGGCAGCGCAGCGCCACCTTCATTTCACAAGTTACTTTGAAGTGAAGATGTCGAGGCGTGGCGTCATCAGTCCTGACTTGTGAGAGAGAGTGTCTGCCCTGCTGCACTGCGTGGTGCGGCCTAGTTGCTGCCTGTGGATTGTGCCCAAAAGCCTGTTTTTTAATTTTGTCTTTGAAAACCTGACCTTCTGTGGGGCCAGTGGCCCCGCCCCACAGAAGGGAGGTTTTAAAAGAAATAACTTATTTTTAGTGGCGGCTGTGGCCCATCACTTCGAAAGTATTGGGCCCCAGCCTCCCAAATATACGTTTTTTCTTACCTTCTGTGGGGCCGCTGTGCCGCGCACCTATTTTTGTCATCATCAGGCTCAGCATGGCCGTGGTGGTGGTGGCCCCACGGAAGGTAGCCTAAGTGATTGAGGCAAGGCAGGGCAAAGCCCAGGACCGGGCAGGGCACGGGCGGCAACGTGGTCCCAATAGTGTCTGTCACAAAAGGAATGAATTGTCGTTTGCAACTTTGGCCACTTTTTCATTGGTGCCGAGCCCGACTCGAGGCAATTGTATGCTCCAGTTTGTTTGTTTGTTTATTATTTGGTAATGTGCGCCAAACCCAGGGGTAGCCGGGCGCAACAGTTTTCATGACAACTTAAGCTTGTTTACAGTATTTGGCAAGAATATATACAACATAGCAGAAAAAGAGCAAATATATGTGCGACTATATACAAACATATGCCGTGGGAAGAAGCAAGTATATAAAAGAATATATACAGACAAGTGCCTAGGAGCAGGGCATGTCTTTAGGTGTCCGGGCAACAAATCTGTCGTGGCTGGGTGGGAGTAAGCTAGTCCTTGGCACGCAGCCAGTTGATTATCTTGTGCCTGAATTTCGGGTACGGTTGTTCAGTTCTAAGTTCAAGAGGTAAGTTGTTCCAGCAGTGAGCAGCTTTGATGGGAAAGCTAGTTCCTCCCGCAGTGGATCGTTTAAACCTTGGAGTCTCTAGTTTAAAAGGTATTGGCGGATCTTGTGGGCTGCGTGGGAATTTTCCTATTGATTTTTTCCATTAGATACGGGGGGTGCTAAGTTGTTGAGGCATTTAGATGTGAGGGAAGCTGTTTTTAGTAGAATCCTGTCCATTATTTCTAGCCAGTTAGCCTCTTTCCTGCAGTTAGTGATGTGCTCTCTAAAGGGGATATTTAGTGCTGCTCTCAGGGCATTGTTCTTTAGTCTTTGGAGTTTGTCTGTGATGTATTTATTGCTTCCAGAGTACAGGGCATTGCAGTAGTCTAGACTAGACATGATAAGGGCGTTAGCTAATGTGATGCAGTTGGCACTGGAAAGGTATGTTCTAGATGCGCGGATGAGTTTGTTTGCAGGTGTAGGTGGTGGATGAGGCAAGGGAGTTGACCTGCTTCTTGAGAGTGAGGGAGGAGCCCATATAGAATCCAAGGGTTTTAACCACAGACATCACCTTGATAGGATTATTATCAATGTTGAAGGATGTGTAGTTTGGGCATAGTTTCTGGATGTTGGCTTCAGAGCCTAGGATTAGTAGCTCCGTTTTGTCATCGTTCAGGCAGAGGCCATGTGAGGCCATCCATGCCTGAATGAGGGTGTACATTTTGTTCACCAAGGCTGAGTCTGTCTCATAGTCACCCGAAAGGGGTATGAGGATCTGGGTGTCATCTGCGTAGTTCGTGTAGATGACACCCAGTCTGTCCAACTTGTCAAACAAAGGCTTGGTGAAGATATTGTACATGGTCGGGGAGACACATGATCCTTGCGGGACACCACAGGTTATTTTGATAGGGTCGACTGAGTCGGAGGTGGAGAAGACTCGCATGGTGCGATTTGCTAAGAAGGATTGAACCCAGGCTATGGCATCTCCGGGTGAAGTTGGCAGTCGATTCGAGGTGGTTGCATAAAACTGCATGGTCCACCAAGTCGAAGGCAGTCGACAAGTCCAGTAAGAGGAGCAGAGCTGTTTTCCCATTATCCTTAAGTTCCTCAATTTGGGTCTTGAGGTCTATCAGAGCTGTTTCCGTGCCATGAAGTGGACGGAAGCCAGATTGCCGTGAGCCAAGCAAGTGGTTAGCTTCCAGGTAATCCTGAATTTGAATGTAGGCAGCTCTGCCTAGGATTTTAAGTAGAAAAGGCACTGTGGTGATAGGTCTATAATTGGTGTGGATAGTGGGGGTCCAGGGTTTGTTTTTTCAGTAATGGTAGGACCCATGATTCTTTGAGGCTGGTGGGTACTGTGTTGGATTTAAAGGAAGAGTTTATGAGCTTGGAAATGAAGGGAGCTAGATCCCTAGCGGCGTCCATTATTAATTGTGCTGGGGAGGAGTCGCCCTTACAATTTGAGGGTTTGAGGGAGAGTATTTTTTTTTCTGTGTCAATTATGTAGATGGGCTTGAATCTAAATGGTGCAATAGTCTTGTTCTTCTGAGATTGGGGTGTTTGTTGGTCTGGTGGTGGAAGTGCAGCCTTTTTTTTAGCAATTTTACATTGAAGTGAGGAAATTTTGTTAGCAAGGGCATTTTGTATGTTTGTGCACAAAGCTTTATTTTTAGGGGCATTGTCTATTGGTTGAATAGGGGATTCCATTTCGCAGAGGATGGCGAAGAGCTCTTTAGTATTAGAGTTGGCTTTTGTGATTCTGTCATTAAAGGTGTTTTTCTTGGTTTTGATAATTTCTTTTTTGTAAGATTTGGCAAATTCAGTTAGGTTGATTTTGTTGTATTCAGTGGGTGAGTGGCGCCAGATGGATAGGAGCTTTCTTTTCTGTAATCTCAGTGATTTGAGGTGGGGCGTAAACCAGGCATATAAGTGGGCTTCCTGTTTTGCTTTGCGTAGTTTGGCTGGAGCAACTGTGTCTAATACTTTGGTCATAGCATCATTGAAAGTGTTTACCACGGTGTCCGGGCTGTTACTTTCCAATCCTGATATGGCTGGGAGGAGAAGAGGTATAATGTTTTCAGCAGTCATGTCCTTCTTACTTCTGGTCGGGAGAGGGGGAACCATGTTGTTTATTTTGGGGCTAAGGAGATCTAGTGTGGCAGAGAAGGTTATTAGAGAGTGATCCGTCCATGTTTGTGGAGCAATATCGGTGATATTGATGTTGCAATTCAGTTCCGATACCGACCCTGGATAGCATTCATCTAAACGAAACATGAACTGTGAATTTTTGCCTGGGTGTTTCCGTTCTTCCTTTTAATGTTATCGGCCTCATCAGTTCAAAAACAAGCTTCAGCAAGGGTACCCGGAACGGTGCACGTATTGGGCTGAAACCGAACCAGCTGCACTTCGTGAGAAAAGCCCATGCAAAGACGAACTTCTGAAATGTCCTTTCAGGCTTAAAGATACACACATGGAAACTAGACGGGGATAAACATGGTGCACATGCCCACTAATCTGTCGTCATAAATAAAAGCACTAGTTGAGTATTCGTGTATAATTCTCAACCGTCTTTTGCTGTAATTTTTTTCCATAATTCCAGCGCATGTTTTCTATCCTGATGTGTGGTTTATACACCAGATGTGGCCCCTTAACCGGGGTACAATACGCTCCGAGCATGTGCTCCGAATGAGAGCACATGCAATCCTCAGATAGGAATCCTCAGATAGGGAGGTGGGTGTCTGTTACACCCCACAGTTTAGTGAAGTATGTCAAGAACATGTCAGTGGGAAGGAGATATCCGAATATGCATTCTCCTCTGGCTCCTGAATATTGGGTGACAAAACATATTTAGTTTTTTAATATGTGTTAAGGTGGAAAGAGGCTCTAAAGCAGAAGTAGCACCGGCCGTTGATTTCACAACAATGTCTTGCAGAAATGACTTTTTCCAAGTTATACAACACCATGCTCATGCTTGAAGGAAGGGTGAAGGGGGATGCATTTATGAGATGTGAGGACTGATAAGGGCTTGAGAGTAAATTGATTACACAAAACACCTGGATGCGGTGACTGAAGAACGGGCTGAGGGGAGGGTGCTCTTCCTGGAGGTAATCGATTAACAATACTTGGTGTATTTAACTGACTGCCAGATGGGGCAGAAGGGGTAGAGACAAATACAGTGCAACAGTGACTGAAACAGAATGCTTTTTTATTTATTTTCATTTTTAAAGCGCTCACACAGCCCAGGGGCATCAAGGCACAGTTACAGGAGGAGAATGTCTTAGTTGCGTATTTACTACTAGCCTGCGCCAGCAGTTGCTGCAGCACCAAACATGTGGCATGGAGCAGCAGCAGTGTGATGGGCTGGTGGTAGGCCGATCTAGGTAGGTCTAGCACTGAACTGGTGCGGCCGGCGCACCCGCGCTAAGGTTGGCTCCGGGCCTGCGCTGTGGACGGCACCGCGCCCGGCATTATGGGGCCAATATTTATTGAGCACTGGCACTTATTCTTTTTACAAATTAAGCACTGCAAAGAAGTAAGCTAAGGCTGCTGACTTGTGGGTTGCCAACAGGGCTAATCACAAGAATTCTGGGGAACTCAGAAGAAGGATGAGGGAAAGCAGCCAAAGAAAGATAACAAAGAGAATTCTAATCCAATCCAAAGAGGGCCACAAACAAAACAATAAGGGTAAGCCATAAGGGAAAACGAATCAGGCTAGTGCACCATCTGGACCAAAACCAGATGGAGGTCAGAACAAGCCCCCATTCATCAAGACATTTGGGAGATGTTATGTTTTTGGGTCAACTGATCATGTGAAAGGGGATCCCAGATGTAAGGGTAAACCTTCTGGGGTCCACAATGTCTCCTTAGCCTTCTCCCCAGAGGAAGAAGTACCTATGGCAAGTGGAAACGTTCACCTACTGGCTGATGAACCCATGAGAGTCTCAGCCAGAGTTTCTTTAGTGCCCCTGGGCTTGTGGGAACAACAGTATTTAGATGTCTATAATTCCATCCCAGATAATACTAAAGAGTATTATAATGATAGTGTTCTTGTGAATGGCCAGGTGTCACGAGATGACACCCTGAAAGCAGAGGCACAGAACACCCAGGAAGGGTTTCGGGTGGTTGTGCCGAAGTAAGGTGGACAGAATAGTACACACACAGCTGAAAGTAATGAGAACGAAGAGTAGTCAAGTGTAGCAGGGAATAAGATACAACAGAATGGATTCCCTCTAGGGGTGTATGCAGATATAGGAAAAGAGTATTCCACGAACCTTAGGAAAAACTCTAGCCTTCTGCACATTTTGCTATAACAGAGGCCCACGCTGTTTGCTCATGGCTTGGAACAGCAGTTATGGGTGTCTGTAATGTAGAAACGAGACAAGGGAAGGGGCAGAGGTTGACTGATGGGAACCAACAGACAAGCTCTGTACAAAAGGGTCTACAAACAGTACAAGAGAAGATACTTACAGACAAATCCAGGAAAAGGAGGTTGATAGCAAACTAGCAGAAGGAAATGAAGGGAAAGTCGTGTAACAGGATTGGACAGCAGAGGACAGTAAGGAACAAGGTTGAGAGCTCAGAGGAGCAGGAAAGCAATGAGCAAGCCCACATGAACAGGGCTGTAAGGTAGAGAGCCTAGAGGGAAAGGGCTTAGGGCAGCAGAGTAAAGCAGGCTGCACGGCAAGGAACCCAGAAGGGCCGGGCAGCAAGGAGTGAGCCCTGAGGGGCAGGGCCACTGACCGTAGAAGGTTGCAGAGGACTGTAGAGGGCTGCTAGAGAGAACCCAGCGGAAAAAGGTAGGTAGTAAGCAGCGGAGCGTGATCAGCTGCAAAGTAGGAAGCCCAGAGGACAAGGGCTGTAGGCAGCCGGAGTGAGGCAGGCTGCAGAGCAGGGAGCCCAGAGGACAAGGGCTGTAGGCAGCCGGAGTGAGGCAGGCTGTAGAGCAGGGAGCCCAGAGGACAAGGGCTGAGGCTGGAAAGCAGCAGAGCGTGATCAGCTGCAATGTAGAGAGTCCGGCAAGGCAAGGGTGGAGGCTGGAAGGCAGCAGAGCGTGATCGGCTGCAATGTAGAGAGCCCGGCAGGGCAAGGGTGGAGGCTGGAAGGCAGCAGAGCGTGATCGGCTGCAATGTAGGGAGCCCGGCAGGGCAAGGGCGGAGGCTGGAAGGCAGTAGAGCGTGATCAGCTGCAATGTAGAGAGCCCGGCAGGGCAAGGGCTGAGGCTGGAAGGCAGCAGAGCGTGATCAGCTGCAATGTAGAGAGCCCGGCAGGGCACTGGATCCAAAGCCGGAGTAAGGAGGAACCGCAAAACAAGATCCGTAGCTCAAAGCAACAAGGAGCCGGGAAGACTCCTAATGCAAGAGCCTGAGCTCCTGCAGGCAGCAGCATTTATACCGCCCAGCCCAGCACAGAGGCAGGCTAATTGATCGCACCTGGCTAAGCACACCTGTAGACAATCGGCCACCTCCCTCTCTGTTCCTGAGTTGGTGGAAGCAGAGGAGATCCCTAGGGCTTCTGGGGATTGTAGTTCCGAAGATGACGAATAGGAATGGCCAGGAAAAGATGATTATAGCCAAGTGCATTGTGGTAAGTGTAGTTAAAGCCTCGCAAATGGGAAATAAGGTCCATATTGTTCGTAAATGTATGCGCCCATGGCGCAGGCATGACACCAGGAGACCCCTGCCATCATGTTAAACGGAAATCATATAGTGCTTCCTTTTGCTTTATATTGGCCTAAGCCTAGTCGCTCTATGGGGAAACAGCATTGCAAAGTTACGATTTTGGATCGACTTCACTGCCATTTCAGAATCATCCGCCATTTTGATTTCTGTTCGATATTCTCTGTTCTAAAATGGTGGACTGTGTTTTGAGCTTGCAACCAAGCCTCTTGACCTTTGAGTTCTGTTAATGTTTAGGCTGTCCAAGAACCGACTGTTTAGACTGGGTAAAGAGACCTTGCGTTCCATATGAACTGTCATCTAAGTATTGTCTGCGCACACAATCCTCATCCTTGTATAAACATTGGGACAATATAAAGCAAACCTTGAGCATGGACACAGGCCGAATGCAATTGTGAGGAGACAACAAACAGTGCTTGCTTGAGGATTTGAGAACATACATCGTCATTGTGTCTTCAGGGAAATGCAAACCTATGTAATCCTTTGCATATTATTGTATAAACTGTATGTGAAATAGGCACGAACTGTAGACGACAAATTATTAACATGTAGAGAGGCTGGACAATATTACTCATAATTGTATAAAAGCATGAATGTTTCTAATGTCCAGCACTCTCTCTCCTCTCTTTGACGGCTGATACTCATTGCAGGGTGTTGAGAGACAGATAGATATCTGTGTTTCTTTGTAACTGTACAGAATAAAGATCTGTGAATCTTTTTAGCCCGTGATTGGTGTATTTCCTTTTTGTGGTACTCGACCTCGATATTTCCTTGTTTTTACAGATGGCGCTCGAATAGGGACCCTCAAGATTGATGCCATCTCGTTGAAGTGTTGATGCGGCTATCGGACTTGGATCGGACGGTGAGAAAGGGGCCCCTTCTTGGATGAGATGCGACACCTCAACAGTACTGCACGACCCGATCCCTCGATGGTGAGCACGCAGTCCGAGACAGCGTGGGTCCATATATCGAGGTGGGCAGTTTTGCCGAAATCACCAACCACAAGGGTCCTTTGTTGTCCTTAGTAATCCGATCGGTCCTCCCTTAGTCCTTTGATCAGATGAGTCATGCCCCGATTCCTAGGTATCCTGATATTTGATTTGGCGCATTGTTCTCGTGAGTACAATTACTGCCAGGTAACACCAGAAATCTGATATGCCTGAGAAATTGTATGCAGAGACAGACAATCTTTGGAATTTGGCCAGCCGGCACCACAGGAGGGGTCACTGGTATGTACTATGCACTGTAAGTACGGCCTTGGTAGTATAGTGTTTAATGATATTTGGCACCGACAAACTAGACATGCTTCCAAACTTCAGTGACCAATCAATGGTAGCTTTGAGATTTCTCGCATAGAATATTTAGAATCTATATTGTTAAAGAAAAAAGCTAGACCTGTAGCATTTGATATATTACAAAATTGGAAAAAAGAAGCTATGCAGCAGCTTAAAAGTAGAGAGAAACATGTGCGCCGACATATGTCGAACGCCGAGAAAGCGGTATTGTATGATCAACAAAAACAGTCAGAGTCAGTTAGAAACATGGATAGGGCTTTTCAACTTGGTATCCAGAAAATATCCCCGTTCAGATGAATTAATTGACAAGCTTTTAAATGAACGAAGGCCTGGTGCCACTACGTCACCTCCTTATGTACCTATTCCTTTTGTTTGACCTCTTCCTGCTGTTGTTCCTCCTCCTGTAGTAATTCCTGCACCTCTTATTGCTCCTCTGCAACTACCTATTGCTCCTCTTCCTATTGTTGCTCCTCCACCTGTACCTCCACCTTTGCCTGCTGCCATGGGTCCGGTAGATTTGTCTTTTACACCAGTGATGGGACCTTCGTTACCTATTGTACAAGATGTGTCTACTCTTTCTCTTCAAAGTAGTTCTGTTCTGCTCGTAGTTGATAAGGGAGCAGAATCGAAAACTGTAACTCGTAATACAGTTTCTAAAGAAAGAAAGCGAGATCTGAATGCATGGGCTAGACAGTGCATGGAGAAAAGTGAACAATCTGATGTTTTTGATACACTCTCTAATCTAGAAGGTTTTCATGACAAAACTGTTTTTATTGAAGGGCTGGGAATTCATTTATCTGTAAAGTGAAACAAACTGAATGCAGAAGATGTCCCACAAGGGTTATGATATGATATGATAGGCATTTGTAACGCGCCTATACACAAGTGTTTCAAGGCGCGACGAGGTGGGGGGGGCAAAGGGAGACAGACAACAATCCTACTAGGCCAGGTGTCATTCAGATCGGGCAAGTGCAAGGGTAGGGGGACTGGAAAAGGTAGGGGGACTGGGAAAAAGTGCAGGGGAAGGGGAGAGGGGAAGTGCAGTACATGGTTAGTAGAATACTAGTTAAATAATAGGGCCAGCTGGTGGCAAGTGCAAGGAAAGTGCGTTACATGGTTAATAGAATACAAGATAAATAATACGGCCATCTGGTGGCAAGTTCAAAGGTAAGTGCCGGGAGAAAGGGGCTGTAGGATACAGAGACAGTCCCGTAGTGCATGTAGACAGTGCAAGGAAGAGTGGCTGGGCCAGGACATGAGATCGGTGAGTGGCCCAGTTGCAGATTTAGTGCAAGTTCAGTGATTTTAGCAGGGGAGAGAGGGAGAGAAAGCGGAGGCAAAGAAGAAGTTTTTGAGGTGCTTCCGGAACCGGAGATGGTTCTCCTCAAGTTTCAGGGAGGCAGGAAGGCTGTTCCAGAGGGAGGCCCCTACTGCGGTGAGAGATCTACCACCAGCTCATTGCTTGGAGAAGCGGCTGACCCTGAGGTAGTTGGAGGTGGATGAGCCAAGGGCTCGAGAAGGAAGATACTTAGAAAGAGAGAGTTGCAGGTATTTTGGCCCAAGGCCCCAGAAGGCCTTGTGGACAATGCAGAGGGTTTTAAACTTAATCCTTGCAGCCACTGGGAGCCAGTGTAGTGATTTCAGTCCTGGAGATATACGGTCCCTGGGCTTGAGGCCAAGGACAAGTCTTGCAGTCCTGTTCTGGATGAGTTGCAAAGGGCGGAAAGTAGAGGCAGGAAGATTTAGATAGAGGCTGTTACAGTAGTCCAGCCTAGAGAGAACCAGAGCTCTGGAGACAGTGAGCTTCTGGGGGAAGGAGAGAAAAGGAAAGATACCTCTGAGGAGGTGTAGCTGGTAGTGTGACTTCTTAGAGACGTCAGAGATGTGAGGAGAGAAGGAGAGTGTGGAGTCAAAGATGACCCCGAGGTTTTTTGCCGTGCAGGTAGGAGCAGGAAGAGGGCCAAGGGAGGCTGGCCAGAGAGCTGCAGGGAAGGAGGGAGTGGGTGTGCCGATAAGTAGAATCTCAGTCTTACTGGCATTAAGGCAGAGGTCGTTGGCGGCACACCATTCCTGGATAGCAGAGAGACAGTCAGAGATGAGGGAAGGGGAAGAGGAGGCTGAGGGTAGCCTGAAAATGAGCTGGGTATCATCCGTGTAGCACTGAAAGTTGGGACAGAGAGCGGCTATGCGATGAGCAAGAAGTATAAGATACTGATTGAACAGCCAGGGGGAGAGGTTAGATCCCTTGGGGACACCACAGGTAGAGAAAAAGAAGTCAGAGAGGAAGGAACCCAGTTGGACCTGGGAGGGTCGATTGGAGAGGAAGGAGGACAGCCACGCCAGAGCTTGACCAGTGAAACCCAGGTTATCACAGAGACGGTTGAGCAGGATGGTGTGGTTAACAGTGTCAAGGCAGAAGAGAGGTTCAGCAAGATGAGAACACAAGGGGTATTAGAGTCAAGGTTTGAGAGCAGGTCCTCACGGATGTTCAGGAGAGCAGTTTCCGTGCTTCTGGCAGCTCTGAAGCCAGACTGATGGTCATGAAGACTACCAACAGATTCAGCATGGAGATTAAGCTGGCAGATGGCCAATTTCTCCAGGAGCTTTCCCAGGAAGGGAGTGATAGAGATTGGGCGATAGTTAGCTGGGCAGGAGGGGTCGGAGGAGGGTTTCTTAAAAAGGGGGTGCACAAGGGAGTGCTTGAGGGAGGATGGGAAGACTCCAGAGGCGAAGGAGTGATTGCAGAAGTCAGCCAAGGCAGGCGCCAGGGAGTCAATGTGGTCCTTGATAGTTTTGGAGGAACAGGGGTGGACCTGTTTTGACAAGACTTTCATAAATCAGACTTGTCTCGAAACCTCGTCAGCAGAAAAAAGGGGAAAGGCAGAGAAGGAGGGAGGAGGGGTGGCTGCCAAAAGGCCAGAGGGAGAGCAGGGAATAGGGGAGGGGAGGTGATAGGAGGAGAGTGAGGACAGGATGTCTTGAGTTTTTTAAATGAAGTGAGAGGCCAGTGCCGTGCAGAGGGCCTGGGAGGGGACAGGAGAGGTGGAGACTGCAGCAGGGTTGGCCAGCTCCTTGCAGATTTTAAAGAGTTCGGCCGAATTGTTAGATGCCGCAGAGATGCGGGCTTGGATAAGGGCTCTCTTCTTAGTGAGAACAGAGAGCCGGTATTGCCTTTGGAACCGGTGGCAGGCCAGTTTGTCAGAGGATGAACATGAAGCATGCCATTTCCTCTCTGCCACCCTGCAGTTGCGTTTAAGGGTGACGAGATCTGAGTCATACCAGGAGTTACATTTGGGTTTGGGCTTCAGGCGGATTCTCATGACAGGGGCAAGGATATCAAGGGTATCAGATATAGCAGAGTGGAGAGTGGAGAGGGCTGTGTCAGGGTGGGTGTCAGCCGAAGGGGGATGGGGGGGCCAGAAGGTGGTAGCTAAAGCCTCAACTGACACGGGCTTCATGGGTCAGATGACCGTGAAGGTGGGTGGCAGTGATGAGGGTGGCTTTGCCTGTGGGGTAGGGAGGGTGAGGTGGGAGGATAGGAGAGAGTGATCATTCCAGGAGAGAGGAGTGGAGAGAGGGACAGAAAGGGGAAGGTCAGAAGAGATCAGAGCATCAAGAGTGTGCCCTGCAGAATGGGTCGGCCCAGACGGGAGGGATTCAGATCCGGTTGAGGGATCTGAATGTTTTAGCATATTCAAGAGATACTATGGAGAAAGTATATGAGCACATTGAGAGGGTTTTTGAGTATAGAAGGGAGTTGGAAAGGTTACGGAATGATGAAATAGATGGTGATAGTTTGGGCGCTATGTTTGTACAGAAACGGTTCCTTCCTCTTTGTAAATCGATGAGTGAAGAAACACAAATTTGCACAAGAGATGCACTTAGATGGATTTCATACATGGCGATATCTCCCGTAGAAGTATATGACACGTACAGTCAGTATATGCCAGAAATGCAGAGGAAAGTGATACAGGTAATGGTAGAATACCTCCAGGATGAATGCATAAAAAGAAAGATTTGTTGTCCCGCAGCATTATTGAATATCTACAAGAGAGCTTTTTCGTCTGACACTCCTTCAGCTGCTTTAGCGCTCGATTTAGCTCTGTTGCTCAGTAAGCGTTCAGAGTTGCCTACTTCTCAGTTGCCTATGAGAAAGGTTCCTCCGACATTTGTCCCTAAAGTTGAGGTCCCGGCTAATCCCACAATGGGTGTAGCCGCCTATGATATTGATGCAAATTATGTGTCGCAGTTTGTTCACGTCCCGTTCTCAAGACAGGAGGTGAATACCATTAGGCAATCTATCCCAGATATTAGGAAGAATCTGACAGGTTTTTATAAAGAAATGGAATGTCTTGCAGTCATCAGTATTCACTTTGGGTGATATAGGTTTGTTATTTCCTGTGCTCCTACCTGCCAATTTATGGAAACAGATTAGGACAGTAGACGATGTACCAGGGTTAGGGGACACATGGGATAATTTGGCTAGGCAAGATAGAGAAAGGAAAGCTGGCGAGAGACCACCACAGATGATACTGACTTTGCTTGATAGAATAGTGACAAAACTGAAAGCCTTAATTCCTGAGAGAAGGATTGTTTGGGACAAACTTACTGCTTGTATCCAAGGAAAATCTGAAGGTGCTACCAAATTCTTTTATCAGTTTGAACAAGTATTTTCAGATTTTAGGGGACAAGATTTAAGCAAGGAGTCTGGAAAACGATTATTTGTGGACAAATTTGTGGGTGGATTGTTACCTGACATCCAGTCGCAAATTCTGACTTCTGAGAGTGCTTGGCAAGCTAAGTCTCAGTCTGAAGTGTTGCATATGGCTCAGTATATGTAAACCGAGTCAATAATGAGAAGGAAACAATTGAAAAGAAAAAGGTAGACTTGAAAACTAAGGTGTTGTTGCAACAGATTGTTAGAGGTCCTAGAGGGGGTAGTACACAGTTTCGGGGACAGTATGTTCCACAAGGAAAGTATCGTTTGGTCCTGTACACGCAAACCAATGTGCTTATTGCAGACAAGAGGGTCATTGGCGAGCACAATGCCCGATCCTCCAGCAGAGGTCGAATAACACATTTGGTATCGTGGGTAGACGATCCAGGGGCTGCCCTGCGGCAGGGGGTCCTGGTAGAAACCAGTTTTCTCAGAATTCTCGGTCCTTTTCGCAAGACAATGAGCCACCGAGTGTGGATAATAAAAACATTTTCGACCATCCTTCTACTGCTTATCTCTCTGAAGACCTTCCCTTTGATGATATATTGTTTCGCTAGGATTGCCCGAAGCAGGGTTTGGAACTGACGCCTATTCCCGTTGATCAGAAAGGTCTCTACGTTGAAATGATAGTGGGAAATAGGAAACATCTATTTTTGATAGATAAAGGAGCACAGACCTGTTCCATTGACCATTCACGGGTTCCAGACATTCCACTGTCAGGGCCAACTAATGTTTCTGTAGGGTTTTCTGGTACGCCAGTGGTTAGTCCGGTTTCTTTGCCAGTACTGATTTCACTGGGTCCATTCACGGATCACTGTCCATTTCTTTTGACATCAAACTGTGGTGAGAATTTCTTGGGGTTGAATCTGTTGAAGGAATGAAATTAATGTAATTTGAAGGTAATTCATTGTTCTTCGGATGGAGTGCGTTTGACGATTTCACCTCAACAATTTTCTGCCTCACAGTTTCTGACTAGACCTTTGCTGCCGGAATTTAGTGACATTCAGGAGTGTTTATGGGCGATTGATGACAATGATATCAGTGTTTTACAGATTGAGCCTGTTAGAATCATTTTGAAACCAGGAGTAAAATTGCCACGTATTTCACAGTATAAGATTTCGGTTCATGGTGAGCAAGCTTTGAAGTGTATAGTTTCCGATTTTGTACACCGTGGGGAAATTGAAGAAATTGCAGGTAGTTTGTGCAATAGTCTGATTTTACCGGTGTATAAGAAAGGAGATAATGCAATTCCTTTTCGTTTTATTATTGATTTACGCGCTATCAACAAGATTGTTGCTCCACAATTTCCTATTGTGCCTGATGTGACAACGATATTAACGATGATCCCAGCTTCTGCTACTCATTTTAGTGTAGTAGATCTTAAGAATGCCTTCTTTAGCATTCCTATACACAAGGATAGCGGATACTTGTTCGCGTTCACCCTAGGGGGATGCTTGTTTACATTCACCCGTGCACCAGAAGGGTACATGGAGAGTCCAAGTCTCTGCAGTAGGGCTTTGAAAGAGTAGCTCGATACACTTGAATTGCATTCTACTTGTACATTGTTACAATATATCGATGATCTTCTTTTGGCTGCAGATTCAGAAAGGGCTTGCAAGAAAGGCACTGTGTTGTTGCTATCGCCTAGCAAAGCATGGACATAAATCTTCACTGAAAAAGTTTCAATATTGTTGACAGGTCGCCTATTTAGGCTATCTCCTGCCAAAGGAGGGAAGAATATTGACACCTGAATGGATTAAAATAATTTCTAGCATGTCTGTCCCAAATACATAGAAGGAAGTCAGAGCCTTGATAGGAATGGCTTCTTACTGTGGGCAGTGGATCCCGAACCTTTCACTAGTGATCAAATCAATGTTGGCGTTGACAAAGAGGGCATTTCTTTGCCATTGCCGTGGAACCTGGAACACCAGAAAGCTTTTGATCTGCTCAAGACTGCACTGTGTTCAGCACCGGTTTTGGGCACACCAAATTACGAAAAGGCCTTCGAGTTGTATGTGCATGAACGTGATGGATGTGCTTTGGCTGTGTTAATGCAGGAACATGGGGGTAAGAATAGGCCATGCGGTTACATTTCCTCCACCCTTGATCCTGTTGCATGGCCTTTGCTGAGATGTCTGAGAGCTGTTGCTGCTGCTGATGCGCCTGTAAAACACAGCAAGGGTATGGTCCTAGGCCATGCTTAAACCTTGGTGGTACCTCACTCTGTAGACGTTCTATTAAATAGAATGCAAACACAACATCTCACTTCCACACGATTAAAGAGATACAAATTGATCTTGTTTGCACTGCATATCACAATTAAGAGATGTTGTGTTCCACAAGATATTGCTTACAGTGACAAAATGTCACATGACTGCCTTTATACCAGAGAGCAAGAAACTAAAGGCAGGATTGATTTGAAAGATACACCTTTGAATGATCCACAAGGGGAGCTGTTTTTCAATGGCTCCTGTTTCGAACTTCCGGATTGAACATCCACTGCTGCTTATGCCATCACTACACTAAGCACGATTGTGGAAACCAAAAGAATTTTGCATAACTCTGCGCAGGCCGCAGAGATTATCACATTGACTTGAGCTTGTGAACTTTCTGAAGGGCTTAGAGTAAACATATATACTGATAGTCAGTATGCTTTTGGGGTAGTTCACAACTTCGGTAGACTTTGGGCAGAATGAGGCTTCTTGACCTCACATGGAACGAAGATCCAATATGGCACCTTGATAGTTCGGCTACTCTCAGCGCTTGCACTTCCCACTCAGCTAGCAATTATGAAGTGCGCGGCACATCAGAAAATCATAGACGATGTAGGAAAAGGAAACGCTTTCGCTGACCAGATAGCCAAACAAAGTGCTACTGATCTCTATTCATATATGTACACTACAAGGGAAGCCACAAATGTCTGTACTATAGATGAAGGAATTGATTCTATAAAGAATATCCAAGCCGATGCCACTCTAGAGGAAACCAAGCCATGGGCTGAGGGCTTGGCGAGGTTGGATGATGATGGGTGCTTGGTGGATAACTCAGAGGGGAAATGGATGCTGCCAGACGCGTACGTCACTATGATGGTTTCAATGACTCATGGTCCCGCTCACATTTACGCTAGGAAACTTCCTAAACCTAGGGCTTTGAGGGATATAGAGCACGTACTTCTTTCTGAATACTGTGAACAGTTAACTCAAAATTTGTATTTGATTAATCAAGTGGTGCAAGAAGCCCTCTCAGCCAAATACGAGGGGCCAGGTCACAGCATCCGACCTGATGACTGGGTGCTGATTAAATCGTTTGAGAGAGCATCCTGTCTCACACCGCGGTGGAGAGGGCCCCATCAGGTCCTATTGGCCACACAGACTGCTGTACAAGTAGTGGGAAAGCGTCACTGGATCCATGTTTCGCATGTCAAGAGGATACCTTTCCCTTTGCCACGCGACGAAGAAAATAAGGAGAAACTTACTTGCTTTGTTCCCTGCGATCATTCAGCATTGAGCAGCACTAAGGGTGTTTCAGAGACACTCCCTGAGCCCGCGGGGCCTGGGGAAACTGTTGCTTCATCTCCACACTCTTCTACAGATCCTTTTGCATCTTTGTCTGGTTCTGCTGCAAATTCATCACTTCCATCAGGAAGCAACAACACACTGTTCGCAGATCACATGGTACCAGGAGTCACAAGGTACAATCTGTGTCCGCAACACTAGTCACACTGTATGAATATGACTGTGCCCACCTCGGAACGACTACGGAGCTTGTCCTTTGCCACTTTCTGCACTGAAGGAAAGTAGGTGGCTGGGGATTGGGAAAGACTAAGAATCAGGAGATCACCAGCAAACGAACTACGGAGATTTTTGCAGGAATTTATCAGAGAAGAGCTAGAAGGAACAATGCCTGTTATCGACCCTACTCGTGCGGTACAGACAATCGTGTGTGTGGCCAACAATGACAATGGACAATCAAATACATGGTCTTTTAAGACATATTGTCTTCTTGTAATTGTGTTAACCAATTTCATAGTATTAGCTGCCAGGATTTTGGTACATGGAAGAAGTACGC
Source organism: Ambystoma mexicanum (assembly GCF_040938575.1). Classification (NCBI taxonomy): domain Eukaryota; kingdom Metazoa; phylum Chordata; class Amphibia; order Caudata; family Ambystomatidae; genus Ambystoma; species Ambystoma mexicanum. The sequence continues at coordinate 1,370,374,371 of NC_090933.1, read as the reverse complement.
TCACTTGGAACATTCTTGCCTACTGAGAATGTTCCTACTGTATCTACACCTTTCGTGCACCTGCACACTCTATCTCCTACAGACTCTCAACATAGACAAAGCTATCATAATAATACATTACTGCTAATAATGAATGCAACTCGTGCCATTTTGAATAGAACAAACTGCTGGATTTGCTCCCATTTACCGCAATATGGGGAGGGGTAGGGCTGGTATATTCATCCTTTGCCTTTTACTACGGCATGTTATGCTTCTCTAAGGGCACTATTCTTTGGCTGATGGAACAATAGCATCTCATGGAACTTTGATGGGATGAATTTGAATGAATTTGAAAGGCGAGACCTGACACCTCTGGGATGCTCACTATTCGCAAATAGGAGCAATCTTAATGTCGCTTCTGTTAGGCCTTCTGATAGACTGTCCCAACCTTTTCAATCTCTGATTTCTTTTAAAATGGCTCCTATATGTAACAGGGATGCTACGCCACCTTCCTACACTGTTAACCATAGCCCCAACTCAGTTTCTTTCTGCATACAGAGGAATGGTACTCAGTTAATGGGCGATTTCGAGGGTTGTAACAGTGTTGCAAACTCGACCAGTGAGAACAGACCTTTGTATGTAGGCGAACCTGTCTACTTCGTTTGCGGTAATGAAGCTTATCCATGGCTACCTAGGGATTGGCAGGGAACCTGTTATTTGGGAATTCTGCTACCAGGGGTATATGTAGCCAGTACCATTGAAATCTCTAGGGCTTGTCCTAGGCGGGACGAGAATGGCGATACTCCATAACAAGTTCTGGGCGATGTAGCAAAATCCTTTGTTCCCTTTTGGGGGCAGATTATGAATTCCGAGGATATCGGGAGACTAGCAAGAGTACTGGAGAAAACCATCAACCGGACCACTGACATACTCTATAACATGACTCTAGAGCAAAAGGCAATCAGATAAGTGGCGCTACAAAACCGGATGGTATTAGACGTCATCTTGGCTGAGCGTGGTGGAGTATGCAAATTAGTGGGGTCCGCTTGCTGTGTTTTCGTTCCAGATTCCTCCCCAAACATCTTTAAGGCAATACAAAATCTGCACATCCTGAGTTCAGAAGTACATGTTCCTGAGGGAAACTGGGATCTTAGTACTTGGTTCTGGTTCTGGAACTTCTTACGATCTTGGGGATGGAAGCTTCTCTCGGTCTTATTGATAATTCTGGGTATTCTGTTATTCTGCTGTTGTTGCATACAATGTCTTCCTGCCATATGTTCATTGTTATGGGGATGTTGTCCACAGACTATGGGAACGTTAGGACCAAAGGTACACGCACCGGAAAGAATGACCAATGAATTTGTGATGAAAGAAATTTCCACCGCAGATCTTATGGCAATTAATATATATGATGAATGTGATTCAGGATGTATGGATATTGAAATGTGGAGTTACTCGTGAAGCGACTAGTTTTCAGTTTAAATCATATAGTACCTCCTTTTGATTTATATTGGCCTAAGCCTAGTCGCTCTATGGGGAAAACCGCATTGCAAAGTTCCGATTTTGGATCGACTTCGCCGCCATTTTAGAATCATCCGCCATTTTGATTCCCGTTCGCATATTCTAAAATGGTGGACTGTGTTTTCAGCTTGCAACCAAGCCTCCTGACCTTGAGTTCTGTTAATGTTTAGGCTGTCCAAGAGCCGACTGTTTAGACTGGGTAAAGAGATCTTGTGCTCCATATGAACTGTCATCTAAGTATTGTCTGCACACACAATCCTCATCCTTGTATAAACATTGGGACAATATAAAGCAAACCTTCAGCGTGGACACAGGCTGAATGCAATTGTGAGGAGACAACAAACTGCTTGCTGCAGGATTTGAGAACATACATCGTCATTTTGTCTTCATGGAAATGCAAACCTTTGTAATCCTTTGAATATTATTCTATAAACTGTATGTGAACTAGGCACGAACTCTAGACCACGAATTATTAACATGTAGAGAGGCTGGATAATATTACTCAGAATTGTATAAAAGCATAAATGTTTCTAATGTCCAGAACTCTCTCTCCTCTCTTTGACGGGCTGGTACTGAGAGCCAGGTAGCTATCTGTGTTTCTTTGTAACTGTACAGAATAAAGATCTGTGAATCTTTTTAGCCCGTGTTTGGTGTATTTCCTTTTTGTGGTACTCAGCCTCGATATTTCCTTGTTTTTACAATCAGAGACACTGGAGCCAGCACAACTGTGGTGGATGAATCATTTTTCAAGGTGTAGGATGTTGCTAAGGCACCCAAATGCCTCACCAAGTTTGCTGGAGGCCCTGTGCAAATGCTTCCCCAGTTACCAGCTCTCATCCAGTGTAATGACATGACTGTGAAAGATACCTGTTAGTGTGCAGAGTGAAGTACCTGGAAGAGTCCTGCTGGGTAATGACTAGGGCTGTACCGAACTTCGGCTTTGAGTAAGTATTGAGTAAGTATTCGTCCAAAATTCTGCAGAATTGCACCTATTCGACTTCGGCTTAATAGGTACTTGAATCCTTACTCGAAGCTGAAGTTGTTCACAAAGTAAGCAGCCCAGGAGATGCCTGCCTGGGCAGAGAGGCTTGAAGCCCATTGCATTGCAGCACTTGTACTGCCTCCTGCTTTCCCGGCTGCTCTGCTGGGAGAAGGATGACCTTATTCAGAATTTCCGACATGTGAGCAGGGCCGTGCCGCCCGCATCATCCCCTCCCCCTGCATGAAGCGTTTGTCAGAGCTGCTGCTGTTGCTCTATTCCCCCCTTCGCGGCTGTGGAACCGACCAGGCGTAGCTTGGGAACAGTGTAAATATAGGACAGCTGAGGGGAAGGGTAGGGAAGGGGCAGGTGGATGCAGACAAAAACAGTCCATTGAGATTCTCATTGAACAGTTTGACTGGACGTGTGCAGAACACAGTCTTCTTTCTATATAATAAGTGTGCAGATCCAAGCACAATCAGGCACGAGTGCTTAAAGGTGAATGTTGTACCGACAAATGTTTGTTCTGAATATGCGAGATGTGTAAGTGACCACGTGTCACCAGCCTTTCCCAAAACCAGCGCGGAAAATCTCTACCAGGAATTTGAAAAGGCGCGAGGCCCTGTGTCTTGCAGTGAAATGGGGCGAGCACAGGAAAGTGTTCTTATCGGTTCTACTGCATGGAAACTGATAACAATCTGCGTGTAGTGCGGGTGTGTATAAGGCGAGTATACCCCTTAGCTCAAGTGAGATTGAGAACAAAATCGTTTTCTATTGGTAATTGCGTAGCACCAATCTGCTATTGATCTTGCCTCCCAGTGAGTTAGAAACACCTGGGGTGCGTTAATGTACAACTCCGAGTTCCATCACATCTGGACCTGGGTGAAGGGGTGTTGTAGCATGTATGAGGGAGTAGTGCTCTGAGTGACATAAGACATCTATGGGCGTCCCTATTGGTTTGATTTCACAGTTGGACTTCTTTTCTAAATGTTACATTATTTAACACCTTGAACATTTTCTTTTATGCAAAGAGTTCCCTGATCTGTCTGCAAGTGCATGAACTCTGCTGAGAATACTGTATGCGCTGACAAGAGGCGCTCAGTCCAGTCATCTTATGCCCAGCAAGGCTTGGAACCCATCAGAACCCATCAGAAGGCTCCTGGCTGACAGGAGGCGCTCAGTCCAGTCATCCTATGCCCAGCAAGGCTTGGAACCCATCAGAAGGCTCCTGGCTGACAGGAGGCGCTCAGTCCAGTCATCCTATGCCCAGCAAGGCTTGGAACCCACCAGAAGGCTCCTGGCTGACAGGAGGCGCTCAGTCCAGTCATCTTATGCCCAGCAAGGCTTGGAACCCACCAGAAGGCTCCTGGCTGACAGGAGGCGCTCAGTCCAGTCATCCTATGCCCAGCAAGGCTTGGAACCCACCAGAAGGCTCCTGGCTGACAGGAGGCGCTCAGTCCAGTCATCCTATGCCCAGCAAGGCTTGGAACCCACCAGAAGGCTCCTGGCTGACAGGAGGCGCTCAGTCCAGTCATCCTATGCCCAGCAAGGCTTGGGACCCACCAGAAGGCTCCTGGCTGACAGGAGGCGCTCAGTCCAGTCATCCTATGCCCAGCAAGGCTTGGGACCCACCAGAAGGCTCCTGGCTGACAGGAGGCGCTCAGTCCAGTCATCCTATGCCCAGCAAGGCTTGGGACCCACCAGAAGGCTCCTGGCTGACAGGAGGCGCTCAGTCCAGTCATCTTATGCCCAGCAAGGCTTGGGACCTATCAGAAGGCTCCTGGCTGACAGGAGGCGCTCAGTCCAGTCATCTTATGCCCAGCAAGGCTTGGGACCCATCAGAAGGCTCCTGGCTGACAGGAGGCGCTCAGTCCAGTCATCCTATGCCCAGCAAGGCTTGGGACCCACCAGAAGGCTCCTGGCTGACAGGAGGCGCTCAGTCCAGTCATCCTATGCCCAGCAAGGCTTGGGACCCACCATCCTATGCCCAGCAAGGCCTGGGACCCACCAGAAGGCTCCTGGCTGACAGGGGGCGCTCAGTCCAGTCATCCTATGCCCAGCAAGGCTTGGGACCCACCAGAAGGCTCCTGGCTGACAGGAGGCGCTCAGTCCAGTCATCCTATGCCCAGCAAGGCTTGGGACCCACCAGAAGGCTCCTGGCTGACAGGAGGCGCTCAGTCCAGTCATCCTATGCCCAGCAAGGCTTGGGACCCACCAGAAGGCTCCTGGCTGACAGGAGGCGCTCAGTCCAGTCATCCTATGCCCAGCAAGGCTTGGGACCCACCAGAAGGCTCCTGGCTGACAGGAGGCGCTCAGTCCAGTCATCCTATGCCCAGCAAGGCTTGGAACCCACCAGAAGGCTCCTGGCTGACAGGAGGCGCTCAGTCCAGTCATCCTATGCCCAGCAAGGCTTGGAACCCACCAGAAGGCTCCTGGCTGACAGGAGGCGCTCAGTCCAGTCATCCTATGCCCAGCAAGGCTTGGAACCCACCAGAAGGCTCCTGGCTGACAGGAGGCGCTCAGTCCAGTCATCCTATGCCCAGCAAGGCTTGGAACCCACCAGAAGGCTCCTGGCTGACAGGAGGCGCTCAGTCCAGTCATCCTATGCCCAGCAAGGCTTGGAACCCACCAGAAGGCTCCTGGCTGACAGGAGGCGCTCAGTCCAGTCATCCTATGCCCAGCAAGGCTTGGAACCCATCAGAAGGCTCCTGGCTGACAGGAGGCGCTCAGTCCAGTCATCCTATGCCCAGCAAGGCTTGGAACCCATCAGAAGGCTCCTGGCTGACAGGAGGCGCTCAGTCCAGTCATCTTATGCCCAGCAAGGCTTGGAACCCATCAGAAGGCTCCTGGCTGACAGGAGGCGCTCAGTCCAGTCATCCTATGCCCAGCAAGGCTTGGGACCCACCAGAAGGCTCCTGGCTGACAGGAGGCGCTCAGTCCAGTCATCCTATGCCCAGCAAGGCTTGGGACCCACCAGAAGGCTCCTGGCTGACAGGAGGCGCTCAGTCCAGTCATCCTATGCCCAGCAAGGCTTGGGACCCACCAGAAGGCTCCTGGCTGACAGGAGGCGCTCAGTCCAGTCATCCTATGCCCAGCAAGGCTTGGAACCACCCATCAGAAGGCTCCTGGCTGACAGGAGGCGCTCAGTCCAGTCATCCTATGCCCAGCAAGGCTTGGAACCCATCAGAAGGCTCCTGGCTGACAGGAGGCGCTCAGTCCAGTCATCCTATGCCCAGCAAGGCTTGGAACCCATCAGAAGGCTCCTGGCTGACAGGAGGCGCTCAGTCCAGTCATCCTATGCCCAGCAAGGCTTGGAACCCATCAGAAGGCTCCTGGCTGACAGGAGGCGCTCAGTCCAGTCATCTTATGCCCAGCAAGGCTTGGAACCCATCAGAAGGCTCCTGGCTGACAGGAGGCGCTCAGTCCAGTCATCTTATGCCCAGCAAGGCTTGGAACCCATCAGAAGGCTCCTGGCTGACAGGAGGCGCTCAGTCCAGTCATCCTATGCCCAGCAAGGCTTGGAACCCATCAGAAGGCTCCTGGCTGACAGGAGGCGCTCAGTCCAGTCATCCTATGCCCAGCAAGGCTGGGAACCCATCAGAAGGCTCCTGGCTGACAGGAGGCGCTCAGTCCAGTCATCCTATGCCCAGCAAGGCTTGGAACCCATCAGAAGGCTCCTGGCGTGCCATGATGTAGAACCCCTCCTCCAGCCGCAAAGGCAGACATTTCTCTGTGAATTAGACAATGGGCCAACTATGGGCAGCATAAAGACCATTTAACACTATTCACAAGTCCCTGAAGGAAGGAGCATCGACAAATACTCGCAGCAAAGCCTGCATTGTTGCCAGATGAAAGAGCGCCTAATGAACAGGAAGCATGGTCTGTGCTGGCTGACAGTAACCATGGAACTGCTAAAGAGACATTCAAGCATAAGGAGGCCTTTCTTAACAACACCTAAGCCCATGGGTCGCACAATGTACTACAAGAGTGCCCGTTTGATCTACTGTGAGGAGAGAAAACACGCGTTATTCGTGTTTGTAGAGTTATTTCTCAAAAGATAGCAGCCTTTTCTCATCAGTGTGATTTATCAGCCCTCGGCCCAGCACATTTTGTGAATGTGCACTTGAGCAATGTCTAAATAACACCAGTCTTTCGGTAAAATGCAAACCGTTGAAATAGCGGACAATCTAACCCAGCGAGTGAAACGTGCACGCTTAATGCGTGGGGTACACAGTGTTCACACCTGTGTCCTCTGTCTAATATTTAAAACGAAGATGTGCACTTAATGGCACATGTTCTTATAGCAAATAAATATCCCAAAAGGTTCTGGTGCACTTGAGTGAACCAAATGAGGGTGCTGGCACAATGTATCCCAATTGAAGTGGAGGTGGGAGCATTGTTCGTGGGCTACTGAAGACCATCGTGGTCAAACCCTGGTGACAGCACATTCCTTTGCTGTGAGTAAAATCAAAACAAAAAAAGAGCGTTGGCTGAAAAGTCACAATGAATAAGGATGCCCAACTTGGTAGCTGGTATCTTTGGTAAGCTTGACACTAGCAGGTGGTCAAGGTCAGAGTCGGCCATGGTGGATTACCCAGGCATCACCCATAGTGGTGTACTAGTTAATACCTATTAATGCACAAAAATAAAACCTGTGCTGTTATTGAACAGTATATTTTCTGATAATGTATTCCTTTCAGGATTTATACAAACATCTTGGGCCTCATTCCGAGTTGGGCGCAAAGGGATTACCAGCACCGGTAAGGACACTGGTGCCGTTAAACCCTTTGCACCCTATTCCGAGGTCCCTTAGCAGGTCCCTCTTTTAACGCCTGGTCTGACCAGGCATTATGGATGGGACCCGTTAAGGGACTTCAGAGCTAATAATGGTACCGCAAATTGCAGTACCGTTATTAGCTACTTCCACATTCCCATTGAGCACTATGGGGGCTCAAATGGGAGTGGGGAATGGCTTTTTCAATGGGGACTTACCGGTCCCGCAAAGGTCGGACTACACCGGTAAGTCCCCATTGAACCAAGTCGGAGTCGGTACCGGTATGGGAGGTAGTCATGGCGCAAATAGCGCCATGACTACCTCCATATTCGGAATGAGGGCCCTTGTGTAGACAATTTAGAAAAGAAATGCAATAAAGAATGGATATAGATATTTTAAAGTGTGTTTTTAATTTGCAAAGTGTTTTTTCTTGTCTACATAACTTTATTTATTAAAAATGCAACTATTCGGCTCTGTATTCGGTTACGGCCGAATACTTGTCGAACTATTCAGTATCCAGCTGAATTCTTAAATCTACTATTCGGTACAACCCTAGTAATAACCTGAAAACTCTTGGAGTTTTGTCAAGTACCCCCAGACCCTCCCCCAGTAAAAGGAGACAGGAGCTCACTAGGCCTGCAAGGGAGAGGAGCTTGTGAGGCTCTCCAGAGGAGTTGATATAAGAGACTATGGGCCTCATTACGACCCTGGCGGAATGGGTTAAACGGCGCCGTAAAAGGTGACGACGCCGTTCAACCCATTCCGCCACATTACGAGGTCCCCTCGCGGGACACGTTAAGTGCGCCTGGGAAAACCAGGCGTGCTTACCAGGTCCCGCGAGGGGAAGAGGGTGCAAACAACGGGCCATCTCGTTATGGCCCGTTGTTTGCTCCCTCTCCCATTCCCATTCAGCCCTATGGGGGCTGAAATGGGAATGGGGAAGGACCGTGTCCGGGTCCTTGAGGGAGGAATTACCGGGCCATCCGAACTCGGAATGGCCCGGTAAGTCCTCATACCGAGGACCCGGACACTGATGCGATTTCGGCGGCAGCCATGACGCCAATAGCGGCATGGCTACCGGCCGAACTCGTAATGAGGGCCTATCACTCCCACTCCACAGGAGTTGCTCAATGCTATTTCTGGAAAGAAAGAAGCAAAGGGGAAACCCAAGACCTCAAGGAAAAAGTCAAAGAGCACCAAAAAGGACATCCACAACATTGTCCAAGATCACACCTGTGATCCCTCCACCTGCTGAGGCAGAGTGTGAGGTTCAACCATGTGTGGTTGATCCAGTTTCTGAAGAGTCAGATCTGGAAGAAGACACTGTTTTGGTTGGAGATCTTGACCCTGTTGACTATCCTGAGCTGCAGTCTTTACTGGCAGAAGGTGGACCCAACAGGGGAGACTTCTGCAGAGGACAAAGGGAGTGCCCTACTCTCGGAGGTCTTCGACAACAGGCTGCTAACTTGATGGGCAAGAAGTTGGGAAGCATAGGTTAAGCTGGGAAGATGGCCTCTTCCACAGTGAACCGACTGAGTCTGTCATTGAGGACTGCAAAAGAATTTTAGTGCCCCTTGCCAACAGACTCCAGGTCCTACAGTTGGCCCGTGAGATACCTTTGGCTGGTCATTTGAGTTTCAAAAAGACCAAGGAAAGGCTTTCCCTCTACTTCTACTGGCCTAAGATGGGCTCAGAAGTTGACAAATTCAGTAGGAGCTGTCACACTTGCCAAACCTCTGGCAAGAGTGGAGCCAGTGGTGGGAGTTCCCTTTGAGAGGGTGAGCATTGACATTGTTGGTCCCCTTGACCCTCCCACATCTTCAGGGAACAGGTTTATCATGGTTGTAGTAGACCGTGCTACAAGATACCCAGAAGCAATACCTATGAGGACTGCTACAGCTCAGGCTGTGGCTAAGGCTCTACTTGGTATTTTTACCAGAGTAGGGTTTCCTAAGGAAGTAATATCTTACAGGGGATCCAATTTTATGTCCCACTATATGCAAGCCATGTGGAAAGATTGTGGTTTCACTTACACGTTCTCTACAGCCTACCATCCACAGACAAACGGACTGGTAGAGAGGTTTAATCGTTCTATGAAGAACCCCTTAAAAGAAAGTGGGACCTTCTACTGCCATGCCTTCTCTTTGCTTACTACCCCAAACTACCCTGAACTGTGTGATCTTGAGCAAAAGACTTTTGTCCTATTGACTTTGGCCCTAACCCTTTTGAATCTGATTTCCTCACTGTGGTTCACTTTTCTAGATTGCCATCCTTACTTACTTGTTTGTGCTACTCAATTTGTGTATAAACTTTGTTTTTCCCTCCATTTTAAGTTGCTGGAGTGCCATTTTGCTCACACTTCATTTTGAGCCTAACTTGTCCAGGATCTATTGGGTGTGGTGTAGTGTATTAAGAGTGTGCCTTTTCAACTGCTTTACTTTAGTGAAATGTTGATGTGTAAATAAATGTATATTCTTTTGCTCAGAAACCTTGAGTCAGTGTTTGTTTGAATCATAGTAATTGCTGTCCTTTGTGTAACTATTGATACTGCCCACTTGCTCTTGAGATAAGTCTGGCTGCTCAGCCCTCGCAACCACTTTACTGTGTAGTACAGGCTTGTACCAAAGGTGAATTTGTACTGTCACTTGTAGTCCTAATTGTGTGTGTTGTTCTCAAAAGGTACTGCATATAATTCTGCTTAACACGCCCATGGTCCTCCCCTATTGTTTTGGTCACTAAACCAGATCATTCTTGGAGGTTTTGTATAGACTTCCAGCAGGGCCACACCATCTCCGATTTCAATGCATATTGTAAGGAAGGCATGGTATTAAAGTAAGATAGACACAACATCCTGAACTTTCTATGGCAGCTTTCTGTGCTTATGTCACCTTATCTTGTCTTGTAAACTTCCCACCTATGCCCCACTTCTTATCTGTAACTGCATACTTCATGTAGGCCCCATACCATGAGGTGAGGCTTTCCAAATTGTGCACCCACATCAATATTGATCTTAACCCACCTGTAACTGCATACTTGATGTAGCCCCCTGTATCAAGAGGTGAGGCTTTTGTCAGTCAGTATACACACACTAATCTTGCCTGTAACCATTTGCGTATTCTTGCACTTGTACCATGAACTTTCTGTAACTAGCGCCCAGATGCCTCAGGGCTTGGTGTGCTGAAATAAATATAAAATAAATAAAAAAGTGATCACAGTTCAAGGGTGTTTATTAAACTGTATAAATGGGTGAGAAAACGCCCAATCTAAACCTACATCTAAGATGGAGGCAAGATAAGACCATCAAACTATAATAATACAATCCTAGTGGAGTCTAGTAAAAAAAAAAGGGTCTATATTAACAAACGATCGCCAATCCTTACTTCTATGCTACAAAATAGTGTGGGATAATGTTCACAAGAAAAGAAAGTGTTCACAAAATGATAAGCCAGGATGCTAAAGCCAGGGTCTTGATTCCTCATGTTTTTAGCACGGGACAAGGCGTGACTCTTGAGCACAGCACACTTCTGGGTTTCTTCGGCAAACGTTTACAGTTCCTTTCTAAAATATCAGGGTCTTCTGTACCCAAGTCTTTCCTGCAAAGTCTCTTGCTGCAGAGGGCCTGATAGCTATGAATACAAAACAAAAGTTCCTTCGGTTAATCTTCACATCGAGCGATTACTCTTCACCCTTTTATCTCCCTCAGCCGGGCTCTGATCCTTTTCTCAACGTTAGCCTCCTTCAATCGGGCTCGGACCATCAAATCACTGCATACATCCCTCAGTCGGGTTCATGCGTGTCATCACAATGTTCACAGGTATCTCACTATTTACCCCAATTCACAGGCATCCCTCAGCGGGTTCACGTTTGCCAATTATCACAATGTGTCAAAGACTTTCAACTGTATAAGGGATTTGGCTTGACCGTCATATGACCACTTTGACACCTCACGCCGGCCTCACCTAAGGCCTCTTGGTACTTGTAGTTTCCATAACCTTAGTTCATTACTTTTTCTTTGTTCAGGAGAGCAGTACCAGCTAGAGTCCTTCAAATGACCACCCACATGGTGCCAGACCAATCTATTTCTGGTGCCAGTTTCACTCACAAAAGACCTCTGTCTATTATCTTCGTTCTTCACATACAATGTTGCCACTGCAACCTTTAGCCTAACAGTTTCATCCGACTCACAGTCTGTGATGAACTCATTTTCATTTCCTTTGCAGCTGGAGTCAAGGAAGGTAGCACAATGGCAACTGCTTCTCCCCGCCCTGACAATCAGTGCGGGAGGATTCCATGTACCGCTGACATCCGACACACCACTCGTCAGCTGAGATTCCCGGTCTTACGTTTCCTTTCCCTCAGGTTTTGCAGGTCTCTGTTGAAAAGGGCAAGGACAATTCCCTCCTGGTCCTCCTTTCAGATCTCCCTGCCCTTCTCCTCCATTTGAACTGATGTCTCAGAATGGCTGCGTCCTCGTGCATCCGGCCTTGCTCAAAGTGTGCTATCGTGCTCTGCCTTTTATCCCTGTGGGGAAGGGAAAGGGCAGTCAGTGTCAATGTGTCTATCGTCACCATGATCGCCGTAGCACCTTGAGAGGGCGGTAGGTCCACAACAAAATCAGTGGAAATGATCTGCCATGGCTGATCAGGCAGTGGCAACCTGACCAATGTACCCAAGGGTGGTGTAAGGGTTTTATTTGTGTGAAGACATATCACGCAGGAGGAAACTTAATCCTTAACATCAGCGGGTAGCGTGGGCCAACAAAAACCTCTTTGCATTAAGTTTAGAGTATTGGTGATTCCCCTATGACTAGCCACAAGGGAATCTTGGCATAATCTAAGAACTTCCTTTTGAAGGGATTCCGTAGGAATAAAAACCCTGGGTCCACAGAAGTAAGATATTTTATTCTTCAACAACTTGTGTTCGGTTATAAGTTTGGGGCTTTGGGTTGCAATAAGTCGAGACGCTGATTCGATGCTCTTCAAGAAATCTTGTACAACGTGGATGAATGTTGCCTTTGGAAAAATAGGTTCAATATGGAACTTGGATGTGGATGTCGCTTCCTTTCGTGATAAGGCATCTGCCCTGAGGTTATTCCTACCGGGGATAAATCGAAAGGTGATGTTGTAGGGTGAAAAGAAGTGAGCCTAGTGAGCTTGACAGCTGTTACTTATCTGGGCATATTGTAAAGCTTTAAGTTTATGACGATCCATCCTTACTTCAATGGAATAACGGGCTCCCAATCATAGATGCCTCCAATGCTCAAAGGCCTGCTTGATAGCCAGTAGCTCCTTCTCTAAAACTGTGTAGTTCAATTCTGCAGGGGTTAGAGTTTTTGAGAGCTATACTACGGCACATTCCACTCCCTGAGGATCTTCCTGTATTAGGACTGCTCCCAATGTGTAGTGCGAGTCGTCGGATTCTAGGAGGAACCTCCTGTTCTGGTCTGGGGATCGCAATATAGGTGCTGTGGTAAATTCTTTTAATACTTCATTCTCATTGGCAGTCAAAATGTACATCCGACCCAAGGTATAAGGGTTGGTCTGGTATCAAATCAATAGCACAATTGTCTCTCCGGTGTGGTGGTAGTTCTGAATATGCCGAAACAGAGAATACTTCTTGATATTGCAGATATTGAGGGGGGACTCCTTGTATAAAATTGAGAACTGTGACTTCGGCCTGCTAGGAAACTTGAGCGGAGGGAACAGGAAATCATATGGCTCCCTGAGGTACACAGTGGGTTAGAAAATAGTCTGAGCCCAGAAAGAAGGTACCAACCATCCAGTTGATAAAAGGGTTGTGCATTCTCAACCAGGGTAACCCTAGAATTACCAGGTAATTTGCTGTCTTAATGAGATCTAATTGGACCACTTCCTGATGGGATGCCATGTTCATATGTAGAGGTTGTGCATGTTCACGTATGGGTCCTGAGGATAAAGGACTGTCATTGACGCTCTCAACCGGGATGGAGACTGACTTTAAAGAACGAGGGATACCATGAGTGATAGCCTAGTCGTTGTCCATAAAACTTCCGGCAGCACCACTATCAATAAGTGCTGGAACCTTAGTGACTCTAGTCTTTCCCCATGAAAATGTAACTGATGTCACCACCATGAGAGACTCTGCTAAGTTTGTGCTATGAAAGGTGATCTTTGTGGATGGAGAACTGTCTACCATGGCCCGTACCATGGTTCTCTCTACGGCAGAGCGCTGGCGTTTCCCCACTTCCTCAGTGGGGCCACGGGATAGACACGGACTAGATGATCACTCACCCCACAATACATACAAAGCCCTATGTTTCATCTACGAGCACGTTCCTCAGGGTCAAAGGAACTCGGGCCATGCCAAGTTGCAAAGGTTCATCTGTGGTAGAGTTCTTCCAGCACTGGAGGTTTTTTTTGGATTTGTGGTTGGTTCTTCCAGCTGTCTGGGGGATCGATACTTTTGCTTTCTGCCTGTCTTTCATGCATATGATAATTTAGTTGCATGACCAATGAAATCATCTCTGCGAGGTTGGGTGATCTGGGGACCCGAGAGTCCTCATTAAGTCCTCTGCAAAACAATGTTACTAAAGCGTCATCTGGCCAAGAAGTGTCAGTGGCCATTTGCTTGAACCGGGTGATGTATGACAATATATCCTGAGACCGCTGTCCGAAATCTAAGAGTTGTTCTTGTGAGGCCACCGTAATTTCTTGTCGGCAAAACATAGTTTTAAGGCTGTTGACAAACGCTGGGAATGAGTCTAGGATTGGATTGTTTGTCGTAACTAGAGGTGTGTCCCAAGCCAATGCTGGATCAGTTAGGTGGGAAATCATGTGCCCTACTCTTTCCCTGTCCGTGGGAAAAAAGGTGACTTTGAAAGTAAATTGAATAGTGCAGGCTTCAATTAATTCTTTTAATGTATGGGGTTTGCCATCAAATCTACCACTTGACAAAGGACCCAGAGGAATCTCCGAGCTGTGTGGAGACCGGAACATCTGCTGTCGTAATGCAGCATTTTACTGTTTTAGTGCCTGTACTTCGGTTGTGAGTGACTGTACTACAGCCACTAAGTGCTGCATCTGATCCATGGTTCGGCTCGCAGTCTTGTTCAATGTTTAGGTTTTTTATCTTTTCTAGGCGTAGCTAACTGTAATACTTCAATACCAATTGTACATATAGTATAACAGGTTGCAGCAGTGACCTGGGTGGATGCAGCAGTGGGAGATAGGAGAAGCCTCCTGGTCACCCTGTCCTCTCCTGCAAAAAGCATAGAGTGGACATGGTTTCCAGTGAAACCCTCTGGGGAATAAAACCCTGCGGAGCTCCAATCGATTCTTGTACTTTCTGATCAGTGGAGATGTGGAGGCATGCCTATTCTGGAGTACAGCAGCCAATGAAATGTGTTCTTGGAACCCTGTTCTAAAATATTGTGGAGTGAAGGTCTGGAATTCAGTGTAGCCAGAGGTATGACTTCAGAGCAGTGTTGGTTGCTAGGGAAACCACTGGTACACACACGCTTCACAAGCATGGCATGAGGGGCATATGAATGCGGGAACCCGTTTCACCCTTGAGATGAGGGCATTGAGAATCCACGAGGGAACCACGATGCAAACGCCAACCCAGAACTGCAGTGTTCGTGGAGGCCAGCCGGGGAAACCGTAGGACGTTTAAGCAATGAACTGAAATGCAGCGCTTGCTAACAAGAGTAACTAAGCAATGGCTCTATGTTCTTGGCTTCGTAAGTAGTCTGGTAGTACTAGAGGGTGGAGTCCAATGGAGATAAGACAGCCGGCAGACTGGAGCATTGCTTACATTGCTGGTCACCATCATAGTGTGGAACAGGGACACCGATGCGATATGTTTCCAGCGTTGCCATAGAGACCATCCATGTCCCTGATTCATTACACCTGTACTTATAAAGTAGCCGAACTGGACATAAAATAAAAGGTCAATTTATACCACATACACCTATTAAAGGAGTGGAAAGAGAATCCATCAGCCACCCATGCCAAAGTACTATCATGTTTGGTTCCGGAAGATATAGACAATTTTGAACTCATTCCCCCATCCCCCAAGTTGTCTACTCAAAAACAAGAAGATATAAAGGATATAATTACATCCTTCCCTGATGTATTTTTAGACAAACCAGCAAGAATTAAAGGCACCGTTACATTAGAACACCCAAGGGAAAAGTGGTACATTTAAAACTGTACAGACTCCCCGAGGACCGTAGACAGATAGTGGTCGAGGAAGTAAACATATTGCAGCAGGCTAATATTATCGAGCCCTCTCCCAGCCCATGGTCCTCCCCTATCGTGATGGTCAACAAACCTGACCGTATCTGGAGGTTCTGTATAGAGTTCCATCAAGTTAATGTGATATCTGACCTTGATGCCTAGCCCATGCCACGCATATATGATCTAATTGATAAACTCGGAGCAGCCACCTTTCTATCTACTCTCGACTTAACAAAAGGGTATTGACAGGTACCAGTATATGGACCAGATAAAGAAAAGACAGATTTCTTTCAACATCCTGAGGAATTTAAAGTACTCCCTTTTGGCTTACACAGTGCACCAGCCACATTTCAACGCATCATGGATAAAATCTTACAATACTATTCCGACTTCTGAAGAGCTCATATTGACAATATCGTTATTTGCAGTAAAACCTGGGAAGACCACCTTTTCCAACTACATACTATTATGAGAGTTCTCAGACAGGCCGGCCTAACTACTAATACATCCAAATGCAGACTGGCACAGTCGGCCATAAAATATATTGATATTTTGTAGGGAATGGAAATGTACAGCCCCAACATGAGAAAGTGAGAGCTGTCATAAATACACCTACACCCAAGACAAAAAGGGATCTTAGAGCCTTTCTAGAGTTAATAGAATATTACCGCAGGTGTATGCCAAATGTTTCGGACAAAACAGCTAGGCCAATAGATAAACTTAAATGATGCAGATACAGTTATCACCTAGTTTGGTCCCACCCCTCGATGTTCAGAGGTGAAAAAAGGTACAAGCTGGCAAGTGACCTGTAACCAGCCAGTTTAAACATTAGTAGTAATGCAACCTCCATAAAGAGCAGAATAGGTCACGCTGTACAAGAAGAGTCATTTACAAGACTAGGGGGGTCATTACAAGGTTGGAAGTAGCCATGGTGCTATTAGCACCATGACTACCCCCTTACCGCATACCGGGTCCCTGAATGGAGAATCGCCGGGCCATTCCAACCTTGGAGGACCTGGTATTTCCCCATTCAGGGAACCCATCCCCATTCCCATTCGAGCCCCCATAGGGCTCAATGGGAATGGAGACTTGTTAGCTCCCTGGTCCTTTAGCGGCTCCCACTAAGGGCGCCTGGTAAAACCAGCCGCCCTTAGCGGGACCCGCTAAAGGACTTCGTAATGTGGTGGTAAGGGGTTAACGGCACCGGCACCCTTACCGGTGCCATTAACCCCTTACCGCCAACCTCAGAATGAGGCCCTAGGAACAGGATGCAGCATACACATAATAGGGTTACAAAAGTATCGGAGATGAGCAGGTAGGTGTAGGTTTCAGAATACATGAGCAGGGGATTAACTGTTGTGGTATGCAATGAACAAGGCACAAAGAACATTAACATGATGGAGAAAGAACCAAAGTTCCACCATCTTTGAGACAGAACTCTGTAAAACCTCAATTTTAAAATACTGAATCCTGACAGTAAAATTGCTGTGTACAGTTTCAGCTCCAATGATGTTCAGATAGAAGCCAAGACACCATGGTCAGTGCAATCGAAACTACACAAGATAACATTGTGTTAAAGCGTACAGGATGCAACTATAAAGTAAATATTTTTTTTATTGAGAGCAGTGAGAAAAGCACTGATAGCGTTGATCCCCAGGTGCAAATAGATACCCTCCCAAATGAACTCATAGTAAAGAAACACATAACGAGTCCGGCGGGAGCCGTGCCAGAAAAACCGGCAGGCTGCTGCCGGACCGGTAATTCCATTACGTCTCCATGATTGCCGCAATCACCGGGGCATTACAACCCCGGTGACCTGGTAATTCCGGAGGTGAAATTCTCTAAATCCCCATTCCCATGGAGTCCCATAGGACTCCATGGGGATGGTGACCATGGAAACACTGGTTCTGTCTATGACAGAGTCAGTGTCTCCATGTCCGCCTGCAGGCTGGTGGTGATCAGGGGCTTCAGCTCACCACAGTCAGACCTGGCGGGAGTGATACCTCCCGTCTGCAGGACTCGGAAACAATGGTGGCGGCGGACTTACCGCCACCGTTGTTTAGGGACCGGTTGAATCATAATGAGGCCGATAGTGTTCTCAGTGGTCCTTGAATGACAGTGCACAGGCTAGGATAATACAGAACTCTGAACAGTGGTCTTCTGACACGTGATTGGGACTTCAGCTTACACTGCAGTACAATGGGGTGCATTATTATTTTTCCCAGGACTAACACTCAGAGGATTTTTGGTTACTCTAGGTGTGCTAAAAGGATAAGCTTGTGGCAGCAGTGATGCTTCCCCACTTATTGGGGATTTACGTTTTAGCTTTACTGTTTTTGTCTACTAACTGTGGGTACCGGTCAAACATGGCCATGCCATGAGATTAGTCACCTGTACTTTTGCCATCTTGTCGTTTAGCCTTCTTCCTGGCCTACAATGCCAGGAGAACCCTTATAAGGACTTCCAGTACCTGGGAAAGCAGAAGCTTTTGGCAGGCTACTGGAGGGCTGTTTGCGTTTGCTGGCAGGATGTGGGCTGGGTCTGTCAGAACTGGTTTCAGTGTGTCTGAATGGAATGCATGAATGATCCCCCTAGTGGTCATGATTTGACCACTGCTGGGGTGTGTGTGTTGTCTAGTCCTGCTGTTGGCTAGTGGGAGTTTCAGCTCTTACCTGGATTTTAGGATAAGAAGAGGACCCCTCCACCCATTCTTCGATGATCCTAGAGGAACCTGAAAGAGCCAAGTATCCTATCAAGTTGTGAGACGTGCAAAGACACCCAAGACCCGACTGAAGGAGGCCTGTCCTTGAGGAGCCCTGTATTGCTCTTGATCTTTAGTAGTCCTGCAAAGCCACTGCGACCCTTGGAGTGCTCCTTTCCCTGCCAAAGGAAGCCTTTGGAAGTGCCCTGGAATGTCCTGTGGCTGGAGAGCTTTCTTTTTCAGCTACAGTTTTTGTCACTGTACTCAGTTTTGGCCTGAAACCTGGATGATCCTCAGCTGGCCCAGCAAGACTACCTCCTGTAAAACGTTGGTGTCCTAGCATCAAGGGGGCCCAAGATAGAAGGGAAAGTCCAACCACAGCTGCTGAGTCCTTTTGCGTCAGCGTGCGTGGTGACCACCATCTGAAAATTGATTACCTGACCAGAGTCCAGTTCTCAGAGAGGTGCTACATCGAGTTGTTCTGCAATTTTCGACCGAGAGTCCTTGCAACAGTAAAATACACTAACCAGAGATCAGCTCGAACCTGCAACCCCTGGGAATGAAGGACTGTGATTTTTGATGGGAAAAGCAACATTGGGCACTCTTCCTTTGTTCTGCCAAGTTTGGCGAAGAATCAGAGTACGGGGTAAGCTACAGAGTTTCTAACATACCCCTATACTCCCATTAGAAGTCAATGGGTTTATAATAAATGTTATTTCTAACACATTTGGCTCTGCCACTGCTTGCTTGCGCAAGACATCTGACTGTTCGGGCTAATTTTGGGCATTAGTCTAACTTGAACCCTAACACTAAGAAAGAAGGTAGGGTCTCTGGGGTCCAGTGACCCTACCTTCATTTTTTCCTACATCAAGAGATCTGTGGAACTGTATCCCGAACTATTGGGCACAAGGCCCCAGGCAACTTAGGGCTGTACAATGTTAGTTAGGGATAATCTCTGTGGGCCTTTTTGTGAATAATACTTGTCTAACCTTTCCTTTGCAGGAGTTTCTGATATGTATTATGCCCTGTAACCAAGTGAATGTATATATATATATTTGGTTTGATAGTGTTGTGTGAAACATCTATCTGCTTGTATTCATTTTTCAATAGTGTGTTTTGGCCATAATTAAATAACTGTATTTTTATACATCCTGTCTAAGTGTAATCTGTGATTCCCCTTGTGTGACCTCATTGTGGACCCCTTACAAGCTCACCCCCTCTGAAGAACTTAGCCTAGACCGTCTGTCACTTCTACCTAAACTGATTTGGCTACAGCTTCCCAGAGTTGTTCCCGTCACAATATACATTGGCCTTCTATACACCAGGCCAGAGTATAGAAAATCAGTCCTAACAGAGTTGAAGTAGTTAGACTAGATTTTCTCATGTGGCTCAGACGGGGGTCAGGGCCTGCCAGTGGACTCAGGTCCAGTACAGCCTGTTTTTTTTAAATTTTCCATTGGGCTTTGTAATTCAGTGAGGCTTGAATAAGAGCAATATTGTGCGCCAATCTTAATGCCAACATAGAGCTTATCATTAAAGTTTCTTCCTGTTTTTTCTCATTGGATGCTTCCAGTAGCCAATCCGAACTCTGTCGGAAATCATTGCCCGGGGACAGAGGGAGTAGCAGGGGCTTCAGCTCACCACAGTCAGCCCTCTCGACCTGTTTCTTGGGATGGAATCGGATGAGGTTTTATGCAAATTAAAAAATGTATTTGTGAAGGAGTAAAGAGTATTAAAGTCAGGAAAGGCTATTTACCTGAAGCAGTCATGACACATTTGTAATGAGAGGAGACAAACTGTTTCCACCCACAGGTGTGAGATGCAAAATTTTGGAGATAGTGCATGAAGGACATCAGGTCATGACCAAGACAAAACAGTTGGTAAGGCAAGATTATTGGTGGCCAGGCATGGATATTGAAATAGAAGGAGTAATTAGAGAGTGTTGTGCCTGTGATGATTCTGCAGAGGGATACATTACTAGGCAGGAGCCAATGACACTTATGTCTGTACCCACCATACCCTGGGAAAGGGTAAGGTTAGACATTGTAGGACCAGTCAGAAGTAATGGTAGCTTAAAGTATTGTATGGTTGTGATTGATATGCTATCCAGCTGGGTGAAAGTCAAATGGGTACAAAACATTTGCTCCAAGGACATCATTATTTTTTAAATGACATTTTCAGGAGAGAAGGGTATCCCACTACCATCATTACAGATAATGGTGTCCAACTAGTGTCACAGGAAATGACACATTTTCTTAAGGAGAATGAAGTCGAGCATAAAACCAGCTCCATTTATCATCCACAAACAAATGGTGTAGTGGAAAGGTTCAATAAAGTCATAAAGAATAGTATTAGGTGTGCTTTGAAGAGTGGAAATGACTGGAAGGAAGCAGTTGAGGACACCATTGTAGTACATAGGTTCACGCCACATGCCACAACAGGAGTATCTCCTTTCGAAATGCTCAGAGGAAGAAAGCCTAACACAAAGCTGTGTCCATCATGGTTAGGTAGAGCGTGCAAAAAGGAGTTTGATTTTGAGGAGACTGAAAAGAAGATTATGAATAGGCAGTTGGCCAATAAGAAATGTTTTGATATGAGGAAAGCAGTGAAGATCAGTGAGGTATAAGTTGGTGATCTAGTGAGAATAAAACTACCTGCAATGTCCATGAGTAGTTCTGCAAAATGGTCACCCATAACAAAGGTTGTAGAAAGATTTCATGGAGGGGTGAAAGTGTCAGATGGGGAGTCTGGAATGTAAACAGAGTGTGTAAGTGTTCAAAGGGTGATGCTGGTTTAACCAATCTGAATAAAAATAAGAAGGTCAAAGTTAGGAAAGACAAAGACGAGTTAAATAACAAGAGAAGTAATGATGATGCACAAAATGCACATTCCAAGCACGTCAGTAAGAGGCCTGCGTGTTTGAAGGACTATGCTAAGTAAGATCTTTGTAAAATTTGTAATTGTAGGTCAATTTTGTGAAGTTTATAATTGTTTTTCATGTAAAGTTCGTAACTTGTTTTGCTTTTAATTTCAGTTCAACTACTATTAGCAAATGTTTGTTTTTGTGTGAGAAAGGGAGGTGTGTAATATCTTGGTTAATGTGTTTATTTATATGCAAATGTATTATTATGTATTGAGCGACATTGATAGAACACAGGGTTATGGAATAGAGAATGTGGAACTTCAAGGGAAAGAGGCTACTGTGGAATATGCAGTTCAGTTCAATGTTGCTGTTGATGAATCCGGTGGGTTATCTATGAGACTGAAATAAATACTATTTGAAACATAATCCTGTGTGAGACAATACTTCAGTACCTCTCTCAGTGGTATCTTTCTCTGTCTCTTCTTTGGGAATTGGTAGCATTACCCTCTGAAGTATCCTTTGGGCTATTTGATCACCTGCCGGTCTCTGAAATGTCTCTTCTCCATGATTGTGGAGTAACACTTTCACGTCCCCTCTAAAATCCCGGCCAATCACCCCTGCAAGGGCATTGATACTGAATTTCCAGGCTAGTCCTCACTTGGGTGCCAACCGGATGTAGGTTCCCGGACGTTTTATAAGGACAAGATCTGTAAGGATAAGACGTCTTTCTTTTGGTGGAATGTTTTCTGACCGACTGCTACAACAGTCAATCCCAAAAGAGCCTTTTGTGGCCACTGTGGGGTTGGAGGCTCCATTACTTAGCATTTCATATCTCAGGGCCCCCCAACCTGTTTTGGCAGATCCCACCCCTAACACCATATGTGAGACAGACACAAAAGTAACAGTTTCAAAACCATAATTCAATGAAGTTCTGTGATTGGTATAATACCTAACTGGCCCTAAAGGGATTGCTCGCTCAACTGATGTTTCTAAGGGCCGTCAATGTCTGTAATTTCAAAACCAAAATCCGTTTGTGTCTAAACCTATGCTTGCCCTCACTCTTTAATAACAAATATGTGATGTAGCATTCTTAAAGGAAAAATAGTGAATCAAAGGAAAATATAGACCAAGACTGGTTTCAGGTGGTGTTCTCACCAGGTGTAGTTCTGCCAAATGTCAAAAGAATTAGCTCAATCAAAATGGTTTGCCCTCAAAAACTTCTCCACAGGGTTCTTGCAACAGTTCCATACAGTTCACAATGTACCAGGGTCTCTTGGGATTCCCTTGCCCAAGTTTCAATCCTTCCAGTTATCAACAAAACAACATAAGAACGTTTCTTCTAGGCCTCTCAGGGTTCCCTTCCCCAAGCCTAGGCCTTCTGGATTCAAATAAAAGTAAACTTTTTCAGAATGTGCCCTTCTCTTACTTATAGTTCTTTCAAGGAGCAGAATCAGAGACTTCTGAAAACGGCAGCCTTTTTTCTCCTCCTAAGCGCGGCCACTCTGATCTCTCAACCCCTCTCCTCCTTTCCTGTTCTTGTCTTCCTCTTAGCTTCTCCTTACAGGTGCCTCTTGCATCCCTTTTTCTTTACCAGTATTTCTTTCACACACTTCCTGCTTTATCGTGCACACTTGCACCTTTCCTCTTGCTTTGATTTCTCATAGGTTGCACCGCTTGCACATATCTAACTTTTTTGTGCACACTTGCACCTTTCCTCTGCTTTCGGGACACTTGCACCCTTTCCTTGCTTTCGGGTCACTGGCACCCTTTCCTTTCTCCGGTATTCCTTAAAGTTCACGTTCTTCTTATCTCTGTATACCTCTGCACCACGAGTGCATCTTTCTCTGTATACCTCTGCACCACGAGTGCATCTTTCTCTGTATACCTCTGCACCACGAGTGCATCTTTCTTTATGCTTTCCGCTTTCTTGCTTTTCCGCTTTCTTTCCTTCTGTGCCGCTAAATCTTGTCTGTTTCCACTCCTGCTCCAGCCACCCACATGCTCTCGAGTTTCTCTATGCACTTTCACCAGGTAGCACAGCGCTGGCGAGCAGTCTCCATGGGATACACTGGGTGAAAGGTCAAGATCTTGCCACCTGCCCCACCGACACCCTTGGGAAAGGCACATGTCCCAAGCTAACAAGCATCTCTCTGGAAACGGCAAGCAGGCCGCAGTCAGCAACACTCCAGCTCTCTGAAGACACAGCTACATAGCCATGCTGCAGCCCCTCAAACACACCGTGCCAGCGTCTCGGCAGACCGCTCTACTCCAGACTCTCCAGGCTTCTCCTTCTGCAGCTCCCTCATCCTTGGCTCTTCTGTTCTGTCAGTAAATCCAACTCGATCTCTGACTTGGGTAGTAGCACACCTTTTATACTTAAAAAAGGGGTCAAGTGGAGTTAGGTCTGAATGGTCATGATAAGAGGGCCTGTCCCTGCATGCCTCTGTGGGACAGTTCAATAGTAGTTGGTAGTAGTCTTCCCCCCCGTTTCTCACTGGTTTTCCCATAGGTAATCCTCACTACAATCAGTTGCCTCTTCTTTGTCCCAGTATTAGTTAGAAAGGGGGAGGGGGAGATGGAATGGGATTGGAAATATCACATGAAGCCTGAAGAAGGGGGTTTTGATGGAAATGGACAGGGGGAATACCTTGTCTTGCACTTGGGTATTCTCCTCCCAATCCCTTGTGACCCTCTACGCAGGTGATTCTCCCTCGCTTGTCCACCCCTATGGTTCAGATCCAAAAGCAGTGGCCCTTCCCTGGCCACCTGAAAAAAGGATCCCGGGGGAGTATGTGGGAGAACACTGTCATGATTCTCACCATTTTTTTCTTGAACCTTGTCCACTGCTGTTTTTGTTAGCGTTAGTGACTTACTCCCCACTACTCCATCATCCCATCCATCTTTTGTATATACTTTACCATATACCAGTATCTGTGGTCGTTACCAGCAGCCGGGCTCTCCGCCTATCTCCTTTGCTCTCTATTTGCATGGTAAGTATTCCAATGTAAATGTTTTAGTTTCACCTTTTTCTGGAGCGTCAGGTATGTACTCTAGAGCTTCAGTGTGCTGCCAGTGATTGTCCATCATAGGTAGTGGGGGTCATTATGAGTTGGGCGGTAAGGGATTACCGGCACCCGTAAGGAGACCGGTGCCGGTAATTCCCTACCGCCCAATTCCAAGGCCCCTTAGCGGGAACCATAAGGGACGTGTGGTCGGACCACACGTCCTTTACGGGTGCCTCTAAGGGACCAGGGCGCTAATAATGGGCCTGCCATGAGCAGGCCCGTAATTAGCGCCTTCCCCATTCCCATTGAGCCCTATGGGGGCTCAAATGGGAATGGAGAATGGTTGGTTCAATGGGGACTTACCGGTCCCTCCAGGGTCAGAATGCATCAGTAAGTCCCCATTGAACCAGACCGGTACCAGACCCGGTATTGGTGGCAGGCATGGCACAAATAGCGCCATGGCTACCTCCAATCTCGGAATGAGGCCCAATGTCTTAATGAAATTATCTTCATAGGGAAATGTTGCCTTTGACCTCCATCTTAATGTTGCTGTCTTCCCTTGGAAATGTCCCCGTGTTTGGAACATTGCGAGGTACAGGAGACATTGTGCTGTTGATACTGGTACCTCTGTTGCTACGAATGTTCTGGAGGCACTCATGGCATAGGGGGATCAGTGAGCAGGCATAGCAGCTCTCCCCTGTTGTATCCTTACCAATTTTTGACATGTGCTTATACCACATGTTGTTTGTTATATGTGCAGTACCAGTGAGGTATGCGTCTACTCCCTTAACGTCTGTGCCAACACTGTGATTACCTCTCCTTACCTTATCAGCAGTGTCTTCTGTACCGCCTGACACAGTAGTCCTTGCAGGTGGGTTGGGAAATGTTAGTGTTGGGTACTGCAGAAACATGCAAAGCAAAGTATAACTGCCAGAGGGCATTTGCTGATAGCAGTAACCACAAAGTTGTTGTAAGCAATCCATTGTATTAACAAAACCATACTTATTTTTACTTATGCTACTTTTCAGCAGCTGATGCGATGATAAAGTTGCCCTCCTGGAAATCGCGATAAAAGAGTGTTATTGTGTTAGTAGTTGCAAGCACCTTTAAGCTCTGCGTACTAAATAATCACTTAATGCCCATGGAAATATCTCTTCCCACATTTTCTGTATAGAGGAATCTCGTAGTGTGGCTAGGACAGGATATGCACTTTGCTCAAGTTGTGGGTATGTTTGGGCCAAATACTCTATGAACACTTGGTAGTATATCTCAGGTGAACGTGCTGTAAAATGTCTGGGCCTTCTGATGGCGTGGACAAGTTGGTTGTAAAATGCTTCAGGACGGTCAACAGGAGGTATCATTGAGTACTTAAAGCAACTTCAGGTAATGACAAATATCACAGACTATTTATATAACAGTCACAGAACCGTGCATGTGTGAATAAGAAGAATGTTAAGACAGTGTTCACACAGTTTGGTGATCAATAAGAATTGTGCACGTGGAATGATCAGGTTTACTCAGAGTGTTACAACAATTTTTACTAGACGAGGCAGTGGAAGAGATATTGGCAGGATAATATATTGGGCCTCATTGCAACTCACCCGGTATGGAAACAACGGTGGCGATAAACCCTCTGCCACCATTCTTTCCATACCGGCTGATCACGACACCTGCAGGCGGAGGCGTCAATCCCGCCAGGTCTGCCCTGGCGGGTTTAACACCGCCCGCCTGCAGGTGGACGAGGAAACACTGGCACCATCACGAGATGGTGCTGGTGTTTCCATGATCCGCATTCCCATTGAGTCATATAGGACTCAATGGGAATGGGGATTTACACCATTCCGCCTCCGGAATTCCCGGGACACCGGGGTTGTAATGCCCCGGTAATTCCAGGGATCACAGAGGCGGAATGGTAAAACGAGTCCGGCGGTAACCAGACGGTTCTTCCGCTTCGGTTACTGCCGGACTCGTAATGAGGCCCATTGGGCCTCATTCCGAGTCGGGCGGTAAGGGTTAACGGTCACCGGTAACGAGACCGGTGCCGTTAAACACTTACCGCCCTATTCCGAGTTCCCTTTACGGGTTGGAACTTAACACCTGCTTTTTGCAGGCGTTAAAAAACCAACCCGCAAAGGGACCTTGGAGCTAATTACGGCACCGTAATTTACGGTGCCGTAATTAGCACCTTCCCCATTCCCATTGAGCCCTATGGGGCAAAAATGGGAATGGGGAAGGGCCCATGGTGAATGGGGAATTACCGACCCCGCCAACCTTGGAATGGGGCGGTAATTCCGCCATTCACCATGGCGGAGTCGGAAAGATAACGGCGTCAACCAAGGCGGTAATAGCGCCTTGGTTAACGCCAGGGTCGGAATCAGGCCCATTGTCTTTTAAGTACTGGCTGTTGTGGGGATGGGGATCACTTTCTTTTACTGATCAAGTTGTACCAGTGTTGCAGTGGTGATATCAGGGACTTGGGACCGTCTGGCCATTGGGTGGCTAGCTGTCTCTTGTTCACTTGTACTTGGGATATTATCAAGTTCAGGAATGATTGGGATTGGGGCGCTAGTACTTTCTTGTACGTTGCTTGTTGCTGTAGTCTTGGCCCTGTTGATTTCTGTTGTGGCGCATTGGGGTAAGGCCAATGCTTTGCAGGGCTTGATGTCTGTAGTTTTACAGCTCTTTCTGTCACTGCCTCGACAGTGTAGGGACCGGTGAAATGAGGTGCATTACAGCATCTCGTAACATTTTTCAGGGGAACCTGTACCCCTATTTTAATGGGCGGTTCCTTTTGCATCTCTGGGAAATTTTTGTCGTCTTCTTGTGTGTTGTCTTCCGACTTCCCCTCTATCCGTTGTATCTGGCGAGAGATAAAAAGAAGCGCTAGAAACAAGTGAATTCACATATTCGTACATTTTATTTCCAAAAACATCAGATGTCGATTCACAATCTTTGATGGCCCTCGTGTGTGGAGCCTTTTGGAGATGCATACAGCACCCTGTTACCACCTCGGAGGGTGTTAAATGGTGGTCGGGCCCAAGTTTGTTTCATAATTCAAACAGGGACAGGGGCAGTCAGTGGAGCCAATTCTTTTTGGTGCTCTGCTGAGTTTTAGCTATGCTTTCCCTCAGGAGCCTGTTGAGGTGTTCGCACAACCCATTGGCTTGTGGGTGATATGCACAGGCAAATTTGTGTCTTATTCCTAACAGGGCCGTTATGTGCTGGAACAGTTCATTGGCGCAGTGAGGACCATTATCAGACCGTAGGACCTCACATACTCCCCATCTTGGAAAAACCTCTAGGACCAGGAATTCTGCTGTTCTGAGGGCGTCGGCATGGGAACATGGCCCAGCCTCTATCCACCTTGATAAGGGGCAGACCACCACAATCATGTATCGGTAGCCTTGAAATATGTTGATCATATCCACGTAGTCTATTTGGAGGTGTAAAAATGGGCCTTCAGGCCTGGGGATTGCTCCTCTTATTACTTTTAGTGTGTGTCTGGCGGTGATCTGCTGGCACGTGAAACAATTGCTGATGAAGTTTGCAACATGTGCATTTAGGTTGGGAAAGAACCATGATTCTCCAATGCGTGTTGCAATGACCTCTTTCCCTGTGTGTGTGGGATGATGCAGTTGTGTCAATGCTGTTTTTAGTAATGCAAGAGGCATCACTGCCTTCCCTGTATTTATTTGTCGCCATAGGGCATCAGTAGGAGGCATAGCACATATTATTTTTACCCAGAGCTCCTTTTCATTCATTGGTGCAGCTGCCTGTAGCTCCATTATTTGAGTTCCTGGAAGGTAATTGTATCCTTCTTTCATCAACATTCTATTCACCCCTCCCCTTTCTTTTTGTTTTTCTTTTAAATCCAACATATCTACAAAATATGATATACACTTTGCATGATAGTCTGCTGCTTCATTTTCCTTTGAGATTGGGTCCTCCCCATTAGTGTCTGCTTGGCAATTTACTAATGCTAGTTCCTCTGGATATGTTACAACCCCTATTAGTTCTCCTAATAGTAATGTGTGCTGTACTGGTGTCCCATCTGCTCTTCTGAACCATCTTCTCAGCCATCTTGCTAGCGCAGAATGTACTGTTGACGTTACGTAGGCACTGTCTGAGTAAATTGTTATCCTCTTTCCTTCACACTCTCGTAAGGCTAGTATCAGTGCTGCTAATTCATCTACCTGTGCTGAATATTGTGGAGGTAATCGAACACTGTTCACTACTTCGCTTGTCCAGTCCTCCTTCAATCTGACCACCGCCGCCCCTGTTCTCCGGATGCCATCACATTGATCAATTATTGAAGAGCCATCAATGTACATCACCTCTCCCCCCTCAAGGATGTCTTCCTCTACCTTCCGTGTTTCAGTGTAAAATGATGTTTTCAGTGCAGTTGTGAGCCCATTCTCCAGGTTGGTAGATGTCTGCCATGAATTTTGCGGGGTTTACATTTTTGTACCTTACTATTTTCAATTCTTCTCCAGATAGTATGATTTCATATCCTGTCACTCTTTGTGTTGTCAATGTGCTCTTTGGCTTGTGCAGAGAGGGCATGTTCCACATAGAGTGTTGTGGAGAACCCCATATTTATTGACAAGGCTTTCTCTACTGTGAATGCTGCAGCAGCCAAGTGTTGTTCGCAAGGAAAGTGTCCTTTTATTAATGGATCTAATTATCCACTGTAAAGCAATTGGCTTGTGACCCATGCTTGTTTTTGTGTCAGTACTGCTTTCATGACCACACCGTCAGAGTGTGAAAACAGGAAGAATTATTTTTTGTAGTCTGGGGTCCTTAGAACTGGAGCTGTGGATATTGCCTCCTTCCGCTCGTTGAATGCCTCTGTCATTTCCCTAGTCCAACCCAGCTGTTTTCTTATCCTCTGTGCTTCTTTCAGAGCTGTGAGAAGAGGACATGTATAAGTGCTGTAATCAAAGACCCATGCTCTGCAATAGTTGAATAATCCGAGGAACCGATGTGGCTCCCGTATCGCATTTGGTTGTGGTGTGTCAAGTATTGGTTGTGCTCTTTTTGGTGATATGTGTCTGCCGTTTTGAGAGATCAGTTGTCCAATGTACAGTACTTCCTTTTGAAAGTGATATAGTTTGGTTTTGTCTACTTTGTATCCTTTTTCTGCCAGTACGGTGAGCATGTGTACTGAGTCTTTCCGGCATTCTTCCTCGCTGGAGCTGCAGATGAGGATATCATCCACATACTGTAAAACTGTGCTTTTTGTCTGGACATTACCCAAATCCACCTGTATTACTCTGTAAAGATGGATGGTGATTCGCATTACCCTTGTGGTAATGTAGTGTGATTCCACTTCTGGTTGCGGTACATGAAACTTGTCAAGTCTTGTGAGTCTGGTATTGAGAAAAACGCATTTTTGAGGTCAATAACGGTGAAATATTGCTTCGGCTGGGATGCCACATAGGATCGTGGCAGGGTTAGCTGCTACGGTGTACTCTGATTCTACAATGTGGTTAAGGGGCGTAAATCCTGAATGAAACACCACGAACCCCAGTTCGCTTTGCGACGGGTTACACTGCAGTGTTGCATGGAGATTCTGATGGTACCAGGATGCCTCTATCGATAAGGGTACTCATTGTTTCATGAATACCATCATCCACTTCTATATTCAGGGGGTATTGTTTAACCCTTGGCAGAATTGCTCCAGGTTTCAATTTTATCTGCACTCCCCCTATGCTTTTAATGCATCCCACGTCATAGGTACTAGTTGCCCATAATGTGTCGGGGTCCTTTGCTAGATCTTCCTCGCAGACGGGTGTTGGTGCTGCTAATGCCATTGCCATTTTCTGTGCAACTTTTCTGTATGTTACACGCAACCAAAAGTACACGCTCATCCTCAACATCATCTCGCTTTCCCCTTTCTGTTGTGAGAAGAGTTCCTCATGAGATACTTGTGTCAACCGACACCCTTCTGCTGGTGCAATTATCACCCTCCATGCTTTCCCTTCTTCATCAAGTGTGTGTACAGCAACCCAATCCTCTGTTGCCACAATCCCTTCTATCTCAATAGACACAAACTGTCCCTCCTTTTCGTCCTCTGGTGTCTCTGGCCTGAAGAAGAGGTACTCACTCACCTGGCCTTTTCCATACCTTCCCTGCAATGCCAGGCAGCCATGCGAGTGCCATGTCTGTCCCGTACTGGAACATTTCTGGGTCAACTGGCTTCCCCTTCTGTACTGTTTTTCCACAATATGCTTGAAGTATTTGTCTAGCAGTGAGCATGTGTATTCCTGGTGCGGAGCATACTACAACAGTATGTATATGTCACTGTCCTCTAACTCATAGAACTCTACGCATGTGTTCTTCATGTAGATTGGGTGTGTGAGTTTCCCGAATGTGCATTTTGCATGTGTGCTTCCTGTCTAACGTGGCTGCGTCGTTGTGATGTCTCTAACGACTTGAGGCATGGCTTCTTGGTGCTTTTAGTCGATTCTGTCCATGTAGTCATTTCCGGCTCCGTCTTATTACTGCAGGGTTGTATGGTCTTCTGGCAGGATACCTTTCATTGCAATTATCCATGGTGGGGGAAGTGGGGATTGGTGTAAATTCATACGATCGGTGGCCATGTTGTCCTTGTTGCTTCTCCCTCTTCAATATGTAATTTTAAAAAATGGTCCACTAGGTACTGTGGAACGTTTATTTTGCAGGAAAGAGTAGCAGGCACATGGAGCTCCACATGTACATATGCTTTTGTGGATTAAAAACACTCCACAGGTTAGTTTTGATGCATTATCAAATTTATAGCACAATAAGCAACGTGTTCTATAACAGATCATCAGGTCAATGCTGATCTATGGAACAAGGTGGAAAGGTTTCAAATATACATGTGTGGAAAGTACTGTCAAAGAAAACCTAAAAGTAAAGACAAGTCCTGCACTATGTGCAGATTTGGATTTCCTAGGCCTGCTTCCCCAGTTGGTCGAGCAAATAGTGTATTCACATCTGTTCAACACCACGTAACTGCTAAGTCAACAAAGAACACCACTTAAAATTATGACCCTGTCATTGCTCAGCTTTGGGATGCCAATTCTGATGTACTGTATATTGCAGATAACACAACAGTTGCTGCTCGCTATGTTACATCATACCTAACAAAAGCTGAAAAGAGCAATACAGCTGGGGTGTGGGCTGACTTGTCAGCATACAAAAGTCTTAGTCAGAAACGACTAAAGTTTGGTCTCAAAATGCTCTGACACAAGAGTGTGAAAGCTACGAAGCTGCAGATCGGCTAACTAGTTTGCCTGTATATGGGCTTAGCATCAATGTACTATGGCTAAGTCTTGGCCCTGCATTTAGTAGAAAACAGGTACTAAAGCCTATGACTGAAATTGAACAGATAGCTGAAAGCATAACTGATAGTAAAGAGATGTTGAAAAATAATTTAATTGAAACCCACTGTCCAATGCTACTCCTACTGGAATCGGGAAGTGAACAATTGCAGAGGATGGTTTATGGTACATGAATGTTGTACTGGTTGTCTGGTGAGACATGTAAAGGCAGGTCTCATTAACCATATGAAACTGTCTTGCTCAACTGAAGAGAAAAGGGAATTATTTTATTTTTGCCTTTTGCAGTTGTTCTCATCATGGCATGCAGAGAGTCATCTGCTTGGAAGTTCTGAACAGTAATTTCTTGCAAAAAAAGTATATATTATGTATCCAAGGTATGAACAGTATTTAGAGCTACTGCAAAAGAAATACGACAAGAATACCTTTCGGCAGCTGAATTGGTAAAGGAGACTTCTGAGCCAAGTCAAGAATCTGCTGAAGGAAGTGAAAATCTGTTAGGAGAGCCAATTCTTCAAACAGATGTTGAGCTTGCCATGCAAGAAGTGGAGAGTGCAATCCAACAAACGGAACATGCACATAAAAATGTGGAGGCATTAGTAACTAGGTTAAATGAAGAGCAAATGGACATGATAATAAATTCAAAGATAGGTTCCTGCATGGTCATAAACATGATAAGCATGGCATGCTCCTGCGTCCAATACAAGGCTTTGAAGATGAATGTTATTGGACAAGCTGGGTCAGGAACATCTTTTCTAATTCATTTGCTGAGAGCAATGACACAACATGTGAGAGATTGCTCTCTCTCATGTATTGTGACTGCCCCCACAGGCTCAGCAGCCTTCAATCAACATCGGTTGTTGATGCTACTAGTGGAGCGTGACAATAGGCTTCAATATCGGAAACATGCATAAAACGCAGCAGAAGAAGTAGGGAGAGTTATGAGAAAATTAAATGTCTTGATTGTGGATGAAGGGTGGCTAACTTCATGCTAGCTTTCATTCACTTGCAAATGCAAGAGGTCATGAGGACTTGTAATGCCATTTTGTTTGGAGGTAAACATGTTCCCACCGGTCTTCAAGATTGTTCAATCAAAGGATAGTGGAAGAAAATGCTAGCTAGCATTGGTAATGAAAAGCTTTGGATGATTCGAAAACAGTCTTAAAAGGTAGACTGATTTCTAACATGTTTCATGCATGTTGCACTGGTCCTGATGTCATGTTGCATCTCCAAGAAAAGAGCATTCCTTGTGTTGATTTGATGTGTACACTTGCAGAGTGTGACAAGTTCAACTCTATAATGATGCTCTAAGAGAAGCAACACATGATAGATATTTAAAATGGCACAATGTTTTGATGAGCAGCTTATTCCACTAGAATTAGTTAAAAGAAGAAAAGCACAATTAACTTAATTGGAACAATCCATTTCAATAACAGCAGGTCTAGAGTCAGTTGTTAAACTGTGCATAAACGCATGGGCAATGTTAAAACTGAACCTGCATGTTGAAATTGGTCTGGTGAATGGAGCAAGGGGGAGAGTGTCTGCATTTGATACCTTTCCTCACAGTACACATATATAATATATTTTGGTAAAGTTTGATTGTGCAGAGGACCCTCACTTGATTGGTCAGACCTCTCCATGCTTCGTGATTTTTAGGGATATGTTTGTGAAAAGAGCACCATTTCCATTGAGCTCTGCATATCTAATAATTGTGCATACATCACAAGGATTGACATGAGGAGCTGCAATGATTGACATAGGTCACACAGTGTTTAAAGGAGGAAAGTCATATGTGGCACTGTCACGAGTAAAAGATAAAGGATTGTTTTTATTAAACCTTGAGACAAAAGTGACAGATGACATTTCCTGTGTGCTCTATGTTCCACATCTTGACCTATTACCTACTCCTGTAAGACTTATGCCAAGAAAAATGAGCAACAGGTCAATGTACATTCAAAGAAAATGGTTCCTGTACATTCTGGAAAGGAAGACAATCTAACAGTATTGGAAAGTAAAATAGATGTGAAATACTCCTTTAGTAAGGAAGCAGATGGTGAATGTTACTCAAATGCAGCATTGTGTAAGTTTCAATCAAATGACACTACTCATGTAAACAGTTTCTTCAACAATAGACAAAAACTTGTGTAGAACTTTACAGTTGTAAACTGTCAGTAGATGAAAGAACACAAGACATACATTCGGTAATGTCAATCAAAATGTGTTAGCTGTAGAAAGTAGAAGAGAACATATTTCAGGACATACTAAGAGGATAGTAAAGAATGTTTGATGAGTATTTTTGAGGTGTTAGTGAAGGAGACAGCAAGTGTAGATAATGGGTTCCATTACGACAGTGGCAGCCACGGTATGAATGTTGCCAGTAAGGCACTGGCACCGTCCATACCGGGACGCCACATTACTAATTCTACTCGCGGGTGCCGCTCTGCACGCCTGGCTAGACCAGGTGTGCAGAGCGGCACCCGCGAGCAGAATAGGATGGTAGCAACAGTACCGTTATGAACGGTAACGCTGCTACCATCCTCCCCATTCCCATTGTGCCCTATGGCGGCTCAAATGGGAATGGGACGTACCGGCTCCAGGTCCCGTGCAAGGGGAATTACTGGGCCCGCCAAGGTTGGAATGGCCCGCTAATTCCCCTTTGGCAGGAACCGGTGCTGGACACGAGTTTGGGGGTAGCCATGCCGGTATGGCTAACTCCAATCTCGTAATGAGGCCCAATGTTATTGGAATCTCATATAAGTGGAACAATATGTGCCCATAATTTCTTTTGGTTTTCTTTGTATTTATTTATTTATTAAGCACACCGTTATATTTAAAACTTCTGCTTTTTCGTAAAGTCCTCCTCTCCCTCCTCTCCCAAAGCTAAGAGATGGAACAACATTCTCAATATACCCCTCCAGTTTCCTTTAACAGCATGTCTCGGGTCACTTTCACAAGCCACCCAATTGTCTTCCTCACGTCAGACCTCTCTCCTTTTAACCATTGTTCTCTCTCATTCATACTTTATTAGACTCGTCTCGTGGCTTGTGGTACTCTAAATGTTGTTCCTTCTCAAATAACCATGAGTTAAACTTTCTTAAAACTCCCGGTGCATTCCACTAAAGACTCCATACATGCCCACAATGTCATAAACAAATGAGTAGAGCTCATATGCAAAGGTTTGTATATCTTCCAGGACCAGATCAGGAAAATGAATACTTTTCTGATCTGGTAATAAAAGCTTACCATGATATGAGATGTAGTGAGTGCGGTTGTAATTTACAATCATCAATTCAAAAGTGCAATCAGTCAGATGGTCCAAAAATAATGTGTGGTTGTATTTCCTGTTCTTTGTGCCGTCCAGACTTCTGACTTCAGATCTTTCCGCCATGCCAGTGGTCTGGTCTTCCTTATACCCTTTTTAAAATGTGCCTTGTAAAAATGTTGTCTTTAATTGTAAAGAAGGAATGGCTCTTGCTTGTTCCTTAAATCGTGCACCCTTCCCGAACACACCTGCCCCTCCTTTGGACCACACAAAGCACAATTTGGTAATTTATCCTTTCTAGAGATGCCCCCACCCCATTTTGAGTCCCACCTGACCAATACACTGGCTGCCTCAACCCAGAACACCACCATAAAAAACCTATCCTTCATGCAGACATGCATGCCTTCACACAGACACATGCACTCACACAGAAACTCTGCTAACAAACAACACACAGCTAGAGCCTAAAGTTAGAAACAATCACACCCCATTCTTGCGTACGCAGTCACACACATCGGACACTCAGTCAAGTGTCCCAATACCAGTGCCATCTGACTGCGTCTAGGCAGAGGCCTTGTTTTATGTGCGGTTCCTTTTTTCTCCTGGACTTGCTGGCTTCTGTCTTTACTGCCTGGGATATGCCTGGGATGTTTCCCTTTTCCCCATGCCAGTGGTTCTGGTCTTCATTTTGCCCTTTAAAAAAAGTCCAGTCTTTAATTGTAAAGAAGGAATGACTCTTTCCTGTTCTTTAGATCTTCTTGCACCCTTCGCTAGCCCCGACCCCCCCCCCCCAAGCCCCTTCCTTAGGCCACACAAAGCACAATTTAGGCACTTACCCCATTCAGAGAGATCACGTTCCCATGTCTTCCCCCCATTTCGAATCCCACCTGACAAATGGACTGGCTACCCTCCCAGACTCCACCATACACACACACTTACGTTCACTCCGAAACGCAGTCATGCACAAAATCTCTGCTAACATACAACACGCAGCTACCGCCTACAGTCAGAGAGAGTCACACTCACTCCCTAATTCTTGCTGATTCTAGGCACAGTCAGACACACATCAGACACTCCAAGCATTACATACACACGCACACACCATTACTTGTCACAACACTTGTCACTACTTACCCTGGGCCTCATTATAAGCATGGCGCTCCGGGAACTACGGTACCGGTGAGCATGCCGGTACCGTAGTTCCCAGACCGCCATACTACGATCTGTGCTCGCAGGCGCCTGTCAGCCCACCAGATTTGACAAGGCGGACAGAGTGGCACCCGCGAGCGCGGCATGTCGGATGCACCGGCATCGTCGTTGACAGTGCCGATGCATCCGACATCCCCATTCAAGTGGGAATGGAGACTGACAGGCACCAGCACCCGGCAATGCAGGAATTCCTCACTGACGGATGCTGGCAAAAATGCAACTCTGGCGGCAGCCGTGCCTGTTTTACCGCCATGCTTATAATGAGGGTCCTTTGCCTTTGTTCTCTTAATCCTCTATGCCTATGCATGCGCTGGCAGAGCCGCACAGGAGAGAGCACTGCAGGCACAAAGCAATCCAAGGTGCTGGCGTGCCCTGGAAGGACTAATAAGAGGGATGTGCCAGCGCTGCAGCACATCAGCGATTGGGATGCATGGTGTGGTACGGGGTTGCTCAGCAACTTTACCTATGCTCACGCCACATTGGACCTTTCAGGCGTGCCGCCAGGGTGCACTTAAAAAAAGTCTATATAATAATAATAGTTAGTGTGCCATGCACCAAAGCGCAGGGTGTGGAGGTGAAGTGAAACCATGAGTGGCCATTTTCACATTCAGGGTGGGCCTTGCCTGCTAAGGCCCTACCCCGTCGATGCCTCTGGTGTATACACTATAGGTATATGTATAGAGAGACAATCCTGGTTACCACGCAACAAGTTAATTTTAAAATTCTGTATATGAATTGATTCCCATGCTAAATGCAGTTGTTACAGTGAGATTCTTATTACAGTGTAGACTCATTGGGCCTCATTCCGAGATTGGAGGTAGTCATGGTGCTATTTGCACCATGACTGCCTCCAATAACGGGTCCGGTATCGGTCTTGTTCAATGGGGACTTACCGGTGTAGTCCGACCCTGGCGGGACCGGTAAGTCCCCATAGAACAAACCATTCCCCATTCCCATTTGAGCCCCCATAGGGCTCAATGGGAATGGGGAGGGCGCTAATACTGGGCTCGCAAATGGCAAGCCTGTTATTAGCGCCCTGATCCCTTAGCAGGACCCGTAAGGGACATGTGGTCCGTCCAAACATCCCTTACGGTTCCCGCTAAGGGACCTCGGAATTGGGAGGTAGGGGATTACTGGCACCGGTCTCCTTACCGGTGCCAGTAATCCTTTACCGCCCAACTTGTAATGACCCCCATAGTCTTGTGGTGGTCAGCCAACGCGTGTTTCGACCTTAAGAGGTCTTTATCAAGGCTGATATTAAAATTACAATTGCACATATTCAGCAGTTGTTTGGTATACATGACATATGTGAAGTGAGTGACATGTGTTTATCAAAACGTGAGTATGTGAGTTTAGGTGAGGCATACATATTTTATATTGTAGCATAAATTGCATCACATTCGTAGGTCATGGTATGTACATGTGTTACATTGGTCATGGGCAGTGCCAATTCTGTGAGCGGGAGAGGAATAAAAAGAGAGGGGAAAGAAGGAGAATAGGAGCGAGTTTGCTTATTGAAATCTTAGGTTTGGTTGATAATAGAGTTGTATGTTTGTGGCTCTTACCAAGGTATGAGTTTAGGATGTGGGGGTGTTGCCCCAGCTCTGGTGACATCTGTGGTGTTCGTGTCTCTACTCCTATGTTCCCCTGTGCTATTTTTTGTGATGTAGTAATAGGTAAAATGCATGAATGTTTCCCCACAGTGCGATTCCTCTGATGCATCAATAGATGATGCTTCACCTTGAAAGACGTATCACATTCAGGACATGCACAGGGTTTCTCCCCAGTGTGATTCCTCTGCTGCAACACTAAATACATTCTTTTTATATTATTTTATATAGTTCAATACTGAACTTTTACAATCAATACAATTATTAATAATACAATTGCTAAAATGTAATTCAAATACATGTCAATTAATATTAAGTATCACATTACAAAAGCTAAAAAGACAAAAAAAAGAGGGCAAAAAACTCTAAAAAATGTTGCAATGCAGTTTTGCCTATCAGAACCAGAGCTAGAAACAGAACAGACTATATAGAGCAGAAGCAATTTCATAATCGTCACCAGCCGGGTGGCTCTTCCTGACATGTGTGGAACTACAGGGATTCACCATGCATTATTCCCCACCCCTGCTTATAGGCGTTCACTCAGATAGGAGACAAACACACTTGGGAACCAAAACCATCGACCAGAACATATTTAACCACCCCATCCCACACTGGCATAAATATGGGAGGATCCATCTCCAGACTCTATATGGGGCCAGAAGGACAGCGGTTCAAACAGAATACGCAGAACTTGTCACGCTTTATGGCATCCAAATTATGAACATGGAGTCCCATTGTTACCATATAAAGGGGTCCCCCATCTCAGGCAGTCCGTAATTACATGCTTAGTAGATTCCAAATTGGTCACATTACACATCCTGCAGTATCTGTCTTCAGGTAGCAGTTTCTTTTTTGGGTCACAGACCGTCAGGACTGGGAGTTGGTCAAATTATGCTTTGCCTTGAAAGCCTTGCCATACTGATAACATGCATATGGTTTCTCCCCAGTGGGAACTCTTTGATGCATGACTAGCCGATGTTTACTCTTGAAAGCCTTATCACATTGAGAACATGCATATGGTTTCTCACCAGTGTGATGTCTTTGATGTATGACTAGTTTATCTTTTCGCATGAAAACCTTATCACATTCAGAACATGCATATGGGTTGTCCCCAGTATGATTCCCGTGGTGCCGAAAAAGATGACTTGTTTCTTTAAAGCCTTGTCACGTTTAGAACTTTGATGTTATTTATCTATGGTGTGAAATCTACGATATGTTGCCATATATGACCTTTCATTAAAAGTAATTTCACATTCAGATAACTAAAAAAAGTGCCTCAATTGGGAGGATGTTACTTTTAAATAGTGATTTCTTTGTAAGGATCTCTTTGTCAAATCCTCTCTCCAATATAGATTCAGTGGTTCAGCATTAGATGGCCCTATGTCCAGAATGACTTGTCACAGCCAGAGCACACGTATATTCGTATTACTTTGTGGCACGTAGGAAGCATCCTTAGATATCAATTTGTATTAAATGTGTTGCAGTTGATTTGAAAAATGCCTCTTGTTAGCCTCTAGGTGTATTCTTGAACGTCTTGTGTTAACCTTCACGGAGGAGGATGTGTCCCATTCAGTACATTTATGTAGACTCTCTTGGGGTTAGTACCACTGGTGTGGATATTCCTATTTTCAGTTGTTCACCGCTATAGCATGCTGCATAAGCACATAATCAAATGGCTCAAACACCCCCCACCCCCCTTTTAGTGGTACAGTGTTGTATGTGTGTCGGCCACAGATGACCACCTTATTGATTGGTTTTCACTGGACATAGGAACTGTATCTTTCTTCCAAAATCGTTAATTGCTGTCCTTTATTAGTGAATTATCTTCAGAATCTGTAATATATTTGTCCCACGGGAAGAGGATCTACATTGGACGTGACAGTCACAAAATCTCTTCCGAGAACAAGATATCCGAGGAATTCTTTTTATACAAAATCTTTTTAAAACATTTCACTGGATTCCATGCCCTGTGTGAAGGAAAAGGAAAAACAGGATTAGTGTGCCATAAGCAACAAATATATATTTCTTGTTTTAAAAAGCATATGAAAAAAGCAAAAAAGGGCATGTTTCAAACTTTAGGAAACTGGTTTGACGAAATACTACAGAAATGTATAGAGGCCACTGAGCAGAGGACCACTGTGTAGGACCCCAGCATTGTGAACAGATGTCCCCAGTAGTGAAGCAGAAGGGAAAAGAACTAGGGGCAGCAATCAGGTGAAATTGAGTCATAGAAAGCAGACTAATACCTTGAGAATGTAGTTTGAGCAAAAATAAAATCAGTGTTTGTGGTCACCTGGCAGAGAAGGCGACAACCCAATTGCCTTTGCATCCACTTGGATTTCCGGCCTTCTTTTGCAATGCACCTCATCTCTGGAAGGTTACACATTAACCCTTGATCCCCA
This sequence comes from Ambystoma mexicanum, assembly GCF_040938575.1. Classification (NCBI taxonomy): domain Eukaryota; kingdom Metazoa; phylum Chordata; class Amphibia; order Caudata; family Ambystomatidae; genus Ambystoma; species Ambystoma mexicanum. The sequence goes on along the minus strand of NC_090933.1, from coordinate 1,370,334,528 downwards.
CCACTCTGCACATTAGGAAGGATATAAAAACCTCTCTCTTCTTTGAACATTTTACCAACTGCTGGTTGCTTCACTGAACCCTACTTTTTCTTTCCCCCCTCTGGTGTGCCCCTATGCTGTACTTGCTAACCTTGGCAGGCGAATAACAATGGTCTGGAGGCTTGCCCAGAGAAATGCCAGAGGTTAAGTTTAATTCTAAACCTTCCAGCCTTCAACTCTGCCATCCCTACAACCCAACTGTTTCTCCCGGGTATATTGCCTACATAGATAGTGCTCCCTTTCTTCCCAGCTAAAATTGTGCTTTATAAAGCCCATACGTACTTATAATAAAAGGCTTTTCGGTCCCTACAGTACTTCCTGATGACTGATATCAACTGGAATCAAGACACGATACTTGGAAGCTATTACAAAGTCAAAGGGAGATACTTCAGCAAAACCAATACTATGGTACGTACATGTCATTTCAAAATCCTCATACATCTACGTCCCATCTCAGGATACCACCTGATGTGGAAAGACCTGGGGAACTGTGTGAGGCAAGAACACATTCCAGAATGAAGCTGGAGTGTATGTGCAGTCTTACCCATGCACACCTCCTCATGCCCTCACACTCGACCTCAAGAAGAAAAAAAACACAAATACCTGCAATACCCATCATATCTGTGACAAAATGGACTGAAATCCTAACAAAAAGAAAAGCCCATAACAAAACACAATTTCTACTGCCACAGATGACCACATACTTCTTCACAAAATGAATAATGGTTTCTATGCAAATAACCATTAGGAACATGAAGCTCCCAAACTCAAGCTGCTTGAACAGTTCAACCAGGAACCTAGCATAGCGTAAAATGGTTACTCCACACCCACAATCCCAAGACCAGCCTGACAATGCAAACTACATCCAGCAGAAGAGGTCCAAGCGTTCACCAAGGAACCCAGCATAGCGTAGAATGGTTACTCCACACCCACAACCCCAAGACCAGCCTGACAATGCAAACTACATCAGCAGAAGAGGTCCAAGCGTTCACCAAGGAACCCAGCATAGCGTAGAATGGTTACTCCACACCCACAACCCCAAGACCAGCCTGACAATGCAAACTACATCCAGCAGAAGAGGTGGAAGAGTTCAACAAGGAACCCAGCACAGTGTACAATGGTTATCCCACACCCTCAATCCCAAGACCAGCCTGACAATGCAAACTACATCCAGCAGAAGAGGTCCAAGCGTTCACCAAGGAACCCAGCACAGTGTAGAATTGTTACTCCACACCTACAACCCCAAGACCAGCCTGACAATGCAAACTACATCCAGCCGAAGATATGGAAGAGTTCAACAAGGAACCCAGCACAGTGTAGAATGGTTATCCCACACCCTCAATCCCAAGACCAGCCTGACAATGCAAACTACATCCAGCCGAAGATATGGAAGAGTTCAACAAGGAACCCAGCATAGCGTAGAATGGTTATCCCACACCCTCAATCCCAAGACCAGCCTGACAATGCAAACTACATCCAGCAGAAGAGGTGGAAGAGTTCAACAAGGAACCCAGCATAGCGTAGAATGGTTATCCCACACCCTCAATCCCAAGACCAGCCTGACAATGCAAACTACATCCAGCCGAAGATATGGAAGAGTTCAACAAGGAACCCAGCACAGTGTAGAATGGTTATCCCACACCCTCAATCCCAAAACCAGCCTGGCAATGCAAACTACATCCAGCCGAAGATATGGAAGAGTTCACACAGAACCCAGCACAAGGCCAATCTGACAATGCAAACTACATCCAGCAGAAGAGGTGGAAGAGTTCAACAAGGAACCCAGCACCGTGTAGAATGGTTATCCCACACCCTCAATCCCAAAACCAGCCTGACAATGCAAACTACATCCAGCAGAAGAGATCCAAGCGTTCACCAAGGAACCCAGCATAGCGTAGAATGGTTACTCCACACCCACAACCCCAAGTCCAGCCTGACAATGCAAACTACATCCAGCAGAAGAGGTCCAAGCGTTCACCAAGGAACCCAGCATAGCGTAGAATGGTTACTCCACACCCACAACCCCAAGACCAGCCTGACAATGCAAACTACATCCAGCAGAAGAGGTGGACGAGTTCAACAAGGAACCCAGCACAGTGTACAATGGTTATCCCACACCCTCAATCCCAAGACCAGCCTGACAATGCAAAACTACATCCAGCAGAAGAGGTGGAAGTGTTCAACAAGGAACCCAGCACCGTGTAGAATGGTTATCCCACACCCTCAATCCCAAGACCAGCCTGACAATGCAAACTACATCCAGCCGAAGAGGTCCAAGCGTTCACCAAGGAACCCAGCACCGTGTAGAATGGTTATCCCACACCCTCAATCCCAAGACCAGACTGACAATGCAAACTACAAACAGCAGAAGAGGTGCAAGAGTTCATCAAGGAACCCAGCACAAGACCAATCTGACAATGCAAACTACATCCAGCAGAAAATGTGGAAGAGTACAACAAGGAACCCGCAGAATGTAGAATGTTTCCTTCACAACCTCAACCCCAAGACCAGTCTGAAAAAACAAACTACATCCACCAGAAGATATGATATGGCATTTATAACGCGACTATACACAAATGTTTCAAGGTGTGAACGAGGCAGGGGAGGGGAAACAGAGGGAAGACAGAGACAGCAATCCTACTAGGCCAGGTGACATTGAGATCGCGCAAGTGCAGGGGCGGGCGGAAGGGGAAATGTGCAGGGGGAAAAGCGCTGGCTACCGCTCCCCCACCTCTGTATATTCACCCGCCTGAAGTACTGGCATCAGTGGGTTACAGGTCAAGGGAGTTAGGATAGACCGACGGGATTGCTAACAGAACTGAGAAGGATATAGACATCCCCAAGAGCAGTAAGGGATGTAGGGGCATCGAGAGAAGGGTCGGGAGAATAGAAAGCAGGGGAAGCGCTGCTTAGGATGGATATTGAAGGAATAAGACATGTAGGTGTTGAGAAAGGAAGAGGCCCAGGTAAGTGGATAATCTTGGGAGAGGAAAATACAGGGCCTCAGTACAACTTTTCCGGGCCGGACTGCGGTGATTCTGCGGTGGCGGTAATAAAGTTTCCACGTCCGCAAGGTTGCGGAAAGATCGACCGATTACGTGCCGTCAGTCGCACGCACCACACAGACATGGAAACGGTGCCACGGAAACACCCATGGAAATGGACATAGCGGTGCCACAAGTATCGTAAAAACCGTGTACGCCACCGTCGTCACAGACACAGAACCGGAAAAACCATGATCGCCAAAACAGGAAACAGAGAGGCGGCCATCATATAAAAGCACAATCCATTGCCATCCAGAGTCAGCACAAGCAGAATCCACACTGTGATAAGCCAAAAAGGACCACCAGCATGTCTGCCAGGATTCCAGCCCAGAGGCAGCGCAAACAGCGCTTTAGTGAGGCGGAGCTAACTGTTCTGCACATAGTGCAGCATGCTGAGATGCTGTTCAGTGCCGATCAACGGCGTGCTACACAGCAGCGCAGGAAGGAAGTGTGGGCGTAAGCAGCACGCAAGTACACCACTGTGGGTGTGACTGTGAGGAGCGTAAAGGACTGCCACAAGAGGTGGGATGATCTCAGGCTGAGGGTGCGGAACCTGATCTCCACACAACGCCAACGCAGCAGTGGGACAGGTGGAGGGCCTCCTTCCCCACTGAGGCTGCAAACATGGGAGGATCACTGTAGCAGTGTCCTCCACCTTGAGGGCATCCATGGGATCGGGGATGTTGAGGCAGGAGTGAGGCCACCTGCAGATGCTGGTAAGTGCGCAAATATGAATGCCATATGAGTACGTGTTGAGGCAGAAGTGGGCCAAAGAACCCATTAACAACCCCCCAGCCAGGGCATGAGTGGGCCAAAGGACCCATTAACAACCCCCCCCAGCCAGTGCATGAGTGGGCCAAAGGACCCATTAACAACCCCCCCAGCCAGCCAGAGCATGAGTGGGCCAAAGGACCCATTAACAACCCCCCCAGCCAGTGCATGAGTGGGCCAAAGGACCCATTAACAACCCCCCCCCCCCACTCCCCCAGCCAGTGCATGAGTGGGCCAAAGGACACAATCATGATCCAGGTGGTGAACCATAGCACTGCAATGCATTACCGGCAACAAGCACATGCATGTAAATGCAATTGTTCACTGATCAACCTGTCTGATGCATGTGATGCACCCATCAGGCACCACCACATAACTAATTGCATGCCCTCTGTGTACCCACAGCCATATCAAGTGACAAGGACACCGCACAACAGCCCAGGCAATTGGCTCATTCACGTGTGCAAGCCAGCGCCCCTGCCCAGGAGAATGCTGCCAGCAGTTCTGCATCTCTGCCCCAGTAGCATCTGCTACACATGTGCCACCCACCATCACCAACATCTCCACCATCTCCACGCTGACTGATGCAACACAGGTGTCACAGGCACCCATCATACCTATACAACCCACCACAGAAAGTATCTGCACTGCAGAGGAGGCAGCATGTAGTGACAACAGTGCCCCGGCACTGCAGTCTGTTACAGGGCCACAGGGAGAGGTGCCCACCCTGGATGACTTGGCATTGTTCCATGAGCTGGAGTTCAGCCCCACATCAATCCACAGTCCTATGAGGACTCCTACCCCCTCAATGGCAGAGCTCAATTCCCGCATGCAGCGGATGGAGGAGCAGCAGGACACCGTCACCCAGCTGGCGTAAAGGCAGCTTGAGGAATCCAGACTGCAGAGGGAGTGCTACAGCACATCTGTACGTCGCCTCTCAAGGTCCATCGGACGCTTTGCCAGCACAATAGTGACCCTGGCACGCCATGCGCGGGAGGGCAATGACAACACTTTGAGGATTCTTGAGTCCATGTTGATTGGCCAACAGGCATATCTTGCACATTTGCCACCAATCCCAGCTTCAGTGCCATCCACTACATCCACCCCATCCAGCTCCACCTCTGCCAGTCCACAGAGGCGCTCGAGTCGGCTAACAGGGCTCTCGGGCAAGGATGCACAAGCGTCGAAGCGCACACGGAAATGATGGCATGTGTGTCAGGCACTGCAGGACACATGGGGACTAGAAAGGTGTAAGGGGGTGGGTACTTTTGGGTGGTGGGGGAGGTACATTAGGGGGTTTGTGTATTGGGGCCTGGTTGGGGGTGGGTACGTTTGGGTGGTGGGTGGGCACGGGTGTACAGCTTCCCTAACCATTGCACCTCCATCCCTGTTGTAATGTTGTCAATATATCATCATTGAAAAAAAACATTCATGAGTGGACGTCTATCATTTCATTTACTGGCATCGTCATATCCATGCAATGCTGTGAATGTGCTGTCTCTCAAAAGTAAATGCGAATCAGTGCATCCCGTGCTCGTTGTCCATCTAGTGCACCCCCGGGAGGAGGTTGAGCCATCCCATCCCCATCCCCGTCCCCATCCCGTCTCCATCCCCATCTTCATCATCTGCGTCTGGGGGCAAAGGAACGTTCCTGCGCAGGCGCAGATTGTGCAGCATGGAACAAACAAGCGTGATTTTACCCGTCTTCACTAGGCTGTAGAGCAGTGATCCACCAGATCTGCTCAAACAGCGGACCCAGGCCTTCAGTAGTCCAAATGTCCTCTCAATCATGCCACGTGTGCGGATGTGTGCCCTGTTGTATGCCTCTTCATGCCTGTTCCTTGGCCTCCATACAGGCATCATCATCCATGGCGTGAGTGCATATCCAGCATCACCTACATGGGATGTCGATGTGGGGGACATGTCAGTGTTTGTGGTATCATGTCTTGATCAGATGCAGTGCAATCTTGTCTCATTGTTCATTCATGCAAATGTGGCATGCAGGGGTTGGACCGGTGGGTGTTACCGTTCTTTGGTCATTGTAGTGGATGTTGGCAACTTGTCATTGACCAACGCATTGGTGCGCCTGCGGGTGACATTGGCTTGTAAGTATGGCATTGTGTAGTGATGTGCACACAGGGCAGAGTCAGTCCACTGTGATGATGTAGTCAATGCAGGATGTCTCATGTACAGACATCATGTGCATTGGAAGGGCAGTGCTGCATATTGTGGGTGGGGGGATGGGGTGGCTCCAGGTGTATGTGCCAGTGGCAGTTCAGGCTGTGTGTGTGTCATGTGGCAGGGTGTGTACGGGCACACTGTGGTGACCTGTCATGTGTTGCTTTGTGATGTTTAGGATCCGCTGTCTATTCTGTTGATGGGACTGGGGGTTGATACATGTGCAGTCGCAGCGGCCCACTCACATTGCTCATTGCCCTGGACACACACACACCCCTTCCACAGGGCCGGTGCATTGGCAGCTGTACTCACCCAATAGAACTCATAAAACTTAAACCCACATCCTGTAGGGGAGATGCCTTTCCGGCCTCCTTATTTAAAGATCATATCCACACCCTTGCCCCATGGGTCACTACCTTTGTCAACAGATCCTTCAGTGAATCATACGTCCCCGAAAACATAAAGGAAGCATGGGTTACTCCTTTGCTTAAGAAGGAAAATCTGGATCCTGCAGAGGCAGGAAACTATCGCCCAATTACTAATGTTCCCTTTTTGCTGAAAATCATAGATAAGATCGCTTATTGTCAATACCAAACTTTTGTCGAGGAACATGATATTCTAGCCTCTCAACAATCTGGGTTTCGCCCCAATCATGGGACTGAGACTGCACTGCTAGATTTGAAATCCTACATTGCTGGCCTTATTGACAAAGGACATACTGCCCTGTTATTATTATTAGACCTATCCGCCGCATTCGATTTAGTCGATCATCAACTACTGGCGGATAGACTAATCACAATCGGCAAATGTTCCCCTGAAGCCTCTGCCTGGTTCAAATCATTTTTGGGACCACGGAACATGAGAGTTACTAAGGATAATGCTCACTCCATGGCCTCCCTACTACTATGTGGTGTTCCACAGGGCTCATGTCTCTCGCCTCTTCTCTTTAACATCTACTCTCGTCTTCTCTGTGCCCTCCTGTCAGCTCTAGGAATTTACTTTGCCAACTATGCTGACGACACGCAGGTGGTTATTAAACTCACTGGTGAGTATCAAAAAGATGTTGAGCACATCAACTCAATTTTCACTGAAATCCAGAAGTGGATGGCCTTAAACTCACTGGCCCTCAACAATGCGAAAACAGAGTTGTTGATTTTAGGCACCCAGAAAAATTTGAAGAAACTAGACACAAACTACGACAACTTTCTGATTGGACAACATACAATTCCCGTATCTAAGTCAGTAAAGACCTTAGGAGTTTACTTTGACCCGCAGTTATCTTTTACCCGTCAGGCCAATTATCTCAAATCCTCGTGTCACTATTACATCCAGCTCCTATGGCAGATCCGTCCTTATCTGTCGAAAGAGAACCTTGCTCTGATTGCAGCCGCCATTGTAAACTGCAAGCTCGATTACTGCAACAGCCTTATGATCGGTACCTCCCAGGCCAACATCAAAACCTTGCAGATCATACAAAACAACGCAGCACGCGCTGTAATGGGCCTTAAGCGCAATATGCACGTCTCTGGCGCCAGGCGTAGCCTTCACTGGCTCCCTGTGAAACAGCGCTTACACCACAAAGGCCTTACTACGGTGTTTAAATGCCTTCATGGCCAAGCTCCATCCTATCTCGCTACCAGGATCAAAAAGAAACCTGTCACCCGTCTCTTGCGCTCAAGTAGCAATATTGTCTTGGTTCAGCCCCCATCTATCCTAAAAAGATTTGGGGGTATTAGCTTTAATTCCTGGGCTCCAGCTCTCTGGAATGCTCTCCCTAAATACCTCTCTAATAGTGAGTCTCTGCCTATCTTCAAAAAGAAATTGAAGACCTTCCTGTTCGATAAAGGCTAGGTCCTTTTCTGCCTTCTTAGCGTAGACCTCTCGGCATCTGAACTTAATTTCCGTTATCTCCTCCCCCTTCTGCTGGCCTTACGAGGCTTAGTTATCACCAAGTCTTCATGTCTTTTTTTTTTTATTTTTTTTTAGTCCTTTGTCTGTCCATTGTTTCTTTGTTGTTTCTGTCCCTTTCCTTCTTTTGTGAGCGCCCTGAGGCCTATGGGTTGGTGGCGCTATACAAGAATATAGATAGATAGATAGATAGAAATAGCCATGTGCTTTGTTCAGCATAGCGTTCCATGTACCGTGGCAATGTGGAATTCCGCAGTACCATTGAGTCATGTGTTGAGCCCGGGAAACGTGCGCAGCAATGTGTTATCACTTGTGTGGCATCACATACCATCTCTACATTCAGTGAGTGGTACTGTTTCCTATTGCGGAACACCATCTCGATTGCACGTGGTACTGTCAGCTCGATGTGGGTGCAGTCAACAGCACCTATGCAATTTGGCATGCCTGCAACGGCATGGAAGGCCAACTTGGTGGCAATGACCTGGGGGAGGGTACGGTGTAGGGCAATCTGTTCAGACACATGGCGCAACAGGGCATCCAGTACCTGTACCAGGATTTTGGAGAAACAGGGTTGTGATAGGCCGTGCAGCTCACCAACTGTGTGTTGATAGGTACCGGTGCCAAGAAAATGCAGTACAGACACAACCTTCAGGAGGGGGGGATGGCGGTGGGGGTGTCTATCTGGCTGCTGATGTCGTCCTCTATCATGGCAATGATGTACAGGATTGTTGGACGGTCCAGCCGGTATAATGTGTGGATCTGTCCTGGGTTAAGGTTCCAGGGTGAGGCCCTGATGCGTGGTATTGCAGGTTGCCTGCGGGGTGGTGCGGGCTGGACAATGGGGTTTGCCATGGGTACAGGGTTAGCTGGTTGCTGCCTGTGCCTCTTACACCTCCGCCTCCTCCTCCTCCTCCTCCTCTGCACCATTACTGCCATCATGTGCAGTGCTGCCTGTTGGTTGAGTAGGCCCAGTCCCACTGCTACTACAGCTGCTGCCTGCATAGCTCCGTTTTGAGTTGGCCTGGGTGTGGCCCTTTTGTAGGCTCCCAGTGGCCTGCTGGGTCCAGCTGGGCTGATTTGTTGCACCTGTGCCCTGATTCAGGTCACCAGGCACTATTTAATGTCATGTTCACAGTGGCGGCGGTACCGCCACCGTGGTCACGGTTTTAGCGACATTTTTCTGGCAGTGTTTCCATGTCCGTGCTACTTGTGATGCTTGCAGTGTTTAGTGTTGCCGGTAACGGAGGGTTTTCCGTGCAGGTGAAGTTTATGGGTGCTTAATCTCCACTGTGGCGGTTTATGGTGGTGCTATTTCCGGGTCCACAGGTCATGATTAGGTGGGTGTGGAAACGGTGCCGGTATGGTTATACGGGCAGCGTTAAGTCTGGACCAGTATAATTGTAATGAAGCCCACAGTGTTGGGAGAGAATGTGGAGGAAGAGGACGATGATACATTTGCGGAGGGTCAGAGCAAAGGAGAAGGAAGGGGTGAAGAGGTGGGTGAGAATACACCCCACCCCAAGTAGAAGGTCTGTGGGCCGGGGACAGGTTGAGGAACACAGCCGGCCGGATGGCATTGGTAAAGAGGAGAAGAGGAGTTGTGAAGAAGGGTGTGGGAAGTAGGGCGAAGATGTAGATGACCTCATACATACGGGGGCAGGGAGGACACAGCATGTGCCCTGGCCCCAAATGGATACAAATAATTTAATTAAGGCCCTCCCGCAGCTCACAGCACGGGCGAGCAAGTGAATATATGAATTCGAAAAGCAAACAGCAGGGGTGTCCCTGGCAATAGGGACTTTTAATAGCTTGATGGTTGCTATAATTGGGGACCAGGCTGGGGTTATGTGGGTTAAGGCCGGATACCCGGGAGTAACCCGGGGGGAAGATGCACATGATGGAGCACCGTTCAATGGAGTTAGAGCACAGGTATGGGGTGCACTACAGAGGGCCATCCAGATACCTAATGTACAGTCCCAGATGCAGTATACTATGGGTGATAATGAGGACCCAGCTAGATTTATTTTTAAAATGCAAGAGATATGGAGAGCTGAAAAGAGTGAGCCAATCGATCAGTTGTTACCATTTTTCTATTTTATCGTAAAGAGGGGCTTGTCGAAGGAAATGCAGAAGGCCTTGGATAAGAATGTGGGTATTGAGGTGAAAGGGGTGGCCGGAAATACAGACTATAATAGTGCATCATTGTAAAAGAACCAAGGAATTGGAAAGGAAAACAGTCCAAAGACACCAGGGGTAAGAAGCGAAATTGGTGGAGAAAGAAAATTGGCAACGGTTGCTGTCAAGGTACCTGTATCAACGTCAGCTGTGAGTGCCACTATTGCGGCGTTCTGGACTGAAGAAGGACAGGGACAGTGGAGCAGGGGGGCAACAGTATTTCAGCCCACATTGGCAACAAGGAGGGCCGCGGCGAGGAAGAGGGGAGTCTCGAGGAGCAAGAGGAGGATGTTTCGGACCCGGCAGGAGTGCAGGGGGGTGGGTAGATTCCGACCATCCCAACATTGAAATTGCTTGAGGTGGGGGAATTTCGCAAGAGAATGCAGGAGCAGATGTACAGTGGGGTATAATTATGAGCCACAGCAACAGGGCCAAGGGCCCAAGGATTAGGGTATTCGCCACAGGGACAAAGATATCAGAGCCAAGGGTATTCCCATGGGCAACCCTAAACATAACCAACAGCTTCAAGCATCTGACATGCAAGTGCAGCATCCACCACAGGGGCAGCAGGGTGGTGCTGCCCCAGTGACCAGGATACCAAGTGGGGCTACCGCTCCCTTTGTAGGTGCATCCGTGTTAAGAGGAAGCCCCTTCCCGTTCCCTGGAATGAACACATACCTTGATTAGGACAACCCACAGAGAACACTGGCGTGTCCGGTCTTGTCGATGACCATCCACCCTGAAGAGGAACCTTTGCTGGGGCAGACATAGGTAACAAGCAGTTCATGTTCTTGGTGGACTCTGGTGCAATTAAATCTTGTATCATGGAAGGACATTTTCCACTATCAGGAAAATATCTTGACGCGCAGGAATTCTCTGGGGCTATTTCCAAGGTTCCATACACTGAGAAGCTGGATGTGAAGGTGGGAGGGATAGTAGTATTGGCGCTCTTACTATATTCTGAAAGTTCCCCTGTCAATTACTGGGAAGGGATCTGCTGAGAAAGTTGAACATGGCTATATCCTTTACAGATCATGGGGTAGTCTGTTCCACGCCTAGGTTGTGCGCTGTAGGTGCGATACTGATAATACAAACAATGACAAGGGAGGTGGTGGCATGCAGAATTCCCGTAGACCCAGACATGTTTATTTATGGTATTACAGTGCTTGTGGAGGCAGTGACCCAGATTGCCAAACAATGTTGGTGAGTGCCTACTAATTTTATCTTGCATCCAGCAGAGTCACCTGAGGTGGTGGTGGGAACGATATTGTTGCTGGATTTGCAACGGTTGTTGGTATCAGACAAGAGGGTTGTCCTATTAGGAATGGACAGGTACGGATGTGAGTGGCACACCGTGCTCTGTGTAGATCCAACGGTACAGCTAAAGGAAATGACGGTTGATGAATTGTTTGGAAATAACTAAGAAGGGGAGATAATCCAAGAGATCTGTATACACTGTGACATAATGATACAGTACCAAAGAGTGCAGTGTCCCCTGATGGCAGTATTAGCTTCACCTCTATGTTTTGATGGGGACTTACAACACGTGCCTTCACAGTTGTGCACTATAAATCCACATGATGTAGGGTTACTGAAAGATGTGACCCCTGTGCGCATAACACTGAAGGCAGGTGCAGTGCTGCCCAGGGTAAAACAATATCCACTATTGAGGGAGGAGGAGGAAGGTATTAGAAAGAGACAATACAGTCGTATTAGAAAGACAACACAAGTCCTACTGGACCGGGGGATTAACATGCCATCTACGTCCCCATGTAACACAGTGATATACCCAGTCAGAAAATCAACAGGGGGCAGTTGGAGAATGTTTCAGGACTTGTGCTACCCCTAAATGACGTGGTGCAGAAAGAATTTCCAGTCATTCTGACTCCTGCAACAATTTTATGTAGCATCCCCCAAAAAGCCACATATTTCACTTGAAAAATGCATTCTTCTCGATTTCACTCCATCCTGAGTCGAGTTCATAGCACCGAATGGAAAGAGAATACTACCAGATAGGGCAGCATCAAGAACGCGACACCCCCGGCCCCCGACACCTCAGTGAAAGAAATGCAGACGTTTCTGGGCCTGTGTGACTATTGCAGAGCCTGGATTCGAGATTCTTGATGCCTTTTATCACCACATAAAGGTTTATTTCTGATTTCCCTTCCTTTTATTAATGTTTTAATTATTCTTGATTCCTTGTATAAAATGCTATGCGGCAGGAGGGTGCCTGGTCTCTCACAGCGCACCGGGGTCTCGTGCCTGGTAGACGCTGCTTTTTCATTTCAAACCTGCATGCATGGTTTTGCGCACAGTCTTTCTTCAGGGTCTATCAGGGAGGAGCTGTCTTATTGGCTCCAGCTATACCATGTGTATACTTAGGATTAGAGGGTCATGGGCGTGCAGCGGGTAAGTACACCGCGCTCAAGTCGCGCCTAATTCAAGTCCATCTGTGCGGAGGACTGGCCTTGGTCAATGACACCCATTTGTCATCCGACCTTTAGTAGTATTTTGACCTTTTCTCTTGATCATCTACTCTGGCTGGCCCCGCATGACACAGTGCTGCCTCCTGCCTTTGATTCTTGCTCCTCGTTAAGTACCACTAGTGATGGTCATAAAATTGAGTTTTACAAATGTCTCACGGTGAAAGCAGGCTCTTTAGTCGCACACTCAGCTTCTTGCCACAATCTGATTTCTGATTTTTGGCCCGATGTCTTCTGTGTGATGAAAACGTGGCTCAGGGACTCATCTGGTCCAGTTATTGCTCAAGCCCTGCCGGACAACTACACCATGATTTAGCTCAATCTGTATTTTACTCATCAGTAGGCGGGATTCCTGTGATATATAACGCAGAGTTTATGGTAACTTCGCTCTCTTTTGTCCATGATATCAAGATGGAGGCGCTCTTGGTTCAGATGTCCGCGTCAGCTTCCTTGACGGTGCATATCTTAAATATCTATCGCCCCCGCACTCTAATCCTCTGTTCTGCGATGCATTTGTGGTACTAGTCGCAAACCCCAATTGAAATTCCCCAACTTGCTTATAGTAGTGGGACTTTAACCTTGGATCTAATACTTCTAGGGACTCCTCTTCAATATTTTTTGTAGCGCTATGGCTGACCTAGGCCTCATACAGCGTGTAATGAAGACTACACACCATCTAGGTAATATCTTACATCTTGTCTTCTCTGCTGATACTTTAACCAATATCTTTCCAGCTTTCTAGTAATATGGACGGACCACAAGAGTGCTCCCTTCTGGGTTCAGACTCGAGGTCCACGGCAACCATCTTTCTCAGGACGTTTTTAAACGCAACTGGTGTTCTGCCACTAAGCCAACAGCCTCACCCCACTTCATTCTTCAATGCACTCTGTTCCTTCAATCGAAAGCTTGGTTCAGCGAGGACCTTAAATCTCTGCATCTGAAAAGGAAGCAAGATGAGCGTAGGTGGCGTTCCACCTATTGCCAGGATAGGATTGTGCTTCATCAAATTACTCTGCATTACCATATATCTGTCTTTGAAGCAAAACATGCTTTTTACACTGCAAGAGGAAGGTGTCCTTAATCAGCCTAAGCAGCAGTTTTTTCTTGTGCATTCCCTCTGAACCAATTCTACTCCGTTGGCCGGTGTTGTTCCATCCCAAGCACTGTACGATTCTCTGTCTGACATCGTTGTACAAAAGATTGATGTGATTAAGAATACAAATACTGTTTAGGGTAAGAGTAATGGGCAACAGCTCACATGTGTTACAAGCGACCTCTGAAGATTTAGTTCTAACAATTGTATGTTGGAACCTTGCCAGCATAAAGAACAAGCTGAAGGATGTTTAATGGTCTCAGTGGCTTAACCTGCACCATGTGATCTGTTTCCAAGAGACGTGGCCCATCAATTACTTATGCCTGAAAGATTGTTTTTCCAACTATAACCTCTTTTCAGTAAGAGCATTGCAATCTAAACGTGCAGATGGAGCAGGGGATTGGCGACTATGGTGAAGAAATCAAATTGCACATCAGTGGCGGGTGGGCCCCTGATAACCCATTTCTGCTGGCAATGACGCTCCCGAAAGGCAAGTTCACACTGGGTCATAAACTCACGTTGATAAAGATCTATGTCGCTCCCAAAGATCTTGCTAAATGCTAAGGAAGGTCATATATTATTCATTGGTGATTTTAATGCAAATCTCGGTCAGAACAAGGAAATCCAGCAAGACAAGCTCAGGGTGGAAGAGTTACATGGAATCCGAAAGAGGGTTATTAACAGATGGCAGTCAGCGATGGGTCGCCAAATGGACTCATTCATGGTCACCTTTTTGTAGAGTTAAATAGAAGACGTCTCAGTGATATTCCTCCAACTCTCAACTTTAAGGCGGGACAGAAAAAAACCACAACCGATTACTGCCTGGTTGATTATCAAAGAAAAACAAAGTGAAATGTTTTGAGATACAGACGCGCACGGAGACTGATCATAACCCACTCTGCTAGAGTGGCAGCTGGGGTGTCCACTCCACCCGAGGCCTGTGTTACAAATGTCCCAACTCTTTTTTATCTAATGCGGAAGATTGAGAATACGCGGTTGCTGGCCCTGATCCATGATGGAGAGACCCTTGAACGTTGTAATAAACTCTTAGGGTCACAGCTCCATCATGGGGTGCTGAATATCTTTATGCTTTTAAAGGCCCATGTTTACAACATCACCAAACGTACCTCATGCAAAATCAGTAGTAATTTCGATCACGATAGAGTTGACCCATCATGGTATGAAGTTGAATTTAGACAGGCAACAAGAGAACTCCATCTAGCCTCCCGGGATGCCGAACATTGGTAGGCCATCTCCACCTCTTAGAAATGTCCTACAGGAGCCCAGTGGCACCTATTGGATTGACAGTAAGAGAAAAACAACCAAAAGGATTCTGGAAACTGACTGCAAAGAGTTTCGAGGAAGTTAATGAGGGAGATGTGGGGCAAATTGCCCCAGATCGCTGGATCTCTCACGCCAAGAAGTCCTATTTGTCCCAGGGTCCAAGGCACGAGTAAGCGTTTGAAGAAGCCGGAAGACCGGCCTTTTCACTGCCTTCCTAGAACTAGCCAAGGCCTTCAACTCCATAAATCACACTCTGCTGTGGGCAAAGGCTGGCAGTATAGGGGTCCCCCCACAGCTCCTGCAATTAATTATGCTTCTCTATGAGGATACATCTGCTGCAGTTGAGCGAGGTTTAGGACAAATGCAGGCGTGAAGCAATGTTTCCCGCAAGCACCACTTTGATTGTCATTTTTTCTCGTTTTTTTAATCCTCATAATGCTACTCAAGGTTTGATACCCCCCTTTTCAACCTAAACACCTTGCTCTTCATTGAACAGCTTGCCAACTGCTGGCTGCTTCACTGAACCCTATGTTTTATGTTCCCCATCTGGTGTGCCCTTATGTTGTACTTGACTAACCTTGGCAGGTGAATAACAATGGTCTGGAGGGTTGCCCATGGCAATGCCAGAGGTTAAGATTTATTCTAAACCTTCGCCATCGACTCTGCCATCCCTATACCCCAACTGTTTCTCCCGGGTATATTGCCTATATAGCTAGTGCTCTCTTGCTCCCTGTTGTGCTTTATAAAGCAGATACATACTTATAATAACAGGCTTTTTGGTCCCTGCAGTACTTCCTGATGACTGACATCAATTGGAATCAACCTCTTAACAACACACAGATGAAGACTGAGGACGGAAATGTACCTTTTTTCTTCATCCCCTAGTGTGCTAAACGAATGTTTGAAGAGCACGTTGGCTTAATACAGAGATATCCCTTAAGTCCAAAGCTTTAGACCCTAAAAAGTCAACCCTGAGCACTGAAGTTGTGAGAAATATTAAGAACACTCTGCTCAAACCACTAACCCTCGAGGAAGCCTACATACAGTCCAATAATTGCTCTGTCTGATTATATGTCACACAAAATACGTTGCAGGAAATATTTAGGCCGGATTTAGGCTTATTCTCTCACTGCACACCGGTTGTTTAGCACTAAGGATTTAAAGTGCAATATTGTTATACTTTGTTTTAATTTTGTTTCACCTTTGTATATATGTGTCACTGTAAATTGCTCACTACACACTTGTATTATATAATGTGGTTTCTTTCACTACATAAATTGTTTTTCCATTAGAGTTGGTTGCGTATGGTCATACTTCTTTTCAGCAAATATAGAGCCTTAATAAATAGTGGCCTCGGCATGACTTGTAAGTAAGGATATAGACCACAACCAGCCGCAGAGTTATGTGAAGACCTCCCCAGTAGTCCCCTTGTCTAAGCATCTAGTGTTGATTCAATACGTGACAAGGAAGGAACAAGTTTATGCCCCCATTAAAATTAGGAGGGCTGTATAGAATTGGCTAAACGGGAGAGGGGAAAACGTTTTCCTGTTGACATCAACTGGAATCAAAACAAGATGCTAGGAAGCTATTCAAAAGTCAAAGGGAGTTATTTCAGCAAAAACGAGTCTATGGTGCGTACATGACATTTCAAAATCCTCTTACATCTACGTCCCATCTCAGGATACCACCTGATGTAGAAAGACCTGGGGAACTGTGTGAGGCAAGAACACATTCCATAATGAAACAGGAGTGTATGTGCAGTCTTACCCATGCACACCTCCTCCCTCTCATGCCCTCAAACTCGACCTCAAGAAGAAAAATAAACAAATACCTGCAATACCCATCATATCTGTGACAAAATTTACTGAAATCCTAACAAAAACAAAAGCTCATTACAAAACCCAATTTCTACTGCCACAGTTCAACACAGGATCGGGGTTGAAAGCCCGAGATCCAAATGTTTCGCCAAATGGACTCATTCATGGTCACCTTTTTGTAGAGTTATAGAGAAGCAAGCACCACTTTTATTGTCATTATTTCTTTGTGATTTTAATCCTCAATGCTACTCAAGGTTTGCTATCCCCTTTTCAATGGCACAGACATTAGCACTTTATTGTATGCTGATGACTCTGTACTTATGGATTTAACACCAAGGTGGGTTACAACAGAGTTTAGAGAAATCTCATAAGTACTTTTTGGAGCATGGTCTTAAACTGAATCTTCTTAAAACAAAGATATTTGTTTTTGGCAAAGGAAAGTCGAACTTTAAATGGATCCTGGATAACTCATTAAATTGTGGTGGTGGATGAATACCGGTATTTGGGGTTTGGTCTTCTACAACGAGGGGGGCTGCAGAAGTGGTGGCAAAGCACGGAACCATGCGTTTAAGAGTGCTTTCTCAGTTTCATCATCAATTCGGAAAAACTCCTGTGTAAGTGTCTACAGGTGGTGGGGTCCAAAATTAACACGGCTATCCTCTATGGCTTGGGGGCATCTCCCTGTGGATGCTTGGTAAGCCTCCAAAACGCAGGGATTTGGGGGATCACGGGTTCCCCCTTCCCTACTGCCCCGGGTGATAGATTGCAACAAGAATTAGGGCTTATGAGTAGAACCCTCCAGGTCCAGCAAAGGCTTTTGGAATGATTCCTCAATACCCACCTCGGCACCCCTACACATCCAAACATCACTGTTGCACTAGGTTTATACCTTCATTTTGCCAGCAAAGACCATAACAGGTGGCATAACAGTGCATAACTCTAATGAAACAATGAGGTTTAAGGGGTGCAATAGACCTTGCTGATCTATTGCACATTCAGCGCAAGGTTATTCTTAAAGAAACCGTCTTTGGAATCTGGCGCATTGCAGGATAGAATCACTAAACTGCCCTCATTGGAACATCATCTCCACGTGTGCAGTGAAGTCTACACCCTCCTCAATCTTCTTTCACAAGCTCTGAAAGTGTTCCATGAGAGCGTGTGCAGTATGAGAAGCAAACAGAAGTGTCTGTCTTCTGATTCAAAATTGCCACGTGTGGTGTCAGAGTGGGATGAAGGTGACTCGATAAAGGGTCAGTGCCAAGTCATCTTCCACGTGCCCAAACCCATTAATAGGCCAGCCCTTATAGTTCAGCTGGGTATTAAACCATAAAAATAAACAACTTCCCTTAAGTGAGAAGGATCAGCCGCCAACCCCCTTAGCTAATGAACTCCCCAGCACTTCTGAGGACAAGGAAGACCTTGAGACCAGAAGGGCTCCATTTAAGGAACATACTACCTAAGGAATGCAGCCTTGCTTAAGGATATGAGGAAGGTGCTGTTTATGCTGCCTAATTCTTGGAGACATCACAGTAGGCTTGTCCTATACACCATGGAGCGCCTTTGATTTGGATATGCTTTTTCTAATGTACATGCAGTTTTTCCTTCGTAACAGCAAATATGTATGCATTCAGCAAAACGCTTTTTAGACAATAATAAGATGGATTATGACAATCACCTTGTTATGCATGTCCCTAATCATGGTAGGACTGTAATTGTGTCTGCTGTAATACACACGCATGTTACCTACGGGCAGTGCAGTGTCTGGATGTCTAACGCAGGTGTCGGGTCAGAGATCCACGACCAGAGGAGATTTCCTGGGGGACCCTTCGAGACACTGCATTCCAGTAAAAACCCTAAGAAAGCAGAGGCTGGTTATGAAGGGGTCGGATACGTCAAGTGGCCCCATGTCACCTGAGCAACTTGAAGATTCCAGGTGACATCTACAAATTACTGGCTCCAGGTGTGGCATGTGTAGAATAGATCATATGCACACAGTACATACTTTGTGGTCGTTTTAGTGAGACAAATGTGAGACAGGTGTCATATCATCAGACACTAGCTATGGATGAATACTTTCCATGATGTCACTTGCTGTGTGGCATGCAGTACTGATGATGTCATCGAGGATGGACACACATTCATCAAATCTTCTATATCTGTTACTTATGAAAAAACTTTAATTCTCCAAGGAAACTATTTTCAACCCCAAGGCACGACTAGGAATATAAGGCCGGCATTCAGCCGTAAGGTATTCTGCCCCCTGGCCATAAAAAGCCTGGTGGACCAGGCAAAGGGCCTTGAACTGAACACGTTTGGCAACCGGCAGCCAACAGAATTTACGGAGAAATGTGATAACCGCGGGGCGAAGTTCTGAAGAACTTGCAAACGATGGAGTACGTAGGCAGGCTGGCCTAAGTAAAGAGAGTTGCAATAGTCCAACAGGTATGGCACCAACGCAGAGATAACACTGGCACGAAGGAGCACTGGAATATAGGGAACGACCCGTTGCAGGAGCCTGAGCTGGAAGTGGCCGTGCTGGCACACGGAGCCAACCTGTGCCTCCATGGACAAGGATGAAGTAAGTTTAAACCTCAGGTCCTTAACCATGGCAACCGGCTGAGGAAAGGGGCCCCCTGAAGGCAGCCAGTTACTTACATGTACAGCCAACATATTAAACTTCCACACACCAAGTGCCACTTACAAATGTTGTACACATCGTTTACTTCTGCTTTTCCTTTTTTAGTAAAAGGTTAGACACAGTGCTGCTGTAAATGCACAAGTGCATTTTTCCTTTTTCACTCCATATAAATGTCATACTTTCCAGCCTTTCTCATGGCATCCCTTACAGTGCCACCATTGTCCAGCTGCTCACACATATGTGTGTGTATACTGGGAACGTATCTTCACCTTACGTATAAAGTACTGTTCTTTTCCAACCACTACTATTAGACACCAAACACTGCTCCAACTACAATCTGCCATTGCATTACCACTAGGCCACAGTTTCCCTATTCTTT
Organism: Ambystoma mexicanum; assembly: GCF_040938575.1. Classification (NCBI taxonomy): domain Eukaryota; kingdom Metazoa; phylum Chordata; class Amphibia; order Caudata; family Ambystomatidae; genus Ambystoma; species Ambystoma mexicanum. Next base: position 1,370,314,719 of record NC_090933.1, on the reverse strand, counting down.
AAAAACATTAAATACATTGCACCACAAACTGAGCATTTCTCTTATTAAAATCACCAGCACGAAGCTAACCTACATATGTATCTGTTTGGCACACCCAGGTATGCCTTGTTCCTCATAATGTCCCAAACAGCACTAGTCATAGTCCAAATCTTCTAACATAGTTAACATTCTTTACTAAACTACCCATAACACAACTTGATTAACTCCCCCCCCCCCAACAACTCCTCCTACCTTAATAAATAACCTCTCTTACTAAAAAAGTACTTCACCATTACCACATATGCCCACTAGCTTTATTTTACAATTATGGGAAAAAAGAAGATGGACGACCACAGCTACCGAAGACAGAACACTCTTCACATCCTACAAAGTAAGTACATTAATATAGCAGGTATATCTCTCTAATTGTAACAATGCACTTTCTCTTTATATTAGCCTACAGTATTTGTTTCTACTCAACAATATTATATTTCACTCTTAGTCATTATGTTGCAACATTTGCACTCTTTGTATTCCCATCTACAATTGTATCCCATAATTGTTTTTATTTTTGTTGTGTGTATATTTGGGCATTATGTTCAAATTAGTAATATGCCTTTATTTCAGAAGCTACATATAAGGATTATGTTGACAGTCAAAACAAACAATAGCAAATAGTAACTAAGTTTATCAGGTGCAACTCACTGCAAAATGAGAAGGTAGCCTCATTAAGGTACCTCTTGAGCCTTGATTGGAGCGGGTGGGCAGGCCACAAATGTTTGCCGGGTGTAGAATAGCAGGGGATCCTACAGCAGAAAGATGCACATTCAACTGAGCAGGTTGGGAGACTGTGGCTGAGATGTCATATATTTAGACCTTCCAGTAACTCATATGTCTTCTTCCCTCTTCCTGCAGCAACATGTGATGTAAAATGTGGTGTTTTGATATCGGGATAAGTACGGCACCCATGCTTCACTCTGTGTGGGAACATTTGCCCTAATAGAGAAAATCAAAAGCTTGCACCCAAGAATCTACGCACAATAAGTGAACATATCTTAAAGTGAAAGATACAAATTTAGCTCACTTGACCTTTCCCCTTAGAAGAAAGTGCACCAGACAAAAGAGCATTGTCCCTTCAAAAAAGTAAATAAACAATGGAAAAATAAGCTGGGAAAGGACATTTTACATTAAATACGCTAGCCAAGAATAAAAAGTGCTCACCTTTTTATCTCAGCAATATTCCTTATAAAACAAAATCCCAATAGGAGCATGTGCTTTGATGATCATTTTATGCATCTTGTGGGTAAGTGTGTACTCTGCAAACATGACAACCGTGGTGAAATCCTGGTAACCAAATACTTGAGCAAGCTTGCTGACCTCAAAAACACCCAAGGGGGATGCGTCTGCCCTCTGAAAAACAAGTTACGCTGTCCACTCACATGTAACCTTTACTTGTGCCTTGAAAAGCAGCACATGGCCACAATCACGGACTTGCTTGCCCTCTCAACCTTCCCCCTCCTCTACCCCATGTCTGGCTTTCAACAATACTCTGCTTTATACAGATGACTTCAAAAGAACACATACCATAGTAAGGTTCCCACTAAAATATATAAATCATTACAGAAATATGTTCAGCAAAACGTGTACAATTGTGGCATTATTCCCCCATCTTGACTGTGAGACTACAAATACCAGAATGCAATTCAGCAAAATGAAATAAATGGCCTTTGGGTTTTTAAAATGTATTTTCAATACATATAACAACATGTAATGTGTAAAAAGGTTACCTGTTTGGGTTTCAGTGTTTGACAAATGCAAGGTTCTTATATGATGTGATGTAAATATCACATTCTACAAAAAATAATCTCTATTTGGTTTGTTAAATATGAACATCGGAAAGTAATGTAGCTAATTTAAAACCGTTTTGTATGATATATTGGGCCTCATTAATTCCCCTTTGCCTTTAGTAATGACTCCCCATTCCCCCAGAGGGCTCAACGGGAATGGGGAGGTTGGATGCACCGGCACCATTCATGAATGGTGCCGGTGCATCCGACATGGTCTGCTCGCCGGTGCGGTTCCATCCGTCACGTAATACCTGGCGGGCGAAAAGGCACCTGGAGCAGACCTCGTAGTTTGCCGGTCCGGTAACAACAGTACAGGCAAGTTTACCGGTTCCGTTGTTACCGGTCAGGCAACCTTATAATGAGGCACAATGTAATTGACCTGGAGGAGAGCGTAGACTTAGGCAGCTAAATGGTGCTCTGTGTGTGCTTTCAGAATGAAAAATGCCTATTTGCATTTCTTAACACAGAAACATTATGAACATCTCCTCTAAACATCTGCTCATTTGTAAATCGCCCCCTCTTTAATGCGCTGCTTGAAGAAGGAAAGTGATAAGCAGTCATTAAAGGGCTGGAGCAGGTGATGGGCTGCTAGGAATGGGTGCCTCTCTCTAGAGAGCCACAGGAGGTTGGGAGGCGACACCGTGGCCTCACACGAGCTTCGTACATGGAAGCGGCACAGCAGTTGAGTCAGAAACTGGTGCCTTCCGGGGCCCCTCTGACAGCGGGGTCCTGGGCCACCACACAGACTGCCCATGCCTAAGGTGGGCTCTACCCTCCAGTTAAAAGCCACATCAGCAAGGCATTGTGGGTATGCAAATTAGACCAAACTCAAGACTTTTGCAACAGGCAGGAAATGGGTGGGTATTGTAGGGGTGCTCTTGGCTATCTGCCCTTGTTTATAGTAATGCCCCCTGGGACTTTTCAGCAAAGTGCTCCTATGTCAGAGAATGACACTCTGCAATGCACGTCTAACAGCAGCTCCTGGAGACATACCTCCCTAACCTCTGGATTTTTCCTGGAGACTCCGGAATTTTAAGCATTTCTCCAGGTCTCCAGTAAAGACCCTGGAATCTCAGGAATTTTGTAGTTCTTTCTGGGTCCCGTCATATTCTCCACCCGATTGGCTGCCGCAGGTAGCCAATCGGGTGGAGGTGTGGGCAGGACCCAGAAACTGCGTGAAATGTTGGTGCCTGCACCACTATATGAGGCCACGGCTGGCTGCCTTATTTTCTTTCTCCTCTTTTTGACCTCCCAGGGCCGGCGGATCCTCGACCTGACCCCAGTGGAAGTAAGTGCACTAGTATTTCATTTTCGGTTTGGATTTGGATTTGGATTGGATTGAAAGCAGTATTATTACAGCGGTGGCGCCACTTCATTTTGCTTACTATAGCATTGAAAATCATTCATTCAATGCTATAATAAGCAAAATGAAAGCGGCGGTGCACAGAAGGTCTCACCTGCAGGAACCCTGGCCTGAAGGGACACAGTACTCATTCCTTTTTAGGGAGATCTCGGGTGGATGCAGAAAAGGAGCCTGGCTAGTAGAATGTGGGTTACACTGTGCATGTGCACAGAAGGTCTCACCTGCAGGAACCCTGGCCTGAAGGGACACAGTGCTCATTCCTTTTTAGGGAGATCTCGGGTGGATGCATAAAAGGAGCCTGGCTAGTAGAATGTGGGTTACACTGCGCATGTGCACAGAAGGTCTCACCTGCAGGAAGCCTGGCTGAAGGGACACAGAGCTCATTCCTTTCTAGGGAGATCTCGGGTGGATGCATAAAAGGAGCCTGGCTAGTAGAATGTGGGTTACACTGCGCATGTGCACAGAAGGTCTCACCTGCAGGAACCCTGGCTTGAAGGGACACAGTGCTCATTCCTTTCTAGGGAGATCTCTGGTGGATGCAGAAAAGGAGCCTGGCTAGTAGAATGTGGGTTACACTGCGCATGTGCACAGAAGGTCTCACCTGCAGGAACCCTGGCCTGAAGGGACACAGTGCTCATTCCTTTCTCGGGAGATCACGGGTGGATGCAGAAAAGGAGGCTGGCTAGTAGAATGTGGGTTACACTGCGCATGTGCACAGAAGGTCATACCTGCAGGAAGCCTGGCCTGAAGGGACACAGCGCTCATTCCTTTTTAGGGAGATCTCGGGTGGATGCATAAAAGGAGCCTGGCTAGTAGAATGTGGGTTACACTGCGCATGTGCACAGAAGGTCTCACCTGCAGGAACCCTGGCCTGAAGGGACACAGTGCTCATTCCTTTTTAGGGAGATCTCGGCTGGATGCAGAAAGGAGCCTGGCTAGTAGAATGTGGGTTACACTGCGCATGTGCACAGAAGGTCTCAGATGCAGGAAGCCTGGCCTGAAGGGACACAGTGCTCATTCCTTTTTAGGGAGATCTCGGGTGGATGCATAAAAGGAGCCTGGCTAGTAGAATGTGGGTTACACTGCGCATGTGCACAGAAGGTCTCAGCTGCAGGAAGCCTGGCCTGAAGGGACACAGCGCTCATTCCTTTCTCAGGAGATCTCGGGTGGATGCAGGAAAGGAGGCTGGCTAGTAGAATGTGGGTTACACTGCGTGTTAGGGAGAATTATCATTCTATGGCTAATTTCCCTCACCTAGTGAGTCCCCCAGCAGCTTTGATGGATTTCTGGAGTTTATTCTTTCCACTTGGTAAGACTCCGCCTCTTTTTCCCACTCTTACCTGTGTTTTGTCATGTGCATTTCTACTTGTTGTGTGATCTTGGGCTCTGGAGCACACTATTCCATGAGCCCAACTTGTTGTGTGTGTTACACAGCACCTTCCAGTGCAGTAACACAGGGTTGTCTCTAAGACTTCCCAATGACTCCTTTTTCTGGGGCTGACTACTGTCCTCCAGAAACAGGTAAAGTTGCCATTAACTTTACATAGTCAAATAACCACAGATCCAGTACACCCCATCTAGCATGGAGTATTGGAAAGGGTTAATCCTTAGCCCTTTTTATCTGTCGCTCCTGGAGCATTGGTTTGCTCTTTTTACATTTAGACTTGGCTGGTGGCAGTGGTGTCTACCCTAACATTTCTACTGCGATTATACTATATAAACGTGGTATTGTTTTAGACTATTATATTAGCCTCGAACATAAACTCGCTTGACCAAATACTCTTTCTTTTGGCTCCGGTGGGGTTTATTCGCCATTTCTTTTTATTAAAGTCCTTCTTGTGTTTTACTTTGCGCGACAAACCAGGTTTGCCTTCTTTGTTCACCGTCTTTTGGCGGGCTTCTGCCAAGAAGCCCTCCTCTGGGCACCTGGGTGTCTAGGTGGGCTGAATGTGAGGGAGGGGTGTAGTCACCCCTTGCAGAGGGTGTCCTAGTAAACCCAAGTCGCACTTTGCCACGATTGGCTGAGGTGGTTGTCCGGGTTGGACAACCTCCCTGCTGTGTGATGGACAGCCAGGCTGTGTGAATGGAGAATTTTCACATAAAAGGCAGGACTCTTGGGCTGGAAGTCAGAGTCGCCACTGGAACTACAAGGAACCAAAGAGAAGTGGAGAAGAAGACGGCTGCTGCAACTACCCCATCCCGTTGAAGCCCTGCTGCAGTCCTGAGCTATCTACCCTTCGACGACCAGAGAAGATCCAGTCCGGAGTCTTCTTCCCTTGAGCCTGTGGGGTCAACCAGCTCATCTTCCACAGCCAGAGGATCCTCTTTGTGGTGGAAATCACTGCACACTACTGTAGTGGTCCGGATAGCCATCTGAAGAGCCTCTCCTGTTTTAAAGGAGTGCACCTTTTATTTGTGGTCGCTGCTGCTGGCCTCATCCCTGAGTAGTGCAGACCCCTCCAGACGTCCTCCTTCTTGTCTCCGCGAACGAAGCTCCAGGAACCGTGGGTCTGCAGGAAACTACCAGGAACAACTGCTGTGGCACCAGCTTCTTCCTTAAATAAAGTACTGTGCTCTGCTTTGAGGAACTAGGGTGAATCCCTTTTTTCCTCATCCAAGGCTTGCCCTTGTCTTCCCTTCTTCTTATAACGTTTGCTTCCTCTTTTGACAATATCCAAGTACTCCTGGCAACGTTGAATCTTGAACTGTCTGACTGTGTGATCCTCGACAACAGGAACCCGGTTCCACTTGACACTGGCTCCGGCCTATTGACTTTTGTTTTCCTGTCAGTGAGTGTTCTCTGATTCTGTCTGCCTTGACAAAAGTATTGCCTTTGATTTTTGCCCCCAATTCTCTCTGGTTAGCCCAGGTGCTAAGTGTGTTTTTGCCCCGGTAACATTTCTTACAGCGGATACTTGTTTCTTTAATACGACCGAGCTGTCAAAAAGTGATCGCATATGTATTCCCGGTAACGTCTTTTGTTTCACAACACCGTTCAGCCAAAACATAAGGTACTTACCTTGAGTTATTCTATGCCAAGAGAATTGGTTGTTTGTAGTGTATTTTACGTGTGGTTTTGAATTTATAGAAGTGTTGTGTTTTACAGAGGGTTTAAAAATAAATGTTCTTCATATTTTTTACCTGAAACCTTGAGTCAGTGTTTGCTTGAGTCACAGTAATTGTGGTCCGATTGTGTAATCTCAGCTACTGCTCATATACTCTTGAGATAAGCCTGGCTGCTCCGCTACTGCTACCACTTTTACAGTGTAGTACGGGCTTGTACCAAAGGTAAAACTTGTATTGCCACCTGTAGTCTAAATTGTGTGTAGTGATCCCTGAGGGCACTGCACAGGATTCTGCCTAACACTGGTGTACAGCGGTGAGGATTTGGAAGTAGAGTGATTACTCTTAGAGTGCTGCTATTACTTGGGTTCAACTAACCACAAACAACACTAAGTCTGTTAACTAAAGAAATCATGTCAAATATGGAATACTACAGTGAAGAGGGTTTCTTAAACTATACTGCTGAGGTTCTGAGAACCATGTGTAGAGAAAAGAATCTCTCTGGTAAAGGAAGAAAATCTGAACTGTTTGAAAAGAAAAACAAAGTCTGGAGAGTGGGTCAGAAAGGCCTACCACTCCAGCAAATGTGGATACTGATGTTTCTGATTCCGAGAGTGTTGAGTTAGGAGACGTAGATGAGTCCTTGGTAGGAAACCCTACAACCCCCTTACCTGCTCAGAAAGCACAACCTCTGTCCACAGGGACCCCCAGAGGTCCTACACTTACACCTAAGTTTATTGCACTTGAGAAAATGAGACTTGAATTGGAAGTGAAATGTATTGATGCACAAACTGCCATGAAACATCAAGATATAAGGCTTAGAGAAATGGAGCTGCACCATGAACTAGAAATGAAGAAATTGTCTTTAGAAAATGCTTCTCTCCCAGAGTCTTCTAGGTCTTCCAGCCCCAAGAGACCCTGTATGCCAAAGGAAATGATTGGTATGTATGAGACTAAACTTGATGTTTTGGATTGGTTAGCAATGTTTGAGTACAATCATGGGATTCAGGGTATCTCAGGGAATCAGTTCATTCCTTGGCTTTTCTCTAGGCTTCCCCCTGTTGCAAGTGATGCTGTAATGGAGTTGGAGGAGGAGGATAAACAGGATTATGAGTGTGTGAAGCTAGCATTAATAGCTCGATTTGGGAAGACCCTTTCCCAGTATTTTAAGAGGTTTAGAACCCTCAAAAAGCATGATGGTACCCCTTGGGCTACCTGGGTGTGTGAATGTTTTTTTTTTTTTTTTAAACATCTTTTTATTAAGGTCGTGGCAGGTACATGACTCGCTCCAACAACATAACAAGAATATCATACAGTGGCACATTTTGCATTTTCACAGGTGATATATATTCACATAGAATTTTCATTGTACGACGGCAGTTCACATAAGAATGTCCTGAACGGGCCCCAGATGTCCTTCGGTCGGCTCGTTCTCAACTGAGTCAGTACATAATGTTCCTCATTCTCATTCACATACGTCAATTCCCGTAGAAAGGTGTTCATGCTCGGAGGTGTAGGGCTTTTCCAAGCCTGGAGGATGCATTTTTTAGCAACTGCACAAGAAACATTAAATAGTCTTCTAGTCCTCTCAGATATTTTTGTGGAGACAGGAATGGGGATATGTGTGTAATTTCCGCCAGCAATTCAGCCACCCTCCCCCAGAACCGCTGTAGCTCAGGCCAGTGTATAGTGCAGTCTATTAAGAATTTTAAATTGAATCTGGCATAGTCCTGCATTGAGCGAAACCTTTTAGTGAGTGAACAGTACTTCACCCATTTCTCATCAGGTATGGGCATCTGCAAATCTGTTTCCCATCTTTCTTTGACATTGTTGATTGTGGGGGTGTGGGCCTGCACCGATGTGTATAATTTGGAGACTCCCAGACCCCCCCTGAGTTGTGATCAGTTGTAAACAAGGGTGTGAGAGTGGCTCATCAGGAAAAAGGGGCCATCTAGCCTGGAATGCTGATGTCATTCTTTAATACTGGAGTGTCCGAAGCGGTCCTCTCCCCAAGGCCCTTAAAATATCTGTTAAGCTTACGAATTTCCCCTCAATGAACATGTCCCCCACCACCATTTCCCCGTTAGGGTCCCATGCTTCCTGCATGTCCGTATCAAACGTGGGAGGAATGCCGGGAAAGTTCCACAAGGGAATTTGTGGGTTCTAAGGTTTTTCAATTTTAAGTCTCCGACATATTGCCCCCCAAGTCCGGACAGTGCAGCTTGCCGGATCATATTCACACATGTCTCTATGCCGTGGGTCGAAAATAATTGATCTTACATCAGAGGGTGCAACTGTGTGTGTTTCTATCCATGCGTGAGGTGCATCTTCTGCCTTCTCATACCAATATCTCGCGAATTGCGCTTGTGCAACTAGATAATAGAGTTCAAAGTCCGGGGCAGCTATGCCTCCGGAGCAATATGGTTCCACCATTTTCTCCCACCCCATCCTAGCAGTCTTCCCGTTCCAGAGAAATGTGGTCACCATTGATCTCAGCCTGGAGAAAAATTCCCTGCCTGGCCATATCGGGATATTCACAAACAGATATAGTAGTTTAGGAAGGACGGTCATTTTTAGTACTGCTATCCTGCCATGCAATGAGATGGGGAGGTGTCTCCATGTCACTAGTTTCGCATTAATTGACTGTAGCGCCCCTTCGTAGTTGTCAGTAAACAAAGATTGTCTGCTCCTGGAGACCAGCACGCCTAAATATCTAATATATCCCTCTGACCATTTAAGGCCATCCGTTATTTCCGGGCATTTAGTGCAAGGGGTGAGTGGGAACATTTCTGATTTAGTATTGTTCACAGTGTAACCGGAGTAATCAGCAAATTCGTGTATATCTGCCATTATGGGTGCGAGGTTTTTGTCGGGTTCACAGATATATAACAGCGTGTCATCCGCATAAAGTGAGATCAGCTGATTAGAGCCTTTCATAACTATACCCTTATCTTTGTGTCGTAATCTTACTGCAGCAGCCATGGGCTCTATCGTTAGGGCAAATAGAATTGGCGAGAACGGGCACCCCTGTCTGGTGCCCCTCCCCAGTTCGAACATGTCAGACATGGTTCTGTTGGTACAGACTCTAGCCCCGGGTTTTGCATAGAGTAGACGGACATGTCCAATAAAATTGGGTTCCACCCCGAACGCCTCCAACACAGAGAAGAGGTACTCCCATGAGACCGAGTCAAATGCCTTCTAGGCGTCGAGGGAGACAGCGACCGCCTGTCTGCCCGGATCAATTTGTGCCATGATCTCAAACAGCCTGCGGAGGTTCAACGCAGTAGACCTCTGGGGAATAAACCCATTTTGGTCCGGGTGGACCAGTGCGGGAACTATGGGTAGCATACGATTGGCCATGACCTTCGCAAAAATGTTTGCGTCGGTATTTATGAGCGAGAGGGGTCTGTAAGAAGACATGTCTTGGGGTGGGCGTATGGGCTTGGGAAGCACTGTTATAATAGCTTCCCTCATTGTCGGGGCAATATATGCTGTTCGAGGGCCTCCTCCCACGTTCTAAGTAGAGTAGGGGCTAGTTCCTCATGGAGCTCCTTATAGAATTCAGCCCCCAGCCCATCCGAACCCGGGGCTTTACCCGACGTGAGATCCTTGATCACTTCAGCGATTTCTTCTATCGTGACAGGCAGCTCCAAAGCCAATTTATTTTCGTCTGGGAGCATCAGAAGATCCAGTGAGGCCAAGTATTCTTTTATCTCAGTGGGGGTTTTCCGGTCTCTATTCAAATACAGTGCTTTGTAGAATTCGATAAATTCATCATTAATACCCTTGTCACTTGTGACCATTACATTTGGAGCTGTTTGAATGGCGGCTATCGGGGTGTTATTTGTTTCATTCCTGATCAAGTTGGCCAGCATCTTTCCCGCCTTATTCCCCTCTCCGTAGCGACGCGCCCACATGGGGGCCGCGATGTATTGTACCTCCCTCGTGGCTAAATTGTCAAAGTTCCTAAGGAGTTTATGAATTTCAGCGAGGGTGTCCCTATCATGAGTGCGGCTATATGCCTCCTCCAGTTCTTTCAGTTCCCGCTCCACCACCTCAAGTTCCCGTCGCACCCCCTTCAAGAGTCCCGTTGATTTGGACATAAGGATCACTCTAACCCAAACCTTGAATGTTTCCCAGACAGTGGACATACGATCTACCGTCCCCAGGTTGTCTACAAAGAAGTTGGTTATCTCCTCATGTAGTGTCTCGGCCACGTTTGCATCTCCCAGCAATCCCCCCCGGCATTCTCCGACCTTCTCGCCTGTCTGGGAACATCCTGGAACACGAGGCTCAGTAAGACCGGGGAGTGATCGGACAGCGTGCAGTGGAGGATCGTGCAGAGTCGCAGCGTGCTCGAGATGTCCGAGGATATAAACCAGTAGTCTATGCGCGATTCACTGTCATGCACGGATGAGTAATATATATATTGCCTATAATATGGGTGCAACACCCGCCAAGTGTCTATCAGTGTCAACTGCGGAAGGAGTTGGTTCAGGGTTACCGCCGTTTTTGTGGGTGCCCTCACCACATTAGTTGACCTATCCAGCATGGGGTCAAGTGCAACATTAAAACGCCGCACCATATAATAGTTGTTGTGTCGTGCTTGTTAAGAATGTCGAGTATTTTCAGATAGAAATCTGGGTCATCTATATTAGGGCCATAGGTGTTAACCAGGGTTATTTGTCTACCGGCCATTTCCCCCCACACCAACGCATATCTTCCCATTGGATCTGCCTCGTGTCCCTTGGTACGGAATCCCAATGCAGGATGTATGAGTGTTATGCCCCCATGGATTGTGAGGAATATTCTGTATAATAACGTAGCTTGCCCCATTTAGCCATTATACTTTTATTAACCGCTCCCTGAGCGTGCGTCTCCTGGAGCATTAGGATCTGAAGACCGTACCTGGCGACATAGTTCCCTACCTTCCTGGCTATCATCGGGTTCTTTAGCCCCCGGACATTTCAGGACAATAAGGTTATCTTCACCCCGTCACCCGTTCCCCCATACATAGAATCCGTGCCGTGCCACTGTTTCCACCATAACTTAAGTTTACCTGATGTGGGCGCAGTGTGCACCCGCCATACCTGGTTTCAACCAACCTGGAACTTAACTTAAACCAATCCACCCCCCAGGTCTCTAACATGCCCTGGTAGCAGTAACATTCTGTAACTTCCCGGTTTCCCAACCCCACCCTCCACCCACATCATCCACCCCAACTTGATGATTGTAAAGACTGCTAGGGGGTGTCTGTACTTCCGCTCTCTATACGGTAGAGGAGAGGCACAGAGGACCCCAGCCAAGATTCTCTATTATTGGTACGTGGTCGAGCAATCAAGGCCTAGCTTCTCAGGAGGTGATACAGGCTGGTTCTTAAGTACAGTGTAGTCCCCAAACCCCCTCAAAGGAATGTCCACACACTGTATTACTGAAAACACAGTCTTTATATAATTAATATTCAAGGGTATGTACTCGATCACAATAACGCACTTTGTACTTGGAAGTCAATAATGATAAATATATCCAATTCTAAAGTGGTACCACTAGTGTTATCGAAATCTCATTAAAGTGCCTCAACTGTACGGTTAAAATGTCACACAGATTAATAACGAGGAAACCAGCAATAGAGATAGGCAGGAACGTAAGATGGTTGGAACAATAGGCAGAATACTGACCCCTACCGCTAGGCGCAGTTCTGAGTGGAGATCCCCCTCACCTGGGCAACCTGTAAATAAAGATATATAGCACAAGCCCAGTCCATATGTTCAATACTTCCTCCTATTAAGGTTTTACCCCCCCAATGTACCTGGTGGAGTAGAGTTCTCCGACGATGCGTCGACCAATCCTTCTTGAGTGACTCCCTTTAAGGCAGGAGCCACGGATCGTCGAGAGGTGTCGAGGAACTTGCCGTACGGTGTCGGGGAATCGACGGCACTTCTTGAGTGCCCTCCCGTTAAGGCGGGAGTCACGGGCCGTCGAACGTCCGACAGTGAATAGGTTGAACTATGGCCGTGAAGTGGCAGCTTCGTTCCTAGCGGTGCTCATCGATGACAGAGCGTTGGCGTCCTGCAAGGAAGAGGCGTGCGGGGCACCTCGGTGACGATAGTTCTGGACTGCAAAGAGATGATGAAGAACTGGGGCCCAGCAAGGGCGTCGAGTCGTCGGCGTCTCTGCGGTCTTTAGGTGGCGGGAAACCCACCGGTGGATGCTCCTCGGCGCGTCGACGGTCGGGCCTTCTCCAGCGGGAGACAAGCAGATGACGATGCAGGCGAGAGCGTCTGATGATCAATTGAAGTTCTTAGGCAAACGGGAGCACGGCGGCTCCGGTCGGCGACGGCAGTCGTCGACAGTGGCGGACAACAGTCCGAGTGCTTCTCCGTGGAGTTCCGCAGCAGTCCCCGTATCGGGTCGGCAGCCTGTCGAAGGTCTGTCTACCAGGGAGCGTTGGCAAAGATCAGCTGTGCACGATGGTCCCTCGTAGCTCGGGTAGAGGGTGCCTTACCAGGTCTTCTCTGGGTCAGTCCTTGGAGGCACAACAGCTTTCAGATTGTGAAGGAGAGCAACAGCACTTCTTCTCGTCCAGCATGGCTTCAAGGTCAAGCGTCAGTTACTCCAGTTACTCGTCATAGTGGACTTCAGCTTCTGAACATGATTCCTAGCAGTGAGAGGTCCCCAGATATACTGTTGATCTCCCATTCATGCCGCTGGGTCACACTCAAGCATCCAATCACGACTACGGGCATTCATGCAGGCAGGCAGCCAATCAGGCACACAAGGTATTCAGGCCATTCACTTCTCTCTAGACACTCACAGCAAGTTATGTGTATTGGGACTAGTACCGAGCCATTCAACACTCCAAGCTGCATTCATACCGGTTTTGGGCAGGGCTGTCTCAGTCATTATGTCAACCACCAGATACTAGACATCCACAACACAGAATGCATATTCGTCACACACTCTATTCACCCGGGTCCCACCCACAGGAGGTACCCACAACATACATCACTGGGAAGGCTCCAGCTAGTCTGGCCAGGCCTTCACAACAACACCATATATGGCATTTACACCCAACAGCCAGTCAGGGGGAAGGGACAGAGTCAGGGTTTCCCAGGACTTTGGGAAAACAAGGTAATGGGTAATAGAAAGCAAGAGGCCACTGGGGCCATCTTGTTTTCCATCAGGAATCAACTAATCCCAATGGCAGGGCCGGGGTGTCCCAAAATGGAGGATGCTCCGCGCACCTGTCAAATTCAGCCTGGAGCTGCCACCAGCCCATACCCTGCTCTGCGGGCCACCCACAGGTGCCCAACAACATATACTAGGGGCACAGGGTTGTACCCCCACCCATGAGTGCCATAAGGGTATCCCACGGGTCCGTTCACCAAACCAAAAGAAAGAGATCTGCACCGCCAGGAGTCCCACATTCACTCCTGCGCGGAAAACACGACAGAACACATGATAAAAAGCCGTAAATGACAAGGATACGGAGGCCCTGTCCCTCCAATGCATTTCCAGCATCACAGTCGCCCCCCCTAGACTGAGGTGGAGGGTGCCTAATCTCCCACGGGATAGACACCCTCATCCAGACGGTCAACATGCCTTCTGGAAAGGCCATCTGCATTATCGTGATTCTTCCCTGGTCTGTGCTCTATGGTGAAGTCTAGCCCTTGCAGGCTAATGGACCACCTGAGCAGTTTCGGGTTTTCACCCTTCATCTGCATAAGCCACTTCAGGGGCTTATGATCTGTTTGGACCTTGAAGATAGACCCCGTAAGGTAGGGCCTAAAACGTCTAAGGCTCCAAACTATACTAAAACATTCCTTTTCAACAGTAGCCCACCTAAGTTCTCTACCCTTGAGTTGTCTACTGATGAATATGATAGGATGTTCTCTCCCTTTGTCATCTAACTGGGACAAGACAGCTCCAATTCCGGTGTCGCAAGCATCCGTCTGGACGATAAAGGGTCGGCTGTAGTCAGGCGCACACAACACGGGTGCCCGACACAGACTTTCTTTCAAGCCATCAAAAGCCCTCTGACAGTCTTCAGTCCAATTGACCTTCCTAGGCTGCTTGGGTGAAGTCAGAGCTGTCAGTCGTGCAGCTATGGTTCCATAGTCCGCCATGAAATTGCGATGATACCCGATGGGGCCCAAAAAGGCTCTCACCTGGGTTTGAGTAGTGGGAGTCTCCCAGTCCTGTACATCCTGTACCTTACCGGGGAGAGGTTGGATTTGACCCCCTCCTACCTCATGACCAAGATACGTGACTTTCCCCTGAGCTATCTGGCACTTGGTGGCCTTGATAGTGAGGTTAGCCCTCTTTAAGCCCTGCAACACTCTACCCAGATGTGTCAAGTGCTCTTCCCAAGTGGAACTAAAGACGGCAATGTCGTCTAAATAAGCCACACAAAAGGCTTCCAGCCCACTGAGAGCATGATTGACCAATCTCTGGAAGGTGGCAGGGGCATTCTTCAACCCATAAGGCATGACCCTAAACTGGTAGAGTCCCTCTGGTGTTGAGAACGCCGTCTTTTCCTTGGCATGGTCCGTCAGAGGCATTTGCCAATAGCCTGACGTGAGGTCAAAGGTGCTCACAAATTTGGCAGCACCTATGGTGTCCACGAGCTCATCAGCCCTGGGCAATGGGTGCGCGTCAGTTTTGGTGACGGCATTGACTCCTCGGTAGTCCACACAGAACCTCCAATCCTTGGTACCTGCCTGGGAACTTGCCCTGGGGACAAGGACCACGGGACTGGACCAGGGACTGGTTGAGGGTTCAATAACACCCAGATCCAACATCTTGGCGACCTCAGCCTGGATGTGGTTCTTAACCGTATCTGACATTCGGTAGCTCCTGCTCTTGACAGGCACGCTGTCACCAGTGTCAATCTTGTGCATACACCACGGTGTAAGGCCAGTTAGCGAAAACAGAGAGGCATACTGCTCGAGCAAAGTCCTGCAGGCCCTCTGCTGCTCGGTTGTCAAATCTGGAGAGAGCTGCACTCCCTCCACTGAGCCATCCTGAGGGTTGCTATGCAGCAAATCAGGAAGGGCTCACTCTCATCCGCTTCTTGCTCTGAAGCTAGCAAGAGACATGAGACTTATGCTCGCCTGTGGAAGGGCTTGAGCCTATTGACATGGAATACCTGAGGGGCTACCCCTGGAATTCCCATGTCAACCAGATAATTGACCTCGCCCATCTTGGAGATTATCCGGAAGGGTCCAGTCCAGTTATCTGCCAATGCCCGCGGCTTGGTAGGCTCCATCACGAGGACCTCCTCTCCCGGAGTCCAATCCACTTGCGATGCTTTAAGGTCATGCCAGTATTTGTTCAATTCCTGGCTGGCCTTGAGATTCACCGTTGCTTGACCCATCATCTGTGTCATCCTCCGTCTGAGGCCTAACACATAGTCCCCCACTTGCTTGGCGGACCGGGAGGGGTGGCTTCCAAACCTTCTCTGATCAAGGCGAGGGGCCCCCTCACGGGATGCCCAAAGAGTAACTCAAAGGGGCTGAAACCAACGCCGTCTTGAGGTACCTCTCTGTAAGCAAACAGCAAGCATGGCAGGAGGAGATCCCATTTCCTCCTTAGGGGCTCATCCAAAGCACCTAGCATGCCCTTGAGAGTTTTATCAAATCTCTCAACCAGACCGTTGGTGTAGGGTGGTAAGAGGTGGAGAACTTGTAGGTTACCCTGCACTCTTTCCACATGGTTTTCATGTAACTAGACATGAAGTTAGATCCTCGGTCAGAGACAACCTCCTTGGGGAATCCAACATGGGTGAAAATGCCCAGGAGGGCCCGGGCAACCACTTTGGCAGTAACAGTCCGAAGGGGTATAGCCTCAGGGTACCTGGCGGCATGATCGACCAAAACCAGGATGAATTGATGTCCACCTGACATGGGAGGGTCAAGGGGACCAACGATGTTGATGCCCACCCTCTCAAATGGTGTGCCAACCACTGGCAATGGCTGCAGTGGGGCGATGACACTGCCTCCAGTTTTTCCAGACAACTGACAAGTTGGGCAGGTCCTGCAGTGGGACTCCACTTCTACTTTCATCCGAGGCCAGTAGAAATGGGCAGATAGGCTCTGCTTAGTCTTCTTGGTACCAAGATGACCAGCCAAGGGCACCGCATGCGCCAACTGCAGTAGGAAGGGCCTGTAAACCTGGGGTACAACCAGCCTCTTGAGGGCACCAGGTTCAGGCTTAGTGGGCTCACTAACAAGGAGCTCACCCTCCCAATAAATCTGGAATGCCCTAGGCACTTCTCCTCGTGCCTGGGACAGGGCCTGTTTCCTCAGACCCTCGAGAGAGGGACACTCTCTCTGTCCTTTACAGAAGTCTGCCTGGGAGGGCCCCCCTTCAGCTACAAGCATTGAAGATCGGGATGATCCTCTGGGTTGAGAACCTCTCCCACAGGAGAGTCTTCTGGCTCTTCTCCCACAGGAGCTGAGACGGGGTTTACCACTGGACCCAGCCCGTCCGGAGCATGGATCCCAATGGGTGCTGTAGGAACAGCAGGAAGAGAAGGAGCTCCCTCCACAGAGGTGGCCTTCTTGCTCTTCCTTCGTCTTGCTTTAGGCCGCGCCCTCGGCTCGGGTACCTGACTCACAGCCAGACCCAGTGTCACCTGTGACCTAGTGACCGCAGCAGCAGTCATGGGAAGACCATCCGTGATCAACCCCAACTCTACTAGATCGTTACCTAACAGAATGTTAGCAGGGACATTGTCCTGAACCAGGACAGGAAGCTTTGCTGTCTTGTCTCCAATTACGAGTGTGACTCGGGCTAGAGGCGATAATTTGGGAGGCCCACCAGCTAACCTGGTGGTTCTCAGAGGAGCATCTACATAGTCCTCTGGCTTGAGCAGGGTCCTGTCCACCACTGTCATGTTTGCCCCAGTGTCTCTCAAACCAGTAGAAGGCTGGCCATTCAGGAGGACACTTCTCAAAAACCTATGGGTGTTCTGTGGGATAGTCACCAGTACTTCTGCATACTGGTCCCAGGCCCCAAGACACTAAAGAAATCTCTACAGGAGCACCAAATGTGATTCCTACAGAGGAGGGGAGGACAGTGGCCTCCACCTCAGAGATGCTGGTAAGGGTAGGTCAGGCTGAAAGCCTGTACTCTGAGTGCCTTACCTTCACACTTGGAGTCACCCCTTTTGTGATCCAGAGCCCCACAGTCCCAACAAGTGCCGGGAGTGCGGGGTACGGTACTGGAACCACCGGGGGCCTGCTTTGCAGCAGGTGGACCACTACTCTTATTCCCACCCACAGATGAGTTATCCCCACTAGAATTCTGGGTCTTAGGAGAGGAGGGTTTAGGTTTATTCGACTGTGACTACTTTTGGGACTCCTCAGATTTCTGAGATGCCCCCTTTTCTTTGTCCTTGTCCTTCCCACTGGAGTCCTTAGGGGACACCCGGTGGGAGACCCACTTGTCAGCCAACCTAGCCAGCTTAAAAGGATCCAAAATGTTCTGGTCAGCTCTGGTGAACAGGTTTCAGACAAATGCTCAAAAAACAACAGGTGGGAAAATTCAACAAAAGTTTTCACCTTGTAACCATCAATCCACCCCATCATGTTCATGTGCGCAGCACTCACCCAGTTAACCCAAGACACATTGTCTCTTTTCTTAAAATCCCTGAACCTTTTAAGGTATTTGGTAGGCGTCTTGCCAAACTTGGCAATCAAAGCAGATTTCATACACTCATACTGACCACTTTCTTCCACACTCAGCTTCAGAATACAGTCATATCCAGTTTGAGGCCCTCTGCTTAGCAAACACTTAGCCCAATCTCTTTTGTCAACATCATGAATTGCACAAGCCATTTCAAACCCTTCAATCCATTGGAGGATATCAGAACCCTCCGAAAACACACCAACCAAATCCTTCATAAATTTAGTTGCCGGGGACCTGACACTCTCACTGGGTTTCGCTGAAGTCTCCACTCGAGCTTTCTCTAGCTGGATTCTCTGACATTCAGTGTCCTTGTCTTTGAGTTCAAGAACCCTATTTTTGAGTTCAACTTGTTGAGCCAACTCCTCCTTCTTAAGCTCAGCGTCTATTTCCAACTTGCGATATTCAAAGGCCAATTTCATCCTTAATAACTCAAGCTCCAAGGAATTGCTGGGGTTCGGAACAGAGGCAGCAGGAATGGCGGTATTCCCAGAAACAGATTCAGTAGAAACCCCAGTGGCAGAGTCCTCATAGGTTGCATTCCCCCCCTCATCAAGAGTTTCACCATCGGTCTGGTAGTCCACCAGGGCAGCTATCAGCTCAACCCTAGACTTATCCACAAAGTCTAACTCCCTGGCTTCACAAGCATTCTGGAGAGCCTCTAAGCTCATCCGAGTCAATTTACCATTCGCAATAGACTGCATTGCTTGTAATGCAGTTATTTTGTACACACCCAAACCTTAATCTAATAAAGTGCAGATATTTTGTAAGTGGCACGGTTATACACTGATTCTTAAAACCATAAGCATCCCACCGCTGCCACCAGTGTAAAGACTGGTAGGGGGTGTCTGTACTTCCGCTCTCAATATGGTAGAGGAGAGGCACAGAGTACCCCAGCCAAGATTCTCTATTATTGGTACGTGGTCGAGCAATCAAGGCCTAGCTTCTCAGGAGGTGATGCAGGCTGGTTCTTAAGTACAGTGTAGTCCCTGAAACCCCACAAAGGAATGTCCACACACTGTATTACTGAAAACACAGTCTTTATATAATTAATATTCAAGGGTATGTACACGATCACAATAACGCACTTTGTACTTGGAAGTCAATAATGATAAATATATACAATTCTAAAGTGGTACAACTAGTGTTATCGAATCTCATTAAAGTGCATCAACTGTACGGTTAAAATGTCACACAGATTAATAACGAGGAAACCAGCAATAGAGATAGGCAGGAACGTAAGATGGTTGGAACAATAGGCAGAATACTGACCCCTACCGCTAGGCGCAGTTCTGAGTGGAGATCCCCCCACCTGGGCAACCTGTAAATAAAGATATATAGCACAAGCCCAGTCCATATGTTCAATAGTCTTACTTCCTCCTATTAAGGTTTTACCCCCCCAATGTACCTGGTGGAGTAGAGTTCTCCGACGATGCGTCGACCAATCCTTCTTGAGTGACTCCCGTTAAGGCATGAGCCACAGATCGTCGAGAGGAGTCGAGGAACTCAGCGTTCGGCATCGGGGAATCGACGGCCCTTCTTGAGTGCCCTCCCTTTAAGGCAGGAGTCACGGGTCGTTGAACGTCCGACGGTGAACAGGTTGAACTATGGCCGTGAAGTGGCAGCTTCGTTCCTAGCGGTGCTCGTCGACGACAGAGCGTTGACGTCCTGCAAGGAAGAGGCGTGCAGGGCACCCCGGTGATGATAGTTCTGGACAGCAAAGAGATGATGAAGAACTGGAGCCCAGCAAGGGTGTCGAGTCGTCGGCGTCTCTGCGGTCTTTAGGTGGTGGGAAACCCACCGGTGGATGCTCCTCGGCGCGTCGACGGTCAGGCCTTCTCCAGCGGGAGACAAGCGGATGACGATGCAGGCGAGAGGGTCTGATGATCAATTGAAGTTCTTAGGCAAACGGGAGCACGGCGTCTCCGGTCGGCGACGGCCACCCACAGGACGTACCCACAACATACATCACCGGGAAGGCTCCAGCTAGTCTGGCCGGGCCTTCACAACAACACCATATATGGCATTTCCACCCAACAGCCAGTCAGGGGGAAGGGAGAGAGTCAGGGCTTCCCAGGACTTTGGGAAAACAAGGTAATGGGTAATAGAAAGCAAGAGGCCACCGGGGCCATCTTGTTTTCCATCAGGAATCAACTGATCCCAATGGCAGGGCCGGGGTATCCCAAAATGGAGGATGCTCCGCGCACCTGTCAAATTCAGCATTGAGCTGCCACAGCCCATACCCTGCTCTGCGGGCCACCCACAGGTGCCCAAAAACATATACTAGGGGCACAGGGTTGTACCCCCACCCATGGGTGCCATAAGGGTATCCCACGGGTCCAATCACCAAACCAAAAGAAAGAGAGCTGCACCGCCAGGAGTTCCACATGAACTCCTGCGCGGAAAACACGACAGAACACACGATAAAAAGCCGTAAAGGACAAGGATACGGAGGCCCTGTCCCTCCGATGCATTTCCACCATCACAACAATGTACCCTTAAAACTTGTAGGAAGTTTCCTGTGGGTGTCACGTTGTCGTCACGAGGCCACCAGAGCGGGCTCACGACCCGCTTCGAACGTTACACAGAGCCCCCCAGCAGGAGCAGAATTCCGTTACACATCAACAAGGCAGCAACAGAGGATATGTACACAACCAGGTTCAGTCAACAGGGCCCCGGTCTCCCCCCCGGAGGTGATCTTCCGTTCTGGTCCGGCCCACGGCCTCTAGGTGGTAGGGGTATAGTTGCTTCCACATACACCAGAGCAGCGGCCGGGGTCTCGAAAAAGTGTGCCCATCGTCCATACTGAATTCGCATCTTGGCTGGGAATATTATTGCATATGGGACCTGGCGTGCCCTCAATAGCCGCTTGACCGGCTCATATGATCACCTGCTAGCCTGTGCCCCCGCAGCAATGTCTGGATAAACATGTATGCGGTTCTCCTCATATTGTAGTGTCCCAATTTCTCTTGCCTTTCTAAGTATTGTATCTCTGTCTCTGTAGTTCAACAGTCTAGCAATGATAGTGCGCGGCGAGGCCCCGGGTTTGGGCACGGGGCCAGAGTGCGATGCACTCGCTCAACCAGGAATTGGCTTGAAAAGGATTCTGTCCCAAAAAGAGTCTTAAGAAGGTTTTCCACTTGTTCCATTGCGCCTTTCCCAAACTTTTCAGAAACCCCCACAATCCGAATGTTGTTTCTTCAGGATCTGGATTCTAGGCCCTCGCTTTTACTTTGCAACGCGTTCATGGCTGCCTTAAGCTGCGCTATGCCACGATCGTGCCGCGCAATGGTGTCTTCATTTGTGCCAATTCGGTCTTCAGTTACAGTGATTCTGAGCCTCTCCTTGTCGACTCTAGTTTTCAGTGCTCCAATAGTGTTGACAATGTCATCTAGCTTCACATTAAGGGATAGGAAGCCATTCTGTACTATAGTGGTAAGGCAATCAAACCTGTCGCCACTGTCCACGCCAGGTTCATCTGTTGATGTTGTCGGATCTGGTTCATGGCCGACTGCCTGGTTACTGGTGAATGAGTCCATCGGGCCCTTCTTTTTCTCGGTCGCCCATTCTGCCGCTTTTTCTTGTTTCCTCATGTTACCCATGTCTGCCACACCAGCCGGCCCACCACCACGGCCTGACGGAGGTTATGGATCCTGTGGGACTATACTAGATATCCGTAGGGGTAGGCCACCCGTGCCGTGTAGGATACTGTCGAGTGGGCTTGTTCAGGCCGGGGCACCACGAAAATAGCGTTTTATGGGGCCATCAATGTCCAGGCGCCCGTGGCCACAGTTGAGCTGATATACTTGTTAATTCGCCCACTTACAATGGACTGTGTCCTCCCACGTAGAAAAGAGCTGATTATCCCAGTGACTGTTTGAGTCCGAATCAGGGCCCCGGCGTGTCGCTCCCAGATCCAGTCTGGCCCTATAGCGCACAGTGGGCACGGGGGAAGGCCTCAGGTACTTTGCCTCCCAACCGCTGAATGCCGTGCAACTCACCGTCTCAGCGGCACCGAGCCCTGCGCCGTCTCCATTGCCAACTTGCAGGAGATATAGCAATCGCGGCGTGCCCCGGCTACAGGCCAGGAAATGGAGACTTCCCGTCCCCTGACAGCGCCGCTCCTTCGGTCACGGTCCGGGTCGGGGGGAAGGATATCACGCCGTCCGACGACGGCCCGCTTCTCAGCACCCGCCGCGTCGCAGCAGGGAGCGCCAGTTCTCGCCCAACAGGATCGCCTCTATAACTGTGAAGGCAGGGCCCCACCGGGCTCCCCCGGTCACACCTCGCCGCTGGTCCGCAGAGGGCCCACGAGCCAGCAGCACTCGCCCGCAGAGCCCACGTGCACGGGACCCAGGGGGGCCACTTCAGCCGATCCACAGTGCCCACGGGTCTAGCTCCGCGACCTCAGCACAGCAGCTCCTCCTCTCCATGCCTCTCTGGCCAGAGTGTCAGCGGCGTGGGGCGCAGATCAGCTGGACGTCCCTCGTGGCACACTCCCGGGCCTTCTCCCGCTCACCCCGCCAAAGCCAATATCTCTGAGTTTTAGTCCGCCGCTCCCAGGATTTCAGTCGGGTGTGGACTGGGCCAAGGTGTACCCCCTGATCGACTCTGCTATCCGCTGGTGGCTCCGAAACAGGATTCAATTATAATTTGGATTTCTGTCGGGCCGGAGCTCTCACTTCAGGAGGCCATCTTGGTCATGCACAACAGCGCCCCAGGGTGTGTGAATGTTTGAAAAATTTAGATGGTTGGGTTAAGGGTTACAAAGTGAACATTTATGAAGGTTTGAAGAATCTTAGCTAAGGCTGCTGACTTGTGGGTTGCCAACAGGGCTACTCACAAGGATTCTGGGGCAATTCAGAAAAAGGAAGCGGGAAAGCAGTCAAAGAAAGACAACAAAGAGAATTCCAATCATTCCAATCCAAAAGAGGGCCACAAACATAACCAGGGTAAGCCACAAGGGAAACCGAATCAGGCTAGTCTCCCCTCTGGTCCCAAACTAGATGGAGGTCAGAACAACCCCCCATTCCAGAAAGCATTTGGAAAATGTTTTGCTTGTGGGTCAACTGACCATGTGAAAGGGGATCCCAGATGTAAGGGTAAAACTTCAGGGGTCCACACTGTCTCCTTAGCCTTCTCCCAGGTGGGTGAAGTACCTATAGCCAGTGGAAACTTTCAGTTACTAGCTGATGAGCCCATGAGAGTCTCAGCTAGTGTTTCTTTAGTGTCCTTGGGTCTTTGGGAACAACAGAACTTAGATGTCTATAACTCAATCCCAGATAATACTAAAGAGTATTACAAAGATAGTGTTCTTGTGAATGGTCAGGAGTCCCCTGCCATCAGAGACACTGAAGCCAGCATAACTGTGGTTGATGAATGTTTTTTCAAGGTGGAGGATGTTGCTAAGGCACCCAAACACCTAACCAGGTTAGCTGGAGGCCCTGTGCAAATGGTTCCCCAGTTACCAGCTCTCATCCAGTGCAATGACATGACTGTCAGGATACCTGTAAGTGTGCAAAGTGATGTACCTGGGAGAGTCCTGTTGGGTAATGACCTTAAAACTCTTGGAGTTGTGTCTAGTATCCCCCAGGGCTCCCAGCAAAAGGAAGCATGAGCTCACAAGGCCTGCTAGGGAGAAAACCTTGAGAGGCTGTCCTGTGGAAGTGATAGAGGAAACAAAGGGGAAACCCAAGTCTGCCAGCAAGAAACCAGCAAGCACTCCTGTGCCCAGAAGGACATCTCCAAGACTGTCCAAAGTCACATCTGTGACTCCTCCACCAGCTGAGGCTGAGTGTGAGGTTCAACCCTGTATGGTTCAACTAGATACCCTGGTTGGAGATCTTGACCCTGTTGAACATCCTGAACTGCAGTCTTTACTGGCTGAAGGTGGACCCAACAGTGCAGACTTCAGCAGAGGACAAAGAGAGTGTCCCACTCTTGAAGGGCTTCGCCTACAGGCAGCTTCTCAGCTCGATGGGCAAGAGCCTGGAAAGTATAGGTTGCACTGGGAAGATGGCCTCTTCTACAGGGAACCGACTGAGTCAACCCCTGGAGACTGCAAAATACTTGTAGTACCTCTAGTGAACCGACTCCAGTCCCTGCAGTTAACCCACAAGATACCTTTGGCTGGTCACTTAAGTTTCAAGAAGACCAAGGAAAGGCTCTCTCTTTACATCTACTGGTCTAATATGGGTTCAGAAGTGGACACATTCTGCAGCAGCTGCCACACTTGCCAAACCTCTGGCAAGAGTGGAGCCAAGAATGTGGCAACCTTGGTGCCTCTCCCAGTGGTGGGAGTGCCTTTTGAGAGGGTAGGGATTGACATTGTTGGTCCCCTTGACCCTCCCACATCTTCAGGCAACTGTTTTATCCTGGTTGTAGTGGATCACGCCACTAGGTATCCTGAAGCAATAGCTATGAGAACGGTTACGGCTCAGGCTGTGGCTAAGGCCCTACTTGGTATTTTTACCAGAGTAGGTTTTCCTAAGGACGTGATATCTGACAGGGGATCATATTTTATGTCCCACTACATGCAAGCCATGTGGAAAACCTGTGGAGTAACCTACAAATTCTCAACTGCCTACCATCCCCAACCCAATGGATTGGTGGAGAGGTTTAACAGAACTATGAAGAGCATGATAGGTGCTTTAGAAGAACCCCTTAAAAGAAAGTGGGACCTTCTACTGCCATGCCTTCTCTTTTCATATAGAGAAGTCCCTCAGGAGGGAGTAGGTTACAGTCCCTTCAAATTTCTCTATGGCCATCCAGTCAGAGGTCCATTGGCCCTGATTAAGGAGGGGTTGAAGAGTGCTCCTTCTCCCAAGCCAGTCAGAGTGACTAACTATGTGATAGGTCTCCGGAGGAGAATGTCCCACATGATGGCAGAGGCAAGGGATAACTTGAAGGCTGGTCAAGCTCTGGTAAAACATTGGCATGACCAGAAGGCTAACATGGTTGAGTTTACAATGTTAACAACTTTCTATTGATTAGCTTCGATATACAATCTTTGTACACAGTTATTCCACAAAGAGCTACTCTGGAAGTAGTCGAAGAAATTCTGAGAGACAGACAAGATGCTTTTATAATGTGGTGTGCTGAAGTGGCACTGACTAGAAACTTTTTTCAATTTCAAGGAATCTTCTACGAACAAATAGAGGGCACTGCTATGGGTGCAGCCATGGCTCCAAATTTGGCCAACCTCTATGTAGAATATTTTGAAAAACTGGTCATCTACCCTGACACTAATCCGTTCAAAAAACATCTAGTCAAATGGCTAAGATACATAGATGATATTTTCATAGTATGGGAAGGTTCAGAAGTTGAGGCCCAGTCGTTTGTGGAATGGCTAAATTTGCAAAACCCTTTTTTAAATTTTACCAAGGAAATAAATACTCAGGAAATTCATTTCCTAGATATTACTATTTTTCATCATGAAGGGAAATTAAAAGTGAAACCATATAACAAAAAGACGGAAAAAAATGCCTTGTTACATTTCTCAAGTCATCATGCAAACCACATCAAAACAAACTTACCTTTCGGACAATTTTTAAGACTAAAAAGGAATAGCAGCTTACAACAGGACTACTGTAGTAGTGCGGGCGTATTGTCCAAAAAACTGTGCAACAATGGGTATCCGGCCAAATTGGTGAAAACATCATCCAAAAGAGCATTTAATAATAATCGTGAAGCTCTACTAGAGAAAAGGGAGGAAAGGGAAAATAAAGAGAACCGCATTGTGTTTGTAAATACTTTCTCTAATCTATCTTACAAAATTAAAGGTATCATTAACAAAACCTGGAGAAAGGTCTATAATGATAAGTCTATACACCCTCCTTTAACCCTTTAAGTGCCAAGGACGAGGTATCTCGTCCTTGGAAGTGCACACGCAGTGCCAAGGACGAGATAGCTCGTCCTTTTTGGCACCTCGCTGAAAACTGTAATCCAACCCCCGGGCTATGTGAGGGGGAGGTCCCCCCTCACTGCCCGGGGGTTGGATTTCCTTCAGTTTCACGCCGACGCGCGTTACGCACGTCGGCGTGCAACGGAAAGTATTTCCAACGCAGCAGCCATTTTCGGCTGCTGCGTTGGAGAGAGAAGGTGAGTCCCCTTCTTCTTCCGCCTCGATCTCCGGCTGTATTTCAAGCCGGAGATCGAGGCAGGTACCGTTGGAAAGGGGAGATTCTCCCCTTTCCAACGGTACCCATTGTGTGGCTTTGCTGCCCGCGGATCGGGCGCAGGGCGCCTCGATCCGCGGGCAGCAACGTTACGGATCAAAGCAGATCCTTTTGTGACGCGTGGGCGAGGGGGGGCTGCTTACTAGGTAAGCGGCCCCCTTCCCCCGTGGCCCCAAAGCATGGGGCCACAGCGCCAGGGACCCCTGGGGGCAGATGATCACTGCCCCCAGGGGTGGGGGGGAAAAAAAAAAAAAATCGAGGGAAGGAGGGAGGTGGGAGGGGGTTTTGGGCCCTGGGGCCCACTGGGCCACCAGGGATTGAGCTAAAAGTGGTGTCCCTGGAAAGGGGACTTTCTCCCCTTTCCAGGGACACCACTCATATGCCGCATTGCTGGTCACGGATCAGCGCAGAGCGCTGATCCGTGACCAGCAACCCACTGAACCACCATGGATCTGTTTGTGAGTTGGGGGGGAGGGGGGCTGCTTCAGGTAAGCAGCCCTCTCCCCCCCCGGCCCCCAAAGCATGGGGACACATGAAAATGTACCCTGGGGGCAGATGGCTGGCCATATGCCCCCAGGGAAATATATATATATATATAAAAAAAAATAATAATCTGAGGGATGGGGGGAGGTGGGAGGGGGTTTGGGGTCCTGGGGCCCACTAGGCCACCAGGGATTGAACAGAAAGTGGTGTCCCTGGAAAGGGGACTTTCTCCCCTTTCCAAGGACACCACATATGAGGCATTGCTGGTCACGGATCGGCGCAGAGCGCTCGATCCGTGACCAGCAACCCACTAGACTACCATGGATCTCTTTGTGAGGTGGGGGGGGGGGAGGGGCTGCTTCAAGTCAGCAGCCCTCTCCCCCCTCCCGACCCCAAAGCATGGGGGCACGTGCATGTGAACCCTGGGGCAGATGGCTGACCATCTGCCCCAAGGGAATGTAAAATGAAAATTTTTTTTTTGAAATGATGGGAAACAGGGGTGGGGGAAGGGGTGGGGGCCACTAGCCACCATGGATTTTTTTACTGAATGAAAGGGGGGTGTCCCCCCATGGGAGGGTGCCCCCCCAACCGAAGTAGAAAGGGGGGACCCCTTGTAACCCTCCCTGGGGGCAGATATCTGCTCCTAGGAAGGGGCATCTGACCCCAGGGAGGGATGCATGAGGTGGGCCCCCCCCTATCTGCCCCCAGGGAGGGTTGCATGAGGTGGGGCCCTCCATTTGGGGTGGGGGGGGTTGAGGGTCACCCCCCATTGCGGTACATCAGGCGCTGCCAATTTAGGGTGGCCCTCAGCCCCCCCTAAAAAGCAGCCTGTGATTTTGCATTTTGTTTTTTGTTTACCCAACTTGGCTTGGTGCAGATGGCCACATTAGTGTGGCTACCTGCCCCCAGGGTGCCCAAACCCTACTGGCCCATCTATTGGGGGTCCTGCCCCACCTTTTGGGGTGGCCCTCTCCCCCCTCACCCCAAATGGAGGTGGGGTGTACCTCACGCAGCCGTTTGGAGGAGGCCCAGGGAGGCCTGCATGAGGTGTGTCCCCAGCCATTGGGGGTGGGGCGGGGGGGGCACCCCAAAAGGTGGGGCAGGACCCCCAATAGATGGGGCAGTAAGGTTTGGGCACCCTGGGGGCAGATAGCCACACTAATGGGCCCATCTGCACCAAGCCAAGTTGGGTAAACAAAAAAAAAAATACAAAATCACAGGCTGCTTTTTAGGGGGGGCTGAGGGCCACCCTAAATTGGCAGCGCCTGATGTACCGCAACGGGGGGTGACCCTCAACCCCCCCCCACCCCAAATGGAGGGCCCCACCTCATTCAACCCTCCCTGGGGGCAGATAGGGGGGGCACCACCTCATGCATCCCTCCCTGGGGTCAGATGCCCCTTCCTAGGAGCAGATATCTGCCCCCAGGGAGGGTTGCATGAGGTGGGGCCCTCCATTTGGGGTGGGGGGGGTTGAGGGCCACCCCCCGTTGCGGTACATCAGGCGCTGCCAATTTAGGGTGGCCCCCAGCCCCCCCTAAAAAGCAGCCTGTGAATTTGCATTTTGTTTTTTGTTTACCCAACTTTGCTTGCTGCAGATGGGCCCATTAGTGTGGCTATCTGCCCCCAGGGTGCCCAAACCCTACTGGCCCATCTATTGGGGGTCCTGCCCCACCTTTTGGGGTGGCCCTCTCCCCCCTCACCCCAAATGGAGGTGGGGTGTACCTCACGCAGCCGTTTGGAGGAGGCCCAGGGAGGCCTGCATGAGGTGTGTCCCCCAGCCATTGGGGGTAGGGCGGGGGGGGCACCCCAAAAGGTGGGGCAGGACCCCCAATAGATGGGGCAGTAAGGTTTGGGCACCCTGGGGGCAGATAGCCACACTAATGGGCCCATCTGCACCAAGCCAAGTTGGGTAAACAAAAAAAAATATACAAAATCACAGGCTGCTTTTTAGGGGGGGCTGAGGGCCACCCTAAATTGGCAGCGCCTGATGTACCGCAACGGGGGGTGGCCCTCAACCCCCCCCACCCCAAATGGAGGGCCCCACCTCATGCAACCCTCTCTGGGGGCAGATATCTGCTCCTAGGAAGGGGCATCTGACCCCAGGGAGGGATGCATGAGGTGGTGCCCCCCCTATCTGCCCCCAGGGAGGGTTGCATGAGGTGGGGCCCTCCATTTGGGGTGGGGGGGGTTGAGGGCCACCCCCCGTTGCGGTACATCAGGCGCTGCAAATTTAGGGTGGCCCCAGCCCCCCCTAAAAAGCAGCCTGTGAATTTGCATTTTGTTTTTTGTTTACCCAACTTTGCTTGCTGCAGAAGGGCCCATTAGTGTGGCTATCTGCCCCCAGGGTGCCCAAACCCTACTGGCCCATCTATTGGGGGTCCTGCCCCACCTTTTGGTGTGGCCCTCTCCCCCCTCACCCCAAATGGAGGTGGGGTGTACCTCACGCAGCCGTTTGGAGGAGGCCCAGGGAGGCCTGCATGAGGTGTGTCCCCCAGCCATTGGGGGTGGGGCGGGGGGGGGCCACCCCAAAAGGTGGGGCAGGACCCCCAATAGATGGGGCAGTAAGGTTTGGGCACCCTGGGGGCAGATAGCCACGCTAATGGGCCCATCTGCACCAAGCCAAGTTGGGTAAACAAAAAAAAAAATACAAAATCACAGGCTGCTTTTTAGGGGGGGCTGAGGGCCACCCTAAATTGGCAGCGCCTGATGTACCACAATGGGGGGTGACCCTCAACCCCCCCCACCCCAAATGGAGGGCCCCACCTCATGCAACCCTCCCTGGGGGCAGATAGGGGGGGCACCACCTCATGCATCCCTCCCTGGGGTCAGATGCCCCTTCCTAGGAGCAGATATCTGCCCCCAGGGAGGGTTGCATGAGGTGGGGCCCTCCATTTGGGGTGGGGGGGGGTTGAGGGTCACCCCCCATTGCGGTACATCAGGCGCTGCCAATTTAGGGTGGCCCCCAGCCCCCCCTAAAAAGCAGCCTGTGATTTAGCATTTTGTTTTTTGTTTACCCAACTTTGCTTGCTGCAGATGGGCCCATTAGTGTGGCTATCTGCCCCCAGGGTGCCCAAACCCTACTGGCCCATCTATTGGGGGTCCTGCCCCACCTTTTGGGGTGGCCCTCTCCCCCCTCACCCCAAATGGAGGTGGGGTGTACCTCACGCAGCCGTTTGGAGGAGGCCCAGGGAGGCCTGCATGAGGTGTGTCCCCCAGCCATTGGGGGTGGGGCGGGGGGGGCACCCCAAAAGGTGGGGCAGGACCCCCAATAGATGGGGCAGTAAGGTTTGGGCACCCTGGGGGCAGATAGCCACACTAATGGGCCTATCTGCACCAAGCCAAGTTGGGTAAACAAAAAAAAAATACAAAATCACAGGCTGCTTTTTAGGGGGGGCTGAGGGCCACCCTAAATTGGCAGCGCCTGATGTACCGCAACGGGGGGTGGCCCTCAACCCCCCCCACCCCAAATGGAGGGCCCCACCTCATGCAACCCTCTCTGGGGGCAGATATCTGCTCCTAGGAAGGGGCATCTGACCCCAGGGAGGGATGCATGAGGTGGTGCCCCCCCTATCTGCCCCCAGGGAGGGTTGCATGAGATGGGGCCCTCCATTTGGGGTGGGGGGGGTTGAGGGACACCCCCCGTTGCGGTACATCAGGCGCTGCCAATTTAGGGTGGCCCCCAGCCCCCCCTAAAAAGCAGCCTGTGAATTTGCATTTTGTTTTTTGTTTACCCAACTTTGCTTGCTGCAGATGGGCCCATTAGTGTGGCTATCTGCCCCCAGGGTGCCCAAACCCTACTGGCCCATCTATTGGGGGTCCTGCCCCACCTTTTGGGGTGGCCCTCTCCCCCCTCACCCCAAATGGAGGTGGGTTGTACCTCACGCAGCCGTTTGGAGGAGGCCCAGGGAGGCCTGCATGAGGTGTGTCCCCCAGCCATTGGGGGTGGGGCGGGGGGGGCCACCCCAAAAGGTGGGGCAGGACCCCCAATAGATGGGGCAGTAAGGTTTGGGCACCCTGGGGGCAGATAGCCACACTAATGGGCCCATCTGCACCAAGCCAAGTTGGGTAAACAAAAAAAAATATACAAAATCACAGGCTGCTTTTTAGGGGGGGCTGAGGGCCACCCTAAATTGGCAGCGCCTGATGTACCGCAACGGGGGGTGGCCCTCAACCCCCCCCCACCCCAAATGGAGGGCCCCACCTCATGCAACCCTCTCTGGGGGCAGATATCTGCTCCTAGGAAGGGGCATCTGACCCCAGGGAGGGATGCATGAGGTGGTGCCCCCCCTATCTGCCCCCAGGGAGGGTTGCATGAGGTGGGGCCCTCCATTTGGGGTGGGGGGGGTTGAGGGCCACCCCCCGTTGCGGTACATCAGGCGCTGCCAATTTAGGGTGGCCCTCAGCCCCCCCTAAAAAGCAGCCTGTGATTTTGCATTTTGTTTTTTGTTTACCCAACTTGGCTTGCTGCAGATGGGCCCATTAGTGTGGCTATCTGCCCCCAGGGTGCCCAAACCCTACTGGCCCATCTATTGGGGGTCCTGCCCCACCTTTTGGGGTGGCCCTCTCCCCCCTCACCCCAAATGGAGGTGGGATGTACCTCACGCAGCCGTTTGGAGGAGGCCCAGGGAGGCCTGCATGAGGTGTGTCCCCCAGCCATTGGGGGTGGGGCGGGGGGGCCACCCCAAAAGGTGGGGCAGGACCCCCAATAGATGGGGCAGTAAGGTTTGGGCACCCTGGGGGCAGATAGCCACACTAATGGGCCCATCTGCACCAAGCCAAGTTGGGTAAACAAAAAAAAAAATACAAAATCACAGGCTGCTTTTTAGGGGGGCTGAGGGCAACCCTAAATTGGCAGCGCCTGATGTACCGCAACGGGGGGTGACACTCAACCCCCCCCCCACCCCAAATGGAGGGCCCCACCTCATGCAACCCTCCCTGGGGGCAGATAGGGGGGCACCACCTCATGCATCCCTCCCTGGGGTCAGATGCCCCTTCCTAGGAGCAGATATCTGCCCCCAGGGAGGGTTGCATGAGGTGGGGCCCTCCATTTGGGGTGGGGGGGGTTGAGGGCCACCCCCGTTGCGGTACATCAGGCGCTGCCAATTTAGGGTGGCCCCCAGCCCCCCCTAAAAAGCAGCCTGTGAATTTGCATTTTGTTTTTTGTTTACCCAACTTTGCTTGCTGCAGATGGGCCCATTAGTGTGGCTATCTGCCCCCAGGGTGCCCAAACCCTACTGGCCCATCTATTGGGGGTCCTGCCCCACCTTTTGGGGTGGCCCTCTCCCCCCTCACCCCAAATGGAGGTGGGGTGTACCTCACGCAGCCGTTTGGAGGAGGCACAGGGAGGCCTGCATGAGGTGTGTCCCCCAGCCATTGGGGGTGGGGCGGGGGGGGGGCCACCCCAAAAGGTGGGGCAGGACCCCCAATAGATGGGGCAGTAAGGTTTGGGCACCCTGGGGGCAGATAGCCACACTAATGGGCCCATCTGCACCAAGCCAAGTTGGGTAAACAAAAAAAAATATACAAAATCACAGGCTGCTTTTTAGGGGGGCTGAGGGCCACCCTAAATTGGCAGTGCCTGATGTACCGCAACGGGGGGTGGCCCTCAACCCCCCCCCCACCCCAAATGGAGGGCCCCACCTCATGCAACCCTCTCTGGGGGCAGATATCTGCTCCTAGGAAGGGGCATCTGACCCCAGGGAGGGATGCATGAGGTGGGCCCCCCCTATCTGCCCCCAGGGAGGGTTGCATGAGGTGGGGCCCTCCATTTGGGGTGGGGGGGGTTGAGGGTCACCCCCCGTTGCGGTACATCAGGCACTGCCAATTTAGGGTGGCCCTCAGCCCCCCCTAAAAAGCAGCCTGTGATTTTGCATTTTGTTTTTTGTTTACCCAACTTGGCTTGGTGCAGATGGCCACATTAATGTGGCTATCTGCCCCCAGGGTGCCCAAACCCTACTGGCCCATCTATTGGGGGTCCTGCCCCACCTTTTGGGGTGGCCCTCTCCCCCCTCACCCCAAATGGAGGTGGGGTGTACCTCACGCAGCCGTTTGGAGGAGGCCCAGGGAGGCCTGCATGAGGTGTGTCCCCCAGCCATTGGGGGTGGGACGGGGGGGCACCCCAAAAGGTGGGGCAGGACCCCCAATAGATGGGGCAGTAAGGTTTGGGCACCCTGGGGGCAGATAGCCACACTAATGGGCCCATCTGCACCAAGCCAAGTTGGGTAAACAAAAAAAAATATACAAAATCACAGGCTGCTTTTTAGGGGGGGCTGAGGGCCACCCTAAATTGGCAGCGCCTGATGTACCGCAACGGGGGGTGACCCTCAACCCCCCCCCACCCCAAATGGAGGGCCCCACCTCATGCAACCCTCCCTGGGGGCAGATAGGGGGGCACCACCTCATGCATCCCTCCCTGGGGTCAGATGCCCCTTCCTAGGAGCAGATATCTGCCCCCAGGGAGGGTTGCATGAGGTGGGGCCCTCCATTTGGGGTGGGGGGGGGTTGAGGGCCACCCCCCGTTGCGGTACATCAGGCGCTGCCAATTTAGGGTGGCCCCCAGCCCCCCCTAAAAAGCAGCCTGTGAATTTGCATTTTGTTTTTTGTTTACCCAACTTTGCTTGCTGCAGATGGGCCCATTAGTGTGGCTCTCTGCCCCCAGGGTGCCCAAACCCTACTGGCCCATCTATTGAGGGTCCTGCCCCACCTTTTGGGGTGGCCCTCTCCCCCCTCACCCCAAATGGAGGTGGGGTGTACCTCACGCAGCCGTTTGGAGGAGGCCCAGGGAGGCCTGCATGAGGTGTGTCCCCCAGCCATTGGGGGTGGGGCGGGGGGGCACCCCAAAAGGTGGGGCAGGACCCCCAATAGATGGGGCAGTAAGGTTTGGGCACCCTGGGGGCAGATAGCCACACTAATGGGCCCATCTGCACCAAGCCAAGTTGGGTAAAAAAAAAAAAATATACAAAATCACAGGCTGCTTTTTAGGGGGGGCTGAGGGCCACCCTAAATTGGCAGCGCCTGATGTACCGCAACGGGGGGTGGCCCTCAACCCCCCCACCCCAAATGGATGGCCCCACCTCATGCAACCCTCTCTGGGGGCAGATATCTGCTCCTAGGAAGGGGCATCTGACCCCAGGGAGGGATGCATGAGGTGGGCCCCCCCCTATCTGCCCCAGGGAGGGTTGCATGAGGTGGGGCCCTCCATTTGGGGTGGGGGGGGGTTGAGGGTCACCCCCCGTTGCGGTACATCAGGCGCTGCCAATTTAGGGTGGCCCTCAGCCCCCCCTAAAAAGCAGCCTGTGATTTTGCATTTTGTTTTTTGTTTACCCAACTTGGCTTGGTGCAGATGGCCACATTAGTGTGGCTATCTGCCCCCAGGGTGCCCAAACCCTACTGGCCCATCTATTGGGGGTCCTGCCCCACCTTTTGGGGTGGCCCTCTCCCCCCTCACCCCAAATGGAGGTGGGGTGTACCTCACGCAGCCGTTTGGAGGAGGCCCAGGGAGGCCTGCATGAGGTGTGTCCCCCAGCCATTGGGGGTGGGACGGGGGGGGCACCCCAAAAGGTGGGGCAGGACCCCCAATAGATGGGGCAGTAAGGTTTGGGCACCCTGGGGGCAGATAGCCACACTAATGGGCCCATATGCACCAAGCCAAGTTGGGTAAACAAAAAAAAATATACAAAATCACAGGCTGCTTTTTAGGGGGGGCTGAGGGCCACCCTAAATTGGCAGCGCCTGATGTACCGCAACGGGGGGTGGCCCTCAACCCCCCCCACCCCAAATGGAGGGCCCCACCTCATGCAACCCTCCCTGGGGGCAGATAGGGGGGGCAACACCTCATGCATCCCTCCCTGGGGTCAGATGCCCCTTCCTAGGAGCAGATATCTGCCCCCAGGGAGGGTTGCATGAGGTGGGGCCCTCCATTTGGGGTGGGGGGGGGTTGAGGGCCACCCCCCGTTGCGGTACATCAGGCGCTGCCAATTTAGGGTGGCCCCCAGCCCCCCCTAAAAAGCAGCCTGTGAATTTGCATTTTGTTTTTTGTTTACCCAACTTTGCTTGCTGCAGATGGGCCCATTAGTGTGGCTATCTGCCCCCAGGGTGCCCAAACCCTACTGGCCCATCTATTGGGGGTCCTGCCCCACCTTTTGGGGTGGCCCTCTCCCCCTCACCCCAAATGGAGGTGGGGTGTACCTCACGCAGCCGTTTGGAGGAGGCCCAGGGAGGCCTGCATGAGTTGTGTCCCCCAGCCATTGGGGGTGGGGTGGGGGGGGCACCCCAAAAGGTGGGGCAGGACCCCCAATAGATGGGGCAGTAAGGTTTGGGCACCCTGGGGGCAGATAGCCACACTAATGGGCCCATCTGCACCAAGCCAAGTTGGGTAAACAAAAAAAAATATACAAAATCACAGGCTGCTTTTTAGGGGGGGCTGAGGGCCACCCTAAATTGGCAGCGCCTGATGTACCGCAACGGGGGGTGACCCTCAACCCCCCCCACCCCAAATGGAGGGCCCCACCTCATGCAACCCTCCCTGGGGGCAGATAGGGGGGGGCACCACCTCATGCATCCCTCCCTGGGGTCAGATGCCCCTTCCTAGGAGCAGATATCTGCCCCCAGGGAGGGTTGCATGAGGTGGGGCCCTCCATTTGGGGTGGGGGGGGTTGAGGGCCACCCCCCGTTGCGGTACATCAGGCGCTGCCAATTTAGGGTGGCCCCCAGCCCCCCCTAAAAAGCAGCCTGTGATTTTGCATTTTGTTTTTTGTTTACCCAACTTTGCTTGCTGCAGATGGGCCCATTAGTGTGGCTATCTGCCCCCAGGGTGCCCAAACCCTACTGGCCCATCTATTGGGGGTCCTGCCCCACCTTTTGGGGTGGCCCTCTCCCCCCTCACCCCAAATGGAGGTGGGGTGTACCTCACGCAGCCGTTTGGAGGAGGCCCAGGGAGGCCTGCATGAGGTGTGTCCCCCAGCCATTGGGGGTGGGACGGGGGGGGCACCCCAAAAGGTGGGGCAGGACCCCCAATAGATGGGGCAGTAAGGTTTGGGCACCCTGGGGGCAGATAGCCACACTAATGGGCCCATCTGCACCAAGCCAAGTTGGGTAAACAAAAAAAAATATACAAAATCACAGGCTGCTTTTTAGGGGGGGCTGAGGGCCACCCTAAATTGGCAGCGCCTGATGTACCGCAACGGGGGGTGACCCTCAACCCCCCCCACCCCAAATGGAGGGCCCCACCTCATGCAACCCTCCCTGGGGGCAGATAGGGGGGGCACCACCTCATGCATCCCTCCCTGGGGTCAGATGCCCCTTCCTAGGAGCAGATATCTGCCCCCAGGGAGGGTTGCATGAGGTGGGGCCCTCCATTTGGGGTGGGGGGGGTTGAGGGCCACCCCCCGTTGCGGTACATCAGGCGCTGCCAATTTAGGGTGGCCCCCAGCCCCCCCTAAAAAGCAGTCTGTGATTTTGCATTTTGTTTTTTGTTTACCCAACTTTGCTTGCTGCAGATGGGCCCATTAGTGTGGCTATCTGCCCCCAGGGTGCCCAAACCCTACTGGCCCATCTATTGGGGGTCCTGCCCCACCTTTTGGGGTGGCCCTCTCCCCCCTCACCCCAAATGGAGGTGGGGTGTACCTCACGCAGCCGTTTGGAGGAGGCCCAGGGAGGCCTGCATGAGGTGTGTCCCCCAGCCATTGGGGGTGGGACGGGGGGGGCACCCCAAAAGGTGGGGCAGGACCCCCAATAGATGGGGCAGTAAGGTTTGGGCACCCTGGGGGCAGATAGCCACACTAATGGGCCCATCTGCACCAAGCCAAGTTGGGTAAACAAAAAAAAATATACAAAATCACAGGCTGCTTTTTAGGGGGGGCTGAGGGCCACCCTAAATTGGCAGCGCCTGATGTACCGCAACGGGGGGTGGCCCTCAACCCCCCCCCACCCCAAATGGAGGGCCCCACCTCATGCAACCCTCTCTGGGGGCAGATATCTGCTCCTAGGAAGGGGCATCTGACCCCAGGGAGGGATGCATGAGGTGGGCCCCCCCTATCTGCCCCCAGGGAGGGTTGCATGAGGTGGGGCCCTCCAATTGGGGTTTGGGGGGGGTTGAGGGTCACCCCCCGTTGCGGTACATCAGGCGCTGCCAATTTAGGGTGGCCCTCAGCCCCCCCTAAAAAGCAGCCTGTGATTTTGCATTTTGTTTTTTGTGTACCCAACTTGGCTTGGTGCAGATGGCCACATTAGTGTGGCTATCTGCCCCCAGGGTGCCCAAACCCTACTGGCCCATCTATTGGGGGTCCTGCCCCACCTTTTGGGGTGGCCCTCTCCCCCCTCACCCCAAATGGAGGTGGGGTGTACCTCACGCAGCCGTTTGGAGGAGGCCCAGGGAGGCCTGCATGAGGTGTGTCCCCCAGCCATTGGGGGTGGGACGGGGGGGGCACCCCAAAAGGTGGGGCAGGACCCCCAATAGATGGGGCAGTAAGGTTTGGGCACCCTGGGGGCAGATAGCCACACTAATGGGCCCATCTGCACCAAGCCAAGTTGGGTAAACAAAAAAAAATATACAAAATCACAGGCTGCTTTTTAGGGGGGGCTGAGGGCCACCCTAAATTGGCAGCGCCTGATGTACCGCAACAGGGGGTGACCCTCAACCCCCCACCCCAAATGGAGGGCCCCACCTCATGCAACCCTCCCTGGGGGCAGATAGGGGGGGCACCACCTCATGCATCCCTCCCTGGGGTCAGATGCCCCTTCCTAGGAGCAGATATCTGCCCCCAGGGAGGGTTGCATGAGGTGGGGTCCTCCATTTGGGGTGGGGGGGGTTGAGGGCCACCCCCCGTTGTGGTACATCAGGCGCTGCC
The DNA here is from genome assembly GCF_040938575.1 of Ambystoma mexicanum. NCBI lineage: Eukaryota > Metazoa > Chordata > Amphibia > Caudata > Ambystomatidae > Ambystoma > Ambystoma mexicanum. Next base: position 1,370,277,272 of record NC_090933.1, on the reverse strand, counting down.
AATTTAGGGTGGCCCCCAGCCCCCCCTAAAAAGCAGCCTGTGAATTTGCATTTTGTTTTTTGTTTACCCAACTTTGCTTGCTGCAGATGGGCCCATTAGTGTGGCTATCTGCCCCCAGGGTGCCCAAACCCTACTGGCCCATCTATTGGGGGTCCTGCCCCACCTTTTGGGGTGGCCCTCTCCCCCCTCACCCCAAATGGAGGTGGGGTGTACCTCACGCAGCCGTTTGGAGGAGGCCCAGGGAGGCCTGCATGAGGTGTGTCCCCCAGCCATTGGGGGTGGGGCGGGGGGGGCACCCCAAAAGGTGGGGCAGGATCCCCAATAGATGGGGCAGTAAGGTTTGGGCACCCTGGGGGCAGATAGCCACACTAATGGGCCCATCTGCACCAAGCCAAGTTGGGTAAACAAAAAAAAATATACAAAATCACAGGCTGCTTTTTAGGGGGGGCTGAGGGCCACCCTAAATTGGCAGCGCCTGATGTACCGCAACGGGGGGTGGCCCTCAACCCCCCCCACCCCAAAGTGAGGGCCCCACCTCATGCAACCCTCTCTGGGGGCAGATATCTGCTCCTAGGAAGGGGCATCTGACCCCAGGGAGGGATGCATGAGGTGGTGCCCCCCCTATCTCCCCCGAGGGAGGGTTGCATGAGGTGGGGCCCTCCATTTGGGGTGGGGGGGGGGTTGAGGGCCACCCCCCGTTGCGGTACATCAGGCGCTGCCAATTTAGGGTGGCCCCCAGCCCCCCCTAAAAAGCAGCCTGTGAATTTGCATTTTGTTTTTTGTTTGCCCAACTTTGCTTGCTGCAGATGGGCCCATTAGTGTGGCTATCTGCCCCCAGGGTGCCCAAACCCTACTGGCCCATCTATTGGGGGTCCTGCCCCACCTTTTGGGGTGGCCCTCTCCCCCCTCGCCCCAAATGGAGGTGGGGTGTACCTCACGCAGCCGTTTGGAGGAGGCCCAGGGAGGCCTGCATGAGGTGTGTCCCCCAGCCATTGGGGGTGGGGCGGGGGGGGCACCCCAAAAGGTGGGGCAGGACCCCCAATAGATGGGGCAGTAAGGTTTGGGCACCCTGGGGGCAGATAGCCACACTAATGGGCCCATCTGCACCAAGCCAAGTTGGGTAAACAAAAAAAAATATACAAAATCACAGGCTGCTTTTTGGGGGGGCTGAGGGCCACCCTAAAATGGCAGCGCATGATGTAACGCAACGGGGGGTGGCCCTCAACCCCCCCCACCCCAAATGGAGGGCCCCACCTCATGCAACCCTCCCTGGGGGCAGATATCTGCTCCTAGGAAGGGGCAACTGACCCCAGGGAGGGATGCATGAGGTGGGGCCCCCCCTATCTGCCCCCAGGGAGGGTTGCATGAGGTGGGGCCCTCCATTTGGGGTGGGGGGGGGTTGAGGGCCACCCCCCGTTGCGGTACATCAGGTGCTGCCAATTTAGGGTGGCCCTCAGCCCCCCCTAAAAAGCAGCCTGTGAATTTGCATTTTGTTTTTTGTTTACCCAACTTGGCTTGGTGCAGATGGCCACATTAGTGTGGCTATCTGCCCCCAGGGTGCCCAAACCCTACTGCCCCATCTATTGGGGGTCCTGCCCCACCTTTTGGGGTGGCCCTCTCCCCCCTCACCCCAAATGGAGGTGGGGTGTACCTCACGCAGCCGTTTGGAGGAGGCCCAGGGAGGCCTGCATGAGGTGTGTCCCCCAGCCATTGGGGGTGGGGTGGGAGAGGGCCCCCAAAAATGGTGGGACAGGCCCCCCCAGTGGGTGGGCCAGTAAGGTTTGGGCACCCCGGCGCCAGATTGGCACACCAATGTGACCCTCTGCACCAAGGGGAGTTTGGTTACCAAAGGAAAAAAATGAAAATAGTGGAACGGTTTTTAGGGGGGGGCGGTGGGGCACCCCAAAGGGTCAGTGAATTTTCTAATGGGATGGGGGGTTGACCCCCTCCCTCCCGCCCGCAATGGAGTGGGTGCCAAGTCATGCAGCCCTTCCTGGGACCAGATATCTGCTCCTAGGAACGGACGCCTGAGCCCAGGGAGGGGTGCAGGACAGCCCCCCCCTTATCTGCTCCCGGGGAGGGCTACATTTTGCTGGTATGACCGTAGGTAACACATGTTCTTTGTTTTGTTTACAGCTTTTTCTACCCGAGCAGCTGCAACGTTATGTGAGTACTGTTTTTTATTATTCTATGGTTAGGGCCCACTGTCAGTGGGGTGGGTGAGACTGGGGCTGGATTGTTGGTGGTGTGGGTGGGAATGGCCCGTCTGGGCAAATCACCTCCAACTGTCCTGGAGTTGCGGCTGGGCTGCATTACAGCTTTTCCCTTCGGGGAGGTATTGGCACACTGCCGAGACTCCTTGGTGGGGAGAAGCTGTAACGCCGGGCAGCCAGGGCTCCAGCAAAGTCGGCGGTAATATCCCTGGCCTTGGGCACCCTTCTCCCATGTGGGTCTTTGCTGGTGGTTCTGGGTATTACATTCTGGGCCGATTTGCGTAAGTCAGACCTCTGTGGATTCCCACGGGTGTCCTCTTTTGGGAAATGCATGGGGTTCCCCGTTTCCCTTGCTGGCTGCGACACCCTAGGCCCAAATCTGTAGGTTGCCCACATGAACAACATGGGCAGTGGCGAATGGCTTGGGGTTCCCAGTCGGTTACCCTTTTCCTTTTGCGCCCCCGGTAGGTGCACCCACACATGTGAGGTACCGTTTTCATCAGGACACGTGTGGGGACACGGGAAGGTAGGCCACGTGTTGTTGGCGGTGTGTTTCGGTGGGTGGCCAGAGCAAAATGTCTCAGAATTGTCTTAATTTCCGGCCAATTTCAGAGACAATTCCCTGTGTCCACTCACCGAAACACGTCGCCAACAGCAGGTGTCATACCTTCTCATGTTCCCACAGGTGTCCCGACGAAAAACGGTACCTCACATGTGATGGGTGCACCTACCTCGCCGCCAAGGGGAAAGCCTAAAACACAAGTAACCCCAAGTCTGTTGTCAGAGGGAAATCTCAGACATTCTGCCGACCGGCGCAACTTACAGATATGGGCCTCGGGTGTCCAAGCCACCGAGGAAAACAGGGAACCCCATGCATTTTCGAAAAGAGGACACCCGTGGGAATCTGCAGAGGTGTGATTTGCGCACATCGCCCCAGATTTTTTTACCCAGACAGCCCTGCAAAGTCGGAAATGTGGGGAAAAAAACGCTTTTTCCGCACATTTCGCTCGCCGCACCCATCGAAACACACCCCCCACAACACATGGCCTACCGTCCCGCGTTCCCACAGGTGTCCCGATGAAAACGGTACCTCACATGTGTGGGTGCACCTACCTGGCCGCCAAGGGGAAAGCCTAAAACACAAGTAACCCCAAGTCTGTTGGCAGAGGGAAATCTCAGACATTCTGCCGACCGGCGCAACTTACAGATATGGGCCTCGGGTGTCCAAGCCACCGAGGAAAACAGGGAACCCCAGGCATTTTCGAAAAGAGGACACCCGTGGGAATCCGCAGAGGTGTGATTTGCGCCCATCGCCCCAGATTTTTTTACCCAGACAGCCCTGCAAAGTCGGAAATGTGGGGAAAAAAACGCTTTTTCCGCACATTTCGCTCGCCGCACCCATCAAAACACGCCCCCCACAACACATGGCCTACCGTCCACCGTTCCCACAGGTGTCCCGATGAAAACGGTACCTCACATGTGTGGGTGCACCTACCTGGCCGCCAAGGGGAAAGCCTAAAACACAAGTAACCCCAAGTCTGTTGGCAGAGGGAAATCTCAGACCTTCTGCCGAGCGGCGCAACTTACAGATATGGGCCTCGGGTGTCCAAGCCACCGAGGAAAACAGGGAACCCCAGGCATTTTCGAAAAGAGGACACCCGTGGGAATCCGCAGAGGTGTGATTTGCGCCCATCGCCCCAGATTTTTTTACCCAGACAGCCCTGCAAAGTCAGAAATGTGGGGAAAAAAACGCTTTTTCCGCACATTTCGCTCGCCGCACCCATCGAAACATGCCCCCCACAACACATGGCCTACCGTCCCGCGTTCCCACAGGTGTCCCGATGAAAACGGTACCTCACATGTGTGGGTGCACCTACCTGGCCGCCAAGGGGAAAGCCTAAAACACAAGTAACCCCAAGTCTGTTGGCAGAGGGAAATCTCAGACCTTCTGCCGAGCGGCGCAACTTACAGATATGGGCCTCGGGTGTCCAAGCCACCGAGGAAAACAGGGAACCCCAGGCATTTTCGAAAAGAGGACACCCGTGGGAATCCGCAGAGGTGTGATTTGCGCCCATCGCCCCAGATTTTTTTACCCAGACAGCCCTGCAAAGTCGGAAATGTGGGGAAAAAAACGCTTTTTCCGCACATTTCGCTCGCCGCACCCATCGAAACACGCCCCCCACAACACATGGCCTACCGTCCCGCGTTCCCACAGGTGTCCCGATGAAAATGGTACCTCACATGTGTGGGTGCACCTACCTGGCCGCCAAGGGGAAAGCCTAAAACACAAGTAACCCCAAGTCTGTTGGCAGAGGGAAATCTCAGACCTTCTGCCGAGCGGCGCAACTTACAGATATGGGCCTCGGGTGTCCAAGCCACCGAGGAAAACAGGGAACCCCAGGCATTTTCGAAAAGAGGACACCCGTGGGAATCCGCAGAGGTGTGATTTACGCCCATCGCCCCAGATTTTTTTACCCAGACAGCCCTGCAAAGTCGGAAATGTGGGGAAAAAAACGCTTTTTCCGCACATTTCGCTCGCCGCACCCATCGAAACACGCCCCCCACAACACATGGCCTACCGTCCCGCGTTCCCACAGGTGTCCCGATGAAAACGGTACCTCACATGTGTGGGTGCACCTACCTGGCCGCCAAGGGGAAAGCCTAAAACACAAGTAACCCCAAGTCTGTTGGCAGAGGGAAATCTCAGACCTTCTGCCGAGCGGCGCAACTTACAGATATGGGCCTCGGGTGTCCAAGCCACCGAGGAAAACAAGGAACCCCAGGCATTTTCGAAAAGAGGACACCCGTGGGAATCCGCAGAGGTATGATTTGCGCACATCGCCCTAGAATCCATTAACCAGACACCCCCGCAAAGTCCGAAATGTGCCCCGGACTTTGCAGGGGTGTCTGGGTAAAAAATTCTGGGGCGATGGGCGCAAATCATACCTCTGCGGATTCCCACGGGTGTCCTCTTTTCGAAAATGCCTGGGGTTCCTTGTTTTCCTCGGTGGCTTGGACACCCGAGGCCCATATCTGTAAGTTGCACCGCTCGGCAGAAGGTCTGAGATTTCCCTCTGCCAACAGACTTGGGGTTACTTGTGTTTTAGGCTTTCCCCTTGGCGGCCGGGTAGGTGCACCCACACATGTGAGGTACCGTTTTCATCGGGACACCTGTGGGAACGCGGGACAGTAGGCCATGTGTTGTGGGGGGCGTGTTTCGATGGGTGCGGAGAGCGAAATGTGCGGAAAAAGCGTTTTTTTCCCCACATTTCCGACTTTGCAGGGCTGTCTGGGTAAAAAAATCTGGGGCGATGGGCGCAACTCACACCTCTGCGGATTCCCACGGGTGTCCTCTTTTTCGAAAATGCCTGGGGTTCCCTGTTTTCCTCGGTGGCTTGGACACCCGAGGCCCATATCTGTAAGTTGCGCCGCTCGGCAGAAGGTCTGAGATTTCCCTCTGCCAACAGACTTGGGGTTACTTGTGTTTTAGGCTTTCCCCTTGGCGGCCAGGTAGGTGCACCCACACATGTGAGGTACCGTTTTCATCGGGACACCTGTGGGAACGCGGGACGGTAGGCCATGTGTTGTGGGGGGCGTGTTTCGATGGGTGCGGCGAGCGAAATGTGCGGAAAAAGCGTTTCTTTCCCCACATTTCCGACTTTGCAGGGCTGTCTGGGTATAAAAATCTGGGGCAATGGGCGCAAATCACACCTCTGCGGATTCCCACGGGTGTCCTCTTTTCGAAAATGCCTGGGGTTCCCTGTTTTCCTCGGTGGCTTGGACACCCGAGGCCCATATCTGTAAGTTGCGCCGCTCGGCAGAAGGTCTGAGATTTCCCTCTGCCAACAGACTTGGGGTTACTTGTGTTTTAGGCTTTCCCCTTGGCGGCCAGGTAGGTGCACCCACACATGTGAGGTACTGTTTTCATCAGGACACCTGTGGGAATGCGGGACGGTAGGCCATGTGTTGTGGGGGGCGTGTTTCGATGGGTGCGGCGAGCGAAATGTGCAGAAAAAGCGTTTTTTTCCCCACATTTCCGACTTTGCAGGGCTGTCTGGGTAAAAAAATCTGGGGCGATGGGCGCAAATCACACCTCTGCGGATTCCCACGGGTGTCCTCTTTTCGAAAATGCCTGGGGTTCCCTGTTTTCCTCGGTGGCTTGGACACCCGAGGCCCATATCTGTAAGTTGCGCCGCTCGGCAGAAGGTCTGAGATTTCCCTCTGCCAACAGACTTGGGGTTACTTGTGTTTTAGGCTTTCCCCTTGGCGGCCAGGTAGGTGCACCCACACATGTGAGGTACCGTTTTCATCGGGACACCTGTGGTAACGCGGGACGGTAGGCCATGTGTTGTGGGGGGCGTGTTTCGATGGGTGCGGCGAGCGAAATGTGCGGAAAAAGCGTTTTTTTCCCCACATTTCCGACTTTGCAGGGCTGTCTGGGTAAAAAAATCTGGGGCGATGGGCGCAAATCACACCTCTGCGGATTCCCACGGGTGTCCTCTTTTCGAAAATGCCTGGGGTTCCCTGTTTTCCTCGGTGGCTTGGACACCCGAGGCCCATATCTGTAAGTTGCGCCGCTGTGATGCTGGAAATGCATCAGAGGGACAGGGCCTCTGAATCCTTGTCCTTTTCTGCCTTTTATCGTGTGTTCTATTATGTTTTCTGCCCAGGAGTCCATTTGGGACTCCTGGCAGTGCAGCTCTCTCTTTTGGTTTGGTGAACAGACCCATGGGATACCCTTATGGCACCCATGGGTAGGGGTACAACCCTGTGCCCCTAGTGTATGTTTTTGGGCACCTGTGGGTGGCCCACAGAGCAGGGTATGGGCTGGTGGCAGCTCCATGCTGAATTAGACAGGTGCTCTGGGCGTCCTCCATTTTGGGATACCCAGGCCCTGCCATTGGGATCAGTTGATTCCTGATAGAAAACAAGATGGCCCCTGTGGCCTCTTGCTTTCTATTGCCTGTTGTCTTGTTTTTCCCAAAGTCCTGGGAAGCCCTGACTCTGTCCCTTCCCCCTGACTGGCTGTTGGGTGGAAGTTCCATATATGGTGTTGTTGTGAAGGCCCAGCTAGACTGACTGGAGCCTTCCCTTTGACTGTATGTTGTGGGTACCTCCTGTGGGTGGGACCTGGGTGAATGGAGTGTGTGACCAATATACACTTCTTGTTGTGGTTGTCTGGTTTCTGGCATGTGAGACAAAGACTGAGACAGCCCTGCCCGAAACTGGCCTGAATGCAGTGTGTAGTGTTGAATGGCTGGGTACTTGTCCCAATCCACATTCCTTGTTGTGAGTGTCTGAAAGGGAGGAGTGTGGCCTGAATGCACTGTGCGCCTGATTGGCTGACTGACTGCATGAATGCCCTTCTGTGTGATTGGCTGCTGTGTGTGTGCCAGCAGTGTGGATGAGAGACAGGATAGTATATCTGGGGACCTCTCACCACTGGAAATTGTTCAGAAGCATTCAGAAGCGGAGTCTCCACTCAAGAGTAACTGGATTTGCTGATCCTCGACGTCCAGCTGGAAGAAGAAGACTTGCTGTGGCATTTGCTTCGACGGAACTGAAGGTTGTCGAAATCGTCGAGGACTGACCCGAGAGAGGACCTGGCTAGGCGCCCTCTTCCCGTGCTCCGAGGGACCATCGAGCACCGCTGAATCTTCGCCGAAGCGCCCTGGAAGTCAGACCCTCGAAAGGCTGCCGACCCGAGACGGGACCGCCGAGGAGATCGAAGTGAAGCACCCGGACATCGACGCTGTCGAAGTCCATTGCCGTCGACCAGGGTTCGCAGGTCTGTGTAACCGCTGGAGGCCCGTCGAAGTTGTGTTGCCCCGCCGTGGGAACCACTTGACGCCGTGCCGCCGACGACCGGAGCCGTCCGCTCCTTGCCTAAGAACATTTGCCTTGAAGGACCCCCTCGTCCGCATCGTCGGCCGCTTTGTCCCGCCGGAGAAAGTCGAGGACGACCAACGCGCCGAGGAGAATCCACCGGTGGGTTTCCCGCCACCTCACGACCCCAAAGACTCGAGCGACTCGACGCCCTTGCTGGGCCACCGTCACCCACAATCTTTGCGGTCCAGAACTAGTGTCGCCGAGGTGCCCCGCACGCCTCTTCCTCGCAGGACGCCGACGTCTCGACGCCGACGAGCACCGCTCGGATCGAAGCCTGCCGCCTCATCGACGCCGTTCTACCTTGTTTGTTGTCGGACGTTCGACGCCCCGTGTCTCCCGCTTGAAAGGGAAGGCATTCAAGAAGGGCCGTCGATTCCCCGACACCGAACACCGAGTTCCTCGACGCTTCTCGACGATCCGTGACTCCTGCTTTAAAGGGGGTCATTCAAGAAGGATCTGTCGACGCCTCTTCGAAGAACTCGACTCCACCAGGTACATTGGGGGGGTAAAAACATTATAGGAGAGAAATAGACTATTGAACAATATATGGACTGGGCTGGTGTTATATCTCTTTATTTTACAGGTTGCCCAGGTGGGGGGATCTCCACACAGAACTGTGTCCAGTGGTAGGGGCCAGTATTCTGCCTATTGTTTCAACCCTCTGTTATCTCTCCTCTCTCTATTGCTGGTTTCCTTCTTATTGATCTGTGTGCCATTTTAACAGTATTGTGAATGCACTTTAATGAGGTCTAATATTAGTGGTACCACTTTAGAATTGTAGATATTTACCATTGCTGATTTTCCTGAGCACAAAGTGCGTTATTGTGATAAGTGTACATAACCCTTGAATATTAATTATATAAAGACTGTGTTTTCAGTAATACAGTGTGTGGACATTCCTTTGTGGGGGCTTGGGGATACACTGTACTTAAGAACCAGCCTGCATCACCTCCTGAGAAGCTAGGCCTTGATTGCTCGTCCATCGTTACCATATTAGAGAATCTTGGCTGGGGTCCTCTGTGCCTCCCCTCTACCATATAGAGAGCGGAAGTACAGACCCCCCTACCAGTCTTTACAGCTGGTGGCAGCGGTGGGATGCTTATGGTTTTAAGACTCAGTGTATAACCGTGCCACTTACAAAATATCCGCACTTTTGTTAGATTAAGGTTCGGGTGTGTTCCAAATAACTGCATTACAAGCAATGGAGTCCATTGCAAATGGTAAATTGACTCGGATGAGCTTAGAGGCTCTCCAGAGTGCTTGTGAAGCCAGGGAGTTAGACTTTGTGGATAAGTCTAGGGCTGAGCTGATAGCTGCCCTGGTGGATTACCAGACTGATGGTGAAACTCTTGAGGAAGGGGGGATGCAACCAGTGAGGACTCTGCCCCTGGGGTTGTCGCTGAATCTGTTTCTGGGAATGCCACCATTCCTGCTGCCTCTGTTCCAAACCCCAGCAATTCCATGGAACTTGAGTTATTAAGGATGAAGTTAGCCTTTGAATATCGCAAGTTGGAAATAGAAGCTGAGCTTAAGAAAGAGGAGCTGGCACAGCAAGTGGAACTCAAGAATAGGGATCTTGCGCTCAAAGAAAAGGACACTGAATGTCAGAGAATCCAGTTAGAGAAAGCTCGAGTGGAGACTTCAGCTAGACCAATTGAGAGTGGCAGGTCCCCAGCCACCAAGTTTATGAAAGATTTGGTTGGTGTGTTTGTGGAGGGTTCAGATATCCTCCAATGGATTGAAGCGTTTGAAATGGCTTGTGCAATTCATGATGTAGATAAAAGAGATTGGGCTAAGTGTTTGTTAAGCAGAGTGCCTCAAACTGGATATGACTGTATTCTGAAGCTGAGTGTGGAAGAAAGGGGTCAGTATGAGTGTATGAAGTCTGCTTTGATTGCCAAGTTTGGCAAGACACCTGCCCAATACCTTAAAAGGTTCAGGGAATTTAAGAAAAGAGAGAATGTGTCTTGGGTTGACTGGGTGAGTACTGCGCACATGAACATGATGGGGTGGATTGATGGATACAAGGTGAAAACTTTTGTTGAGTTGTCCCACCTCTTGTTTTTTGAGCATTTTTCTGAAGCCTGTTCACCAGAGCTGCGTCAGTATGTGGCTGACCAGAACATTTTGGACCCCTTTAAGCTGGCTAGGTTGGCTGACAAGTGGGTCTCCCATCGGGTGTCCCCTAAGGACCCCAGTGGGAAGGACAAGGACAAAGAAAAGGGGGCCTCTCAGAAAGCTGAGGAGTCCCAAAAGCAGTCACAGTCGGGTAAACCAAAACCTTCCTCTCCTAAGACCCAAAAATCTAGTGGGGATAAGTCCTCTGTGGGTGGGAATAAGAGTAGTGGTCCACCTGCTGCAAAGCAGGTTCCCAGTGGTTCCAGTACCGTACCCCGCACTCCTGGCACTTGTTGGGATTGTGGGGCTCTGGATCACAAAAGGGGTGACCCCAAGAGTAAAGGTAAGGCACTTGGAGTACAGGCTGTCAGCCTGACCTACCCTTACCCCGTGTCTGAGGTGGAGGCCACTGTCCTCCCCTCCTCTACCGGAATCACCTTTGGTGCTCCGGTAGAGATTTCCTTAGTGTCCCTTGGGGCCTGGGACCAGTACGCAGAAGTACTGGCGACTATCCCACAGAACACCCGTAGGTTTTTGAGAAGTGTCCTCTTGAATGGCCAGCCTTCTACTGGTTTGAGAGACACTGGGGCAAGCATGACAGTGGTGGACAGGACCCTGCTCAAGCCAGAGGACTATGAAGGTGCTCCTCTGCAAACCACCAGATTAGCTGGTGGGCCTCCCAAATTATCACCTGTAGCCTTAGTCACACTCATGATTGGAGACAAGACAGCAAAGCTTCCTGTCCTGGTTCAGGACAATGTCCCTGCTAACATTCTGTTAGGTAATGATCTAGTGGAGTTGGGGTTGATCTCGGATGGTCTTCCCCTGACTGCTGCTGCGGTCACTAGGTCACAGGTGACACCGGGTCTGGCTGTGAGTCAGGTACCCGAGCCAAAGGCGAGGCCTAAGGCAAGAAGAAGGAAGACCAAGAAGGCCACCTCTGTGGAGGGAACACCTTCTCTTCCTGCTGTTCCGACAGCACCCATTGGGATCCATACTCCGGACGGGCTGGGTCCAGTGGAAAACCCAAACTCAACTCCTGTGGGAGAAGAGACAGAAGACTCTCCTGTGGGAGAGGTTCTCAACCCAGAGGAGCACCCCGACCTTCAATGCTTGTTAGCTGAAGGGGGACCCTCCCGGGCAGACTTCTGTAAAGGACAGAGAGAGTGCCACTCTCTCGAGGGTCTGAGGAAACAGGCCCTGTCCCAGGCACAAGGTGAAGTGCCTAGGACATTCAAGGTTTATTGGGAGGGTGAGCTCCTTGTTAGTGAGCCCACTAAGCCTGAACCTGGTGCCCGCAAGAGGTTGGTGGTACCCCAGGTTTACAGGCCCTTCCTACTGCAGTTGGCGCATGAGGTGCCCTTGGCTGGTCATCTTGGGACTAAGAAGACTAAGCAGAGGCTCTCTGCCCATTTCTACTGGCCAAGGATGGGGGTAGAAGTGGAGTCCCACTGCAGGACCTGCCCCACTTGTCAGTTGTCTGGCAAGACTGGAGGCAGGATCATTGCCCCACTGCAGCCATTACCAGTGGTTGGCACACCATTTGAGAGGGTGGGCATCGACATCGTCGGTCCCCTTGACCCTCCCACTTCAGGTGGACATCGGTTCATCCTGGTCTTGGTAGATCATGCCACCAGGTACCCTGAGGCAATACCCCTTCGGACTGTTACTGCCAAGGTGGTTGCCAGGGCTCTCCTGGGCATTTTCACCCGTGTTGGATTCCCCAAGGAGGTTGTCTCTGACAGAGGGTCCAACTTCATGTCTAGTTACATGAAAACCATGTGGAAAGAGTGCGGGGTAACTTACAAGTTCTCCACCTCTTACCACCCCCAGACCAATGGTCTGGTTGAGAGATTTAACAAAACTCTCAAGGGCATGCTAGGTGCTTTGGAAGAGCCCCTAAGGAGGAAATGGGATCTCCTCCTGCCATGCCTGCTGTTTGCTTACAGGGAGGTACCTCAAGAGGGTGTTGGTTTCAGCCCCTTTGAGTTACTCTTTGGACATCCCGTGAGGGGGCCCCTCGCCTTGATCCGAGAAGGCTTGGAAGCCACCCCTCCAGGTCCCGCCAAGCAAGTGGGGGACTATGTGTTAGGCCTCAGGCGGAGGATGACACAAATGATGGGTCAGGCAACAGCAAATCTCAAGGCCAGCCAGGAATTGAACAAGTACTGGCATGACCTTAAAGCTTCGCAAGTGGATTGGACTCCGGGACAGGAAATCCTTGTGATGGAGCCTACCAAGCCTAGAGCTTTGGCAGACAAGTGGACTGGACCCTTCAGGATCATCTCCAAGATGGGCGAAGTCAATTATCTGGTTGACATGGGAGCCTCTGGGGTAGCCCCCCAGGTATTCCATGTCAACAGGCTCAAGCCTTTCCACAGACGAGCGGAGGTCTCATGTCTCTTGCTAGCTTCAGGGCAAGAAGAGGATGAGAGTGAGCCCCTTCCTGATTTGCTGCATAGCAACCCTCAGGATGGCTCAGTGGAGGGAGTACAACTCTCTCCCGATTTGACAACGGAGCAGCAGAGGGCCTGCAGGGCTTTGCTCCAGCAGTATGCCTCTCTGTTTTCACTGACACCGGGCCTTACACCGTGGTGTAAGCACGAAATTGACACTGGTGACAGCGTGCCTGTCAAGAGCAGGAGCTATCGTATGTCAGATACCGTCAAAAACCACATCCAGGCTGAGGTCGCCAAGATGTTGGATCTGGGTGTTATTGAACCCTCAACCAGTCCCTGGTCCAGTCCAGTGGTCCTTGTCCCCAAGGCAAGTTCCCAGGCGGGTACCAAGGATTGGAGGTTCTGTGTGGACTACCGAGGAGTCAATGCCGTCACCAAAACTGACGCGCACCCATTGCCCAGGGCTGATGAGCTCGTGGACACCATAGGTGCTGCCAAATTTGTGAGCACCTTTGACCTTACCTCAGGCTATTGGCAAATAGCTCTGACGGACCATGCCAAGGAAAAGACGGCCTTCTCAACACCTGAGGGACTCTACCAGTTTAGGGTCATGCCCTTTGGGTTGAAGAATGCCCCTGCCACCTTCCAGAGATTGGTCAACCATGCGCTCAGTGGGCTGGAAGCCTTTTGTGTGGCTTACTTAGACGACATTGCCGTCTACAGTTCCACCTGGGAAGAGCATTTGACACATCTGGATAAGGTGTTGCAGGCCTTGAAAAGGGCTAACCTCACTATCAAGGCCACCAAGTGCCAGATAGCTCAGGGGAAAGTTACCTATCTTGGTCATGAGGTAGGAGGGGGTCAAATCCAACCTCTCTCCAGTAAAGTACAGGACGTACAGAACTGGGAGACTCCCACTACTCAAACCCAGGTGAGAGCCTTTTTGGGCCTCACTGGGTACTATCGCAATTTCATGGCAGACTATGGAACCATAGCTGCACCCCTGACAGCTCTAACTTCGCCCAAACAACCTAGGAAGGTTAATTGGACTGAAGACTGTCAGAGGGCCTTTGATGGCTTGAAAGAAAGTCTGTGTAGGGCACCTGTGTTGTGTGCGCCTGACTACAGCCGACCCTTTATCGTCCAGACGGATGCCTGCGACACCGGAATTGGAGCTGTCTTGTCCCAGTTAGATGACAAAGGGAGAGAACACCCTATCATATTCATCAGTAGACAACTCAAGGGTAGAGAACTTAGGTGGGCTACTGTTGAAAAGGAGTGTTTTAGCATAGTTTGGAGCCTTAGGCGTTTTAGGCCCTACCTTACGGGGTCTACCTTCAAGGTCCAAACAGATCATAAGCCCCTGAAGTGGCTTATGCAGATGAAGGGTGAGAACCCGAAATTGCTCAGGTGGTCCATTAGCCTGCAAGGGCTAGACTTCACCATAGAGCACAGACCAGGGAAGAGTCACGATAATGCGGATGGCCTTTCCAGAAGGTATGTTGACCGTCTGGATGAGGGTGTCTATCCCGTGGGAGATTAGACACCCTCCACCTCAGTCTGGGGGGGGCGACTGTGATGCTGGAAATGCATCAGAGGGACAGGGCCTCTGAATCCTTGTCCTTTTCTGCCTTTTATCGTGTGTTCTATTATGTTTTCTGCCCAGGAGTCCATTTGGGACTCCTGGCAGTGCAGCTCTCTCTTTTGGTTTGGTGAACAGACCCATGGGATACCCTTATGGCACCCATGGGTAGGGGTACAACCCTGTGCCCCTAGTGTATGTTTTTGGGCACCTGTGGGTGGCCCACAGAGCAGGGTATGGGCTGGTGGCAGCTCCATGCTGAATTAGACAGGTGCTCTGGGCGTCCTCCATTTTGGGATACCCAGGCCCTGCCATTGGGATCAGTTGATTCCTGATAGAAAACAAGATGGCCCCTGTGGCCTCTTGCTTTCTATTGCCTGTTGTCTTGTTTTTCCCAAAGTCCTGGGAAGCCCTGACTCTGTCCCTTCCCCCTGACTGGCTGTTGGGTGGAAGTTCCATATATGGTGTTGTTGTGAAGGCCCAGCTAGACTGACTGGAGCCTTCCCTTTGACTGTATGTTGTGGGTACCTCCTGTGGGTGGGACCTGGGTGAATGGAGTGTGTGACCAATATACACTTCTTGTTGTGGTTGTCTGGTTTCTGGCATGTGAGACAAAGACTGAGACAGCCCTGCCCGAAACTGGCCTGAATGCAGTGTGTAGTGTTGAATGGCTGGGTACTTGTCCCAATCCACATTCCTTGTTGTGAGTGTCTGAAAGGGAGGAGTGTGGCCTGAATGCACTGTGCGCCTGATTGGCTGACTGACTGCATGAATGCCCTTCTGTGTGATTGGCTGCTGTGTGTGTGCCAGCAGTGTGGATGAGAGACAGGATAGTATATCTGGGGACCTCTCACCACTGGAAATTGTTCAGAAGCATTCAGAAGCGGAGTCTCCACTCAAGAGTAACTGGATTTGCTGATCCTCGACGTCCAGCTGGAAGAAGAAGACTTGCTGTGGCATTTGCTTCGACGGAACTGAAGGTTGTCGAAATCGTCGAGGACTGACCCGAGAGAGGACCTGGCTAGGCGCCCTCTTCCCGTGCTCCGAGGGACCATCGAGCACCGCTGAATCTTCGCCGAAGCGCCCTGGAAGTCAGACCCTCGAAAGGCTGCCGACCCGAGACGGGACCGCCGAGGAGATCGAAGTGAAGCACCCGGACATCGACGCTGTCGAAGTCCATTGCCGTCGACCAGGGTTCGCAGGTCTGTGTAACCGCTGGAGGCCCGTCGAAGTTGTGTTGCCCCGCCGTGGGAACCACTTGACGCCGTGCCGCCGACGACCGGAGCCGTCCGCTCCTTGCCTAAGAACATTTGCCTTGAAGGACCCCCTCGTCCGCATCGTCGGCCGCTTTGTCCCGCCGGAGAAAGTCGAGGACGACCAACGCGCCGAGGAGAATCCACCGGTGGGTTTCCCGCCACCTCACGACCCCAAAGACTCGAGCGACTCGACGCCCTTGCTGGGCCACCGTCACCCACAATCTTTGCGGTCCAGAACTAGTGTCGCCGAGGTGCCCCGCACGCCTCTTCCTCGCAGGACGCCGACGTCTCGACGCCGACGAGCACCGCTCGGATCGAAGCCTGCCGCCTCATCGACGCCGTTCTACCTTGTTTGTTGTCGGACGTTCGACGCCCCGTGTCTCCCGCTTGAAAGGGAAGGCATTCAAGAAGGGCCGTCGATTCCCCGACACCGAACACCGAGTTCCTCGACGCTTCTCGACGATCCGTGACTCCTGCTTTAAAGGGGGTCATTCAAGAAGGATCTGTCGACGCCTCTTCGAAGAACTCGACTCCACCAGGTACATTGGGGGGGTAAAAACATTATAGGAGAGAAATAGACTATTGAACAATATATGGACTGGGCTGGTGTTATATCTCTTTATTTTACAGGTTGCCCAGGTGGGGGGATCTCCACACAGAACTGTGTCCAGTGGTAGGGGCCAGTATTCTGCCTATTGTTTCAACCCTCTGTTATCTCTCCTCTCTCTATTGCTGGTTTCCTTCTTATTGATCTGTGTGCCATTTTAACAGTATTGTGAATGCACTTTAATGAGGTCTAATATTAGTGGTACCACTTTAGAATTGTAGATATTTACCATTGCTGATTTTCCTGAGCACAAAGTGCGTTATTGTGATAAGTGTACATAACCCTTGAATATTAATTATATAAAGACTGTGTTTTCAGTAATACAGTGTGTGGACATTCCTTTGTGGGGGCTTGGGGATACACTGTACTTAAGAACCAGCCTGCATCACCTCCTGAGAAGCTAGGCCTTGATTGCTCGTCCATCGTTACCATATTAGAGAATCTTGGCTGGGGTCCTCTGTGCCTCCCCTCTACCATATAGAGAGCGGAAGTACAGACCCCCCTACCAGTCTTTACAGCCGCTCGGCAGAAGGTCTGAGATTTCCCTCTGCCAACAGACTTGGGGTTACTTGTGTTTTAGGCTTTCCCCTTGGCGGCCAGGTAGGTGCACCCACACATGTGAGGTACCGTTTTCATCGGGACACCTGTGGGAACGCGGGACGGTAGGCCATGTGTTGTGGGGGGCGTGTTTCGATGGGTGCGGCGAGCGAAATGTGCGGAAAAAGCGTTTTTTTCCCCACATTTCCGACTTTGCAGGGCTGTCTGGGTAAAATAATCTGGGGCGATGGGCGCAAATCACACCTCTGCGGATTCCCACGGGTGTCCTCTTTTCGAAAATGCCTGGGGTTCCCTGTTTTCCTCGGTGGCTTGGACACCCGAGGCCCATATCTGTAAGTTGCGCCGCTCGGCAGAAGGTCTGAGATTTCCCTCTGCCAACAGACTTGGGGTTACTTGTGTTTTAGGCTTTCCCCTTGGCGGCCAGGTAGGTGCACCCACACATGTGAGGTACCGTTTTCATCGGGACACCTGTGGGAACGCGGGACGGTAGGCCATGTGTTGTGGGGGGCGTGTTTCGATGGGTGTGGCGAGCGAAATGTGCGGAAAAAGCATTTTTTTCCCCACATTTCCGACTTTGCAGGGCTGTCTGGGTAAAAAAATCTGGGGCGATGGGCGCAAATCACACCTCTGCGGATTCCCACGGGTGTCCTCTTTTCGAAAATGCCTGGGGTTCCCTGTTTTCCTCGGTGGCTTGGACACCCGAGGCCCATATCTGTAAGTTGCGCCGCTCGGCAGAAGGTCTGAGATTTCCCTCTGCCAACAGACTTGGGGTTACTTGTGTTTTAGGCTTTCCCCTTGGCGGCCAGGTAGGTGCACCCACACATGTGAGGTACCGTTTTCATCGGGACACCTGTGGGAACGCGGGACGGTAGGCCATGTGTTGTGGGGGGCGTGTTTCGATGGGTGCGGCGAGCGAAATGTGCGGAAAAAGCGTTTTTTTCCCCACATTTCTGACTTTGCAGGGCTGTCTGGGTAAAAAAATCTGGGGCGATGGGCGCAAATCACACCTCTGCGGATTCCCACGGGTGTCCTCTTTTCGAAAATGCCTGGGGTTCCCTGTTTTCCTCGGTGGCTTGGACACCCGAGGCCCATATCTGTAAGTTGCGCCGCTCGGCAGAAGGTCTGAGATTTCCCTCTGCCAACAGACTTGGGGTTACTTGTGTTTTAGGCTTTCCCCTTGGCGGCCAGGTAGGTGCACCCACACATGTGAGGTACCGTTTTCATCGGGACACCTGTGGGAACGCGGGACGGTAGGCCATGTGTTGTGGGGGGCGTGTTTCAATGGGTGCGGCGAGCGAAATGTGCGGAAAAAGCGTTTTTTTCTCCACATTTCCGACTTTGCAGGGCTGTCTGGGTAAAAAAATCTGGGGCGATGGGCGCAAATCACACCTCTGCGGATTCCCACGGGTGTCCTCTTTTCGAAAATGCCTGGGGTTCCCTGTTTTCCTCAGTGGCTTGGACACCCGAGGCCCATATCTGTAAGTTGCGCCGCTCGGCAGAAGGTCTGAGATTTCCCTCTGCCAACAGACTTGGGGTTACTTGTGTTTTAGGCTTTCCCCTTGGCGGCCAGGTAGGTGCACCCACACATGTGAGGTACCGTTTTCATCGGGACACCTGTGGGAACGCGGGACGGTAGGCCATGTGTTGTGGGGGGCGTGTTTCGATGGGTGCGGCGAGTGAAATGTGCGGAAAAAGCATTTTTTTCCCCACATTTCCGACTTTGCAGGGCTGTCTGGGTAAAAAAATCTGGGGCGATGGGCGCAAATCACACCTCTGCGGATTCCCACGGGTGTCCTCTTTTCGAAAATGCCTGGGGTTCCCTGTTTTCCTCGGTGGCTTGGACACCCGAGGCCCATATCTGTAAGTTGCGCCGCTCGGCAGAAGGTCTGAGATTTCCCTCTGCCAACAGACTTGGGGTTACTTGTGTTTTAGGCTTTCCCCTTGGCGGCCAGGTAGGTGCACCCACACATGTGAGGTACCGTTTTCATCGGGACACCTGTGGGAACGCGGGACGGTAGGCCATGTCTTGTGGGGGGCGTGTTTCGATGGGTGCGGCGAGCGAAATGTGCGGAAAAAGCGTTTTTTTCCCCACATTTCCGACTTTGCAGGGCTGTCTGGGTAAAAAAATCTGGGGCGATGGGCGCAAATCACACCTCTGCGGATTCCCACGGGTGTCCTCTTTTCGAAAATGCCTGGGGTTCCCTGTTTTCCTCGGTGGCTTGGACACCCGAGGCCCATATCTGTAAGTTGCGCCGCTCGGCAGAAGGTCTGAGATTTCCCTCTGCCAACAGACTTGGGGTTACTTGTGTTTTAGGCTTTCCCCTTGGCGGCCAGGTAGGTGCACCCACACATGTGAGGTACCGTTTTCATCGGGACACCTGTGGGAACGCGGGACGGTAGGCCATGTGTTGTGGGGGGCGTGTTTCGATGGGTGCGGCGAGCGAAATGTGCGGAAAAAGCGTTTTTTTCCCCACATTTCCGACTTTGCAGGGCTGTCTGGGTAAAAAAATCTGGGGCGATGGGCGCAAATCACACCTCTGCGGATTCCCACGGGTGTCCTCTTTTCGAAAATGCCTGGGGTTCCCTGTTTTCCTCGGTGGCTTGGACACCCGAGGCCCATATCTGTAAGTTGCGCCGCTCGGCAGAAGGTCTGAGATTTCCCTCTGCCAACAGACTTGGGGTTACTTGTGTTTTAGGCTTTCCCCTTGGCGGCCAGGTAGGTGCACCCACACATGTGAGGTACCGTTTTCATCGGGACACCTGTGGGAACGCGGGACGGTAGGCCATGTGTTGTGGGGGGCGTGTTTCGATGGGTGCGGCGAGCGAAATGTGCGGAAAAAGCGTTTTTTTACCCACATTTCCGACTTTGCAGGGCTGTCTGGGTAAAAAAATCTGGGGCGATGGGCGCAAATCACACCTCTGCGGATTCCCACGGGTGTCCTCTTTTCGAAAATGCCTGGGGTTCCCTGTTTTCCTCGGTGGCTTGGACACCCGAGGCCCATATCTGTAAGTTGCGCCGCTCGGCAGAAGGTCTGAGATTTCCCTCTGCCAACAGACTTGGGGTTACTTGTGTTTTAGGCTTTCCCCTTGGCGGCCAGGTAGGTGCACCCACACATGTGAGGTACCGTTTTCATCGGGACACCTGTGGGAACGCGGGACGGTAGGCCATGTGTTGTGGGGGGCGTATTTCGATGGGTGCGGCGAGCGAAATGTGCGGAAAAAGCGTTTTTTTCCCCACATTTCCGACTTTGCAGGGCTGTCTGGGTAAAAAAATCTGGGGCGATGGGCGCAAACCACACCTCTGCGGATTCCCACGGGTGTCCTCTTTTCGAAAATGCCTGGGGTTCCCTGTTTTCCTCGGTGGCTTGGACACCCGAGGCCCATATCTGTAAGTTGCGCCGCTCGGCAGAAGGTCTGAGATTTCCCTCTGCCAACAGACTTGGGGTTACTTGTGTTTTAGGCTTTCCCCTTGGCGGCCAGGTAGGTGCACCCACACATG
This sequence comes from Ambystoma mexicanum, assembly GCF_040938575.1. Lineage (NCBI taxonomy): Eukaryota > Metazoa > Chordata > Amphibia > Caudata > Ambystomatidae > Ambystoma > Ambystoma mexicanum. The sequence continues at coordinate 1,370,257,151 of NC_090933.1, read as the reverse complement.
TGAGGTACCGTTTTCATCGGGACACCTGTGGGAACGCGGGACGGTAGGCCATGTGTTGTGGGGGGCGTGTTTCGATGGGTGCGGCGAGCGAAATGTGCGGAAAAAGCGTTTTTTTCCCCACATTTCCGACTTTGCAGGGCTGTCTGGGTAAAAAAATCTGGGGCGATGGGCGCAAATCACACCTCTGCGGATTCCCACGGGTGTCCTCTTTTCGAAAATGCCTGGGGTTCCCTGTTTTCCTCGGTGGCTTGGACACCCAAGGCCCATATCTGTAAGTTGCGCCGCTCGGCAGAAGGTCTGAGATTTCCCTCTGCCAACAGACTTGGGGTTACTTGTGTTTTAGGCTTTCCCCTTGGCGGCCAGGTAGGTGCACCCACACATGTGAGGTACCGTTTTCATCGGGACACCTGTGGGAACGCGGGACGGTAGGCCATGTGTTGTGGGGGGCGTGTTTCGATGGGTGCGGCGAGCGAAATGTGCGGAAAAAGCGTTTTTTTCCCCACATTTCCGACTTTGCAGGGCTGTCTGGGTAAAAAAATCTGGGGCGATGGGCGCAAATCACACCTCTGCGGATTCCCACGGGTGTACTCTTTTCGAAAATGCCTGGGGTTCCCTGTTTTCCTCGGTGGCTTGGACACCCGAGGCCCATATCTGTAAGTTGCGCCGCTCGGCAGAAGGTCTGAGATTTCCCTCTGCCAACAGACTTGGGGTTACTTGTGTTTTAGGCTTTCCCCTTGGCGGCCAGGTAGGTGCACCCATACATGTGAGGTACCGTTTTCATCGGGACACCTGTGGGAACGCGGGACGGTAGGCCATGTGTTGTGGGGGGCGTGTTTCGATGGGTGCGGCGAGCGAAATGTGCGGAAAAAGCGTTTTTTTCCCCACATTTCTGACTTTGCAGGGCTGTCTGGGTAAAAAAATCTGGGGCGATGGGCGCAAATCACACCTCTGCGGATTCCCACGGGTGTCCTCTTTTCGAAAATGCCTGGGGTTCCCTGTTTTCCTCGGTGGCTTGGACACCCGAGGCCCATATCTGTAAGTTGCGCCGCTCGGCAGAAGGTCTGAGATTTCCCTCTGCCAACAGACTTGGGGTTACTTGTGTTTTAGGCTTTCCCCTTGGCGGCCAGGTAGGTGCACCCACACATGTGAGGTACCGTTTTCATCGGGACACCTGTGGGAACGCGGGACGGTAGGCCATGTGTTGTGGGGGGCGTGTTTCGATGGGAGCGGCGAGCGAAATGTGCGGAAAAAGCGTTTTTTTCCCCACATTTCCGACTTTGCAGGGCTGTCTGGGTAAAAAAATCTGGGGCGATGGGCGCAAATCACACCTCTGCGGATTCCCACGGGTGTCCTCTTTTCGAAAATGCCTGGGGTTCCCTGTTTTCCTCGGTGGCTTGGACACCCGAGGCCCATATCTGTAATTTGCACCGCTCGGCAGAAGGTCTGAGATTTCCCTCTGCCAACAGACTTGGGGTTACTTGTGTTTTAGGCTTTCTCCTTGGCGGCCAGGTAGGTGCACCCACACATGTGAGGTGCCGTTTTCATCGGGACACCTGTGGGAACGCGGGACGGTAGGCCATGTGTTGTGGGGGGCGTGTTTCGATGGGTGCGGTGAGCGAAATGTGCGGAAAAAGCGTTTTTTTCCCCACATTTCCGACTTTGCAGGGCTGTCTGGGTAAAAAAATCTGGGGCGATGGGCGCAAATCACACCTCTGCGGATTCCCACGGGTGTCCTCTTTTCGAAAATGCCTGGGGTTCCCTGTTTTCCTCGGTGGCTTGGACACCCGAGGCCCATATCTGTAAGTTGCGCCGCTCGGCAGAAGGTCTGAGATTTCCCTCTGCCAACAGACTTGGGGTTACTTGTGTTTTAGGCTTTCCCCTTGGCGGCCAGGTAGGTGCACCCACACATGTGAGGTACCGTTTTCATCGGGACACCTGTGGGAACGCGGGACAGTAGGCCATGTGTTGTGGGGGGCGTGTTTCGATGGGTGCGGCGAGCGAAATGTGCGGAAAAAGCGTTTTTTTCCCCACATTTCCGACTTTGCAGGGCTGTCTGGGTAAAAAAATCTGGGGCGATGGGCGCAAATCACACCTCTGCGGATTCCCACGGGTGTCCTCTTTTCGAAAATGCCTGGGGTTCCCTGTTTTCCTCGGTGGCTTGGACACCCGAGGCCCATATCTGTAAGTTGCGCCGCTCGGCAGAAGGTCTGAGATTTCCCTCTGCCAACAGACTTGGGGTTACTTGTGTTTTAGGCTTTCCCCTTGGCGGCCAGGTAGGTGCACCCACAAATGTGAGGTACCGTTTTCATCGGGACACCTGTGGGAACGCGGGACGGTAGGCCATGTGTTGTGGGGGGGCGTGTTTCGATGGGTGCGGCGAGCGAAATGTGCGGAAAAAGCGTTTTTTCCCCCACATTTCCGACTTTGCAGGGCTGTCTGGGTAAAAAAATCTGGGGCGATGGGCGCAAATCACACCTCTGCGGATTCCCACGGGTGTCCTCTTTTCGAAAATGCCTGGGGTTCACTGTTTTCCTCGGTGGCTTGGACACCCGAGGCCCATATCTGTAAGTTGCGCCGCTCGGCAGAAGGTCTGAGATTTCCCTCTGCCAACAGACTTGGGGTTACTTGTGTTTTAGGCTTTCTCCTTGGCGGCCAGGTAGGTGCACCCACACATGTGAGGTACCGTTTTCATCGGGACACCTGTGGGAACGCGGGACGGTAGGCCATGTGTTGTTGGGGGCGTGTTTCGATGGGTGCGGCGAGCGAAATGTACGGAAAAAGCGTTTTTTTCCCCACATTTCCGACTTTGCAGGGCTGTCTGGGTAAAAAAATCTGGGGCGATGGGCGCAAATCACACCTCTGCGGATTCCCACGGGTGTCCTCTTTTCGAAAATGCCTGGGGTTCCCTGTTTTCCTCGGTGGCTTGGACACCCGAGGCCCATATCTGTAAGTTGCGCCGCTCGGCAGAAGGTCTGAGATTTCCCTCTGCCAACAGACTTGGGGTTACTTGTGTTTTAGGCTTTCCCCTTGGCGGCCAGGTAGGTGCACCCACACATGTGAGGTACCGTTTTCATCGGGACACCTGTGGGAACGCGGGACGGTAGGCCATGTGTTGTGGGGGGCGTATTTCGATGGGTGCGGCGAGCGAAATGTGCGGAAAAAGCGTTTTTTTCCCCACATTTCCGACTTTGCAGGGCTGTCTGGGTAAAAAAATCTGGGGCGATGGGCGCAAACCACACCTCTGCGGATTCCCACGGGTGTCCTCTTTTCGAAAATGCCTGGGGTTCCCTGTTTTCCTCGGTGGCTTGGACACCCGAGGCCCATATCTGTAAGTTGCGCCGCTCGGCAGAAGGTCTGAGATTTCCCTCTGCCAACAGACTTGGGGTTACTTGTGTTTTAGGCTTTCCCCTTGGCGGCCAGGTAGGTGCACCCACACATGTGAGGTACCGTTTTCATCGGGACACCTGTGGGAACGCGGGACGGTAGGCCATGTGTTGTGGGGGGCGTGTTTCGATGGGTGCGGCGAGCGAAATGTGCGGAAAAAGCGTTTTTTTCCCCACATTTCCGACTTTGCAGGGCTGTCTGGGTAAAAAAATCTGGGGCGATGGGCGCAAATCACACCTCTGCGGATTCCCACGGGTGTCCTCTTTTCGAAAATGCCTGGGGTTCCCTGTTTTCCTCGGTGGCTTGGACACCCAAGGCCCATATCTGTAAGTTGCGCCGCTCGGCAGAAGGTCTGAGATTTCCCTCTGCCAACAGACTTGGGGTTACTTGTGTTTTAGGCTTTCCCCTTGGCGGCCAGGTAGGTGCACCCACACATGTGAGGTACCGTTTTCATCGGGACACCTGTGGGAACGCGGGACGGTAGGCCATGTGTTGTGGGGGGCGTGTTTCGATGGGTGCGGCGAGCGAAATGTGCGGAAAAAGCGTTTTTTTCCCCACATTTCCGACTTTGCAGGGCTGTCTGGGTAAAAAAATCTGGGGCGATGGGCGCAAATCACACCTCTGCGGATTCCCACGGGTGTCCTCTTTTCGAAAATGCCTGGGGTTCCCTGTTTTCCTCGGTGGCTTGGACACCCGAGGCCCATATCTGTAAGTTGCGCCGCTCGGCAGAAGGTCTGAGATTTCCCTCTGCCAACAGACTTGGGGTTACTTGTGTTTTAGGCTTTCCCCTTGGCGGCCAGGTAGGTGCACCCACACATGTGAGGTACCGTTTTCATCGGGACACCTGTGGGAACGCGGGACGGTAGGCCATGTGTTGTGGGGGGCGTGTTTCGATGGGTGCGGCGAGCGAAATGTGCGGAAAAAGCGTTTTTTTCCCCACATTTCTGACTTTGCAGGGCTGTCTGGGTAAAAAAATCTGGGGCGATGGGCGCAAATCACACCTCTGCGGATTCCCACGGGTGTCCTCTTTTCGAAAATGCCTGGGGTTCCCTGTTTTCCTCGGTGGCTTGGACACCCGAGGCCCATATCTGTAAGTTGCGCCGCTCGGCAGAAGGTCTGAGATTTCCCTCTGCCAACAGACTTGGGGTTACTTGTGTTTTAGGCTTTCCCCTTGGCGGCCAGGTAGGTGCACCCACACATGTGAGGTACCGTTTTCATCGGGACACCTGTGGGAACGCGGGACGGTAGGCCATGTGTTGTGGGGGGCGTGTTTCGATGGGAGCGGCGAGCGAAATGTGCGGAAAAAGCGTTTTTTTCCCCACATTTCCGACTTTGCAGGGCTGTCTGGGTAAAAAAATCTGGGGCGATGGGCGCAAATCACACCTCTGCGGATTCCCACGGGTGTCCTCTTTTCGAAAATGCCTGGGGTTCCCTGTTTTCCTCGGTGGCTTGGACACCCGAGGCCCATATCTGTAATTTGCACCGCTCGGCAGAAGGTCTGAGATTTCCCTCTGCCAACAGACTTGGGGTTACTTGTGTTTTAGGCTTTCTCCTTGGCGGCCAGGTAGGTGCACCCACACATGTGAGGTGCCGTTTTCATCGGGACACCTGTGGGAACGCGGGACGGTAGGCCATGTGTTGTGGGGGGCGTGTTTCGATGGGTGCGGTGAGCGAAATGTGCGGAAAAAGCGTTTTTTTCCCCACATTTCCGACTTTGCAGGGCTGTCTGGGTAAAAAAATCTGGGGCGATGGGCGCAAATCACACCTCTGCGGATTCCCACGGGTGTCCTCTTTTCGAAAATGCCTGGGGTTCCCTGTTTTCCTCGGTGGCTTGGACACCCGAGGCCCATATCTGTAAGTTGCGCCGCTCGGCAGAAGGTCTGAGATTTCCCTCTGCCAACAGACTTGGGGTTACTTGTGTTTTAGGCTTTCCCCTTGGCGGCCAGGTAGGTGCACCCACACATGTGAGGTACCGTTTTCATCGGGACACCTGTGGGAACGCGGGACAGTAGGCCATGTGTTGTGGGGGGCGTGTTTCGATGGGTGCGGCGAGCGAAATGTGCGGAAAAAGCGTTTTTTTCCCCACATTTCCGACTTTGCAGGGCTGTCTGGGTAAAAAAATCTGGGGCGATGGGCGCAAATCACACCTCTGCGGATTCCCACGGGTGTCCTCTTTTCGAAAATGCCTGGGGTTCCCTGTTTTCCTCGGTGGCTTGGACACCCGAGGCCCATATCTGTAAGTTGCGCCGCTCGGCAGAAGGTCTGAGATTTCCCTCTGCCAACAGACTTGGGGTTACTTGTGTTTTAGGCTTTCCCCTTGGCGGCCAGGTAGGTGCACCCACAAATGTGAGGTACCGTTTTCATCGGGACACCTGTGGGAACGCGGGACGGTAGGCCATGTGTTGTGGGGGGGCGTGTTTCGATGGGTGCGGCGAGCGAAATGTGCGGAAAAAGCGTTTTTTCCCCCACATTTCCGACTTTGCAGGGCTGTCTGGGTAAAAAAATCTGGGGCGATGGGCGCAAATCACACCTCTGCGGATTCCCACGGGTGTCCTCTTTTCGAAAATGCCTGGGGTTCACTGTTTTCCTCGGTGGCTTGGACACCCGAGGCCCATATCTGTAAGTTGCGCCGCTCGGCAGAAGGTCTGAGATTTCCCTCTGCCAACAGACTTGGGGTTACTTGTGTTTTAGGCTTTCTCCTTGGCGGCCAGGTAGGTGCACCCACACATGTGAGGTACCGTTTTCATCGGGACACCTGTGGGAACGCGGGACGGTAGGCCATGTGTTGTTGGGGGCGTGTTTCGATGGGTGCGGCGAGCGAAATGTACGGAAAAAGCGTTTTTTTCCCCACATTTCCGACTTTGCAGGGCTGTCTGGGTAAAAAAATCTGGGGCGATGGGCGCAAATCACACCTCTGCGGATTCCCACGGGTGTCCTCTTTTCGAAAATGCCTGGGGTTCCCTGTTTTCCTCGGTGGCTTGGACACCCGAGGCCCATATCTGTAAGTTGCGCCGCTCGGCAGAAGGTCTGAGATTTCCCTCTGCCAACAGACTTGGGGTTACTTGTGTTTTAGGCTTTCCCCTTGGCGGCCAGGTAGGTGCACCCACACATGTGAGGTACCGTTTTCATCGGGACACCTGTGGGAACGCGGGACGGTAGGCCATGTGTTGTGGGGGGCGTATTTCGATGGGTGCGGCGAGCGAAATGTGCGGAAAAAGCGTTTTTTTCCCCACATTTCCGACTTTGCAGGGCTGTCTGGGTAAAAAAATCTGGGGCGATGGGCGCAAACCACACCTCTGCGGATTCCCACGGGTGTCCTCTTTTCGAAAATGCCTGGGGTTCCCTGTTTTCCTCGGTGGCTTGGACACCCGAGGCCCATATCTGTAAGTTGCGCCGCTCGGCAGAAGGTCTGAGATTTCCCTCTGCCAACAGACTTGGGGTTACTTGTGTTTTAGGCTTTCCCCTTGGCGGCCAGGTAGGTGCACCCACACATGTGAGGTACCGTTTTCATCGGGACACCTGTGGGAACGCGGGACGGTAGGCCATGTGTTGTGGGGGGCGTGTTTCGATGGGTGCGGCGAGCGAAATGTGCGGAAAAAGCGTTTTTTTCCCCACATTTCCGACTTTGCAGGGCTGTCTGGGTAAAAAAATCTGGGGCGATGGGCGCAAATCACACCTCTGCGGATTCCCACGGGTGTCCTCTTTTCGAAAATGCCTGGGGTTCCCTGTTTTCCTCGGTGGCTTGGACACCCAAGGCCCATATCTGTAAGTTGCGCCGCTCGGCAGAAGGTCTGAGATTTCCCTCTGCCAACAGACTTGGGGTTACTTGTGTTTTAGGCTTTCCCCTTGGCGGCCAGGTAGGTGCACCCACACATGTGAGGTACCGTTTTCATCGGGACACCTGTGGGAACGCGGGACGGTAGGCCATGTGTTGTGGGGGGCGTGTTTCGATGGGTGCGGCGAGCGAAATGTGCGGAAAAAGCGTTTTTTTCCCCACATTTCCGACTTTGCAGGGCTGTCTGGGTAAAAAAATCTGGGGCGATGGGCGCAAATCACACCTCTGCGGATTCCCACGGGTGTCCTCTTTTCGAAAATGCCTGGGGTTCCCTGTTTTCCTCGGTGGCTTGGACACCCGAGGCCCATATCTGTAAGTTGCGCCGCTCGGCAGAAGGTCTGAGATTTCCCTCTGCCAACAGACTTGGGGTTACTTGTGTTTTAGGCTTTCCCCTTGGCGGCCAGGTAGGTGCACCCACACATGTGAGGTACCGTTTTCATCGGGACACCTGTGGGAACGCGGGACGGTAGGCCATGTGTTGTGGGGGGCGTGTTTCGATGGGTGCGGCGAGCGAAATGTGCGGAAAAAGCGTTTTTTTCCCCACATTTCTGACTTTGCAGGGCTGTCTGGGTAAAAAAATCTGGGGCGATGGGCGCAAATCACACCTCTGCGGATTCCCACGGGTGTCCTCTTTTCGAAAATGCCTGGGGTTCCCTGTTTTCCTCGGTGGCTTGGACACCCGAGGCCCATATCTGTAAGTTGCGCCGCTCGGCAGAAGGTCTGAGATTTCCCTCTGCCAACAGACTTGGGGTTACTTGTGTTTTAGGCTTTCCCCTTGGCGGCCAGGTAGGTGCACCCACACATGTGAGGTACCGTTTTCATCGGGACACCTGTGGGAACGCGGGACGGTAGGCCATGTGTTGTGGGGGGCGTGTTTCGATGGGAGCGGCGAGCGAAATGTGCGGAAAAAGCGTTTTTTTCCCCACATTTCCGACTTTGCAGGGCTGTCTGGGTAAAAAAATCTGGGGCGATGGGCGCAAATCACACCTCTGCGGATTCCCACGGGTGTCCTCTTTTCGAAAATGCCTGGGGTTCCCTGTTTTCCTCGGTGGCTTGGACACCCGAGGCCCATATCTGTAAGTTGCGCCGCTCGGCAGAAGGTCTGAGATTTCCCTCTGCCAACAGACTTGGGGTTACTTGTGTTTTAGGCTTTCCCCTTGGCGGCCAGGTAGGTGCACCCACACATGTGAGGTACCGTTTTCATCGGGACACCTGTGGGAACGCGGGACGGTAGGCCATGTGTTGTGGGGGGCGTGTTTCGATGGGTGCGGCGAGCGAAATGTGCGGAAAAAGCGTTTTTTCCCCCACATTTCCGACTTTGCAGGGCTGTCTGGGTAAAGAAATCTGGGGCGATGGGCGCAAATCACACCTCTGCGGATTCCCACGGGTGTCCTCTTTTCGAAAATGCCTGGGGTTCACTGTTTTCCTCGGTGGCTTGGACACCCGAGGCCCATATCTGTAAGTTGCGCCGCTCGGCAGAAGGTCTGAGATTTCCCTCTGCCAACAGACTTGGGGTTACTTGTGTTTTAGGCTTTCTCCTTGGCGGCCAGGTAGGTGCACCCACACATGTGAGGTACCGTTTTCATCGGGACACCTGTGGGAACGCGGGACGGTAGGCCATGTGTTGTGGGGGGCGTGTTTCGATGGGTGCGGCGAGCGAAATGTACGGAAAAAGCGTTTTTTTCCCCACATTTCCGACTTTGCAGGGCTGTCTGGGTAAAAAAATCTGGGGCGATGGGCGCAAATCACACCTCTGCGGATTCCCACGGGTGTCCTCTTTTCGAAAATGCCTGGGGTTCCCTGTTTTCCTCGGTGGCTTGGACACCCGAGGCCCATATCTGTAAGTTGCGCCGCTCGGCAGAAGGTCTGAGATTTCCCTCTGCCAACAGACTTGGGGTTACTTGTGTTTTAGGCTTTCCCCTTGGCGGCCAGGTAGGTGCACCCACACATGTGAGGTACCGTTTTCATCGGGACACCTGTGGGAACGCGGGACGGTAGGCCATGTGTTGTGGGGGGCGTGTTTCGATGGGTGCGGCGAGCGAAATGTGCGGAAAAAGCGTTTTTTTCCCCACATTTCCGACTTTGCAGGGCTGTCTGGGTAAAAAAATCTGGGGCGATGGGCGCAAATCACACCTCTGCGGATTCCCACGGGTGTCCTCTTTTCGAAAATGCCTGGGGTTCCCTGTTTTCCTCGGTGGCTTGGACACCCGAGGCTCATATCTGTAAGTTGCGCCGCTCGGCAGAAGGTCTGAGATTTCCCTCTGCCAACAGACTTGGGGTTACTTGTGTTTTAGGCTTTCCCCTTGGCGGCCAGGTAGGTGCACCCACACATGTGAGGTACCGTTTTCATCGGGACACCTGTGGGAACGCGGGACAGTAGGCCATGTGTTGTGGGGGGCGTGTTTCGATGGGTGCGGCGAGCCAAATGTGCGGAAAAAGCGTTTTTTTCCCCACATTTCCGACTTTGCAGGGCTGTCTGGGTAAAAAAATCTGGGGCAATGGGCGCAAATCACACCTCTGCGGATTCCCACGGGTGTCCTCTTTTCGAAAATGCCTGGGGTTCCCTGTTTTCCTCGGTGGCTTGGACACCCGAGGCCCATATCTGTAAGTTGCGCCGCTCGGCAGAAGGTCTGAGATTTCCCTCTGCCAACAGACTTGGGGTTACTTGTGTTTTAGGCTTTCTCCTTGGCGGCCAGGTAGGTGCACCCACACATGTGAGGTACCGTTTTCATCGGGACACCTGTGGGAACGCGGGACGGTAGGCCATGTGTTGTGGGGGGCGTGTTTCGATGGGTGCGGCGAGCGAAATGTGCGGAAAAAGCGTTTTTTCCCCCACATTTCCGACTTTGCAGGGCTGTCTGGGTAAAAAAATCTGGGGCGATGAGCGCAAATCACACCTCTGCGGATTCCCACGGGTGTCCTCTTTTCGAAAATGCCTGGGGTTCCCTGTTTTCCTCGGTGGCTTGGACACCCGAGGCCCATATCTGTATGATGTGATTGAGTGACATTTCCGGTGTGAAAACAGACTTGGGGTTACTTGTGTTTTAGGCTTTCCCCTTGGCGGCCAGGTAGGTGCACCCACACATGTGAGGTACCGTTTTCATCGGGAAACCTGTGGGAACGCGGGACGGTAGGCCATGTGTTGTGGGGGGCGTGTTTCGATGGGTGCGGCGAGCGAAATGTGCGGAAAAAGCGTTTTTTTCGCCACATTTCCGACTTTGCAGGGCTGTCTGGGTAAAAAAATCTGGGGCGATGGGCGCAAATCACACCTCTGCGGATTCCCACGGGTGTCCTCTTTTCGAAAATGCATGGGGTTCCCTGTTTTCCTCGGTGGCTTGGACACCCGAGGCCCATATCTGTAAGTTGCGCCGCTCGGCAGAATGTCTGAGATTTCCCTCTGCCAACAGACTTGGGGTTACTTGTGTTTTAGGCTTTCCCCTTGGTGGCCAGGTAGGTGCACCCACACATGTGAGGTACCGTTTTCATCGGGACACCTGTGGGAACGCGGGACGGTAGGCCATGTGTTGTGGGGGGCGTGTTTCGATGGGTGCGGCGAGCGAAATGTACGGAAAAAGCGTTTTTTTCGCCACATTTCCGACTTTGCAGGGCTGTCTGGGTAAAAAAATCTGGGGCGATGGGCGCAAATCACACCTCTGCGGATTCCCACGGGTGTCCTCTTTTCGAAATCGCCTGGGGTTCCCTGTTTTCCTCGGTGGCTTGGACACCCGAGGCCCATATCTGTATGATGTGATTGAGTGACATTTCCGGTGTGAAAACAGACTTGGGGTTACTTGTGTTTTAGGCTTTCCCCTTGGCGGCCAGGTAGGTGCACCCACACATGTGAGGTACCGTTTTCATCGGGACACCTGTGGGATTGCGGGACGGTAGGCTATGTGTTGTGGGGGGCGTGTTTCGATGGGTGCGGCGAGCGAAATGTGCGGGAAAAGCGTTTTTTTCGCCACTTTTCCGACTTTGCAGGGCTGTCTGGGTAAAAAAATCTGGGGCGATGGGCGCAAATCACACCTCTGCGGATTCCCACGGTTGTCCTCTTTTCGAAAATGCCTGGGGTTCCCTGTTTTCCTCGGTGGCTTGGACACCCGAGGCCCATATCTGTATGATGTGAGAGTGTGACATTTCCGGTGTGAAAACAGACTTGGGGTTACTTGTGTTTTAGGCTTTCCCCTTGGCGGCCAGGTACACCGGGACACCTGTGGGAACGCGGGACGGTAGGCCATGTGTTGTGGGGGGCGTGTTTCGATGGGTGCGGCAAGCGAAATGTGCGGAAAAAGCGTTTTTTTCCCCACATTTCCGACTTTGCAGGGCTGTCCGGGTAAAAAAATCTGGGGCGATGGGCGCAAATCACACCTCTGCGGATTCCCACGGGTGTCCTCTTTTCGAAAATGCATGGGGTTCCCTGTTTTCCTCGGTGGCTTGGACACCCGAGGCCCATATCTGTATGATGTGAGAGTGTGACATTTCCGGTGTGAAAACAGACTTGGGGTTACTTGTGTTTTAGGCTTTCCCCTTGCCGGCCAGGTAGGTGCACCCACACATGTGAGGTACCGTTTTCATCGGGACACCTGTGGGAACGCGGGACGGTAGGCCATGTGTTGTGGGGGGCGTGTTTCGATGGGTGCGGCGAGCGAAATGTGCGGAAAAAGCGTTTTTTTCCCCACATTTCCGACTTTGCAGGGCTGTCTGGGTAAAAAAATCTGGGGCGATGGGCGCAAATCACACCTCTGCGGGTGTCCTCTTTTCGAAAATGCCTGGGGTTCCCTGTTTTCATCGGGACGCCTGTGGGAACGCGGGACGGTAGGCCATGTGTTGTGTTTGTGTGGTTTTCATAACGTTTTGACCCATTTGCTGGAGCCCTTTGTCTCACAACCCTTTCTTTTCCCAAATGTGACCTACATTTAGTCGCTGCTTTAGCCACCATACACTTTTGTAACCTGCACAAGTCACCTACCCTTGAAAAGGTCTGCCTGTGCTCTTTCAAAAAATGTATGGCTGCCGTTCCTCACCACATTGGTTTTCCCAATTTACACATGCTAAGTGCGTCTGGTCAGGCCGTGAGCGTAAAACTCCTGTGTACCATGGCTCAGTGTTTGGCTTGTGGTATTGCTTGTTTTGTACAAACACTACAAAAATGGTATGCTCTCCTAACTGCAAGAGTCGGGGGAATGTAGCGGAGCATTGCTTTTCTCAGAATTCATAGAAGCCATTGCCGTACCAAGCCAACCATGTCCAACACATACCTTTTTTTTCAGTCATTTTCCCGCTTTTCCCCCATTCGATGGCAGTTTCCCCTACCTAGTTGTTGCCTGACCTATACAAATCACCCCTTCCTAAACTTGGAATTTTGTCTACTTTTCAGAAATATATGCCTTTCTGTCCTCCAATTTGGCTTTCCTGCCCTTTTCTTCCATTCCGTCCATGCATGTCCAATTGGTAAAAATGGCAAAAATCGCCTACCTCTCACAAAACGGTTGATAACCCCATCAAAATAATTTTTTACCATTTCCACTCAACCTGTTCCTGAAAGCCAACACATTGGGGAACTCAGCACAGCAAACCATTTGTTTCTAGCTCTTACAAGGAAAAAACCACAGGCTTCTTTGTACATCATTTTATTGGCATTTTTTGAAAAAACCCAACATTTTCGCACTTTTTCCTTATTTTCTCTCCCCCCCCTACAGCAACCTGGGATTCCTGGGTGTCGTTACGACCGCCTACATGTGGGAAAAAAAGGAGCCAAATTTGGCCGAGATATCTCATGTAACAAAAAAGTTACAAGCCATTGAATGGCCACATACCAAAATCACCAAAAAAGGCTCTGGCACTGGGGAGAAATACCCATGGCACTTAAAGGGTTAATAGCATTTAAGAAAAGTCAAAACATCAGAAACATGCTGATTAGGAACGATATATCGGTAAAACAGATGATAGCTCCTAGACAAACTACACTGTGGGGTCTCCCACCCATTAAAGGACATTTCCCATGTGGACAATGCATTATGTGTGCCTATACAAAAGAAACCAAACAGGTCTTACTGAATCCGACTATGATGTGGTCTCTTGATGATATGACGAATTGTAACACGGAAAATGTTATTTATCTAATCACATGCCCATGTGGATTGCAATATATTGGGAAAACAAATAGAAAGTGTCGGACACGGATGGTGGAACATCGTAGCTGTATAAAGAATCAGATTCTTACAGCACCCTTGGTAAAACATTTTACGCAAATGAAGCATACACATGAGGATTTGAGATGGGTAATTTTGAAGAAAGTGGTAGGCAAGAACAAATTTGAAACAGATAGGAAATTGTTACTGTTCGAACAGAAAATGATATTTAAGTGTCAAAGCCACATTGTGGGTCTAAATGAAGAGATTGAGTGGCAACATACACACGAGTAAAGTTCCTCTGTTGGGTAAATTTGTATGGTCATATATTTGATGTAATGTGTATTGCCATGTTTTTACTTATGTGCAAGATAAATATTTGGGTGTTATCTGTAATCCCACATGCAATCCAGCGTCATTATGGTTGCCTATCGTTATGTATCCTGATTCACTTGACTTTAGAGGCAGTGTGATTTTGGTAGATACTTTGTAATCTGGCCTGTTTATATTTATTTTAAAAATGTTACATATGTTTTTCACTTATTTTTTAGTGTTGTATCTGATGTGAGGATGGTACTCGTTTTGACAAGTTATTTCAATTGAGGCATAGTGGGCCTTCCTTCACATGTACGGCATTCTAGCTTATTTTTCATTTGTATAGCACTCCCAGTGTTGTTTTTTAGGTACCTTGTGTCAATTGTAATAGCCGTAGGTCCTGAGCACATTAGTCCTTTTGTTGTGTTCTTTTCCTTCGGCACTGCCTCCGTAGTCCTTTCTCGATGTCACGCTACTCACTTCCGGGTTGAACGCGAGATTAGATAATCACAGTATAACGTGGGTTACATTGACACGGCAGACACGGCTGCTCCGGAATATATTTTTCGTTACGCGTGTCAGAGGTATGTCTTTAAAGGGGCATTGAGTCTCATGTGGGACTATTTGATGAGCGTTGTTTAGCTAGGCCGTGTCAAAAATAATTGAATACAGTGATACAGTGTGGTTTCATTTCAACAGAGGCTATTTCGCTTCGTTCTCCGCACAGGTCCCTACCGTTGGATACCGAATTACAGTGATTTTTGATCCATTTTCTGAGAGGAACAGGATAGATATTGACATCGTACGTATTAAATAGGAGTTGTGATGTGTTGTTTTTGACCACGGTGGATGTACCGCACTATACACTAGAGATCATGGTTTCTTAAATTTAACAATCTATGGCGGTGTCATACTTAGACGAAACCAACGGGGGTGTTTGGGCACATGTCAGCCATGGAATATTATCACTGTGTGGTGGTGGTGCACTCTGGTGCAGCAATAAGGGCTGCTTGGTGATAAACTGGTGTTTTTCATGGTAGAGGGAGAAACGTCTTGGTGGTCTGACTGTGATGAACTGTATGTGTTGTTTGGTTTGAACTTTAAAATGGGCCTTCAGCTACTAGGAGCTATCGAATAATCAAGACTCACCCTGTTGGAGTCTTCGGCCAAATTGTGGTGTTGTTACACCGGCGCTACCGGTACCAATTGAAGAGGTATGTAGCTTGATATTGGGGACAGGTTGAGTGTAATCATGTCCTAATTTTATCAGTGCTTTGTGATTTATTAAACAAACTGCACTGTTGCATGGAATTTGTTTCTGAGCTTGTCTGACTGGTATATATGGATGGTGACTGCCCCATTTGTTTGTTTCCTGATTTAGGAAATGCGTGAGAACCCATAATTGTGACCTTGGATTGCATGGTGGAAAATTTGAAATTGAAATATTCCCCTGAAGAAAGTTCATGCATTTGAGCAACCTGGAACTGAAACATGTCGGGATTTGTTTGTACCTGAGTCATTATACTCAGTTTTTGGAAAATTGTTAAATCCATTTATTGTCTGTTTGTGTAATTTTTTCATCGTTTTATGTGGATATATGGATGTGTAATTTTGTAATTTGTATTGTTTTTTATTACCATGCTGTGTGAGGTTGGGTTTGACTCATACCATACACTTTTAGAAGTGTTTTTATATTTGTGAATTAATGATTAAAAAATGATTAAAAATCCAAACACTTTTTTACAACAGAAACAACGAGTACCGGGTCTATCTTTTCAGGACTGAAGGTACCAGCATTGTGGGGTACACACCAACACATATGCACCAGATCAGTAAAATGTTATATGTTGTAATAGTCTCCTTTAAATATTAATATATCTAGGTCATCCCCTGACCGTGTGAGAACGTTTTGAAGAGGGGTCTGTTTTCGCCTTATAGGAAGTGGTGAGTTTACTCAAGACCAGCTTGTTCTTGTTATGGTCCCCACAAGGCAGAGGGTCTTGCAGGACAAATGGATAGGACTCTTCAAAGTTGTGGGTAAACTTGGAGAGGTGAACTATCTGGTGGACTTGGGCAATCCCAAGGAGGCTCCGACAGTCTTCCACACCAAGCGTTTGAAGGCTTATGTCTCTAGACCTGAGATAGGAGATTAGCTTCTAGCTTCAGATCAGAAGGAGAGTGAACCTCTGTCTGACCTCCTCAGAGGCTTACTTTTAGATGAGCAAGTGGAGTTAATCTCTGTTAGGGAGAATTCTCTGTTTAGGCTGAATTTCCCTACCTAGTGAGTCCCCCAGCAGCTTTGCTGGATTTCTGGGGTTTCTTTTTTTCTCCTGCCAAGAGTGAGACTCTTTTACCCTCACTCTTGGGCATGTTTGAAGTGTGTTTTCTTGGTTAAACCTTGTGTTGAATGGGCTATGGGGTCTTTTACTCCATAGGGCCTCATGTATTTTTGTGATGTGGGTTACACCGCACCCTCTGTGCAGTAACCCAGGGGTGTCCTAGGGACTCCCCAACATAGACTCCATACCCTGGGACTGACTACTGTCTCCCAGGGCATGTAAAGTCACCCAAGACTTTACTAGTCTTAAATCCTGAACAGAACCAGTACAAACCATCATATTGTGGATGTACTGGCTGGGGCAATTCGATTGCCCCAGGGTCTGTTAGTCGAGGGGACACGTCTCCGTCCCCCCTGATCGAGTTTTGGCTGGTGGCAGTGGAAACTACTTTTTATATTCAACCGCGAATATTTTCCTATGGGATTTCCCATTGTTTTAGGCTAACACATTTAATTATTTATTTACGGTAGCCTCAAACATACCGCCGGTTTATATATTTATTATTATAACTCCGTATGGGATTTTTTGCCAAAACTTCATTCTAAAATGGCGTTGGCGTTCGCCTCTGTAACTCTGACCCAAAGTGGAGCCCTTTGTTCCACTTTTGGCGGGCTTCTCCACAGAAGCCCTCCAAAGTGGTGCCACTCTGTCTGGGGTACTTAGGAGGGGTGGAGGGGGATTTAGGCACCCTGGACTGAGTTACCTTGGTAACTCAAGTCGCACTCCGTCCTGATTGGCCCAAGTGGTGAGCCGGCCGGCTCACCACTTAGCATGTTTGAGTGACAGCTAGGCTGGGTGAATGGGGGTTTGCTGCATAAAAGCAGGGCTTTTGGGACTGGAACTTGAGAAGTCGCCACAGGACCAAGAATCCGACGAGGGAAGAGCTGAGCCGACCTGCTACGACGACACCACCCGGTGGAGCTCTGCTGAACCGTCTCACCACTTTTCCCAACGACCGAGGAGAACTCTTAACGGAGTGGCTCCTTCCCTTGACTGGTGGGGACAACCAGTTTTCACCTTCTTTCCGCTTCTTCGAGGTATCTCGTGGCCGCCTTGCCTGTGCCAAGCACCTTGGCAACCGGAATACCACACTTTTACCACAACCGCGAAAGTCGGTACAACCCTTTAACCGGAGGACTCCGCGGCTGGTTTCTTCCCGGGCAGTGCAACGACCTTCTTCTTCTGCTCTTCAGCGAGAACTTCTTCTTCCCTGACCGACGTCGAGCCTTGCTGCCACTGCCTGGAACAACTGCCACCGCTGGAGGATCCTTCCCGTTTAAGGTACCGTGTTCCGCCTGGCTTCCCTTGCCACCGACTGTACGGGGTAGTTTTAGCCCCCGGCTTTCGAACCTGGGAGTGCCTGGGACACCCTGGCTAAACTTTCTAAGCCTCTCTAAACTCTTTCTGAACTCTTTGCAAGACTCTGAATCCCTAATAACGGTGTGATCTTGGGCACATTTTCGCTCTGTCTGCTCTAAGAGTGGGCCCTGCCTAGTGACTTTTGCTCACCTGTGACTTTGTGCTTCTTTGAGCCTATTGAAAGTGTTCTTGACCTTAGAGTGGTGTGTTTAGCCTATTTCTGCTTTTTCTCTCCCTTCTTTGAACCTACTAGAGTGTCATCTAAAGTTAAGCAGTCACCTCTGTTTGAATTATGTGGTGTTAACCTAGAGTTGTCTAGATAGGAATAAGGGTTGGGACTGCTTTCCATATAACTGTGTTTAGAGTGTTTTACTATATATATTGCTAGAGTGTTTTCAATTTATGTGTTCTTAAAAATAAATAACTATATACTTTTGAAACCAAGCTCTGGTCAGTGTTTGCTTGTACTATTGTGTTTTGGTACCTATTGTGTATACTTTGCATACTGCCTAACTCTTCTTGAGGGAAGTCTGACTGCTCAGCCACAGCTACCAGGTAAATCTGGGTGGTGCAGACTGCTACCAAGTGGGTTTACTGCTATACCTGTAGTTCTAAATCTTTTGCAGTGTTCCCCAAGGGAACTGCACAGGTTTCTGCCTAACACTGGTGTACAGCGGTGGGATTTGTATTGAGTATACATTTTGGTGTGCTTTAGATACCTTAGTGCAACTAACCACAAAGCTTAGCACTGTAAAAGTAATCCTCTAACATGTCAGTTATAGAAAGCTATAGTCAAGAGTCCCTTGCAGCCAAAACTGCTGATTGTTTAAGAGTGCTCTGTAAACATAAGGATCTCATGACTAAGGGCAAGAAAATGGAGCTGATTGAAAGATTGTTAGCTAACCAAAATCTGGGTGATGGTTCAGAGGAACCTACCACTCCAGCGAATGTAGATGACAGTATTGAAATTGACATAGAACAAAATGTTGATGATTTTGAGGAAGAGTCAGAAGAGGAGGGTGAGGCTGTTGTGACTGTCCCCCCTAGGCCTCTACCTACTCTACCTGCTGTGCCTACTGGACCTTTACCAGGTCTCACATTTGGTCCTCAGTACTATGAACTAGAGAAAATGAAACTAGAATTGGAGTATAAAAAACTTAATGCTCAAACTGAAAAGGAACTAAGGCTAAGGGAAATGGAGCTCAAGCATGAGCTAGAAATGAAGAAATTGTCTGTTGAGAATGCTTCTCTCTCTGGCTCCTCTAGAAGTTCCAGTCCTAAAAGACCCCGGATGCCTAAGGAATTGGTTGGTATGTATGAGCCTAAGTTGGATGTGTTGGATTGGTTGTCTCTGTTTGAATATAATCATGGGCTCCAGAACATCACAGGAAATGACTTACTCACCTGGTTGTTCTCTAGGCTTCCCCCTGTTGCAACTGATGTGGTAATGGAGATGGGGGAGGAGGATAAGAAGGACTATGAATGTGTGAAACTAGCTTTGATAGCTAGGTTTGGGAAGACCCCTTCCCAGTATCTTAAGAGGTTTAGGAGCCTCAAAAAGCATGATGGTACCCCTTGGGATACCTGGGTGAGTGAAGGGTTGAAAAACTTAGAGGGATTGATTAAGGGTTACAAGGTGAACACTTATGAAGGTATGAAGAATTTGTTTATGTTGGAGACTATTTATGATGCCTGCTCTCCTGAGCTCAGACAACACTTGGCTGATTCCAAGGAATTAGATTCCCGGAAACTAGCTAAGGCTGCTGACTTGTGGGTTGCCAACAGGGCCACGCACAAGGATTCTGGGGTAACTCAGAAAAAGGATGGGGAAAAACAGCCTAAAAAGGACTCCAAAGAGAATTCTAATACTACAAATTCCAAAGAGGGCCCCAAACAAAACTATAAGGGTAAGCCACAAGGGAAACCGAATCAGGCTAGTGTACCTTCTGGTCCCAGACCAGAAGGAGGTCAGAACAAGCCTCCATTCCAGCGAGCCTTTGGCTCATGCTTTGTTTGTAAGGCTACTGACCATGTGAAAGGAGATCCCAGATGTAAGGGTAAACCTTCAGGGGTCCAGCTTGCCTCCTTAGCCTTCGCTCCAGAAGAGGAAGTACATATGGCAAGTGGAAACTTTCTATTACTGGCTGATGAACCCACTGGAGTCTCAGCTAGTGTTTCTTTAGTCTCTCTGGGGTTGTGGGAACAACAGAACTTAGATGTCTATAACTCTATCCCAGATAATACTAAAGAGTATTATAAGGACAGTGTCCAGGTGAATGGTCAGGAGACTCCTGCCATTAGGGACACTGGAGCCAGCATAACTGTGGTGGATGAATCATTTTTCAAGGCAGAGGATGTTGCTAAGGCACCCAAATGCCTCACCAAGTTAACTGGTGGGCCTGTGCAGATGTGTCCCCAGTTACCAGTTCTCATCCAATGTAATGATATGGCTGTAAAAATACCTGCCAGTGTACAATGTGAAGTGCCAGGTAGGGTTCGGTTGGGTAATGACCTCAAAGCTCTTGGAGTTGTGTCACATACCCCCAGACCACCTAGCAAAAGGTTACAGGAGCTCACAAAACCTGCAAGAGAGAAAACCCTGAGAGGGTTATCTCAGGAGATGATGACAGAAATCACTCCTCTCCCACTGGAGCAACCTACTGCATTAACAACCAGATCAGGAGCAAAGGGGCAGCCCAAGACTCCTAGGAAAAAGCCAGCAGCAAGCACTCCAGTGCTTCCAACAAGGACTTCCCCGAGGTTGTCCAAAGTTACACCTGTAACTCCACCTCCAGCTGAGGCTGAGAGGGAGGTACAACCCTGTGTGGTTGAGCTAGACTCTGAGGAAGAGCTAGAAGGAGGCCCAAACCTTATTGGAGATTTGGACCCTGAGGACCATCCTGAGCTGCAGTCTTTACTGGCAGAAGGTGGGCCTAGCAGGGCGGCTTTTCGTAAGGGGCAAAGAAAATGTCCAACTCTGGGAGGTCTCCGCCACCAGGCAGCTTCTCAGGCTGATGGGCAAGAGCCTGGGAAGTATAGGTTACACTGGGAAGATGGCCTCTTCTATAGTGAACCAACTGAGTCTGAACCTGGAGACTACAAGCGCCTTGTAGTCCCCCAAGAGAACAGACAACAGTTCTTACAACTAGCCCATGAGATACCTTTGGCTGGTCACTTGAGTTTCAAGAAGACCAAGGAAAGGCTCTCTCTCTACTTTTATTGGCCAAAGATGGGGGCTGAAGTAGATAGATATTGTAAGAGCTGCCATACCTGCCAGACTTCTGGTAAGGTTGGTTCCAAGAATGTGGCACCTTTAGTGCCTCTCCCAGTTGTGGGAGTCCCATTTGAGAGGGTAGGGATTGACATAGTTGGTCCCCTTGATCCCCCAACCTCCTCAGGCAACAGGTTTATACTTGTTGTAGTAGACCATGCTACTAGGTACCCTGAGGCAATTCCTATGAGGACTGTTACAGCTCCGGCTGTGGCTAAGGCCCTCCTTGGTATTTTTACCAGGGTTGGGTTTCCTAAGGAAGTAATCTCTGACAGGGGGTCAAACTTTATGTCCCACTACATGAAAACCATGTGGAAAACCTGTGGAGTTACTTACAAGTTCTCAACAGCATACCACCCTCAGACAAACGGGTTGGTTGAAAGGTTTAACAGAACCATGAAGAGCATGATAGGTGCTTTAGAGGAACCCCTTAAAAAGAAGTGGGACCTTCTACTGCCATGCCTTCTCTTTCTTTATAGAGAAGTCCCTCAGGAGGGAGTAGGTTATTCTCCCTTTGAGCTTCTCTATGGCCATCCGGTCAGAGGTCCATTGGCCCTGATCAAGGAGGGATTGGAAGGTGCTCCTCCCCTCAAGCCAGTCAGAGTGACTGACTATGTGATAGGTCTCCGGAGGAGAATGTCACACATGATGGCAGAAGCAAGTGACAACTTGAAAGCTGGTCAAGCTCTGGTCAAACATTGGCATGACCAGAAGGCTAACATGGTTGAGTTTACTCAAGACCAGCTAGTTCTAATTATGCTCCCAACAAGGCAGAGGGCCTTGCAAGACAAATGGATGGGACCCTTCAAGATTGTGGGAAAACTTGGAGAGGTCAACTATCTGGTGGATCTGGGCAGACCCAGGGAAGCTCCTAGAGTCTTCCACACCAACAGACTAAAAGCATACATCTCCAGACCTGACATAGGAGCCTTGCTTCTAGCTTCAGCTGCAGAGGAAGAAGAGAGTGAATCTCTCCCTGATCTCCTCAGAGGTGTGCCTTTAGACGAAAAAGTTGAAGGAGTCAATCTCTCTTCAGACCTGACACCTGAGCAACAAGAGGAGTGCAAATCTATGTTAAATCAGTTTGCCTCCCTGTTCTCACTGTCACCAGGCTTGACCCCTTGGGGCCAGCATGATATACTCACTGGTGACTGTCTGCCAGTCAAAAGCAGAGGGTACAGAATGTCAGAACACATCAGAACCCACATCAAAGGAGAGGTCAAGAAGATGCTTGATCTCGGGGTAATAGAGCCCTCTACTAGTCCATGGTCTAGCCCAGTTGTGTTAGTACCAAAGGCAGGATCCAAAGACTTGAGATTCTGTGTGGACTATAGAGCTCTAAATGCAGTCACCAAGACTGATGCCCACCCTTTGCCCAGGACAGATGAGTTGGTGGATAAACTTGGTGCAGCCAAGTACCTCAGCACATTTGACCTTACGTCAGGCTATTGGCAAATAGCCCTGACAGACCATGCCAAGGAGAAAACTGCATTTTCAACCCCAGTTGGCTTGTACCAGTTTAAGGTCATGCCTTTTGGATTAAAAAATGCACCTGCCACATTCCAAAGGATGGTGAACCAAGTTCTGGCTGGGATGGAAGATTTCTGCATGGCATACTTGGATGACATTGCAGTCTTCAGCCACTCCTGGGAGGAACATGTGAACCACCTAGGACATGTGTTGCAGGCCCTTGAACAGGCCCATTTGACAATCAAAGCCAGTAAGTGCCAGATTGGTCAAAGTAAAGTGGTCTACCTTGGACATGAGGTAGGAGGTGGAGAAATAAGGCCTTTGCTCAGCAAGATTGAAGCTGTGCAAAATTGGACAACACCAACTACTCAAACCCAAGTGAGAGCCTTCCTAGGCCTCACTGGGTATTACAGGAATTTCATTGAGAACTATGGGACCATAGCTTCTCCACTGAATGTAATCTCCTCTCCTAAATTCCCTAAAAAGGTAAAATGGAATGAGGAGTGCAATCAGGCCTTTGAAAAACTGAAGAGAGCTCTTTGCCAAGCTCCAGTATTAAGAGCTCCTGACTACCACCAAAGTTTCATTGTACAAACTGATACTTCCAATGTAGGTATAGGTGCAGTTCTAAGCCAACTGGATGAGAAGGGTAGGGAGCACCCCATTTGCTTCATCAGTAGAAAACTGAAGGATCCTGAGACAAGGTGGGCAACAATCGAAAGAGAATGCTTTGCTATTGTGTGGGCACTGAAGAAGTTTAGGCCATACTTGTATGGTTCTACTTTTGTTATTCAGACTGACCACCAACCCTTGAGATGGTTAATGCAAATGAAAGGGGAAAATCCAAAACTATTGAGATGGTCAATCTGCCTGCAAGGGTTTGATTTCACCATTGAGCACAGGTCAGGGTGTCACCATCAAAATGCTGATGGACTCTCTAGGATGTATATCATCGACTAGAGGTATGAGGTTCATCCAGGAGTGGATTAAATCCTCCTGTCCCTTAGTCTGGGGGGGGGGGGGCGAGTGTTAGGGAGAATTCTCTGTTTAGGCTGAATTTCCCTACCTAGTGAGTCCCCCAGCAGCTTTGCTGGATTTCTGGGGTTTCTTTTTTTCTCCTGCCAAGAGTGAGACTCTTTTACCCTCACTCTTGGGCATGTTTGAAGTGTGTTTTCTTGGTTAAACCTTGTGTTGAATGGGCTATGGGGTCTTTTACTCCATAGGGCCTCATGTATTTTTGTGATGTGGGTTACACCGCACCCTCTGTGCAGTAACCCAGGGGTGTCCTAGGGACTCCCCAACATAGACTCCATACCCTGGGACTGACTACTGTCTCCCAGGGCATGTAAAGTCACCCAAGACTTTACTAGTCTTAAATCCTGAACAGAACCAGTACAAACCATCATATTGTGGACGTACTGGCAGGGGCAATTCGATTGCCCCAGGGTCTGTTAGTCGAGGGGGCACGTCTCCGTCCCCCCTGATCGAGTTTTGGCTGGTGGCAGTGGAAACTACTTTTTATATTCAACCGCGAATATTTTCCTATGGGATTTCCCATTGTTTTAGGCTAACACATTTAATTATTTATTTACTGTAGCCTCAAACATACCGCCGGTTTATATATTTATTATTATAACTCCGGTTGGGATTTTTTGCCAAAACTTGATTCTAAAATGGCGTTGGCGTTCGCCTCTGTAACTCTGACCCAAAGTGGAGCCCTTTGTTCCACTTTTGGCGGGCTTCTCCACAGAAGCCCTCCAAAGTGGTGCCACTCTGTCTGGGTTACTTAGGAGGGGTGGAGGGGGATTTAGGCACCCTGGACTGAGTTACCTTGGTAACTCAAGTCGCACTCCGTCCTGATTGGCCCAAGTGGTGAGCCGGCCGGCTCACCACTTAGCATGTTTGAGTGACAGCTAGGCTGGGTGAATGGGGGTTTGCTGCATAAAAGCAGGGCTTTTGGGACTGGAACTTGAAAAGTCGCCACAGGACCAAGAATCCGACGAGGGAAGAGCTGAGCCGACCTGCTACGACGACACCACCCGGTGGAGCCCTGCTGAACCGTCTCACCACTTTTCCCAACGACCGAGGAGAACTCTTAACGGAGTGGCTCCTTCCCTTGACTGGTGGGGACAACCAGTTTTCACCTTCTTTCCGCTTCTTCGAGGTATCTCGTGGCCGCCTTGCCCGTGCCAAGCACCCCGGCAACCGGAATACCACACTTTTACCACAACCGCGAAAGTCGGTACAACCCTTTAAACGGAGGACTCCGCAGCTGGTTTCTTCCCGGGCAGTGCAACGACCTTCTTCTTCTGCTCTTCAGCGAGAACTTCTTCTTCCCTGACCGACGTCGAGCCTTGCTGCCACTGCCTGGAACAACTGCCACCGCTGGAGGATCCTTCCCGTTTAAGGAACCGTGTTCCGCCTGGCTTCCCTTGCCACCGACTGTACGGGGTAGTTTTAGCCCCCGGCTTTCGAACCTGGGAGTGCCTGGGACACCCTGGCTAAACTTTCTAAGCCTCTCTAAACTCTTTCTGAACTCTTTGCAAGACTCTGAATCCCTAATAACGATGTGATCTTGGGCACATTTTCGCTCTGTCTGCTCTAAGAGTGGGCCCTGCCTAGTGACTTTTGCTCACCTGTGACTTTGTGCTTCTTTGAGCCTATTGAAAGTGTTCTTGACCTTAGAGTGGTGTGTTTAGCCTATTTCTGCTTTTTCTCTCCCTTCTTTGAACCTACTAGAGTGTCATCTAAAGTTAAGCACTCACCTCTGTTTGAATTATGTGGTGTTAACCTAGAGTTGTCTAGATAGGAATAAGGGTTGGGACTGCTTTCCATATAACTGTGTTTAGAGTGTTTTACTATATATATTGCTAGAGTGTTTTCAACTTATGTGTTCTTAAAAATAAATAACTATATACTTTTGAAACCAAGCTCTGGTCAGTGTTTGCTTGTACTATTGTGTTTTGGTACCGATTGTGTATACTTTGCATACTGCCTAACTCTTCTTGAGGGAAGTCTGACTGCTCAGCCACAGCTACCAGGTAAATCTGGGTGGTGCAGACTGCTACCAAGTGGGTTTACTGCTATACCTGTAGTCTTAAATCTTTTGCAGTGTTCCCCAAGGGAACTGCACAGGTTTCTGCCTAACAATCTCTCTTCCAGGCTTTTATTTTATGTTATTTTTTTAATTGTTTTTGGTAGTAACAACTAATTTACACCTTTACAAAAAATATTTTCAAAATACATAAAATACATAGAACAAATTAGCATATAAAGGCTCTCATTATTCCTTAGATACTTCAAAATTTAAAACCACAACATAACTTAGAACAAATATTACAGATCTTCGCACAGTTCATCACTTAATTCCAAACACCATCCTAACTCACTTTCTAACACCATTCACTCATTTCATAAAAACAAGGAGACAAATCATAAAAAAACAAAACATAAGATGGGGCGGTCACATCGTTGCCAATTATAACAGTGCGTACGTTCTTATTGGACACATAACAAAAAAAGGGTTCACAATGTTACAAGCTCTTCCTCCTTCATAATGTGCAAACTTATTATTCGCTTGTTTTGTTCCTCCCCTACCTTTCTGCACCCCTCTCCCTTACCTTTTGTTTTTCTCCGGCTCAACCAGAAATGCTGTCAGCCCTAGTACGGTAGTCACCTGTCTGTCTCCATTTCCTTCCCACTCTACCCCTCCCTTCCTTATCTATGGCATAGCTCTTGCACTATCTGAAATGTTGTCAGGCCGAGTACGATAGTTAATTTCACATCCTTACTGTTCATGGTCTGTAAGAATGTCATCGTATTTTCCCTTGTTCCCTCCCTTGCCTTGAAGCGCTTTGAAACACATTGTGTATAGGCGCTATATAAATAAACTATCATATCATATATCATATCATTAAGTAACTGCAGGTCTTCTTCAATTATATTCACAAGTCTAACTGTTGCCAAGATGATCGCATTACACTGCCCCCACATACAGCGCAACCAAACCAGATTACGTTCATAACAAGATTTGGACCTCAAGTAGGATCCCAAACAAATGAGCCTTTGTGGTTCGAAGTGCACACAATGCATGAATAGGTGTTCGAACATTTCAGGCTCCTTTGCTATGGCACAAAATCTACAATGGTCCCACTTCCCGAACTCTCTATAACCGGACCAGTTCCTAATACGGGAGCCAGTATGAATCAGTTCCAGACGGAATCTCATGTAAGTCCTTCTGGCGTTCTTATCGGGAAAGCACATTATGTATCGCAGGCGTGGAGTAAAGCCATGGCTAAATTTGGCATACAGGCTAAATGATGGATAACCCGCAATTAGATCGGAATTATGTGCCCATGCATTCCTAAAGAACCGGAGTTTGGACACCCCCGGGGAGGCAATTAGCTCTTGTGAGGACATGTTCAGCGAGCTTTGAGCTATAGTCATACGTTTGTGAAATGCGTATATCGATAATGGATGGTTCACATGTAGCATTAACCTGAAGTCCTCATAAAAAGAATTTGTTGGTGGAGACAGCATTTTCATAAAGTTGTTGAGCATGCGCCATTCATACTTGTCGGCTAAAGGGTATAGGCATAACTCGTGTATTAAGATGACATTTGGCAGATACCCCGGGAGACCTAAAACCATTTTCCAGAGCTTTCCCTAAAGTAGATTCAATGTAGGGCCCATGTTCAATAGACAGACATCCAGGCTATACAAGAGAATAGACTCTACCTTCAATGTATAGAAGTGTATCAGAGGCATAAGGGAGTACTTGCAATGCCTAGAGAAAATGATTCTCATCTGCGCAGACAGATAATTCAGCTTGGTGTCTAAAATTGCTCACCATTTACCGACAGACATACTGTTTGCGATATGGTAACCCAGGTAAGTGATCTCACCCATGATGATAATGGGTTTAGAGTTCACGGTATAATTGAGCCCCTGATTTTTCTTATTTGTCGAAAAGACTATGATATTAGATTTGGCCAAATTAATTGTCAAGTTGTTCAACTGACAATATTCTTGAAAGATATTCAATTTATTCTGTAGTGCAAAGGGTACCTTATCAAAAAGGATGACGTCGTCGGCAAACGGCAGCCAATTCAGACGCAGCTTGCCCAGACTAACCGGAAAGATGTTAGCTCCTTCCCATATTTTCTCTATGTCGGCCAGGTACAGGTTGAAAAGTACAGCGGCCATGTTGCATCCCTGCTTCACTCCGATTCCAGTAGGAATACTATTAGATAGAAGGCCCTCTGCGTTGATACGAACCCTATATGATGTATTTTGGTGAAGTGCGGCAATTGTCACTACCAGGTGGGAGGGAATTCCTTAGGACAGCATGTTCTGCCAAAGTCGATTGCGAAGAACACTGTCGAACGCAGCCGATAGATCTAGCAATGCCATATAGATCGGGCCATTGTTACGGGTGCATGATGATGGTAGCAAGTGCGCAAGAATTGAGGCATTTAGCTGTGTGCCCATGGCCCTACAAAACCCCACCTGGGCTTTGGAAAGAATTCCAGCGGGCGTGATGAATTTTTCCAAATCACACAAGACCAAGCAAGCAAAAATGTTTGCCGCATTATCAAGTAGGACAATTGGCCTAAAGTTGCCAGGGTCATCCAAGGGGCCCTTCTTGTGGATAGGTATTATTATAGCCTTCAACCAGGAGGAAGGTATTTTACCCGTTTTGTAAATCAGTTGGTAACGCGGAAGCAATACCTGGCCCAAAAGGTCGGATCATCCTTAAAGTCGCAAGGCGGCAGCCCGTCCGGACCTGCAGCTTTGGAGAATTTAATTTGCGCAATTGCCCAGATTATATCCTTAAGTTCCCAAGTGCATATAGCAGGAAATTGCAGCTGAAGGTTGGCAGACTCCAACCTGATATGTTGGGCAGGCAGTTCATATTTCTTTCCAAAGAAGGACTGCCATTGGGAGCCAGTTATAGTCGCAACCATGCACTTATCAACCTTACCAACAGGGTTTCTTAGGATAGACCACATTTCCCTAATTTTTCCCTTACATAGATGTCCGATCATACGTTGGTTCGCAAGGTTATGGCCGCATAACCTGTGCACGAACAACATTAGGTGCATCTTTACACAGAAGTTCATTAGCTAGACTCACCAGGTGTCCATGGATCATCAGCAAGTTACGCTCATTAACTTTCTCCATAGCATCCAAGGTTGGCTGTTCCTCCTGATGCACCACTGTCTTGATATGGGCAAAATCTTCCTCGGGGCCAGCCCTTTGAGAGCAAGAAATACCCAATTCAGCCCAAAATACAGGTTCTATTGTGCTGAGCAGTGATCTCATGCTAGTGACAAATGACACCTTCAATAAGTTTTAGTATTTATTCTAAACAGTGAATTTCATATACATTTGGGATTCAAGTTAGAGAAGATTACAAAGCACAAAACTTAGAGAAATGCAAAATATAGAGAAACATAGAACTTAGATAAACATAGAGAAACATAGAGAAACACAGTCTTACGCCCCTTCAATCAGCACTGGGAGACCCTGGCCCTCATAAGCTAGCTGTAACAAGCCCCGCTCAGAGGACAGCGCTGCAGGATGCCGTCAGAGCTCCAATTCCGGGCACTTGATCTTGCTCGAACCAAGTCCACAGGACGATCTCCCACCCGAGT
This sequence comes from Ambystoma mexicanum, assembly GCF_040938575.1. Taxonomy (NCBI): domain Eukaryota; kingdom Metazoa; phylum Chordata; class Amphibia; order Caudata; family Ambystomatidae; genus Ambystoma; species Ambystoma mexicanum. The sequence goes on along the minus strand of NC_090933.1, from coordinate 1,370,228,394 downwards.
CATGTGAGCATGTATATTTTATAATCTCGTGCTGCCCGTCCGTGACGCACAGTTCCAGAACTTTCCCTGTGCAAAATATAGGCTGGCTCATGGAAAAAACCCAACTCTGTTAATTTCCACTGCTCCTTCTGAGCACCTCCCTGGTTCCCTGGAGCCCATCTGTGCGAAAGCTCAGGAATGTCTTATCAGTGCCTTCCCAGAGAAAAGGAGATTAGCTTGGGGCCATGCAGGGCTACCGTTAGTGAGGCAGAATATTCTAAGGGAAGCAGGGATGTATTAACCCCATCTGCAAGCTCTAAAAGGCATGCACTCATAGCTTAGTGTTCATAGCGCTTAAGACTGGCTCTCTAAGCGCTATATAGGTGCCATAATGTTCCAAACACTCCAAAAATACCTATTAGCTACAGAGCTAGGGCCCTCTCCCTGCCTGTCTACAACAATGCATAATGTGACCTATCACTCATACTAGGCCTGCATATTCCTTGTAGCTCACTACTGCATAATGGAAGTGCTACAACAGACTACTGTCAGCATTTTTAGCACATACTTTGAATACACTTTTGGCTTTCAGCGGCTAATGCTGTCATCTAAAGCCCTGATTGGCAAGGTTGCAATTTTGTGTATCACTACATTCCACCCCTATTCAACGTGTGTGCGACAAATGCTGACTAATACCTATCAATATAGTATTTAGTGCAGTGATAAAGACCTTGGGGCTTTGCAAGAGGTTTAAGCAAACTATCTTCTAGCGGTTAGTCAGCGTGGCATGCAAGGTAAAACACTACCTAAACAAAAATGTACACAAAGTGAACAGTGACATATACCCTTGCCAAAACCTGGCCTACACAAAAAATACCTACACAAAGTAAATATGGACATTTACTCTAGCCAAAACCTGGCCTACACAACAATACCTAAATAATTATTGTATAACCGATTGTCAGTTAAAAAGCAGCATGCAGTTAAAATGTCAAGGCAATCCAGTGTAGTCTAATCTACAATGCACTATTGCATTTATGTATGGTTACCAATTCTAAACCTGGCAGCCTTTCACTCTAAGGGCCTACCCTCCCCCTGATCCCAGGGCATTCAAATGTGACTATGGGCTGTGTGATTAGACACTTCCCCCATGTATGTGGAACTCAACCAGAAACCATCTAATTTCGTGAATAAGGTGAACCCATGGGCATCAGGTTATCTAAATAAAAACAATTCTACTAATTTACATCAAGCATGGCATGTGTTATTCATGCAATCAAAAGCAAGCAATTTGATCCATATGTATGCTGGTAACTGTAGCTCTGCGTGCCAGTGTGTGGAGGATGGTCGCCCCCACTCAGTAAAAAGCCAACACCTGCTGATTTAACAATGTTTGCCATACAATGCATCGTGTGTATTTAGCAGTCTTGTTGACCTGCCCTATGGCAGAAAAAATGTCTTCATACCTAAAATTCTGCCATCTTCAGTGGTTGCCAATACTTGTAGCAGTGTTGGGCGTATCAATGAACCCCACTAGGCTAGAAGTTCTATAGCAGAGCTGGCATCAGAACCCATAGTGGCTAGCTTATTGTGCACAGTTTCTATGTCACAAGCATATAAAGCTCCTGCAATTAATGAATCTAGCTCCCTAGCTACGCGCACTCTAGTGATGGGCCATAGAAATGGACTCCATTTGTAGCAGCTTGGTAGTACTAAGGAAACATTGCCTCATGATAAATCTATGTCTAAGTGTATCACTGTAATAATAGAGGTGTGCATTACCAGTCTACAATTTACATGTTGCCTTACTACTGGAAAATCTAACATGTTCACAGTGTCTACCTATTGTGACTTGGAGAATACCCTTCTTCAAGTGGGATATCTACCATATACAATATTAGTTTTTTCCACAAACACCATACTACTATCCGGCAGTGGCTGTTTCATCACACCATTGTGTAAAATGCATTTAGTCAAGTTATAGTCCATAAAATCTTGGCGAGAACACTCGCTGCAGTTCTTGGTCAGAAAAACATCACATTAAACAAATTAAACAAATCGTATCCATTCAGTGACAAAAGATGCCCGACAATGTGCCAGGCCAGTACGCTAGCAATTCCATGTGGATACTCATTTGTAGCGCTTTTCCAAAGAATTATTCCAAATGTCTACAATCAAAAAGGAGACTCTTTGCATTAGTGTGCTGGAGACAGCTGTCCCCACAAAAACATGAAACTGGTTGGTTTAACAAAAACCGTGTCACACTATGTGTCATAAAATCAAACATCAAGTCAGTCATGGTTTCATTTACCTGCCTTAAGCTGGCTGTAAAAGTATCCAGTGTTTCAAAGGTTACCATTTCAAATTAGAGCTCACACACTTGGCAGCATTACTTCAATTAAGAATCTTAACCTACGCACAGGTGACTTTGATGTGCGCACTCATCTTATCTCAAAATAAATTACACTCCTGCTTGCATAATCCTGCTGCCCCAACAATTCATAAATCATTTTCCTGCCTACGTGCAACGTAGAAGTTTTTTTTTTTTTTTTTAAAAATTTGCAAAGCATCTCTGGTTAAAGCAATTCAGTTGGAAGAGCAAAACCATTTCGTTTTTTCAGACCCTTCTCAAAAAGTGCATTTAAAAACCATTTTTCAATGTGTTAGCATTCAAGTGCTGTTTCACACAGCTGTTTGTGGTGCATGATCTTACAGTCCACAACTCATTGTCCACAGTCCTTTAAACAAGAAAGGCAAGACATGTCAATTAAGTTATTTCCAGCAACTGAATCATTTGAATGTGTAGCATCAAATATTTGATAATTAGCCAAGTCTGCACCGTGCCAGTTCAGCAAAAGTTATTACTCTGTTGGACACCTTTCGCAGGTTGCAGAACAAATAGCAGCATTGAGTGCGGTGCAGGACACGTTTAAAGTTGAAATAGCATCTCGCAGTGACTCGCATATTCTCTGAGATCAGTGTCACCCACAAACTGCACACATTTACTTCTGTTAATGGTGAAATGCATTTTGCTTTTTTGCCTAGGCTAAATACAAACAGAAATGTTAGGATTTCATCAAAAGTACAATGTCATTATTCTTCACATTAGGATGTCATCAAAACTTCAATATCAGCGTTATCCACCCCTTCCCTGAACATCACCCCCATCTTCAGACGTCTCATCAGGTAACTACACACTTTATCATTGCTACTGCAATTATTTATCACCCTTCTGCATGTTTCTGGGGGCTTATTTACACTCAACCATACGGGGTGTAACTGCCTAATCACAAACTCATTTGTGCAATGCGATCATAGTTGGTCAATGGTACCTCAGACTGATCTGTGCTTTTACAAAAGCCATATAATAAGTATCCAGGTCGCACAATGCTTTTCTTTTTCACCAAAGCGATCACGAATGCCAGGCGCCAACTTGCTTCCAGTGTCTCATGATCTTGATTTAGTTTGCCCTGCTGGCATCACTCCATTTTTCAAAGGTAAAGTCCTTCAGTCCAATACCGCCTGCAGTTGCACAAGCAGCTTTGTTTATTTTTCTCCATACAGCTAGTGTCTTCCAAGCCTCTGGTTTTTCACTTGTCATTTTTTCAAAGGGTGTTTGCTGTTTCTTTTGTTGCTTCAACAAATCATTCATTCTTGCACTAAGCCGTGAGGCTTCTGGATCATGGCTAATGTGCAGTGTTCATGTTGTACTCCAAAGCCCCGCTCTGCATGTTGTCTCTTGCAAAACGGCTAAGCGCTTTTGTCAGTTCTGCTTCCATCTGGAATACCATAATGTCTTTGTCAGTTACTCCAGCCCTGGCAATGTAGCTTGCATTTTGCCAGCTGTGTATGTTCTCTTCTCAAAGCGCCTAGAGGTTTCTTCTCCAGTGCACAGCGCTTTACTTCAGTTCACATCACATGGAGCACTGGGATGCAGCTTGCACAGCAATAGCGTTTCACATCACATCACATGGTGCATGGGAATGCGGTTTGCATGGCAATGTCTGTTGGAATGGGCAGCTGTCTTTTCTTAGCCCATTCACAGATGCACAAGTTCCCCAAATGTTCAGATGTGATGTGCCCATCTGCCATCTTGCATGCAGCATTTGTTTTCCTTCCAGTGTTACTGGGCAAATTCTTTACTTCTGATCAGCATTTCTGTTATTGCATGCCGTTAGAAAGCATGCGTACATCAGCATTTCTGTCTTTGCACCCCCTCTCCTCAGTTTTTTGCTCACGCTGCGGTGTCTCTCACAGGGGATGGAATGCAGGAATGTCATTGTTTATCTTTCGTGTGCACCTGGCAGCGCCATGAGCACGCAGCAAGCTTATCTCTTTGCTCTATAACTCTTACACTGTGGCGGCTTCAATGGAAGGCACTTGTTTCAGACAGTTCATCCAGATTAACTCTTTCTTGCACTGCTCCAGCAACTCAGAAAAGCTCCCATATCTGAAGCACCATTTCATTAAACAGAAGCGCAGTATTCTTTTTTTTTTTTTTATTTAAAATTTTGTTTTTGATGCATACGCAACTTTACAAAATTTACCTCGAGATTCAATAAAACTTTTAAGCAAACATATAAACACGTAAATATAAATACATCAAAAGTACATCAAAGGCATAGTTGAAATCTGTATAAGAAGAAAAAAATGGTTAGATTTGTAAAACTCTATTTACATACAAAATCATTCATATATACAGTATACATACTATAAAAAAAGAAAAAGGAGAGAAGGTCTCATTGCTTGGTGAAGGTAAAGCTAGACCACATATGACTCAAGAGCTGCATCAATAATTTTCACTAAACGGACAGTCGCAAGAATTATCGAGTTACACGACCCCCACATGCATCGGGTCCAGATTAATTCTCTACTGCTTAAGGTATTGAAGGGACTAAAAGAAGAAATGATTTTTAAACGTTCTATTTCAAAAGATGGACATAGCAAAAAGAGATGTTTCAAGGTCTCATTGATTTCGGGCATTTTACAAAATCTGCATCTAGTATCTACAACAGTAGAATCTTTATGTGCCCAATGTTTCATTCTCATCTTGGTGTGCAGCAGATCTAAACGAAAGCACATATATATAGTACGAGTTTCTTCACTTGGTGATAGTAATAGATATTGCAGGCGAGGTGTTTGAGCATGCCTATAATGTGCGTATTCAGTAAATGAAGAATACTGTGATAATTGTTCACACGTTGCGGCCCAATCATTCCAAAATAGACGCTTATGAGCTGTGCCAAGCCTCCTTTGTAATTCGTCAGCTGGTATATTGATGTTTTTTAAAATCAGCTGTATACGTTGTTAGAAACATGCAATGGATCTCGGCTTGGAATCCCTCAACATATTAAAGAAATCTTCATATAAAGAGTTTTTTTCTGGAAAGCTCATATTGAGGTAAATTTTCACCAAACGCCAATTATGTCGAGAAGCCAAAGAATTCAATCCTAGCTCATGTCGTACAATTGCATTAGGAAGGGACGCAGGAAGGCGTAAGGTGGATTTCCACAACCCGGCTTGTAATTTATTCAAAAATACAGAAAGATCTATTAAGTTCAGGTCCAAACCATATAAGATAATGGCCTCTACCTTTTTTGCATAAAATTCAAGTAAGGGTACTAAAGAAAATTTGCAATATTTACGGAAAATTAATTGCATTTGATTTTGTAGAGGGAGAACTTTTTCCGCAATTGCCTGTTGCCAAAAAAGGGCAGAAGAGTTGTTTGACAGGTTATACCCTAAATAAGTTGTCTGAGCAACAATATTAATATAATTTGAATCCAAAATCCATTGAAACTTTCATAGCTTTTTTTTTAGAAGATAGTATGAGAATACTCGATTTCAGAGAGTTTATGGTAAGGTTGTTTTGTTTACAATATAACTCAAATGTTTCCAATTTGTTCTGACGACCAAACTGAGTACTGTCAAAAAGTAACACATCATCTGCATATGCAAGCCAAGACAAACGAAGCTTGCCTAACTTAACTGTAAAAGAATGAAGGGGATCCCAGATTCCTTCAATGTCCGAAAGATATAAGTTGAACAAGACTGCTGCAAGATTGCAGCCCTGTTTAACGCCAATAGCAGTCGGAATAGCATGTGTGAGGTGGCCTTTGCTAGTAATGCGAACTCTGATTGAGGTGTTATAATGTAAAAGCGCTGTTAGTGCCACCAGGCCCGGAGGAAACTTAAGAGCTAACATTTTAGTCCATAGCCTGCTTCGAATGACACAATCAAAAGCAGATGATAAATCTAGTGAAGTAATAAAAATTGGTCCATTAGTAGAGGTGTGAGCTTGAGCAATTAAATGGGTTAAAATAGTTGCATTCAGTTGGGTTCCCATTTTTTTTCTAAATCCTGTTTGGACTTTGTTAATACAGTTGTTAGTATTGATGTGTTGTTCCACCTCATTGAGTAGCAGAAGCGCAAAGATCTTAGCAGCGACGTCAATCAGAGCTATAGGTCTAAAATTGAGTGGATTATCCAAGGGACCTTTTTTGTGGAGAGGAATAATAATGGATTTAACCCAAGATGTTGGGAGGGTTTTGTTTTTGTAAATAGATTGAAACATCTTCAAGAATATCTTAGCCCAGAAAATGGGATCATTTTTTATGACACAAGGCGGAATCCCATCCGGGCCTGCAGACTTTGAAAATTTAAGCTTTGTGATTGCAAGCAGGACATCTTGGACGTCCCATGGACAAGTCATTGGAATATATTTTACTAAATCAAGAATGTTTACTTGATTAAATCTCTCTGGTAGATGGTATTTATGTTCAAAGAATGTGTACCATGAGTTGCCATCTATAGCCGATTCCAAGAAGGAGGGATCAGCGTGCTTAGATGCTCTAAGAAGTTTCCAGATGTCCCGAATATTGTGCTTACAAATAAGACGCACCATATTCTGATTCCCCGTCAAATGAAAAACAATACGAGCCATTTTTACCTTATTTTTGAAGTGTCTCAAGACCATTTTTTTTTTAGCTTTGGACAAGTTGTACCAATTTGACCTACCATATTCGTTGCTTATTGCACGCAAAGCAAAGTTTTTCTCCTTTTTTAATTTCGCAATGGTTCTTTCTAGGCTGCTGCAAGAACGTGCGGTATGCAGATTATTCTCGGCAGTGTCAGCCAACACTCTCAGGTGATGTTGTATCATCTGATTATTCCATTGAGAGATAGCCTGAGCGGAGATATCATCTGATGAATTATCAGGCCACCAGTCGCGATTAACTAAAAAGGTTAGTCGACGACATGTGGACCCATTCCAACAGATGGAGATGTGCGGTCTATCATAATGAACTAAGCCTAGCGAGAGGACCCTCTCAAGGGGTTCAATATTTACCGCTAATGAGCATTCTAGGATTGCGTGATCTCCATAAGGCGGAAAATGGGACTTGATCGAAGATAGAAGGCCCGAAAGGTGATTTGAGCTGACTATGTAATCAATAGTGGAGAATGTATTCCCCCTATGCCAAGTGAATGAGGCTTTGGGGCAAGCAGCTTTAATTATGCATAGGTCCCAACTAGAAAATAAATTAGCCCATCTTAAGCCATTCACACAAGACGTTTTAGCGTGATGTGTCAAGTCAGTCAGATGGGAATCGGTAGGATATGAGTCTAAGTAGGAATTAAAGTCGCCACCAATTAATATCTCAGCCTTAGGGGCGATTTGACAAATATCCATTAAGGCATCGTTTAACATGGTTATAGCATCAACAATCAATATGGAGGACGGGTTCCAGTAAAGGGCAATCAACATTACTCTGCGTGGTATGTCCATTTTAATGGTCACATCTGTCAATAGAAACAGTTGGGTAGAGACTCTGTGATTAATTACGAAGTGAAGATCGTTGTTTATTAAAATGGACAATCCACCTACCGGGCGACCAACTGGAGGCTGAACAGCTAACTGATTGACGGCCGTAAATCCGTCTAGTTGAAGGTCGTAAACACACATAGTTTCTTGTATCAGTAAAATAGATGGCAAGTTTTTGATGGCTTTGTCATGGAACCATGTTCGGAGGTTATTAAAACCGCAACAATTCCATGAATGAATAATGGGTTTTATGCGTTATGAATTTGCCTCAGCAGTCGGCAAGGAAGACCCCAAAAATGATGACGCATTGGGAGTGGGCAGGCTCCCCACTAAACCATTTAAGGCCAAGGTCAAAGAAGCCAATTGTGCCAAGATCTTTGCATTTTCAGATTGTTCTGATGGCATTTCCTTAATGCTATTGTCTTGTTGCACCACCAAAGGCTTGAATACTAAGAATTGCATGGCCTTTTCCAGATGTGGGAAGGCCTGCAATTCCAATCCTAAAGATATCAGATCAATTTTGTATTCCCAAATGAGTTTAGCAATAATGGGCGATACTACTTTGCACAACATTCGATTGTTATTAATCCGAGGCAACCTAATCCATTCTACATCTTGAGAGACTAAGTTGCGTAAAGAAGGAATTTTATACAGAGTATTCAACAAAAAGGTACGGTTAATGGGTACCTTACCATTAATCTGAGGATTGCTAGACCATCCAATTAGGGACTGGTTTTCCTCAGAAATCTCATTCAAAGAAATGGAATCTGTGTTGGTGGATATTATTAAAGGTAAAGGCAACCTCATATTTACAGGTTGAGGAACTTGCTTCGACCCATCCTGCTTTTCGACCAGAACCGTGGACCCCAACGGTGCACCCGCACATATGGAAGCGGGGCTGCATGTGGCCTGGTCGAGAGATATTACATGGTCCACTCTAGAGAAAATGAGTGAGGGTTTCTCAGAATCAGCCGAGACAGCATGTTTTTCATTGCTCGGCTTCAGGCTCTGCGTATGATGCTCGTAAAGTTTAAGCAATGGGGTGGCATGAGAAGGTTGAGAACTCATTGTCGGAACTGAGGCCACATTCAACGCTTCTGTAACCATTATATCGTTCTCAGAGGTACTTGAGGCCACATGGCAGACTGTTTTTTTATTCTCAATCGGAAGAAAAAACCTATTCAAATTTGCTTGATTAATTGCTGCCTGAGGTAAGTTGCCCACAACTCCAGACAAGCGTGACGAGACGTTCTGAAATTCAACCGACCCTTCAGAACCTGAATGGAGATCAGAGGTGTGAGAGCCCTTTTTTTTACCTTTCCATACATTTTTGGGGGCCTGCCATTGAAGTGCAATCCGACTCTCCTCATTTAATTGACTGGAGTCACAAATCACCTCTGCATCCTCAGAGTCTGCCAACTTCACAACATCTTCGGTTTTAACACCAATGACTGCCGAGTTTTGCAAAGAAGAGGCTGCAATGCTGTTAATACCTGAGCCATTCAAATTTTTTTTCATCTTATTTTTGCGTTTAACCGCTCTCTGATAAGCTTTTTTTATTTTACATGAAGCGTGGTATATATAATTAGGCCCCTCCGAATCACACATTTTCTCATGAGAAATGGACTGGTCCATTAACGCTGTAAGAGCGGACGGACTGTCGGGAGTAGATTCAGCCACAGTAGAGGTCGGAGGAATATTTCTGGGTTCACACATTTCCACATTGAAAAGTTTGGAGTTGTACATAGTTTGCTCAATTTGTAAGATTCTATCATATTGCATTTTGGCTACTTCAGCCCACTCTGTAGAATGGGATATAAAGGTTGTTGCAGCCTCTGCAGAGTCTTTAGCCACTACGTTTGCAAATGAAGTGGGTAGACCATGAAGAAGCAGTGGTGATTCAATCGTTTGCGTGCTTTGGGAAATTGAGGAATGCGTGAAAGAAGTCATCGGCATACTCCTCCTTACAATATCTACCATTCGTTCAGGGCAAGATGCATGAAATTTGTGGCAGGCCTCTTGGGCCATAATGTAACCCTCGATCCTGGCCAACTGTAAAGAATTGGCACTTATTGAGTCCTTCATATCTTTCAGAACTGCATGAGTTAGTTCATGTCCTTTGTCTAAGAGATTGAGAATGCGAGTGAACACTGGAAATGATTGAATTTCCTGTGCTAATAAATTGGGGGAGTTCCTATCATTCGCAAGAGGAGAACTTGAAGTATGAGGAAAAGCAGACTCAGAGGGAAACCCAGAAGAGGGGTGTTGAAATGGGGATTCATGACTCGATTGCTTTCCGCAGTGTGCCTTGTTGTGGAATGGAGATGCATTAGGTACTGAGATACTCGAGTCACTTTCAGCCAGAGGATCTTGAACGTTTGACTGAAAGACATCTGTGATAGGCAATTGGCTAGAGTGAAAGTGAACCTGTTCATGTAGGCCGCGTGAGGCTGCGGCTGGAGTGGAAGGGCCCAGCGAAAGACTAATTCTGCTTTTGTTTGCCTTCGCGCACCTCGCCCAAGACAGCTTCAAAGCACAAGCTCTGCACACACAGCAAGACTCTTATTTTCAAAAGAGGCACTTTTTCTTGTCATCAGATTCTACTCCATGTAATTTTGCAAAATGTCAAAGCGTCTTTTTGGCCTGTTTTAAACTGATTAATGTCCCATTTAAAAGCATACGTTTTTTTTTCTTGTAACCTTGTAGTTTGGCTTCACGAGCTCACTCCAATGCAATGTGCGATCTTTCAAAAGAACCCGCAACCCACTAAATCTTTGTGCTATCTTATCACACACAGATTTTTCATTCTGTAGTACCATTGCCAGAATATAACCACTTATTTCAGTGCATTTAAAAAATGCCATGTTTAGTGCAGCTCCCTGCACGGTTTTCCTGCAAGAACAACCCACACTCTATATTGCTTGTGGGCTGTTAAATGTGTCAACAACATTTTTCACCATGTATCACAGTAAACAGGTCACTATTTCCAAACATGCATCACTTATAAGGCAACAGTCCAAATCCATGGCATAGGGTGGGAACAGTCAAAAATACTCCAGGGGCAATTTAGAAAATATAAATTGTTTTTTCCCCCCAAACCATTGCAAACTGATTCTGCAAATTCAAATCAATACACAAAAATCGAAAATCCAAATAACATTCACTCACTTTCCTTTTTTAAGTGAGTCTCACAACCATTATAAGCATGGCACAGCTTAAAATGCAATATAACCATTTTAGTGTGTTTCCTTTAAACAGAATGCACCACCACTAGCACATGGAATTTACAGTTGCCAAAAGAAAAACAAACCCTTTAGGCTCTCAACACAGATGTTACTCTTTCTCCTAAGCACGGCTCATTCACCACGTTATTTTTCAGGAATGTCAACACTTCAAAAGCATACATTAAAAAAGCGAACCTTCGCCTCCGTACATTACAGCCCCCCACTCGCTAGCACACTGGGGCTGAATCAATGATTAAATTACTATTCACAATTTGCATGTCAAATCCTTGCAACTATTTTTCCCTGCCCTCATGACAGAATAGAGATGAGAACTCCGTCTCACTTTGCATTTCAAATTACAACTTTAAACTGGGGAAACCGCATGATAAAATTCTTTTCTAATTGAGCATACATCTTTCTTGACCATTCTACGGAGCGCTTTAAACAAAGCCATTTCCCGCTTGTTTATCGCCTTGTACTCCCTGGCTCCATTCCCAAGCAATAAGTCAGTCACGACTGATTTACTGAAGGGAGTCTTAACCACACAAGCTATCGGCCACGGCAAGCCGACACAACATTGCTGCCTTTTGAAGTCTCAGAGCTGCAGTGAGACCACCAAGGAAATGCGACAGCCTGCTCCCCACTCTACACTGTGTTCTCTCACACAATTTGTCATTTCACAGCACGGCACTGCTCTGCACAAATCCCACAAAGCTGCCACCAAATGTCTTGATATGGGCAAAATCTTCCTCGGGGCCAGCCCTTTGAGAGCAAAAAATACCCAATTCAGCCCAAAATACAGGTTCTATTGTGCTGAGCAGTGATCTCATGCTAGTGACAAATGACACCTTCAATAAGTTTTAGTATTTATTCTAAACAGTGAATTTCATATACATTTGGGATTCAAGTTAGAGAAGATTACAAAGCACAAAACTTAGAGAAATGCAAAATATAGAGAAACATAGAACTTAGATAAACATAGAGAAACATAGAGAAACACAGTCTTACGCCCCTTCAATCAGCACTGGGAGACCCTGGCCCTCATAAGCTAGCTGTAACAAGCCCCGCTCAGAGGACAGCGCTGCAGGATGCCGTCAGAGCTCCAATTCCGGGCACTTGATCTTGCTCGAACCAAGTCCACAGGACGATCTCCCACCCAAGTCATGTGAGCATGTATATTTTATAATCTCGTGCTGCCCGTCCATGACGCACAGTTCCAGAACTTTCCCTGTGCAAAATATAGGCTGGCTCATGGAAAAAACCCAACTCTGTTAATTTCCACTGCTCCTTCTGAGCACCTCCCTGGTTCCCTGGAGCCCATCTGTGCGAAAGCTCAGGAATGTCTTATCAGTGCCTTCCCAGAGAAAAGGAGATTAGCTTGGGGCCATGCAGGGCTACCGTTAGTGAGGCAGAATATTCTAAGGGAAGCAGGGATGTATTAACCCCATCTGCAAGCTCTAAAAGGCATGCACTCATAGCTTAGTGTTCATAGCACTTAAGACTGGCTATCTAAGCGCTATATAGGTGCCATAATGTTCCAAACACTCCAAAAATACCTATTAGCTACAGAGCTAGGGCCCTCTCCCTGCCTGTCTATCAACAATGCATAATGTGACCTTTCACTCATACTAGGCCTGCATATTCCTTGTAGCTCACTACTGCATAATGGAAGTGCTACAACAGACTACTGTCAGCATTTTTAGCACATACTTTGAATACACTATTGGCTTTCAGCGGCTAATGCTGTCATCTAAAGCCCTGATTGGCAAGGTTGCAATTTTGTGTATCACTACAACCACCAAGTCCCTATTTACTAAAAACACCATTCTTCGACATGTGCTAGGGTGCCATCTTACTGACACGGTGTGTCTGTTGCTTTCCACGGGCACAGCAGACATCACGATTTCGTGCGGCTGGGCTTTAATGTGGAGCCTTGTGCACAGCATACTGTGGTCGCCCAAGCCCACCTTCAATATCGTGATGGGGTCAAGCAATCCAGAGCATGCAGGTGATGCAAGCACATAGTCAATTAATGAAAAAGAATTGTCACACTGCCAAGATGCATTACAAATGTGGGACCCAATAGGATTGGATAGATACCACAAACCTCAAAGAACTCAGCCCATGCCTTTCCTCTCCTGCTAGACTGCTGTGCGTAGGAGTGCGAGTTGTAAGACAATGTTGTGTTACCAACTAAGCCCCATTATGAATTTAAATCCCCACCAATTAGGATTTTATGCTTCGGAAAAAGCAACGACGCGTTAGTTAAGGTGTGATTTAGCTCAGCTAAAGCTGAATCCAGCGGGCTGCACTAGGATTCCAATAAATTGAGAGCAGGAGAAGTGCTTTTAATTTACTGCCCTTCATCGACATTTCCACCATTGTGTAGGTGTCAGATTTGTCCAAAAGATGTGTCATCACATTCAAGCTATTCCTGATGAGAATGGCAATGCCACCACTAGGTCGGCCTGAATGATTGAGCCTCGCTGGAGCACTGAAAGATGCATTGCCATCCAGCATGACAGCGTGCAAGGCCATTGTTTCCTGCAACAGTAAAATATCAGGAACGTGGCGAATTCCAACCCGTTCATGCCATGCCGTGAGATTTTTCACACCACAGCAGTTCCAGGATGCCACGGCAATACTGGATGGTTATGAATTTGAGGCTTCTACTTTCATGGATGCAGCCACTTTGATCAGAGGCTCCAGCCATGATAGGCCACTTAATGCCTGAGTCAGTGAGGCCAGCTGCTGCGATAGTTCCTTACTATGGGACTCATGTGGTGCCGATGCTGGAGCTCCCATGGTCCGGTCCTTGGGTGCATGCGTTACAAAGTCTATAAACTCCCATGCACTCTCCATATTCCCGAACAAATACGGGAAGAGACCCAAAGACTCAAAGTCCTCTTTAAAGTCCAAAATTCATTTTGTATTCATTTGTGGTTGGACTTTACACTGTACTCTTAAGTTGTTGTGTGGAGCTAGTTTTACCCATTCCAGGTCCTTACTTGCCAAATTATGTAGTGGGGGGATCTGAAAAAAGGTATTCATCAAGAATGACCTATTGGTCCGCGCCAGTCCGTTGATGTCCGGGTTATTTACCCATCCAAGTATTTGGTTCATCTCTTTGGGAGTCTCTAAGAACGACAGCATGTCACTTGGAGGCTCTACTAGGTTCTCACTCCTAGGTATTTCCTCCTCGACATAATGCCTGTCCTTGCTCACCAAGTTGTGGGGTAAGCGCGTGTCCAATGCCTTTACCACACTCTCCTCGTGTGTTGGTGGATTGGGATGGGCGACTTCCTGTGTAGCCGACTCCTTTATGCCTCCTTCAATATTTGACACATGAGGCAAGGTCCCAGTTACTTTTGTTGGAGGGGCAAAACCGCCGCCTTCTTGCTTTCAATGCTAGAAAAGAAGCTGTGTAGCTGGGATTGGAACTTATCAGGAAGTATCCCAGATGGTTTTAAGGACTGCACATTGCCTCTTTTCAGTGCCTTGATCTGAAGATGTTTCTTGCTTTCATCATTCAGTTCCAGGAGATTTAGTGCTAGATCATCCATGCTCGTGCCCGTTTTGCAGTTTAAGTCAGGCACCGCTTCCTTAGGGTTACGCGAAAGGGTTTCAGTCATGCCTTTCGTTTGCACATTCTTCTGGTTAGTTTTGACAAGGTTAAGCCGTTTTTGAGCTCTTAGGAAGGACTTCTTCGCCTTCTGAGAAATAAACTGACTCCCCCCTTGTCCTGTGCAATCCACAGCTTGCTCACTTGACAACCGAGGTGCTTTGGGTTCAGAGGTAGCCTGTGAGTCAATAATGAAAGTCAAAGCAGAGGGACTATCCGATGTGCTGGAAGACCCTATGACAGTCCCCATTTCTACACAGAGAGACTCTGGGATCACAATAGTTTGCAATTTGGTGACTGCATTGAATAAGAGTTGTTCTACCTGAAGCAGACGATAATGATGGAGTTTGGCTACCTCCAAAAGATCGATTGGCTTGTTGCTGCCCTGCTCTGTTGCAGTCATGTTTGCTCCTTGCAACATTTGTGAGTACGATCTTTGAGGAAGATAATAATAATAATAATAATAATTGAGTTCCCTGAGACTGTATTAGAAGAGTAGGGACAACAGATCTAGCAGCTGGAGCGATGCTTGCCATCATTTTTTCATATTGAGAGAAGTAAAATGCTTTGGATTGCTCCACAGCCAGTATAAAGCCTTCAAGTTTGATAATCATTTCTTTCATAAATGCCAGAGAGCCCTGCATTTCCCTTACAGAGCAATGGGTTAATTTGTGGCCCTTGTCAAGCAGATTGAGTATTCTCGAAATCACTGGAAAGTTGAAAGGGTCAACCTGCGGGAAGATGCCGGAGGGGGAGTCCTCAGGTGTTGATGTTGACCTTACATCCACTTTGGGAGCAACATAGCCAACACCGTCTTTCCCTGATGTCAGGGCCTCCAACTGGGAAGGCAACAGGGACCCCATGGCCTCAGCATATCTGCTGTTGTTGTCGCCAAGACCCAAATTCGCACCACCACCCAAGCCCTGAGATGGTATATCTAGGGATTCCCTTCCAGGTTCACCAATATCTTTGGGGCTAAGTTCCTCGGGAAGGTGGTAATACACTTGTTCACGAAAGGGATAAGACCTAGAAGCAGGTGAAGAGGGACCAAGTGAGAGGCGTACCCGTTTCCCTAGCTCACTCATAATTGTTGGTGCAAGCATAGATGTATCAGAGACATGCGTGAAACCCTCCAGAACTTCCCTTGGGGTGCAGTTACAACTGCGTGCCTTAGGGTACTCATAAGCTATCTGCCCATCATTCTCGTTAGCATCTTGAACAGAAAATGATGATTGACTTCGGGCTGGAGGTGCCACCTTTGCTGGCACCTCCATTCCAAGAGTCGGACGTGTCAATGAAGGTAAGGTGGATGCCTCCTCATGATCAAGTGATGGGGGCTCATCACATGTAGGTGTCAACATTGACAGTAAGGATTCTTTGCAAGAAGGTAACAAAGGTAGGGTACTATTAAGCAACTTGGACACTGAGTTCTTCCCAGAAGCCTTAGCTGAGTTTCCAGCTTTATTGCCACTTCTCAACGCCCGGTTCATAATCTACTTCGAGCCAGCAAACGTAGCCAAGAAGCCTATAGAAAGACAGCCACCAACCCTCAAAAGCTAACACAACTAAGCTGTGCACTGGTGCTGTGTGAACAAAAGCAACCAACCTTCAACAATTGCCACCCAAATTCTGTTTTTCAAAAGGACCCCCACATTCCCACTCTTAAATTAGAGACCAATAGGTGATGGCAAAAAACAACACAACATACAACAAACACAGCAATTAAATGAAAGCTGTGCGGGTCGAAAGAGATTCAGTAACCCTTTGTGGGTCAAGGGTTGAGAACAATCAACTTATGTGTACCTTAATAACATTCACCCGCACAACACGTCCTAACAGGCAAGTGGAGTTTGAAGGATATTTGCTCAATAATAACTCTCCAGGGCACTAGGCTCAAGAGACACCCAGTCTCCCTCTGTGCAAAGATGACAATTCCAATATACAATAAATCTTGTGCTCCAAACACTCATGTGATCACCTGCTCTCTAAGGTTCAAAGGCGTAATGCCCACAGTCACCCTAGTGAGGAAGCTAATACTCACACGTTCCTTCCAGCATCAGGGCTTGGCAGCACACAGACCCACAGCAACCCGCTTTCCTGGGTGCCTATATCAAACTTTTAAGGGCGAGTATATATTCAAGCCAGGTTCAAAGGCCTAGGGTCCACAGTCACCCTTGTGCAAGAGCCCTGGTACTCACTCTATTCCAAATCACCGGGGTTCAAATGTTCAATGCCCACAATCGCCCTCTATCACCAATGGACAGTCAAATACCTGAAACAAGTCGTACCGATCACGTACGCCCAAGCTGCCCAAGGGCTTCCTACCAAGAGGCTTGTAAATCCTTGTAGGCTAGTAACACAGCGCCCCGCGCACCGTGAACAGTAAACAGTACTTTGCTGTATTTGTCAGTGCGCGCACTTGAAGAGGCAGGGGGAGCGTCACGGAGCAAGGGGGCGGAGCCACCATACGGAAAAACACCTTAGAATAGTTTAGTTTAGTTTATTATTTGTAGGGCGCGCCATGCCCTGGAGCATCAGGGTGCACAAGACAAGAATATGCTCAACTTTGTTACAGGTACATCTACATAATCATAGTACATTCTACAATAAATAAAATATGTACAGGTACATGTGCATGGTCATAATACAGTATACAATAAGCAAGAATGAGCAGGGCTTGAGCTGGGTCCAGACAAGAGGTG
Organism: Ambystoma mexicanum; assembly: GCF_040938575.1. Classification (NCBI taxonomy): domain Eukaryota; kingdom Metazoa; phylum Chordata; class Amphibia; order Caudata; family Ambystomatidae; genus Ambystoma; species Ambystoma mexicanum. Next base: position 1,370,211,045 of record NC_090933.1, on the reverse strand, counting down.
ATAAGGGTACAGGAATACTTAACAATGTGGAGGTGATATACAGTAATATACAATGGTGTAAAATAGTGGAATAAGTACAGTAATATACAATGGTGTAAAATACAGACCGAGGTATCAGAGCTGGGGCATGCAGGTGGATCGCCAGTAGGGACAGTCAGGTCAAGCAGGTCGGATTAGTTAGATGTCATTGGCTCTCAGCCACTTGGTCAAATTCTGCCTGAATTTCGCGAAGGGCTGGGGTTCTCTTATGTCATGTGGTAGGGAGTTCCAAAGCTGTGCTGCTTTGACTGCGAAGCTATGTCCTCCAATAGTGGCACGTTTAAAGCGAGGGACATAGAGACAATTCGCATTGACCGTTCTTGTTGGTCTAGGTGAGGTTCTTAATTGTAGCCTGTCCATGAGGTAGGGTGGTGCCATGTTATTAAGGCACTTGTGAGTAAGGGAGGCAATTTTGAGTTGGATTTTGTCCTGAGTGGATAGCCATTTATATTCTCTTCTTATAGAGGAGATATGCTCTTTTCTGTTTATCTTGAGCGCGGCTCTCAGGGCATTATTCTGTAGGACCTGGATTTTTTGGATAGTCTGTTTGTTAGCCCCAATGTAGAGACCATTACAGTAGTCCAGTTTGGACAGTATAAGGGCTCTGGCAAGCGTGATGCAGCTGTCTGTAGAGAGGAATTGCTTGCTGGCTCTAATGAGTTTGCAAGTATATGCTGTAGAAGAGGCTAGGGAGTTGACTTGTTTGCCAAAGTTTAAGGTGGCGTCAAGGTAAAAGCCTAGGGTCTTGACTTCCTTTGCTACTTTGATATTATTCCCATCGATAATGAAGCTGGCATAGTCAGTGTTAAGTTTAGTTATGTATGTCGGAGTGCCTAGGATTATGAGCTCAGTTTTGTCGTCGTTCAGGCATAAGCCGTGTGTGGCCATCCATGCCTGAACGATGCTGTAAATTTTATTCACTAAAGCCAGATCCACGACGTAATCTCCAGAAAGCGGAAGGAGGATCTGGGTATCGTCTGCATAGTTGGTGTAGGCGATACCCAGATGATCCATTTCGTCAAAGAGCGGCTTTGTGAATATGTTATAGAGGGTTGGTGATACACAAGATCCCTGGGGTACACCGCACGTTATAGGGATCGGGTCAGCTGAGGCTGATGGAGAGAAGACTCTCATGGTGTGGTTATTCAGGAAGGATTTGATCCATAATATGGCCTCTTTGGAGAAGTGAGCAGCAGAGTCTAGGTGGCTACATAAGACTGTATGGTCGACTAAATCGAACGCTGCTGAGAGGTCTAGCAAGAGGAGTAAGGCTGCTTGGCCATTGTCCCTACATTGATCTATTTGGGCCTTGAGATCGATAAGGGCAGTCTCTGTTCCATGCTGGGGACGGAATCCAGATTGGCGGGTTCCGAGCAGGTGGTTGGATTCAAGGAAGTTTTGTATTTGCATGTATGCTACTTTGTCTAAAATTTTTAGAAGAAAGGGCACAGTCGTGATAGGCCTAAAATTGGTGGGAATGGCAGGGTCGAGGGTTTGCTTCTTTAGGAGTGGCAGGACCCATGACTCTTTAAGATTTTTCGGTACAATGCCGGTAGTGAAGGATGAGTTGATGAGTTTAGTTATGAATGGCGATAGTTCTCTCGCAGCATCCTTAATTGGGCAGGGCATTGGTCGCCTTTACAGTTGGATGGTTTAAGTCCCAGGATCACTTTTTCGACTTCAATGGTAGATACCTTGGAGAAGCAGAAACGTGTTATTTGTTTAGATTTAAGTAGGGGTGCTGGGGTTAGAGCGTCCTGAGGTGTGAGAGATGCTTTTTTGAAGGCGATTTTAGTTTGTAGGTTGACTACTTTGTTGGTAAGGGCAAACTGAATGTCTGAGCACCATTTTTTGTCCTTGGTGCAGTTTTCTTGGGGAATGATGGGTGTTTCCAGCTCTTTCAAGATACTGAACAGTTCTCTGACACTTGATTTAGATTGGAATATTCTGGTATTGTATGTTTCCTGTTTGGCTAGTAGGATATATTTTTTGTATTGGGATGATATCTTTCCAAGGTTTAGTTTGTTTTCTACTGTAGGAGTAAGTCTCCATTTGGATTCTAGTTTTCTTTTGGTTAACCTGAGATATTTTAGTTGGGGGGTGAACCATGAGTTGAGATGTTTTTTCGGTTTTCTAGTCCGTAATTTGAGCGGTGCTATGTGATCAAGGGCTGAGTTCATAGTTTCATTGAATTGATCAACTAGCATATCAGGCTCCGTGTTAGTTGGGAGCGAGTTTAGTTGGGGTAGTATGATTGGCAACAATTTTTCCGTGGTTATTAGCTTTTTGTTCCTCGTGGGTATAGGAGGGGCAGGTGTGGACTTGGCTGTGGCTAAGTTTGTATCTACTGTAAATAGTAGTAGAAAGTGGTCCGTCCAGATCTGGGGAACAGTGTCTGTAATGGTTACTCCACAGTTGTGATCAGCTATCCAGTCAAGGATGCAACCTTTATTATGAGTGGGACAGGTGACTCTTTGGGCAAAGCCCAGCTCTTTTAGGATCAGAGCAGTAGCTGTGGACTGGGTGTCTTTAATATCATTGTAGCCTAGGTTGAAGTCTCCTAGCACTATAGTTTGGGAGGTGTTTTTCAAATTGTTGGACAGGGTGGTGGAGAGGTCCTCAACAAGGGTTCCAATAGGACCAGGAGGTCTGTAGAGCAGGACAATGTTTAATGTTTGGGAGCTGGCGGTGGCTATTTTAACCGAGAGGCATTCACAAGATTTCGTGATGGGGGATGTGGAGACTCTTATGTCAAGACTGATCTTGGCTATAATAGCTAGACCCCCGCCTCGGGAGGTGTGTCTGTCAGCTCGTATGATGGTATAATTGTCGGGAACTGCTAAGGAGAGGGCGGGACCCGCTGCATCGTGAAGCCATGATTCTGATATGGCCAGGAAGTCTAGGTGGTGTCCGAGAATAATATCTGAGATTTCTGTAGCATGAGCGACTAGGGACCTAGCATTTATGAGTGCACCTTTGAGGTGATGTTTAGTGAGCATGGGGCTTGCTATAATGGTGGGTTTGGAGCATTTTAGTGTGGGTCTTTTAGGGATATGAGCTTTCCTAGTGTGTTCTGCAGTGGTTTTCGGCTGTATGTTCATTTTTAGGAAGTTGATTTGTTCAATTTGCTTTGCTGGTAGTTCGTACAATTTTGGTAGGCGAGCACGAAGTTTGAGGTTTCTGTCTGTGGTACTACAGGGCCTGTATGTGGTAGTATCATCTTGATATTGGTTTGCTGTAGGTCCAATGGTTTGTTGAGAAATAGGCATGGTAAGGTAGGAGAGTGCTAATACCACTAATATGATGAGGGAGGCGGCGTAGAGAGGTAACTTAGCTGTCCTATCTAGTGCAATGATACTTGGTTTGTTTGGTTTTGGAGAGTACATGCTAGCTGACTAAGTCAGGTGCGCAGATAGCAGCACAGTTATATATAGCTTTCGCTATTAGCCTGAAGATGGGGAGATGCGGAATGCGAATCGAGGCACAGCTAGATTCAGCTTTAAACTAAAGGTATGCAGTTGTAGAATGCGACTAAAAACATAGCTACGGTCTAAGTTCCATTTTAGCGACTAGAAACATATCACTAAATGCAATTTTAACCTACAATTGAAATGGTCTGTAAGCGACCTTAGGGCACAACACAAGTGAAATGGTCTGTAAGCGACCTTAAGGCACAACACAATTGAAATGGTCTGTAAGCGACCTTAAGGCACAACACAAGTGAAATGGTCTGTAAGTGACCTTAAGGCACAACACACTTAGGGTTGCTGCGGCAGGGTCAATTAAGTAATAACCCCAGAGAGGGGTGACCTAGTGCGGCTTGGAGAGTATGCATAGCAGGCCAGCAGCACCGTAGCAGGATCCTATAAATGGCTGCAGATGGCTCAGGTCTATAGACTATAATCTCGGGCAGCACACAAGTCATTGATCATGGCGGACCATAGCAAGATGAGGTAACAATAGGTGCAGCCACCTAAGTTCAAGAGTTAGCGAGTGTCATAGTGTAAGGCTAGTGGTAAAGGCAGTACAGAAGTTCAATGGAGAGCATGTAGATCAGGTTGGGCAGACAGGTAGGTGCGGCCAAGCATGCAGAGCATAAAAAATGATGGTAAAGTGTTTACAGTAAAGAGGGATGCAACATGGCAAATCTCAACCTACCGACAGCGCTGTCGACGGGATGGCTGTGAAGGGGGGTAGGACAGAGGTATGTGTGAAGGCGTTGAGCAGTATCAAGGTGCGCGTAAGGTAGGAGGGCACGAACGTGCAGAGCAGTTGCGCTTGATGCTGTGCATGGATTAGGAGGAAGGGGAGCAAACATATGCAGTGCAAAGTATCGTTGGGCACAGATACAGTATGCAATAAGGCATGAGTGCACGAAAGTGGCAGTAAGAAGCTTATGGTAACAAAGCCTTATCAAGAGTCAAAGCAGTTCAATTTACCCACGGGCTGCGTAAGCGAAGTGGCGTTTACCGTCGTGGTTGGTCAGGAATCCGGCAGGGGGTCCGGGGGAACGGCGAGGAAGGCTGAGGACAGGTGAAGACAGGTATTGGCCTTATTATCCTGGGCCTTGCTGGGAGTGGGCCGGCTTCGCCTACCGGCTGGCGATAGGCTACTTAAGGTGGCTCAATGGCCAATCGGATGCGAGGACAGTCGGCTGTGCTCAGTTAGGCGCTGGGGTTCCTTGAGACATGGCGGGCGGCCATCTTGGAAGTGTAAAAACCTTGTGGTGGCTGATGGTGGCTGGGGCAAACACGGCAGCTGTTGGCATCAATTTTAAAACATGCAGAATAGAAACAAAGAAGGTGTTATAGGCACACGACTTCCAATGGATTCCAAATATAAACAAATACGGGGAACACACAGCTTCTAATGGATTCCAATGTAAACAAATATGGGGAGCACACAGTCACCTCCTTCTCTCTTAAAGAGGCCAGGCAAGTAGGAGTCACTGGATAAGACGTCCTCTAGGGGCAGTTCAGTAGCGCGGCATCAAAGCTGCTCAACGGGTAGAGATAAAGCAGCAAACCACAGCGTTCCAACAGGGATCCGGCAGAAGTTGGCCACAGTAAACAGTACTTTGCTGTACTTGTCGGTTCGTGCGCGGGTGCGCTGGCTTGTGGGTATTTGAAGAGGCAGGGGGAGCGTCACGGAGCAAGGGGGCGAAGCCACCGTACGGAAAAACATCTCCTTCTCTCTTAACGAGGCCAGGCAAGTAGGAGTCACTGGATAAGACGTCCTCCAGGGGCAGTTCAGTAGTGCGGCATCAAAGCTGCTCAACGGGTAGAGATAAAGCAGCAAACCACAGCGTTCCAACAGGGATCCGGCAGAAGTTGGCCACAGTAAACAGTACTTCGCTGCACTCTCTCTTCCAGTCTCACATCTGACCAGCAGGCTGAGTGCAAATCACTGTTAAATCAGTTTGCCTCCCTGTTCTCACTTTCACAAGGCTTGACCCCTTGGGGCCAGCATGATATACTCACTGGTGAATATTTGCCTGTCAAAAGCAGGGGGTGCAAAATGTCAGACAATGTAAGAACCCATATAAGGAATGAGGTCAACAAGATGATTGATCTCGGGGTTATAGAGCCCTCTACTAGCCCATGGTCTAGCCCAGTTGTGCTTGTACCAAAGGCAGGATCCAAGGAGTTGAGATTCTGCGAGGACTTTAGAGCTCTAAATGCAGTCACAAAGACTGATGCCCGTCCTTTGCCTAGGACAGATGAGCTGGTGGACAAACTTGGTGCAGCCAAGTACCTCAGCACCTTTGACCTAACGTCAGGCTATTGGCAAATAGCCCTGACAGACCATGCCAAGGAGAAAACTGCATTCTCCACCCGAGCTGGCCTCTACCAATTCAAGGTAATGCCTTTTGAACTAAAGAATGCACCTGCTACATTTCAGAGGATGGTCAATCAAGTTCTGAATGGGATGGAGGACTTCTGCATGGCATACTTGGATGACATTGCAGTGTTCAGCCCTACATGGAAAGAACATATTGAACACCCAGGATATGTAGCGCAGGCTCTGGAACAGGCCCATCTGACCATAAAGGCAAGCACATGTCAAATTGATCAGAGAACAGTGGTCTACCTTGGACATGAGGTAGGAGGAGGTGAAATAAGGCCATTGCCTAGCAAAGTACAAGCTGTACAAAACTGGTCCACCTCTACTACTCAAACCCAAGTGAGAGCCTTCTTAGGTCTCACTGGGTATTACAGGAACTTCATAGAGAACTATGGGACCATAACTTCTCCCTTGAATGTCATCTCCTCTCCCAAATATCCTAAAAAGGTCAAGTGGAATGAGGAGTGGAATCAAGCCTTTGAAGGTCTGAAGAAAGCCCTTTGTCAAGCTCCAGTCCTAAGAACTCCTGACTACCACCAACCCTTCATTGTACAAACAGATGCTTCTAATGTACGTATAGGTGCAGTCCTTAGTCAACTGGATGAGAAAGGTAGGGAACACCCCATTTGTTTCATCAGCAGGAAGTTAAAGGATCCTGAGACAAGGTGGGCAACAATAGAACATGAATGTTTTGCTATTGTGTGGTCACTGAAGAGGTTTAGACCATACTTGTATGGATCTACCTTCATTATTCAGACTGACCACCAACCCTTGAGATGTCTGATGCAAATGAAAGGGGAAACCCCAAACTACTCAGATGGTCAATCTGCCTACAAGGCTTTGATTTTTCCATTGGGCACAGAGCAGGAAGTCACCCCCAAAATGCCGATGGTCTCTCTAGGAGTGTTAGGGAGAATTCTCATTCTATGGCTGAATTCCCTCACCTAGTGAGTCCCCCAGCAGCTTTTCTGGATTTCTGGAGTTTCTTTTTTCCACTTGGTAAGAGTGTTGCTCTTTTTCCCACTCTTACCTGTGTTTTGTCATGTGCATTTCTACTTGTGTGATCCTGGGCTCTGGAGCACACCACTCCATGAGCCCAACTTGTTTTGTATGTTACACAGCAGCTTCCAGTGCAGTAACACAGGGTTGTCTCTAAGACTTCCCAATGACTCCTTTTTCTGGGGCTGACTGCTGTCCCCCAGAAACAGGTAAAGTTGCCATTAACTTTACATAGTCAAATAACCACAGATCCAGTACACCCCATCTTACATGGAGTATTGGAAAGGGTTAATCCTTAGCCCTTTTTATCTGTCCCTCCTGGAGCATTGGTTTGCTCTTTTTACTTTTAGGGTCTCATCACGAGTTTGGCGGTAACCCTTAAATCTGGCGGTAGCGCTATTACTGCCGGATTTAAGGGTCCGCCAAATCAGGGCTTCAGCGGATTTCTCCCCAGCTCTGAGCTGGGGGAAAATCCGCCGACAAATCGCGCTCATACCGCCGGCGGGAAATCCGCCGGTGGTATGAGCGCGGGCATTCACGAATGGGCACAGTGGGGAATGGGGAATTCCATTACCGCCAAACCCGTGATCCGGCGCTAACAGCGCCGAGGGTTTGGCGGTAGAACAGATAGCGCCAGCGCTATTAGCGCCAGTGATACTGCCCAACTCGTGATGAGGCCCTTAGACTTGGCTGGTGGCAGTGGTATGTACCCTAACTTTTCTACCGCGATTATACTATATAAACGTGGTATTGTTTTAGGCTATTATATTAGCCTCGAACATAAACCCGCTTGACCAAATACTCTTTCTTTTGGTTCTGGTGGGGTTTATTCGCCATTTCTTTTTATTAAAGTCCTTCTTGTGTTCTACTTTGCGCGGAAAAACAGGTTTGCCTTCTTTGTTCACCGTCTTGTGGTGGGCTTCTCCCAAGAAGCCCTCCTCTGGGCACCTGGGTGTCTAGGTGGACTGAATGTGAGGGAGGGGTGTAGTCACCCCCTGCACAGGGTATCCTAGGAAAACCAAGTCGCACTTTGCCATGATTGGCTGAGGTGGTTTTCCAGGTTGGACAACCCCCCTGCTGCGTGATTGACAGCCAGGCTGTGTGAATGGGGGATTTTAAGCATAAAAGGCAGGACTCTTGGGCTGGAAGTCAGAGTCGCCACTGGAACTACAAGAAACCGAAGAGAAGCGGAGAAGAAGACGGCTGCTGCAACTACCCCTTCCCGGTGAAGCCCTGCTGCACTCCTGAGCTATCTACCCTTCGACGACCAGAGAAAATCCAGTCCGGAGTCTTCTTCCCTTAAGCCTGGTGGGGTCAACCAGCTCATCTTCCACAGCCAGAGGATCCTCTTCATGGTCGAAATCGCTGCACACTGCTGTAGTGGTCCGGATAGCCATCTGAAGAGCCTCTCCTGTTTTAAAGGAGCACACCTTTTATCCGCTGTCGCTGCTGCTGGCCTCATCCCTGAGTAGTGCAGACCCCTCCAGATGTCCTCCTTCTAGTCTCCGCGACCAAAGCTCCAGGAACCGTGGGTCTGCAGTAAACTACCAGGAACAACTGCCGTGGCACCAGCTTCTTCCTTGAATAAGCTACTGGGTTCTGCTTCGAGGAACTAGGGCGAATCCCTTTTTTCCTCATCCAAGGCATCCTGTCTGCCTTGACAAAAGCATTGCCTATTATGATTTTTGCCCCCAACTCTCTCTGGTTAGCCCAGGTGCTAAGTGTGTTTTTTGCCCCGGTAACATTTCTTACCGCGGATACGCGTTTCTTTAATACGACCGAGCTGTCAAAAAGTGATCGCATATGTATTCCCGGTAACGTCTTTTGTTTCACAACACCGGTCCACCAAAACATAAGGTACTTACCTTTAGTTATTCTGTGCCAAGAGAATTGGTTGTTTGTAGTGTATTTTACATGTGGTTTTGAATTTATAGAAGTGTTGTGTTTTACAGAGGGTTTAAAAATAAATGTACTTATATTTTTTACCTGAAACCTTGAGTCAGTGTTTGCTTGAGTCACAGTAATTGTGGTCCCTTTGTGTAATCTCTGCTATTGCTCATATACTCTTGAGATAAGCCTGGCTGCTCCGCTACTGCTACCACTTTAACATAGTAGTACAGGCATGTACCAAAGGTAAACTTGTATTACCACTTGTAGTCTTAATTGCGTGTAGTGATCCCTACGGGCACTGCATAGGATTCTGCCTAACACTGCATGTGCACAGAAGGTCTTACCTGCAGGAAGCCTGGCCTGAAGGGACACAGAGCTCATTCCTTTCTTGTGAGATCTCGGGCAGATGCAGAAAAGGAGCCTGGCTAGTAGAATGTGGGTTACACTGCGCATGTGCACAGAAGGTCTCACCTGCAGGAAACCTGGCCTGAAGGGACACTGCGCTCATGCCTTTCTCGGGAGATCTCGGGTGGATGCAGAAAACAAGCCTGGCTAGTAGAATGTGGGTTACACTGCGCATGTGCACAGAAGTTCTTACCTGCAGGAAGCCTGGCCTGAAGGGACACAGTGCTCATTCCTTTCTCAGGAGATCTCGGGTGGATGCAGAAAAGGAGCCTGGCTAGTAGAATGTGGGTTACACTGCGCATGTGCACAGAAGTTCTTACCTGCAGGAAGGCTGGCCTGAAGGGACACAGTGCTCATTCCTTTCTCAGAAGATTTCGGGTGGATGCAGAAAAGGAGCCTGGCTAGTAGAATGTGGGTTACACTGCGCATGTGCACAGAAGGTCTTACCTGCAGGAAGCCTGACTGAAGGGACACAGTGCTCATTCCTTTCTAGGGAGATCTCAGGTGGATGCAGAAAAGGAGCCTGGATAGTAGAATGTGGGTTACACTGCGCATGTGCACAGAAGGTCTTACCTGCAGGAAGCCTGACTGAAGGGACACAGTGCTCATTCCTTTCTCGGGAGATCTCGGGTAGATGCAGAAAAGGAGCGTGGCTAGTAGAATGTGGGTTACACTGACATGTGCACAGAAGTTCTTATCTGCAGCAAGCCTGGCCTGAAGGGACACAGTGCTCATTCCTTTCTCAGGGGATCTCGGGTGGATGCGGAAAAGGAGCCTGGCTAATAGAATGTGGGTTACACTGCGCATGTGCACAGAAGTTCATACCTGCAGGAAGCCTGGCCTGAAGGGACACAGTGCGCTTTACTTTTTCTGGAGATCTCGGCTGGATGCAGAAAAGGAGCCTGGCTAGTAGAATGTGGGTTACACTGCGAATGTACACAGAAGTTCTTATCTGCAGCAAGCCTAGCTGAAGGGACACAGCACTCATTCTCGTGATGGTGCTGGTGTTTCCACGTCCACCTGCAGGCGGGCAGTGTTACACCCGCCAGGTCAGACCTGGCGGGAACATCACCTCCCGCCTGCAGGAGTCGGGATCGGGCAGTCCGGAATTAACAGTGGCGGCGGGTTTACCAGCACTTTTATTTCCGAACCGCCCGACCTGTAATGAGGCCCATAGACTGAGGGCAGAAACATTAAAAAAGAAAACTGACCTCAATGAAATGTGCACCTAATTATTTAGAGCAAGAAAATGAGTGAGAGAGTTCAGGCCAAGAATCTCTACACCCCTTGTAGGCGGCACACCATCGCCAAGTAGGGATGACTGTGCCATACACAGGTGCATGAGATATTCACACATAGAGCTAGATAACTATCAATAGGGACTTAGACCCAGGAATAATTTGTTTTAATCATATAACTACTGTCTAATTTGTGTTACAGGATGTTACTAAAGAACATGGATATATTTTTTTCAACCAAAATGCCCCAGTCTATGGCAGCAGAAATATTTGTTGCAACATTTGAGAGTTAAAAAAAGGGATAAGTGACACAAAATAAGTAAAATAAACATGCACATTAAAGATAAAAATATCAGCATTCCCTATATATATTTGTCTGGTGTCTCAAAACGCTACAAGCATACCCCACCCAAAAAGGAAAGAAAAGTACTAGTATCTGTTAATGAAAAAGAAATGTTTTCAAATGACTCCCCTCCATTCAGTACCACATGTATAAAGTATTGCTTTAGCATCCCAAAGGCTTGTATTCAGTAGCACTTCAACAGACAGCATAGTGCTAATTGCTACAATCATTCCTTTGTGTTTCAGTGCCCCACAAGAGCCAAAAGGCCAGAGGTGGGCAGGCCCAAAAGGAACATATAAAAGTACAAGTTGACACATCCCAGTCTTCCCTCACAGTCATTGCACACATGCATATTATACTTTTGGGCTATTCTTAATGACTCGAGTCCTGCCCAACCAAGGACACCTATAAATGGACAAAAATACAAACTGTGATGTTACTGATTAGTTTATTTTCTGAGAATGTATTCCTTTCATGGTTTACACAAACATCTTCCATAGACAACAAGGACAAGAAATGCAATAAGGAATGGTTATATATTTTTTAAGTAGGTTTTTAATTTTAAAAAAGTGTTGTTCTTATCTGCATAACTTTATTAAAAAGGCAACTATTCAGCTCCGGCCGAATACTTACATCTACTATTCGGTGCACCTCTAATTTCAGGAATGCCTTCTTAATGTTATTAGACCCCTTGTTTTAAAGTATTTGTCCATGTGCATTGACAATATAAATATACAATAAGTAGATTTAAAGATAAGTAGTTAATGTCTCATTTGTAGAAACTAGTGGTCACACATCTAGTAATTTCTAATGTTGGATCAGTGGAATTTCTTTTTCAGCGGAAGGTTAATATGGTAGAAATAATAAAAATAAGGGTTCTGCAATCATCTACTTCTGTTGTATTATGTAAAACATTATTCATATGTTTACATGTAATAGTGTTTCATGCAAGTACTAGGTTGTATAAATGGGTTCCACATACATTATTTTTAGTGTTAGGGAGTTATATGAAACACACCTTAAACTGAAATTACAGGAATATGGAGTTTTAAAAAAAAGGGCACTGGTAGAAAAACATTGTATTGCGAAGGGTACATTGTAGAATATTGTCATTAAATTCATATTTCTGTACATGACCAAAATAAGGATGCACACAGATTTTTCAAGAAGTAATATGCCAATTAAGAGAGAATCAGAATTTCTTTATTTGATTATCTATATTTAGAGAAAGTGTAAGATTGTATTTGTGTTCCTATTATTTTAAATAATAGTATGACTAAAATAGTATGACATTAAAATGTTTAACAAAAAAATTATACAATGGTGGCATAGCTTTATATATTTATTAAAACTGTTGGCATGGTTATGTTGTTAGTTTCCTCACTAAGGTTATATAAACTACTCTGAAATTTAAATATACTGTAATAAGAAATAAAGTTTGCACAACATGCAATATAAGGATTTTATATATAGTTATTTATTGCTGTGATGTTCTTAGTGTACCTATTTTTGTAAAAGAAATGTTATTTTGGGTAAGTATGAATTTATTGTAAGAATTACTGTATAACATGTTATACAATAAACAATGTAAATCTGCTGTAGATTTTGTATAGAGTTAAAATACATATAGGCAAAAGACGAGTTACTAATATGTATTATACTGTAACACTATTATAGTTTTTACAATTTTGAGATGAGCTGCAAGTACACTGAGGATACAGAGCTCTTTAACAAAGTCTATGACAAAATCCAGCAGTGGATGGCTAACAACGGGATGTGCCAGAATGCTACAAAAACAGAGATTATGTTATTTGGCTCACCACAGGCGAGATCCAAATTGGATTCTCAGCACATTGATTTCTCTATTGAGAACCATCTCATTAAGACCATGGCTAAGGTCAAGGAACTGAGCGTTACCTTTCAATCCTCACTGAACGTTGCTGCGAACATCGAAAGTATTGTTAACAAGGCTCAATATGTACTTTGGATCCTAAATTGGTGAAGCCCTATGTTTCAGAGGCCCACTGCGCCATTCTGGTCCGTGCCTTAATAATGCCAAGGATAGACTACTGCAACTCCTTGATGCTCAGGGACAGTAAAAACAGTCTCAGGCGCTTCCAAGTCTTACAAAGAATATACCTAGACACAAACCTATTTCCACCCACAGAAGGAGTCTCCATTGGCTTCCTGTGGAAGCTCGAATCCACTTTAAGGCGTTCACAATAGTATATTAATACTTAAGCTTCACTACACTGGCTTTTGCTCATATGTCATGGGGAGACTGACATGTCCTTGTTATGCAGGCTGTCCCACCTGTAGACTCCCACCACTCCGCTGCCAATGCCCTTTCAGCTCCCAGTCATCCCCTTTCAGGTTCTCATCATCCTGATCCGCCTTCCACCCATCTACCCTCACTTACCCGTTCAGGGCGGCAGCAACATGGTGATCATAGGCAGCGCACGTGGAGGCAGCCCAGCGGATATGGGCGCCCAAGATCCCTGCGTCCGTTCCTCCATTGGCAACTGCTTTGGCGTCTCGCAGCTGTTCAGCATAGCCTTCGGCCCAACTCACTTCGGCATCACGTGACCCAGAAGGCTCAGCCAGCTGTTATAACTATGGATCACATGGTAAGGAAACGCTTGGGGACATGCGTCATGTGATGCTATCACCTGACTGGTCCGATTCGTTCAAATGCTGCGAGGGAACGCCTGTACAGTGCTTCACTGCTGAATTGATTCGGCATGTTTGGTGTTCCTGTTTCCTCACGATCACGGCACAGAATTATGGACTGTTTCACGGATTTCTTCTTGTCACGCCCTTGGATTACTTTGTGCTTTCTTGTTGGTTATCGGAATATCGGACTGCTTACTGGCTTCCTTCGGATCACCCGTTGGACTCTGTTGTGCTCGTGTGGCTTCTGACCTCGGAAATCTTTTAGACTGCTTACGGATCACCCCCACTTATTGCTACGCTTGAGCTCGTTATCATGGCTCACACAGGTATCCTAGTGTGTGTCCATCCAGAGTGCCGCCAGGCTGCTTCACCATTTGCTGCTGCAAGTCACACACTGCAGGTGCTTGGAACGCCTCCTACTCTGTCTGTCCCAAACTCAGGGTTTGGTTGACGTCTGGTTTCCTTCCACCTTGTTAAGCCCTTTTTAGTGTTCTAAGCTCTGTTCTGGTCATCGTCTGTTTTTGCCACTGTACTTAACCCCTTGCTTGCCTTACAGCGGTTGGGGGTTTCCGGCGTTCCTGGTTCCTGATACTCCAGCACTCAATACCTGTGGCCTCAAGGATCGCACAGGGAGTTGTTTTGGTATCTCCCTGTGTGGTACTTGTGGACGGAGGTCCTCATAATCTTCACGACCATCAAGATCTAACAGACTGTGAAGCCTGATTGGTCGTCCGGATTATGGAGGCCTCAGCCGGAGACCCTAGTGCAAGCAGTCACGGTTTTAAGGGCAGACATGGCCGCAGCCGCAACGGCTATCCATCACCGTCTTGACTCCCTCCAAAGCACACGCCATCCCCTACCGGCTGACCCGGAATTCGGAGATACTACACCACAGACCCCTTGCCCCTCTAACACTCCATCCGCCCCCATACCAGTGGTGGTCCCCACCCCTTTCCCGTTGGCAGCCCCCGAGAGGTACCAAGGCGAATCTAGGAAGTTCCGTACATTTCTGAACCAATTGCAAACCCCACTTCCTCTGCAGACCCTTGGCTTTCCCTGATTCGACCACCAAAGCTGCTTTCATGTTGTCCCATTTGTCCGGCATAGCTGCCACCTGGGCGAATCCCTGCCCTTTAGGACTTTGACCTATTGGTGAGCGAGACGTCCAAGGTATTTGACACAAGACACAAGGTCCAGTCCCGGGACCTAGATTTGCTTGAACTTGCTCAATGTAAACACACTCTCATAGATTACATAATGCGCTTTAACCAGTTAGCGGCAGAAACCTCATGGCCTGAGAACAAAAAAGCTGTGGTTTTCTACAGGGGGTTAAGCGGCTCCATGAAGGACGCTCTATCGGTAGTACCATCACTTCCGGCTTTATATCCTGATCTGGTCGACCTGTGTTAGGGAGAATTCTCTGTAAAGGCTAATTTCCCAAACCTAGTGAGTCCCCCAGTAGCTTTGCTGGATTTTTGGGGTTTATTTGTTTCTCCTGTTAAGAGTGAGACTCTTTTACTCACACTCTTAGACATGATTTGAGGTGTTCCTTTATCTTTCCATGTGTTTTATGGGCTATGGGGTCTTTTACTCCATAAGGTCTCATGTGTTTTTGATGTGGGTTACACAGCACCCTCCGTGCCGTAACCCAGGGGTGTCGTAGCGACCCCCCAGTATAGACTCCATACCCTGGAACTGACTACTGTCTCCCAGGGCATGTAAAGTCACCATTGGCTTTACTAGTCCCAAATTATGAACAGAAACCAGTACAAACCATCATATTGTGGATGTACTGGTCGGGTCAATTCGATTGCCCCGGGGTCTGTTGTTCGAGGGGGCACATCTCCGTCCCCCCTGATCGAGTTTTGGTTGGTGGCAGTGGATACTACTTTTTATATTCGACCGCAAAATATATCTCTATGGGATTTTCCCATTGTTCGAGGCTACCAACTTTAATTATTTAATTCTTATAGCCTCGAACATACTGCCGGTTTATTTATTTAATATTAATTCACTGGTTGGTATTTTTTGCCAGAACTCGATTCTAAAATGGCGTTTGTGTTCTCTTCTGTGACTCCAACCCAAGTCGAGCCCTTTGTTCCACTTTTTGGCAGGCCTCTCCACAGAAGCCTCCAAAAGTGGTGCAACTCTGTCTGGGTACCACAGGGGGTGTGGGAGGGGGTTTAGGCACCCTGTACTGAGTTACATTGGTAACTCAAGTCGCACTCTTGTGTAATTTGGCCCAGGTGGTGAGCCGGCCGGCTCACCACTTAGCATGTTTGTTTTACAGCTAGGCTGAATGAATGGGGGTTTGCTGCATAAAAGCAGGGCTTTAGGGACTGGAACTTCAGAAGTCACCACAGGACCTAAGAATCCGAGGAGGGAGAAGCTGAGCCGACCTGCAACGACGACACCACCGGTGGAGCTCTGCTGAACCGTCTCACCACTTTTCCGACGACAGAGGAGATCTCCAGTCCGGAGAGTCTTCTTCCTTTGACTGGTGGCGATAACCAGTTTTGCCTTCTTTTCACCTTCCTGGAGCATCTCGTGGCCGTCTTGCCCATGCCAAGCACCCCGGCAACCGGAATACCACAGTTTACCACTACCGCAAAGAGAAGGGTAGTACCTTTTAACCGAAGAACTCTGCAGCTGGTTTCTTCCCTGGCAGTGCAACGACCTTCATCTTTCCTCCACGGCGAGACCTTCTCTTCCTCTGGACGAAACACCAACTTGCACCTGCTGCCAGGAACAACTGCCCCCGCTGGAGCGTCCTTCACACTTAAGGTACTGTGGCCCGCCTGGCTTCCCTTGCGACAGATCGTTCGGGCTGACAGTAAAGCCTCGACTTTCTAACCTGGGCTAGCCTGGGACAACCTAGCTAACATTTCCTGACTTTAATTTCATCCTTTTTGTGCAAACTATCTACAAAGACTCTTTGGGCATAACCCCACTGTGTGAACCTGGACCCCTTCTGCTTGCTGTCTCCAAGAGTGGGCCTTGCAATTGACTTCCTTGCTCCCCAGTAGAACTCTGCCTATCCTGCCTTACTTTGGTTCTTGTAAAAGTATTGAAACTTGTGTGCTTCCATAACTCTGCCTTTTTCCCTCCTTTTTATTTTAACTTATTAGAGTGCCATCTTATGTTAAGCGCTCACCTCTGTCTGAAAAAAAGTGGTGTTTCTCACTAAGACTTGTCTAATAAGTAATTAGGGTTGTATATATATGATAGTGACTGTGTGCTGAATTTACTCACCTCTTTTTGCTAGTGTAAATTACAAGTGTGTCTTTAAATAAATAATTATATACTTTTACACCAAAGCTCTGGTTTGTGCTACTGTGTCTCTGTACCTATTGTGTATACTCTATATACTGCCTAACTCTTCTTGAGGGAAGTCTGACTGCTCAGCCACAGCTACCAAGTGAATCTGTGTGGTACAGACTGCTACCAAGTGGGTTTACTGCCAAACACCTGTAGTCTTAAATCTTTTGCAGTGGTCCCTAAGGGAACTGAACAGGTTTCTGCCTAACAACCTGGCATCGCAGGTAGACGCTTGACGAACTGAGCAAAGGGCAGAGGCCGGATTTGCTGGTGTACATGCTCCCTTATTGTCTGAAACACCCAGTGAACCCATGCAGGTTGGTGGGATCCGCAGTCCCATAACTATGACAGAACGGGAACGCTGGAGAGCGGATAATGCTTGCTTTTACTGTGGCCTTAACGGGCACTATGTCAAAGACTTTCCACACCGCCCTAAACACAAGAGTCAGGGTTGTCCAATTGCTCGTCCCTGATTACGGGGGCCAGGGCGAGCACTCATCAGTCCCCCTCCGGTTCACCTCCTGCATTTGGGTCCATTAGACCTGTCGTAGTCCATGATTTGTTGAAACCAAATCCGGATGCCATTCTCACAGTTCAGATAGTCATTCAGTCCGGAGCCACGGGCTGTTTTATCGACATAACACTGGCTAATGCTCTCAATCTACCACTAGTGACCAAGAAATGCCCAGAAACTGTGCAGGCTGTGGATGGGACATCCCTTGCCTCTGACCCTATCTGGCAACAAATAGCTCCTCTTGAGATTATCATTCAGGACACCCATAGGGAAACACTTACGTTCGATCTCATATCCACCCCTCAGTTTGGAGTCATCCTGGGTATACCCTGGTTAAGACAGCACAACCCGCTGATCAACTGGGGAACCAGTCAAGTACTTTTGGATCCGAGATATGCCAACACTACTGTCTCGTCGAAACTGAGGGGATGCCTACGCCATCACGAGCGTTGGGTGCAATAGCTCATCTTACTGTGTCCGAGGAAGACGAACCACGTGCACCGGTTCCACATATGATCGGTGCAGTCCTCGCCAATATCCCTGCAGTCTACCATGATTTTCGGGCAGTCTTTGATGAAGGTACACAGACGTATGATTGTCCCATAGACCTGGTCCCCAATGCCCCGATCCCTAAGGGTCGGGTCTACTCCCTCTCGCCTTCCGAAGATCTGGCATTAAAAGACTATATTCAAAAGGCTCTATGTTTAGGCCACATATGGCCTTCCACCTCACCCGCAGCATGCCCTATCTTTTTTGTGCCGAAAAAGGAGGATGACCTCCGCCCTTGTGTGGACTATTGACGTCTAAATGCCATCACAGTTAAGAATCATTACCCAATTAACCTCATATCTCCGCTCCTGGATCGTTTAACGCATGCCTCCATTTACTCCAAACTTGACCTCCGGGGGGCCAACAATTTGATCCGGATCCGCAAGGGTGATGAGTGGAAGACAGCGTTTTGCACCCGACAGGGTTTATACAAATACATGGTAATGCCCTTCGGGCTATGTAATGCCCCAGCCACATTCCAGCGGTTTATGGATGACGTATTCGGGGACATCCTGGACACCTATGTCGTGGTCTACTTGGACAACATCCTTGTGTTTTCCTCTTCTTTGGAAGAACATATCCTCCATGTCCGAGAAGTTTTGTCCCGACTGCGCAAGAATGCACTCTTCGCTAAGCCCGAGAAATGCCAGTTGAATACCAAGGAAGTAGATTTCCTAAGATTTCACATCTCACCGGGAGGGCTGAGCATGAATCAGTCCAAGGTGCATGCTGTCTTGGACTGGCCTGTTCCATTGAACCTTAAATCCCTGCAGTCGTTCCTTGGATTCGCCAATTTCTATCGGCGGTTCATCCCAGGTTTCTCCTATATTGTCGCACCGCTGACGGCCCTGACCAGCCCACATGTCCCCTTCATCTGGTCTCCCGGACACCAGGCGGCTTTTGAGTCGCTTAAGACCTCCTTCACCACGGCCCCTGTTCTCCAACACCCGGACCCGGAACAGCCCCTGTTGTCAGCCATACGTCTCTGGGTCTCCCAACATCCACATCAGTTGTCCGAGTGGGCTCCCGTGTATCACAACGGATTGCCTTTCATACAGGAGAGGCTGTTATTGCCTACTAGTGATACCCGGAACCTGGCTCTGGAGTGGTCTCAGGACGCAGCCATCAATGGACACCCTGGTCAACAGCGTACTCTAGAGTTGCTTAAACGCTCGTGCTGGTGGCCATCGATGAGGCATGACGTGGAGAACTATGTTAATACATGTTCAGTGTGCGCCCAATGTAAATCACGTAGGGGTCGTCCTTTGGGTCTGCTCCAGCCCTTGCCCGTGCCTCCGAAACCTTGGCATACCATCACGATGGATTTTGTTACCAACCTACCTATGACACAGTGTGGGAGGTGGTAGATTCGTTCACGAAGATGGCCCACTTTATAGCCTGTTCAGGTATCCCTTCTGCCCCCTTATTGGCTAGTCTGTTCTTCAAGTCCGTTTTTTGTTTATTTAGTCTCCCTTCGTTCCTGGTTTCCGATAGAGGCTCGCAGTTCACGTCCCGTTTGTGGCGAGCTCTCACTAAGCTGCTTGGTATCGATTCCTGATTCTCCTCTGCATATCATCCGGAAACCGGCGGTCAGACGGAAAGGGTGAACCAAGCCATGGAGCAATACTTACGTTGTTTGTCTTTGCAGTACCAGAAGTCTTGGCTCGGCTTGTTACACCTCGTTGAGTTCGCACATAACAACGCTTTGCATTCCTCCACTGGCTTCTCCCCGTTTTACAAACCTCTATGGCCAGCATCCCCGGACCCTTCCCATCCTCGACCTTTCGTTGTCTTGCACCCCTGCTGCTACTGCTTGTGTTCGGGACCTTGCCACTGCCCATGCCCAAACTATTGCCCATTTGTGGGAGGCACAGCTGTCCATGAAGGCAACGGCTGACAGGAGGCGGATTGAGTAGGCCAGTTACCGTGTGGAGGACTGTGTTTGGTTGTCCTCTCGTCACCTGCACATTCCCGGCTGCCGCAAACTCCTCCCTCGGTTCATTGGTCCTTACCGGGTGTCCAGAGTCCTGAATCCTATCGTCTGTCAGTTCCTGCTACTTGGTGCATACACCCGGTGTTTCACACCTCACTGCTCAAGCCTTGCCCTGTCCCTACCAGCATTGTTTCTCCTCCTGATCCCGTGTCTGTGGTCACCCCCGATGAGTACGAGGTGGGCGCATTTTGGGTTCTCGCTATTTCAGGGGGAAGTTGCAGTACCTGGTGGATTGGTTGGGTTACGGTCCTGAGGACCACTCATGGGTTCCTGCCCAGGATGTCCATGCCCCTCGTCTGGCTCCCTAATTCCATCGGGATTTTCCATCCAGCCCATGGGGTCGTGGGCCTTTGGGGGGGGCTCTATTATGCAGGCTGTCCCACATGTCCCTGATGTAGGCTCCCATCACTCCGCTGCCAATGCCCTTTTGGCTCCCAGTCATCCCCTTCCAGGTTCTCATCCTGATCTGCCTTCCACCCATCCACCCTCACTTACCCGTTCAGGGCGGCAGCAACATGGTGATCATAGGCAGCGCACGTGGAGGCAGCCCAGCGGATATGGGCGCGCGAGATCCCTGCATCCGTTCCTTCATTGGTAACTGCCTTGGCGTCTCGCAGCTGTTCAGCGTAGCCTTTGGCCCAACTCACTTCGGCATCACGTGACCCAGAAGGCTCAGCCAGCTGTTATAACTATGGATCACGCTTGGGGCCGTGCATCATGTGACACTATCACCTGACTGGTCCGATTTGTTCAAATTCTGCGAGGGAACGCCTGCACAGTGCTTCACAGCTGAATTGATTCGGCACTGTTTGGCGTTCCTGTTTCATCACGATCACGGCACAGAATTACGGACTGTTTCACAGATTTCTTCTTGTCACACCCTTGTATTACGTTCTGCTTTCTTGTTGGGTATCGGAATATCGTACTGCTTACTGGCTTCCTTTGGATCAACCGTTGGACTCTGTTGTGCTCGTGTGGCTTCTGACCTCGGAACTCTTTTGGACTGCTTACGGATCACCCCAACTTATTGCTACGCTTGAGCTCGTTATCGCGGCTGACACAGGTATCCTAGTGTGTGTCCATCCAGAATGCCGCCAGGCTGCTTCACCATTTGCTGCTGCCAGTCACACACTGCAGGTGCTTGGAACGCCTCCTACCCTGTCTGTCCCAAACTCAGGGTTTGGTTGACGTCTGGTTTCTTTCCACCTTGGTAAGCCCTTTTTAGTGTTCTACGCTACATTCTGGTCACCGTCTGTTTTTGCCACTGTACTTAACCCCTTGCTTGCCTTACAGCAGTTCAGGGTTTCCGGCGTTCCTGGTTCCTGATACTCCAGCACTCAATACCTGTGGCCTCAAGGATCGCACAGGGAGATGTATTGGTATCTCCCTATGTGGTACTTGTGGACGGGGGTCCTCAATCTTCACGACCATCCAGATCTAACAGTCCTTCAGGTTGTCATTTCTGGGAAACCTTGTTTCCCTTAGTCGTGTTACTGCTTTTGTATCACTTGTAGTAACTTTTTATGATTTTACACTGCGGTACAATGGGGTAAATTTTTGCTTTGCCGTAGACCAACAGTTTTTGGTTACTCTAAGTGTGCTAAAATGATAGGCTGGTAGCAGAAGTGACTTTTTCCCACTTTTTGACAATTTTCGTTTGATCCTTACTGTGTTTGGCTACTGGTCAAACAAGATTTGTCACTTGTCCCTTTGCCTTGTCCTTATAAGGAATTCTAGTGCCTGGGAAAGCAGAAGCTTTTGGAGGGCTAATGGACTGGTCCCAATCCACAAACTGTTTTCGGTGTGTCTGAGTGGTATGCATGAATGTTACCAACAGTGGTCCCGAATTGACCACTGCTGGGTTCTGTGTGTGGGATAGTCCTGCTATTGACTAGTGTGGGCAGCGGCTCTTACCTGGCTTTTAGGATAAGAAGAGGACCCCTGCACCATTTCTTCAGAGATCCTGGAGAAACCTGAAGGAAACTAGTATCCTGTCCAGCTGTGAGATCCACTAAGAAACCTAAAATCTGACTGAAGGAGGTCTGGCAACCAACTTCTGCTGTCCTGGATGAGTCTGGTCTTGTTTGTGATCTCTAGCAGTCCTACAAAAGAGCTGTGACCCTTGGAGTGGAGGGACCATCCATTTCTGACGTCTGCTAAGTGCCCTGCCAAAGGAAGCCTTCAGAAGAGTCCTGGAACCGTCCTGTGGCTGACCAGCTACGAGTTTGGGCTACCGGCGTGACCGTAGTGAGATTCGGCCTGAAACTTGGGGGATCCTTAGCTGCCCCTAGGAAACTAACGTTGGCAAGATTCCAGCATCGTAGTATCAAGGGGACCCGAGATAGGAGGGAAAAGTCTGACTGCAGCTGCTGAGTCCTTTTGCGTCACTGTGCTGCGGTGACCACCCTCAGAGATCACTTACCTGACACGAGTCCAGTCCTGAGAGGGGTCCTGCATCAAGTTTTTCTGTATTCCTCAATTTAGAGTCCTTGCAACAGTGAAAGACACAAACCGGAGATCAGCTCTAACCTGCACCCCTGTGAATCGTGGACTGTGACTTGGGAAAAGCAACCTCAGACCCTTTTCCTTTGTTCTCCCAAGCACTGGGGAAATATCAGAGTATGGTGGTAAGTTACAGAGCTGCTTGCTTTACTCCCATTATATGTCAATGGGCTTATAATGCACATTAATTCTTACATTTCTGGCTTTGCCATTCCTTATATGCACAATACATATGACTGTTGAGGCTACTTTTGGGCATTGGGCCAGCTTGTACCCCAACCCTAAAAACTCTTCACTGGAAGTTGTGGATCGGTTGCACATTTGCTTTTTCATTGTCAACATCCTATATGAATTCCCCTGTTGCCTTATGTCACGGATTTGTTTCAAAGTCTTCTGACATTTCGAACATGTGAATGCTATTTCCCCAGTGCTATTTTTTGTGAGGTAGTAATAGGTCAAATGCATGAATGTTTCTCCACAGTGCGATTCCTCTGATGATGCTTCACCTTGAAAGACTTATCACATTCAGGACATGTATATGGTATCTCCCCAGTGTGAATTCTTTGATGTATGGCTAGTTTATCTTTTTGCTTGAAAGCCCTATCACATTCAGAACACAGTTGATTCAATACATTGTTTCTCAGTTGTGAGGGTTATAAGGTTCACCCTCAGTTGATTCAATACATTGTTTCTCAGTTGTGAGGGTTATAAGGTTCACCCTCTACACGTGTTTCACCTTGCTTGTGTTGGCAAGGATCTTCAGGAGGGATTTTTAACGTATAGTTATGCTGGTTGGAGCTAAAGAGAAAAAGGGAACAGAAAGAAAAAAGCAGCAAATCAATGCTTTATAGAGCAGATCATCATCAGGTTCGCCCTATTCAAGTTTATTTATATACGGTACCTACTTACATATATCGGGATTTCCTTGTTAGTGCTAGCTTCTGATATTACATCAATTTCCTTCATCGTCTCATTTTTTAACACAAATTCGTTGTCTATATCCAAAGTTTTCTGAACAATCTACAAAAAAATATAATTTTTAAATGTGTGGTTGATGTTAGCGTGGCTGTTTGCCTATTACAGTTGAAAAGTAACATCTTCTTTAACAAAAATAAGTTATAGGATGATAAATGTTCAAAATCAGGTGTCTCCAATGAAGGCTTATTTTTAAAAGAGGGGTAATGGCGTGTTTAAAATCCACTGTTGTATAGACAGTTTGACAAAATGAGTGAAACAACTGGTGAGTTCAGAAGCTGTTCTTTGGGCAACTAAAGCAGGCAGCACATCAGCACAAGATCGAGTAGGTTCGAGTTTGGTCAATAAAGAAAAAATGTCTACAATAGCAACTCTGTGATGGGTGAAATAAATGTTACATTGATGAGAAGTCCGCCAATGACTGTTTAAAAATGATATTTACTAAGAAAGAATTCATTAACATTTCTTGCCAGTTCCGCAGTAGTTTCTCGAACTTGTATAGATGCAGGATAATTGATAAGAACTGATAACAGAAAAGGTTGAGGTGGCTGACCGTAGAGTTCACCCATTCATGTAAGAAGTTTGTTTTTGCATCCTTTATGGATTTTTTTGTATGTTGAACATTTCTTTGTTCCGATACTTTTGTTCTGATACCTATGTTAACGAGTCTTAAGATCCAAATACCATGGTTTGTCTGTTGAACACGGAGAAAGGAGTCATTTTCTTGGTTTTCTTTGTTGAATCAGAAGCTAGAGTAAAAGGTTGTCATGTCACTTTCCGGGGGGCTGATATTGTTGATCAAGAGACAACGTTGCTTAATCTTGATCTGGATAAGACTGTGGTGTGAAACTGGAACTGTGTAAAGAACCATCCAGAGAAAGCTGAACTTGATGAACCAGGAGAAGGGAGGCTTTCTCCTGGTTTTCTCTTATCCATGAAGACAAACTGTTGCTAAAGACTATTTGAAGTTGCCCCAGGCTGATCCCCCTTTGAACCAGAAGAAAGGAGTAACTGTCCTGGTGTTACTTAGGTTTAAGTATTTTGTTAGTGATTGGGCTATGTTAGGTGATTTGGAAAGAGGACTGACATTGTAAGAAGGAATTCCACCCTGACCACAAGCACTCCAATTATTATTTGGTTGTGTGTGTGTGTGTGAGAGGGTCTGGTGTCTTGACGGCACCCTATTGCACAATCTTCTACTGCTGGAGTTCCTCAGAGTCTTTTGAACATTATTAGAAGTGACTCTTTGTATCCAGCTAGTCTTTCTTTCTGCGAGAAACGTGATACTGCCTCATGCAGTTTTTCAAGTCTGTCGTCCAGCGCTTTTGTCGCACAGACCCCGCCTCCAGCTCACGCTAGCTCTCAAAACCTGGGAATCGAGTGCAGCAGAGTGTGTGAGAGTGTCTGGTATCCAGCGTACAGCGAACTAATGGATGCAGGAAGAACTCTTCGAAGTGCTAAAAGCAAGAAGGATGGTGAAACCATTACCCCACATGTTCTTGAAACATCTACTGCAACAACGATCAGTGTCGAGCTCAGTGAAAACATCTCTTCTGTTTGGCAAGACCCAGGTAAGCATGTGCGCAAATCTACTATCATGAATATTGCATTGACACCTTCTCCTATTTCACAATGTCACTGTGTTAGTCCTCGTGCAGTCGAAGCTGAACAACTGCCAATGTCGGACCTGTCCGACGAGACACCTTTGGCAGCGTCTCCTTTAACTTTTGAGTTGGCAAACAGTTAATTTAATCTTGCCTCGTCAAATAACAGATATGTGTTTCAGAATGTGTTCCGATTATAGTGTCGAGTCTTTTTAGAGAAATATGTTGTTATGTGTAATGTGTTTTTGATGAAGATTAAAATATGCATATTTTTGATAACTACATGGTTGTTCGCCCCTTTTTTGGTTAGGGGGTGAACATGACAAAGTGAATATGCATCTATAATTACTCACTCTGAGCAGAAATGGAAGGAAGCTGTTTTGTGGGATTTCGTAGGTTTTGAGCCTTGAATTGCATACAAAAATAAGAGTTAATCAAGTAATGGACAATCTTAAAAAAGAACATAAAAATCAAATTTCGTCTACGAAAGATTTTTTCAACAACACATTGCAAAGAACAAATGACACAGTGGTACATACATCTTCTGTGAACTTTAATAAAGCTGCTGCACCCAAACTGACACCAATGAAAACGTTGACTAAGTCTCAAACACCAATCACAAAATTTGTGAATGATGACACCATCAGAAAATTACAGGCCGAAAATAATGAGAGATCTCTTTATTTATTATAACAGTCAGCAACATCTACATTGTTAGTTCAAAAACTTACTTTAAACCCCAATGGTTCGACGAGGAGCCTGAGCGAACACAACGAAACTCGTTCAACACACAATGTTGAAACCAGGAAACAAAAAATTGATTTATTAGCTTTGATGTCAACAATCACAATTGCTTTAGCACCTTTAATGAAATGATACACTGAAAGACCATACGACCTTGCTTGCAATGATGCACACCAAACAAATTTTTCTTGAAGGTCATGTTACAGCTCAAAAGACATATGCCGCAAATGAGCCTTTCGTAACAAGCAAAAGATCTGAAGTTACTTCTGTGCTTACCACTAGACCTATGCACGGCTCAAAAGACTCGCAAACGTTTGCATCTGCTCAAATGGTTGATCTCACTACTGATATGGAACATAAAATCATGCAGTCTAATGCTATACCACCTGTACAATCAATTTTAGACAAACCTCAACCTAGGACCAAAGATGCAACAATGAATGGATTCGATCAACCCAACCCAGAAAAGCTCCTCTCATCTCTTAGAAATAATGCACCCTGTGTCTCTTCAGAATGCGATAATAAGATAATCGCAATTAATGATTCAAATTCAAGAGAGATGATTAATACAGCGTATGGAATCTTTGGGGGACAACATCAATGCATAGAGAACGAAACATCACTTGACAAAATTAACTTCAAAGTCAATCAAATAACTCACAAAAAGAATTACAGTGAGCAATACCGAAACCAGTTCTTAGACTATTTTGGGCGCACGTAGAAGCTTCTGAATCCCTTCATCCCCAACAGTCAGGATTTGAAATGTCACCCTCCTTTGTCCGACTCCTTAATCTTGTCATGTATATTCAGGCAAGCCAGGATTCAGCAAATGCTGGGGTCATATATTAATAGAGCATAGTTCAAAGTCGTGTCGACACATCGCTTAAAAAGCAAGCAATATTGTACATAGGAATGAGCCCACGCGATGTGCAGGAATGAACAATTAAGAACAGAGAACTGTGTTCATCCAAGAAATCTGATATAGGCGCCAAGTGACCTGGGATGTGGAACACCATGCACGCTTAGTGTAAACAGTTCCTATGACTGCTACCTATGACTGGACAAAACAATGCATAGAGAACGAAACATCACTTGACAAAATTAACATCAAAGTCAATCAAATGGCTAAAGGCCACGCTTCAAATAACTCACAAAAAGGATTACAGTGAGCAATACCGAAACCGGTTCCTAGACTATTTTGGGGGGCGCACGTAGAAGCTTCTGAATCCCTTCATCCCCAACAGTCAGGATTTAGACCGGCACATGGTAGACTTCCAGACAAAGATGCTTAGCATCATGGATAAAGGGAAAGCAGGTCGTCTTATCTTACTAGATCTCAGTGCTGCATTTGATTTGCTAGATCATAATCTGCTCGAAGTCACATTGGTTCATCAGCAGCAAAAAGGTGGATAATTTCATTCTTAAAAAACAGGACATCACAGGTTCACTGGGGAGATACATTCTCCACAGAAAGAGAAATTCTTTGCGGTGTCCACAGCGAGCCAGCATGTCACCTCTTCTGGTCAACCTGTATCTCAGGTTCCTATGCCACGTATTAGACCACATAAATATCTTTTTTACAAACTATGCTGATGATACTCAGCTAGTGGTGGAACTCTGTGGGGATCACAAAAAAGAGAACAATAACCTTCTCAGGATCTACTCCATCATAGAACAGTGGATGGACACAAATTGAATGTGCCTAAATGGCAAGAAGACCGAGTTGATGGTCTTCGGATCCCTTCAGGCCAGAAACTCCCTTTCTCCAGAATACAGCTCATTTCAGATTGAAAACACACAGGTTAAGGTTCTGGACAAAGTTAAAACACTAGGCATGATGATGGAAGCATCATTAGGGGCAGCAGCGCAGACACAATATATAAAAAAAACATGCAACTACTATCTTAGTCTTCTCAAAGCCATCAGACCATACCTGTTGGAGGACAATTGTGCCACTGTGGCTAGGGCAACCATTCTATCCCGCCTTGATTACGGCAACGCTCTGATGGTAGGGGCAAAAAAAAAAGTATCCAAGTCTCCCAGATTATACAGAATAATGCGGTCAGGATTATCAAGTACAAATCCAAATCCGACCATATCAGTAACTCCAGGAAAGAGCTGCACTGGCTCAGAGTGGAAAATAGAATTCAATTCAAGGCCCTCACCCTAGCCCACCGATGCAGATCAGCGGACCAAAACAGGATAGCGGTAGCTAGGCACAAACGCAAGCTAGGACTGGGCAAATCCTTTCCGATTATCACAGCAGGACTATGGAATAATCTGCCCTTTAACATAAGAAAAGAAGCTAACTACCTAAGCTACCGCAAACTGGTGAAGACTCATTTCTTCAATTAAACTCCCACATAGATCTACTCAGACATACTCTCTAAGCACTCTGCTTTGTCTCGTTGATTCCTGTTTGTTTCACGTGTCCATGTATCCGCGCCCCAAGACTTGCGAGATACCGGCGCAATAGAAATTAATAAATAAAATAAATAAAAATAAAAACAACAGCATCACCAAAAGATACTACAAGACGAAATGCGTTATTAAATGATCAGAGACAGGATGCTAGAATAACACTGGATGATCATATCCTCAAATCATGACAGTTGGTGGACTTCTCAACCTATTCTATTGATCACTCAGATGAGGGGTCACCTGTAAAACAAGATCAACTTAAACAACCAACTTTACAACAGGGAGAAGAAATTAAATCTCCTACTCGAACATCAGAATTAATTGCCTCGTCTTTTCTCACTATGTCAGAGAAGAGAAGAAGATTCCACCTGACACAAGGACAAACATTAAAGTCATTGATGAGTGATTATGCAAATCACTGAACCAACGATAATAAACTGTCTTCACTCCAACATACGCCAAGTTCTTCCAATGAGAGAACAACCTTTAACAACACACCTAAAACATATTAAAAACACAAAGAAAATCATCATTGCTATCTCTTTATCGTACATTCATGCTTGAACATGTAACAGATACTAATGAACAGCTTGTTCTGAATAGACCAGCAGTGTTGGAACTTTTTCATCATATTCCCAATTTACAACAAATTACATTGAGAGATCTGATCACAATAGAGTTTTTTGATGACTGACGCACTGATCACATTTATCTGCACTTGAACTCTCCAGTGGTTAAAAACATGCTTATTAATGAAACTGAAAATCTTCTTATGTTAGGATTTGATCTAACTTTAGTTCAACCACCTGTAGATGATAGAATTACATCTTCTACATCGGGCCGTAACTCTGCACAAAAACTAACCAATCAAAAGCTCTTGTGTAAAGATAAATCAACTTCCATCATAAAAACAATTAATCGCAAATCAGAGATAAAGGAAATCTTGGACAACAAATTACAACATAAAACTGTTCTGAATCATACCAAAGTCGGATTTCTGGACCCCTTGAATATCGGGCGGAGATCAACAGGTCCGACATAAAAACTAAATGTTACACTGCAAACATCTTCCTCGATTCGTAACATTACCATAAGACAGAATTCAGCATCTTCCACTGCATTTGCTGAAAAACAAATCGTGGATAGCACAAGCACTTAGTGGTAAGAACAGGCTTTAGCAATCCGGTAAATCAAAGTTTGCACCTAGGTGCATTATGACCGAACTCCATACAGCACCAGTCTCATTTAAACTCGCCCCATGGAATACTCGAGGACACACTCACCTAATGAAAATTTAGGTGACTTTGATGCCATATGTCTCCAAAATACTTGGTTGCATTCCAAACCAGGTCTGGATGTATATGCGATTTCCTTAAATGCCACAACTAAAAAGGCACCCATGGATGATCAATCTAATCCAATTGACCATCACATATGGATACAACAATTCCAAGATTTATATCGTGCGCCAAACCAAACAAATACGCCTGAACCCTTGAAAATGAAAAGGAACCGTGGGTTTCTTCAGTAAGCATGAATGACATTATTTACTGGATCACTCGACTTAATAACTCTCGAGTACCTGTCCGGACGGACTTACCAACGCTGTATTGAAAGCTAACCCAATGCAATGAGCGCCGTTTATTCATACGTTAATATCAAGTATATCTACATCTCACCAAATACCGAATTCATGGGAAAAAAAACGATCATCATACCGATATTTAAAAAGGGCGATAGGGGCGATCCTAAAAACTATCGTCCCATCGCCCTGATAGATGTCATCGTAAAAATATCCGGAGCGATAATTCTGGACCATTTTCGATCTTGGTGTATCAAAAATAACATAAATGATTCGTTATAAACAGGCTTTGTCAGAGGGGTTGGCACTGCAATCAACATCTTTATTATCAACATCTTAAAAAGCTGCACCCACAACATCAAGACAAAATACTTTATAGCATTCATCGATCTGGTCCAAGCATTTGACCAGATCGATCGACGAAAATTATCGCACAAATTGGAAAAAGCAAGTTGCCCATCTTCCATCTTGGATCCCATAAAGACCATGCACCATAATACATCACTATGTGCGAGACTGAATGTGAAAGGACTATTATCCAACCATATCAGTACAGCTAGAGGAATCAAACAAGGTTGTCCAATGGTCTCCGCAATATTCAATTTCTTCTTGGCTGATTTACAACATAATGATCCATCCATCAGAGGAACATCTGTACCGCGACTATTATATGTCAATGACATTGCACTTATAGATCAAACTCTGATTGGGCTGCAGCGGCAATTAGATAATTTACAATATTTCATCAGTAACAACAACTTGGAGATAAACAAATCAAAAACCAAAATGTTAACAGAAAATTCAAATAACGGAAAGAACGCACATAAGTGGTATCTTGAAGGTGAGCAAATAGAACAAGAGACGTTTTTCAAATACCTAGGAGTTTGGTTAACCGACACTAACTCAGAAGCACCAATGATTTCCCATTTACCAACCGTTATGAAATCCCTGGTGAGTCAAGCACGTGCCATAAACATATGGGAAGTTCTCATTCCTTCCGATAATCAACTTCTATTGAGCTAAAGTTGCAGTAACTCTACCATATGGCTCTGAAGCCATGCCACACATACCTGATAAAAAATGGCCCATATTGGAAGGTCTATTTTGTAATCAGGTCTTAAACTTGCCTCAATAGATTGGTTTAACACCAGCAGACATGCAAATGGATACAAGTAAGTAGCTAACGTTCCTGTTGAACCACGTAAGCTTGACACCATATGCGAGTATTTGAAACTATGCTCTGACAAGAGAAATTAGGGAGCTGTTCATGAGAACCCATTTGAACTTACAAGCAACAAATGAAGTCAAACACAAATGTGGGTTAAGTATATCAAACTGCTGTCGATAATGCAAAAATCCATCTGTAATAGAGCGTGTAAAACATTGGGTAATATCCTGCAAAGCTTTGAACGAAAGTCGATCAATTTTTTGTAGTCACTTTTTCTCTCACTTTGTTAAACAAGACATGGACACATGTTGGAGAACTCTGATCACAGAACATAAGATATCTTATGTCATAGCTTTAATTACGTTTTTAGAACCCTTGTACGAAAGAAATGTGTAAATCATCTTCTTATTCATTTCATTCTTTTTTAATTTTTTGGAAAATTGATCGTTACATGTGAGTGTTTTATTCTTTTTTGTGTTTTTTTAATATTGATATGCTAAAAGAATTGTCATCAATTTTAAAGCAAATTAAAAAAAAAATATTTGGTTATGTAGGGAGAGGTAGGCCTTTCTTTATTATTTGAATAAATATAACACTTTGAAATGTCACCCTCCCTTGTCCGACTCCTTACTCTTGTCATGTATATTCAGGCAAACCCGGATTCAGCAAATGCTGGGGACATATATTAATAGAGCATAGTTCAAAGCCGTGTCGACATTTCGCTTAAAAAGCAAGCAATATTGTACATAGGAATGAGCCCATGCGATGTGCAGGAATGAACAATTAAGAACAGAGAACTGTGTTCATCCAAGAAATCCGATATAGGCGCCAAGTGACCTGGGATGTGGAACACCATGCACGCTTAGTGTAAACAGTTCCTATGACTGCTACTCAGGCTTTCTGGGACAAGCAAAGAGTGTTCTGGTAAATGGCAAATAAAACTGAGATAGCGACATGAAAGAACTACAAAACTATGGAAAAACTACAGCACTTCCTACAAGGGCTTTTACCTAGTGACCAGCTTTTGGAAGTGGGTGAAAGGTGTGTTAGCCTTGTTTGGAAGTTTCAACAAACTTTCTGACTCGCAGGTTGCTGATCACTGATACTAGACCAGGGAGCTCATCAGCCCTTTCTTGATCTGAGCTCAAAAGCAGCTGAGCAGCTTTTGACTTCTGTCAGATAGCTATGCTAATAGACAGTCATTAACTTTAGGAGACCAGAGACTATAAAAAGAGTTGAGTTTGGAAGCCAGAGGAGATTTTGCTGTAGGCTGGCAAGAAGACAGGGAGCAAACAGAAGGTTGGAAGAGGAAGCACTGGAGCAGGTGGGAGGGGTCAAAGTCCCTCCTAATTCCTGGCTGGATTTTAATGCCACTAAACTGGATGGCTTTTCTGAGACATTGGAGTCCCCAGAGGAGAGTCTATTGACTTTTGAGTAGAACTATTGATTTCGATTGAGCTGTATGGGGAATGTGTTTTACTTTTCCACCCAAGATAAGAGAGCTCACACCCTCAATTCTAATTGGCAACATGCTGGCACTATGGTCAAACCTAAATTGACATGAACTCTTTTCTAAGGATTTTATCTCTTATGTTTTTTTGATAACCGCCCTTAATTGCAACATCACCCTGAAGGACCCTGTTCAGCTCATCTGGATGGATCACCACCTCCTCCTATTCGACGTTAATATTAGCAACCTAGCGCATAAAAGGCCTGTTATTGCACCGGCTTGCCCAACTAGGAAAAAGATCAACATCACAGCGGCAGCCTTAATACCCCTGGTGACCCCTATTCTGCACGCACTACCAACCACAACTGACTTGAACCTGCTGGTCAACGTCTATAATGAGTCCATGGCAAAAGCTCTCGACATCATTGCCCCACTAAAAATGCGCAAAGGGAAACCAAAAGCGCACCTGAATACATGGTACACCCCGGAGCTCAAACTTCTCGACAACAAAAAAGTAAACTTGAATCGCTATGGAAATCAGTGCCTTCAGTAGTTAACAGAACTAATCTCACCAATATCTCCACTCTCTACAAAAATTAGATTATACGCGCCAAGAAAGAATCTCTTCATTTCAGGATCTCTCAGGCAGGCTCTAGTGCAAAGGAGCTCTTTAACATCCTAAAGGAGTTAGAAAACCCCATTCATCCCACAGACACATGCACTAAGGATAAACCATGGTACACAAAGATTCAGAACGCCCTTGCTAACAAAATCTCAGGGCTCCAAACTAAACTTGAAAACAAACGACAGCAACTCACTCATGGTCCTACCTCCAGCTCCACCCTTTCTTCACCTACCGC
Organism: Ambystoma mexicanum; assembly: GCF_040938575.1. Taxonomy (NCBI): domain Eukaryota; kingdom Metazoa; phylum Chordata; class Amphibia; order Caudata; family Ambystomatidae; genus Ambystoma; species Ambystoma mexicanum. The sequence continues at coordinate 1,370,177,934 of NC_090933.1, read as the reverse complement.
CATTAGCTCAGGCTTCACTTTCAAAAAAGTAACCATACCTGAAGTACAAAAAATTATAGCATCTCTGAAACCTTCGAACTGTAAGGGGGAAAGTTGCCCCACACAGATCATAAAAGATGCAGCTAGAGATCTCTCCACCTTCATTACCAAATTAATAAACCTCTCATTCTCCAATAATACGGTCCCAAGTAATCTGAAACAATCCTGGTTCCTACCACTGCTAAAAAAACAAACTCTTGACCCAGATGTACCTACGAACTATAGACCCATCACCACTGTCCCATTCTTACTAAAGATCCTTGACAGAGTGGCCTATTTACAAATTCAGGATTACCTTGAGACTAACCAATTACTAACGAATTACTAGGATCTCGCCAATGTGACAGAAACGGCCCTTGTTGATCTCAAATGCCAGATAGACGAACTCAAAGATAAAGGTAGGGCTGCCATCCTTCTTCTCCTTCTCCTCGACCTATCCGCTGCCTTTGACCTGGTTGACCACAAAGTTTTATGCAACCACTTGTCATCGGCAGCACACTTTTCCCACTCTGCGGTCACATGGATCCAATCCTTCCTGGACAATAGGACCATGCGGGTCTTCTCACCCCTAGCAGCGGCCGACCCTATCCCCATTACTTGCGGTGTCCCACAAGGATCTTGTGTCTCACCCACTGGTATTTTAGGCATTTTTTTTGGACTGTGTAAACCATTCCAGGCTTTAAGCTCCTCAACCTCTCATCAACCGGTTGTGAGGCAGGCATGGTAGACACAGACACAAAGGATCAAGTGCAAAAACTGTTATTAACTTGAGACAGGCAAAAAGGGAACTACTTCTAAATGGGAGTAGTCTCAACCATTAAACTAAGTCTAAAGGTTGGCCAGTGTCTGTCAGTCAAAACAATAAAGATGTCTGTGTTAAACCTATGCTTGCCCTCACTTTCTTCTAGAACAGTAATGTGTACCGGATTGGATCAAAATAACAGTGAGTCAAAATAATATCAGGATGGTACGCTTCCCCAAGCTGAGTCATTTGGGCTTCAGCAAAGTTCATTGGGTTCAAATAGTTCACAAAAAGTTATTTTAGGTTTCGAAGGGCTTTCTTTCTCCACAGACTTAGAAGCCCTTCTTGTCATCTTCTCTCAGGAATTTCACAGTTCACAATATTGACAGGCCGATTCATGGAATTAATGTGCGCTGAAATTTTCAGCGAAAGCGTGCGAATCGCAGTGCCAGTGCAAAAATCGCAGCGAAACCCGCGTACAGCGATTCATGGAAGTCCGTGCGCGTGTAAATCCCAGGATGTGTGCCAAAATTCTGTGTGGCGCACGCTGGCGCACACGTCTCTAAACAGCATGCGCTATGCGCACAGCGAAATCGCACATAGCGCGACGCACACAACAAAAGTAGGAGGAACAGAGGGTGTGACACGCGGAATGGGGAACAACGCGTGAAAATGTGGGCATCACGGGGGAAGTACAGGAGGAAAATGCGCGGAACGCCCACACGCACGTTCAAAACACGTATTCATGGATTTGAAAGGGGCTAATGTGTGCGCCAAAAAAGATGCGCTAATCCGGAAACACGTACGCTAGCAGGAAGCAGGCGTACGTGGACCCGCGCAGCATAAAAGTGCATGCAAACAACAAACAAGCTCAGAATATACCGTTCCTAGCAGCGGTGGTCGTGGGATACAGCAGAAAGAGGAGGAGGATAGTCAGGCCCAGAATGTTCACACCCAGAACCAGCCTTTTTGGGATGCCTGATGACCAGGTGTATGGGAGGTACATGTTTCCACCTCACATAATACTCGACCTGGTGAGTTAGTGGGAGGATGACCTCACATCACCCACCCTGTGCTCCCAAGCACTCAGCCCCCTGGAGAAGGTCCTCAATGTACTGCACTTCTTGGCCACTGGATCATTTCAGCGGACAAGTGCTATAGTGGGGGGGGTGTCACAGGCCACGCAGTCATGCTGCCTACACCAGGTCTTGGCCATCATGACAGCACGCCCATCAGTCCGCAGGCACATGTACCTGCCCAGAACACCTGCAGAAAGGCAGGCTGCCGTCCAGGATTTCTACGGGGTGGCACAATTCCCCAAAGTCCTAGGTGCCATTGATTGCACCCATGTGGCTCTACGTCCCCCCAGGGAATCAGAGCACATCGATAGAAACCTCAAGCACTGGCATTCCATCAACGTCCAGGTAGTATGTGATGCCAAGGGAATCATTACCTCAGTATATGGCAACTATCCAGGGTCCAACCACGACAGTTTTATTTACAGAATGTCAACCCTAAACCGGGACATAGAAGCTGGGCGGCATGGCGATACATGGCTGCTCGGTGAGTATAAATGCCACAGCACATGCATGCATGTCAGATACTGAGTAATGTCACAACCCCACTAATGATACCCATCACCACCTCCCCAGGGGACAGTGCCTACACTCTGAGCAACCACATGATGACGCCAATTCGGAACCCCACTATGCCACCCGAGGTAAGATACAACACAGCCCCCATTGCAACCCGGGGAATAGTGGGGCACACATTCGGAGTGCTCAAGTCACGCTTTCGCTCCGTTGACCGTTCTGGCGGGCAGCTGTTATACGCTCCCTCAGTAGTGTGCAGGATCATAGTGGCAGCATGTGTCCTGCACAACGTTGCAACACGCCGGGGCCTGCCCGTGGACATGGTGGTGCCCCCACATCCCCAACCACATGCACGGCTGCAGCGCATGGGTGGGGAAAGGGCACGGGGTAAGGCAGCCCGTACGCAGCTGGTGGCTAATTACTTCACCTAAAATCACACCCCTGTGGAGTGCACACAGCCCTGGCACATACCATCTGACGATCAACTGTCACAACCATACCAGCCTGAGATTGGTCACCTGGAAGTGTTACATTGTGTGCATCCCTACCTACACAAACACCACCAATGCTGTGTCATCAAAAGACACACTTCTATGCTGCTAAATTCATTACCCCCTTGCAAAATACAACATGACAACAGTGCCATGTCACCCAACCCCTCCCCAGCACCGCTACCCAACACACCATGGCATGTCATGCTATGTGAGAGCAAACAAAGCAATCCCCAAAACATGACACAAGTGTCACAAAGTACAGTGTCCCTAATGGAAACTGGCCACACACAATATGCTCCCAGTAATGTAGGACTAACAACACACATGACCAAATACTTACCAACAATACAATGCAGCTACACAACCTCAAACATAACATAAGCATGACAGTACTAAGTTAAAGTAGTGGTAGTCTTACAACCTGATTATGCCAGCACATCAACCACTTCCAACTGTACAGTGTTGCTGCCACGCAAATGTGTAAGTGCACTGCTTAAAACATGAACTCCATCTCCAAAGTAGATGGCCTTGTGAAGACATGAGGAATGAACCTGCAAATAAAGAGGAAGACATGGACGCACAAGCACATATCAATACACCATGCAGTGTACAATACAACAACAATATCCAATAGGAATGTATACACAGTATTGACTACAGACTGCCCACACAGCTAATGGGAGTCCAACGTCACTGTGTAAGTCACTGTCACTTGGGCACACCCTTTGCAAGCCCATGGAAACGGGAAGCAGGAGAGATGTGTGTCTCATGAACCCAAGCATCTAACCCAAACTCAGGACAAGCCTGCATGTGCCCAGCCAGAAAACAGTGGATGCCCACGGGAGCCACACAAGGCAACACACTGTAAAAAAAAAATCAAAAATCAAAAATGGCCATGTGGGTGCTGGGGCCACCCAGGAGGTCCAAGGACAGGGTGCGCACCAACAGCCACCTGTGTGGATGTTGGGAAAAGAAAACACCTCCATGGGCTCATGGCCTGCACGACTATGCCAATGTGGGAGAACTGCTGTTGCTCTCATCACCCTCTGCTGCTGCCACAGGAGGTGGTGGTGCTATGGGAGGCAGCCCAAGCAAAGCCCTGTTATGGTCCTCCATGGCAGCAAGCATGCGGGTGTGGAAGGTCTCATTCTGGAGGATTATAGTGCAGAGATCCCCATGCACCACCTGACGTGATGCCCGGATCTCCTCCCGAGTTGCCTGCATCTCAGCTGAGAGCGAACGTGTGAGCCGCTCCACCTGCTGTTCTGTCCTCAAGTTAGTGGAAGCCTCAAGGTCAACAAGAGTCTCCCTGAGGTGATGGAGTTCTACCCTCAGGCCTTCCCTGTGGCCATGGGATTCTATTGATATCGATTGGCGTAGAGTCTCCAGTGTCGCCCGTCTGTCCCTGTTGGACGCCAACATGTCCTCCCTGTGTGATTGGCAAATGGAGTCTGTTGCCTGCTGTAGTTGCTCCATCTGCCTTTCAGGGGGGGCAATGGAAGTGGCCACCCTCGCCATTGCTTGAGCCATCATCTCAACTGATGCTGCCTGTTGGGTTGCCATATCGTACATGGATTGTTCCCATGCGGTATTGCCTTGTAGCGTACGGCCACCGTATCGGTGGGCACCACACCTGTTTGGGGCAAGGCGATCTGCGCCTTGCTGTGCCGGCACTGCCTGAGGCTGCAGGACTGCATTCCCCCTCTGATCTGCTGGCCCAGGAACAGGATCAGATGTTGTGGAGTGTGACCCTGCATCCGTAACCGCCAAAGGTGGACTTACCAACACTGACATCCCCATAGAGGGTTCTACTCCTGGTGCAGGTGGGTTGGACAGAACAGAATCCCTGCTAGAAACACTTACCTGCGACAGCACATAGGTCTCATCATCCGAATCAACACCTGAATAGAGGTCTGGGGAGGTGCACCCAGAGACACCGCTGGACAGAATCGTCTGCAGCAAGAGTGGGTTCTCACCCACCACCACACCACGTCCCCCACTGGTGCCCGGTCGTGCCTGAGATCCCTTCCGGGTCTGCACCATCTCCTCAACCTCAACAGCATCAAGTGTGTCATCCCCTGCAAAAACATGAAAGACAAAAAATGGAAACAGGCATTAGCACCATAGCACACAAATATGTCTGACAAGCTACAGAACCAGTACATGATTTACACATGTCCCACATGACTATAACCCTCCCATGCATGCACTGTCACTGAATTGGAAGGGGAGGCAAAAGGCAGACACTGATGACACCAAGATGGATGAGCAACACATTTGCTGCATGCTGGGTAGCACTGCCATCACACATTGGCCTGTGAGTGGCATGTCCAATACACATACATGACACATGCCATAACACAGATGGCATGTACCATAGCCATGGTACATTCCACAAGTACATTCATATGTCAGTGAATGAGTACTGTCAGCCATCCATGTGAGATGGACATGATGAGATGAAAAATGCTAGATAGTGTGACAAAATAGGCATGTGCCACACTGCAACACATCCAGTGTACAAAAATACAGTGATTGCAGGCCGATGTACACATCAATGGTTGTGCACTTCAACATGACAGGAAACAACTATCATGTTCCACATTCAAACAGGCCCCAAAAATGTATGTGATCAGGCCAATACTCAATCAGCCTAATTGGTCCAATCATTCACCTAACAAGGTAACACATGTGGGCCAATGTGAGGTTCATCAATGACAGAAGCATGTCACAAATGTGACAATAGGGCTGAGGAATGCGTAGCAAAAGTGGGAGAATTGGAACAATCAGCCTGAACGAACACTGAAAAATACAAACAACGTTGTTGCAAGATGCCACTTCAAGGGCAACTGCCGTAATGTTGTGCTAAATTACTACTGTGGGCAGAAGGGATACTGTCACACCCAAATCCAAGGCCGCTGAATGTTTTGGATGAAGCACATGAGTGACCCATACCACTCAGGCACACACACCCTCACCTGGCACTCAATCAGAACCCATCACCCAAACAACATACACATGCATTACACACACATGCATGGGCACTCACCGGACAACGCATCATAATCAGGTAGTTCTCGCACATCTTGGATCTGTTCCTCTGTGACGAAGGCCCCAGCAACAGACTCATGTTCAGCGAGTTTGTTGTCCTCTTGTGGAGACCCACCGCAGTCACCAGAGTAGCGGCATGATTTGAGGCCAGCTTGTTCTTTGCTCTGCGTTTCAGGTCATTGCAGCGCTTGTAGCAATCATCAGCTGTGCGCCTCACAAATCCAAGGGCACTTATGCGGTTGGCGATGGTCTGCCAGTGTGCCTTACATTGACCAGTTGTGGTCTTGGATCCTGCAGTCACCAGCATTTCGTGGCTATGTGCCGACACATAGGCCACAAGTGCATCAAGTTCCGGATCATTAAAGCAAGGCTTCCTTGACGTGCAGGAGTGTGTAGCTGTGTCTGGGGTCTCAGCCTGTCATGCCAGAGCACTCTTCTTCCTCTTCTTTAAAGGTGGAGCAGAGCCAGAGTGGCTTACGCCGCTCTGGTCAGTAGTGGCAGAATTACTGGTGGACTGGGTAGTAGGAGTGTGGGAATGCACAATGACCATAGGTCTTGATGCAGGCATTGGTTGCAGGGTAATGTTGGCAGGGGGAACGTCAGTTTGATGGACCTGGAATGACACTGTCCTGGCTGGGAGTGTCAGAGCTGGGGCGGATGGAGTTGCAGCTGCCCCTGCAGCCTCCCCACCCTGCATACTTGTGGCAGCAGATGACATAGCACCCCATATCCATGTGGCTTGGTGACAACAACTTGCACCGCCACACATGGCCTAGACTTGCTGACCTGGAAGTCAGCCAGGGAGTTATCCTGTGCCAGGTCAGGTGCCACAATGGGCTGGTCCAACAGGGGCTGAGCTGGGATGGTGTCAGCCACGTTTTCCTCAACCATGGGGGGGGCATGGGTGTCCCTGATTGTTCCTCCACACATGGGGGTATAGGGGCACCCTGCAAATCCCGACCACGTCCCCTACCATGCCCACCACGGCCACCTTTGCCTCCCTTACAGCTTGGTCGCCTCCCAACCATGGCACTGATGTTGTTGTGCGTATGGGAGTTGCAGTAAAATATTGTCCTGGGCAATTGGGGGTCAAAGGGGTAGGATACTAGATGGAATTCGTACACTAGTGCTCTAACACGGCTGTCTGTGACCCCTGGGGGAAGATGACGGGTCACGCAACGCACAGGCAGCCCAAAATCAAAAATTAACGTGCACGCAACCCCTCGTAGACCACGTGCGTGAAAAAATGAACCCGCATTACGCTGTGGCACCCAGAAACACAAAAATAAGTGTACGTGTAATACACGCAGCCTACAATGACCTCTGAAAGGGAACACGACACACGGGGCAAGCACAATTGCTAAGTACGTGCGGAACTCACTGTCTGCCTGGAAAAAGAAAGTGAAAAATACATGCATGTGCGTGTGGCAACACCCCCGCCAAAAGAAGAATTGTACGCTGTCTGAGGAGACAGGACAAAAGAAGAAGGGAACTTTGTTTGAGGAAACAGGCCCAATAAAAATTCAGAAAAGAGCTGTCAGAGGTAACAGGTAGTATGAACTAGAAACGCTGTGAAGTAATCATATGTGAACCGACAAAAAGTACAGATTTCACCCACTCGCTCTCCACGAAAAGCACATACAAGGAAATGGCGTCCTATACGTAGCTTTTAAACAGGCCCACACATACACGTCAGATACGCGTGTACGCGGGCGCTTTCCTCCAATTACACGCAATGACACTCGGACGTGCAGTTTTTCCACGTGTGCTCTGTCATCACGTGCTATGAGGGAAATGCCCGTGCGCGTAATGTAACTTATGCACTTACGCGCTAAGGCGATGACACTCGTACGTGCAGTTTTTCCACGGGTGCTCTGTCATCACGTGCTATGAGGGGAAACGCCCGTGCGTGTAATGTAACTTACGCGCTAAGGACCTTTGGTTCAATAAATTTGCGTGCGTGTGCTGACGCGCTTATGTGCTAAGGCCCTTTCCTCGAATTACACGCTGACGTGCAATTTTTTCATGTGCCAAATCACTCCGTATCAAGCTGGCCACGCGAAAACACACGGAAGACCACGCTCCTGCCCAGAAGGCCGAATTACTGCCCCCCAGAGCCCCAAGCATGCTCCCACCTGCCAACTGCTGCCTACGTGCCCTGCCATTTGCTGCCTGCACTTCAGCCAGGGGTGTAGTTGCTGTGACCACCCCTGGTGGAACCGAAGACTCCCGACTGGGATTCCATCGCTCCACAGCCCAGCCCCAGTACCCAGTTGCCCACCCACGCCTGCCTCTGGGGTTGCCATGTCCAGCACAACACCATCTGGGAGCACTGACAACCCCCAGCCAGAGAGGCAGAGGGCCAACAGCTTCACTGCCACCGAAGTCGGTATCCTGGTGGAGCAAGTCCTGGGGCAGTATGATGCCCTCTTTGGAAGATCACGCGCCGACAATGAAGGACGGACCAGGATCTGGATGGACATCATGACTGCCATCAACGTGGAGGGGGTGGCAGTCCGCAACTTACATCATGTCAAGAAGCGCTGGGAGGACTTCAGGTCCAGGACCCTCAACAAGGCCCAGCCCCTCGCTAAAGCAGCGGATGCCAAGGGGCGCCGGGGCCAGTTGTCGAACTATCAAATGAGGGTCTTGGAACGCATATGCCCAGCGCTCTATGTCCAGATCCTTGAGAGGCAGACCCGTCTGGAGTCAAGCGGTAAGTGTACATGCATGTTGGTAGTACGCTGTGCGTGTCGTGGTGTGCCAGTAGTGTGCAGGTTGCACATGTGTTTATGTAGGACCATGTAGGGATGTGTATGAACACGGGCGTGAGGCTGCCACATGTGAGTCCTCTCAGTTGTGAGACACATTGATAGTGTATGTATTGGTAAGCATGCTGGGCAAATGCAGGTGTGGGAGCACACATGTTTGAATTTCTGTGTATGTACATTGGCATGGCTGTGGCATGGATGGTGGTTCATAATGCATGTATCTGCACTGTGTACATGTGCATGTATGTGTATCGGGCAAGTGTGCAACTGGGATGCAACATGGATGCACGCGACACGGATATGTAAAAGGATGAATGGCAGATGTGACATGTATGGTTATCTCATCACTGCAACAGTTGGAGGAGATGTAGACATGCATGTAAGTGTGGTGGCGTGTGTGCATGCCTAGTGCACTCCTTGTGTTTGATGTGATGTCAGGCTCACCTTTGGCTGTTCATGCTGTTGTATGTGTATGGATGGTGCTGCCTGGTGCAATATTGCTGTTGAAATGTTCATGTGTGCGAGTTATAATGACGTGTGTCGTGGAGTGTGATGCCATGTCTGTAGTTAAACAATGCCACTCATGTGCAACTGTCATGTGTGTATCAGTCCATTGTACAGTGCCCTGATGCCTGTGTTTTATCTCTCCCTGTCTGCAGCGTCAACTGAAGAAGAGGGAGTAGAGGGTGCTGTGGAGCACAGCGGCAGGGATCATCCCGCCAGCCAGAGACGCAAGGCCCGGCTCCCCTCCCAGGTTGTCATCTTGTCGGGGAGTGAGGAGTCAGGTGCCACGTCCCAGGCCGCAGCTGCCCGAGGGAAGGTCCAAGAGGCGGAGGTCGGAGTTGGACTCCTCGGCAGCAGAAGGGGTAGCCGAGACCCCACAGAGTGCGACGGAGGAAGATGGCACGGAGTCATCCAGGTTGGTGGGGGGTTTGGTGGAGGAGGAGGCTGTGCAAGGGACAGACACAGGGTCTTGAGGTGGGGATTCCACTGGTGCTAGTGGTTCAGTGCAGGGGCAGGGACAGGAGGCAGCACAGGCCACTGCGGAGGTGCCTGTGTGTAATCCTGTCCCCGATCCTGTGACTGCATCATCCCGCACCAGCAGGGATGCCTACGTCCAGACCTGTTTTCAGGGAGGGGATCCGCTTACAACAACTGGCCTTCCTCTCCCTGCGGACGTGGCTATCCGGGACCGGGTTGAGCCTGTCCTGGGAGGGGTGGCGTTGCGTCAACGGGCCATGCAAGATGACCTGCAGTCTTTTCATGAGGAGACTGCACGTCTTCTCGAATGACTCGTTGACAGCGTTGACCTACTGGGACAGCTCAGCAGGGCCGGATTCCTCAGTTTTCTGGACCTTGTTCCGACCCCCTCCTCAACTGAACCCCCTATGCGCCAGTCATACTCCATGCCATCTTCCCATCCATGTATCACCTGGGTACCCTGTGGAGCTGCCTCTGACCCTGCGGCCAGACTGGTGGAGGACACATCCCTGCCACAGTTGGGAGTCGGACGTCCAGCAGGGGTGGCCACATCAACAACTGCACCCCAGCCGGAGGAGGATGTGCAGGCAGCAAGAGCCAGGGCACAGGCAGAGGCACAGCAGCAGCAGCAGCAACAAGGGAGCTCGGGGCCTTCATCATCGGAGGGGCAGGCATCGGCCAGAGGGCAGGAGGACCCAGGACTGGAAGTGTCTTCCGTGTGGCAGCGGTTAGGCCATGCTATAGATGCGGAGCAGAAGAGGCACGGCTCACAGGACAGAGGCCTGCCTCCGGCAAATAGACATGGAGTTCGATGATGCCCTGACCCGGGACACCACAGAGTGAGCCGCTGGACTTGCCCGCCGCCATTGTATATAGTTAGATAGTGTTAGGTTTTCTTTCATTTTTTCTTTATTTTGGTTGCGCGTTTTTGTATATAGTTTTTTATTAGGTAGTATTTTTGATAGGTTTCATTTCATCAGTTGGGCTCATGGACCCTGGATTGTTCATCTGTACATAGTTCACCATTGGATTGTTCTATTTTTTTTTTTTCACCATGGAGCAATGTCCCTTTGCACCCCCACCCCCCAGCAGTGCAGGGAACCTGCCAGCAGGCCCCCACTCATGTCTCACTCATTTCCCTTTGCACCCCCACCCCCTAGCAGTGCAGGGCACCTGCCAGCAGGCCCCCACTCATGTCCCACTCATGTCCCCCCATACACGAAATAAAGATGCACAGTCATGGCCCACTTCTACACCAAAAAATACCACATCACGCCACCCCATTCTTGAGACGCAATGATTTCCCAATCCACCCCACACTGACATGCCTATCTCAAGACACAAACCAAAAGTCAACTATGTACATCAACACATGTCCATCACACACATACACTGGTTGGCATTGCCTGTGTAAACCCACAATTTCACATGCATCAACCCAATGAGCAAATCCCACACATGGAACTAAAATATGAAAATGTATTATGTACATAAATAAATAAATTAAATGAAAGCATACCAAAATATCAAACATGAAATGAAAAGCATGTGAAAAAGATGAAAGAATGAAAATGATAAGCAATCCAAAAAAAAATCCAAAAAAATTTGAAAGAAAAACAGTCCAAACTCTCCCTCCACCAACGCAAATCCAAAAAAAGGTAAAAAAAAGATATCCATTGTTTCATGTTCATAATGATAAATAAAAATGCGAAATCAATCCATAGTCCAACTAGTTACAATACATTGTCCTGAAAAAGAAACCATTACTCCATGTCCATAATGAAAAAAAAAATCCAAATGAATCCATGATGTAACTATATACAATCCATTGTCCAAAATAAAAATCCATTGATCCATGTGCAAAAATCCCCAAAAAAAACAATCCATTGTCCAACGATGTAAAGGGTCCATGAGCCCAACTAAACAAATGAAATCTACCTAAGAAACTACCTAAAAATATACCTATATACAAATGTGTGTGGCAATGTCCATTGACCACAAATAAAATAGAAAAACGAAAAGGAAACCTAACTCTAAAAACTATTTACAATGTCAGCGGGCTAGTCCGACGGCTCACTTTTGGATGTCCTGGGCCAGGGCATCATCGAACTCCTTCTCAATGTCCTGGAGGCGGGCCTCTGTCCTGGCCCGAGGTCTCGCAGGGAGGCACTCATGGCCTGTTCCAACTCCCTGCGAGTTGCCTCGAGGCACTCTGCCCACCTCAAAGCCCGACGCATGGAGAACTCCGCCCTGACCATGGTGAGCCGCACCTCTTCCGCCCGCCGCCGCTCCGCACCTATCTGCTGGCCCAACCGGTGCCACACGGAAGACACTCCCATTCCTGGGCCCTCCTGCCCTCTGGTCGATGCCTGCCCCCCTGATGTCGATGGCCCCGAGCCATCATTGCTCCCACCTAGAGCCTGCTCCTGCTGCTGCTGCTGCTGTCCATGTGCCCTGTCCGATGGTGCCTACACATCCGCCATCTGCTGGTGTCCAGTTGTGGTGTCCACCCCTGCTGGACTGCCAACTCCTGACTGTGGCAGGGATGGGATCTCCACCAGGCTGGCTGTGTTGTTCGGGCCAGGTCCACAGGGGGCCCTGGTGGAATCTGGGCCGGAAGACAGTGTGGAGAACGACTGGCGCATAGTCTCCACAGAGGAGGAGAGGTCCGCCAGAGTGCGCAACACATGTAGGAACCCACCGACCAGGGCCCCTCCCAGCAGTGCCACGTCACAACGCTGCTCTCCGTGATGGCGTGCGTTCTCCGCCCAGGAAGAACGCACGTCATCACGAATGACAGGCGTGAGCAACGAGACACCAACCAGGACTGAGCCCATACGTTCATGGGACCCCTCGTCCGCAAGTAGTGGAGAGGCAGATGACATGGCACTCTCCCCTACCTGCGGACAGGCCTAGGAAGGGGCCTCCCTGCTGGTGCATGGTGGTGCAGTCACAGGGTCAGGGATAGCGACATGCACAGGCCCCTCCGCGGTGACCTGTGCTGCCTCCTGCCCCTGGACTGCACCACTTGCACCAGTGGTACTACCCCCACCAGGCCCCATGTGCGGCTCAGTAGCAGGCTCCTCCTCCTCTGTGGAGACCACCAACCTGGATGTCTCCACACCGTCTTCCGCCATTGGAAGCCCCAATGGGGGCTCACCCAGCCCTTCCGCCACAGCCGTTGTGGCAGACGCAGCACCAGCCCCCTCGGTCCCGGTTGATGGTAATTCCTGGGAGGGTGGCTGGGCCTTGCGTCGCCGCCCAGTGGAGGCCTCCCCGCCGCTTGGCTCCACAGCGCCGTCTCCGCCCTCTTCTTCACTTGACGCTGCATAGAGGGAGACATAGAACACAAGCATCAGGGTACAGTACAAAATACCCTAGACAGGAAGCAATAACACATGAGTGGCACTGTCAAATGTCACTTCCATCTTGTCATTCCACAACACATAGGTGAATGCACACAACACACATGCAGAAACACTCCTGGTGCCTGCAATCAACATCAACATCCATGTAGAAGGGCCCCTGTAAACCAAGATGTTGCCTTCAAAGTCACATGCATCCATGGTGTTTCAAAGTCACACACACACTTCTCAGGCACACAAACACACACACACATGTGCACCATACATGTACATGACATCAGCACCCATTCCTCACCCCCCCTTCATGTCCAAGAACAGAGACAGCCATGCTTTCATATGTGCATTCCGCATAGAGCTCCCCATGTTGCATTAAAACACATACACCAACCATGTGGTTCATACATAACTGGTCTCACATGCATGACCATGATGTCCCTGCACACACACATCCATACATGGCCTATGTCACACATACAGGCAAGCATCAGACTACCAGCACACTGCAACATGCCCTGTCTCACACAGCAATGCTTGGCCACTTACCTCTCAACTCCAGACGGGTCTGCCTCCGAAGGATCTGGGCGTGGAGCGTTGGGCCTACACGTTCCAGGACCCTCATCTGGATGTTACTCATGCGTGCCCGGCCCTCCTCCGCGAGGCGCCGGGCCTTGTGGAGGATCCTGGACCTGAAGTCCTCCCAGCGCTTCTTGACGTGCTTGATGTTGCGGGTTGCCACCCCCTCTGCATTGATGGCAACCACTACGTCGTCCCAGATCCTCTCCCGTTCTTCCTTGTTGGCGCGTGATGTTCCAAAGAGGGCATCATAATGCCCCAGGACATGCTCCACCAGGACACCAACTTCGGTGGCAGTGAAGCTGGTGGCCCTCTGCCTCTCTGGCTGGGGGTTGCCAGTGGTGCCAGATGGAGATGTGCACGATATGGCAACCCCAGAGGCAGAAGTGGATAGGCAACTGGGTCCTGGGGCTGGGCTGTGGAGCGATGGTATCCCAGTCGGGAGTCTTCTGTTCCAGCAGGGGTGGACACGGCAACTGGACCCCTGCAGATGGCTGATGTGCAGGCACCAAATAGCAGGGCACGTGGGCAGCAGACAGTCAGGCAGCAGCAGATGGCAGGTGGGAGCGTGCTCGGGGCTCTGGGGCAGAAAAATGGCCTTCAGGGCAGGAGCGTGGTCTTCCGTGTGTATGCGTGGCCAGCTTGATACGGAGTGATTTGGCATGTGAAAAAATTGCACGGCAGCGTGTAATTCGAGGAAAGGCCCTTAGCGCGTAAGCGGGTCAGCACACGTATGCGATTTCATTGGACCAAAGGCCCTTAGCGCGTAAGCGTGCCTGTGACGTATCGCGTTGCCCTTTCGTGTGTAAAACTTCACGCGAACCCCAGGAATACGCGTACACCACTCGCACAGGACCCTTTCGTGTGTAAAACTTCACGCGAACCCCAGGAATACACATACCCCAATCGCACAGGCCCTTTCGGGTGTGAAACTTCCCGCGCACCCCCGTAATACACGTACCCTACTGAAATCGCGTGTGAGACTTCACGCGAAGCCCAGTTATACACGTACCCCACTCGCACAGGCCCTTTCGCGTGTGAAACTTCCTGCAAACCCCGTAATACACGTACCCTGCTCCAATCGCGTGTGAAACTTCCTGCGAACCCCAGTAATACACGTACCCCGCTCGCACAGGGCCTATCGCATGTGAAACTTCCCGCAAACCCCCGAAATACACATACCCGGATCCAATCGCGTGTGAGACTTCCCGCGAACCCCCGTAATACACCTACCCTGCTGAAATTGCGTGTGAAACTTCCCGCAAACCCCAGTTATACACGTACCCCACTCGCACAGGCCCTTTCACGTGTGAAACTTCCCGTGAACCCCGTAATACACGTACCCTGCTCCAATCGCATGTGAAACTTCACGCGAACCCCAGTTATACACGTACCCCACTCGCACAGGCCTGTTCGCGTGTGAAACTTCACGCGAACCCCAGTAATACACATTCCCCGCTTGGCGCTTGCTGTTTGGCAGCCCTGTAAACTGGTCCAGGGTTAGTGCAGCCCTTTGCGCTGGATTGGGGATTTTGATGGCTTTTCCTTGCGTGAGGCCGTTCTTGGAGGCGTAACTGCCGCTGCTGCAGGGTCGCTGCGCCACTCTGCGCCACGGCTGGTTTTGGAGGCTAAAATCCATGAATACGCTGTGCGCGGAAATCGATTTTAGTACACGCGGCTGGCACAGACATTCGCACGCGCACACTGTGCGCCAGCCGCGTGCGCCACTTGTGCACGAAATTCTATGAATTACCACCTAAGTTTTCACAATACACTTGCTCTGGTTTCATCAGGGGTTTCCTTCCCCTACAATTCCAACTACTTGATAGTTCAATAGTTTCTCTTCACATTAGGTTCTCTTGTTCAAAAACGGGTTTCCCTTCCCTAACAGCTCTTTGTATCAGAGACTTTAGAGAGTGCACAGTTTTACTCAGCCCTGCGTGGGACCATCTGATACCTTGGCTCTCATGGCATTGTGCCCCAGGCACTCTTCAATGTTTATCACAGTTCATCGATTTGGGCCGTGGCCCAGGCACTCTTAGCTTTTACTTTCACAGTTAGTTCTTCTCATGGTCTCAGCTCGCTCTTCCTGTCTTAAGCAGCTCCCCTCTCATGTGCTCTAATTTGCTCAAACATCAAGCTTTGCACAGCACCCCCACACTTTGAGAGTGTTTCAATTTCAACAACGTATTTTGACAATGTGTAAACGTACACGCGACCACTCAGTTACTTTGTTTGCTTTGCTTTCACAATTATAATTTCCACATTACAGTTCACAATGCACAATTGAAGCTTTCTCTTCAGTGCGTCTCTCATCCGACAGTTGTCCTTCTCTTGCAACACATTATCTCTCGCGCTTCGCATCTTTCACCAACCAGGCTCCCATCTCACTTTGAACTCACCAGTTGTTATTACTTCAGTTAGTTTTTGTGGTTATGTCGTGTCGGGGTCAGAGGCTCCTCACCTGCCCCTCAGACACTCCTGGGCTGCCACGCTCGCTCATGTGTACAAGCACCTTTTCAAGGACTTCTCTTCAGAGATTAGCATACCACGCAATCCCCTTCTGGCGCTTTAGATACACAGCTCCCTTGTCATGCTTTTTCTACCCTTCTCAAACCCCGGGCTCTCAGCGCTGCATTCTCTGACAGCAGATCTGGGGTTGATCACGCTTTCCCAATTGCCTGTTAGATCGTTCTCTAACTCTAGGTCTTTCCTTCACACCTGTGGAGTATTAAAAGGTCTCAGGTGGATACACTCTTCGCCCATTGCTTGACTTCGCCTGACCTCGTTAGTGGGACAGTCATGAAAATAGTAGAGTGCCTCTGAATGTAGTTTCTCTGTTCTAATGGCACACTGGTGTTTTGGCTATGAAGAGTACATGGAAAAGTGGGCATCAGGTAAACCGTAAGCCATACAGGCTTAGGGAATGTTGGGTAGGGGTGGTATTTGAAAAGGGGGAAATACCATGTCTCCCTTTTGGGTATTCCCTCCCCATTTCCATAGGACCCACTACCCAGGTGATCCGTCCTTGCTAGTCCGCCCCCATGGTCGGGATCGAAAACCGATTGCCCTCCCCTGGCCACCAGTTTAGAGGACCCCACGGAAGCGGGAAGCGGGAAGGGAAAAGTCCTCAGGTCTTTCACACTGCCTATTACAGATCATGAGTATGGAAGGTTTTTACCCATTATTGCTATCACATTGAGAAAGGCATTGAGATATTGAACGGGCAGATGCTTCTATAAGGAAAGCGTAGCAAGGCCTGGTAAGGCAGACAGTTGTTTTTGAGGTGACTAGGATATCTTGAAGAAGGTTGATCTGTCTTAGTCCTGAGTAGGCGTAGAGGCAATAGCTCAGATGGCTGCTTATTCATTCATTACTTTTTGCATTTTAAGTGTATTGTGTATGGTGACCATATTGGTAGCAATGTTTCTTTATTACTTTTTCTTATAATTAAAATCTGTATTTTTTATATGAGAGAGTGTAAGAAGCACTCCCCCGAGTGCTCATTACTAGAGAGGGAGAGCCAGGCGGGGCTCGGGCCGAGGACCTCAATTAAGTCCAACCAAAGGAAGGAGCCCACTGCCCCTGGAAAGCTTGCACCCTCCTGCGACACACCTGCTTGGCTCAAGTTTAAAGCGCATATTTCAGTCTTTTTTTACCTGCGTGAAAACCAACAGGATTCCAAGCTGCAGTGAAGCCTGACAGTGGAGCAGCATTTGCCACACCTTGTTGCAGCTTGCAATACGGTTTCCCATCTCCATATATACAAGAGAAGGATACGTGTGCTTGTGGTCATGGGGGGCCTGTAGGCATTTAAATTCATGTTTTCAAAAGGGGCTGTGCTGCTTCCATGTACGGGGCTCCCTTTTTTGTTGTCCTAGTGAGGCAATGTATTACTTCTCAACATCCGGCTGCAATGCTCCCCAGACAAATGCCACCCCTCTCAGCAGCCCAATAGATGCTGCAGGCATGCTGCTCATCACTTCCTTTCTTGAAGGGGATCATTCAAAGTGGGAGTTATTTACAAGTGATGGTGTATTTAAGAGACTGTTTCTTGGACAAGACGATGGTAATGTTTCCTTCTTAAGAAGTGCAAAGGGACATTTTTTATTTTGAACGCACACACAAAGCACCAGTTAGCTGCATAAATCTATGCCCTCTGCCTGGACAATTGCACACACCGCACAAAAACATAACCTTTTCACACATTACCTTTTATTATGAGTCTAGGTCTTGAAAGTGTATTTTCATAATACACAGGCCATTTTGTGCTTTCTGTTGAATTGCATTCTGGTATTTGTAGTCTTCCATTCAAGACAGTGGAATAATGCAACAATTGTAAGCTTTTTGCCACGCATTTTTCTATAAGGATTCATATATATGTGGGAGCACTTTACTATTGTTTGTGTAAAGGGATGTCATTTCACCAAAATGACAGGGCTATCGGAAGCCACATAGCATGAACGTTGACCTCTGATGATATCACAGGAAGTGAAGTCATTTGCTGCCGCCCCCAAGTGGAATCACAGAAAATGATGGCGTGGCATCAAGCACTGTTCATCAGTACACTAAGAAAAATATGGTTATGATATCACTGTAATATGATAAAAATGTCATACAAGAATGGTTCACCATATGTAGCGTTACTATCAGTGTGTGTAGGCCCATATTGCCTAATTGATTGGAATGTAAGCATTTGCACTTACTTTGGCTAGCCTGTAGCTACGGTCATCTTGAGCTTCCGCACAAAGCAATACAAGCTGCTCCTGATTGGTGTTGGCGTGCTCCGGACAGAATGGCCATCCGGCTCCCAGTTCTGTGCCACAGTATGCGGAAACATGGCATAGAAGGAAATGGCAACGCGTGGTCATGGTGCACAAATACACAAAAAAACTATTGCAACATGCGCTTAAAGAAGAAAAGAGGCAAAGCACTATGCAGAAAAAGCAACAGCAACACTTAACTATAGTTGCAGCTTATAGGCAGCGCTTAAAGCACCACTCAGATGTGTTGGGAAGGGGGCAGACCAGTCCCACCACCCTTGTGCACTCTAGAGTGAGGCGAGCATTCAAAGCACTATGATGGGCCCAGGGGGAACCGGGGACTGTGAGAGGGACACCTCCCAGTTTAACAGGACCATATTCCAATATAACCAAATGTAGTCTATCTACAGAGTACAGCATAAGGTGCGAGTAGCATTGCTATTTTGTGTAGATATTAGTAATTATAGGTAGAAGGAACAGCCACGCAGTAAATGCTGAATTGCATGCACTACGCCTAAAATCTCAAGTCAAGAGAAATCCCCAGCCATGCCTATGCTACAATGAGGACAGCCCACACACCCAATCGCCACAATGCCTATTCATTGTTCTAATAGTGTTGCAAAGATGTTCGGGAGGAATGTGTTCTGCAAGGCCGTGATCACAGACCGGCTCCTGGTGTGCATGTTATCTCACACTGGCTAAAGCATGACTCGGCCCTTCCTCAGGCGACCACGAGTTACAGCCCACATAACTGACTAAACCTTAAGATCCCGGAATTCCATGGAACCAGATGTCCTTTGACCACCAACCCCAAAGTAACAAGTCCAGAAATGTTCAAAGAAGACGGACAGGGCACATCACTGAGAGACAATCGTGGGTGGATGTATGCAGTGGCTCCAGGTGTATGGGCCAGTGATAGTATTGGCTGTGTGTGTCATGTGGCAGGGTGTGTACGGGCCTGTAATGTGTAGCTTCGAGATGTTTGTGTTTGCTGTCTAGTCAGTGAATGGGCAGGGGGGGTAATGCATGTGCAGTCGCAGAATCCCACTCACTTTGTTCACTGCCCTGGACACACACACCCATTACACAGGGCCTGGCCATTAGCAGCTGTACTCACCAAATAGCCATGTGCTTTGCCCAGCATAGCGTTCCATGTAGCGTGGTAATGTTGAATTCCGCAGGACCATTGAGTCGTGTGTTGACCCCGGGAAACGTGTGCAGCAATGTGTTATCACTTGTGCAGCATCACATACCATCTGTACATTCAGTGAGTGGTACTGTTTCCTATTGCAGAACACCATCTCGATGGCACGTGGTTCTGTCAGCTCGATGTGGGTGCAGTCAACTGCACCTATGCAATTTGGCATGCCTGCAATGGCATGGAAGGCCAACTTGGTGGCAATGAACTTGGGAAGTGTACGGGGTAGGGCAATGTGTTCAGACACATAGAGCAACAGGGCATCCATTACCTGTGCCAAGATTTTAGAGAAACAGGGTTGTGATAGCCCGTGCAGCTCACCAACTGTGTGCTGATAGGTTCCGGTGCCAAGCAATTGCAGTACCGATACCACCTTTAGGAGGGGGGATGGTGGTGGTGATGTCAATGTGGCTGCTGATGTCATCCACCATCATGGTGGTGATGTACAGGATTGTTGGACGGTCCAGCCGGTATAATGTGTGGATCTGTCCTGGGGTAAGGTGAGGCCCGGATGCGTGGTATTGCTGGCTGCCTGCGGGGTGGTGCCAGCTGGACAATAGGGTTTGCCATGGTTACAGGGTTAGGTACTTGCCTCCTGCGCCTCCGCCTCCTCCTCTGCACCATTACTGCCAGCATGTGCAGTGCTGCCTG
Organism: Ambystoma mexicanum; assembly: GCF_040938575.1. NCBI lineage: Eukaryota > Metazoa > Chordata > Amphibia > Caudata > Ambystomatidae > Ambystoma > Ambystoma mexicanum. Next base: position 1,370,157,714 of record NC_090933.1, on the reverse strand, counting down.
TTGGTTGAGTAGACCCAGTCCCAATGCTACTAGAGCTGCTGCCTGCATGGTTCTGTTTGAAGTTGGCCTGGGTGTGGCCCTTTTGTAGGCTCCCAGTGGCCTGCTGGGTCCAGCTGGGCTCATTTGGTGCACCTGTGGCCTGATTCAGGTCGCCAGGCACTGTTTAACGTCATGTTGGCGGCGATACCGCCACCGTAGTCACGGTTTTAGCACCCCCAGACACTGGGGATGGAGATGGAGATGGAGATGGAGATGGATCCACCTCCTCCCGGGGGTGCACTAGATGGACAACGAGCACAGAATGCACTGATTCGCATTTACTTTTGAGAGACTGCACATTCACAGCATTGCATGGCTATGACGATGCCAGTAAATTAAATGATGGACTGCAAATGAAATGATGGACGTCCACTCATGAATGTTTTTTTTCAATGATGATATATTGATGACATTACAACAGGGATGGAGGTGCAATGGTTAGGGAAGCTGTACACCTGTGCCGACCCACCACCCAAATGTACCCACACCCAACCAATCCACTAACCCCCTAACGGACCTCCCCCGCCACCCAAACGTACACACCTCCTTACACCCTTCTAGCTCCCATGTGTCCTGCAGTGCCAAACACACATTCCATCATTTGCGTGTGCGCTTTGGCGCTTGTGCATCCTTGCCCGACGGCCCTGCTAGGTGACTTGAGCGCCTCCGTGGACAGGCAGAGGTTGAGCTGGATGGAGTGGTGCTAGTGGATGGCGCTGTTGCTGGCATTGGTGGAAAACCTCCAAGATATCCTTGGCGGGCTAGCAACATTGACTCTGCAATACTCAAAGTATTATTGCCCTGCTGCACATGGCGTGCCACGGTCACTATTGTGTTGGCAGAGCGTCCAATTGACCTTGAGAGCCGACGCACAGATGTGCTGTAGCTCTCCCTCTGCAGCCTCGATTCCTCAAGCTGCCTTTTCGCCAGCTGGGTGAGGGTAGCCTGCTGCTCCTCCATCCGCTGTATGTGGGCATTGAGCTCAGCCATAGAGGGGTTAGGCAACCTCATTGGACTGTGGAGTGATGTTGGGCTGAACGCCAGGCCATGAAACAAAGCCAAGTCATCCAGGTTGTGTACCTCCCCCTGTGGCCCTAAATCAGACTGCAGTGCCGGGGCATTGTTGTCGCTAGCTGCTGCCTACTCTGCAGTACAGATACTTTCTGGGGTGGGTTGTGTAGGCATGATGGCTGCCTGTGGCACCTGTGTTGCAGATGGCGGCGTGGGGATGGTGGAGATGGTGGTGCTGGTGGCCGGTACATGTGTGCCAGATACTACTGGGGGCAGAGATGCAGAACTGCTAGCGTCATCCTCCTGGGCAGGGGCACTGGCTTGCACACGTGCATGAGCCGATTGCCTGGGCTGTTGTGCAGTGTCACTGTCACTTGATATGGCTGTGGGGACACAGAGGGTATGCAATCAGTTGTGTGGTGGTGCCTGATGGGTGCATCACATGCATCAGACAGGTTGATCAGTGAACAATTGCATTTACACGCTTAAGCTTGTTGACGGTCATGTGTTGTAGTGATGTGGATCGTCAACTGGATCATGATTGTGTTCTTTGGGCCATTCATGCACTGGCTGGGGGAGGGATTGTTAATGGGTCCTTTGGGCCACTCATGCACTGGCTGGGGGGGTTGTTAATGGGTCCTTTGGGTCACTCATGCACTGGCTGGGGGGGGGTTGTTAATGGGTCCTTTGGGCCACTCATGCACTGGCTGGGGGGGGTTGTTAATGGGTCCTTTGGGCCACTCCTGGCCTACACTTGTACTCATTTTGCATTCATATGTGTGCACTTACCAGCATCTGCAGGTGGGCTCGCTCCTGCCTCAGCATCCCCAATACCATGGATGGCCTCAAGGTGGAGGACACTGCTGCAGCGCTCTTCCCAGGTCTGCAGCCTCAGTGGGGAAGGGGGCCCTCCACCAGTCCCACTGCTGTGTTGCCGGTATGTTGAGATCAGGTTCTGCACCCTCAGTCTGACGTCGTCCCACCTCTTGTGGCAGTCCTTGACGCTCCTCGTAGTCACCCCCACAGCGGTGCACTTGCAAGAAGCTTCCGCCCACACTTCCTTCCTTCGCTGCTGTGTTGCACGCCATTGGTATGCACTAAACAGCATCTCAGCATGCTGCACTATATGGTCTACCAATACAGTGAGCTCCGCCTCACTAAATCGCTGTTTGCGTTGCCTCTGGGCAGGGATCCTGGCAGACATGCTGGTGGTCCTTTTTGCCTTCTCACTGTGTTGATTTGGCTTGTGCTGACTGTGGATGGCAGTGGATTGGGATTTATATGATGGCCGCCTCTCTATTTCCGGTTTTCGCGGACATGGTATTTCCGCTTCCATGTCCGTGACGGCGGACATGGTTTTTACGCTCGTTGTGGGGCCGCTATGTCCATTTCCGTGGGTGTTTATGTGGCAACGGTGACACCGTTTCCACGTCCGTGTGGTGCGCGCGACCGACAGCCCGTGATCGGCCGGTCTTTCCGCAACCTTGCAGATGCAGAAACTAAACATCGCCACGGAAACACCGCATTCCGGACCAGGAAACTTGTAATGAGGCCCTACCTTTATAATACTCTTTAGTATTATCTGGGATGGAATTATAGACATCTAAATTCTGTTCCCACCAGCCCAGGGACACTAAAGAAACACTAGCTGAGACTCTCATGGTTTCACTCATGGTTTCATCAGCCACTAGGTGAAAGTTTCCACTTGCCATAGGTACTTATTCCTCTTGGGAGAAGCCTAAGGAGACAGTGTGGACCCCTGAAGGTTTACCCTTACATCTGGGATGCCCTTTCACATGATCAGTTGACCCACAAACATAACATTTCCCAAATGTTTTGATAAATGGGGGTTTGTTCTGACCTCCAACTAGTTTGGGTCAAGATGGTACACTAGCCTGATTTGGTTTCCAGGAGGCTTCCCCGTCTGTTGCTGTTTGTGGCCCTCTTTTGGATTGGAGGTATTAGAATTCTCCTTGTATCTTTCTTTGGCTGTTTCCCCTCATCAGTCTTCTGAGTAGCCCTAGAATCCTTGTAAGTAGCCCTGTTGGCAACCCACATGTCAGCAGCCTTAGCTAACTTCTTTGGATCTATCTCCTTAGAATCAGCCACGTGCTGTCTGAGCTCAGGTGAGCAGGCATCATAAAATGACTCCAACATAACAAGATTTCTCATACCTTCATAAGTGTTTACTTTGTAACCCTTAACCCAGAGGCGTGGCCAGCGGCGAGGCGATGTAGACGTGCGCCTCCATCGCTCCCGCGGCCGTCCGTGAATATCCTGATCAATCAGCCTGAATCTGATGTTTTGTAGCACCAAAAGACCACTGCTGATATTGCACGCCCGATCACAATTGCAGCTGAAAAATCGTTCAGAACCTTGGACGCAGTCCTGCACAAACAGCCTTCGGAAAATCGTCGCAGAGCCCAAGAAGTGAAACCAAGATGGCCGCCCGCCGGGACTTGCCCCGATACGCCTGATAAAGAGGAGGCCGACGCACCGGGCAGCCCTGGGTGAGACGAGGGCAATCGCCAAATTAGAGCGATCGTAACAGAAAACTCCGAAGAATTAATGAATGATAAAGACATAGCTGAAAGCTTTGCCTCCTACTATGCTGAATTATACAGATCTCCCGAAACACCTGCGAACACTGACATACTGAATGAAATCACCCTTCCCACCCTCTCCCAAACACAACAAACCCTGTTAGAGAAGGATATCACAGAAGAGGAGCTGGTAACAGCAATGTCCCAGCTTCAAACTGGGAAAACGCCAGGCCCGAACGGCTTCCCGATAGAGGCATGGCGAAAAGTGGGGACGAATGTAATAGCCCCGCACCTGTTGCGAATGTTCCAACATGCCAAATCCCGAGGTGCTCTTCCCCCAGACCTCCGGCGAGCCACGATAGTGGTGATTCCGAAAGCAGACAAACCACCAGACGCTGTGGTTCATACAGGCCCATCTCCCTTATTAATACTGAGACCAAAATTCTCGCAAAGGTACTCGCCAACAGACTGCAGCAGGTAATAACATTACTGATACACCACGATCAATGCGGATTTATGCCGCAAAGATCCACCCGTATAAACATGCACAGGTTACACTCAGTACTTGAGAGAGCTCGCGCTCTCCAAGGCCCCTTAGCATTGCTCACAATAGATTTTGAAAAAGCCTTTGATTCTGTGTACTGGGATGCTATATGGGTGGTGATGCACCGGATGGGCTTCAGGCCCCAATTCATAAGTTGGGATCAGCTATTATACGAGTCCCCGGAGGCAGAAATGCAAGTCAATGGGTGGCCCTCGAATCCCTTTGCGCTGGGAAAGGGGACTAGACAAGGGTTCCCTCTGTCTGCAATGATCTTTGTGCTAGCCATTGAACCCCTGGCGATATTGTTGCATACATCCACGTCTTGGACAGGTTTTCAATGGGAAAGCGACTGGGAAGACAAAGTTTCCCTATACGCAGATGACCTACTTCTCTGCGTAAAAGACCCACACAACGCATGCCCCGTAATAACGAAATTACTTGACAGATATGGGTCATTTAGCGGGCTACGAGTAAACTGGTCCAAATCGACACTATTTCCAATTGATAAACACAATTTTAGAGCCCCACCAGATTGCCCATACAAAATTGTGACAGATCAGTTTCGGTATCTTGGAGTGCAGGTCACCAACGACTTAAAAGAATATGTAACCAAGAACCTCCATCCAATAACGATAAGATTTACAGAAGATGTCCGTCATTGGGTCTCCCTTCCACTAACCCTACTAGGCAGGGCCGCATTGTTTAAAATGGTGGCACTTCTGTGGAAACAGAGAAATTGATATGAGGCCGGGAAGCCCAAAAGGAAACACACCAACACAGGTTACAAAGGACATACAAAGCGCTTTATTTCAAAGTTACAAAGTTACCAAAGTCAATTGACATATGGATAGCTATTCGGCCCTCACGTAAGGTTCGCACTGAAAGTGGGAGAGACCGATCATCGGGATTCTTGGGTTTTTATACGTTTTGTCCTGTATTGGCCAGCCCTCTCACAAGTTAACCATTCTTGGAACCGTGGCTAGGGTTCGTAGCCAGGTCGAACACACAATTTACATAATTTGATCAGTTCCGCTGATACAGTTACATATTTACACATAGGTTAAAGAGAGGACAAGGTCTTGGTTCGTGACCCTAACAAGTGGCCTGCGGACATATTATTTATTCACGTGTGCGGAGGTCACCACGGCCGGAGTCTTACTCGAAATGTCATTCGGCCTCCATTTTGTGATTCAGGGTGACTTCCACACTGCAAGAGTACCTAAAATGGCGGCTAGATCCAAGATGGCGGCTTACACAATACATTAAGGTCAAGACCTTGCCGCGGAACCTATGTACATGGTATTCTTTAGACAGCTTGGCGTAGGCCAACATACATTTAAACAATGCGATTGGGGTCACAATATTATATTGATTTCCACAGACCCTCCTTTTTGGCCTATGCTAAGTGCTAATACATCATTTCCTAATACTTTCGAAAATAACTGAAGGCATTATCATCCATAGGTTCCGCATCATTGTCTGAAACGTCAATAGCCATAAAGTCGTTCATAAGAACTTCTTGCAACATGAACTCTTTAGATGCTGTCTTCGGGGTGTATATCTTATGCCCTATTGCGCTCACTACCTGAGCACAACACCCCCCCATCATTCCACATATACTCGGTGTTAGGAAAGATTTCGTAATTGTAGGGAATTTTCCTTCCATGTGGCAACCCCTAAACTTTTTGCTATTGTTTTTAACCTTGTTCTTGACTTTGCCAGAGAAGTACAGCCTTCTGCCGCACTTCTCTGGGCTTTCGCTCCTTTTCTTATGGGGAAACTGACATGCCCTTAAGACAGTCAGTACCGGGGAACGCTGTTTCCCGTAGTTTCTTTTATCATGTTGCGGCTTTAGTGCAACATGACACAAGAGGGCACTGTAAGCTAAGTTACAGCTCTCTTGGGTCTCTAGCCTTCGACAGACCCTAGATACTCTTTTAGGATGGTATTTGATCGGTGCAAGTCATTCAGGGACTCGAATGGTGGCAGCGATCGTTTTGTTTATTTTGAGCTCCTTTTGGCGTTCTGAGCACGTTTTTGCCCTGAACCCAAAATGGTGGCCTGGCTCTCCAAAATGGCCAGACCACGAGGCTCCTTTGTCTTGTCCACTGACCGTCTTGCTCCCTTCACCTTCCCCAGGTCGGGCGACCCGGGGCCTTCCTTATTTGGGCATGTACTTTCCCGCGAAACGTAGTTGCTTTCGCGGGCTTCTACATGTCGTTTGTGTGCCTCCAGGGTGTGGGCTGGGATGTCTGGTCCCAATACACATCCTGGGTGCCAGAGAGTCTGGGGTAGTGTGAATGCCTGGGACCACCGTGGTCCGTGATTGGTCCACGTATGGTATGTGTGTTGATGAGCGGATCTCCCATTGGCTCCCCTCCGTTTTGGCGCGAAGGGAACCGTGGATAAGAGGGAGCTGGAAACACCACTACCAGGTCGATCTCCTGAGTTCTCACGAACGAAGGAATACAGGAGCCAAGTATCCTGCAACCAAGAGGCTGGACCGAGGAATCGCTGGTGACCCGCTGAAGGAATCCTCCTTTGCACTGCTGTCGTCCTGTGAAACCCTTTCCTCCTTGGATCGAACCAGAAGGCCTGTACTGGTGCTTCGACCTTTGGAATAGCAGGAACAGCTATTCCCGGCGACTTCATCATCTCCTGCCAAGTAAGCCTTCGGAAGTGTCTCTGGGCCATCCAGTTGACTGACCAGCTTACAAGGGAGTCCTGCTCTGTAACTGCCGCCAGGTTGTGTTGTATTTCGAGTCCTTGTCACTCTCCCACGCTTCGTACACTTGGCGTTCCCAAGTCTGAAGGGAGGAGTGTACATTTGGCTTGAATACACACGGCCGCTCCGTTGTCCTGCTGCGGCAACAAAACTGTGCTGGTTTCGTCGATTGGGACGTCTTTTTGCTCTACACGACTACGAGGCGTTCCCTGCTCTTCTGAACCTGCCAGCTGCTGAAACTAGCGTGGAGAAGCCTGGGTCTGCTTGCTTCGGGGACCGGTGAGTAGTTTAGCTAGGATCTGGTCGCCCTCCTGCAGTATCCCATTGCTTTTCCCTGCTGTGTAAAAACAGCACCCTTTTGGCCGTACTCGCGCTCTGCTTCTGCCCGCTGTGGAGGCTGCGCTTGAGTTGCGGAACCTGTTCTCCTTCTGCTGTGCACTAACCCGAACTGCCTGACTTCCTCAGAAGAGCTTCCCCTTTTGCCCGTTGGCACCGGCGTGGCAGGTACTTTGAGCACAAGGCTCCACTCTTCGCAGGGCTCGGACTTCCATCTAGTTAGGTGCCTCTGAAGGCGAACTGAGTCTAAAGCGTTATCGCACTGCCTGTTTTCCTTTCCTTTCAGGTGGACTACATATTTCGTGCTTTAAACGCTTGCGACTGTGTATTTGTATATATATTGTGTTGATATGGTATGTGTTGGTTTAATATTGTTATAGTGTGATTTTCTTGCTACGGTCATTATTTTAAAGGCCTTAAAATAAATGTGTATCTATTTTTGATATAACAACTGTTTGGAGTAGTTTGTAAGCGCTCTTGCTTTGTGTGCTCATTGCGGGCTTTCAGTCACCCTCACCCCTCTTGAGACCTAGTCTTGACCGCCGCGATCGCTACCTTGATTGGTCTGGCTTGTCCAGAGGTTACCCTGTTCCAAGTAATTAGGTTGGCCTTCTGAACTTCTGCGCCACCAGGACAGAGTTCAGAAATCCGTCTTAACAAATTGGTGGCAGCGGTGGGATACGACTGAAGGTATCCAGTGTTGCGCTCGAACTAGGGCATTGCAGGTTATTCCAAACAGTGCACGTAGTGAATTGTTGTAATATAACTTTAAAAAGGCCATAGTCCTATCAAACAGTATGGAAACAAATACCTTGTTAACTTTAAATGCTTCCAAATCAGAAACGCTGAAAAAGATGTGTGCGGAGAGAGGTGTTTCCTCTCAAGGCACAAAATTGGAAATGATCCAGAGAATCGTGGCGTGGCAAGAAGCGCAGCTTGACGCTATAACTTCCGAGGACAGTGCAGAAGGTGGTGGGGCTGCTCTCACTGGTAGAACCGACGGTTCTGCCGCTGCACTGATCCATCGCGACCACGAGGACAGGGAGGATGTAATGTCTAATGTTTCCTCTGCCAGTGTTGATGGGGAGGCTATGCTTGAATTCAAGAAGCAAGAGCTGCGGTTTAGGCAGCAGGAGCTTGAATTCAGCATAGCCAAACTAAAAATCGAACAGGCAGAAAAACAGAAAGACAGGGATCACCAGTTGGAACTGGCCAAGCTTCAGGTTGCAAATGGATCCAAGGGTCCTGGACATGGGTCTGGGGCTTCCTCTCATCCACGGTTTCCAAAAGATCTGCTCAGTGTGTATGAAGAAAGGAATGACATTATGGACTGGCTGAATGCGTTTGAGTATGCATGCGAGGTCCAAGAAGTTGACAATGCTGATAAGATTGCGTGGTTGCTCAGTAGACTGCCCCATTCTGGCTGCAGTGCCATTATGGAAATGTCGAAGGCTGAGCGGGCTGATTTCGCAATGTTAAAGCAAACTCTCATTTTAAAGTTTGGGAAGACTCCGGCCCAATATTTAAAGCGTTTTCGAGAGTATAAGAAAAAGGAAGGTGGTACTTGGGTATCTTATGTCGCTGAATCTTTGAAAAACTTAACTGGCTGGGTCGAAGGTTATAAGGTTTCTACCTTCGAAGGCATGATCAATCTGGTCATGCTGGAACACATTTTTGCTTCTTCTTCCCCGGAGCTTAAGCAGCATTTGGCCGATTCGAAGGAGATAGATCCTAAGAAGCTGGCCATTGCAGCAGACTTATGGGTGTCACATCGAGTGTCCCATAAGGACAAAACTCATCCTGGTAAGCAGGAGGAAGGGAAAAAGTCCAAAGATATGGAGGGTGGGGAATCTGCTAAATCTTCTTCCCATAAGGGCCACAAAAAGAAAAACAAGGGTAAGACACAAGAGAACTCACAGGGTAGTGGAGGTCCGCCTCCGAAACAGAACTCTGGTTACAATAAGCCTCCCTACGTAAACAGACCCACTGGGGCTTGTTTTTCTTGTGGAGCAACTGACCATGTGAAGGGGGATCCCCGTTGTAAGGTTAGACCTTTGGGGGTCCACTCCGCTAATCTGGCCTTCTCCTCCTACGAGGAAGAAGAGATTACAGGAGCATCCTTCTCCTCAGACTCATTTCCCAGCGGAATAGAGGCTGAGGTAGTTTTAGTGTCCCTGGGTTCCTGGGAGCCTAAAGTCGCAGAGGCTTATGCTAGGATTCCGGATAATACCAAGCACTACTTTAAAGACAGTGTGCTGATCAATGGAGTGGATACTCCAGCTCTTAGGGATAGTGGGTGCAGTCGAACTGTAGTGGATTCTACCTTGGTAGACTCAGAGGAAGTTGCCAGAGCTACTCTGATGCCCACTAAGTTGGCTGACGGCCCCCTCCGTATGTTTCCCGTGATCCCTGTAAATCTTACTTTAAATGGTACAGCAGTCAGGATTCCAGTGAGCATTCAGAGAAACGTCCCGGGAAAGGTCTTGTTGGGCAATGATCTCAGAGCTTTAGGGCTCGTAGGAGACACTGCCGAAAGACCCTACACACGGTCTCAAGCACGGGCAGCATTGGCCAAGTCCAATACGCCGCCCCAGCCGAAGGGGAAACCCAAGGCGAAAGGAGTCTACAAGTCAAAACGAGGGAAAGAGAATATTCCCCCGTGCTCGCCTACCACTGCGGTGGAGGAAGTTGGTCAATCGCCCGGGCCTGACGAGGAGGTGGCGATGCCTGAAGTATTCGACCCCAACGATCATCCTGAACTAAAAGACTTGTTAGTTGAAGGAGGTCCTGATAGGGACGAATTCAGTAAAGGCCAACGTGAGTGCCCATCTCTGGAAGGCCTAAGGAGACAGGCCTGCTCCCAGCTTGAGGGTGAACCTCCTGGGAAGCATAGGATTTATTGGGAAGGTGGACTCCTGTATAGTGAGCCCACAGAGTCTACAGAAGGAGACCATAGGAGGTTGGTGGTTCCCCTTGCTGTTAGGCCCTTCCTCCTGCAGTTGGCGCATGAAGTTCCCCTTGCTGGTCACCTTGGTATGAAGAGGACCAAGCAAAGGTTATCCATGCACTTCTACTGGCCCAAGATGGGGGTGCAAGTAGAAAGTCACTGCAGGAGTTGTGCCTCCTGCCAGTTGTCTGGTAAGGTTGGCGCGACAATCCAAGCTCCGTTGGTACCGCTCCCAGTTGTGGGGGTACCATTTGAAAGGGTAGGGATCGACATCGTTGGTCCCCTTGACCCGCAAACATCCTCAGGCAATAGGTTTATCCTGGTGCTGGTCGACCATGCAACCAGGTATCCTGAGGCCATCCCATTGAAAACTGTAACTGCCAAGTCAGTTGCAAAAGCTTTACTCGGCATATTTACTAGGGTTGGCTTCCCTAAAGAAGTTGTGTCAGATCGTGGCAGCAACTTTATGTCGAAGTATATGCAGGCTATGTGGAAAGAATGTGGGGTCACCTACAAGTTCTCTTCTGCATATCACCCCCAGACCAATGGTCTGGTGGAACGTTTCAACAGAACGTTAAAGAGCATGATTGGGGCTCTGGAGGAGCCCCAGAGAAGAAAATGGGATCTTCTTTTACCATGCCTACTGTTTGCCTACCGAGAGGTACCACAGGAGGGTGTTGGCTTCAGCCCCTTCGAACTTCTGTTCGGTCATCCCGTACGGGGACCCTTAGCCATCGTCAAAGAGGGATGGGAGATGCCCACTCCCCCTGTTACTACCAATGTAGTTGATTATGTGCTAGGGCTCAGAAAACGGATGGTACTTCTGATGGGCTTGGCTAGTGATAAATTGAAGGCAGGGCAAGCGCTGGTGAAACATTGGTACGACCAGAAAGCTTTCCTCATCAACTTTACACCTGGTCAGCAAGTCCTGATCATGAATCCAATAAGGCCTCGAGCTTTACAGGACAAATGGTCAGGCCCTTACACAGTGGTGGAGACCCTGGGTGAGGTGAACTATTTAGTGGACCTTGGAAGGCCTGGACAGGCTCCAAAAGTGTTCCACGTGAATAGGCTGAAGGCTTTCGTCCCAAGAGTCGAAATCGCAGCACTGCTACTGGCTTCAGATGTTGAGGAAGAGGAGTCAGAACCTCTCCCCGACCTGTTCCAAAGCGGTCCTTCAGATAGCTCCGTTGAGGGTGTCCGAGTGGCCCCTCACCTGACTTCTGATCAGCAGGCTGAGGTGAAAAGTTTGCTTAGGCAGTTTTCCCCCCTGTTTTCACAGTCGCCTGGTTTGACACCTTGGTGCAAACATAACATTGACACAGGAGACAGTGTACCTACCAAAAGTAGGGGATACAGGATGTCAGATAAAGTACGGTCTTATATTAAGACCGAGGTCAACAAGATGTTAGACCTTGGGGTGATTGAACCCTCTAGTAGTCCTTGGTCCAGTCCTGTGGTCTTGGTTCCAAAGGCAGGCACTTCTGAATTGAGGTTCTGCGTGGATTACAGGGCTCTGAATGCTGTCACCAAGACAGATGCACACCCCTTGCCTCGAACAGATGAGCTGGTGGATACTTTGGGTGCCTCCAAGTACCTCAGCACGTTTGACCTCACTGCTGGCTATTGGCAAATAGCTTTAGCAGAACATGCCAAGGAGAAGACAGCATTTTCTACTCCAGACGGCCTTTACCAATTCCGGGTAATGCCGTTCGGATTGAAGAATGCACCTGCCACTTTCCAGAGGCTTGTGAATCATGTGTTGAATGGGTTGGACGAATTCTGTCTTGCATATCTGGACGATATAGCAGTTTTCAGTGCCACCTGGGAAGACCATGTGAAACACCTCAGGATTGTGCTCCAGGCTCTTCAGAAAGCCCACTTGACCATAAAGGCTAGTAAATGCCAGATTGGACAAGGCTCAGTGGTTTACCTTGGACATGAAGTAGGTGGAGGGAGGATACAGCCTCTACCCAGTAAAGTACAAGCAGTTCAAGACTGGCCTACCCCCACTACGCAAACCCAAGTGAGAGCCTTTTTAGGACTCACAGGGTATTACCGCAATTTTGTGGCAGACCATGGTACCATAGCTGCTCCTCTGACTGCCCTCACAACTCCGAAGAAACCCAAGAAGGTAACTTGGACTGACGAGTGTGAGAAGGCCTTCAATGGCTTAAAAGACTCCTTGTGCCAGGCCCCTGTCCTACGGGCCCCTGATTATCAAAGACCTTTTATCGTGCAGACGGATGCCTCTGACACTGGGATAGGAGCTGTACTATCACAAGTAGATGAGAAGGGTAAGGAACACCCTATCGGTTTTATTAGTCGCCAGCTTAAGGACAGAGAGCTCAGATGGTCCACGGTAGAGAAAGAATGTTTCTCTGTTGTGTGGGCCCTAAGGAAGCTGAGGCCCTACCTCTATGGGACCCACTTCACTGTGCAGACTGACCATAAGCCGTTAAAGTGGCTAATGAACATGAAGGGGGAGAATCCAAAGTTGCTTAGGTGGTCAATAAGTCTACAAGGCTTCGACTTCATAATTGAGCATAGGCCAGGTGTCCACCATAGCAATGCTGATGGGTTGTCCAGAATGTTTTACCGACCTGAACAAGAGACTCATCCAGGGGTGGATTAGTTCCCCCTGTCCATAGTCTGGGAGGGGCGAGTGTTAGGAAAGATTTCGTAATTGTAGGGAATTTTCCTTCCATGTGGCAACCCCTAAACTTTTTGCTATTGTTTTTAACCTTGTTCTTGACTTTGCCAGAGAAGTACAGCCTTCTGCCGCACTTCTCTGGGCTTTCGCTCCTTTTCTTATGGGGAAACTGACATGCCCTTAAGACAGTCAGTACCGGGGAACGCTGTTTCCCGTAGTTTCTTTTATCATGTTGCGGCTTTAGTGCAACATGACACAAGAGGGCACTGTAAGCTAAGTTACAGCTCTCTTGGGTCTCTAGCCTTCGACAGACCCTAGATACTCTTTTAGGATGGTATTTGATCGGTGCAAGTCATTCAGGGACTCGAATGGTGGCAGCGATCGTTTTGTTTATTTTGAGCTCCTTTTGGCGTTCTGAGCACGTTTTTGCCCTGAACCCAAAATGGTGGCCTGGCTCTCCAAAATGGCCAGACCACGAGGCTCCTTTGTCTTGTCCACTGACCGTCTTGCTCCCTTCACCTTCCCCAGGTCGGGCGACCCGGGGCCTTCCTTATTTGGGCATGTACTTTCCCGCGAAACGTAGTTGCTTTCGCGGGCTTCTACATGTCGTTTGTGTGCCTCCAGGGTGTGGGCTGGGATGTCTGGTCCCAATACACATCCTGGGTGCCAGAGAGTCTGGGGTAGTGTGAATGCCTGGGACCACCGTGGTCCGTGATTGGTCCACATATGGTATGTGTGTTGATGAGCGGATCTCCCATTGGCTCCCCTCCGTTTTGGCGCGAAGGGAACCGTGGATAAGAGGGAGCTGGAAACACCACTACCAGGTCGATCTCCTGAGTTCTCACGAACGAAGGAATACAGGAGCCAAGTATCCTGCAACCAAGAGGCTGGACCGAGGAATCGCTGGTGACCCGCTGAAGGAATCCTCCTTAGCACTGCTGTCGTCCTGTGAAACCCTTTCCTCCTTGGATCGAACCAGAAGGCCTGTACTGGTGCTTCGACCTTTGGAATAGCAGGAACAGCTATTCCCGGCGACTTCATCATCTCCTGCCAAGTAAGCCTTCGGAAGTGTCTCTGGGCCATCCAGTTGACTGACCAGCTTACAAGGGAGTCCTGCTCTGTAACTGCCGCCAGGTTGTGTTGTATTTCGAGTCCTTGTCACTCTCCCACGCTTCGTACACTTGGCGTTCCCAAGTCTGAAGGGAGGAGTGTACATTTGGCTTGAATACACACGGCCGCTCCGTTGTCCTGCTGCGGCAACAAAACTGTGCTGGTTTTGTCGATTGGGACGTCTTTTTGCTCTACACGACTACGAGGCGTTCCCTGCTCTTCTGAACCTGCCAGCTGCTGAAACTAGCGTGGAGAAGCCTGGGTCTGCTTGCTTCGGGGACCGGTGAGTAGTTTAGCTAGGATCTGGTCGCCCTCCTGCAGTATCCCATTGCTTTTCCCTGCTGTGTAAAAACAGCACCCTTTTGGCCGTACTCGCGCTCTGCTTCTGCCCGCTGTGGAGGCTGCGCTTGAGTTGCGGAACCTGTTCTCCTTCTGCTGTGCACTAACCCGAACTGCCTGACTTCCTCAGAAGAGCTTCCCCTTTTGCCCGTTGGCACCGGCGTGGCAGGTACTTTGAGCACAAGGCTCCACTTTTCGCAGGGCTCGGACTTCCATCTAGTTAGGTGCCTCTGAAGGCGAACTGAGTCTAAAGCGTTATCGCACTGCCTGTTTTCCTTTCCTTTCAGGTGGACTACATATTTCGTGCTTTAAACGCTTGCGACTGTGTATTTGTATATATATTGTGTTGATATGGTATGTGTTGGTTTAATATTGTTATAGTGTGATTTTCTTGCTACGGTCATTATTTTAAAGGCCTTAAAATAAATGTGTATCTATTTTTGATATAACAACTGTTTGGAGTAGTTTGTAAGCGCTCTTGCTTTGTGTGCTCATTGCGGGCTTTCAGTCACCCTCACCCCTCTTGAGACCTAGTCTTGACCGCCGCGATCGCTACCTTGATTGGTCTGGCTTGTCCAGAGGTTACCCTGTTCCAAGTAATTAGGTTGGCCTTCTGAACTTCTGCGCCACCAGGACAGAGTTCAGAAATCCGTCTTAACACTCGGGAGGCATTGAAAACAACAGCAAAGAAATAACAGTATCCCTAAAATACCTAAAATGACAGAAAGCACCTTCCACCCCCAAGATCGTAAAGAATCCCAAAACCAAGTACTAAGGTTCCAGTCTCCTACAGGGATATGGACTTCAGAACTGAGAGTGTGTAAATTCTGAATTGCTTTAAAAATTGTTGGCGAAGAATCTGGTGCGAAAACACAACAAGCGGACCCCACTAATTTACATACTCCACCTCGTTCTGCCAAAATGACATCTAATGCCATTCGATTTTGAAGTGCTACCAATCTTATCGCCTTTTGCTCTAAGGTCATATTGTAAAGTATGTCCGTGGTCCGGTTGATCGTTTTCTCCAACACCCTCGCTAATCCCCTAATGTTTTCTGAATTTGCTATTTGTCCCCAAAAGGGCACTATTGATTTAGCTATATCCCCAAACACTTGTCCTGGGGTATCTCCATTACTATCCCGTCGCGGGCGAGCCTTAGATACCTCTAAGGTACTGGCTATAAATACTCCTGGTAACAATATCCCTAAATAACAAGTCCCCTGCCAATCCTTGGGCAACCAGGGAAAAGCTAAACTACCACAAACAAAATAAACGGGTCCCCCTACATACAGAGGCCTATTTTCCCCCAGTCAAGTTTACAGTATTTACACAAGGCTCGAAGTCTCCCATTGGCCTAGTGCCATTTCTTTGTACACAGAAAGGAACAGAATCAGGACTATGATTCACAGAATAAGAAGGAGGCATGGCATCCTTATTGCCTATCGGAGCCATCTTAAAAGAAACTAGATTTTGAAAAGGAAAAGATAGTTTATCAGACGGCCTAATAGAAGCGACGTTAGGTTTACTTCTATTTGCGAAAAGCGAGCATCCCAGGGGAGTCAATTCACGTTTTTCAAATTCATTCAAATTAGTCCCATCGAAGCTCCCTGAGATGCTATCATTCCATCGGCCAAAGAAAAGTGCTCTAAGAGAGGCATAGCAAGAAGTCGTTAGAGGTAAGGGATGTATATACCATCCTAGTCCCTTGTTCCCATGTTGCGGTAAGTGAGTGCAAATCCAACAGTTACTCTTATTAAAAATAGCATGCGTAGCATTCATCACTATCATCAAGGTGTTATTATGATATTTCTGTCTATGCCGAGAGTCCCTAGGGGACAGAGTGTGAAGGTGTACAGAGGGAGTCAAAACAGTTGGTACGATTTTGGTCGGTAACAGAGGCTTCAAAGGATAAATTTCTTCAAAATACCAAAGTCCCACGGCAGCAGTTGCAAAAATAACAATAATCAAAATGAGAACACAACAGTACGTTTTCGGGGCCCAGGCACATTGTTCATTGTTCGATTTGGTCACCTCCTTATCTAATAGTTCAATGCGGGGAGCAGCGGTGAAGGCGGCAGGCATCATGGTCATCCCAATCGACGGCCCCAATGTTCGTTGCTGGCGACACTTCGGCCGCGCGATTTCTTAGTCCTTCCCAACCCTAGCCAACAGAACCCTCCTTTTCTTTGTTCGATAAAGAAAAAAACAGTACTTCAATCACTCTTTTCCTTCCAGATGCACGACACTCGTGCGGTAATTCTATTTCCGTGGTCGAAGGTTGTACCTGATGGTACCCAAGTTTGTTGAATCCAAAAGCAAAGTATCGTCGCTCCCTGAGGGGAGCGTCGTGTCGGTGGCGACGGAAGTCGCAGAGCTCTAAACAAGATTTTCCGGAAGTGATTGATCAAGAGAGTGCAGAGACAAAATGGACGGCTCCTCAAGCTCCTCAGGCTCAGATAACTTCTCCGACGCACTCACAACGCTGCCTGCTACTCCGAGATCAGAGATTGTAGCATCAGCGAGGGGTTCTGTTTCTTCTGTAGCGTGTGGCGTCGGGTGAGGAAGCTTCTTGACATGCGTTGCATGTATCCAGTTCTTCTTTCCTGCCACCCGCACTGCCGTCCTGGTGACCAACAATACCTGGTAGGGTCCGCGCCAGCGAGGCGCAAGACAGGAAGACCTCTCGTAGGCCTTTATCAGGACCCAGCTGCCAGGCTGTATATCGTGTCCTGGGCCCGTAAACCGTACAGGTAAGGCAGCATTCACCTGGTGGTAAATGAAATACAGATTTTTAGTCAATTGGTTACAGTAATCTATGAGCAATACATTATCCACGTCCCTCAGGGCTTTAGGTTTAGGGAGACCCCAGATATTAGCAGGCCTTCCCATTACCACCTCGAACGGAGAGAGCCCAGTTCTAGTCTGGGGTGTGGTGCGCATAGCTAACAACACAATAGGTAAAGTGTCGGGCCATTTTAGTCTAGTGTCGGCACACGGTTTTGCAAGTTTGTTTTTCAAAATACCGTTGTGTCTCTCTACCAACCCAGCACTTTGAGGATGCCTAGCTGAATGAAAACGTTTCTCAATCCCTAAGGCAACACATATTTGTAACATTACTGCTGCGATGAAGTGGGGACCGTTATCCGACCAAATTATCCTCGGGAGCCCAAATCGAGGGAAGTACTCCTTTACCAGGATCTTTGCGGTGGTCATGGTGGTAGCATCTTTGACAGGGAAAGCCTCGACCCATTTGCTAAAAGCACAAATGATGACAAGAACATATTTCAAGTTATTACATCGCTCCATTTCGATAAAATCAAGGTGAATGGTTTCAAAGGGGACAGAGGGGGGCCCGAAACTTCCCCTTGGAGTCACTGTCCCTTTACCCACATTGTGCTGTAGGCAAATCATGCAGTTCTGAACATGTCTCTTTGCAGTTTCCAAAATTTTATCATTCACCCAAACCTGCTGTAATATCTTCGTAATTTGCTGGGCACACACATGCGTTGGACCGTGTGCCATTGTAACCATTGCTAACACATAAGAATCAGGAAGCAACCATTTCCCTTCGGATGCGTCCACCCAACACCCTTCATCATCCGATTTTCCCATGCCTTCAGCCCACTTCCTAGATTCTTCCACTGAGGCATCAGTCTGAATATCTCGCACAGACCCAATGCCTTCACCTATTGTACAAACATCTCTTACTTCCCTCGAGGTATACATGTCTGTGCTAAGGTCTGTGGCTGTTTGTCTAGCTATCAAATCTGCAAAAGCATTTCCTCTGCCCACATTGTCTATGACCTTGCGATGTGCTGCACATTTCATGATCGCTAATTGTTCGGGGAGTGAGAGCGCTGAAAGTAGTTGTACTATTAAGGGACCATGCTGAATCTTGGTCCCATGTGAGGTCAGAAACCCTCTTTCCGACCACAGTTTTCTGAAGTTGTGAGCCACCCCAAAGGCGTACTGGCTATCCGTATAAATATTGACTCTATGCCCTTGGGAGAGCTCACAAGCGCGGGTCAACGCTATAATCTCCGCGGCCTGCGCGGGGTTATGCGGAATCCTTTTAGTTTCAACAATCTTATTCAAAGTAGTAACTGCATAAGCAGCTGTAGATGTACCATTCGGAAGTTTGAAGCAGGAGCCATCACAAAACAGCTCCCCTTCCGCATTCTCCAAAGGAGTATCTGAGAGGTCTATCCTGCCCTTTGTTTCTTGCTCGGTGGCATACAGGCAGTCATGTGATCCTTCATCACCGCAAACAATATTTTGCGGGAGAGGTAAGAGTTCAGCTGGATTGAGAACACAACACCTTTTAATTTGGATATGAGGAGCAAATAGGACTAATTCATACCTTGTCAACCGGGCAGAGGTAAGGTGTTGCGTTTGAGTTTTATTCAATAGAATATCAACAGAGTGAGGTACCATCAAAATCAAATCGTGGCCTAGGACCATCCCCTCACTCTGTTTTACAGACGCAGCGGCAGCAGCAACAGCGCGCAGACATCGCGGCAAAGCGCATGCAACAGATCGAGGGCGGAGGAATAATAGCCGCACGGCCTATTCTTCCCTCCATGTTCCTGTGTTAACACAGACAAAGCACATCCATCACATTCATGCACAAACAACACAAAGGCCTTATCGTAATTTGGTGTACCCAGAACCGGTGCTGAACATAGCGCGGTTTTGAGAAGCTCAAATGATCGTTGATGTTCCGATTCCCATGGCAGTGGCAGAGAAATGCCCTTCTTCGTCAAAGCCAACATCGGTTTTACCACTAGTGCAAAGTTCGGGATCCACAGTCTACAGTAGGACGCCATCCCTATCAGGGCTCTGACTTCCTTCTGCGTTTTTGGGACAGACATGCCAGAAATGTGTTTTATTCGTTCAGGTGTCAATCTTCTCCCCTCCTTTGACAGGAGGTAGCCTAAATAGGCAACCTCCTGACAACAATATTGACATTTTTTAAGCGAAGCTTTGTGACCATTTTCAGCTAGATGAACAAGCAACAATATAGTGCCTTCTTTACAAGCTTTCTCAGAGTCTGCAGCCAGGAGCAAATCGTCTACATATTGAAGCAGCGTGCAAGTAGGTGGCAATTCAAGGGTGTCGAGCTGCTCCTTTAAGGCTCTACTATAGATACTAGGACTTTCAGTATACCCTTGAGGTGCCCTTGTGAATGTAAATGAGCGTCCCCCCAAGGTGAACGCAAACAAATACCTGCTCTCCTTATGTATCGGAATACTAAAGAAGGCGTTTTTCAAATCCACGACACTAAAGTGCGTAGCCGTAGCAGGGATCATTGTTAAGATCGTCGTTACATCAGGCACGATTGGAAATTGTGGGGCTACCACTCGGTTAATAGCACGAAGATCTATTATAAACCGGTACGGAATTGCATTGTCGCCTTTCTTATATACTGGCAAGATCGGGCTATTACATAAGCTACCTGTAATCTCTTCGATCACCCCACGATGTACAAAATCGGAGACAATGCATTTCAGAGCACGTTCACCTTCAGTTGAAATTTTATATTGCGGAATGCGCGGTAGTTTAACCCCATGTTTCAAGACTATCTTAACAGGCTCGATGTGCAATATTCCGACATCATTGTCGTCTATTGCCCACAAACATTCCGGGACAATGTCAAACTCGGGAGGTAGAGGTCGAGTCAAGTACTGGGAGTTAAAGGGTTGCTGTGGTGAAACTGTTAATCTTATTCCGTCAGGGGAACAATGAATCACTGCATTCAGTTTCTTTAACAAATTCAACCCTAGCAAATTTTCTCCACAGTTCGAAGTAAGAAGAAAAGGGCACTGGTCTGTGAAAGGACCCAAAGAAACAGATACCGGCGCAGAAACCGGACAAACAGTTGGTATACCAGAAAACCCTATAGAAACGTTTGTTTGCCCTGACAGTGGAATGTTTGGAACCCTAGAATGGTCAATGGAGCACTTTTGTGCTCCAGTGTCGATCAAGAACTGATGTTTCCTATTCCCCACCAATAATTCAACGTAGGGGCCCTTTTGAATAACGGGAATAGGTAAAGGTTCCAAACACTGCTTCGGGCAATCCTAATAAGCCAGAACTTCATCAAAAGGAAGTTCTTCAGAAAGATAGGCAGCAGAAGGGTGATCAAATATATTTCTCGAGTCCATACTCGGAGTCTGATTTTCCCGTGAAAAAGGTTGCTGGGGATCTTGTAGAAGCTGACCCCTATCAGGGCCCCCTGCTCCGGGGCGGCCCCTTGGTCGCCTACCCATACCTCCAAATGTGCCACCTGACCTCTGACGAAGGGCAGGGCACTGTGCTCGCCAGTGACCTTCCTGGCGGCAATAAGCACACTGATTTATATTTACAGAATTTGGAGGAGTATTTCCTCTTGGAATGTACTGACCTCTAGTCTGTGTCGTACCTCCTCTGGGGTTTCTAACAATTTGCTGCAACAATACCTTAGTCTTTAAGTCACCCCTTCTCTTTTCAATTTTCTCTTTTTCATTGTTAACCCGATTCTCATAATATTGAGCCATATGCAAAACCTCTGACTGAGATTTTGCCTGCCAAGCGCTCTCTGAGGACATAATTTGTGACTGGATGTCAGGCAACAATCCACGTACAAATTTGTCCACAAACAACCTCTTCCCCGACTCTGTACCTAAATCCTGTCCACTGAAGTCAGAAAACACCTGTTCGAACCTATTAAAGAATTCAGTAGTACCTTCAGTTTTCCCTTGGACGCAGGCCGTAAGCTTGTCCCAAATAATCCTTTTTTCTGGGATTATAGTTTTTAGTTTAGCAACTATTCTATCGGGTAAGGTAAGTATTACCAGAGGTGGTTTCTCACCAGCTGGTCGTTCCCCATCTATTCTAATCAGATTTACCCATGTATCCCCCAACCCAGGCACATCATCTACTGTCCGTACCTGTTTCCATATATCAACTGGCAAAAGCACTGGAAACAATAAGTCCATGTCACTTAAGGTGAACACAGAAGACTGTAAGACGGATTCTATTTCTTTATAAAACCCTGTCTGGTTTTTCCTAATATCAGGAACTGATTGTCTAATCGTGTTCACTTCCTGTCGAGAGAACGGGACGTGAACAAACTGCGATACGTAATGTGCAGGGATATCCACCGCGGGAGCACCAGTCGCCGCATCGGCGGGGATTTCTATTTTCGGGACAAGGGTCGGAGGGACCTCTCTCATAGGCAACTGAGATATAGGGACCTCCGACCGCTTACTGAGCAATAAGGCCAAATCGAGCGCTAAAGCAGCTGTAGAAGTGTCGGGCGAAAAAGCTCTTTTACAAATACCCAATAATTCTATGGGGCAACCAACCTTCTTCCTTATACATTCCTCCTGTAAGTGCTGTACCATCACTTGGATTACCTTTCTTTGCATCTCTACCGTGTATTGACTATATGTGTCATACACCTCATCTGGCGGTATCGATGAATCCGAGATCCATCGAATCGCGTCTTTGGTACAAATTCGTACTTCCTCAGGTGCTGATCTTCGGCACGAAAGGAACCGTTTCTGTACATATATCCTATCGTCCTCATCATCCTCGTTTTGTAACCTTTCAAAATCTCTTCTAAACTCAAACAACCTATCAACATGTCCATATACTTTCTGCTCTGTATCCCTCGAAAGTGCCAAAGCATTCAGATCTCTCACCCCTTGTGGGGGATCCGAAGTTTGCAATCTACCCCACATTACACATAAGTGAATCCCCAGTCCTTCAATAAAAACATTTTTCTCGGGAAAATCGTGCAAATTAGATAATGTTGAAAATACATCAGTTTGATCACCTTTTTCCATGCAATGCTTAGCCCAAGCAAATAGTTCCTGTTTCCTGCCCGCAGGAACAGTACTACGAGTCACAATTTTCGACCCTGCACCGGGATCTGTTTTTGTGAACACGGGACTCCCCGGAATCGAAAGTGTAGGCGAGCTTAACAAGGGTGCAGGGGAAAGAGGCAATGTAATAGACGGAGGAGCGACAACCAAAGAACTAGGAGCAGTAGGCTGCGCAGGGGGAGTAGGAATAGCAACGGGAACAATAGCAGGAACGGGCAAAGTGCCCACAACAGGAGCATACGGAGGTGGCGCTGAAGAATCAGGCCTCCGTTCATTCAATATTTTCTCGATAAACTCCTCGGAAACATGGAAATCTTTAGAGGGGTAAATTTTCTGGACCCCGAGCGAGAAAGCTCTATCCATTTTCTGGGCTTCTTCTAATCGTTTTTCCTTGTCATACAACAATGCCTTTTCGGCATTTGTTTTATGACGACGTGCATGTTTATCCCTACTTTTAAGCTGCTGCAATGCTTCCTTTTTCCAATTTTGTAACACATCAAAGGCTGCTGGCCTAGGCTTTTTTTTAAGCAAGATCGATTCTAAGTATTCAATACGGGGGATCTCAAAACTACCATTGATTGGCCACTGAAATTCGGAGGCATTTCTGGTCTGTCTGTGCCAAATGTCATTAAATACAATACTACCAATGCCATACTTACAGTACATAGTACACGCCGGCGACCCCTCCTGTGGTGCCGGACGGCTAAATTCCAAAGATTGTCGATCGCTGCGGAACAGAGCCCTAAAGCAGCTAGACAATTTCCCAGGCATTTCTCAAAGAATTGGTGTTACCTGGTCCAATAATTGTGTCTGCAGATACAATATGCCAAATTCAAATTGTCAGGGTTAAATTAAGAGCCGGGTCACGACTGCACCTGACCAAACCTAAGGAGGACCGTACGGTTTACAAAGGACTTCAACTAATGAATTTTACCTGCGTTCGGTGGTTTCGGCAAATCTGCCCGCCTCGAAATTGGACCCTCGTCAAGATGCCGTGTCAGACCGCACGACTATCGCCCAAGGATGGGATCGTGCAGCGCTGCCGAGGTATCGCGTCTCGATCGGTCGGGCCCGCAGAATCACACCGTCCGATCCCGATTCGATAGTCTGCGTCAACCTTCAATGATCCGGCATCAATCTTGAGGGTCCCTATTCGGGCGCCAACTGTGGAAACAGAGAAATTGATATGAGGCCGGGAAGCCCAAAAGGAAACACACCAACACAGGTTACAAAGGACATACAAAGCGCTTTATTTCAAAGTTACAAAGTTACCAAAGTCAATTGACATACGGATAGCTATTCGGCCCTCTGACTAACACGCAAACTTTCAACGTAAGGTTCGCACTGAAAGTGGGAGAGACCGATCATCGGGATGCTTGGGTTTTTATACGTTTTGTCCTGCATTGGCCAGCCCTCTCACAAGTTAACCATTCTTGGAACCGTGGCTAGGGTTCGTAGCCAGGTCGAACACACAATTTACATAATTTGATCAGTTTCGCTGATACAGTTACATATTTACACATAGGTTAAAGAGAGGACAAGGTCTTGGTTCGTGACCCTAACAAGTGGCCTGCGGACATATTATTTATTCACGTGTGCGGAGGTCACCACGGCCGGAGTCTTACTCGAAATGTCATTCGGCCTCCATTTTGTGATTCAGGGTGACTTCCACACTGCAAGAGTACCTAAAATGGCGGCTAGATCCAAGATGGCGGCTTACACAATACATTAAGGTCAAGACCTTGCCGCGGAACCTATGTACATGGTATTCTTTAGACAGCTTGGCGTAGGCCAACATACATTTAAACAATGCGATTGGGGTCACAATATTATATCGATTTCCACACTTCCCCGTTACCTGTATATACTACAGAACGCCCCATTACACATTCCGAAGGGAGAGTTCCAGAGAATCGACCGCATGTTGAGAAAACTGCTATGGTGCAATGGACACCCTCGCATTGCACTGAGCATCCTCCGACGCTCGGTGTGGGAAGGGGGGTATTGGCCTCCCGCGCCTAGAATCTTGCTACTGGGACAGTAAAATGGCCGTAGTCAATGATATGTTACATGGCGATACATCACTGCCGCACAACAGGGTGGCGAGTGCTGGGGACCCAGGCAGTGCCCACCTCGAATGTCTCTACCGGGCAACAAACCCCAGGAATCCCCAAACCATGCGTTCCCACATCTCACGAATCTGGGAGGAGACACACAAATACATAGGCTGGGATGCGAAAATCACCCCCTTACAACCATTATGGGGAAATAAGAACCTTCCTGAACTGAACAAACTCCCGAGATGGCACCAGTGGATTAACCAAGGAATCACCACTGTTGGTGACGTAATTGTTGACGGCGGGCTGGCACCCTTCGAGCACCTAATTACCCGCTTCCACCTTGCACACACGGAACACTATCACTAAACACAAATGCGACACGCACTAAGACCCCACCTCGCAGGCCTCGCAGACATGCCCGAAAGCACTCCCCTTGAAAGAAACATAGTCCAAGCAAGAATCGACACCAAAATAACATCCACTATGTACGCTGTTATAACATCCTTTGCCACCACTGAATTGTTGAGTCTTAAAACAAAGTGGGAACGGTATGTTGGTGCCATCCAACCAGAGGACTGGATGATTAGCCTAATGTACCCACGTGAGGTAGCGATTTCCACCAGACTCCGACTCATACAATTCAAAATCCTGCATAGAGTATATTACCCTAGGGTTGCACTCCATAGATGGGGAAGGGCTACCGACCAGCTCTGCCTACGATGTCAAAAAGAGGAGGGCACCTTCTTCCACATATTATGGGGATGTGATCAGATCCAACAATACTGGCAACAATGCTGCGAAGAACTCACACGAGTAATGGGGAAAGAGATTCACAAAGATCCGAAAGTACTGCTACTCGGGATGGAGGGTGAAGAAGACCTGTCCAGATACGAAAAACTGTTTCTGTCCACAGCCAAGGCACTAATCAAAAGGAACATTGCGAGACTGTGGGGTTCAGCGTCACCCCCGCAATACGAACAATGGGTTGCAGATGTGGACATGTGCGTGATGATAGAACGCAGAGTTTATGCAGCCAGAGGCTGCCCAAATAAGGCGGAAAAGATATGGCAGAAATGGGAAGATATGCAGTGAATCAGGTGACCGCATGTACATAACTTGATTTAAACGATGTGGGATATGACCTGGAAGATCCCTATATGAACGATGGTGTTGCTCCCGAGACCCAATTCAAAGGTGTGAACGATTAGTTGTTAAGGGTCCGTTGACCCCATTGTAATGTTTGTTGTTGTAAAATGTGATTAAAAACAAACTATAAAATGTGTTATTAAAAAAAAGAATGTCTGTAACCCTTAACCCAACCATCTATGTTTTTCAAAAATTCACATACCCAGGTAGCCCAATGGGTACCATCATGCTTTTTGAGGGTCCTAAACCTCTTAAGGTACTGGGAAGGGGTCTTCTCAAATCTAGCAATTAAAGCTATCTTCACACACTAATAATCCATCCTATCCACCTCCACAACTCCATTACAACATCAGATGCAATATGGGGTAGCCTAGAGAAGAGCCAGGGAAGCAACTGATTCCCTGTAAGGTCTTGAATCCCATGGTTATATTCAAGCATTGCCAACCAATCCAAAACATCAAGCTTAACCTCATATATACCCACAATTTTTTTAGGCATATGGGGTCTCTTAGGACTGGAAGACCTAGAAGACTCTGGGAGAGAAGCATTTTCCAAAGACAACTTTTTCATTTCTAAGGCATGGTTCATCTCCATTTCTCTGAGCTTTAGTTCTTAATGCTGTTGTTCAGTTTGAGCATTTAAACTTTTAAATTCCAATTCAAGCCTCATCTTTTCTAGAGCAATGCATTCAGGACTGAGTGTAGGACCAGATAGGGTCCCAGTGGACAAAGGTTGAGGTGGTAGAGCAGATTGAGGGGCTGTGAGGCCTACATTTTGAGACTCCTCTGCCTCATCTAACTCTTCAACAATAACAGACACATTATCATCCTCAACATTTTCCACATTTGCTGGAGATGTAGGCATTTCAGACCCACTCCCCAGACTTTGTTTCTTTAACAATCTTTCAATCAATTCAGACTTTTTGTCGTTTACAAAGAGATTCCTATTTCTACACAGATTTTTCAGATAATGACCAGTGTAACTAAAGAGGGTCTCCTGACTGTAGCATTCCATATTAGACATGATTAATATTGCTTTTTAGTGATGTTTAACCTTTTGGTTAGTTGATCCAAGGTAATAGCAGCACTCTAGTGTAATCACTATACTTGATCCTCACCGCTGTACACCAGTGTTAGGCAAAATTATATGCAGTACCCTTTGGGAACACCACACACAATTAGGACTACAAGTGACAGTACAAATTCACCTTTGGTACAAGCCTGTACTACACAGTAAAGTGGTAGCGATGGCTGAACAGCCAGACTCATCTCAAGAGCAAGTGAGCAGTATCAATAGTTACACAAAGGACAGCAATTACTATGATTCAAACAAACACTGACTCAAGGTTTCTGAGTAAATTAATATACATTTATTTACCTCATCAGTTATAAAACATTTCACTAAAGTAAAGCAGATTAAAAATCACACTCATAACACACTACCCCACACCCAATAGATTCTGGACAAGTTAGGCGCAAAGGGAACTGTGAGCAAAATGACACTCCCGTCACTTAAAAGGTAGGCAAAGACAAAGTTATCAACAATTGAGTAACACCAACAAGTAAGTAAGCAGTGCAATCTAGAAAAGGGAACTACAGTGAGGGAATAAAATCAAACAGGTTTATGGCCAAAGTCAATAGGACAAAAGTATTTTGCTCAAGAACACACAGTTCAGGGTAGTTCGCGGTTAAGTCTTTGCAAAGAGTTCAGAACGAAGTTGGTCAGTAGAAAAGTTAGCTTAAAGAATGGAGAAGGACAGGCCCTCGGATTGGAGAAAGATTTCACACACTTTCCCCGCGGCTGGACGAAAACGAACAACCGGATTTGGAACAGTCCCTTAAATGGAGAAGAGGCTGTAGCTGAGGCGGACATTCCTGGCAGATCCTGCAGGCTCGCGGTTCCTGAAGCGACTGTCCGACTGACAAGAAGTAGGAAGACTGGAGGGAAGAAACCAGCAGCAGAGCAAAGCAACGAATAAAAGGTGCACTCTTTAAAATGCAAGCAGGGTCATCTCCTCCTGGCTATCCGGTTCACTGTAGCTCTGTACAGCAAATTCGACTAAGAAGGGAGGTCTGGCGAGAAGTTTGACAAACTGGTTATTCCCACCAGCTCAAGGGGAGAAGATTCTTTGCAGATATTCCCTGTTGTTGGAGTCTGAATATTCGGACCTGCAGCAGGGCTTTACCGGGAGGTTCAGTCGTTGTAGGGGTCCTCTTCTGTCAGCGCCTCTTCGGTTCTCACGTCCCAATGGTGACTCTGCCTTTCCAGCCCCAAAGACCTGCTTTTTATGCAGTTTTCCCCCATTCACACAGCCTGGCTGTCAATCACACAGCAGGGTGGCTGTCCCGTCGGGGCAGTCACCTCAGCCAATCCGATCAGAGTGCGAAATGGGTCTCCAAGGAGACCCTGTGCAGGGAGTCATAAACCCCTCCCTCACATCCTGTCCCCCCCTAGACACACAGGCGCCTAAGGAGGGCTTCTGTGTAGAAGCCCGCGCAAAGACGGTGAACAAAGGAACCAAACCTGGTTTGGCGCACAGAGTAAAACACAAGAAAGACTTTTACAAAAAGAAATGGAGACTAACCCCAGCCGGAACCAAATTAAAGTTAATATGGTCCATGGGTTTAAGTTCGAGGCTATCAAGATAGCCTAAAACAATACCAAGGCTATGTAATATAATTGCGGAAGGGAAATATATGGTAGATACCACTGCCACCAGCCAAGTCTTACTGAAAAGGGAGCAAAACAATGATCAAAGAGAAACAGACAAAAAGGGATAAGTATTAACCCTTTACATTACTCCATGTAAGATGGTTTGTACTGGGTCTGTGGTTTCACAGAGGCTAATAAAGTTAATGGCAACTTTATATGTTCTGGGAGACAGTAGTCAGTCCCAGAAAATGGAGTCTGAGTTGGGAAGTCTAAAATATATCCCTGTGTCACTGCACTGAAGGTGCTGTGTAACACACAGTAAAAAGATGCTGCCTATGGAGTAGGTGAGGCTCCACAGTCTATGAACACAAGAAAATGTTAAACGACACAGCAAAACACATGTAAGAGTGGGAAAAAAGGCTCTCACTCTTACCAGGTGAAAAAAAGAAATCCTAGAAATTCAGTAAAGCTGCTGAGGGACTCAGTAGGTAAGGGAAATTAGCCATTGTGGAGAATTCTCCCTAACAGAGCCGGAAGGCGCATATGGAAGAGAGTGACATGAGTGTGTGAATAATAGAGTGCCCCAGAACTTCCTTTGTGCTCATCTTAACGTCTTCCAAGTGCACAGTATGAGTGATAAAATAGTTGTATGGTAGGAGTAAAATTAATATGTTTTCTGACATTCGAAGTGAGAAGATGCTCACCGTAGCACCCACGTGATGCAAGGCGGACGGACTGGGCTGGGCTGGAACCAACAGCCTGGTATCCCTTATGGGGCCAGCAGATCCTGTATAGGCACACACCAACCAGCCGTGCAGTATTTTACCCTACTTAATTGCGTCATATATGATGTGTTGCTTTATAAGATTCTGCTTGTATTACTTTTCAGCAGAACGTTCTTAGCAGCAGAGTTCTTTGCAGTTGCTCTCATATGTGTGTGAGATAAAAAATGCATTATCTTTACAAGATCGACTTGGGCCTTTCTTCCCTAGTGAGTTGTATTCTCTCTGGTGTGAGCATTCAGGGGCGTGCCTTCAATTGGTGACCCCCGATGTGATCCCAGTGCTCCGTACCTGCAGAGGCTTTGAGGCCGCTTCTCCAGAATGAACCGTGTCCACCTACAGCGACCAGTCCCTAAAAAACACGTCTTCCAAGTGGTTTAGCAGGAGCCAATTTAAGAGAAGTCCTTTCTGCCCCTTGATGCGGGGCGTGGTTCTGAGGAGAGTGCAGGCCGGTGTTGGAACCCTGTTGAGGAGTTTGGGTGAGAACACACGTGAGTAGACTCTTCTAAGAGATAACAAGTAGGGGACAGATGCATGGGGAAGTGTGAAAGGCCTGAGTACATGGAGAGCAAGGTCGTCGATGTGACATGGATGAGCTTAGGGTTATTTGTTGTTCAAATGTGTACAATGAAGAGAGTCTTTCGGTAGTGCACTATAAGGTAAGGCAAAGGTAAGGCAGGGAGCCCCTCCTCGGGAGGGAAGGTGGTACCACAAGACATATTATTTAAAGAAAGAATACAGAAATAAAACTAGGGGTCTCATAATAGGCCCAGAAGTAGTGGTCGTCCTGCTAGCTCATTATTTTATTGTAGTTGTGTTTTATTGAATAAAGAGTAGGCCCTAGACGGGGCGGCAAGTGTGTGCATCGCGGTGTGGTATGGTATTGGATGGTATATGTGCTGATTTTCTTTGTTTTTGTTGTTATAAGCAAGCGGCAGCATGCGTGGTGCGTTAGTGCGTCTTTTCAGGGACAGTAAGAGATAGATACCACTAGCATGGGGGCTGCAACAGCAATAGAACTTATGTATAAGACCCTGAACACATGTCCACATTTTTAGTAGCTAACTATAAGGGGAAGCAGTTACAAAATAGAAAATAAATTCTAGATCTCTGGCGTATGTTTGAAGACGCAGAAGATCAAGGGTATGGAGTAGAGGCGCAGAAATAAAAAGATGGCAAGGGAAGGAAGGGGGGAGAGGGTGGGGCGATAGTGGTATGTGTGGTATTATATCCCTTGACAACATATCCCAGGGAAGGTTACACCAATCAAAGCTATGTACCCGTTGCAATAGGGACCCATTCTGTTGTGGAAGGATCCCCTGCAGCACCAGCAACAACGCTGGCTACCGCTCCCCCACCTCTGTATATTCATCGCCTGAATTACTGGCATCAGTGTGTTACAGGTCAAGGGAGTTAGGATAGACTGACAGGATTGCTAACAGAACTGAGAAGGATATAGACATCCCCAAGAGCAGTAAGGGATATAGGGGCATCGAGAGAAGGGTTGGGAGAATAGAAAGCAGGAAGTGCTGCTTAGGATGAACATTGAAGGAAAAAGACATGTAGGTGTTGAGCAAGAAAGAAGCCTGGGTGGGTGGATAATCTTGGGAGAGGAAAATACATTATTAGGAAAGAATGTGGAGAAAGAGCACGATGATACATTTGCTGAGAGTCAGAGCAAAGGAGAAGGAAGGTTGAAGAGGTGGGTGAGAATACTCCCCCCAAGTAGAAGGTCTGTGGGCCATGGACATGTTGAGGAACACAGCCGGCCGGATGGCGTTGGTAAAGAGGAGAATAGGAGTTGTGAAGAAGGGTGTGAGAAGTAGGGTGAAGATGCAGATGATCCTCATACATAAGGGGACAGGGAGGACACTGTGTGAGCCCTGGCCCCAAATGGATATGAATAATTTAATTAAGGCCCTCCCACAGCTCACAGCTGGGGCGAGCAAGTGGATATATGAATTCGAAAAGTATACAGCACGGGTGCCCCTGGTAATAGGGAATTTTAATAGCTTAATGGTTGCTATAATTGGGGACCAGGCTGGGGATATGTGGGTTAAGTGTTAAGAAGTGACTCTCATACCTTCTTGAATGTACTTGTAAGGTTTATTCCAGCATTTTATGACAACTTGACAAGCAGTTACAATAGTTCACAGTAAGTTACATACAGGACATTAAAGGACATTAAAGGACACTAACACTGGCAGCCCATCACCCAGGCAGGGGGTTCACCAACTGACCAGGGCTGGAACCTTCGCTCACACATTCCAACACTCAGACATCAACACTCCACATGACATTACAACATTCCTGCTCACCCAAGCAAGACATATACAACATATCTCCCCCCTTTACATTAACACACTGCACACACTAGGCACTGCACACAACACATCTCCCCTGCTAGCAACTAATCACAACATGCAAAACACCACGGGACACACCTCCACTCATACCAACATACCCCATCCACACAGACTCGTATGACCAGGGCAGGCACACTGCATGTGCACAACACTCTGACACTCAGCTTACTCCAGTGTACTGGCCAGGCACACCAGGACCAACAACAAAATACTAGCGCACTCTGGACCCTGAAAGATGGTGCGAGTCTTCAATAGGCACGCAGTGCAGCCAGGAACAACCGCTTGTGTGCATTAAAAGAAAAACTTTAGTGGTACACGACCACAAGATAGAAGTACATGTGTGACCTTTCATGCCCATCACCAACAGACATGGTCCTACAAACACTGGGGGTGCTACCACCCGTACACATACCTCTTTACCCGTGTGTGACTGTAATAACAGTCACACTCCAACCAACTGGGGGCGCTACCACCCAGCACAATAGCTATAACTAAAGCAGGACTGTACTCAAAGTTGCACCTTGTCTGGATAGAGTTACTACCACTAAGAATAGCCATTGACCCTGCATGACTATATCACAGTCACGCCCTTACTGTAATGGTGGCGCTACCACCATGCACCAATATACGTGGCCTCACCATGCATCTGAATTAATGCAGACACTTGGACATTAAAGGACATTAACACTGGCAGCCCATCACCCAGGCAGGGGGTTCACCAACTGACCAGGGCTGGAACCTTCGCTCACACATTCCAACACTCAGACATCAACACTCCACATGACATCACAACATTCCTGCTCACCCAGGCAAGACATATACAACATTAAGGCCGGATACCCGGGAGTAACCCTGGGGGAAGATGCACATGATTGAGCACCATTCAAGTTCGAGTTAGAGCACAGGTCTCGAGTTAGAGTTAGAGCACAGGTATGGGATGCACTACAGAGGGCCATCCAGATACCTGATGTACAGTCCCAGATGCAGTATACTATGGGTGATGATGAGAACCCAGCTAGATGTATTCTTAAAATGCAAGAGATGTGGAGATGTGGAGAGCTGAAAAGGGAGGGCCGGTCGATCAGTCGATAAAATTTTTCTATTTTATCGTAAAGAGGGGCTTGTCAAAGGAACTGCAGAAGGCCTTGGATAAGAATGTTGGTATTGAGGTGAAAGGGGTGGCCGGAAATACAGAATATAATAGTGCATCATTGTAAAAGAACCAACCAGCGGGAAAGGAAAACAGTCCAAAGACGCCAGGGTTAAGGAGCGAAATTGGTGGAGAAAGAAAATTGGCTATGGTTGCTGTCCAGGTACCTGTATCGACGTCAGCACAGGGGGAAGGAACAGAGAGTACCCAACAGATTGTGAGAGCCACTATTACAGCGCTCTGGGCTGAAGGAGGACAAGGACAGTGGGGCGGAGGGGTCAACTGTATCCCTGCCCACAATGGCAACAAGGAGGGCCACAGCGAGGAAGAGGGGGATGTCAAGGAGTAAAAGGATGATCTTTTGGACCCAGTCGGGGTGGTTTCAGACCATCCCAATGTTGGAATTGCTTGAGGTGGGGGAATTTCGCAAGAGAATGCAGGAGCAAATCTGCATTGGGGTATAATCATTGGCCACAGCAACAGGGCCAAGGATTAGGGTATTTGCAAGAGGGTCAATGATATCAGAGCCAAGGGTATTCCCAGGGGCAACCCCAAAAATAACCAAAAGCTTCAAGCATCTGACATGCAAGTGCAACATCTGCCACAGGAGCAGCAGGGCGGTGCTGCCCCAGTGACCAGGATATCAAGTGGGGCTACCACTCCCTTTAGAGGAGCAGCAGTGGTAGGAGGAAGCCCCTTCTCATTGCCTGGAACAAACACATAGCTTCAGTAGGACAGCCCACAGAGAGCCCTTGCATGTCCGGTCTTGTCGATAACCATCTACCCTAAAGAGGAACCTTTGTGGGGCGGAGATAAGAAACAAGCAGTTTATATTCATGGTGGACTCTGAGGCAAGTGAATCTTATATCATAGAAGGACATTTTCACTATCAGGAAAATATCTTTACGCGCAGGGATTCTCTGGTGTTCGTTCCAAGGTTCCATACACTGAGGAGCTGGATGTGAAGGTGGGAGGCTAGGTAGTACAGGTGCCCTTACTATATTCGGAAGGTTCCCCTGTCAATTTACTGGGCAGGGATCTGCTCAGCAAGCTGAACATGACTATATCCTTTACAGATCAAGGTATAGTCTGCTACACGCCTGGGAAGTGCACTGTAAGTGCGATGCTGATAACAAACACAATGCCGGAGGTGGTGGTCCATGGGATTCCCGTAGACCCGGACATGTTTATTTATGGTATTACAGTACTTATGGAGACAGTGCCCCAGATTGCCAAACAGTGTTGTCGAGTGCCTACTGATTTTATTTTTCATCCAGCAGAGTCACCCGAGGTGGTGCGGGAACAATATTGTTGCTGGATTTGCAAGGGTTGTTGGTGCCAGACAAGAGAGTTGTCCTGTTAGGAATGGACAGGGAGGGGTGTGAGTGGCACACCGTGCTCTGTGTAGATCCAACGGTACAGCTAAAGGAAATGACGGATGATGAATTGTTTGAAAATAACAACAAAGATGGGGAAATAAACCTAGAGATCGGTATCCCCTGTGACAATGATACAGTACCCAAGAGTGCAGTGTCCCCTAATGGCAGTATTAACTCCACCTCTATTTTTTGACGAGGACTTACAACACGTGCCTTCACAGTTGTGCACTATAAATCCACATGATATAGGGTTACTGAAAGACGTGATCCCTGTGCGCATACCACTGAAGCCAGGTGCAGTGCTGCCCAGTGTAAAACAATATCCACTATTGATGAAGGTATTAGAAAGACAATACAGTGGTATTAAAAAGACAATACAGGTCCTACTGGAGCGGGGGATCATCATGCCATCTATGACCCCATGTAACACCGCGATATGCCCTGCCAAATATCAACAGGGGGAAATTGTAGAATGATTCAGGACTTGCGCTAACCCTAAATGACGTGGTACAGAAAGAATTTCCAGTCATTCCGAATCCTGCAACAATTTTAAGTAGCATCCCAAAAGAAGCCACAAATTTCACTTGAAAAATGCATTCTACTTGATTCCACTCCACCCAGAGTCGAGGTACCTCACAGCATTTACACAGTGCCAGATGCGGTTAGAACACACTAGGTTACCTCAGGGGTACTGTGAGAGCCTGAGCATATTTAACAGAATACTGCATGCTGATCTAGGGAATATTCAGGTGCCTACTACGATTAGTCAGTACGTGGATGATTTGTTAGTGTGTAGTGACAGTGAACAGCAATGCCAAAGGGACTCCAGTGCACTCCTATGCATTTTTCACCCCATACATTTTTATTTCTCATTTCTTTGCTTTTATTGTTTTAATTATTCTTGGTTCCTTGTATACGATTTT
Source organism: Ambystoma mexicanum (assembly GCF_040938575.1). NCBI lineage: Eukaryota > Metazoa > Chordata > Amphibia > Caudata > Ambystomatidae > Ambystoma > Ambystoma mexicanum. The sequence goes on along the minus strand of NC_090933.1, from coordinate 1,370,123,141 downwards.
ATACGGCGGGAGGGTGCCTGGTCTCTCACCGCGTACCGGGGCCTTGTGCCCATTAGACGCTGCTCTTTCATTTCAGACCTGCATGCAGGGTTTTGCGCACAGTCTTTCTTCTGGGTCCATCAGGCAGGAGCGGTCTGATTGGCTCCAGCTATACCATAAGTATACTTCAGATTAGAGGGTCAGGGTCGTGCAGCGGGTACGTGCTTTGTGCCCAAGTTGCGCCTAAGTCAAGCCAGTTTGTGCTCATCTGTGCGGAGGACTGGCCTTGGTCAATGCCACCCATTTGTCATCTGACCTTTAATAGTATTTGGACCTTTTCTTGTGACCATCTACTCTGGCTGGCCCCGCATGACACAGTGCTGCCTCCTGCCTTTGATTTTTGCTCCTCGGTAAGCACTGCTAGTGATGGTCATAAAATGGAGTTTCACAAATGTCTCAGGGTGAACGCAGGCTCTTTGGTCGCACACTCAGCTTCTTGCCACAATCTGTTTTCTGATGTTCAGCCCAATGTCTTCTGTGTGATGGAAACGTGTCTCAGGGCCTCATCTGGTCCGGTTATTGCTCAAGCCCTGCCCAACAACTACACCATGTTTAACTCAATCTGGCTTCTACTCATCCAGGAGGTGGGATTCCTGTGATTTACAACACAGAGCTTATGGTAACGTCTCTCTCTTTTGTCCATGATATCAAAATGGAGACACTCTTGGCTCGGTTGACCGTGTTGGCTTCCTTGGCGGTGCATCTTAACTATCTATCGCCGCCCTCCCCACACTCCAATCCTCTGTTCTGCAATGCATTTGGGTACTAGTAGCCAAACCCAATTGAAATTCCCCAACTTGGTTATATTAGTGGGACTTTACCTTTGGATATAAAACTTCTAGTGACTCATCTTCAATACTTTTTTTAGCGCTTTGGCTGACCTAGGCCTCATACAGCGTGCAATGAACACTACACACCAGCTAGTTAATATCTTAGATCTTGTCTTCTCTGCTGATACTTTAACTAATATCTTTCCAGCTTTCTAGTAATATGGACGGACCACAAGAGTGCTCCCTTCTGGGTTCAGACTCGAGGTCCACGGCAACCATCTTTCTCAGGACGTTTTTAAACGCAGCTGGTGTTCTGCCACTAAGCCTGATAATATCTCCTCGATTACAGAGAAATGCAGCAATTGCTATACTGACGATCTATCTCTCAACTCAGCCGTTTACTTCCTCAGCCAACAGCCTCGCCCCACTTCACTCTTCTAAGCACTCTGTTCCTTCAATCGAAAGCTTGGTTCAGCGAGGACCTTAAATCTCTGCATCTGAAAAGGAAGCAAGCTGAACGTAGGTGGCGTTCCACCTATTGCCAGGATAGGATTGTGCTTCATCAAATTACTCTGCATTACCATATATCTGTCTGTGAAGCAAAACATGATTTTTACACTAAAAAAGAGGAAGGTGTCCTTAATCAGCCTAAGCAGCTGTTTTTTCTTGTGCGTTCCCTCTGAACCAATTCTACTCCATTGGCCGGTGTTGTTCCATCCCAAGCACTGTACGATTCATTGTCTAACTTTGTTGTACAACAGATTGATGTGATTATAACATCTCGGTTTTCGGCTTACGAACATGAACATTCACTCCAGCTACTCAGATTGCTATGGCTGAACACTTGTGGTCCTCAAGTGGGAATGGCAGCGGCCCCCAATGGGCTATCTCCAGGCAATCAACAGAGCGTCTATAGATGAGTCTCCTGCACTCCCCCAAATACTGTTTATGGTAAGAGTAATGGGCACCAGCTAACATGTGTTACAAGCGACCTCTGAAGAATCTGTTCTAACCATTTTAAATTGGAACATTGCCAGCATAAAGAACATGCTGATGGATGTTTAATGGTCTCAGTGGCTTAACCTGCACCATGTGATCTGTTTCCATAAGACGTGGCTGATCGATGACTTATACCAGAAGTGCGGCAAAGATCCACTGTGGCCACGCCACACACGGCCAGGGAGCCTGCCCGTTAATGAAACCACGTGCGGGAACCTCAGGTGGAACTGACATCAACCTTATGGACCAACTCGATTAGACAGTAACCACAAAACACCATCATCATTAGAGATGTCATGACAACATAGCCAACAGAAAAGAACACACGTGCCACCATGCACATCGGTCACCCACACACCAACCTAAACGAAGAACATACTCAGTGCTATGACACAGAGGACCGTATATACCCACAGACATGCATCGTTATTTTCCACCTAGGCCACCTACAGCACTGCAGAAACGCAAGATGCCTGAAGAGCTCGTGTATATGCTTGCAGACGCTTTCTCGCCACTTAACACCATGAACACACCACCATATATATCTACTAATGCATATGACACTCTGTCGTCCCTCGCGACCCCGGATTATGTACCGCCACCCAGAAGCTAGACCAAGGTAGGGCGCAAAGCAGGAGTCCCCAGGCAGATGCCTCTCAGACAAAACTGTAAAGCGCTGATCACGCAGAACGAGCACCAATGAGAGCCCAAAGCCAAGGCCGCGATGTTGCAATCTACATGCCGCGGTGCCCGCACCAAGGTTACACCTGCCACTGCTAAACGCTCCTCAGAGCCGAAATACAAATCAAACGCTCATAATTCTGCTCCAGCCACGGTCTCACCACACGTGGCCAAGCCGATCTGATACGATGCCAAGCCTACGGGACAGAAAAACGCTGGGCTCTCACGTCTGGGACACAGTCTGCAACAATAGTGACAAATTGGACACCTACAGTGATGGGAAAGACATGCACACTAGCCACTAGTCAGACATGTCCATTGTCCGTCACTGACACATAGTCGCACATTGTTGCCAGCACCAGGTACACCGCGAGCTGGGAACAAAGATGGTCCCAGGCTTGGGGGCTCGCGGATGAACCAATCAGAGTATGAGGGGTGCATCATGACGCCAGTATAGTCTAGCCAATCACCAAGTGTCCCTTTGTAACAAATGTGCTGTAGCAATTGTTAGGGATGGCCCAAGCGTACCACCTGACCCTTCCTCACCCAATAACACTCTTCCATATAGGTAACTATACTGATCTTACCACTCAGGGAGCCAACCCGAAGTGGCGCTAGGTTTTGGGGATAGTTCTCCCAGGTGACGCACGTAGAGTATCATCCAACGGTAAAAAGGGCCTGCAAGCCCACTAATGATGAGAGCCTCCCGGATGCATATGGTCTGAGAGTTCGTCCCTGCTTGTTTCTGTAATAAACAACAGTACAAACCTTGCTCTTGTGTGTGCCTCATACTCTGTTTGGGACGCGGGAGGAGTTGGGGCCTCCCCCATCCCCGAGGTACGCGGACGGCCCTGCCAGCCCCTAGGAAATCACCCCGACAAGTTGGATGCACTGCTGTGATCTGTTTGAGATCTGCTTAAATTAAGGGCAACTGCCGTTGCCCCCTTTTGAGGACTACAGGACCATCATGGGAACTGCGAGACGACCGGACAGCGCAATCCGGAGATTGACCACCGGGAGCCGACTTGAGAAGTATCCTGCCCACGGTTGGCGAGTGTCCAGACATGGTTCAGATGAGGGGAGGCGGCGAGCTGATTGGGAGGGGGTGTCCGCGGTCGAGCGGCACCGGCAAGCGAGGACTTGATGTGAGTATGGCACACACAACCAGCAATGTTGTGCGGGAGGGGGGAGGAATTGTAAAGATGGGGCGGGCGGTTGTTATAGTGTGTTGAAAAAGATTTTGATTAATAATAATAAGCGGCGATAGATATGTGAGGTGTAGAGGGACAGGCACGAGGGCCATCCCCTATAGCTTTGCAGAGCAGATTGGGTGGGGCTTCAAGCACCCACGTATGACTGACGGGTCGCGCTGATTGGTCTAGATCGCGGACACCTGTATAAGGGAGGTGTGGCTTTCCTATGAATTGACGTTGTAGATCAATTAATAGATGAGGATTCCTACTAGTTGAGTGTTTTAGCTTGGTGGGTAGATTACGTATTCCCGCAGGAGGTAGCCAGATTGTTTCCCAAGTGGAAGATAATTGGCTGGTTAAGCTCCCCTGGAGATGGGGCGTATCACACGTGAGGCGACGCAGCGTACACAGACCGATTGTAATCGTTAATTGATTGTTGAATACTCCACTCCAGACGTGGTGGGCAGGCAGCTGTGGGGTTTACGGGGAATAAGAGTGTCAAAGATACTGCACGTTCATTGGTTCTGTAATTGTACGTACCGGTAATATCTTGTAGCCGTTGGTGACGTCACCAATAGGGCTTGTATAGGACACAACAATTATCTCGTTTTCATCCAGGGGTGATCGAGACAAGGAAACGTGGTAAGGGAGGGGCAAAGGGAGAGAGGAAGCCGTGCACAGATAACGCAGGCCCGCGCTCGACAAGGGGGGGTTGCACCAGAGCTTGGTGCGACAGATTGGAGGGGTAAGGAAGTATAAAACTGCACAGGCAGTGAGGACGGACAAGGAGGAGCTAAGTTGAAGGTGTGCCAAGTACCGGCAGCACAGGAATTTGGGGCAGCTAAAAAGCACGCCACACAGGGCACGCAGCCGCAGGGGGCTTCATGCGCCACGACCGAAGGGGGCCATAATTGAACATCGGAAAAAAGGACAGTAAAAGTATTGTAATAAAAAGATTGCTTTTCTTTACAGCAGACAGTCGGAAGTCCCCATTTTACGGGGGCAGGTATAAGGGTGATATTGAAAAGAGCAAAATTGTAACATTTCTACATACTATGGGATAGGGGCGGGAGCGGGATTAGGGCTCAGAGCAAGCGCTTAAACCACACCACTTCAACACAGCTGTGCGACATTAACACAGCACAGAGAGAAAATAGTAAGGTATAGCATTGAGTGGACACAAGGAACGGACAACAAGCTAAGGGTACCCTGGTCTCCCAACGGCAGCTTTGATATGTGTACGCAACACTCTCTGCTGGCATATCTACACAATACATACAAGGGGAAGAAGCTAGCGAGTCATTTAGAAATGTTCGATCTCTGGAAGATGTTCCAGGGGTGGGCACCAGGAGCACCAGGGATGTTCACAATGCAGGGGGTAAAGGAGGAGAAAAAGGTAAAGGAGGAGAAAGAGGTAAAGGAGGAGAAGGTGAAAGGAGGGAGTGGGGGTACAGCGCCAAAAAACCCACCCAGTACTGAAGAAAGTGAGAAAGAGTCGGAAGGATCGTTTGCAGTTTCAGAGGTAAAGAAGGAAGGTGCAGAGGAAAACTAATAGCTAAAGAAGTGAAGAAGGAGGAGGTGGGGTTGTATCCAGTAACAGAGCTGAGAGAAGCCACCCGATCACAACTAACGGCCGCTGAGGGATATTCCAACCCTGCATACAGCCCACCACCATACGCGCCAACAGATAGCTACCAAAAGGGGGTGGGGTGAGGAGCACAGCAGAAACAAAACAAAAACAAGCAAGCATGGGGGTGGACAACGGGTCCTGGGAGATTTAGCAAACGTAGGACCAGACGAATGGATAGCAGCAGAATGGATAGCAGCCCAGGTGCTTCTGAAGCTCTGAGGGACACTAACAGGGGAAGAGGAAGAAGCAGTGAGTCAGGTAAGTAAGGAAGAGATGGACTACCTACAGACAGGGCATGGGATAAGTAAAAAGGAGGAAGGACAAATGTCACAGGACGAGGAAGAGATGTTGGAGGAAAGACTGGTAGAATTAAGGGAAGTACGGAGCGCACTGATCAGACAGTTCCAGCAGGAAGCGCGGGAAAGAAAGGAAGAAAAGAAAGCAAATAAGGAAGAGAAGGTGAGAGTGAAGGAACAAGAGGAAGAAAAGGGAAGAAGCGCGCATAAGGGCGATAGTGGAAAGAGTGGCACGCATGGAACAACAGGAGATGAGAAGGAAGGAGGAGGAGCGAGAAGAGAATGACAAGGAAATGGACTGTGGAAGAAGAAAATGTTATCAGAAAGCACACGAAAATATGAAGAAGGGAAGGTTATAGAAAGCATAATGAAAAGGGAGGGGGAATATGGGGAGCAAGGAAGAGGAGGAAAAGATATTAGGAAAGGTGAGCGACGTGGATGAACTTTGCAGAGCACGAGCGGAAATAGGTGGTGAGGTAGTAAGGAAAAAGAATGAAGAAAGAGGAGAGAGGAGGGAGGAACACGGGGCAAAAAAGTATACGCGTCAGGATAAAGAAGTTGCGACAACATCAACACAAGGGGCCGCGGAGAAGGGAGGTGAGTACACGGCCATAGACTTAATAGATCTAAAGACAGTTACAGTGAGGGGGAAACGCACAGACTGGGGATTGACATTTCCAGGCGGATTCTGCAGCGAGGAGGAGGAAGGATAGTGCAGAGGGCGAAATGATGGAAATAGGGAAGGTCTGGGCAAATTATAGATAACATGCACTGACTGCGGGTCATCTTGGGAATGTGGGACACGGGGAGAGCAAAACACAGAAGGAATGAAAAATAGGCAAATTAACAGAAAAACACCACGGCCACTGACACCACCTGCACTACACACGCCATATGTTAACAGACTTAGGGACCTCCCGGGGCGCAGACTGGAAGAGCGAGTTGACATACACAGGATGGGGCAGGAAGGTAACAGAAGGGGGAACAAGAACATAGGAAGTGATAGAGCAACATACTGTAATATTGACAGTATTGAAGAGTTATCTAATATGGAAGAAGACGATGAATACACTGACATACCCCCACACAGATGGATGCCGGGGGAGGTGAGGGAGTACAATTTAATGCCACTCCTAGAGAGAGGGGGATCTAGACCGCAATATGTCCCATGGAAACATGCAGACAAAGAAAATATCAAATGCAGACTTCCATCTCTGAGTAGAGGAGCTGGGAAGTGGATATATGAAATGGAAAAACACACTGCAGGACAAAGGTTAGCAGTGGGTGATGTGAAGGGGTTGCTAATTTCAATACTGGGGGATGCTGCAGACGACATTTGGAAGAAGGCGGGATTCCCACGGGTAACAATAAGCAACACGTCACATGATGGAGCACCATTTGCTAACTGTTCGCACGCGCTATGGCAGGCATTGAGGGTCCAATACCCAGACACCTCAGACATAGGAGCAATAACGTCACGCAAGATGCGTGAAAATAAAGATCCTGTTGATTACATCCAGGAGATTCAAGAGAAGTGGCGCCTGGAAACGCGGGAACTGTGGGACAAAACACTAGCAATTTTTTACCACATACTGGTGGAAGGGCTCCCGGAACAAGTGCAGAGACAGTTAAAGAAACTAGTGGGAATGGAAGCTGAGGCATGGCCAGAGATACAACTGACAATAGTACACCACTGCAGGATGTGGCAACAAACAATGAAACAAAAAGAGGAAGATAGAAAGGCAGAGGAAGCGAAATTGGTCCAAAAGAAACTATCCAAATATGCCACGGAGGGCACACTTATAACTGCCCCCACCCAGGTCATTGTAACGCAAGACACCACACAACAACAGACAGCACCACTACAGCAAGTACAAATGACGATACAACAGATGCCACCACCCCCACCATACACAGCACAGATGGGAGGGGGCTATATGCACATGGGGAATGGGTACTCAAACAACTACAGAGAGAGGGGCGGACAAATGAGAGGATGAGGATTTGGCCCAGCGGCACCTCAACAAGGGGGAGGGATCCGGGGTTACAATCAATATGGACAGCAGGGTTACTCAGACAACACAGGGGGATACCCATGGCAGGCACGAGAGCCACCAACATGCTGGATATGTGGGCTGGTAGGACACATATCACGCACTTGTAGAATGAGACTGGCACAAGCAGCCTGGGGAGAACAAGGAGAGCAGGGGCATAACGAGGAACAACGATTCTACCAGCAACAACAGCCACAACAGGGGGCGGGAACACTATCACAACAACATGCACCACTGCAACCCCAACAACAAGCACCACTGCAACCCCAACAACAAGCACTACTGCAACCACAACTACAACTTCAAACATATACACAACAACAACCACATATACAACACCTACCACAACAACAGGTGGTTAAAACACAACAACAGGTCCAACCAGTGCAGCAGCTTACACAAATACAGGACAACACAATATCATCCACTGACACACCTATACAACAGACACAGCTGGGGAGGGTGACAATATTGGGTCATAACCCTTACACAGGGAACAGAAAGTCACAATACCCACAATAGGACAGCCCACAGATGTCTTTGATGTGTCCCATCCTATCAGTAACACCTAACCCTGCGGAGGAACCATGCATACAGGTGGCGATAGGTGACAAAACATTTTCCTTCCTAGTTGACACAGGGGCCACTAGGTCCTGTATAAGGAAGGGACAGTTAAACTTGTCAGGCGAAGCTATGCACACTCAAGGATTTTCTGGGGCTCGAGGGTTGGTTCCCTTCACTGATAACATCTCCTTATCTGTTGGAGATCACAATATGTCTCTTCCATTGCTATACTTAAAGCAATCACCAGTTAACATACTAGGGAGAGACATCATGAGCAGACTGAACATGTCCATCTCCTTTACTGACAAAGGAATAGTATGCTGCACACCAGGCATTAACATGCTCACAGCACGCCACATCCTGCAGGCTTATTGTGGCAAAACAGTGGCCAGGGCAGAACCAGTAGATGGAGACATCTTCCAATATGGAACAGACATAGCAATAGCATGGCTACCGGGGATTGAGGGCAAATTTTGGAGGAGGACCAGCAGCATAACTTTTCAGACCCGAAACACCGGCTAGTGAAAAGGAAGGGGCAATGATATCAGTGAGCATTGAGAGTATTGTGGCAGCCACAGACTACTTTGCAGTTCATGCCCAGGATAGGACGGGGAGAGCATGGAGAGCAGTAATAGCACTCGCAGAGGGGTGCCGACTAACACAGGTACAAGATGAAGAGCTTTTCTCGGACGATAAAGGAGATGGGGAGATGGTGTTTGAGATGAGCGTCCACATTTGGTTGAGAGTGACATACAAAGAAGTAGCACAAAAGATGGCAATGGCACTAGAGGCACCTGCCCCTAGTGAAGTGCCATTTTATGAGGATGATTTAGCAGCAATACCAGCATCTCTATGGACCACTAGTCCATATGACGTAGGTTGCATAAAAAGCATTGGACGAGTAAGGATAAAGTTGAAAAAAAGGGCAATGTTGCCTAGGGTAAAACAATATCCACTGTCCAAAGAGGCAGATGAGGGGATTTATGAAACAATAACTGCCCTAGTGAATAGAGGAATACTGTTACCATCAGAGTCTCCATGCAACACTGCAGTGTATCCTGTGCGTAAGGCAAAGGGAGGGTCCTGGCGTTTCATCCAAGATTTAAGAACCCTCAACCACATTGTAGAAGCAGAATACCCTATAGTGGCTAACCCAGCCACTATACTATGTGGAATACCAGCAGAAGAATCACGGTTCACTGTGATTGACCTCAAAAACGCCTTCTTCTCAATACCTCTACACCCCGACTCACAAGACCTAACAAGTTTCACATACCGCAATACAAAATGGAAACACAGAATACTACCACAAGGGCACTGCGAGTCATCATCCATCTTTAACAGAGTGATACAAATGGATTTGGGAAACATAGACTTGGAAAGTACGGTGCTGCAGTATGTAGATGACATCATCATCTGCAGCACCACAGAGGAGAAGTGCAGGAGGGACTCTGTAAAAATGCTCACAGTGTTAGCCGAGAAAAGGATACAAGGTAGACAAGGAGAAATTGCAGTACTGCCAAGAACACGTGCTCTACATAGGCCAGCTCATTTCACAAAAAGGAAGAAAGATTGCACCACAAAGGGCACAAGCTATAATGAACATATGACAGCCACAGTCGGTGAGAGAATTGCAGAAATTTTTGGGCCTATGCAACTACTGCAGGGCATGGGTTTTTGACTACAGTTCATACTTAGGACCACGCTTGAGGCCCTCAGAGATGCACAGAGGGGGGAGAGGAAGTTGGGATGGACAAGAGAAATGACAGAGGCTTTCAATGAATTGAAACATGCCATCTCAACTGCACTGTACTAGCCACACCAAACTATGAAGAACAATTCTACATATTCTCACATTGTGATACTGCAGTGATGAAAGCGGTACTGACAAAAAAAAAGGAAAGGGACACAAACCAGTGGATCCTGTAATGATGGGTCACTTCCCGTGCGAACAGAGCCTGGCCGCAGCAGCATTAGCGGTAGAAAAATCATCCTCATAAAAAATGGGGTGCCCCACCACACTGTACGTGGAACACACTCTTTTTGCAATACTGAATAAACCAAAATCCACATTGACCACTCAAAGGGCGACATGTTATGAAATAATACTGTGCAGACCTGAATTGAAAATTGTGGGGTGTAGTAACGTAAACCCAGCACGGTTTATAGCAGAGGTAGAGGAAGATGGCAATTATGTTCATGACTGCACACAGGCCATCAAAATTTACTCAAGCACAAGGAAGGTTGAGGAAAATGCCCTAGAGGGGGGAGATAATGTACATAGATGGGTCCTCAACAATTGACCAGAGTGATGGGGTGAGAAGCACAGGCGCAGCAGTGGTACGACTGAGGGACGATTGGACTTACGTTCCAGTGAAATGCGTCCAGCTGCCACAACACAATTCAGCACAAGCAGCAGAGCTAGTAGCACTGATTTTAGCACTCCAAGGGCCTCATTACACGGTAGGCGGTAAGAGCACCGGTACCGGTAAACCATTACCTCCTTACTACAAGGTCCTTTTGCGGGACCCAACCTTAACGGCTGGTGTAGACCAGCCACTAAAGTTAGGACCCGCAAAGGGACCATGGTACTAATTACGGTACTGCAATTTGCGGTACCGTAATTAGCCCCTTCCCCATTCCCATTGAGCCCTATGGGGCAAAAATGGGAATGGGGAAGGGCCATGTAGGAAGGGGGAATTACCGCCCTGCCAACCTTGGAATAGGGTGGTAATTCCCCTTTTCTCCATGGTGATACCAGTATGGTACCGGCGGCAACCATGGTGCTAATAGCACCATGGTTTACCGCCTACCGTGTAATGAGGCCCCAAGAGAGCAATGACAAAAGGTCACAATATATTCTGACAGCGCATACGTCACATCAACAGTGCACTCAGGGTTAATAAAATGGCAACAAAGAGGGTTCAGAAGAGCAGACGACACTCCGGTGCATCATGCTCTACTACTTGCTGAACTATTTGAAATAATTGAGGACCCTAAAGAAGTAGCTCTAGTGAAATGTCAGGCCCACACAAATGGGGATGATCTAATATCAAAAGGTAATGAAACAGCAGACACACATGCTAAATATGCTGCATAATTTGGCGAGACATAGACCCTCCCAGGAAAACAAAAAGATAAGGTGGGTGGGGGCAAGACAGATGTTGATGAAGGATGGGTACACACACATCCCTGAAACACAAATAATGGAGCTACAGGCAGCAGCACCTATGGCAGAAAAGGAAATATGGGTCAAAAGAGGATGCACAATGTCCCCCACAGACGCATTATGGCGTCAGAATAATACAGGCAAAGTAGTGATGCCGTTGGCCCTATTGAAAATAGCTTTGGCCCAACTACACAACCCCACACACATAGGAAAAGAAGTGATTGCAGCACGAATAAAGGAAGGATGGTTCTGTCCCGAGCTAAACTCACATGTCACAAACTTCATAAGCAATTGTCTCGCATGCCAGCAATTTACGGCTGGTCACACGCTGCAAGTGATCAAAGGTACTATACCCCGGCCCGAAGGACCTTTCCTGCACCTACACATTGACTACGTTGACATGATCAATGTATGTCAAGGGTACAGATACCTGATTGTAGTAGTATGCCCATTTTCTAGGTGGATAGAGGCCGGTCAATGCTCCCATGCAGACGCCTTCAGAGCAGCGAGGTTTCTGGTAAGGGAGGTGTTCCCAAAGTGGGAGGTATGCGAAGTGCTGCGGTCTGACAATGGCCCACACTTTGACAACTAAATGTTCCAACACATAACTGCCCTCTTGGGAATAAAGCATAAGTTTGCATGCGCATATCACCCACAAGCAAATGCCGTCTGCGAATGCCTCAAAGGCCTCCTAAAAGAAGAGATAGCAAAAATTCAGCAAACAACCAAAAAGAGTTGGCTTTTCTGACTCCCCTTGGCCTTGTTTGAATTGAGAAATAGGCCAGGGTCGGACCACCACCTCACACCCCACGAGGTGGTGACTGGATGCCAAATGCACCTTCCACTCACACCGCCATCAAGAGCAACAACAGATTGCCATGCTACACACAATGGGCCTCATCACAGGTTTGGCGGAATGGGTATTGACCATTCCCCATTGAGCCCATTCGGGAATTCCCCATTCCCCATTTGGCTCAATGGGGAAATTTCGCGCCTTTAGCGCTGGCGGATTTCCCGCCGGCGGTATGAGTGCAGAATTTCAACGATTTCCCCCCAGCTAACAGCTGGGGGGAAATCAGCCAAAGCACTGATTTGGCAGACCCTTAAATCCAGCGGTAACAGCGCTACCGCTGGATTTAAGGGTTACCACCAAACTCGTGATGAGGCCCAATGTCTTTGGTGAAGAAATGTGGCAACCCCCAAACTTTTTGCTGTTGTTTTACACCCTGATCTAGACTTTGCCAGAGAAGCGCAGCCTTCCGCAGAACTCCTCTGGGCTTTCGCTCTATTCTTATGGGGAAACTGACATGCCCTTAAGACAGTCAGTACTGGGAGACTTCGTTTCCCTTAGTCCTTTTCTCATGTTGCAGCTTCTGTGTAACATGAAACAAGAGTGCACTGTAACTTACATTACCGCGCTCTTGGGTCTCTAGTCATTCCAAAGGCCCTAGAAACTCTCGCTGGACTTATTATGAACTGTGCAAGTGTGTCACGGACAGGACTGGTGGCAGCTATCGTTTCTCTTGTGTTTTGAACCCTTTTTCACCAGGTTATCCGCGGTTACCACGTTTGGCACAAATGAGCGGGCTAGCTCCAAAATGGCCATGCCACGAGGTTCTTTGTCCTGTCCGCTGACCGTCTTGCCCCTTCACCTTCCCCCCAGGTCGAGCCGACCCGGGGCAGTCCTTATTTGGTCATGCACTTTCCGCGAAACCCCAAAGCTTTTGCGGGCTTCTGCATGCCTTGTGTGTGCCTCCAGGATGTGGGCTGGGATGTCTGGTCCCAATACACATCCTGGGTGCCAGAGAGTCTGGAGTGTCCTGAATGCCTGGGACCACCGTGGTCCGTGATAGGTCCACGTGTGGTGTGAGTGTTTGTGAGCAGATCTCCCATTGGGTCCTCTCCGTTTTGGCGTGAAGGGAACTTTGGATAAGAGGAGGCTGAAAACACCACTACCATGTTGATCTCCTGAGTTCACACGCAACAAGGGATAAGGAGCCAAGTATCCTGCAACAAGAAGCTGAGTCGAGGAACCGCTGGTGACCCGCTGAAGGTTTGGCACCCTGAACTGCTGTCGTCCTGCGAGACCCTTCTGCATCTGATCATCCTAGAAAGTCTGCAAAGGCGCTTCGACCCATTGGAATAGTGGGATCAACTATTCCCGGCACCTTCATCAAACCCTGCAAGTAAGCCTCTTCGGAAGTGTCCCTGGGCCAACCAGTGGACTGACCAGCTTATGCAGGACGCTTTGCTCTGTTGCTGCCACCGTTTCGGGAAAGCCCTCGAAACTTGGTTTACTGCTTGCTCTGAGTCCATGGCACCCTCACACCGAATTTCGCACACTCTGCATTCCCAGGTCTGAAGTGAGACAAGTGTGCCCGGACCAGAGTAAACACGGTTGCTGTGTTCCCCTGCTGTGGTATCAACCTGTGAATGTCCGCTGCCTTTGGGACACCCTCGACCCTGCATCCTGCTACGCAGAATCTACACGGTGTCAAGACGTCCTGATCATCGCAGCTGAACCTGCCAGCCACGTGAACTGAACTGGAGAAGTCTGGGTCTGCCTGCGTCGGGGACCGGTGAGTAGTCCATACCCCAACCCATGGCCCCTCGTGCAGGAGCCCGTTTCTTTTCTACCGCTGTTGCGAAATAACGACTCTATCCGGCACTCTCACCCTGCTTCTGCCCACAAGTGGAGGCCTTGCTTGAGTAGTGGGGACTTGTTCTGCATCGCTTCATTCACCTTCCTGAACTGCCTGATATCCTTGAAGAGGCCCTCTTTTGTCCATTGGCACCAGCTAGTGCAGGTACTTTTGAGCACAAGGCTCCTCTCTTCGTAGGGCTCGGACTTCTTCCTAGTTAGGTGTATTTCGGATGTCGAACTGGGTCTAATGATTACTTGCACTGCCTGTTTTCCTCCCCATCTAGGTGGTCTACATATTACGTGCTCCTAACTCCTTAGACCCCTCGGTCTTGTATATATATTGTATTGATTGTGATGTGTTGGTTTACTTTAGTATTTTTGTGATTCTTTGCTATGGTCGATGTTACAAAGGCCTTGTAATAAATGTGTCTATATTTTTAATATAACACCTGTCTCGAGTAATTTTTAAGTGTCCTTGCTCTGTGTGCTCATTGAGGTCTTTCCATCATCCTCACCCCTCTCGAGACTTAGACTTGACCACCGCCATCGCTACCCTGATTGGTCTGGCTTGTCCAGAGGTTACCCTGTTCCAAGAAACTAGGCTGGCCTTCTGAACCTCTGCCGCTCCAGGTCCGACTTCAGAAATCCATCTTAACAGTTGGTCACTATTTAACGGTCATGGTACCTCACTCAGTAGACGTTCTGCTGAATAGAACACAGACACAACATCTCACGTCGGCTCGACTAACAAGGCATGAGCTGATTCTCTTTGCTCCGCATATCCAAATTAAGAGATATTGTGCTTTGAATCTGGCTGAATTGCTACCTTCCCCACAGGAGACAGAAAAATGTGAGATTGTTTCACATGATTGCCTTTTTGTAACTGAACAAGATACTAAGGGAAGGGTTGACCTCACTGACACACCATAGGGAGAACCAAATGGAGAGCTATTTTTTTATGGCTCCTGTTTCAAATGACCAGACGGCACATCCACTGCTGCCTATGCAATCCCCACCTTGTCTACTATTGTAGAGAGTAAATTAATCCCACATAACTCAGCCCAAGCCGCAGAAATAATTGATTTGACTAGAGCCTGTGAAATATCTGAAGGTCTTAGAGTAAACATATTTACCGATAGCCAATACGCATTCGGGGTAGTTCATAACTTTGGACGTCTGTGGGCTGAAAGGGGTTTCTTAACATCACATGGTTCGAAGATCCAGCATTGCACTTTGATAGTGCAGTTGTTGTCGGCACTCACACTCCCAACCAAACTAGCAATAATGAAATGCGCCGCACATCAAAAAGTGACGGACAATGTGGGAAAAGGAAATGCTTTTGCCAACAGAATTGCCAAGCAAACTGCAAATGACGTGCACTCCAAAATGTACATTTTAGATTCAGCAAAATGGGTCACCGACACTTGCGTAATGGAGGAAGGGATTGGTAGTGTAAAGGAAATTCAGACAGAAGCTACTTCCGAAGAAATCAAACAATGGTCAGAGGGTCCCGCGGGACTAGACAATGAGGGTTGTTGGGTTGATCATGCCAAACAAAGATGGATGTTACCCAACGCATATGTTACTGCCGTAGTCATCATGGTACATGGTCCGACGCAAATATGTGCAAAAAGATCTGTCAGCTTTTAGACCCTATCTGGTATAATGAGAACATCCCAAAGGTTGCTGAACGTCTTGTCCAAAACTGTATGGTCTGTTGGCAACATAACACTGGAAAGGGAACACTGACACCAAAGGGTAGTTTTGGTCCTCCCCCCCATGCCATTTCAAGTGATACACTTTGACTTCATTGAGATGAAGCGTTGCCAGAACTAGAAATATGTCCTGGTGGTAATGTGTGCCTTTAGTAAATGGGTTGAGGCCTACCCACTGAAAGATTGTACGGCTATGTCTACAGCCAAATCCATGTTGAAGGAGTATTTCCCCAGGTTTGGGTTAGCCAAGAGTAATTTGGTCCGACAATGGCCCACATTTTGTTGCAGCAGTCATACGAGGCACGCTCAAAGTGCCGGACTTGTGGAACGTCACAACGGTATTCTGAAAAATAAACTTGCAAAGATATGTTACCACAGCAAATCGAAATGGCCAGATGCCTTGCCCTTAGCCTTACTCTCAATGCGGACAACCGCACAGTCAAAAACGGGTCTCTCCCCGTATGAAATTATCATGGGGAGGCCAGCGAACATATGGAATGTACCTAGACCCAATAAGTTGAGTGACATAGAATACCCTCTGTTGGCCGATTACTGTTATCAGTTGCGTTTGATCCATCAGCAGGTGCAAGAGGCTCTTCTTGCCAAATACGAAGGGCCAGGTCATTGTCTGCAGCCAGGGGACTGGGTCCTCACGAAAAACTTTGATCGAAGAAACTGCCTTGAACCTCGGTGGAAGGGCCCCTTCCAGGTTCTCCTGGCCACGCAGACTGCAGTATGTGTCAAAGGCCGAAAGCACTGGATTCATGCCACACACGTTAGGCAGATCCCGCTTCCTCTGCCCTACAACAAGTGGGACGACAAAGACGTTGATGACTCCATCTCCCAGAATGCATCATCACTGATCGATCCGCAGAATGCCATGCCTGAGTTGAATCTACTTCCTGGGCCTGTAGGGCCTGGAGAGCTTGCAGCGCCATCTTTGCTGCCTTCCCTATTATCTGCATCATCTTTCACCAACACTGTCTCTGCATCCGCACCTGTTTCTGGAGACAACAGCGTTTTGTTTTCTGATCACTCCCTGCCTGGTGCAACCAGGTACAATCTGCGGCCACGTGACAAGAAGAACGCTACAAATTTGCAGTAGCCTTTACCTTCGGCCCTGCCACTTGAAGGGCCGGGGAGAGGGGCTAGGGAAAGGGAGCCTATGAGCCAGAAGGAGGCACTGACATGCGCTTTCCCAGTGCTTTTGAAGGTATACGGTCTTTGGTCCTTGTGGGGACAAGCAAGGTCATTGTTCCGACACCTGAGATCTACTTGCGTTCTCTTTGAACCAACGAATTGAAGGATCCCTAAATCATGCCAGCCCCCTCATCAACCCTCTGCTGGAAGTTCGAAAGAGGGAAAGGGGTTGGCAAGGACAGACAAGCTGCCTACAGACAAGACTAACAGTGCGATCAGGTGCTGCCTATAAAGAAACTGTAAAAGCTGAACAGCGAAGCTCTAAAATGGACGCTAGAAACTTTTAGAGAACTATGCCTCTGTTTGGGGTCACCTGTACAGACAATGCTGATGACCAGTTTGATGAAGTTAGACATGTGCAAATGAACCGATGCTCCTTGAAGGCCAAATGTATATTGATTACAGTATTTACATGAGTTGCAATAGCTCTGATAATCCTGTTATGGTATTTGGAGCACTTACATCCGCGTGAAACTATGTTACCAACTATGAGCACGAACACAATGGTTATCCCACACGTCCTTTCTCATACTCTCCGTCCTCGGGACGTTAAACATAGAGGGGGTTATGACAACAACACCCTCCTGCTCATAATGAACACCACACATGCCATCCTGAACAAAACAAACTGCTGGGTGTGCTCACATCTACCAGCATGGGGAAAGGGGGCTGGGTTGGTACATACATCCTCTCCCTCTGACTACTCCCTGTTATGCCTCTCTTAGGGCTCTATTTTTTGGAAGATGGAATGATAGTGCTACGGGGAACTTCGATGGTACTAACATTAATGACTTTGAGAGACTTGTATTGACACATTGGGTTGTTCGATATTTTCAGACAAAAGCAAACAAACGTTACATCCACCAGACCAGTCGATAGGCTTTCCAGACCCTATCAATCTATGATCACTTTCAAGATGGCTTCCGTGGGCAGCAGGGATGCCATACCAACCTCCTACACAATGGGCCTCATTACGAATCAGGCGTTAAGGGGTTAACGGCGCCGTAAACGGCGCCGACCCTTAACGCCTGATTCCGAGGTCCCTTTGCGCCATGGTGAGTTTAACGCCTGCTTTTTGCAGGCATTAAAATCCATGGCGCTAAGGGACCATGGTGCTAATTACGCCACTGTAATTTACGGTGGCGTAATTAGCGCCTTCCCCACTCCCATTATGCCCTATGGGGCAAAAATGGGAATTGGGAAGGGTAAAATGGGAAATGGGGATTTACCGCCCCACTCACCTTGGAATGGGGCGGTAAATCCGCCATCCACCATGGTGTAAACATAGTTTACACCATGGTGGTAAGGGTACGACCCAGGCGGTAACTTACCGCCTGGGTCGTAATGAGGCCCAATAAACCATAATCCACACTCTGTTCCATTTTGTATGCAAAGAAATGCCACTCGCCAAATGGGCAACTTTGATCGGTGCACAAATACTGCTGTCGTGGGGCATGAAGACAGACCATTTTACACAGGGGGCTCCGTTTCTTTTGTATGCAGGGATGAGGCATACCCATGGTTACCCAGGGATTGGGGAAGTAACTGCTACTTAGGGATACTCTTGCAAGGAGTATATATTGCAACAACTTCTGAAATGTCCAAACCACGCCCCAGGTGGCAGACAGATGGTGATACATCTGCATCCCCACTCGTGGAGAGGGCAGGAGCCCCGACACCCACCAGGAACGAGGACCCTGCGAGGAGGTCCCTGCGAGGAGCACGCTGCATCCAAGCGGCAGCCTGCCCTCCCCGCCTGCAGACACCAGCTGATGCTGCATCCTGCCCTGCCAGGGCACCCCATCGCTTCCCCGGCACCCTTGGCCCCCCAATATCACCTTAAATCCGCACGCGCCGACATCCAACATTTCCAAAATGTCGGGCGCGATGCGGCATGGAAACGAGGCTGAGACGCCTCCACATTGCTAGGCAATGCGTATTTGTATTTATATTTAAATACAAACATCCGCCGGCAGGCGGAAGAGCCGGCGGCCATCTGAAGGCCTCTTAAGGCCATTCGAACCTGTTTGCCCCACATCTGCGTCCCCACTCGTGAAGAGGGCAGGAGCCCCCACACCCACCAGGAACGAGGACCCTGCAAGGAGGTCCCTGCGAGGAGCACGCTGCATCCAAGCGGCAGCCTGCCCTCCCCGCCTGCAGACACCAGCTGATGCAATTGCCGGCGGCCATCCGGCGGAAGAGCCGGCAGCCATCCCAAGGCCTCTTAAGGCCATTCGAACTTGTTTGCCCTGTTTGTGCACTGTGGCGCACGGGGGGCCAGCCCCCTTCCGCGGCCGTATCTAAAGTCCTGCACTCCCAGCGACCCAGGCCGACACACTGCAAAGTCGCCATTGCCTACCAGGAGGCTAAGGCCCTCCAAGTTGGCTGATCGCCGATCCTGAGACTTACAGCATTCTAGATCCGCCAGCTGCACCAACACGGCCACCTATTGGCCGCCGCACTGTTCTTTGATTCCAATGAGAGCCGGCCTCCATACAAAGGCTCCCCTGTCTTGAGCCTGTACGGAGCGGTAGGAGCCTGGGGCCAGCACCTCTGCCCTTCCTGCTCCAGGTAAGCTGCTACTGCTACCGTGCTGCACTATCGACTCTTTCCAGTTGGAACTCTATACCTCTGTGTACCCACACATAGTCACTCCCCTAGTAAAGTATGATCCTCAGATCGTAATATAATGCTATTTCTCACTATGCTAACTAAAATCGAATTTAGGTGACCCACTGCCTGTGCACCCTGCTAGTGACCTATGCTTTTGTGCCCAGTTTGAAAAATCGAATTTAGGTGACCCATTGCCTGTGCAACCTGCTAGTGACCTATGCTTTTGTGCCCAGTTTGAAAAATCGAATTTAGGTGACCCATTGCCTGTGCACCCTGCTAGTGACCTATGCTTTTGTGCCCAGTTTGAAAAAATCGAATTTAGGTGACCCATTGCCTGTGCACCCTGCTAGTGACCTATGCTTTTGTGCCCTGTTTGAAAAAATCGAATTCAGGTGACCCATTGCCTGTGCACCCTGCTAGTGACCTATGCTTTTGTGCCCTGTTTGAAAAAATCAAATTTAGGTGACCAATTGCCTGTGCACCCTGCTAGTGACCTATGCTTCTGTGCCCTGTTTGAAAAAATCGAATTTAGGTGACCCATTGCCTGTGCACCCTGCTAGTGACCTATGCCTTTGCGCCTTGATTGCTAAAATCGAATTTTGGTGACCCATTGCCTGTGCATCCTATTAGTGACCTATGCTTTTGTGCCCTGCTTGAAAAAATCGAATTTAGGTGACCCATTGCCTGTGCACCTACTAGCTACCCAGGCTGATGCTGTGACTGCATTACTGCATTGCCTGCCTTCGCTGGATTATTGCACCCAGCCCATGTGCCTAAATAGTTCATTGAACTCTATCTCTGCCCACTCAGCCCCCACCAATATAATTCTGGCGCTCCTCACCATTATCATGTTCCCTTTTTGTATAGTCCCTAATGCTACACTATGCACCAGAGGACATTTCATTAAGGTTGGCGAAGGATTGGCTAGACTAGGCTGTCCACGTCACTTCCCCATCCCCTGCCCCACCCCTTTCCTCCCCATACACCCTCCTTTCCCCATACCATTTCCCCAATCCCACATTATACCTACCACCATCAAGAATGTAGCAACCTCAGACATCCCTAGCCTTAGTCCCAACCCGTCTATATACAAACACACCACACCTATTAGCATTAATGATAGGACCACACCCATCCTGAGTATTGAAAGACTCAACAGACTCATGTCTAGAACTAAAATGTCCCTACGAGCTACCTCACTCACCACCACACCCAATACACCGACCAAATTAAACACCACACCCACTAATTTCCAACAAAAAAGCCTCCACAACGCACCACTCAAACACCAAACCAATAACAAAACCACTGATTCTTCCCCCAGTTCAGGTAACACACCACCCCCTGCCCCCACCTCCACCCTCAAAAGTGCACTCATCAATGCCCGCTCACTAGGTGCCCATGCTATAGATATCCATGACCTCATTGAGGACCAACACCTTGATATGCTGGTGGTCACTGAAACCTGGCTTCACCCAGCAGCAGGACCATTTCTAGCCCTTGCCATTCCCCCAGGATTCAGCATCCTTAGAACAGACAGAACAAATACCCAAGGAGGTGGAGTTGCCATAATAGCCAAAACCACTCTGGAAATCAGAGCTTGACCAATAGAACAGATACAAGGTTATGAACTCCTACTAGTTAAGTATACTTCCAACCCCAAAACCACTACTAATTTACTACTGGTGTACAGATCACCCAATAAAAATACCCACCCCGACTTGGACATCCCACTACTCCTAAAGCCCCTCATCAAGCCTAAAACTAAATGCATAGCCCTCGGTGACTTTAACCTAGGATACAATGACCCCCTGGACTCAGAAGCATCTACATTCCATACAGCCATGTCAGAAATGAACTTCGTACAACTGATAGATAAACCCACCCACTCAAAAGAAAGAACCTTAGACTGGCTTCTCACTCTTAACTCTCTAGTCACCATTGACTCCATCCTCCCAGTCAATTGGTCAGATCACTATGTAATGAACTTCACTATAGACAATGCCAGTACAGAGCACATCACCCCTAAAAAATTAGAAACATTCAAAACTAGAAATATCAAAAAGCTCTCTTCCGACAAACTCACTCCAGCCCCGAGTGCTGCCCTTGCCCATACGGCTCTAGGCACCAACAACCCCTCCTATCTAGCAGAACAATACCAACAATGCCTTACCCAAACTATTGACCTACTTGCTCCCATCACCACTAAAACCCGTAGACCGGACAAACGCTTCTGTTTTTGGTTTAATGAGGAAAAGATGCACAAAAAGATCACTTGAACACCTCCATAAGAAAAACAATACCCCGGAATCAGCATTAGCCTTCGCTGAAGCCAACAAAACTTATAAATCAACAATAATCACCCAAAAAGCGAATGCCTTCAACCTCTGCATTACTAATGCGTCCTCAGACAACAAAGAACTGTTTACCATCCTTAGAGAGCTCGAAAACCCTTGTCAAACCTCAGCGCCTTCTAACGCTAGCAAAGACTGGTGCACCACTATTCAAAACGCACTCTCATCGAAAATCCTCCTACTGCAAAATAAAATTGATAGTAAAAAAACGCTCCTAGCTGACAAAACTCCACCCACCATATCAATGACCACATCAAATGCCACCACTGGACCTCTCAGCGGCCTTCGATCCGGATGACCACGATAAACTCTGTAACACTCTAGCAAACAATTTCAACCTAGCTCAGAACGCTACCAACTGGATCAAATCATTCTTGGCTGATAGGACTTCCAGAGTATCCATCGGCAAAGAATCAGCAGACCCAGTGCCTGTCCCTGCAGGTGTGCCGCAAGGTTCCTGCCTATCCCCCTCTCTGTATAATGCCTACACCAAGCTATTATTTGCAGCGTTGGATGCCATGGGTGTCATCTATACCAACTTCGCCGATGACACCCAAATCCTCATTCCTCTCTCAGGCAATCATGAACAAGACTCCCTCCTGGTTAACCAAATCTACTCACTCATCCAAAACTGGATGGCTAATAACAGCCTTTGTCTCAACAACGACAAAACCGAGCTCCTCATACTAGGCTCCTCCAGCAAAATCAACACCCTTGAGCCCGCTTCCAAATCATTCACTATCGATGGAACCATAACCCCTTTTCTTAAACAAGTCAAGACCCTTGGCGTCTACTTAGATGCAACACTATCCATGTCTAAACAAGTAAACACATTAGCCTCGTCCACTTCCTACACCGCCAAACTCATTTCCCTCAGCCGTAAATTCCTCTCAGCCAACAACTGTGTTACTCTAGCCAGAGCACTCATACTGTCTAAGCTAGACTATTGTAATATCCTATTCCTTGGCACTTCCAAAGCCAACATAGCCAAACTTCAACTCATGCAGAACAAAGCCCTCAGTGCAGCTCTAGGCATCAAAAAATCCGAACATATCTCTAACACCAGAAGAGACCACCACTGGCTCCCCACCCAAGCCAGAATTCTATTTAAAACCCTGAGCATCACCCACAAATGCAGGGCTAACAAAGCTCCCAAATACCTCAACAATACAGTCATGATGAAGCCCCAGACCAGACTCCTCAGGTCCAACAAAAACGCATACCTTGAAACCCCCAGATACAAAAGAGAGCAGGCAGGGGGTAGTAGCTTCAAAACACTGGCCCCCAGACATTGGAATGCGCTACCTTCCCACATTATGAATGAAACCTCCTTCCCTAAATTCAAAAGCTTCTTGAAGACTTGGCTCTTCAATAAGTTCTAACTGAACCAGAGCACTAATCCCCTCCAATTAACTGTTTATACCTGACTGCTTTGTATATTATTGTATATTATTGATTCCTGACTGCTTTTTATATTATTGTATATTATTGATTGCTATTCCTGTGGACCTCTGTGTTCTTTCTAAGATTGCATTCTCCCATTGTCTGTAACTACGCCGTGATACCCCCGGGTCTGGGCGTATAAACAAATGTAATAAAATAAATAAAATAAAATAAAAATAAAATACAGCCTGGGACATTATTGGGGATGTGGCAAAATCTTTTGTACCCTTCTGGGGACAGGCAATCACCTTGTACAACATTAGGAGATTGGCCAGAGTCCTGGAGAAGACAATCAATGAGACAACAGACATAATGCATAATATGACATTAGAGCAAAAGACAATCAGGCTGGTGGCCCTTCAAAATAGGATGGTGCTTTACGTCATCCTGGCAGAGCATGGTGGTGTATGCAAATTAGTGGGGTCCGCATGCTGTGTTTTTGTACCCGACTCCTCCCCCACAATATTTAAAGAGATAAAAAGGTTGCATCTACTAAGTACAGAAATACATGTGCCCAAGGGTGATTGGAACATTGGTGGCTGGTTCTGGGACGTGCTAAGATCCTGGGGTTGGAAGATATTCTCATTCTTGGCCATAATACTCAGTATTGTACTATTCTGTTGTTGCTGCGTGCAGTGTCTACCCGCCATTTGCACCATGATAGAGGGTAACCGTGTGCAGGCTGTCACAAAGATCAAGCTGAAACCCGAACGGGCCCAAATCACCAACAATTCAATGGTAGCACAAGATGCCACGATTAAAGAATTCATGTCCATTGACATTTTCGATGAGAATGATTCAGGTTGTTCCGATGACAACAGCTCACACACTTTGATTCTCTTGGCTTAGGCCAAAAGGAGGCTTTGTAGAAATGTAAATGCAACTATGCCATCTGATTATATATTGGCCTAAGCGCACTCGTATCACTTTTGCATCACAAAACAATGTCAAAACATGTGAACCTGAAACCATTGCTTGAGAAGCCATTTTGTGTAAGGAGACCATTTTGAGTTTTTGTTCTGCTCTCTGCTCATTGCATATATATATCATGTGATCAAGTTACAGGAAGTTGCAAAACACGTCGTGCCGTGGATGCCTCCCATGAATAGTTGCCGGGCTTGGGTTGCAAACCCATGATTTTTAAAATTATTTTTCTAAATTAATGAATTTTTCTAAATAAAGACTACCTTTTAAACACGGAGCAGTTGGTTTGCAACTCTTTTCAAGGAAACCCAACATTGGAATCCGTTAACTCCAACCCTGTGAAGTGCGGCTCAAAATTCCTACAAAATGTCTTTTTTGGCGGACCAAAGTTATATTTTTCAGCTTGAGCACAGTAACCGACCGCTGCTTGAACTTTGAGGTGCTTACATAGTTAGGAATGCCAGGCTGCCACATGATTTGTTTTGTCTAATAATGAGAGAACCTTGAAGCTGTACATAAGCACGAATAATCTGCCAACCCAGGTGCCGTTCTGTCTGGTTAGCCCATTATAGCAGACAGCTAGAAAGAATTATACATGGCTGTATGTGCTCTGCCGCGGGAGTTGTTATAAAATTCTGCTCAAGAACTGTCTGACCTTAGCACAGAGAGATAACATTGGCTGGTAAGGCAAGGAATGCCACCTCGTTATAGGGAACATGATGTTTTCCTCCATCCAGATGCACCCGGTTCTCAGATAGTAAATTGTCTTGGCACTGGCAGCAAGAGTGTAGAATGTTTTAGTATAATGAATTACGCAATAACCCCTTGAACCCTAGGCTGATGATGTCTGAACAAAGGGGGCCGGGCAATGACTTCTAATGCTGTGATGTTTGCTATATATGTGCTTGTTGTACTTGTGCTCGCTGTCTCTCCTCACGGTGTCCGCCTTCTTACACATAGTGGGGCGCTGAGATCCATTTGATTAAATGCTTTTATTGAATAAATATATTAGACTTTGGATCCTTGTGACTGGCGTGTCATTAGTATATGGTTGAATGCCTTAATTCCGGTTTTTGATCCGTCAAGCGAGAGGGGATTTCTATGTTGGGGTCTTTGTTATCAGGAAGACAATAGAGCTCTGTTAGTGAGCAGCCTCTGAACTGGGAATACTGGAGCTCCTAAAATTACTCCATTAGCAAAGCCAAGTGAGATATAATACATCCACTCAGAGGGCCTCATCACGAGTCTGGCGGTAACCCTTTAATGTGGTGGTAGCGCTATTACCGCCGCATTTAAGGGTCCGCCAGATCATGGCTTTGGCGGATTTCCCCCCAGCTCTGAGCTAGGGGGAAATCTGTGGCAAAATTGCTGATTTTCAGCGCGATTACCTCCAGCGGGAAATCCGCCAGCGGTAATAGCGCAAATTTTCCCTATTGGGCTCAATGGGGGATGAGGAATTCCCGAATGGGCCCAATGGGGAATGGGCAATAACCCTTCTGCCAAACCCGCGATCCGGCGCTAATAGGGGTTGGCGGTAGGGCTATTAGCGCTGGCGGCCAACTCGTGATGAGGCCCAGAGTCTGGACCAGAAATGACCAGGTGACATATAGAGGACAATACATTAAAAGGAAAGTGAGTGTTATATGGTCTGTGCTGTTGTAACGTATTTCTCTCTGTGTTACAGATCATGTACATTCAATAATGTATCTGTACATCTGTTTATAATTAAATAATCCCTCACTAAATAAGCTTGTTCTAAAAAAAATGTATATTAAGCAGAAAAGACGATCCTACTCTAAGAACAATTTATCAGTTATTAAAAACAAGACCCAATTGATGACGTGGTGATTGTGCACATATTTTGCAGCTCGAGTGCTTCTCATGACATCAATGTATGAAACTGTGAAAAAAACAAGACTGGGAATTGTAAAAAAAAAAAAAAACAATAGAAATGTATGAAAATGTTATCAAAACCAAGAGAAAACCACACAGGTCCTACCTTCCCACATGTGTCCTGACGAAAACGGTACCTCACATGTGTGGGTGCACCTACCTGGGTGCAAAGGGAAAAGGCAAAACCACTGGTACATTAAACGCCGTGGGGAAGACTGGATATGGCTTTGTGGACAACCCACAAATTTGGGCTTGGGGTGTCACAACCACCAAGGAAAACGGGGAACCCCATGCATTTCTGAAAAGAAGACACCCGTCTTAAACACAAAGAGGTCTGACTTGTACGAATCCCCCTAGAATGTAGTACTCACAAGGTATTGGCTGACTGGCAGGGCTCCTTGGTGGGGGAAAGCTGTAACACAGGCCAGCCAGAGCTCCAGGATAGTCAGGTGTGATGTCCCCAGCCGTGGGCGGCTGTCTCTCATGTGGGTCGACCATCCCCAAGCACAGCGGCTGTCCCAGGGAGCCCCGGCAGGGTCCCCCCATCCCCTCCCCGAGAAATTCAGATGGTCAGGGGTGATGTCCCTGGTCTTGGGCGGCTGTCTCCCATGTGGGTTGACCGTCCCCAAGCCCGTAACAGCTTTTCCCTCCTGGAAAGGACGGGGACCATGCCGGGGCTCCCTGGCACTGCCACTGGATTTGGAGACGGTCAACTGACATGGGAGACCAGTGCCCAAGGCCAGGGCTATCACCCCATGATCGGCCTGGATCTCTGGCTAGGCTGTGTTACAGCTCTTCCCTTTGAGGAGGGTTGGGTCCCTGCTGCTGCACCCTGGGACAGCTGCATAACTTGGGGATGGTCGACCACCAAGGGAGACAGGAGCGCAAGCCAGGGCCATCACCCCGACCATCCTAGAGCTCTGGCTGGGCTGCATTACAGCGTTTTCCTCCCCAGAGCTCTGGGATGGCCAAGTGTGCTACCTCCCGGCTTGTGCACATGTCTCCCTTGTTGGTCAACCGTCCCCAAGTTTAGTGGGGGTCACAGTGAGCCCCGGCAGGGTACCCATCCATCCCCGGAGGGAAAATCTGTAACATAACATGGTCAGAGCTCTAGATCAGTCAGCGGTCCTGCACCCAACTTTGGGAGTCTGCCTCGCACAGGGGTCCCCCCCACAGCTCAACAGCGGTCATTGGATGACCCGGCAGGCTCCCCCATACCTACCAGGAAGAAAAGGCAGTAACACGGCATGGCCAGAGATTCAGGACGGCCTGCGGTGTTGCAACAACCGAACAGCCCCCACCCAATAATTTCCTTGGTGGTCCAGTGCTCCTTTCTGCTTCCCAGCACTTTACAAATTGGCCCAGACCCCCAATTCTGTACCCCAGGGAAGCAGAAAGCATGTGCTTCTCTGTGGGGGTATTCCTGAGAGGGGTGGTCCCCAGGGACTGAGCAAACCCCCTGATGACCACAAGTGTGCCACTAACAATGTAGTGGAATATTGTTTTGCTTTGCTTCCTGCAATGCCCTCTGGAACTACACCCACCTATCGGGTGCTTTTGCCTCCTCTCCACACTTACCTGTTGGGCGGTCGACCACCCTCTTCGCATGGGATGTCCCCGCCCTGCTACTCTCTCAAAGAGCAACTCTGGCACTTCCTCCACTAGGGGGCCCTAATAGCACTTAGCCCCACCCCACCCTTTCTCGTCTTTCTTTCACTGCACTTGCACGCTCCGAATGCCACAAGGGCTAGTAGAACCGATATGCGTTGCTATTTAGTCATTGTCAATTTCATTGTGTATTTGTTCCCTTCTCCTGTGCCGTTTTGAAACACTTTCTTGTTGTAGAAACATTACAAAAGGGAAAACCAAATAACAACAGGCACTTTCCTTTTATTATTAACATAAATCACACTAAGGTTTTATACTTTACTCTCCAAAAACAGCATGGCCCAGTGCTGGAGACATAGTAAGTTGTGGATGTTTTGCACATTTGATTTTTTATTGTCAACATCTTGTATGAATTCCTCTGTTGCCTTATGTCACGGATTTGTTTGAACGTTGTTGTGATGCACTTGATGGATGTTTGGTTTGTCATCAGAAAGGGAGGAGATGTGTTGTAATGTACTTGATGCATTACTACGAGCTGGCATGGAATTCTGTGAGAGCTCTTTGAATGTTTAGATATGAGCCTAGCCACTGAGTTCAACCTTGTCAGTTGAGCCTGGGTGATGGGACCCAGTGGTCTCTATTATATCTATGTAGCTTTCTGCATGCTTAAGAGCCTATGTAACTATTATCTAAAGAAGCTACTTCATAACATTGGCGACGAGGACTACTAAGAAACCATGCGAAGAAGAAGAAAGCTGTGGAGGGGGAGCAGCAGAAGGAGAGAGACCACTGCCCCCAGCCATCCTGAAGTAAGTCCCATCACCCAGGGGCGGAGAGCGCAGGGGGTTAGGAAGAGAAGGTAGGGGGAAGAAGTTAAGCCCCAGAAGATAATAGAAACCCCAAAAGGCAATGCGCAGGACCCATAAGGTTAAAGAAAGTGGGTCTGAAGAGGTAAAAGTGTGCAGGACACATAAGGTTGAACAAAGTGGGTCTGAAGAAGTAAAAGTGGGGTACAGGTGTGAAGCCCCATTAAGCAAGGAATGAAATCCCCATGTGTAAAGCACTGGTCTGTGAGACGGACACTGCAGAATGAAATGTTGGTGTGCAGCCTATGAAGGGTGAAGCTTTCTGCAGTTGTCCCAACGTTACAAATTCCCAAACATGAAGGTGAAAAGGGAAAGCGAAGGGGAGTCAGGTGGACAGTGGACAGTGAACCAAGGCCTGACACTCTGAAGATAGTGTGTGAGAGAAGACAAGACCCCAATCATACAAGGATGTAGTGTGGATTTAAGGATAGCACAGCGTGCACTGTACTCACAGGTTGAAATGGACTGTGTGAGGGTTAGCAGTCTGTCGATGCCTCGCCAGTAGTGCACAGCTGTTGGACGCCGTACTGGTGACGCCACAGCTGGCCTAAGGGAGTCGGCGATGTCATAGAATGTTTGTTTCAAGCATTCTGTGCATATGAGAATTGTCTGACAATGCCAGGTTCTAGGCGGTAGCCGAAGCCGAAGGATAAAGTAAGCAAGCATATGAGAAAAGAACCCTGCAACGTGCATTGCACAGGAAGAGGAGAGTTGAAGACAATGCGCTATATCGTAAGATGAGTGAAGCCTAAGAGCGTTGTTCGGTAAGAGGAAATAACCCTCTTGGACATGAGCCATCGGACTCAGCAACCCGGAAGATAGTGTAAACATCACGGCAGTTCCCCTATGAAAGGTATCCGACAGAGATGTCGAAATGTCCGGTAGCAGTGGGG
This sequence comes from Ambystoma mexicanum, assembly GCF_040938575.1. NCBI lineage: Eukaryota > Metazoa > Chordata > Amphibia > Caudata > Ambystomatidae > Ambystoma > Ambystoma mexicanum. The sequence goes on along the minus strand of NC_090933.1, from coordinate 1,370,093,593 downwards.
AATGTGAAACGCTGCTGAGCACGTCTGTGAGTCAGAGGATCAAATAAGGATAAGACCGCAGTAGGAAGACCAAAGTCCAATAGAGGATGTAACAAAGGCTTTAATATATTTGCCATAAATGTCGTTCCAATGTGAAAGCGGTGCATCAAGGTGCTGCGATGGCAGAGGATGCAGAGGACAGCCTTTGAAGTCGTTGGCAGCAGTTTGTCATGTTTAAGACTAAAATGTATACTCAATACAAATCCCACTGCTGTACACCAGTGTTTGGCAGAAACCTGTGCAGTTCCCTTAGGGACCACTGCAAAAGGTTTAAGACTACAGGTGTTGGCAGTAAACCCAATTGGTAGCAGTCTGTACCATCCACATTTACCTGGTAGCTGTGGCTGAGCAGCCAGACTTCCCTCAAGAATAGTTAGACAGTATATAGAGTACACAAGATAGGTACCAAAATACAGTAGCACAAGCAAACACTGACCAGAGCTTTGGTATCAAGTATATAATTATTTATTTAAAGACACACTTAGAAACACTCTAGCACTATTATTGTAAGCAAGTTCAAAAACACAGTCACTATAAATATATATTCATCCCTTAGTCCTTATTAGACAAGTCTTAGTTAACACCGCTTATTTCCAGACAGAGGTGAGCGCTTAACTAAAGATGGCACTCCAATAAGTTTAAGAAAAAGGGAGGGAAAAGGCAGAAATTAGGAACAGCACACAACATAATACTTTAGAAGCACTCAGCAAGGCAGGAAAGTCAAAGTCTACTTGTGAGCAAAAAGTTCAGAGGCCAGGCTCCCTCTTGAAGAGAGTAGAACACCAAAACACCAATGCGCCCAAGATCACACAGTTTAAAAGGCTTGGAAAGTCTTGCAGAGAGTTCAGAAAGGAATTAGTTCAGTTTAGAAAAGTTCAGTTAGCCAGCCTAGGGCCAACCCAAGTGGTAAATTGAGGCTTTAAGAGTCACCCCACACAGACCGTTGCGAGGGAGGCCAGGCGGACACAGTACCTTTAAAGTGGAGAGGAACCTCCAGCGGGGGCAGTTGTTCCTGGCAGCGGGTGCAAGTCGCCGTGTCGTCCAGAGGAAGAGATGATCTCGACGTGGAGGAAAGCTGAAGGTTGTTGCACTGTCAGGGAAGAAACCAGCCGCGGAGTTCTCCGGTTAAAAAGGTAGTACCCTTTTATTTGCGGTAGTGGAAAAACGTTGTATCCCGGTTGCCGGGGTGCTTGGCACAGGCAAGGCGGCCACGAGATGATCCGGGAAGGCGAAAAGGCGGGCAAACTGGTTATCCCCACCAGTCAAAGGAAGAAGACTCTTCGGGATGAAGATCTCCTCTGTCGTTGGAAGAAGTGGTGAGTCGGTTCAGCAGGGCTCCACCGGTGGTGTCGTCATTGCAGGTCAGCTCAGCTTCTCCCTCTTCGGATTCTTTGGTCCTGTGGCGATGTCTGAAGTCCCAGTCCCCAAAGCCCTGCTTTTACGCAGAAACCCCCCATTCATCAGTCCTAGCTGTCACTCAAACATGCTAAGTGGTGAGCCGGGCGGCTCACCACTGGGCCAATCACGCAAGAGTGCGACTTGAGGTGCAGAGGCAACTCAGTCCAGGGTGCCTAAACCCCCTCCCACACCACCTGTGGTACCCAAATAGAGTGGCACCACTTTTGGAGGCTTCTGTGGAGAAGCCCACCAAAAAGTGGAACAAAGGGCTCGACTTGGGTTGGAGTCACAGAAGCAAACACAAACGCCATTTTGGAACCGAGTTCTGGCAAAAAATACCAACCGGTGAATTAATATTAAATAAATAAACCGGCGGTATGTTTGAGGCTATGTTAAAAAGTATTAGCCTCGAACATTGGGAAACTCCCATAGGAATATATTCGCGGTTGAATATAAAAAGTAGTATCCACTGCCACCAGCCAAAACTCGCTCAGGGGGGACTGGACTGTGCCCCCTCGAACAACAGACCCAGCGGCAATCGAATTGCCCCTACCAGTACGCCCACAATATGATGGTTTGTACTGGTTCTGTTCACAGTTTAGGACTAGTAAAGCCAATGGTGACTTTACATGCCCTGGGAGACAGTAGTCAGTCCCAGGGTATGGAGTCTATGTTTGGGGGTCTCTATGACACCCCTGTGTTACTGCACTGAGGGTGCTGTGTAACACACTTACCAAAAACACATGAAGCCCTATGGAGTAAAAGACCCCATAGCCCATGAAACACATTACAAAGTCAAACGATATCTCAAACCATGTCTAAGAGTGGGAGAAAAAGAGTCTCACTCTTAGCAGGAGAAAAAAATAAACCCCAAAAATCCAGCAAAGCTGCTGGGGGACTCACTAGGTTTGGGAAATTAGCCTTAACAGAGAATTCTCCCTAACAACGTTGAACGTCCAGGAGCAGCACCATATATCCTTCTCTGTTCTTTATAAAGTTTATTGTAACCAACTGAGTTGTGTAACAGAGTGAGAATGAGTGAGCATGGGAGGTGCATGAGAAATTAGAGTGACTCATTTGAGGCTTTTTGGGGTAAAAGGACTCATGTGGAATTCCTGAATATACACAATGTGTGGGGTTACATGCTAGTGTGTAGCAAGGTGTGAAAGTGGTTAGAGGAATTGCAGGATAAGTTGCAGGGCAACATGGACTTTTAGGATTTAATACGCATGAGTACTAATTACTTCATTATATATTCAAATGTTACTAGATAGTGTGATCTTGGAGAGTACAGACACGTGGGCAAGGCCACAAAGTATAGGGAGGTAGCGCCTCCAAGTGTTTGTGGGTGAGTGCCACAAAGTGCAAGGAGGTAGGGCCTCCGAGTGTTTATGGGTGAGTGCCATAAAGTGTAGGGAGGTAGCGACTCCAAGATTGTGGGTGAGTGCCACAAAGTGTAGGGAGGTAGCGACTCCAAGGTTATGGGTAAATGCCACAAAGTGTAGGGAATGTTAGGGAGAATTCTATAAATGTGCTAATTCCCCTTACCCTTTGAGACCCCCCAGCAACGTTGCTGGATTTATGGCATTTTATTTTTTTTCCTGGAAAGAGTGTGAACCCATTTTACCCACTCTTTCATGTATTTTGGATGTATTTTACTTTTGTGTTCTTTGGTTATGGAGTTCTAAAACAACTCCAGTGGCATCACCCTTTTCTGTGTGTCACACAGCACCTTCAGTGAAGTGGCACAGGGGTGTCTTTTCAGACTCCCCAAAAGGTTTAAATACCTTTCCTGAGAAGGACTACTGTCTCAGGGCATGTAAAGGTACATTGACTTTACTAGTCTATTTAAATTTACTGACCCAGCACACCCTATCTTACTATAGAGTGCTAGAGGGGGTGCTTAGCCTCCCCTGAGTGAAAACACTCAAGTAACAGTAAAATGTTACCTTTCCCATTTTAAAAATGGTTGGTGGCAGTGGTTTAGATCAACTACCGTGATTTTTCGCGACCGCTAACAACAGTAGCTCAAAATCAGGGGTAGCCAGGTTTTTCAATATGGTGCCCCAGACCCATCTGTAAAAACTGACTACAGGCATCGTTTTTTGCCATTTCCTTTAGGAAAAGTCCTTCTTGTGTGTAACTCTGTGCGCCAAACCAGGTTTTGTCCCTTTGTTCGTGCCCTTTAGCAGACTTCTGTGCTGAAGCCCTCCTCTGGTGCCAGAGTGTCTGGGCTGGACAGGATGTGAGGGAGGTGCCAGAAATTCCCTGTGCTTAGTCTCCTAGGAGACCTGAATTCACTCTGGTGTGATTGACTGGATGACTGTCCGGCAACGACAGCCACCCCGCTGGGTGAGTGACAGCCAAGCTGAATGAATGGGGGAAAACTGTTTAAAAGTGGGTCTTTTGGGACTTGGAAAGAACCGAAGAGGAGAGGAAGGAAGAGGACTGCAGCAACTCCTGGACAACCGGTGAAGCCCTGCTGCAGGTCCAAATCGCCTGATACACTGATGACATCAAAGCCCTTCAAGGTTAACTTCTTCCCTTGAGTTTTGTGGGAACAACCAACTTGCAAGCCACCTGGACACCGTCCTATTCTGGTCGAATTTTCATCAGAGTGCTGTTGAAAACTGGATAGCCAGAGGGAAGGAAACCAGGGGGACTTTAAGGCACTCAAACCTTAAACCGACGTCTTGCTACAGCTTTTGGCCTGTTCCCTGGGCAGTGCAGGAATGTTCCGACGTCCTCCTACTTGTCCCCACGACTGAAGCACAGGAACAGCGAGATCTGCTTGAACTGCCAGGAACAACTGCCTCAGCTACAGCTTTCTTCATTTAAAAAGGTACTGCGCAAACACTGTCCGGAAATCTTTTCGGCCATCGGGAAAGTGCATGAAACTTTCCTCAACTACAAAGGCTTGTCCTTCCCTAAACATTAGTCAAACTTTCCGCTTAGCCAAATCCTTGAAAAATCTGTTGTAAAGACTTAACCGTTATATACCAGAACTGTGCTATCCTATACAAAAGACTCTGAACCATTAACTTTGGCCGAGGCCTGTTGAGAAGAATTGCTGGTTGTATTTAACTGAAACCCTTTGCCCTGCCTATGAATGTATTTGGACTGTCTATTCGTATAACCTTGTCTTTTCCCTCCTTTTATAAGTAACTGAAGTGCCATTTTTCTCCCACTTCATTTTTGAGCTAAACTTGTTTAGTTACTTACCGGTTGGATTTTTGTGGTGTATTAGTGTGTGATATTGAGCTGCCTACACTAGTGTAATGTTTTTATAAATGACTGAGTAAATAAATGTATATTCTTTTACTAAGAAACCTTGAGTAAGTGTTTACTTGAATCACTGTATTGGTTGGTCCTTTGTGTAACTTGTTCTACTGCTCACTTAAACTCTTGCGATAAGTCTGGCTGCTCAGCCATCGCTACCCCTTTACTGTGTAGTAAAGGCTTGTACCAAAGGTGAAATTGTGCTTACACTTGTAGTCCTAATTACCTGTAGTGTTCTCAAAGGGTACTGCAGGTGATTCTGCCCAACAGGGAGGTAGCAATTCCAAGTTTTTGTTGGTGAGTGCCACGAATTGTAGGGAGGTAGCGCCTCCGAGTGTTTGTGGATGAGTGCCACAAAGTGTAGGGAGGTAGCGACTCCAAGTGTTTGCGTGTGACTGTCACCATTGTGGTCGGTGTTGTCGCCCATATTTTACTGTAGAGTTGCATCATCTCTAAAAGATGCTTGATATATTTCTCCGGAGTGAGTTTCATTTGCAAGTTTACCCGTGTATGGGGGTTGCTTTCATGGTGGTGTCATTCAAGGAGGTGTGTGTGTGTTGGACATCTCATGTTGGGTTCGCCATCGGAAAGGGAGGAGATGTGTTGTAATGTACTTGATGCATTACTATGAGCTGGCATGGAATGCTGTGAGAGCTCTTACAATATTTAGATATGAGCCTAGCTACTGAGTTCCAACCTTATCAGTTGAGCCTGGGTGATGGGACCCAGTGGTCTCTACGCTTAAGAGCGTATGTAACTTAGTAATAAAGAACTACTAAATAACCTAAGAAGCCTACAGAAGCTAACGTCTTCTGACATTTCGAACATGTGAATGGTATTTCCCGGTGCTAATTATTGTGAGGTAGTAATAGGTCAAATGCATGAATATTTCTCCAGTGTGTGATTCCTCTGATGCATCAATAGATGATGCTTCACCTTCAAAGGCTAATCACATCCAGGACATGTATATGGTATCTCCCGAGTGCAATTCCTCTGCTGCTATTTTGTTTTATTGTATATAGTTCAATACTGAACTTTTACAATCAATACAATTATTATTAACACAATTGCTAAAATTTCCAAATATATTAAGCGTCACACTACAAAAGCTAAAAAGACCAAAGAAAACAAGGGCAAAAAAATCCCTAAAAGAAGTGGAGATATAATGTTGCTATGCAGTTTTGCCTACCTATCTTACACAGCAGATTCACATTTTATCAGAACCGGAGCTAGAACGGAACAGAAAAGACTATATAGAACAGAAGCAATGTCATATTCATCACCGGCCGGGTGGCTCCTCATGACCTGTGGACCTACAGGCATTCACCATGCATTATTTCCCAACCCTGCTTACAGGCGTTCACTCAGATAGCAGGCAAACGCACTTGGGAACCAAAATCATCGACCAGTACATATTTAACCACCCCCTTCCAACACTAGGACAGTGGTAGAGGTGGTGTTCGAACAGAATACCCAGAACTCGTCACTTTTTATGGCATCCAAATTATGTACAACATGTCCCATTGTTACCATATAAATGGGGTCCCCATCTCGGGCATATCACAATTATATGCTTCGTAGATTCCAAATTGGTCACATTACACATCTTGCAGTATCTGTCTTCAGGTAGCAATCTCTTTTTTGGGCCAAAGACCGTCAAGACTGGGAGTTGGTTAAATAATGCTTTGCCTTGAAAGCCTTGCCATACTGATAACATGGATATGGTTTCCCCGCAGTGTGATTTCTCAGATGTATGATGAGCTGACTTTTACTCTTGAAGGCCTTATCACATTCAGAACATGCATATGGTTTTTTCCCAGTGTGAATTATTTGATGTATGACTAGCTCACTTTGACAGTTAAAAGCATTATGACATTCAGAACATGAATGTGAATTCTTTGATGTATGACTAGCTCACTTTTTCAGTTGAAAGCCTTATCGCATTCAGAACATGCATATGGTTTCTCCCCAGTGTGAATTCTTTGATGCACGACTAGCTCAATTTTACTCTTAAAAGCCTTATCACATTCAGAACATGCATATGGTTTCTCCCCAGTGTGAACTCTTTGATGCATGACTAGATGATGTTTACTCTTGAAAGCCTTATCACATTGAGAACATTTATATGGTTTCTCACCAGTGTGAATTGTTTGATGTATGACTAGCTCATGTTTACTCTTGAAAGCCTTATCACATTCAGAACATGCACATGGGTTCTCCAAAGTGCGATTCCTCTGCTGCAACACTAAATAAATTATTTTGTGTTATTGTATATAGTTCAATACTGAACTTGTACAATCAATACAATTATTATTAATAGAACTGTAAAAATGGCAAATACATTCCAATTAATATTAAGCATCACATTACAAAAGCTAAAAAGACTAAAAAAAACTGAGGGCAAAAAAGCCCTAAATCAACTGGAGATAAAATGTTGCTATGCAGTTTTGCCAACCTATCTTACACAGCAGATTCACATTTTATCAGAACCAGAGCTAGGACGGAACAGAACAGAACAGACTATATAGAACAGAAGCAATTTCATATTCATCACCGGCCGGGTGGCTCCTCGTGACGTGTGGAACTATAGCGGTTCACCATGCATTACTCCAGACCCAGATATAGGGCCAGAAGGACAGTGGGTGGTGTTCAAACAGAATACATAGAACTCATCACTCTCTATGGCATCCAATTATGTACAAAATGTCTCATTGTTACCATATAAAGGGGTCCCCATCCCGGGCATACCACAATTATATGCTTCATACATTCCAAATTGGTCACATTACACATCCTGCAGTATCTGTCTTCAGGTAGCAGTTTATTTTTTTGGGACACAGACATCAAGACTGGAAGTTGGTTAAATTGTGCTTTGCCTTGAAAGTCTTGCCATACTGATAAAATGGATATGGTTTTGTCCCAGTGTGATTTCTCAGATGTATGATGAGCTGACTTTTACTCTTAAAAGCCTTATCACATTCAGAACAAGCATATGGTTTCTCCCCAGTGTTAATTCTTTGATGTATGACTAGCTCACGTTTCCTCTTGAAAGCCTCATCACATTCAGAACATGCATATGGTTTTTCCCCAGTGTGAATTCTTTGATGTATGGCTAGATTACCTTTAACATTGAAAGCCTTATCACATTGAGAACATGCATATGGTTTCTCCTCAGTGTGATTCCTCTGATGTATCAATAATTGACTCTTCAACTTGAAGGCCTTATCACATTCAGAACATGCATATGGTTTCTCCCCAGTATGAATTCTTTGATGCATGACTAGCTCAGGTTTACTCTTGAAAGCCTTATCACATTCACTACATGCATATGGTTTCTCCCCAGTGTAGATTCTTTGATGTATGACTAATTCAGGTTTACTCTTGAAAGCCTTATCACATTCAGAACATGCATATGGTTTCTCCCCAGTGTGATTCCTCTGATGTATCAATAATTGACTCTTCAACTTGAAGGCCTTATCACATTCAGAACATGCATATGGTTTCTCCCCAGTGTGATTCCTCAGATGTATCAATAATTGACTCTTCAACTTGAAGGCCTTATCACATTCAGAACATGCATATGGTTTCTCCCCAGTATGAATTCTTTGATGTATGATCAGCTCAGGTTTACTCTTGAAAGCCTTATCACATTCACTACATGCATATGGTTTTTCCCCAGTGTAAATTATTTGATGCATGACTAGCTGTTGTTTACGCTTGAAAGCCTTACCACATTCAGAACATGCATATGGTTTCTCCCCAGTGTGAACTCTTTGATGCATGACTATCTGATGTTTACTTTTGAAAGCCTTACCACATTCAGAACATGCATATGGTTTCTCCCCAGTGTGAATTCTTTGATGCACGACTAGCTCACTTTTACTCTTAAAAGCCTTATCACATTCAGAACATGCATATGGTTTCTCCCCAGTGTGAACTCTTTGATGCATGACTAGATGATGTTTACTCTTGAAAGCCTTATCACATTGAGAACATTTATATGGTTTCTCACCAGTGTGAATTGTTTGATGTATGACTAGCTCACGTTTACTCTTGAAAGCCTTATCACATTGAGAACATGCATATGGTTTCTCGCCAGTGTGAATTCTTTGATGTATGACTAGCTCACTTTTACTCTTGAAAGCCTTATCACATATAGAACATGCATATGGTTTCACCCCAGTGTGAATTCTTTGATGTAAGACTAGCTCACTTTTACTCTTGAAAGCCTTATCACATTGAGAACATGCATATGGTTTCTCCCCAGTGTGAATTCTTTGATGTATGACTAGCTCACTTTGACAGTTGAAAGCCTTATCACATTCAGAACATGCATATGGTTTCCCCCCAGTGTGAATTCTTTGATGTATGACTAGCTCACTTTTACTCTTGAAAGCCTTATTGCATTCAGAACATGCATATGGTTTCTCCCCAGTGTGAATTCTTTGATGTATGATAAGGTGATCTTTTCGCATGAAAACCTTATCACATTGAGAACAAGCATATGGTCTCTCGCCAGTGTGAATTCTTTGATGTATGACTAGCGTACGTTTACTCTTGAAAACCTTATCACATTCAGAACATGCATATGGTTTCTCTCCAGAGTGATTCCTTTGATGTATCAATAATCGACTCTTCACCTTGAAGGCCTTATCACATTCAGAACATGCATATGGTTTCTCATCAGGGTGAGTTCTCTGATGTATCAATAATTGACTCTTCATATTGAAGGCCTTATCACATTCACAACATGCATATGGCTTCTAATCAGTGCGATTCTCTGATGCATCACTAGGAGAGCATTTTGCAATCATATGGGTTGTCCACTGTATGATTCCTGTGGTGCAGAAAAAGATGACTTCTTTCTTGAAAAGCCTTGTCACGTTCAGAACTTGTATGTTATTTCTCTTCAGTGTGAAATCTCCGATGTTGCCATATATGACCTTTCATTAAAAGTAATTTCACATTGAGATAACTCAAAAGGTGCCTCAATTGGGAGGATGTTCCTTTGAAATAGTGATTTATTTGTAAGGAGCTCCTTGTCAAATCCTCTCTCCAATATAGATTCAGTGGTTTAGCATTAGATGGCACTATGTCCTGAAAGACTTGTCACAGCCAATGCACACGTATATTTGCATAGCTTTTTGGCAATAATGAGCATCATTAGATATCCATTTGTATTGAATGTGTTGCAGTTCATTTGAAAATGCCTCTTGTTAGGGAAGAGGCTCTACGTTGGGCGTGACAGTCACAAAATCTCTTCCGAGACGGAGATATCCGAGGAATTCTTTTTATACAAAATCGTTTTAAACATTTCATTGGATTCCATGCCCTGTATGAAGGAAAAGGGGAAAAAAAGGATAGTGTTCCATAAGCAACAAATATACATTTCTTGTTTTAAAAAGCATATGTTAAAAGCAAAACAAGGGCATGTTTCAACTTTAGGAAACCAGTTTTATGAAATATTACAGAAATGTATATAGGCCACTGTTCAGAGGACCACTGTGTAGGACCCCAGCATTGTGAACAGATGTCCCCAGTAGTGAAGCAGAAGGGAAACTAACTAGAGACAGCAATCAGGTAAAAATGAGTCATAGAAAGCAGACCAACACCTTGAGAATGTAGTTTGAGCAAAAATAAAATCAGTGTTTGTGGTCACCTGGCGGAAAAGGCGACAACCCAATTGCCTTTGCCTCCACTTGGATTTCCGTCTTTCTTTTGCTATGCACCCCATCTCTGGAAGGTTAAACATGAGCCCTTGATCCCCAACAAGCTGCACATTAGGAAGGACCTAAACACCTTGCTCTTCATTGAACAGCTTGCCAACTGCTGGCTGCTTCACTGAACCCTATGTTTTATTTTCCCCATCTGGTGTGCCCCTATGTTGTATTTGACTAACCTTGGCAGGTGAATAACAATGGTCTGGAGGGTTGCCCATGGCAATGCCAGAGGTTGAGATTTATTCTAAACCTTCGCCATCGACTCTGCCATCCCTATACCCCAACTGTTTCTCCCGGGTATATTGCCTATATAGATAGTGCTCCCTTGCTTCCCTGTTGTGCTTTATAAAGCAGATACATACTTATAATAACAGGCTTTTTGGTCCCTGCTGTACTTCCTGATGACTGACATCAATTGGAATCAACCTCTTAACAACACACAGATGAAGACTGAGGACGGAAATGTACCTTTTTTCTTCATCGCCTAGTGTGCTAAACAAATGTTTGAAGAGCACGTTGGCTTAATACAGAGATATCCCTTAAGTCCAAAGCTTTAGACCCTAAAAAGTGAACCCTGAGCACTGAAGTTGTGAGAAATATTAAGAACACTCTGCTCAAACCACTAACCCTCGAGGAAGCCTAGCCTCAAGATTCATGTGATATTACATACAGTCCAATAATTGCTCTGTCTGATTATATGTCACACAAAATACGTTGCAGGAAATATTTAGGCCGGATTTAGGCTTATTCTCTCACTGCACACCGGTTGTTTAGCACTACGGATTTAAAGTGCAATATTGTTATACTTTGTTTTAATTTTGTTTCACCTTTATATATATGTGTCACTGTAAATTGCTCACTACACACTTGTATTATATAATGTGGTTTCTTTCACTACATAAATTGTTTTTCCTTTAGAGTTGGTTGCATATGGTCATACTTCTTTTCAGCAAATATAGAGCCTTAATAAATAGTGGCCTCAGCATGACTTGTAAGTACAACCATCCGCAGAGTTATGTGAAGATCCCCCCAGTAGTCCCCTTGTCTGAGCATCTAGTGTTGATTCAATACGTGACAAGGAAGGAACAAGTTTATGCCCCCATTAAAATTAGGAGGGATGTATAGAATTGGCTAAATGGGAGAGGGGACAACTTTTTCCTGTTGACATCAATTGGAATCAAAACAAGATGCTAGGAAGCTATTCGAAAGTCAAAGGGAGTTATTTCAGCAAAAACGAGTCTATGGTGCGTACATGACATTTCAAAATCCTCATACATCTACGTCCCATCTCAGGATACCACCTGATGTAGAAAGACCTGGGGAACTGTGTGAGGCAAGAACACATTCCATAATGAAGCTGGAGTGTATGTGCAGTCTTACCCATGCACACCTCCTCCCTCTCATGCCCTCACACTCGACCTCAAGAAGAAAAATAAACAAATACCTGCAATACCCATCTTATCTGTGACAACATTTACTGAAATCCTAACAAAAACAAAAGCTCATTACTAAACACAATTTCTACTGCCACAGTTGAACACAGGATTGGGGTTGAAAGCCCGAGATCCAAATGTTTCGCCAAATGGACTCATTCATGGTCACCTTTTTGTAGAGTTATAGAGAAGCAAGCACCACTTTTATTGTCATTATTTCTTTGTGATTTTAATCCTGAAAGCTACTCAAGGTTTGCTATCCCCTTTTCAATGGCACAGACATTAGCACTTTATTGTATGCTGATGACTCTGTACTTATGGATTTAACACCAGGGTGGGTTACAAAGTTTAGAGAAATCTCATAAGTACTTTTTGGAGCATGGTCTTAAACTGAATCTTCTTAAAACAAAGATGTTTGTTTTTGGCAAAGGAAAGTCAAACTTTAAATGGCTCCTGGATAACTCATTAATTGTGGTGGTGGATGAATACCGGTATTTGGGGTTTCTCTTCTCTGACGAGGGGGGCTGCAGATGTGGTGGCAAAGCACGCAACCATGCGTTTAAGAGTGCTTTCTCAGTTTTATCATTAATTCGGGGAAACTCCTGGATAAGTGTCTACAGGTGGTGGAGTCCAAAATTAACACGGCTATCCTCTATGGTTTGGGGGAGGTTTGGGGGCATCTCCCTACGGATGCTTGTTAAGCCTGCACAGGTGCCCCTCCCCTAGTTCCCCAGGTGATAGATTGCAACATGAATTGGGGCTTAACAGTATAACCCTCCAGGTCCAGCAAATCATTTTGGAATGTTTCCTGAATACCCATCTCGGCACCCATACAAATCAAACCCTCACTATTGCACTAGGAGTGTACTTGCGTTTTTCCAGCAAAGATCATACAAGCTGGTATAACAGCAGGATAACTCTAATGAAACAATGAGGTTTGAGGGATGCAAAAGCCCTTGCTGATCTAGCGCTTACGCAGCGCAAGGTTTTTCTTAAAAAATAAGGGAGTCAATTTGGAATCCGGCGCATTACAGGATAGAATCAAGAAACTGCCCTCATTGCAACATTATCTCCACCTGTGCAGTAAAGTCTACACCCTCCTCAATCTTCTTTCACAAGCTCTGAAAGTCTTCCATGAGAGCCTGTGCAGTATGAGAAGCAAACATGAGTGTGTCTTCTGATTCAAACTTGCCACATGTGGTATCAGAGTGGGATGAAGGTGACTCGATATAGGGTCAGTGCCAAGTCATCTTCCACGTGCCCAAACTCATTAATAGGCCAGCCCTTATAGTTCAGCTGGGTATTAAACCATAAAAATATGCTCTGAGGAAACAACTTCCCTGAAGTGAGAAAGATCAGCCACTAACCCCCTTAGCTAGTGAACTCCCCAGCACTTGTGAGGACAAGGAAGACCTTGAGACCAGAAGGGCTCCATTTAAGGTACATACTACCTAAGGAATGCAGCCTTGCTTAAGGATATGAGGAAGGTGCTGTTTATGCTGCCTAATTCTTGGAGACATCACAGTAGGCTTGTCCTATACACCATGGAGCGCCTTTGATATGGATATGCTTTTTCTAATGTATATGCAGTTTTTCCTTCGTAACAGCAAATATGTATGCATTCAGCTAAACGCTTTTTAGACAATAATAAGATGGATTATGACAATCACCTTGTTATGCATGTCCATAATCATGAGTAGAACTGCAATTGTGTCTGCTGTAATACACACGCATGTTACCTATGGACAGTGCAGTGTCTGGATGTCTAACGCAGGCATCGGGTCAGAGATCCACGACCAGAGGAGAGTTCCTGGGGGACCCGTCGAGACACTGCATTCCAGTAAAAACCCTAAGAAAGCAGAGGCTGGTTATGAAGGGGTCGGATACGTCAAGTGGCCCCATGTCACCTGAGCAACTTGAAGATTCCAGGTGACATCTACAAATTACTGGCTCCAGGTGTGGCATGTGTAGAATAGATCATATGCACACAATACATACTTTGTGGTCGTTTTAGTGAGACAAATGTGAGACAGGTGTCATATCATCAGACACTAGCTATGGATGAATACTTTCCATGATGTCACTTGCTGTGTGGCATGCAGTACTGATGATGTCATCAAGGATGGACACACATTCATCAAATCTTCTATATCTGTTACTTATGAAAAAGCTTTAATTAATTCTCCAAGGAAACTATTTTCATTCCTAAAAAAGTGGTACTTATAGCATTTCGTTTGAATTCAATAGTGTCTCAAAAATGTCCATTAGATATTACAGTTATACAGTGACAAAAATATTATACCTTTAATTCTTGATACTTTTCAATGCCCATGTTAAGTACAACAGTATTACTCAAGTTACGGAAGGTGTAAAGCAGACAGACAACCATTGTCGCCCAAACTCAGTAATTAAAGTGCAATAGATCTGCATGTGTGTTTATTTTATTAAAGCCATCTAAAGGAGGCTTTAGTTTAAAACTGCAAATCGACTGGAAAACATTGGTTTTACTTTTATGTTTCTAACACTCTCTTATTTGCTGTTCTCTAATAGTCACACATCCATCCACACAGCACACCATAAAACTCTACATGTAACCCTGCTATATCAGGTCAACACTTCAGATGTACTCTTGAACTCTCTGAGTACGTCTTCAATTACTCACAACCACCTGCCTGAAAAACTACTATGAAACTCTCCAAGATTTCTATTTGCTGATTCAACAACATCTGCATCTAACAAGACACAGCACCGGTATGCCTATACTATTTTAAAGTATTTTTTTTCAACACTTTCACAAATATACACACACACACACACACATTTCCAGCCACTCGTCCTGTAATAAGCTTCTCATTAAGCATTCTCTTTTTTAACCAATCAAATGCAATGCATTGCAGCACTCTGCACCTGCTCACGTCAAGTGGATTGGATTTCATTTATTAAGCGCAACATTAACCCGAGGACATCTTGGCACTCCCCACAGAAAAACGAGATATAGAGCCTAAAAGAGAAACGTATTCAGAGCTTTGCGAAAAGTTATATGAACAGAGATAGTACGAAGAGACAAACGAAGCGAGATCCACAAAACTGCAGCAGCCGCTGAAAAAGAATGGCCGCCAATGCGACAATACCTTACTGGAGCAAGCATTAGCTGAATGCAAGGCATGTCTCGGAATATAAGGCAGAAATGTAGTCGTAATGTATTCCGCACCCTGGTCATAAAAAGACTGGTAACCAAGCAAAGGGCCTTGAACTGAACACGTTTGGCGACCGACAGCCAATGGAGTTTACGGAGAACCGGAGAAACGTGACAGCCGTGTGGCATAGAAGTCAGCTGCTGTGCAGCAAAGTTCTGAAGAACTTGCAAATGACAGAGTACATAGGCAAGCTGGCCTAAGTAAAGAGAGCTGCAATAGTCCAAAGCAGAGATAAAAGAGGCACAAAGAGGCACTGGAATATAAGGAATGACCCGTCGCAGGAGCCTGAGCTGGAAGTGGCCGTGCTGGCACACAGAGTTAACCTGTGCCTCCATGGACAAGGATGAAGTAAGTTTAAACCCCAGGACCTTAACCATGGCAACCGGCTCAGGAAAGGGGCCTAGAGAAGGCGAGCAGTTACGTACATGTGCAGCCAACATATTAAAACTTCCACACATCAAGTGCCACTTACAAATGCTGTACACATCGTTTACATCTGCTTTTCCTTTTTTAGAAATAGATACAGTGCTGCTGTAAACGCACATGTGCATTTTTCCTTTTTCGTTCCTACTTTCCAACCTTTCTCATGGCATCCCTTACAGTGCCACCATTCTCCACCTGCTCACATGGTATAAGCATAATGGTTCGTTTTTAATTTAACACATCTTTCATTTCCCCCCGTCAACATTCTTTGTTATTCCCAATTTTCCA
Organism: Ambystoma mexicanum; assembly: GCF_040938575.1. NCBI lineage: Eukaryota > Metazoa > Chordata > Amphibia > Caudata > Ambystomatidae > Ambystoma > Ambystoma mexicanum. Next base: position 1,370,077,816 of record NC_090933.1, on the reverse strand, counting down.
GGCATACATGGTCTAGATTAGTTTTTATGTCATGAGGGTCAATTTCCCCCTTCTCTCCCTCCACTGGCTGGATTTCAAATCCCATCGAGGATAGTGCCTCCCTCTGTGTAAGGATAAGTTCCCCCACCAGAAGAGAAGCCAGATGGATAACAATGACACCCAGCTAGCCCCTCACTGGAAATGAGACTCTCTCAGTCGATTGATGGCACTAGAGCAAGTGAGGGAATTGCTGTAAAAATAATAAGAATATTAGGACGATTCAAACATATGTTGTTACTGGGGTCAAGGTTACTGCTAATCTGGATTTGGTATAGCCGGTTTTTGTAACCTTTATCAGAGACCCCCATATCTGGTCGACCATTAGATTTAAGCAGTTGTGGGCCATCCCTATTGACGAGTGGCACGCCAGATCTGCCCATGTTTTCCATGTGAGGCTTAATGCAATCCATGGGGGCATACTTAGAAGGATAGTGTAGGCGTTGTAAGATATCCTTTACCCCTCCTGAGATTCGGGGATGGGTTACGGCTGCTGGTAACTCTACCTTCAAATGCCTTGATTTACCCCCGCCACATCCCTCACTTGTTTTTAATACACCAGCCTCAGGGGCACTGGTAATCCAAGGTACCTGGAGGGGCCCCTTTAGCTCCTCTCATTGACCTAAGGTGGCATATTTACCCACCCCATGGTTATACTGAACCTGAGACGAGGTGGAGGCCCCCTTGCAGGGTCCTCAAGCAGACTCAATGCGTTCAAGGATTACCAGAGGGGGATACACTACGCTCCCATCAGTTGACCTTAAGGGTAAGGATAATACACCTTTATTCCCGGGAATCAGTTCTTTCCCTCCATCCTTCAAGGCATTTACAGCCAATGGTGCCTCAATGGGTTCCATAGTAGTGGGGACCTTGGTACCGCAATCCCCCTGTCCACCCCATCTTCCAGTCATTAAGTGGGTTCATCCCATGTAGGGTCCGTTTGAACCATGGAATCCACCCCCTTGACTTTTGGTGGTGGTGACAGGTTCAGAGGTTCATGTTCTACCACCGGGAACAGGCTAGATCAGAAGAGTGTTCTGTGAGCAGTTCTAATAGAGAGGGACCGGCTCTTGCGTGCTCCATGTTTAGTTCTTGCCCGTTTCCCTCTGGCTACCATTAGGCATTTGTTAAGGAGTCGGGGCACCTCAGGCATTTCATTTGCGACTTCCTCACCCTTACCCCCTCCATCCTCCCCTGGCCCTAGACAATTCTTTGGTGAGATCAATAACAGTGGCAGCTAAGCTGTCCACATCAGGGGAGCTAATACAGTTCATGTTCTTGCCCAGCCCCAGATCAAATGTTGGGCAAGTAGGAGGATCGATAGTAATGGCATCATCAGATATTTCGAGAGTGGCCACCAGGTCACCACCCAAGATTGGAGGTGCAGGTCCAACTGGTTGTCCCGCCCATATATCTCCCACCTCCCCAGAACCAACTCTATATCGGCCCTCATCTCCTCTAATTTAAACATAACATCAGCCAATACTCCATTAGTGGACTTGAGTTGTGCCCAAATATTATCGTATAAGGAAACAAAAGAGCTCAGGACCATGTTTAGTGCAGACACTGTAAGATGTGACAATTGAATACGTTCATCGACCTCCCTCAGGGTATGGTGCAGCCGATGAGTCATTCGAGGCCCCCTGATCCACTACAGGAGATAACTGAGCATTAGCAAGATAAGCATGTCTGGGAGAATTCCCAGTAAGAATATCCACCACAGGAGATAACTGAGCATTAGCAAGATGATCATGTCTGGGAGAATTCCCAGTAAGAATATCCACCAGAGGAGTTGTTGAATCCAGGGTAGGGACATCCCCACCCTGCTGGGTTGGGGAGACTACAGTTTTAGGTTGGTTAGTCCTCAGTTCAGCTTCTGCTTCGTCCGTGACCTCAATGATACTAATGTCAGTGAGGTCTCATGTCAGAAAAATTAGGTTGTGTGATCATAACTGTGTGATCTAACATTGCTTTACGCTTTATAGCAGGTAGGGCTTTAAGTTCAGTACTGGTAGTGACAGATTTGGTGAAATAGTGATCCATGACACGTTGTCCAGAGATAGGTCTCAGAGCCAGGGTGGAGTTTGGGGTTTGATACCGAAAGGTCCACACTCCTCTTTCAGTGTGGTGGCATTGAGCTTGATGAACAACCTGAGAGGATACATTAGGTAACGCCAGACGTTGAATAGGCTCATCCATTAATGTTGGTGGCGGGTTGGCAGTCTAATCCAATAGTTCCTGCAGGTTGATACAGCCCCACCTCTTCATCATTCTGGTTAATCGACATGGTGGAGGTAGCAATTTGAGATTTGCACAAAGTGGGCAGCTGAGCAACTGGGCCATCTTCGATATGATTACATATCACAGAGCTCCCCAGCAGTGTCTCCACATTTCCCAAATGCACTCTTTCCTTCTTTCTTTTCTTTCTTTTGAATGGTAATTAAGTCCACTAATGAGCTTTGGGTAGTTGCTGGGTCTGGCCCTCCCCCATTGCGCAGGCCAGACCGCATACTTTATTAGGAGAATGGAAGTACACTAGTGGAGCTAGTCCCAGGTCAAAGGGGAACGCCAGACGGCAAACCCCTGCAGTCCCCAGGAGCACCTGCTCAGCCACCCCACTAGCACGTAAGCAGTAAGCAGTAAGCACGGAGGCAGCTTCCAAGATTGCAGACAGCTAATGTTAGTCTGCGTTTAGCTTACTTCTAGCAGGGTAGAATATGTGGAGTATAAGAGAATGAGCGTATGGGATAGTCTTCGCTGATACAATAGTGCGAATAGCACAAATGGGCACAAAATAAGGAGGAGAAGTCAGGGTCCGTTGGAGGTGCACAGACTTACTGGCTACAGCTACAGGCCAACAGCCGCTAACTGCCAGTAACTGCAGACTCTGCCAACGACTCTGCTAGCGCTCCACTACGGTTCGCGGTGACGCCAAATTTGTAGGCTCCTCCTCCAAGCAAACAGACAGCAGAGAAAGACTTCCTAGTCTGTGCTGCCAGTAACTGCAGACTCTGCCAGTGATTCTAAATAAAGCAGAACTAGCCATGACTACGGTAGAAAATACCATGTATCAATCTAAACATTCTGAAGAAGACTGGTAGTGCTCAAATCACAGCTAAATTATGAAGAAGTCACCATTCATCTACAAGTCACTGAAGAAATTGTGCATGGTTTTAATCAGGAAACTAAAACAAGTAGCTCATTTAAAATAATCAGCACATTTCTACAAGACATAAACAACAAACTTTCAGCTGTTGTAACTATGGTGCGAAAGAAAACCAACCAATCATTAAAAAAAAATGAAAAAACATAACACAAATATTTTGGGGATCAGGTGAGCGGGGACCCTACTCCCACGTACGGCCAGCTCGAGGCTGATCCCTGCCGCCATCCTGAGCGGGTGCTGCCCCGCAGGTCCTCAGGTCCCCCCAAAATAGGAAATAATTACTAAGAACAGCCCCTCTCTGCCATTGACCAGAAAATGTCCCTTGTAAAGATGTCCATACCTTCTATGGAGAGGTGGACACCGTCACTGCCAAATAGGGCAGTGTTATGCACTGTGATCCCGTGTTTTAGGAGCTTAAGTCCTGAAAATATGCCGAAATTGCCCAATGCTTTGTTAATTTAGGCCTTGAAATTTCTATTGCCTTGATGGACTCAGCCCCTTGCCAATATTGGCTCAGGATTATTTCAGGCATCCTAAGCTCCGTTTGTCTTTACACATGTGCAATGGTTCTGAGTAAAGGAGCACATTTCTGTCAGCCGCGGATTACTTCCTATCTGGGCCAAGTCATTGCTCCCCAGGTAGATGGTCAGGAAGTCAGGGTGGTATACCTCCAACTTCTCTAAATTGTATTTTTGGATGTAATTTTGCAAAATCTAATAGTTGATATTTACCGACTGGCTTCCTCTCCCTGGCCCGTTTACCTTGTCTTCATATTTTGTGCTTTGTGCAGCATTTGCCTTTTGGTCATGTAGGCCTTTTCTTCCTTATTGGGGAATCACTGTGCTTCAGCGATCATCAAACTTTACCTCAGTTTGCCATCCTGCCCCTGTGGGTTGGTTATTCGATAAAATCCAGTGAGGCATTACTGAGCTTCAGCTTTGATCAAACTTTTACCTCAAGTTTGGAAACCTGCCCGTGTGGTTTGGCTATGTAAATAACTCCAGTGCCACATTTACTGGGCTTTAGCTTACATCAAACCAGGCCCCGTCCTCTCCTTTGAAGAAGACTTACTCCTAATCCTAAGCGACAACTTCAAGCCTACATCTCAAATGATCCTTTGAGGGGACCTAAATTTAGGCCTCAATGACCCCTTGGAGCGACCAGCCACGTCACTGGCCACGGCCCACGCCTCCTTTGGGTTCAACCAACGCATTAACAATACCACCCACAACAAGGGAAATACCCTGGACTGGCTAGCAGACATGTAGTGTCCCATTACCATTAAAGCTAACTCACCATGCCCATGGTCGGACCACCACACCCTCACCTACTCACTCCCAGCAGACTCACGACTCAAACCCTTTATCAGCCTCACTCCGTCAACCTTTGCCTGTAGTGCATGTAAACACATGAAGGAAAATCTCATCCCGTTCCTAAACATCCTCAATCCTGACAACCTACAAATTACTCACTCAGTGCTCCTAGTGCACCATCTAAAGGAGGTCCTAGCGCACCACTTCTCCACAACCCTCACTAATGCCAGCAATATTATTGCCCCCTAGTGGCCAAAAAAGCAAAAATCAGCTGTCCACATTAATGCCTGGTATACCCAAGAGATCGCCACTCTCAGAACTGAGAAAAGTCAGGCTAATTGGAAAAAATCCCTGTCTAATTCATCTAAACGTGCCTTTTCCATCCTCACGAAACAGTACAAAAAGGCTATTTTACTTGCCAAGGACTCCTCCCCTCAACACTACGATTGCCAATGCTAGCAGTGCAAGCTAAACTTCAACATCATAGAGAACTGGATGCTTAATAATAACCTGGGCCTCAACAAAAGCAAAACAGAACTCCTGATAGTTGGAAGTTCTGCTGCCCTAAAAAAATTAGACAACAACTTTGGTCTATTTAGACTAGGAACGGATCTCATTGCCCCTGTTTCAAAACTTAATATTCTGAGTTTAACGCTAGATCAAACTCTATGCACGGAATCCCACGTATCCAGCATTGTGGTAGCCTCAGCACACTACATCAAACTACTTCACCACCTCAAACTGCTAATCACCCAGGAGTGCAGAGATCATCGCTAGAGCCATTATTGGCGCAAAGGTGGATTACTGCAGGAGTCTATTAGCCGGTATAAGTCAACAAGATCTGCATAGGCTTCAGACTATGCAAAATAGAGCTGTTAGAGTAAAACTGGGTCTCTCTAGACGAGACCATGTAACAGTCGCCAGACAATCTCTTCACTGGCTGCTAATTGAAGCACGAGTATCATTTAGACTCCTTACTATTACCTTCAAGTGCAGATCAGGCACAATGCCTTCCTACTTACATGATTTCATTTTTGACAAACCGATTGGTAAGTGTCTTAGATCTAATTGACAGAACCTGCTTATAGAGCCTAGATGCAGAACTGTTAAAGCAGAGAGGAGAGCTTTTTTCTCATCAGTCCATAAGCTTTGGAATAATCTTCCTAAAGACCTAAGATTACCGTGCTCCCTGCCTGCCTTTAAAAAAGGGCTAAAAACTTACCTATTTGGATAATACGGCATGCTTGCTCTAACTGACCAGCTCTCCAAGCTTTAACCGCCAACTGTTATATGTCTGTCCTTTGTCAGCACCTTGATGCCTGAGGGTCCATAGTGCGCTATACAAATGATATAATGTAATGTAACAAAACGCCTAAAATCAGGTGTTTTTTCTTCTCTGAAGTCCGGGAACATCTCAGATGTTCAGGGACATTGCTGGGATGCTCGGAAACCTGAGAAAAGCTCCTGGACATCCATACATATTTCTGGGTCAGTGAAGAGCAGCTTTTGGATGGCTTATAACTTTGGCACCATTAAATGCAACTGCATTTTAGACCCAACATTGAATGTTTAAGTTTGATGTTGTTTGGCCAAGTGGGGCAAAATTAGAGGGGGTCTCAAAATGTTTGAACGGCTTATAGATTTGGTGCCATAAGCCAAATCTGAGTAAAAGTTTGCATACAAATGTTAACCCCAACATTGAATGTTTGTGCAACATTTTGGTGTGATTTTGTCAGAAGGGGGCAAAATTAGAGGGGTCTCAACTTTTTAGAAGACTTACAACTTTGGTGATGTCATAAATGATGCCATTTGTGATGTCATAATTGATGTCCTGGGATTTTACGTGTAACCATAACATCCCTTTAACAATGTATTTTCTCTGAATATCACTAGATAGAGAGATCAAAATTAAGAATTGATAAGCAGGAGAAAGCAACTGCTGGAAATCCAGCTCTAACTAGTGACCAGGAGGCACACTACCTCTTTCCTCTCTAACAGACCCTCCCAAGTTGAAAGGGGTCCTTTTCTCTCCTCTACATCACTCTTTACCTGTGCCGTCCCTCAGGGATCGATCCTATCGCCATGGCTCTTCAACATCTAACCTGGCCCCTCTGGCCCACCTGAACTCTACCTACTCCCCACATTTTCAGTGTTATGCAGATGACACATGGTTCTCTTTCGGGCTGCCTTCCCCTATCTCCCCCATCCTCCTCGTCCTCCTCCTACTCCTCCTCCTCCTCTCTTATATCCGTGACGGCCTGATTTCTATTCTGGCATGATATCTGCCTCAATGCCAGCAAGACAAACATCCTTCTAATTGGAACGCCTGATCCTAGTTTTCCACTCACTCTGTGGCCAGACCCATTGGGTCTCCTCCTCTCACCCACTTGCAAGGAAAAAAACCTTGGGATTATCTTTGACTCCTCTCTCTCTCTCCACGCATCACAGACTTTGCCAAGAAGTCAAATTTTCAGCTTCATGTCTTCAGGGGCATTCTACATGTCCTCACCTTTCCCGTGAAGCTCAATGTCAACAGAAGCTCATTGTCTCCAGAGCACTGTATGAGAAACCTGAAGGTGTCCCCCTAGCTAGTCCCCGGGGATCTGTCATCCAGGTGGCCAGGACATGGGCATCGCTATTGTGTCCAGTTCCGGGGCGTAGACCATTGAAGGAGGATCCCTTGGATGGGGGGTTCCTCATGGTGTGGGAGTGGTACCCCGACGGGTGAGACGCTGTATCTGCCTTCATTTAACACCTTTTCCCCATCCTCTCATGTTGGACATTCCAAATCACTACTCTACCACAAACAATTTCGCGTAACACAACGGACTAACACAAGAGCCGTTTACCTCACATGTCCCAATACCAGGGTCAGGCAATTGATCAGAATCACTCACACCTGACGGCCCCTTCCATTCCCCACAGGGATAAAAGGTGGAGCCAGAGATCACAGTACGAGAGAGGCGACAACGGCAGACAGCACATAGAGATGGCTACAAAGTGGCAGTTCAAGAGAAGGAGAAAGGGGGCGGCAAGCGAGATGGTGTTGAGGAAAGACGAGACTTTGCTCTTTTCATCCAAGACCCGCGGAACCATCACTGGGGAAAATCTAAGACCACAGACAATAGTCCCAGTGTCATGCTGCAGATGTCAACGGTACGCGAGGCTCACCTATGTTGATAAGGCAGAGCAAGGAAAGCTCCCACGTCCGTGGTACTAGCCTTGACTCCAAAGGAGGCCAAAAACCCAGCGGTTAAGTACAATTGGTGAGTCAAAGGAAGAACCAATAAAAGCCGGGTTGTGCTAAATGGGAATCTGAAAAGGGCAACAATTGAAACAGAAGTAATTGAACTTTATATGAACTGCATAAAGTAAGAAGGGGAAACTAGCAGCAGAGGGAAACCAACACCATGTGGGTGCCAACTCAAGAGACTCTGGTTGAGCCCCATATTGAGAAACTACAGAAACCAGAAGGCCATAGGAAGACAGGCAATGGAAGCAAAGTGGTCATACGTTAGATTCGAGCATAAGCCCCATACAATTGAAAGACTTTGTTCCCAATGTTGGTTAAGAAAAGGGATGTAAATCTGGCAGTGAGAAGAAACCCAGGAACTGAGTCCCAGGGAATTACAGAGTCCACAGTCCCAAAAACAGTGGGTTTCGGAACTATTTGAGATATAGCGATTGTGAGAAGGATGAGCCCAGAAGATAGGGACCCAGAGGTGAATCGATATCACCCTAGAGAACTTTCATATGTTACAGGAACTGTGCTCCAAGCTCCCATCGTACCCAGTGCTAAAAACGTGGGGAAACGAGACCTAAGCCACTGCATCTTGACTTATCATTTGAGAACACTTCTTTTTTGCAACTTAATGTCCACATCCTTTGTATATGGAGTAAGGAATTGGCAATAGGTTTTTCTTAGTTTAGGCCTTTTTTATTTCATTGACATCACTAGGACTGGCTTATTTTCATTTGATGGTCGACCCCTGTGCCCATCTTAGATTTAGGTTTACATTAGGCATTTTTCCAAACTGTTTACAATTTTCATTGTTCAATAAACACCCTTAAATGTGTTGACTTGTGTCTGACTTGCTTTTGAGCACCATGGGTTTCTCATATATGGTGTCAGTAGTGGGATCTGGCTCTAGTGAAACAAATCAAGGAACCCTACAATTACAAGTTTGCAAAAAAGGACAAGTAAATTGCTTGATGTCTTCGGTTATTCAAAGTGTAAAAGGCAAATCCATAAAAAGATATATAAAATTAAAAGGGATGAAACATCCACAAACATCAATGATTACAATACAATAATTGCCACCTTGTGGAATGCAAATACAGACATACACTAGATTGCAGACAATTCCACTGCCGTTACAAGGAAAGTCTCACCAAAATTGAGAACATAGAGCTAAAAGACCTCTGGGATGACATAACATCTGACAAAACACTGTCACAAAAATTGTAAAGTTTTGGTATATAAAAATGCTCACCCATAGGGTATGCGGGCGCTACCAAGATGCAGATCGTTTAACAGGTACACACGTATATGGGAAATCTGAAAACATTGGCTAAACCTTGGTCCAGCTTCATCACAAAAGAGAGTATTAAAGAGAAAGAAACAATAATCAAAAATCATCCCAGATGCCAGGACATTTTCAAAAACAATTTAATTGACACATACTACCCAAACAAGTACTGCTTTGGAATACAAGTGCTTTTACAACATAGCCCAAACTACTCCTACCAAACAATGTCACACCAGATGCGACAAATGGCAAATATTCAGTCTCAACCTGTGAAGGTAGCCTAGTAAAACCTACCAAACAGAGCCTAATCATATACAGTTATCATTTAAATCGCCACAACATAGACACCTGTATTACATGGCCCTACTCCAACCTTTTGAACCTCAGAGAAAAAAGAATTATTAGGTGACCAGGACTCATTTGAAGCTGCATTCAAAGCAAATGAACAAAAACAAATGTCAATTTTAAACAATACATACAAATGATGGACAATGAACTCCAACAAGAGGAAGAGATTGAAGCTCTACTAGATAAAGACATTCCTGAAGGCAGTCAGCCTACTCTTACAGGAAGCCAAGAACCACTTGGAGAACCGCTCATTCTAAATGAACCATAAATAGCCATGACTCAGATAGAAAACACAATGCATCAATCTAAACAATCTGAAGATGAGTGTTCAAATCACAGCTAAATGATGAACAACTCACCATTTATCTATAAGTCACTGAAGAAATTGAACACGGTCTTAAACATGAAACTAAAACGTGTAGCTGTAAAAAGGATAAACCTCTGCTCTTGTATGGAAATGGGGAAGCTGGTTCTGGCAAAAACGTCTTAATTAAAATATTCAGCACATTTCTACAAGACTTAACAAACAACAACCTTTCAGCTGTTGTAACAGCCCCATAGGTCCTCCCAGTAGAACACCAAAACAAAATAGAATACTACAAATTATCAACAGAAGCTGCTACAGAAGTATGCAGAACTCTGAAACAAATAGAAATAGTACTGAAAGATGAAGTAAGTATGGTTTATAAACTCATATTGGCTTTAATTAATCTCTGAATGCATGAAGTCCAAAAACCAACTACGAAGGACTGTTTAGAGAAAAAACATGTAACTGTTTTCAGAGACATCCTACAGATAACACCAGTGAACAGGGCAACCTATTTTCAAAACATTAGGACGCAAACAATGCCACAACAAACAAGTCAGCATTGGAAATGTAAATTGCTGGCACATTTTCACTACAGAGAACTAACTCCAGACACGCGTCAGCCTGAAGATCCCACCTATTCTAACATTTTGAAAAAGCATTAGAACTGGTCTGCTTACTAAAGATGCAAAATCCATCTTAATAACAAGACTAATCCATGAGATATATGGGCAAAACATATCTACCCCTTATGTCATGCAACAATTAAATCAACAAAATATAACATACATGTCCTTAATGCCAATCCTTGCAAGCTGTGGTCAATTCGATGATACAATGTTGAAAAATGAAATGCAATACATAATGCATATCAGCTCCACAGACACACTAGAAGTGTATGGCATGATATTCCCTAAGTGCCAACAAGCAACAGCACAACTAAATAGCAAAACATGTATCTCCAACAAAGCTGGATTAGAAAAAGTATTAATTCTGTGCCTAAACTGCAGAGTATTCCAAAACGTAACTTTGATGTAGAACAAGGTTTAGTCAGTGGAGAAATTGGTACAGTTGTTGGTTTCCAAATAAATCCACATGACAACATTCAGTTTGTCAACATCCACGTTGACAAACTTACATATGCCCGTAAAATAGGCAGCACAATGGCACGTTTCCTTCTTTCAAAAGACATGTGTAGAGAACAATTCTATCTCTTGCATATGCTGTCACTGTCACAAATCGCAAGGTCTACCCCTAGATCATGCATTGACTGACATTGGCATCAGCGTCTTTAAAGAAGGTATGAGTTACATAGCACTTTCATGTCTCCGTATACGCAATGGTTTATTCCTAGTGAACTTTGATGCAAACAAGGTCAGGCCTCGCAAATTCTTAAAAATGCCACTGGTCCTGCTGGTCGAGTGCCATAGTATTTATACTCGACCTAACAGAAATGCACTTGCCTCAAAATTTGTGGTTAAAAAAAAATGTACAAGTGCTGTCTGTGAAATTGTACAACACGATGCTCCCACCTTTGGCGAGAGTTTTGGGAACGGGTCTTTTGACTAGAGCAATGTGACTGCAGATCTTCCTTTTACAAACGCACCGTGGCTCGAAGGCTAACTCTGCGCCACTCATTTGGTGCAAGCGTGATTTGGGCACAGCTGCTGACATTGCACCGTATTTCTAAACCACCCTTTCACCTAGTGATCAACAGCGATTTGATGCATCGTTGCTGGTTTCAATCAGAGTCGAAAGTGTTCCGCTAATGCCACCTATGCCTCTGGCACGCATGGCATATTTTGCAATAATCTCAGTAACACTATAGTGACAAGTGCTCCTGTCCAACTGGGAATGTTCCCTTCTGCGCTGTCCTGCCTCACACTAAACTGATATTCGGAGGATTTTTTTTTAGTGGTACAGCACCTCTACTTCAGAGTAGGGCTACGTTATTGTAGTAGTTTACTACTGCCTCTTTGCTGAGAGGCCGGTGTAATAGTAATGGGACAGAACTAAACCTCCTCAAAGGGACTGCTATACTTAATGAGACTGTGCTAACTCTTTTGATAAGCAATGTGCTGGTGCTTGTATCTGTTCATTGTATTGAACCGTCATTAAAAACAAAAATAGGCTGTGCCAACAGTTTTGGCTTCCCTATAGGCATTTTCCAGGCACTGACATAATATGCCCAGGTACTCACATAATTTACCAGCTGTTACCATCCTATGGCTTGATCGTACGATTATGGCAGTACCTGCAAAATGCCCATCAGTAACTACACAAAAAACAAACTGTTAGCTTTGCCAATGCTGGATTTGTACTGTTGCCGTGCGACCAATAAAGTAAAACACCACACCGAATCAGAAGAATTCAATTCATTGGTGTGTTCATGATCTGGGAGATTGTGGTAAGGTGATGGAGTGATGATGTCAGAAGAGCAGATCGTCAAACAGTTATGAAGTAAATCAGAGAGAATGCTTTGTATGTCGACATGTGACAACAGCCTACGTAAACTAACACGTTGGCAACAAACGATATTGCATCTGGTGGTCAGTCAAAATCTGGAAAACAAAATCTCGAATGACAAAAAGCACGAAACAAAAATCTCGAAAAAAAAAATATCGAATTTTTTATTTATTTATTTATATATGTTTTTGGGGTCAGGTAAGTAAAAAAAAGGGGTAAAATAAAAAAAATGAAAAAAGGGGGGTTGGGGGGGAACCCCCCATTTTGAAAAAAAACGCATTGAAAAAAAAATTCGATATTTTCTTTTTCGAGATTTTGAATTCGTGCTTTTTTTTTCGAGATTTTGTTTTCGAGATTTTGACTATAAACCATTGCATCTCTTAGAGAAAATAAAAAACTCTATATTAAAAACATTACATTGCCTACTATACACAGTTGAGAAATCTAACAGTTGAATAACAGATTCAGGATTGAATGTGCGAATTACCTGCAAATTATTGTACAAAAATGCATATGCAGCGTCAAATATGTGGAAGAGTACATAAACGTTGATTTTATATCTCGTATCATACTTTCCAACTGTTTCAATGCTGGGGACCTGACACAATTGGTTTCGCTGAAATCTCTACTCTAGCTTTCTCTAGCTGGATTTTTAGACACTCGGTGTCCCAGTTGTTAAGTTCCAGGTCCTTGTCTTTGAGTTCAAGATCCCTATTCTTGAACTCTACTTTCTTAAGCTCAGCTTCTATTTACAACTTGCAGTATTATAATTCAAGTTCCAAGGCATTGCCTGAAGAAACATTGCTTGAAGTCTGAACAGAGGCAGCAGGGATGGTGGCATTCCCAAGGGCAGAGTCCTCATTGGTTGCACCTCCCCCTTCACAAGCTTCACAATCAATCTGGTAGTCCACTAGGGCAGCTATCAGCTCAGCCCTAGATTTATCCACAAAGTCTAACTCCCTGGCTTCACAAGCACTCTGGAGAGCCTCTAGGCTCATCCTAGTCAATTTACCATTTGCAATAGATTCCATAGCTTGTAATGCAGTTATCTAGCACACAACTAAACCTCAATTTAACAAAGTGCATATATATTGTAAGTGGCACGGTTATACACTGATTCCTAAAACCAGAAGCATCCCATCACTGCCACCAGTGTAAAAACTGGAGGGGGTGTCTGTACTCCTGCTCTCTATATGGCAGAGGAGAGGCACAGTGGACCCCAGCCAAGATTCTCTATTATTGGTAACGTAGTCGAGCAATCAAGGCCTAGCTTCTCAGGAGGGGATGCAGGCTGGTTCTTAAGTACAGTGCAGTCCCCAAGCATCCACAAAGGAATGTCCACACACTGTATTTGCTAAAACACAGTCTTTATATAATTAAGGTTCAAGGTTATATACAATCACACTAACTCACCTTGTGTTCAGTTAATCTACAATGGCAAATATATTCAGTTCTAAGTGGTACCACAATTATTACCGGATTTCATTAAAGTGCAAATGTCACACGAATCAATTAATAAAGGTAACCAACAATAGACATAGGAGGAAAGCAGTTGGTTAAAACAATTGGCAGAATACTGGCCCCTACCACTAGACACAGTTCTGTGTGGAGATCCCCCCCCCCCCGCTGGGCAACCTGTAAAATAAAGATATAACACAAGCCCAGTCCATATACTGTTCAATGAGTCTTATTCCCTTCTAAAATGTTTCTACCTCCCCAATGTACCTGGAATAGCAAAGTTCCTCGAGGAGGTGTCGAGGAATACTTTCTTTTTTTTTTTAATATCGTATTTTATTGGGTTTTACAACACAAAACTGCTGGTCCAAGTCGGGCCAGAACATAACATTACAACAACATTAACGTTTGATGGTATACATGCTCATACAGATTGCATACATTGCATAACATTTCACATGTTGAGCTCTCTGCTGCATTTTCTGTATCCCGTATGTCCTGCTAACACGGCTGCAAGGTTTGAGGGTTCATATAGTGTCTTCCCAAAGTTGCCAGATCCTGTCTGCTTTTTCAGGGCATCCCCTGGCTCTATGTACTCTCCTTTCAATGGCTATGCAGATTTGTACATCTGTGATCCACTGGTTTACCTGTGGTGGTTGTGCTGCTCCCCAGAGCTGAGCTATATTTCTTTTGATTATCGCAGTCGTGGTCATAAAGCACATCTTTTCATACCTGGGCAGGTCTATTTCACTGTCTGCTCCTAGTAGCATCAGTTTAGGATCTCTGGGGATTGTTTGCCGCAGGACCTTCGCAAGTATATCGCAACACTTTTGCCAGTAGTGACTGATATGTGGGCATTCCCACAGTATGTGAAAGAAGGTTCCTCCTTCACGACAGCGTAAACAGTTGGGTTACGTTATTTTACCCCAGCGGTACAGGGCCACCCCCGGGTAGTAGATCCTGTGCAGTATTTTAAGCTGGACTAGCCTTAGCCTGGTCGAGATGGCAGTTTCACGGGGGTACATTAAGATTTGGACCCAGTCTTCTGGCATGATTTCCCCAACTTCCTCTTCCCACTTTGTCTTGAGCCATGTCAGTTCTGGTGTGGCAAAGGAGGTTATGACATTGTACATCACTGTGGTGACCTTTGCCTGGATATGATCCGTGATTATATTTCGTTCCAGGGGGTACTATCTGGCATGTCGGAGAGGGCAGGGAGATGCTATTGTAGTGCGTGTCGGAGCTGTGTGTAGTGGTATCGTTCCGACTCTGGGAGGTTAAAGGACAGAGCCAGATCTTCATAGGGTCTAATGTTGTCGTTCTCTACGATGTCTCCCACTTTTCCTATACCACATCTCACCCATATTGGCCATCCTGGCAGTTTGTTTATCTCGGGGAGGATCCCATTGTTCCATAGGGGCTGTAATGGTGTGACCTTGTCATCCCACCCCATAAAAGCGTGTGATTCCCTCCAGTTGCGAGGTGTCTGTGTAGCCATGTCGCCGGGACCTATTCTGGGTTTTGCAGCGTATATCCTCAGGTGGAGCGATGCTCACACGTGTGGCAGCGTGGATTCTGCATGCAGTGCGTCGTTTATTACCGACATTTGGCCAGCCCAGTAGTAGGATTGTAGCCTTGGTAGGCCGATGCCGCCTTCCCATATCGATCTTTGTAGTGTCCGGAGGGCTAGTCTCGGTCGTCCACCTCCCCATAGAAGTGTTCTAATTATGCAGTCTATTTTTTGTAACGTTGTCCCCGTTATGTGGAGTGGGGCGTTCTGGAGTATGTACAGGTATAGGGGGGTGTTAGCATTTTAAACAATGCTGCGCGACCTAACAGGGTCAGTGGCAGGGATTTCCAATGTTGCACATCTCCCCCAAACCAATCTGTAATGGGTTGTAAATTATTGGACGTTGTTAGGCAGATACCTATGCAGTTACCTTAGGGAACACTGCAAAAGATTTAGGACTACAGGTGTTAGCAGTAAACCCACTTGGTAGCAGTCTGTACCACCCAGATTTACCTGGTAGCTGTGGCTGAGCAGTCAGACTTCCCTCAAGAAGAGTTAGGCAGTATGCAGAGTATACACAATAGGCACTCAGGCACAATAATACAAGCAAACACTGACCAGAGCTTTGGTATCACAGTTACTATTATAATATATACAACCCTTATTCCTTATCAGATAAGTCTTAGTTAACACCACTTATTTTCATACAGAGGTGAGCGCTTAACTATAGATGGCACTCCAATAAGGTTATGAAAAAGGGAGGGAAAAAGACAGAGTGGTGTACCTTTCCATATTCTAAGATTTAGGAACACTATTAGCAAGGCAGAAGAGCAAACGTCACTTGTGAGCCAAAGTCCATAGGCTGGGCCCACTCTTAGAGAGAGCAGAGCACAAATGCGCCCAAGATCACACAGTTACACTAGGCTTTGGAAGTCTTGCAGAGAGTTCGAAAAAGAGTTTAGAGAGGCTCAGAAAAGTCTAGCCAGGGTGTCCCAGGCTAACCCAGGTTCGAAAGCCGGGGGCTAAATCTACCCCGTACAGTCGGTGGCAAGGGAAGCCAGGCGGGACACAGTACCTTAAGTGGGAAGGATCCTCCAGCGGTGGCAGTTGTTCCTGGCAGTGGGTGCAAGTCTCGTCGTCGTCCAGGGGAAGAGAAGAGCTCGACTTGGAGGAAAGATGAAGGTCGTTGCACTGCCAGGGAAGAAACCAGTCGCGGAGTTTTCTGGTTAAAGGTATTACCCTTTAATTTGCGGTCGTGGTAAAACGTGGTATCCCGGTTGCCGGGGCACAGGCAAGGCAGCCACGAGTCGGGAAGGCGAAAAGACGGTGAAACTGGTTATCCCCACCAGTCAAAGGAAGAAGACTCTCCGGCGGGGGATCTCCTCTGTCGTTGGGAAAAGTGGTGAGACGGTCCAGCAGGGCTCCACCGGTGGTGTTGATGTGGCAGGTCGGCTCAGCTTCTCCCTCGTCAGATTCTTAGGTCCTGTGGCGACTTCTGAAGTTCCAGTCCCCAAAGCCCTGCTTTTTTGCAGAAAACCCTCATTCACTCAGCCTAGCTGTCACTCAAACTTGCTAAGTGGTGAGCCGGCCTGGGCCAATCAGGACAGAGTGCGACTTGAGTTGTCTAGGCAACTCAGTCCAGGGTGCCTGAATCCCCCTCCACCCCTCCTAAGTACCCCAGACACAGTGGCACCACTTTGGAGGGCTTCTGTGGAGAAGCCCGCCAAAAAGTGGAACAAAGGGCTCGACTTGGGTTGGAGTCACAGAAGATAACACAAACGCCATTTTAGAACCGAGTTTTGGCAAAAAATACCAACCGGAGAATTAATATTAATTAAATAAACCGGCGGTATGTTTGAGGCTATCGTAATTAAATAAATAAAGATAGTAGCCTCGAATAATGGGAAAATCCCATAGAGAAATATTTGCGGTTGTATATAAAAAGTAGTATCCACTGCCACCAGCCAAAACTCGATCGGGGGGACGGAGACGTGCCCCCTCGACTAACAGACCCCGGGGCAATTGAATTGCCCCAGCCAGTACGTCCACAATATGATGGTTTGTACTGGTTCTGTGCAGAATTTAAGACTAGTAAAGTCAATGGTGACTTTACATGCCCTGGGAGACAGTAGTCAGTCCCAGGGTATGGAGTCTATACTGGGTGGTCCCTATGACACCCCTGTGTTACTACACTGAGGGTGCTGTGTAACACACATCACAAAAACACATGAAGCCCTATGGGGTAAAAGACCCCATAGCCCATTAAACACATCTAGAGTCAAAGAAACACACTCAAATCATGCCCAAGAGTGAGGGTAAAAGAGTCTCACTCTTGGCAGGAGAAAAAAATAAACCCCAAAAATCCAGCAAAGCTGCTGGGGGACTCACTAGGTTAGGAAATTCAGCCTAAACAGAGAATTCGTCCTTAAGGTTTCTTGTGATCTTGATACCCAGGTACTGAAAGTGGTCAGGGGCTGCCTCATATAAGCAGGGCTCTGGGGGTTCCATGCCCAGCTGGTTTCATGCGAATATCGTGGATTTGGACCAGTTCACCATCAGGCCACTGAAGGCCCCATATTTCTGGAGTAGTTGCGTCACTACCGCACATGCTGACCTAGGGTCGCGCATATATATCAACAGGTCGTCTGCATATAACGACACCCTATCTTCCCAGTCTAGTCCACCCGGGATCCCTCTCCATGTGGGTGCGTCCCTTAGGAGCTGGGCAAGTGGTTCCATGGCTAACACAAAGAGGAGGTCCGACAGGTGACAGCCTTGTCACGTCCCTTTTCCCACGGGGAAGGATCGAGATGTCTAGCCGTTCACTCTGACCTCAGCCATCGGTGCGTTGTATAGTAGTTGAACCCAGGATAAGAATTGCTCCCGGAACCCCATTTTGCACATATTCTCCCAGAGTGCCTCCCAGCGGACAGAATCAAATGCTTTTTCAAAGTCAATTGCGAGGACTCCCAGGGGAATGTTCAGGGTCTCGGCGTGTTCAATGGCGAAATGTATCCTCCGAATATTCATTCTTGTAGACCTTCCAGGCATAAAGCCACACTGGTCTGCGTGAATCAAAGATGTTATGACCCGTTGCAGGCGTGTAGCTAACAGTTTGGCCAATATCTTCGCCTCAGTGTTAATAAGGGAGATTGGTCTATATGAGCTTCACTTGTCTGGGGGCTTATTTGCCTTGGGTATTACAATTATTGTGGCTTTTCTGAGGTCCGCCGGTAGGCTGCCTGTGGTTCCGGCTTGCTGGTACATTTTGAGTAGATGGGGAGCCAGTTTGTTACCTCCTATCTTCTTCCATGCCTCAATGGGAAAGCCATTCGGCCCGGGTGTTTTCCCGGATTGGAGTTGCATCATGGCAGTTATGATTTCATCTTCGGTGATTTCTTTTTCTAAGGTAGCAATTTGACCAGCATTTAAGAAGTTGAGAGAGATCTCCTACAACACAGAGGTCTCAGGGGCAGATGCCGGTGCTCTATATAATTCCTTGTAGTTTCTTGCGAACTCTTCAGATATCTCTGCATCTGTCAGGCATGGTTCCGCTTGATGGCATGTGATCATTCTCACTTGGCTGTGTCCCTCGTCCCTTCGTTCGAACCAGGTAAGCATCTTCCCTGCTTTGTCACCCGTTTCGTAGATTCTGGCTTTCATTGCATTATGTGCTTGTTTTGCGTTGTCCAGTGCAAAGTTTTGCAGTTTTTTCTGCGCCAGGATTAGTGCCCTGTTCGTGTCAGCGCAGTCTTGGCTTAGATGCACTGCCTCTGCCCGCTCCACATTTGCTTCCGCCTCCTTCATTGATTCTAGATATTTTTTCTTTTGTGCTGCAGTCCAGGAGATAATTTCCCCTCATATCACCGGTTTATAGGCTTCCCATAGTGTGATAGGACAGTCTATCGACACTTCGTTTAGTTCAAAGTATGTCGTGCTAGCATCTTGTAGGCGTTCTACTAATTCTGGAGAGCCTAGGTGATAACTGTTCAATCTCCACGCTAGTGGAGGAGTCGGTTTATATGTTGTTATTGATATGAGTAGAGGGGAGTGGTCCGAGATGCCTCTTGGGTGGTATTCTGCTTGTGTTGCTGTGTGTATTATTGCTGCGGGTACAAAGAAGTAGTCTAGGCGTGATAACGATGCGTGTACCCCTGAATGATAGGAGTATTGTCGCTCCCCGGGATGCAGGTCTAGCCACACATCTATGACGCCAAGTGCCTCCACAAAACAGGCTAGGTTGGTTCGGCGGGTGGGGTCTCTGCTGCGTAAATGTGTGCGATCCTCTATGTTGCTTATGACATCGTTAAAGTCACCCCCAAGGATCAGGATATCAGAGGCATCATTGGACATCAGAGGTGTTATTTCCTCGAGTAGGGTGGACTGCAGTGCAGGCGGGGCATAGATCGCCAATAGGGATAGTGATTTATTCCAAAGTGTGCCTGTGGCATATGTGAATCTGCCCCCGGTATCCTGCGTTATTTTTGTGAGGGTGAGTGGTAATCTTTTATGTACAAGTATCAGTACTCCTCTGGCTCCCATTGTGAAGCCTGCCTGTGCTGCTGTGTGGTAGTTGGAGCGGTTGAACAGTGCATTGGATGTGCCTGCCAAGTGAGTTTCAGTTAGGAAGACTATGTCTGGGCCATGCCTGTTCAACAGCTGTCGCACCAGTCGCCTTTTCAGGCTGTTGCCCAAACCATTCACGTTCCAGGTAAGAAGCTTTAGGGTTTGGATTTTGTCGACCTGCAGCGGTACTTCAGTGCTCGTGATACTGGGTGCCATCATGCCTTCCTGGGATAGTGGTGCCGCCTATATTCATATTGTGGCAAAGAATCATCAGCCAGTGTTTTTTATTCTCTAATGTCCGTATACTTCGATATTCCGTTTAGCTTTCCCATCTTCTAAATTTACATCCAAGTCCTCCCTCCCCACACTTCATCCCCAACTGAAGTATCTGACGCCCTTTCATAACTTAATAAATTAGTCCAAACTAAACTGATCAATTATTCTGTGGTTACTTCCTTATTAGGGGGGTGGCTCCGGTGTGACCGCCAGCCGTTGCATACTTATTGCTTCTTGTTTACTGTTTGGAGCATGAGCTTCTTTTAGTTTCAGTGTATAGTGGTTCTGTGGCTCTGGCTGTCAACCGATGGTTGTTGCGCGTTTCATTATGGCAGTATTTCTTCCTGCTGTTGCTGAGGTCTGTTCTCTGGTGGTCTCTCAGGATGTAGCCCTTTCCTTTCGCCTCCTGTTTTCTTTTTAACGCTCTAGTCGCCTGCTATGTGTCTCTCTGCCCAGTTCCACGCTTCTTTCGGATCTGTGAAATGCACTGTGGTTTCATTGTGGAATATTTTAAGCTGGGCGGGAAAGATTAGACCATATTTTGTTCCTAGTATCTGCAGCCATTTTTTCAGTGGGTCAAATGATTGGCGCGCTTTTTGCACTTCCCTGGTAAAGTCCGGGAAGAAAGCGATTTTTGATCCATTGTAAGTGATGGACCCCTTCGATCTCGCCATCTGTAGCACAGCATCCCTGTCTCTACAATTCAGGAATCTTGCAATGACAGCTCGTGGTGGTACCCCCGGCATGATTTTACCAGTTGTGATACGATGTGCGCGTTCAATGGAGAAGAATTTGGAGAAGGATTTTGCATCGTATATTTATCTGTGAGCCATTCCTCGAGGAACAGTTCCATGCTTGCCCCTTTGACCTTTTCGGGGAGGCCAAGTATGTGAACATTGTTGCGCCTGGATCTCCCTTCATTGTCGTCGATTCTTGCTTCCACGGTTTTTATTCGGTCTAACATTCCAGACATACACCTATTGACCCCCCGAAAGCTGTCCTCTGTTTCCGAGATCCGGGCCTCGGCTTCTCCAGTGCGTGAGGTTAATTTTTGCAAGTCATGCCTCAGCAAGGACACGTCAGCCCCAATACTGTCCATTTTCTTCTCCATCGATGTTCTGGAGCTGGCGATAGCACTCATCACATCCCTGAGGAGATGTCATCCTCCATGTTGTCAGATTCCATTGATGTTGACCGTTCTGGTGAGCGGGACATGGGTGTCGTTGCGTATTGTTCTATCCTGCTCTGTGTGGATGTCTTCCTTGGTCTGTCCTTTCCCATGTTGGATCAGTGTCGTAATGGAGCTGAGGCGTCCCGTGCTCCAAGGGAGGGTTTGACAGGAACACCACGTAGGTGCGATGCGAGGACATTTAGATTTTGGAATTGTGGATTTTGAGGTACCTCTGAGTCGTGGCGTTTAAGGTGGGGTAATGCTGTGCTTCTCCCAGAGTGGGACCTTACTTTAGTATTGCCTCTGTTGTGGCCTTTATACATGGGGTGCCTCTTGTGTCCAGCGATTCGAGTAGGGGTCTTCAATCCCCTCACCCCTTTACAGTAGTTTAGTCACAATCTGTGACTTGGGCTGATATGTTCAGCGTGGCAGTTGGGGGAGGTGAGGGGGAGGGGGTGTCCGTCTTTCCCCCCTCCTTTCTAATCGTGTCGCGTTCACCCCGTTCTTCCCACTCCTTGACGGTCTTTCACCACCGCCTTGGATGTGCGTCCTCACTGTCGCAGCCAGTGGGGCGTCGGCGAGCGGGGGACTGATGGCTGGATCCCCGCACATCCCCAGCAGCAGTCTCACTCCTCTGGAGTCGCTTCTCCCCTCGTTTCTTCTCCTGCGGGGGTGCGCTGATCCACAACCCCGACCCGAGCCTCAGGATCCTCGGTCGGGGACCGGCGCCTGTTTCCCGCACCGTCCATCTCCGCAACGCCAGACCGCCAGGTGGCGGACCTCTCTCCCGATCCACGATGGTCTCCCTCGCAGGGGCAGAGCAGAGCGCCGCGGGAGGACAGCGCCACACCTTCCCCCGCAATGTGGGTTCCGCTTCGGAACTGTCCGCTCTCAGGGATACTGGCTTGCGCAGCAACCCCTCCGCCTCAGCGCCGATACGTCCCAAAATTTCAGCAGGCTTTAGCAGGGGTCATACGCTTCAACCCGAGGCTGATGCACGCTCATTTCTTCGTGTTTGTCACCAGGATATTGTAGGATTTTGCTGGCGGCCCGGGAGCTCGCAGAGATCACGTCTGCATGCCGAGCCCGCTGGCCACGCCCCCGAGGAATACTTTCTTGAGTGACTCCCTTTAAAGCAGGAGCCACGGATCGCCGATGGGCCTCGAAGAAAGTGAAGTCAGTGTTGAGAATCCTCGATGGAAGTTCGGTGGCATTAAGGCAGCAGCTTCTGTCCTGGTGGTGCTCGCCAACGAGTCTGACACGTCCTAAAAGGAAAAGGCATGCAGGGTACCTCAATGTCAATAGTTCAGTACCACAAACAGTTTGTGAAGAACTTTGGCCCAGTAAGGGCGTTGAGTCGTCCGGCGTCTTTACAGTCTTTGGGTGGCGGGAAACCCATCGCCGGATGTTCCTCGGCGCGTCGACCTCGCCTTCTCCGGCGGGATAAAGCGGTCGGCGGTGCGGACGAGCACGTCCGAGAATCAAAGGTCTTAATCAATGGATCTTTGCGGCTCCAGTCGTTGACGGCACAGCATCAAGCGGTCCCTGCTTCTGGGCAACACGGCTTTGACGGGCATCCAGCGGTTATAGCAAACCTGCGAACCCTGGTCAACGATGGTGGATGGAATGTCCGGTGCTTATCTTTGTTCTCCTTGGCAGTCCCCATCTCCGGTCGGCAGCCTGTCGAGGGTCTGGCTTCCAGGGAGCTTCGGCAAAGGTTAACGGTGCTCGATGGTCCCTCGGAGCTCAGGAAAGGGGCGCCTAACCAGGTCCTCTCTTGGATGAGTCTTGGCATCACAGCGGCTTTCAGATTGCAGTGAAGGTAAAAGCAGTCAACCTTCTTCTTCAGGCTCGGCTTTGAGATCAAGCGTCAGTTTTGACTTCAGCTTCTGAGCGAATTATAGCAGTGAGAGGCCCCCGGTTATACTGTTGATCTCCTATTCATTCTGCTGGGGCACACTCAGGCAACCAACCACTCAGAAGGGCATTCAGTAGTCAGTCAACCAATCGGGCATACATTGCATTCAGGCCATTCTCCTCCCTCTCAGACACTCACAACAAGGAATGTGTATTGGGAAAAGTACCCAGCCATTCAAACTACACACTGCATTCATACCAGTTTCGGGCAGTGCTGTCTCAGTCATTGTGTTTCATACTAGAAACCAGACATCCACAACAAGAAGTGCATATTGGTCGCACACTCCATTCACCCAGGTCCCACCACAGGGTGTACCCACAACATACAGTCCCCGGCAAGGCTCCAGCCAGCCTGGCCTGGACTTCTCTACAATACCATATATGGAACTTCCACCCAACAGTCAGTCAGTGGGAAGGGACAGAGTCAGGGCTTCCCAGGTCTGTGGTAAAACAGGGTAACAGGCAATAGAAAGTAAGAGGCCACAAGGGCCATCTTGTTTCCTATCAGGAATCAACTGATTCCAATGGCAGGGCATGGGTCTCCCAAAATGGAGGATACTCAGAGCACCTGTCAATTTCAGCATGGAGCTGCCACCAGCCCATAACCAACTCTGTGGGCCACACACAGGTACCCAAAAGCATACACTAGGGGTACAGGGTTGTACCCCCACCCATGGGTGCCATAAGGGTATATCCCATGGGTCTGTACACCAAACCAAAAACAGGAAGAGCTTCACTGCCAGGAGTCCCACATGGACTCCTGGGCAGAAAACAATACAATACACAAACGAAAAAGGACTACAGGACAAGGACAGGGAGGCCCTGTCCCTCCAATGCATTTCCAGCAGCACACAAATGCCGTACCCAATGATTGTAATGCTCCTGTGCCTAATGAATGCAATGCTTCTGCACCAGTTCTCAGTACTACCTCCGATCCCACTGCTAGTACATTTGGCATGCCAAATGCCATACCCAATGATTGTAATGCTCCTGTGCCTAATGAATGCAATGCTTCCGCACCATTTCTCAGCACTGCCACAGAGCACAGTGCTAATACAATTGCCATGCCAAATGCCATACCCAATGATTGTAATACGCCTGTGCCTAATGATTGCAATGCTTCTGCACCAGTTCTCAGTATTGACTCCGAGCCCACTGCTAATACAATTGCCATGCCACATGCTGTGCCTAATGATTGTATTGCTCCTGTGCCTAATGATTGCAATGCTTCTGCACCAGTTCGCAGTACTGCCTCCGAGCCCACTGCTAATACATTTGCCATGCCAAATGCCGTACCTAATGATTGTATTGCTCCTGTGCCTAATTACTTCAATGCTCCTGCACCAGTTCGCAGTACTGCCTCCGAGCCCACTGCTAATACATTTGTCATGCTAAATGCTGTTCCTAATGATTGCAATGCTCCTACACCAGTTCTCAGTACTGCCCACTGCTAACACAATTGCCATGGCAAATGTTAGCTCTACCCTATTGTCCAATCTAAATGTCGCCCGTAGGCCTGACACCAACACTGTAACCTTAACTAACGCAAGAAATCTTTCTCCACGTAAAATTAACAACCCGAGCCTCGCCTACCCTAATAACATCTCCTTACCTGGACAGAACTCTCCTTCTACCTCTACTCACGACCTCAATCTATTCCCTTATCAATGCTCGCTCCCTTCCTGCACACGCCTTAGACATCCACGACCTCCTCATTAAAAACAATCTAGATGCCCTGGTCACAATGGAACCTGGCTCTATGCTAGCGCTCACCCTCCCCATAGGCTACACTATGTTATGTATTTTATTTTTATTTTTTACATTTGTATAGCGCACAAACAGCCCTTGGGCATTGCAGTGCTGTTACTTGTTATTAACTTAGTTACAGAAAGGATCATTTTGCATTTGGGTCAGAAATACATTACACACAGTAGAATAGTATAACACTGCATTGTTCATATCTGGCGGGTGTAGGTCTTGATTTTGCTGTGGTGTGGGCAGTGATTAAGAGAAGAGCAGTGTTTTTATCGTTTTGTGGAATGCCAGATGGGAGATTTCTCCACGAAGTGGAGGTGGTAAGGTGTTCCATTGCATAGCTGCTTGGTAGGGGAAGCTGGCGTCACCTGCTCGGGCTCTCTTGGTTGTGGGTACTCTGAGCATGTTTGCATATGGTGTACTTGTAGGTCTGGTCGAGGATATGGGGTGGACTCTCTCTGAGAGGTAGGTATGGGCAGTTTGGTGGATGCACTTGTGTGTCAGAGCAAGGGCTTTAAAGATGACTCTTTCTTTGACTGGAAGCCAGTGAGCTTGTTTACTGCCACCCATGCTTGGATGGTGTTGTATATGTCGTTCAGGGTCTCAGAGTCGGTGTCATAGTCTCCTGTTAGGGGGAGGAGGATTTGGGTATGGTCGGCGTAGTTAGTATTCAAGATACCCAGTGTGTCAAGTGACAGATCAAACGCTATAGGAGGTGGCGTGGCCTTTATTGATCAATTAAGTAAGCATGGTTTTCAAACTTATGTTGCCTTTAATTCACCTGAGAATGCAAGAAATCCTAAAACTGACTACGAAGAATTGTTTGGTAAAAAAAACATGTTACTGTTTTCGGAGGCTTCCTACCGATAACACCAGTAAAAAGGTCAACCTATTTTCAAAACATTAGGACACAAACAATGCCACAACACACTTGGAAGCATAGGAAATGTAAATCTCTGGTGCATTTTCGCTACAGAGAACTAACTTAAAACATGCGGCAGTCTGCAGATATCACCGATGCTAACATTTTAAAACGCATTGCAACTGGTCTGCTTACTAAAGTTGAAAAATCCATCTTAAAAACTAGACTAATCCATGAGCTATACGGGCAACACACATCTACCCCTTATTACATGGAACAATTAAATCAACAAATTATGAAATACATGTCCTTAATGCCAACCTTTGCCAGCTGTAGTCAATTCAATGATACAATGTCAAAAAAAAGAAATTAAACTAAACCCATACTACATATCAACCCCACAGACAAACTAGAAGTGCATGACATGATACTCACGGCTATCTGCCCCTGTTTATATTAATGTGGGTGGGAATTGTAGAGGTGCTCTCGGCTATCTGCCCTGTTTGTATTAATGTGGGTGGGTATTGTAGGGGTGCTCTCACCTATCTGCCCCTGTTCATATTAATGTGGGTAAGTAATGTAGGGGTGCTCACGGCTATCTGCCCCTGTTTATATTAATGTGGGTGGTTAATGTAGGGGTGCTCTCGGCTATCTGCCCCTGTTTATATAAATGTGGGTGGGTATTGTAGGGGTGCTCTCGGCTATCTGCCCTGTTTATATAAATGTGGGTGGGTATTGTAGGGGTGTTCTCGGTTATCTGCACTTGTTTATATTAATGTGGGTGGGTATTGTAGGGGTGCTCTCGGCTATCTGCCCTGATTATATTAATGTGGGTGGGTATTGTAGGGGTGTTCTCGGTTATCTGCCCTTGTTTATATTAATGTGGGTGGGTATTGTAGGGGTGCTCTCGGCTATATGCCCCTGTTTATAGTAATGTGGGTGGGTAATGCAGGGGTGTCCTCGGCTATCTACCCCTGTTTATAGTAATGTGGGTGGGTATTGTAGGGGTGTTCTCGGCTATCTGCCCTGTTTATATTAATGTGGGTGGGTATTGTAGGGGTGCTCTCGGCTATCTGCCCCTGTTTATAGTAATGTGGGTGGGTAATGCAGGGGTGTCCTCGGCTATCTACCCCTGTTTATAGTAATGTGGGTGGGTATTGTAGGGGTGCTCTCGGCTATCTGCCCCTGTTTATATTAATGTGGGTGGGTATTGTAGGGGTGCTCTCGGCTATCTGCCCCTGTTTATATTAATGTGGGTGGGTATTGTAGGGGTGCTCTCGGCTATCTGCCCCTGTTTATAGTAATGTGGGTGGGTATTGTAGGGGTGCTCTCGGCTATCTGCCCCTGTTTATATTAATGTGGGTGGGTATTGTAGGGGTGCTCTCGGCTATCTGCCCCTGTTTATATTAATGTGGGTGGGTATTGTAGGGGTGCTCTCGGCTATCTGCCCCTGTTTATATTAATGTGGGTGGGTATTGTAGGGGTGCTCTCGGCTATCTGCCCCTGTTTATAGTAATGTGGGTGGGTAATGCAGGGGTGTCCTCGGCTATCTACCCCTGTTTATAGTAATGTGGGTGGGTATTGTAGGGGTGCTCTCGGCTATCTGCCCGTTTATATTAATGTGGGTGGGTATTGTAGGGGTGCTCTCGGCTATCTGCCCCTGTTTATAGTAATGTGGGTGGGTATTGTAGGGGTGCTCTGGGCTATCTGCCCCTGTTTATATTAATGTGGGTGGGTATTGTAGGGGTGCTCTCGGCTATCTGCCCCTGTTTATAGTAATGTGGGTGGGTAATGCAGGGGTGTCCTCGGCTATCTACCCCTGTTTATAGTAATGTGGGTGGGTATTGTAGGGGTGCTCTCGGCTATCTGCCCGTTTATAGTAATGTGGGTGGGTATTGTAGGGGAGCTCTCAGCTATCTGCCCCTGTTTATAGTAATGTGGGTGGGTATTGTAGGGGTGCTCTCGGCTATCTGCCCCTGTTTATATTAATGTGGGTGGGTATTGTAGGGGTGCTCTCGGCTATCTGCCCCTGTTTATAGTAATGTGGGTGGGTATTGTAGGGGAGCTCTCAGCTATCTGCCCCTGTTTATAGTAATGTGGGTGGGTATTGTAGGGGTGCTCTCGGCTATCTGCCCCTGTTTATACTGTGGGTGGGTATTGTAGGGGTGCTCTCGGCTATCTGCCCCTGTTTATATTAATGTGGGTGGGTATTGTAGGGGTGCTCTGGGCTATCTGCCCCTGTTTATAGTAATGTGGGTGGGTATTGTAGGGGTGCTCTCGGCTATCTGCCCCTGTTTATACTGTGGGTGGGTATTGTAGGGGTGCTCTCGGCTATCTGCCCCTGTTTATATTAATGTGGGTGGGTATTGTAGGGGTGCTCTGGGCTATCTACCCCTGTTTATAGTGATGCCACCGGACTTTTCAGCAAAGTGCTCCTAACGTCTAACAGCAGCAGCTGCTGGAGTGCACACACTGGCCGTCAGGGGGTGGGTTTATAAGCTCCCCCTGGTGTAGGATCATTTGCCCCGTCCCACATTGTAAAGGAGCCAAGATGCAGTCAGGAATAGACACTCCTCACCTTTCTCACGTCACCACGAGGTGCAAAGGCGGGCGAGACCCCAACAGCCAAGAAGAGCTCGCGAGGCAGACAAAATGGCGCCCTGTGCTCGGCCTGATGACCTGAGGGGGAGAAGGATTCATAATACGCCTGTGCAAAGAAAGAGTGTCTCGTCAGTGAGCGTGGCTGTAGACTGTGATCTATCAATACGCATGCGCAAACATATAGTATCTCTACAGTGAGATTGGCTAATAGTTGAAGGCATTCTGCGCATGTGCAGAGGATTGATTTCTCTTCAGTGAGCCTGGCTTGCAATCTGTAGGGGTATAATGCGCATGTCCGAGGAAGCAGTATCTCAGTGTATGAAGGCACACTGCGCATGTGCAGAGACCCGGTAGGTCTGGCTGGAGGTACACACTGCGCGTGCAGAAGAAACCGTGTCTACAATGAGCCTGGCTAGTAGGCTGTAGAGGCACACTGCCCATGTGCAGTAGGGCCACTGTCTACAATGAGACTGGCTAGTAGTCTGTAGAGGCTGTAGAGGCACACTGCCCGTGTGCAGAAGGGCCACTGTCTACAATGAGCCTGGCTAGTAGTCTGTAGAGGCTCTAGAGGCACATTGCGCGTGTGCAGAGGAGCCACTGTCTACAATGAGCCTGTCTAGTAGTCTGTAGAGGCACACTGCCTGTGTGCAGAAGAGCCACTGTCTACAATGAGCCTGGCTAGTAGTCTGTAGGCACAATGCCCATGTGCAGAAGAGCCACTGTCTACAATGAGCCTGTCTGGTAGTCTGTAGAGGCTGTAGAGGCACACTGCCCGTGTGCAGAAGAGCCACTGTCTACAATGAGCCTGGCTAGTAGTCTGTAGAGGCTGTAGAGGCACACTGCATGTGTGCAGAAGAGCCACTGTCCACAATGAGCCTGTCTGGTAGTCTGTAGAGGCTGCAGAGGCACACTGCCCGTGTGCAGAAGAGCCACTGTCTACAATGAGCCTGTCTGGTAGTCTGTAGAGGCTGTAGAGGCACACTGCCCGTGTGCAGAAGAGCCACTGTCTACAATGAGCCTGGCTAGTAGTCTGTAGAGGCTGTAGAGGCACACTGCATGTGTGCAGAAGAGCCACTGTCCACAATGAGCCTGTCTGGTAGTCTGTAGAGGCTGCAGAGGCACACTGCGCGTGTGCATAAGAGCCTCTGTCCACAATGAGCCTGTCTGGTAGTCTGTAGCGGCTGTAGAGGCACACTGCGCGTGTGCATAAGAGCCTCTGTCCACAATGAGCCTGTCTAGTAGTCTGTAGAGGCACACTGCCCTTGTGCAGAAGAGCCACTGTCTACAGTGAGCCTGGCTAGTAGGCTGTAGAGGCACACTGCCCGTGTGCAGAAGAGCCACTGTCTACAGTGAGCCTGGCTAGTAGGCTGTAGAGGCACACTGCACGTGTGCAGAAGAGCCACTGTCTACAGTGAGCTTGTCTGGTAGTCTGTAGAGGCTGTAGAGGCACACTGCCCGTGTGCAGAAGAGCCACTGTCTACAATGAGCCTGGCTAGTAGGCTGTAGAGGCACACTGCCCGTGTGCAGAAGAGCCACTGTCTACAGTGAGCCTGGCTAGTAGTCTGTAGAGGCACACTGCGTGTGTGCAGAAGAGCCACTGTCCACAATGAGCCTGTCTGGTAGTCTGTAGAGGCACACTGCGCGTGTGCAGAAGAGCCACTGTCTACAATGAGCTTGTCTGGTAGTCTGTAGAGGCTGTAGAGGCACACTGCGCGTGTGCAGAAGAGCCACTGGCTACAATGAGCCTGGCTAGTAGTCTGTAGAGGCACAATGCCCGTGTGCAGAAGAGCCACTGTCTACAATGAGCCTGGCTAGTAGTCTGTAGAGGCACAATGCCCGTGTGCAGAAGAGCCACTGTCTACAATGAGCCTGGCTAGTAGTCTGTAGAGGCTGTAGAGGCACACTGCCCGTGTGCAGAAGAGCCACTGTCCACAATGAGCCAGGCTAGTAGTCTGTAGAGGCACAATGCCCGTGTGCAGAAGAGCCACTGTCTACAATGAGCCTGGATAGTAGTCTGTAGAGGCACAATGCCCGTGTGCAGAAGAGCCACTGTCTACAATGAGCCTGGCTAGTAGTCTGTAGAGGCTGTAGAGGCACACTGCCCGTGTGCAGAAGAGCCACTGTCCACAATGAGCCTGTCTGGTAGTCTGTAGAGGCTGTAGAGGCATACTGCCCGTGTGCAGAAGAGCCACTGTCTACAATGAGCCTGGCTAGTAGTCTGTAGAGGCACACTGCGTGTGTGCAGAAGAGCCACTGTCCACAATGAGCCTGTCTGGTAGTCTGTAGAGGCTGTAGAGGCACACTGCCCGTGTGCAAAAGAGCCACTGTCTACAATGAGCCTGGCTAGTAGTCTGTAGAGGCTGTAGAGGCACACTGCCCGTGTGCAGAAGAGCCACTGTCTACAATGAGCCTGGCTAGTAGAGGCTGTAGAGGCACACTGCGTGTGTGCAGAAGAGCCACTGTCCACAATGAGCCTGTCTGGTAGTCTGTAGAGGCACACTGCCCGTGTGCAGAAGAGCCACTGTCTACAATGAGCCTGTCTAGTAATCTGTAGAGGCACACTGCCCGTGTGCAGAAGAGCCACTGTCTACAATGAGCCTGGCTAGTAGTCTGTAGAGGCACACTGCCCGTGTGCAGAAGAGCCACTGTCTACAATGAGCCTGGGTAGTAGTCTGTAGAGGCTGTAGAGGCACACTGCGTGGGTGCAGAAGAGCCACTGTCTACAATGAGCCTGTCTAGTAGTCTGTAGAGGCACACTGCCCGTGTGCAGAAGAGCCACTGTCTAAAATGAGCCTGTCTAGTAGTCTGTAGAGGCACACTGCCCGTGTGCATAAGAGCCACTGTCTACAATGAGCCTGGCTGGTAGTCTGTAGAGGCTGTATAGGCACACTGCCCGTGTGCAGAAGAGCCACTGTCTACAATGAGCCTGTCTGGTAGTCTGTAGAGGCTGTAGAGGCACACTGCCCGTGTGCAGAAGAGCCACTGTCTACAATGAGCCTGTCTGGTAGTCTGTAGAGGCTGTAGAGGCACACTGCCCGTGTGCAGAAGAGCCACTGTCTACAATGAGCCTGGCTAGTAGTCTGTAGAGGCTGTAGAGGCACACTGCCCGTGTGCAGAAGAGCCACTGTCCACAATGAGCCTGTCTGGTAGTCTGTAGAGGCTGTAGAGGCACACTGCCCGTGTGCAGAAGAGCCACTGTCTACAATGAGCCTGTCTAGTAGTCTGTAGAGGCACACTGCCCGTGTGCAGAAGAGCCACTGTCTACAATGAGCCTGGCTAGTAGTCTCTAGAGGCACACTGCCCGTGTGCAGAAGAGCCACTGTCTACAATGAGCCTGGGTAGTAGTCTGTAGAGGCTGTAGAGGCACACTGCGTGTGTGCAGAAGAGCCACTGTCTACAATGAGCCTGTCTAGTAGTCTGTAGAGGCACACTGCCCGTGTGCAGAAGAGCCACTGTCTACAATGAGCCTGTCTAGTAGTCTGTAGAGGCACACTGCCCGTGTGCAGAAGAGCCACTGTCTACAATGAGCCTGTCTAGTAGTCTGTAGAGGCACACTGCCCGTGTGCAGAAGAGCCACTGTAGAGGCACACTGCGTGTGTGCAGAAGAGCCACTGTCTACAATGAGCCTGTCTAGTAGTCTGTAGAGGCACACTGCCCGTGTGCATAAGAGCCACTGTCTACAATGAGCCTGTCTGGTAGTCTGTAGAGGCTGTAGAGGCACACTGCGCGTGTGCAGAAGAGTCACTGTCTACAATGAGCCTGTCTGGTAGTCTGTAGAGGCTGTACAGGCACACTCCCTGTGTGCAGAAGAGCCACTGTCTACAATGAGCCTGGCTAGTAGTCTGTAGAGGATGTAGAGGCACACTGCCCGTGTGCAGAAGAGCCACTGTCTACAATGAGCCTGGCTAGTAGTCTGTAGAGGCACACTGCTGTGTGCATAAGATCCACTGTCTACAATGAGCCTGTCTAGTAGTCTCTAGAGGCTCTAGTGGCACATTGCACGTGTGCAGAGGAGCCACTGTCTACAATGAGCCTGTCTAATAGTCTAGAGGCACACTGCCTGTGTGCAGAAGAGCCACTGTCTACAATGAGCCTGGCTAGTAGTCTGTAGAGGCTCTAGAGGCACATTGCACGTGTGCAGAGGAGCCACTGTCTACAATGAGCCTGGCTAGTAGTCTGTAGGCACAATGCCCATGTGCAGAAGAGCCACTGTCTACAATGAGCCTGGCTAGTAGCCTGTAGAGGCTGTATAGGCACACTGCCCGTTTGCAGAAGAGCCACTGTCTACAATGAGCCTGTCTGGTAGTCTGTAGAGGCACACTGCGCGTGTGCAGAAGAGCCACTGTCTACAATGAGCGTGTCTGGTAGTCTGTAGAGGCTGTAGAGGCACACTGCCCGTGTGCAGAAGAGCCACTGTCTACAATGAGCCTGGCTAGTAAACTGTAGAGGATGTAGAGGCACACTGCCCGTGTGCAGAAGGGCCACTGTCTACAATGAGCCTGGCTAGTAGTCTGTAGAGGCACACTGCCCGTGTGCAGAAGAGCCATTGTCTACAATGAGCCTGGCTAGTAGTCTGTAGAGGCTGTATAAGCACACTGCGCATGTGCAGAAGAGCCTCTACAATGAGCCTAGCTAGTAGTCTGTAGAGGCACACTGCCCGTGTGCAGAAGAGCCACTGTCTACAGTGAGCCTGGCTAGTAGGCTGTAGAGGCACACTGCGCGTGTGCAGAAGAGCCTCTGTCTACAATGAGCCTGGCTAGTAGTCTGTAGAGGCACACTGCCCGTGTGCAGAAGAGCCACTGTCTACAATGAGCCTGGCTAGTAGTCTGTAGAGGCTGTATAGGCACACTGCCCGTGTTCAGAAGAGCCACTGTCTACAATGAGCCTGGCTAGTAGTCTGTAGAGGCTCTAGAGGCACATTGCGCGTGTGCAGAGGAGCCACTGTCTACAATGAGCCTGTCTAGTAGTCTGTAGAGGCACACTGCCTGTGTGCAGAAGAGCCACTGTCTACAATGAGCCTGGCTAGTAGTCTGTAGGCACAATGCCCATGTGCAGAAGAGCCACTGTCTACAATGAGCCTGGCTAGTAGCCTGTAGAGGCTGTATAGGCACACTGCCCGTGTGCAGAAGAGCCACTGTCTACAATGAGCCTGTCTGGTAGTCTGTAGAGGCACACTGCGCGTGTGCAGAAGAGCCACTGTCTACAATGAGCGTGTCTGGTAGTCTGTAGAGGCTGTAGAGGCACACTGCCCGTGTGCAGAAGAGCCACTGTCTACAATGAGCCTGGCTAGTAAACTGTAGAGGATGTAGAGGCACACTGCCCATGTGCAGAAGGGCCACTGTCTACAATGAGCCTGGCTAGTAGTCTGTAGAGGCACACTGCCCGTGTGCAGAAGAGCCATTGTCTACAATGAGCCTGGCTAGTAGTCTGTAGAGGCTGTATAAGCACACTGCGCATGTGCAGAAGAGCCTCTACAATGAGCCTAGCTAGTAGTCTGTAGAGGCACACTGCCCGTGTGCAGAAGAGCCACTGTCTACAGTGAGCCTGGCTAGTAGGCTGTAGAGGCACACTGCGCGTGTGCAGAAGAGCCTCTGTCTACAATGAGCCTGGCTAGTAGTCTGTAGAGGCACACTGCCCGTGTGCAGAAGAGCCACTGTCTACAATGAGCCTGGCTAGTAGTCTGTAGAGGCTGTATAGGCACACTGCCCGTGTTCAGAAGAGCCACTGTCTACAATGAGCCTGTCTGGTAGTCTGTAGAGGCTGTAGAGGCACACTGCGCGTGTGCAGAAGAGCCACTGTCTACAATGAGCCTGGCTAGTAGTCTGTAGAGGATGTAGAGGCACACTGCCCGTGTGCAGAAGGGCCACTGTCTACAATGAGCCTGGCTAGTAGTCTGTAGAGGCACACTGCCCGTGTGCAGAAGAGCCACTGTCTACAATGAGCCTGGCTAGTAGTCTGTAGAGGCTGTATAGGCACACTGCGCGTGTGCAGAAGAGCCTCTACAATGAGCCTGGCTAGTAGTCTGTAGAGGCACACTGCCCGTGTGCAGAAGAGCCACTGTCTACAATGAGCCTGGCTTGTAGTCTGTAGAGGCACACTGCCCGTGTGCAGAAGAGCCACTGGGCCTCATTCCGAGTACGGCGCTAACCAATGGCGCTATTAACGCCTTGGTTGACGCCGTACCCGGACCGGCAGTGCCTTGGTGGATGGCGGAATTACCGCCCCATTCCAAGGTTGGCGGGGCGGTAATTCCCCAATCCCCATTTACCCTTCCCCATTCCCATTCTTGCCCCATAGGGCATAATGGGCGTGGGGAAGGCGTTAATTACGCCACCGTAAATTACGGTGGCGTAATTAACATCAAGGTCCCTTAGCGCCATGGTTTTTAACACCTGCTAAAAGCAGGTGTTAAAACCTCCATGGCGCAAAGGGAACTCGGAGTATGGCGGTAAGGGATTACCGCCACCGCTCTCGTTAGCGGTGGCCGCTATCCCTTACCGCCATACTCGGAATGAGGCCCACTGTCTACAATGAGCCTGTCTAGTAGTCAGTAGAGTCTGTAGAGGCACACTGGCTAGTAGAATGTGGGTTACACTGTGCATGTGCAGAGAAGATCTCAGCTGCAGGAAGCCTGACCTGAAGGGACACAGCGCTCATTCCTTTCTCAGGAGATCTCGGGTGATGCAGAAAAGGAGCCTGGCTAGTAGAATGTGGATTACACTGCGCATGTGCAGTTAAGCAATTTCCATTCAGCAGCCTAGCTACTAGCTGAAGGCACACTGCACACGTGCAGAGAATGGCAGTCCCTGCAGGGAGCATGT
The DNA here is from genome assembly GCF_040938575.1 of Ambystoma mexicanum. Lineage (NCBI taxonomy): Eukaryota > Metazoa > Chordata > Amphibia > Caudata > Ambystomatidae > Ambystoma > Ambystoma mexicanum. Next base: position 1,370,042,717 of record NC_090933.1, on the reverse strand, counting down.
GTAGTAACCTGCAGGGTTACATTGCGCATGTCCAGGTAAGCAGTATCTCTGCAGTGGGTCGGCTTAGTAGTCTGAAAGCACACTGAGCGTGTGCAGAAGAGGCATTGTGTAGAATGAGCCTGTCTAGTAGGCTGTAGATGCACACTGCACGTGTGCAGAGAAGTCTGTCCTGCAGGACGCCGGACTGAAGGGACACGTTGCTCATTCCTTTCTCGGGAGATCATGGGTGGATGCCGGCCAGGAGGGAGAGGGAATTCTGCTCCATTGAGAGAGTTATTTTCTCTCACCCTCTGCAGGGTGTCCAGAGAGATGGACTGTGAGAACCTTGTGCCAGCCTTGGCCAGGGAGGGGCGCTGTGCTCATGTATGGTCATGTATGGACTGTACACGGGGAGTGAGTGACTTGTGTGCACAAGGATGTGATGTGGTGGTGTGTGCTGTATATACAGGGAGGGATGCACTGCCCGTGTGCATAATTCGTGTTCATGAATGGTCCCCAGACTGTACACAGTGAGTGAGTGACCCGTGTGCACACGGATGGGATGTGGTGGTGTGTACTGTATATACAGGGAGGGCTGCTGTGTTCATGTATAGTCCCCGGATTGTACACAGGGAGGGACCTGTGTGCACACGAATGGGATGTGGTGGTGTGTACTGTATATACAGGGAGGAGTGCCGTATTCATGTATGGTCCCCAGACTGTTCACAGGGAGTGACCTGTGTGCACACAGATGGAAAGTGGTGCTTTGTTCAAGTATGGTCCCCGGCAGGGTCGGCGCTAGGCGTGTTCAGCATGTGCGCCTGCACTTGGCAGTGGGCCTGCTAGGCCCCGCGCCAAGGGTGCTATTGACTCCTTCCTCATGCATGCTGCAGCGCGGGTCGTGTTCTCAGAGTGCCTAAACTTGCTGCAGTCCACTCTGAGCACCCACCTAGATGCCACCGTCTCAATGACCCGCCAAGTGAATGCAACTGCCTCATCTGCTGCCTAGACATCCAATCTGATAAATGCTTCCAGACCCTTTCTATCCATTGACAGCCACAAGCACTCATTGGGGCACAGCTAGATTGTCATGGCTCCACCCAAATATACCTCCTAGGGTGTTGTGTGGATCACTATGCCCCCTGCTCTTGTATCTCAGGGCCTTTGTGCACTGTGTTACTGCTAAGTTACTCCTAAATTGCTATGCTATGGACACACTAACATAAGACACAAAGAAAACACATGAATCAATTCAACAATAGAAACACGTATTCATACACAGCAATGCATGATGTAAACACTACTATAATGCAAATCTCGAATTTGCACCTTTTATGCTTTTGGTACAAATATACAATGCAATGCAATAACTATAAGCCTTAGAGGCTTCTAATGCAAGCAATCTAATAGCAACTCCAATCCACACCATTCCTCTCCAATCCACACCATACTTCACACTCTATCTCTAAGACAAACCCTGTCTGATTACCCCATCTATCATGTCAGCCAAAGCTCTGTGTGAGTGTCTGTCCTAATTCCCCATGCACGTGTCTTATTCTCAATACTCCCCTCTTCTTGCCATGTCTCTCCTCTGCAGCTAACTCTGCAACCAGCCATTCAGTCAGGGCTTCTCCTTGGCCTCTCTCTGCCAGATCGATCTCATCAGCTCTCATCAGAATGCTTCCCCAATGCTTCCTCTCTCAGAGTCATCCAAACGTCCCTCCTATGCCATTGCCAAACATCTCTCTTCCATCTCAGAGAGCAGCTCACTTGATCTCAGAACTACAAACTCAAACTACTACCCAGAGAGCAGACCAGCAGAGAGCAGCATTCCAAATCTCAGAGCCTAACCTCTCATTATACTGTTCTTTGACGTAAATACATATCCATGTTTACATGTTTCTCTAAGCTAAAATGCCTCTCTGTCTATCTGTCAGCATTTTTAAATCTGATCAGTGCCTAAAAGTCTGTGATGCATGTCTTGTTCAATTACTGCGTGTTCTTGTCATCGTGACATTTGTGTCACCTATATATATTTAAACACACCAATTTTCAGGATATCTGATTCACAGTCAAAATTTGCAGAACAATTGGGCGCTAACCTGTACTCTTGGTCTTCTATAGAAGATTATAAGGCTCACCTATCCTCCTCTCACCATGCCTGAGAAGCGGCACAATGAGAAGAAGTCACAGAAACCCTCTTGGGGAATAACACCCTGTCGTGCCGAGGAGTGGAGGAACCGCTGTGTGGAAGACTTCAATCCCAGGAGATTAGGCCGATGTCTGCAGCCTCAGGAATGTCGAAGTCCCTATCTCTGATTTTTCCTAAACAAGGCAAATAGATTGGTTACAAGGGATTGAGAGTAAATGGAAAATCCTTCTATGCTGCCGTATACCTTTAGATTTGTAGTTCTTAGGTTTGGGTGGAAACCGCTGATTCCAAAGGTATCTGCTGGTTATAAAATGAAGGATTGGAAAGTTAATTGTTGGAAAGGAAGAGTTGTGACTGGTAAGTAAAATAGATTTGGTAGAAACCCACCGGAGTAGTACGGCACGATGAACGTACTCTGTTGTGCTTGCTAGGCTTATTGGAAATGTAGTCCGAGAAAGAGGCTGGGGGATCTATGAGGATACGGGAAAGCTTATATATGGTAGCGGTTCAGTGATTGGAAAGTGTATGCGGAATATGGGAAGAGGAATTCAATACGTACTGGATTTCGAAGAGCTAGTGTTTCCTGTTGGCAGGTGTTGAGGGAGAACACAGATAGTGTTCGGGGCAGGAGAAGAGTCTCGCTATGGAAATGGGAAACATAATTTAGAGAGGAATAATAGAGAGAATCTTCCTAAATTGTAAGTATAGCAAGTCTGGAGTTGCAGACTTAGCGTGGCCTCTGAAAGCAGTAGCAACGCGCTGCATCGATGAATCTTCAGAAGGAAATCCATTCACAGTGACTGGGGGCGGAGCCACCTGGGACTTCCTGGCTTGCACAACTAGAGCGTTGCTCCTCATCACGGCATCCATGTTAGTGGAACTAGGGAAAAGACCTGAAATGCATCGCCAACGTTGCCATAACGACCATGTTCGTCGTCCCCTGCTCTGAGCGGTCGCGACAGTTTGTCATATCTATACCATGCAGTGCTTCTGTTACCATACGATCCATCTCTCTCCATATTCCTCCATTCAAATCCCTCTCTCATGCATGTCTCTGTGTGAGTCAAAGCACTCCCTCACTCTCTGCTGCCTGCCTGGCCCCACCTTTTCTGTCTGCAAACACCAGCCCAGGCAGGCCTGCTGATACCATGCCCTTCTCTGTGTGTCTACTAAGGCAAGAGTCACGTCTAATCTCTGTCTGCTAAGCAACTGTTTACGCATTCCAATCTTTCACTGTTACTCATAACATCTTTCGCAGTGCTGCAGAGATTCTGTGTGTCGCATTGGAATGGCTTCAAAATGCCATAGGCCTCATGCTTTCTGTTCTCGAATGTAGTGCCTAACGCATTCACTCGTTCCAAGCACTATACTCAATGCTCAATGCATATTCTTAGTGCACACTCATGAATGCTGTCTCTACAATGCATACATAATACATAACATATCTCTACATGTGTCTACATGTCTCTACAAATATAACATGTATCTCTACATGGTACTTCAAATAGAGCAGGCCTCATTCTAGCAAATTGCAAATGCAGATATATATGTGGATAATGGATAACTAATCAGGATGCAATGATGGATAACTAATCCCTAAATGGGTAATGATTCCCTAACAATGGCTAATGATTCTGTAATGATAACAAACCAGGCTTCTCCATACAATATGGTTTTACAAAATGACTGCAATGTCCGTTTTGCTGGGACCTCCTTCCAAAACATAGGAAAGCTTCAAATCATTCAGAATAACGCGCTCTGAGCAGCTCTCAACATTCCCAAATGGGAACACATCTCTGCCGCTAGAAAAGCAGCTCACTGGCTGCCAAACCGAGAATGGATCATTTGTAAAACCTTGCCCATTACTCACAGACGCTTGTCCAATACTGTGCCCCCCACCTCTCTCAGAAAATAACGAAAGCTCTGTCATCAACGCCTACCATGACCCCTATGCACACCGCCTCAGCCAACTCCAAGTCAAATGTGCAAAAGCCAGAGGCTCAATCTTCCTACCCATTGCAGCCAAACAATGGAATCCCTCAAAACCTGTTTGTTCTCCTAATTGTCTTCCCTACTAAAGACATGCTACAGTGTGTTCTGATTCAAACGGCTCACCTGTCTGTTTATCTCCTATGCAAGTCACTGGTTTGTAACAGCGTCTCAATGCATACTGGTTGCTGCACGCTTTATTAATGAAATAAAATAAATATACAATTAGACAATATATCCATTTATGGTTTGTTCTGACAAAAATTAGAGTAGAATTTGTGATATAAACAAAGTAGTAAATAATGATAAACAGAAATCTTGCGCTCTATGCATTTCGGGATCTTAGACCCTTCGTCAGGAGCAATACTTAAATAAAGTGACAATTTATCTTCAAGCATCTACAAAAAGGTCAATGAGAAAAAAAATGCTTTGCGTCCAATTATCTTTTAGCAGAGTCAATATTTTATGTTTAAGTATGTTAATTTTGACTGATGTCAGATAAATGCAATATAACGTCATCATGTTCATTTCTTGTGACTCAATAAACGTGTCAAATCCTCTGAATAAAGGTACTCGGAATGAGTTTCAACATAAGGAGAAGGATGTTGCTCCACATTTTGTAAAAAATGTGGCAGGTACAATGTACAATGTTTCACTCTGGTCACGCACTGAAACACGCTGCCAACAACACATGGCCTACATTTCCCCATTCCTACAGGTGTCCCAACAAAAATAGTACCTCACATGTGTGGGTGCACCTACCTGGGTGCAAAAGGAAAAGCCTAAAACACTGGTAACCCTAAGTCTTTTGGCACAGCATATTTTCAGGAATTTTGCTCAAGTGGACAACCTACAGATTTGGGCCTAGGGTGTCCAAGCCACCAAGGAAAACTGGGAACCCCATGCATTTCTGAAAAGAGGACACCCTTGGGAATCCACACAGGACTGACTTGCACAACAATCGGCCCAGAATGTATTACCCACAAGCCCCGGCAAAGTCCGAAATTTGGTTTAAAAAAAACACAATTTCTGCACATTGTGCACAGCACACTTATGGGTTTCTCCAGCAAAAGCTTACAGTTCCTTTTTACAATATCAGGGCCTTCTGTACCCAAGTCTCTTTCATGCAAAGTCTCTTGCTTTAGAGGGCCAAATAGCTATAAATACAAACAAACATCTCTTCTGTTAATCTTCACCCCAGGTGATTACTCTTCACCCTTTGTTCTCCCTCAATCGGGCTCGGGCCATCAACTCACCGTGGACATCCCTCAGTTGGGTTCATGCTCAGTCGGATTCATGCTTGTCATTACAATGTTTACAGGTATCTCACCATTTACCCCAATTCACAGGCAACCCTGAGTCGGGTTCACGTTTGACAATTATCACAGTACACTGTATAAGGGATTTGGCTTGACGCTCGTATGACCACTTTGACACCTCACGCCGGACTCCGCTAAGGCCTCTTGGTACTTGTAGTTTCTGTAACCTTATTTCATTACCTTCCCTTTGTTCAGGAGAGCAGTACCAGCTAGAGTCTTCAAATGAGCACCCACTTTGTGCCATTCTATGTCTGGTAGCAAACTCACAAAAGAACGCTCTCTATTATCTTCTTTCTTCACATACAATGTTGCCACTTCAAGCTTGAGCATAACACAATCTCATCATATGCACCGGCTGCATTGAACTCGTTTGCCTTTCCTTTTCCACTGGATTGAAGGAAGTTACCACGATGGCAACCTCTTCTACCCGCCCTGACAATCAGTGCAGGAGGATTCTGCATACCACTGACATCCGACACACCACTTGTCTGCTGCAATTTCCGGTCTTATGTTCCCTTTCTCTGAGGTTTTGCAGGTCTGGGTTGAAAAGAGCAAGACCCTCCTGGTCACCCTTTCAGATCTCCCCACCTTTCTCCTCCATTTGAACTGATGACCCGGAATGGCTGCTTCCTCGTGCGTCTGGCCTTGCACAAAGTGTGCTCTCGTGCTCTGCCTTTTATCCCTGTGGGGAAGGGAAATGGCAGGCAGGTGTGTGTAGTTATCGGCAATTGACTGACTCTGCCCGACCCTTGTGTTGGGACTTGTCAGGTAAACGGCTCTGGTGTTAATCCATTGTCTTTCACGGTGTGAGAAAGTGTTTGTGTTGGAAAAGGAGGGGGGACTTCTACGTGTCCTACAGGTATGATGGGTAAAGGGTGTCATAAGGAAGGGTATACCATGTCTCAACCTTTGGTGTCCCACTTTTAAAGTTTTTTTTATTAACATTGCTGTTTACTTTAAAGGTAAACATTTAGCAAAAAGAAAAACAACGTCATGTCTTTATAAGTATACCAAGAGCAGCCATCATCTACATAGAGTTTCTCAGTCAGCGGGTCCGTGACCGTGTAATGTGGCTTGTGGCTGAGTGTCTGCTGCTTTCCTGGCAAGCTCTTTTTCCAGGATGGTCCTGTAGAAGGCGACCATGGCTACGGTTAGGGAAATTTTAACCCCCTGTAACATGTTTTTTGACCATATGTCTGGCGTAAGAGTCCTGAATTCGGCCAGAAAGTGACCTAAAAACCAAGCCCTTTGTCTTGAAAAATAAGAGCAGGATGTGAAGAAGTGCTTGAGTGTTTCCTTCCTATCCTTCTCAGAACAGAATCGACAAGTGGGACTCTTTGTGTGGGTTGAATTCCGTACTGAAATGATGTTCCCGGTTTGATAAAGGTTGAAGCGGATCCTCATGAAACATTCTCTGAGCCCCGGATCAGGACACTTGGTTGAATATGGATGTGGAAATCCCCTTTTCCTCATTTCTGCTGCCAGCTCTTGGTGAAGGTTTAGCTGGGATACTTCATCAATGGTTGTTATCCAGTCATTAGATCTTAATTTATTTTGCACTGATTCTCTGGAAATAAACAGGTCATCCGGTTGACATTCCAAGGATAATGCGATGCAGTCTTTTATCCAAGAAGTAAATAAAGGATTAGATCTTGTTAAAAGTTCCTGTTGAATCGATTCGATCATTGGGGACTGGGGAGATTTTCAGGCATTTTGCATAGAGAGTTATTTTTTTCCATTGTACAGCCATTGCGAGTTTAGGGCAAATTATTTTCTTATCAACTGGATGGAAGTTGATTTGGGTAGCCCTAGAATTTTTTCCAGATGCAGCCTTCCAGGAGGGACCACCATTTTGCCGGCCAATTTAGAAGAACTTCAGAGCCATAAGTTAGCGTTGGGACGACCTTTGATCTGTAAAATTCAATTATTGGAATCAGAGAGAATATGCAGTATTTTCTTTTTACGATCAATACTTGACTTGTCAAGGTTGTGACCTTTATAGCTAGTGATTCAGATTCCACCTTACTACAGGAGATCATTATTCCCAGGCATCTAAATGACTGGACCTTTATGATCTCTTCTTTGTTAGGTACGATTTGGAGTTTTTCTTTGGTCCTTTCCGACCCCCTTTCTTTGTTTTTTTGTGTTAATCAGAAGGTGATTCTGCATTGCGTATTTCTGCGGTCCCTCTAGTTGGCGTTGAAGGCCAATTTCTGTGAAAGAAAGAACAAGGTCATCTGCGTAAGGTATGTGGTTTATGGTCGTAGATCCCAGATTAGGCAGAAAACCACATGTAGAAGCCATGTAATTAGCAAGATCTGAGATATACAAATGATAAAGGGCTGGTGCTAAAGCACATCCCTGCTTTGCTCCTTGATGAGCTCAGATTTTTCCACTTATTTGGTCCACGGTTCAAGACGTACTCTAATAGAGCTGTTCGAATAGCGGCCTTTTATTTGATCAAGTAGATCTCCCAGACAATTTAGCTCCCTCAGTTTGTGCCAGAGAAGTTTTCTGTCAAGGCTATCAAAAGCTTTAGAGAATTTCAGAAATGCCAGGTGGATTTCCTTGTTGGATGTCAGGATTTTAGTTTTCAGAATAGAGATGATGAACGCCAGGGATATCGTCCCAAGGCCCTTTATGAATCCTGCTTGGAATTTGTCCTGGAGAGCGTTAGCTTCCAGCCATCAAGTCATATATTTCAGTAATAGGGAGGCGTAGAATTTCCCCATGATGTCGAGGAAGGCTAGGGCCTGTACTTGGTAGGGTCAGCTCTTGTGCCATTTTTAAATATGGGAAAAATGTGAGCAGTTTTCCACGAACTAGGAATCTTTTTTCTTCAAGATTTTTGGAGTATTGTGTCCAACAGATTTGACCATTGTTCCGGGTGTGTTTTCAGCATTTGATTGGAAATCCCATCCGGTCCTGGAGCTCCTGAGGTGTTGAGTCTTTTTGTCATTAGTATTAAGTCCTCTAGATCGTAAGATAGTGTCCATTTTTCAAGCGCTTCGGATTCTTGCTCGGGGTCCTGGGTCAGGTCCTCAACAGCTTTAGAGATAATTCTGACCAGGCTGCTTCCATTACTCTCATAGCTTGAAGGTACAGTTATGTTTCAGAAGGTGTTCTTAGAAGCGTCTACATTTGAGCTGAAGATTTCTCTTTAATTGCAGCCAACTTTTGTATGAAGGCACATTTATGGTTTTTGCACCCGTCTCTATAGAGAGAGTCAGAAATCATAAATATGCTGATGTGTAAGCTTAGCGTGGGCCCGCCCTGTTTTTTTTATCCTGTAACAGGCCAGCAATTGTGTGTGTAATCCACCATCTCTTTGGATTTAGCGTTTGTGGGCTTTCTCATGGCCTTAGCTAGCTTCATTGTTACTTGATCGACTGGGGTCGGTGGAATCTTGGGGCTTACCATTATAGATTTTGGGTTTCCTTGACTACTTGCTGTTACTGAGGATGTCAGTTTTACATGGCAGTTAGGGGAAGGGGCTGTCCAGGTGAGTTCAACCAATTGTGGTAGCTTGTTTCTCTTGACATAATGACCAAACCTGTTATTAACAAAGTCTTCTCTCGGCAAACGAAGATGTAATCAATAATCGAGGACGAGCCTCCACTTTTCCATGTTGTGTGGAAAAAGTTGTCTTGTTCAAAGTGACCATTGGTCATGTGCAGGTCGCAGCTTTTCACAAATTCGTGCCAAAGCTGGGTTTTTCCCTTCACTACAGTTGAGTTCGATCATTCCTCTTGTTTACTGATAAGCATAATATAAAAGGGCATATTAAAATCATCACATATTAGAGAGGAAGATTTCTCATAAGTAAGGCCCACATCGAAAGTGTCTGCAATCTTTTCCAACATAGCTGCCGACTCTACATCCAAGTGATTCCAATAGATGTTAAGTATGGATAAGTGGATCTGCCAGGGTCAGACTTTGTTAACAAAGTTAGCATCTTTTCTTAAGATTGTATGTTGTATGTATGGGGACGGATTATCATATTCGACAATCTCAAATCCAGTCCGGACATTAATTAAGGTTAGAAGCCCCGCCCTAGGTCTTCCTGTTAGCCCTCTAATAGCCCGGTTAACCAGAGCTGTGAAGCCATTACGACTTGGTTCATCCCACAGCCAGGTCTCTGCAGGCAGACCAAGTCCAAGTGGTTCCAAGGGAGAGTGTCTTGATGAGTTTGATGGATAAATCCTCTTGTGTTCTACCGAACAAGGGTGCATGCATTAGAGCCACTATTTTTGTCAATCCTTAGCTGGTTCATTTTGGCTACTAAGGACCCGGGTAGCCAAGCCCAGGGGTCCTCTGGGCCCAGAGGTCTCAAGGTCACAGTATTACTCTGAGATGTAGAGGGCAGATCCTGTGTTACCTCTCTATTGATCGTCAGTGCGATGTTTGATTTAGGCCTCTTAGAAGGTTTTTCTTCAAACCTGTTACGCTCATCATTCAGCTTAGATTGGGGCACTTGTCTTGCATTGTTTTTGGTGCGACTTTCTGGAGTGATCCGAGGCAGGCTTTGGTCCCTGGCCTGTTGTGAGTTCAATTTATCTTTGCCGGTTTGACTCTTCATTAGGTACTCGCAATTGTGGCTCTTTGCAGCTGTTTCAGTGATGTCAAAACCCATGGCTAGAAAATTGTGGGCCACTGATAGAAGGAGGGTTTTTATCGCCACTGAATGTACGGTGAATATGAATAAGGTCTGCTCCTGTTTCTCATGGCAAAATCTTCTGTGGAAAGATGTTTTAAACATGGAATCAAGAGGCATAGGCCAACTAGGTTTTTTCAATTTAGGATAACACTGTCCCCCTTGGGGATGACTCGCTCCAATCTAAGACATCTATAATGATCTTTCCTTGGATTAGGAAGCTGTTTCACTGCAGTAGTTGTGACTTTATTTCATTATCGTCCCTATGATTGTAAAAAGGTGAGTTATCTTTCTGCAGGTGGCTCTTGAGTGGCGTGCCTAGTGACGTGAGTGGTCTCTGAGGTGAGGCCAAAGTGATGTTTCCCAAGATTAGCTTATTGTTTTTCTAGGGCTGATGATCCGTTACGGCTGGTGGGGAGTCGGACGGCCTTGCTGTCTTGCTGAGCCTGACCGGACCATTTAGGGAAGCGCTCAATAGGGCTGAAAAGGGTTTCTTTCCACTCACTACCACCCTCGTCGCGGCCTCGCCCGACCCACCCGGAGATGCAGTGGGCAGTCATTTTCCCAATATTGCCGACGGTGGGCGAGTGCCAGCGCACTTTGTTTCTGTAGATTCTGCTGCATGCGACCCACTAGCATGATTTAAACTTGGGGGCGAGGCATCATTAGATTCTAACCCAGCGCCCATGGAAAGGGCAGGGACTAAAGGCACCTCAGTCGTGACTGGGGTCGGCGGAATCTTGGGGCTTACCATTATAGATTGGGTCCTGAGTTCGGGTACCGGGATCCTCCAGTTCTCTGCATGGATTGGAGTTGCTCTCAGCTGATGCGCGGCTGGAAGTTAGACGAAAACTTCACAGGCGGACGGATCGATTTCTCAGAGTACCGTTGTCCAATAGGTCCTTTCTCCCTGGTTTATTGGTCAAGATACTGGTAGGAGGCTGGAAGAAGGTCCAGTCACTCGGTACAGTCGGTTGACTGGCGAGTGAGTGGACTCAACACCGGCCTCCGCACCCGGGAGGCGAATATTCCCTTAAAGTGGAGGAGGCACTGTGGTATTTCACACACTGTATTTGACACATTTCAAATCCGCAAGCAGTATACAGCAGGATACAGTGGAACAGGGGTTAAGGCTCCAACAGAACTGAGCCTACTGGTTCCCCCTTCCACTCTCCGAACACCCCTCCATCCAGGTGATCCTCCCGCACTGGACCACCCCCAGGAACTGGATCCAATAGCAATGGCTGTGTCCTGGCCACTTGGATGACAGATTCTCGGGGACTAGTGGGTGAGACACCTTCAGGTTTCTCAAACAATCCTATGCAGCGCATCGACAAACTGATTGATAAACTCAGAAATGCCACATTCCTATTGACCCTAGACTTAAGGGTATTGGCAGGTCCGGTACATGGACCTGATAAAGACAGCTTTCTCAATGCCCTTGGGACTATTCCAGTTCAATGGCCTCCCTTTTGGTCTGCATGGGGCCCCAACCACTTTCCAACAGTTTATGGACGGGATATTACACCCGACTTCGATTTCTGTGGGGTTTATATTGACAACATAGTCATTTAGAGGAAGACTTGGGAAAACCATCTTTTATATTTCTTTACTGTCATGAGAACCCTCAGAGAAGACAACTTAACCATGAAAATACCGGCACCCAGCAATGGGCAATTACCGGGTGCCGATACCCATTACTCCCCATTCCCATTTGAGCCCCAGAGGGCTCAATTGGAATGGGGAGGTTGGATGCACCGGCACCATTCTTGAATGGTGCTGGTGCATCTGACGAGTTATGCTCGTGGGTGCTGGTCTGCCCCCCAGGTCAGACCTGGCGGGCAGAAAGGCACCTGCGAGCACAACTCGTAGTTTGCTGGTCCGGTACTAACGGTGCCAGTAGCTTACCGGCACCGTTACTACCGGGCCGGCAAACTTGTAATGATCCCCATTACAGAGGTATTAGAAAGACGATACAGGTCCTATTGGAGCAGGGGATCATCATGCCATCTACGTCCCCATGTAACACAGAGATATGCCCTATCAAAATATCAACAGGGGGCAATTGGAGAATGATTCAGGACTTGCGCTAACCCTAATTGACGTGGTACAGAAAGAATGTCCAGTCATTCCAAATCCTGCAACAATTTTAAGTAGCATCCTCAAAGAGGCCACGTATTTCAATTGGAAAATGCATTCTTCTTGATTCCACTCCACCCAGAGTCGAGGTACCTCACAGCATTAACACAGTGCCAGATGCACTTCGAACATACTTGGTTATCTCAGGGGTACGGTGAGAGCCTGAGCATATTTAACAGAATACTGCATGCCGATCTAGGGAATATTCAGGTTCCTAGTACGATTAGTCAGTAAGTGGAAGATTTTCTAGTGTGTAGTGACAGTGAACAGCACTACTGAAGGGACTCCATTGCACTCCTACAATAATTGGCCTGTAAGGGGTACATGGTTGACAAGGCCAAATTGCAATATTGTCAACGGGAAGTGCTCTATTTGGGGCAGCTCATATCAGTGAATGGTAAGAGAATACTACCAGACAGGGCAGCATCAGTACGTGCCACCCCCCCCCCCCCCCCAACACACCTCAGTGAAATAAATGCAGAGGTTTCTGGGCTTGTGTAACTATTGTAGAGCCTGGAATCTATATTATTGACACTTTTTTCACCCTATACATATTTATTTCTAATTTCTCTTCTCTTGCTTTTATTATTGTTTTAATCGTTGTTGGTTCCTTGTTTATCATTTTATACAGCAGGAGGGTGCCTGGTTTCTGACAGAGCACCAGGGTCTCTTGCCCACTAGACACTGCTTTTTAATTTCAGACCTGCATGCAAGGTTTTGCGCACAGTCTTTCTTCTGGGTCTACCAGGCAGGAGCTGTCTGATAGGCTCCAGATATATCATAAGTATACTTAGGATTAGAGGGTCAGGGTCGTCCAGCGGGCAAGTACCTCATGCTCAAGTTGAGCCTAAGTCAAGCCCATCTATGCTCATCTGTGCGGAGGACTGGCCTTGGTCAATGCCACCCATTTATCATCCGACCTTTAATAGTATTTGGACCTTTTCTCGTGACCATCTTCTCTGGCTGTCCCTGCATGACACAGTGCTGCCTCTTGCCTTTGATTCTTGCTCCTCGGTAAGCACAGCTAGTGATGGTCATAAAATGGAGTTTTAAAAATGTCTCATGGGGTCTCTTGGATCGCACACTCAGCTTCTTGCCACAATCTGATTTCTGATTTTCAGCCTGATGTCTTCTGTGTGGTGGAAACATGGCTCAGGGACGTATATGGTCCAGTTATTGCTCAAGCTCTGCCCAACAACTACACCATGATTTAACTCAATCTGGCTTCTACTGATCCAGGAGGTAGGATTCCTGTGATTTACAACACAGAACTTACGGTAACTTCCCTCACTTTTGTCCATGATATCAAAATGGAGGCACTCTTGGTTGGGTTGACCATGTTGGCTTCCTTGACGGTGCATATCTTAACTATCTATCAGCCCCCAGCCCCCTCATTACAATCCTCTGATCTGCAATGCATTTGTGGTACTAGTAGCCAAACCCAATTGAAATTCCCCAACTTGGTTATAGTAGTGGGACTTTAACTTTGGATCTAAAACTTCTAGTGACTATTCAATACTTGTTTTAGTGCTTTGGCCAACAAAGGCCTCATACAGCGTGTAATGAAGACTACACACCATCTAGGTAATATCTTAGATCTTGTCTTCTCCGCTGATACGTTAACCAATATCTTTCCAGCTTTCTAGTAATATGAACTGACCACATGATTGTTCCCTTCTGGGTTGAGACTCGGGGCCCATTGCCGCAATCGTTCTCAGGACGTTTTAAAATGCAACTGCCGTTCTGCCACTAAGGCTGATAATATCACCTCGATTACAGTGAAATGCAGCAATGGCTATGCTGCCGATCCATCTCTCAACTCAGGCATTTACTTCCTTAGCCAACAGCCTGAGTTAGTTCTTCTAAGCACTCTGTTCCTTCAATCAAAAGCTTTGTTCAGTGAGGACCTTAAATCTCTCCATCTGAAACAGAAGCAAGATGAGCGTAGGTGGCGTTCCACCTATTGCCAGGATAGGATTGTGCTTCATCAAATTACTCTGCATTACCATATATCTATCTGTAAAGCAAAACATACTTTTTACACTGCAAGAGGAAGGTGTCCTTAATCAGCCTAAGCAGCAGTTTTTTCTTGTGCATTCCCTCTCAACCAATTCTACTCTGTTGGCCGGTGTTGTTCCATCCCCAGCACTGTACGATTCTCTGTCTGACATAGTTGTACAAAAGATTGATGTGATTAAGAATAACATCTCGGTTTTCATCTTACGAACATGAACATTCACTCCAGCCACTCAGATTGCTATGGCTGCACACTCGTGGTCCTCAAGTGGGAATGGCAGCCGCCCCCACTGGGCTATCTCCAGCCAATCAACAGACAGTCTATAGATGTGTCTCCTGCACTCCCCCAAATACTGTTTAGGGTAAGAGTAATGGGCAACAGCTCACATGTGTTACAAGCGACCTCTGGAGATTTTGTTCTAACAATTGTAAGTTGGAACATTGCCAGCATAAAGAACAAGCTGATGGATGTTTAATGATTTCAGTGGCTTAACCTGCACCATGTGATCTGTTTCCAAGAGACTTGGCCGATCGATGACTGATGCCTGAAAGATTGTTTTTCCAACTATAACCTCTTTTCGCTAAAAGTATTGCAATGTAAACGTGCAGATGGTGCAGGGGATTGGCGACTATGGTGAAGAAATCAAATTGCACATCAGTGGCGGGTGGGCCCCTGATAACCCATTTCTGCTGGCAATGACGCTCCCGAAAGGCAAGTTCACATTGGGTCATAAATTCACGTTGATAAATATCTATGTCGCTCCCAAATTTAAGCAGACCAACAAGCTTAATGAAGAATTCTTTATCCCAAAGAGCTTGCTAAATGCCAGGGAAGGTCATATATTATTAATTGGTGATTTTAATGCAAAGCTCGGTCAGAACAAGGAAGTCCCACAAGACAAGCTCTGGGTGGAAAAGTTACATGGAATCCAAAAGATTCCATATTACACATTTTTCCCACTTGTTAAAGTACCAGTGTCTAGTGGTTGGTTTACATGTCTCCTTGAGGATGTCCATACACCTTCAAGGTAGATTCAAATGATCAAATTCTATGGGCCTCATTACATGGTAGGCAGTAGCCATGGCGCTATTAGTGCCATGGCTACCCCCTTACCGCATTCCGGGTCCGTGTTCCCGGAATAGGGACTTACCGGGTCATTCCAGCCTTGGAGGACCCGGTAAATCCCCATTCCGGGAACCATTCCCCATTCCCATTTAAGCCCCCATAGGGCTCAATGGGAATGGAGAAGGAGCTAATAACGGTACCACAATTTGCGGTACCGTTATTAGCTCTGAAGTCCCTTAGCGGGTCCCTTCCATAACGCCTGGTAAAACCATGCGTTAGGGGAGGGACCCGCTAAGGGACCTCGTAGTAGGGCAGTAAGGGATTACCGGCACCGGTTTCCTTACCGATGCCGGTAATCCCTTATCGCCTACTGTGTAATGAGGCCCTATGACTTCCGGAGCCAATCAGCCAAGTTCATAGACTGAGGTTAAGGGTGTAATGTTGCTCCCTGTGCTGTATAAGCTTGTTGAAGGGGCACAGGAGTTTGATTGGATCGCACATGGCCAGTTTGCGCAGATGTGGAAACCAAGGTTGTCTTGCCCACATAGGAGCAAGTAAGATTAGTGTCACTTTTTCCTCATCCATCGTGTTTACCACTTCACTTATCAGAGGAGTTGGGGGAAAGGCGTTCATCCACAGGGAGTTCCCCTTGGAATCGTGTTGGGCAAACCTTGATGCAAAGTCTGGGCATTGCATGTTTTGGTGTGAACAAGGCTAGATGGGGGGGGGGTAGACCCATTGTGTGAAGATCATGTCTACAATATCTTTGTCGAGCTGCCACTCCTGCTCTGCTTAGTGAGTCTGCTAGAGAAATGAGTTCCTCTTGAACATGTTGCGATGTTAGAAACATGCCTGATTGAGTGCCCACTTCCAAATTTTTTGTGCTTGTCTGGACAGACTTGGAGAGTGTGTGCCCCCCTGCATGTTTATGTTAAACATGGCAGTAGTGCTGTCTGTGAGTATTTGTACTGTTGGGCCTGACAAGTGCATTTGGAAGACTTGCAGTGCTTTGAGCACGGCTAGTAGTTCCAGAAGGTTTATGTGATTCTGGGCTGTGATCTGCCTCTACAGACCATGCGCTGTGTGATGAAGGTAGTGAGCTCCCCACCCGGTGAGTGATAAGTCTGTTTTGACAACCGCTTCCACTGAAGGGTTGTGAAAAGGCTTTCCCTCTAACAGGTTCTCTTTTGTCCATCAGCTCAGAACTTGTACTAGGGTTGGCAAAACTACCACTAGATCGTCCCATTGACCACCTGCCTGAGACCACTAATTCGCCAACCACTCTTGCATGGGCGCAGCTGCAGCCGTGCATGTGGGACCAGATAAATGCATGATGCCATCATTATGAGCAAGCGCATTGCTTTGTTTACTGTTATTTGGCAACTGGCTAGATACTGAGGTATTTGCAGCAATATGTTTTGCACTCTTTCGTTTGACAGAAAGACTAGACCCTCTTCTGTCTTTATGACAGAGCCTAAGAACGGTTTGGTCTTGCTTGGCACGAGACTTGTTTTTTTCTCGTTGATTGATAAACCCAATTTGATTGTTCTCTGAGTATTTTGTTTGCAAATTTGGGGCCCTGTAATCAGCCAGTCGTCCAGATAAGGGTACACTGGGATAGATACCCTGCATAGATGCGCTGCCACTACCACCTTTGAGCAGAGGCTTTGCTGAAGGGTAGCACTTTGAATTGGTAGTGTTGGTTCGCTATTTTAAAACGCAAGAATCTTTTATGCGCTCGGAGCATTGACATATAAAAGTATGCATCTTTCATATCCAAGGTTGCCATGTAGTCCCCCTGCTTCAGCAGTGGGATTACTTCCTGTAGAGTTGTCATGCAGAATTTGTGTGGCTGGTCATAGGTGTTTGCAGGGTGCAGGTCTAGGACAGGGAACATCGTTAAGTCTTTTTTTGGCACACGGAAGTACATTGAATAAATACCCTTGTTAACTGGTTTGCCAGGACAAATTCTACGGCATCCTTTAGTGACTTCACCTCTTCTTAAAGGATACATTGGGCCTTCCGAGGTTGGAGGTAGCCATGGTGCTATTAGCTATTAGCACCATGACTACCCCCTTACCGTATTCCGGGTCCGGGTTCTCGAAATAGGGACTTACTGGGTCATTCCAACCTTGGAGGACCCGGTATATCCCCATTCCGAGAATCATTCCCCATTCCCATTTGAGCCCCCATAGGGCTCAATGGGAGTGAGGATGGAGCTAATAACGGGCCCGCTGATAGCGGGCCCGTTATTAGCTCCCTGGTCCCTTAGCGGCTCCCGCTAAGGGACCTCGGAATATGGAGGTAAGGGATTACCGGCACCGGCACCCTTACCGGTGCCGGTAATCCCTTTCCTCCAACCTCGTAATGAGGCCCATTGTTCTTCCTGGGAGGTGTTCCTTTGTCTTGGCAGGTGGTTGGCTGGTTGGTGGATCAGCTCTATGCAATAACCACCCATCACAGTGGAAAGTACCCTCTTATCCGAAATGATTCCCTCTCTTGGCTGGGTAAAGTGTGAAATACGGCCTCCTACTAGAGTGGTATGGGAGGGAACATGTAGCAGGTGGTCATTGCCTATGGGGTGTTCAGCTGCCTCTAGAAGGGGAGGATCTACCCCTACTTCGAGACTTTCTTTGGCCTCTTAGAAAACCCTGTTGTAAGGGTTGTCCCTGTGACGGACCCCAGGACGAGCTTTGGCCACCTTGATTATAATTTGATGCTCGTTATAATTTGATGCTCGATGAGAGTTCTAACCTCTAAAACGGCGAGAGTTATAACTCCATCTTTATCCAAATGGTTTGTTAGTGAGCAGCCCTTATGATTTGATGGTATCATATTGCTCTTTTGCTCATTTAAGAGCAACCTCCACCACTTTGCCAAACAAAGCGTTGGGTTCTGTAAGTGACTCCAATCCAGCAATCCAACTAAGTCAACGCCTAGTCTGGGATGCCCAATGGAAGCCCTTATTTATAGGTTTTTATGTCAAGTTCTTAAGTCTGGATGATAAACCCTTATATAACGCCCCTCTCTTTGAATCCCCCTGACCTCAATGAGCCAAGAAGTAGGTTTGTTTTGCAAATTAAAAGATTTATTTGAAAAATTAAACAATATATATATATATCACACTTTTATGAATAAATTAATATTTGATAGCACACTTATGAATGTGACAGTGATCAACAATGAATAATCTCACAGTAGCACAATTCTTTACTTAGGAGTTGGTATAGAAAGGATAAGGTAGCAGAGAATACTTTGTATGGTTTCAAGGAAAAGCAATGATGGAAAAGAATGCAGCACAGAAATAACACTCAATATGGTTTCAACAAGAAATAATATGATCACCTTTTCCCTTGTGACAACTCACCCCCCTATGCAATGTGAAGAGATGGAAATGAGGGCACACAGGTTTTCAGGAATACAATCAAAATGCAGTTCAAATTCCAGTTCCCCCCTAGCAAGCTTAGAGCCACCGGTATGCTTTTAAACAGTCAAAAATACTTTTACATGTGATTTGCAATGAAGTGAAAAATATGCTAAAAATGATTTTAATTCCCTATAGGAGATTCAGGGTAGGTGACAGCTACTTTGAATCTGTTCAGGTCAACACTAGCAATGATTCATGAGGGATTATCAGGTTGAAACGAAATTCAGCAGTTGCAAGCAAGGAGCAGCTATTATTACAAGTGGTGAAATTGAGCTAGTTTTCAATTTGCGGCACTTTTTCCGAGTGCGTCGATCGCGATTACGGATAAATTATAAGGAGTTGGAATGTTGTTCTGGGTTTGTTGGAAAGCTTAGATACGTAGCTTTAAGATGACAGTTTCGCTTCTAGGACGTGCGGTTCAAAAGATACGGACGTTTTTGTGGAGGTAGATTTTCAGAAATGAAGTCAATATTTCAGAATGACAATTGCGCTTTGACAGGTTGGAAATCACAGAATGGACACACGATTTCTATACAGTTCTGGACAGGTTGCAATGGTTTGAATAAAATTATTTAAACTAAGGAATTGGTTCCGTACAGTTCTGGCTGGATACTCACTCCTAGTTTTGGACTGGAATGCGACTTTGTCACGGATTTGGTCAGGATTGGGCTGCGGTTCTCTCTCCAGACAGTCTCTGGCACTGGTTCTGCTCACAGCGGTCTGGTCTGGGTCTGCTATCGGCACTGCACAGCGGTCTGGTCTGGGTCTGCTATCGGCACTGCACCGCAGTCTGGTTCTGGCACAGGGTTCTTGGCTAGAATCAAACAGCTCACCCGGCTGTTGAATAGTTTAGTTAGAAAAAGATTCTGGAGCCTGCTGAGAAGAATTCAGCTTTTGGTTCAGGCCTCTCTGCTTTAAGTTCTGGAGTCTATCTGGAGTCTAAGTTCTGGATATGGTCGGGAAGCGTGCTGCGCAGAAATCAATTGAAGAGTGGAAAATGAATCTCTCTATCTGGGTCTCAGTGGCTCTTTTTATGTCTTTTGAAAGTGGGTGGGAAGGCTGACTTTCTATGCCCAACCCTCTGAGGATCCTGATAGTTTGGAGGATTTTCTTTGCCCTGGCTGGAGAAAAGGTAGTGAGTCAGAGTGATGCTAACATTTTACAATCTATTGAAGAAACGCCCCTTGCTTTTACTTAGAACCCTATTTTTTATAATCAAACATGTTTCCAAGGTACACAAGTTGTTGAGAATACATGTACACATCCTAAATTAATTTAAGACAGTTCTCTGTTCAACCCTGATCTTTCTAAGAGCATGGGTTCAGAAATGACAACTTACTCACGATTTTCGTGGGTTTCACAACATTGGTTTTGCATCAAATCTTACACGGATGTACCCAACCTCACTGGGCACATTACCGTAAGTTTTCATTTTTCTGATATAAACACAGTGTCTGCAATATTAATAAATTGCGGGGTTTGGTCTCAGAACATCACACAACGTCCAGCCTAGCCTCAAATTGTGAGTGAAATTGTCATTTTAAGAATCTCCAAATTGTACATTTTTGTCCGCTTGGTATAATTAGTTATCAGTATTCTCATAAAACATATATTTGCTGGACTATCTGAATACACAGTCGTTTGTCTCCACCCCTAGAAACGTGGCTTGTCTCAGAGATCAGATGTCTTGCCTTCCCCCAGAGCAGTGTTGACAGTTCACACCCAAAATCAGCATACCCTATTCAGCTGAAGGAATACTTTGTCTGGTTTTTCCTGCTAGCAGGGCATCAGTCCAGGGTGCCACTCTCCATTTGATTAACAGAAACATGTGATTTCCTGCCTTCTTGTGTGGAGTTCTGAGGTGTGAAGGCTTCCCATGGACCACAAACCCTTTAGAAGTCTGAGCTGCATCAGGATACTGTTTAGCTTCTGAAATCCATGTCACCTGTCAGAGTTTAGATCACCAGCACCGGTCAGTGGCGGGCACCGGTACTGCACCCATTTTTGGCAGCTGTCTTGAATTAATACATTTCAACAAGGGGATTTTACTTGATAGCATATGATCCTTTCTAACATTGTATTGATGTGGATTCTGCAGTAGAGTAATATAGAACACCCAACCCGTAGTTGGACTTTTCGTTTGGTGGTTTCGTGCCCATGATTTTAGCAATTTTTGACATCAATTAAAACAGATTTTGAATAGCACCATATTCCTTTGCACTGGTTTTGCTCTGTGTGCAGCCAAAGGATAGGGTCTAGCAATGGTCTCCTGTATTAACACTGACAGAGGCAAAAATGGATGGCAACCTATTTTTCATATTTTCCCTGTGCATTTTTGGATGATTTCTGGTGAGCAACATGCTTTCCGGTGGCCATTATGATGTTTCCGCTGCCAGTAATGCACAATTAGGTTGTAGGGCTTGGATGCGTGGGCGAAACATCCCACAAGCCCCCCTCTTGCGATAGCGTTGATTTTCCATCAATGGAACTTGCAGACTGGGATGTTTGCCTCATCTTCTTCTGATTCCGCAGATGGCAAAGTTCAGCATATTTTCCTCCATCAGGGTGGATTGATCGGTTCTCCTCGCCGGTCTGGATGGGAGTATTGGGTGGTTCCACGGGCCCCTCGGATTTTTGCTCCCGGTCCCTGGGTCATCCTCCTTGGGCAGTCTCCATGGTTTATCTCACTCTCTTCTCACCTAGGATGACAAAGCAAAAGCGACAGAAACATATTCGTAGACATTTCCCCACCACTATTAATGTGGTGGGCTGAACATATACATTTTATTAATCAGGAGACATTTGCATTTTTATCATTGTATTTTAGAGACTATGGGCCTCATTAGACGGTAGACGGTGGACCAAGGTGCTATTAGCACCTTGGTCCATGCCGGTAAAATACCGGCACCGCCTTGGTGGAAAGGGGAATTACCGCCCTATTCCAAGGTTGGCGGGGCGGTAATTCCCCCTTCCACCATTGCCCTTCCCCATTCTCATTTTTGCCCCATAGGGCATAATGGGAATGAGGAAGATGCTAATTACGGTACCGCACATTTGCGGTGCTGTAATTAGCACCAAGGTCCCTTAGCGGGTTGGTTTTTAATGCCTGCTAAAAGCAGGCATTAAAGTACCAACCCGCTAAGGGACCTCGTAGTAAGGCGGTAAGGGTTAACAGTCACCAGTACCATTACCGGTGACTGTTAACCCTTACCGCCTACCGTGTAATGAGGCCCTATATGTGGGATATTTTAGGGTTGGAAATTTATTAATCTGGAGCGGCCCCCTCTGGGATTGCAGAGGACTCCTCCAGTTGCTGCAGAGTGTGCCTGGGATGGCAACACTTTGGCTGATTAATATGGACCCACTTGTCTTCCCCTTCTGCCAAACTGCCTTTGGGGATGCAGATCTTGTAGGCGACTGGTGAGATCTTGTCTATAATTTCATGTTGAAGGTGTTTCCTTAAATTCTCTACATACTCATGAGTTGTGGAGGCATTGATCAATGTCTGCTCTTGGGTCCTGTAGAGCAAATGCTGGGGAAGCACCATCCTGCGTCCAGTCATCAGCTCAAACAGTGACATTTTAGTTGCAGATGAAGGGGTAGATCTGATGGCCATTAGGACAAGAGGTAATCGAATATCCCAACTTGGCCCCAAATCTGCCACAAACTTTTTTAATATGCTCACAACGGTTCGGTTGTAACATTCTACTGCACCAGAAGAGTCTGGCCGGTAAGCAATGTGTAGCTTCCTTTTAACCCCCAGTATCTCCCACATCTTTGTCATTACTTTGCTGGTGAAATGGCTACCTCTGTCTGGCTCAATCCTTTGGGGTAGACCAAAACAGGAAAAGATGTGGTTGATCATCAGGGCAGCTGCTGTTTCTGCCTTGCAGTTTGGGGCCGGGAGACATTCCACCCATTTAGTAAATAAGCAAGTCACTGTCAACATGTACTTATTTTCCCTAGAGGAGCGAATCACGGGGCCTATGAAGTCGACTTGCAAATCTAACCTTGGGAGTGTCATTCCCCCTCTTTTGGAGAGGCGCACGGTGTGTGAGGGATGTTGGCTGAAATTGTGCACACACAAGACACCCCTTCAAGTATTGGTCGAGGTCCTGCCCCATGTGTGGCCAATATGCAACCTCTCAAGTGTTGTATGAAACCCCCTATGACCGGCGGTGGCCGCATCATGGACGTGACTTAACATCAGGCTTCGGAATGAGGTAGGAACCACCCACAGATCATGGCCAGCTTGGGATTTCCTTACCAACAAACTGTCGTGGATTCGGAACATTTTTGAACATTTCATCAACACTCTAAGGTCCTCTTTCCCAATGTAATTGGTATCCGTCAGGGGAAAGTTCACAGGGTCCTCATTGTGTTGGTAAAACTTACCAATTATTGGATCCCCCTTCTGAGCCGTAATCAAATCAGCATCTGGGGTCTCCTTACTCCATTGTGCAGTTGAAAGATCATTGTGAGCATTCGTCTGGGACCTAGTGATAGCAGGGACCTGGATTTTCCCCAACAGGGACTGAATCTCTATTAGATTCCCTTGGATGTCCCCGGTTTTGGCCAGCTGATCAGCTAAGTCATTTACAGTTTTGTCTGGTCCCTCTACTTTGGAATGACCCTGTTACGCTCACCTGGCTCCCACAGGGGTGTCGATTGGACCCGGACAGCTGCGACCTCCTCCAACGTGATGCGTAGTATAGAGATGACAGACTGGACTGGACCGCCTAATCTCGTCTGCGTGACCCGTAGAAGTATTCTCCTTCAAGTGGAGAAAGGGATTCAGCCACCCGTGGATTTTAGTAATGGCACCCCACTGTTCTCCCCACTTATCACCACCAATATTCACTTTCAGTAAGCCCACCTTATGTTTGTAAATGATGAGCTCTCCATCCTGCGTGAAATGCAGGGGCGCGTAGATACCAGTTACTTCACTGGTTTGAAGGCATTGGAAGAGTTCCGGATGAATATTGACTCTGAGGTTCCAGGTGAGAACCCGTAAGTATAAAGTTCAAAGAGTTCAATGTGTCCGATGTTCACTCTTGTACATTCCTTTCTTGTGTTGCAGCTGGGTCCAAGGGAAGATTGTCTTGTGGCAGCTGATGGTGTTCAGGTAAGAGTCTCTGGGCCTCATTACGACCCTGGCGGTAAGGGGTTTACGCCAGCGTTAGCTGCGCCGACCCCTTACCGCCAATTACGAGGTCCCCTAGCGCCATGGTGCTTTTAGCACCTGCTTTTAGCAGGTGTTAAAATCCATGGCGCTAAGGGAACATGGAGTTAATTACGCCACCGTAATTTACGGTGGCGTAATTAACGCCTTCCCCACTCCCATTATGCCCTATGGGGCAAAAATGGGAATGGGGAAGGGTAAATGGGGATTGGGGTCTTACCGCCCCGCCAAGGTCGGAATGGGGCGGTAAGTCCGCCAACCACCATGGCGTAAACGTAGTTTACGCCATGGTGGTAAAGTCACGGCCCAGGCGGTAACTTACCGCCTGGGTCGTAATGAGGCCCTGTATTACCCAACACTGTCCGGCAAAAGATGCATGTGTTTAAATTGCTGGTTTCTCTCTCCTTACAGGTGCGGCGTAAGAAGTTGCGGTTTGTTACAGAATAATGCCTCCGGTTGTTAATCAGGTAAGTCTATGGTGGAGAGGTTGTATTTGTTGGCTCTCTCGGCTCACCTTATGTTTCTTTTGTCCCCTAGATGGTGGAATTCCGCGGAGAAAATGATGCAGGCTGCGTCGGATCGAAAAACGCTGTGAGGAATGGTGAGTATGGCGCGGCACTGCAGCTGGTGATGAGATGCGTGTAGAATAATGTCTTTTTCAGTTCGAAGACGTGATGATCCGGAATTCAGGTAAGGATTGAAATAATATCTGTTTTCTAACCTTTCCTTCTTCTTTCTTCTATTGCTAGGAGCTCTGGATTCGAGACGGGCGTGGCTGAAGACTGGATGCTGACTGCAGGCACAGTGCTGGATGCAGAATAACGCGAAGCATGTGCTGCTGTTTGGGCGTGGTTTAAATAGCCTGCAAAGTAGTTCCAGGTAAGAAGTCCCTAGAACCACACCCGAGTAAAAAATAGTCCCTGTAGTAAAATAGTCCCATCCAGGCCTCACGTTGGCTTGGATTCATTTGCAGCATGGTCTGCATGAGGTGAGTAAAGTCTATGAGCCTGGCGCCTCTGGTGCCAGGACTGATTTCTATTATGAGCCTGGCACCTACGGCGCCAGGTCTGTCCCCAGACAGCCCCCAGCCAGGGCTGCTGGGGTTTTATTAAATATTTGGATGCCTGCTCCCGGGGCTGATGGGCTTGATCCGGATGCCCGGGGGTAGGCATCATGACAGACCCTTGATCTTTTTCCAGTAGATGGTCATCCCGTTCGAGGTTACCAGATCATCAATGTTTTGGATTAACTTCCCATGTTTCAAGGGTTTGTTATTAGCACATAACATGCCTCTGGTTTCCAATTAACCAGGTGCTCCACGAACCCGTTCCGTACATAATCCGAATCTGTGATTATGACCAGTTTGTGGAGTTGATGTTGGACAGCTGTGAGGATGGCTTGATGCACAGCCACCAACTCTGCCAGCTGACTACTTCGGGGACCAATCTTGTACCCAGTGGAGGGTTCTGGGGACTCATTCACCCATGCATTCCCTACACCGGCCACAAGTTCTTTTTCCCCATTGTTGTACATGGTAAGAGCATCCGTCCACATAGAGAGTGGGCATTCCCTCACACTTGTCTTCTTCAAAGACTTTGTGTGGGAAATTAAGGTATGCCTCCATGTTGTCCTTGATTTTTAGACTTTCGTCCTCGAGACAGTTTTCTCTGGCACAATCATGCAAGTCAGCCAGACTTTGTGCGAGGGGACTCTTCTTGTTATGGCCATATCTGACCTCCACAGGAAAGCCTTTCATTGACAGAATCCAGGAAGTAATTCGGGAATTACTCACATTTCCGGCCCGGATTCTGTCACTTTGGAGATATTGCAGAAGCTGGTGTGGAGTCTCCACTATGATGTGTTCCCCCTGGATAAACGGGCGGTAATTCTTCAATGCCCACACCATTGCCAGGAGTGCCTTCTCACAATCATTGAATTTTTCCTCCACAGAGGATAAAGTTTTACTCGCATAGGAGATTACTTTATTGACCTTGTCATGCTTTTGATATAATACTGCAGTCAAGCATGTATTAGAGAACCCTATCTCCAAGAAAAACTCCTTGTTCCTGACAGGGTAAGCTAGGCAAGGCGCTTGTGCTTGTGCGAGGCTTCTTTTGAGCTGTCTTAGTGCCTCGGATTGTTCTGGACCCCATTCCCACTTGACCCTCCCCTTCAAGAGATGAATCAGGGGTCTGGTGCTCTCTGCATAGCCCTCAATGAACTTTCTGCTGTAATTAGTCAGTCCAAGGAGGCTCCTTAGTTTCCGCAGAGTGGTGGGGTCTTTCAGTTTCTGAAGTGCTTCCACTTTCTTTTCCTGGGGACAGAGACCCTGAGGAGTAATCTCATGCCCCAAGAAATTAACACGGGTTCTACACCACTGT
Organism: Ambystoma mexicanum; assembly: GCF_040938575.1. Taxonomy (NCBI): domain Eukaryota; kingdom Metazoa; phylum Chordata; class Amphibia; order Caudata; family Ambystomatidae; genus Ambystoma; species Ambystoma mexicanum. The sequence continues at coordinate 1,370,016,413 of NC_090933.1, read as the reverse complement.
GCTTTCTGAAAGGAAAGTTTGCTTTGCGGCCCTCAACTGTGTCAGAACATAACGGATCTCCGCTATGTGTTCCTCCACAGATGAACTTTTGATGAGGACATCATCTACATAAGCCAGGTTACCCCTTGCACCCAGGTCGGGCATGGCCTTGTGTAGGAAAATATTGAATTCATTGCCGGAGTTGAGATATCCGAAGGGAGTCCGGGTCCATGTGTACTGCTGGCCCCCAAAGGTAAAAGGCAGCTTGTATTGGTCCTCCCTACTGACAGGCACAGTCCAGTATCCATTGGTCAGGTATATTGCAGTGAATACCTGTGACCCCTGGATCTGGGCCAGCCCTTGGTCAATGTAGGGAAGAGGCCATCAGGAATTATGGACCCATTTGTTGAGCTCCGTAAGGTCAGCGCAGAGTCTCCACTGGCCGTTTGGCTTCAATATTCCCAGCAGTGGATTATTGAAGGTTCTGTGAACTGGACGGATTATCCCCCGGGACTCAAAGTTCTTAATTATTTCAGTAAGGGACTCCATGGATGCGAGAGGCAAGCAATATTGCTTCACAAACACTGGAGTCATGTCCGGCTCCGTGGGAATTGTTGTGTGGATGTTGGTGCGACCACAGTCATATGAGTCCACCGCAAAGAGATCTTGGAAGTCCAAAAAAACCTGTTTCAACTTTTGCTTCTGCTCCAGAGTCACACAGGCAGCAGCTAGGTTGACTCTCTATTCAACCATCTGCCTGAAGCCTGGAAAGACTTCTGGCTTTGCTATCTCAGCGGCCTCCTCCAGATGGGTGAAGTCCCTGATCAGAGTGCTGATTTGGACTGGAGGCTTCAGGTGGGAAAGGCAGCCCTCATGGACCTGGAAAGTCACCTCATCCCTTCTGAAGTCACAAGTCACATCTTCCTTACCATAAGGGCAGGAAGTGTACACCAGGAAGTTCCCCCCATGCCGGGTGAAGATCCTGTCTGGTGTTGTATTGTCATCACTGTCACTTCAAAATAGTCCTTGGGGATTGGTCCTAACAGTTAATCTCCTAAACCAATGGAGAAATGTCGGTCATCAACCGCCATTCCAATAATGGTACCTGCGGTTAGAGTGATACTCTTTAAGTCGCTGTTATCCACCTCTATTGGAATGGTGTCATGTTCTATGTTTACTAATGGTGTTGGGTTTACCCCCAACCCTTGCTGTTGGAGAGAAGCATTTAGATGAATATAAGCATCAGGGTTTTTCAATTTTTGTCCTCTTTTAACTTTCACTTCCAGGGAGAATTGTCGGGTCCTTTCTGGGATGGTGAAATCCTCTTTAAGCTGAATTTCAACTGCATAAGGTAGCAATTGAGCTGACCTAAATGCTTTTTCTGGATCATCAAAGCCCATGGGATTATCCGCTAATTGGGACCAAGCTTTGAAGTTTATTAGGTCCAAACTAATGGCAAAGCGATTGAGAATGTCACTGCCTAAGAAAAAGGCGGCAGGGACGTCTCGCACGACCCAACAATTGTGGACTATGCTCTTGTTGCCAATGGAGATTTTGAGCATACACGTTCTATTAAATATGCAACACCTCACCTCTGCTAGACCAACAAGATATGAGATTATCGCGCCCCATATCCAAATTATGAGGTGTAGCGCTTTGAATCCTGCAGAATTAATGCCACTACCCATAAAAGAAATTGGGGAGGGTGAATCACCCCCACCCCCACGATTGCATAATGGTCACTGAGGAAGAAACCAAGGGGAGAGTTGATTTAAGTGATACCCCACAGAAAGAGCCAGATGGAGAGTTATTTTGTGACGGCTCATGTTTTAAATTACCAGATGGCACGACTATCACTACCCTAGAGAGCATTGTAGAAAGCAAAAGAATCCCCTACAATTAGGCACAAACCGCAGAGATAATAGGATTAACCAGAGACTGTGAGATTTCTGAAAATTTGAATGTGAATATATATACTGATAGCCAGTATGCTTTTGGGGTGGTTCATAACTTTGGTTGACTTTGGGCTGAGAGAGGTTTTTTGACATCACCTGGCGCCAGAATTCAACATGGCCCTTTCATTGTACGATTGCTGTCTGCACTCACGCTTCCAAAACACCTAACAATAGTGAAATGCGAGGCACACAAAAAGGTAACATGCAAAGTAGGAGAGGGAAACGCGTTTGCAGACAGAATTGCGAAACAAACTGCCACTGATTTAAATACAAAAATGATGCCGGTTCAGACTGAGGAAGTATCCTGTATGATAGAAAATGGAGTTGCCACTGTCAAAGAAATGCAGGCCGAAGCTACGGCCGATGAAATACAGGGGTGGGCAGAGGGCTTTGCTGAGTTAGATCTGGAAGGTTGTTGGGTGGACAAGGGAACTAGAAACTGGATGTTGCCAAATTCGTATGTGACTGCAATGGTCACAATCGCCCACAGCCCTACTCACATCTGTGCAAAAAAGATAATACAGCACCTTTCTACTGTATGGCAGAATGTAAACATAAAAAAGAATGCAGAGAGGTTGGTGCAGAACTGTATCACGTGTTTGCAACACAATGTAGGAAAGGGAACAGTGGCTCCAATAGGCAGTTTTGGCCTGCCCTCTATGCCATTTGAGGTGATCCATTTTGATTTCATAGAGATGGAGAGATGCCAAAACTTAAAATACATCTTAGTGGTGATCTGTGCATTCAGTAAGTGGGTGGAGGCATATCCCTTGAAGGACTGCACAGCAATGAGCACGGCAAAAGTAATGCTTAAGGAGTACTTTTCCAGATTTGGCTTGCCCCGTGTCCTATGTTCCGATAATGGACCACATTTTGTGGGCGCAGTGGTGTTACAGATATGTGCTGGTCTTCAGATTGATAAGAGATTACATAGTTCAAGGCATCCGAGTTCTGCCGGTCTTGTGGAGAGGCACAACGGGATTCTTAAATCAAAGATTAGAAAGATTTGTGCGGGATGCAAGTTGAGTTGGGTGGATGCATTACCAATAGCACTATTATGCATGCGTACATCTGTACAGGCTAAAACTGGGCTCTCCCCGTACGAGATCGTAATGGGGAGGCCGGCAAATGTTTGGTGCGCACCTCAGCCAAAACGACTCAGTGAGATAGATCATCCTGTGCTTAGTACTTATTGTGGCCTTTTAATGCAGAAATTGCGTTTGATCCATCAGCAGGTGCAGGAGGCATTACCAGTAAGATACACCGGTCTGGGGCATGCGCTGGAGCCAGGAGACTGGGTGCTGCTAAAGAATTTTGAAAGAAAGTCATCGTTAGCACCCAGGTGGCGCGGGCCCTATCAAGTACTCTTGGCAACGCAGACGGCAATACGAGTGGATGGAAGGAAGTCATGGATCCATGCCACCGATGCCAAGAAGATTACAACTTCACTGAAAGACTTGCCTGACCCAGATGACCGGAAAGAGACAGCGGTCCCAGAAACGGAAGAAACTGTTGCCAGTAAGCAGCCACCAAATCTGCCAAAACGAGAAGTGAAACTCAAAACAAAGCCTGAGACGATTGCCAAAGAGGGGGAAGGGCAAAGAGTGCCCCAACGTTGCCCAGCAGAATCGACATCACTGCTGGCCGACATGAAATCTGCCTTGCAAATACCAGCAGAAACAAATCGTGTACCCCTTTGGCGCCCACCAGCACTTGCCAGCACGCCAAAGAACGGATCTGCATTTTTGGCGCGGCACACACCAGCACCTGCAGTAACGCCACAGGCTGACTTTGAGCCTGAATCTGGAAGTGCACCGGCACTGTTCACAGATCACACGATACCAGGAGTAAGGCGATACAACTTGCGGCCTCGAAAGACAAAGTGATCCGCAGTTCTTTTTGGTGTTTATGTCAACCTCTGGTTCAGCTCATGGACGGAGAAGGAACTAGAGGTGTAGAGGAGAGAAGCGTGAGAATTGTGCAAGTCGGACAATTCAAGACTCGCGGCTCCTCTGTGTGATCATAAAAGTACATGTGTCAGGAACCAGAGCGGACAAGCTGGGCGCACATGGTACTAAGGCAATAAGATAACTGATCGAAGGTCCTCTGAGCAGTATGAGAAAGGACAAGTGATCTTGCCTAAAAACGAATAAACAAATCCAGGCCATTAAGGACTGGCAGAACTGAACTGTGACAATTCTGTTGAACTTATTGACATCAGAGCAAGCGCGACGAAGAGAGTTCCAGTTCCAGCCTCCTCCTGCACCACCACTGCTGAGAATGAGTCAATTATAAAGACTGTAAGCTTAAGAAAAACGCATGGTAAAACAAATTGTATGCTGGCACTGACAATAATAATGTGCTTTATGAGCGTGGTAGCACCAATATTGACAGCCCTAATATTATGGTATGTGGAAGCGATACACCCATTAGAAATGTTTTTACCAATAGTTAATATATCCACTACTGAAAGCCCGGTTCAGGTTAATACTTATACCCTGCCCCCAATGGAAGAAAGACACAGGGAAGGTTTCGGGAATAATACGTCGTTATTAATCATGAACATGACACATGCAATTCTGAAGAAAACACATTGCTGAGTATGTGCCCATTTACCACAGCATGCTGGGAAAGGAATAGGGTGGTATGTACAGCCATTATCATTAAGTTCTGCATGTAGTGCATCTTTAGGTGCAATGTTCTATGGGAAATGGAATGAGAGTAGTACGGGTCGATTAGACAGAACCAACATGAATGAGTTTGAGGAGATAATAATGAAGCCTGTGGGTTGTTCCATTTTCCATAAAGCACAAGTAATGGCCCACGAGGAAAAGTACACGAAAGATAACACGACAAAATAGACGAGATAGATTGTCCCCACCAGAGAAGACATCTGTAATGACGTTTTGTGTAAGAACAGAAGGGGACAAAGATGCAATCCCCCCTTCTTACACGGTGAATTATAGCCCAAGAACTGTCCCTTTTTGTCTAAAAAAGAAAGGCTCTTTTTCAGTCGGAACATATACTGGATGCATGAATACAGTGGTATTAAAATGGGAAATAGAACCAGTATATGTAGGTGATCCAGTTTATTTTATATGTGGAGTGAAAAGATATCCTTGGTTACCCAGAAACTGGGGAGGTACATGTTACCTATGTCTACTGTTCCCAGGAGTATTCCTCTTAGAAACAGCAGACATGGTCAGACTATCCAGAACTAGAGTCAAAAGGACTGACGAGGGTGTTTTGATAGCAACTGATGTAGCAAAATCATTCATTCCATTCTTAGGGCAGATAGTGAACTCCTATAATAAAAGGCAGCTGTCCAGAATACTAGAAAATACCATAAACACAACAACAGATATACTGTTTAACATGACGTTGGAAGAAAGAGGAATCAGGTTAATGACGCTGCAAAATAGAATGGCTCTCAATGTAATCTTGGTTGATCGTGGGGGAATTTGCAAAATAGTGGGATCAGCGTGTTGCGTTTATGTCGATGACTATTCCTCTACGATCTTTGAAGCGATAAAGAAAATGCATGGGGCCCCTTTCACTAATGGCAAAGCGATTGAGAATATCACTGCCTAAGTAAAAGGCGGCAGTGATGTCTCGCACGACCCAACAATTATGGACTATGCTCTTGTTGCCAATGGAGATTTTGAGCATACACCTGCTTGGCAGGAGATGTTTGGAATTGGGTGTTTCCAGATCCATTTCCCATTTGTCTATCAGTTTGAATGTGGGAATGGCTGGATCTTTTGGGAGTTGGCGAACATGGCTTCGCTGATGAAGCTCTTACCGTTGTTCACACACACTCGGGCAAGAAAAGAGTCCTTCCCATCATTTAACTGAACAGGGATGAACAACTGCTCTCCAATTTGCTGAATTTCAGCCATTTTCTGAGCTGAATTCACATCTTTCTGGACTATAGGAGTGGGAGCTTCTGATTGCGGATTGGTAAAGTATTTCAGAGTATTTCCTTCGAGTGTGGAATACCACCTTAAACTGGAAGGAAGGTTGATTTTCACAAATAGAGAGGACCCCCCATCACCAGTCTGTTGTCCTACTGCTATTACTGTCACGTCTGGAATTTGGTTGTTCTGGAAGTGAAATTCTACTTGGTCAGATGTTTGTTCAACCATGTGGCATGTGCCATTTAAACTAACATGGTTGAGACTCTATTTTCATTTTATTGGTCGGCTAGTCTGGGTCCAGAGGACCTTGTTTACACAGTCTATTAGGGGTGACAACCTTCTCAGGAGGTCATTCCCTAGTAAACAAGGGGCGCACTCTGGAGTCACAACTATGACCACGTTTTTCACCTTGTGTCGCCCAATTTTAATGTCCAAATCTGCAGTCCCCTCGACGGGAATTTCCTTCCCCTCAAAGTTCTGAAGTTGTCTAGGAAGGGAGATGAGAGGAATACGTTAATTCTCCCCCCTTCCTGCATTTAGTTCGTGAAAGGCCCTTCTGGACAGGAGGGTAGCTTGGGATCCAGTGTCCATCAGTGCCAAAATTGTACCCTGCCCCTATACTTGTACCGGGGCATAGTATCTTCCCTCCTTCTTCTCAAGGGGGCACAGATAATACACATTTTTGGACAACTGGTAGGCTAATTCTTTTGTTTTGGACATTGAGAGAAAAGAGATTTGGGCAGAATTCTGTGGAGAGTCATGGGAATCTGCAAGAAAAAGTTGGCAACTGGAAATTGGGGAAGTTTTGGGTTCCCCTGGTTCCAGTTCTGGGCCGCCCCCCCCTTTTTGGAGGCAATCACCCGAATGGGTTTGAACCAGGGGATTTTGATGCTGTTGGTTCTGGGATTAGATGATGGGCGGCACTAGCTCAGTCCCCACATCTACCCAGTCTGGATGTGAATCCTTTGGGACCCATTTTTCTTTGGGAGGAGTTCCCCCATCTCTGAAGGAGAAAATCCTTTTCCCAGGATCCTCTGAGGATCCCTCTTCCTCAAATTGGAGGATCTGTACCTCCTCCACAAACTGGGTCTGTTTGGGTCCTTTGTTTCTCCTACCTCCTCTCTGCTCCTTGGATGGCAAACTTTCAGGGGTAGGAGATTTTGTTTCCGGTTCCTGGGTTTCCAGGGGCTGTTTACAAGTGGGAAAGGAAGCTTTCTCCAAGCCTTTACACCCCCCTTCGCCTTGTGCCTCCTCCCTGGTAACCGGTGGGTTATTGGGATGCTGCCCCCGTCATTGTTCTGAAGCACCAGGTCCAGAGCTTGGGGCATTCTGCGCTGGCATGCTCATCTGAGGGTTCTGTTGAGCCCTCAGCATGTGACCCAGATCCCATGCCATATTTTGGACCTGGCGCTTTAACTGTGAAACCCGCCCAGGCTGATACGGGGTTCTGTTTTCACCCCTGGGCTGATCCCGGGAAGAGTAGCTATCCCTTCTCTGGTAGTACCCCGGGTTGGGAAGATTTGGGTACCCCTCCACCCTTGGCCTCCCCTCCCCCGGATTAGGTGATCTGGACTCAGGGAATTGGGGAAAGAAGGATGGATGATTTTGGGGTTGGAAACCTTGTGATACCTGGGGAAAATGTTCTGCCCAGGATTTGGGGAATTTCTGCTTTCCTGTGGGAAGTTAGGAGGGAAGTTCCCCGGGTTAGGTGCTTGGCTGGATCCCCCCCTTTGGGTTGGAGGAGTCCACACATAACCCAGGATGGGTTGGTTTCCCTTGTAGTGGGGACTTACATAGTCAGGGGAGTGAGGGACCCCATTTGTGGGGCTACCTCCTTGACTCCTTGTCTGTGACTGGCCCGAGGGCCTTCTGGGCCTACAATTATTCTGTGCAGGCAATTTTTTAGGCCCCCCCATCTCCAAATCCAAAATGGGGGCAACCTTTACCTCTGCCACCTTGGCAGCAGCAGGGGTGCTGGTCGATTTTGGGCTTTTCTGAGCGTTATTTTTATTTTCTATGGGCTTCTGCACCTCATAGATTTGGGTGGCCTGTACAATGACCCAGTCTAGTGACCTTTCCTCATGAAAATCTCTCACTAACTGGGTCTATGATGTATTTGGGAAAGGCATGGAAAAAAGTGTTAACAAATTCTTTGCTATCCGTGCGCACCCTTTTGGAAGTCTGCGCAAAGGCACGCTTCAATTCCTGCACAAATTCTTGTGGGGCCTGCAAATTGTAGGCTGCCTTGCGAGCCTCTTGGGGATTCCGATGAACAGAATTTTTTTTCAAGATGGCCCCCCTATATGTGTACCATCTTGAATGGTTTTGGTCCTCCAGCCCCGCAAAGAAACTGGAGTATTCTGGGGAGAATGTCCATTTTACATGCTGAATGCAGCTACTGCTGTCTTTCAAATGGAAAGTCTCCATCATTTGCTCAAAGAGCTTCAAGTGTTCCCAAACAGAATACTTGGAGTTCTTATGATAAGGAGTGATGACGCTCCTTATTGTTTTGATCTGTTTTAAGGGGTCCTTAAGCAAGGCCCTTTTTGCCTTATTGGCCTTCTTGGTTCAGGTAACCCTGGTCCATTCATCCTCTGACTCAGAAGCACTGCTCCCAGAGGTGCCCGTCTGATCTTCCAGGTTTTCCTGGATTCTGCGAGCCTGGGAATGGCTGGCAGAATGTGGGGACCTGATCTCCTGTGTCCTGTGACGCTCAGAGGAGTCTTCGATCCCTCCTTGCTGCCAGGATTTGATGGGTACCCCCCCACTGACCTAACTGGGCAGAGGTTTTTAGGATGCCCTTAGTGGGCCTACTCTCCTGGGGTTCCCCACTAAATTGCACTGTACTTGGGAGCCCATACCCGGATGCTCGCCCATCCATTCCTGGGAGGTACTGGCCTATGAGCCCCATACTTTTGGCTGGATAGTAATCTGCCATCCCTGTGGCCCGGGGCTCATGTGCACCAGGGGACATGGGGTTGGCAGAGTCCAGGGGCTGGGAGAGATGAAGGCCTCTGGTACTAGGGCTCCTGAGGTTATGCTCATGTGTTTCCCTTTCCCAGCTAACCTCATCTCTGTCAGCCCCTGCTCCCTCTTTTCAGTTCCTCAATCAAGGCCTTACTAGACTCTATCAGTCTCTCCTGCATGGCTACCTGTTGCTGGAGCCTATCATTGTGCTGGCAGAGAGCCTCATTCTCTCTCTGTGCTTCCTGGTTAGTCTTGGAGTACTAGGCCAGTCTTTGCTGCAGGATGGTTACCGCCTGAGTCCCATCCCTACTGGCCTGCTCCTTTCTTGCCAGAGCATCTTCCACTCTTCTGGTGTGCTCTAACAAGTTCTGATGCTCTTTTTGGAGGTCACCCAGTCACTGGAGGGCCAAGTGATTTTCTTAAATTTTTTCTTTTAAGTGACAGACTTCTTGGGTTAAGGCGTCCCTTTCCTGAGTAAGGGCCTGCTTCTGTGCCGCCAGGTCGTCCCTCTGCCTTTGAAAGGCACCAGCTCTCTGGCGCTCGTCATCAAACTTTGCCTGGGTATCCAGGTCTTTCAAAATCAGTTTGTTGCTCTCTGCCTTCACCCTATCTAGGTGGCTTTGCAGGGTGACTACCTGCTCAGCACATACCCTATTGAAGTCCAGTTGTTGCTCCAGCCTTTTCTGGCTCTGCAGTAGGGAGTCCAAGCCTTCTTGGTACTCCTGCTGCAAGGCCAGAAATCAGGTATCCGGGTCTGCCTTTTCCTGTTGCAGGATACCCATGTCCTCTTTTATTTTAATGATATATGGTCTACTATCATTTTCTGACTCCTGGATCCTGTGCGGCCTCTGTTCAGAAACGTCCAGGTCAGATTGGGCCTTCTCTAATGCCATCAGTTGCCTATTTGCCAGATCTTGGCCTTCAGCACATTTGTCCTGTATGGCTCCCATATATAAATACAAATATGCCGCTATCCTAACAATCTTGTTGTGCTCATCTTTGGCCTTAGGGGCCATGTATAGTTCGCTCAGGGCCACGTGTAAGGGAACCTGATCTTTACAAATGTCTAACCCAGTCGCATTGACCTGTTGTGTGATCGCCTGCAGCCACACATTCTGGGCATGTTGAGACCATTCACCTCTCACAAACAATTTATGTAAGAGGTGCTCTCTAGCTATCTTAATATCTAGTTTTTCCGTAATCGCGATCGACGCACTCAGAAAAAGTGCAGCGAATTGAAAACTAGCTCAATGTCACCACTTGTAATAATAGCTGCTCCTTGCTTGCAACTGCTAAATTTCGTTTCAACCTGATAATCCCTCATGAATCATTGCTAGTGTTGACCTGAACTGATTCAAAGTAGCTGTCACCTACCCTGAATCTCCTATAGGGAATTAAAATAATTAAATTAAAAGTATTGAAGAAATCGATTGAAGAGTGGAAAATGAATCTCTCTATCTGGGTCTCAGTGGCTCTTTTTATGTCTTTTGAAAGTGGGTGGGAAGGCTGACTTTCTATGCCCAACCCTCTGAGGATCCTGATAGATTGGAGGATTTTCTGTGCCCTGACTGGAGAAAGGGTAGTGAGTCAGAGTGTCACGACTCGCTCCCTTCGCTCCCGTTCCCACCATTTGGGGGCATGATTTGGGGTGTATTCCCTACTGGACTTTTCCTCCGAACTTTATGCTACAGTGCTGTGATGATTTGGGAGCGCTAAATCCCTATTTTCCCAGCTACTTCCCTTCCGGATCCATTCCAGGTTTTTGGCAGCCAGCATGCTTCTTTAACCAAATGACTATGTTTCCCGGAATGCCTTGGCTCGCTGCTTCACCTCCTGCTTCCCAGAATGCCTGGCTCACTGCTTCATATCCTCTCTGGCAGCCAGCATGTTACTTAAATCAAATGACTATGTTTCCCAGAATGCCTTGGCTCACTGCTTCACCTCCTGCTTCCCAGAATGCCTGACTCACTGCTTCGTCTCCTCCCTTGCAGCACAAGGCTGGGTGGAGGATAGGCAACACCTGTGGCTGCAGGTGCAGCAGGCAGCACGCCTGAGGGGTGTGCTCGTTTAGCAGCTTTAAAAGCCTCAGTCTTACTTCAGTCCAGCGCTGGTCATCGATTGCAGTGTTCCTGTTTTTGACTAGTCCCTGGTTCCTGGTTCCTTGCCTTTGTACCTACTTCCTTGTTCCTGTTTTCTTGTTTCCTCCGCCCTGAATTTCGGATTCATGCGCTAATTGATTTCTGCTCCCTTTATTTCCCTTTTTGTCTTCCTCTGTTTGCAGGCAGCAATTTTCAGTGCTTTCCCCTTTTAGATGCAGCCCAGTTTGTCTGTGTTCTATATTTCTTTGACTCTGTCCTTTGCTGCTGTTACCCATTTGCCTTAGCCTTTCTCTTAGTTTAGTTTCCTGTCTTTTCCTTGGAGGGGTAGGGAGAAGTTTGCATAGGTTATTTCGTTTTTCCCTGCTCCTGATCCTTACCTTCTAGAGGATCCATTCCATGTTTTCCATTGCACTTCTGCATCCATTTCCCATTTGATCATTAGGTGTGGTGTGTGGTGGTAGCTAGCTCCTGTGTGAATGCTTATGTTTTTCCCACTAATTTGTAATCCCTATTCCAACTTAGGTATTTAGTTTTCTGCAGCGGATCACGCTCCACTGCCTTCCAGTCTCCGCCCTTGCCCTGCCGGGCTCTCCACATTGCAGCGGATCTCGCTCTGCTGCCTTCCAGTCTCCGCCCTTGTCCTGTCGGGCTCTCCACATTGCAGCGGATCTCGCTCTGCTGCCTTCCAGCCTCCGCCCTTGCCCTGCGGGCTCTCCACATAGCAGCGGATCTCGCTCTGCTGATTCCCAGCCTCAGCCCTTGTCCTCTGGGCTCCCTGCCCGGCAGCCTGCCTCATTCCGGCTGCCTTCAGCCCTTGTCCTCTGGACCTCCCTACTTCTCCCATTGCTGTTATAGCCTTTCTGGGTCCCAGATTCATCAACAGGATTCGTGGGCTAGCTGACATTCAAGAGGTGTATTTCGTCCTCGTGAGTACAGTTCCTAAGTTCCCTTATGTAATACCATCAAGAGTGTTAGTACACAGATCCTGTCATTGCTGGCCCTCCACGTGGGTTTAGCGCTGTCAGTACCTGTAACAGCAATTGGGGGTAAGGTGCTTGCCGACTTTCTTCGCGGTCAGGTGCTTACCCCACATCCCTTTTCATATATTGGTTTTGATGTCACACTCTATTTTGCACTCCTGGGTTCTAGCATACCTGAGTCGTTGTTCCTGGGTGCACATTTCCCTTGCCATATTCGCTGCCTTAGTACTCGCCTGACTAATCCTGACAGTATGACCAGCCCAAAATTCCCATTGAATATGGCAAGTTTAAGAAAGAAAGGCAGCAAGGCCTCTAACAAGCTTGTACAGAAAGCTTCCCCTACATTTACCTGTGACAAACCAATCACTAGTCCTGACCCCTATGAACTCCTTGTCACGAATGGGCATTTACGTGCAAAGTGTTTTTCCCATAGGATGGCACATCCTACATGGCCTGATCCTAGTTCTATCTTTGGTTTTGATCCCGATTCTATGTCAGCACAAGCCTTAGCCGCAGAAAACAACACACTGTTAGACTTATTATACGAGAGTACCTCTGTTGTTGAACCCCATGATTCCAGTTGTGCTTCACCTCAGATAGATCAGTTTCATGATACCAACATAAAGAATGGAGGGGTTTCTTGCATAACTTCTGTTTTCTACCCTCAGTCTAACGCATACTCTGTTGCACAGGTACATACTGTAGTCCCTAATGCCAAGAGGTCTAATGTCAATAGTTTGTTTAAGGGAAACACAGACCAAGTTGGAAAGATAAACTATAAATCACAGAACCTGCAAGCAGTAGAGGACAATGTACAATCGATGCACATCCAGATTGCTAGTGCAGGATCCAGCCCTGATGCCACTATGCTTCCCCCTGTGCCTACTGATAGTGATGTACAGTTAATGCAGGGCATGCTAAGAGCTAAACTTGAGGAGTTAAGACAAGAACTCATTTCTGCACAAGAGGAAAATAAAACCTTACACTCTTTACTGAATACACCTCAGACTTTATCTGTTGATGTGGAGGAAGTGAACACTGTTCAGCCCCTGAGTGCAGAGACTTTGGTAAACCATGATATTTGTCGATATGTTAGATCTATTGGGAGTGAAGGTCTTTCGTCTAGCACAGCGCTTAATCTAGGCACAGGTTCTAACAATCGTTCTGCTGTTTATCAGGGATTGCAGTTAGCTGAAGAGTTACAAGACACTCCTTTACCAAAAACACCCTGTGTAGCAGTTTGTCATAATTCTGAGCTAGCACACATACAAGCTTCTGATTTCCAAACACAATCCACAATGGTGGCATACACAGATTCAGTCACTACCGTAGGCTTAGGCCCTGCTCTTGATACAGCTGCTGAGACTGAAGTAGATGTTAAAGCTGATGTGGAAAACAATGTTACCTCTGGGTTCACTCTTCCTTCTGCCACTTCTGATCAATACGAACAGTCAGAGACAGTACAGATTTCATGTTCTGATGGACTCATTCCACAGTATACTGAACCAAAGAACCGTCAGGCGGTTCCTGAACTGTTGATTGATAATCTGCCTCTTTCAGAAGCTAAAACAGAGGAATGGACAATAGACGAAATCCTGATTAACAGAGACTTTACTATGGTGATTCCACTGATTGATTTTGACTTCTACAAAGAAAAAGACTCTGTGTCACCCACTAAAGAAAGGGACTGCATGGGTACAGCTCAGTCTTTGGTTACTGGTGCCAAGGAGTCTACTGCCCTAAAGGTGCCCTTCATTCCCGAGCCACCGATGGGTCTGTCAACTTCTGAGACTTCTGTCTGTCCTCCTACAACCATTGACTCTTCTATGATTCAATCCACAGCCCTGCAGTCATCTTTGGCACACCTGTCTTCAACCAATGAACCGCTGCCATGTCTGCCATTTACTCAAGAGCCAGTCCCAAAGACCCGGACATGTTTGTATCCAGCAACCGAGATTGCTCCAGCTTGCATGCCTTCAGCCTCAAGGTTTCCCCTGACCTGCCTGTCTTCAGCTACAGTGACTCATCCTGCAGATCATCCTTCAGCTTTAGAGCCTCCGGAAGTCCATCAAAAGAGCATGTCTTCAGTCCCGGAGTATACTGAGTATTTGCGTTCAGTTCATGAGACGCCTGTATCCTGCATAGCCTCGCTGCCAATATCTGAGGTATACCTGTTTACACCATCAGATTCTGCTGTATTCTCTTCTGCTCCAGCGATTCCTCCTGAATCCCAACCATTTACAGTCGATGAACGTCTAGCCTGCCTTTCTTTTGCTTCAGGAGGAGCACCAGAATGCCTGCCTTTTCCACAAGACGATTCTCCCAACTGCTTCACTTTAGCATCAGAGCCTCCTAAAGATGCAGCATCAGAGTTTGAGACTTTTGCCAGCTCCCGCTTCAGAGTCATCAAGCTGGACCAAGTGGTGAGTCAGAACCACTCACTTGGGTGTGCACAAGGGGTGGTGCAGACCGGCGTATTACCTACAGGACTTGTGCAACAGAATTCCGCCAAGAAGCACCAGTCGGGTGCTAGTAGCCAAAGGAAGGGAATGACTGCTGCAGTTCAAGATGTGTCTGTTATTGCTCCTTCTGCGAGTCTGCCTGAAATACCAAGTACTGCGTCTATCACTCCTATCAGGATGCCAAACATCCCTGCTGTGGTATCCCACGTGAAACAAAGTGGCTACACGACTGTCACCAGGAGTACTAGCCTTGTACAACCCATTGGACTTTCAGGTCTCCAAGGCGTAGAACATGTGCAGTCAAACCTAAGTCACTTTCAACCAAAAGCCTTTTCCCAGATGGATGACAGAAGGAAATCTGAACCTCTACCTCAGCCACCACCTTCTCTAATGGCTGAGCATAAACCTTTCCTGAAGCCAGCATTTTCCTCACCTCCCGCATGTCCACTCTCGGCAGAAAGGCTAACAGAGCTTCTACCATTGCCTAAGGCATGTTGCACCAGCCTGCCTCTCTCCTCAAAGACTTATAAGGGTCCACTCCCAGTGACTGAGCTTCCTGGACCTTCCAACTCTGCTTCTGGTCCTGCAAGTCCTTCATGCCTTTCTTCGAACCATGACTCTCTTCCTCACCAGAAGCCACCGTTTCCATCAGTACCACCTCCAAAGACAAAGCACTCCTATCATGGAAGTCCATCTGCCTTTGCCCACAGGCCACCATTTCCATCAGTGCCACCTCCAAAGAAAAAGCACTCCCATCATGGAAAGAAGATGTCTCGTGCGGGTGGCGGGCACCCGAAGCCGGCCGTAGGAGGGGGTATACTGTCACGACTCGCTCCCTTCGCTCCCGTTCCCACCATTTGGGGGCATGATTTGGGGTGTATTCCCTACTGGACTTTTCCTCCGAACTTTATGCTACAGTGCTGTGATGATTTGGGAGCGCTAAATCCCTATTTTCCCAGCTACTTCCCTTCCGGATCCATTCCAGGTTTTTGGCAGCCAGCATGCTTCTTTAACCAAATGACTATGTTTCCCGGAATGCCTTGGCTCGCTGCTTCACCTCCTGCTTCCCAGAATGCCTGGCTCACTGCTTCATCTCCTCTCTGGCAGCCAGCATGTTACTTAAATCAAATGACTATGTTTCCCAGAATGCCTTGGCTCACTGCTTCACCTCCTGCTTCCCAGAATGCCTGACTCACTGCTTCGTCTCCTCCCTTGCAGCACAAGGCTGGGTGGAGGATAGGCAACACCTGTGGCTGCAGGTGCAGCAGGCAGCACGCCTGAGGGGTGTGCTCGTTTAGCAGCTTTAAAAGCCTCAGTCTTACTTCAGTCCAGCGCTGGTCATCGATTGCAGTGTTCCTGTTTTTGACTAGTCCCTGGTTCCTGGTTCCTTGCCTTTGTACCTACTTCCTTGTTCCTGTTTTCTTGTTTCCTCCGCCCTGAATTTCGGATTCATGCGCTAATTGATTTCTGCTCCCTTTATTTCCCTTTTTGTCTTCCTCTGTTTGCAGGCAGCAATTTTCAGTGCTTTCCCCTTTTAGATGCAGCCCAGTTTGTCTGTGTTCTATATTTCTTTGACTCTGTCCTTTGCTGCTGTTACCCATTTGCCTTAGCCTTTCTCTTAGTTTAGTTTCCTGTCTTTTCCTTGGAGGGGTAGGGAGAAGTTTGCATAGGTTATTTCGTTTTTCCCTGCTCCTGATCCTTACCTTCTAGAGGATCCATTCCATGTTTTCCATTGCACTTCTGCATCCATTTCCCATTTGATCATTAGGTGTGGTGTGTGGTGGTAGCTAGCTCCTGTGTGAATGCTTATGTTTTTCCCACTAATTTGTAATCCCTATTCCAACTTAGGTATTTAGTTTTCTGCAGCGGATCACGCTCCACTGCCTTCCAGTCTCCGCCCTTGCCCTGCCGGGCTCTCCACATTGCAGCGGATCTCGCTCTGCTGCCTTCCAGTCTCCGCCCTTGTCCTGTCGGGCTCTCCACATTGCAGCGGATCTCGCTCTGCTGCCTTCCAGCCTCCGCCCTTGCCCTGCGGGCTCTCCACATAGCAGCGGATCTCGCTCTGCTGATTCCCAGCCTCAGCCCTTGTCCTCTGGGCTCCCTGCCCGGCAGCCTGCCTCATTCCGGCTGCCTTCAGCCCTTGTCCTCTGGACCTCCCTACTTCTCCCATTGCTGTTATAGCCTTTCTGGGTCCCAGATTCATCAACAGGATTCGTGGGCTAGCTGACATTCAAGAGGTGTATTTCGTCCTCGTGAGTACAGTTCCTAAGTTCCCTTATGTAATACCATCAAGAGTGTTAGTACACAGATCCTGTCATTGCTGGCCCTCCACGTGGGTTTAGCGCTGTCAGTACCTGTAACAGCAATTGGGGGTAAGGTGCTTGCCGACTTTCTTCGCGGTCAGGTGCTTACCCCACATCCCTTTTCATATATTGGTTTTGATGTCACACTCTATTTTGCACTCCTGGGTTCTAGCATACCTGAGTCGTTGTTCCTGGGTGCACATTTCCCTTGCCATATTCGCTGCCTTAGTACTCGCCTGACTAATCCTGACACAGAGTGATGCTACCATTTTACAATCTATTGAAGAAACGCCCCTTTGCTTTTACTTAGAACCCAATTTTTCATAATCAAACATGTTTCCAAGGTACACAAGTTGTTGAGAATACATGTACACATTCCAAATTAATTCCCGATTTTCGTGGGTTTCGCAACATTGGTTTTGCATCAAATCTTACATGGATGTACCCACACTCTCTGGTCACATTAGCGTAAGTTTTCATTTTTCTGATATAAACACCATCATCACACAACGCCCAGCTTAGTCTCAAATTCTGAGTGAAATTGTCATTTTAAGAATCTCCAAATTGTACATTTTCGTCTGCTTGGTATAATTAGTTATCAGTATTCTCATAAAACATATAATTGCTGGACTCTCTGAATCCACAGTTGTTTGTCTCTGCCCCTAGAAACTTGGCTTGACTCAGAGATCAGATGTCTTGCCTTCCCCAGAGCAGTGTTGACAGTTCACACCCAAAATCAGCATACCCTATTCAGCTGAAGGAATGCTTTGTCTTCTTTTTCCTGCTAGCAGGGCATCAGTCCATGGTGCCACTCTCCATTTGATTAACAGAAACATGTGATTTCCTGCCTTCTTGTGTGGAGTTCTGAGGTGTGAAGGCTTCCCATGGACCGCAAACCCTTAAAAGTCTGAGCTGCATCAGGATACTGTTTAGCTTCTGAAATCCATGTCTCCTGTCAGAGTTTAGATCACCAGCACCAGTCAGTGGCCGGCACCGGTACTGCACCCATTTTTGGCAGCTGTCTTGAATTAATACAATTTCAAAAAGGGGATTTTACTTGATAGCATATGATCCTTGCTAACATTGTATTGATGTGGATTCTACAGTAGAGTAATGTAGAACACCCAACCAGAAGTTGCATTTTTTGTTTGGTGGTTTCGTGCCCATGATTTTAGCAATTTTTGACATCAGTTTAAACGGATTTTGAGCAGCACCATATTCCTTTGCACTGGTTTTGCTCTGTGTGCAGCCAAAGGATAGGGTCTGGCAATGGTCTCCTGTATTAACACTGACAGAGGCTAAAATGGATGGCAACCTATTTTTCATGTTTTCCCTGGGCATTTTTGGATGATTTCTGGTGAGCAGCATGCTTTCCGGTGGCCATTATGATGTTTCCGCTGCCAGTAATGCACAATTAGGTTGTAGGGCTTGGATGCGTGTGCGAAACATCCCACAGTTCAATGGGCATGTTAAGGAGGGTTGCCTGTGTTTCAAGCTTGAAGCCTGATTGTCATAGCCACGTGTGGCTTTTAATTAATGTGCCTTCTGCCACGATTCTTCTTGCATTGTCCTCGGCATCCAAGTTGTTTTTGAGGATGCAGGTGGCTACTTGTTTCTCCTCTGAGATGGTGAGCGTCAGCTGCGATATGAGGGGCTCTGGGACCGATTCAATTTGTTCGTCGATCTCATCCCACTTGTGTTGTGACGTTTGCAACTGGCTAATAGCGTTTTTGTTATTAGCAATTCTAGTTTGGTAAGCTGCCGATGAGGCCACCTTTCTTCCAGAAGTGTAAATTCTCTTACTCTCCTTATCATAAAGGCTTTTGGAGGAGGCCAGAGGGGTTCCCTTTGGTTATCCACTGGTGAGTCTGCCACCGGTGGGTCTGTATGATCTGGTAACTGGATGATGGATGCAAACCTCTTCATCATCCTCATCATAATATTGGTCCAGAACCACTGTGTCCCCTTGGTCGTCTGGGTCTGTATAAGTGCTAGGGTTCTGGGAGTCTTGCATGGTGTAATAGTAAGCATCCTGCCCTAAGTCCTGATGCAAGGTGGAAGCCTGTGTGAAGTCTGGCAGGCTTTTTTGGTGGAAGGCTAGTGCCTGCTGCCCCACTGAGTAGCTACTGCCCCGCTTTGTGGAGTACCCTAAAGGTTGTGTAGGACCGCGGGTGGTCACGAAAAAAAATTAATAAAAGAGGACATACGAAGCATGAATTTATAAAATTGTTCTGTTGCCCATTGTGAGGAACTTGGTAAAACAGGGGGAGCAAGAGTAGGGGAAGAGGGTGTAGATGGTGGCTCTGGGGCAGAGGTTCTCTTATGTTCCATAGAGCCTGAAAGAGGGCCCTCTCCATGGGACGTCAAAGACTTATAGTTTTTAGACGTATGGCCATTCAACAGGGTACCTGGAATGTGTTATATGATTAACTCACTCATTTTCAAGCTTGGTGTACTTTTTGTGAAGGCCGTCGTATTTCGACGCCCGGTCGTCAGCAGTTGAGGATATTATGTGTTTAAACACAGTGTTGGAAAAGGACTTCAACATCTGTTTCGGGGGCCTGTTGTGTTGTGATCCTGACCGCGATAGCCCAGAGGACAGGGACATTTGGGACCTCACCCTGGACACCTTGTGTGGCTTTTTGGTCGGTGGCGTGGTCGACTTTCGGCCTTGGGAGGTGTGCTTTGTGTGTTGAGACTTGGTTGTGCTAGTGTCGCCAGGTGTCGTCCCCGTAGCAGAACTGCTGGAGTTGGGGGATTGCACGCAAGTATCCGATGGATCCTGATCGCCCTCAGCATCACTGTAGATTTTGATGTTGCCGTCTCTGGAGGCTCCCTCTACTTCCATGGCGTCCTCGGCTTGCGTGGTGGGCCCAGCATTTGGTTTTGCGGTCCTTGATTGTTTTAGGCCTGAACAGTTTGCACGACTTGCACTGTCCCTCAGTGGGGTCCCTGGGGAGACAAAGATTACGCACCCAGTGCAAGTCTTTCCAGGGGAACTTTCTATTACAAGAAGGGCAAAATTTAAAAGGTGTATTTTCCATTATGCATGGGTGTGGCAGCCTGGCCAAATATGTGGGAGTAAAGGAGAATATGCATTCCATTAATTAGACTAAAGTATGAATCTCCCCCCACTCTCCCTACTGTGAAGGCAGAGGCACATTGAGGCCTTCCGAGGCAGTGACAAAGGATCGTCGACATGGGTGGTTGTAGTCGTTGACGATACTAATTCATCCCCGAAGACGTCGCAAAGCTCTCGCGGTAGACAGATTATCGAAAGGACAAATAAATACTATAGTTAAACCTTTTCTAAATAATGGAGACAGCCAAGAAGGAACTGAGGGACCTCAACGTGTGAATCACCATGGGTACAGTGACGTCACACTAGGGATAGTATTACTGGCACGCCCTGTCGACATCCCTTTTCGAGTTTCGAAAACAAAAAACTGTAATACTCAGCAGCTACCACTAGATGTCGGCCTATGCATAGCATGCGATCTAAGCAGATTCCACATGCTTCAGACATTCAATTATGCACCAATAAATTGGCAAGTTATACGGCAGGGTGGTCCTCCAAACCGGACTTGGGTTGTAAAGTTTGTGGCAACCCTGAGGAGTCAGTCATGCAAAGTGTTACTTGCTCCCAGTACTACGCCTAAAGGGTGTTGACTATTGATGCTGTGAATCTGTGTAAGAACTCTACAGACCTGAATTTGGTTTACTATATTGCAAATTTTGCACACAGAGCATGGCTCCATAGGGAAAAATACTGAATATTGACTATACTATGGTACTGGATGGTTAAACTTTTTGTCCCGTAACTGTTGAATTCTGCATTCTTTTGGATTGTGGCTTTTATTAACTGCCGTTGTACTCATATTGACAACTGATTAGCTGAATTAGTATATGAAGATATATATGTGATTATTTGTATGCTTTTATGTTTTTTTTGCTGAATAAAGTTATGCTCAACACACATTGGGCCTCATTATACGTATGGCCGTACGGTAACAATGATGCTGGTACCGAAACCGCTGCTACCGTACCACCATACTACGAGTTGTGCTCGCGGGTGCCTTTCTGCCCGCCGGGTCAGAGCAGCACCCGCAAGCACAACTCGTCGGATGCACCGGCACCGTTCATAACGGTGCCGGTGCCTCCGCCTTCCCAAAATTCCCATTGAGCCCCCTGGGGCTCAAATGGGAATGGGGAAGAACATTTTCTGGGGCCCAGGAAAGGGCAATTACCGAGTCCGTATGACCCGATAATTGCCTTATTCTGGATGCCGGAAAAAATTGCAAGGTTGGCGTTAGCCTGACAGTTTTACAGGCAAGGCTAACGCCAAATTAGTAATGAGGCCCATTATCTTTTTCATGTATTCGTTTTCCCAGGTTACCGATACTGAAACTATGAAGATTAATGAGGATGCAGATGCATGTAGTCAGTATTCCTCTACCCCACTCACCCAATGGAATACCTTCTTAGGCTTCCCATACAAAATCCCAGTGTTCCACAGTGTGCTCACTGGTGTCCTCACACCGCACATCAAGGAGGTACTGCTCTGACCTTCTGCAGTAGCAGGAAGTTGCTTCTTTGGCGACCTTCACCCCGCAGATGGTAGGACCACAGCCTTTTATTCATCTCCTGGTCCCATCTGTTCTGCTTCCATGGTCGTGTCGCCTTCCCGGGATTTCTTGCTCTTCCGTTCTGCTGGTCTTGCTCGCTTCGGTTGCCCTTCTCGCCTTGCTCTCCGGGTGCTCTCATGCTCCGCCTTTTATCCCGGTGGGGAAAGGAAACAGGATTCAGGTGGAAGTCATCAGGATCAGGTGCCTGACTCTGCCTGACCCTGATGTTGTGACATGTCAAACAGACTAGCTGTGTGTGTAGGAAAGGGGATGGGTGGAAGTTCCTGGATAGTACATGGAACATGGTGGGTTTATAGGGAAATGGGAAAGGGAATACTGCATCTCTCCTCTGGGTGCCCCACTCCCACTCCTCAGGGACCCCTCATTCAGGTGATCTAACCGCACTGGTCCACCCCCGGGGTCTGGATCCAATAGAGATGGCCGTGCCTCGGCCACCTGGATGACAGATCCCAATGGACTGGTCTGTGAGACACCCTTTGGATTCTCACAGTATGGATAAATCAACGAAAGAACTCCAACCCTCGAGCCATGCGATGGTGCTTAGACCCGCAAAAGTGAAATGCAAAAGTGCACTCACATGTGGACATGTAATTCAAATAAAATCGATCAGCACTGTGCGTCTCTCCATCCCTGCCAACATCACTACACGAGTATTGGGAAAAAATAGTACCGCCACTTCCTGTGAACCACACCCTGAACACCTAATTGGATAATCTCCACAGATCCATTTCCATATCCACCATGCTGAGAAGGACAGGATGTTGCACATGTGCTTTCCCAGCTACAGCGAATGCCGCGCCCCAGTTAAGCAGGGATAGTTTTCTTCCCTTTCCACTATTTGTTTTGCCACACTCCCTCATTGGGTACTGTGAAATATTCACACACACATGCACCAATCACATCCAAGACCTCCGCATCGAAAAATAATGTTTTAGTATAGTTTGGAGCCTTAGGCCCTACCTTACAGGGTCTACCTTCAAGGTCCAAACAGACCATAAGCCCCTGAAGTGGCTTATGCAGATGAAGGGTGAAAACCCAAAACTGCTCCGGTGGTCCATTAGCCTGCAAGGGCTAGACTCCACCATTGAGCACAGACCAGGGAATAGTCACGATAATGCAGATGGTCTTTCCAGAAGGTATGTTGACCGTCTGGATGAGAGTGTCAATCTTGTAGGAGATTAGACGCCCTAACCTCAATATGGGGGGGCGTCTGTGATGCTGAAAATGCATCAGAAGGACAGGGCCTCCGTATCATTGTCCTTTATTGCTTTTTAATGTGAATTCTATAGTGTTTTCAGCACAGGGGTTCATGTGGGACTTCTGGCGGTGCAGCTCTCTCCTTTTGGTTTGGTGAACAGACCCTTGCGATACCCTTATGGCACCCTTGGGTGGGAGGACAACGCTGTACTCCTAGTGTATGTTTTTGGGCACCTGTGTGTGGCCCACAGAGCAGCGTACAGCCTGGTGGCAGCTCTGTGCTGAAATGACAGGTGTCATGAGCATCCTCCGTTTTGGGATGCCCAGGTCCTGTCATTGGAATCCGTTGATTCCTGATGGAGACAAAATGGCCTCTGTGGACTCTTGCCATCCCTCACCTGTTATCTTGACTTCCCGAAGTCCCGGGAATCCCTGACTCTGGGCCTCATCATGAGTCTGACGGTAACCCTTATATGCGGCGGTAGCGCTATTACCGCCGCATTTAAGGGTCCGCCAGATCATGACCTTGGCGGATTTCCCCCCAGCTCTGAGCTGGGGGGAAATCTGCGGCAAATTTTCCGGTTTTTGGCGCGTTTACCGCCGGCGGGAAATCCACCGTCGGTAATAGTGTGAATCTTCCCCATTGGGCCCAATGGGGAATGAGGAATTCCCGAATGGGCCCAATGGGAAATGAGCAATACCCGTTCCTGCCAAACCCATGATCCGGCGCTAATAGCGCCCGGGGGGTTTCGCGGTAGGGCTATTAGCGCCGGTGCTACTGCCCAACTCGTGATGAGGCCCTCTGTCCCTTCCCCCTGACTGGCTGTTGGGTGAAGTTCCATATATGGTAGTGTGGGGATGTGCCAACCAGACTGGATGGAGCCTTCCCAACGACTGTATGTTGTGGGTTTTTCCGTGGGGTGGGACCTGGGTGAATGGAGTATGTGACGAATACGCATTTCTTGTTGCAGATGTCTAGTATCTGGTGTGTGACACAAAGACTGAGACAGCCCTGCCAGAAACTGGTATGAATGCAGAATGGAGTGTTGAATGTCTGGGTACTGCTGGTACCGAAACCGCTGCTACTGTACAACATACTACGAGTTGTGCTCGCAGGTGCCTTTCTACCCACCAGCTCAGAGCAGCACCCGCAAGCACAACTCGTCGGATGCACCAGCACCGTTCATAACGGTGCCGGTGCCTGTGCCTTCCCAAAATTCCCATTGAGCCCCATGGGGCTCAAATGGGAATGGGGGAGAACATTTTCTGGGGCCCAGGAAAGGGCAATTACCGAGTCCGTATGGCCCGATAATTGCCCTATTCTGGGTGCCGAAAAAATTGCAAGTTTGGCGTTAGCCTGACGGTTTTACAGGCAAGGCTAATGCCAAACTTGTAATGAGGCCCATTATCTTTTTCATGTATTTGTTTTCCCAGGTTACCGATACTGAAACTATGAAGATTAATGAGGATGCAGATGCATGTAGTCAGTATTCCTCTAACGCACTCACCCAATGGAATACCTTCTTAGGCTTCCCATACAAAATCCCAGTGTACCACAGTGTGCTCACTAGTGTCCTCACACCGCACATGAAGGAGGTACTGCTCTGACCTTCTACAGTAGCAGGAAGTTGCCTCTTTGGTGACCTTCACCCCGCAGATGGTAGGACCACAGCCTTTTATTCACCTCTTGGTCCCATCTGTTCTGCTTCCATGGTCGTGTCGCCTTCCCAGGATTTCTTGCTCTTCCGTTCTGCTGGTCTTGCTCGCTTCGGTTGCCCTTCTCGCCTTGCCTCTCCGGGTGCTCTCATGCTCCGCCTTTTATCCCAGTGGGGAAAGGAAACAGGATTCAGGTGGAAGTCATCAGGATCAAGTGCCTGACTCTGCCTGACCATGATGTTGTGACATGTCAAACAGACTAGCTGTGTGTAGGAAAGGGGATGGGCTGAAGTTCCTGGATAGTACATGGAACATGGTGGGTTTATAGGGAAATGGGAAAGGGAATACTGCATCTCTCCTCTGGGTGCCCCACTCCCACTCCTCAGGGACCCCTCATTCAGGTGATCTAACCGCACTGGTCCACCCCCGGGGTCTGGATCCAATAGAGATGGCCGTGCCTCAGCCACCTGGATGACAGATCCCAATGGACTGGTCTGTGAGACACCCTTTGGATTCTCACAGTATGCATAAGTCAACGAAAGAACTCCAACCCTCGAGTCATGCAATGGTTCTTAGACCCGCAAAAGTGAAATGCAAAAGTGCACTCACATGTGGACATGTAATTCAAATAAAATCGATCAGCACTGTGCGTCTCTCCATCCCTGCCAACATCACTACACGAGTATTGGGAAAAAATAGTACCGCCACTTCCTGTGAACCACACCCTGAACACCTAATTGGATAATCTCCACAGATCCATTTCCATATCCACCATGCTGAGAAGGACAGGATGTTGCACATGTGCTTTCCCAGCTACAGCGAATGCCGCGCCCCAGTTAAGCAGGGATAGTTTTCTTCCCTTTCCACTATTTGTTTTGCCACACTCCCTCATTGGGTACTGTGAAATATTCACACACACATGCACCAATCACATCCAAGACCTCTGCATCGAAAAATAATGTTTTAGTATAGTTTGGAGCCTTAGGCCCTACCTTACAGGGTCTACCTTCAAGGTCCAAACAGACCATAAGCCCCTGAAGTGGCTTATGCAGATGAAGGGTGAAAACCCAAAACTGCTCCGGTGGTCCATTAGCCTGCAAGGGCTAGACTTCACCATTGAGCACAGACCAGGGAATAGTCACGATAATGCAGATGGTCTTTCCAGAAGGTATGTTGACCGTCTGGATGAGAGTGTCAATCTCGTAGGAGATTAGACGCCCTAACCTCAATATGGGGGGGCGTCTGTGATGCTGAAAATGCATCAGAAGGACAGGGCCTCCGTATCATTGTCCTTTATTGCTTTTTAATGTGAATTCTATAGTGTTTTCAGCACAGGGGTTCATGTGGGACTTCTGGCGGTGCAGCTCTCTCCTTTTGGTTTGGTGAACAGACCCTTGCGATACCCTTATGGCACCCTTGGGTGGGAGGACAACGCTGTACTCCTAGTGTATGTTTTTGGGCACCTGTGTGTGGCCCACAGAGCAGCGTACAGCCTGGTGGCAGCTCTGTGCTGAAATGACAGGTGTCATGAGCATCCTCCGTTTTGGGATGCCCAGGTCCTGTCATTGGAATCCGTTGATTCCTGATGGAGACAAAATGGCCTCCGTGGACTCTTGCCATCCCTCACCTGTTATCTTGACTTCCCGAAGTCCCGGGAATCCCTGACTCTGGGCCTCATCATGAGTCTGACGGTAACCCTTATATGCGGCGGTAGCGCTATTACCGCCGCATTTAAGGGTCCGCCAGATCATGACCTTGGCGGATTTCCCCCCAGCTCTGAGCTGGGGGGAAATCTGCGGCAAATTTTCCGGTTTTTGGCGCGTTTACCGCCGGCGGGAAATCCACCATCGTTAATAGTGTGAATCTTCCCCATTGGGCCCAATGGGGAATGAGGAATTCCCGAATGGGCCCAATGGGAAATGAGCAATACCCGTTCCTGCCAAACCCATGATCCGGCGCTAATAGCGCCCGGGGGGTTTCGCGGTAGGGCTATTAGCGCCGGTGCTACTGCCCAACTCGTGATGAGGCCCTCTGTCCCTTCCCCCTGACTGGCTGTTGGGTGAAGTTCCATATATGGTAGTGTGGGGATGTGCCAACCAGACTGGATGGAGCCTTCCCAACGACTGTATGTTGTGGGTTTTTCCGTGGGGTGGGACCTGGGTGAATGGAGTGTGTGACGAATACGCATTTCTTGTTGCAGATGTCTAGTATCTGGTGTGTGACACAAAGACTGAGACAGCCCTGCCAGAAACTGGTATGAATGCAGAATGGAGTGTTGAATGTCTGGGTACTGCTGGTACCGAAACCGCTGCTACTGTACAACATACTACGAGTTGTGCTCGCAGGTGCCTTTCTACCCGCCGGCTCAGAGCAGCACCCGCAAGCACAACTCGTCGGATGCACCAGCACCGTTCATAACGGTGCCGGTGCCTGCGCCTTCCCAAAATTCCCATTGAGCCCCATGGGGCTCAAATGGGAATGGGGGAGAACATTTTCTGGGGCCCAGGAAAGGGCAATTACCGAGTCCGTATGGCCCGATAATTGCCCTATTCTGGGTGCCGAAAAAATTGCAAGTTTGGCGTTAGCCTGACGGTTTTACAGGCAAGGCTAATGCCAAACTTGTAATGAGGCCCATTATCTTTTTCATGTATTCGTTTTCCCAGGTTACCGATACTGAAACTATGAAGATTAATGAGGATGCAGATGCATGTAGTCAGTATTCCTCTAACGCACTCACCCAATGGAATACCTTCTTAGGCTTCCCATACAAAATCCCAGTGTACCACAGTGTGCTCACTAGTGTCCTCACACCGCACATGAAGGAGGTACTGCTCTGACCTTCTGCAGTAGCAGGAAGTTGCCTCTTTGGTGACCTTCACCCCGCAGATGGTAGGACCACAGCCTTTTATTCACCTCTTGGTCCCATCTGTTCTGCTTCCATGGTCGTGTCGCCTTCCCAGGATTTCTTGCTCTTCCGTTCTGCTGGTCTTGCTCGCTTCGGTTGCCCTTCTCGCCTTGCTCTCAGGGTGCTCTCATGCTCCGCCTTTTATCCCAGTGGGGAAAGGAAACAGGATTCAGGTGGAAGTCATCAGGATCAAGTGCCTGACTCTGCCTGACCCTGATGTTGTGACATGTCAAACAGACTAGCTGTGTGTAGGAAAGGGGATGGGCTGAAGTTCCTGGATAGTACATGGAACATGGTGGGTTTATAGGGAAATGGGAAAGGGAATACTGCATCTCTCCTCTGGGTGCCCCACTCCCACTCCTCAGGGACCCCTCATTCAGGTGATCTAACCGCACTGGTCCACCCCCGGGGTCTGGATCCAATAGAGATGGCCGTGCCTCAGCCACCTGGATGACAGATCCCAATGGACTGGTCTGTGAGACACCCTTTGGATTCTCACAGTATGCATAAGTCAACGAAAGAACTCCAACCCTCGAGTCATGCAATGGTTCTTAGACCCGCAAAAGTGAAATGCAAAAGTGCACTCACATGTGGACATGTAATTCAAATCAAATCGATCAGCACTGTGCGTCTCTCCATCTCTGCCAACATCACTACAAGAGCATTGGGAAAAATAGTAACGCCACTTCCTGTGAACCACACCCATAACACCTGATTGGATAATCTCCACAGATCCATTTCCATATCCACCATGCTGAGAAGGACAGGATGTTGCACGTGTGCTTTCCCAGCTACAGGAAGTGCTGCGCCCCAGTTAAGCAGGGACAGTGTTCTTCCCTTTTCACTATTCGTTTTGCCACACTCCCTCATTGGGTACTGTGAAATATTCACACACACATGCACCAATCACATCCAAGACCTCTGCATCGAAAAATAATGTTTTAGTATAGTTTGGAGCCTTAGGCCCTACCTTACAGGGTCTACCTTCAAGGTCCAAACAGACCATAAGCCCCTGAAAACCCAAAACTGCTCTGGTGGTCCATTAGCCTGTAAGGGCTAGACTTCACCATTGAGCACAGACCAGGGAATAGTCACAATAATGCAGATGGTCTTTCCAGAAGGTATTTTGACCGTCTGGATGAGAGTGTCAATCTCGTAGGAGATTAGACGCCCTAACCTCAATATGGGGAGGTGTCTGTGATGCTGAAAATGCATCAGAAGGACAGGGCCTCCGTATCATTGTCCTTTATTGCTTTTTATTGTGAATTCTATATTGTTTTCTGCACAGGGGTTCATGTGGGACTTCTGGCGGTGCAGCTCTCTCCTTTTAGTTTGGTGAACAGACCCTTGCAATACCCTTATAGCACCCTTGGGTGCGAGTACAACGCTGTACTCCTAGTGTATGTTTTTGGGCACCTGTGTGTGGCCCACAGAGCAGCGTACAGCCTGGTGGCAGCTCTGTGCTGAAATGACAGGTGTCATGAGCATCCTCCGTTTTGGGATGCCCAGGTCCTGTCATTGGAATCCGTTGATTCCTGATGGAGACAAAATGTCCTCCGTGGACTCTTGCCATCCATCACCTGTTACCTTGACTTCCCGAAGTCCCGGGAATCCCTGACTCTGGGCCTCATCATGAGTCTGATGGTAACCCTTATATGCGGCGGTAGCGCCATTACCGCCACATTTAAGGGTCCGCCAGATCATGACCTTGGCGGATTTCCCCCCAGCTCTGAGCTGGGGGGAAATCTGTGGCAAATTTTCCGGTTTCCGGCGCGTTTACCGCCGGCGGGAAATCCACCGTCGGTAATAGTGTGAATCTTCCCCATTGGGCCCAATGGGGAATGAGGAATTCCCGAATGGGCCCAATGGGAAATGAGCAATACCCGTTCCTGCCAAACCCATGATCCGGCGCTAATAGCGCCCGGGAGGTTTCGCGGTAGGGCTATTAGCGCCGGTGCTACTGCCCAACTCGTGATGAGGCCCTCTGTCCCTTCCCCCTGACTGGCTGTTGGGTGAAGTTCCATTTATGGTAGTGTGGTGATGTGCCAACCAGACTGGATGGAGCCTTCCCAATGACTGTATGATGTGGGTTTTTCCGTGGGGTGGGACCTGGGTGAATGGAGTGTGTGACGAATACGCATTTCTGTTGCAGATGTCTAGTATCTGGTGTGTGACACAAAGACTGAGACAGCCCTGCCGGAAACTGGTATGAATGCAGAATGGAGTGTTCAATGTCTGGGTACTTGTCCCAATACACATTCCTTGTTGTGAGTGTCTGGAGAGAAGTGAATTTCCTGAATGCACTATGCACCTGATTGCCTGCCTGCCTGCCTGCCTGCCTGCATGAATGCCCTTCTGAGTGATTGGTTGCCTGAGTGTGACCTAGCAGAATGAATGAGAGACCAAAGAGTATATTTGGGGACCTCTCACTGCTAGAAATCGTTCAGAAGCTGAAGTGAAACTGGAGTTGAAACTGACATTGAAACTGAAGCTTAACCTTGGAGCCCTGCTGGAGGAGAAGAATTGCTGTTGTTCTACTTCGTCAATTTGAAAGCTGCTGTGTCTCCAAGAACTGATCCGAGAGAGTACCTGGTAAGGAGACCTCTCCCCGAGCTACGAGGGACCATCGTGCACCAGCTGATCTTTGCCAAAGCTCCCTGATAGACAGACCTACGAAAGGCTGCTTACCGGAGACAGGGGCCGCTGCGGAATCATGAAGAGAAGCGCCTGGACATTGAAGTCCATCACTGTGAATGACCACCGTTGCCAACCGGAGCCGCTGTGCTCCCGTTGCCTAAGAACCTTTGATCCAAGGACGTTCTCGCCTGCACCGTCGACCACTTTGTTCCGTCTGAGAAATTTGAGGCCGCCGATGCACCGAGGAACATCCACCGGTGGTTTGTCACCACCTGAAGACCGCAGAGTCGCTGATGACCCGAGCCCTTGCTGGGCCAAAGTTCTTCATAAACTCTTTGCGGTCCTGAACTATCGTCACTGTAGTGCCCCGCACGCCTCTTCCTCACAGGACGTCTACGCTCCTTCGTCGATGAGCACCGCTAGGAACGAAGCTGCCACCTCACTGTCGTGGTTAAACCTGTTCAGCGCCGGACGTTCGATGACCCGTGGCTCCTGCATTAAAGGGAGCGCACTCAAGATGGGCTGTCGATTCTCAGATGAAGAACGCTACAATGCCAGGTACTTTGGGGTTGCAGAACTATTGGGAAGATCTCCATTTACAGGTTGCCGAGGTGGGGAGATCTCCACACAAAACTGTGCCTAGTAGTAGTGGCTCAGTATTCTGCCTATTGTTCTAACCTACTGCTTTCCTCCTATATCTATTGTTGGTGACCTTTACGAATTGATTTGTGTGACATTTGACCACCGTACAGTTGATGCACTTTAATGAAATCTAATAGTAATTGTGGTACCACATAGAACTGAGTATATATTTGCCATTGTAGATTAACTGAGCACAAAGTGAGTTATTGTAATAGTGTATATAACCGGGAACCTTAAGTATATAAATACTGTGTTTTCACTAACATAGTGGACCTCATCACGAGTTGGCCGGTAATGTTGGTGCTAATAGCGCTGGCACTATCTGCCCTACCGCCAAACCCACCGGCGCTGTTAGCGCCGGATCACAGGTTTGGCAGATTTGGAAATCCCCATTCCCCATTGAGCCCATTCGGGAATGCCCCATTCCCCATTGGGCTCAATGGGGGAATTTTGCGCTCATACTGCTGGCGGATTTCTCGCCGGTGGTATGAGCACGAATTGTGGGCAAATTTCCCCCCAGCTCAGAGCTGGGGAGAAATCCGCCGACGCCCTGATTTGGCGGACCCTTAAAACCGGCAGTAACAGCACTACCGCCGGATTTAAGGGTTACCGCCAAACTTGTGATGAGGCCCAGTGTGTGGACATTCCTTTGTGGGTGCTTGGGGACTACACTGTACTTAAGAACCAGCCTGCATCACCTCCTGAGAAGCTACGCCTTGATTGCTTGTTCCTCGCTACCTTATAGAGAATCATGGCTGGGGTCCTCTGGACCTCTCCTCTGCCATATAGAGAGCAGGAGTACAGACACTCCCCTCTGGTCTTTACAGAGTCTCCTTCCTGTGGTCACTTGTACCACGAGTGTAACAAGTCCCACTGGAACCTGACGCAAAGGGTGGCTTACAGAAACCACTCACATGCTTGGGAGGGTTAGTCCCACTAGCCTGACCTGACTGATGAATTCTGTGGGCCTTCTTGAGTGGAGATGAGGATGGGGAGTGGGAGTTGGTAGCAGAAAGGGGGAACCATACAACAACAATATGAACAGGATAGGAGAAGAGGAGATGGTACTATACTATATCATCTAAAAACCAGTGTAGATCGAGAACACAAGTTACCATCAGCAGACACTATGGAGTTAGACTCAGTAGTGTTATGTCAATCTACTCAGGCTGTGAGAGACAAACACAATGTGGGTTATGATGATCAAGGACCCACGAGTTCAAAGGGCAGAAATCTGAAAACTGTACTTGCACAGGTGCATGTAGGTAAGGACCTGTCAAAGCCCACAGAGATGAAGAAATCCCAAAACAAAAAGAAAAAACAGACTTTACAGAGTCGAATGAGAGAAATTGGGTAGGAAACTATCCATTATTTGACATTAACAACATAAAGTTAAAAAAAAGAATGCCACTGTGCAAACTCAGACTGAAGCAGTAAATAGATCCAACGATCACTCCCTGTTCCAACACAAGGCATCCTCCAAAGTAAGAAATATTCTACCATCGGGTAATTGGGAGCCTGTATTGTATTGCAGCAAAAATGAGCCCCTAGGAGAGGGCACATTACCAAAAACAACAACAAGTACAATTTCAACAGGTTGAAAGAGGAAATCAGACCACAGCAGATTCAACACCAACTATTAGGAACGATACTCAATTAATACACCAAGTACATGCTCTACCGATTACTCAGGAAACCACAAATTCCAACGTCTTAGAGTGTCACTCAGTCGCAGAGAAAGATGCCAAGATGAATGAAATTTCGTTTGCACAACCAAGACTATGGATAGAAGGAAAATCTGTGTTAGGTGAGAGTCTGGTCTTAAATAGAGCAGCTATTTTAAAAATTGCAAAAGCAATTCCAGACCTCTAACTATTTCTTCTCAGGGCTGTGAGGCTGGCATGGTATCACAAGTTGGACACAAAGATACAAGTTTTAACACCTTTATTAGGCTTTGAATGGGGTTGGAGACTTCTCATCTGGCCCAGGTTCTATAATGGGAGTAGTCTCAACAATCAAAGTAAAATAACGTAGTCCATATCAGTTAGTCAAACAAAGAAAAAGTCTATGTCAGACCCCTATACTTGCCCTCACGCTTCACAATAACTAAGTGTGGGAAAAGGTATGAAAATGAACTTGCCCTAACTCTAGAATGGGAGTAGTCTCGACCAGTAAAGCAAATAACAAATACATCCAAGTCAATTGAGTCCAAATAAAAAGGCCTACTCTAAAGAAACCCTACCTTGCCCTCCTTCCTAAACGAGAACTGTTTAAGGGAAATATAAAAAGGAAAAATAGTGTCTCAAAATAAATGTCAGAATGGCTCAGGCAACAACTCCCTTCCCCACGCTCAGAAGCACAGGGTCTTGAGAGTTTATTAAAAGGAGAGGTGATTGGCACAATTCTATCAATCTGGCACACTTTGGCTTACTGGATTGAACAGTTCTGGCTTGGGCTTCAAGCTTTACACAGTTCAACAAATTCTTTAGGCTTCCTTCGCCTTGCCACAAATGCACAGTTCAACTCTTAATCTGTACTTTACCAGAATTCAACACAGGGTTCCCTCCACTGGGCTCAAGCCTGTCTTTCTCTTCATGGGGTTCCCTTCCCCAAGTTTTGTTCCATACAACTTTTATCTTTTTACTTTTTCTGTCGAAGACTTTCGAAACTGCAAGGATTTTACGTACACTTCTGCATGACCACTTCAACCTCTCTTTCAACAATTTCACAATCTTAATCCACTCCCAACACCAATGATTCTTGGTACTTGTAGTTCCTTGAAATTATCCTTTCTTTACTATGCCCTCTTAGAGTTC
The DNA here is from genome assembly GCF_040938575.1 of Ambystoma mexicanum. Classification (NCBI taxonomy): domain Eukaryota; kingdom Metazoa; phylum Chordata; class Amphibia; order Caudata; family Ambystomatidae; genus Ambystoma; species Ambystoma mexicanum. The sequence goes on along the minus strand of NC_090933.1, from coordinate 1,369,983,252 downwards.
ATATACTTTGGGTTTCCACGCAATCAACTTTCATTCACAGTTCAACACATGCTTCCCTCTGCCGGGCTCGAGCCCCTCTCTTATTCAAAGATGGCTGATATTTTGTCTTCGTTTCCTGCTTTGACACAACTTCAAACACTTTACAGAGTCTTTTAAATGTGTGATTCCACCTCACAGGACTACTCTATTACTTTGTATACTCTCATCACAGTTCAGCAATTGTCTTTTCCATTATGTGTTTATCGGCTCACACGCAACCTTCAACTCTTGTTACAGTTTCATGTGCCTTGAACACAAACCGGGCCATTGTTGTCTTTGATAACTCACGGGTCATGTTAATTGAGTTTCTTCCTTCAACGCCTTGGATGTAGCAGTTAAGTCTGTTACCAATAACTCCTCTGCTCCTCTCCAGCCTAATTTTTCACCCAGGAGGGCAGTGGCCCGCCTTGAAGCACGTTGAAGTATATCCTTTCTTCTGGATCGGTTTCAGCTGTGGAATGCTTATGGCTTCCCGAAAGTATGTAATTCTCGCATGGCTCTCTCGCGTTTGCCGCAAGTGCCGATCAGCCCCTTCGCCTTCCAGCTTTGATAACCTGGTTCACACTTGGCCCAGAAGAGCTGATCCTTCTCATACCCAGCCTTGCTCAGAGTGTGCCTGTGTGCTCCACCTTTTATCCTGACAGGGAAGGTTAACATGTGGCAGGTGTATTTAGTTAGGAGTACATTCCTGACTCTGCCGGATCTCATTAAAAGGACAGAGCCTTTGCAAGTCATTAGAGGTAATCTTCCTGGCCTCATTCCTCATCTTCCATGGCTCAGTAGGGTTGTCCGTGTGAAGGGGGGAGGAATTATGTGAGTTGTAGTTTCCCATTAAATAGGTAAGGACAGGTGTTAGATGGGTTGCGGGAAAAAGGGGGATACCATGTCTCACCATCAAGTGCTTCTAACCCACTGCCCTGGGAACCCCTACCCAGGAGAACCTCCCTCGCTTGTCCACACCCATCTGCTTTAATTTAGTTTTCTTTACCACATTCAAATAAATACATTTTAGAAAGATGTCCCAAAATATTAAATTCATTAAATAGTTTACCTAAGAATACTACATATTGTATAACTAAGCTTTTGCCAATGGGAACACTTTTTCTATATGTTGATTATTGTTCCCTGCTCCTGCTTGTAGTTGGGACATCTCAATGTTTTCATTCAAGGTGTCTGTGGGCAGATGTGAGGTCTGATATCAAACAGTAAGACAGACACTAGTGACCACAGTTCAAGGGTGTTTATTAAACTTCAATTGGCTTTGAAAAATGCCTATCGAAACCTAAGTCTAAGATGGGAGCAAGCTGCGGCCATCAAATAATATTAATAGTGCAGTCATAGTAGTGTCTTGTCAAAATAAAAGGGCATAGACTAATAAAACTATTGCCAATTCTTACTTCTAAAAACAAAATATTGTGGGAAATAATGTTATGAAAAGAAATGTTTTCAAGAAATTATATGTCAGGATAGCTAAGCAGTTGACTCCCCTTCCTCATGTTTTCAGCATGAGGGTGCAGTTCACAATTCTCAATATCAGGGCCTTCTGTACCAAAGTCTCTTCGGCATTCAAATTCTCTTATTACAGAGGGCCTGATATAATAAACACACATTCCGCTTTCTCTTCCTCGTAGGATGTTTCTTATGCACAAGTTCTCAGGTGAGTTCCTGTTCACCCCGGGTCCCCTTCTGCCAGGCTCAGACCTCTTTCGACACAATGTTGAACTTTTCCGGTAACTTTCGATTCACCCTGAATACCGCTCTACTGGGCTCAGATCCACGTCAACACAATGTTCAACTCTTCCAAGACTTTCCTTTCTGCATCAAAAATTGAAGACTTTCGAATGTTCGCTTGATTTTACTTGACCCATCGCAGGACCACTTCGACTCACAACTCTTTTCTTATTACAGTTCCTTAACTTTCACTTCTGCTGATTCTCAGCTGGATACCTTACAGAGACCTTCGATTGAGTACCCAGGTTGTGTCGGACCACTAGTTCAACTGTATCGTATCTTTCAAAGTTCAAGCATTCTTTAGCAATTCCGCTTTACCCACGTCTTTATCACATTTATTGGTAACAATGTTTGTTCCAAAACTCTTTATTCAATGTTGCTGCTTGCAACCTTGGCTTCAACACAGACCAGTCTTGTATCGGCTTGCCCCACTCACTGGTTGTGTTGCTTTCTTTATCCCCTATTAGTTCTTGGAGCCAAGGATGGTACCACAGCGGCTTCTGCTGCTTCCGGGTTTGATAAGTCACACGGGAGGGCCACGGATAGCTCTGACACACAACACACAATTTTTCAGCGTGGTTTCCTGGCCTTACGCTTCAAAACTTGAGGTTCGAGAGTAACTGTTTCTTGCTGAAAAGGGCAAGGGATTTCCCCTCCTTGCAAACTCCTCTTGGCTTGCGATCTTTCTCCTCTTCAGCTGCCATCTCGAAACTGCTATCCCTTCATGTGCTTAGCCTCGCTCAGAGTGCACTTTCGTATTCCACATTTTACCCATGTGGGGAAGTCTAATAGGAGTCAGGTGGATGTTATTAGTAATTGCCTGACCTTGCCTGACCATGGTAGTGGGACATGTCAGGTACACGGTTGAGGTGTGAGTTTTCTCCCAGAACGGGCTGTTCATGTGCAAGTGTTTTGAATAGGAAAGGGTGAGGTTTGAGTTTTAAACTATTCTTCTAGGTATGATGGGGTAAAGGTGTTAGAGGTAAATGGATACCGCATCTCGTCATCCGGTTCGCATATTGTCATGACCACTGTGAGGTGGCACAAGTTGTGCCACAAGCAGGCTCCCACCAGAACCCCGAGGGCCTTAAAACCACTGCAAAAGGGCTCCTGGAGCCAGTCCTGGCGCCTTTGGCCCCAGGTTCATGTGTAGGAAGGAAGGGCTGTTCAAACTAGGTCCCATTTATATACATGGGCCTTTAAATCCAACATCGAAGCACCCACACAGCCAAGTTCTAAGAACCAAGCCATGCGGTCTAGTGTTTTGGGTGTGGCAGACCTGGAACTACTTTCCCTGGTACTATTTTACCTGGGCTATTGTTAGGCAGAATCCTGTGCAGTGCCCTTAGGGACCACTACACACAATTAAGACTACAGGTGGCAATACAAGTTTTACCTTTGGTACAAGCCTGTACTAAAGCGTGTACTACTAAGTTATAGTGGTAGCAGTAGCGGAGCAGCCAGGCTTATCTCAAGAGTATATGAGCAGTAACAGAGATTACACAAAGGGCCCACAATTACTGTGACGCAAGCAAACACTGACTCAAGGTTTCAGGTAATAAAATATAAGTACTTTTATTTTTAAACCATTCGTTATAAACACACCACTTCTATTAAACTCAAATAAAAACTACACGTTAAATATACTACAACTAAACAATTCACTTTGTACAGTAAGTCTCAAGGTAAGTACCCTGTGTTGAATACACCAGTGTCATGAACAAAACACGTTACCGCGAATACAATTGTGATCACTTTTTTACAGTTCGGTCTACTAACTAAAAGCGTATCCGTGACATGAAATGCTACCGGGTTAAAAACACACTTAGCACCTGAGATACCCAGAGGAAGTTGGAGGCAAAAAACAAAGGCAATATTTTGGTTAGTCAGGCAGAATCAAGAAACACTCAGAGACAGGAGTTCAAAAGTCAAAGGGCCGGAGCCAGGGTCGAAAGACACCAGGGCCTGTTGCCAAGGATCACACAGTCAGATAGTTCGGGATTCAACGTAGCCAAAAGTACTTCGATATTGTCAATGTTCGGAAGCAAAAGTTATAAGGAGGGAAGACAAGGGCAAGCCTTGGAAATGAAGAAAAGGGATTCACCCAGTTTCCTCAACAGAACACAGTACCTTGTTCCAACGGTGCAGCTGGTGCCCTGGCAGTTGTTCCTGTTGGTATCCCGCAGATCCACGATTCCTGGAGCTTCGTTGTGAAGGAGGACGTCTGAAGGGGGTCTGCACCACACAGGGATAAAGCCGGCAGCAGCGACGAGGAATAAAAGGTGCGCTCCTTAAAAACAGGAGAGGCTCTTCAGGTGGCTATCCAGACCACTACAGCTGTGTGCAGCGATTTCGACCAAGGAAGAGGATCCTCTAATTGTGGAAGATGAGCTGGTTATCCCCACCAAGCTCAAGGGAAGAAGACTCCGGACTGGATCTTCTCTGAGTCATCGAAGGCAAGATATCTCAGGACTGCAGCAGGGCTTCACCGGAATGGGGTAGTTGCAGCAGCTGTCGTTCTCTCCGCTTCTCTTCGGTTCCTTGTAGTTCCAGTGGCGACTCTCTGACGTCTAGCCCAAGAGACCTGCCTTTTAAGCGCAAAACCCCCATTCACACAGCCTGGCTGTCAATCACTCAGCAGGGCGGTTGTCCAGCCCGGACAACCACCTTGACCAATCACGACAAAGTGTGACTTGGGTTTCCTAGGATACCCTGTGCAAGGGGTGACTACAACCCTCCCTCACATTCAGCCCACCTAGACACCCAGGCGCCTTGAGGAGGGCTTCTAGGTAGAAGCCCACCAAAAGACAGCGAACAAAGAAAGCAATCCTGGTTTGCCTCGCAAAGCAAAACACAAGAAGGAGTTTAACAAAAAGAAATGGCGAATAAACCACACCGGAGCCAAAAGAAAAAGCATTTGGTCAAGAGGGTTTAAGTTTGAGGCTAACACAATATCCTACAATATTACCATGGTGATATAAGATAACCGTGGTAGAAATTTAGGGTAGGTACCACTGCCACCAGCCATGTCTAAATTTTAAAAGAGCGAAACAATGCTCTAGGAGGTACAGATAAAAAGAGTTAAGAGTTAACCCTTTCAGCACTCCATGTAAGATGGTGTGTACTGGATCTGTGGTAGTTTGACTAAGTAAAGTTAATGGTGAATGTACCCTTTTCTGGGGGACAGTAGTCACCTCAGAAATGGAGTCGGTGGGAGTCTGAATGACAACCCTGTGCCACTGCACAGAAGGTGCTGTGTGACACACACAAAGATGGGGGCTACTGAAGTGGTGTATTCCAGAGCCCACAATCACAAAAACAGGTGGAAACACCTAGCAAAACACAGGTAAGAGTGGGGGGAAAAGCTCTCACTCTTACCAAGTGGAGAAAAAATAAACTCCAGAAGTCCAGTAAAGCTGCTGGGGGACTCACTAGGTGAGGGAAATTAGCCATAGATGAGAATTCTCCCTAACAGCTATATAAACCACACCCTGACTGCATAACACGCTTCACGTTATTCTGCAACCAGCAGCGTAATGCTCACTGTGTCCAGCTCCTGGTCTTCAGCATCTTCTGTAGTCCTACAAGAACAAGATTATTCTGTCTTACCTGAGAAAATACTATCCAGCCCTAAGCATCTCAACCGGGCTGCAATCTGTGGAAACCGAGAGAAGAAGAAACATCACTCACCTGTGAGTACTAGCTTAAGGACTTCCGGCATACCGCTACCACAGCTGCTGCTCGAACATCGCGACCTGCAATAACGAGAAAAGGAAAAACAATATTAGAACGCGTGTGCTTCCAAAACACCACAGCAACATCTGCAAAGGAAAAAGAGACATATTCAGGTTCGCTTTCAATATTAAACAACCGCACAGTGCTGTACTTACCTTAACAGATTCCGGGGGCCTGTTTTTCATCACGCTCTCATCCACTCGCAGCCCCACAGTGGCCTGTGAGGAGAAGAAGAAGAAAACACAGGTTAGCTTTAAAACACAATAAAGGCGCTGCACTTCGCGCTTTCTCTTACCTAGAAACGTGCCTCTCCATCCGGCACGCCAGCATCAAGACCTTCGCACCTGAAAAGAAGGAGATAAAGACATTAACAAATTCCCACCATAAACAGAACAAAGACTTACAATTAACAAACCTACCTGCCTACCATCAGATTCGGGGTCACAGCAGGCCTGGGCCCAAGGAAGGCGTACTGGACCAGTGAAGCAACTCGCCAATAGACGTCAAGCGCCTCTGCACAAGAAGCGCAGGACGGATAGCTCACCCTACAAATAACTAAGGTGAGAAAAGAACCCAGTGGGAAGGGAACCGGTCAGAGAGAGGTGGGAGATTCACCCATTAGAGACAGTTATCACATATCCTCCCTTCTGTAATTGCAGATTCGTTATTCAGCAATGGGCAACTACGCATCCAGGGTTGCAGATCTCAGAGCCTTCCAGACGCCCCCGGGGATATCAGGTGAGCGTAACAGAACGTGAAGCCTTTAAACCTTATCCAGCTGGGTGTCATGGAAGACATCTGAAACTGACCAGTTAGCTCAGCTTTCGGGACAATTACGCACCGAGGTACACGCAGCCCGGCAAGAAACCAATGCCTTAAGACGAGAATTAATAGTCGCGAAAGACCGTACTGATGAACTAAGCAAACTAAGCAAACAGCTAATACAAACACAGGCGGGGCATGTTCCATTGCCTGGATTCGCCCCTTCCGTCACTACACCGTCATCAGTCAACCCAGTACAGATAACGTTGCCGGGAGCAGTACCTCTGGCACCACCAGAAAGATTTAATGGAGAACCCAGAAGGTACGCAACATTCATGAACCAGTGCAGTCTCCATTTTCTTTGTAGACCTGGGGCTTTTCCAAATGACCAGGCGAGGGTGGCATTCATGCTATCATATTTGAGTGGGAGTGCCGCAGACTGGTCGGTACCTTTAGTGAGCCGGGATGGCCCGTTACTGCAGGACTTCGGGGGGTTTTCAACAGGAGATGGAAAAGCTATTTGTTTGACATTTGCATGGACAAGCTCTTGATAACAAACTCCTGTCCCTCTGCCAAGGAAATCAAGATTTGCTAACTTCTATTGCTGCCTTTAATAGACTGGTCGTGGAAGATGGGGTGGCCTGAAGACAAAAAAACCATGTTGTTTCATCAGGGCCTACGAGGAGACCTGAATAATGTCCTTGCTCAAGTGGTAGACCCACCTAAAGACTGTGCAGAGTTTATCAACATTGTAGTGCAGTTGGACGACAGATTACAGGATCGAAGAACAGACCGAAGTAGATTTGAAAACCGTGCCATGTACGTACGTTCAAAGGACAATGTTCAACGTCCATCAGAAAATACTACAGAACCCATGCAGGTTGGAGGAGTGTTAGGACAATTTCTCTGAAGTCCAACTAAGGGCCTAGTAAAACCATTCAACTGAGGCAGTACAAGACTCCACTCTTAGTATGAGGCTGTACCATCTGATTATAGGGTAGCGTAGACAGAGCAGCCAGGCTTATTAGGGAGAGAGGGCAGTAGATACAGTACAAGTGAAATTGTAATACAAATGATCCAAAGAAACACTGAAAGACTATGTATTGTAAAAATAAAGGATTTATTTAAATACAGGTAGGCCCAGATACATCTAGGGGTTAAGTAAGTACTAACACATTATATGAAATCACAATATAAAACACAACCCTATACTTGAAAGTACACAGACCCAAGTATAAACCTTATTTGGAACACCTAACAGTAGTTTTAGGGAAGTCAAAACCTTGTTGTACACATTTAGTATAGGTCAAGCCTATTCTTTGGGAGTAAAAGACCAATGGTTACTTTCAGATTACTTTTGGTAATATAAGGGCAGTAGGTCCTTCCAGTTGTACAGTGACTTTTGGAACAAATCACACAAACAGTCAACTGGACAATATACTTGTTGGTGAATAGTGAAACACTTATTCTAGGTGCAGTAGAAACCTATAACTACTTTTGTCATAACAGTTATACCAGGTGAGTAAAATGTATGGGTGTAATGTACAATTACAGATGCTTTGGAAATCAGGGAACCCCAGATTGAGGTAAGCAATAACTCTGGTAACTTGTTTTGGATGGCACACAGCTAACATAAGGTAAGTAAAACCCACTTACTTAAACTTCACAATGAAGGGGAAAGTAAAACCCAATGTCACACTTTACTGAATAGTTATTCTAGGTAGGCAACAACCTAATGTAGACTTATTAAGGACAGGCTAGCAGCAAGTCAGGGGAAGCAAGACCCAGTTGGGGGACACTCATACAGTTATCCTAACAGGACTAACCTGGTGATACCAACAGTTGGAGGGCACTCTTACAATTACCCTTAAGGAATAATCCGGTGAAACCAACACATTACTTTTGTAAAGAGGCACAACCTAATCACAGGAGAGTAAAATACCTTTACATCTACTTTTGTTTAGACTGGTAAAACAGTGGCTAAGTAAGAAAAGATGTTAACCATACTTTTAAGAATAGTGCATCACACATTCAAGATCAGTAAGAACTTTTGTAACTGTTCACTCTTGGAATTACAGTTACCCACCAACTCTTTACAAGTAAGTAAAACACTTGATTTCTTTTCTAGGCAGAAGTCCCCATCCCTGCAAAGTCTTTCCCTTATTCTTGGAGCATGAGTGTTCTCAGTGGCAGAAGGGGGTCACTAGGACTAGTGACCAACAGGCAGTCTTAGAATAAGTTCTTTAGTAGCAAAAGTCAGAGTTCCTTAGGATAACTGGGCAAACAGGTGAGTACTTTACTTCTAGGGTTAGAAGAGGGTCCAGGGGCTTCACAGAAGACATCCCACAGGATTCTAGCAGTGGGACTAGGTGTACTGGATGAAGGACCTCTCAATCACAGAAGACACCCCAAAGCTACATAGAAATCCCAACAGGCTTAAGGTAAGTATATACACAAGCCAACACAGAACCTCAGCAATAAAGAAGAGATTGCAGCAGGAGAACTTCAGGGACTGCAGCCAAATAGCCGGTCAGTGGATTCCTTGTCCTGCCGACTGAACACAAGACCTCATAAGGGACTTTGCAGCAGGGATCGATGAAGAAGGCGCTAGCCAAGGTTTCTCTTGCGGCTGAATGCGGTTCTACTGGTTTGGCGCCTTTTCAAGGGGCCCAGAAGAAGACAGAATATCGTGGTTGAATTCTCGTTGTTTAAAAGATCCAGCACTCTTGTGAGGGGACTTTTCCAACTCGATTCATGCCTCTGGAGATACACCAGGATGCAAAAACACTAAAATGGGGACTCCAGGTCAAGTCTGTCCGCGGCCATACCTGGAAAGCACAAATATATATAGGACAACTAAGGGGCCACGATAAGCAAGCTTCCTTAGGTAAGAGGCAAGACAGACTTTTTTTTATTTAATACATACTGTTATCAACATTGATCAGTTCGCACATCTCACAATTGGAGGTGAAAGAATTCAATTTGCATCAACAAACAGGTTTGTAAAATAAATGTATTTGTTCTAAAAACTCCCATATGGATTAAAAAAAATCTCATAATATGTATCAAAATTAGAAAAAATGAATAAAACACAAGATACAATCCACCTAATAATTCATATTAACATTCACAATGCATAATGCAATAAACTCAAACCCACTCACATCACTGACTACTCCGTCCATACTACACTCGTTCAAATTCACCAAACTCAACACACCTTGATTACAATAATTGTCAAAAAAATACAAAAACACAAATGTCAAATTTATATCACAAAAATTAACAAAATTAATATATTCTAGCCAGTAACAAACAACAATGTACTGCTAAATATAAAGTTTCCAATAACTCAAAAACTTGCTTCTCACATTAATTCATCACTGTTCATGACAATAATCAAAAGCCCAACATGTTTCTTTCCATCTTTATTATTAAATTTTTTTGTGGAAATTCATCAGGGATACAGAAGGTCTGAAGTCATCGGAGCAGAATGATACTGGATTCTTGCAATACACTGAATACAACTGTCTTTGCCTGACACCTAAATAAGAAAGCAAGAGTTACTGATCTCATACCAAATAACATTAATGAGTTCAGTATATATCTACTACGCTATGTAAATGAGCAAGCAGCGAAAGGCCATAAGACCTTACAAAACACACATTCACTTTAAAGTGGTCACTAAAATCGGTGATCAGACCAACAAAGCACAGAACTATATACATTTTGTTCTTGCCCAATGTTCTGTATAAAAGAGTGAAATAAGCTATCCCTAAAAATCGCGTAAAGCATAACTCTGTGTAATAACCAATTACACCAATAATTAGGTCCCACTTGAGATGTTAGAGTAGAACAGTAAAATCTGATCAAATGGACAGAAACTGCCTACTTCCTGATATTATGGTACTAGAACATAGACAGACACCAGAAATTCATTAATCAAATGAAGCAATCAGAATTGCTAATACAGACCCTATGATAAGATAATGGTCATATTTACCCATATAGCAGAATAAAAAACATAAGTGATATAAAACTGTTTGTTAGGGAGAATTCTCTGTTAAGGCTAATTTCCCAAACCTAGTGAGTCCCCCAGCAGCTTTGCTGGATTTTTGGGGTTTATTTTTTTCTCCTGCTAAGAGTGAGACTCTTTTTCTCCCACTCTTAGACATGGTTTGAGATATCGTTTGACTTTGTAATGTGTTTCATGGGCTATGGGGTCTTTTACTCCATAGGGTTTCATGTGTTTTTGGTAAGTGTGTTACACAGCACCCTCAGTGCAGTAACACAGGGGTGTCATAGAGACCCCCAAACATAGACTCCATACCCTGGGACTGACTACTGTCTCCCAGGGCATGTAAAGTCACAATTGACTTTACTAGTCTTAAAATGTGAACAGAACCAGTACAAACTATCATATTGTGGAAGTACTGGTAGGGGTAATTAGATTGCCCCTGGGTCTATTTTTCGAGGGGGCACTGTTCAGTCCCCCCTCATCGAGTTTCTGGCTGGTGGAAGTGGTTACCACGCGAAATATTCCACCAGAATATTTCATATGGGATTTTCCCTATTCATTTTAAACACACCACTTTTTTGGTGCAATGTTAAAGATACCGCCAGGTTATTTATTATTGCCCGGTTGGGTCTTTTTGCCAGGACTTGGTTTTAAAATGGCGTTTGTGTTCACCTCTGTAACTCCAACCCAAGTCGAGCCCTTTGTTCCACTTTTGGCGGGCTTCTGCACAGAAGCCTCCAAAAATGGTGCCACTCTGTCTGGTCTACAGGATGTGTGGGAGGGGGGTTTAGGCACCCTGGACTGAGTTGCCGCGTCAACTCAATTCGCACTCTTGTGTGATTGGCCCAGTGGTGAGCCGCCCTGCTCACCACTTAGCATGTTTTTGTGACAGCTAGGACTGATGAATGGGGGTTTGCTGCATAAAGCAGGGCTTTGGGGACTGGAACTTCAGAAGTTGCCACAGGACCAAAGAATCAAAAGAGGGAGAAGCTGAGCCGACCTCAACGATGACACCACCAGTGGAACCCTGCTGAACCGCCTCACCACTTCCTGACGACAGAGAAGATCTTCATCCCAGAGAGTCTTCTTCCTCTGAACTGGTGGGGATAACCAGTTCGCCCTCTTTTCGCCTTCCTGGATTATCTCGTGGTCGAATCGCCCATGCCAAGCACCCCGGCGGCCGGATAGCCACGCTTCACCACTGCCGCAATTAAAAGATTAGTACCTTTTAACCTGGAAACAGCTGGTTTCTTCCTTGGCAGTGCAACGACCTCCAGCTTTCCTCCACGTCGAGATCTTCTCTTCCCCTAGACGAAGCACTGACTTGCACCCACTGCCAGGAACAACTGCCCCCGCTGGAGCTTTCTCACCATTTCAGGTACTGTGTCCCGCCTGGTCTCCCTTGCAACAGACTGTTCAAGGTGTCCCGTAAATCCTTGACTCTCTATCCTGGGGTGACCTGGGACCTGCTAACTAACTTTTTCTGAACTGATCCAACCCTTTTTGAACTATCTGCAAAGAGTTTTTAAAGTAGTATTCAACTGTGTGATCTCGGACACATTCTGCCTTGCTCTCTCCAAGAGTGGGCCTGGCCTATGAACTTTCTTGCTCTAACAGTAGACTGCTTTTTTTTCTGGCTTGCTGTGGTTCTTTTAAAAGTGTTGGTATTGTGCTGTCCTAATTCTACCTTTTCCCTCCCTTTTTAACTAACTTATTGGAGTGCCATCTTAGGGTAAGCGCTCACCTCTGTCTGCAAATAAGTGGTGTTTTAACTAAGACTTGTTCAATAAGTAATCAGGGATGTATATATATTGATAGTGACTGTGTTTGAACTTGCTTGCCATATTAGTGTTTGTCACGCTCACCTGATTCCCACGGAGGCGCATGTCTGGCTTCGAGTGCTGATGCTTCTTCAATGGTGAAGCGCAGGACTCTGAAGATGGACTCACTGGCTCGCAGGAATATTCCCCTGCGCGTGAAAAGGGAGTATTACCTACTGACGGAATAATGCTCAAGCCTCCCACTCCCTTCCAACCCTCCACGATACCCTTCCTCGATTCCCCGTGAAGTCTCACCTTAGGGTCAGGAAGGATGAGCTCTCCATCCTGCTTCTGATGCAGGGGCGCGTTGAAACCCAGTTACTTCACTGGATTGAGGTTTGATGGGAGTTCAAATAAGCTTGACTATTCAGGTAAGGCGCTGTAAGAGTTCTGTAGCAAGTTCAAAAGTTCAAGCTTAATAATAATGTTCATTGTCTTATTGCAGCAAGCGCTAACGCTTATGTCTTTTTCCCCTTAGGGGCCGGGGTTCGGAATGCCGGAGATATGGCGCCGACCCGAAGTGAAACGTGCAGTTCCAGTAAATGACAGGTAAGTTCTGGATGAGCGTTCGGGTAATGTCTTTGCATTCGCTCATTCAATGTCTTTGTCTTTTTTCCCCATAGGGGCCGGGGTCCGGAATGCCAGGTGCGGCAGGACCCGAAATGAAATGGGAATGAACCAACAGGTAAGTCTTAGAAGGAAACTGAGCTTTTCCTATTCCCTTCCTTCTCTCACCTTGTGTTCTTGTCTTTTTCTCTCTAGGCTCTGGGAAGTGGCTGCAGATCTGGATGATCGCTGCTGAAGATGGAGGTGCCCAGGAAAGGTGAGTGAAATGCAGCGCTGCAGCGATCGAAGCGAAATGCTTTTTAAATGATGTCTTCCCTTTCAGGATTGTCGGTGTGATGTCTCTGTGATGCTGCTTTAGCAGGTAAGGTCTTCATTCTCTCCAATTCTCTCGTAGCAGGTGACCCAGGATGCTGACAGGCGTGGCTGAAGTCCAGAAGCAGGAGCTGACACGGTGAGCGTCCAGCTGTGAGGAGCAGAACAACGCAAAGCGTGAGTTGCTGATCGGGTGTGGTTTAAATAGCTTTGGAAGAAGTTCCAGGTATGTATCCTTCCACCGATCAGGTATGTATCCTTCCCCGACCACACCCAGGGAAAGTAGTCCCACAGGTAAAGTAGTTCCATTCAGGCCTCAAGAGGGCCTGGATGTAGCAGCATGGTCTGCATCAGGTAAGTGCACATTAAAACACTTGAACACATGTCTAGCTTTATGAGCCTGGCGCCTAAGGTGCCAGGACAGGGGTCAAACATGAGCCTGGCGCCTAAGGCGCCAGGACTGTGTCCAAAGGGCCCCAGCTTGGGCCCGCTGGCACTTCCCTGGGGGAAATGATGCCTGCCTCTGGGGTTGCTGGGTCAGACCTGGCTCCTTGGAGGTAGGCATCATGACAGTACCCCCCCTCAAGGCCCCTCCCAAGGTTGTTCCCTCCGGGGGTTTTGGCTTGTTCGGAAATCTCCGGTGGAACCTTTGTATTAATTGAGGTGCGTGAACATGGTTACTAGGCTCCCACGATGTCTCCTGAGGTCCATATCCCTTCCAGTCAACAAGATAGAAGAGTTTGGACTTTAACACCTTGGAGTCTAAAATGTCTTTAACTTCGAATTCTAATTCCCCTTTAATTTGAACTGGGTCTGGAGGCTTGGACAGTCGGGTCCCTGATTGTACTGGCTTCAAAAGTGATGCATGAAAAACTGGATGAATACGCATGTTAAACGGTAAATCCACTTTAAAGGCCACGGGATTGATTATAGCCTTGATGGGATAAGGCACTATGAATCTGGGATTGAAGGTTCGCGGGCCCTTGAGGGGTAAATGTTTCGTTGCTAGCCATACCTGATCTCTTACTTGGTAAGGAGGAGTTTTACTTCGGTGCAAATCAGCGTTTTCTTTATACTTTTTCTTGGCTTGCTGTAAATGAATTGCAGCTTCTTTGAAGGCTTGGGTTATTGTGGAATGCAGATGATTTACTGCGGGCATTTCCAGGGTCAGAGGTGGATCTAGATCAGAGGTCCGAGGATGGTGACCATACAAAGTATAAAAAGGAGTTTGTCCGGTTCCAGAATGCACTGAATTGTTGTATGCATATTCTGCTATCCAAAGGATGTCTTTCCTATTGAACTCGGATTGGTATAACATGCACCGAAGATATTGCTCGAGAGTCTGATTGGTTCTCTCGGTTTGTCCGTCGGTCTGGGGGTGGTGGCTGGTGGATAGCCGCACATCTATTTGTGCTAGTTGGCAACACTTCTTCCAAAAATGGGAGATACATTGACTTCCACGATCCGAGACTAATATGGAAGGGAAACCATGTATGCGAACTATATTCTCCAGAAATTCCTTGGCCAAGATGGAAGCTGAAGGCAAGCCTTTTAAAGGGATAAAGTGGGCCATTTTGGAGAATAGATCCACAATTACAAGGATAGTGTTGTAACCAGCACAAGGAGGCAGGTCAGTTATAAAGTCCATTGACAAGGTGTGCCATGGTGCCGGTGGAATGTCCAAGGGTTGAAGTAGGCCGGCTGGCCTTTTCTTTTGACCCTTGTTTTGGGCGCAGATTCCGCAAGACAATACAAAAGACTTTATGTCTTTTCTCCAAGAAGGCCACCAGAAGTGGAGTTTGATTTTTTCCTCCGTTTTAGCGATACCAGGGTGTCCTTCCATTAATGATTCATGATGATGGGCAGCAACAAGTTCTTGCAATTCTTTACTAGGCAGAAACAACCGCTCCTGGAAGTAGGGTAAGTCATCCTTAACGGTGTAATGAGGACCCTTTTGACTCCATTCCAGTAAGGCTGAAGAGTCTAGAAGTTGTTTTACTTGCGTTTGGATGTCCTCAATAGTTTGCAATGAAGTTAGGCCTAAGATTCTTTGTTCAGGTATGATTGGCACAGCTTCTAAACTCGAATTGGGTTCTTCCATGCCAATCCGGGATAAGGCGTCCGCTTTACCATTCTTGCAGCCAGGGCGATAGGTAATTACAAAATCAAATTCCGCAAAGAATAGAGCCCATCAGAGTTGTCCTGAAGATTGAGCTTTGGCCGTCTTTAAATACTGTAAATTTCTGTGGTCCTTAATTACGGTGATGGTGTGTCTTGCCCCGAGAAGGTAGTGACGCCAAGCCTTGAAAGCAGATTTAATAGCCAGTAACTCTTTGTCGGTAATTGCGTAGTTGATTTCAGGAGGAGAACATTTCCTGGACCAAAAGGCCACAGGGTGTATTTGGTTAGTTTCTGGGTCTCTTTGCGACAGGACAGCTCCCATGGCCAAACTGGATGCGTCGGTTTCCACAATGTAAGGGAGGTCTGGGTGCGGGTGCTTCAATATAGGTGCAGAGGTGAATTTAGTTTTCAGGTCCTGAAAGGCTTGTTCGGCCTCAAGAGTCCATTCAAAGCGTTTGTTTTTCTTTAGGAGAGCTGTGATGGGTTAGACTGTTCGGGAAAATTCCGGGATGAATCTTCGATAGAAATTGGCGAAGCCAAGCATGCTCTGAACTCCCTTCACCGAGCTAGGAGATGGCCATTTGAGGATGGCGTCCACCTTTCACGAGTCCATTCGGACTCCTTGAGGTGTCAGGATGAATCCGAGAAACACCACTTCTGTGGTATGAAAAACACATTTTTCGAGCTTTGCAAATAGTCTGTGCTGGCGCAATTTCTCAAGAACTGCCCTAACATGTTTTCTGTGATCGGATTCTGAAGAAGAGTACACCAGGATGTCGTCAATATAAACAATGACACAGACATCGATAAGTTCCCGAAGAATATCATTCATAAAGTACTGAAAGGCGGCAGGTGCATTGCACAAACCGAAGGGCATCACCTGATATTCGAAGAGCCCAAATTTGGTGCGGAATGCAGTCTTCCATTCGTCGCCTTCTTTTATACGCACCAGGTGATAAGCTCCTCGGAGATCTAACTTGGTGTACACACAAGCGTCTTTCACCTGGTCGATAAGCTCAGGGATCAGGGGCAGAGGGTAACGATTCTTAATCGTTATTTGATTTAGGGCGCGATAGTCTATACATGTTCTAAGGTTGCCCTCTTTTTTCGGCACGAAGAACAGAGCTGAGGAGACAGGAGACTTGGACGGGCGAATAAAACCATTGGCTAGGTACTGATCTAAATACTGACGCAAATGTAGGTTCTCAGGTTCCGTAAGAGCATAAATCCTACTACAAGGTAGTTGAGCATTGGGTACCAGATCGATTTGGCAATCATAAGACCGATGGGGAGGTAACGTGTTAGCCTGTTCCTTCTGAAAAACGTCTTGGAATTCTTGGTATTCTGACGGTAGCTGTACAGGGGTGGAAGTTGCTGAGGCTAGACCCATAACTGGATTTCTTGGGTAACAGGTTGGTTCACAATCAGGAAAACGTATCTTCTTTGCTCGCCAGTCAATTCTGGGATTATGTGTTATAACCAAGGAATTCCAAGAATTACTTGAAATTGTGGGGTCTTGATCACATCAAACACGATTGCTTCCCGATGTCCATCCTGACCCACCAGTGTCATTTCAACAGTGGAATGCGTTACAGGCCCTGAGGCTATTTCGGTTCCATCTACTGTAGTAATGACATCTTGGGTTACTTTCGGGCGGAGAGGGAGCTTAATCCTGGAAGCCAATTCACGGTCTATGTAATTTCCAATAGCTCCACTGTCGATTTATGCTTTTATAGCATGCAACAGCTGAGGCTGTTTTGGGTCCACGAGCACCATTGGCATGACAAAATGCGAGGTCAAAGAGTTTGTTTTCAAGCTCGGCAAGCGGACCCCTACGCTTGTCGGGCTAGGTCGTTTCCCGAATCAGGTGTCAATAAATCGTTATCAGTGGCTCCAACCACCTTCTTAGGTGGTTTAACCGGACAATTTCGAAGAAAGTGACCGGAAGTCCCGCAATACAGGCAAAGTTGCTTTTGCCGCCTTCTCTCTCGTTCCTTCTGCGTTAATGGTCCTTTAACACCGCCGATTTGCATAGGTTCGGATACGTCGGAACTCTTGGAGTTAGCGTGGGTTTTGATCGGTACTCGGGTTTCGTACTTGAACCGATCTGCTTTTCTGTTTTGAAGTCTGTGATCAAGTTGAACCACCAAGTCTATGTAGTCTGCGCAGACCTGGGGTGTATCTACTATCTGAGCTAGAACATCCTTAAACTCTCCGCGCAGGCCTCGATGAAACAATGTGATCCTTTTGTTTTCTGGCCATCCAGTTTCCACAACCAGTCTATTAAAGGTGGCAACGTAGGACAGAAGATCCTGATTACCTTTTCGTAAGGATAGCAGTTCGTTATCAAGGGCCTGTCCTTGAGAGTGTCGAGCAAACAATCTTTCCATGCTGGCCTGGAAACCCTGAAAATTCTGGAGAATGGGATCATCCTGATTTACCAATGGAATAGACCAATCGGCAGCACTGCCACTGAGGTAAGATAGTGTAAAGGCTACCTTGGTCTGGTCGTTAGGGAAGGCCCCGGGTCTGCATAGAAAGTGTAAACGACATTGGTTCATAAAGACGGCATATTTCTTGGGATCCCCCACAAAACGTTCAGGCGGGGCCAAAGGCATGTGTCCAGGTAGATTGATTTGTACCGGGTTATTCAAACCCATTGATGTGGAAGTACCACCGGAATTAGGTAAAGGAGTGTGCCCTGCCTGGGTCTGCAATAACCTTTTGGCCAGGTCATCTGTTCTTTCCTTGGATAGGATCAATTCTCTTTTGAGAGCGTTAGTCTCCTGGCGGGCTGAGTGCACTTCTGCCCGTAATTCCCCCAAAAGCTGGGCCAGCTGATCTGTCTCAGAAGTCTCCATAGCGCCCGGGTGGGAAATTGTGGGTATGCTTCGCGTTTTGTCACGCTCACCTGATTCCCACGGAGGCGCAGGTCTGGCTTCGAGTGCTGATGCTTCTTCAATGGTGAAGCGCAGGACTCTGAAGATGGACTCACTGGCTCGCAGGAATATTCCCCTGTGCGTGAAAAGGGAGTATTACCTACTGACGAAATAATGCTCAAGCCTCCCACTCCCTTCCAACCCTCCACGATACCCTTCCTCGATTCCCTGTGAAGTCTCACCTTGGGGTCAGGAAGGATGAGCTCTCCATCCTGCTTCTGATGCAGGGGCGCGTTGAAACCCAGTTACTTCACTGGATTGAGGTTTGATGGGAGTTCAAATAAGCTTGACTATTCAGGTAAGGCGCTGTAAGAGTTCTGTAGCAAGTTCAAAAGTTCAAGCCTTATAATAATGTTCATGTCTTTTTCCCCTTAGGGGCCGGGGTTCGGAATGCCGGAGATATGGCGCCGACCCGAAGTGAAACGTGCAGTTCCAGTAAATGACAGGTAAGTTCTGGATGAGCGTTCGGGTAATGTCTTTGCATTCGCTCATTCAATGTCTTTGTCTTTTTTCCCCATAGGGGCCGGGGTCCGGAATGCCAGGAAGCGGCAGGACCCGAAATGAAATGGGAATGACCCAACAGGTAAGTCTTAGAAGGAAACTGAGCTTTTCCTATTCCCTTCCTTCTCTCACCTTGTGTTCTTGTCTTTTTCTCTCTAGGCTCTGGGAAGTGGCTGCGGATCTGGATGATCGCTGCTGAAGATGGAGGCGCCCAAGAAAGGTGAGTGAAATGCAGCGCTGCAGCGAACGAAAAGAAATGCTTTTCAAATGATGTCTTCCCTTTCAGGATCATCAGTGTGATGTCTCTGTGATGCTGCTTTAGCTGGTAAGGTCTTCTTTCTCTCCAATTCTCTCTTAGCAGGTGACCCAGGATGCTGACAGGCGTGGCTGAAGTCCAGAAGCAGGAGCCGACACGGTGAGCGTCCAGCTGCGAGGAGCAGAACAACGCAAAGCGTGAGTTGCTGATCGGGTGTGGTTTAAATAGCTTTGGAAGAAGTTCCAGGTATGTATCCTTCCACCGATCAGGTATGTATCCTTCCCCGAACACACCCAGGGAAAGTAGTCCCACAGGTAAAGTAGTTCCATTCAGGCCTCAAAAGGGCCTGGATGTAGCAGCATGGTCTGCATCAGGTAAGTGCACATTAAAACATTTGAACACATGTCTAGCTTTATGAGCCTGGCGCCGCCAGGACAGGGGTCCAACATGAGCCTGGCGCCTAAGGCGCTAGGACTGTGTCCTAAGGGCCCCAGCTCGGGCCCGCTGGCACTTCCCTGGGGGAAATGATGCCTGCCTCTGGGGTTGCTGGGTCGGACCTGGCTCCTTGGAGGTAGGCAGGCATCATGACAGTGTTAGTGTATTTTACAAGTGTGTTTTAAATAAATAATTATATACTTTTATACCAAAGCTCTGGTCAGTGTTTGCTTGTGCTACTGTATCTTTGTACCTATTTTGTATACTCTATATACTGTCTTACTCTTCTTGAGAGAAGTCTGGCTGCTCAGCCACAGCTACCAGGTAAATCTGTGTGGTACAGACTGCTACCAATTGGGTTTACTGCCAACACCTGTAGTCTTAAGCCTTTTGCAGTGGTCCCTAAGGGAACTGCACAGGTTTCTGCTTAACACTGTTCTAAATGTGCAGATATCTAAGTAGTTCAAAATGCCACTCACACTACTGCAAAGCGAATGCTGGTCAATCGGCTGTTATTGATTGTCGAAAGCAGTTTACCACACACAAGCGAGGTCAATATTAACAGTGAAAATACACCCTGCGAAAAGGGAAGAAAAATATATACATAGCTAGTGTTACTCACTTGGACACTAACTAATCGGGACCACCACAACTTCCACTGAAAGTGAAGCCAAAAAGATATTGACAAATGAAGCGAAAACCCCACACTTACTTGTCTGGGCAATGAAAACGAAACGCTTATTTAAATTAGGCGTAGCTGTGCTGAGTCAAGCAGAAATGGGGCAGTGCTTGCTGTGAAAGCGCCTCCTCGCCGGCGTTAATTAGTGGCTGTTGTAAAGCAAACAAACAAAGGAGGTAAGACACTACAAAAACGTTGGCAGCATCGCAATTCACAGCTGAACCAAACATAAATTGCTTCATAAACAATGCATGAAAATGTCCTGATATATCCATTACGATGAACGCCCAAGGCTCTAGTTACCTATCGCACCTGATGAAAAAATGCAGTATGCGAAGGCTTCAGGAACTATACAGTAAAACGACATGCCACTATAGATCAAACAGGCAATCCTAGGTCATAAAAAAACGAAACGACAATGCCTATTGCGGCTCGCATGGCTAATAAATCAAACAGCCTGCATGTAACCCTGATAACTCACAGCACTCACCGTGAACAGATCGCAGGACCAGTATCCGTTACCAGAACGAAAAGTTAATCTGAGAAATAGTGGGCGGACTCAGGAAAGTGTGTGCAGCTGTGCTATATATGTCATCAGTGACCAATGTTCACGTCACGTTGTGCAGCTCAATAATGAGCCGTTCAAGCCGCCAAATTGCAGTAACTAGGAAAAGCTAGTATGTGCACAGTGGAAGGAACACTATAAGCACAATGGAAAGCAACAAAAGACAAGACGGACCATGTTGCAACTGATTGCAATCCCAATCAGAAATAAAGCTGGAGTAAGTAATTAACGGGAACACCTCACTCAATCTAAGGATTGCAGTTACAAGTCCAAATCTAACTGTTCGTTAAGACCAATCTGATGACTTTTGGTTAAAAATATGAACCTCATTTCTTCTCTGACTAAAATATGTCTGCTCGTATTACAACCATTAGACGTCCGTACTTTCTTCAAAATTGTCCATCTAAGTGCCGTTACATTTCTATTCCTAATACAGCTCTTGTGCTCACTGATTCGTATCTTCACTTTGCATTCAGTCTGTCCAATATACAGTTTTGGACAGGAACACCAAATGGCATATATAACAACATTGGTGTTGCAATTGGTGAACATCTTCTGTTGCCAAGGTTTGGCTAAATCTATGTCCATGTACGTGCTACGTTTAGTGGAAGCACAACACTTGCACATGCCACACAGGGCATGTCCACTCGGTTTATCCAAGCCCCATTGTTCAGTAATGGTTTATTGAGACGTCAACTGGTCACTGATATCGTTCCTTGTCATCAATTCTTTTAAATTGCGTCCACATTTAAACGCACATCTAGGAGTGGGAATGGGATTGCTTCATTTTGATAGGATGTGCCAATTCTTGCTAATAATTCTTACAATCTTGTGTGACAATGGATTGTAAGTACTCACAAACACTAATCCATCCGGATCAAGTGCGAGAGGTTTTTTCTTATACTCCAATAGTGCTTGTCAATGGTTTTTGAGGCCCTTTTCAAAGAACGCTTGACAGTCCTCCGTGGATACCACCTTCGGATGAGGTTCTCACTCAGAACCACAGCTTCGTACTGGAAAACGTCAGGATCTGTACTGTTTCGCTTCAACCTCAAAAATTGGCCAAATGGCAGTTTATCTCGAAGTGTTTTAGGGTGGAAGCTGTCATATCTTAGTAGAGAATTATGATCAGTGGATTTGTGGAAAGGTTTGACTTGTAGAGTATTATTGGTGTTATTCACTAGAATTGTTAGATCTGGGAAGTCAATTTGATGCCTGTCATAATGGATGGTAAACTGTAAGAACGGATTAACACTGTTAAGCTAGGCAAAAAATGTTAATAGTTGTTGTTCATCTCTGTGCCAGATCATCAGCACATCATCGATATACCTTTTCCACAAAATCTGATGATGGAGCAAGGCATTGGGCTCACTGCAAATGCTCTGTTGTTCAACCGAATCAACATAACGATTGGCCAAAGTCAGGGCCACCACTGATCCCATGGCCGTGCCATGGTTCTGCTGAAAAAAATAATTGTTGAATTTGAAGTAATTCTCTGTTAGAGCAAGTGAAGTACACCAAAGTATAAAGGCATTAGGTGTAATACCTGGTGTTCATTTGGCAAGCAATAGTTCTTCAATCATATCAAGCGTAGATGACTGTGGACTCTTCGTATATAAAGATACGATATCCAAGGTAACCAATATGTCTTCACTACTGTCAAATGGAAAATGTTCAATAAGGTTGATGACACTCATTGAATCTTGTGAGGGGACTTTTC
This sequence comes from Ambystoma mexicanum, assembly GCF_040938575.1. Taxonomy (NCBI): domain Eukaryota; kingdom Metazoa; phylum Chordata; class Amphibia; order Caudata; family Ambystomatidae; genus Ambystoma; species Ambystoma mexicanum. The sequence continues at coordinate 1,369,961,052 of NC_090933.1, read as the reverse complement.
AGACTCGATTTGTGTCTTTGGAGATACACCAGGATGTCCACGAAGTTTCAGCGAGATTTGGAATTCGGAAGACCGTGCACCGCACAGTGGCTGGAGGTCACAGGGTATTGGGGTATTGCAAGAACATAAGGTCGCAGCAACCCGTGGGATGGCTTAAAATGCAGGTATTCTTGAGTCTAGCGGGTCTCACCAGGCTCTGCGTTCGGGTTGTCATTTCCCGAGAACCCTGGTTGATTGGAAGGAAGGGCTACAGCAGGTTCCAGTTACACTGCAGGCTCTCCGGTCACTGGAAATCATTCCCGCCGATGTTCCTTCATCATCCTCTTCGGTTTTCTGTTCCAGTGGTCGACATGACTTCAGCTTACAGGTTTACAGTATTTATCAGGAACTACAGCACAACCTCTGCATTCTCTCCCTGCATTTTACAAGAAAGGGGTGTCTGGTTGTCCAATCAGGACAGCCAGCCCCCCACTGGGATTTGTCCCAGTTGAAGGAAGGCGTAAGACAAAGGATGAGGGAGTTTTGGACTCCTCTCCCACTTCCTGTGCTTACAGACTGACTGGAGCCTGGCGGGGTGTCCAGGGGACTCCCGCCAAAGACAAAACTCAAAAAAAGGAATTTCCCACCCTGGTTGTCAGGGGAAGGAACAAGAAACGACAAGAAACACTAAAATGCAGAAAAAGAAGATAGGGGCCATTCTGGTAAAAAGAGCACACTTGGATGCCTTTAGTGCAGCTGTGATTACAGCCCGCGGTAAAGGTGCACCAAATTAGTAAAAGGTATCACTGCCACCAGCCATTAAAGGTAAGCTTGTCACTGTAACAGAATTGTTACAGTTTTAATTGTAAAGGGGATATATTGTATCTCCCCAGCACTCCACATAAGGTGGGGTGTGCTGGTTTCACAGAATAAAATGTAAAAGGGATCCAAAGATCCTTTCTACCCTTGGGAACTATAGTTCACTCAAGGTTACCACAAGAAAGTTAAATGGGGAGCCCCTAGGGCAACCCAGCAACAACAGGCACGTATTTCCAATAAATTGTTAGACATGATAACTTTAAAAAGACACTATGGAGAGTCTTAAAAATGACACCCATAAAAAGAGTTAAAGATTAGGTGAGTGTGGAAAAAGGTTCCCACTCACTAAGGTATTATGGAAAAACATCCCACTAGAAAAGTAAAAAGTTCTGGAGTTGAACCAGTAAAGGAAGATTTACCAGCTCTGTGGAAATCTTACCTAACAAGGAGTATGACCCCCTTTAACCAAGTTTGAAAGAGACAAGAGGAGACAGCTACAGTTATGCCTATATTGCAGTAAATCAGGTCACTCCTCAAAGAATGCCCAGTGAAACCTCCAAGGAAGGTAGTGGGCACTACAGAGAAAGAAGATGATGGAAAGGAATCGGAAAACTACCAGACCCGGCAATCGTAGAGGTCTGCCTGTCGAGCGAGAAGGATGAGTCACATACCTCATGTTTCGCCCTACCAGTAATCTTGATCAATCATCAACGACCGTCGCGGATGCATGCCATAGAGGTGTATATAGACAGTGGAGCAGTTGGTAATTACATAGATCGAGATCTGGCAACAGAAATGGGACTTCCCTTATGCACAAAACCAACAACTGAAAAGGTAACTACTGTTGACAGTACAGAAATTTCTCCGGGACCAGTAACCCAACAGAATGAACCCTTCTCTGTCAGGATGGACATCAAGAAGCAATCACGTTTGACCTCATCAAGCTCCTCAGTTCCGGTTGATCTTAGGGATGCCATGGTTAGTAACTCACAATCCCCTCATAGACTGGCATGCAAAGAGACTGACCTTTTCCAACTAATGCACCCATGCTTGCTACCCGAAATCTATACCACAGCCAAACCTGAAATCTGTTCAAGGAAGAGCATCGGGATCGTGGAACCAATGGAAACCTTACCAAGAGAATATCAGGATTATCAAGATGTTTTTCAGAAGGAACAGGCTAACACTTTACTGCCACATAGGCCCTATGACTGTCATATCGACCTGATACCTGGCGCACAGGTTCCTTGTGGTCGAATTTATGCACTTACGGAAACCGAAAATCTCCACTTGAAGTCCTATCTGGATCAATACCTGGCTAATGGGTTTATTCGCCCATCAAAGTCACCGGCAGCCTCTCCCTTATTCTTCATACCCAAGAAGGAAGGAGATTTGAGGACTGTCAGTCTAGAAAAATTAGACGCCCCTCGAACGGAAGGCAATGTAGGATACTTGGTTGTCCGAAGACCATCCACCTTATTTTCAGTGTTAAGAATATATAGTTATTAGTCATTATATAGTCATTAGCTTAACCAGAGTGGAGCCATTTTAAGATGACCAAAATCGCCATTTTGTTTTCTCTTTGTTTTCTCTAACGCTGCCTCTTTGCCTCATGTAAAACTGTTTGGCTGAGATATTATTCTGCTTCAATGGTCCAAGGTTGTTAAAAGGCATGTTGAAACATAACGCCGTAAGCCAGACAGAAATGCCGGTTCCCTCCCTCACGTAATAGAGCCAGTGGAAATTGTTTTAAAAGAAGGAGTAACGCTACTGCGTATTCCGCGGTATAAAATTTCAGTAGAGGGAGAGAAAGGATTGAAAAGTATTGTTTCTGACTTGATGAAATTGTGAGTGGTTGAAGAGATTACAGGCAGCACATGTAACAGCCCCATTCTTCCAGTGTATAAGAAAGGAGGTAATGAAGTACCGTACCGTTTCATAATTGATCTGCATGCAGTAAACAAGGTAGTAGATCCTCAATTCCCGTTGGTTCCAGATGTTACCACAATTTTGACAATGATTCCTGTCTCCGCAGAATACTTTAGCGTTATCGATCTGAAGAATGCTTTCTTCAGCATTCCGCTACACAAAGAAAGCAGATATTTGTTCGCCTTCACTTTAGGAGGATGATCATTCATATTCACACGAATTCCACGGGGGCTACACAGAAAGTCTGAGTATATACAGTAGAGCATTAAAAGATCAGCTAAATATGCTAGAACTACCGGCAGGCTGTGTATTGCTACATTGATGATTGATGACCTATTAATCGCTGCTGACACTGAAGAGATTTGTAAAGTAAGTACTGTCCTGTTATTGACTCATCTAGCTGCGCATGGCCATAAAGCAAGCTTAAAGAAATTCCAGTACTGCCAGAAAGAAGTAGCTTATTTGGGTTATCTACTTTCAAAAGAAGGGAGAAGACTAACGCCGGAGAGAATAGAGAGCATTTCTGGTATGCCTATTCCAAAGACACAGAAAGGAGTCAGAGCTATAATAGGCATGGCTTCTTATTGCCGTCAGTGGATTGTGAATTTTGATTTAATTGTAAAACCAATGGTGGAGTTGACAAAGAAGGATGTTGTGATGCCTTTACAGTGGAATGAAGAGTGTCAGAAAGTATTTGATTTGCTCAAAACTGTACTATGTTCTGCTCCAGTACTGGGCACGCCAAATTATGAAAATGTTTTTAGGTTGTTTGTGCATGAGAGTGAAGGCTGTGCGTTATCTGTTTTAACACAGGAACAAGGTGGAAGAAATAGGCTGTGTGGTTATTATTCTTCCGCGCTGGACCCTGTAGCGCGTGCACTACCACGATGTTTGCGAGCTGTTGCAGCGGCTGCTGTGTCAGTGAAACAAACAGAAGGGCTGGTATTGGGGCACACCTTAATTTTGATGGTGCCACATGCCATAGACGTTCTACTCAATAGAACGCAGACGCAACACCTCACCTCTGCTAGATTGACCAGATATGAAATTGTGTTGTTTGCACCCCACATCCAAATTATGAGGTGTAGCGCTTTAAATCCAGCAGAATTAATGCCAATGCCCGGGGAAAAAGTTGGTGGAAATTAATCACCCCCCTTGATTGCTTAATGGTTACTTAAGAAGAAACAAAAGGGAGAATTGATTTAAGTGATACCCCACTAAGAGAAGCAGATGGAGAACTGTTTTGTGACGGTTCCTACTTTAAATTACCTGAAGGCACTTTAACTGCCTCATATGCCATCACCACGTTAAAGAGCATTGTAGAGAGTAAAAGAATTCCTTACAACTCCGCCCAAGCAGCGGAGATAATTGCTTTAACGAGAGCCTGTGAACTTTCTGAAAACCTAAGTGTCAATATATATACTGACAGCCAATACGCCTTTGGCGTGGTTCATAACTTTGGCTGACTGTGGGCTGAGAGAGGGTTTTTAACATCACATGGGACTAGAATCCAACATGGCACTTTGATTGTATGATTGCTGTCTGCACTTACGTGTCTAAAGCACTTGGCAATAGTGAAATGTGAAGCACATAAAAAGGTGACATGCAAGGTGGGAGAGGGAAACGCATTTGCAGACAGAATTGCGAAACAAACTGCCACTGATTTGAATAAAAAAATGTTAACAGTACAGTCGGAGGAAGTGTCCTGTAAGATAGAGAATGGAACTGTCACTGTCAAAGAGATGCAGGTGGAAGCCACTGTTGATTAAATCCAAGTGTGGGCTGAGAGCTCTGCAGAATTAGATCTGGAGGGTTGTTGGGTGGACAAGAAGAGCGGGAATTGGATGTTGCCAAATGCCTATGTAAATGCAATGGTCACAATGGCTCACAGTCCCACTCATATTTGTGCAAAGAAAATAATTCAACATCTAGCCACAGTTTGGGAAAATCCACTCATAAAAAGGAATGCCGAGAGGCTGGTACAAAATGAGGTGATCCATTTTGATTTCATAGAAATAGATAGATGCCAAACTTGAAGTATGTTCTGGTGGTTATATGTGCATTTAGCAAGTGGGTGGAAGCGTATCCATTAAAAGACTGAACTGCCATACGTGCGGCATAAGTAATGTTGAAGGAGTACTTCTCCTTCTTTGGTCTGCCCCGTGTCACATGGTCAGACAATGGTCCGCATTTTGTAGGTGCAGTAATACTGCAGATTTATGCAGGCCTCCAAATCGATAAGCGATTCCACTGCTCCAGACACCTCATGAGTGCCGGACTTATTGAATGTCACAACAGCATCCTGAAATCCAAAATAATTAAGATCTGTGCAGGCAGCAAGCTAAGTTGGGTGGATGCATTGCCAATAGCGCTACTGTGTATGCGAACATCTGTGCAGGCGAGAACTGGGCTCTCCCCATACGAAATCATCATGGGAAGACCGGCAAATGTTTGGTGTGCACCTTAGCCGAAAAGGTTGAGGGAAGTGGAATACCCTGTACTCAGCATTTATTGTAATCTGTTAATGCAAAAATTACGTTTGATTCATCAGCAGGTGCAGGAGGCGTTGCCCATAAGATACACTGGACCAGGACACGCATTGGAGCCAGGAAACTGGGTGTTAATAAAAAACTTTGAGCGAAAAACATCATTAGCACCCAGGTGGAGTGGGCCCTACCAGATCCTCCTGACTACGCAGACGGCAATACGGGTGGATGGGAAAAAGGCATGGATACATGCCATGCATGCCAAGAAAGTCCCGCCGCCACTTGACACTTTGACTGATCGGGACGAGTGAACAGAAAGAAACAGCGGTTCCAGAAACGAAAGAAACAATTGCCAGTTCTTTGCCACAGAAACTGCCTGATCCTGAAACAAAGCCTGATGAGATTGCCATAAAAGAGGAAGGGCAAAGAATGCCCCAACGCTGTCCAGCAGATTCTGCATCACTGCTGGCCGACACCAAGCATATACCTCTGTGGCTCCCACCATCCTCTGTTGCGCCACAGCCTGCATCGTCGCCTGGGCGCCCATCATCAAATGCACCCTCTAGAAGTACTTTTGCCTGTTATGAACATTTCCATGACGGAAAGCCCAGTTCATGTGATTTCCTTGTCCCCAATGGAAGAGAGACATAGGGAAGGGTATGGGAACAACGCATTACTATTAATAATGAACATGACACACTCAATACTAAGAAAAAACAATTGTTGGGTGTGTGCCCACTTGCTTGGTGGTAAGGGAATCGGATGGTATGTACAGCCCCTGCCATTGACCTCTGCATGGTATGCCTCTATGAGTGCCTTGTATTATCGGAAATGGAACGAGAGTGAAACTGGTCAGTTAGACAAGACAAACATGAATGAATTTGAGGAAGTGATTATGAAATCCGTGGGTTGCTCCATATTCCATAAAGCACGATTGATTACTCCAGCGATAATGCCTCAGGATAGATTGTCTGTACCCTATAAATCATCTGTGATCACGTTTCATATGAACCCAGAAGGAAATAAGGATGCGGAACCCCCTTCCTATACAGTAAATTATAATCCACGTTCTGTCCCCTTTTGTTTAAGGAAAAAAGGCTTTTTCCAGGTGGGGACATTCACTAGATGCAGGAACACAGCATTCCTTGATAAAGAAGTAGAGCCAATATATGTGGGAGACCCTGTGTACTTTACATGTGGAGAAAAAGCATATCCCTGGTTACCTAGAAACTGGGGAGGTACATGTTATTTAGGTTTCCTGTTCCCTGGGGTGTTCCTTTCAAAAACAGCAGACATAGCCAAATTGACCAGGTCACGATCTCGCCGCAATATTGAAGACGGGTTGATTGTAGAGGACATAGCAAAATCATTTATGCCATTTTGGGGCCAAGCAATAAACTCTTATAATATAAGACGACTGTCCAGAATATTAGAGGACACAATAAATGGAACAACAGACATATTATATGATATGACCCTTGAGGAAAAAGAAATTAGATTAATGTCACTGCAAAATAGAATGGCCCTCAATATAATCTTAGTTGATCGCAGTGATGTTTGCAAAATCGTGGGATCAGCGTGTTGCGTATTTGTAAGTGACTCCTCCCCCACGATTTTCGAGGCGATAAGAAAATTACATGTTTTGAGCTGTGATCTTCACCCCCCTGAGGGAGGATGGGAATTGAATATAAGCTCCTGGTTTTGGGAGGTGTTACGATCCTGGGGATGGAAGCTATTTGCAATCTTAGTAGCAATTCTAGGAATATTCATGACATGTTGTTGTTGCATTCATTGTCTGCCTATAGTATGCACAGAGATTAGTGAACATTGTGTACAGATGATGGAGAAAAAAACACTACTAAAGCAAACACACACAGTGGTGATGAATCCAAAACAAAGAATTCATGGCAATCAATATTGATGATAATAAAGGGGAGACGACGAGTGTGCAGGATTCAGAATCAGAATCAGAATTAGATTCAGACACTTGGTAGAAGGAAGATGCAATGTATGGATGAGGCGTTTGGCATACGGCCAAGAGGAGGGTTTGTCAGTCTAGAAAAATTAGATGCCCCTCGAATGGAAGGCAATATAGGATACTTGGTTGACCAACCGCCTCATTTTCAGTGTTAAGAATATATAGTTATTAGTCATTATATAGTCATTAGCTTAACTAGAGGTGAGCCAGTTTAAGATGACCAAAATCGCCATTTTGTTTTCTCTTCGTTTTCTCTAACGCTGCCTCTTTGACTCATGTAAAACTGCGTTGCTGAGATATTATTCTGCTTCATTGGTCCAAGGTTGTTAAAAGGCATGTTGAAACATAACGCCGTAAGCCAGACAGAAATGCCCGGTTCCCTCCCTCACGTATCCTTGGAGGCGAGGAGCAAGGCATTCTAATCAGTACACCGATGCCAGCGAGTCTCCCTAGAAGAATAACTACGAAACTAATATTAAAAGGTTTAAATTATGTTCTTCTTTGGAGCCCCCCTTCTTGAGCACTGTGAGGCCCAAGAGAGTAAGCTGACCTCTAGAGCGTGAATAGAAACCAGGAGATAGCAAGGCCTGGAATGTGCCATCCCCCTATGCACAGCTTGTCCATGAAAACAGAAGCGTTGTATTCTTTAGAATAAAGACTTGTGTCCGTAGGTCCGAGATTATCAACTGTTGCTAAATATAATGGTCTAAGGTGTCATATTCGTCACTATGGTCAATCATCGCCTCCAATTCAAAGGGAATTAATTAGGGGCGGCATCGAATGTGTCATTACTGATTGTAAGATGCTCATTTTGTATATATGTAACTGATGTACGACTCTCGCTCTCTTGCGTCCCCCGAGGTCTGTTAGACACACGTCACGGGACGTGGGACCATTTGGCCATCTGGGACTATTTACTTTGCAATAAACCCTAGATTTCGGGAATAAAACCTCGTGTCTGGCATATCAGTTTGTGTGTGGTGATTGAGCCTTGTTTCCACATTCAAGGGTCCCTAAGGGACCCCTTCAGGACTTGCATCAATTACCGCGCACTTAATCAAATCACAGTATAAAGATGCTACCATTTGCCCCTTATCCCAGAACTGTTGGACCAAGTCAAGGATGCTCTAATCTACACCAAACTAGACCTCAGAGGAGCATACCACCTTGTACGTGTAAAGAAAGGGGATGAATGGAAAACTGCATTTCGCACCAAGTATGGCCTGTATGAATATCAGGTAATGCCTTTCGGACTGTGCAACGCTCCCACAGCGTTCCAATAATGTATTACGGGAATTAATCAATGTCTGTGCCATGGTCTATATTGATGACATCCTGGTGTATTCCCCCTCTGAAAGAGATCATGTGGAACATGTTCGCTCAGTCCTTGCAAAACTTTGTCAGCACAAACTGTACGCTAAACTCGAGAAATGCTCCTTCAATGTCACTGAAGTTGAGTTCCTCGGTTTTGTTCTCTCGCCAAAGGGAGTCAAGATGGATTTACACAAAGTAGATGCCATCCTTAATTGGCTGTCACCTTCTTCACTTAAAGGAACCCAAAGCATGCTCGGCTTTGCAAATGTTTATCGCTGATTTATTCCAGATTTCACACGGATAGTCCACCCAATCACTTCGTTACTGAGAACAAACAACAAAAAATTCCAATGGACTGAAGAGGCAGAACAGGCCTTTCAAGAACTCAAGAAAAGATTCACCTCTGCGCCAATTTTACAACATCCACGCCCAGATCTCCCCTATGTAGTGGAAACTGATGCTTCCAGCGTAGCAGTGGGAACAGTTCTCTCTCAAAGAGATCCAGAGACAGGCCAATTACACCCCGTGGCCTTTTGGTCACCTAAATTCTCACCACCAGAACTTAACTATGCAATTACAGACAAAGAATTGTTGGAAATAAAATCAGCCTTCAAAGCCTTGTGGCAGTATCTATTAGGTGCCAGACATACCATCACAGTAATCACCAAAACCTTCCATCCCTAAAGTGAGCAAAAGCCCAATCGTCATGACAGTTGCGGTGGGCTTTATTCTTCGTGGAATACGATTATGTAATAACATACCGACCGGGTGTTTGGAATGGGAAGGCTGATGCCTTGTCTTGTATGGGTGTTGAAGAGAAAATGAACAGTACCCTGGACCCTGTTGCCATCATCCCAAGTGATAAACTATTGGGACTCACCACCACATTTACTCTGAGTGAACTTCAAGATAAGATTTGAACCTTAATGAATACAGAGATCTTGCAGAAATGGAATTCCCAAAAGGAAAATCACACAGTTCTGGACGGATTACCCTACTCCAGGGAATGACTATATCTACCAAGTAAAGATCTGCAAGAATGGGTCATGCCTGGTTATCACGATTCCCTGATCGAAGGCCATCCCGGAATTGCTAAGACTCTAGCCAAGGTTAAGCAGAATTATTGGTGGCTAACCTGACATAAGGACATTGCTCGATTCGTTCTATCCTGTGGGATATGTGCACAGAATAAATCACAAAAACAGAAACCAGCTGGCCTCCTACAACCACTGGATATTCCACAGGCTCCCTGGCATACTCTTTCTCTTAATTTTATTACAGACTTACCTCCATGTCAAGATTTTATTACCATTCTGGTGGTTGTAGACCTGTTCTCTAAAATGGCACATTTCATTCCATTCAAAGGACTTCCTAACACTACCGGTCTGGCAAAAGCATTTCTTGAACAGATTATAAAACTGCATGGTTTCCCCTCAGTCCTAATCTCAGATCGTGGAAGCCAATTTGTATCCAACTTCTGGAAGAAATGTTGTACCATGGCACAAATCAATGTTCGATTATCCACTAGCCATCACCCCCAAACAGATGGATAAACAGAAAGAACAAACCAGACATTAGAACAGTATCTACGTTGCATGCTGCATCAAGTGGAAGAGAATTGGAAAGACTTGTTATGGATAGCGGAATACGCATACAATAACTCCATAGACACCAGCACGGGACAAAGTCCATTCTACACAATATACGGAAGACATCCACATACCTCTGAACTAGACTCCCCCACAACCTTGAAAATGCCAGCAGTAAAGACTCTACACACAAGCATAAACCAAGCCTTCAAAAGGGCAAATGAACATTTACTGCAAGCCAAAGACAGACCAAAGAAATTCTCGGACCGGCATTGAAAGGAAGCTCCCGATTACCAACTTGGAGATGAAGTCTGGTTGGCATCAAAAACATGTGCCCATAAAAGGTACCCGGACCTTTCATCCAAGATATCTAGGACCCTATGCCATTGAATCAGTGATAAATCCTGTGGCTGTCAAGTTAGCCTTACCACCAAGCATGCAAATTCATCCGGTGTTCCATGTGTCACTTATAAAACCTGTACAACAGGAACCCGAGTCTTAACACCACCAAAACCTGTGGTAGTTGATGGAGAGCCTGAATTTGAAGTTAAAAACATCCTGGATTCGAAACATACCACATCTAAGCTATACTATTTAGTGGACTGGAAAGGATACGGGCCTCAAGACAGAACTTGGGAACCAAGTGAACATATTCACGCAACACGTCTGATTAAGAGGTTTCACCTGGATAACCCACCAAACCCAGACCTGACAGGAAGGATACCATGAGAGGGGCCTTGGGGGGGAGTGCTGTCATGACCACTGTGAGGGGGCACAAGTTGTACCATATGCAGGCTCCCACCAGAACCCTGAGGGCATTAAAACCACTGCAAAAGGGCTCCTGGAGCCAGTCCCAGTGCCTTTGCACCAGGCTCATATGTAGGAAGGAAGGGCTGTTCAAACTAGGTCCCATTTATGTACATGGGCCTTTAAATCCAACATGGAAGCACCCCCACAGTCTAGTTCTAAGAACTAAGCCATGCGGTCTAGTGTTTTGGGTGTGGTAGGCCTGGAACTACTTTCCTTGGTACTACTTTACCTGGGCTATATAAACCACACCCTGACTGCAGAACACGCTTCGAGTTATTCTGCAACCAGCAGCATGATGCTCACTGTATCCAGCTCCTGGTCTTCAGTATCTTCCTGTAGTCCTGCAAGAACAAGAACAAGAACAAGATTATTCTGTCTTACCTGAGAAAACACCATCCAGCACTCAGCATCTCAACCGGGCAATCTGTGGAAACCGAGAGAAGAAGAAACATCACTCACCTGTGAGTACTAGCTTAAGGACTTCCGGCGAACCGCTACCACAGCTGCAGCTACGAACATTGCGACCTGCAATAACGAGAAAAGGAAAACAAATATTAGAATGCGTGTGCTTCCAAAACCTATGCCTATGAGAATTTAATGGTGACTAATCTCATATAGTAGGGTTAAACTTTTCTATGGACTTGGGGAAGCAAGGGACCAAGTGAACATTGTGTATTGTTTAATAGTTCTTGTTTTTAGAGGGCGGTTCACTATTGGTCGTAAAAATTACTACCTCTAGTCTCTCTGAGTTGATTGTGTGCTTCCAAAACACCACAGCAACATCTGCAAAGGAAAAAGAGACATATTCAGGTTTGCTTTCAATATTAAACAACCGCACAGCGCTGTACTTACCGTAACGGATTCCGGGGGCCTGTTTTTCATCGCGCTCTCATCCACTCGCAGCAACACAGCGGCCTGTGAGGAGAAGAAGAAGAAAACACAGGTTAGCTTTAAAAGGCAATAAAGGCGCTGCGCTTCGCGCTTTCTCTCACCTAGAAACGTGCCTCTCCATCCGGCACGCCAGCATCAAGACCTTCGCACCTGAAAAGAAGGAGATAAAGACATTAACGAATTCCCACCATAAACAGAACAAAGACTTACAATTAACAAACCTACCTGCCTACCCGCAGATTTGGGGTCACAGCAGGCCTGGGCCCAAGGAAGGCATACTGCACCAGTGAAGCAACTCAAGCTGTTCGCCAACAGACGTCAAGCGCATCTGCACAAGAAACTAAGGTGAGAAAAGAACCCAGTGGGAAGGGAATAGGTCAAAGGGAGGTGGGAGATTCACCCATTAAAGACAGTTATCACAAATCCTCCCTTCTGTAATTGCAGATTCATTATTCAGCACTGGGCAACTACACATCCAGGGTTCCAGATCTCAGAGCCTTCCAGACACTCCCGGGGATATCAGGTGAGCGTAACAACTTCCACTCCCTGAAAAACCCCATCCAGGTGATCCTCCTGCATTGGTCCACTCCCAGGAACTGGATCAAAAGGTTATTGCCATGTCCTGACCACCTGGATGACAGATCCACAACTAGCGAGTGAGACACCTTTGGTTTCTCATAGATCCCAAGAAACTGAATCGATGATGTGATCCCTGAATGTGTGACTGATATAGCATCCCCTAGCTTAACAACACACAACGCCTGGAGCATAACAACTTAAGTTGTACAATGGAACAAACACCAACGTCAGACACATGTCTACACTAAATGCCCCTAAACATTATACCATCCCAACACAATTCTCCACATTCTTTATTCACCACTCTGACAGACACCACAGTCAACCACACAAACAATTTACTTTAGCAAACTGGATATGCAAATTAACAACACATCTATAACCTACACACTACAGACAGCCTTATCTCGTCATATCTGCACACATCGACATTGCAACAAAGCTCCTTGCCCTGTGTAGGTCTTCAAGGCCACTGATTAAAGGTCAGGAAATGCCTAGAAACCATCATAACATTAGTTGGGTTGTGCAAGACTTAATAAAACAGCATAACTGGACACAACAAAGTGTTTCACTCATTTGTACGTGAAATGGTGCCCTGAATGTCCCAGACAACTTCAGAGACTGGCAGCAAGAGGCGGGACATGAATGTTAGTCTACTGTGCTATAATCTCTGCCACAGTGACTGCTTACACATGATTATATGAGGAAGTTTCCTCTTTAGTAATGTAAAGTTCTGGTATAGGAGGTTGCTTTTGTTTACTTTTTGGGTTTCCATGGATTCCTAAACCTTTACATTTTTGTTTGATGACCTCCTGTGTTTGTTTGTTGTGGTATGTCTTGCTCAGCAGCTTTTCTTTATATTTTTCTTTTCCACTTTGTGCTTGATCCCAGTGGGAGGCCAGTCCACGGACATGGAATCAGCCTGGGAGGCAATTGCCCCTTGCCCGCAGCCCAGTCCACTCCTGTTGTCATCATATATAAAGAGTCACTCACAATTAGCAACCCCTCACACCCCTATAATCTTCCTTTGAAGCACTCTCTCTCTGGATATCTGAGTGTTTTCCAATTTTGTTTTTGCCAAATGCAACTTTGCCAAATTCTGTTTTTGACAATTATAATACAAAAAAGATGGGGTGAGAATGGCACATCCCCACTAATTCCCCATGCTGTCTATATACCAAAACCATGCTTAAATCCTATACATTTGTAGTAAAGAAAAGTGATAAACACATCAGCAAAGAAAATGGCAAAGTTGCATTAGGCAAAGGTATTGACTACCCTCTCTCTCACTTGCTTCCCTCCATCACACCCAAAACCCAACTTTTCCTACCTCAGTTACCACCCCCAAATACACAATCCCAACTTCCACAACAACTGGACTGCAAATTCCGTGATCTCCCACCTTTTACTATGCTGGTTACAGCTGATGGGAGTTGTGGTCCAAAACATCTGGAGAGCCAAAAGTTGCAGACCCCCTACACTACGATCTATGTAAGTGACCAGGAGTAAGACGTGGACACAGGGTTGTCATGGTGGTTGCTAAAGACTTTTATTAAATGAAAATATACGGGGGTTGGATGAAATCCTAACTCGCCCTAATGCTATGAGGGGTTTCCCTGCCTCAGCAAAACTAACTAAGGAACATGTCTGCATCACAATGTCCAAAGTAAAGCTCTTCGTCCTGTGTCCAAATCCTACCCTGACCCTCACATGATAAAACTAAATAGAATGTGAAATGGCAAATGTCTCTTAGCTACTGGCACATAGCTCACAAGTTCCAAATCAAGTTCCCAAGATAAAAAAGATGCTCAAAACAAACAAAGTTCCATAGATTCACAAGGGGAGAATTCCTTACCCCTATGTTTTCTTCTTTTCACGTAAATGTAATGGACTCAAAGGGCATGGGTCTTCTCTTGAGTTCCCGTCTCTTTTCTCATTCAACCAAAGTTCCAAGACTTGAACAAACGAAGTTCCAAGGCTAAAGGGTGCAAGTCCCAGACTTGCTTGCCTGGTATACTCTCCTGCCAGGACTATCTTCTTTCAAACAAACAAAAGTTCCAAGACTTAAGGGGCATGTGTCTTCCCTTGAGTTTCCACAGAATCAGCTACACTTTGGGCGCAAATCGAGACTCGCAATATGCCTGGTATGCTCTCTTGCCAGAGCTTCCTTGTACAGTCTCAAGGGGTATGAGTCTTTCCGTGAGTTTCAGACTTTTATCTTTCTTGGTATACCCTCTTGCCAGGACTTTCTTAATTTTGGCTGTGGTCCCAGAATCACAAAAGGGCCTGGTATACTTTCCTGCCAGGGATTTCTGACAATGTTCTCCAAAACCAAAGGGGGTATGTTCCTTCCCCTAGTTCCTTTCAACGTGTCAGTCTTATTATAGTTTGATTCACCTCCAAGCAAGGTTCCTTCCAGGCATTAGCACACTGGAACAGTGTGTATGCTTGAATGCCATTATATTTAAGTATGTAACGACACAAAAGTCCAGGGTTTATGCTATTTTTGTGGATTTAGGAACTGCGTTTGATAACCTATGTCATACCAAGCTATAGTGTGTTCTGGGAGAAAAATGAACCGCTGTGGCTCTTCTGGAAACATCCAAGCTTTATATTGTAACATCAAGACAGCTGTGAGGTCGGGGATGAATGGTGAGATCACTGATTATTTTGCTATAGAGAAGTGGGTACAGTAGGGGTGTTGGCTGGCCCCCATTCTTTTTTGTTTATACTTCTGTTTCATTATAGAGGCACTGCTGGTGGCATGTCTTGACCCCCTAAGGTTGGAGGGGAGAGAGTCCCAGTGCTCTTCTATGCTGATGATGTGGTTCTCTTATCCACAACCCTGAGGGGGTTAGAACATAACCTAAACATTTTTATGGAGACATGCTTAAAATTGTCTATGTAACTTAACCTTGAGAAGACCAAGGTGATCGTTTTTGGTTGAAGGAACCAGAAGAAAATTAAACTAGCCATCACTGTAGGTGATTATGTGCTAGAGCAGGTGCAGCACTACAACTATTTGGGGATTACATTTGCAGAGGATCTTACATGGGCAGCTCATCTTGTTAAAGCTGCAGCTACCCTTGAAAAATATAGGGTGGATACGCTGCTTTATTTATTTATTTTATTTTATTTGTACATTTATAGAAGCATGCAAAGCCCGTAAGCATCTAGACACTGGACAGAACAGTCATCATATAGAACCGGTGAGGCAGTAGGGATAGGAGGTCAGTTGAACCACAAGTTTTGATGTGATTTCTGAAGACATTTTAGGAAGGTTTGCCTCTCAGGTGTGGCGGAAGCTTGTTCCACAGTGACGGAGCCCAGACTGGGAATCTGGATCCCCATCTTTGGAGCGCTTGAACCTGGGCATGACAAGGTCATGTCTGTAGGCAGTTCTTATGGGTCTTTCAGAGTAATTTTTTATAGTTTGTCTGCAAGGTATCTCGGTGGGTCATTTGAGAGAAATTGGTGTGTAAGGGTTAGAATTTTGAAGTTCATTCTGTCCTTAACAGGGAGCCAATGGCCTGCTTTCTTAGCCGCTGATATATGGTCCTGTTTGCCAATGTTAAGAGCAGCTCTGAGCGCATTGTTTTGGGTTCTTTGCGGTTTGCTAAGGGTTTTCTCTGAGATGCCACAAAGTAAAGAGTTACAATAATCAAGTGTCGATCCTATGAGTGCTCTGGCAACTTCCATGTGATTAGTGGTGTAGAGGAAGGGTTTGCTAGCATTGATCAATTTGATGGCATGTCCTGACTCTGATGCAATGTGGTTGACCTTGCGGGTCATGGTAAGGGATGAATCAAGCTAGACTCCAAGAGTCTTGTCAGAAGGGCAACTGATATCATGTGGCTATCAATGGTGAAGGATTTGTATTTCTGGGGTAGATTATTTAGGCGGGCAGGGCCCCAATGAGTAGGAGTTCAGTTTTATCGGCCTTGAGGCAGAGGCTGTGTGGCCATCCAAGATTGGATGGTTTCATAGATTTTGTTGATTTCTGGATGCATCTGTCTGATGGTCACTTTGTACAGGGTAGGGGACACACATGAGCCTTGGGGTACTGTGCAGGAATTGGGAGTGGGAGAGGCAGTGGCCTCCCCTGAAAAAACTCTAGAAGATCTGTTAGAAAGCAATGAAGTGATCCATTTGGAAGCTTCGGGGGAGAAACAGGCAGCAGAGGTGAGGTCTTCACAGAGGATAGTGTGATCTACGAGGTCAAATGCTGCCGAGAGGTCAAAGAGTAGGAGCAGGGAAAGGGTGCCCGAGTCGTTGGCATGGTGAAGCTATTTTTTTAGGTCAAGGAGGGCTGTTTCAGTCCCATGCTTGGGACGGAAGCCTGACTGGCAGCCCAGGTTGAGGTTGTCTAGTACCAAGAGTTGCATAGAAGGTTTTAGGTTGGTGGTAATAAGATGGGTAAGGTATTCATCGAAGGAGGCAATGGGGCCAGATGGGTGGTATATCAGATTTAAGGTGAGTGTTTTATTTTGTGAGCATTTGAGCTTGGCTGAAAGGGATTCACAGTTGGGGATTGTTGTTAAATTGCTTGAGTACAGTGAGAGGGAGTCTTTGAAAATAAAGGCTACTCTGCCTCCTTTTCTTCTGCCCTATCGCACCCGAGGATGGCATAGCCTGTGGAAACAGCGATGGACAGAGTTGGACCCACCGTGGGGGATAGCCAGGTCTCAGTCACAGCAGGATGTCTAGGTCCTCGGCATTGATAAGGTCCAAAATTGCATGTGGGTGGGCCGTGATAGATCTCGTGTTGAGGAGGGAACACCGTAAAGGTGAGTTTTGAGGGGGTGCACAGCTGATGGGGGTGTCACTGTCTTGCGGGCTATTGCGATGTGGAATTCTGGGTGGTGTGTTGAGTTTAGTGGCACTTGGTATGGTCCCGTGGGAAGGGTGCATGCATGGTGGGGGTATGTGGCATGGTGTCGTCCTATACATAAGAAGGGCATTCTGGACTATTATTTCTAGTGGGTGAGAGTTTCTGACGAAGGACGTAACTTTGTGAAGGGATAGCAGGACACAGAAGTAGCAGCATTTATGGCAGGGTCTAGGACATCACAGGTAATGGTAGTAATATTTTTAGCAGGATCGTTATAGGCAATGCTGGTCAGGATATCACAGGCAATGGGAGCAATGTTTCCTGCAGGGCATAGGGCATCATATGCGGTGCTAGTAGTATTGTTTGCATGGATGGTTATATACGTCATCATGCAAGGGGCAGGATTAGCTAGGTGGATATCATTAGCAGTACAGCTTTGAACATTAGTAGCTCTATGGGCAACATTTATTTCAAGTGTGCAAACAGCCATATTGGCAGGGCTAATGGTGATATTTGGCAGTCTTACAGTTTTGGTAGGGTTTGTGGATAGACTGGTAGTGCAAAAGTTATTTACATCATTTACATAAAAAAAGCATTGCTTATCATTTGTTGGGCAGAAGGTATTTCTCGTATGATTGATAGCAGAGGTATCCGGGCAGGTCCTGTTCCACGCAGGACAAGGTAGGACAGACTTAATGGCTAGTGCAGGGTTAGCTTTATGCTCAACGGGGCATGTGATATCCAGTGCCTTTGATGGGAGTGTGTTAGTATGTGTGTGGGGTGGGATGGATTTGATAGTAGGCAGGGTGCGAATGGGGTGTGTGCTCACAGTGAGCCAGGAGGCTCCAGCACTAGGCGAGCATAGGTAGGGGGTGAGCTGCATGTAGCGGGTCCTCCGTCGGAGATGGTGGTTCCTGCGCATGATGGTCGGGGTGATGGTGCGCACAGTGAAAGTGGATCAGTACAGGCTTGCACTAGCATGATTGTATTGAGACTTGCCCAGTACACGTGGAACAACAATTGAGTACGGATCAGATGATAGGTGGGGGGGGCAGAATGGCATATTATGCTATAGAGCGCCTAGTAGTGGGTTTGCTGTGTGGATCTGGACATCTGGGCTGATTAAGCTTTTATGCAGTGAGTACGATCAGGGTTTGCAAGGTGGCAGGTGAAGGTGTGAGCCCCAGTTGGAACTCGACTAGCAGCGTGAGGAACGGGTGGTCTTGGGTAAGGTGATAGTCGGAGCGCACCTCAGTAGGATTTTCTGTGCAATTGGCATAACCCCGGCATCCGTCCACCTGTGACCCACATATAACCATTCACAATGCCCTTTCCCCCCAGAAAGTGCAGAATGGGACTTGTTTGTTTGTTGGCATAAGAAGGCCGCAGAGTTTTATTCCACAATATAACAAAAACCAAACTGTACATATCTGTGGAAAAACTTTGTCTGCCAGATGCGGCGACTACTCCGTGTCCAAGAACCTGCTTCCCCCTTTTCTTTTCCCAAGAGTCCATTAGTAGGCCCAACTCTCCCTGCTTTGGTAGTATCCGAGCCTGCCTGCCCCTGCAGGTGCTCCTGAGCGGGGAGAGTGCCGTTTCCTTGGGGGAAGCTGAGCCGTAATTGTCCTTCCCCGCTGCCCCTGCCGCTTAGGCTCCCAAGGGGCGTTGGGTCTGGGAAGAGCGAAGACCCTTCCCGCATTCTCCTGGCTCTTCCGGAGTCTGTCTCCTGTGTTTGTCCGGCCAAACACCGCCACACCGCCTTGCCGTCCTGCGATGTTGACGACCAGGCTTTCTTGCTTGCTCTGTTCGTAGGGTTGGTGGGTGGGAAAACGAAGAACCCTCCACTGCAGTCCCGTGAAAAGCGCACGGGTGTCCCTCGGCTGCAGTTGTTTGTGTGCCCAAAGCGGGAACCCCGCTCTTAATGAAGGGGAAACCCCTCCCCTTTCCTTTGTTGCCCTTCGCGGGCTTTTCCCTGCCTTTGCCGTGCTTTGCCTTTCGCAGGCTTTTGCTGCTCTTGCTGCGCAAAACTTTTCGCGGCTTTTGCCATTTTGCCGCCCTGCCCCAGCCACCCCCTCCCCCTCGCAGAAGGGGGAGGGAGGGGCTGGGGACCGAGAAGTACGCAGCCCGGGTTATCGGGGGTGCCTCCTCCATTCCGCCAGGCTCCGTGTTGTCGGACCTGGCATAACCCCGGCATCCGTCCACCTGTGACCCACATATAACCATTCACAATGCCCTTTCCCCCAGAAAGTGCAGAATGGGACTTGTTTGTTTGTTGGCATAAGAGGGCCGCAGAGTTTTATTCCACAATATAACAAAAACCAAACTGTACATATCTGTGGAAAAACTTTGTCTGCCAGATGCGGCGACTACTCCGTGTCCAAGAACCTGCTTCCCCCTTTTCTTTTCCCAAGAGTCCATTAGTAGGCCCAACTCTCCCTGCTTTGGAAGTATCCGAGCCTGCCTGCCCCTGCAGGTGCTCCTGAGCGGGGAGAGTGCCGTTTCCTTGGGGGAAGCTGAGCCGTAATTGTCCTTCCCCGCCGTCCCTGCCGCTTAGGCTCCCAAGGGGCGTCGGGTCTGGGAAGAGCGAAGACCCTTCCCGCATTCTCCTGGCTCTTCCGGAGTCTGTCTTCTGTGTTTGTCCGGCCAAACACTGCCACGCCACGTGTGGGTTTCCGCCCACCGTGGCTCCCCCCTAAGCACTTCCCCTACATTTGCAAGATCTTTGTACAGATGTTCCAGAAAAATACTTCCATCCCCAGTGGTGATAGGTGAACCCCGTCATTTGCAAAAAACTCTGGCGATTTTAGGTTAATGAGCCCGTGTCTAATCTGCCCAAAACCCCTGCCCTTGCAAAATTTGGCCATCGCACAATTTAGTTTCCGCCTGGATCTTTCTATTGCGGCTTGGTTGTCAGCACCCCTCCAATCTTTTCTTGGAATGATTTCCGACCAGAGTATTTCTGTTTCCCCTAGCTGACCTGACAGATCCTGCAAAGAGTACATCATTTCCCGCATGAGAGCCCCTCTCCCTAAACTTGTTAAATCGTTCCCACCCAAGTGAATGATCAAGATGTCGGGCTTCCCCCTATTGTCCAAAAGTTTGCGCACTTTGCCCTGTAACTGTGCCCATTTCATACCAGGCGCCCCGTGCCACCCAATCCTGAACTCGCCCGCTGTCAGTGCCTCTTGTTCTTTTGACCAACTGGCCCCTGCTCTGGACACAAAAGAGTGTCCCACCACCCATACGTCTATCTTCTTCTTTGGGGCAGGTGCTATAGATAGGGAGAAAGAAGAAGGCGTGTCACCCTTACATTTTCTCCGGCCTAATGTACCTCCGAAAGCAACCGGATTTCCATCTGCCTAACTGTTTGATTGTAGCTTCACTCATTCCCATTGCCGCTGCTGATGTCGCTGCCCCTATCCTGAATAATGTGTGCCAAACACACCCTCCTTCTCCCCAATATTTTCCAATGCCATTTCCATCACTCTCTTAAATTGAAAACGACTTAGAGAGGAGCCATCCTCGTGTATTAGGAAGGGAGCTCCTTTCTCAGATGGGGGCCTTATCTTGAGAAATTCGAACACGGCCCCGACTGGGCACACCGTGCTCCCTTCAATGGGTCGTAGCGCCACCGTACACCCCTTCCCTTCTTGATCTGTTTTAGATTTTTTCAGCCATAAAGCTAATCCGCCCTCAGAGGCCTGTACATCCTACAACTGCAAATAATTTGAACCTTTTGCGCTCCTGTTCTCTGGGATCAGTTCGCTAACCCTAAACGCACCAAAGAAGGCTAACGAGAAGGCTGCCTTGAATAATGTTACCTCAAATTTCCCGTGGCAGATCAACCCTAGGATGGCCACCACCTTCTGTAATTTGACAAAATCTATGGGGCGTCTTTCATCTCCTTTAGGTTTTGTTTGCCTGGCCCACCCTTTCATGGCCATACAAATATAATGCTCTTTGGTGGGGTCTGGCCTCCCTTCTAGCTTCGAGAAATGGGCGATGGCCGCCAGGTGATGTGCCATCCATGACCTGGTTTTACCTGTTTGCCACCCCAACCCACAAAAGCCCTCACGGGCATTTCCAGCGTGGTACTTCCCCGCTCCTCCTGTTTGAACCTTAGGTACTGCTTCCAGCATGCCTGATATTTTGCGGTCGTGCCTGGAGCTAACGCCGTCTGAATCAGGGCACTTAGATCCCCCAAATCATGTCCCACCACTTTGCATCGAACGGCGTCATCCCTTTTTCTGCTCCCGGGCAACAC
This sequence comes from Ambystoma mexicanum, assembly GCF_040938575.1. NCBI lineage: Eukaryota > Metazoa > Chordata > Amphibia > Caudata > Ambystomatidae > Ambystoma > Ambystoma mexicanum. The sequence continues at coordinate 1,369,939,583 of NC_090933.1, read as the reverse complement.
TCTCGAAATTTCTCCCCCCATAACTTGAATGCTACCACAATGGGAAACAGTTCCAACAGCGTGATGTCCTTGGTGACCCCCCGGTCATGCCATTCCGCCGGCCATGCCGCTCCACACTATTGGTCACCAAGAATAGCACCAAACCCTAAGGCCCCTGATGCGTCTGTGAACAATTTGCGCCTTTCCTTGCTGTTGCATAAGCTTCTCCACATGCAGACCCCGTTAAAACTGTCCAGAAATTCATCCCACATCGCCAGATCTTCCCTGATATCAGCCCCCAACCTGACGTGTTGACCAGCATGAGTCAACCCGGTCATTTTCAGCTCAATGCTCCTAGCAAACGCCTTCCCCACCGGGATGACTTTGCCTGCGAAATTCAGATTTCCTGCCATGACCTGGAGTTCCCTCAAAGTTGCCTTCTTTTTGGACCTTAAGTCCGTAGTGGCTGCCTTCAACTTGGCTACTTTGTCCTGGGGGAGCCTGCAAAGCCCTTCTACTGAATCAATCTCGATTCCTAACAACGTGAGGCAAGTCACTGGGCCCACTGTTTTGTTTTCAGCCAGTGGTACCCCCATCACACCCATCAAATCCTGAAAGACCCGCATGATTCCTTGACAATCGTCTGTTCCCTCTCTCCCAATGAACAGAAAGTCATCCAGATAATGTAACACCATCCCCTTCTGGCATTCGTGTTTGACTGTAAACTCCAGAAATGAGCTAAAGGCCTCAAAATACGAACAAGAAATGGCACAGCCCATTGGCAAGCATTTATCAAAATAATACCGTTCCTGGATTTTAAAACCCAACAGATGCTGACTATCTAGATGAATGGGCAGCAGCCTGAATGCTGATTCAATGTCCGCCTTCCCCAGGAAGGCCCCTTTTCCTGCCGCCCTCACCATGTCGACCGCGTCATCAAAGGAGGCATAATGTACCCTGCATTTGTCCTCATTGATCCCGTCATTCACCGACTCCCCCTCTAGAAATGACAAGTGATGGATCAAGCGGTATTGCCCCAACTCCTTTTTGGGAACCAGCCCCAGTGGCGATATTACCATATTCGGGAATGAGGTTTGCCTAAAGAGGCCCGCTACCCTGCCCAGCTCCACTTCTTTTGCCACCTTCTGGTCCACCACTTCTGGCATCTCTAAGGCAGACCGCAAGTTGCGCACTTCTGCGCCCTTTTTCCTTTCTGCACATGGGATCTTGAATCCCCACCTAAACCCTTCCCACAACAATTTAGCATGCTCAATGTTGTGGTACACATTTAACCATGGAGTCATAGCCTGAATGTTAACTGGGGTTGGTAACCCATTTTTAATAGATGCCTTACAGAATTTATGCGCTGCAATTCCAGGCATTATGACATGCATTTCATTCCTTTTTGCTCTTGCTTTTGCCCTTGGGACTGGGTCTGCGCATGTTCTCGCTGCCTGAGGAGCTATGTTCCCTATTGCTCCCTCCCCTTGGGTGTTTGAATCTGCAAGATTTGCCAAAAGGGCAACCTTCTTCAGTGTTGACCCTCCAGCATTCTGCTCGCTCCCCCTGATAGCTGGTTCCGTTATTCCAGGAGGAGTGCCCGCGAAAGGACGCCCTTCCCCTCCTGGAAAAACCGCCTCTCCCCGGTGACCTGTTCGCCCCCTTCCTTTGTAAGTACCAGCTTGTCCACCACTCCCCCTACATCCATCTCATCCCAAGCTAATGCTCGCCAAACTTGCATCTTTAAACGAAATGCCCTTTCATACCTAATCCAGCCCCCCCCCTTTTTAAATAAATATCCTGGATGTAGTGGCAGTAAGCTAACATAGATGAGGCATCTTGTGGGTGCCTCTCTATCATTATAGAGGTGTAGATTAGAAAGGCTTTAATCCAGTTGTGGATGGACGCCTCAGTCTTAGGGGTCTCCTTCTCTTTTTTCTCCTTCTCCTTCTCAGATAGCTCTTTTAACCCGTTGCCCATTGGCTCCATATCTATAAATTCCAAAATCTCAATAAATTCCTTCTTCCACACCCTTTCCTTAATTGAGACGGGTATGTGCCAAGATAAAGAATTCACTGTCACCCTTGTTGGAGCAAACCCAGGCATGGTCCTCCCATATGGGGTCATAGCACCCCCTGTACCCCCTTGCCCCGTGGGGTTGACCTGTGGTGCTCCCATACTAGCAACCCCTTGACCCCACCACGGGCTGGCCTGCTGCACCCCGCTTGCTGCTGTGTCAGCCCAGAGCCCACTACCTGGCGAGCCAGTTCTCCCTGCCGGGCTTCCCGTGTTCCCTGCCATGGCTTGCTGACCCACAGAGCCCTGTAATGGTGCGGGGATCCCAACATTGGACCCATAATTTCCAGAGAAGTCATTTGGCCAGTGCACCCCTGTGATAGCCCCCCCGTTAATTAAAGCTCCACCATTTACTTGACCCATGGCTCCTCCCGTTTGAACGGGCGGTACTTCCCTCTGTTGCATGACATTAGCCCCGTGCCCCAAGTGATTAAAAGCGTTCACATTTCCACTCAAGAGTGGCACGTTGCCCCCATTTCCCAATGCTTGCATATACTGCAGAACTATACCTTTCACCACCTCCATGGAAGGTGGTCCAATCTCCCTCACCGCCGCCGGTCTGGCCTCAAGTGTGTTAGTTGTTCCCTGGTTCCTGGGTGCCGGGGTAGGTGCAGGTGCCGGTACGGCTTCAACCTGTTGGGCACGTCCTTTCACCTTGTTGAGGCTTGTTTTCCCTTTCTTGTTGTTCGCTGCCTGTTCTCTGCTAGCTTTGGCTTTTTGCGTCATCACCCTTTTTCTTTTCCCAGTTGTCCCCATTTCTTCTCCCACTACTTCCTCCTCCTCCTGAATGAAGGCTTCTTCATCCTCCTGAAACATAAGCGGCGAACCCTCTCTCTCCGTGACACCTGTGTGGCTTCCTCCTGCTTGGCTGTTCAGGGCCTCCATCCCGCCGGTGCCGTGCTTGGCCATGACCAATTTGGCCATAGCCATGAATGCCTCCATGTCCATACTGTTTTGCTGGTTCCGCTGGCTTGTAGCTTGCGTATGCTCCTTCACCTTTCCCCCACTTTAGTGAGCGCTTTCCAAGAGCGGGCCGGCTCCCTGGCGTGGGAAGCTTATGCGCCACTGCGATACTGCGTCGAGTGTTCGTGAGGGTTTCCGAGCCCCTTGGGCGTACTCCCTCGCTGCCGGGCCCCCCCTCCCTTGACTTAGCGTTCTGGTCAAGCCAGCGCCCGCTCGCTTAGCTTTTAGCTCTTGCCGCTCACCAGCGGGTTCCTTTCAAGTTCGCCTGCCGCCGCTCCCAGACCGTCGTGTTGCTCCGCCGGCTGCCGGTCCTGGCTTCCTGCTCCGCTGGCCTCTCCGCCGAGCAGCGATGATATTGCGCAGCTGGGCTCCGCAGAGACGCTCGATCGAGGGCTCCAGCCCCGCCTTTCAGCTGTGCCTCGCTGATACCCGATCCGCTGGGCTCCGGAACGTTGGGCGGAGACGCTCGATCGTGGGCCCCGGCCCCGCCTTTCAGCTGCGACTCGCCGATACCCGATCAGCTGGGCTCCAAAACGTTGGGCGGAGATGCTCGATCGTGGGCTCCAGCCCCGCCTTTCAGCCGCGACTCGCCGCTCCCCGATCAGCTGGGCTCCAAAATGCTGGGCGATCCTCCGAATCCAACTGCTGAGCGGTCCTCTGCTACCAAGAGCGGCGATCCAAAACGAACAACCCTCCACTGCAGTCCTGTGAAAACCGCACGGGTGTCCCTCGGCTGCAGTTGTTTGTGTGCCCAAAGCGGGAACCCCGCTCTTTATGAAGGGGAAACCCCTCCCCTTTCCTTTGTTGCCCTTCGTAGGCTTTTCCTTGCCTTTGCCGCGCTTTGCCTTTCGCAGGCTTTTGCGGCTCTTGCCGCGCAATACTTTTTGCGGCTTTTGCCATTTTGCTGCCCTGCCCCAGCCACCCCCTCCCCCTCGCAGAAGGGGGAGGGAGGGGCTGGGGACCGAGAAGTACGCAGCCCGGGTTATCGGGGGTGCCTCCTCCATTCCGCCGGGCTCCGTGTCGTCGGACCTGGCAGACCTGATGTGGTTGAGGCAGGATAGCATGTATAGGGGACAGCAGTAGTAGGCGGTTGCTTACCTTCTGTAAGGTGCGGTGTGGGTGATTACCATGATTTGGGTGGGCCGTGCAGGGTGCGGCAGTCTCGGCGGAGACCGGCTGAGACAGAAAGCAGACTTATATGCCGGCCTTCGATGCTGGCTGGCTGCTGGGGGCTACCTTGCCATATCTGCAGGGTGCAGCCGATAGGAGCTCCTGCTCAACCAAGCATACTGGTTGCTGTTTCCATTCTCTAAAGTGGCGGCAGCCATCTTTGACTCCCCAGGTACTTCTTCATGCTGGTGGGAAGTCTGTGTTGCTGGTGGTCAGGGGCTCCAGGTGGGCTGTTCTCCTTCAATCGCCTTCATAATAAAATGGGAAAACGCACATTTTCCCCAATTAACAAACTGTATCAAGAGCAGGGTAGGGCTGTGGCTTTGTATAGAGCAGAAATGTGGGGTCACTGCTACTCAGCAGTGGCGAGTCTGGTGGGTAATGGCTTCCTTAGAGCCTACTTATGCAATCCAAGGGAGCCCCTATGGCACGTCTAAGGTGGGAGTGTACCCTAAAACCTATTTGTGAAGTCATAGCCATGAAGCCACTGATTTTCTGGGCAAGGCTCTGGAGCACGCCTGAAATTGCTAAATATCGTGAAGCGATGACAAATTTTAGAGGCACAGCAGGTTTGAGCTCTGTAACCTGGCTGCAATTTGTCAAGAGCGGCTTAGAGAAATTGGGTATGGGGCTTCTCTGGACAAGCCCGGAGAGTTTATCCCAGAGGGGCAAGGCTGGGCTGAGGATTAAGTGCCACAATGCTATACTTAATGGGATGAAAATGTCATGTGATGCCCTAAGAAGTGGGGCACCCTATATCATGTTGAATCAGGATTATGGCTTCAAACCATACTTTATTCGATAGTTCCTTCTTATGCTCAGTGCTTACATGGGATACACTACTTACCGTAATGGTATTTTCTGATGCTTGTATCTGCTTGGATTCACATGCTATGCATAGGCCAACATCTAGTGGTAGCTTCACAGTATAATCGTTTTTGTTTTCGAAACTCAAAAAGGGATGTTGATAGGGTGTGCCAGTAATACTAACCCTACTGTACCCATGGTGCTTAACGCGTCGAGGTCCCTCAGATTGTTTTGTTTCTGACATGAGGTTGCACGTAGTGTAGCGCAAGTACAGGTGTATTAAATCAAATTTCTAACAGGTGAAGCCCAGAAAACATCCATGCACCTTCTACTCCACAGATGAGGAAGGGTGGATGCATGTGAATCTAAGCAGATACGAGCATCAGAAATATGATTACGGTGAGTAATGTATTGCTTCGGAGGCTTGTGGAATCTGCTTAGATCACATGCTATGCATATATTAGCAAGCAGTAGTGCTGAGTAAAGGTGTGGTTAGAGATCCATGTAGCTGCTTTTCAAATGGCCTCCAGCGGGACATTTGTGATACAGTCCAAGGTAGCTCCTGTACCCCTGGTAGAGAGAGACAATGATGTAAAAGGCAGATTTTTATTTGATAGAGAGTATGAGAGCTGTATGCATCTGACTATCATCTGGAGATGGCGTTTTTGGGAACGTGGTCTTTTTCCCTGTCTGGAGCTATGGAGACAAATAGTTGGTCTGTTTTCCTTAGTGGTCTAGTCTTGTTTACATAGTAAAGGACCACACTCCTTACATCTAGTGTATGGTTTTTTTTCTCAGCTGAGCTTGAGGTATTTTGGAAGAAAGGTGGTAATTCAATGGACTGATTGACATGGAACTTAAAAATGAACTTAGGTGACAACCTAGTGTGCGTCCCTAATACCAATTTGTCTTTGTGGATAAAAAAGTGATGGTTTTGCACTGACAAAGCTTGTAGTTCACAGACTCTTCTCGTGGAGGAGATAGCCACCAGGAAAACCATTTTGTATGTGAGGTTTTTAAGGCTGGACTTATGCATAGGGTCAAAGGGGGGGTCCTATGAGCTTAGCAAGTACTACGTTTAGGTCCCACCCTGGAGGCGAGTTTGAAATGGGAGGGTGGAGTCTTTTTACTCCCTCCATGAATGCCATAATGACAGGGATTTTCCACCAGGACACCTTACTTTGAGAAGTGGTGTACGCGGATAGAGCCGCCAGGTGAACTTTGATTGGGTTAAATACTAGCCCTTAGTCTAGTAAGTGAAGCATGTAATGAAGAATATGTGATGGAGTGCATTCTATGGGTTTTATTTGCTTTGACTGGCACCATATAACAAATTGTTAACATAAAGTAACAAACTGCCTCATCACGCATTTGGTGGTAACCCTTAAATGCAGCGGTAACGCTATTACTGCTGCATTTAAGGGTCTGCCAAATCATTGGCTTGGTGGATTTATCCCCAGCCCTGAGCTGGGGGCAAATCCGCAGTGATTTTGCCGATTTTTGGCACTATTACTGCCTGCGGTAATACCGCCTGCGATAATAGCCCAATAATTCCCCATTGGGCCCAATGGTGTATGGGAAATTGCTGAATGGGCCCAATGGGTAATGGGGACTTACCGTTCTGCCAAACCCGTGATCCGGCGCTAATAGCACCGGGGGTTTGGTGGTAACGCTAATAGGCCCGGCGGTAATACTGCCAGGGTTACCGCCCAACTCGTGATGAGGCCCACATGTCTAGTGTTTGGTTTACGTGCCTCCTTGAGGATGTCCATACACCTTTGAGGTTGATTCAAATGACCAAATTCTATGACTTCAGGAGCCAAGCTACCAAGTTCATAGACTGAGGTTGAGAGTGTAACGTTGTCCCCCCGTGCTGTATAAGCATGTTGAAGGGGCACGGGAGCTTGATGGGAAAGCACATCGCCAGTTTGCGCAGATGTGGAAACCAAGGTTGTCTCGCCCACATAGGAGCAACTAGGATTAGTGTCACTGTTACTTGTGCACCTTGTTTACCACTTTGCTCATCAGAGGAGTTGGCGGAAAATTGTAGGCAAATTTCCCTGACCCGTTCATCCACACGGTGTTCCCCCTTGGAACTGTGTTTTGGGCTGTGATCTGCGTCCATAGACCATGCGCTGTGTGATGAAAGTAATGGGCTCCCCACTCAGTGAGTGATGCATCTGTTGTGACAAACGCTTGCACTGAAGGTTTGTGAAAGGGCTTTCCCTTTAACAGGTTCTCCTTTGTCCGCCAGCACAGTGCTTGTACTAGGGTTGGCAAAACTACCACTAATTCGTCCCATTGACCACTTGCCTGAGACCGCTGTTTCACCAACCACTCTTGCAATGGGCGCATGCACAGTCGTGCATGTGGGACCAGGTAAAATGCATGATTGCGAACAAGCACATTGCTTTGCATATGGTTATTTGACAACCGACTAGATGCTGAGGTATTTGCAGCAGTATGTTTTGCACTCTTTCGTTTGATGGAAAGACTAGACCCTCTTCTGTGTCTACAACAGCTCCTAAGAGCTGTTTGGTATTGCTTGGTATGAGACTTGATTTTTTCTCGTTGATTGAGAAACCCAATTGGAACAGGAGACTGGTTGTTCTCTGGGTATTTTGCTTGCAAATTTGGGGGTTCTCCCCTGTAATCAGACAGTCATCCAGATGAGGGTACACTGGGATAGATTCCCTGTGTAGATTCGCTGCCACTACCACCAGTACCTTGGTGAATAACCTTGGAGCGGAGGCTATGCTAAAGGGTAGCACTTTGAATTGGTAGAGTTGGTTCGCTATTTTGAAGCGCACACATCTTCTGTGCGCTGTGAACATTGAAATATGAAAGTATGCATCTTTCATGTCGAAGGTTGCCATGTAGTCCCCCTGCTACAGTAGTGGGATTACTTCCTGTATAGGTGTCATGGTGAATTTTTGCAGCTTGTCATAGGTGTTTGCAGGGCGCAGGTCTAGGACAGGGCGCATTGTTAAGTCTGTTTTTGGCACAAGGAATTATATTGAATAAATACCCTTGTTTGCCTGGTTTGCCGGGACAAATTCTACGGCATCCTTTAGGAGCAGCAACTTCACCTCTTCTAACAGGATACATTGTTCTTCCTGGGAGGTGTTCCGTTGTCTTGGTGGGTGGTACCCACATGGGTAAAGTGTGATATATGACCTCCTACTGGAGTGGCATGGGAGGGAACCGGTAGCGGGTGGTCATTGCTTAGGGGGTGTTGAGCTACCTCTAGAGGAGGAGGATCTGCTCCTACTTCGAGACCTTCTTTGGCCTCTTTGAAACCCCTCTTGTGAGGATCTCTGTGACAAACCCCAGGATGAGCTTAGGCCACCTTGATTATAATTTGATGCTCGTTGAGAGTTCTGACCTCTAAAACGGCGGGAGTAATAACCCAGTCTTTGTCCAAATGGTTTGTTGATGAGCTGCCTTAATGATCTGAGGGTGGCATATTCGTCTTTTGTGCTTTTAAGAGCATCCTCCAATGGTCTGCCAAACAAAGTGTTGGGTTCAATGGGCATGTTAAGGAGGGTTGCCTTTTTGAGGATGCAGTTGGCTACTTGTTTCCCCTCTGAGATGGTGAGTGACAGCTGTGTTTTGAGGGGCTCTGGGGTTTATTAGGAGGTGCTTTGGAAGAGGCCAGAAGGGTTCCCGCTCTTTTTCCTTGTAGTTGTCACCACTAAAGAGTCAGGTTTTAACTGCCCCCTGATGTATAAGGGATCTGAGGGGGCTGGCCTGAATATTTTCTCAATGCGTGGGTTGACTGCCTGTGTTAAATTGGGTGTGAGCAGAGAGGGTTGGATGCATCTCTGCACCAACTACAGCAGGGGGATATATTGGGTTGCTGATTTATTTTCCCTTAGGATGTCTTCCACAAAGTCTTCATCGAATTGTGTTTCTTGTGCGTCTATCTTGAAGTGCTCTGCAGCCTTTAGGAGCCGGTCATTATATTATAATTGGTTATCCACTGGTGTGTCTGCCACCAGTGGGTCTGTATGATCTGGTGACTGGATGACGTAAATCCATATCATCGTCGTCATCATAATATTGGTCCACATCCACTGTGTCCCCTCGGTCTTCTGGGTCTGTATAAGTGCCAGGGTCCAGGGAGTCTTGCATGGTGTAATAGTAAGCATCCTGCCCTAAATCCTGATGCAAGGTGGAATCCTGCGTGAAGTCTGGGCAGGCTTTTTTGGCGGAAGGCTGGTGCCTGCTGTCCCACTTTGTGGAGTACCCTGAACGTTTTGAAGGACCTCGGGGTGGTCAGAGAAATTAATAAAAGAGGATATCTGTCTTGTGACTTTATCAAATTGTTCTGTTGCCCATTGTGAGGAACTTGGCAAAACAGGGGGGAGTAAGAGTAGGTGTAGAGGGTGTACATGGTGGCTCTGGGGCATGGGTTCTCTTATGGTGCATAGCCCCTGAAAAGTGCCCTATTCCTGGGATGTCGAAGCTTTGAATAAGCTTTAACCAATCCGGAGAGGGGAAAAAGCTAGACTGAGTACTTTGGTTCTTGTAAGAGCTCTCTACTACTCAGGGCATCTTCCTTCTTACTACCCAATGCTTTAAACTGAGAACACCCTAGAGTGTTGATATTATCCCTCATGGGATGGTCTAGTCTAATATTACAGTATGCCATAAAGGCTTGTGGCATTACACTTCACATCCTTGATGACCTCTACAACATCACAGACAAAGGAGACACAGCACTACTCATATTTCTTGACCTCTCTGCAGCCTACGACTCCATCGAACGCACCACTCTAGTCAACATCCTATCCAACAGGATGGAGCCCTGAGGCACAGTCCTCAACTGGTTCAACTCCTTCCTTACTGACAGGAACACTTAGTCTCCATGCCCCCTTTTCTATCCAACCCCACCCAGGTCAAGTATGGGGTCCTGCAAGCCTTCTTTCTGTCTCCACTTCTCTTTATCCTATATGTAGAACACCTTAGACAGACCCTAAGCTAACACAAGATACTCCAGACTCCCAGAAAGCAGGACTTACCGTTCCTGAGCCACTGACAGAGTGCTGGACCACAGAAGCAAGGAAAGTCCACCTCGACAGCCAATAACCACAGTGTTGCTGTTTGCAGTAGTCCAGAGAAGCTGAAACTCCAAAGTGCCACTTGTTGGAAAGATTGCTGGTTGAGAGTGGTGACCGTCCCAGTGCAAAGCAGGAGTCCCCAGAAGTCTTCACTCTTGTCCCCACGACTGAGGCCCAGGAACAGTGAGATCTGCAGAGCTGCTCAGGAACAGAAGTCATCTGCTGCACTTTTCTTCAATACCAAGGTTCTGTAAGGCCTGAGAGTACTTACCTCTTGTTGAATAACTACACTTGTTCTCTGTTGGTGAGACTGGTGGTGGTTGCTCTGTAGAGTTGCTGATAGCTTCTTTACCTCACAAGTCTAACAACTTGTGGCCCATTTGTTTATTCTTTCTACAAAGACTTTTAAAACATTGTGCAAGACTTTGACTTAGCTCTGAGAAGTGCTCAGTTCCACCTAGACATTTGTCCAATTGACTTTGGCTTAGCCTGGCTCCCTGAATGACTCTTCTTCCCTCTGTGAATGTGTTTTCGTATTCCTTCCAGGAAAGGGTTAACTAACTTTGCATTGGGGGGGGGGGCTTTACAAAAGTACTTACTTGATTTAAGAATAATTGTGAGACCTCTTGCTTGTTCTAATAATTCTTTCTCTTTCACCCAACTCTAAAGTGTGTGTTCTGAAGTGCATTTGAGTGTTACTGTGATATTGCTCCCTTCTGAAGAAGGTTCATTCTAACTGACTGATGAATAAATTAATAATTGTTTATTCAAGAAACCTTGTGTATAAGAGTTTATTTGAATACTTGTCACTGTGATTCTCTGTGTAACTCCCCTACTGCTCACATTGCCCCTCTTGAGATAGGCCTGGCTGCTCAACACGCTACCAAAACTGTGTAGTACAAGCTTTTACCAAAGGTAGGGTTTCCTATACCTGTAGTCAGAGTTCTTGTAGTGTTCCCAGAGGGTACTACATCAATCTTTGCCTAACAACTATCAGTTTCTTCTGACTCACCGGCTGTGCAGAACTCGTTGGCATTTCCTTTGCCGCTGGAGTCAATGACGCTACCACCATGGCAACTGCTTCACCCCGCCCTGACAATCAGTGCGGGAGGATTCCACGCATCGCTGACATCCAACACACAACTCAGGGATACATTGGTGGGCTCCCAACATTTGTTGCCCTGTTTAGATCATCATCTTATTTCTGGACTGACAATATCACAAATAAATATGAAGAAAAAAGCATAGGTTGCAAAAAACAACAACAAAAACAACAAAAACCAGTGGGAAGTGGAGGGCCTGCAATCCAGTACTCTCCTAGGTGCAAAGTTGTTTGTCAAAATCAACTGATCCTTGTAAATTAAACCACATGAAGAAGCGGTAAAAAAATATAAAACATCTATTTATTAATTAAGTTTTTAGGTTCTAAAGTCAATTCAATGGTCAAATGGTGATACATATAACAAAATAACAACATAAAGGAAAACAAGCACATTAGGAATTATGTACAACAAGGCAATGTGCATGACATAAAATCTAACACATACTCTAACTTTGGTTCTATGTTGGTGTAGAATCAATGCAACGTTTTCAGTCTATTTCTTCAGACTAATCATACATCGATTCCAGATAAGGATTGCTACTTGTCTAGGCTGATTTGTGATTAAATGAAATGGCAGCTTCCTCATGCGTTCAGCCTTGCTCAAAGTGTGCTCTCATGCTCTGCCTTTTATCCTGGTGGGGAAGGGAAAGGGCAGTAGGGTGTGTGTAGTTATCGGCAATTGCCTAACTCTTCCTGACCCTTGTGTTGGGAAATGTCAGGTAAACAGCTCTGGTGTGAGTCAGTTGTCTTTCATGGTGTGAGAAAGTGTTTGTGTTTGAAAAGGGAGGGGTAGAGCTTCTACATATCCAATGGGGTAGAATGGGGAAAATGTGTTATAAGAAAGAGGATACTGCATCTCACCCTTCAGTGTTCCACTTCAACTCCCTGAATGTCACACTGTCCCCTCATTCTGTCCCTATTTCACAAGCATCTAAGTCAGACAATACTCACACTCTATCTAGGACAGGCAACACTCACAATGCACCAGTTATCCCAGTCAGGTATCCATTCCATGTCACTCACAGTGGACGGGTGTCCCATGAGCGGGTTTACCCCAAGTGCCACATATGCAGACTCAAGGGTTCCCCGTTCCTTCACTGGCGTCTGCCATGGCATCTGCAGGAGGGAGCTCGCAGGCGCCGGCTACAGGATGCTGCGTGCAGAAAGTCAATTCCGCGATCACGTGTCGCGTCTGTGGGTCACATGACGCGTTCATCTGTCTCACTCGCAGATCAGGTGACACAAAAGCCTCCACTATTTAAACGCTGAACTTCCGCACGTCCGCGCTTCACATCTGTTCTTTGGAGGACTCTGTACGGCATTTGGATACCTTGTGTTTCACGGCTCTTGACTCTTGGACTGTTTTCAGATTTGCTTTGCTCATGTCTTTTGGCTCTGTTTGCTGGATCATCTCGAACTCGGAACGCCTTTTGGACTGTCTTGGATTACCCTGAATTGGACTTGGCATTTTTCCTCTTCACTGCATTACGTTATCAAGTACTTTGGATTTTGGTCCTTTCGTTTCATCAAGTTACAGGAGGGCAAGTTGGGTTATAACCCAGCCTACAGTTCTTCTCCCTGCTGTCATCGTGGAAACCAGCTCACGTGCCCCTCCACGGAATTATCAACCATCATAGGATTCTGGGCTTCCTCACCCATCAGCTTAGGTAAGCCCTGCTCTTTATTCTGCTTGTTTGCTTGTACTGTGCTCAGTTGATTGCTAATAAAGGTTTTCCTTTACAGCTGCCTTGGGTTTCAACATTTCCATGGTTCCGGGCTTCAAGATCTACCCACCTGTGGACTCAATGATCACATAGCGAGTAATCTTGTATTCTCTCTCTGTGGTACTTGGGCTGGGAGGTTTCAATACTCTTCATGACAATCAAGCAACCTGACAGACTGTGAAGCCATTCTTTGTTGTGCTGAGTATGCAGGGTGCCACGGATGATCCCATGGCAGCTATGATTCAAGCAATCACAGTACTAAGAGCAGACACGGCTGCAGCCACCACAGCCCTTCACCAGCGCTTGGATGCTATTCAGAGTACCCGTAACCCATTACCTGCAGATGCAGAGTTCGGGGACGCGGCATCACCTGCCCCAGTTCCCCAGACCCTAAGCCCAGCCACTCCTGCTCCCGTGATTCTACCCACTCCTTTCCCATTGGCTGCACCTGAAAGATTCCAGGGGGATCCCACCAAGTACCGCACATTTATAAATCACTTCCTGTGTCGACCTACCTCCTTCCCCGATCCTACTTCTAAGGCTGCCTTTCTGTTATCACATTTATCTGGTACAGCCGCTGCCTGGGCCAACCCACTTCTTGAGAACAATAACCCGGCATTATACGACTTTGACCTCCTGGTGACAGAAATATCACGTGTCTTTGACACCCGCCACAAAGCCCAATCCAGGGATCTAGAACTATTAGACTTACATCAAGGCAGGGGAACACTCATTGAATATATCACAAAATTCAACCAACAGTCAGCTGAGACTTCATGGCCTGAGAGCAAGAGGGCCGTGGTATTCTACAAGGGTCTGAACAACACTATGAAAGATGCATTATCAGTAGTTCCTTCCTTGCCCACAGCGTTCCCCGATTTAATGGATCTGGCTCTCCAGGTCGATGCCAGGCGCTCAGAACGGAAAGCTGAAGCTGGGTTTTCTGGTTCTATCCCTTCTGCAGGATCCTCTCATTCCGAGTCTGCTTCAGAACCTATGCAAGTGGGAGGTCTACGTAGTCCTTTAACTTCCACGGAAAGGGAGCGCAGGATGGTGGACAATGCTTGCTATTATTGTGGGTTGATTGGTCACTTTGTGAAAGAATGTCGACGTCGCCCAAAGGCTAAAGCTCAGGGTTTTCGGGCAGCTCGACCATAGATCCGGGGGTGGGTTTGAGCGCTATAAGTCACTCCCCGGACTAGGTACCTGCGTTTGGCACCATCAGACCCGTGATGGCACATGCATTGTTACAACCCAGTATTGAGGTCTCACATTCAGTAACTGTCATCATCGACTCTGGTGCCACTGGTAATTATATCGATATCAATATGGCCCACACACTCAATCTCCCTCATATCACCAAGACCCGATCAGAACCCGTACAGACCATAGATGGGAGTTCATTAGTTTTTGGCCCAGTTAAACAGCAGACAGCACCTCTCACTTTGGTCATACAAACTAACCACAAAGAAACCATTAGCTTTGACCTGATCTCCATGCTCCAATACGGTCTTATTTTAGGCATCTCTTGGTTGCGTCTGCATAACCCTTTGATCAATTGGAAGACAGGTTGTGTGTTTTTTGAGTCAGAAGTTTGCCAGGAGTTTTGCCTTACTACACCTCCTACTGAGAGCACTCCAGCCCAACTCCTCAGTACTGTTTCACAACTGACTTTGGAACCTTCTTCCATCCCCTTGGCAGACACGCACATTGTTGGTCTTGTAGCAGAGACAATTCCGGAGTCCTATCGGGACTATCTGGACGTCTTTGATAAAGGATCATCAGAAATCCTTCCACCTCATAGGTTGTACGATTGCCCTATTGAATTACTACCAGGTTCTGTAGTCCCAAAGGGTTGTATTTATTCGCTATCTCCCACTGAGGAACAAGCCTTGAAAGCTTACATTCAAGAGTCCCTACGTAAGGGTCACATACGTTCATCTTCGTCTCCAGCAGCCAGCCCCATCTTCTTTGTCCCAAAGAAGGAGGGAGACCTTCACCCATGTGTTGACTACCGACGCCTAAATGCCATCACCAAAAGGGATAGGTATCCTATACCTCTCATCACACCCCTATTAGATCGCCTCACGCATGCTTCAGTATACACTAAGTTGGATCTCAGGGGTGCGTATAATCTAGTACGTGTGAGAAAGGGTGATGAGTGGAAAACGGACTTTTGCACTCGTTACAGGTGATATGAATATTTGGTCATGCCTTTCGGCCTTTGCAATGCGCCTGCTACATTCCAGCGCTTCATGAATGAAATATTTAGCGATATTCTAGATGTATTCATGGTGGTCTATCTGGATCACATTCTCATTTTTTCACGTTCTCAAGAGGAACACATCCGACACGTAAAGGAGGTACTAAAACGTTGACGCATGTTCTCCATTTTTGCAAAACCCGAAAAATGGCAATTCCACAGTGACAACATTGAATTTTTAGGGTCCCACATCACTCCTGATGGTCTCACTATGAACCATGCCAAAGTCAAGGCAGTATTGGAGTGGCCGGTTCCCACCAACCTTAAAGCATTGCAGTCTTTTTTGGGTTTTGCAAACGATTATAGAAGATTCATTTCTGGATGTTCCTCCATAGCAGCACCTCTTACTCTTTTGACCAGTCCTCTAGTTCCATTCAATTGGTCCAATGATCAACAGCTTGCATTTGATACCCTAAAAGCTGCTTTTACCACTGCTCCTGTTCTGGCAGGATTGTTTTTCAAGTCCATCGTATGCCTTTTTGGTTTACCATCAGTGTTGGTGTCCGACAGGGGTCCTCAGTTCACTTCTCATTTCTGGCGTGCCTTGACTAGATTAGTGGGGATCGATTCACGTTACTCTTCGGCCTACCATCCAGAGACGGATGGACAGACCGAGAGGGTTAATCAAACCATGGAGCAGTACCTGCGTTGTCTGACTCTCCAGCATCAACAGTCCTGGTTTTGCATCTTGCATATGGCTGAATTCGCCTATAACAACGCGGTGCACTCCTCCACTGGTTTCTCTCCCTTCTATGTCTTGTACGGTCAGCACCCTAAAATCCTGCCCATCCCGGATTTCTCGCTTTCTGGTAATCCGGCTGCCTCTTCTTGCATCAGAGACATCTCGGCTGTCCACGCGCAGACCTTGCTGCACCTCAAAGAAGCCCAGGATTCCATGAAGGCTACTGCGGACTGGAAACATTCTGTGGCCCCTTCATTTGCTGTGGGGGATAGAGTTTGGCTTTCTTCTCGCCATCTGCATCTACAGGGTTGCCGCAAGTTGTTGCCCCGTTTCGTTGGTCCTCTTGTGGTCTCCTGGGTGATCAACCCCGTGGCCTATGGCCTTCGAGACCCGGTTTCATGGCGGCTTCACCCTGTCTTTCATGTCTCTCTTCTCAAACCTTGCCCTGATCCTACCCGTCTTCGTTTCCCTGGGGCTCCGATTTCCCCTTCCTCCCCGGATGTCTTTGAAGTGTATGCTATTCTGGGTTCTCGTTTCTTCAAAGGGGGTTTGCAGTACCTAGTGGATTGGAAGGTTTATGGCCCGGAGGAGCGCTCATGGATTCCCGCGAGTGATGTTCATGCCCCTAGTTTGGTATCCCGTTTCCATAGGGACAATGCGTTGTGCCCACGGGGTCGTGGGCCTTTGGGGGGGCTCTGTCACGCTGTCCCCTCATTCTGTCCCTATTTCACAAGCATCTAGGTCAGACAATACTCACACTCTATCTAGGACAGGCAACACTCACAATGCACCAGTTACCCCAGTCAGGTTTCCATTCCATGTCACTCACAGTGGACGGGTGTCACGTGAGCGGGTTTTCCCCAAGGGCCACATATGCAGACTCAAGGGTTCCCCATCCCTTCACTGGCGTCTGCCATGGCGTCTGAAGGAGGGAGCTCGCAGGCGCCGGCTACAGGATGCTGCACACAGAAAGTCAATTCTGCGATCATGGAGACCATTGAGATCAAAACAACGCTCACGTGTCACGTCTGCGGGTCACATGACGCGTTCATCCATCTCACTCGTGGATCAGGTGACGCGGAAGCCTCCACTACTTAAACGCTGAACTTCCGCACGTCCGTGCTTCACAGCTGTTCTTTGGAGGACTCTGTACGGCGTTTGGATACCTTGTGTTTCACGGCTCTTGACTCTTAGACTGTTTTCGGATTTGCTTTGCTCACGTCTTTTGGCTCTGTTTGCTGGATCATCTTGAACTCGGAATGCCTTTTGGACTGTCTTGGATTACCCTGAATTGGACTTGGCATTTTTCCGCTTCACTGCATTACGTTATCAAATACTTTGGATTTTGGTCCTTTCGTTTCATCAAGTTACAGGAGCGCAAGTTGGGTTACAACCCAGCCTACAGTTCTTCTACCTACTGTCATCAGGGAAACCAGCTCACGTGCCCCTCTACGGAATTATCAACCATCATAGGATTCTGGGATTCCTCACCCATCAGCTTAGGTAAACCCTGCTCTTTATTCTGCTTGTTTGCTTGTACTGTGCTCGGTTGATTGCTAATAAAGGTTTTCCTTTACAGCTGCCTTGGGTTTCAACATTTCTGTGGTTCCGGGCTGTTAAGACGGATTTCTGAACTCTGTCCTGGTGGCGCAGAAGTTCAGAAGGCCAACCTAATTACTTGGAACAGGGTAACCTCTGGACGAGCCAGACTAATCAAGGTAGCTATCGCGGCGGTCAAGACTAGGTCTCAAGAGGGGTGAGGGTGACTGAAAGCCCGCAATGAGCACACAAAGCAAGATCACTTATAAACTACTCCAAACAGTTGTTATATTAAAAATATATACACATTTATTTCAAGGCCTTTAAAACAATGACCGTAGCGAGAAAATCACAATATCATGATAGTAAACCAACACATACCATATCAACACAATATATATACAAATACAACAAGTCTCAAGCGTTATATGCACGAAATGTGTAGTCCACCTAAAAGGGAGGGAAAACAGGCAGTGCAAAATAATGCTTAGACCCAGTTCACCTTCAGAGGCACCTAACTAGATGGAAGTCCGAGCCCTGCGAAGAGTGGAGCCTTGTGCTCAAAAATACCTGCACACGCTGGTGCCAACGGGCAAAAGGAGAAGCTCTTCGAGGGAAATCAGGCAGTTCAGTTTAGAGCACAAAAGAAGAAGAACAAGTTCCGCGACACAAGCGCAGCCTCCACAGTGGGCAGAAGCAGAGCGCGAGTACGGAAAAGGGTGCTGTTTTACACAGCGGGGAAAAGCAATGGGCTCCTGCAGGAGGGCGACCAGATCCTAGCTATGCTACTCACCGGTCCCCGATGCAAGCAGACCCAGGCTTCTCCGCGTCAGTTTCAGCAGCTGGCAGGTTCAGAAGAGCAGGGAACGCCTCGTCGTCGTGTTGAGAAAAAAGACATTCCAATCGAAGAAACCCGCACAGTTTGTTACCACAGCAGGGCAACGGAGCGGCCGTGTGTATCTGAGCCAAATGTACACTACTCACTTCAGACTTGGGAACGCCAAGTGTACGAAGCGTGTGAGAGTGACAAGGACTCGAAATACTACACAACCTGGCGGCGGTTACAGAGCAAGACTCCCGTGTAAGCTGGTCAGTCAGCTGGATGGCCCAGAGACGCTTCCGAAGGCTTACTGGCAGGAGATGGTGAAGATGCCGAGAATAGCTGTTCCCGCTATTCCAAAGGGTCGAAGTACCAGTACAGGCCTTCTGGTTCGATCAAAGGTGAAAAGGGTTTCACAAGGCGACAGCAGTGCAGAGGAGAAGTCCTTCAGCGGGTCACCAGCGATTCCTCGGTCCAGCCTCTTGGTTACAGGATACTTGGCTCCTGTATTCCTTCGTTCGTGAGAACTCAGGAGATCGACATGGTAGTGGTGTTTCCAGCCCCCTCTTATCCACGGTTCCCTTCGCGCCAAAACGGAGGGGACCCAATGGGAGATCCGCTCATCAACACTCACACCATACGTGGACCAATCACGGACCACGGTGGTCCCAGGCATTCACACCACCCTAGACTCTCTGGCACCCAGGATGTGTATTGGGACCAGACATCCCAGCCCACATCCTGGAGGCACACAAAAGACATGTAGAAGCCCGCGAAAGCATCCGTGTTTCGCGGGAAAGTACATGCCCAAATAAGGAAGGCCCCGGGTCGGCTCGACCTGGGGAAGGTGAAGGGAGCAAGACGGTCAGCGGACAGGACAAAGGAGCCTCGTGGTCTGGCCATTTTGGGAGCCAGGCCACCATTTTGGGTTAAGCGCGAGAAACGCGCTTAGAACGCCAAAAGGAGCTCAAAACACAAGAAACGATCGCTGCCACCATTCCCGTCCCTGAATCACTTGCACCGATCAGATACAATCCTAAACGAGTATCTAGGGCCTGTAGAAGGCTAGAGACCCAAGAGAGCTGTAACTTAGCTTACAGTGCCCTCTTGTGTCATGTTGCACGAAAGCCGCAACATGATAAAAGAAACTACGGGAAACAGCGTTCCCCTGTACTGACAGTCTTAAGGGCATGTGAGTATCCCCGTAAGAAAGGAGCGAAAGCCCAGAGGAGTGCGGCAGAAGGCTGCACTTCTCTGGCAAAGTCAAGAACAAGGTGAAAAACAACAGCAAAAAGTTTAGGGGTTGCCACATGGAAGGAAAATTACCTACAATTCCGAAATCTTTCCTAACACTCGCCCCTCCCAGACTATGGACAGGGGGAACTAATCCACCCCTGGATGAGTCTCTTGTTCAGGTCGGTTAAACATTCTGGACAACCCATCAGCATTGCTATGTTGGACACCTGGCCTATGCTCAATAGTGAAGTCGAAGCCTTGTAGACTTATGGACCACCTAAGCAACTTTGGATTCACCCCTTCCATGTTCATTAGCCACTTTAAGGGCTTATGGTCAGTTTGCACAGTGAAGTGGGTCCCATAGAGGTAGGGCCTCAGCTTCCTTAGGGCCCACACAACAGAGAAACATTCTTTCTCTACTGTGGACCATCTGAGCTCTCTGTCCTTAAGTTGGCGGCTAATAAAACCAATAGGGTGTTCCTTACCCTTCTCATCTACTTGTGATAGTACAGCTCCTATCCCAGTGTCAGAGGCGTCCGTCTGCACGATAAAAGGTCTTTGATAATCAGGGGCCCTGAGGACAGGGGCCTGGCACAAGGAGTCTTTTAAGCCATTGAAGGCCTTCTCACACTCGTCGGTCCAAGTTACCTTCTTGGGTTTCTTCGGAGTTGTGAGGGCAGTCAGAGGGGCAGCTATGGTGCCATAGTCTGCCACAAAATTGCGGTAATACCCCGTGAGTCCTAAGAAGGCTCTCACTTGGGTTTGTGTAGTGGGGGTAGGCCAGTCTTGTACTGCTTGTACTTTACTGGGAAGAGGCTGTATCCTCCCTCCACCTACTTCATGTCCAAGGTAAACCACTGAGCCTTGTCCAATGTGGCATTTACTAGCCTTTATGGTCAGGTGTGCTTTCTGAAGAGCCTGGAGCACAATCCCGAGGTGTTTCACATGGTCTTCCCAGGTGGCACTGAAAACTGCTATATCGTCCAGATATGCAAGACAGAATTCGTCCAACCCATTCAACACATGATTCACAAGCCTCTGGAAAGTGGCAGGGGCATTCTTCAACCCGAACGGCATTACCCGGAATTGGTAAAGGCCGTCTGGAGTAGAAAATGCTGTCTTCTCCTTGGCATGTTCTGCTAAAGCTATTTGCCAATAGCCAGCAGTGGGGTCAAACGTGCTGAGGAACTTGGAGGCACCCAAAGTATCCACCAGCTCATCTGTTCGAGGCAAGGGGTGTGCATCTGTCTTGGTGACAGCATTCAGAGCCCTGTAATCCACGCAGAACCTCAATTCAGAAGTGCCTGCCTTTGGAACCAAAACCACAGGGCTGGACCAAGGACTACTAGAGGGTTGAATCACCCCAATGTCTAACATCTTGTTGACCTCGGTCTTAATATAAGACCGTACTTTGTCTGACATCCTGTATCCCCTACTTTTGGTAGGTACACTGTCTCATGTGTCAATGTTATGTTTGCACCAAGGTGTCAAACCAGGCGACTGTGAAAACAGGGGGGAAAACTGCCTAAGCAAACTTTTCACCTCAGCCTGCTGATCAGAAGTCAGGTGAGGGGCCACTCGGACACCCTCAAAGGAGCTATCTGAAGGACCGCTTTGGAACAGGTCGGGGAGAGGTTCCGACTCCTCTTCCTCAACATCTGAAGCCAGTAGCAGTGCTGCGATTTCGACTCTTGGGACGAAAGCCTTCAGCCTATTCACGTGAAACACTTTTGGAGCCTGTCCAGGCCTTCCAAGGTCCACTAAATAGTTAACCTCACCCAGGGGCTCCAACACTGTGTAAGGGCCTGACCATTTGTCCTGTAAAGCTCGAGGCCTTATGGGATTCATGATCAGGACTTGCTGACCAGGTGTAAAGTTGATGAGGGAAGCTTTCTGGTCGTACCAATGTTTCACCAGCGCTTGTCCTGCCTTCAATTTATCACTAGCCAAGCCCATCAGAAGTACCATCCGTTTTCTGAGCCCTAGCACATAATCAACTACGTTGGTAGTAACAGGGGGAGTGGGCATCTCCCATCCCTCTTTGACGATGGCTAAGGGTCCCCGTACGGGATGACTGAACAGAAGTTCGAAGGGGCTGAAGCCAACACCCTCCTGTGGTACCTCTCGGTAGGCAAACAGTAAGCATGGTAAAAGAAGATCCCATTTTCTTCTCTGAGGTTCCTCCAGAGCCCCAATCATGCTTTTTAACGTTCTGTTGAAACGTTCCACCAGACCATTGGTCTGGGGGTGGTATGCAGAAGAGAACTTGTAGGTGACCCCACATTCTTTCCACATAGCCTGCATATACTTCGACATAAAGTTGCTGCCACGATCCGACACAACTTCTTTAGGGAAGCCAACCCTAGTAAATATGCCAAGTAAAGCTTTTGCAACTGACTTGGCAGTTACAGTTTTCAATGGGATGGCCTCGGGATATCTGGTTGCATGGTCGACCAGCACCAGGATAAACCTATTGCCTGAGGATGTTTGCGGGTCAAGGGGACCAACGATGTCGATCCCTACCCTTTCAAATGGTACCCCCACAACTGGGAGCGGTACCAACGGAGCTTGGATTGTCGCGCCAACCTTACCAGACAACTGGCAGGAGGCACAACTCCTGCAGTGACTTTCTACTTGCACCCCCATCTTGGGCCAGTAGAAGTGCATGGATAACCTTTGCTTGGTCCTCTTCATACCAAGGTGACCAGCAAGGGGAACTTCATGCGCCAACTGCAGGAGGAAGGGCCTAACAGCAAGGGGAACCACCAACCTCCTATGGTCTCCTTCTGTAGACTCTGTGGGCTCACTATACAGGAGTCCACCTTCCCAATAAATCCTATGCGTCCCAGGAGGTTCACCCTCAAGCTGGGAGCAGGCCTGTCTCCTTAGGCCTTCCAGAGATGGGCACTCACGTTGGCCTTTACTGAATTCGTCCCTATCAGGACCTCCTTCAACTAACAAGTCTTTTAGTTCAGGATGATCGTTGGGGTGAAATACTTCAGGCATCGCCACCTCCTCGTCAGGCCCGGGCGATTGACCAACTTCCTCCACCGCAGTGGTAGGCGAGCTCGGGGGAATATTCTCTTTCCCTCGTCTTGACTTGTCGACTCCTTTCGCCTTGGGTTTCCCCTTCGGCTGGGGCGGCGTATTGGTCTTGGCCAATGCTGCCCGTGCTTGAGACCGTGTGTAGGGTCTTTCGGCAGTGTCTCCTACGAGCCCTAAAGCTCTGAGATCATTACCTAACAAGACCTTTCCCGGGACGTTTCTCTGAATGCTCACTGGAATCCTGACTGCTGTACCATTTAAAGTAAGATTTACAGGTATTACTGGGAACATACGGAGTGGGCCGTCAGCCAACTTAGTGGGCATCAGAGTAGCTCTGGCAACTTCCTCTGAGTCTACCAACGTAGAATCCACTACAGTGCGACTGCACCCACTATCCCTAAGAGCTGAAGTATCTACTCCATTGATCAGCACACTGTCTTTAAAGTAGTGCTTGGTATTATCTGGAATCCTAGCATAAGCCTCTGCGACTTTAGGCTCCCAGGAACCCAGGGACACTAAAACTACCTCAGCCTCTATCACGCTGGGAAATGAGTCTGAGGAGAAGGATGCTCCTGTAATCTCTTCTTCCTCGTAGGAGGAGAAGGCCAGATTAGCGGAGTGGACCCCCAAAGGTCTAACCTTCACGTGGTCAGTTGCTCCACAAGCAAAACAAGATCCATTGGGTCTGTTTACATAGGGAGGCTTATTGTAACCAGAGTTCTGTTTCGGAGGCTGACCTCCACTACCCTGTGAGTTCTCTTGTGTCTTACCCTTATTTTTCTTTTTGTGGCCCTTATGAGAAGAAGATTTATCAGATTCTCCACCCTCCTTATCTTTGGACTTTTTCCCTTCCTCCTGCTTACCAGGATGAGTTTTGTCCTTATGGGACACTCGATGTGACACCCATAAGTCTGCTGCAATGGCCAGATTCTTAGGATCTATCTCCTTTGAATCGGCCAAATGCTGCTTAAGCTCCGGGGAAGAAGATGCAAAAATGTGTTCCAGCATGACAAGATTTATCATGCCTTCGAAGGTAGAAACCTTATAACCTTCGACCCAGCCAGTTAAGTTTTTCAAGGATTCAGTGACATAAGATACCCAAGTACCACCTTCCTTTTTCTTATACTCTCTGAATCGTTTCAAATATTGGGCCGGAGTCTTCCCAAACTTTAAAATGAGAGTTTGCTTTAACATTGCGAAATCAGCTTGCTCAGCCTTTGACATTTCCATAATGGCACTACAGCCAGAATGGGGCAGTCTGCTGAGTAACCAGGCAATCTTATCAGCATTGTCAACTTGTTGAACTTCGCATGCATACTCAAACGCATTCAGCCAGTCCATAATGTCATTCCTTTCTTCATACACACTGAGCAGATCTTTCGGAAACCGTGGATGAGAGGAAGCCCCAGACCCATGTCCAGGACCCTTGGACCCATTTGCAAACTGAAGCTTGGCCAGTTCCAACTGGTGATCCCTGTCTTTTTGTTTTTCTGCCTGTTCGATTTTTAGTTTGGCTATGCTGAATTCAAGCTCCTGCTGCCTAAACCGCAGCTCTTGCTTCTTGAATTCAAGCATAGCCTCCCCATTAGCACTGGCAGAGGAAACATTAGACATCTCGTCCTCCCTGTCCTCGTGGTCGCGATGGATCAGTGCAGCGGCAGAACCGTCGGTTCTACCAGTGAGAGCAGCCCCACCACCTTCTGCACTGTCCTCAGAAGTAATAGCGTCAAGCTGCGCTTCTTGCCACGATTATTTGGATCATTTCCAATTTCGTGCCTTGAGAGGAAACACCTCTCTCCGCACACATCTTTTTCAATGTTTCTGATTTGGAAGCATTTAAAGTTAACAAGGTATTTGTTTCCATACTGTTAGATAGGACTATGGCCTTTTTAAAGTTATACTACAACAATTCACTACGTGTCCTGGTTGGAATAACCTGAAATGCCTTAGTTCGTGCGCAACACTGGATACCTTCAGTCGTATCCCACCGCTGTACACCAATTTGTTAAGACGGATTTCTGAACTCTGTCCTGGTGGCGCAGAAGTTCAGAAGGCCAACCTAATTACTTGGAACAGGGTAACCTCTGGACGAGCCAGACAAATCAAGGTAGCGATCGTGGCGGTCAAGACTAGGTCTCAAGAGGGGTGAGGGTGACTGAAAGCCCGCAATGAGCACACAAAGCAAGATCACTTACAAACTACTCCAAACAGTTGTTATATTAAAAATATATACACATTTATTTCAAGGCCTTTAAAACAATGACCGTAGCGAGAAAATCACAATATCACGATAGTAAACCAACACATACCATATCAACACAATATATATACAAATACAACAAGTCTCAAGCGTTATATGCACGAAATGTGTAGTCCACCTAAAAGGGAGGGAAAACAGGCAGTGTGAAATAATGCTTAGACCCAGTTCACCTTCAGAGGCACCTAACTAGATGGAAGTCCGAGCCCTGCGAAGAGTGGAGCCTTGTGCTCAAAAGTACCTGCACACGCTGGTGCCAACAGGCAAAAGGAGAAGCTCTTCGAGGGAAATCAGGCAGTTCAGTTTAGAGCGCAAAAGAAGAAGAACAAGTTCCGCGACTCAAGCGCAGCCTCCACAGTGGGCAGAAGCAGACGGCGAGTACGGAAAAGGGTGCTGTTTTACACAGCGGGGAAAAGCAATGGGCTCCTGCAGGAGGGGGACCAGATCCTAGCTATGCTACTCACCGGTCCCCGATGCAAGCAGACCCAGGCTTCTCCGCGTCAGGTTCAGCAGCTGGCAGGTTCAGAAGAGCAGGGAACGCCTCGTCGTCGTGTTGAGAAAAAAGACGTCCCAATCGAAGAAACCCGCACAGTTTGTTACCACAGCAGGGCAACGGAGCGGCCGTGTGTATCTGAGCCAAATGTACACTACTCACTTCAGACTTGGGAACGCCAAGTGTACGAAGCGTGTGAGAGTGACAAGGACTCGAAATACTACACAACCTGGCGGCGGTTACAGAGCAAGACTCCCGTGTAAGCTGGTCAGTCAGCTGGATGGCCCAGAGACGCTTCCGAAGGCTTACTGGCAGGAGATGGTGAAGATGCCGAGAATAGCTGTTCCCGCTATTCCAAAGGGTATACTTGTACTTTACTGGGAAGAGGCTGTATCCTCCCTCCACCTACTTCATGTCCAAGGTAAACCACTGAGCCTTGTCCAATGTGGCATTTACTAGCCTTTATGGTCAGGTTTGCTTTCTGAAGAGCCTGGAGCACAATCCCGAGGTGTTTCACATGGTCTTCCCAGGTGGCACTGAAAACTGCTATATCGTCCAGATATGCAAGACAGAATTCGTCCAACCCATTCAACACATGATTCACAAGCCTCTGGAAAGTGGCAGGGGCATTCTTCAACCCGAACGGCATTACCCGGAATTGGTAAAGGCCGTCTGGAGTAGAAAATGCTGTCTTCTCCTTGGCATGTTCTGCTAAAGCTATTTGCCAATAGCCAGCAGTGGGGTCAAACGTGCTGAGGTACTTGGAGGCACCCAAAGTATCCACCAGCTCATCTGTTCGAGGCAAGGGGTGTGCATCTGTCTTGGTGACAGCATTCAGAGCCCTGTAATCCACGCAGAACCTCAATTCAGAAGTGCCTGCCTTTGGAACCAAAACCACAGGGCTGGACCAAGGACTACTAGAGGGTTGAATCACCCCAATGTCTAACATCTTGTTGACCTCGGTCTTAATATAAGACCGTACTTTGTCTGACATCCTGTATCCCCTACTTTTGGTAGGTACACTGTCTCCTGTGTCAATGTTATGTTTGCACCAAGGTGTCAAACCAGGCGACTGTGAAAACAGGGGGGAAAACTGCCTAAGCAAACTTTTCACCTCAGCCTGCTGATCAGAAGTCAGGTGAGGGGCCACTCGGACACCCTCAAAGGAGCTATCTGAAGGACCGCTTTGGAACAGGTCGGGGAGAGGTTCCGACTCCTCTTCCTCAACATCTGAAGCCAGTAGCAGTGCTGCGATTTCGACTCTTGGGACGAAAGCCTTCAGCCTATTCACGTGAAACACTTTTGGAGCCTGTCCAGGCCTTCCAAGGTCCACTAAATAGTTAACCTCACCCAGGGGCTCCAACACTGTGTAAGGGCCTGACCATTTGTCCTGTAAAGCTCGAGGCCTTATGGGATTCATGATCAGGACTTGCTGACCAGGTGTAAAGTTGATGAGGGAAGCTTTCTGGTCGTACCAATGTTTCACCAGCGCTTGTCCTGCCTTCAATTTATCACTAGCCAAGCCCATCAGAAGTACCATCCGTTTTCTGAGCCCTAGCACATAATCAACTACGTTGGTAGTAACAGGGGGAGTGGGCATCTCCCATCCCTCTTTGACGATGGCTAAGAGTCCCCGTACGGGATGACTGAACAGAAGTTCGAAGGGGCTGAAGCCAACACCCTCCTGTGGTACCTCTCGGTAGGCAAACAGTAAGCATGGTAAAAGAAGATCCCATTTTCTTCTCTGAGGTTCCTCCAGAGCCCCAATCATGCTTTTTAACGTTCTGTTGAAACGTTCCACCAGACCATTGGTCTGGGGGTGGTATGCAGAAGAGAACTTGTAGGTGACCCCACATTCTTTCCACATAGCCTGCATATACTTCGACATAAAGTTGCTGCCACGATCCGACACAACTTCTTTAGGGAAGCCAACCCTAGTAAATATGCCAAGTAAAGCTTTTGCAACTGACTTGGCAGTTACAGTTTTCAATGGGATGGCCTCGGGATATCTGGTTGCATGGTCGACCAGCACCAGGATAAACCTATTGCCTGAGGATGTTTGCGGGTCAAGGGGACCAACGATGTCGATCCCTACCCTTTCAAATGGTACCCCCACAACTGGGAGCGGTACCAACGGAGCTTGGATTGTCGCGCCAACCTTACCAGACAACTGGCAGGAGGCACAACTCCTGCAGTGACTTTCTACTTGCACCCCCATCTTGGGCCAGTAGAAGTGCATGGATAACCTTTGCTTGGTCCTCTTCATACCAAGGTGACCAGCAAGGGGAACTTCATGCGCCAACTGCAGGAGGAAGGGCCTAACAGCAAGGGGAACCACCAACCTCCTATGGTCTCCTTCTGTAGACTCTGTGGGCTCACTATACAGGAGTCCACCTTCCCAATAAATCCTATGCGTCCCAGGAGGTTCACCCTCAAGCTGGGAGCAGGCCTGTCTCCTTAGGCCTTCCAGAGATGGGCGCTCACGTTGGCCTTTACTGAATTCGTCCCTATCAGGACCTCCTTCAACTAACAAGTCTTTTAGTTCAGGATGATCGTTGGGGTGAAATACTTCAGGCATCGCCACCTCCTCGTCAGGCCCGGGCGATTGACCAACTTCCTCCACCGCAGTGGTAGGCGAGCTCGGGGGAATATTCTCTTTCCCTCGTCTTGACTTGTCGACTCCTTTCGCCTTGGGTTTCCCCTTCGGCTGGGGCGGCGTATTGGTCTTGGCCAATGCTGCCCGTGCTTGAGACCGTGTGTAGGGTCTTTCGGCAGTGTCTCCTACGAGCCCTAAAGCTCTGAGATCATTACCTAACAAGACCTTTCCCGGGACGTTTCTCTGAATGCTCACTGGAATCCTGACTGCTGTACCATTTAAAGTAAGATTTACAGGTATTACTGGGAACATACGGAGTGGGCCGTCAGCCAACTTAGTGGGCATCAGAGTAGCTCTGGCAACTTCCTCTGAGTCTACCAACGTAGAATCCACTACAGTGCGACTGCACCCACTATCCCTAAGAGCTGAAGTATCTACTCCATTCATCAGCACACTGTCTTTAAAGTAGTGCTTGGTATTATCCGGAATCCTAGCATAAGCCTCTGCGACTTTAGGCTCCCAGGAACCCAGGGACACTAAAACTACCTCAGCCTCTATCACGCTGGGAAATGAGTCTGAGGAGAAGGATGCTCCTGTAATCTCTTCTTCCTCGTAGGAGGAGAAGGCCAGATTAGCGGAGTGGACCCCCAAAGGTCTAACCTTACACCGGGGATCCCCCTTCACGTGGTCAGTTGCTCCACAAGCAAAACAAGATCCATTGGGTCTGTTTACATAGGGAGGCTTATTGTAACCAGAGTTCTGTTTCGGAGGCTGACCTCCACTACCCTGTGAGTTCTCTTGTGTCTTACCCTTATTTTTCTTTTTGTGGCCCTTATGAGAAGAAGATTTATCAGATTCTCCACCCTCCTTATCTTTGGACTTTTTCCCTTCCTCCTGCTTACCAGGATGAGTTTTGTCCTTATGGGACACTCGATGTGACACCCATAAGTCTGCTGCAATGGCCAGATTCTTAGGATCTATCTCCTTTGAATCGGCCAAATGCTGCTTAAGCTCCGGGGAAGAAGATGCAAAAATGTGTTCCAGCATGACAAGATTTATCATGCCTTCGAAGGTAGAAACCTTATAACCTTCGACCCAGCCAGTTAAGTTTTTCAAGGATTCAGTGACATAAGATACCCAAGTACCACCTTCCTTTTTCTTATACTCTCTGAATCGTTTCAAATATTGGGCCGGAGTCTTCCCAAACTTTAAAATGAGAGTTTGCTTTAACATTGCGAAATCAGCTTGCTCAGCCTTTGACATTTCCATAATGGCACTACAGCCAGAATGGGGCAGTCTGCTGAGTAACCAGGCAATCTTATCAGCATTGTCAACTTGTTGAACTTCGCATGCATACTCAAACGCATTCAGCCAGTCCATAATGTCATTCCTTTCTTCATACACACTGAGCAGATCTTTCGGAAACCGTGGATGAGAGGAAGCCCCAGACCCATGTCCAGGACCCTTGGACCCATTTGCAAACTGAAGCTTGGCCAGTTCCAACTGGTGATCCCTGTCCTTTTGTTTTTCTGCCTGTTCGATTTTTAGTTTGGCTATGCTGAATTCAAGCTCCTGCTGCCTAAACCGCAGCTCTTGCTTCTTGAATTCAAGCATAGCCTCCCCATTAGCACTGGCAGAGGAAACATTAGACATCTCGTCCTCCCTGTCCTCGTGGTCGCGATGGATCAGTGCAGCGGCAGAACCGTCGGTTCTACCAGTGAGAGCAGCCCCACCACCTTCTGCACTGTCCTCAGAAGTAATAGCGTCAAGCTGCGCTTCTTGCCACGATTCTTTGGATCATTTCCAATTTCGTGCCTTGAGAGGAAACACCTCTCTCCGCACACATCTTTTTCAATGTTTCTGATTTGGAAGCATTTAAAGTTAACAAGGTATTTGTTTCCATACTGTTAGATAGGACTATGGCCTTTTTAAAGTTATACTACAACAATTCACTACGTGTCCTGGTTGGAATAACCTGAAATGCCTTAGTTCGTGCGCAACACTGGATACCTTCAGTCGTATCCCACCGCTGTACACCAATTTGTTAAGACGGATTTCTGAACTCTGTCCTGGTGGCGCAGAAGTTCAGAAGGCCAACCTAATTACTTGGAACAGGGTAACCTCTGGACGAGCCAGACAAATCAAGGTAGCGATCGTGGCGGTCAAGACTAGGTCTCAAGAGGGGTGAGGGTGACTGAAAGCCCGCAATGAGCACACAAAGCAAGATCACTTACAAACTACTCCAAACAGTTGTTATATTAAAAATATATACACATTTATTTCAAGGCCTTTAAAACAATGACCGTAGCGAGAAAATCACAATATCACGATAGTAAACCAACACATACCATATCAACACAATATATATACAAATACAACAAGTCTCAAGCGTTATATGCACGAAATGTGTAGTCCACCTAAAAGGGAGGGAAAACAGGCAGTGTGAAATAATGCTTAGACCCAGTTCACCTTCAGAGGCACCTAACTAGATGGAAGTCCGAGCCCTGCGAAGAGTGGAGCCTTGTGCTCAAAAGTACCTGCACACGCTGGTGCCAACAGGCAAAAGGAGAAGCTCTTCGAGGGAAATCAGGCAGTTCAGTTTAGAGCACAAAAGAAGAAGAACAAGTTCCGCGACTCAAGCGCAGCCTCCACAGTGGGCAGAAGCAGACGGCGAGTACGGAAAAGGGTGCTGTTTTACACAGCGGGGAAAAGCAATGGGCTCCTGCAGGAGGGGGACCAGATCCTAGCTATGCTACTCACCGGTCCCCGATGCAAGCAGACCCAGGCTTCTCCGCGTCAGGTTCAGCAGCTGGCAGGTTCAGAAGAGCAGGGAACGCCTCGTCGTCGTGTTGAGAAAAAAGACGTCCCAATCGAAGAAACCCGCACAGTTTGTTACCACAGCAGGGCAACGGATCGGCCGTGTGTATCTGAGCCAAATGTACACTACTCACTTCAGACTTGGGAACGCCAAGTGTACGAAGCGTGTGAGAGCGACAAGGACTCGAAATACTACACAACCTGGCGGCGGTTACAGAGCAAGACTCCCGTGTAAGCTGGTCAGTCAGCTGGATG
The DNA here is from genome assembly GCF_040938575.1 of Ambystoma mexicanum. Taxonomy (NCBI): domain Eukaryota; kingdom Metazoa; phylum Chordata; class Amphibia; order Caudata; family Ambystomatidae; genus Ambystoma; species Ambystoma mexicanum. The sequence continues at coordinate 1,369,908,696 of NC_090933.1, read as the reverse complement.
GCCCAGAGACGCTTCCGAAGGCTTACTGGCAGGAGATGGTGAAGATGCCGAGAATAGCTGTTCCCGCTATTCCAAAGGGTCGAAGTACCAGTACAGGCCTTCTGGTTCGATCAAAGGTGAAAAGGGTTTCACAAGGCGACAGTAGTGCAGAGGAGAAGTCCTTCAGCGGGTCACCAGCGATTCCTCGGTCCAGCCTCTTGGTTGCAGGATACTTGGCTCCTGTATTCCTTCGTTCGTGAGAACTCAGGAGATCGACATGGTAGTGGTGTTTCCAGCCCCCTCTTATCCACGGTTCCCTTCGCGCCAAAACGGAGGGGACCCAATGGGAGATCCGCTCATCAACACTAACACCATACGTGGACCAATCACGGACCACGGTGGTCCCAGGCATTCACACCACCCTAGACTCTCTGGCACCCAGGATGTGTATTGGGACCAGACATCCCAGCCCACATCCTGGAGGCACACAAAAGACATGTAGAAGCTCGCGAAAGCATCCGTGTTCGCGGGAAAGTACATGCCCAAATAAGGAAGGCCCCGGGTTGGCTCGACCTGGGGAAGGTGAAGGGAGCAAGACGGTCAGCGGACAGGACAAAGGAGCCTCGTGGTCTGGCCATTTTGGGAGCCAGGCCACCATTTTGGGTTAAGCGCGAGAAACGCGCTTAGAACGCCAAAAGGAGCTCAAAACACAAGAAACGATCGCTGCCACCATTCCCGTCCCTGAATCACTTGCACTGATCAGATACAATCCTAAACGAGTATCTAGGGCCTGTAGAAGGCTAGAGACCCAAGAGAGCTGTAACTTAGCTTACAGTGCCCTCTTGTGTCATGTTGCACGAAAGCCGCAACATGATAAAAGAAACTACGGGAAACAGCGTTCCCCGGTACTGACAGTCTTAAGGGCATGTCAGTATCCCCGTAAGAAAGGAGCGAAAGCCCAGAGGAGTGCGGCAGAAGGCTGCACTTCTCTGGCAAAGTCAAGAACAAGGTGAAAAACAACAGCAAAAAGTTTAGGGGTTGCCACATGGAAGGAAAATTACCTACAATTACGAAATCTTTCCTAACACGGGCTTCAAGAACTACCCACCTGTGGCCTCAATGATCGCATAGGGAGTAATCTTGTATTCTCTCTCTGTGGTACTTGGGGACGGAGGTTTGAATAGTCTTCACGACAATCAAGCAACCTGACACCGAAGACCCCCCATCCAGGTGATCCTCCCGCACTAGTCCACCCCCAGGAACTGGATTCAATAGCAATGGCCATGTCCTGGTCACCTGGATGACATATCCTCAGGGACTAGCGGGTGAGACACCTTCAGGTTTCTCACACTATCCTATGCCGTGCATCGACAAAATAATTGATAAATCTCGGAAATGCCACGTTTCAATTGATCCTATATTTAGCAAAAGGGCATTGACAGGTCCTGGTACATGGACCTGATAAAGACAGCTTTCTCAACGCCCTTGAGACTATTCCAGTTAAAAGTCCTCCCTTTTTCTCTGCATGGGCCCCAGCTACTTTCCAATGGCTTATGGACAGGATATTACGGCCCTACTCCGATTTCTGTGGGGCTTATATTGGAGACATAGGCCCTCATTACTAGTCAGGCGGTGGACCAAGGTGCTATTAGCACCATGGTCCATGCCGGATTCCGCCATGGTGGATATCGGAATTACCGCCCCATTCCAAGGTGAGTGGGGTGGCAATTCCCCATTCACCATTTGCCCTTCCCCTTTCCCATTTTTGCCCCATAGGGCATAATGAGGATGGGGAAGGCACTAATTACGGCACCGTAAATTATGTTGCCATAATTAGCACCAAGGTCGCTTAGCGCCTTGGACTTTAATGCCTGCAAAAAGCAGGCGTTAAAGTGTGAATCAGGCGTTAAGGGTTAACGGCGCTGACGGCGCTGTTAAACCCTTAACGCCTGACTTGTAATGAGGGCCATAGTAATTTACAGTAAGACCTTGGAAGACCATCTTTTCCATCAATTTACTATTATGAGAACCCTCAGAGAAGCCGACTTAACTGCTAATCCATCTAAATGTAAGTTGGCTCAATCAGCCACGATATACCTATGTTTCTTTGTAGGGAATGGCAGTGTCTAGCTCCAACGAGAAAAAGTGAAAGCCTTCCTAGATACCACCACGCCTAAAACCAAGATAGACCTCGGGCATTGTTAAGGTTCATTGGTTATTACCATTGGTTTATCCCTAATTTATCAGACAGAACAGCTAGGCTAACCGATAAATCAAAGAACGGTAAAACCTCCAAAAATTCTGTGGACTGAAGAGGACGATGTCTGTTAAAACAATTTAAAACAAACCTTGTGTCAGAGCCCGATCCTAAAAGGTAATAGACTTTCCCAAAGAGTTTGTGCTTCAAACTGTTGCCTCTCTCACAGGGTTAGGAGCAGTCTTTTCACAGATTTGTGATGGATTAGAACATTCTATCCTATTCACTAGTTGAAAACTGTTCCCACGTGAAAGAAACTACTCTGTGTTGGAATTGGAGGCCCTTGCCATCAAATGGGTAACTACCCGTATAAGATATTATCTCATAGGAAGGAAGTTCACACTCTTCACAGACCATTCCCCTTTAGTATTGTAAGGAAGGCATGGTTATCAGAAGTATGACAGACACAAGGAGTACAATTCAAGGGTGTTTATTGAACAGTATATGGTTGAGAAAAATGCCTGATCTAAATCTAAATCTAAGATGAGAGCAAACTACGACCATCAAAGTAAAGAAAACGCTGTCCTAGGGCCTCATTAGCAGTTTGGAGGTAACCATGGTGCTATTAGCGCCATGGCTGCCTCCAAATCCTTACCGACTCCACCCTGGTGATTGGAGGTATTGCCGCCCCATTCCAAGGTTGGTGGGGGCGTTAATTCCCCAATCACCAGGGCCCTTCCCCATTCCCATTTGAGCCCCCATAGGGCTCAATGGGAATGGGGAAAGCAGTAATAATGGTACCGCAAATTGCGGTACCATTACTACCACCAAAGTCCCTTTGCGGGTCCCGTCCTTAACGCCTGGTATAACCAGGTGTTAAGGGAGGACCCGCAAAGGGACCTCGGAATAGGGCAGTAAGGGATTACCGGTACTGGTGCCCTTACCGGTACCGGTAATCCCTTACCGCCTGGGTCGTAATGAGGCCCCTAGTGTTTTCTTGTGTCAGAACAAAATGGCCTATACCAATAAACCTATTGCCAAACCCTTACTCTATATAACAAAAGGGTGTGGGACAATTATATATATAACAAAAGAGTGAAGTGGAAACTGAAATACCCTAAAGGCTTTCGGTAGTTCAGGACTGCTGAACTAGTGCACTCCCTTTCCTGCGTTACATCATGGGACAAGGCGGAACGGTGGCATGACTGTGTGCACCCCTTAAGTCTATAGGTATCAGGAAGCAGTTTCTTCATGTAAGGTGTTTCTCCCCTTGATTTTGTATGAAGGAGTAACCAGCAACCTGTATGGCACCTGAGTCGGGATACTTACACCTTACTGCACACATGTGCAAATGAAAACCCAGGGGGGATAAATTGCGAACCATCTCGAACAGGCCTATTGCAGACCTCCGTATTTGCAGGGTGCACTGGGTGGGAGAATATCCTATGGTCGGTCCGCCCTGATGACTGACCACTGTATCTAAGAACCTGGTTAAAAAACACACACACAGCCTTATTTCATTGGCAATGCTTGAACAGCCTTTATGATATAAATGAATGTGTATAACAAATTCTCTTTATCATATGAGTACATTTCCACCCTTCTGTGCCCCTGAGGGTTGGGCGTATGCATTTAATACATGGACTAAATAATAACGAAATGGCATCAACTCATCATACCTATTAATAAATAATTAAATAGCATCAATCCAGTCACCATATATTGCATACATAAAATAAATAAGTAGCTAGGTAGCATGAGTTCATTCACATCTGATACATAATTAAATAGCATAAATTCAGTAACTTAGGAAGAGGGTGGTGGGGCGCATATACTTCATACATAGAATAAATAAATACAGAAGAAGCATGAGTTCATTCACATCTGATAATAAATAATTAAATATCATCAATTCAGTTCCCTGGGAGGCAGGGAGGTTGGGCACATATACCTCATACATAGAATACATAAATAGCTAGAGCTGGGCATACATTAGGTTGATGACTGACCTTAAGCGTGCCCTAGGTAGCATTAAGTGTCACAATGTTGTGCACAACATCAATCTGGCAGTGTTAATAGTACAGGCTGAAAGAAAATCCAAGACTTTTGGCCACAAATCTCAATGCAATTTTTTTGCAAGTGATGGCCCATCGCAGACTGCCAGCTTCATGGTTAAGCTCTGTAGTAGTTCCAATCTATAAGAAGGGTGACCGCTCCGACCCTCGAAATTATCGTCCAATTGCCTTGCTAGACGCCCCAGGTAAACTCTTTGCAAAATTAGTATTGGCAGAATTCAATCAATGGACAGAAACTAGTGGTAAGCGTGATCAGCATCAAACAGGTTTTGTTGCAGGCCTGGGCACCGGTGTCAATCTATTAACTCTCAATGCAATTAAAGCCCTCAGTCAATCTCACAAGCAATCAGTTTACTTTGCGTTTATTGACTTACATGCTGCATTTGATTCCGTATTGCGTCCCTTATTAATGGCGAAATTATTAAGAGACAGTTGCCCACCAGACCTCCTTGATATTATCCATGCGTTTCATGGTGCAACAGCGATTTGTGTAAGACTCATTTTGGAGGGTTTGCTGTCTGCTCCAATCAAGACAGCTCGAGGCCTAAAACAAAGCTGTCTACTAGCGGCAGCAATTTTCAATTATTTCATACACGACCTAAGCACTACCTTCCTGCAGATACCCTCCGATGCCCCTGTCTTGAAAGGTCATAAAATTACTAATCTGAACTATGCGGACGACATAGTTCTTATTTCAAAAACGCCGAAGAGCCTACAGAATCTTATTGATGCTTTCAACTTGTATTTACATGAGAACCAATTAGTAGTTAACACCAAAAAAAACAGATTTAGTCTACCATGCAAATCGCCTCCATAGGTACAAGCTAAAGTGGTCAATAAATAACATACCATTAGAGATTGTGACAACTTATACCTATTTAGATACTGACTTTGATGGTTCGATTAAATCATGTAGTCAGGTTGAGCGCATGGAGGCAAAGTTGTCCGCAGCCATTTCACAGACAAAAATAATATTACATAAATTTGGGACATTTTCCATTAAACCGGCAATAATTTTCTGGACCATGAAAGTAATACCTTCAATTTTATATGGGACGGAAAAAATTTTGAATTGTAAAAATCTAAAAAATCAAAATCTTGATAGATTTGAAGGAAAATACTGGTGGGCAGTGCTTATTTTGCCTAACTGTGTTCCTGGTCCCTGGCTGCGCTATGAATTAGGTCTTATTTCAATGCATGCTGTCTATACTCGGCGTTGCTGTATGCTCTTGCGTAAATGTTTAATGGCAACTCAAAAAGTAAACACCCTTTCGATAATCGCTGGTTATATGTTATCATCGGACAAGTCCTTTGTAAAACTATGGATTGATTTCTGTTTGGAATCCTTTGCGAGCGCAAACATATCAATAGTTATGTTAATATCTAACCCAGAAAAGTCAAAATATCTTTTATATCAACTGGACTGGATTAAGACCTTAGAAAAATGTCAAAATTACCACCAACCATGTAAGTTTCGGTTCTGGCCTAAACCGGTAAAAAGCCCAGAGGCTTATCTTCTAAAATTTACATCGGTAAAACTAAGAGCAGGTCTATTGAGGGCTCGACTTGACCTATGGCCCACTTATCAAGTTCAAGCAAGACGCAACTTGAGACCTCAAGCACTTATGTAATGTAGATTCTGTAAGGACCCTAACACGATTGAATCTCTTGAACATCCGGTCTGTTATTGTGCACAACTAACTACCTTAAGATCATTGCACTTCTCAAAAGTGATTGGTATTTTAGCAACTATTGACCAAGATATGCGTTGGTCTTTTTTATTGTGTTCTAACAATTATTCTGCTCAGATAGCATTAATTAATTTCCTATTATCCGTGAATTGGGATATCGCTACATGAGAAGAAGTTGAAATCTCAAGCAGCGTTCAAACAAAACAGTGGTAATTGATTATTTAGCTATCTTCTAGATAAATCTAGTTTTATGAATTGTGTAAATGTAATGTAATGTTAGTTTATTGGTTGTAGATTGTTATCTGTTTACTTTTATAATTTACATTGGCCCTCATTAGGACCCTGGCGGAGAGGGTTTTATGCCGGCGTAGTGCATGGCGTACCTCTCCGCCAGACTACGAGTTCCCGTAGCGCCATGGATGATTTTTACGCCTGCTTTTTGCAGGCGGAAAAATCCATGGCGCTACGGGACTTGTTGTTAATTACGCCACCGTAATTTACGGTGGCGTAATAGCTAATCCCCCACACTAACGTGAGATGGGGGTTTAGATTCTATTAAAGACAAGGAGGCGATTATTATGCATTACAATCTTTACTCTGAAACCACAGCAGCAAATAAAATACCTTTACAAACAAAAAAAGTTTCCACAACACAACTAGATAGAGTTCAATGTCAATGTATGGGGAACTCCCCAATCCATCATGGAGGACAGGTCATGCCCTGCAGGGGACCAATGAGCAGGGACCCTCTTCTATATATGTCCATTACTCTAACCCCAACCCCTCTTTCTGCAGCTGTCTTGCACCAGAAGTCCAATGAAACGGTTGAACTGCGTAGCGCGGAGAAAGAATCCAACGAAACTGGAGATCTCCACCTTCTCGCAGCCTGAATCTATGCCGAAGTTCTTCTGGATAGGACTTCTCATCCAAAATCGCGCACTCCACAACTTGTTACTGCGAGCCACACTCCTGATGAGAACCTCAACTCGTGGCTGTAAGAACAACAAACAAGAAGGGTGGGTGGTTGGGAAAAACAACAAACCAAAGAATGTTCTCTCTTGAACCACCTGTGTACATGCGTGTCACAATTGTCACATCACATCATATCCTGATAATAATCGCCTCCTTGTCTTTAATAGAATCTAAACCCCCATCTCACGTTAGTGTGGGGGATTAGCTATTCTATGACAAGACAGGAGGCTCATATTATGCAAGTTCAAAGCCCTTGCATCTTATTAGTACAACATGATCCATACAATAGAGCCAATATAATAAAATATAATAAAATAATAGGAAAGGAAAAAACATTTTTATGCTTTCATGAAACCAATCAGCTGATCGCAAGAGAATTGACCAAGACTAGTTTGCCCGAAACTGTCTTATAAGGCATCGTCAAATGCAAGAAAACAGGAAATTGTGCCAATTCCAGTGTTCCTTACAGGCTGCCAAAACCAACTGGTTAAAGAGGGGAAAAAACCCTTAAACAAAGTTTTCCTACTAATAGGATAGGACAAAAACTCCTCTGTAAAAAACGCCTCTGTTGTCCAATAAAACATTTAAAACATTTAAATTAATATCATCTTTGGGATCCTAGAAAGCAACCAAAGAAAATAAGCACAGAGCTCTCCTGGAGATAAAGAAAAAGTACCCCAAAGGGGGAAAGTCTTTTAGGTTCCATCCCATGCATTAAAGGAAGATATTGCATTAGGATAAGGGCATGTCACATAACTACACTGGGGAACCAAGAGGGAAAGACAAATCTTCAAAAGGTAAAATGGGAGTAAAAATCATTTTATAAATTTGTAACAGGATGACCCATCCTGAGCAGAGCTGAAAAGCCATAGACTTAACCCACAATTGTCTTCAGACATATGTGTATATTAAGGAGGGATGTCCTCTGGAGGCCGAAGCAGAATGGAAGAGAGGGGCCCCCCTGAGAAGCTAAACCTGTCAAACCGCCAACCGGAGACCGTCAGACCTTCCGAACACTTGAAGAAGAACTCTGCAACCATGACAAGAAGCAGATATTTACAAACCTGATCCTTAAGAGGCCAAACCTGGCAAGGAGAAAAAATGTGTCTTACATCCAATCGCTACCATCATAGTGACATCCAATTCCAAGTCTTAGCAAGACTCTAAACTGCAAAGAAGCGATCACTAAATAGTTAAACTGAAGCTGCACACCAGAAGAGGACTAACCACTATTTCAGTCAAATTGGAGAGCCTTGAAGCTCACAGCACCCTGAGCTGGCACCTTATTGTAAAAACAAACTCTTGTGAAAACCCAAAGGTCCACCTGCCATGCAGGTGACTAGGAGAATCAAGTCATTAACTGAATATAAATATCCCAGCCCTCTGGGAATCGTACTGGCAGACACCTTCTGACAGTTAATGTAGAGACGCTGGAACACATTGTGATAGAGGGTCATAATAACTTGGAAGGGAGATTAGTATCACTCCCAGACCCCTCTATCTCACCAAGGGATATTGAGCCTTCACAAATGAGGAGAACCTTCCCCCACTTAACCAAGGGAAAAAAACCTTGCAACCCAGAAGAGGGCTACCCTGAGGACCACATTACAACCCCGCTTTTAACACCCTTAAGAGAAATAAATACACTCTAACCAACCCCCTGACCGTGGACAGGCTCCGCTTAACCTGTTGAAATACCAGGAATAGCGCAAAGGAAAGTAACTGACGGGATGGAAATGCTTAGTGCGAGTCTGCACTGGCCCTGAGTCTGAACTCCTGTAAAAGAAAACCGGAAAAACCATCGGGCGATACTCCACGTGGTGTATATCATGATACAATATCCCCCAAGGATGACGAGCATGGGAATGAGGGGGAAAGATCTCAGGGAAAAATGATCAATGCCTCGTAAATACAGGTTGTGAAAGAAATCTGGGACCACTGTCCCCTCCAACCCGAGATCTGAGTCTCTGTATTCGTGTGAGGCTGACTGGCCACTAAGGGAATCAGGGAAAAAAGAAAATGAAGCACATTGTCCATAGCAAACAGTACTTATACAGTACTACGAACCCTCAGGTATATGAGTGGGGCATATCACTATTACAAACGGTGTGTGACGTGAAGTGTTCACTTATCGATCTCAGCAGGATAAAATACTTATTTAGACCTCTCCAAAATTAGGAACCTGTATCAGTAGGGTCAGTACGGATGAGAAAAAAAAAACCAGCACCCTAATCGGTGCACTGTAGAAAATGTATATGTCTATATATATATACACAACAAAAGAGATCAAGCAACGCTCTTGAGGGTACAAAAGCCTGCCTGAACTCCTCGAGCAGAGGAGAAAGTGCAACACACTGTTAGACGGTTAGTTGAACCACAGGCCAAGATTTGGGAGGAAACCTATGGGGCAAGCGCCCTAAAGTTATTGTTTGGCAACTCGTATATCTGATATCATCAAGTGTTTCCCAAACACTTTCTCCAAGTAGAACACGGTTGCTCAATTTGCCATGCAACAAAACTGAACAGTTACCCACGAGCTGACCCTGTCTCCACCAACAGTTCAAAAGTAAAAAGAATGTCCAATGGGACAAATAGTAAGGGAAACCCCGTCCCCACTATAGAGGGCCTCCAGCCCTGCAGACCTCAACAGAGGCATAAGGCATCATCTGTTTCTTCCTCATGATGGGAGAAAATACAGCAGCTTAATCAGCACAGGTGTTGGGTGGAGCAATTGATATCGGGGAAAGCAAGACCTAAGGAAGGACTGAGTTGTCCTGAAACTAAGTACGGTAAAGGGCGACAGAAGTTTAACTAAAAGACGAAGGTTAACACCCGTGTCAATAGAGGAAGGTACAACCCCCCACATGGGTCTGTTTTACCACAACCTCCACACACTCTTTTCTTTAAAGTACTTAATAAATTATATAAAATAGACATATAAAATATCCAAAGAAGAGGGGTTACGCCCTCACAGGGGTCCAAACCCCCCCGGCCCTTCTATAAGCTGCTACTTACCGAGCTATCCGGGCCACTGACAATTCTGAACACTCCAATGTGTTCCATTCATCACTTAAACATAATGTTTAGCAAAAGAGAGCACTGGGCAAGTGCACCTTAACTGCTCACCCTAGCAGGGTGTGGCAACCAGCAGTACACGAGGGGGTCCCTCGCCGCAGAATCCAGGCAAAGCCTGAAACCAAGCAGGCTACGGTGTGCTTACCGAAATAATGACATCTGCCATATGCAGCATCTAAGCAGACTGCTAACCATAAGGGAGGAATACCCTGAGCAATTGTGCCTTCAACTGTTTGCCCGAGCAGGGCGTGATAACCAGCAGTACACGAGGGGTAACCTTGCATTAGAACTGAGGTAGAAACCTGAAACCAAACAGGTTATGGCACACAAACCGTTAAGGTAATCACCAACGCCATATGCAGCACACCGACAAAGTTGCCAACTTTAAGTGAGGAATACACTGATGAAGTGTACCTCAACTGCTCACCCAAGCAGGGTGTGGAACCATCAGTATACGAGGGATCACCTCGCAGAAACACAAGCCAATCCTGCCACCGAGCAGGTGACGGTACCATTCCAGAGCACCACCAGAGTACCTGAAACTGGTCACCCCCGCAGGGTGTGGAAACCAGCAGTATACGAGGGGTTAACCTCCCCATAGAATTCAGGCAGAACCTGAAGCTAAACCGGGTATAGCACTTACCAAGAAGGCAAAGCACCCTTCAGTAGGCGAACTGGTGTTAATATATACTGAAAATATCAATTTAAACACAAAATAAAATATCAATTTTAAATATATATATATTATATGAATAAATATAAACATTAATGTGAATACCTATAAATAAATACACATTCGCATCCACATGTGTATACCGCCAAAGGCGGGCAGCGAACCGAGGCCCCTCGGCCTGGTAAACCTGCAAACCTCTCCTTGAGCTATGCCTCTTGTGGGCTGAAACATCCCTCACCACCATAGAACTATATAAATTAAATGTAAAAATACAAGCGTTTCACTCTAAAAAGAGGACACAGCTGCCCTTTTCAGGAATGCTCATGGAAGTTACTCCCATCAAAGGAGGGCCTAGCAAACTGCCCCCCCCCCCCCAGCCGGATCCCCAGGACAGGCTTAGCCTGTATGCAACTAATGACAATGCGCATGTAAACATAAAAACACACACACGCGACGTGCGGGAAGTTAATGAGTAAAAGAAGCTGCAGCCTTTACAGTCATGGAAAAAATGCGCGCAGGTTCCTACTGCCGCTTACATAATGAACTTGTAGAAAAACAAAAACAAAACTTCCTCTCAAGTGAAAAGAATTTCAAGCATTCCCAAACCACCTGTGGGAAACGTGCGCTGGCTCTGGGGCTGGGGCAGCTGCTAAAAATAACACAGCCTGGAGGGAAAGAATTTCACACACAGCCACAGCCTGCTCTCAGGGCTGAAGAAATATAAACAAACACTGCAGAAGCAGAAGGCTCCCAGCGGAGCATTACAAAGCATGAATGTGACCTGCAGGTCAGCGTTCGCACACGAACACGGCACTCAGCCAGTTACCAACGGAACATGAAAAATACATGACCATTTCCACAGTACAGTGTAATAAAACCCCAAACTCATCAAAATAACATTAATAACATAAATAAATAGCACTCTAAACTCCATAAATTCAACACGAAGTCAAGAACTAGGAGGAGTGACTTAGCTTGTGGATTTCAGCAGCAAAGAAAGAGGGGTTGGGGTTAGAGTAATGGACATATAAAGAAGAGGGTCCCTGCTCATTGGTCCCCTGCAGGGCATGACCTGTCCTCCATGATGGATTGGTGAGTTCCCCATACATTGACATTGGACTCTATCTAGTTGTGTTGTGGAAACTTTTTTTGTTTGTAAAAGTATTTTCTTTGCTGCTGTGGTTTCAGAGTAAAGATTGTAATGCATAATATGAGCCTCCTGTCTTGTCATAGAATTAACGCCTTCCCCACTCCCATTATACCCTATGGGGCAAGAATGGGAATGGGGAAGGGTAAAATGGGGATTGGGGACTTACCGCCCCGCCAAGGTCGGCATGGGGCGGTAAATCCGCCAACCACCTTGGCGGAGTTGGCAGCTTAGCGCCATGGACCATGGTGCAAATTGCACCATGGTCCTCCGCCTGGGTCGTAATGAGGCCCATTATGTTTGCACGTTTTACGTACATACATGATTTTGTTGATGTTAAAAATAGAAATAATACTTTGGCTGCTTGAGTCTGTACATTTCAAATGAATTTCAAAATGAATTGTCGTTTGTTTTTACCTTAAAATTGTTTGAATTTGTATATTGAAAAGTTGTTTATAACAGCTAAATCAATAAAAAATAAATTAACAAAAAAATAAAAATAGTACAGGCTTCCCCTCACATTTGTAACAGCCAGTGGCAACACCAGAGCTGCAGACTACCACATATACGCACAACCCCAGGACACAAAACAGACAATCAAAAGCAGAGAAAACAGTGGAATTAATCAACCACTACCCCTTGAACCGCGAGATACATAAACTGTTCTAAAGGGAACATACAATTTCCCCACAGTACCGCTTATTTACTTATGTCAGAAACAGGTAGATTACAGAAACCCCTGCCTGACATAAACTGAGAAAGGAAGAAAGGGTTCTGTTACACCCGATACCAGGGCAGCTCTTTCCCCAACATTCATTTCCCTCTCCCATACCGATTCACTAGACCCACAGAAGAAAGGCCAAAAACACACAGGGCTGATATGCAAAAAGCATGGGAGAAAGGGCAAACCAATAATAACCAAACAACCCAGTGCCAACCTTGTCCTCTGGAGAGCGGAGCAATACCTCCAAACAGGGTCTGTAACACCCTCTAGCTACCCATGGGCCTTCCACCTGGTCCCCTGGAGCCGCACCAATGTTTGCCTGAGGTGAGATACCTCAGTAACACACGCTGAGAATCTAAAAGTAAAATTAGGCTGCTGCGTGTTCCCAATGACAGGCCTTGCACAATCCTCAGTCAAGCCTGTTTGTAAGAACCATGTGTTCTCATTATACAGCAAACGCTGTAGAATGTGCCCTTTCCCCACTCTTTCCCACTCCTACCTTCTGACAAGGGGAGAAAGGGGCTAGGATTTGTCCCTCACAGACCGGCGCCAGCACTTGTAACAAGCACCAGCCAACTTTCTACCTAGGATCCCGCCACAGCTCTGTTAGGTAAGATTTCCACACAGGGGGTAAATCTTCCTTTCCTGGTTCAACTCCAGAACTTTTTGCTTTTCTAGTGGGATATTTTTCATTAATACCTCAGTGAGTGGGAACCTTTTTCCACACTCACCTAATCTTTAACTCTTTTTATTGGTGTCATTTCTAAGACTCTCCATAGTGTCTTTTTAAAGTTATCATGTCTAACAACCTATTGGCAATAAGTGCCTGTTGTTGCTGGGTTGCCCTAGGGGCTCCCCATTTAACTTTCTTGTGCTAACCTTGAGTGAACTACAGTTCAAGGGTAGAAGGGATCTTTGGATCCCTTTAACATGTTATTCTGTGAAACCAGCACACCCCACCTTATGTGGAGTGCTGGGGAGATCCAATGTATCCCCTTTCACATTAAAACTGTAACAATTGTGTTACAGTGACAAGCTTACCTTTAATGGCTGCTGGCAGTGATGCCTTTTACTAATTTGGTGCACCTTTACCGCGGGCTGTAATCACAGCTGCAGTAAAGACGCCTAAGGGTGCTCATTTTACCAAAATGGCCCCTGTCTTCTTTTTCTGCCATTTTAGTGTTTCTTGTCGTTTCTTGTTCCTTCCCCTGACATCCAGGGCAGGAAATTCCTTTGTTTGAGTTGTGTCTTTGGCGGGGGTCCCCTGGACACCCCGCCAAGGCTCCAATCTGTCTGTAAACACAGGAAGTGGGGGAGGAGTCCAAAACTTCCCCCTCCCTTCTCTTAGGCCTTCCTTCAACTGGGCCAAATCCCAATGGGGGGCTGGCTGTCCTGATTGGACAACCAGACACCCCTTTCTTGTAAAATGCGGGGAGAGAATGCAGAGGTTGTGCTGTAGTTCCTGATAAATACTGGAAACCTGGAAGCTGAAGTCATGTCGACCACTGGAACAGAAAACCGAAGAGGATGACGAAGGAAAAGCAGCAGGAATGATTTCCAGCAACCAGAGACCCTGCTGTGTAACCGGAGCCTGCTGCAGCCCTTTCTTCCGATCGACTGTGGTATCCAAAAACAACAACCCGAACCCAGAGTCTGGTGAGACCCATTAGACTCAAGAAATCCTGCATTTTGAGCCATCCCCGGGTTGCTGCGATCTTGCGTTCTTGCAATACCCCAACACCCTGGGACCTCCAGCCACTGTGCGGTGCACAGTCTTTCGAATTCTGAATCTTGCTGAAACTTCGTGGACATCCTGGTGTATCTCCAGAGACACAAATCGAATCTGAAATGTCCCCTCACAAGAGTGCTGGACCTTTTAAATGAAGAGAATTCAACTGTGATTTTCTGTCTTCTTCTGTGCTCCTTGAAAAGGCGCCAAACCCACAGAACCGCATTCAGCCGTGAGAGAAATCTTGCCTAGAGCCTTCTTCATCGATCCCTGCTGCAAAGTCCCTTATGAGGTCTTGTGTTCAGTCGGCAGGACAAGGAATCCACTGACCGGCTATTTGGCTGCAGTCCCTGAAGTTCTCCTGCTGCAATCTCTTCTTTATTGCTGAGGTTCTGTGTTGGCTTGTGTATATACTTACATTAAGCCTGTTGGGATTTCTGTTTAGCTTTGTGGTGTCTTCTGTGATTGGGAGGTCCCCCATCCAGTACAACCAGTCCCACTGCTAGAATCCTGCTGGGGTGTCTTCTGTGAAGCCCCTGGACCCTCTTCTAACCCTAGAAGTAAAGTACTCACCTGTTTGCCCAGTTCTCCTAAGGAACTCTGATTTTTGCTACTAAAGAACTTATTCTAACACTGCCTGTTGGTCACTAGTCCTAGTGACCCCCCTTCTTCCACTGAGAACACTCATGCTCTAAGGGAAAGACTTTGAATGGATTGGGACTTCTGCCTAGAAAAGAAATCAAGTGTTTTACTTACTTGTAAAGAGTTGGTGGTAACTGTAATTCTCAGAGTGAACAGTTACAAAAGTTCTTACTGATCATGAATGTGTGATGCACTATTCTTAAAAGTATGGTTAACATCTTTTCTTCATTAGCCACTGTTTTACCAGTCTAAAAGAAAGTAGATGTGAAGGTATTTTACTCTCCTGTGATTAGGTTGTGCCTCTTTACAAAAGTAATGTGTTGGTTTCACCAGATTATTCCTGTAGGGTAATTGTATGAGTGTCCCCAACTGTTGGTATCACCAGGTTAGTCCTGTTAGGATAACTGTATGAGTGTCCCCCAACTGGGTCTTGCTTTCCCTGACTTGCTGCTAGCCTGTCCTTAATAAGTCTACATTAGGTTGTTGCCTACCTAGAATAACTATTCAGTAAAGTGTGACATTGGGTTTTACTTTCCCCTTCATTGTGAAGTTAAAGTAAGTGTGTTTTATTTACCTTGTGCTAGCTGTGTGCCATCCAAAACAAGTTACCAGAGTTATTGCTTACCTCAACCTGGGGTTCTCTGATTTCCAAAGCATCTGTAATTGTACATTACATCCTTAGGTTTTACTCACCTGGTATAACTGTGTGTTATGACAAAAGTAGTTATAGGTTTTTACTGCACCTAGAATAAGTGTTTCACTATTCACCAAAAGTATATTATCCAGTTGACTGTTTATGTGATTTGTTCCAAGAGTCACTGTACAACTGGAAGGGCCTACTGTCCTTGTATTACCAAAGTAATCTAAAAGTAACCATTGGTCTTTTACTCCCAAAGAATAGGCTTGACCTATAATAAATGTGTTTAACAAGGTTTTGACTTACCTAGAACTACTGTTAGGTGTTCCAAATAAGGTTTATATTTGGGCCTGTGTGCTTTCAAGTATAGTGTTATGTTTTATATTGTGATTTTATATAATGTGTTAGTACTTACTTAACCCCTAGATTTATGGGCCTACCTGTATTTAAATAAATCCTTTATTTTTACAATACATAGTGTTTCAGTGTTTCTTTGGATCATTTGTATTACAATTTCACTTGTACTGTATCTACTGCCCTCTCTCCCTCCTAAGATAAGCCTGGCTGCTCTGCCTACGCTACTATGTACTCAGGTGGTACAGTCTTATACTAAGCGTGGAGTCTTGTACTTCCTCAGTTGAATGGTTATGAAAAAGCCCTTAGTTGGACTTCAGAAAAACTGTCCTAACAAGCTCGCCTTCTCAACCATAGATAGGGGAGAGCGAGATGCTGGCCTGGAAAAATGAACGGCCTGTCCCTTCAAGTGAAAGCGTCACCGCCTTCAGTGTTCCCTCTCTTCTTCCTCTCTACCGCCGTCCCTCACAGTGGCTCTATATATGTTTTTGTTTCCTCCGGGAACTTCCACCTGCGTTGAATGCAGGGGAGTTCTCATCATGCATGAGGTGAAATCACCTCACTGAGGGGCCCGCTCTCCTACTGGTGGAGTGTACCATTTAGATGGAAACCAGACAGCGCGCGAAAATACCTGCCAAACACAAACATGTAAACACTACCCATTTATTACGGAAACCCAGAATCAAATGCGGGTTTATACACACTCCCTTGTCTCTTCAAAACCCTTGTCCCTAAGGGTTTATTTTGTTCGAGATGTACAGACAACAAAAACTGAAAAGTCTCATTCCATACCAACAGTACGTTCCGCCATGGCTGAGTAGTTGCATTGGTGAATTGGTCTTTGTGTATAGGGAAACCAGTAATGGGATTCCCCTTCTGCTAGTCTCATATTGTTCTCCAAAAGCATCATAGCTCACTATCCTGATAGGTTTGACTTCCCGTTGAGATCTCCTACTCTCACGATATGCCTCTGAATGATTTTCAGACGCTTATTCTTGGTTGTCTACTGATGCAGGAGGCCTGTCCATAGTTACAGTCTGCACACTCTATGTGGTCCTCTTGTAGTGGGAAGAAAATGTCAGTGTTCCCAATAGCCGGTACCTCTGTCCTGTTCTCTGATTGTCCTATCTGTCCTGAGGGAGCCAGAGTGGTATCCTCACTTTCATTCCAGTATGCTACGTTTAAGCTCTCCAAATGTTCATCTCCTTCCTCCTCTTGTTGATTGGCCTCAATTGCTGAGGGAGGCCTCTGGCCCACTTCTGAGTTTGGAGGCTCTTTACCCTCATCATTTTCCTTTTATTTTGAGCTGGAGGCTACAGACAATACAGTACTTGGCTTGTCAGGGTGTAAGACTTCCCTGTGGATGACTCCGGTTGTTGATTTCTGGTTATCCTCTTACTGGATGAAAGAGGAACTCTGGCAACATCCGGATCCATTTCCACATCATCCCCTATGGGTAATGAGGTGATTTCCGGTGCAGAGCCTTCACTTTCCTCGGGATGCCTGTCTTTCGTAGTCTGAACTCAGGCAACCCTGTTAGCTGTAGGGCTGAGATACCCTGCGGTCCCCCAACTTGTTGCGTTCTCCTTTCCCTAAACTCCTTATGATCACCCGGTCACCGGGTTGTAGATTATGGACTCTGACTTTATCATCATATCTCCTCTTCTTTTGCAGAGCATTCTGTTCAGCCGTGGCTTGAGCCAGTTGGAAGGCTTCAGATAATTGTTCTTGAAGTTCCTTCACCTATTTGCAGTTGTTTTCCACTCCAGTTCTGTCGGAAGAGACCCCAAAACTCAAATCTATGGTCAGCCTGGCATCTCTCCCAAACATCAGTTGATGCGGGGTGAACCCTGTGTTGTCATTCCTCGTACAATTGGAGGCGTGACTAACATTGACATATGCTGACTCCATTGGAGGTTCTCTTTGGCACTCAGCGTGCCCAGCATACCCAACAATGTGCGATTGAAATTTTCAGCTTGTGCATCCCCTTGTGGTTGATAGGGGGATGTCTGGGTTTTCGTTACTCCAATCAAATGCATACGTTCTTTGATGAGCTTGGATTCGAAGTCTCGCCCTTGATCAGAATGTAGGTGTGCAGGCCAGCCATAATGTACAAAGAATGTGTCCCAAAGCACTTTGGCTATTGTGGTAGCCTTCTGATCTTTAGTGGGATAAGCTTGGGCATACCGGGTAAAATGATCAGTCACCACCAAAACGTTCTAAGTTCCGCTGTTGTCTAGTTCAAGGCTCAGGAAGTCGACATAGACTAAATCCATCGGTCCAGAGCTCTGTAGGTGTGGAAGTGCTGCAGCTCGACGGATGAGCATTTTCCTGGCGATGCATCTGGCACAGGTGTGGCAATATTCTTCTACTTCTGGACCCAATCGAGTCCAGTAAAATCGGCTTCGGACTAACTCCAGTGTTCGTTCACTTCCCAGGTGCCCATGTTGATCATGAAGGGAGTGCAGTGCCAGTGGACGTAATGAGCGTGGGAGCACAAGCCGGTGTATCAGTCGCCCTTGGATTTGACTCTCTGTGTACAGCACTACAGCCTTCAGCACTAGAGATTTGCATTCTTTGCGGTATATCTGTTGATTGGCCAGGTTTCTACTGTCTGGCGGCCCCTCGGCTTCTTTGGCTTTCGCGTTGTTAGGCAATATTGTATGCAGTACCCTTTGGGGGCACTACAACAACCCTGACCTCCTGGCAATAGGAACCCAACCTTTGGTATATGTCTGTACTACACAGTTTGGTAGCATGTTGAGCAGCCAGGCTTATCTCTAGAGGGGTCAATGTGAGCTGTAGGGGAGTTACACAGAGGTTCACAGTGACAAGTGTTCAAATAAACTCTTACACACAAGGTTTCTTGATAAAACAATTATTAATGTATTTAACAGTCAATTAGAGTAAGCCTTCTTCAGAAGGGGGCAATATAATAGTAACACACAAATACACTCCAAAATACACACTCTTAATATTTCTAAATCAGTAAGTACCCTTTTGGGATGGCACACAGATACTTCCTACACACTCAGGTGACTTTAGTAACTAGGACACCGTGGTCATGAATATGCTACTGTTGGCATCTAGAATCACATTAAGAGTTTGTCAAATAGAAAGATTATTATGACAAAACAAGAGGTCTCACAAATATCACAAATATTCTCAAAGCAGGTAAGTACTTTTGTGAACACCCCAATGCAAAGTTAGTTAGCCCCTTCCTGGAAGGAAGACGAAACACTCTAACAGAGGGAAGAAGAGTCATTCAGGGAGCCAGGCTAGGCAAAGTCAATTGGACAAAAGTCTAGGTGAACTGAAGCACTTATCAGAGGTAGGTAAAAGTCTTGCACAATGTTTTTAGAAGTCTTTGTAGAAAAGAAGAATTCAAAGTAGGGCCACAAGCTGTTTAGGCTTGTGAAGTAAAGAAGCTCTCAGCAACTCTACAGAGCAACCACAAGTCTCACCAACAGAGAACAAGTGTAGTTACACAACAGGAAGTAAGTTCTCTTAAACTGTACAGTACCTTTAGGTTGAAGAAAAGTGCAGCAGATGAATTCTGTTCCTGTGCAGCTCTGCAGATCCTGGTGTTCGTGGGCCTCAGTCGTGGGGACAAGGGTGTGGGAGTACTTCTGGGGACTCCTGCACTGCAATGGGACAGTCACAGACCACAACTGGCAATCTTCAAACAGGTGGCACTTTTGATGTTTCAGCTCCTTGAGTCTACCGCAAATAGCAACACCGTAGTTCCGGGCTGTTGACATGGGCTTTCCTTGCATATGGGGTCCAGCACTCTGTTGAGGTGGCTCAGGCTCAGTCAGTCCTGTTTCCTGGGAGTCCAGAGGATCTTCCTGGAGCTCTTGGCCAGCTTAAAAGCAATGCACACAATCTGGTTTTCCTCTCCCTGGCTATTCGGTTCCAGCAGTACCTGCAGTGGAATTTCAACTAGCCCAGAGAGGATCTCCAGGTGGCTTACTTTGGAGTTGATTGGTCCCACCAACTCAAGGGGAGAAGTCGTCCTTGCAGGGGCTTGTCTGTCGATACGAATTTGGAGTTTCAGCACAGCAGCAGGGCTTCACTGGGCAAACCAGCGGTCTAGGAGTTGCAGCAGGTGTCCTCTTCAAGTTCTTCTTCAGATTCCTTCATCCAGTGGTCGACTCTGCCTTCCAAGCCAAAAAAGCTACATCTTTTATGCAGGTTTCTCCCATTAATTCCAGCCCAGCTGTCAGTCACCCAGCGGGGTGGCTGTCCTTGCCGAACAGTCATCCAGCCAATCATCACAGAGTGTATTTGGGTCTCCTAGGAGACTAAGCACAGGGAGTTTCCGGCTCCTTCCTCACTTTCTGCCCCTGCCAGACACCCTGGAGCCAGAGGCAGGCTTCACTTGTGAATCCCACGAAAGGCAAAGTGAACAAAGGGACCAAACTTGGTTTGGTGTGCAGAGTAAATCTAAAGAAGGACCTTTCCAACAAGAAATGGTAAAAAAAGAAGTGTGGGGGCATTTTGAGCAAAATGGCACCCTTGGGTGCTTTACTGCAGCTGCAAACTCAGTCCATGGTAAAAGCACACCACAGTAGTTAAAAGTAAACCACTGTCAGCCATACATCGAGGAAAGGGTAACACAAATGTTTACATGAGAAGCTAGACAAAGGGAATACTAAGTAACCCCTCCAGCACCCTATTGTAAGATAGTGTGGGATGGGTCGAGAAAGTTACAAATGAAGTAAAGTCAATTTCACCTTAATGCTCTTGGAAACAGTAGTTTATCCAAGAGAAGGTATTTAAACCTTGCGAAATCTGGAAGACTTCCCTGTGCCACTGCACTGAAGGTGCAGTATGACACAATGCAAAATATGTTGCCTATGGAGTTTGTCAGACTCCACACCCAAAAGTAACACAGAGTTAAAAACCACATTAAAATACATGAGAGCATGGGAAAAATGGTCTCACTCTCTCCAGGTAAAAATAATCAAGTACTCAAAATCCAGCAAAGTTGCTGGGGGTCTCTAAGGTAGAGAGGAATTAGAAAATTTCTGAGAATTCTCCCTAACAGGCGTGAAGCACTTTGCGTAGTTCTAAGTCTTTCAACTGCGTTTGGCTCAGTTCAGCTTGGGCCATGTGGGTCAGTTCTGGAGCCATTAGACTGGTTGCATCACAGTAGCTCACCGGAACCCCCTTGCTGTTCCCCCAAGACAGTTGATAAGACGCGCTGACTCAGCTTGCTGGAAGGTTTCATTCCTATAAATAGCTTTCATCGTTGACACAGAAGCCATCTCAATGTGGATAGACTCTGAGCTATCTTCGGCAGGGGGGTCTTCTGGACAGGGCATCAGCATTTATATTATTGATTCCAGAGTGATACTCCAATTGAAAGTTGTAAATGGACAAGGCCCCCAACCAGCGATGTCCAGTAGCATCCAACTTGGCAAACTTAAGGATGTAGGTCAGTGGATAGTTATCTGTTTTCACTGTGAAAGTGGCTCCGTAGAGATAGTCATGCAGTTTTTCAGCCACCGCCCCCACTTTAGGGCCAAGAATTCTAACATGTGTGTCGGTTAGTGCATCTCGGAGGGGCTCAATCGATGGCTGGCAAAAGCCACAGGTCTGACAGCGCCCTGCTGTTATTGATATTGTACTGCACCCAGCCCGTGGTAACTGGCAACCAAATGCAGGATATAAGGCAGTTGTGGCTCTGCATTAGCCAGGACAGGTGCTTCGGAGAGAGTATTTCTTTTAGCTGGGCAAAGGCTTGCTCACACGCATCACTCCATCATAGACCAAAATTCTCTTTGGGATGGTACAAGGCCTTGGAATGGGTTCCACCACTACCCGCAGTCTTCTGTGTGGCTGCATAGCCCTTGGTCAATTCGGTGAGTGTTCTGGCTATGTAAGAAAACTCAAAGAGTGTCACCTCCGAGTCGTTGCGCATCCCTAATAAAGTTGAATGGAACACATTAAAAATGTGTTATGTAACAAGAAAACAAGCACAATGTAACAAGTACTAGAATCCAACAAATTCATGAGCCAAAATGCTGTTTGGAACAGTTTTTATGAATGAGTGCATAGAACAGAGCTGCCGACACGTGTTTCAACCCTAAACAACGGGTCTTTTTCAAGGCAAAACTGTGATAATAAACAACACAAATCAATGTTATATTAATATTACATGATATGGTGAAGTCATATGAAAAGAAAATGAAATTG
Source organism: Ambystoma mexicanum (assembly GCF_040938575.1). Lineage (NCBI taxonomy): Eukaryota > Metazoa > Chordata > Amphibia > Caudata > Ambystomatidae > Ambystoma > Ambystoma mexicanum. The sequence goes on along the minus strand of NC_090933.1, from coordinate 1,369,886,600 downwards.
AAATATAATTAAATAGCAAACAAAATTAATCAAGGAGCGAAGGGGATGGGGGCCGGTACCCATCAGAGAAAAGCAAAACAAAAAGCAAAAACGCATTGCGTCATGTAGATGCACATGAAATCATATAGAACAGTAAGGGCAGACACAAATTGCATGTGAATAAAAAAGATAATTTGGATTTGTTACCATAAGTAGTAGAGCATTCATTGGTCAAAGTCCCAAATAGAAAATGCATACGATTGTAACCGTAAATTGGAGACAAAAAATATGAAAGACACAATGAGCTAAATCCCTGGTGAGCAAGAATGTATTGCATTAAGATACTGCTAGTGCCGAATATTGTTAGATGCTACATATTTAGTATGTTGTCTCTCTATTGGGGAAAGGAAGAGTGTTATACCAGGATCCCAAAAGTTCATCCCTTATACACCTGAAATGCTACTATGTGGTGATCACTGAAATGTTATTTTGTGACTGCCATCATGCCACCCGTAAAGTGAGGAGGGTGCATTAGTTGGTAAATATACGCAAAAGAAGTTACCGTATACGGATCGATCTAGATGTGCAAGTACTGCGTTCATGATGGAAAAATGACCAGCTCTGGTGGTGTATAGGTGCTACAATTGCTGAAAAAGATATATAACCAAATAGACAATTGTATATGAGCACTAAGGGTGCATTTTAGTGAATGACCGTTAGTGAATACATGTAGGCTGACAAAAATAGTTCCCACGACGAGCGTGTTGCCGAAAAATCCAAAAATGCTTCAATACGCGGTTCGTTACTTCCGCGTATATGAGAAAAGGACCTAAAATCGCGTCACCTGTTAGAGTCATGTGCCCGCGATCGGTCCATGGTATTCTGGTAAATAATGTCCATGGATGGACCGTTGAGTGGGCTGGTGCCCAATGTGTGAAAGCAGTGTTGTATTGGGTCAATTAAGAAAAAAGAAGAAGAGGGAAAAAAGGAAAGTGTGTGTGTGTTGCTGTGGATGTGTTAGTAAGTACCTAATATACGGCTATATGAAAAATTATGTATATTAAAATGGTGCCGAATAATAACAGTGAAATGATAAATCGCGGCAATGATAATATTATGTATATTAACACAAATATTGCTGAGCAAATGAAAAATTGGAGGATTGCATTAGGGGTGTGCTAGTAGTGCCTAGGGTGCCTATAAGTTTATGGGACACCTACAGACTTACTAACTAGAGTTACAAAAGACTGGATGAACAGTTGTGATCTGGCACAATACCCATTGACAGCAATACAATGCATTGGAACTGGTCCGTGAATAATCAAAAACATGAAAACAAAATGACAGCAAATAAGCTGTTACTGCCGTCTGCTTTTGCTGAGTTCTCCAATTATCTTAATTGAAATGACTTTGGCATTGAGTTCTCCGGACATGCCAGCTCTCAATCCTTGGAATTTCTTGATCTTCAAATAGACATTGTAGATGGCAAGTTGCAGACATGAACCTTTTATAAACCTACTGCTGTTAATGCCATGCTTCATGACTCTAGCTTCCACAAAAAATCTGTTATCTCGAACATCCCGTTTGGGGAATTCTATCGTGCTCGACGTAATTGCATTACTGACATGGCTTTCAAACAAGAATGTAATATGATCAGGCGGAGGTTCTCCGAACGAGGTTACACCAATCAATGTATCAATCAAGGTTTTAATCGTATCAAACAAATAACTCGAGATTCGACTTTGTTTTCTAATAAGGAAACCATGAGTAATGGATTTGACAGCGTCCAGTTTATTACCAAATTTTCACAAGATCATGACGTGCTTTATCAACTGCTTGACAAGCACTGGCACCTTCTGAGACTTGATTTTGATTTGCAGCCTTACATTTCAACCAAACCTAAAATAGTTTTTACTCGCAATAAAACTGATTTCATTAATTGCAAATCCAAATATGTGGTGTATGCCATATTATGCATATGCCAAATGGCCTATGTAGGCTCCACGATCAGAGAGTTGAGAGTACGTATTTGTGAGCATTTTTCTCACTTGAAGAGCCAAGATCCTAAACTGCCACTTGCTTCGCATTGGCAGCTACATCACCAAGTGGACTCAGTAAATGATTTTAAGTTTATTGGGTTGATACAAGCACACTCTCATCCAAGAGGTGGGGATCGCCAATTGCTTCTCCGACAGCTTGAGGCATGGACCATTGCCAAGCTCCGCTGTACGAGTTTTGGACTCAACACAGGCACGGAACTCAATGTATTTCTGTAACATATTCTGCTAGTGTTGGTACATTTTTTCCAATTATTGCAATTCTATTTCCTACATCTTACCATGGCCTTTATTATTGTGTGGGCAGTAACAGCTTATTTGCTGTCATTTTGTTTTCATGTTTTTGATTATTCACAGACCAGTTCAAATGCATTGTATTGCTGTCAATGGGTATTGTGCCAGATCACAACTGTTCATCCAGTCTTTTGTAACTCTAGTTAGTAAGTCTGTAGGTGTCCCATAAACGTATAGGCACCCTAGGCACTACTAGCACACCCCTAATGCAATCCTCCAATTTTTCATTTGCTCAGCAATATTCGTGTCAATATACATAATATTATCATTGCCGCGATTTATCATTTCACTGTTATTATTATTTGGCACCATTTTAATATACATAATTTTTCATATAGCCGTATATTAGGTACTTACTAACACATCCACAGCAACACACACACTTTCCTTTTTTCCCTCTTCTTCTTTTTTCTTAATTGACCCAATACAACACTGCTTCACACATTGGGCACCAGCCCACTCAATGGTCCATCCATGGACATTATTTACCAGAATACCATGAACCGATCGCAGGCATGTGACTCTAACAGGTGACGCGATTTTAGGTCCTTTTCTCAAATACGCGGAAGCAACGAACGGTGTATTGAAGCATTTTTGAATTTTTCGGCAACACGCTTGTCGTGGGAACTATCCCAAACATTCTATAGGTATGGAGAAATACAGCTTTTCTATATATTTAGATACAACATATCTAATGTGACATTCGATACAGCCCTCTTTCTCGGGGTTCGACGCATTGCTTTTATATTTTCTTTACTCGTAGCATATGAATTTTGGTTGGGAATTTTCCAAAACTACTTGTCACAAGTACGCATGACGGACAAGGTATTTCCTGTATTTTTGTCAACCTACATGTATTCGCTAACGGTCATTCACTAAAATGCACCCTTAGTGCTCATATACAATTGTCTATTTGGTTATATATCTTTTTCAGCAATTGTAGCACCTATACACCACCAGAGCTGGTCATTTTTCCATCATGAACGCAGTACTTGCACATCTAGATCGATCCGTATACGGTAACTTCTTTTGCGTATATTTACCAACTAATGCACCCTCCTCACTTTACGGGTGGCATGATGGCAGTCACAAATAACATTTCAGTGATCACCACATAGTAGCATTTCAGGTGTATAAGGGATGAACTTTTGGGATCCTGGTATAACACTCTTCCTTTCCCCAATAGAGAGACAACATACTAAATATGTAGCATCTAACAATATTCGGCACTAGCAGTATCTTAATGCAATACATTCTTGCTCACCAGGGATTTAGCTCATTGTGTCTTTCATATTTTTTGTCTCCAATGTACGGTTACAATCGTATGCATTTTCTATTTGGGACTTTGACCAATGAATGCTCTACTACTTATGGTAACAAATCCAAATTATTTTTTTTATTCACATGCAATTTTTGTCTACCCTTACTCTTCTATATGATTTCATGTGCATCTACATGGCGCAATGCGTTTTTGCTTTTTGTTTTGCTTTTCTCTGATGGGTACTGGCCCCCTTCCCCTTCGCTCCTTGATTAATTTTGTTTGCTATTTAATTATATTTCAATTTCATTTTCTTTTCATATTACTTCACGATATCATGTAATATTAATATAACATTGATTTGTGTTGTTTATTATCACAGTTTTGCCTTGAAAAAGACCCGTTGTTTAGGGTCGAAACACGTGTCGGCAGCTCTGTTCTATGCACTCATTCATAAAAACTGTTCCAAACAGCATTTTGGCTCATGAACTTGTTGGATTCTAGTACTTGTTACATTGTGCTTGTTTTCTTGTTACATAACACATTTTTAATGTGTTCCATTCAACTTTATTAGGGCTGTGCAACGACTCGGAGGTGACACTCTTTGAGTTTTCTTTCACAATTAATTAGCAGTTTTGAGGTATCTGCTAGTCCCTCATAAGTGCAGCAACCCTTGTCTCATTATTCTGGAAGGTACACCAACTAAACTTTCATCCTAGTTTTGAATTTTGTGAATCCCAGCACCTCAGAATCACGGCATACCTGAACCCTGTTCTGCCTATGTAGGCAACAACCTGGCATAAACCTTCGATAATTGCAGAACCCCAGGAAACTTGTCATCCCCCTCAAATTCTGTGGTGTGGGCCAAGTTTTGAGAGCTACCATCTTGGCAGGAACCACACTTACTCCTTCAGCTGACACCACATGGCCAATATACTTCATACTGGTTTCACAAAACTGGCACTTTTCCAAGGACACCTTCAGGCCTTGCAGCTGGAATCAATCCAAAACCTTTAGTAACCTTTCGTGATGTTCTTCCAGGGTCTTTCCAAAAACGATCAAATCATCCAGGTAGACCAGAACCTTGAGTAAATTCATGTCATCCACAGTTCTTTCCATCAGGTGTTTAAAAGTGTCAGGAGCACCCGATATCCCCTGTGGCATTCGAGGGAACTGGGGCAGAGGAATGCAGTCTTCTCTTTGTCTTCGGGCAGCATGGGAATTTGGTAGTATCTACTCTGTAGATCTAAGACTGAGAACCATTTGCTCCCAACCAGACAGTCAAGAGCCTCATCCACACGGGGTGTGGTGTATTGGTTGGGAACCGTTCTACTATTTAGGCACATGTAATCAATTCAAAGCCGCACATTCTTGTTCTTCTTTCGAGCCACCATAATGGGTGAAGCATAAGGGCTTCTAGATTCCTGGATTAAACCTGCATGCAGCAATTCCTCAAGATGCTGCCGACATCCGCCACGTCAGCAGGCGCAAGTTTCTGGGACCTCTCTCGGAACAGGGTGACATCATTTAACCAGATGTGATGCTTCACTCCCTTGGCTTCCCCCAAGTCCCAGTCACTGGTGGAAAAAACATCTGCCTGCATGGGCAGCTGGTCTCATAGATGAACTTTCTCATGCTCTGACAATGGTGACTCCTCAAAGTTTATCTTTTGAACATCCAAGGGAAGATATACGCTTCTGGTACCATTAGTCTGAGCCACTAAGCGGGCAAGGTAAAACTGTTCAATCGTCCGACCTCCTGGTATGTGCACAATCTTGTCTGTAATATTAGTGATAGGGACCCCAATGTTTTTCACTCCTTGGCCATTGTGACTGATCAGAGTGAGTTGCACCATCAGACCTCCAGGCAGTTATTCACCCTCGGGAGCCTCCATCACCAATCTCCTGTAACTGTTGTGTCCTGGGAGGCGCAGGTGGTCCAGCACCATCACCGTCTGACCAGGTGGTATGTCAGCTTGACTGTGGTTGGTGGTGGTCACATCTCCCATGGGGCTGTCAGGTTGATCCGGCTTCTCCATGCCTTTCTTGAGGTTGGCCTGTTGGCAAGCCAGTTGCATCTTCAAAGATTGTGAAAACTGTGGACCTGTCATCTCCATACACATCTTGGCTAGCGTACAGGGTGGAGTTGGTGCCCATGACTAGGGGTACCTACGGTTTCTGGTTCTTCGTGGTGCACACTAACGCCGAGGTGGCCAAGGTGGTGTTCACTCCAGCCACTTCTTGATTTAAATGGATTTTCACACAGGTATATCCCAGATATCGGCAGGCAGCATCTCCCACTCCCATTAGATTTAGCCCGTCCAGCGGTTCTAATGGCAGATGCAACATATGTTGGCGATAGTAGGGCTCATATACAATGATGACCTGGGAGCCACTGTCCAGTAATTTTGTGGTCCTTCACCCCCCAAGATCAACTGGGATATTCATGGTGGGCCCAATGAGGCCAGCTGGAATGCCACGGTGGAGACGGGCTTGAATCCGTAGTTTGTTACAGTTTCCTGGTAGCACCTCCGTGGTGTTGCAGAGCTCATGGACTAGATAAAGAAGGTCAGTCCTGGGACCCCCCCGTGAGCTTTAATTTGATACGGGATAGTCTGTAGCCTTGGATGTGATGTGCTTGTTGATTTGCTGGTGTTAGTTTCGGCAGAGCTCACTCCTGTAGTCGAGGGTCTAGCTGCTCCTCTGCTAAAACCCCCTGCACTTTTCCCGACAATGCTTGGGCTGCAGTGGGTTTAACAGCATTAAAGCGAGCAGCTACTCAGGCATAATCTGGGTCTTGGCCACACAGTCAAGTTGAGTGGCGGTCATCCCCACATCAATGGCAACATCTCCATATTGGTAACGGTGAAGAGGATTGGGGGAAATATTCTCGAGGCTCTTGTGCTCGTCGATACACCTGCTGCTCCCGTTCTCGGGATGCTGGGAAAACGCCTCTGCCGTAATTTTGATTCGCACTCAGGCTTTCCCGGATCGTCAACTGGGTTTGTAGTTTCCCAACCAGCTGTTTCAGCTCCTCAGGCTGCCTCTGCTGAGATATAGAATTGTTGGGTGCTGGGGTCCTGCCTTGTACGAGATGGCTCTGTAAATTAATATTGCCTGTTTCTTCTTCCATGACCCTAATAGACCTTAGCAGCTCTTCATAGGATAGGGTGTATCCAGTTTCTCCCACAGCCTCAGTTGCAGTATGTGTATAGCGTCTTCCTTGGCCCCTCTGAGTAATTGCTTCAATCGACACCGGTACAATCTGGAAGTCTCCACTCCTCTATGGTGGGCCAGCTGTAAAATATGCTCAATCCTCACCAGGTAAACAGACAACCTCCCTCCCAGTTTCAGAGAGGTGGCATGAGATCTCCTCATTAGGTCTTCTCCTGGCTCAGTAGTGCCAAAAGCTCCTTCCAGTGCACCCATCAATTGCTGGGAAGTTGGATCAGGACTCAATGCTAGAAGGGACTGTACCGCCTGCAGTGCGGGCCCTCTCAGCGCCTCTATTACTCGTCACGTCTTATCTTGATCAGACTCTTTCCAGTCATGTAGCATAAGCTGAGTAATATCTGCCCAGACTTCATAGCCATTCTCTACTTTAGGCACAGGTTTGTCGCCTGAAAAGGGTTGTAATTGGGTGTAGATTCCATGTTCAGTAACCAAAGGGGACAGGGATTGCCACTCCATAGTTACTCTAACAGCCTCAGCCACTGCAGCAGAAAGGACTATGGCATTTTTGGTTGGTGTAGTAGCTTCCGGGTGCATAGGTATTCCAGGCCAAGCATCTAAGGTCCAGACAGGGGCTCCCCACCTCATATCTCAGTGGGCAGGGTTTTACCTGTAAGAGAAATACCACCACAACATAGCATATAACATATAACATTTTGTATGTTGACCAGGGATGCGCCCCACACTTTTCACTTTCCCAGTGATTGGTTCCAAGGGACCAGTCATGTCTAGTACTTCATCAGTCGTGATATGTAAGGGGACCTCGCCCATTATGAAGCAGGCCTCTGGACTGAGCCATTCGGCTTGTACCCAATGCAACACATTTTCATGTGTCATTTTGACTAAGTGTAATAAACCACCAATGTATTATACAGTGATCCTGTTTGATGAACAAAAGCTCTCTCTAAGTCGTGTGAATGCCGCCTGGGATCTCAGCAGTGCCTCCAAAGTTTAAGTCTCCCCTTGATTTTGTATGAAGGAGTAACCTGCAACCTGTATGGCACCTGAGTCGGGATACTTACATCTTACTGTACACATGTGCAAATGAAAACCCGGGGGGAGGAGGGGAATGCATTGCGAAGCATCTCGAACAGGCCTATTGCAGACTTCAGCATTTGCAGGGTGCACTGAGTGGGAATTGGCTCTATCCTATGGTTGGTTAGCCCTGATGACTGACCGCTGGGTTTAAGAACCTGGTTAAAAAAAAGACACAGCCTATTTCATTGGCAATGCTTGAACAGCTTTTTTTATATAAATGAATGTGTATAACTGATTCCCTTTATCATATGAGTAACTTTCCACCCTTCTGTGCCCCTGAGGGTTGGGCATGTGCATTTAATACATGAACTAAATAAATAATTAAATGGCATTAACTAATCACATCTGATAATAAATAATACAATAGCAATTCAGTCAACTGGGCAAAAGAGTGTTGGGCGCATATATTGCGTATAAAAAAATAAATAAGTAGCTAGGTAGCATGAGTTCATTCACATCTGATAATAAATAATTAAATAGCATAAATTCAGTAACTTGGAAAGAGGGGTGGTGGGGTGCATATACTTCATACATAGAATAAATAAATATTGAGGAAGCATGGGTTAATTTATATCTGATAATAAATAATTAAATAGCATCAATTCAGTACCCTGGGAGGCAGGGTGGTTGTGCGTATATACCTCATACATAGAATACGTAAATAGCTAGAGCTGGGCATACATTAGGTTGATGACTGACCTTAAGCGTGCCCTAGGTAGCATTAACTGTCTCAATGTAGTGCACAGCATCAATCTGGCAGCTTTAATAGTACAGGCTTCACCTCACATTTGTAACAGCCAGTGCCAACACCAGAATTCCTAAACTCCTGGTAGCTGCACTACCACATAGACGCACACAACCCCTAGGACACAGAACAGACCATCAATAGCAGACAAAACAGTGGAATTAATTAACCACTACCCCTTGACTGGTGAGAAACATAAACTGTCCTAAAGGGAACATACAATTTCCCCACAGTACTGCCTATTTTCTTATGTCAGAAACAGGTAGATTAAAGAAACCCCGGCCTGACATAAACTGAGAAATGAAGAAAGGATTCTGTTACACATGATGGCAGGGCAGCTCTGGCGAACCGTCCTTTTCCCCACTTCCGTTTCCCTCTCCCATACCTATTCACTAGACCCACAGAAGAAAGGCCAAACCCACATAGGGCTGATATGCAAAAAACTTGGGACAAAGGGCGAACCAATAATAACCAAACAACCCAGTGCCAACCTGGTCCTCTGGAGAGTGGAGCAATACCTCCAAATAGGGTCAGTAACACCCTCTAGCTACCCCTGGGCCTTCCACCTGCCCCCCTGGAGGGGCACCCAATGTTTGCCTGAGGTAAAATACCTCAGCAACACACTCTGAGAATCTAAAAGTAAAGTTAGGCTGCTCCGTGTTCCCTATGACAGGCCTTGCACAAACATCAGTCAAGCCCGTCTGTAAGAACCATGTTTTCTCATTATACAGCAAACACTGTATAATGTGCCCTTTCCCCACATTTTCCCATTCCTACCTCGCAGAACCCATTCCGAAAAGGGGAGAAAGTGGCTAGGATTTGTCCTTCACAGAGAGGCAGCAGCACTTGTAACAAGAACCAGCCAACTTTCTCCCTAGGATCCCGACACAGCTTGACTTCTCAACCCTGGATAGGTGAGAGCAAGATGTTATCCCGGAAAAAAGAACGGCCTCAGAGGACATCCCTTCAAGTGAAAGCGTCACCACCCTCAGTGTTCCCTCTCTTGTTCCTCTCTGCCGCTGTCCCTCACAGCGTCTCTATATGTTTTTTTCCTCTGGTACCTTCCACCTGCGTTGAATGCAGGGGAGCTCCCATCACCTCACCAAGCTGCCCGCTCCACCTACTGGTGGAGTGTACCATTTCGCTGGAAAGCCGACAGCGCCCAAAAATGCCTGCCAAACACCAACATGTAAACACTTCCCATTTATTACAGAAACCCAAAATCAAATGCGGGTTTGCACTCAGAAAAGGCAGGATCCCTTGAATCAATGTCTTTTGCTTGGCATCACAAGACTTTTCCCAAGCTCTCACCATGCAGAATTCCTTTCTTCCCCTTCTTTCTCGTGATACCCCGTAGTTGGTTTCAACTTCGTCTTTACACCACTCATATTCAGTCACATTATCAAAATGCGGTATTCATTTTCCCTGGCTTTCACTTGGCATCCCTCCATCGGGTTCACTGTAGCCTTCAAAAGAAAAGGAAGAGGTGACCAAATCCAGATAAGAGTGAGAGTTGATCATCAACGTGAAACGTGACATTGGATTAAGTGACTATGTATTTCCCAAGGAGAATGGACACTCCCTTTTTGTTACTGAAATCTACGTATAAGAGACGATATCTGGAGAAGGGGGACTCTGTTGGCGTGATCATTTTTTCTTTTTGTTGTTTTTGGCTTGAATATACAATAGCAGTTAGATGTTTTAACAACGACAACATCAATGCAGCTGCTAACATGAGTGGAGCAGTCAGAAGAGTCAAGAGAGGTGTGTGCGATGAAGACTACTTCCTGAGAAATCATTTTGAAAGTTATAATGAATTTAAATGAATTGATATTGTATCTCTATCACGCTCGTACACAAGTGTTTCAGAGCGTGTGCATGAAAAACTTGTGGTACAGAAACATGACATGGGCCTATATAATATGGGTTACAATAGCAGACTCGCCCTATGAGGATAATTTTATCAAACAAATGAAAGTGAAAGGGAAAAAAAGAGATGGTCATGAAATATACATTATCAGGGCCACACAGAGGTGAGGTAACATCCATTTTTGAAGTGCACAGATTCACAAGGAAAAAAGATTGCCCTATGTTGAGACAGGCCGCTGTTACATAATAGCAAGCCCCGCCCACCTGGTACCTTCCTGCTTGCCGCTGTTTTTCCCTACTTAAGGGGCCCTCTAACCTCTTTTCCTTTGCAGATGGGGACCAGGTGCAAGTGGATCTAGGTCACCTGGCCTAAGCCCCGCCCACCTGGTGCCTTCCTGCCGCTCTTTTTCACCACTTAGCAAGCCCACCCACCAGGTGCCTTCCTGCTTGCCGCTCTTTTTCCCTACTTAAGGAACCCTCCAGCCTCTTTTCCTTTGCAGGTTGGGGAGCAGGTGCAAGTGGATTTAGGTCACCTGGCCTAAACCCCGCCCACCTGGTGCCTTCCTGCCTGCGGCTCTTTTTCACCACTTAGCAAGCCCCACCCACCTGGTGCCTTCCTGCTTGCCACTCTTTTTCCCTACTTAAGGAGCCCTGCCGGCTCTTTTCCTTTGCAGATGGGGAGCAGGTGCAAGTGGATCTAGGTCATCTGGCCTAAGCCCCGCCCACCTGGTGCCTTTCTGCCTGCCCATCTTTTTCACTACTTTGCAAGCCCACCCCCCTGGTGCCTTCCTGCTTGGCGCACTTTTTCCCTACTTAAGGAGCCCTCCAGCCTCTTTTCCTTTGCAGATGGAAAGCAGGTGCAAGTGGATCTAGGTCACCTGGCCTAAACACCGCCCACCTTCTTAGCCCAGCCTCTTCCTTCCTGCTCTTAACTATTAGATTAAGGGCGTCTCTCACCTGGGCGTCCTAAGTGAAGGGCTGGAGAAGAAAAGGACAATTCCTGTTTGGACCAGTAGGACCCAGGGCCCAAACCCCAGGCCATCCCCACCCCTTTCTGGTCCGCCCGTGATGTTTCCTTGTGCCCTGACCATTCTCACACACAGGTGTTGCCTGTTTTGCTTGATTCTTCTACCCTACTCCGCCCTCACCCCCCTCAAGCCTACTTCTGCAGGAGTCTGTCCTGATAAATTCTGGTTTCCCCATCACCGTCTCTTGGCCAATGCTCGATTTGACTTTTATGGACTTCATTCATTCACGGTGCACCACCCTTTCTCACCTCTCATGCTGGACTCCTTTTCCATTTTGTACTCATGATGGCCCTGAATCATGCTGTTCCCATCTTCATCTTGTATCCTGGCTTGCAACATTATGTGTTACTATTGACTTCTGCAATTGTATTCACTCTCCTCTCTTGCTTCTCCGCTCTTTTGCTGCTAACTCTGTGTTCTCTCCTCCTTCTCCCTTTTCCTATCTCCTCCCCTTACTTTCTTCTATGCACTTACTCAGAATTGTCCCTGGACCTAGTATGATAGCAACCTCGTCTGCCTCATCCCCCCAACCCCTTACAGTTTTTTTCCTCCCCACCCCCCTCCAGCACTATCTGAAATGTCGTCAGGCCTAGTACGATAGTCGCTTGTTTTGTTCCTCCCCTCCCTTTCTGCACCCCTCTCCCTCACCTTTTGTTTTTCTCTAGCTCTACCAGAAATGTCATCAGGCCTAGTACGTTAGTCGCCTGTCTGTCTCCATTTCCTTCCCACTCCCCCCCTCCCTTCCTTATCTATGTCTTAGCTCTTGCACTATCTGAAATGTTGTCAGACCGAGTACAATAGTTAATTTCACATCCTTACTGTTCATAGCCTGTACGAATGTCATTGTATTTTCCCTTGTTCCCTCCCTTGCCTTGAAGCGCTTTGAAACACATTGTGTATAGGCGCTATATAAATAAACGGTCATATCATATCATATCATATACTTCTGAAGGATGGGTATAAGGAATGATGGGATGTAGGGTAGAAGGAACGATGGGATGCAGGGTAGAAGCACTGATGGGGGAACACAGGAGGATTTTGACAAATTCCAATAGTGAACGTCTAGAGGAATGGACTAACACTGCCAATTTGCTAACTTGCATAGAGGACGAAAGAGGACCAAAAGACATGATAAAGATTGCAATGCTTCCTTGTGCTTCAGAAATATGTGGCACACTGAAGGTAGGAGAGAATGAAGGATGTGGTCACATTATGGATGTGCCAGGTATGAAAGTAGACATGTCACAGCTGAAATGATGGACCACTATTGGGACTGTGGTGCAAAGGCTTATATGCAGCTCCCACCAGATTGGGTGGTATATGCTCACTGGTAGCAATGTGGTGCAAATAACTGATTAGCCCAAGATAAGCAATAAGGAAAGAAAGAGCAGATCCCTAATGTTACAGCACACAAAGAGAGACAATTATTTATCAGTGGGAAGCCGAGAGTCACTTGATGGGATACCACCTCAACACAGGTAAGGCATCAATGTTTTCTACATCTGTCCTTGTCCCTGGCTTACAAACAGAAGTAAATGCCAAGTGGTTCTAGATAACCAGAGTTACTGCAAATGATCAATGCCACTAAGAAAGGGGATTCACACAATTGAGAAGGAGCTAAGAGCTATAAGATTGATGACTCCACAAAACAGGTATATCCTTGACCTCCTCACTGGCATGGAGGGGGGCGTGTGTGCTAAGATATGATCAAGTTTCTGTACATTCATACCAACTCACAATGAGCAGAAAGGGAGCTTGACAGAAGCTATAACATCCGTGCAGGAATTGTACACAAAAATGCTGCTTGAGACTGATACAACAGAAGATGGTTTGCTTACTTGTTCTCATGGGTGCCTACCTGGCTGGGTAATGCGTTTAACATACTAATAGCAGTACTAGTACTGACTGGCCTCTGTGTCCTGCAACTCTTCCAGATTCTTAAATCTATTGATAAACCTAAGGCACTCACCCCATCTTTCCAGCCAACAGAATTAGATTGTGAGAAAGTCCAACCGGCCTTCCAAAACAAAATCATTAAAGCCAGAGAGACTATCCTTAATTGTCAGAACAATAGCCCACTGACTCAGAACAAACCAATTGTAATCAAGACTGAATTAGAAAATTCCAAATTTCAATTCAGGCCCATAACACTTGAAAAGATGAAGAAAACACTCTCAAACATAAGATGCACTTCATGCCCAGAAAATGTACTGTCACCAAAACTAATGCTTGAAAACCCAGATACCTTCACTCCCTTTCTTAAAAGAATGGTCAACGCATCCTTTAGAGATCAAATTGTACCCACTATATTCAAAACAGTCACGGTTACTCCATTACCCAAGAAACCAGAACTAGATCAACAGGATCCTGCAAACCTAAGACCTTTAACAAACTGCAACTTCCTGCTGAAAATACTAGATAAGGTAGCCACCGAACAGCTCCAGAGCTATGTTGACGAGAACAACCTGCTGCACCCCCAACAGTCGGGATTTAGGACAGGTCACAGCACCGAATCAGCTTTACTAGATCTGCAGACCGAGATGCTGGGTATTTTGGACAAAGGCAAATCAGGCCTGCTGATTTTATTGGACCTCTCGGCAGCCTTTGATCTGCTTGATCACAGGAGGCTCCGAGAGGCCCTAGAACTCTCAGGAAATTGCTCACAAGAAGCAACAGAGTGGATATCCTCTTTTTTACAAGACAAGGCATCCAATACTAAACCAGTGGATTGTGGAGTTCTGCAGGGAGCTAGCTTTTCTCCCCTTCTATTCAATCTGTATATGCGTTGCCTATGCACTATGTTGACTCAAATGAGAATGTTCTTCACTAATTTCGCCGACGATACTCAACTGGTCTTCGAGCTCAGTGGAGATTATAAACAAGACAGCGACAAACTAACATCCATTTATAACATCGCCGAAGGCTGGATGAAGGATAACTGGATGTGTCTTAATGGTACCAAAACAGAGCTAATGATTTTTGGGTCCCCACACGCCAGAAAAAAACAAAATCCATCTTATTCCTCTTTCAGTATCAAAAATGCCCAAATCCAATATCTGGTAAAGTGAAGAAGCTGGGAGTGTACTTACAAGCTTCACTAGGAGCCAAGGCCCATACAGCATACCTAAAAAGAAACTGTCAATATCATCAAAAACTCCTGAAAGAAATCAGACCCCTACTCGATCAGAAGAATAGCATCACCATAGCCAGAGCTACAATGCTGTCTAGACTTGACTATGGCAACTCCTTGCTGCTAGGAGCTAATAGTAAATGCCTGAAGCAATGCCAGGTAATTCAGAATAATGCTGTTAGGACAATCACAGGCAGGCCAAGAAAGGTACACATAACAGGCGACAGAAAAAACCTGCACTGGTTGGCCATGGAAGAGGCCACCAGACTCTTCAAGTCCTTCACTATGGTTCACCGATGCCTCTATGGTAAAGCCCCGACATACTTGAAAAAACAGTTTAAGTGGCACGAACCAACCAGAAACCTTAGATCCTCTAACAAAGGTCTGCTGCAGGCCACCGCAGCAAAAAAGCTAAATGGCTTGGCTAAGGCCTTCCCGAACAGAAGCATTCCCAAATGGAATGAACTACCTGTGTCCCTGAAGTTGGAAACCAACTACATACAATTTAGGAAGAAGCTGAAAACGTTACTATTCAAATAAACTCCTGACTAGATGAAATCTCTTAGCATCCCGTAAAATGACCTCTATATGTGTCCATACACTGTCCTGTCTTCCCAACTTCACGTCCTGTCTTTTTCGAATGCGCTCTGACACTTGCAGGCTTTAGCGCTATCCAAATAAATAAATAAATAAAAATAAAATAAATAAATAAATATTGAGATAATGAAAATGATCAGGGAAGAAAATAGTGGAGAAACACATGCAGGCGATAGTGCTGGGCAGATATGACATGACACATGTTCACACTCAAACAGACAAACAATCCTGCATGCACATCATAGAAAAGGCCATTTTTGACGACTTGGTTCAAGATTTGAACCCCAGTTAAATCCTCAAAATTATACCCAACATTGGGTGGACTGTGAAGGAGAAGGAGAATGCTGTTTTTTGACATGTGGTCCAGAAGAGAATGTGAACCAGGGATGTGGACACGATAAGAGGGCAACAAAAAGGTATGTAGTCAATAAATTAACCAGATGGGGGGAGTGCGATGATGGAGATAAAATCATTACCCAGTTTTGTCCCACCCCTATATGTTCAGAGGTTAACGAAGGTGACAAGTCACCTGTACACACCAGTTTAAACATTATTAGTAATGCAACCGCCATAATGAGTAGAATAGGTCGCGCTACAGAAGTAGAGCAAAAGAAGTACAGTGCACTTATAAGAGTAGGAAAGGGTTGCAGCATACACAGAATAGGGTTACACCAGTAGCATAGAGATTAACAGGTAGGGGTAGGTTGCAGAATACATGGGCAGTGAATTCACTGTGGTGGTATACAATGCATAATTAACATGGCGGAATAAGACCCAAAGTTCCACCATCTTCCAGACAGAACTCTGTAAGGCCTCCATTCTAAAATACTGAATCCTGACACTAAAATCACTGTGTACACCGTTTCAGCTTCATGGTGTTCAGATAGTAGCCAAGACACCAAGGTCAGCGCAATCAAAACTACACTAGATAACATTCCTTTAAAGGATAAAGGATGCAACTATAAAAGGTAATTAGTTTTTTGTTGCGAGCAGTGAGAAAAGCACAGGTAGCTTTGATCTCCAGGTGCAAATAATAATATTAATAATTCACATTTATATATTGCTATAAACCCTTAGGAATCTGAGCACTGCTTATTTACCCCCAGTATACGGTGCTCATTTATCGACCTCAGAAGGATGAAAGGCTGAGTTTGGCCCCGCTGGGATTCGAACCTGTGTCAGCAGGCTCTGCATGGATGTCAAAGCGAGCACTCTACTCGCTGTGCTATCTGACCAGCTTATAAGAAATAGCTACCATGCCAAATCATATCATAGTAAAGAAACACATAGTGTTCTCGGTAGTGTTTGAATAATAGCGTACAGGGTACGATAATACAAAACTCAAATGGATAGATGGAAATGAGCTCTGAACATTGGAACATTGTTCTTCCGACACATGATCAGGACCAAGGCATTTATTCCAGGCTCAATTTGATAGTGCACCTGCAATTCCCTTCCTACATCCAGGCACAGAGGCAGTATGCTAAGGCCACAAACAATTTAGCAGACAGGGTCTCGGGTTTTGGAATGAGAAGGGAGTAACTGCTTCACATTGGATTATAGCAGCCATTCAGCTGTTCTTCATGACCACACATCTTGGCATCACATTAAAGTGGCATGGTTGAATGAGCAAAGTGTTGGCCAATTAGGATCCTGTCAGCTATGTATTATAGTGCCAACCAATAAAATGTCAGAATGAAGTGTAACATTTTTAGATGGATGAACTTAAGAGGAGTTTTCAGTTAAAGAATATCCAATAGCAGTAGCCCGCGCCTATACAAAGTATAGGGGATATATTTGACCAACCAATAGGAAATAAGAGTGTTTTCTTATCACTTACCATGACACCATTATGACGTGTATTACATTTAAAAGCCTGTGCTCTGTGTTACATCATTGAGAGAATGCTATGTTGCATGCCCTCCCTGCCGTTCATCTTCCAATAAAGCTGGGTGTTTTCATGCACTTGTAGTTACTCAATTTCCTTGAGTTTGTCTTGTTATTGATTATCAATTGGAACCACCTTAACAACAAATACTGTACTCTTCATACTCTTCCCTTGAAACATTGGCTTGGCGCTGTAAAGACTGGTAGGGGGTGCCTGTACTTCCGCTCTCTATATGGTAGAGGAGAGGCACAGAGGACCCCAGCCAAGATTCTCTATTATTGGTACGTGGTCGAGCAATCAAGGCCTAGCTTCTCAGGAGGTGATGCAGGCTGGTTCTTAAGTACAGTGTAGTCCCCGAACCCCCACAAAGGAATATCCACACACTGTATTACTGAAAACAGTGTTTATATAATTAATATTCAAAGGTTTGTACACGATCACAATAACACACTTTGTACTCGGAAGTCAATAATGATAAATATATACAATTCTAAAGTGGTACCACCAATGTTATCGAATCTCATTAAAGTGCATCAACTGTACGGTTAAAATGTCACACAGAATAATAATGAGGAAACCAGCAATAGAGATAGGCAGGAATGTAAGATGGTTGAAACAATAGGCAGAATGCTGACCCCTACCACTAGGCACAGTTCTGTGTGCAGATCCCCCCACCTGGGCAACCTGTAAATAAAGATATAGCACAAGCCCAGTCCATATGTTCAATAGTCTCACTTCTTCCTATTAAGGTTTTACCTGGTGGAGTAGAGTTCTCCGATGATGCGTCGACCGATCCTTCTTCAGTGACTCCCTTTAAGGCAGGAGCCACGGATCGTTGAGAGGTGTCGAGGAACTCGGCGTTCGGTGTCGGGGAATCGACGGCCCTTCTTGAGTGCCCTCCCTTTAAGGCAGGAGTCACGGGTCGTCGAACGTCCGACGGTTAACAGGTTGAACTACAGCAGTGAAGTGGCAGCTTCGTTCCTAGCGGTGCTCGTCGGAGACAGAGCGTTGGCGTTTTGCAAGGAACAGGCATGCGGGGCACCTCGGTGACGATAGTTCTGGACAGCAAAGAGATGATGAAGAACTGTGGCACAGCAAGGGCATTGAGTCGTCGGCGTCTCCGGGGTCTTTAGGTGGCTGAAAACCCACCAGTGGATGCTCCTCGGCACGTCGACAGTCGGGCCTTCTCCAGAGGGAGACAAGTGGATGACGGTGCAGACGAGAGCGTCCGATGATCAATGGAAGTTCTTAGGCAAACTGGAGCATGGCGGCTCCGGTCGGCGACGGCGGTCGTCGACAGTGGCGGACAACAGTCTGAGTGCTTCTCCTTGGAGTTCCGCAGAAGTCCCTGTATCGGGTCGGCAGCCTGTCGAAGGTCTGTCTACCAGGGAGCGTTGGCAAAGATCAGCTGTGCACGATGGTCCAGCGTAGCTCGGGAAGAGGGTGTCTTACCAGGTCCTCTCTGGGTCAGTCCTTGGAGGCACAGCAGCTTTCAGATTGTGAAGAAGAGCCACAGCACTTCTTCTCGTCCAGCAAGGCTTCAAGGTCAAGCGTCAGTTACTCCAGTTACTCGTCATAGTGGACTTCAGCTTCTGAACACGATTCCTAGCAGTGAGAGGTCCCCAGATATACTGTGGATCTCCCATTCATTCCGCTGGGTCACACTCAAGGATCCAATCACAACTACGGGCATTCATGCAGGCAGGCAGCCAATCAGGCACACGAGGTATTCAGGCCATTCACTTCTCTCCAGACACTCACAACAAGTTATGTGTATTGGGACAAGTACCAAGCCATTCAACACTCCAAGCTGCATTAATACCAGTTTCAGGCAGGGCTGTCTCAGTCATTGTGTCAACCACCAGATGCTAGACATCCACTACACAAAATGCATATTTGTCACACACTCTATTCACCCAGGTCCCACCCACAGAAGGTACCCACAACATACATCACCGGGAAGGCTCCAGCCAGTCTGGCCGGGCCTTCACAACAACACCATATATGGCACTTCCACCCAACAGCCAGTCAGGGGGAAGGGATAGAGTCAGGGCTTCCCAGGGCTTTGGGAAAACAAGGTAATGGGTAATAGAAAGCAAGAGGCCACCGGGGCCATCTTGTTTTCCATCAGGAATCAACTGATTCCAATGGCAGGGCCGGGGTATCCCAAAATGGAGGATACTTCGCGCACCTGTCAAATTCAGCATGGAGCTGCCACCAGCCCATACCCTGCTCTGCGGGCCACCCACAGGTGCCCAAAAACATACACTAGGGGCACAGGGTTGTACCCCCACCCATGGTTGCCATAAGGGTATCCCACGGGTCCGTTCACCAAACCAAAAGAAAGAGAGTTGCACCGCCAGGAGTCCCACATGAACTCCTGCGTGGAAAACACAACAGAACACACGATAAAAAGCAGTAAAGGACAAGGATACGGAGGCCCTGTCCCTCCGATGCATTTCCAGCATCACAGGCGCGCATTCACCTATTATTTCAATTGGATTTTCTCCATAGGCATTGGTCGTAACTTTAACCTCTCTAAGAAGAGGCTGATGACCAGGACACGAAGATAGGGGCATCCACAAGTGGTCCTGCAGTAACAGCTCAGGTGAGAAGTTGGCAGAGCTGAAGTCCAGGTGAATGCAGGGCTTTGACAGTGCGGTCGAAGTAAGACACGCAATCAGCAAGGGACCAACAACTGTGTAGACACTGCAGCATGCCTGAGAGCCAGGGAAGCAGTGGAAAACTCAAACACAGAAAGAGGTGATCTCAAGACCGACCCAGAGATGCCGGACACAACCCTGAAGGTACAGTGGTTGCTGGAACGGATGGTGGGTGCACAAAAGGGTCACACAGGCAACCAGAGAGAAACCAAAGCAAACTTTCCCAACACAATGCAGCAACTGATCCGAATGACACATGGCCTAGTAGCATCATTTGTCCCATCTTCCCTCTGTTTCCCCCTACCTTGTCTTGTGGCACCTAGAAACACTTGTGCACAGGTGCTTTATCAATACCAAATTATATCATATTATATGTCACACAGAAGGAAGTACAGAGAACAGGGTCTAGGACCCTCGACCAAAAAAGGAGATCATTGCCCATCATCTTCCTCGTTGTAGTACTTGGCGAAGAAGTGAGCCAAGTCTTCCAGAAGAAAAAGCAGAGCAGCAACGATCTGGCACCTACACCCAATAAAGAAGAGCATCAAGAATCCTCTTCTTCATGGCAGAACCCGGCAGAAGTATGAGCCTGGCCTGTCAGAGCAATACAAGGAAGAGACACAGGCCTGGGACCCGAACCCTATAAAGACAAGCATCAAGAATCCTCTTTTTCATGGCAGTACCTGGCAGGGTAGTGCACCAGGTCTGTCAAATCCTCAAGAAGTAGTAACACAGGTCTGGGACCAGCCCCCACAGGACTGTGAATCCCAGTGAGTGACGGCAAGCCTGAGAAAGACCAGGGGAAGTGAGTCATCCCCCTGGCTGAGGGAACTGTGAATCCCAGTGAGTGACGGCAAGCCTGAGAAAGACCAGGGGAAGTGAGTCATCCCTCTGGCTGAGGGAACTGTGAATCCCAGTGAGTGACGGCAAGCCTGAGAAAGACCAGGGGAAGTGAGTCATCCCCCTGGCTGAGGGAACTGTGAATCCCAGTGAGTGACGGCAAGCCTGAGAAAGACCAGGGGAAGTGAGTCATCCCCCTGGCTGAGGGAACTGTGAATCCCAGTGAGTGACGGCAAGCCTGAGAAAGACCAGGGGAAGTGAGTCATCCCCCTGGCTGAGGGAACTGTGAATCCCATTGAGTGACGGCAAGCCTGAGAAAGACCAGGGGAAGTGAGTCATCCCCCTGGGTGAGGGAACTGTGAATCCCAGTGAGCGACGGCAAGCCTGAGAAAGACCAGGGGAAGTGAGTCATCCCCCTGGCTGAGGGAACTGTGAATCCCAGTGAGCGACGGCAAGCCTGAGAAAGACCAGGGGAAGTGAGTCATCCCCCTGGCTGAGGGAACTGTGAATCCCAGTGAGCGACGGCAAGCCTGAGAAAGACCAGGGGAAGTGAGTCATCCCCCTGGCTGAGGGAACTGTGAATCCCAGTGAGTGACGGCAAGTCTGAGAAAGACCAGGGGAAGTGAGTCATCCCCCTGGCTGAGGGAACTGTGAATCCCAGTGAGCGACGGCAAGCCTGAGAAAGACCAGGGGAAGTGAGTCATCCCCCTGGCTGAGGGAACTGTGAATCCCAGTGAGCGACGGCAAGCCTGAGAAAGACCAGGGGAAGTGAGTCATCCCCCTGGCTGAGGGAACTGTGAATCCCAGTGAGCGACGGCAAGCCTGAGAAAGACCAGGGGAAGTGAGTCATCCCCCTGGCTGAGGGAACTGTGAATCCCAGTGAGCGACGGCAAGCCTGAGAAAGACCAGGGGAAGTGAGTCATCCCCCTGGCTGAGGGAACTGTGAATCCCAGTGAGCGACGGCAAGCCTGAGAAAGACCAGGGGAAGTGAGTCATCCCCCTGGCTGAGGGAACTGTGAATCCCAGTGAGTGACGGCAAGCCTGAGAAAGACCAGGGGAAGTGAGTCATCCCCCTGGCTGAGGGAACTGTGAATCCCAGTGAGTGACGGCAAGCCTGAGAAAGACCAGGGGAAGTGAGTCATCCCCCTGGCTGAGGGAACTGTGAATCCCAGTGAGTGACGGCAAGCCTGAGAAAGACCAGGGGAAGTGAGTCATCCCCCTGGCTGAGGGAACTGTGAATCCCAGTGAGTGACGGCAAGCCTGAGAAAGACCAGGGGAAGTGAGTCATCCCCCTGGCTGAGGGAACTGTGAATCCCAGTGAGTGACGGCAAGCCTGAGAAAGACCAGGGGAAGTGAGTCATCCCGCTGGCTGAGGGAACTGTGAATCCCAGTGAGTGACGGCAAGCCTGAGAAAGACCAGGGGAAGTGAGTCATCCCCCTGGCTGAGGGAACTGTGAATCCCAGTGAGTGACGGCAAGCCTGAGAAAGACCAGGGGAAGTGAGTCATCCCCCTGGCTGAGGGAACTGTGAATCCCAGTGAGTGACGGCAAGTCTGAGAAAGACCAGGGGAAGTGAGTCATCCTCCTGGCTGAGGGAACTGTGAATCCCAGTGAGTGACGGCAAGCCTGAGAAAGACCAGGGAAAGTGAGTCATCCCCCTGGCTGAGGGAACTGTGAATCCCAGTGAGTGACGGCAAGCCTGAGAAAGACCAGGGGAAGTGAGTCATCCCCCTGGCTGAGGGAACTGTGAATCCCAGTGAGTGACGGCAAGCCTGAGAAAGACCAGGGGAAGTGAGGCACCCCCCTGGCTGAGGGAACTGTGAATCCCAGTGAGTGACGGCAAGCCTGAGAAAGACCAGGGGAAGTGAGTCATCCCCCTGGCTGAGGGAAATGTGCACCCCAGTGAGTGAACGACCAGGGAAATTGAGTTATTGCGCCCCTCGCCACAACAGGATTGTGAACTGGAAATTAACTTAAGAGAAATGTTTTCTATTTTGAAGAAACAGTCCAATGGAGTCATTCAAACTTTATTTTTTTTATTTTTCATAAATAACTCTTTTCAGCACTAGGAGGAGAATCACAGCCCTCCATTCCCCCTCTTCCCCCATACCTCTCCCAGTCACGAAGAAGGGAGCCATTCTTCTGGCACAAGAAGGCTTACTTTGTCTTAAGTGTAGTTCTAAGTGTAAGGGATAGAAATAGGGTTTTGACACATGACGGTGTACTATTACTTCATGGACATTCTGGCAATACCCTTAGTATTTTAGTTGAGGCAGGTGTAAAGGACCGGAGGGGGGAGTCTGTACTCCTGCTTCTCTATATGGCAGAGGAGAGGCACAGAGCACCCCAGCCAAGATTCTCTATGCGGTAGCAATGGACGAGCAATCAACGGTTTCAGCTCTCGGGAGGTAATGCGGGCTGTTTCTTAAGTACAGTGTAGTCCCCAAGCACCCACACAGGAATGTCCACACACTATGTTAGTGAAAACACAGCTCTTTATATAAATAAGGTTCACGTTATGTACACTATCACAATAACACACTTTGTACACTGGTAATAATAAAATGGCAAATATTTACAAGTCTACTTGGCACCACTCTTATATATCGATTCCCTTGAAATGCATCAACTGCTAACAGTTCAAATGGCATATGAATTGTGGAAATGTCGATTTTATCTGTTAATCAGTTCATAACAATATGGCTTAAAAGAGAGCCTGCTACAAAACATTATCTGCTAGGGGCCAATTACAAACGCCATTCAAAAGATTAGGCCTCCTTGCTTTAACACATGAAGCTAAAACCTTAGGCCTCACGTTAGAGGTCCCTCCTTAAAACTGCACCATGCATAAACTTGCTTACGCTCGCTGGAATTCAAGATAAACAGCATGACCTCTCACCGAGATATGCGCGTTGAAAGTACATCAGCTCATCCCAGATGTGAGAAAATTCCGCTGACATTAATGAGAAATTTACAGTAAACCATTTTATTAATACAACGAGACCGGCAGAAGCTTCCCTTTTTTCTGCTGCTCTTATCCTTTTTACACAGTAGACGTTCTGCACTGCTCACTTTCCTTCCTCATATTACAAAGACAAAAGACAAAAGTATTAAGATTCACGAGGAAAAGAGCAACTCGCGTGAATCTGATGGTACATGGTAACCTAATACCCTACGCTCCATCCTACCGCTACTTAGGAGTTGACATTGAGCCCCTAGGCGACTACTCACTTTGTAGACAGGGGCGAATCACAAGAGCAATGCAAGTCACCTCACTTATTTCCTCCTTTACAAATAAGCAGGGTGGCTTCACCTTATGGGGGACGCGTCATCTTTACATCCAAGTGTTTGCACCCATGATCGTTTACGGACTTGAATCACTGCACACTATGGATCTAGGGTGGTTGCAAGTGCTGGAGGGCAAGTTCTGGAGACGAATCTTGGGACTATCTCCGGGGATACCGATGGCACTGATTAGATTAGAGCTGGGCCTTCCCTCCCTTAAGGCTATTGTTCTGAGGAAAAGAGCTTGTTTCCACCTCAAGATAAGTGACTCTAATAACCCCCTTCTATCCGCGATCCACCAGGAGGGGACCAAAAAATATTCCACCTCACCCTTCAATAAAAACATGGTTAAATTTTTTATTGACATTGGGCCTCATTACGACTCAGGCGGTAAGGGGTTTACGGCGGCGTAAACAGCGCCGACCCTTACTGCCTGAGTACGAGGTCCCTTAGCGCCATGGCGGATTTAACACCTGCTTTTAGCAGGTGTTAAAATCCATGGCGCTAAGGGACCATGGAGTTCATTACACCACCGTAATTTACGGTGGCGTAATTAACGTCTTCCCCACTCCCATTATGCCCTATGGGGCAAAAATGGGAATGGGGAAGGGTAAATGGGGATTGGGGACTTACCGCCCCGCCGACCTCGGAATGGGGCGGTAAGTCCGCCTACCACCATGGCGTAAACGTAGTTTATGCCATGGTGGTAAAGTCACGGCCCAGGCGGTAACTTACCGCCTGGGTCGTAATGAGGCCCATTGGCTGGATACACAGAGGGACTATGGTCACAAAGGAAACCATACATGCATTAGGTAATAAAATAGACAGATGGGACTGGCTAGAGAATTTTGCGCACATAAGTAATCTTGAGACATATCATTTTGTCAAATACCGGCTGTATAATTTCATGAAGCCTCAAGCTTACTTATCTCTCTGCCCCTCCAGGAAACTTAGACGCTTCATCATCCTGTTTAGATTAGAGCAATTACCTACTTTGTATAGCAGAGGCGCTTGGGAGAAAATCCCTGTGGACAAGCGTATATGTCGTCTCTGTAAATCCCCAGATTGTCTTGAGACAGCTAGACACCTTCTCACGGGATGTCAGACACTGAGAGACATTATTCTTCGCCATCTGGGCGATTTTGTACACGACTGTGCAACAATACATGATATGTCTTTCTGGATTTATTGCACCAATACCAGCAACATGCATTTATTTATTGCACTTTATAACATTTGGCAACAAGCGGAACTTGGCCTAAAGGGTGGGGTGGAATCTTCCCAAGACTGAGGAGCACATGAAAATACTCAGAGTTCCTCTATGGAGAGGGAAATTAGCTTCCCACATAGTATACGTAATGGTTCTTTTCTGCTATAGTTTTTAATGTCGATATGCATACATGATTTTATCTGTTTCTAGGTTTATGTACATTCTATATTGAGTATAATGTTTTGAATTTTGCAATATGTAAAACTGTATGTGTAAAGTCTGAATTTATTTTCATACTATATCACATTAAAGAATGTATTTATTTATTTATTACAAATAGCATTTGCTTTCAGTGACATGAGATGTGATGTATTATGACAAACAACTGCCTTTTTACTCTCTGCATATACCGTTCTTACCCATTCTGGGAAAGTACCATAGAAGTGACATTGGGGTGATTGATTGCCACGAGATGTCTAGGCACGTATAGTGTGTGAGTGATGTCTAGTATCTAGCTATATAAACATGGTCATTCTGTTTTGAAAATTGTCAGCAACTGAGGAGTGCAATGACTTATGTTTTTTCTCCGTCATTGTAATCTTTCTTTGCTCACCCACTATAATGTTATTTGTAATAAATGCTTGCAATTGTGAAAACCTCTGTGTCGGAATCTGTATGTATCTGATGTAAAAGTGTTTATTCCATTTCTATTTCAGACGGGCCGAACCACAAATATATCCATTGTAAATTCCCTTTTTTACCGGAGGGGGGGGTCTGTACTCCTGCTTCTCTATATGGCAGAGGAGAGGCACAGAGCACCCCAGCCAAGATTCTCTATGCGGTAGCAAAGGACGAGCAATCAACTTTTTCAGCTCTTTGGAGGTGATGCGGGCTGCTACTTAAGGACAGTGTAGTCCCCAAGCACCCACAAAGGAATGTCCACACGCTATGTTAGTGAAAACACAGCCCTTTATATAAATAAGGTTCACGTTATGTACACTATCACAATAAGACACGTTGTATGCTGGTAATAATAAAATGGCAAATATATACAAGTCTACGTGGTACCACTCTTATATATTGATTCCCTTGAAATGCATCAGCTGCTAACAGTTCAAATGGCATATTAATCACGATAGACACGGAAAGAGCAAAAGGTTAATCAAGCAATGGCAGAACAGTCCATCCCACTACCATGAGGCGGTTCTGTGTGAGGATCCCCCCACCTGGGCAACCTGTAAATAAACGCATTGACAAGCCCAGTCCAGTTATGCTTGATATAGTCTCAGATCTTTCGAATAGTGCTGCAACCCCAATGAACCTGGTGCCGTATAGTTCTTTGTCGGGGAATCGACGGGCCCTTCTTGAGTGCAGGAGCAATGGTTTGTCGAACTTCCAGCGATGAAGAAAAGGTGAATGTTGTCATTAAGGCAGCAGCTTCGGTCTTTGTGGTGCTCATTGATGAACAGTCAAAAATGTCCTGCAACAGATGAGGCATGCAGTGCACCTCGACAACGATAGTTCGTTGCCGCAAAGAGTTAGTGAAGAACTTTGGCCCAGCAAGAGCGTCAAGTCATCGGCCTCTGGCATCGGCGATCAGGACGTGACCACGGCTGGCGTCTGGATCTTCTCTGGCGTCTGAGGTTTTTGGGTGGTGGGAAACCAATCGGCGTATTCTCCTTGGTCATCGGCGACCTTGACTTTCACCGGCAGGAGGAAAGCGGTCAGCGGTGATGAAGAACGGTGTCCTTGAATCAAAGTGCTCTTAGGCAAATAGAGCATGGCGGCTCTGCTCCGCGAGGTCATAGCAATACCTCCTGGATCTCGGTCGATGGTGGACGGCTGTCCGGTGCTTCTCCTTGTTCTCGTCTGTGGTTCCCATCTCGGGTTGACAGTCTTTTGTAGGGTGGCTTCTAGGGCACTTCGGCGAAGATTATCAGTGCACAGTGTTCCCTCGTAGCTCGGGAAAAGGTCTCCTTACCAGTTCCTCTCTTGGATCAGTTCTTGGAGACACATTGGCTTTCAACTCAACGAAGTAGAGCAACAGTAATCCCTCTCTTCCAGCATGGCTTCAAGGTTTAGTTTCAGTTACGATTCCAGTTTCACTTCAGCTTCTGAATAATTTCTAGCAGTGAGAGGTCCCCAGATATACTAGTTGGTCTCTCATTCATTCTGCTGGGTCACACTCAGGCAACAATCGCTCAGAAGGGCTTTCTTGCAGGCAGGCAGTCACTTAGGTGCGCAGTGCATTCAGGCCATTCACTTCTCTCCAGACACTCACAACAAGGTATGTGTATTGGAACAAGTACCGAGCCATTCAACACTCCAAGCTGCATTCATACCAGTTTTCGGGCAGGGCGGTCTCAGTATTTGTGTCATGCACCAGATACTAGACATCCACAAAAAGAAATATGTATTTGTCACGCACGCCATTCACCCAGGTCTCACCCCATGGGTGTACCCACAAATACCGTCACTGGGAAGGCTCCAGCCGGTCTGGCCTCGACTTCACCACACTACCATATATGGAACTTCCACCCCACAACCAGTCAGGGGGAAGGGAGAGAGTCAGGGCTTGCCGAGACTTAGGGAGAACAAGGTAACAGGCGATGGATGGCAAGAGGCCACGGGGGCCATCTTGTATCCATCAGGAATCAACGGATTCCAATGGCAGGGTCTTGGCATCCCAAAATGGAAGATGCTCACGACACCTGTCAATTCAGCACAGATCTACCACCAGCCCATACCCTGCTCTGTGGGCCACCCACAGGTGCCCAGAAACATACACTAGGGGTACAGGGTTTTACCCCCATAAGGGTATCCCAAGGGTCTTTTCACCAAACCAAAAGAGGGAGCACACTGGCACTCATGTGTGGAAAACACGACAGAACATACCTGATAAAGCACACTTACCATCTTAAGAGGAGGGACACACTCATATTATCGCTTTTTGCTATAACATTTTGGAACTTGTACTTTGAACTGTAAGGCTGGGATGCAAGAGAGCAGCTGAGAGACTTTCTTTCTTTTCAGATTCTATTGAGTTTCAGCATGCAAGTGTAACCCCGACTATAATCTGTGAAAAACAATAACAATACATGAAAGTGAAAATGAATTCTGCGAAGACATATTACAACTATACTGTGGATTGCACGTTATGAGGGAGTGCTTTGTCTATTTCTTGTGGTCTGCGTGTTACGTTTATTGTCTGTAGTAGCCCTGGCAGGCTACAAAATGGTGGACAATGGTCTTGTCCACTGACAGGGAGAGTAGGCGCCCATCTGAGGTGATTTTTCCTCACACGCTGACACAGCGCCACTGCAGGCGATTAAGTGGACCAGTCCAGTTGAAAGAGCAAAAGCGTGCAGGATTGTGTGAGGAGTGAGACGGTGAGGGATAAGAGAGTGCCCTCGCAGGTCGGACCATGTTTTTTTTGTTCAAAGTGCCATTGTTTCCCGCGAAGCCCCTGCTTTAGGGGGTGTGTTCTGTGCATCACCCGCCTGTGATGCCAGAGTAGGTTAAGGGTCAGCCGGTCTCTCCGTCAGGTCGGTTCGCCTGAATGCCCAGCGATTGATATGTAGCCTGTTTCCTTAGCACGCTGACTGCATTGCCATCGGGGATCGATACACTTAATCCCTTGCTGGTCACATTGACCTGACATAAGGTGGTAAGGGGGATTGCGAATACCCCCCAGGTAAGGTAAGCGATATATAACCGGCCCGATCCGGAATATTATTTCTGTTTTCTGTAGATAGAGTCTGACCCTTGCATGCGCTCCACCTGTAGGTATTCCTATAGTTCAGGAGGGCTGTGACTCGTTAACACGTTATTCTTAATAGTATATCCTTCTGAGGTTTCACTCCATTAGTGCCCGTGTGAATGCCTTGTTAGGTTTTCATTTCTCTCCTACTGGCATTAACAGAAATAACATAAGCGCATGATTCAGGGTGTGTGGCCGTTTGTTAACGGGGATAGCCACCGGTGGCTCAGCTAGGATAGCCACCGGTGGCTCAGCTAGGATAGCCACCGGTGGCTCAGCTAGGATTGCCACCGGTGGCTCAGCTAGGATTGCCACCGGTGGCTCAGCTAGGATAGCCACCGGTGGCTCAGCTAGGATTGCCACCGGTGGCTCAGCTAGGATAGCCACCGGTGGCTCAGCTAGGATTGCCACCGGTGGCTCAGCTAGGATTGCCACCGGTGGCTCAGCTAGGATAGCCACCGGTGGCTCAGCTAGGATTGCCACCGGTGGCTCAGCTAGGATAGCCACCGGTGGCTCAGCTAGGATTGCCACCGGTGGCTCAGCTAGGATTGCCACCGGTGGCTCAGCTAGGATAGCCACCGGTGGCTCAGCTAGGATAGCCACCGGTGGCTCAGCTAGGATTGCCCTAGTCCCGGCTACTACATGTTGAGTACAAGGCAGTGTGTGGTATTATATCCCTCCTAGATATTTCAGGAAGGGCACCAGTTTAATCATTGTGTAGCCAGTCCGCCTAAAGGCGTGGCTGTTCGTTTTTTTCTCGGTTAAACACTCCAGGCAGATTAGAAGTGACACTGGTATTGGGTGCCTTAGAGCGCACAACTGGTTTTATTGTTGTCCTTCTCTCTGTGTGGGTGTGTGGCAGACTGCAGCTGCCACTAGGAAAGTGGTGGAGTTAGTTTTCACCTCATGAGTGAACCATTCCTGGTAACTAGGGGGTGATGAGGGCCCATTTGCAAGGACCGGTATAACATATTTGGGGGTGCGTACGCCAGTGCCTCTGCACCACAAACTGAGATGTAGCATAGCTGCTCTTTACACATAGGTAAGGGGGTTGGAAATTAATTTAAAGCTGTTGATTGGAGTCTGGGTCAGGCCCCATTGTCTATTCATGTACATTTATATTTAATGTATGAACCCTCTAGCCAAATTTATTCCTCACGGGATCTATAAACAGGGCCTAGCTGTGTTACGTAGGTCTGCACTATTGCTAAATGCATTGCAGTTTCAACCCCCATTTACCATGTTTATGAAGCAAAGTATGAATTAGGAGGCTACTTATGTCAGAAATGTATGTGCATCGTGTAGGTTATAGATCAAATGTTCGAATCAAAAGGGTCGAATGACAAAAGGGTCGAGTCAAAAGGACTGAAAAAACGGTTGAATATTTTTTTTTCTTTTTCTTTTTTGGGGGGTCCCCCCACACCCCTAACCCCTGTTTTTTGGTGTAAAAAAAACTTTTTTTTACCTATACTAAGGCAAAAAAAAGACATTTATTAAAAAAATTCAACCCTTTTGTTTTCAGTCGTTTTGACTCGACCCTTTTGATCAATCCTTTCACCGGACACCCATCGGTGTATGATTAATTCATACAAAGCTCACAGCCATGCCCAGGTGGTGTGTCCTATTTATTGATATCTGAGATATTAATGTCACCCATCCATTGTCTATGGATTGAGTCCATTTATTTATTTATTAATCTATGTCTGGGTAACACCATAGCCAATCGGTCATTGTTCAGCATTGATGCTATTTATTTTTATAATTATTAGCTCCTGGCTTGGATAAAATTGCCAGCTACCCACTACTGACTGTATTGAAGCTATTTATTTGTATTTTTATTAATTGATGTCTAGGACATATATGTTACCTATGTATTATTGACGGATTTATGCTATTTAATTATTTATTGATGGATGCCTAATATATAAAAGTATGTTTCATGCCTTCAAACTCATGAGTGGTGCCGTTGTTTCATGAAGATTTGTTCCGGCCATAGCAACACGCTCTTGGTGGAAATTATTCAATACAGCACTAGGACTCAGGCTAGTGCTCATGGTCACATTGTGTGCCCCTTGATTCTGGTATTCGCACTACTGTGCGGTAAGCGGTGTGCCTATATAATTTATCCTGATTCCCACAGGTCGCTACTCAGGGTGCTGTGCAAATTCTGTTTAGGGTCCCCTGATACTGCAAGGGCACTCACCCCTTACATAAGGGACAGGATAGGATTTGGACATGACATAGAACTTTACTTTAGACATTCCGACACAGACAGGCTCCTTAGTTCGTTTTGTTGAGGCAGGGAAAGGCCTCATAGCGTTAGGGCAAGTTAGGCATTCACCCAACCCCACCTTATAATTTTGTAAATGAAGGTCTTTGGCAATCGAAATGACCAGCCTGTATTCGTGTCTTACACCTGAACCTTCACACCACACAGTCACCTTGGAGGGTGTCCAGGCACACAGGGTTCACAAGCCCACTTCTACTCTGCTGCAGTTGTCAGAGAAGTGTAAGGAAGGAAGGGTCTCTTAGACCCCCCTCCCCTCCATTCCTGTATCCATATGCACCCTGTGCTCATTCCGTGGCTGATCATGCATCCCTGGCCAAGGTGCTGGACAGCCCCAGGGCGACACATAGAAGGGAAGAGCACCCATGATTAGACCAACTCCATTTTGTCTGAACTGTTCGGTTACTGACTCCATTTTTGTTGAAACCACCTACTCTATTTTTGTATATACATGGTAGGCCTCATAGAAACACTGAACTGCAGGCCAGCACCTCTCCCGCACTAGGTCCGCGCACAGCCAGCCAGCCAACCCCCTCCCCCCTCCTCCTCCCCTCTGCCGGATCTGCAGCAGGCTTGTTCTCACGGAAGCCTGCGTGTAAAATGTAACATGCCGAACACTGTATCTCTGGTCTTCCTTTCACATCACTGCCCACCGATTAACTGGGCCAGAGCGCAGACCTGGAATAAACCCATCCATCAATACCCACAGACCCCTAACTCAGGAAATACAGCCCCAAGCCCACACTCTTGAGTGCTGTTTGATGTGCCAGTTGTGTGTCCAGCGACCAAATGCCCACCCTCGATTTATGGACCCCAGGTGTCAATATATCCTCTCTTGTACTAACACACTATTAAGATGTCCCCCACTCACGTTAACAAGGTAATTGATAGAGGTGTCTCTGAAATACAGTTCCTAGATAAGGCACTTGGACAAATGCCCCCATGCCCCTCTTCTCACCCTGTGTTCCAGGCCAAGAATGTACCCCTTGAATACAGCCTATTGATGGCAATATATTATGATGAAGTTTTATGTTATACACTAAATCTCGTATGTTCATGTCCGAGTAATACTAGCTCCCATCAATTGGTTCATATTAGCACTGAAGTGCCAGTCAACTAACTCCTATAGCTCATTGTACTGACAAGGCCCCTGGAGGGCACGGACTCATACCCCTCACCTTTTCAAAGACTCAAGACAAGAATCTGTAAATGAGTGCCGATGATTTATATGTATTGTGCACATAATTTAGAATGCTTAATGGCTCATCATGTACTGCCTGTCCTGGGAAAGAATGTAGTTTAGCTAGATAAAAGACTCTTCTCGCCTGGACCCGCACCGACCTTCACCTCGCTCGGACCGGCCCAGCAGAGCCACGTGATGCCTACGGGACTGCCAAGCAGCCAGCCAATCCCGTGGAGAATGCCCCTATGCCCTATACTGTAACAACCACTCTCACCAATCCATAATGAACTTGTATCCCTTATACCTTAGGTCACTGATGATGCAAAATGTCTTTAAAATGTAATGTATTTGTATTGTTTGGCAGAGCGCTCTCGGATTAAGCAGAGTTCTCTGCATGCCCTATTTTACTTAGATAAACTTTATCTTTTGAACTCACCCGCACTTGGTCTTGGTCTCATTCCCTACAGGGGTGTGTCCATTATTGACTCTCATTGGGGAGATTGTACTGCATTTAGGGGGACCATCTACTTTCAGAAGCCTGAAACTCGTATCCAGTATAATAAAGGAAATTGCAATATCTTCGTCAATGTATATTCCTTTATCTAAGATAACTGGATACAACTGCAGCACCTCCTCCTTCTTAGCTCCCTATCTCCATCTGCCTTTTATGTCTCACACTCCATCCCTTGTAACATTCCTGTGCTTGGGAGAGAACATTCAATATGGAACTCTATGAACAACATTCTATGAGAATCTCCATGAACAAAGATCCTTCGGAGGGCTAAGATTAAAAGCCTCTATTTATGGAAGGCCTCTCTTACGGAAACAGATAAGGAGAATTATAAACAGATGGCAACATATTATAAGAAGGCTGTTATACTGGCTGAAAAGTCTTCACTGGATAATAGAATCAATCTAGCACAATCTCATCCCAGAGAACTATTCAGAATTTTGAAAGAATTGGAACATCCGGCTCCAAATACTGCGGAAAGTATCACTAGAGGTACCGAGTGGTGTTCCTCTATTCGGAATGATATGGAGGGCAAACTCAATATGATTAAACTTAATATTGCTCAAGTAAAAGCATCTATAACACCTAGTGAGATATTATCCTCTGGTTTGACAGAAAAAGTATGAGACCAGAAGGAACTATTTCATTTTAAACCAATATCTGAGGAGGAATTGGCCCTATTAATTAAAAACTTGAAACCAACCTTTTGCAAGGGGGACGTATGTCCTGCATTGGTTATAAAAACTTGATCCCCTCTCCTCATTGGCACACTGTGTCATTTTGTGAATTCTTCCTTTAGTGAATGTTCCTGAGTCTATTAAGAAAACATGGATTTCGCCTCTATTGAAAAAATGAGGTCTTTATCCGGCTAATACCTTGAACTACAGGCCTATGTCAAACTCTCCCTTCTTGCTGAAAATACTTGATCGGGTAGCCTACACACATGTTTTGACACACTTAAAGAACAACAACGTTCTTAATAAGTGGCAATCAGGGTTTAGGGAAAAGCATGGCACAGAGAATGCTCTTCTGGATTTGAAGTCAAAACTTCTTTGGATTATGGATAATGGACAAACAATGGATAATGGACAAACAGCCTTCTTGATGCTGCTTGATCTCTAGGGAAGGTGGCAGGGTTCTCTGACACAGCGACACGTTGGGTCCAATCATTCTTGTCTAATCGATGGTGTAGAGTCAGCAGCACCTCTTCAGAGGCAACCCCAACTCTATTTACACATGGGGTACCACAAGGGGCGTGTTTGTCTCCCACTTTCTACAATATTTTCATTGTTCCATTTCTTGATATTCTTCAAGAAAATAAAATCAATTTTACCAATCATGCTGATGACACACAATGTGTCACAATCTTTCAGGTAATCACGTAGAGGATCAAAAAGCCATGAATCAGGTTTATGGAGTGATCCAAACGCTGGATGCATGAAAATGGTCTGGCATTGAACAGCGGCAAAACCGAGCTTATGGTGGTGGGCACTCTGGCCAAAACCAAGAAATGGGAATATGCTGAATTTCCGTAACCATGGCTGTGTCATAGACACCAAGAACACAGTTAAAACATTAGGTGTATACTTTGACCGCAATCTTAATAGGACGGCTCAGGTGGGGAGCATGGCATCATCAGCTTCATATTATATTAAACTTCTGTCGCAATCCTACCCATTCATATCCAGAGAAAATTGCAAGATACTTGTCAGAGCCTTAATTGGCTCAAGGTTAGATTATTGTGTCAGCCTGCTTATCGGTCTCACTAAAACCGAGATAGGTCAGGGTCAGGTAATTCAAAACAATGCGGTCAGGATTGTTATGGACATTAGAAAAAGGAAACATGTGTCGGACGCCAGCACTGGCTTCCAATAGAGGCCAGAATTGTTTTTTTACTTTTAGTGATAACGCAGAAATGCATGATAGGTCCGTCACCTCTGTATCCGAGTGAAGTGTTAGAGATGACATTAACAATACCAACCAATTGAAAATTCCAGCACACAGATTGTCAAAGGTGAAGAAAGGAGCCTTCTTTGTAGTAGCCCCTGTGGTATGGAATACTATCCCACAGGCATGAAGAGGAGAAAATCTACAGCTGTATTCAGAAAGAGACTCAAGACTTACCTGTTTAGAAAAGGAGGCTGGAATGGTCCTCCTCAGTCTCTAATCTCTGGTTATTTGCGTGCCCCGTTGTTTTGCCTATGTAATGCACCCTTAAGCCTCCGGGTCGGTGGTGCGCGATATTCCATTTCCATGGTGACACTATTGGTGCGTGGCATGTGATATTATAATAGCTATAGCTATAGATACTTTATGTGGTTTGTGAAGGGGTCAGGGGCTTGACCTTGCCAGATGTGAACAGAATATGTAATAATAATGTATTTATTATAGAGCGCTACCCACCCAAAGGTCTCAGAGCACGGAAATAATAGAAGACATGTTCTTGCAGAGTAGTACTCAATTTACTGACCAGGGAAGGATGAAAGGCTGAGTTGACCCGGCCGGGATTCAAACCTGTCACACCACGCTGCGCACAGATATCAGGGGCGAGCACTTGGCTAACTGTGCTATCTGACTACCTGCCACGACCAGGTACAATATATGCAATGGACCAATTGAGTACTATTAAAGAAAAGTAAAGAAATATGGAAAATGGTAGATATTTATAATTCATGTCACCTATTACCAAAATACTACAATGTAAAGCTTCACAAGTACTGATAACATGCATGTCTGCAAGTTTAGCTTCTTAGTTTTATACAACATTCTCATCATATGTCTGGCGCGCCATTGGTGGAGGAAGCTCAGGTGCAACTCGTTTGTCTTGGAAGCAAGACAATGCAGCGCAACACAGGTTTGAATCCCGAGCCTGCGCCAAGAAACCAATCTCTGGTCTTAAGCACGTTATAAAAGAACATTATAATCAGTGATATCATATAGGATGTAATTAGTGATACCACCAGTGATGTAATCTGCAATGTCATCATTGTGGTCAAAGGCTGTGCAACAGGCGCTGAAAAGTTCAGGTGTATTTGTCTGCCAAATTTCATTTGGTTGAGCAAAATGTTCAACTTAACGTCCCTGCAATTCCTTCCCATGAGTTATCATTATTATTATTATTATGAAAACTGGTGCTTCCAAGAAGAAAGGTTACAGAGTTCCGGAGCAGTGGGACCCACAAGGAGAAGGCTCTTTCATCCATTCTACTGCATGTGAGACATGGGGTGACCATGAATCAGGCAGCATGGAACCTAATGTTACTAGTGTGGGAAATAGGGTGCTAATCTTTATTTAGGAATGCTAAAACAGTTTTAAGTAAAGAATGATGGATCACAGAAAGCAATTTCCTCGTCTAACAGCAGAACCCGGAGAAAATGGAGCAACAGCGAGAGGGGCTCTCTATGTTGGGGTCTTTGTTATCAGGAAGACAATAGTGTTCTGTCACTGTTGCAGCCTCTGAACTGGGAATACTGGAGCTCCTAAAAGTACCCATTAGCACAGCCAGGTGAGATATAATACATCCACTCAGAGTCTGGACCAGAGATGACCAGGTGAAGTATAGATGACACCATACCATACATCCACTCAAGAGTCTGGACCAGAAATGCCAGGTGAAGTATAGAAGATACCACATACCATACCACATACCATACCATATAATACAGCCACCCATAGTCTGGACCAGAAATGACTAGGTGAAGTATAGAGGATACCACATAGCATACCACATTCCACACCATATAATACATCCACTCAGTCTGGAACAGAAATTACCAGGTGAAGTATAGAAGACACCACATACCATACCACATACCATATAATAAATGCGCTTAGAACATGGACTAGAAATGACCAGGTGAAGTATAGAGGACACCACATACCATAGCACATACCATACCATATAATACATCCACCCAAAGTCTGGACCAGAAATGACCAGGTGACGTATAGAAAGACACCACATACCATACCATATAATAATTCCACTCACGAGTCTGGACCAGAAATGACCAGGTGAAGTATAGAAGGACACGACATACCATACCACATAATAAATCCACTCAGAGTCTGGACCAGAAATGACAAGGTGACATATAGAGTACACCACATACCGTACCACATACCATACCATATAATACCTCCACCCAGAGTCTGGACCAGAAATTACCAGGTGAAGTATAGAAGACACCAAATACCATATAATAAATGCACTAATAGCCTGGACCAGAAATGACCAGGTGAAGTATAGAGGACTCCATACCATACATCCACTCAAGAGTCTGGACCAGAAATGCCAGGTGAAGTATAGAAGATACCACATACCATACCACATACCATACCATATAATACCTCCACCCAGAGTCTGGACCAGAAATTACCAGGTGAAGTATAGAAGACACCAAATACCATATAATAAATGCACTAAGAGCCTGGACCAGAAATGACCAAGTGAAGTATAGAGGACACCATACCATACATCCACTCAAGAGTCTGGACCAGAAATGCCAGGTGAAGTATAGAAGATACCACATTCCATACCACATACCATACCATATAATACACCCACCCATAGTCTGGACCAGAAATGACTAGGTGAAGTATAGAGGACACCACATACCATACCACATACCACACCATATAATACATCCACTCAGTCTGGACCAGAAATTACCGGGTGAAGTATAGAAGACACCACATACCATACCACATACCACACCATATAATACATCCACTCAGTCTGGAACAGAAATTACCGGGTGAAGTATAGAAAGACACCACATACCATACCATATAATACATCCGCTCAGAGTCTGGACCAGAAATGACCAGGTGAAGTATAGAAAGACACCACATACCACATCATATAATACATCCACTCAGTCTGGAACAGAAATTACCGGGTGAAGTATAG
This sequence comes from Ambystoma mexicanum, assembly GCF_040938575.1. Classification (NCBI taxonomy): domain Eukaryota; kingdom Metazoa; phylum Chordata; class Amphibia; order Caudata; family Ambystomatidae; genus Ambystoma; species Ambystoma mexicanum. The sequence continues at coordinate 1,369,848,837 of NC_090933.1, read as the reverse complement.
AAGACACCACATACCATACCACATACCATATAATAAATGCACTTAGAGCATGGACTAGAAATGACCAGGTGAAGTATAGAGGACACCACATACCATAGCACATACCATATAATAAATCCAGTCAGAGTCAGGACCAGAAATGACCAGGTGAGGTATAGAGGACACCACATACCAGACCACATACCATACCATATAATACATCCACCCAGAGTTTGGACCAGAAATGTCCAGGTAAAGTATAGAGGACACCACATACCATACCATATAATACATCCGCTCAGAGTCTGGACCAGAAATGACCAGGTGAAGTATAGAAAGACATCACATACCACATCATATAATACATCCACTCAGTCTGGAACAGAAATTACCGGGTGAAGTATAGAAGACACCACATACCATACCACATACCATATAATAAATGCACTTAGAGCATGGACTAGAAATGACCAGGTGAGGTATAGAGGACACCACATACCATAGCACATACCATATAATAAATCCAGTCAGAGTCAGGACCAGAAATGACCAGGTGAAGTATAGAGGACACCACATACCAGACCACACACCATACCATATAATACATTCACTCAGAGTTTGGACCAGAAATGACCAGGTGAAGTATAGAGGACACCACATACCATACCACACACCATACCATATAATACATCCACTCAGAGTCTGGACCTGTAATGACCAGATGAAGTATAGAGGACACCACATACCATACCATATAATAAATCCACTCAGAGACTGGACCAGAAATGACTGGGTGAAGTATAGAGGACACCACATACCATACCAAATACCATACCATATAATACACCCACCCAAAGTCTGGACCAGAAATGACCAGGTGAAGTATAGAAGACACCACATACCATAACACATACCATACCATATAATACATCCACCCAAAGTCTGGACCAGAAATGACCAGGTGAAGTATAGAGGACACCACATACCATAGCACATACCATACCATATAATACATCCACCCAAAGTCTGGACCAGAAATTACCAGGTGAAGTATAGAAGACACCAAATACCATACCATATAATAATTCCACTCACGAGTCTGGACCAGAAATGACCAGGTGAAGTATAGAAGGACACGACATACCATACCACATAATAAATCCACTCAGAGTCTGGACCAGAAATTACCAGGTGAAGTATAGAAGACACCAAATACCATATAATAAATGCACTAAGAGCCTGGACCAGAAATGACCAGGTGAAGTATAGAGGACACCATACCATACATCCACTCAAGAGTCTGGACCAGAAAGGCCAGGTGAAGTATAGAAGATACCACATACCATACCACATACCATACCATATAATACACCCACCCATAGTCTGGATCGGAAATGACTAGGTGAAGTATAGAGGACACCACATACCATACCACATACCACACCATATAATACATCCACTCAGTCTGGAACAGAAATTACCGGGTGAAGTATAGAAAGACACCACATACCATACCATATAATACATCCACTCAGAGTCTGGACCAGAAATGTCCAGGTGAAGTATAGAAAGACACCACATACCATACCATATAATACATCCACTCAGAGCCTGGACCAAAAATGACCAGGTGAGGTATAGAAGGACACCACATACCATACTACATACCATATAATAAATCCACTCAGAGTCTGGACCTGTAATGACCAGGTGAAGTATAGAGGACACCACATACAATACCACATACCATACCATATAATAAATCCACTCCTGGATCAGAAATGACCTGGTGAAGTACAGAAGACACCACATACCATACCACATACCATATAATAAATGCACTTAGAGCATGGACTAGAAATGACCAGGTTAAGTATAGAAGACACCACATACCATACCACATACCATATAATACATCCACCCAGAATCTGGACCAGAAATGACCAGGTGAAGTATAGAAGACACCACATACCATACCACATACCATACCATATAATACATCCACCCAAAGTCTGGACCAGAAATGACCAGGTGAAGTATAGAAGACACCACATACTATATAATAAATCCACTCAGAGTCTGGACCTGTAATGACCAGGTGAAGTATAGAAGACACCACATACCATACCACATACCATAAATGTGGTATGGTATATATAAATAAATATATAATAAATCCTCTCCTGGACCTGCAATGACCAGGTGAAGTAGAGAGGACGCCACATATGTTAAAGGGAAAGCGAGTGTTATTTGGTCTGTGCTGTTAAGTATTTCTCTCTATGTTACAGATGATGTACATTCAATAATTTATCTGAACATGTGTCTATAATTAAATTATCCCTCACTAAGTAAACTAGTTCTAGAAAAAATGTATTAAGCAGAAAAGACGATCCTACTCTCAAAACAATTTATCAGTTATTACAAACAAGACGATTGGTGTAATGGTGACTATGCACAGGTTCTGCACCTCGAGTGCCTCTCATGACGTCGATGTATGAAACTGTGTAAAAGGCAAGACTGGGAATTCTTAAATAAAACAATTAAAATTGGGCCCCAAAATAATTTCCTGACTGTAGACTAATAAAAATGCACTCAAGAATCTTTTCTTTTATAACTGGGAAATAGTAATATAAATGAAATCTCAACTGAGAATCAAATTTCTTAGCAAATAACGAATATATATCGAATATTCAAAATACATTGGGCCTCATTACGACTTTTGCGATAAGGCAACACCGGCACAGGTAGTGCTACCAGCGCCGTTGTTGCCATGCTGCAACATTAGGAGTTTGCTTGCGGGTGACCCTCTGGGCGCCTGGTCAGACTAGGCATGCAGAGCGGCACCAGTGAGCAGACCAGGGTGGTAGCAACGGTACCATTACAAACGGTACCGCTGCTACCATCCTCCCCGTTCCCATTTGAGCCCTATGGGGGCTCAAATGGGAATGAGGACATACCAGCTCCCACGAATGGGAAATTACCGGGCCCTCCAAGGTCGGAATGGCCCAGTAATTCCCCTTTCGCGGGACCCGGAGCCGGACCAGAGTTTTGGGGTAGCCGTGCCCTTACTAATGGCATGGCTACCTCCAACCTCGTAATGAGGCCCATTGTCCGATAACTATGAAGACACCAGAAAATACATATAGAATAACGTTTTTCAAGTAACAAACAGACTTTTCTTTTTCCTGCCCTTCATTAACCCCTTAACTGCTGACGGGTTTCACTCCCAGTGCTGAGCCCTTTTTGGAGATTTCAGTATTTTGCATTCAATCCCTTGTGACATTTTTGTTACAAGAGATATCGGATATGATATGGCATTTGTAACGCTCCTATACACAAGTATTTCAAAGCGCGATGAGGCAAGGAAAGGGGAAATGAGGGAGGACAGAGACAATGATCCTACTAGGCCAAGTGACATTGAGATTACGCATGTGCAGAGGAGAGGGGAGGGGGAAAGTGCCAGGGGAAAGGGAAGGGGCAGTGCTGTACATGGGATCAAAACAATAACAAGAAGTGTGGCCAGCAGGTGGCAAGTTCAAGGGTAAGTGCAGACAGCAGTTATCCAAAAGTGCAGGTAGGGGGACTGTAGGGTTACAGATACAGACCCAAGTGCAAGGGCTGCCAGTAGGCAGTGCAGGTGTGCAACTGGGCGGGCAGAGACGGTGGCCCAAAATCAGAGGGTAGGCAGGTGAGCAGAGGAGAGGAAGAGAGAAGGCAGAAGCAAAGAGTAAGGTCTTGGGTTGCTTCCAGAATTGGAAACGGTTCTTCTCAAGTTTCAGAGAGGCAGGGAGGCTGTTCCAGAAGGAGGCCTCAGTCGAAGAAAGAGATCTACCACCAACTCGTTGCTTGGAGAAGCGACTGACCCAGGTTATTACAGAGACGATTGAGCAGGATGGCATGGTTGCCCGTGTCAAAGGCATTAGAGAGATTGAGTACGATGAAGACAGAGGGAAGCCGATTTGTCCCCTTTTCTTCCCACATGTAGGCGGTCATAACTCTGCCAATGATTCCTAGTGTGCTGTATTGGGTGAGATAAAATAACTAACAAGAGAACAAATGTTGTGTTTTTTCAGGAAATGCCAATAAAATGATGTACAAAGAAGCCTGTGGTTAATTCCCTGTAAGAGCTAGTAAAAAATGGTTTGCTGTTCTGAATTTGCAATTTTCCAAGCTTTCAAGAACAGGTTGAGTGGAAACAAAAAACATATTTTTATAAGGTTACCATTAGTTTTGTGAGAAGTAGGTGATTTTTCCCTTTTTTTTCCAATAGGACATGTGTGAACAGAATTGAAGAGTAGGGTTGGAAAGCTGAATGGGAAGACAGAAAGGCATACATTTCTGAAAAGTAGACAAAACTCCAAGTTTAGGAAGGGGTAATTTGTGCAGGTCAGGCAACAACTATGTAGGTAAAATTCCCATAGTTTGGGAAAAATGTGAAAAATGACATAAAAAGGTATATGCTGAAGATGTTTGGATCTGTGAGCTATCTGTAGCTGTGAATAGTGAGTACAGCAATGCACAGCTACATTCACCCCACTCTCCAAGTTAGGAATTCACATATTTTTCGTAATGTTTCACAAAACAAGAAATAGAACAAGTCCAAAACTGGGCCATAGTGCACAGGATATTTTTGCTGACGGCCTAAACAGATGTACTTAGCATTTTAAAATAAGGAAAACAACTGTTGTGAGGAATGGCAAGCATACAATTTTCGAAAGAGCACATGCAGAGCTTTTGAAGGATAGATAACCTGTACAGGTTACAAAAGCGCACAGTGCCTAAAGTAGTGAATACATTTAGGTTACATTTGGGAAATTAAAGGGTTGTGTAACAAAGTGCAGTAACAAATGTATGAAAATGTTATCAAATCCAAGAGAAAACAACAAATGTGCTACCTGCCCACATTCCCAAAGGTGTCCCGACGAAAACGGTGCACCTACCTGGGCGCAAAGGGAAAAGGCTAAACCACTGGTATCCCAAAGGGTCTGGGAAGAGGACATATTTTGGATTTTGGTCTTGTGGACAACCCACAGATTTGGGCCGGGGTGTTGCAGCCACCAAGGAAAATAGGGAACCCATGCATTTCTGAAAAGAAGACACCCATGGGAATCCAAAGAGGTCAGACGGGCGCAAATCGCCCTACAATGTATACCCACAATACCCAGCAAATTCACATGTTTAGGGAATAAACCAAAATGTTCATACATTTGCCACTAGGAAACCACCAAAACACACCAGCAACACCACATGTCCTACCTTCCCACAATCCCACAGGTGTCATGACAAAAACGGTACCTCGCTTGTGTGGGTGCACCTAGCTTGGTACAAAGGGAAAAGGCTAAACCACTGGTACATCAAACGCAATGGGGAAGACTGGATTCGGCTTTCTAGACAACACTCAGATTTAGGCTTGGGGTGTCGCAGCCACCAAGGAAAACGGGCAACCTCATGCATTTCTGAAAAGAAGACTCCTGTGGGAACACAAAGAGGTCTGACTTGCGCAAATCACCCTAGAATGTATTACCCACAAGTTATTGGCACACTGCCGGGGCTCCCTGGTGGGGAAAAGCTGTAACACAGGCCAGCCAAAGCTCCAGGATGGTCGGGGTGATGTCCTTTGGCGGCTGTCTCCCATGTGGGTTGACCATACCCAAGCACAGCCACTGTTCCAGGGAGCCCCCGCAGCGTTCCCATCCCTTCCCCGAGGGGAATTCTTTAACGCAGCCCAGCCAGTGCTCCAGGATGGTCGGGGGTAATGTTGCTGGCCTTGGGCAGCTGTCTCCCATGTTGGTTGACCATCCCCAAGCCCGTTACAGCTTTTCCCTCGGGAAAGGATGGGGACCCTGCCGGGCCTCCCTGGCACTGCCGCTGGACTTGGAGATGGTCGATCCACATGGGAGACCGGTGCCGGGGCCATCTCCTGTGGTCATCCTGGAGCTCTGGCTAGGCTGTGTTATAGCTCTTCCCTTTGAGGAGGGATAGGGACCCTGCTGGGGCACCCTGGGACCATCGCAGAACTTTGCTATCATCGACCACCAAAGGAGACAAGGTGCCCAAGGCCGGGACCATCACCCCCGACCATCCTAGAGCTCTGGCTGGCCTGCATTACAGCTTTTTCATCCCCAGGGCTTTGGGTCAGCCGGGGGTGCTAAATCCCGGCTTGGTGACCCATCTCCCTTGTTGGTCAAGTTCAGCGGTGTTCACAGGGAGCCCTGGCAGGGTACCCATGCCTTTACAGAGGGAAAAGATGTAATGCAGCCTAGCCCGAGCTCCAGGACGGTTGGGGCTGCTACCCCCAGCCTTAGGGGCCTGTCTGCCTTGTTGGTCGACTGGCCCCAAGTTCAGCTGCGGTCCAAAGGCTCCCCAGGGGGAAAAGCTGTAACACAGCCCAGCCAGAGTTCCAGGACGGTCGGGGCTGCTGCCTCCTGGGTTGGGCACCTGTCTCCCATGTTGGGAGACCATTCCCAAGTCCAGCAGCGGTCCCAATGAGCCCTGGCAGGGTCCCCATCCCTTCCCAGAGGGAAATGATGTAACGCAGCCCAACCAGAGCTCTAGGATGGTCGGGGGTGATGGCCTTGTTGGTTGACCATCCCCAAGTTCAGATGCGGTCCAAGGGAGTCCTGGAAGTGTGCCAATGCCTCCCCAGAGGGAAAAGCTGTAACGTGGTATGGCCAGAGCTCTAGGACAGCCGGGGGTGCAGCCCCCAGCATTGGGAGTCTGCCTCGCACATGGGTAAACCACCGCACCAGCTCAGCAGGGGTCTTCAGACTACCCAGCAGGATCCCCCATCCCTCCCAGGAGGGAAAAGCTGTAGCAAGGCATGGCCAGAGATTCAGAACTGCCGACAGGCAGCAGCCAAACAGCCCCCACCTCAAAATCCTTTCCCTGGTGGCCTAGTGCTCCTTTCTGCTTCCCAGCGCTTGACAAATTGGGGCCACACCCACCTGTCAGGTGGTTTTGCCAACTCTCTGCACTTAACTGTTGGGTGGTCGACCTCCCTCTTCACCTGGGATGTCCCCGCCCTTGCACTTACCTGCTGCTCCCTCAATGGGCACCTCTGGCACTTCCTTCACTAGGGGACCCTAATAGCATTTACCGCCACCCCACCCTTTTTCATCTTTCTTTCACTGCACTTGCACGCTTTGAATGCCACAAGGCCTAATAGGACCGCTATGCATTGCTATTTAGCCATTGTCAATTTCATTGTGAATTTGCTCCCTTGTTCCGTTCCCATCTGCCGTTTTGAAACACTGAGTCCAGGGGTAGCCGTGCCAGTCATTTTATTCCGGCGCCCGGCAATGGGGACTCACTGGGTCATTGCAGCTCCGGCAGTCCTGGTAATTCCCTATTGCCGGGTGCCAGAAAAAATTACTCCCCATTCCCATTCGAGTCCCATTGGACTCAATGGGAATGGGGAGGATGGATGCACCGGCATCATTCATGAATGGTGCTGGTGCATCCGTCAAGGTCTTCGAGCGGGCTGAAAGGCACCCGCTCGCAGAACTTACCCGCACCATTGTTACCGCACCGGCAACCTTGTAATGAGGCCCACTGTCTTGTTGTATTAGTGCCTTATAAATATCCAATAAAATTAAAACAACAAATGTCATATATTTTTCTCCTGAGGGAACGCCTGAAGTGCGAGACATGCATATGAAGACTTCCTTCTGTTTTACTCATTCACCAATCATGGATTGTAATAACTGATTGTCTGATCCTAAAGTGAGATAATATGTTCAACTTAATACACATTTTGAGAAATCACTTCATTGGTGGGTTATCAATTACTAAAATATATAGCCCAATAAATTATTGAACCTGTATCGCACAAAAACATTACAACAGGAAAACCAAATAACAACAGACACTTTCCTTTTCTTATTACCATAAATCACACTAAGGTTTTAAACTTTACTCTCCAAAAACAGCATGGCCCAGTGCTGGAGACATTTTAAGTTGTGGCTGTTTTGTGCATTTGATTTTTCATTGTCAACATCTTGTATAAATTCCCCTGTTAATTTATGTCGTGGATTTATTCGAAAGTCTTCTGACATTTCAAACATGTGCTATTTTTTGGGAATAGTAATAGCTCAAATGCATGAATGTTTCCCCACAGTGTGATTCCTCTGATGCATCAATAGATGATGCTTCACCTTGAAAGCCTTATCACATTGAGGACATGCATATGGTTTCTCCCCAGTGTGATATCTTTGATGTATGGTTAGTTTATCTTTTTGCTTGAAAGACCTATCACATTCAGAACATGCACATGTTTTCTCCCGAGTGTGATTCCTCTGATGTGTCAATAGATGATGCTTCACCTTGAAAGACGTATCACATCCAGAACATGCACATGGTTTCCCCCAAGTGTGATTCCTCTGCTGCAACACTAAATACATGATTTGTTATTTTATTGTATATAGTTCAATACTGAACTTTTACAATCAATACAAGTATTATGAATACAATTGCTAACATTTCATTCAAATACATTCCAATTAATATTAAGTATCACATTGCAAAAGCTAAAAAGACTCCAAAGAACGAGGGCAAAAACCCCTAAAAGAACTGGAGATAAAATGTTGCTGTGCAGTTTTGCCAACCTATCTGCACGGCAGATTCACATTTCATCAGAACCGGAGCTAGAACGGAACAGAAGAGACTATATAGAACAGAAGCAATATCATATTCATCACCGGCTGGGTGGCTCCTCGTGACATGTGTGGAAATACACCATGCATTATTTCCCACACCTGCTTACAGGCGTTCACTCAGATAGCAGACAAACAGACTTGGGAATCAAAACCATCGACCAGTACATATTTAACCGCCCCCATCCCACACTAGCATAAACATGGGAGGATCCTCCACCAGACTCTATATAGGGCCAGAATGACAGTGGTAGAGGTGGTGTTCAAACAGAATACCCAGAACTCATCACTCTTTATGGCATCCAAATTATGTACAAGATGTCCCATTGTTACCATATAAAGGGGACCCCATCTTGGGCATTCTGTAATTACATGCTTAGTAGATTCCAAATTGGTCACAATTTTGCACATCCTGCAGTATCTGGCTTCAGGTAGCAGTTTCTTTTTAGGGCCACAGACCGTCCGGACTGGGAGTTGGTTAAATTATGCTTTGCCTTGAAAGACTTGCCATACTGATAACATGCATATGGTTTCTTCCCAGTGTTATTTCTCAGATGTATGACTAGCTCACGTTTACTCTTGAAAGCCTTATCACATTGAGACCATGCATATGGTTTCCCCCCAGTGTGAATTATTTGATGTAGGACTAGTTTACTTTTACTGTTGAAAGCCATATCACATTCAGAACATGCATATGGTTTCTCCCCAGTGTGAACTTTTTGATGTATGACTAGCTCAAGTTTACTGTTGAAAGCCTTATCACATTGAGAACATGCATATGGTTTCTCCCCAGTGTGAATTATTTGATGTAGGACTAGTTTACTTTTACTGTTGAAAGCCATATCACATTCAGAACATGCATATGGTTTCTCCCCAGTGTGAACTTTTTGATGTATGACTAGCTCACTTTTACAGTTGAAAGCCTTATCACATTCAGAACATGCATATGGTTTCACCCCATTGTGACTTCTTTGATGTATGACTAGTTTATCTTTTCGCATGAAAACTTTATCACATTCAGAACATGCATATGGTTTCCCCCCAGTGTGATGTCTTTGATGTATGACTAGCTCACTTTTACTGTTCAAAGCCTTATCACATTCAGAACATGCATATGGTTTCACCCCATTGTGACCTCTTTGATGTATGACTAGTTTATCTTTTCGCATGAACACTTTATCACATTCAGAACATGCATATGGTTTCTTCCCAGTGTGATGTCTTTGATGTTTGACTAGCTCACCTTTACTGTTGAAAGCCTTACCACATTGAGAACATGCATATGGTTTCTCACCAGTGTGAGTTCTCCAATGTATCACTAGGAGACCATTTTTCTTGAAAGCCTTATCAAATTGAGGACAAGCATATGGTTTCCCCCCAGTGTGAATTCTTTGAGGTATGACTAGCTCACTTTTACGTTTGAAAGCCTTATCACATTGAGAGCATGTGTATGGTTTCTCCCCACTGTGACTTCTTTGATGTATGACTAGCTTACTTTTATTCTTGAACGCCTTATCACATTCAGAACATGCATATGGTTTCCCCACAGTGTGATTCCTCTGATGATACAATAATTGACTCTTCACCTTGAACGCCTTATCACATTGAGAGCATGCATATGGTTAGCCCCCCATTGTGAGTTCTCTGATGTATCACTAGGAGACCATCATTTTGCATGCATATGGGTTGACCCCAGTATGATTCCCGTGGTGCAGAAAACAATGACTTGTTTCTTTAAAAGCCTTGTCATGTTCAGAACTTTGATGTTATTTCTTTTTGGTGTCAAATCTCTGATGTTGCCATATATGACCTGTTTCATTAAAGGTCATATCACATTCAGATAACTCAAAAAGTGCCTCAATTGGAAGGATGTTCCTTTGAAATAGTGATTTCTGTGTAAGAAGTTCCTTGTCAAATCCTCTCTCCAATATAGATTCAGTGGTTTAGCATTAGATGGCCCTATGTCCTGAATGACTTGTCACAGCCAGAGCACACGTATATTCATATTACTTTGTGGCACAAAGGTACATCATTACAAATCCATTTGTATTGAATGTGTTGCAGTTCATTTGCAAAGTGCCTCTTGTTTACCTCTCAGTGTATTCTTGAACGTCTGTGTCCCATTCAGTACATTTATGTAGACTCTCTTGGGGTTAGTACCGCCTGTGTGGATATTCTCATATTCAGTTATTTACCGCTATAGCATGCTGCATAAGCACGTAATCACATGTCTCAAACACCTCCCTTTACTGGTACAGTGTTGTATGTGTGTCGGCCACAGATAACCACCTTATTGATTGGTATTGACTGGACATTGGAACTGTATCTTTCTTCCAAAAGCGTTAATTGCTGTCCTTTTTTAGTGAATTATCTTCAGAATCTGTAATATATTTGTCCACGGTAAGAGGCTCTACGTTGGACGTGACAGTCACAACATTTCTTCCCAGACCGAGCTATCCGAGGAAACAATTTTTTTATAAAAAATCTTTTAAAACATGTCACTGGATTCCATGCCCTGTTTGAAGGAAAAGGAAAAACAGGATTAGTGTTCCATAAACAACAAATACATATTTATGGTTTTAAAAAGCATATGTGGAAAGCAAAATAAAGGGCATGTTTCAACTTTAGGAAACCGGTTTTATGAAATACTACAGAAATGTATAGAGGCCACTGAGCAGAGGACCACTGTGTAGGACCAGCACTGTGAACAGATGTCCCCAGTAGTGACGCAGAAGGGAAAAGAGCTAGAGACAGCAATCAGGTGAAATTGAGTAACAGAAAGCAGACCAACACCTTGAGAATGTAGTTTGAGCAAAAACAAAATCGGGGTTTGTGGTCACCTGGCAGAGAAGGTGACAGACCAATTGCCTTTGCCTCCACTTGGATTTCCGGCCTTCTTTTGCTATGCACCCCATCTCTGGAAGGTTAAACATTAACCCTTGATCCCCACCACTCTGCACATTATGAAGGACCTAAACACCTTGCTCTTCATTGAACAGCTTACCAACTGATGGTTGCTTCACTGAACCCTACTTTTTCTTTTCCCCCTCTGGTGTGCTCTTACGCTGTACTTGCCTAACATTGGCAAGTGAATAACCCAGAGCAATGCCAGAGGTTAAGATTAATTCTAAACCTTCCAGCCATCAACTCTTTTGTTTTGCTTAGTCACCCCAAGTGGGATGGATATGCCAAGACACTGGTCCTGTGCCTGCTGGGCCTAGAGACCCAAGCTTCTCCTCACTGATGAGGCCAAGCAAGGATGAAACATGTCTGGGGATGCTTATGGTCTCGTGCAGAAGGGATATTATCCCCAAGCAGTTTGGGCTGGACTGCCCCTTTTGGGGTGGAACCAAGCCTTTCATATGGTATGCCACCAGTCTGGAGGGTGCCCAGAGCAATTGCAGAGGTTGAGATTAATTCTAAACCTTCCAGCCATTAACTCTGCTATCCCTACACCCGTTTCTCCCGGGAATATTGCTTACATAGATAGTGCTCTCTTGCTTCCCAACTAGAGTTGGGCTTTATAAGGCCGATAAATACTTACAATAACAGGCTTTTTCGGTCCGTACAGTACTTACAGAGGACCGACATCAATTGCAATCATGACACAATGCTTGGAAGCTATTCCAAAGTCAAAGGGAGATATTTCAGCAAAAACGATACTATGACATACACGTCATTTCAAAATCCTCATACATCTACGTCACATCTCAGGATACCACCTGATGTGGAGAGTCCTGGGGAAGTGTGTGCAGAAAGAACCCATTCCAGAATGAAGCTGGAGTGTATGTGCAGTCTTACCCATGCCCACCTCCCTCTCATGCCCTCACACTCAACCTCAAGAAGAAAAAAAAAAAAATACCGCAATGCCCATCACATCTGTACCAAAATGGACTGAAATCCTAACAAAAAGACAAGCCCATCACAAAACACCATTTCTACTGCCACAGATGACCACATACTTCATCACAATGATTCAAATCGTAAGAAGTAAACAGCGAAGGCCTACATTTGATGATTAATGAATAAAGATTATTTTTTGCATCAGATTTCTTTTGACTGGTTTGTTTGTTTTCGTTATTAATAAAAGGCACAGAAAGAGGCGCAACCAATTCCGTAGAAGAAGACGGATTGATTGGGAATGGTATTAGGTTCCGACTGCTTAACTACATCATCATCACATTGCGCCACCAGTCTATCAGAAGCCGGTTGCAATTTCAACATATATTGTTTTATGGCTAAAGATATGATGTGGTCTAGGGCAGAATGAACAGATGTAAGACTACATTGTTCAGCTTTACTCGAGGCCATCAGGGGAGCAGAGAGCAGCACAGGAGGAACATCACTTCAACATTAACATCAGCAACATTGAGATCTGTAAGGGACGGGACAGAGGTTTTCAAACTCAAATAAAGGTCGATCTCTTTTCGCAGCGCAGCACGTTTCAAACTCAAGTCAACAGCCGCCGAGTCATTTAGTTTTGGGACATTCAACTGAGGTTGGTCTTGCGAGTTAGCAGAAAGCACAGGGTTCTTCTCAATCAGAGCCACAATATCATTCAAAGGAGAGTAGTTTATCAGGTTTCTCTCAACAAGGAGCTCCTTTGACTTTCTTTCAGCAGAAGGTTTAGCATATTTATTCTGTACTACTTTGGCTGCCATAGTAATCTTTTGTTTTGCAGGTAGCTTCAACCCCTTAAAAAAGGATTTGGCAATAGAAGAAGGAATCTGTTGTTTAGGATGATGTTTGTTTTTTTTCCCCATTGCAACAGCGTTCACTTTAGCAAGCATGGTTTGTTTAGAATGGGAAGCACCAGAAAAGATAGTAAAAAGTTCCTTAGTTGACTGAGAATTAGTCTCCGGAACGTTGGTGGGAGGGGGGTTCGGTAACAAGCATTCAGATATACAATTCTGGTCAGAAGAACCAACTTCCTGTATTATTTGTGGAAAAAAAGGGAGACTAGTAGGTAGTGGAGGACCCGGAATTATTGAAGTTAAATGAGATTTGTGAGGAGAGTTTGGAACAATTTTCATAGGTAGTTTATTCTGTTGCGAGACCAGACGGGATTGCCATCTGGTTAGTTTCATAAGTTGTTTATTTTGTTTTTGAAGCTAATCAGATAAAGTTTCAAATAATTTAAATAAGGAAGATATAGCTAAATTCATTGCATGTAGGGTAGTTTCAACCAATATCGATGAAGAGAGTCTCTCAGCAGAGGACTGCGGCAGGAGGGAAGGCGGAAGAGGGGGCTGAGTGCCGTGAGTGGGTACCGCTTGAATTCGTTGTGGTGTAGTAGCAGTATAGGAAGAGACTGACATAGGTTTCTCATCAACAGAGTACATTTGGGAGACCTCTGGTAGATCGTAGTCGGTCTCATATCCTACATTATCATAAATAAAGGAGGAATTAGAGTGAAGTTCAATTACCGCCTGATCCCTTGAAAGCACATCTGCTATAGGTACATCAATAGGTTTAGCAGATACAGGCAGCATAGATGAAGGGCATAAAGCAGGTATAATTGCAGACTGTTTTAGACCTGGCGCAATAGAGAGATTGCTAGAATGACCCAGATTAGATTCCTGCGGGTTCATAGTAACTGGAAAGGGCAGAGACAAAATATTATTAATACGTGGTAGTATTTCTGAGCTACTAGTGGGGGCCAACAAGGCAATCGGTAACTGCTGTTCCGGTTTAGGTAGCAAAAATATTTCACTACCTTTCAACATTGTAACATCAGAGATAAGGCACATAGGATTATGCGATGCAGAAGCTAAAGGGTTATTGGTGACAGCATAGTTTGAGGAAAGAACATAATTGTGTACCTTATCGCCCTGGCCTAAGGTACGAAGCATATGCTGGATGTCACGCGATACTACTTTGGATTTAGTTCCACCAATTTTTGGAACTCCCGAGCACGAGGTGGAACGCGGTCGCGGAGTACTTCCCATTTGCTTTCTTTTCTGATTGACTGGGGGAGGCGAATGTGGGATAGACTCCAGCTTATTCGATCTCAAGGAGTAGATGCGACGTCGCATTTGTGGCACAGTTGAAAAGCAATTACATTAAAATCACAACCACAGTAATATATAAAAAAAATTCTACTACGGGGTAAAATGTGACGCTGCACGCTGAGCGCTACACGCTGCACAGCGAACAACCAACAGTCACTTAGGAATCACTTGTGAAGCGCGCGCTGAAGCGCGTTCACAAGGTAGTCGTAGGCACGCTGGGATAGTGGGTGCGTGCAGGAGGGGCCAACCAATCTAAAAGCAAGATACATGAGATTAGCCGTACGCGGCAATAGAAGTTCAATAGTTCAATAGTTCGTTAGGAGCGTTGGAGAAAAGTTCATCACAGGCGAGTCGAGGCGGGGCATACCATAAAATCCAATAGTACGTCACTCAGTCGCAGTCGCTGCAGCGAAGACCAAAGACCGTAGAAGCCGGCAGCACAACAGTCCACAACAGCCAACAGTCACTTAGGAATCACTTGTGAAGCGCACGCTTAAGCGCGTTCACAAGGTAGTTGTAGGCACGCTGGGATAGTGGGCGGGTGCAGGAGGGGCCAACCAATTATAAAATCCAATAGTATGTCACTCAGCCGCAGTCGCTGTAGCGAAGACCAAAGACCGTAGAAGCCAGCAGCACAACAGCCCACAACAGCCAACAGTCACTTAGGAATCACTTGTGAAGCGAACATTATGCAACAATCTTTTTGAAACTTTGGTTTAAAAACACTATCTGTGGAAGGCATTGCAAAAATATGGTGAATGTGTTTTGCTAACAAACTAACTGCTGTTTTTGCAGAAGTTTCACAATTGTTTTTATTTTTATTTTGTGCATATTTGGTGCTTATTGTTCAAATTAGTAATATGCTTTTATTCCAAAAGCAACAGATAAGGATTATTGTGACTGTCAAAAAGAAAATAGCAAATAATAACCAACTATGTTAATCAAGTGCTGCTCACTACAAAATTAAAATGTAGCCTCATTAAGGTGCCCCTTGAGCCTTGATTGGAGGGGGTGGGCAGGCCAAAACTGTTTACCAGGTGTAGAATAGCAGGGGATCCTACAGCAGAAAGTTGTACAGGCAACTGAGCAGGTTTGGAGTCTGTTGCTGAGTTGTCATACGTTTAGACCTTCCAGTAAATCATATGTCTTCTTTACTATTCCTGCAGCAACATGTGTTGTAAAATGAGGTGTTTTGATATGGGGATGAGTACGGCTCCCACGCTTCACTCTGTGTGGGAACTTTTGCCCCCATAGTGAAAATCAAAAGCGGGCACCCAAGGATCTACACATATTAAGTGAACATATCTTACATTGAAAAATACAAATTTAGTTCTCTTTATCTTTCCCTTTAGAAGAAAGTGCAACAGACAAAAGGGCATTGGCCTTTCAAAAAAAATAAATCAACAACGGAAAAATAACCTGGGAGAGGACATTTTACATTAAATACGCTGGCCAAGAATAAAGGGTTCTCAAATTTTTAACCCAGCAATATGTAGTGCACAATTCCCTAGGAAACAAAATCTCAATAGGAGCATGTGCTTTGATGATCATTTTATGCATCTTGTGGGTAAGTGTCTACATTGAAAACCTGACGCCCTGGGTGAAATCTTGGTAGCCAAATGCTTGAGCAGGCTAAAACACCCAAGAAGGATGTGGCCGCCCTCTGAAAAAAAGCATGTATCCTTTACTTGTGCCTTGAAAAGCAGCACATGGCCACCACAATCAGGGAAAAATAAATCCACCATTCTCCAGAACTGCAACCTCTCTTGCCACATCCTGAGGCAAATATTTCGGACTCAGGTGTCCTCTCAACATTCCCTCTCCTCAACCCCACATCTGGCTTTCAACAATAGTCTGCTTTATAAAGATGACTTCAAAAGTACACATACCATAGTAAGGTTACCAATAAAATATAAAAATCATTAAAAAAATATAATAAGCAACAAGTGTACAATAGTGGCATTATTCCCCTATCTTGACTGCGAGACTACCAATACCAGAATGCAATTCATCAAAATGAAATAAATGGCCTTTGGGTTTTGAAAATGTATGTTCAAGACATAACAGCATGTAATGTGTAAAAGCGTACCTGTTTGTGTATCAGTGTTTGACAAATGCAAGGTTCTTATATGATATGATGTAAATATCACATTCTACAAACAATAAACTCTATTTGGTGTGTTAAATATGAACATCTGAAAGTAATGTAGCTAATGTTAAACTGTTTTGTATGATATATTGTAATTGACCTGGAGGAGAGCGTAGATTTAGGCGGCTAAATTTGTGTGCTTTCTGAACAGCCAATCCTCTCATTGTTTCTAATTTCCATCCTATCTCTCTTCTACCTTACCTCTAAACTTTTAGAGTGTCTTGTGTATTCTCAGATTTCATCCTTTGTCACTGATCTTTCATTTTCACTCTGGTTTCCCTCCTCTCCACTCTACTGAGACTGCTTTGATCTGTGTGCTTAACTCTTTTCTCTCAGCTCGTTATTCCAAACACACCTCTTTCCTTATTCTTCTCGACTTATCTGCTGCTTTTGACACCGTGGATCATTCTTTGCTTCTGGAATCCCTGTCTTCCTTTGGTCTTAAGGGTTCTGTTCTTTCTTGGCTCTCCTCCTATCTGTCTAATAGTGTTTTTTCTTTCTCTTGGGCAGGCAAGATCTTTTTGCCTTTCCCCCTTGAGCACGGAGTACCCCAAGGGGCAGTCTTGGGTGCTTTCCTTTTTTCATTGTATACCTCACAACTTGCTGCTATACCTTTCCTATCCTTTTATTCCTTCACTTCGGAAATACACCGCACCCTCACAGCTTGTCTCTCTGCTATCAACCTGGATGGCTTCTCACTTTCTCACTCTCAACGCAGGGAAGACAGAAGTCCTATTCTTCCCTGCTAACACTGTTCCTCCTTATCCTGCACCCTGTTCATATCCTTTCCTCCGTCCATTCTTTCTATTTCTCCCACTGCTCGTAATCTTGGCCTCTATTTTGATTCCAATCTCTCCTTTGCCCACAATTCTCTTCCCTCTCTTCCCTGTTGTTTCCATCTTCATAATATTTGTAAAGTTTGTCCCTTCCTCACTTTCGAAGCTTCTAAACTTCTTATTTCCTCCTTAATCTTCTCTCGACTTTTCTACTGCTCCACCACTCTTTTTGGTTTCCCGAGCTCTCATTTTGCCACTGTAATATCAATCTATAATTGGAGTGTGGTCGTGAGTGTACGCAGTCAGTGCAGTCTACTGCAGTCTATCACAGTCTTTTTACCATTGTCATCGTTTCCTGGAGGAGGAGCTACCAGCTACTTACACCAAGCCAGTCTGCGGTGCGGGCCGCGGAGTGGGGTCATGAGTGTATGCAGTCAGTGCAGTCCGTGCACTGCCGTGCAATTGGGCTCGTCCCTATGGTATCTTCTCCCAGCCCAGTGAAACCGAGGAGCTGTTGAACTCTTTAAAGATACTTTTGGATTGTAAATACAAGGTAAGCTGAACACCTGCAACGAGAATCCAACCCCCAGTCCCAGTCCTATGCTGCGGCCCGTCGATTCCTTATTGTTTGTATCCCTCTTTTCTAACGGACAGAGCTAGGCTTTTCTTGTTCAATACACAATATCAATTCCATTTCCCACGCAACAGCGGAATTCTAGTAACATCCTACATCACCATTTTATACCTGTATTGATATTGATATTTTATTTCTATCGCGCTTGTACACAAGTGTTTCAGAGCGCGACAAGGCAAGGGAGGGGAACAAGGAAGAACAAAACAAAAGTCTTACTGGGCACAGTGACATTGAGAATGCGCAAGTGCATGGGAGAGGGGAGGGGAAAAGTGCATGGAAGGGGAGAGAAGTGGAAAGTGCGGAGCAAAGGAGAAACAGATAAATAATAATAATAAATAAATAAATAATAAAGGCAACAAACGGTGGTAGTGCAGCCAGCAATTGACAAGTGCTAGGATTAAGGCAACAGACAGGGTAGGTCTGATAAGTGCAGGAAGAAAAAGAGGGGACTCTATGGGTACAGATACAGACCCCAGTGCAAGGGGTGGCCCGGAGGCAGTGCGTGAGGGTGGCAGGGTGAGCAGGTACCTGGGCCCGGAGGACAGAGGGTGGCCAGGTGCACAGTGCCAAGAGAGAACAGATCAGCAGGGGACAGGGGGAGCGAAGGCAGAAGAAAAGAGGAAGGTCTTGATGTGCTTCCGGAACCGGAGATGGTTCTCCTCAAGTTTTAGAGTGGCGGGGAGGCTGTTCCAGAGGGAGGCCCCAGCTGAAGACACATCTACCCCCAGCTTGTTTCTTTGAAAAACAACTGACCCTGAGGGAGTTAGAGGTAGACAAGCGAAGAGCTCGGGAGGGTGGTATTTGTGGTGGGATAGCTGATGGCATTTTGGACCCAGGCCCCAGAAAGCCTTGTGGACAATGCAGTGGGTTTTGAATTTAATCCTTGCATCCACTGGGAGCCAATGGAGGGATTTCAGAGCTGGAGAGATACAATCTCAGGGCTTGAGGTGAAGGACAAGTCTTGCAGTCCTGTTCTGGATTAGTTTCAGACTGGAGATTAGAGGCAGGTAGATTTAGATAGAGGCTGTTACAATAGTCCAACTTAGAGAGAACCAGAGCTTGGGAGACCATGAGCTTCTGGGGGAAGGAGAGGAAAGGCAGAGTACCTCTGATGAGGTGCAGTAGGAAGTCTGACTTTTTAGAGACATCAGAGATGTGGGCGGAGACGGAAAGTGTGGAGTCAAAGATGACCCTGGTGGGGGCCTCGCAGGTAGGGGTAGAGGGCCAAGGGAGGCAGGCCAGAGAGTGATGGGAAAGGATGGTAAAGACAACTAAGTGTAAGACAAGGAACCCCACTGCTCGGTATACTCTTTCCTGCTGTTTTCTTAGCATAACTGACAGTGCACAAAGCTACGTAAAGACTCCGAGCTGGGCACCCCGGTGGGGACTTTGGGCTAACAGCCTTTGTACTACCCGAGCTGCGGCAGCCGAACGAAGGAACCCGCCCTGCTCTGAAAACTGAGCACAAGCCACTGGACGTGAGAAAATCAGATACAAACGTAAACACCTACAGAGCGTACCCAGCTAAGAAGAGTAAGATGATAATGCCTTTTTCGAGCAGTGGCGCTTACCCCTGAGGAATCAACTGCCGATTATCTTCTCGTTTAACGGTCAGTGCTACGGCCACACAATAATCAGTGCACGTCCGTGGGGACTGTGGGCTCACAGCCTTTGATCCACGTGTGCGGAACGAAGGTTCACGCATTGTTTCCAAAACGGAATTTCACGATCGTGGATGTTACTGGTCCTGTTCATACACAAAACACTAAAACCGTTCTAGTCACAGTTCACAAGAGCAACTGGGTAACACCCTTTAAAACATCCCCCCCCCCGACTATAATGGAAGATGTACGAAAACGAAAAAATGATGTCACTAGCAGCGCTTTGACCAGCTGGATTATATGAAAGAAAAGCACTGAAACTACAAAGCCACAGTATACACACCTGCACAGCTACCCCGGCCCGGAGTAAGCTGAAAATAAAAGTAACAGGAAACCCTGATCCGGCCCCGAACAAGACAGCGAGAAAAGACCCAATCTATAGCGGACACTCCCACTTAAAAATGGCAAAAACAGGCAAAATCAGAAATCACCCAAAATAAACTACTGAGCTCATGTCCTGGCCTCCCAGACAGGAAAACACAAATTACCCCCCCAACAGGTCAATGACTCTCTATCTCTGGTCTCAATTTCATCTACTGAGGAAGTTGTCTCAAGGATGGAAGTTGCAGCGAATATCACTATATTAAAAGCCGAGGCCCCAAACATGTCTAATAATAGAGAGCAGATGGAAATCTCCCCAATAAAGGCACACCTGTCTACATCTAAGACTCATTCTCTCAAAACATCGGTGAAACAGAACCAAACCCAAGGGAATCTAACAGATTTGAACCCCACAACCGGGCACAACACTGATGAACTGCTGATGCTTACCTGTTCAAAACCCTCTCCGGCCGAAAGCCAATGCACAAACATTCAACTAAATCAGACTTCTGAAACCTCAAGGGTTGAAAGCCACACTCAAGATCGGATATCGAACAGTCTGGTGTCAAAGAAGATGAAAAATACATTGGCCTACAAAATGACCAACTAATTAAGCATGAACTATGCATAACAGACATGTCCCAAGAGGATAAAGCCAAATTGGCTGAATGACAATGGCAATCACTATACCAGAGGCAGAGACACTCACAAGCCCCAGAACAGCTGAGTAGTATTCCACAAAATTCTCGGACGGCACGCCTATCGCTTGAGATTGCAGAAAGAGAGACTTTTATGCAAAAACATGAAAAAAGAATAGAGGATTTTGGAAAGGCGCGCGAGACAAAGAAATCACAGCAGTCCGAGCCGCTTAAAACAATACGGTCTAGCAATACCGAGCTAACACATATACAGCACCTTTCAACAAATAACACCACAAGTACCCCCAACAATGTACAAAACATCCCGAACAGATGGGACAAGGACATCGAAGTACACAAACAAGAAGATGACTGTACACAAAATAAATGTAGATGCGAACCGGCATTACAACAAGAACAGGCTTCCATACCAACTACCATGCTTGATCTACAAAATATGATCCCATTCATGAAAATACAAGAATCAAATGTCAACACTATTAAGGATCAACCGACACTACTTGCTCTAATACATTCAAAACAAACGTATGCAGAGGCGTTCATGAACAAAATACAAAAGCGGCTTGATATAGAAGCACAAACTAGCCAAATGTGGCAAACAAGACTCTTCGACATAGCGAGAAGTGATTGAGAGGAAGAAAAATGATATGACCAACGCGCTTTTCACTATGATGGTGACTGCCAAAGGCTGCACTCCCAGTGTAAGACCGTTGGCTAGTGAATCTAATCATGGAATTCCACAACCAATACAAGAGGTAACAAACGTAAGAGGTCCATATTGAACTGTGAATCAGAAGAGCCGATCCACAACAGAAAGCTCTACCAATAGCATAGCCGCTCCCGTGGGTAACTTGATTGATTTAAATGTAGATGAAATACTACCACAAACGGCAGCCAACACAGATTCTACGAACAAACCGGTCCAATAAATACGCTTGACAAAAAGAAAGAAAAGACTGAGAACAAAGGCCAAGAAAACTATGACATATTTTCACAAAGTAGTAAGGCAGTCTCATCAAAATTAACGAAATCTCCAGTGGCCAAACCAAAAAAAAAGACAAAATGGTTCTCGTGCATTTCTTTGAAATCATACCCTTCCGAAAAGACTCGACACAAGAATTAAATTCAAAAAGAGGAAAACATATTCAACAAGCACTCAACAGGGCTCATTAACCCTAACCACCAATACAATGCTTCCATAAGAAGTCCTCCTTATAACACTACATAATGTGTAAGCGCAAATATATGAACTAATGAATGTGTCAATTTTCATGGACGAAGAGATTGACAATTCTGAGGAAGCGCAAATACAAATGAGCCAGTGCTCATTATAGATCAATACGAAGAAAGCCATTCAATCATCCAGAATTGATCTAAACATGCAAAGAAATGTCTGATTCCACTTTTGAGCCAGACACAACGGACCAGACTCAAGAATCCGAAATCTCAAGCCAAAATGACAACTTACGGGAGGAAAGCAGCAGACGGTACTTACATGGAACGAAACAACCATCTGTGTGCCCACCCGAAATAAATACGAAAGTGACACTCAAATTGCCAAACTTCGGCGATCTTGGAAACATCAAAATGGAAATAGGCTTAAACTGACCAAAATTGAGTCTCAACAAGATGGTCTGATCCTCAACAGGACAAATGTGTTAAGACTCCTGCACGCCATACCAAACCTGAAATTAATAACATCTCAAGACATACAAATCATCAAATTTCCTGATGATTCAAGACTAGATCAAGTGCGGATAGATCGTTATAGTGTGCATAGACATAAATCTCCACCTGTTGGATGCAGGCGGATACAAGCTCGAAGACAATATGCTTACTCCACGCGCCAGGCGGTAGAACAAAGAAACAGCAAACAGAAATCTATACCGCTCAGAAAGCCTCGACATAAGAACAGGATGACCTACCCCCACATGGGCCCGGGGCTCCACGACTGCAATAATAGACTACATATACATATTGAAGAGATTATATGACAAAATGATAAAGAGTGACAACTTGAAAACTACGATTAGCGATCACTACATCATAACAAGGCCTTGGACATCACTAAATCCTAAAAATGAAAAAATCATCTTACCACCCTTGGAACTTAATACAGGGATGAACAGGCTCAGAATAAACCAGAGTGCACTGGAAATATTTCAGGCCATTTTTTTGGTCTCAAAACTTGAAGGACCTCAGAAAATGATTTACAAATGGCTACTTTCTCCATTCAGACAAGCTGCACAATCTAAATAAATTCAATACTCTAAAGCATATCCATGCCTATAATCCACAGGTGGCAGAGAAAAAGAAAGAACTAAGGAAGACCTTAAAAGAAATAAAGCTCCAGAACCATCCTGACAAATATAAGATGATTAGACTGGCCAAACAACAGCACAGAAATTGGATGAAAAATGCCAAGATGATGCTCCAACAATATGATGCTGAAAAGATGCTGCACTCGTTAAAATGTCGAAATTCAAGACAGCTATGGTTGCTCTTAGATCCACAAACTCCGAGACAAGTCTTGATGGTCTCAGATGTACCAGAGCTGGACTGCATATTTCACAGATCTTTACAAGCCTCGGCTCCCGCAAGTTGTAAAGCCAGATCCAGTGCCTGTACATAAATGGGTACTAACATATGAGACAGTGGACATTCATAGAGCCAATCAGAGGCTAAATTCTTCAACGACAGGGCTTACCAACGAGATTATCAAATGTAATCCTGACATATGGGCTGGCATATGCAGTAACAGTTTCGACTTAATTGACCAGACAAACACCATACCGAGATCTTGGCAACTAGCAATTTTGAACCCAATCTACAATCAAGGACCAACGAAAAACCCACAGAACTACCGGCCAATAGCGCTACTTGATCCCCTCAGGAAGATATTTGCCAACATTCTTCTTGACAAGCTAAACACCTGGGCAGCGAAAGAAAAAAGACACACTGTGAGACAAACGGGATTTGTCAAACAGATTGGAACAAATATTAATTGTTTCATGCTCAATTTATTAAAACAGGAAGCAATCAAGAACAAAATACAGATACATGCTGCTTTCGTCGACCTACAACTAGCGTTCAACATGGTAAACAGAAACATCTTATGGAACAAGTTGTCCTTGTGGGGGTGCCCATGCGACATACTCGAACCAATTAAGCTGTTATATTCAAACACCATCCTCGAATTGGAATGTCAAAAGAGGGTTCACTAACGGACGACATAAAAACATGGAATAGACTCAAACAGAGCTGCCGCTTGGTGGCCACCCTCTTCAACCTGTTTACAACAGATTTCGAAGAACACATCTACACTCCTTCAATTAATCCACCAAAACTGAACGCTACATGTTTACCATGCATGATATATGCCGATGGCATTGTCCTACTAGCAAAAATGCCGAGAGGGCTTCAGATTGCGCTTTCTAACCTGGAAGAATATAATCAGTTGAAAATCAACACCTAAAAAACAAAAGTCATGTCCTTGTCGCGATCAACTAAGCGAAAAGCGAACAATACATCATTCTTCCTCGAAAAAAAAACTTTCTACAAGTGAAAACAATAAAATACCTTGGCGTTTGGCTAAATCAATCTCCAGTTGAGAAAGATTGGAATCAGCACTTAAAATCTAAGGCACTATCGCTTGACCGCCAAAGCCAAATGCTCCATCATAAATTTGGCAAATATTTTTCGCTCATACGGCTAATCACTTTCAATAGACAGAAAGTTTCATCAATTCTCACCTATGGTTGGGAAACAATGATCAACATCGAAAAAATGATATAACAACAACTGGAGGGAATATTTTGGAGGAAAGTCTTATCTCTAGCGACATCTTTTCCGATGCCACGCATTCGCTTTGAGCTTGCACTCCAATCTTTAGATTCAATCATTACTTGGAAACAACTTGATCTATATCGGAAAATAAACAGCAACTTAAATATCCCAGCTCTTGACATTCTCCGGACTAACAACAACAATAACAATGATCAAACATTGGTTACATGAAAAAACGTTGTCAAAGCCAAAAGATTATCTGCTGACATCTCTTTGGATATGCTGCTGCATCGTCCACAAAAAGCAAAAATGAAAATAGCTCTCAATGACTGGAGTGCCACGATCGAACTACGATGCCAACTGGATAGGAGACCATTAAACATCCTTACGACCTGCATACAGATGTTTCCTTGACAGCAAATCAGCAACACATTTATGAGATTTCGACTAAACATTCTCCTGACATGTGAAATCTTGGCAAAAGGGAAAATGATCCCGCCCGACCAAGGGTACTGCCGATGTTGCAAACAGAAAGACATGATAGAAAGTTTACCTCATTTAATAATTTATCAAAAAAGTTTGGCTTTTATCACAGCTGGTCTGGTTGGTGACTACTACTGATACTAGATCCTTCTGATGACAGAAAGTCAAGTTTAGAGTCCAAACATTTTTGTGATGATTATTAGGTATAGAGAGTGTTGTAATTCAATGGAGTGCAACGTTATAAAGCCTAACCCGTTACATAATTGTTTGACCAAAAAGGAAACTCCAGGACTCTGCACCAATTATTCAAATAAAGGTTATGTGCTTTAATCACTGTTAAAACAGATATTCTAAAGCACATGATTAACACAGATTAGCAAAGTGTCATTCATAAATGATTTCCATGAAAATATGTCTCCATAACCATGGTGTAAGCATCAGACCCCAAAATTTAAAAAAAAAAAACATAGTTACCAAATCCAATTAAGTTGCAAGTATCAAGACAAAAAATTAGGGTTGGCGTTGGGGAGGATTGTATAGGATGCGAGAAATAGAGAAACAGAAACAAACACAAAGAGAGAAAAAAGAGAAACAGTCTTCAAAAGTCGTGTTTTATACTGTTGTACAGGTTAACTTCAGGTACTAGAAATTTACCATTGGCTGTGCATAATACTACACGTAAAATTGGGTCGTTTACCCAATTTGATTCTCGTCTCGTTGCACAGTAAATTAGAAATATTCATTTAAATGGGTGTGTTCCCATTGTCCATTCCTGCAAATAAATATACAGCCCATCCAGTAATTAGTGTTCAAAGATTCTTAAACTCACCACAACAATGCATTCCAATGAGATCATATCTGTATTACCAATATTATCGTAAAAGTTGCCCGCGCTTTCGTGCCCATAAAATGTTATAACAGTGTTGTTTAATGTTATTCTGATATTTCTTCTCTAGTTAGATGTATCTGTCACAGTATCTGCATCTGTGACGCTATCGCAGCACAAAGTATTCCCTCGCGTTGGCTGAGCACGAACTTTCAAACAGCCGGCGCCATTTTGGGACTTATAGTATTGCCATGACCCGCCTGAATGCACACTGCGCTAAGGCAGGGAAGCTCGGGGAACTGGCTGAAGGCACACTGCGCATGTGCAGAGAAGCTCGGGGAACTGGCTGAATGCACACTGCGCTAAGGCAGAGAAGCTCGGGGAACTGGCTGAATGCACACTGCACATGTGCAGAGAAGCTCGGGGAACTGGCTGAATGCACACTGCGCATGTGCAGAGAAGCTCGGGGAACTGGCTGAATGCACACTGCGCTAAGGCAGAGAAGCTCGGGGAACTGGCTGAATGCACACTGCGCATGTGCAGAGAAGCTCGGGGAACTGGCTGAATGCACACTGCGCTAAGGCAGAGAAGCTCGGGGAACTGGCTGAAGGCACACTGCGCATGTGCAGAGAAGCTCGGGGAACTGGCTGAATGCACACTGCGCATGTGCAGAGAAGCTCGGGGAACTGGCTGAATGCACACTGCGCTAAGGCAGAGAAGCTCGGGGAACTGGCTGAATGCACACTGCGCATGTGCAGAGAAGCTCGGGGAACTGGCTGAATGCACACTGCGCTAAGGCAGAGAAGCTCGGGGAACTGGCTGAATGCACACTGCGCATGTGCAGAGAAGCTCGGGGAACTGGCTGAATGCACACTGCGCTAAGGCAGAGAAGCTCGGGGAACTGGCTGAATGCACACTGCACATGTGCAGAGAAGCTCGGGGAACTGGCTGAATGCACACTGCGCATGTGCAGAGAAGCTCGGGGAACTGGCTGAATGCACACTGCGCTAAGGCAGAGAAGCTCGGGGAACTGGCTGAATGCACACTGCGCATGTGCAGAGAAGCTCGGGGAACTGGCTGAATGCACACTGCGCTAAGGCAGAGAAGCTCGGGGAACTGGCTGAAGGCACACTGCGCATGTGCAGAGAAGCTCGGGGAACTGGCTGAATGCACACTGCGCATGTGCAGAGAAGCTCGGGGAACTGGCTGAATGCACACTGCGCTAAGGCAGAGAAGCTCGGGGAACTGGCTGAATGCACACTGCGCATGTGCAGAGAAGCTCGGGGAACTGGCTGAATGCACACTGCGCATGTGCAGAGAAGCTCGGGGAACTGGCTGAATGCACACTGCGCATGTGCAGAGAAGCTCGGGGAACTGGCTGAATGCACACTGCGCTAAGGCAGAGAAGCTCGGGGAACTGGCTGAATGCACACTGCGCATGTGCAGAGAAGCTCGGGGAACTGGCTGAATGCACACTGCGCTAAGGCAGAGAAGCTCGGGGAACTGGCTGAATGCACACTGCGCATGTGCAGAGAAGCTCGGGGAACTGGCTGAATGCACACTGCGCTAAGGCAGAGAAGCTCGGGGAACTGGCTGAAGGCACACTGCGCATGTGCAGAGAACTGGTTTTCCGCGGGAAGCCTGGCCGCAGTGACATAACACGCATTCCTTTCTCGGGAGATCCCGGGGGGATGCCGGCCAGTAGGAAGAGGGAATTCTGCTCCATTGAGAGAGCTCTTCTCTCACTATCCCCTCAGTGTCCAGAGAGGTGGACTGTGTGCAAGGCTTGCCCAGGGAGGGGCGCTGTGTGTAATGCTCAGATTACTTACTGGTAATCTTCATTACTCCTACTCTTCCTCGTCACATTACTTACCTCATGAGGCCCCTGCCTCCGACACAGGACCTTCTTTTATTTCTTTTTATTTCTATTAACTCCTCCCCCACACCCATGTTACTTAGTTTCATATTACCAAGCCATAGCATGGGACCTTCCCCGCAGGGAAGGTGAGGAGGGGCATCAGTACTGTGACGAGGAAGAGTAGGACTAGGAGTAATGAAGATTACCAGTAAGTAATCAGAGCATTACCTCCACGTCCACTCTTCCTCGTCCCAGTACTTACCTCATGAGGTATACCAAAGCAACAAACGGGGAAAAGATCCCAATGAGACACAGAGTCAAAACAGTGCAGAAACACACACCTTTAATAACTCCAAATTTACATCCCTACAGACAAAACACCAACCCCCGAGTGGGAGACATTCAACCTATAGTGGTTGATGAAGGTGCTCTGATCCGCCCAAGTGGCAGCTCTACATATCTCCTGTATTCGGCCCATGAGGCCGCCAAACCTCTGGTGGACCGCCCCTGAACGTGCGCAGGCACAGGCAGGCCAGAAGCCACATAGGCCATGGAGACCACAACACGGATCCATCGGCTAATGGACACTACAGAAGCCTTACGCCCAGCCCCAGCCGGGCCAAAAGTAATCAGAAGATTGTCAGAGTGGCGGAAAGGGGCAGTTCTAGCCAAATATTCCAACACCGCCCACCGCACATCAATGTTATGCCAAGCCACTTCATCTGGCGTTTGTGGATTTTGAAAAAAGGCAGGGAGAACCAGATCCTGAGAGGTGTGAAAACGAGAAACAACTTTAGGGAGAAACTTCGGATCACACCTCAGCACCACCGAGTCTGGTAGAACCCTCAGGAAAGGGGGGTGACATAACAGAGCCCCAATCTCCCCAACCCTACGGGCAGAAGTTATGGCAATCAGAAAGGCAGTCTTCAGCATCAGATGTTTCATATCAATCTCGGAAATGGGCTCAAAGGGAGACCCTTGAAGAAACTTTAAGACAAGAGGGAGATCCCAAGGAGGAAGCCCCTTATAAGTACAAGGACTGGAAGAAGAAAAACCCCTGAGCAACTTCCCCACCAACACCTCCCCATCCAAGCGCCCATCAGAGTCCCCCAAAAGGAATTTAATGGTGGCCCACTGAGAGCGAAGCGTGGAAACCGCCAGGCCCTTGTCAAACCCATCCCGGAGGAATTGAAGGATGGCGGGGAGGCCAGAACGCAGGGGAGGTATCCCAGACCGCCCACACCAGTCCCGGAAATGGCTCCAATGTCTGCAGTAAGCCTTCAGAGTGGAGGGTCTAAGAGCATTCATTATGGACTCTACCACAGGACCAGAAAACCCCTGAGATATCAGCCTAGCCCGCGCAATATCCACACTGCCCATTGTATCTGGCGGACCCCCAACCGCAGCTCCCCCAGAAGGGGACAAGGCCACTTCGGAACCAGCCAAGGCTCCTGGCACCGAAGCTCCAACAGAGAGGGGAACCAACTCCGGTGGGGCCAGAACGGAGCCAACAACAATACAGTCACCCTGGACACTCTGATGCGCTGAACCACCCGGGGCAAAAGAGGAATAGGTGTAAAAGCATAAAGGAGACCCCGAGGCCACTGCACAGAGAGGGCGTCCACCCCCCATGCACCCTCTGCCTGAAAACGAGAGCAGAAGAGGGGAACTTTTGCTGAGGCTGGAGACGCAAACAGGTCCAGAATAGGAATCCCGAACCTGACACAGATCTCTGCAAAAACCTGGGTCGACAGGACCAGTTCCACTGAGGAGGGAAACCGGCAGCTGAGAAGATCCGCCCGAACATTGTCCATCCCCCTGATATGCAAAGCCACCAGGGACACCAGATGTGATTCCCCCCATGCACCTATCTGAGCTGCCAGGGCATTCAAGGAGCGGCCGGAACCCCCTTGGTGGTTGACGTAAGCCAAAGCGGTCGTATTGTCCGTCCGGACCAAAACTGCCCGGGCCACCAGCAACCTCCTGAAGTACACCGGAGCCCGGAGAACGGCACACAACTCTCGCCAATTGGATGTTCGAAGGCTCTTCTCTGGATCCCACAACCCCTGAGCAGAGAGGACCCCCAACATAGCTCCCCAACCCCTTCCACTGGCGTCGGTAGTAAGTGTGGTCACAGGAGGAACGATCAGGGACACCCCAGCCCGTAGGTTCGGAACCCCCAACCACCACTGCAGGGAGACCCGCAGCGCCGGGGACACTGGAATCAAAGCCTCGAAAGCCTGAGACGAAGGGAGCCAGTGGGAGAGAAGGTAAGACACCAGGGGGCATAGATGAAGACGGGCCCAGGGAACTAGAAACACGCAAGAAGCCATGTGCCCCTGCAATTTCAGCAACAGGCGAGCCGGGACATACTGCCTCCCGAGAACCCTTCCCAGAACAGCCAGCAAGCGACAGACCCTCTCCAGGGTCAGGAACACCCTCCCCATCCTGGTGCAGACCTGTGCACCAATGAAAACTAGATCCTGAGAAGCCTCCAGTCGAGACTTCTGCCAGTTCACCAGGAAACCCCAGTCCTGCAATGCCTGGCAGACCAATCGGAGATGAGACAAGACAGTCTGCCGGCAGGACGCTTTGATCAACCAATCGTCCAGGTAGGGAAATATCTGAACGCCCCGCAGATGTAAGTGCGCCACCAGGGGAGCCACCAGCTTGGTGAATACTCTGGGGGCTGATCGCAGACCGAACGGAAGCACCCTGAACTGAAAATGTCGGGATCCCACTGCAAAGCGGAAGAACTTCATGTGCCAAGGACAGAGAGCCATGTGGTAATAAGCGTCCTGGAGATCCAGAGATGTCATCCAATCCCCCCTGAACAACATCAGAAGAATGTTCTGTAAAGACTCCATTTCGAAGTGTTCCTTTTGGACGAAGCAGTTCAGGGCCTTGAGGTCCAGAATTAGCCGATACTTCCCCGAAGGTTTGGGGACCAGGAACACCCGCGAGTAGAACCCCTGACCCTGAACAGGGAGAGGAATGGGCAGGATGGCCGCCTTCAACACTAATTCGGAGAGAGATGCGTCCATGGCCAACCTCTTGAGCCAAGACCTGGGAACCACAGTCCGAACCATGCAATGCTGGACAGGAGGGGACAGGAAATGCACTTGATAACCCCATTGCACCGTGTCCAGAACCCATGAGTCGGAACACCACCTTTTCCATACCGGAAAAAACTGCCAGAGCCGCCCGCCTACCGGCAATTCCGAACCGTCAGGACTTAGGTGCCGGCTCAGGACGCGAAGAGCGCGGAGGACCCCGACCCCCCCTAGCTCTCCCAAAGGAATAGGATGAGGAGCCAGGGAAAGACCCTCTGGTCACCGGACCAGCACCAGAGGAAAACTTCCTGGCCGTTGAAGGAGGCTTGCGTCGAAGTTTGTCAGCATGTTTGTCCGCCCTAAAAACTTTGTGCACCTTATCCTCAAGGCAATCTCCAAAAAGCCTGGACCCAGTGAAAGGAAGTTTCAGGGCAGCCGCCTTCTGAGAGCCATCAGTCTTCCAGTCCCTCAGGTGCAAATGCCTCCGGGCAGACACACCAGCCCCCATGGCCATGGCCGAACTAAGCACCCCATCAAAATCCAGATCGGCCAAAAGTTCAACCTGTCTCTGCATGTCTGTAAGCAAAGGGGCACAATCAGAGCCTTCATTGACAGCCTTCTTCAACTTCCTGAAACCATCCAACACTGTTTCAGCCATGTAGGAACTATAGATATTTGCTCGAAGGGCCAGATGTGCTCCAGCATGAACCTTCTTAAGGCTGGAATTAACTTGGCGGTCCACTGGATCCCGGACGGCCACCTCCTCGGCCGCTATAGAGGAGCGACCCACCAGGCTGGTGAGGATATCGTCGACCTCAACTGGATCAGACAGCAAAGTCTCGCCCTTCAACGGGTAAAGCTTGGACATGAAGCGGGGCATTGCAATCCTCTCTGGGTCATGTCATTCCCGGAGGATTTTATCCCGGATATCAGAAATCAATGGCAACCCCTTCCTAGGTGTATGCCTATACTGGCGAATAGAAGGGTCGGCCCCCTCCACCGGTACCAGGGGATCTGAAAATCCCATGCAATCCCCAACTTGAGCAAGCACCTCCTCCACTCCCTCTCTGTCCAGATACTTTCCTTCAGCATCAGCAGAAGAGGAACAAGAAGAGGCTGATGACTCAACGCCAGAAGAAGAGGATGAGGAAGACAGACGCCTGCGCTTGTGTCCATGAGCATGCGTGTGACTCCCTCCATGATGCTTAAATAGCTTCTTCAACTCCTTTCTGGTCAGGGAAACACACTTAGCCTTCTTCTTTCTCTTTCTGCACAACTCTTCAAGAAGAAGAAGACAGGACAAGATGCCTGCTCTCAGCAGAACGTTTTCCCGTGCTGAGTATGCCCAAAAACAGTGACCAAAGGAAGCCTGCTTCACCACCAAAGCCCCAGCACACTGAACCAAGGCTCCACACACAAGCAACCTCCAACATGCCTCTCCCACATTCAAATAGAGGCCAGAAAGAACAACAACCAATAGGAACAACATCAATCAATTCCTATGGCAACACTGCTTGCAGCACCAGAGGCGGAGCCCACCCACCTCCGGAGCACGTGGTACAAGAAAAAAGGAGCCGTCAAGCCGCGCACAGCCACCCATGCAGCATGGCCACGCAATAGGAAAACATGCCCCCAAACTCCTTACCTCGACCCGGGTCCGTATTCCAAGGACCCGGGCCACAATGCCCTGCACCGGCCAAAGCCCAGCATAAACCAGGCAAGGCAGCCTGACTCGACTGGGTCCCGAGCCCCGCAGGGAACCCAGGAGTCCTGCCGCACCTGAGGGAGCCGAAGGCCCCGCCACACAGCCCCACCAGGGGGCCAGCATCCGGAGCTCCCCAGCGCCCCGCGCCCGGAAGAAAAAAGAAGCCCAACCTGCCGGAGGCAGGAAAAATTATAACTAAGTAACGTGGGTGTGGGGGAGGAGTTAATAGAAATAAAAATAAATAAAAGAAGGTCCTGTGTCGGAGGCAGGGGCCTCATGAGGTAAGTACTGGGACGAGGAAGAGTGGACGTGGAGGTAATGTGTCACCCCCTCCTGGGAGCAGGGTGCTCGCGAGGTTTTACTTCCCGGAAGAGGGAATTCAGCTCCATTGCCGAGTAGCAGTGTCTCTGCAGTGAGCCGGGCTAGTAGTCTGTAGAGGCACACTGTGCATGTGCAGAGAAGCAAGTCTCTGCGGTGTGGCTGGCTGGTAATGTTGGCTACACTGCGCATGGGCAGAGAAGGCAGGAACCCGACTGAAGGCACACTGCGCATGGGCAGAGAAGCAAGGAAACCCGACTGAAGGCACACTGCGCATGTGCAGAGAAGCAAGGAAACCCGGCTGAAGGCACACTGCGCATGGGCAGAGAAGCAAGGAAACCCGACTGAAGGCACACTGCGCATGGGCAGAGAAGCAAGGAAACCCGACTGAAGGCACACTGCGCATGGGCAGAGAACAAAAGAACCCGGCTGAAGGCAGAGAAGCAAAGAACCCGGCTTAAGGCACACTGCGCATGGGCAGAGAAGCAAGGAAACCCGGCTGAAGGCACACTGCGCATGGGCAGAGAAGCAAAGAACCCGGCTGAAGGCACACTGCGCATGGGCAGAGAAGCAAGGAAACCCGCCTGAAGGCACACTGCGCATGGGCAGAGAAGCAAGGAAACCCGGCTGAAGGCAGAGAAGTAAAGCACCCGGCTTAAGGCACACTGCGCATGGGCAGAGAAGCAAGGAAACCCGGCTGAAGGCACACTGCGCATGGGCAGAGAAGCAAGGAAACCCGACTGAAGGCACACTGCGCATGGGCAGAGAACAAAAGAACCCGGCTGAAGGCAGAGAAGCAAAGAACCCGGCTTAAGGCACACTGGGCATGGGCAGAGAAGCAAGGAAACCCGGCTGAAGGCACACTGCGCATGGGCAGAGAACAAAAGAACCCGGCTGAAGGCAGAGAAGCAAAGAACCCGGCTTAAGGCACACTGCGCATGGGCAGAGAAGCAAGGAAACCCGGCTGAAGGCACACTGCGCATGGGCAGAGAAGCAAAGAACCCGGCTGAAGGCACACTGCGCATGGGCAGAGAAGCAAGGAAACCCGACTGAAGGCACACTGCGCATGGGCAGAGAAGCAAGGAAACCCGACTGAAGGCACACTGCGCATGGGCAGAGAACAAAAGAACCCGGCTGAAGGCAGAGAAGCAAAGAACCCGGCTTAAGGCACACTGGGCATGGGCAGAGAAGCAAGGAAACCCGGCTGAAGGCACACTGCGCATGGGCAGAGAACAAAAGAACCCGGCTGAAGGCAGAGAAGCAAAGAACCCGGCTTAAGGCACACTGCGCATGGGCAGAGAAGCAAGGCAACCCGGCTGAAGGCACACTGCGCATGGGCAGAGAAGCAAGGAAACCCGGCTGAAGGCACACTGCGCATGGGCAGAGCACAAAAGAACCCGCTGAAGGCAGAGAAGCAAAGAACCCGGCTTAAGGCACACTGCGCATGGGCAGAGAAGCAAGGAAACCCGGCTGAAGGCACACTGCGCATGGGCAGAGAACAAAAGAACCCGGCTGAAGGCAGAGAAGCAAAGAACCCGGCTTAAGGCACACTGCGCATGGGCAGAGAAGCAAGGAAACCCGGCTGAAGGCACACTGCGCATGGGCAGAGAAGCAAAGAACCCGGCTGAAGGCACACTGCGCATGGGCAGAGAAGCAAGGAAACCCGACTGAAGGCACACTGCGCATGGGCAGAGAAGCAAGGAAACCCGACTGAAGGCACACTGCGCATGGGCAGAGAACAAAAGAACCCGGCTGAAGGCAGAGAAGCAAAGAACCCGGCTTAAGGCACACTGGGCATGGGCAGAGAAGCAAGGAAACCCGGCTGAAGGCACACTGCGCATGGGCAGAGAACAAAAGAACCCGGCTGAAGGCAGAGAAGCAAAGAACCCGGCTTAAGGCACACTGCGCATGGGCAGAGAAGCAAGGAAACCCGGCTGAAGGCACACTGCGCATGGGCAGAGAAGCAAGGAAACCCGGCTGAAGGCACACTGCGCATGGGCAGAGAAGCAAGGCAACCCGGCTGAAGGCACACTGCGCATGGGCAGAGAAGCAAGGAAACCCGGCTGAAGGCACACTGCGCATGGGCAGAGCACAAAAGAACCCGCTGAAGGCAGAGAAGCCAAGAACCCGGCTTAAGGCACACTGCGCATGGGCAGAGAAGCAAGGAAACCCGGCTGAAGGCACACTGCGCATGGGCAGAGAACAAAAGAACCCGGCTGAAGGCAGAGAAGCAAAGAACCCGGCTTAAGGCACACTGCGCATGGGCAGAGAAGCAAGGAAACCCGGCTGAAGGCACATTGCGCATGGGCAGAGAAGCAAAGAACCCGGCTGAAGGCACACTGCGCATGGGCAGAGAAGCAAGGAAACCCAGCTGAAGGCACACTGCGCATGGGCAGAGAACAAAAGAACCCGGCTGAAGGCAGAGAAGCAAAGAACCCGGCTTAAGGCACACTGCGCATGGGCAGAGAAGCAAGGAAACCCGGCTGAAGGCACACTGCGCATGGGCAGAGAAGCAAGGAAACCCGACTGAAGGCACACTGCGCATGGGCAGAGAACAAAAGAACCCGGCTGAAGGCAGAGAAGCAAAGAACCCGGCTTAAGGCACACTGGGCATGGGCAGAGAAGCAAGGAAACCCGGCTGAAGGCACACTGCGCATGGGCAGAGAAGCAAAGAACCCGGCTGAAGGTACACTGCGCATGGGCAGAGAAGCAAGGAAACCCGGCTGAAGGCACACTGCGCATGGGCAGAGAAGAAAAGAACCCGCCTGAAGGCAGAGAAGCAAATAACCTGGCTTAAGGCACACTGCGCATGGGCAGAGAAGCAAGGAAACCCGGCTGAAGGCACACTGCGCATGGGCAGAGAAGCAAGGCAACCCGGCTGAAGGCACACTGCGCATGGGCAGAGAAGCAAGGAAACCCGGCTGAAGGCACACTGCGCATGGGCAGAGAACAAAAGAACCCGCTGAAGGCAGAGAAGCAAAGAACCCGGCTTAAGGCACACTGCGCATGGGCAGAGAAGCAAGGAAACCCGGCTGAAGGCACACTGCGCATGGGCAGAGAAGCAAGGAAACCCGGCTTAAGGCACACTGCGCATGGGCAGAGAAGCAAGGAAACCCGGCTGAAGGCACACTGCGCATGGGCAGAGAAGCAAAAAACCCGGCTGAAGGCACACTGCGCATGGGCAGAGAAGCAAGGAAACCCGGCTGAACTGCGCATGGGCAGAGAAGCAAGGAAACCAGCTGAAGGCACACTGCGCATGGGCAGAGAACAAAAGAACCCGGCTGAAGGCAGAGAAGCAAAGAACCCGGCTTAAGGCACACTGCGCATGGGCAGAGAAGCAAAGAACCCGGCTGAAGGCACACTGCGCATGGGCAGAGAAGCAAGGAAACCCGGCTGAACTGCGCATGGGCAGAGAAGCAAGGAAACCCAGCTGAAGGCACACTGCGCATGGGCAGAGAACAAAAGAACCCAGCTGAAGGCAGAGAAGCAAAGAACCCGGCTTAAGGCACACTCCGCATGGGCAGAGAAGCAAGGAAACCCGGCTGAAGGCACACTGCGCATGGGCAGAGAAGCAAAGAACCCGGCTGAAGGCACACTGCGCATGGGCAGAGAAGCAAGGAAACCCGGCTGAACTGCGCATGGGCAGAGAAGCAAGGAAACCCAGCTGAAGGCACACTGCGCATGGGCAGAGAACAAAAGAACCCGGCTGAAGGCAGAGAAGCAAAGAACCCGGCTTAAGGCACACTGCGCATGGGCAGAGAAGCAAGGAAACCCGGCTGAAGGCACACTGCGCATGGGCAGAGAAGCAAGGAAACCCGACTGAAGGCACACTGCGCATGGGCAGAGAACAAAAGAACCCGGCTGAAGGCAGAGAAGCAAAGAACCCGGCTTAAGGCACACTGGGCATGGGCAGAGAAGCAAGGAAACCCGGCTGAAGGCACACTGCGCATGGGCAGAGAAGCAAAGAACCCGGCTGAAGGTACACTGCGCATGGGCAGAGAAGCAAGGAAACCCGGCTGAAGGCACACTGCGCATGGGCAGAGAAGAAAAGAACCCGCCTGAAGGCAGAGAAGCAAATAACCTGGCTTAAGGCACACTGCGCATGGGCAGAGAAGCAAGGAAACCCGACTGAAGGCACACTGCGCATGGGCAGAGAAGCAAGGAACCCGACTGAAGGCACACTGTGCATGGGCAGAGAACAAAAGAACCCGGCTGAAGGCAGAGAAGAAAAGAACCCGGCTTAAGGCACACTGCGCATGGGCAGAGAAGCAAAGAACCCGGCTGAAGGCACCCTGCGCATGGGCAGAGAAGCAAGGAAACCCGGCTGAACTGCGCATGGGCAGAGAAGCAAGGAAACCCGGCTGAAGGCACACTGCGCATGGGCAGAGAACAAAAGAACCCGGCTGAAGGCAGAGAAGCAAAGAACCCGGCTTAAGGCACACTGCGCATGGGCAGAGAAGCAAGGAAACCCGGCTGAAGGCACACTGCGCATGGGCAGAGAAGCAAAGAACCCGGCTGAAGGCACACTGCGCATGGGCAGAGAAGCAAGGAAACCCGGCTGAAGGCACACTGCGCATGGGCAGAGAACAAAAGAACCCGCCTGAAGGCAGAGAAGCAAAGAACCCGGCTTAAGGCACACTGCGCATGGGCAGAGAAGCAAGGAAACCCGGCTGAAGGCACACTGCGCATGGGCAGAGAAGCAAGGCAACCCGGCTGAAGGCACACTGCGCATGGGCAGAGAAGCAAGGAAACCCGGCTGAAGGCACACTGCGCATGTGCATAGAAGGAAAGGAGAAGCTGTGTCCTGCAGGAAGCCTGACCGAAGGGACGCAATGCGCATTACTTTCTCAGGTGGATGCCGGGCAGGAGGGAGAGGACATTCTGCTCCATTGAGAGAGAACTTTTCTCTCACGCTCCGCAGCGTGTCAAGAGATGTGGACTGTGTGCACCTCGTGCCAGCCTTGACCAGGGAGGGGCGCTGTGTACTGTATATACAGGAAGGGGTGCCGTGTTCATGCACGGTCCCTGGACTGCACACAGGGAGTGACCTGTGTGCACACGGATGGGAAGTGGTGCTGTGTACTGTATATACAGGGAGGGCTGCTGTGTTCATGTACAGTCCCTGGACTGTACACAGGGAGTGAGTGACCTGTGTACACACAAATGGGAAGTGGTGCTGTGTACTGTATATACAGGGAGGGGCGCCGTGCTCATGTACGGTCCCTGGACTGTACACAGGGAGTGACCTGTGTGCACACGGATGGGAAGTGGTGCTGTGTACTGTATATACAGGGAGGGCTGCTGTGTTCATGTACAGTCCCTGGACTGTACACAGGGAGTGAGTGACCTGTGTACACACAAATGGGAAGTGGTGCTGTGTACTGTATATACAGGGAGGGGTGCCGTGTTCATGTACGGTCCCTGGACTGTACAGCGGCAGTGACCTGTGTGCACACAGATGGGAAGTGGTGCTGTGACTGTATATACAGGAAGGTGTGCCGTGTTCATGTGTGGTCCCCGGACTGTCCACAGGGAGTGACCTGTGTACACAAAAATGGGAAGTGGTGCTGTGTACTGTATATACAGGGAGGGGTGCATGTATGGTCCTCGGACTGTACACAGGGAGTGAGTGACCTGTGTACACACAGATCGGAAGTGGTGCTGTGTACTGTATATACAGGGAGGGGTGCCGTGTTCATGTACGGTCCCTGGACTGTACAGCGGCAGTGACCTGTGTACACACAGATGGGAAGTGGTGCTGTGTACTGTATATACAGGAAGGGGTGCCGTGTTCATGTGTGGTCCCCGGACTGTCCACAGGGAGTGACCTGTGTGCACACAGATGGGAAGTGGTGCTGTGTACTGTATATACAGGAAGAGGTGCCGTGTTCATGTGTGATCCCCGGGCTGTACACTGGAGTGACCTGTGTGCACACAGATGGGAAGTGGTGCTGTGTACTGTATATACAGGGGGAGGGAGCTGTGTGCTTGTACTTACAGCAGCCTTTATATAAAGAATGCTCTGATTACTTACCAGTAATTTTCATTACTCCTAGTCCTACTCTTCCTCGTCCCAGTACATACCTCATGAGGCCCCTGCCTCCGACACAGGACCTTCTTTTATTTCTTTTATCCCTATAACTCCTCCCCCTTCACCATGTCATTCAGTTTCATATCACCAAGCTGGAGCATGGGACCTTCCACGCAGGGAGGGTGAGGAGGGTCGTCGGTACTGTGACGAGGAAGAGTAGGACTAGGAGTAATGAAGATTACCGGTAAGTAATCAGAGCATTACCTCCACGTCCACTCTTCCTCGTCCCAGTACTTACCTCATGAGGTATACCAAAGCAGCAACGGGGAAAAGTCCCAATGAGACACAGAGCCAAAAACAGTGCAGAAAAACACACACCTTTTAATAACTCCAAATTCACATCCCCACAGACAAAACTCCAGTCCCAAAGGAACCAACCCCGAGTGGGAGACATTGAACCTATAGTGGTTAATGAACGTTTTCTGACATAGCTCTCAACCATTTGTGTTGCAAAGGCGGGTGAAAACACCCGATTTTAGTTTTGGCGGGTGAGAGACCCATTGAAACGAATGGGCGTGCTTGAGGCTTGTCGGGTGAGTCAGTTGTTTACAAGGCGGGTGACACCCGCCAAAAGCGTGTGAGTTGAGAGCTATGGCTCTGATCAGCCCAAGTGGCAGCCCTACAAATCTCCTGTAGAGAAACCCCTCTTGCATTGGCCCAGGAAGCCGCCAAACCCCTGGTGGACCGCCCCTGAATGTGCACAGGCACAGGCAGGCCAGAAGCCACATAGGCCATGGAGACCACAACACGGATCCACTGGCTAATGGACACCACAGATGCATTACGCCCAGCACTAGCCGGGCCAAAAGTAATCAGAAGACTGTCAGAGTGGTGGAAAGGGGCAGTCCTAGCCAAATACTCCAACACCACCCGCTGCACATTCTGAAAAAAGGCAGGGAGAACCAGATCCTGAGAGGTGTGAAACCGAGAAACAACTTTAGGGAGAAACTTCCGATCACACCTCAGCACCACAGAGTCCGGCAGAACCCTCAGGAAAGGGGGGTGACATAACAGAACCCCAATCGCCCCAAGCCTACGGGCAGAAGTGATGGCAATAAAAGAGGCAGTATCCAGCGTCAGATGTTTTATATTAATCTCGGAAATGGGCTCAAAAGGAGGCCCTTGAAGGAACCTTAAGACAAGATGGAGCTGTGTAGATGCTTGTCTATATAAAAGACTGTACCCTGAGAGGTAGCTGTGTAGCGGTATGTGCACTGTGCTACTAAAGATAGAGCTGTGTCGATGCCTGTCTAAATAATAGTCTGTAGAGGTAGCTGTTTAGCGATATGTGCACTGTGCTACGAAAGATGGAGCTGTGTAGCTGTCTGTCTATATAATAGACTACCCTGAGAGGTAGCGTGTAGCAGTATGTGCACTGTGCTACTAAAGAAAGAGCGGTGTAGATGCCTGTCTAAATAATAGATTGTAGAGGTAGCTGCATAGCAGTGTGTGCACTGTGATGTTACCAAAGATGGAGCTGTGTAGATGCCTGTCTATATAATAGACTGTACCCTGAGAGGTAGCTCTGTAGCGGTATGTGCACTGTGCATTTTCCAAAGACAGAGCTGTGTAGATGCCTGTCTGTATAATAGTCTGTACCCTGAGAGGTAGATGTGTAGCAGAGTGTGCACTCTGCTGTTTCCAAAGATGGAGCTGTGTAGATGCCTGTCTATATAATAGACTGTAGTAGTTATGTAGCAGCACGTGCACTGTGCTGTTACCAAAGATGGAGTTGTGTAGATGCCTGTCTATATAATACTGTATAAGAATTATACTGTAATTCCTACTGTAGAAGAATTATAAGAACCAGAGAAAACACTATGGGCCTCATTACGACCTTGGAGGTAGCCATGCCCTTAATAAGGGCATGGCTGCCTCCAAAATCGTGTCCGGGTTCCCTGAATGGGGAAATACTGGGCCATTCCGAGTTTGGAGGGCCCGGTATTTCCTCCTTCAGTGAACCTGGGCCCGGCCCTTCCCCATTCCCTTTTGAGCCCCGATAGGGCTCAATGGGGAGGGAGCTAATAACGGGCCCCTTGCTAGCTCCCTGGTCCCCTCGCGGGACCCGCTATGGAAGTCTGGAAAAACCAGACCTCCAGAGCGGGTCCCGCAAGGGAACCTCGTAATCGGGAGGAATGGGTTTACCGGCACCGTCACATTACCGGTGGCGGTAAACCCATTCCTGCAACCTCGTAATGAGGCCCTATGTTTTTCTACAGAGATCGAAATTTAGATTAGGTCAGCAGGAGTTAAAATTAGCCCCAGCATATCACTCATTAACCAACGAGCAGCAGCTATCGCTGGGGAACCAGGAGCAAGTGCTCAAATATAACTTCAACATAA
Source organism: Ambystoma mexicanum (assembly GCF_040938575.1). Taxonomy (NCBI): domain Eukaryota; kingdom Metazoa; phylum Chordata; class Amphibia; order Caudata; family Ambystomatidae; genus Ambystoma; species Ambystoma mexicanum. Next base: position 1,369,807,533 of record NC_090933.1, on the reverse strand, counting down.
GATGCAAACTTAACATTTTGAATATTATTATGACCGCTTATGCCTTAAAGTTCATACACATGTGTCCTAATACTTATTTATAGAGTGTCCCAAATTCACAGAGTTAAAATTCACATAAGTGTGTTTGTTGGTATCAGTTGGCCCGGGAGCCAAAACTAGCTCCTGGTAGCTGTTGGTACCAAGCTAATGAGGCTCTTCTAGGCTACAAGCAGGAGCTAAATATCTCCCAGCTCCCCTCATTTTCAAACCCTGTTTTATATACTGGAGAAAAGAACACGTAAACAATTCCAGTTACCCTAAAGAGAAAGATTGTCTGGGAAAAATTGGATACGGGAAATAAGAAACGTGCCATAAGAACAGAGGTATTTACCCAGTGATGGAAAGAAGTAGGAAAAGAAAGGGTGACCCGTGTCAATGGTGACACAGAAAATTACCCATCAACTCAGATCACTATTACCATCTTAGGAAGAAAAATAACCTTAACATTAGCAGTGATTTAATACTTGCTGAACCAGTTGGTCCTGGGAACTGATTTACCCCAATTCGATCAATGCATTTCACAGGTGACCAAAGTAAAATCCCAAACTCCCCACCTAATGAAATTAGAGGCTTCCAAGTCTGAAAGGAGAAGAAGTGGGGAGGAAAGTATTTGTTTCTTAGAAATGAACTCAATATCCCAGAGAACAGAATTCAGCCTAGGGGGGATGCAGGGTTTCTTGGACCATCAACCTTGTTGCTCCACAGTGGAACAATGGAGGGCAGAGCTCAAAATAATGTAAACTTCCTCTCCTGGTTTCCATGTGAAGCACCCCGTTCCAACCCGCATTGGGGAAGGGTATGTGAGAAACCCGAGGGTATGCTCACTCCTAAACCCCCTGCAACCTCTTGTCATGTGGCTAGGGAAAGGGCACTGCTCTTGGGCCCTGGGGGTGGAGAAGCAAGGGAGGATCACCTTGGTGAAGGGTCCTTGGAGATTGATAGTGGGGTACCCTTAGGCAAACATGGTATCCCCCTTCCCCTAATTGTGACCAGCCTAAACCTTCCCTGAGCTTTATGTGGTATTGCAAGACCTCTCCCCTCATTTCCCCGCATTTAACATTTAAAAGTACTGGCACAAGGAAGAGGAGACTAAGAGTAATGAACACTACGCCTTCATTTTACCACTTAGGTATTGAGAAGGGATGATGCTTGCAAGGTACAGTAAGAGTCAGGCATGTCCTCTTAATCAAGGTCAGGCAAGTCTAATTAGACACGCACACCTGCAGCCTGTCATGTCAAGAGGCTGCAGGTGTATGAAGTGAGACCAGTGAATAGAGAAAGAGAACAAAAGTAAGGCCTGTGTAGGAGAGACCATGAGGACCTTTTCCGTGTGGATGCAGCCGTGGTGGGATCTGAAGTGTGACCAGGATGCTGGCAGATATTACTGAGTTGTGGGAGCCTCTGTGGGGGAGTCGGAGATGCTGGGAGCTGCTAACGAACAGAGAGAGAGAGATGACGCTGCCCAGAGGCAACAAAGCTTCAGGCACCCACAGAAGTGAAAGCAGCATGCGAGCAGGGCTCACCGAGACTGCGGCGCCAGCCTGGGAAGTTGAAAAGAGCAGCAAGAGCTGCCTTAGGGAGATGCTGCAGACCGGTGAGTGCTGGTGAAAAGACACTCGGAAACCAGGGCGATCCAGGTGGGCTGCTTACAACGGATGAAACTCCATATGAATGAAAGCTTCAAAGCGAAATGAGATGTATATTAAATTCTGTACTGAATGGAAGTTTTCAAATAGTGCTATACTACACCTATTGAATGGAAGTTAAAAACAGCATTAAAACTATACATATTGAATACCAAACTGAATGGAAGTTTTAAATAGCGTTGCACAACTCATATTGAATGCCTGAGGTGGCATCTGGGACTCTTGCACGTAGGACATTGCCACTGTCCAGGTTGGAGATGACAAGCACTTGGACAGCAGTTGTGAAACAAGGGGCAGAGACGAAAGGCTTGTCTTTGCAAAGGAATCCACTGCCACAATGCTGCTTGGATAATTTTGGCTATGTGAGGTTTGAATGAAAGGTCACAGTTGATATTAAAGCTGTGAGATGTTTCACTGGGTAAGAGTTGAGGCAAGAATATATGAAGCATCATGTTAGTCACCCAACTCTGGACTTGGGTGTACTTGGTAGGGTTTCCTAAGAATACCTTCCATGGAATCCAGTCAGCTCAACATTTAATTCAATCCTTTATCAACAATAAGCATGAGAATCACATTCTGGAATTCTCTAGGCATCATAAAGCAAGACACAGACAACAGACCTAAGTTCAAACAAACAATATTTATTAACTTAAATGTCAGGATGGTAGAAAGCCTAAGTTGCCCTACACTAAGGTGGGATTTCCCTACCTGAACAAAAACTAAGGAAAGTCTGAGTCAAAGAGTTCAATTTAAAAGTCTGTCTTTGTCCAAAGCATATCCTTGCCCACACAACTAAAGCTAAACAGTATATAGGGATGTCATCAATCAAAGAACTAGTGTTAAACTCAAACTTCTGAGCTTCTTCCAGCTTGCAGCTTCCTTTCACATCCCCTTCTCCAAGGGCAAGAAAGTTTCATGAAAAAGTCTTAAGATTACCTTCTCCAGTTCATGGTAATACAGTTCAATATAGTTCAAATGTAATCCTCAGGGTTCCCTTCCCCAAGTTCAAGCAATCCATTTTCAAATTAAAAAGTTTTGAGATCTCGTTCTCAAGACCACACAAAATAGCTCCTCAAGTCTCAGGGTTCCCTTCCCAAAGACTTCACCTCATCACCACAATGGGCCTCATTACGAGTCCGGCGGTAATCGTGCCTGAAATTCCGGCTGGTTACTGCCGGACTCGTATTACCATTCGGCCTCCGTGATTCCCGGAATTACCGGGGCATTACGACCCCGGTGACCTGGGAATTCCGGAGGTGGAATTTGGTAAATCCCCATTCCCATTGAATCCCATAGGACCTGGCGGGAATGACACCTCCTCCTGCAGGACTCAAGATCACCCGGTATGGAAACAACGGTGGCGGCGGATTTACCGCCACCGTTATTTCCATACCGGGTGACTCCTAATGAGGCCCAATGTTTTTGGAGGTTCAACATTTAGGGCTCACTGGTCTAGGTGCAGTTGTCAGACCCCACGGTCCACCAATCACAGGTCACCTATCCAGGACCCCTGACGTTTTGCCTCTTGGCTTTGATGTGTAGCTTTACACTCTTATGACCTTTCCTACTCATCCTCTTGGCTCTGCCAACACTTGTTACACATCCTTTCCAGACTTTTAGGCCTTGTCGCTCTGCACAGGAAGTGATGGAATTTGACCCCACCCCGAAGTGACATCACGGGAGTGATGGAACATAACCCTTCACCCCTTGACAAAACTGGAAGTGGCCTAACATGACATTGTTTCATAGTACACTACTAAAAATATGGCTACGATATTGTGAAATCAAAAAGAAGATATCGAGGCTGAGTACCTTCAAAAGGAAATACACCAAACGCGGGTTATAAAGATACACAGATCTTTATTCAAAGTAACTGAACAGTTTTCAAAAGACAAAGCAACAGATAGCTGTCAGGCCCTCAGTACAACACAGCCCCAGTGAGTGGAGCTGTACATTAGAATAGTCACACCTTTTATACATTTCAAAACATGATGTCCAACCCACTGGCAGGTTAATGAATCTCGGATCTAGGGTTCGTGCTGAGTTCACTTCTAATTTATGTATCTATACATTTACGGATTATCTTTAATACATTCACCAACAAGTTACAATAGCAACAGTGTGTCTTTGGATTTCACATTGATCCTTCGTATATATATCGAACAATATAGTCAAACAAGTGTTCACATTAGATGCTTAAACAGTATTGTGCACAATATATATCATGGATTAGTTTCGTTGGCACAGGTAATCCTCTATACACAGGTCAATGAAGGAGAAGCTCTCAGTACATGACCCTAACATTTGGCCTGCAGGCAGTTTAATCATTAACTCATACACAGAGGTCAAGACGGCCATGTTACGTTCAGAATGACACTGTCCACCATTTTAGAACACAGGGTGACTTTAAAGCGAGAATCAAAATGGCGGATAAACCTAAAATGGCGGCTAACACTGATCTAAGGTCAAGACCTTGCAACGCGGATTTCTTCAAAGAGCGACTTGGCTTAGGCCAATATACATATATTCATACAGTATAAGAGGCACAATATGATTTCCTGTTCGACAAACCCTCCTTTTGGCCTAGGCCAAGAGCTAAACTACTTTTAGTCACTTTACGAATAACTCCACGTCTTAACATCCATAAACCCTGAATCGCTATCGGAGATATCTATTGCCATTAGATCGATTATCAAAATTTGTTTCAGTACGTATGCATTGGAATTCTCGTCTGGGGCATATGCCTTGCGTCCTAATGTACCCATCGCCTGTGCGCAACAGCCTCCTAACATCAAACATATACTAGGAAGACATTGTATACAACAACAGAGGAACAACAGAATTCCAAAAACCATCAGCAAGACCGAAAGTAGCTTCCAACCCCAAGATCGCAAGAAGTCCCAGAACCAAGCGCTAAGATCCCAATTTCTCTCGGGAACATGCACTTCTGAACTTAGGACGTGCAGATTGTGTATTGCATTGAAAATAGTTGGGGAGGAATCTGGCACGAAAACGCAGCAAGCGGATCCCACTAATTTACATACCCCTCCACGTTCAGCCAGGATGACATCTAATGCCATCCGTTTCTGAAGTGCTACTAATCTTATTGCTTTCTGTTCTAAAGTCATATTATAGAATATGTCAGTGGTCCGTTTGATGGTCCTCTCCACTACTCTCGCTAGTCTCCTGATATCCTCAGAATTCATTATTTGTCCCCAAAATGGCACGAAGGATTTAGCTACGTCACCCAGAACTTGTGCAGAAGTATCACCATTCTCGTCCCGCCGTCGACGAGCCTTCAAGACTTCTACGGTACTGGCTATGAATACCCCAGGTAACAGGATCCCTAAATAACAAGTTCCCTGCCAATCCCTGGGCAACCATGGAAATGCGACATTACCGCAAACAAAGTAGACAGGTTCGCCTACATACAAAGGTCGGTCCTCGCTAGTCAAATTCGCAACGTTGGCGCAACCTTTAAAATCTCCCATTGACACTCTGTATGCAGAAAGAAACTGAACCGGGCCTATGGTTAACAGTGTAAGAAGGAGGTGTGGCATCCTTATTGCCTATCGGAGCCATCTTAAAAGAAATAAAAGATTGAAAACGGACGAGACAGTCTATCAGAAGGCCTAATAGAAGCAACATTAAGCTTGCTGCTATTCGCAAAGAGCAAGCATCCTAGGGGGGTTAGAACACACTTCTCAAAATTATTCAAATTAGTACCGCCAAAGTTCCCTGAGATGCTATCGTTCCAGCGACCAAAGAATAGTGCTCTTAGAGAAGCATAGCATGCAGTTGTCAAAGATAGAGGATGAATATACCAACCCAGCCTCTTACCCCCATGTTGCGGTAAATGTGAACAGACCCAACAGTTGGACTTATTAAAGATGGCATGTGTAGCATTCATGATAAGTAATAGTGTGTTATTGTAATATCTCTGTCTGGGCTGAGAGTCCCTAGGAGATAGAGTGTACAGGTGCACGAAAGGAGTAGAAACCGTAGGTACATTTTCAGTCGGTAACACATTCTCAAGCGGATGTTCTTCTTCTAGATACCAGAAGCCTAAAACAATGACTATTATAAACCCAATCAACATTATCACAAAACAGCAGTACGTTTTCAGGGCCCAAACAATTTGTCAATTTTCACAGCTGGTCAACTTTCACTTATCAGTCCTGTACGAGCGGTAGCGGTTGCAGGCATTGTAATCTTCAAACAAAAATCACCAATGTTTTTAGCTAGTGCTCTCCAGGCTGAGCGTCTTCTTAGTCCTTCCACAAACCCTAGCCAACAGAATCCCCTTTTCAAACAATTACTTGGGCCAAAAAGCAAGCCCTTGATGATTTTTTCCCTTCTTCTACAAACGCACAGCCAAACCGTGCCGTAAGTCTATTTCCTTGGACGCAGATTGTACCCTGTTGTCCCTGGTACTGATTGATCCGTGAACAACGTGTCGTCACTTCCCGTTGGGAGCGACGTATCAAGAACAAGAGAGGATGGGAGATCCGGAACAACAGCTTCCGGAAACAAAACTGTTGGAGAGTGCGGAGGCAAAATGGTCATTTCCCCAGGCCCCATGGGCTCAGGGAGAGTCTCTGAGGCACTCTCAATGCTGTTTACTGCTTCGGGATCATTGGTTGCAGTACTGGTGAGGGGTTCTGTTTCTTCTGTATCGTGTGGCACTGGGTGTGGAATCCTCTTGATATGCGTTGCGTGGATCCAGTTTTTCCGGCCTGCCACCCGCACCGCAGTCTGTGTGACCAGCAGGACTTGGAAGGGTCCCCGCCACCGAGGTGCAAGGCAAGAGGATCGCTCAAAAACCTTTGTGAGAACCCAGTCACCGGGCCGTATGCTGTGACCTGGGCCCTCGTATCGTACAGGTAAAGCCTCTCGCACCTGGTGATAAATTAAATACAAGTTTTTAGTCAACTGGCTACAGTAATCTGAAAGAAGTACATTTTCTACATTTCGCAGAGAACGACATTTCGGAAGGTTCCAGATATTAGCAGGCCTCCCCATAACCACCTCAAAGGGAGAGAGCCCAGTCTTAGTTTGAGGGGTTGTACGCATGGATAACAACGTGATCAGTAAGGCGTCCGGCCATTTTAATTTTGTGCCAGCACACGTCTTAGCGAGCTTGTTTTTGATAATGCCGTTGTGTCTTTCTACTAGTCCGGCACTCTGAGCGTGTCTGGCCGAATGGAACCGTTTATCGATCTGTAATCCCGCACATATCTGCAGAATTACAGCAGGGATAAAATGTGGACCATTGTCCGACCAGATGACTCTTGGTAGCCCGAACCTTGGGAAATACTCTTTTAACATAGTTTTTGCAGTAGTCATGGCCGTAGCATCTTTAACAGGAAAAGCCTCAACCCACTTGCTGAAAGCACAGATGACAACTAACACGTACTTCAGATTATTGCACTGTTCCATCTCAATAAAATCGAAATGGATGACTTCGAAGGGGACAGAAGGTGGACCAAAACTTCCCCTAGGAGTTGACGTGCCCTTTTCCACATTATGCTGTAAAAAGATCATACAGTTTTGTATGTATGTATGTATGTATTTAATTTTTGTAGAGCGCCGGTAGCCCGCGGGCATCAGGGCGCTTAAACATACGCAACAGATACTATGTGACATACGACATTTAAAGGGTCTGCTAAGCACCGGAAAGCCTCTAAGAGGCATCGTCACCCGATTTCTCATCTGAAAAGGTGAGTCTTGAGCACCTTCCTAAAGGTGGAGTGATTAGTTTCCAACCTCAGGGGTTCAGGGATGCTGTTCCACAATTTGGGAGCCAGTACATGAAAAGATCTGCCCAGCCCGGTTTTCAGCTTAAACTTGGGCACGATCAATAGGCATTTGCCACCTGATCGTAGATTTCTCCTGGGATTGTAGGGTACTACACTTGTTTTCAGGTAGGTGGGCGCTGTGCCATAGAGGCACTTATGAACCAGGCAGAGAGCCTTGAACTTTATCCGTTCTTCTACTCTCAGCCAGTGTAAAGAGAGCCTCTCTTCCGTAACATGATCTTTCCTCTTCAAATTTTTTACTAACCTGACCGCCTTGTTTTGGATCACCTGACAGCTGGAGAGATCCTTGGAAGAGGCCCCCAACAGCAGGGCATTCCCGTAGTCGAGTCTAGAGAGGATGATGGCTCTGGCTATCGTTGCCCTATTTCCCTCATTCAGCAATGGTTTGATGGCTTTCATCAGCCTGAGATAGTAGGCTGTGTTTTTCTGGAGGAAGCTGGTCTGGGCATGCGAGTCGACCGCAGCATCGACCATCATCCCTAGTGTCTTTACCTTAGGGACCACTTGTATTGTGGCGTTCTTGATTTGGAATGTGTCATTTGCCCAAACTTTCTCCAACATTTTCGTAATCTTACGGGCACATATATGTGTGGGGCCATGAGCCATAACAACCATCATCATAATGTACGCGTCGGGAAGTAACCACTTCCCTTCAGCTCTGTCCACCCAACACCGATCATCATCATCAAGTTTCCCCAAGCCCTCAGCCCATTTCTTAGACTCCTTTAATGTAGCATCGGTTTGGATATCCCTTAAAGAATCTATACCCTCATCCATAGTACAGGCATTCGTGGCGTCCCTTCAGATGTACATATCTGAATAGAGATTAGTGGCAGTCTGTTTGGCTATCTGATCAGCAAAAGCGTTCATTTCCCTATATCATCTACACTCTTCTGATGTGCTGCGCATTTTACGATAGCTAACTGAGTAGGGAGTGCAAGCGCTGAGAGTAGTCGTACTATCAGGGAGCCATGCTGGATCTTTGTACCATGTGAAGTTAAAAACCCTCTTTCTGACCAAAGTCTCCCAAAGTTGTGAACCACCCCAAAGGCATACTGACTGTCCGTGTATATATTCACTGTAAGCCCTTCAGAAATTCACAAGCTCGGGTCAATGCTATAATCTCTGTGGCCTGCGCTGAGTTATGCGTGATTCTCTTGGTTTCCACGACCGTGCTCAATGTAGTGATTGCATAAACAGCTGTGGATGTACCATCCGGAAGTTTGAAACAGGAGCCATCACAAAACAGCTCCCCTTGTGGATTGTTCAAAGGAGTATCTTTTAGATCAATTCTACCCTTTGTCTCTTGTTCGGTAGTGTAAAGGCAGTCATGTGACTCTTCATCACTGCAAGCAGTACCTTGCGAAAAAGGTAAGAGTTCAGCCGGATTAAGGACACAACACCTCTTAATTTGTATGTGAGGAGCAAACAAGATCAATTCATATTTCATCAACCGTGTGGAAGTGAGGTGTTGCGTTTGAGTTCTGTTCAGTAGAACATCCACAGAGTGAGGCACCATCAGGGTTAAAGCTTGCCTAGGACCATTCCCTCACTCTGTTTTACAGATGCAGCAGCAGCAGCGACAGCTCGCAAACATCTTGGCAAAGCGCATGCAACAGGATCAAGGGCGGAAGAGTAGTAACCTCATGGCCTATTCTTCCCTCCATGTTCCTGCGTTAATACAGCCAAAGCACATCCATCACATTCATGCACAAACAACACAAAGGCCTTTTCATAATTTGGTGTGCCCAAAACCGGTGCCGAGCACAATGCAGTCTTGAACAAATCAAATGCACGCTGGTGCTCCATGTTCCACGGCAATGGCGAAGAAATGAACTTCTTCGTCAGAGCCAACATCGGCTTAATCGTTCCACTGTCTACAGTAAGAAGCCATACCTATCAAGGGTCTAACTTCCTTCTGTGTATTTGGGACAGACATGCTAGAAATGAGTTTTATCCATTCAGGCGTCAATCTTCTTCCCTCCTTCGACAGGAGATAGCCTAAATAGGCGACCTCCTGACAACAGTATTGAAATTTCTTAAGCAAAGCTTTATGTCCATGTTTAGCCAGATGAATAAGTAACAACACAGTGCCCTCCTTACAAGCGCTCTCTGAGTCAGCAACTAAAAGCAAGTCATCAACATATTGAAGCAGAGTACAAGTAGAGGGCATCTCAAGAGTATCGAGTTGTTCTTTCAAAGCCCTACTATAGATGCTAGGACTTTTCGTGTAACCTTGCGGTGCACGGGTAAAAGTGAACGAGCGTCCCCCTAAGGTGAACGCGAACAGGGATCTACTGTCCTTATGTATAGGAATGCTAAAGAAAGCGTTCTTTAGATCCACAACACTAAAGTGAGTAGCTGAAGCTGGGACCATAGTTAATATAGTAGTCAGATCAGGAACAATGGGAAATTGTGGAGCAACAATCTTATTAATGGCATGTAAATCATTTATGAAATGAAATGATATGATATGGCATTTGTAACGCGCCTATACACAAGTGTTTCAAGGCGCGATGAGGCAGGGAGGGGGGAACAAGGGGAGGACAGACAACGATCCTACTAGGCCAGGTGTCATTCAGACCACGCAAGTGCAGGGGTAGGGGGAAGGGAAAAGTGCAAGGGGAAGGGGAGGGAGGAAGTGCAGTACAAGTAAGTAGAATAAAGTAAATAAATAGGGCCAGCTGGTGGCAAGTGCAAGGTAAGTGCAGACAAGTGCTGGGAAAGGGGGCCTGTAGGGATACAGAGACAGTCCCTCAGTGCAGGGGTTGCCAGGGAGGCAGTGCAAGAGGAGAGTGGCTGGGCCCAGGACCGAGGTCGGTGAGAGTGTGAGAGTGGCCCAGTTGCAGATTCGGTGCAGATTCAGTCGAGAATTTAGCAGGGGAGAGGGAGAGAGAAAGCAGAAGCAAAGAGGAAGGTTTTGAGGTGCTTTCGGAACCGGAGATGGTTCTCCTCAAGTTTCAGGGAGACAGGAAGGCTGTTCCAGAGGGAGGCCCCTGCCACGGCGAGAGATCTACCCCCAGCTCGTTGCTTCGAGAAGCGACTGACCCTGAGGGAGTTGGAGATGGATGAGCGAAGGGCTCAGGAAGGAAGATATTTAGGAAGAGAGAGTTGAAGGTATTTAGGCCCAAGGCCCCAGAAGGCCTTGTGGACAATGCAGAGGGTTTTGAACTTAATCCTCACAGCCACTGGGAGCCAGTGTAGAGATTTCAGTCCTGGAGAGATACGGTCCCTGGGCTTGAGGCCAAGGACAAGTCTTGCAGTTCTGTTCTGGATGAGTTGCAGGGGGCGGAGAGTGGAGGCAGGCAGATTAAGATAGAGGCTGTTGCAGTAGTCCAGCTTCGAGAGAACCAGGGCTCGGGAGACCGTGAGCTTCTGGGGGAAGGAGAGGAAGGGAAGAATACCTCTGAGGATGTGCAGCTGGTAGTGTGACTTCTTAGAGACGTCAGATATATGAGGAGAGAAGGAGAGTGTGGAGTCGAAGATGACCCCGAGGTTTTTTGCATTGCAGGTAGGAGCAGGAGGAGGGCCAAGCGAGGCTGGCCAGAGAGCTACAGGGAAGGAGGGAGTCGGTGTGCCGATGAGTAGAATCTCAGTCTTACTGGCATTAAGGCAGAGGTCATTGGCGGCACACCATTCCTGGATGGCAGACAGACAGTCAGAGATGAGGGAAGGAGAGGAGGAGGCCGAGGGTAGCCTGAAAATGAGCTGGGTGTCGTCCGCATAGCACTGAAAGTAGGGGCAGAGAGCGTCGATGCGGTGGGCAAGGAGTGCCAGATACTGGTTGAACAGCCAGGGAGAGAGATTAGATCCCTGGGGAACACCACAGGTGGAGAAAAAGATGTCAGAGAGGAAGGACCCAAGTTGGACCTGGGAGGGTCGATTGGAAAGGAAAGAGCTCAGCCACGCCAGAGCCTGACCAGTGATACCCAGGTTATCATGGAGACGGTTGAGCAGGATGGCATGTTTGACAGTGTCAAATGCAGAAGAGAGATCGAGCAGAATGAGAACACACGGAGTGTTGGAGTCGAGGTTCAAGAGCAGGTCCTCACAGATGTTCAGGAGAGCAGTTTCCGTGCTTCTGGCCGCTCTGAAGCCAGGTTGATGGTCATGGAGACTACCAACAGTTTCAGCATGGAGGTTAAGCTGGGAGATGGCCAGTTTCTTCAGGAGCTTGCCCAAGAAGGGAGTGATGGAGATTGGGCGATAGTTAGCCGGGCAGGAGGGGTCGGAAGAGGGTTTCTTAAGAAGAGGGTGCACAAGGGAGTGCTTGAGGGGGGATGGGAAGACTCCAGAGGCGAAGGAGTGGTTGCAAAAGTTAGCCAGGGCAGGAGCCAGGGAGTCGATGTGGTCCTTGATAGTTTTGGAGGAACGGGGTTGAACCTGTTTAGACAAGACTTTCATAGATCGGACTTGTCTGGAAACCTCGTCAGCAGAAAAAAGTGGAAAGGCAGAGAAGGAGGGAGGAGGGGTGGCTGCAGAAGGGCCAGAGGAAGAGCCGGGAAGAGAGGGGGGGAGGTGATAGGAGGAGAGTGAGGACATGATGTCCTGAGTTTTTGAGATGAAGTGAGAGGCCAGTGCAGTGCAGAGGGCCTGGGAGGGGACAGGAGAGGTAGAGACTGCAGCAGGGTTGGCAAGCTCCTTGCAGATTTTAAAGAGTTCAGCTGAGTTGTTGGATGCCGCAGAGATGCAGGCTTGGATAAGGGCTCTCTTTTTGGTGAGAACGGAGAGACGGTATTGCCTTTGGAGCAGGCGGCAGGCCAGTTTATCAGAGGATGAACATGAAGCACGCCATTTCCTCTCAGCCACTCTGCACTTGCGTTTTAGGGTGACGAGATCCGAGTCATACCAGGAGTTACATTTGGCTTTGGGCTTCAGGCGGATTCTCATGACAGGGGCAAGGATATCAAGAGTATCAGATATAGCAGAGTGGAGCATGGAGAGGGCTGTGTCAGGGTGGGAGTCAGCCGAAGGGGGAGGGGGGGGCGAGAAGGTGGCAGCGAAAGACTCAACTGACACGCGCTTCATGGGTCGGATGACCGAGAAGGTGGATGGCAATGATGAGGGTGGCTTTGCCTGTGGGGTAGGGAGGGTGAGGTGGGAGGTTAGGAGAAAGTGATCACTCCAGGAGAGAGGAGTGGAGAGAGGGACAGAGAGGGGAAGGTCAGAAGAGATCAGAGCATCAAGAGTGTGCCCTGCAGAATGAGTAGGCCCAGACGGGAGAATAGAGAGTGAGAGAGAGTCGCAGAGGTCACGAAAGAGTCCAGTGGGGGGACAGGAGGCATCAAGGTGGATGTTGAAGTCACCAAGAAAGAGGAGTTGAGTGGTTGAGGACAGGAGTGAGGAGGAGAGGTCAGCCCACTCAGAGAGGAAGGAGGAAATTTGACCAGGTGGCCGATAGATAGTAGCCACAGTAAGGGAATGGCTAGGAGAGAGAGAGAGTCGGCAGACAAGACATTCAAAAGAGGAGTAGGTCTGCGTAGGAGTGACAGTGGCAGGAATCCACTCAGGGAAGATAAGGGCAACACCCCCCCTGCACGGTTGGGCCTGGGCACGGAGAAGATCTTGTAACCGTCAGGTAGGAGTGTGTCAAAGCTGGTGACAGAGCTGGCTGTGAACCATGTCTCAGTGAGACCGAGGACGTCAAGGTCCAGTTCCTCAAGAAGGCGACAGATATCAGAGGAATGCTTGATGGCAGAGCGAGAGTTAAGAGTGGCAATGTGGAGAAGGTTGCCAGCCTTGAAGGACTTCCGGGGAGGGGTACAGATTAGAGGTACGCCCTGCGGAGGTGTAGAAGAAGGAGGTGAAGAAGGAGCACGAGAGGGGGCAGGGAGGGAGGGTAGAGGCAAGGTAGCCGAGGACAGAGGAGGGGGGACAGCGGGAGAGGAAAGGAAGTTGATGAGGCGAGGAAAGCGTCTATCAAAGAGGTGAAGGTTGGCCTGAGGACCTTGGACCAAGACGGTCCCATTAGCGTAGGCATTAATGATGGCCTTAGAGGAGCGGAAGGGGGCCAAGAGGACATCCCAACGGGTGCCACCATTAATGGGAGCAGAGGAAAAAGGAGAGAGCACAGAGACCATATGAAGGGTCCATAGGTCAGGTGAAGGCACGAAAAAGAGGATGTCAGTGAGAGTTTCCTTAGAGCAGGCACTAGTGTAGGTGTCAGCGATAGGGAGGCCTGGGTTTGAGACCAGGATGTCCTTTTTAAACTTTTTCCTACCAGATTTAGTGAGGAGAGCAGGATAGTCAATGGAGAAGCAGTTAGAGAAGATAGGCACGATAGAGAGCACCATGGAGTAGGAGGGAGTGGGGGGGAAGACAGACGATGCGAGAGCCCGCAGACAGGAATAGAGCGGCAAGCACAGGTTAACCACAATTCAGAACAACAACAGTAATGCGTATTAGGTACACAGTGGAGAGCCCACCTAAGTTTGAGAATCCTGCGAGGGGAGAAAAACCCTAGTTTACCACATTTCAGAACAACAACAGTAATGCGTATTAGGTACACAGTGGAGAGCCCACCTAAGTTTGAGAATCCTGCGAGGGGAGAAAAACCCTAGTTTACCACATTTCAGAACAACAACAGTAATGCGTGTTAGGTACACAGTGGAGAACCCACCTAAGTTTGAGAATCCTGCGAGGGGAGAAAAACCCTAGTTTACCACATTTCAGAACAACAACAGTAATGCGTATTAGGTACACAGTGGAGAGCCCACCTAAGTTTGAGAGTCCTGCGAGGGGAGAAAAACCCTAGTTTTCCACATTTCAGAACAACAACAGTAATGCGTATTAGGTACACAGTGGAGAGCCCACCTAAGTTTGAGAATCCTGCGAGGGGAGAAAAACCCTAGTTTTCCACAACTGTTGAACACAGTGAGGTGAAGACACCAATGCGAATGTAGTGACCCGGTGTAGGTGGGGTGGGCCGGGAGAAGGTGGAGATAGCAAGTGATGCTGGCGCCTGGCCTCCCCTGCGGTCACCTGCAGACACACAGGGAGCCGCAACTGTAGGAGTTGCCCTTGGCCTAGGGGCCCTTACCTGCAGGGTGCTGCCGGGCAGAGGGCTGCCCAGGAGGGAAAGGTTATAGGAAGAGGAAGGGGAGGGGGGGTGTGGGCGGGCAGGGAGGCGGGAGGGAGAGGAGGACCAGGAAGTGGGAGGGGAGGGGAGAGCAGGCACAACAACGCGCTCAGAGCGCGGATGCAAAAGCATCAAAGGAAAAAACACTTGAATTCAACTCACGGAGGCCCGCTAGGGCCGGGCAGGGCTTCCAAGGCCTGAACTTCCAACAGGGCTACCGGCGACCGCTCTCCCACGCTCAGCTCAACAAAGAAGCGAGCAGGGGGAGCGGGCGTCGAGTAGCCCAGAAGGGAGGCAGCCGGACAGCCAATCAGAGGGGGGGGTGGGCGGGCAGGGAGGCGTGAGGGAGAGGAGGACCAGGAAGTGGGAGGGGAGGGGAGAGCAGGCACAACAACGCACTCAGAGCGCGGATGCAAAAGCATCAAAGGAAAAAACACTTGAATTCAACTCACGGAGGCCCGCTAGGGCCGGGCAGGCTTCCAAGGCCTGAACTTCCAACTGGGCTACCGGCGACCGCTCTCCCACGCTCAGCTCAACAAAGAAAAGGAATTACATTATCGCCTTTTTTATACACGGGAAAAATCAGACTATTGCACAAACTACCTGCAATTTCCTCAATCACCCCTCGGTGCACAAAATCAGAGACGATGCATTTCAAAGCTTGCTCACCATCAGCTGAGATATTATACTGTGGAATACATGGCAGCTTTACTCCAAGTTTCAAAACAATTTTAACAGGCTCAATTTGCAGAACACCGACATCATTGTCGTCAACTGCCCATAAACACTCCGGGACATCACTAAATTCTGGCGGCAAAGGTCTAGTCAAGAATTGAGAGACATAAAGTTGCTGTGGTGAAATCGTCAAACGCAGTCCATCAGAAGAGCAATGAATTACCGCATTTAATTCCTTCAACAGATTCAACCCCAACAAATTATCTCCACAATTCGAAGTCAAAAGGAATGGACAGTGGTCCGTAAAGAGACCCAAAGAAATAGGTACTGGCGAGGAAAACGGACAGAAAACTGGTGTGCCAGAAAACCCTACAGAAACATTGGTTTGCCCTGACAGTGGAATGTTTGGAACCCGTGAATGGTCAATGGAACACTTCTGTGCACCTGTATCTTTCAAGAATAGATGTTTCCTATTACCCACTATAATTTCAACGTAGGGATCTTTCTGATTAACGGGAATAGGCGTTGGTTCCAAACCCTGCTTCGGGCAATCCTAGCGAAACAAAATGTCATCAAAAGGAAGTTCTTCAGAGAGATAAGCGGCAGAAGGATGGTCAAATATGTTCCAAGTATCCACACTTGGTGCCTGATTTTCCTGTGAAAGAGGTTGCTGTGATTCTTGTGCAAACGGGACCTCTGCTAGGGCACCCTACACCCAGGCGACCTCTGGGTCATCTTCCCATATTCCCAAATGTGTTATTTGACCTCTGTCGGAGGATCGGGCATTGTGCACGCCAATGACCCTCTTGTCTACAATAGGCACACTGGTTCATGTTTACAGGACCCAAAGGCACATTTCCTTGTGGAACATACTGACCTCTAAACTGTGAATTACCCCCTCTAGGGCCTCTGACCATTTGCTGTAGTAATACTTTTGTCTTCAAATCACCTTTTCTCTTTTCGACCCTTTCCTTTTCATTATTGACACGATTCTCATAGTACTGAGCCATTTGCAGTACTTCTGATTGAGATTTTGCCTGCTAAACGCTCTCGGAGGACATGATTTGCGACTGGACGTCAGGCAGTAATCCACGCACAAATCTGTTTACAAATAATCTTTTCCCAGACTCTGTGCCTAGATCTTGTCCACTGAAATCTGAAAACACCTGTTCGAACCGATTAAAGAACTCGGTAGCACCCTCAGATTTCCCTTGGACACAGGCAGTAAGCTTGTCCCAAATAATTCTTTTTTCAGGGATTATAGTTTTCAACTTTGTAACTATTCTATCAGGCAAAGTTATGAGATGGCATTTGTGATATGGCATTTGTAACGCGCCTATACACAAGTGTTACCTGCGGCGGTCTCTCACCAGCTGGCCTTTCTCTATCAAGTCTAGCCATGTTATGCAACGTATCTCCCAACCCTGGTACATCATCTATAGTCCTAACCTGTTTCCACAAATCTATGGGCAGGAGTACAGGAAATAACAGATCAATATCACTTAAAGTGAATACTGAGGATTGTAAGACAGATTCTATTTCTTTATAGAATCCTGTCAGATTTTTCCTAATGTCGGGAATAGATTGCCTAATGGTGTTCACATCCTGTCTCGAGAACGGGACGTGAACGAACTGTGACACATAATGTGCAGGAATATCATAGGCAGCTGCACCTGTTCCGGCATCAGCAGGAATCTCTACTTTTGGGACAAATGTCGGAGGAACCTCTCTCATAGGCAACTGAGAAGTAGGCAACTCCGAACGCTTACTAAGCAACAGAGCCAAGTCGAGCGCTAAAGCAGCCGAAGAAGTGTCAAATGAAAAAGCTCTCTTATAAATACTCAATAACTCTGCTTGACAAGAAATCTTTCTTTTTACACACTCATCCTGTAGGTTTTCTACCATTACCTGTATCACTTTCCTCTGCATTTCTGGCATATACTGACTATACGTGTCATATACTTCACTAGGAGTTATCGATGTGTCTGAAATCCATCTAATCACGTCTTTCGCGCAAATTCGCGTTTCCTCGCTTGTCGATTTATGACAAGGAAGGAACCATTTCTGCACGTACATAATGTCCAAACTACCTCCATCTTCATCCTCATTCTGTAACCTTTGCAACTCCTTTCTATACTCAAATACCCTCTCAACATGCTCTTGTACTTTCGCCGCAGTATCTCTAGAGAATGCTAAGGTGTTCAGATCTCTCAACCCTTGCGGGAGATCTGTATCATTTAACTTGTCCCACATTACACACAAATGAATCCCTAATCCCTCAATAAATACATTTGTCTCAGGAAAATTATCCATATTAGATAGTGTGGCAAAAACATTAGCTTGATCACCTTTCTCATACAATGTTTAGCCCATGCAATCAACTCACGTTTCTTCTCTGAAGGTACAGTATTACGAGTGACAACCCTTGATCCCGCTCCCTGATTTACTACAAGCGGTGTAGGACCACTTGGAAGTGGGAGAGTAGGCAAGTTTTGAACATCAGGAAATTGAGGTACTATCGCTGGTGCGGCAGGTAGACCCACTGGACCCATAACAACAGGCAAAGGCGGAGGAACTGGCAGAGGAGTGACAACAAGAGGAGGAACAACACCTGGAGGAAGAGGAACAGCAGGAGGAACAACAGGAGCAGGAAGAGCAGGAGGAGGCAAAGCAGCAGGAAGAGGAACATACGGAGGTGGCGCAGTGGCACCAGGCCTTCCTTCATTTAACAATTTATCGATAAGTTCATCGGAAACATGAAAGTCTTTAGAAGTATAGATTTTCTGAATACCAAGTGAGAAAGCCCTATCCATATTCCTAGCTGACTCAGACTGTTTATTTTGGTCATATAACAACACTTTTCCGGCGTTCGTCTTATGACGGCGCGCATGTTTTTCTCTACTCTTCCGCTGCTGCAAAGCTTCTTTCTTCCAATTCTGTAATACGTCAAATGCTGCAGGTCTAGCCTTTTTCTTTAATAAAATTGATTCTAAGTACTCAATATGAGGGATTTCAAAACTACCGTTGATTGGCCACTGAAATTCGGAAGCATGTCTAGTTTGTCTGTGCCAAATATCATTAAATACTATACTACCAATGCCATGCTTACAGTACATAGTACAAGCCGGCGACCGATCCTGTGGCGCCGGATGGCTAAATTCCAAAGATTGTCTGTCCTTGCGGAATAATGCCCTGAAGCAGGACAATTTCTCAGGCATGTCAGAATACTGGTGTTACCTGGTCAATAATTGTACTTGCAAGTGCAATAAGCCAAAACAAATGATCAGGATACTTAAGAATCGGGTCAAGACTCACCTGATCAAGCCTAAGGAGGTCCAATCGGATTTAAAAATATTTCTAACAAAGGTCACCTCGTGTTTGGTAATTTCGGTAAATCTGCCCGCCTCAATAAGTGGACCATCGCCAAGATGCCGACTCGGACCGCATGCTCACTGTCCAGGGATCTGGCCGTTCAGCGCTGCTGAGGTGTCGCGTCTCAATCAGAAAGGGGCCCCTTTGACACCGTTCGATCCCGGTCCGATAGCCGCGTCAACCTTCAACGAGCTGGCATCAATCTTGAGGGTCCCTATTCGGGCGCCATCTGTGAAATCAAAAAGAAGATATCGAGGCTGAGTACCTTCAAAAGGAAATACACCAAACGAGGGTTATAAAGATACACAGATATTTGTTCAAAGTAACTGAACAGTTTTCAAAAGACAAAGCAACAGATAGCTATCAGGCCCTTAGTACAACACAGCGAGTACCAGACCTGTTCAGTGTGTTCAGTGAGTGGAGCTGTATTATATCATGCCTCATCCTCATAGCTCCCTGCAGGCCTCTTCCACGTCCTAGTACTAAAGTGGTGAAAGGGTATGGTCTTCATTACTCTTAGTTGCCTCTGTTTCGTCTCAGTACCGTCAAGTGTCATGTATAAGGGTAAGGGAGGGTTTTGGTTGAGTCTCAACAAGGAAAGGGCTACCATGTCTCTCTTAATGGTACCCCACTCCCAGCACCCAAGGACCCTCTACTCAGGCGACCCTCCCTTGCTTCTCCACCCCCAGGGTCAGGATCCAAGTGTGATGGCCTTTGCCTGGCCACCTGAGAAGAGGATCCAGGGGAGTAGGAGTGCAAATACCCTCAGGTTTCTCACAATATATTCAGTTCTATGTTCTACTATGTTCTACTGTTACCTTTAACTTTAGTTTTAATGCACCCACTGCTGATAGTTTAAGTTGTTAGGCAAGGGTTATCCTTATGAACATTAATGTAGAAAGGCAGGTAACATGCTTTCTTTAGACTAAAAATGCAATACTGTGTGAGGTTCGGCCACCTGGGTACCCTGTAAGGAAAGGTTAAGGTGTACTTCTTTATGTTGTATATTACAGCCCGGTGCAAATATGTTCATTAATATTCTGCTTTTGTTTCTATTGGTCCCTGTTAAGTGTGTAACAGGACAACACACACACAGGATGTTGCAGCAAATCTTTTACTTTATTGACAATCTTCTTCAAGGTAAGCCAAGCTCTGTACTTAGCGACCCCCAGCCAGTGAGCGCTTCTTCAACTGACCAGAGTGGAACTAGAACTCCCATACCACCAGGCTCCAGGTTCCACACTAGCACTCCACACACCCTGGAGCCTGGTAACTATTTACATATAAACCTAGACAGACCACAGTCCATGTTAATAATAACAACTATGTACAAAGGTGAACATGCTTGGACAAGCACTCCTAATACCTCCCTTCCTTCCTCCTAATCCCCAACACACACTTCATTCCTCCGCAACACTGCCACCCTCTCCTTGTTCCAAACCCCTCCCCCTTTGACCAGAACAGAGGAATCCACCTCTTTGGGTTCGGAAAACAAAGAATTGCCCTTCCTCACTTTCATCTGTAACTTTGACTTTGATCCACTCACCAGGCTTAACCACAAATTCTCTGCAACTATTCTTCTCATCATATCTCAGCTTGGACCTATGTCAACTGGCCAGCAATTTCTCCCTCGCCACATCAACTTCCACACCCAAGCACCTTGACCAACCAATCCATCCAGGACACAAATGAGAATTGGGCTTTCTACCATGCAAAAATTCAAAGGGAGACACCCCCTTGACCGCATGCGGAGCTAGTCTATATTGAAACGTCCTCTCCATGACTGTCCACACCCAGTCTACACCCGTGGCTACTGCAATCCTAATGGCAACCATCAAGGTGCGGTTGAATCTCTCCACACACCCATTACCTTGTGGATGATAGAGTGAAGTTGTAATTTGCTCTAAACCATGTTTCTCTAGAAATTCCTTGAATTCCGTTGACACTAACTGTGTCCCATTATCTGATAAACACCTGGGGGGAACCCTCTCTCCAAAATTATGATTCCAATATTCGGATAATGCTACTACTAGTCACTTCTTTCAGAACATATACCTCCAGCCACTTGGACAACAAATCCATCACCACTAGCAAATAAGCATCTCTAGATCATCTAATATTAAAGGCACCTAACATATCCAATGCCATCTCATTCCACGGCATTCTTGGACTTTCTCTAACCACCATGGGTGTTTTCTGAACTCTGCGACCTTTGTCCCCTTCCACACACTCAAAACATGCCCTCTCCTGCTCTTCCACATCCTTACCGACACCCAGCCACCAAAGGTCCGACCTTACAAACCCCTTGGTTCTTGCAAGACCACCATGACCACAACATGCCAACTCCACAACCGCAGTTCTCATTTTCTCCGGCACCAGCAATTTATGACCCCTTCATCTCACACCTTCCTATACTCTTTCATCTTCTCATCACCCACATCAGTTGCATTCCTCCTCACCAAGTCCACTACTAACTGATACACGGAATCATCCAAACATGCCAGATCCCACTCATACTATTTTATGCACTCTTTCACACGAAAAATGTCTCCCATATCTACTTCATCCAATCCAGACTCATCACCAGTTCCACATCTTTCCACCACTGACCTGGACAAAGCATGCGCTACTACATTAATCTTTCCCTGAATACGTTCCATACAAAACTGTAGCCCTTGAAGACTGCTAACCCATTCCATAATGCGCCTTGACACTACTTCCAAACCACTTTTTGAAAATATACGTATCAATGGCTTATGGTCAGTACAAATGGTGAACTTCCGACCCTACAAATACATCTTGAACTTTTCCACTGCCCACATACATGCCAATGCTTCCTTTTCTACCACAGAATATCTGACCTCCGCCTCCTTCAATGTCCTTGAGGCAATAGCAATGGTATGCAAATCCGACCCACACTCCTGCATCTCACCGCACCCAATCCATAATTGCTAGCATCCGCAAAAACCAGAGTCCTCCGACCTGCTACAAAACTAGCTAACACTGGAGCTTTTACCACTGCTCGTTTTATGCACTCAAATTCCTCAGCACATCTCGCATCCCATACAAAGGAAACCACTTTTCTGGTGAGCCTCCTCATACTTTTTGTCCTATCAGACCATTTTTCAATAAATGTGCCATAAAACTCCACCAATCCTTTAAGACAACCTATTTTTTTTATCAAAAATATGTTCACCACCTTCCAACAAATCCAACAAACCACCACCTGATTTGACTTCATCTACTGCTAATACTTGTTCAGGATGCTTCGCATATAATCAGATCTCCAATTCTGCTTGGTCACTGCACGATAGTAGTTCTTCTTGTTGTATATAGGTTGTGCATTTGGATGTCCTTCTATGCATGTTTGTTAATGCATTTCATGTCAGTGCCACTATGGCTTGTGACAGGGCTGTACCATTCCATGTTAGAACTCCATTGTGTCATCTGCTATGGAGTGCTAGTGCATTAGAATGTTGTTCTTTGACTGCTGTCAGTTGGACCCTGGACATTGCCTGTGTTGGGGGTCTCTCTCTACGCTGCATAAAATAAAGACAATAAAGCTGACTTGATATAATGATGGTGTTACCTGCTTTCATCATTACAATGGTGACGAAGGTGGGATTTATAGAATATCCCTTTTGAAGGCGAGCTGAAGCAGAGACCCCCGACTGACACGTAGCGTGGAGTGGCTGTGCTACGTTTGGCTACTGGATCGGAGGAACCAAGGGAAGGAGGAACGGATGTCCAGGAGGCGGCCGTGCAGGTGGCTGTCTGATTTTGGTTTTGATGTGCCCCACTGTGAAAGCCGCTGTCTTCCGTTTCTGAAACATTGAAACGTATCTACTCACGAGCGCAGGTGGGCAGCTACACCATCCGTTCCGAGTGGCATAAGCTGCCCAGAAATCAGACCGCATTGCAGACGGCGGTTCTGAAGGCTGTGGGGAATATTCCTGTATGACGCGGACTGAACCGCGGCACAGAAGACCCTGCGGAACCCCATTCCGCGAAGGTACGTGCAGGGCAGAACCAGCGCGGTGGCTGCAGAGGCGAGCTTTCGGCTGCTCTCGAGCGCGCTGTGAGAGGGGCTCGCTATGCTCCTCCCATCACACGGAAGCGGCATAGCCCAACGAGGAGACAGGCTCCCCAGAACGGAGGCTGCTAATAGGGCCAGGCGGGGGATTTACCACGCCCCCACCGTCACGTGGTCGCAACGTGGATCTAAGTAGAGAATAACAAGGAAGTGCGATCCCTGAATACCACGCCCCCACTGTCACGTGGCCGCAACGTGGATCTAAGTAAAGAATAACAAGGAAGTGCGATCCCTGAACGTGGCTGTGGGGCTGCGCTCTTTATTTTGACGTGATTGTGACTGTTTATGGAAAAGCAGAGTTTGTGAAATTTGCCAAGGGCCCCTTGTGGGAAGGCAAATTAGGTTTGGATCATCATAAGGTGCCACAGGTGAGGAACAGCACATTACCTGTGTGTCAACTGGCCATATGAATATTTAATTGCAGAGTGCACTTATTCTTTTCGAGGACCTGGATAATAATAATCCTGCAGGGATATGTTACTGTAAGCCTGCGCAGTATTGTCTCTTAGCATCTTGGGAGTGACTTACCTTGTACTTACCATTGTGAAAAGAGGTCACTATAGTGAGTTTTATCTGGAACAGAAAATATGGCACTATCTGGAGTTCCGGGTCCACAAGTGTTTATGCCCTCGCCAGGTCCCCCAAGAATTAAATGGGCGCCCTGGAAAAGGGGTTTTCTTCACTACGTTAAAGCTACATGTGGAAATGGCATTTCTGTTGAGCGGAAAGTAGCAATGTTAATGCATTTTCTGGGTTATGAAGGGCAGAGGATATATAACACTTTACCTGATGTTTCGGAATTAGATATAGAAGAAGGCGCAAATGGCTTTGATCTTGCTCTGATCAAACTTGATAAGCATTTTGAGGCTAAGACCAGTACGGTGTTGGAAAGATATCATTTTGGCACGAGATGCCAACATGAAGGAGAATCTGTTGAGGGCTATATAACTGCTTGAGACATTTATCTTTACACTGTAAATTTGGGAGTGGTTTGGAGGAATATATAAGGGATCAGTTTATGATACATTGTGCAAATGATAAGATACGTGAAGAGATCTGGTTAAAAGATGACCCTAATTTAGATGAAGTTATTAGCATTGCAAACAGAATTGAACACACACTACAATGTGTGGCAAAGTTGTCTGTAAAGGAAAATAAGTCGGCAGTAGGAACTGAAGTGTTAAGGGTGAGCGATAAAAAGGGACCTTACCCAAAAGAAAAGAAGAAACAGAAAACCAGACCCAATAGGCGTTATGATAATACCCAAACGAAGGGTGGGGGGGCTGAACAAGCCAATAAACGTGCCCAGAAGGATAATTCCCAGTTCAATGCAAAGAGGGAAGATAGATTATGTTTCCGTTGTGGGAGTGCACGCCACCTATCAACGTCTCCCATATGCCCTGGGAGGCGTGCCAATTGTAATATATGTAAGAAATGGGGTCATTTCGAAAACTGCTGTAAAAGCTATCGGATAGGAACAGGTAGTAAAGGAACACTTCTTGTTGAAGAATATGATGGTCCCTCCTCAGAGGAGGCGGACATTTCTGAAAATGAAATTGTCACGGTACATATGTTAAAATGTTTAGAAACTGATGAATGTGAGCATCCTTCAGCATGGATAGAGGTGAATGGTCATTATGTTAAGATGCTTGCTGACTCATGTTCTAAGATCACTTTAATGTCCAAAATAGTTTTTGAAAATGTGATTGGAGGTGCCATTGAACAGTTACGCCCGTCTGATAAAACCCCAGGGGGATATAATGGTGACAAAATAGAGATTTTAGGGTGTTGTGATGCAGAATTCAAATTTAAAGAGAGGGTAACGCATGGAAGAATATATGTCACAAAGAGAGGAGAAACATTGTTGGCTTGGAGGGAACAAAGAGGGTTAAAAATTAAGTTAGATCCCAATGGTGAAGAACAGGTTTTTAATGTGGTCTGAGTCCAAAGGTAAAAGAGCCAAATGTGAAATGATAACGAAATACCCTGAAGTGTTTAGTGAAAAGGTAGGATGTCTTAAGGGTATGGTTCACAAGATGGTGATAAGGGAAGGAAGTAAACCCATTGCCTCAAAGCTTAGGCCATTACCACTGTCAATGCGGAAAGCAGTACGGGATGAATTAGTAAAGCTTGAGAAGGAAGGAATTATTGAGCCGGCCAAGGCAGTAGAGTGGATATCTCCTGTGGTGGTGGTGAAGAAGGGAAATGGAGATTTGAGGGTGTGCATCGATTTGAGAGAGCTTAATCGCTGTGTTGTGGTGGATCGCCCATCCCTTACCAAATATGGGAGAGCTCTTAAGTAGGATTGGGAGTGCAAAATGTTTTGCAAAACTTGACATGGCGAGAGCTTATCATCAAATTGGTTTGGATAATGAGTCTCGCAAGTTAACCGCTTTCATTACATATGCAGGCATATACCAATTTAAACGCATGCATTTGGATTGGTATCGGCTTCCTCAGTGTTCCAGAAGGTGATGGACAAATTACTAAAGGAAGTTAATGGAGTTTGGTGTTTTCAGGACGATGTCCTGATTTGCGGGAAAGATGAAGAAGAATTGAGATGTAGGCTTGATGTGGTCCTAAAGATATTTAAGTCAAGAGGAATAACTTTGAGGAGCGAGAAGTGCGTTTTCATGACTCAGGTTGCAGAGTATTTGGGCCATGAGATATCTGAACAGGGTCTCAGACCGAAAAAGAATTTAGTGGAGTCTATTGTGAAAACTCAGCCTCCAAAGAACAAAGGTGAATTAAGGTCATATTTGGGTACTCTTGAATTCTATCATCGATTTGTGGAGAATTATGCAGATTGCATAACGAATTTGAGGGCACTGCTAAGGAAAGGTGTTGAATTTGTATGGAGAAATGAATGTGAGAGAGAATTTGAGGAGATAAAGAAGAAAATCGATATGGCAAAACCTTTATCAATGTTTGATACCAGGAAGAAAACAATTTTATCTATGGATGCCAGTGACACTGGCATAGGAGTGGTTATGTTACAACCAGATTTTGATGGGAAAGAAATGGTGGTGATGCATGCATCCCGCATGCTGAGGGGTGCAGAATTAAACTACTCCATGCTGGAAAAAGAAGCTCTGGCGTGCCACTGGGGGATTGAAAAAATGAAAAATTTTGTCTAAGGACAAGAATTTGTCCTAAGAACCGATCATAGACCTCTAAAGTCAATTTTTGAAAACAAGGGACTTGACAAGGTATCAAGGAGAGTGGCTGGATGGGTAACAAGACTACAGTGTCACAAAGTTGTAATTGAGGTGGTTGCTGGTAAAGAAAATGTCAAGGCTGATCATGCCTCAAGAGTGAAATTTGAGGATAATGTGACTGATAATGACAGAAGTGTGTATTGTGAAAATGAGATGGTGTTTGCCACAGTGGAGGGCATAATACAGAAACAGGAATGGATTCAAGCCTTAAAGTCAAGTGAGATGTGGAGACGGATCATGA
This sequence comes from Ambystoma mexicanum, assembly GCF_040938575.1. Classification (NCBI taxonomy): domain Eukaryota; kingdom Metazoa; phylum Chordata; class Amphibia; order Caudata; family Ambystomatidae; genus Ambystoma; species Ambystoma mexicanum. The sequence goes on along the minus strand of NC_090933.1, from coordinate 1,369,781,352 downwards.
CTTTCGTAGAAAGTGGATGGCCAGAGAAAAGACTATTGTCGAGTGAAGAAAGGTCAATGTGGGAGGTGAGAAATGAATTGTCATTGAAAGGAGAGTTGTTATACCGGTGGGACAAATTGGTTGTTCCGGGATGTTTGAGAATTAAACTAATAAGTCGTGCACACCAAGGTCACATAGGGGTGTGTAAGACTAAAGAAGTAATTAAAGTTGATTACTGGTGGCCAGGGATGGATCGTGAAATTGGAAAGGTTGTGCGTGCTTGCACTGACTGTAACAAGTCAGGGAAAAACCTACTTGCTATGTCTTAACCACTGGAGAAACCTAATATTCCAGCGGGTGTGTGGCAAGACCTGTCTATGGATGTTTTGGGTCCATTGGATATGGGTGCGGGTAGAGGAAGGTTCATTCTAGTGCTGGTTGATATCTTTTCTAGATGGACTGAGTTCAGGATTATGAGGGATGTTACCTGTCTGCGGATAATAGAATTTCTGGAAGACGTTTTTGAAAGGGAGGCTTTACCCAGAAGTATCCTCACTGATAATGGCCCACAATTCGTGGGAAAAATGTTTTTAGAGTATCTTGGCAAATGTGGTATCAAACACAAAAGGACACCTTTATACTATCCCCAAGCAAATGGGATGGTTGAGAGGGTCAACAGATCCATTATGGAAGCTATTCGTGGAGCCAATGTAAGTGGACTTGACAGGAAGGTAGCTGTGAGAGATAGATTGTATGCATTAAGGATGGCTCCAAGGATCGAGACAGGAATCAGTGCATTTGAATTGATGAGAGGACGGAAGGCTAATACCTGTGTAGCACCTGCCTGGTTGGGTAGGGCAAGAGAAACAGATATACTGGTGGATGACGTGAGGAAAAGGATGGATGCCCGCAAAGATAGGTGGGTGAAGAGAGTTAATGAGAAAAATCCAGAAAGGAAAACTGTGGTTGAGGTTGGGGATTTGGTGCGCATAAGAAGGGTGGCGGTCTCTAAGAAGGGGGAACCACTTTATTCAGAACCTGTTAGGGTGACACAAATTTACAAAAATGCTGTGTGTGTGGAAAGTGGTCAAGTCTGGAGTTTATCTAGAATTGCAAAGGTAAAAAGATTAATCTGCAATTTTAAAATGTGTTCATGTTTTATAACAAGGATGTTACAATTTCCAATGTGTTGCACCTGGTAATGTTAATTAGTAATTTGTAATAAAGAGTTTTTTTTTATTTTAGGGGAGGGAGGTGTGTTGTATATAGGTTGTGCATTTGGATGTCCTTCTATGCATGTTTGTTAATGCATTTTATGTCAGTGCCACTAAGGCTTGTGACAGGGCTGTACCATTCCATGTTAGAACTCCATTGTGTCATCTGCTATGGAGTGCTAGTGCATTAGAATGTTGTTCTTTGACTGCTGTCAGTTGGACCCTGGACATTGCCTGTGTTGGGGGTCTCTCTCTGCGCTGCATAAAATAAAGACAATAAAGCTGACTTGATATAATGATGGTGTTACCTGCTTTCATCATTACACTTCTCCCTTGCTTGCTACATAAAATGTTCCTTCAGCTTTTCTTCCCTTGAACTCGAAATCACCACTGAATTGGCCCAAAATCTCTGTGGGAATGAAACCATATGCTAAGGCTTTTATCTCTGGCTCCTGTAGAGTACAACAATTTAAGTTATCTCTCCACACTTGAACACTTATAAGTATATAGTCAGCTCCACTGTCTATCAGCATCGATATAGGTATTCCTTTGATAATTATGGTGACATACAGCTTTTGTCTCCTCACGCTCCCTGATACTGCGTGCACATAACTTACTATCTCTTTCCCCACACTTCCATATTCATCATCCTCATTATCTTCTCTAATCTCTTGCACATGACCACTGGGTATAACATTTCTGCAGCAACGGGCCACATGACCGTTCCTCCCACATTCGTGGCAGATAATGTGAACTGCTACACACTCTTTATCATATGCTAAGTGTGTTTCACTACCACACCTATAACAACTTTTTTCCATGGAGGATTTCATTTTTTGGAGGTCCCCATGGTCGTCCCACATTCCTGTTAGTTTGCGGACTAGCATCATTCGGAATGTCCATTGTCCTCCTTTCTGCCCTCTGTCCCCTCTTGGCACCTCCTGTCGCCTGTCTCTAACATGCCTTCAAACTTTTGTTTACTGAGCCTTCCTCTGGCGCTGCCCTAACACTTTCGCACCCTTATCATGTGGAAGGGCTTTGATGCACTTCTACATGTGCTCTATGCACTTTGCAATCTCAATTGCCCTTGCTGAAGTGGGATTGTGCTCTCCACATCTCTTGTCTTATTTTGTCATTATTGCACTTTATCATCAACTGGTCTCGCAAGTGTTCATCTTGGCAGTGAGTAAACTGACACTTTGCAGCCAAACCCCTCAGGGCCGTGATAAATTCCTCTATGCCCTCTCCTACCTTCTGTTCCCTAGTTGCGAAGCGATACCGCTCCAAAATGATATTCTCCTGCACTTCATAGTGTTTATTAAGTTTTGCAATTGTTCTTTTATATACACTTGCATCCTCTAAACCAGTTGGCTCTGGAAGTTTTTTTTAAATATCTGGACCTGCCGGATCCAAACAATGACACAGTAGCGCCTCCTTCCTATCTTTGGAGTAGTTGGTCCAGAATACTGAAAAAGCATATTTAATTAAACCATCTTTCCAGTCAGACCAGCGCACCTTGGGTTCACCCGGTGTAGCCAAGAAAAATACTGGACTCGGCACGTTAGCCATGCTTCCTTGATTTACAGCTTCAATGTGACCAACTTCTGAACTTCGATGCTGTTTTATTCACTGTAGATGAATACTCCGAATTCTGCTCTCCTAATTCTTTTTATTGAATAACTTGTGTCCTTGCGTTTTGTTGTTATTTATTTATTACTTTGATCCCCTAGAAAAATCACGTGCTTAATTTGATGGTGTTTCGCTTTCTGGTTCTCGTACTGCTTTCACAAGCACTTTTCTCCTTGTTCCAGGTCACCTGGTAGTTTGCTTTCCCTTCCGTAACAAACATTCTGCTAGCTTTGTTTATCTCGGAGGGTGTCGCCGTGGCAACATGATGCTGTCTTTAAAATGGCATCACGCACGCCTACGCTTATAGGCCCTTTCCTCTTTTGGGATCAGATCTTATTGCAAAGCCCCTCGGATGCTGTGGGGGGCACACGCTTGCTACGCTGCCCCTTTTCAAAACATGCGCATGCTATTCAATGTCCACCTGTCCCCCACGTGTGTGCCACACAATGTCCTCCACAATGTCCTCTCCCGAGGTTGCCTTTGGGTTGGGTCAGCTTCCCCAACTCCTGTGCACTAGCGCAGCCCTCACCAGTAGTACGTGGTGAGGTGAGGTCCCTGATGCCTGTCTTCTCTCAGCTCGCACTATGCTCGCCTCTCACTTCTTCTCCTCCCGCCTTCTGATATCAGCTGGTCCTAAACACGCCACTGCTCCACACGCTGTCACAGCAGCCCTCTCTCTCAGGCTGCCACTTCATGAGTTCTCCCGTGGCTGGTGCTGTGCTGCTTTCCTTTCTGCTGCCGGGGGTCGCTGCTTCCTGCTTTTCCTCGTTGCCAGACTGTTAAGTGTGTAACAGAACAACACACACACACACAGGATGTTGCAGCAAACCTTGTACTTTATTGACAATCTTCTTGGGTAAGCCAAGCTCTGTACTTAGTGACCCCCAGCCACTGAGCGCTCCTTCAGCTGACCAGAGTGGAACTAGAACTCCTATACCACCAGGCTCCAGGTTCCACACTAACACTCCAAACACCCTGAAGCATGGTAACTATTTACATATAAACCTAGACAGACAACAATGCATGTTAATAATAACAACTATGTACAAATTGAACATGCTTGGACAAGCACTCCTAACAGTCCCACCATTCCAAAGTACCTTGGAAGCCACAGGAGAACAGGATCCATGATGAATCTGGGACCACTGGATGAATCCTGAGGATGGAAGGTGCTCTTCTTCGTCACAGTACCTTGGGTGCCTTGGAAGGTGATGGGGCAGAGTTTCTTCACTTTACTTAATGATGCCCCCTCAAAGATTGACCTGCCCCCACCTTGGAAGAAGGAATCGCTGGAACGTCGGTGTCGAGCAGGAAAAGGGAACCAAGCAATTTTGGAAAGGCAGCAATGTAGGGCTGTTGCAGCAGTAGCTGTTGTCTGGTTGCTATTCTGGCTGTGGATGCCCCACAAAGATGAATCATTTTGTGTACCTCGACAAGGCTTGGTTGAAGAAGATAAGTCCCTTGGTGGTTGTGTATATGACTTTCGCTGGTGACGGGTGCAGTGCCAGTAGTAGGTGCCAGGTTTCTGTATTTTGCGGTTGCCTGCCGTTTGGTTCTTCAGGGCTTCAGCCGCAGCACGGATGATAGGGTTGCTTCTGGTGGCTTGGACTTGAGCGCTGGACTGCACTGCAGACCCTCACCGAGTATGGACCTTCGGGACACTTTCTTTGGTGTTTGGTGGTGAGAAACCCACTGGCTGGCACTTCTCTGCAGGATTTTCTCTGGGGTGGAAAAATGGACAGATGTCATGGCTGCAGTACTACTTGAAGATGTCTGTCTTTGCTTGGAAGTTTGGCATCTCTGGGCTTCGATCAGCACTATGCCCGGACCCCATCCTCAGGGGGATACACAACAACTTGGCTTCCAGTGGTCACAAACACTCCTATGGACCCTAGACAACACAGGTGGGCACAAGATGGCCAGGCACTCCTCTACTGGACCCACAAAATCACCTCCTTAGCATGTCAGGCACACAGGACTGGCTTCCAGGAGACTTCAGTTGAAGAGCAGCAGTTGCAGAATGTCCCCTCGTAGCTACAGAAAGAGGTTGCCTATCCAGATCCTCTCTGGTTCAGTCCTCAAATCAGCAAAGCAGCTTTTGGATTTGATGAAGAGTTGCAGCCACAGACTACTTCCTTTTAGCTGGATTCAGGATACAAGCTTCTTGAGACTTCAGCTTCTGCTTAGGTTTTGACTTTCAGCTTCTGACAAGGAGGTAAGTGAGGGGTCCCTAGTTATGCACAGATGTTCTCCATTCACTGAAGCTGAGACACACTCAGCCAGAAAATCACACAAAATGCATTTGTGCACCCTACCAATCATGCTCACAAGCATTCAGACCATTCACCCAAACCCAGACACCCATAACAAAGGATGTGGATTGGATGCAACTCCTACTCTTTTAGAGCATTCACTGCATTCACTCAGTTTCAGTGAGGGCAGTCTCAGGCAGGCCCAAAGGCATTGTAACACATAACTAAAACCAGACACCCACAACACAGAATGTTATTTCACTCCTCTCTCCATTCAGGCAGGTCACACCCCTATGGTGTACCCACATCAGCAATCCCTGGGAATGCTCCTGCTAGTCTAGCAGGGGCAGTGCCATTTCCAAATATGGTCCGTCCACCCAACATGCAGTCAGGGAAGGGAACAGAAACAGGGCTTCTCTGGAATTCGAGAAACAAGGGTTAAAGGCAAAAGTAACAAAGAGGCTTCAGTGTCCATCTTGCCTTTGTGTAGGAATGCATTGATTCCTATGGCTGGGTATGGCTATACCAAAAATGAAGAATACCCAGATCCTGTCAAGTCAGCATGTAGCTGCAACCAGCACATACCCTGCTCTGTGAGCATCACACATGTGCCCAGAAACAGACATTAGGGGTACAAGAGTGTACCGCTACCCATGGGTGACCTAAGGGTTTCCTATGGGTGCTGTTCAGCAAAAGGTAAAAATGAAGAGCTACACTGCCAGGGGTCCAAACTGTACTCCTGTGCAGAAAACACATCCAGAGAAGTGGTAGCACAAGGACGAAGAGGCCCTGTCCCTCCAAAAGAATTTCCAGAATCACAACCATGCTCTCAGTGATGTTTGGAAGGAGTAATCATCATCATGGTTTGCTGGGTAGTCTGCCCCAGTGGTAGACTCAGCTTGCTCTGCTATTCCCCTGGTTTGGGGCTCCTCGCTTGACACCTCTTCTGCCCCTCTATTTGGGGAAGGCATTGTGAACCACAACAGTTTTATCAATATCATTGTGGCTCAACAGGTAGTTGATGCGTTCTCTTTTCCCGTTCTTTCTCGCATTCTTAACACAATGGACAGTGGTTATGATAGTCTCAAGTTTGAGGTCCGGGAGGTGAGGGCTACTCTGAAAAGGCAAATGTGCCCAAATGTGATATTTGAATGGATTTATTGCAGCCGTTGGTAAGGACGGAAGAAACTGTTGTGGTCATGGGGCTGTGAACGCTGGTGCAGGCTTTAGTGATGTCCCTGTTGCTTAAAGTGTCAGTAGGTTTCCCTGATGAGTCTCTATCAGTGGTGATTGCTGATCAGCAGATATCAAGGACGCATACATGCCAACCCTCCCGATTTAGGCGGGAGACTCCTGACTTTTCGTGAAAAAATATTGCTATTTTACATGTTCTCCCACATAATATACTTCTAGCCCAAATGCATCCCTATGGGAAAATGTGCAACTCCCGATTTCTCTGATGAAATCTCCCGCCCAGGTGATTTGGAATGGTGGCATGTCTGAGGACGGTCAGGGCAGAGATACACTGATAATAAGTTGAGTACCAGCAATAGAGACTTCGCCAAAGGGGATGTCTTTGGCGCAATCATCACTAGAACATGAGGTGGGTGGATATTCCTGGAATCCACGCAAAGTATGCGAGCAGAGAAATGTTACGACATCAAATAATTATAATCAATTCCTATAACAACTGAATGAGGGTGAGCGAAAACTCCTACAGAATTTCAAATAGCGCATGACTCATCATGACTTGGACCAACCCACCATGTGCTCAGCTGTGACATCATTAAATGAGGGAATTCAAGCCCAACCAATGAAGCAATGAAAAGCTAAATGTAAAACAACACATTTATCACCAGCACGCAGGAAGAGTGATATGATATGATATTTTATTTATATTGCATCCATACACAAGTGTTTCAGAGCAGGAAGAGTGCTACAACAGTTCTAACCAGTTCAAGAAGATGAACCAGTACTAAATTTGAGTATTTTGATGATACACTCTGAGGCAGAGTATATACAAATGGAAGAGAATGCAAGATCTAATGAGGCCCCTCAATTTTCAGACCTAAGTGAATTAACTACTACAGCAAATGTACCTTTAACTGACTTTGGAAACAAGGGTGGGGGCAGGTCTTTACTATCGACAGCACCTATTTTCCTCACTTTGGAACAAAACAGAAACAAAGGCACAAGCACCTCGCTTCAGGATTTTGATATTAATGGGTCCCTTGTTAATGCTTCAAATGATAAGCAAAGGGTGGCACCTGTTTGGACACATTCTCCTGTCCCTGCTTTGGTTGTACAAATCTTCTGTGAATAAATCTTTACATATATTTTCTATTTTTCTTATACTGTAAGAGAGGAGAAAAAGTCATCTGAACAGTCGTCACTTAGCAATCAGGGACCCTCTTCATCGGAGTGCACACAATATACAAAATACTACTACTTAGAATGGTTACTTAAGCTAGGTGATGGAAGACCACTAAATAGGCAACACGTTTTATCGCTGTTATTTGAAATTCCAAGCCTTACATTGATTACATTGAACGATATAGCGCAGGTGGAATTTATAGTCGATAACTGTGTTGACTTTGTGAAATTAGGTTTCCCCTCTTGGATGGTTAGAAACGCTATTTTGATTGCAGCCCCTGACCTACTGTCTATGTGATATGATATATTGAAATCCATGGATCCTGAAGGGATGCTTGTGCAAGGCCCACACTCTGGATCTTGAATGTCGGGAGATCATTTAAAACCAACGGAATCCCTAATTATTAATATCAAAGCGGGAGAAGATAATTCCTTGACGGCTAAAAACATGATGGTTAATTTAACAAATAGAGGCGTTAATTATGAATGGGCCCCATTGCTAATGAGAACTTGTGAAAACTTGTCAGTTTAACAAGTAAGACAAAATACCCTTGTGTATCTCTTTCTTTTGACTTACCTCGTCCTGCTTATTGTACAAACGTAGTGATACGTCCGGGTCTGGGCATTATGCACATGTTATAAATAAATAAATAAATTCAGTTCATGGGGGACGGTGGAGGGGGTTGCCTTCAGCATATAAAGCCAAGTGAGATAAGTTGATAGCCTGGGCCTCATGGAATCCTGGAGGCCATTCTCACTTATTCCATCAATATGAGCTGTTTGAAAACTATGATGTGATATGCCTCTTCCAAGAGATCTGGATTGGGGACCTGCTTGTAACTGATGCATTTAATATATGCCATGAAAAAGGTGGTCGGGCGAAATGGGTAAGACCCTATGGAGGTCTTTCATGCGCAGTAAGAGCTGACAGATATTGCAATGCAGAAGTTATAAACAAATAGACAAGATAATGGTGGGATATGGTAACTGACAATAATCAGATATGTTTATTGTTTAACATATTTTAATCCAAAGACTTTCGATTTAGACTTGTTTGTTACCAATATTTCTGAACTTTTTGTGTGTGGAATTCCAGAAGATGGAGCTTGTTTTGTAATTTTAGGTGATTTTAACAGTGAATGTTTAGACCCTCTGTATTCTGGTTTGGATGTTCGCAAACAGGTCTCGGCAAACACCACAGAGCTAGGTGGAAAAAGCAGGAATGAAATGTAGCTTTCACACCCCTGATGGGGGAGGACCTGGCATTTAAAGGCCAGCTAGTAAGAGCTTTGGTAAGCCAGAGCTAATCTCAGGCCTCAGCTCGGGCCGCTAAACGCAATGTCTGCCGCTAGCCCCTGTTGGCCAATCAAGCTACGATGGAAAAAAGACACTTATATTTGGCATTTCTTGATATTTCACAGGCCTGTGACTGTGTTATTAGGAGAAGATTATGGTGTAAACTGCAATTGCTAGGATGCCCCCCTGCTCTAGTAAGCATTTTAGAATCAATTCACGCTAAAACAAGAGTGTAAGTCAGAATTGATCAACATGGCACTTATACGGGATGGATTGATACAAATCAGGGCCTGCACCAGGGCTGTGCCCTGGCCCCATTTTTGTTTTACATATGTATATGTGATATTGGTTTAGTTTTGCAGAAAGTTCTGGTCCACCCCTCAGAATTGGGAAGAATATGATTGCGCCATTCAGTTTACACAGATGAATTTGTTTTATGTGACCTTGCTCCCACAGGTCTGCAAAGGTCAGTAACGATATTACATTAATACTTGACTGACTTAGATTTAAGACTGAATGTTACTAAGTAAAACGTTTTAGGTGTGAATCCATCAAGAAAGCAAAAAAAATAAAAATATATCAATTGGTACGTTAATGATAAGAAATTACAGGAAGTGAAGACTTTTAGATATTTGGGAATTATGGTCTATGCTACTAAAGTGTATCAGTCTCTTTATAATTCGATTAGAGCTTCTCTCTCAGATGCTGTTGTGACTGCACCAATTTGATAGAAAGTATGGCTGTTTCTCAATTCTACTGGTGCTGCATTTTTATCATTAAAAAGAAAGTTCAAAACTTGCTATATGGGTCTGAGGTGATGGATCAATCTCTGATGTGGTCTAAATTGGAAGCTTTATCATGGAGAAAAACATCAGCTGTTCCTCAGGGTGTTCCTGTAGCAGCAATCCATCTCATATTGTTGCCCTCATTCCGATTTGGGCGGTAAGGGATACCGGGCCCCGGTAAGGAGACCGATGCCGGTAAACGCTTACCGCCCAATTCCGACGTCCCTTAGCGGGAACCGTAAAGGACGTGTGGTCGGACCACACATCCCTTACAGGTCCCACTAAGGGATCAGGGCGCTAATAACAGGCTTGCCATTCGCAAGCCCGTTATTAGCGCCCTTCCCATTCCCACTGAGCCCTATGGGGGCTCAAATGGGAATGGGAATGGTTGGTTGAATGGGGATTTACCGGGTCCTTCAGGGTCGGAATGACCCAGTAAGTCCCCATACAATCAGACCGGAACTGGACCCGGTTTGGGAGGCAGCCATGGTGCTAATAGAACCATGGCTACCGCACAACTCAGAATGACCCCCTGTGTCTTATTTCACACTAGGCACTTATTTATCAGAGGTTATTGCTTTTATATGGAAGGATTCTCTCTCCTCCGGCAGATACTTTATTTGATAATCTCCAGGAAGAGCTGGCCCACAGTTCATGTAAGGTATTGTGGGTCATTACGAGTGAGGCGGTAAGGGATTAACGGCGCTGGTAAAGGTGCCGGAGCTGTCAACCACTTACTGCCCCATTACGAGTCTTCTCGCGGAGCCCGCTAAGGACGCCTGGTTTTACCAGGTGCCCTAAGCGGGTCCCGCGAGCAGGCCAGGGTGCTAACAACGGGTACGTTATTAATGGGCCCGTTGTTAGCACCCTCCCCATTCCCATTGAGCCCTATGGGGGCTCTAATGGGATTGGTTCCTTGCATGAGGAATTACCAGGCCCTCCAAGGTCGGAATGGCCCGGTAATTCCTCATTCAAGGAGCCTGGACCCAGTACCCGGTAAGGGGGTAACCATGCTGCTAACTGCGGCATGGTTACCTCCTACCTCGTAATGACTCCCATTATCGTATTGGAAAGCTAACTCTGATGCATTGTTACTAGCTATTCATTCTTCGAAGAAGGAGTCAAGTCGCCTTGCAGGCATAACTGAAAAGAACGTTTCTGAAGCAATCGAACAGTATGAATGAAATACCATCTTTTTGGGAATTACACCTGTTCACGTGATTTCACCTTGCTTATTTAAACATCCATCTCAGGTTTTTAGAAATATAGTTTAAGAATTAAATGTAACCTTTACTCAGCCAGAGAGGTTTTTGGTGCCTGATCCAATGTTCTGAAAAACAAGAGACGTTGTCGTTATTGTAATTCTGCAGTTGAAACTTTAAAACATTTGTTTATTGATTGTCAGATATTATATGTTCATCGTATTAAAAGTTTGGTAAAATGTGTGTATGATCTTGATATATTATCCTTAGAACTGTTCTGGCAATGGATTTTAAATGGTTGTGAACTCTCTCTGTATATTGCTGCTATATCTTTTAAAAAAATGGTTTTACATTTTTAACACATTGAATTGTTAATGATAACTATGTTTAATATCTGCTGTGTGAAAAATGTTTTTATAAACTACGACACACACTAAATAAATGAATAAATAACTAAATAGAAGTCACAACATTTTCAGCCTCGAATCAACGAACTACAAGAGGGATACAACCAGAAACAGGGTTTTTCCTGCTGTGCACCCTGTCTCTGGAAGAAGTTACCAATGCAAATAAGACTGGCTGCCTCTATCCTGTACTTGAGGATCAATCTGAGGACCACACCCTTCAAATAACATCTCAGCAATATCTGATTGCATCACTCAACCCTTTCTCAGGTTCTCCCCTCTGTGCACCCCCTACCGATTCAGCTGCTCTTCTACCCTTACCCCCTATGTGTATCTCTTGGGTGTGTCCTCTTAGTACAGCATTCCATTGCTTTCCTGCCAGGTCTGCATGCCCTAAACGCAATATATAGATACATGCATACATACATACTATTCACCATATTTGAACCTGGAAGGCATTTTCCAACTATTCCCTGGCCTCCTCAGTGTCCTCTCAGGAGAAGTTTATGTTCTGCTTTCCACGGTCTGCGGTTCTCCTTCCATACCCCTAAGTGTCCTCTCAGGAAAAGGTGCTGTTCTGTTTTCCATCCATTGTCTGAGGTTCTCCTTCCATACTCCTAAGTATCCTCTCAGGAGAAGTTGATGTTGTGCTTTCCAAGGTCTGCGGTTCTCCTTCCATACCCCTAAGTGTCCTCTCAGCAGAAGGTGATGTTCTGCTTTCCAAGGTCTGCGGTTCTTCTGCCATACCCCTAGGTGTCCTCTCAGCAGAAGGTGATGTTCTGCTTTCCATGGTCTTAGGTTCTCCTTCCATACTCCTAAATGCCCTCTCAGTAGAAGTTGTTGTTGTGCTTTCCAAGGTCTGCGGTTCTCCTTCCATACCCCTAAGTGTCCTCTCAGCAGAAGGTGTTGTTCTGCTTTTCAAGGTTTTAGGTTCTCCTGCCATACCCCTAGGTGTCCTCTCATCAGAAGGTGATGTTGTGCTTTCCAAGGTCTGCGGTTCTCCTTCCATACCCCTAGGTGTCCTCTCAGCAGAAGGTGATGTTCTGCTTTCCAAGGTCTGCGGTTCTCCTGCCATACTCCTATATGTCCTCTCAGCAGAAGGTGATTGTCTGCTTTCCATGGTCTGAGGTTCTCCTTCCATACTTCATTTTCACTGGGTCCATGTCCTGGGATCATCTGGCATTTGTTGGGATCATTTGGAGGATGGAATTTTAGGACTCGGTTTTGCAACACGTTCTAGACTTTGGGGGTCATTACGACCCTGGGCGCAAAGGGATACCGGGCACCGGTAATGACACCGGTGCCGGTAATCCCTTTGCGCCATATTCCAAGGTCCCTTTGCAGGTCCTTCCTTAACGCCTGGTTTTAGCAGGTGTTAAGGACGGGACCCGCAAAGGGATACCGGGGTCAATAACGGTACCACAATTTGCGGTACCGTTATTGTCGCCTTCCCCCTTCCCATTGAGCCCTATGGGGGCTCAAATGGGAATGGAGAATGGCATATCAAATGGGCATTTACCGCTCGCGCAAAGGGCGGAATGGACCGCTAAGTCCCCATACTGCCACGTCAGTAGCGGTAGCGGTACCGGTATTGGTGCTAGTCATGGCTCTAATAGCGCCATGACTAGCACCAACCTCGGAATGAGGGCCTCTGTGTCCTACTCCTTAGGCTCTGGCTTCCTATTGTGGCTTATGGAGGTACTTTCTGGACTGTCCTCAAACATTCCCTGGAGGGACTGGATGTGCCATGCTAGGGTAATTTCTGGGCTGCTCTTCCCGAGATAAATTCTTGCATGTGTGCTTCAAGGTATGAAACTGCTGCCATCCAGAAGGTTGGTGGGACACCAGTAGCCTAACTCTGCTGTTTATCTGGGCCAACCTGTGCAAAATTTACTAGGCCTCATAATAAGTACGGCAGTATGTCCGGCGAGTCATGAGTATGTGCGTGCGTGTGCCACCCATCGGCGATAACAGTAATTCTGCCAACGGAATTACCGTCGAAGAACACAACTCCTACGGTAATTCCATGACAAATTAGCAGAATTAACTTTACTGACGCACATTTGGCATTAATTTCGCTAGCAGAATTACAGCTGATGGAATCAGCACTGGCAGAATTACCGCCAGCCGAAATAGCGTCATCGTCTGAATGGGAAGTACTGCGGTGGCCATATTTAAAAACACAAACCATTCAACATCTACTTGAAAGGAGATCCCATGCATCCCCAGAGGAAAGCTCAATCATGCCAGGCGAGAATAACCCTGATAATGCATGATTCATCAATGTGACACTGCAAGCCATTGCATCATGATTCATGGAAGGCGCGATTCCCGTGACACACCCACCAAGTTGGATTACGAGGGCATGATGTAGGACACAACTTCCATGAAACTACAAGTAACAATGACTGTCACACATGTGCATGACTCATCACCACAATCCCTTGCCAGCACACTGCTCACCCATGTACAGGCACATCAGCCAAACCGGTTAGCGCATGTCAAGCAATGAACACCACCAGACCTGTGTCTCAAACTAACAACCACTAACAGACCAGTAGCTGCAAGGCCCCCATGAAGACTGTGTACCACGTAATGTTGCTATCACACCACCACAACTAGTGGAGTACCCCTCAGCTGACAACGGGATACGCAAGCAACATTCATTCTGCCCTGCATGGGCACAAGTGGCCCTTTACGTAACTGATGCACATGATTCTACAGTCCAAGCAAGGCACAACTCCCACACTGGCCATAGGCACACACAACCATCTAGGCAGTAAACCTCCTTACTGGCAGACACATGAAGTATGCCCCCCAAAATCCCCAGCACCCTCTGAAACCATGGTACACACAACATTACATGACAACACACTTTACACATGTCCATCAAGGTGTTGATTCACACTTTCATGTCTCCCAACAGGCACCCAGAAATCCTTAGAAGGTGCCAGTACCTTAGGCATACCTACACCATCAAGAGGTAAATTGGCCACAGTCCATGCTTCACTCAGGAAGGAGAATTTCCACAAAACACCCCAGCCCAAGGGCACAGTATCAGCCACCTTCATGGGCACTAGCACACTGACCACACTTGCACCACCTACACAGGCCATGACGGAGACTGCTGCACCACGCACAACTAAGGCCCTTTCCACCACTGCTGTGGACTCAGGACCAGCATACCCGCCCAAGTGCCGATGACATTCAGGCACGGGTCCATCCCACTGCACCCGCTGCCACCTTGCAACCAGAGAGTCTGCCTCCACCGACTGTAGTGCTGCAGCTTCCCCGGCCAGGCAGCTCTCACCAGAATCCTCCCCCATGTCCAGTGTTACATAGTTACTTTTGTTGTTATCACCTGTGCACAGTAAGATTTCATGTTGTAATCTTATAGTGATGTTCCATTTAGAATTGTTATTGGTTGACTTCAGGAACGTTTTGAGTGAGGACGTAGAGGTAGCCAGTTGGATATCATCATTGAATAGAGTGGATGTTCTGCAGCTTTGCTCCAATAAACTTCAATAAAGAGGGCCATTTCCATGGATGTGTTTGTGAGTTGCTTTGCAATACCCGGCATCTCACCCATCCAGTATCCCCCTCTACCTTGCCATCTCTCTGTGCCCTCCGTTTTGACTACTGTGAGGACATGGATGACCATGAGGAGCAAGCAGGCTGGGCATCCAACAATGTCCTGGGCCAGTGCTGGACCCCACGTTGCATGCCATATGGGAGCACCTCGACAGAATTGAGCAACAGCAGGTTGAAATGCATTCCATCACCCAGGAGAAATTGGGTCATTTGCCGGCGATGCGCAATGCAGTTCTGGGAGCCTCCAGGTGGGTGGCCACTTCCCTTGACCTTCTGTGCTGGTGTGCAGTTGAGTCAACTCTCATGAGGCCGAGACATGGGCCATAAATATATGACAACACAACACCTCTGTGGCAGTGAGACTGTGAGTTCTGTGTCGGCCACCCCCTACTGAGGGATCAATGACCAGCACGCTGCCAAAAAACTCTCAGAGCTGCGCAAGTCGTGCTCCCCTGTCCACAAAAAAAGGGGTCAAAAGGAAGAGAATGTGGACTCTCACATGGCACAGACTGAAGACCACGGGGGTGTCAAGTTGGTGATGGCGTTGGAGATGAGGGTGTGGGGTGGGTGATGGCGTTGTAGATGAGGGTGTGGGGTGGGTGATGGAATTGGGGATGAGGGTGTGGGGGGTGATGGCAGTGGGGATGCGGGTGTGGGTTGGAGGATGGCATTGGGGATGAGGGTGTTTCAATGCAGATTAAATCACTTTAAGGTCAATGTTTGTAGTTTTTATGCAGTGTTAGTGATGTATGTGCATTCAGTGAAGTGTCACAGTAGCGCGAGAGGTGCATATGTGTGAAATCAAAAATAGTTGGTCATGAGGTCCAGGTGGATGATGTGTCCTTCCCACACTGCTCTACATATGTCCTGGGGTTCCTTGTGGTCACCTGCAATGTCTTCATCATCAGAGCGGGTGCGGGGGGAGGGCGGTTGTCCTCATCTGTAGGCATTCGAATGTTCCAACGTTTGCACATGCCGTGAAGCATTGCACATATCACAATGATTTTGCCAACTTCCACAGCGCTGTACATGAGGGCACCACCTGTCCAGTGGATGCACCAGAATCTAGCCTTCAACAGTCCGAAAGTGCACCCAATGCATGTCCTGTTCCGCCTGTGTGCCTCCTTATTGGCTGTCTCTTGCAGTGTGCTGGCGTTCCTCACAGGTTTCATCAACCAGGGTAAGTGTTAGACAGGGCTGTTTGTCGATCCAGTAGGATGTCCTATTGTGCTGATGGCCTCTGCGTGGTCATCTGTGTATGTGGATGACGCACCTTGCATCAATTGGGGTCAGTGCTCCAGATTAGTTTTGGAAATGGCAGTATTTTACTTCTTTTTTGTTTTAAAGTTGAGTGTAAAATAACTTTTTAGGGAGTATAAATGCAAGTCCAATTCCCAATGAGAGTATTTTAGAAGTATGTAACTGAAAAATGGAAATGTTTTGTAACATTTATTTCTTTGCACAGTTTTTCATGCACATTAAAAGATACATGTTTACAGGCCAAAGAGACAGTTCAAATAGTCGTTTCATCCTATGGTACTACGTGCACTATTCTTCCAAACATATCCATGGAGCTGTGAAGGTGAAATCAGGATGCAAGGTTCTACTTGTCTATTCCCATTTTTTTGTTGGGAGTATTTTGTCACCTTATTTTTATTTTTTGGGACTATTTGCCAATTTCTAGTAAAAATGGCTGATACACCCCTTATCTGTAGGGCTGATTGGGGAGAAGGGGCACTGGCCTACAGACTGCACGTGCAGCCATTCAGTGTTGGGGGCATCATTCATCATGTGTTTGTCTAGCATCACCCCTGCAGTTGGCACTATGGCGATGGCGCAGGGCCATGTGCCACCCTATCACCATGCACTGGCAGGGAATGGCTTCTTGCACGTGCAGCCATTCAGTGTTGGGGCATCATTCATCATGTGTTTGTCTAGCATCACCCCTGCAGTTGGCACTATGGCGATGGCGCTAGGCCATGTGCCGCTCTATCACCATGCACTGGCAGGGAATGGCTTCTTGCACGTGCATCCATTCAGTGTTGGGGGCATCATTCATCATGTGTTTGTCTAGCATCACCCCTGCAGTTGGCACTATGGCGATGGCGCTAGGCCAGGTGCCGCCCTATCACCATGCACTGGCAGGGAATGGCTTCTTGCACGTGCATCCATTCAGTGTTGGGGGCATCATTCATCATGTGTTTGTCTAGCATCACCCCTGCAGTTGGCACTATGGTGATGGCGCTAGGCCACGTGCTGCCCTATCGCCATGCACTGGCAGGGAATGGCTTCTTGCACGTGCAGCCATTCAGTGTTGGGGGCATCATTCATCATGTGTTTGTCTAACATCACCCCTGCAGTTGGCACTATGGCGATGGCGCTAGGCCACGTGCTGCCCTATCGCCATGCACTGGCAGGGAATGGCTTCTTGCACGTGCAGCCATTCAGTGTTGGGGGCATCATTCATCATGTGTTTGTCTAACATCACCCCTGCAGTTGACACTATGGCGATGGCGCTAGGCCACGTACCGCCCTATCACCATGCACTGGTAGGGAATGGCTTCTTGCACGTACAGCCATTCAGTGTTGGGGGCATCATTCATCATGTGTTTGTCTAGCATCACCCCTGCAGTTGGCACTATGGCGATGGCGCTAGGCCAGGTGCCGCCCTATCACCATGCACTGGCAGGGAATGGCTTCTTGCACGTGCAGCCATTCAGTGTTGGGGGCATCATACATCATGTGTTTGTCTAGCATCACCCCTGCAGTTGACACTATGGCGATGGCGCTAGGCCACGTACCGCCCTATCACCATGCACTGGCAGGGAATGGCTTCTTGCACGTGCAGCCATTCAGTGTTGGGGCATCATTCATCATGTGTTTGTCTAGCATCACCCCTGGAGTTGCCACTATGGTGATGGCGCTAGGCCACGTGCTGCCCTATCGCCATGCACTGGCAGGGAATGGCTTTGTGCACATGTAGCCATTCAGTGTTGGGGGCATCATTCATCATGTGTTTGTCTAACATCACCCCTGCAGTTGGCACTATGGCGATGGCGCTTGGCCATGTGCCGCCCTATCACCATGCACTGGCAGGGAATGGCTTCTTGCACGTGCAGCCATTCAGTGTTGGGGCATCATTCATCATGTGTTTGTCTAGCATCACCCCTGCAGTTGGCACAATGGCGATGGCGCTAGGCCACGTGCCGCCCTATCGCCATGCACTGGCAGGGAATGGCTTCTTGCACGTGCAGCCATTCAGTGTTGGGGGCATCATTCATCATGTGTTTGTCTAGCATCACCCCTGCAGTTGGCACTATGGCGATGACGCTAGGCCATGTGCCACCCTATCACCATGCACTGGCAGGGAATGGCTTCTTGCACGTGAAGCCATTCAGTGTTGGGGGCATCATTCATCATGTGTTTGTCTAGCATCACCCCTGCAGTTGGCACTATAGCGATGACGCTAGGCCATGTGCCACCCTATCACCATGCACTGGCAGGGAATGGCTTCTTGCACGTGCATTCATTCAGTGTTGGGGGCATCATTCATCATGTGTTTGTCTCGCATCACCCCTGCAGTTGACACTATGGCGCTAGGCCACGTGCCGCCCTATCACCATGCACTGGCAGGGAATGGCTTCTTGCACGTGCAGCCATTCAGTGTTGGGGGCATTATTCATCATATGTTTGTCTAGCATCACCCCTGCAGTTGGCCCTATGGCGATGGCGCTAGGCCACGTGCCACCCTATCACCATGCACTGGCAGGGAATGGCTTCTTGCATGTGCAGCCATTCAGTGTTGGGGGCATCATTCATCATGTGTTTGTCTAGCATCACCCCTGCAGTTGGCACTATGGCGATGGCGCTAGGCCACGTGCCGCCCTATCACCATGCACTGGCAGGGAATGGCTTCTTGCACGTGCATCCATTCAGTGTTGGGGGCATCATTCATCATGTGTTTGTCTAACATCACCCCTGCAGTTGGCACTATGGCGATGGCGCTAGGCCACGTGCCGCCCTATCGCCATGCACTGGCAGGGAATGGCTTCTTGCACGTGCAGCCATTCAGTGTTGGGGGCATCATTCATCATGTGTTTGTCTAGCATCACCCCTGCAGTTGGCACTATGGCGCTAGGCCACGTGCTGCCCTATCACCATGCACTGGCAGGGAATGGCTTCTTGCACGTGCAGCCATTCAGTGTTGGGGGCATCATACATCATGTGTTTGTCTAGCATCACCCCTGCAGTTGACACTATGGCGATGGCGCTAGGCCACGTACCGCCCTATCACCATGCACTGGTAGGGAATGGCTTCTTGCACGTGCAGCCATTCAGTGTTGGGGGCATCATTCATCATGTGTTTGTCTAGCATCACCCCTGCAGTTGGCACTATGGCGATGGCGCTTGGCCATGTGCCGCCCTATCACCATGCACTGGCAGGGAATGGCTTCTTGCACGTGCAGCCATTCAGTGTTGGGGGCATCATTCATCATGTGTTTGTCTAACATCACCCCTGCAGTTGCCACTATGGCGATGGCGCTAGGCCACGTGCCGCCCTATCACCATGCACTGGCAGGAAATGGCTTCTTGCACATGCAGCCATTCAGTGTTGGGGGCATCATTCATCATGTGTTTGTCTAGCATCACCCCTGCAGTTGGCACAATGGCGATGGCGCTAGGCCACGTGCCGTCTTATCACCATGCACTGGCAGGGAATGGGTTCTTGCACGTGCAGCCATTCAGTGTTGGGGGCATCATTCATCATGTGTTTGTCTAGCATCACCCCTGCAGTTGGCACTATGGCGATGGCGCTAGGCCATGTGCCGCCGTATCACCATGCACTGGCAGGGAATGGCTTCTTGCATGTGCAGCCATTCAGTGTTGGGGGCATCATTCATCATGTGTTTGTTTAACATCACCCCTGCAGTTGACACTATGGCGATGGCGCTAGGCCATGTGCCGGCCTATCGCCATGCACTGGCAGAGAATGGCACTTGCACGTGCAGCCATTCAGTGTTGGGGGCATCATACATCATGTGTTTGTCTAACATCACCCCTGCAGTTGGCACTATGGCGATGGCGCTAGGCCACGTGCCGCCCTATCGCCATGCACTGGCAGGGAATGGCTTCTTGCACGTACAGCCATTCAGTGTTGGGGGCATCATTCATCATGTGTTTGTCTAGCATCACCCCTGCAGTTGGCACTATGGCGATGGCGCTAGGCCACGTGCCGCCCTATCACCATGCACTGGCAGGGAATGGCTTCTTGCACGTGCAGCCATTCAGTTTTGGGGGCATCATTCATCATGTGCTTGTCTAACATCACCCCTGCAGTTGACACTATGGCGATGGCGCTAGGCCACGTGCCGCCCTATCACCATGCACTGGCAGGGAATGGCTTCTTGCACGTGCAGCCATTCAGTGTTGGGGGCATCATTCATCATGTGTTTGTCTAGCATCACCCCTGCAGTTGGCACAATGGCGATGGCGCTAGGCCACGTGCCGCCCTATCACCATGCACTGGCAGGGAATGGCTTCTTGCACGTGCATCCATTCAGTGTTGGGGGCATCATTCATCATGTTTTTGTCTAGCATCACCCCTGCAGTTGCCACTATGGCGATGGCGCTAGGCCACGTGCCGCCCTATCACCATGCACTGGCAGGGAATGGCTTCTTGCACGTGCATCCATTGAGTGTTGGGGGCATTATACATCATGTGTTTGTCTAACATCACCCCTGCAGTTGACACTATGGCGATGGCGCTAGGCCACGTGCCGCCCTATCGCCATGCACTGGCAGGGAATGGCTTCTTGCACGTGCAGCCATTCAATGTTGGGGGCATCATTCATCATGTGTTTGTCTAACATCACCCCTGCAGTTGACACTATGGTGATGGCGCTAGGCCATGTGCTGCCCTATCGCCATGCACTGGCAGGGAATGGCTTCTTGCACGTGCAGCCATTCAGTGTTGGGGGCATCATTCATCATGTGTTTGTCTCGCATCACCCCTGCAGTTGGCACTATGGCGATGGCGCTAGGCCACGTGCCGCCCTATCGCCATGCACTGTCAGGGAATGGCTACTTGCACGTGCAGCCATTCAGTGTTGGGGGCATCATTCATCATGTGTTTGTCTAGCATCACCCCTGCAGTTGGCACTATGGCGATGGCGCTAGGCCACATGCTGCCCTATCGCCATGCACTGGCAGGGAATGACTTCTTGCACGTGCAGCCATTCAGTGTTGGGGGCATCATTCATCATGTGTTTGTCTAGCATCACCCCTGCAGTTGGCACTATGGCGATGGCGCTAGGCCACGTGCCGCCGTATCACCATGCACTATCAGGGAATGGCTTCTTGCAGGTGCTTCCATTCAGTGTTGGGGGCATCATTCATCATGTGTTTGTCTAGCATCACCCCTGCAGTTGACACTATGGGGAAGGCGCAAGGCCACGTGCCGCCCTATCACCATGCACTGGCAGGGAATGGCTTCTTGCACGTGCAGCCATTCAGTGTTGGGGCATCATTCATCATGTGTTTGTCTAGCATCACCACTGCAGTTGACACTATGGCGATGGCGCTAGGCCAGGTGCCGCCCTATCACCATGCACTGGCAGGGAATGGCTTCTTGCACGTGCATCCATTCAGTGTTGGGGGCATCATTCATCATGTGTTTGTCTAGCATCACTCCTGCAGTTGACACTATGGCGATGGCGCTAGGCCACGTGCCGCCCTATCACCATGCACTGGCAGGGAATTGCTTCTTGCACGTGCATCCATTCAGTGTTGGGGGCATCATTCATCATGTGTTTGTCTAGCATCACCCCGGCAGTTGACACTATGGCGATGGCGCTAGGCCACGTGCCGCCCTATCACCATGCACTGGCAGGGAATTGCTTCTTGCACGTGCATCCATTCAGTGTTGGGGGCATCATTCATCATGTGTTTGTCTAGCATCACCCCGGCAGTTGACACTATGGCGATGGCGCTAGGCCACGTGCCGCCTTATCGCCATGCACTGGCAGGGAATGGCTTCTTGCACGTGCAGCCATTCAGTGTTGGGGGCATCATTCATCATGTGTTTGTCTAGCATCACCCCTGCAGTTGGCACTATGGCGATGGCGCTAGGCCACGTGCCGCCCTATCGCCATGCACTGGCAGGGAATGGCTTCTTGCACGTGCAGCCATTCAGTGTTGGGGGCATCATTCATCATGTGTTTGTCTAGCATCACCGCTGCAGTTGGCACTATGGCGATGGCTCTAGGCCACGTGCCGCCCTATCGCCATGCACTGGCAGGGAATGGCTTCTTGCACGTGCAGCCATTCAGTGTTGGGGGCATCATTCATCATGTGTTTGTCTAGCATCACCCCTGCAGTTGACACTATGGCGATGGCGCTAGGCCACGTGCCGCCCTATCACCATGCACTGGCAGGGAATTGCTTCTTGCACGTGCATCCATTCAGTGTTGGGGGCACCATTCATCATGTGTTTGTCTAGCATCACCCCTGCAGTTGACACTATGGCGATGGCGCTAGGCCACGTGCCTCCCTATCACCATGCACTGGCAGGGAATGGCTTCTTGCACGTGCAGCCATTCAGTGTTGGGGGCATCATTCATCATGTGTTTGTCTAGCATCACCCCTGCAGTTGACACTATGGCGATGGCGCTAGGCCTTGTGCCGCACTATCACCATGCACTGGCAGGGAATGGCTTCTTGCACGTGCAGCCATTCAGTGTTGGGGCATCATTCATCATGTGTTTGTCTAACATCACCCCTGCAGTTGGCACTATGGCGATGGCGCTAGGCCATGTGCCGCCCTATCACCATGCACTGGCAGGAAATGGCTTCTTGCACGTGCAGCCATTCAGTGTTAGGGGCATCATTCATCATGTGTTTGTCTAGCATCACCCCTGCAGTTGGCACAATGGCGATGGCGCTAGGCCACGTGCCGCCCTATCACCATGCACTGGCAGGGAATGGCTTCTTGCACGTGCAGCCATTCAGTGTTGGGGGCATCATTCATCATGTGTTTGTCTAGCATCACCCCTGCAGTTGGCCCTATGGCGATGGCGCTAGGCCACATGCCACCCTATCACCATGCACTGGCAGGGAATGGCTTCTTGCACGTGCATCCATTCAGTGTTGGGGGCATCATTCATCATGTGTTTGTCTAACATCACCCCTGCAGTTGACACTATGGCGATGGCGCTAGGCCTTGTGCCGCACTATCACCATGCACTGGCAGGGAATGGCTTCTTGCACGTGCATCCATTCAGTGTTGGGGGCATCATTCATCATGTGTTTGTCTAACATCACCCCTGCAGTTGGCACTATGGCGATGGCGCTAGGCCACGTGCCGCCCTATCGCCATGCACTGGCAGGGAATGGCTTCTTGCACGTGCAGCCATTCAGTGTTGGGGGCATCATTCATCATGTGTTTGTCTAGCATCACCCCTGCAGTTGGCACTATGGCGCTAGGCCACGTGCTGCCCTATCACCATGCACTGGCAGGGAATGGCTTCTTGCACGTGCAGCCATTCAGTGTTGGGGGCATCATACATCATGTGTTTGTCTAGCATCACCCCTGCAGTTGACACTATGGCGATGGCGCTAGGCCACGTACCGCCCTATCACCATGCACTGGTAGGGAATGGCTTCTTGCACGTGCAGCCATTCAGTGTTGGGGGCATCATTCATCATGTGTTTGTCTAGCATCACCCCTGCAGTTGGCACTATGGCGATGGCGCTTGGCCATGTGCCGCCCTATCACCATGCACTGGCAGGGAATGGCTTCTTGCACGTGCAGCCATTCAGTGTTGGGGGCATCATTCATCATGTGTTTGTCTAACATCACCCCTGCAGTTGCCACTATGGCGATGGCGCTAGGCCACGTGCCGCCCTATCACCATGCACTGGCAGGAAATGGCTTCTTGCACATGCAGCCATTCAGTGTTGGGGGCATCATTCATCATGTGTTTGTCTAGCATCACCCCTGCAGTTGGCACAATGGCGATGGCGCTAGGCCACGTGCCGTCTTATCACCATGCACTGGCAGGGAATGGGTTCTTGCACGTGCAGCCATTCAGTGTTGGGGGCATCATTCATCATGTGTTTGTCTAGCATCACCCCTGCAGTTGGCACTATGGCGATGGCGCTAGGCCATGTGCCGCCGTATCACCATGCACTGGCAGGGAATGGCTTCTTGCATGTGCAGCCATTCAGTGTTGGGGGCATCATTCATCATGTGTTTGTTTAACATCACCCCTGCAGTTGACACTATGGCGATGGCGCTAGGCCATGTGCCGGCCTATCGCCATGCACTGGCAGAGAATGGCACTTGCACGTGCAGCCATTCAGTGTTGGGGGCATCATACATCATGTGTTTGTCTAACATCACCCCTGCAGTTGGCACTATGGCGATGGCGCTAGGCCACGTGCCGCCCTATCGCCATGCACTGGCAGGGAATGGCTTCTTGCACGTACAGCCATTCAGTGTTGGGGGCATCATTCATCATGTGTTTGTCTAGCATCACCCCTGCAGTTGGCACTATGGCGATGGCGCTAGGCCACGTGCCGCCCTATCACCATGCACTGGCAGGGAATGGCTTCTTGCACGTGCAGCCATTCAGTTTTGGGGGCATCATTCATCATGTGCTTGTCTAACATCACCCCTGCAGTTGACACTATGGCGATGGCGCTAGGCCACGTGCCGCCCTATCACCATGCACTGGCAGGGAATGGCTTCTTGCACGTGCAGCCATTCAGTGTTGGGGGCATCATTCATCATGTGTTTGTCTAGCATCACCCCTGCAGTTGGCACAATGGCGATGGCGCTAGGCCACGTGCCGCCCTATCACCATGCACTGGCAGGGAATGGCTTCTTGCACGTGCATCCATTCAGTGTTGGGGGCATCATTCATCATGTTTTTGTCTAGCATCACCCCTGCAGTTGCCACTATGGCGATGGCGCTAGGCCACGTGCCGCCCTATCACCATGCACTGGCAGGGAATGGCTTCTTGCACGTGCATCCATTGAGTGTTGGGGGCATTATACATCATGTGTTTGTCTAACATCACCCCTGCAGTTGACACTATGGCGATGGCGCTAGGCCACGTGCCGCCCTATCGCCATGCACTGGCAGGGAATGGCTTCTTGCACGTGCAGCCATTCAATGTTGGGGGCATCATTCATCATGTGTTTGTCTAACATCACCCCTGCAGTTGACACTATGGTGATGGCGCTAGGCCATGTGCTGCCCTATCGCCATGCACTGGCAGGGAATGGCTTCTTGCACGTGCAGCCATTCAGTGTTGGGGGCATCATTCATCATGTGTTTGTCTCGCATCACCCCTGCAGTTGGCACTATGGCGATGGCGCTAGGCCACGTGCCGCCCTATCGCCATGCACTGTCAGGGAATGGCTACTTGCACGTGCAGCCATTCAGTGTTGGGGGCATCATTCATCATGTGTTTGTCTAGCATCACCCCTGCAGTTGGCACTATGGCGATGGCGCTAGGCCACATGCTGCCCTATCGCCATGCACTGGCAGGGAATGACTTCTTGCACGTGCAGCCATTCAGTGTTGGGGGCATCATTCATCATGTGTTTGTCTAGCATCACCCCTGCAGTTGGCACTATGGCGATGGCGCTAGGCCACGTGCCGCCGTATCACCATGCACTATCAGGGAATGGCTTCTTGCAGGTGCTTCCATTCAGTGTTGGGGGCATCATTCATCATGTGTTTGTCTAGCATCACCCCTGCAGTTGACACTATGGGGAAGGCGCAAGGCCACGTGCCGCCCTATCACCATGCACTGGCAGGGAATGGCTTCTTGCACGTGCAGCCATTCAGTGTTGGGGCATCATTCATCATGTGTTTGTCTAGCATCACCACTGCAGTTGACACTATGGCGATGGCGCTAGGCCAGGTGCCGCCCTATCACCATGCACTGGCAGGGAATGGCTTCTTGCACGTGCATCCATTCAGTGTTGGGGGCATCATTCATCATGTGTTTGTCTAGCATCACTCCTGCAGTTGACACTATGGCGATGGCGCTAGGCCACGTGCCGCCCTATCACCATGCACTGGCAGGGAATTGCTTCTTGCACGTGCATCCATTCAGTGTTGGGGGCATCATTCATCATGTGTTTGTCTAGCATCACCCCGGCAGTTGACACTATGGCGATGGCGCTAGGCCACGTGCCGCCCTATCACCATGCACTGGCAGGGAATTGCTTCTTGCACGTGCATCCATTCAGTGTTGGGGGCATCATTCATCATGTGTTTGTCTAGCATCACCCCGGCAGTTGACACTATGGCGATGGCGCTAGGCCACGTGCCGCCTTATCGCCATGCACTGGCAGGGAATGGCTTCTTGCACGTGCAGCCATTCAGTGTTGGGGGCATCATTCATCATGTGTTTGTCTAGCATCACCCCTGCAGTTGGCACTATGGCGATGGCGCTAGGCCACGTGCCGCCCTATCGCCATGCACTGGCAGGGAATGGCTTCTTGCACGTGCAGCCATTCAGTGTTGGGGGCATCATTCATCATGTGTTTGTCTAGCATCACCGCTGCAGTTGGCACTATGGCGATGGCTCTAGGCCACGTGCCGCCCTATCACCATGCACTGGCAGGGAATTGCTTCTTGCACGTGCATCCATTCAGTGTTGGGGGCACCATTCATCATGTGTTTGTCTAGCATCACCCCTGCAGTTGACACTATGGCGATGGCGCTAGGCCACGTGCCTCCCTATCACCATGCACTGGCAGGGAATGGCTTCTTGCACGTGCAGCCATTCAGTGTTGGGGGCATCATTCATCATGTGTTTGTCTAGCATCACCCCTGCAGTTGACACTATGGCGATGGCGCTAGGCCTTGTGCCGCACTATCACCATGCACTGGCAGGGAATGGCTTCTTGCACGTGCAGCCATTCAGTGTTGGGGCATCATTCATCATGTGTTTGTCTAACATCACCCCTGCAGTTGGCACTATGGCGATGGCGCTAGGCCATGTGCCGCCCTATCACCATGCACTGGCAGGAAATGGCTTCTTGCACGTGCAGCCATTCAGTGTTAGGGGCATCATTCATCATGTGTTTGTCTAGCATCACCCCTGCAGTTGGCACAATGGCGATGGCGCTAGGCCACGTGCCGCCCTATCACCATGCACTGGCAGGGAATGGCTTCTTGCACGTGCAGCCATTCAGTGTTGGGGGCATCATTCATCATGTGTTTGTCTAGCATCACCCCTGCAGTTGGCCCTATGGCGATGGCGCTAGGCCACATGCCACCCTATCACCATGCACTGGCAGGGAATGGCTTCTTGCACGTGCATCCATTCAGTGTTGGGGGCATCATTCATCATGTGTTTGTCTAACATCACCCCTGCAGTTGGCACTATGGCGATGGCGCTAGGCCACGTGCCGCCCTATCGCCATGCACTGGCAGGGAATGGCTTCTTGCACGTGCAGCCATTCAGTGTTGGGGGCATCATTCATCATGTGTTTGTCTAGCATCACCCCTGCAGTTGGCACTATGGCGATGGCGCTAGGCCAGGTGCCGCCCTATCACCATGCACTGGCAGGGAATGGCTTCTTGCACGTGCAGCCATTCAGTGTTGGGGGCATCATACATCATGTGTTTGTCTAGCATCACCCCTGCAGTTGACACTATGGCGATGGCGCTAGGCCACGTACCGCCCTATCACCATGCACTGGCAGGGAATGGCTTCTTGCACGTGCAGCCATTCAGTGTTGGGGGCATCATTCATCATGTGTTTGTCTAGCATCACCCCTGCAGTTGGCACTATGGCGAATACGCTTGGCCATGTGCCGCCCTATCACCATGCACTGGCAGGAAATGGCTTCTTGCACGTGCAGCCATGCAGTGTTGGGGGCATCATTCATCATGTGTTTGTCTAGCATCACCCCTGCAGTTGGCACTATGGCGATGGCGCTAGGCCACGTGCCGTCCTATCACCATGCACTGGCAGGGAATGGCTTCTTGCACGTGCAGCCATTCAGTGTTGGGGGCATCATTCATCATGTGTTTGTCTAGCATCACCCCTGCAGTTGGCACTATGGCGATGGCGCTAGGCCATGTGCCGCCGTATCACCATGCACTGGCAGGGAATGGCTTCTTGCACGTGCAGCCATTCAGTGTTGGGGGCATTATTCATCATGTGTTTGTCTAGCATCACCCCTGCAGTTGACACTATGGTGATGGCGCTAGGGCACGTGCCACCCTATCACCATGCACTGGCAGGGAATGGCTTCTTGCACGTGCAGCCATTCAGTGTTGGGGGCATCATTCATCATGTGTTTGTTTAACATCACCCCTGCAGTTGACACTATGGCGATGGCGCTAGGCCATGTGCCGGCCTATCGCCATGCACTGGCAGAGAATGGCTTCTTGCACGTGCAGCCATTCAGTGTTGGGGGCATCATTCATCATGTGTTTGTCTAGCATCACCCCTGCAGTTGACACTATGGCGATGGCGCTAGGCCACGTGCCGCCCTATCACCATGCACTGGCAGGGAATGGCTTCTTGCACGTGCAGCCATTCAGTGTTGGGGGCATCATTCATCATGTGTTTGTCTAGCATCACCCCTGCAGTTGGCACTATGGCGATGGCGCTAGGCCACGTGCCACCCTATCACCATGCACTGGCAGGGAATGGCTTCTTGCACGTACAGCCATTCAGTGTTGGGGGCATCATTCATCATGTGTTTGTCTAGCATCACACCTGCAGTTGGCACTATGGCGATGGCGCTAGGCCACGTGCCGCCCTATCACCATGCACTGGCAGGGAATGGCTTCTTGCACGTACAGCCATTCAGTGTTGGGGGCATCATTCATCATGTGTTTGTCTAGCATCACCCCTGCAGTTGGCACTATGGCGAATACGCTAGGCCATGTGCCGGCCTATCGCCATGCACTGGCAGAGAATGGCACTTGCACGTGCAGCCATTCAGTGTTGGGGGCATCATACATCATGTGTTTGTCTAACATCACCCCTGCAGTTGGCACTATGGCGATGGCGCTAGGCCACGTGCCGCCCTATCACCATGCACTGGCAGGGAATGGCTTCTTGCACGTGCAGCCATTCAGTGTTGGGGGCATCATTCATCATGTGTTTGTCTAGCATCACCCCTGCAGTTGGCACTATGGCGATGGCGCTAGGCCACGTGCCACCCTATCACCATGCACTGGCAGGGAATGGCTTCTTGCACGTACAGCCATTCAGTGTTGGGGGCATCATTCATCATGTGTTTGTCTAGCATCACACCTGCAGTTGGCACTATGGCGATGGCGCTAGGCCACGTGCCGCCCTATCACCATGCACTGGCAGGGAATGGCTTCTTGCACGTGCAGCCATTCAGTTTTGGGGGCATCATTCATCATGTGTTTGTCTAACATCACCCCTGCAGTTGACACTATGGCGATGGCGCTAGGCCACGTGCCGCCCTATCACCATGCACTGGCAGGGAATGGCTTCTTGCACGTGCAGCCATTCAGTGTTGGGGGCATCATTCATCATGTGCTTGTCTAACATCACCCCTGCAGTTGACACTATGGCGATGGCGCTAGGCCACGTGCCGCCCTATCACCATGCACTGGCAGGGAATGGCTTCTTGCACGTGCAGCCATTCAGTGTTGGGGGCATCATTCATCATGTGTTTGTCTAACATCACCCCTGCAGTTGACACTATGGCGATGGCGCTAGGCCACGTGCCGCCCTATCACCATGCACTGGCAGGGAATGGCTTCTTGCACGTGCAGCCATTCAGTGTTGGGGGCATCATTCATCATGTGTTTGTCTAGCATCACCCCTGCAGTTGGCACAATGGCGATGGCGCTAGGCCACGTGCCGCCCTATCACCATGCACTGGCAGGGAATGGCTTCTTGCACGTGCATCCATTCAGTGTTGGGGGCATCATTCATCATGTGTTTGTCTAGCATCACCCCTGCAGTTGCCACTATGGCGATGGCGCTAGGCCACGTGCCGCCCTATCACCATGCACTGGCAGGGAATGGCTTCTTGCACGTGCATCCATTCAGTGTTGGGGGCATCATACATCATGTGTTTGTCTAACATCACCCCTGCAGTTGACACTATGGCGATGGCGCTAGGCCACGTGCCGCCCTATCGCCATGCACTGGCAGGGAATGGCTTCTTGCACGTGCAGCCATTCAATGTTGGGGGCATCATTCATCATGTGTTTGTCTAACATCACCCCTGCAGTTGACACTATGGTGAGGGCGCTAGGCCATGTGCTGCCCTATCGCCATGCACTGGCAGGGAATGGCTTCTTGCACGTGCAGCCATTCAGTGTTGGGGGCATCATTCATCATGTGTTTGTCTCGCATCACCCCTGCAGTTGGCACTATGGCGATGGCGCTAGGCCACGTGCCGCCCTATCGCCATGCACTGGCAGGGAATGGCTACTTGCACGTGCAGCCATTCAGTGTTGGGGGCATCATTCATCATGTGTTTGTCTAGCATCACCCCTGCAGTTGGCACTATGGCGTTGGCGCTAGGCCACATGCTGCCCTATCGCCATGCACTGACAGGGAATGGCTTCCTGCACGTGCAGCCATTCACTGTTGGGGGCATCATTCATCATGTGTTTGTCTAACATCACCCCTGCAGTTGACACTATGGCGATGGCGCTAGGCCACGTGCTGCCCTATCGCCATGCACTGGCAGGGAATGACTTCTTGCACGTGCAGCCATTCAGTGTTGGGGGCATCATTCATCATGTGTTTGTCTAGCATCACCCCTGCAGTTGGCACTATGGCGATGGCGCTAGGCCACGTGCCGCCGTATCACCATGCACTATCAGGGAATGGCTTCTTGCACTTGCTTCCATTCAGTGTTGGGGGCATCATTCATCATGTGTTTGTCTAGCATCACCCCTGCAGTTGACACTATGGGGAAGGCGCTAGGCCACGTGCCGCCCTATCACCATGCACTGGCAGGGAATGGCTTCTTGCACGTGCAGCCATTCAGTGTTGGGGCATCATTCATCATGTGTTTGTCTAGCATCACCCCTGCAGTTGACACTATGGCGATGGCGCTAGGCCACGTGCCGCCCTATCACCATGCACTGGCAGGGAATTGCTTCTTGCACGTGCATCCATTCAGTGTTGGGGGCATCATTCATCATGTGTTTGTCTAGCATCACCCCTGCAGTTGACACTATGGCGATGGCGCTAGGCCACGTGCCGCCTTATCACCATGCACTGGCAGGGAATGGCTTCTTGCACGTGCAGCCATTCAGTGTTGGGGGCATCATTCATCATGTGTTTGTCTAGCATCACCCCTGCAGTTGGCACTATGGCGATGGCGCTAGGCCACGTGCCGCCCTATCGCCATGCACTGGCAGGGAATGGCTTCTTGCACGTGCAGCCATTCAGTGTTGGGGGCATCATTGATCATGTGTTTGTCTAGCATCACCCCTGCAGTTGGCACTATGGCGATGGCTCTAGGCCACGTGCCGCCCTATCGCCATGCACTGGCAGGGAATGACTTCTTGCACGTGTAGCCATTCAGTGTTGGGGGCATCATTCATCATGTGTTTGTCTAGCATCACCCCTGCAGTTGACACTATGGCGATGGCGCTAGGCCACGTGCCGCCCTATCACCATGCACTGACAGGGAATTGCTTCTTGCACGTGCAGCCATTCAGTGTTGGGGCATCATTCATCATGTGTTTGTCTAGCATCACCCCTGCAGTTGGCACTATGGCGATGGCGCTAGGCCATGTGCCACCCTATCACCATGCACTGGCAGGGAATGGCTTCTTGCACGTGCAGCCATTCAGTGTTGGGGGCATCATTCATCATGTGCTTGTCTAGCATCACCCCTGCAGTTGGCACTATGGCGATGGCGCTAGTCCACGTGCCGCCCTATCACCATGCACTGGCAGGGAATGGCTTCTTGCACGTGCAGCCATTCAGTGTTGGGGGCATCATTCATCATGTGTTTGTCTAACATCACCCCTGCAGTTGACACTATGGCGATGGCGCTAGGCCACGTGCCACCCTATCGCCATGCACTGGCAGGTAATGGCTTCTTGCACGTGCAGCCATTCAGTGTTGGGGGCATCATTCATCATGTGTTTGTCTAGCATCACCCCTGCAGTTGGCACTATGGCGATGGTGCTAGGCCATGTGCCGCCCTATCACCATGCACTGGCAGGGAATGGCTTCTTGCACGTGCAGCCATTCAGTGTTGGGGGCATCATTCATCATGTGTTTGTCTAACATCACCCCTGCAGTTGACACTATGGCGATGGCGCTAGGCCAGGTGCCGCCCTATCACCATGCACTGGCAGGGAATGGCTTCTTGCACGTGCAGCCATTCAGTGTTGGGGGCATCATTCATCATGTGTTTGTCTAGCATCACCCCTGCAGTTGGCACTCTGGCGATGGCGCTGGGCCACGTGCCACCCTATCACCATGCACTGGCAGGAAATGGCTTCTTGCACGTGCAGCCATTCAGTGTTGGGGGCATCTTTCATCATGTGTTTGTCTAGCATTACCCCTGCAGTTGGCACTATGGCGATGGCGCTAGGCCACGTACCGCCCTATCACCATGCACTGGCAGGTAATAGCTTCTTGCACGTGCAGCCATTCAGTGTTGGGGGCATCATTCATCATGTGTTTGTCTAGCATCACACCTGCAGTTGACACTATGGCGATGGCGCTAGGCCATGTGCCGCCCTATCGCCATGCACTGGCAGGGAATGACTTCTTGCACGTGCAGCCATTCAGTGTTGGGGGCATCATTCATCATGTGTTTGTCTAGCATCACCCCTGCAGTTGACACTATGGCGATGGCGCTAGGCCATGTGCCGCCCTATCGCCATGCACTGGCAGGGAATGGCTTCTTGCACGTGCAGCAATTCAGTGTTGGGGGCATCATTCATCATGTGTTTGTCTAGCATCACCCCTGCAGTTGACACTATGGCGATGGCGCTAGGCCACGTGCCGCCCTATCGCCATGCACTGGCAGGGAATGGCTTCTTGCAAGTGCAGCCATTCAGTGTTGGGGGCATCATTCATCATGTGTTTGTCTAGCATCACCCCTGCAGTTGGCACTATGGCGATGGCGCTAGGCCACGTGCCGCCCTATTGCCATGCACTGGCAGGGAATGGCTTCTTGCACGTGCAGCCATTCAGTGTTGGGGGCATCATTCATCATGTGTTTGTCTAGCATCACCCCTGCAGTTGGCACTATGGCGATGGCGCTAGGCCAGGTGCCGCCCTATCACCATGCACTGGCAGGGAATGGCTTCTTGCACGTGCAGCCATTCAGTGTTGGAGGCATCATTCATCATGTGTTTGTCTAACATCACCCCTGCAGTTGGCACTATGGCGATGGCGCAGGCCACGTGCCGCCCTATCACCATGCACTGGCAGGGAATGGCTTCTTGCACGTGCTTCCATTCAGTGTTGGGGGCATCATTCATCATGTGTTTGTCTAGCATCACCCCTGCAGTTGACACTATGGGGAAGGCGCTAGGCCACATGCCACCCTATCACCATGCACTGGCAGGGAATGGCTTCTTGCACGTGCAGCCATTCAGTGTTGGGGACATCATACATCATGTGTTTGTCTAGCATCACCCCTGCAGTTGACACTATGGCGATGGCGCTAGGCCACATACCGCCCTATCACCATGCACTGGCAGGGAATGGCTTCTTGCACGTGCAGCCATTCAGTGTTGGGGGCATCATTCATCATGTGTTTGTCTAACATCACCCCTGCAGTTGACACTATGGCGATGGCGCTAGGCCACGTGCCGCCTTATCACCATGCACTGGCAGGGAATGGCTTCTTGCACGTGCAGCCATTCAGTGTTGGGGGCATCATTCATCATGTGTTTGTCTAGCATCACCCCTGCAGTTGGCACTATGGCGATGGCGCTAGGCCACGTGCCGCCCTATCGCCATGCACTGGCAGGGAATGGCTTCTTGCACGTGCAGCCATTCAGTGTTGGGGGCATCATTGATCATGTGTTTGTCTAGCATCACCCCTGCAGTTGGCACTATGGCGATGGCTCTAGGCCACGTGCCGCCCTATCGCCATGCACTGGCAGGGAATGGCTTCTTGCACGTGCAGCCATTCAGTGTTGGGGGCATCATTCATCATGTGTTTGTCTAGCATCACCCCTGCAGTTGGCCCTATGGCGATGACGCTAGGCCACGTGCCGCCCTATCACCATGCACTGACAGGGAATTGCTTCTTGCACGTGCATCCATTCAGTGTTGGGGGCATCATTCATCATGTGTTTGTCTAGCATCACCCCTGCAGTTGACACTATGGCGATGGCGCTAGGCCACGTGCCGCCCTATCACCATGCACTGGCAGGGAATGGCTACTTGCACGTGCAGCCATTCAGTGTTGGGGGCATCATTTATCATGTGTTTGTCTAGCATCACCCCTGCAGTTGGCACTATGGCGATGGCGCTAGGCCATGTGCCACCCTATCACCATGCACTGGCAGGGAATGGCTTCTTGCACGTGCAGCCATTCAGTGTTGGGGGCATCATTCATCATGTGTTTGTCTAGCATCACCCCTGCAGTTGACACTATGGCGATGGCGCTAGGCCTTGTGCCGCCCTATCACCATGCACTGGCAGGGAATGGCTTCTTGCACGTGCATCCATTCAGTGTTGGGGGCATCATTCATCATGTGTTTGTCTAACATCACCCCTGCAGTTGACACTATGGCGATGGCGCTGGGCCACGTGCCGCCCTATCGCCATGCACTGGCAGGGAATGGCTTCTTGCACGTGCAGCCATTCAGTGTTGGGGGCATCATTCATCATGTGTTTGTCTAACATCACCCCTGCAGTTGACACTATGGCGATGGCGCTAGGCCATGTGCCACCCTATCACCATGCACTGGCAGGAAATGGCTTCTTGCACGTGCAGCCATTCAGTGTTGGGGGCATCTTTCATCATGTGTTTGTCTAGCATTACCCCTGCAGTTGGCACTATGGCGATGGCGCTAGGCCACGTACCGCCCTATCACCATGCACTGGCAGGGAATGGCTTCTTGCACGTGCAGCCATTCAGTGTTGGGGGCATCATACATCATGTGTTTGTCTAACATCACCCCTGCAGTTGGCACTATGGCGATGGCGCTAGGCCACGTGCCGCCCTATCACCATGCACTGGCAGGTAATAGCTTCTTGCACGTGCAGCCATTCAGTGTTGGGGGCATCATTCATCATGTGTTTGTCTAGCATCACACCTGCAGTTGACACTATGGCGATGGCGCTAGGCCATGTGCCGCCCTATCGCCATGCACTGGCAGGGAATGACTTCTTGCACGTGCAGCCATTCAGTGTTGGGGGCATCATTCATCATGTGTTTGTCTAGCATCACCCCTGCAGTTGACACTATGGCGATGGCGCTAGGCCATGTGCCGCCCTATCGCCATGCACTGGCAGGGAATGGCTTCTTGCACGTGCAGCAATTCAGTGTTGGGGGCATCATTCATCATGTGTTTGTCTAGCATCACCCCTGCAGTTGACACTATGGCGATGGCGCTAGGCCACGTGCCGCCCTATCGCCATGCACTGGCAGGGAATGGCTTCTTGCAAGTGCAGCCATTCAGTGTTGGGGGCATCATTCATCATGTGTTTGTCTAGCATCACCCCTGCAGTTGGCACTATGGCGATGGCGCTAGGCCACGTGCCGCCCTATTGCCATGCACTGGCAGGGAATGGCTTCTTGCACGTGCAGCCATTCAGTGTTGGGGGCATCATTCATCATGTGTTTGTCTAGCATCACCCCTGCAGTTGGCACTATGGCGATGGCGCTAGGCCAGGTGCCGCCCTATCACCATGCACTGGCAGGGAATGGCTTCTTGCACGTGCAGCCATTCAGTGTTGGAGGCATCATTCATCATGTGTTTGTCTAACATCACCCCTGCAGTTGGCACTATGGCGATGGCGCAGGCCACGTGCCGCCCTATCACCATGCACTGGCAGGGAATGGCTTCTTGCACGTGCTTCCATTCAGTGTTGGGGGCATCATTCATCATGTGTTTGTCTAGCATCACCCCTGCAGTTGACACTATGGCGAAGGCGCTAGGCCACATGCCACCCTATCACCATGCACTGGCAGGGAATGGCTTCTTGCACGTGCAGCCATTCAGTGTTGGGGACATCATACATCATGTGTTTGTCTAGCATCACCCCTGCAGTTGACACTATGGCGATGGCGCTAGGCCACATACCGCCCTATCACCATGCACTGGCAGGGAATGGCTTCTTGCACGTGCAGCCATTCAGTGTTGGGGGCATCATTCATCATGTGTTTGTCTAACATCACCCCTGCAGTTGGCACTATGGCGATGACGCTAGGCCATGTGCCGCCCTATCACCATGCACTGGCAAGGAATGGCTTCTTGCACGTGCAGCCATTCAGTGTTGGGGCATCATTCATCATGTGTTTGTCTAGCATCACCCCTGCAGTTGGCACAATGGCGATGGCGCTAGGCCACGTGCCGCCCTATCGCCATGCACTGGCAGGCAATGGCTTCTTGCACGTGCAGCCATTCAGTGTTGGGGGCATCATTCATCATGTGTTTGTCTAGCATCACCCCTGCAGTTGGCACTATGGCGATGGCGCTAGGCCACGTGCCGCCCTATCACCATGCACTGGCAGGGAATGGCTTCTTGCACGTGCAGCCATTCAGTGTTGGGGCATCATTCATCATGTGTTTGTCTAGCATCACCCCTGGAGTTGCCACTATGGTGATGGCGCTAGGCCACGTGCTGCCCTATCGCCATGCACTGGCAGGGAATGGCTTCGTGCACGTGCAGCCATTCAGTGTTGGGGGCATCATTCATCATGTGTTTGTCTAACATCACCCCTGCAGTTGGCACTATGGCGCTTGGCCATGTGCCGCCCTATCACCATGCACTGGCAGGGAATGGCTTCTTGCACGTGCAGCCATTCAGTGTTGGGGCATCATTCATCATGTGTTTGTCTAGCGTCACCCCTGCAGTTGGCACAATGGTGATGGCGCTAGGCCACGTGCCGCCCTATCACCATGCACTGGCAGGGAATGGCTTCTTGCACGTGCAGCCATTCAGTGTTGGGGGCATCATTCATCATGTGTTTGTCTAGCATCACCCCTGCAGTTGGCACTATGGCGATGGCGCTAGGCCATGTGCCGCCCTATCACCATGCACTGGCAGGGAATGGCTTCTTGCACGTGCAGCCATTCAGTGTTGGGGGCATCATTCATCATGTGTTTGTCTAGCATCACCCCTGCAGTTGGCACTATGGCGATGGCGCTAGGCCATGTGCCGCCCTATCACCATGCACTGGCAGGGAATGGCTTCTTGCACATGCAGCCATTCAGTGTTGGGGGCATCATTCATCATGTGTTTGTCTAGCATCACCCCTGCAGTTGGCACTATGGCGATGGCGCTAGGCCACATGCCGCCCTATCACCATGCACTGGCAGGGAATGGCTTCTTGCACGTGCATCCATTCAGTGTTTGGGGCATCATTCATCATGTGTTTGTCTAACAACACCCCTGCAGTTGGCACTATGGTGATGGCGCTAGGCCACGTACCGCCCCATCACCATGCACTGGTAGGGAATGGCTTCTTGCACGTGCAGCCATTCAGTGTTGGGGGCATCATTCATCATGTGTTTGTCTAGCATCACCCCTGCAGTTGGCACTATGGCGATGGCGCTAGGCCATGTGCCGCCATATCACCATGCACTGGCAGGGAATGGCTTCTTGCACGTGCAGCCATTCAGTGTTGGGAGCATCATTCATCATGTGTTTGTCTAACATCACCCCTGCAGTTGACACTATGGCGATGGCGCTAGGCCATGTGCCGGCTTATCGCTATGCACTGGCAAGGAATGGCACTTGCACGTGCAGCCATTCAGTGTTGGGGGCATCATACATCATGTGTTTCTCTAACATCACCACTGCAGTTGGCACTATGGCGATGGCGCTAGGCCACGTGCCGCCCTATCACCATGCACTGGCAGGGAATGGCTTCTTGCACGTGCAGCCATTCAGTGTTGGGGGCATCATTCATCATGTGTTTGTCTAGCATCACCCCTGCAGTTGGCACTATGGCGATGGCGCTAGGCCACGTGCCGCCCTATCACCATGCACTGGCAGGGAATGGCTTCTTGCACGTGCAGCCATTCAGTGTTGGGGGCATCATTCATCATGTGTTTGTCTAGCATCACCCCTGCAGTTGGCACTATGACGATGGCGCTGGGCCACGTGCCACCCTATCACCATGCACTGGCAGGGAATAGCTTCTTGCACGTGCAGCCATTCAGTGTTTGGGGCATCATTCATCATGTGTTTGTCTAGCATCACCCCTGCAGTTGTCACTATGGCGATGGCGCCAGGCCAGGTGCCGCCCTATCACCATGCACTGGCAGGGAATGGCTTCTTGCACGTGCAGCCATTCAGTGTTGGGGGCATCATACATCATGTGTTTGTCTAGCATCACCCCTGCAGTTGACACTATGGTGATGGCGCTAGGCCACGTACCGCCCTATCACCATGCACTGGTAGGGAATGGCTTCTTGCACGTGCAGCCATTCAGTGTTGGGGGCATCATTCATCATGTGTTTGTCTAGCATCACCCCTGCAGTTGGCACTATGGCGATGGTGCTTGGCCATGTGCCGCCCTATCACCATGCACTGGCAGGAAATGGCTTCTTGCACGTGCAGCCATTCAGTGTTGGGGACATCATTCATCATGTGTTTGTCTAGCATCACCCCTGCAGTTGGCACTATGGCGATGACGCTAGGCCATGTGCCACCCTATCACCATGCACTGGCAGGGAATGGCTTCTTGCACGTGCATCCATTCAGTGTTGGGGGCATCATTCATCATGTGTTTGTCTAACATCACCCCTGCAGTTGACACTATGGCGATGGCGCTAGGCCACGTGCTGCCCTATCACCATGCACTGGCAGGGAATTGCTTCTTGCACGTGCAGCCATTCAGTGTTGGGGGCATCATTCATCATGTGTTTGTCTAGCATCACCCCTGCAGTTGACACTATGGCGATGGCGCTAGGCCACGTGCTGCCCTATCACCATGCACTGGCAGGGAATTGCTTCTTGCACGTGCAGCCATTCAGTGTTGGGGGCATCATTCATCATGTGTTTGTCTAGCATCACCCCTGCAGTTGACACTATGGCGATGGCGCTAGGCCATGTGCCACCCTATCACCATGCACTGGCAGGGAATGGCTTCTTGCACGTGCAGCCATTCAGTGTTGGGGGCATTATTCATCATATGTTTTTCTAGCATCACCCCTGCAGTTGGCCCTATGGCGATGGCGCTAGGCCACATGCCACCCTATCACCATGCACTGGCAGGGAATGGCTTCTTGCACGTGCAGCCATTCAGTGTTGGGGGCATTATTCATCATGTGTTTGTCTAGCATCACCCCTGCAGTTGGCACTATGGCGATGGCGCTAGGCCACGTGCCGCCCTATCACCATGCACTGGCAGGGAATGGCTTCTTGCACGTGCATCAATTCAGTGTTGGGGGCATCATTCATCATGTGTTTGTCTAACATCACCCCTGCAGTTGGCACTATGGTGATGGCGCTAGGCCACGTGCCGCCCTATCGCCATGCACGGGCAGGGAATGGCTTCTTGCACGTGCAGCCATTCAGTGTTGGGGGCATCATACATCATGTGTTTGTCTAGCATCACCCCTGCAGTTGACACTATGGTGATGGCGCTAGGCCACGTACCGCCCTATCACCATGCACTGGTAGGGAATGGCTTCTTGCACGTGCAGCCATTCAGTGTTGGGGGCATCATTCATCATGTGTTTGTCTAGCATCACCCCTGCAGTTGGCACTATGGCGATGGCGCTTGGCCATGTGCCGCCCTATCACCATGCACTGGCAGGAAATGGCTTCTTGCACGTGCAGCCATTCAGTGTTGGGGGCATCATTCATCATGTGTTTGTCTAGCAACACCTCTGCAGTTGGCACTATGGCGATGGCGCTAGGCCACATGCCGTCCTATCACCATGCACTGGCAGGGAATGGCTTCTTGCACGTGCAGCCATTCAGTGTTGGGGGCATCATTCATCATGTGTTTGTCTAGCATCACCCCTGCAGTTGGCACTATGGCGATGGCGCTAGGCCATGTGCCGCCGTATCACCATGCACTGGCAGGGAATGGCTTCTTGCACGTGCAGCCATTCAGTGTTGGGAGCATCATTCATCATGTGTTTGTCTAACATCACCCCTGCAGTTGACACTATGGCGATGGCGCTAGGCCATGTGCCGGCCTATCGCTATGCACTGGCAAGGAATGGCACTTGCACGTGCAGCCATTCAGTGTTGGGGGCATCATACATCATGTGTTTCTCTAACATCACCCCTGCAGTTGGCACTATGGCGATGGCGCTAGGCCACGTGCCGCCCTATCACCATGCACTGGCAGGGAATGGCTTCTTGCACGTGCAGCCATTCAGTGTTGGGGGCATCATTCATCATGTGTTTGTCTAGCATCACCCCTGCAGTTGGCACTATGGCGATGGCGCTAGGCCACGTGCCGCCCTATCACCATGCACTGGCAGGGAATGGCTTCTTGCACGTGCATCCATTCAGTGTTGGGGGCATCATTCATCATGTGTTTGTCTAACATCACCCCTGCAGTTGTCACTATGGTGATGGCGCTAGGCCACGTGCCGCCCTATCGCCATGCACTGGCAGGGAATGGCTTCTTGCACGTGCAGCCATTCAGTGTTGGGGGCATCATTCATCATGTGTTTGTCTAGCATCACCCCTGCAGTTGGCACTATGGCGATGGCGCTAGGCCAGGTGCCGCCCTATCGCCATGCACTGGCAGGGAATGGCTTCTTGCACGTGCAGCCATTCAGTGTTGGGGGCATCATACATCATGTGTTTGGCTAGCATCACCCCTGCAGTTGACACTATGGTGATGGCGCTAGGCCACGTACCGCCCTATCACCATGCACTGGCAGGGAATGGCTTCTTGCACGTGCAGCCATTCAGTGTTGGGGACATCATTCATCATGTGTTTGTCTAGCATCACCCCTGCAGTTGGCACTATGGCGATGACGCTAGGCCATGTGCCACCCTATCACCATGCACTGGCAGGGAATGGCTTCTTGCACGTGCAGCCATTCAGTGTTGGGGACATCATTCATCATGTGTTTGTCTAGCATCACCCCTGCAGTTGGCACTATGGCGATGACGCTAGGCCATGTGCCACCCTATCACCATGCACTGGCAGGGAATGGCTTCTTGCACGTGCATCCATTCAGTGTTGGGGGCATCATTCATCATGTGTTTGTCTCGCATCACCCCTGCAGTTGACACTATGGCGCTAGGCCACGTGCTGCCCTATCACCATGCACTGGCAGGGAATTGCTTCTTGCACGTGCAGCCATTCAGTGTTGGGGGCATCATTCATCATGTGTTTGTCTAGCATCACCCCTGCAGTTGACACTATGGCGATGGCGCTAGGCCATGTGCCACCCTATCACCATGCACTGGCAGGGAATGGCTTCTTGCACGTGCAGCCATTCAGTGTTGGGGGCATTATTCATCATATGTTTTTCTAGCATCACCCCTGCAGTTGGCCCTATGGCGATGGCGCTAGGCCACATGCCACCCTATCACCATGCACTGGCAGGGAATGGCTTCTTGCACGTGCAGCCATTCAGTGTTGGGGGCATTATTCATCATATGTTTTTCTAGCATCACCCCTGCAGTTGGCCCTATGGCGATGGCGCTAGGCCACATGCCACCCTATCACCATGCACTGGCAGGGAATGGCTTCTTGCACGTGCAGCCATTCAGTGTTGGGGGCATTATTCATCATGTGTTTGTCTAACATCACCCCTGCAGTTGGCACTATGGCGATGGCGCTAGGCCACGTGCCGCCCTATCACCATGCACTGGCAGGGAATGGCTTCTTGCACGTGCAGCCATTCAGTGTTGGGGGCATCATTCATCATGTGTTTGTCTAGCATCACACCTGCAGTTGGCACTATGGCGATGGCGCTAGGCCATGTGCCGCCCTATCACCATGCACTGGCAGGGAATGGCTTCTTGCACGTGCAGCCATTCAGTGTTGGGGGCATCATTCATCATGTGTTTGTCTAGCATCACACCTGCAGTTGGCACTATGGCGATGGCGCTAGGCCATGTGCCGCCCTATCACCATGCACTGGCAGGGAATGGCTTCTTGCACGTGCAGCCATTCAGTGTTGGGGGCATCATTCATCATGTGTTTGTCTAGCATCACCCCTGCAGTTGACACTATGGCGATGGCGCTAGGCCACGTGCCGCCCTATCGCCATGCACTGGCAGGGAATGGCTTCTTGCACGTGCAGCCATTCAGTGTTGGGGGCATCATTCATCATGTGTTTGTCTAGCATCACCCCTGCAGTTGGCACTATGGCGATGGCGCTAGGCCAGGTGCCGCCCTATCACCATGCACTGGCAGGGAATGGCTTTTTGCACGTGCAGCCATTCAGTGTTGGAGGCATCATACATCATGTGTTTGTCTAGCATCACCCCTGCAGTTGACACTATGGTGATGGCGCTAGGCCACGTACCGCCCTATCACCATGCACTGGTAGGGAATGGCTTCTTGCACGTGCAGCCATTCAGTGTTGGGGGCATCATTCATCATGTGTTTGTCTAGCATCACCCCTGCAGTTGGCACTATGGCGATGGCGCTTGGCCATGTGCCGCCCTATCACCATGCACTGGCAGGAAATGGCTTCTTGCACGTGCAGCCATTCAGTGTTGGGGGCATCATTC
This sequence comes from Ambystoma mexicanum, assembly GCF_040938575.1. NCBI lineage: Eukaryota > Metazoa > Chordata > Amphibia > Caudata > Ambystomatidae > Ambystoma > Ambystoma mexicanum. Next base: position 1,369,738,778 of record NC_090933.1, on the reverse strand, counting down.
ATCATGTGTTTGTCTAGCAACACCCCTGCAGTTGGCACTATGGCGATGGCGCTAGGCCACATGCCGTCCTATCACCATGCACTGGCAGGGAATGGCTTTTTGCACGTGCAGCCATTCAGTGTTGGGGGCATCATTCATCATGTGTTTGTCTAGCATCACCCCTGCAGTTGGCACTATGGCGATGGCGCTAGGCCATGTGCCGCCGTATCACCATGCACTGGCAGGGAATGGCTTCTTGCACGTGCAGCCATTCAGTGTTGGGGGCATCATTCATCATGTGTTTGTCTAACATCACCCCTGCAGTTGACACTATGGCGATGGCGCTAGGCCACGTGCCGCCCTATCACCATGCACTGACAGGGAATTGCTTCTTGCACGTGCATCCATTCAGTGTTGGGGGCATCATTCATCATGTGTTTGTCTAGCATCACCCCTGCAGTTGGCACTATGGCGATGGCGCTAGGCCAGGTGCCGCCCTATCACCATGCACTGGCAGGGAATGGCTTCTTGCACGTGCAGCCATTCAGTGTTGGGGGCATCATACATCATGTGTTTGTCTAGCATCACCCCTGCAGTTGGCACTATGGCGATGGCGCTAGGCCACGTGCCGCCCTATCACCATGACCTGGCAGGGAATGGCTTCTTGCAAGTGCAGCCATTCAGTGTTGGGGGCATCATTCATCATGTGTTTGTCTAACATCACCCCTGCAGTTGGCACTATGGTGATGGCGCTAGGCCACGTGCCGCCCTATCGCCATGCACTGGCAGGGAATGGCTTCTTGCACGTGCAGCCATTCAGTGTTGGGGGCATCATTCATCATGTGTTTGTCTAGCATCACCCCTGCAGTTGGCACTATGGCGATGGCGCTAGGCCAGGTGCCGCCCTATCACCATGCACTGGCAGGGAATGGCTTCTTGCACGTGCAGCCATTCAGTGTTGGGGGCATCATACATCATGTGTTTGTCTAGCATCACCCCTGCAGTTGACACTATGGTGATGGCTCTAGGCCACGTACCGCCCTATCACCATGCACTGGTAGGGAATGGCTTCTTGCACGTGCAGCCATTCAGTGTTGGGGGCATCATTCATCATGTGTTTGTCTAGCATCACCCCTGCAGTTGGCACTATGGCGATGGCGCTAGGCCACGTGCCGCCCTATCACCATGACCTGGCAGGGAATGGCTTCTTGCAAGTGCAGCCATTCAGTGTTGGGGGCATCATTCATCATGTGTTTGTCTAACATCACCCCTGCAGTTGGCACTATGGTGATGGCGCTAGGCCACGTGCCGCCCTATCGCCATGCACTGGCAGGGAATGGCTTCTTGCACGTGCAGCCATTCAGTGTTGGGGGCATCATTCATCATGTGTTTGTCTAGCATCACCCCTGCAGTTGGCACTATGGCGATGGCGCTAGGCCAGGTGCCGCCCTATCACCATGCACTGGCAGGGAATGGCTTCTTGCACGTGCAGCCATTCAGTGTTGGGGGCATCATACATCATGTGTTTGTCTAGCATCACCCCTGCAGTTGACACTATGGTGATGGCGCTAGGCCACGTACCGCCCTATCACCATGCACTGGTAGGGAATGGCTTCTTGCACGTGCAGCCATTCAGTGTTGGGGGCATCATTCATCATGTGTTTGTCTAGCATCACCCCTGCAGTTGGCACTATGGCGATGGTGCTTGGCCATGTGCCGCCCTATCACCATGCACTGGCAGGAAATGGCTTCTTGCACGTGCAGCCATTCAGTGTTGGGGACATCATTCATCATGTGTTTGTCTAGCATCACCCCTGCAGTTGGCACTATGGCGATGACGCTAGGCCATGTGCCACCCTATCACCATGCACTGGCAGGGAATGGCTTCTTGCACGTGCATCCATTCAGTGTTGTGGGCATCATTCATCATGTGTTTGTCTAACATCACCCCTGCAGTTGGCACTATGGTGATGGCGCTAGGCCACGTGCCGCCCTATCGCCATGCACTGGCAGGGAATGGCTTCTTGCACGTGCAGCCATTCAGTGTTGGGGGCATCATTCATCATGTGTTTGTCTAGCATCACCCCTGCAGTTGGCACTATGGCGATGGCGCTAGGCCACGTGCCTCCCTATCACCATGCACTGGCAGGGAATGGCTTCTTGCACGTGCAGCCATTCAGTGTTGGGGGCATCATTCATCATGTGTTTGTCTAGCATCACCCCTGCAGTTGGCACTATGGCGATGGCGCTAGTCCACGTACCGCCCTATCACCATGCACTGGCAGGGAATTGCTTCTTGCACGTGCAGCCATTCAGTGTTGGGGGCATCATTCATCATGTGTTTGTCTAGCATCACCCCTGCAGTTGACACTATGGCGATGGCGCTAGGCCATGTGCCACCCTATTACCATGCACTGGCAGGGAATGGCTTCTTGCACGTGCAGCCATTCAGTGTTGGGGGCATTATTCATCATATGTTTTTCTAGCATCACCCCTGCAGTTGGCCCTATGGCGATGGCGCTAGGCCACATGCCACCCTATCACCATGCACTGGCAGGGAATGGCTTCTTGCACGTGCAGCCATTCAGTGTTGGGGGCATTATTCATCATGTGTTTGTCTAGCATCACCCCTGCAGTTGGCACTATGGCGATGGCGCTAAGCCACATGCCGCCCTATCACCATGCACTGGCAGGGAATGGCTTCTTGCACGTGCATCCATTCAGTGTTGGGGGCATCATTCATCATGTGTTTGTCTAACATCACCCCTGCAGTTGGCACTATGGTGATGGCGCTAGGCCACGTGCCGCCCTATCGCCATGCACGGGCAGGGAATGGCTTCTTGCACGTGCAGCCATTCAGTGTTGGGGGCATCATTCATCATGTGTTTGTCTAGCATCACCCCTGCAGTTGGCACTATGGCGATGGCGCTAGGCCAGGTGCCGCCCTATCACCATGCACTGGCAGGGAATGGCTTTTTGCACGTGCAGCCATTCAGTGTTGGGGGCATCATACATCATGTGTTTGTCTAGCATCACCCCTGCAGTTGGCACTATGGCGATGGCGCTAGGCCACGTGCCGCCCTATCGCCATGCACTGGCAGGAAATGGCTTCTTGCACGTGCAGCCATTCAGTGTTGGGGGCATCATTCATCATGTGTTTGTCTAGCAACACCCCTGCAGTTGGCACTATGGCGATGGCGCTAGGCCACATGCCGTCCTATCACCATGCACTGGCAGGGAATGGCTTCTTGCACGTGCAGCCATTCAGTGTTGGGGGCATCATTCATCATGTGTTTGTCTAGCATCACCCCTGCAGTTGGCACTATGGCGATGGCACTAGGCCATGTGCCGCCGTATCAACATGCACTGGCAGGGAATGGCTTCTTGCACGTGCAGCCATTCAGTGTTGGGGGCATCATTCATCATGTGTTTGTCTAACATCACCCCTGCAGTTGACACTATGGCGATGGCGCTAGGCCATGTGCCGGCCTATCGCCATGCACTGGCAATTAATGGCACTTACACGTGCAGCCATTCAGTGTTGGAGGCATCATACATCATGTGTTTCTCTAACATCACCCCTGCAGTTGGCACTATGGCGATGGCGCTAGGCCACGTGCCGCCCTATCACCATGCACTGGCAGGGAATGGCTTCTTGCACGTGCAGCCATTCAGTGTTGGGGGCATCATTCATCATGTGTTTGTCTAGCATCACCCCTGCAGTTGGCACTATGGTGATGGCGCTAGGCCACGTGCCGCCCTATCACCATGCACTGGCAGGGAATGGCTTCTTGCACATGCAGCCATTCAGTGTTGGGGGCATCATTCATCATGTGTTTGTCTAGCATCACCCCTGCAGTTTGCACTATGGCGATGGCGCTAGGCCATGTGCCGCCCTATCACCATGCACTGGCAGGGAATGGCTTCTTGCACGTTCAGCCATTCAGTGTTGGGGGCATCATTCATCATGTGTTTGTCTAGCATCACCCCTGCAGTTGGCACAATGGCGATGGCGCTAGGCCACGTGCCGCCCTATCACCATGCACTGGCAGGGAATGGCTTCTTGCACGTGCATCCATTCAGTGTTGGGGGCATCATCCATCTTGTGTTTGTATAGCATCACCCCTGCAGTTGCCACTATGGCGATGGCGCTAGGCCACGTGCCGCCCTATCGCCATGCACTGGCAGGGAATGGCTTCTTGCACGTGCATCCATTCAGTGTTGGGGGCATCATACATCATGTGTTTGTCTAACATCACCCCTGCAGTTGACACTATGGCGATGGCGCTAGGCCACGTGCCGCCCTATCGCCATGCACTGGCAGGGAATGGCTTCTTGCACGTGCAGCCATTCAGTGTTGGGGGCATCATTCATCATGTGTTTGTCTAATATCACCCCTGCAGTTGACACTATGGCGATGGCGCTAGGCCATGTGCTGCCCTATCGCCATGCACTGGCAGGGAATGGCTACTTGCACGTGCAGCCATTCAGTGTTGGGGGCATCATTCATTATGTGTTTGTCTAGCATCACCCCTGCAGTTGGCACTATGGCGATGGCGCTAGGCCACATGCTGCCCTATCGCCATGCACTGACAGGGAATGGCTTCTTGCACGTGCAGCCATTCAGTGTTGGGGGCATCATTCATCATGTGTTTGTCTAACATCACCCCTGCAGTTGACACTATGGCGATGGCGCTAGGCCACGTGCTGCCCTATCGCCATGCACTGGCAGGGAATGACTTCTTGCACGTGCAGTCATTCAGTGTTGGGGGCATCATTCATCATGTGTTTGTCTAGCATCACCCCTGCAGTTGGCACTATGACGATGGCGCTAGGCCACGTGCCGCCGTATCACCATGCACTATCAGGGAATGGCTTCTTGCACGTGCTTCCATTCAGTGTTGGGGGCATCATTCATCATGTGTTTGTCTAGCATCACCCCTGCAGTTGACACTATGGGGAAGGCGCTAGGCCACGTGCCGCCCTATCACCATGCACTGGCAGGGAATGGCTTCTTGCACGTGCAGCCATTCAGTGTTGGGGCCTCATTCATCATGTGTTTGTCTAGCATCACCCCTGCAGTTGACACTATGGCGATGGCGCTAGGCCACGTGCCGCCCTATCACCATGCACTGGCAGGGAATGGCTTCTTGCACGTGCAGCCATTCAGTGTTGGGGGCATCATTCATCATGTGTTTGTCTAGCATCACCCCTGGAGTTGGCACTATGGCGATGGCGCTAGGCCACGTGCCGCATTATCGCCATGCACTGGCAGGGAATGGCTTCTTGCACGTGCAGCCATTCAGTGTTGGGGGCATCATTCATCATGTGTTTGTCTAGCATCACCCCTGCAGTTGGCACTATGGCGATGGCTCTAGGCCACGTGCCGCCCTATCGCCATGCACTGGCAGGGAATGGCTTCTTGCACGTGCAGCCATTCAGTGTTGGGGGCATCATTCATCATGTGTTTGTCTAGCATCACTCCTGCAGTTGACACTATGGCGATGGCGCTAGGCCACGTGCCGCCCTATCACCATGCACTGGCAGGGAATTGCTTCTTGCACGTGCATCCATTCAGTGTTGGGGGCATCATTCATCATGTGTTTGTCTAGCATCACCCCTGCAGTTGACACTATGGCGATGGCGCTAGGCCACGTGCCGCCCTATCACCATGCACTGGCAGGGAATGGCTTCTTGCACGTGCAGCCATTCAGTGTTGGGGGCATCATTCATCATGTGTTTGTCTAGCATCACCCCTGCAGTTGACACTATGGCGATGGCGCTAGGCCTTGTGCCGCCCTATCACCATGCACTGGCAGGGAATGGCTTCTTGCACGTGCAGCCATTCAGTGTTGGGGGCATCATTCATCATGTGTTTGTCTAACATCACCCCTGCAGTTGACACTATGGCGATGGCGCTGGGCCACGTGCCGCCCTATCACCATGCACTGGCAGGGAATGGCTTCTTGCACGTGCAGCCATTCAGTGTTGGGGGCATCATTCATCATGTGTTTGTCTAGCATCACCCCTGCAGTTGGCACTATGGCGATGGCTCTAGGCCACGTGCCGCCCTATCGCCATGCACTGGCAGGGAATGGCTTCTTGCAAGTGCAGCCATTCAGTGTTGGGGGCATCATACATCATGTGTTTGTCTAGCATCACCCCTGCAGTTGGCACTATGGCGATGGCGCTAGGCCATGTGCCGCCGTATCACCATGCACTGGCAGGGAATGGCTTCTTGCACGTGCAGCCATTCAGTGTTGGGGGCATCATTCATCATGTGTTTGTCTAGCATCACCCCTGCAGTTGACACTATGGCGATGGCGCTAGGCCATGTGCCGCCCTATCACCATGCACTGGCAGGTAATGGCTTCTTGCACGTGCAGCCATTCAGTGTTGGGGGCATCATTCATCATGTGTTTGTCTAGCATCACCCCTGCAGTTGGCACTATGGCGATGGCGCTAGGCCACGTACCGCCCTATCACCATGCACTGGCAGGTAATGGCTTCTTGCACGTGCAGCCATTCAGTGTTGGGGGCATCATTCATCATGTGTTTGTCTAGCATCACACCTGCAGTTGACACTATGGCGATGGCGCTAGGCCATGTGCCGCCCTATCGCCATGCACTGGCAGGGAATGACTTCTTGCACGTGCAGCCATTCAGTGTTGGGGGCATCATTCATCATGTGTTTGTCTAGCATCACCCCTGCAGTTGACACTATGGCGATGGTGCTAGGCCATGTGCCGCCCTATCGCCATGCACTGGCAGGGAATGGCTTCTTGCACGTGCAGCCATTCAGTGTTGGGGGCATCATTCATCATGTGTTTGTCTAGCATCACCCCTGCAGTTGACACTATGGCGATGGCGCTAGGCTACGTGCCGCCCTATCGCCATGCACTGGCAGGGAATGGCTTCTTGCACGTGCAGCCATTCAGTGTTGGGGGCATCATTCATCATGTGTTTGTCTAGCATCACCCCTGCAGTTGGCACTATGGCGATGGCGCTAGGCCACGTGCCGCCCTATTGCCATGCACTGGCAGGGAATGGCTTCTTGCACGTGCAGCCATTCAGTGTTGGGGGCATCATTCATCATGTGTTTGTCTAGCATCACCCCTGCAGTTGGCACTATGGCGATGGCGCTAGGCCAGGTGCCGCCCTATCACCATGCACTGGCAGGGAATGGCTTCTTGCACGTGCAGCCATTCAGTGTTGGGGCATCATTCATCATGTGTTTGTCTAGCATCACCCCTGCAGTTGACACTATGGCGATGGCGCTAGGCCACGTGCCGCCCTATCACCATGCACTGGCAGGGAATTGCTTCTTGCACGTGCATCCATTCAGTGTTGGGGGCATCATTCATCATGTGTTTGTCTAGCATCACCCCTGCAGTTGACACTATGGCGATGGCGCTAGGCCACGTGCCGCCTTATCGCCATGCACTGGCAGGGAATGGCTTCTTGCACGTGCAGCCATTCAGTGTTGGGGGCATCATTCATCATGTGTTTGTCTAGCATCACCCCTGCAGTTGGCACTATGGCGATGGCGCTAGGCCACGTGCCGCATTATCGCCATGCACTGGCAGGGAATGGCTTCTTGCACGTGCAGCCATTCAGTGTTGGGGGCATCATTCATCATGTGTTTGTCTAGCATCACCCCTGCAGTTGGCACTATGGCGATGGCTCTAGGCCACGTGCCGTCCTATCGCCATGCACTGGCAGGGAATGGCTTCTTGCACGTGCAGCCATTCAGTGTTGGGGGCATCATTCATCATGTGTTTGTCTAGCATCACCCCTGCAGTTGACACTATGGCGATGGCGCTAGGCCACGTGCCGCCCTATCACCATGCACTGGCAGGGAATTGCTTCTTGCACGTGCATCCATTCAGTGTTGGGGGCATCATTCATCATGTGTTTGTCTAGCATCACCCCTGCAGTTGGCACTATGGCGATGGCGCTAGGCCACGTGCCGCCCTATCACCATGCACTGGCAGGGAATGGCTTCTTGCACGTGCAGCCATTCAGTGTTGGGGGCATCATTCATCATGTGTTTGTCTAGCATCACCCCTGCAGTTGACACTATGGCGATGGCGCTAGGCCTTGTGCCGCCCTATCACCATGCACTGGCAGGGAATGGCTTCTTGCACGTGCAGCCATTCAGTGTTGGGGGCATCATTCATCATGTGTTTGTCTAACATCACCCCTGCAGTTGACACTATGGCGATGGCGCTAGGCCATGTGCCGCCCTATCACCATGCACTGGCAGGAAATGGCTTCTTGCACGTGCAGCCATTCAGTGTTGGGGCATCATTCATCATGTGTTTGTCTAGCATCACCACTGCAGTTGACACTATGGCGATGGCGCTAGGCCAGGTGCCGCCCTATCACCATGCACTGGCAGGTAATGGCTTCTTGCACGTGCAGCCATTCAGTGTTGGGGGCATCATTCATCATGTGTTTGTCTAGCATCACCCCTGCAGTTGGCACTATGGCGATGGCGCTAGGCCATGTGCCGCCCTATCACCATGCACTGGCAGGATATGGCTTCTTGCACGTGCAGCCATTCAGTGTTGGGGGCATCATTCATCATGTGTTTGTCTAGCATCACCCCTGCAGTTGGCACTATGGCGATGGCGCTAGGCCACGTACCGCCCTATCACCATGCACTGGCAGGTAATGGCTTCTTGCACGTGCAGCCATTCAGTGTTGGGGGCATCATTCATCATGTGTTTGTCTAGCATCACACCTGCAGTTGACACTATGGCGATGGCGCTAGGCCATGTGCCGCTCTATCGCCATGCACTGGCAGGGAATGACTTCTTGCACGTGCAGCCATTCAGTGTTGGGGGCATCATTCATCATGTGTTTGTCTAGCATCACCCCTGCAGTTGACACTATGGCGATGGCGCTAGGCCATGTGCCGCCCTATCGCCATGCACTGGCAGGGAATGGCTTCTTGCACGTGCAGCCATTCAGTGTTGGGGGCATCATTCATCATGTGTTTGTCTAGCATCACCCCTGCAGTTGACACTATGGCGATGGCGCTAGGCCACGTGCCGCCCTATCGCCATGCACTGGCAGGGAATGGCTTCTTGCACGTGCAGCCATTCAGTGTTGGGGGCATCATTCATCATGTGTTTGTCTAGCATCACCCCTGCAGTTGGCACTATGGCGATGGCGCTAGGCCACGTGCCGCCCTATTGCCATGCACTGGCAGGGAATGGCTTCTTGCACGTGCAGCCATTCTGTGTTGGGGGCATCATTCATCATGTGTTTGTCTAGCATCACCCCTGCAGTTGGCACTATGGCGATGGCGCTAGGCCAGGTGCCGCCCTATCACCATGCACTGGCAGGGAATGGCTTCTTGCACGTGCAGCCATTCATTGTTGGAGGCATCATTCATCATGTGTTTGTCTAACATCACCCCTGCAGTTGGCACTATGGCGATGGCGCAGGCCACGTGCCGCCCTATCACCATGCACTGGCAGGGAATGGCTTCTTGCACGTGCTTCCATTCAGTGTTGGGGGCATCATTCATCATGTGTTTGTCTAGCATCACCCCTGCAGTTGACACTATGGGGAAGGCGCTAGGCCACGTGCCACCCTATCACCATGCACTGGCAGGGAATGGCATCTTGCACGTGCAGCCATTCAGTGTTGGGGGCATCATACATCATGTGTTTGTCTAGCATCACCCCTGCAGTTGACACTATGGCGATGGCGCTAGGCCACGTACCGCCCTATCACCATGCACTGGCAGGGAATGGCTTCTTGCACGTGCAGCCATTCAGTGTTGGGGGCATCATTCATCATGTGTTTGTCTAACATCACCCCTGCAGTTGGCACTATGGCGATGACGCTAGGCCACGTGCTGCCCTATCGCCATGCACTGGCAGGGAATGGCTTCTTGCACGTGCAGCCATTCAGTGTTGGGGGCATCATTCATCATGTGTTTGTCTAGCATCACCCCTGCAGTTGACACTATGGCGATGGCGCTAGGCCACGTGCCGCCCTATCACCATGCACTGGCAGGGAATTGCTTCTTGCACGTGCATCCATTCAGTGTTGGGGGCATCATTCATCATGTGTTTGTCTAGCATCACCCCTGCAGTTGACACTATGGCGATGGCGCTAGGCCACGTGCCGCCCTATCACCATGCACTGGCAGGAAATGGCTTCTTGCACGTGCAGCCATTCAGTGTTAGGGGCATCATTCATCATGTGTTTGTCTAGCATCACCCCTGCAGTTGGCACTATGGCGATGGCGCTAGGCGATGTGCCGCCCTATCACCATGCACTGGCAGGAAATGGCTTCTTGCACGTGCAGCCATTCAGTGTTGGGGGCATCATTCATCATGTGTTTGTCTAGCATCACCCCTGCAGTTGGCACTATGGCGATGGCGCTAGGCCACGTACCGCCCTATCACCATGCACTGGCATGTAATGGCTTCTTGCACGTGCAGCCATTCAGTGTTGGGGGCATCATTCATCATGTGTTTGTCTAGCATCACACCTGCAGTTGACACTATGGCGATGGCGCTAGGCCATGTGCCGCCCTATCGCCATGCACTGGCAGGGAATGACTTCTTGCACGTGCAGCCATTCAGTGTTGGGGGCATCATTCATCATGTGTTTGTCTAGCATCACCCCTGCAGTTGACACTATGGCGATGGCGCTAGGCCATGTGCCGCCCTATCGCCATGCACTGGCAGGGAATGGCTTCTTGCACGTGCAGCCATTCAGTGTTGGGGGCATCATTCATCATGTGTTTGTCTAGCATCACCCCTGCAGTTGACACTATGGCGATGGCGCTAGGCCACGTGCCGCCCTATCGCCATGCACTGGCAGGGAATGGCTTCTTGCACGTGCAGCCATTCAGTGTTGGGGGCATCATTCATCATGTGTTTGTCTAGCATCACCCCTGCAGTTGGCACTATGGCGATGGCGCTAGGCCACGTGCCGCCCTATTGCCATGCACTGGCAGGGAATGGCTTCTTGCACGTGCAGCCATTCTGTGTTGGGGGCATCATTCATCATGTGTTTGTCTAGCATCACCCCTGCAGTTGGCACTATGGCGATGGCGCTAGGCCAGGTGCCGCCCTATCACCATGCACTGGCAGGGAATGGCTTCTTGCACGTGCAGCCATTCATTGTTGGAGGCATCATTCATCATGTGTTTGTCTAACATCACCCCTGCAGTTGGCACTATGGCGATGGCGCAGGCCACGTGCCGCCCTATCACCATGCACTGGCAGGGAATGGCTTCTTGCACGTGCTTCCATTCAGTGTTGGGGGCATCATTCATCATGTGTTTGTCTAGCATCACCCCTGCAGTTGACACTATGGGGAAGGCGCTAGGCCACGTGCCACCCTATCACCATGCACTGGCAGGGAATGGCATCTTGCACGTGCAGCCATTCAGTGTTGGGGGCATCATACATCATGTGTTTGTCTAGCATCACCCCTGCAGTTGACACTATGGCGATGGCGCTAGGCCACGTACCGCCCTATCACCATGCACTGGCAGGGAATGGCTTCTTGCACGTGCAGCCATTCAGTGTTGGGGGCATCATTCATCATGTGTTTGTCTAACATCACCCCTGTAGTTGGCACTATGGCGATGACGCTAGGCCATGTGCCGCCCTATCACCATGCACTGGCAAGGAATGGCTTCTTGCACGTGCAGCCATTCAGTGTTGGGGGCATCATTCATCATGTGTTTGTCTAGCATCACCCCTGGAGTTGCCACTATGGTGATGGCGCTAGGCCACGTGCTGCCCTATCGCCATGCACTGGCAGGGAATGGTTTCGTGCACGTGCAGCCATTCAGTGTTGGGGGCATCATTCATCATGTGTTTGTCTAACATCACCCCTGCAGTTGGCACTATGGCGCTTGGCCATGTGCCGCCCTATCACCATGCACTGGCAGGGAATGGCTTCTTGCACGTGCAGCCATTCAGTGTTGGGGGCATCATTCATCATGTGTTTGTCTAGCATCACCCCTGCAGTTGGCACAATGGTGATGGCGCTAGGCCACGTGCCGCCCTATCGCCATGCACTGGCAGGGAATGGCTTCTTGCACGTGCAGCCATTCAGTGTTGGGGGCATCATTCATCATGTGTTTGTCTAGCATGACCCCTGCAGTTGGCACTATGGCGATGACGCTAGGCCATGTGCCACCCTATCACCATGCACTGGCAGGGAATGGCTTCTTGCACGTGCAGCCATTCAGTGTTGGGGACATCATTCATCATGTGTTTGTCTAGCATCACCCCTGCAGTTGGCACTATGGCGATGACGCTCGGCCATGTGCCACCCTATCACCATGCACTGGCAGGGAATGGCTTCTTGCACGTGCATCCATTCAGTGTTGGGGGCATCATTCATCATGTGTTTGTCTAGCATCACCCCTGCAGTTGGCCCTATGGCGATGGCGCTAGGCCACGTGCTGCCCTATCACCATGCACTGGCAGGGAATTGCTTCTTGCACGTGCAGCCATTCAGTGTTGGGGGCATCATTCATCATGTGTTTGTCTAGCATCACCCCTGCAGTTGACACTATGGCGATGGCGCTAGGCCACGTGCCTCCCTATCACCATGCACTGGCAGGGAATGGCTTCTTGCACGTGCAGCCATTAAGTGTTGGGGGCATCATTCATCATGTGTTTGTCTAGCATCACCCCTGCAGTTGGCATTATGGCGATGGCGCTAGGCCACGTGCCGCCCTATCACCATGCACTGGCAGGGAATGGCTTCTTGCACGTGCATCCATTCAGTGTTGGGGGCATCATTCATCATGTGTTTGTCTAACATCACCCCTGCAGTTGACACTATGGCGATGGCGCTAGGCCATGTGCCGCCCTATCACCATGCACTGGCAGGGAATGGCTTCTTGCACGTGCAGCCACTCAGTGTTGGGGGCATTATTCATCATATGTTTGTCTAGCATCACCCCTGCAGTTGGCCCTATGGCGATGGCGCTAGGCCACATGCCACCCTATCACCATGCACTGGCAGGGAATGGCTTCTTGCACGTGCAGCCATTCAGTGTTGGGGGCATCATTCATCATGTGTTTGTCTAGCATCACCCCTGCAGTTGACACTATGGGGAAGGCGCTAGGCCACGTGCCACCCTATCACCATGCACTGGCAGGGAATGGCATCTTGCACGTGCAGCCATTCAGTGTTGGGGGCATCACACATCATGTGTTTGTCTAGCATCACCCCTGCAGTTGACACTATGGCGATGGCGCTAGGCCACGTACCTCCCTATCACCATGCACTGGCAGGGAATGGCTTCTTGCACGTGCAGCCATTCAGTGTTGGGGGCATCATTCATCATGTGTTTGTCTAACATCACCCCTGCAGTTGGCACTATTTCGATGACGCTAGGCCAAGTGCCGCCCTATCACCATGCACTGGCAAGGAATGGCTTCTTGCACGTGCAGCCATTCAGTGTTGGGGCATCATTCATCATCTGTTTGTCTAGCATCACCCCTGCAGTTGGCACAATGGCGATGGCGCTAGGCCACGTGCCGCCCTATCGCCATGCACTGGCAGGGAATGGCTTCTTGCACGTGCAGCCATTCAGTGTTGGGGGCATCATTCATCATGTGTTTGTCTAGCATCACCCCTGGAGTTGCCACTATGGTGATGGCGCTAGGCCACGTGCTGCCCTATCGCCATGCACTGGCAGGGAATGGCTTCGTGCACGTGCAGCCATTCAGTGTTGGGGGCATCATTCATCATGTGTTTGTCTAGCATCACCCCTGCAGTTGGCACTATGGCGATGGCGCTAGGCCACGTACCGCCCTATCACCATGCACTGGCAGGTAATGGCTTCTTGCACGTGCAGCCATTCAGTGTTGGGGGCATCATTCATCATGTGTTTGTCTAGCATCACACCTGCAGTTGACACTATGGCGATGGCGCTAGGCCATGTGCCGCCCTATCGCCATGCACTGGCAGGGAATGACTTCTTGCACGTGCAGCCATTCAGTGTTGGGGGCATCATTCATCATGTGTTTGTCTAGCATCACCCCTGCAGTTGACACTATGGCGATGGCGCTAGGCCATGTGCCGCCCTATCGCCATGCACTGGCAGGGAATGGCTTCTTGCACGTGCAGCCATTCAGTGTTGGGGGCATCATTCATCATGTGTTTGTCTAGCATCACCCCTGCAGTTGACACTATGGCGATGGCGCTAGGCCACGTGCCGCCCTATCGCCATGCACTGGCAGGGAATGGCTTCTTGCACGTGCAGCCATTCAGTGTTGGGGGCATCATTCATCATGTGTTTGTCTAGCATCACCCCTGCAGTTGGCACTATGGCGATGGCGCTAGGCCACGTGCCGCCCTATTGCCATGCACTGGCAGGGAATGGCTTCTTGCACGTGCAGCCATTCTGTGTTGGGGGCATCATTCATCATGTGTTTGTCTAGCATCACCCCTGCAGTTGGCACTATGGCGATGGCGCTAGGCCAGGTGCCGCCCTATCACCATGCACTGGCAGGGAATGGCTTCTTGCACGTGCAGCCATTCATTGTTGGAGGCATCATTCATCATGTGTTTGTCTAACATCACCCCTGCAGTTGGCACTATGGCGATGGCGCAGGCCACGTGCCGCCCTATCACCATGCACTGGCAGGGAATGGCTTCTTGCACGTGCTTCCATTCAGTGTTGGGGGCATCATTCATCATGTGTTTGTCTAGCATCACCCCTGCAGTTGACACTATGGGGAAGGCGCTAGGCCACGTGCCACCCTATCACCATGCACTGGCAGGGAATGGCATCTTGCACGTGCAGCCATTCAGTGTTGGGGGCATCATACATCATGTGTTTGTCTAGCATCACCCCTGCAGTTGACACTATGGCGATGGCGCTAGGCCATGTGCCGCCCTATCACCATGCACTGGCAAGGAATGGCTTCTTGCACGTGCAGCCATTCAGTGTTGGGGGCATCATTCATCATGTGTTTGTCTAGCATCACCCCTGGAGTTGCCACTATGGTGATGGCGCTAGGCCACGTGCTGCCCTATCGCCATGCACTGGCAGGGAATGGCTTCGTGCACGTGCAGCCATTCAGTGTTGGGGGCATCATTCATCATGTGTTTGTCTAACATCACCCCTGCAGTTGGCACTATGGCGCTTGGCCATGTGCCGCCCTATCACCATGCACTGGCAGGGAATGGCTTCTTGCACGTGCAGCCATTCAGTGTTGGGGCATCATTCATCATGTGTTTGTCTAGCATCACCCCTGCAGTTGGCACAATGGTGATGGCGCTAGGCCACGTGCCGCCCTATCGCCATGCACTGGCAGGGAATGGCTTCTTGCACGTGCAGCCATTCAGTGTTGGGGGCATCATTCATCATGTGTTTGTCTAGCATGACCCCTGCAGTTGGCACTATGGCGATGACGCTAGGCCATGTGCCACCCTATCACCATGCACTGGCAGGGAATGGCTTCTTGCACGTGCAGCCATTCAGTGTTGGGGACATCATTCATCATGTGTTTGTCTAGCATCACCCATGCAGTTGGCACTATGGCGATGACGCTCGGCCATGTGCCACCCTATCACCATGCACTGGCAGGGAATGGCTTCTTGCACGTGCATCCATTCAGTGTTGGGGGCATCATTCATCATGTGTTTGTCTAGCATCACCCCTGCAGTTGGCACTATGGCGATGGCGCTAGGCCACGTGCCGCCCTATCACCATGCACTGGCAGGGAATGGCTTCTTGCACGTGCATCCATTCAGTGTTGGGGGCATCATTCATCATGTGTTTGTCTAACATCACCCCTGCAGTTGACACTATGGCGATGGCGCTAGGCCATGTGCCGCCCTATCACCATGCACTGGCAGGGAATGGCTTCTTGCACGTGCAGCCACTCAGTGTTGGGGGCATTATTCATCATATGTTTGTCTAGCATCACCCCTGCAGTTGGCCCTATGGCGATGGCGCTAGGCCACATGCCACCCTATCACCATGCACTGGCAGGGAATGGCTTCTTGCACGTGCAGCCATTCAGTGTTGGGGGCATCATTCATCATGTGTTTGTCTAGCATCACCCCTGCAGTTGACACTATGGGGAAGGCGCTAGGCCACGTGCCACCCTATCACCATGCACTGGCAGGGAATGGCATCTTGCACGTGCAGCCATTCAGTGTTGGGGGCATCATACATCATGTGTTTGTCTAGCATCACCCCTGCAGTTGACACTATGGCGATGTCGCTAGGCCACGTACCTCCCTATCACCATGCACTGGCAGGGAATGGCTTCTTGCACGTGCAGCCATTCAGTGTTGGGGGCATCATTCATCATGTGTTTGTCTAACATCACCCCTGCAGTTGGCACTATTTCGATGACGCTAGGCCAAGTGCCGCCCTATCACCATGCACTGGCAAGGAATGGCTTCTTGCACGTGCAGCCATTCAGTGTTGGGGCATCATTCATCATGTGTTTGTCTAGCATCACCCCTGCAGTTGGCACAATGGCGATGGCGCTAGGCCACGTGCCGCCCTATCGCCATGCACTGGCAGGGAATGGCTTCTTGCACGTGCAGCCATTCAGTGTTGGGGGCATCATTCATCATGTGTTTGTCTAGCATCACCCCTGGAGTTGCCACTATGGTGATGGCGCTAGGCCACGTGCCGCCCTATCACCATGCACTGGCAGGGAATGGCTTCTTGCACGTGCAGCCACTCAGTGTTGGGGGCATTATTCATCATATGTTTGTCTAGCATCACCCCTGCAGTTGACACTATGGCGATGGCGCTAGGCCATGTGCCGCCCTATCGCCATGCACTGGCAGGGAATGGCTTCTTGCACGTGCAGCCATTCAGTGTTGGGGGCATCATTCATCATGTGTTTGTCTAGCATCACCCCTGCAGTTGACACTATGGCGATGGCGCTAGGCCACGTGCCGCCCTATCGCCATGCACTGGCAGGGAATGGCTTCTTGCACGTGCAGCCATTCAGTGTTGGGGGCATCATTCATCATGTGTTTGTCTAGCATCACCCCTGCAGTTGGCACTATGGCGATGGCGCTAGGCCACGTGCCGCCCTATTGCCATGCACTGGCAGGGAATGGCTTCTTGCACGTGCAGCCATTCTGTGTTGGGGGCATCATTCATCATGTGTTTGTCTAGCA
This sequence comes from Ambystoma mexicanum, assembly GCF_040938575.1. NCBI lineage: Eukaryota > Metazoa > Chordata > Amphibia > Caudata > Ambystomatidae > Ambystoma > Ambystoma mexicanum. The sequence continues at coordinate 1,369,721,645 of NC_090933.1, read as the reverse complement.
TCACCCCTGCAGTTGGCACTATGGCGATGGCGCTAGGCCAGGTGCCGCCCTATCACCATGCACTGGCAGGGAATGGCTTCTTGCACGTGCAGCCATTCATTGTTGGAGGCATCATTCATCATGTGTTTGTCTAACATCACCCCTGCAGTTGGCACTATGGCGATGGCGCAGGCCACGTGCCGCCCTATCACCATGCACTGGCAGGGAATGGCTTCTTGCACGTGCTTCCATTCAGTGTTGGGGGCATCATTCATCATGTGTTTGTCTAGCATCACCCCTGCAGTTGACACTATGGGGAAGGCGCTAGGCCACGTGCCACCCTATCACCATGCACTGGCAGGGAATGGCATCTTGCACGTGCAGCCATTCAGTGTTGGGGGCATCATACATCATGTGTTTGTCTAGCATCACCCCTGCAGTTGACACTATGGCGATGGCGCTAGGCCACGTACCGCCCTATCACCATGCACTGGCAGGGAATGGCTTCTTGCACGTGCAGCCATTCAGTGTTGGGGGCATCATTCATCATGTGTTTGTCTAACATCACCCCTGCAGTTGGCACTATGGCGATGACGCTAGGCCACGTGCTGCCCTATCGCCATGCACTGGCAGGGAATGGCTTCTTGCACGTGCAGCCATTCAGTGTTGGGGGCATCATTCATCATGTGTTTGTCTAGCATCACCCCTGCAGTTGACACTATGGCGATGGCGCTAGGCCACGTGCCGCCCTATCACCATGCACTGGCAGGGAATTGCTTCTTGCACGTGCATCCATTCAGTGTTGGGGGCATCATTCATCATGTGTTTGTCTAGCATCGCCCCTGCAGTTGACACTATGGCGATGGCGCTAGGCCACGTGCCGCCCTATCACCATGCACTGGCAGGAAATGGCTTCTTGCACGTGCAGCCATTCAGTGTTAGGGGCATCATTCATCATGTGTTTGTCTAGCATCACCCCTGCAGTTGGCACTATGGCGATGGCGCTAGGCGATGTGCCGCCCTATCACCATGCACTGGCAGGAAATGGCTTCTTGCACGTGCAGCCATTCAGTGTTGGGGGCATCATTCATCATGTGTTTGTCTAGCATCACCCCTGCAGTTGGCACTATGGCGATGGCGCTAGGCCACGTACCGCCCTATCACCATGCACTGGCATGTAATGGCTTCTTGCACGTGCAGCCATTCAGTGTTGGGGGCATCATTCATCATGTGTTTGTCTAGCATCACACCTGCAGTTGACACTATGGCGATGGCGCTAGGCCATGTGCCGCCCTATCGCCATGCACTGGCAGGGAATGACTTCTTGCACGTGCAGCCATTCAGTGTTGGGGGCATCATTCATCATGTGTTTGTCTAGCATCACCCCTGCAGTTGACACTATGGCGATGGCGCTAGGCCATGTGCCGCCCTATCGCCATTCACTGGCAGGGAATGGCTACTTGCACGTGCAGCCATTCAGTGTTGGGGGCATCATTCATCATGAGTTTGTCTAGCATCACCCCTGCAGTTGACACTATGGCGATGGCGCTAGGCCACGTGCCGCCCTATCGCCATGCACTGGCAGGGAATGGCTTCTTGCACGTGCAGCCATTCAGTGTTGGGGGCATCATTCATCATGTGTTTGTCTAGCATCACCCCTGCAGTTGGCACTATGGCGATGGCGCTAGGCCACGTGCCGCCCTATTGCCATGCACTGGCAGGGAATGGCTTCTTGCACGTGCAGCCATTCTGTGTTGGGGGCATCATTCATCATGTGTTTGTCTAGCATCACCCCTGCAGTTGGCACTATGGCGATGGCGCTAGGCCAGGTGCCGCCCTATCACCATGCACTGGCAGGGAATGGCTTCTTGCACGTGCAGCCATTCATTGTTGGAGGCATCATTCATCATGTGTTTGTCTAGCATCACCCCTGCAGTTGACACTATGGGGAAGGCGCTAGGCCACGTGCCACCCTATCACCATGCACTGGCAGGGAATGGCATCTTGCACGTGCAGCCATTCAGTGTTGGGGGCATCATACATCATGTGTTTGTCTAGCATCACCCCTGCAGTTGACACTATGGCGATGGCGCTAGGCCACGTGCCGCCCTATCACCATGCACTGGCAGGGAATGGCTTCTTGCACGTGCTTCCATTCAGTGTTGGGGGCATCATTCATCATGTGTTTGTCTAGCATCACCCCTGCAGTTGACACTATGGGGAAGGCGCTAGGCCACGTGCCACCCTATCACCATGCACTGGCAGGGAATGGCATCTTGCACGTGCAGCCATTCAGTGTTGGGGGCATCATACATCATGTGTTTGTCTAGCATCACCCCTGCAGTTGACACTATGGCGATGGCGCTAGGCCACGTACCGCCCTATCACCATGCACTGGCAGGGAATGGCTTCTTGCACGTGCAGCCATTCAGTGTTGGGGGCATCATTCATCATGTGTTTGTCTAACATCACCCCTGTAGTTGGCACTATGGCGATGACGCTAGGCCATGTGCCGCCCTATCACCATGCACTGGCAAGGAATGGCTTCTTGCACGTGCAGCCATTCAGTGTTGGGGGCATCATTCATCATGTGTTTGTCTAGCATCACCCCTGGAGTTGCCACTATGGTGATGGCGCTAGGCCACGTGCTGCCCTATCGCCATGCACTGGCAGGGAATGGTTTCGTGCACGTGCAGCCATTCAGTGTTGGGGGCATCATTCATCATGTGTTTGTCTAACATCACCCCTGCAGTTGGCACTATGGCGCTTGGCCATGTGCCGCCCTATCACCATGCACTGGCAGGGAATGGCTTCTTGCACGTGCAGCCATTCAGTGTTGGGGGCATCATTCATCATGTGTTTGTCTAGCATCACCCCTGCAGTTGGCACAATGGTGATGGCGCTAGGCCACGTGCCGCCCTATCGCCATGCACTGGCAGGGAATGGCTTCTTGCACGTGCAGCCATTCAGTGTTGGGGGCATCATTCATCATGTGTTTGTCTAGCATGACCCCTGCAGTTGGCACTATGGCGATGACGCTAGGCCATGTGCCACCCTATCACCATGCACTGGCAGGGAATTGCTTCTTGCACGTGCAGCCATTCAGTGTTGGGGGCATCATTCATCATGTGTTTGTCTAGCATCACCCCTGCAGTTGACACTATGGCGATGGCGCTAGGCCACGTGCCTCCCTATCACCATGCACTGGCAGGGAATGGCTTCTTGCACGTGCAGCCATTAAGTGTTGGGGGCATCATTCATCATGTGTTTGTCTAGCATCACCCCTGCAGTTGGCATTATGGCGATGGCGCTAGGCCACGTGCCGCCCTATCACCATGCACTGGCAGGGAATGGCTTCTTGCACGTGCATCCATTCAGTGTTGGGGGCATCATTCATCATGTGTTTGTCTAACATCACCCCTGCAGTTGACACTATGGCGATGGCGCTAGGCCATGTGCCGCCCTATCACCATGCACTGGCAGGGAATGGCTTCTTGCACGTGCAGCCACTCAGTGTTGGGGGCATTATTCATCATATGTTTGTCTAGCATCACCCCTGCAGTTGGCCCTATGGCGATGGCGCTAGGCCACATGCCACCCTATCACCATGCACTGGCAGGGAATGGCTTCTTGCACGTGCAGCCATTCAGTGTTGGGGGCATCATTCATCATGTGTTTGTCTAGCATCACCCCTGCAGTTGACACTATGGGGAAGGCGCTAGGCCACGTGCCACCCTATCACCATGCACTGGCAGGGAATGGCATCTTGCACGTGCAGCCATTCAGTGTTGGGGGCATCATACATCATGTGTTTGTCTAGCATCACCCCTGCAGTTGACACTATGGCGATGGCGCTAGGCCACGTACCTCCCTATCACCATGCACTGGCAGGGAATGGCTTCTTGCACGTGCAGCCATTCAGTGTTGGGGGCATCATTCATCATGTGTTTGTCTAACATCACCCCTGCAGTTGGCACTATTTCGATGACGCTAGGCCAAGTGCCGCCCTATCACCATGCACTGGCAAGGAATGGCTTCTTGCACGTGCAGCCATTCAGTGTTGGGGCATCATTCATCATCTGTTTGTCTAGCATCACCCCTGCAGTTGGCACAATGGCGATGGCGCTAGGCCACGTGCCGCCCTATCGCCATGCACTGGCAGGGAATGGCTTCTTGCACGTGCAGCCATTCAGTGTTGGGGGCATCATTCATCATGTGTTTGTCTAGCATCACCCCTGGAGTTGCCACTATGGTGATGGCGCTAGGCCACGTGCTGCCCTATCGCCATGCACTGGCAGGGAATGGCTTCGTGCACGTGCAGCCATTCAGTGTTGGGGGCATCATTCATCATGTGTTTGTCTAGCATCACCCCTGCAGTTGGCACTATGGCGATGGCGCTAGGCCACGTACCGCCCTATCACCATGCACTGGCAGGTAATGGCTTCTTGCACGTGCAGCCATTCAGTGTTGGGGGCATCATTCATCATGTGTTTGTCTAGCATCACACCTGCAGTTGACACTATGGCGATGGCGCTAGGCCATGTGCCGCCCTATCGCCATGCACTGGCAGGGAATGACTTCTTGCACGTGCAGCCATTCAGTGTTGGGGGCATCATTCATCATGTGTTTGTCTAGCATCACCCCTGCAGTTGACACTATGGCGATGGCGCTAGGCCATGTGCCGCCCTATCGCCATGCACTGGCAGGGAATGGCTTCTTGCACGTGCAGCCATTCAGTGTTGGGGGCATCATTCATCATGTGTTTGTCTAGCATCACCCCTGCAGTTGACACTATGGCGATGGCGCTAGGCCACGTGCCGCCCTATCGCCATGCACTGGCAGGGAATGGCTTCTTGCACGTGCAGCCATTCAGTGTTGGGGGCATCATTCATCATGTGTTTGTCTAGCATCACCCCTGCAGTTGGCACTATGGCGATGGCGCTAGGCCACGTGCCGCCCTATTGCCATGCACTGGCAGGGAATGGCTTCTTGCACGTGCAGCCATTCTGTGTTGGGGGCATCATTCATCATGTGTTTGTCTAGCATCACCCCTGCAGTTGGCACTATGGCGATGGCGCTAGGCCAGGTGCCGCCCTATCACCATGCACTGGCAGGGAATGGCTTCTTGCACGTGCAGCCATTCATTGTTGGAGGCATCATTCATCATGTGTTTGTCTAACATCACCCCTGCAGTTGGCACTATGGCGATGGCGCAGGCCACGTGCCGCCCTATCACCATGCACTGGCAGGGAATGGCTTCTTGCACGTGCTTCCATTCAGTGTTGGGGGCATCATTCATCATGTGTTTGTCTAGCATCACCCCTGCAGTTGACACTATGGGGAAGGCGCTAGGCCACGTGCCACCCTATCACCATGCACTGGCAGGGAATGGCATCTTGCACGTGCAGCCATTCAGTGTTGGGGGCATCATACATCATGTGTTTGTCTAGCATCACCCCTGCAGTTGACACTATGGCGATGGCGCTAGGCCATGTGCCGCCCTATCACCATGCACTGGCAAGGAATGGCTTCTTGCACGTGCAGCCATTCAGTGTTGGGGGCATCATTCATCATGTGTTTGTCTAGCATCACCCCTGGAGTTGCCACTATGGTGATGGCGCTAGGCCACGTGCTGCCCTATCGCCATGCACTGGCAGGGAATGGCTTCGTGCACGTGCAGCCATTCAGTGTTGGGGGCATCATTCATCATGTGTTTGTCTAACATCACCCCTGCAGTTGGCACTATGGCGCTTGGCCATGTGCCGCCCTATCACCATGCACTGGCAGGGAATGGCTTCTTGCACGTGCAGCCATTCAGTGTTGGGGCATCATTCATCATGTGTTTGTCTAGCATCACCCCTGCAGTTGGCACAATGGTGATGGCGCTAGGCCACGTGCCGCCCTATCGCCATGCACTGGCAGGGAATGGCTTCTTGCACGTGCAGCCATTCAGTGTTGGGGGCATCATTCATCATGTGTTTGTCTAGCATGACCCCTGCAGTTGGCACTATGGCGATGACGCTAGGCCATGTGCCACCCTATCACCATGCACTGGCAGGGAATGGCTTCTTGCACGTGCAGCCATTCAGTGTTGGGGACATCATTCATCATGTGTTTGTCTAGCATCACCCATGCAGTTGGCACTATGGCGATGACGCTCGGCCATGTGCCACCCTATCACCATGCACTGGCAGGGAATGGCTTCTTGCACGTGCATCCATTCAGTGTTGGGGGCATCATTCATCATGTGTTTGTCTAGCATCACCCCTGCAGTTGGCACTATGGCGATGGCGCTAGGCCACGTGCCGCCCTATCACCATGCACTGGCAGGGAATGGCTTCTTGCACGTGCATCCATTCAGTGTTGGGGGCATCATTCATCATGTGTTTGTCTAACATCACCCCTGCAGTTGACACTATGGCGATGGCGCTAGGCCATGTGCCGCCCTATCACCATGCACTGGCAGGGAATGGCTTCTTGCACGTGCAGCCACTCAGTGTTGGGGGCATTATTCATCATATGTTTGTCTAGCATCACCCCTGCAGTTGGCCCTATGGCGATGGCGCTAGGCCACATGCCACCCTATCACCATGCACTGGCAGGGAATGGCTTCTTGCACGTGCAGCCATTCAGTGTTGGGGGCATCATTCATCATGTGTTTGTCTAGCATCACCCCTGCAGTTGACACTATGGGGAAGGCGCTAGGCCACGTGCCACCCTATCACCATGCACTGGCAGGGAATGGCATCTTGCACGTGCAGCCATTCAGTGTTGGGGGCATCATACATCATGTGTTTGTCTAGCATCACCCCTGCAGTTGACACTATGGCGATGTCGCTAGGCCACGTACCTCCCTATCACCATGCACTGGCAGGGAATGGCTTCTTGCACGTGCAGCCATTCAGTGTTGGGGGCATCATTCATCATGTGTTTGTCTAACATCACCCCTGCAGTTGGCACTATTTCGATGACGCTAGGCCAAGTGCCGCCCTATCACCATGCACTGGCAAGGAATGGCTTCTTGCACGTGCAGCCATTCAGTGTTGGGGCATCATTCATCATGTGTTTGTCTAGCATCACCCCTGCAGTTGGCACAATGGCGATGGCGCTAGGCCACGTGCCGCCCTATCGCCATGCACTGGCAGGGAATGGCTTCTTGCACGTGCAGCCATTCAGTGTTGGGGGCATCATTCATCATGTGTTTGTCTAGCATCACCCCTGGAGTTGCCACTATGGTGATGGCGCTAGGCCACGTGCCGCCCTATCACCATGCACTGGCAGGGAATGGCTTCTTGCACGTGCAGCCACTCAGTGTTGGGGGCATTATTCATCATATGTTTGTCTAGCATCACCCCTGCAGTTGGCCCTATGGCGATGGCGCTAGGCCACATGCCACCCTATCACCATGCACTGGCAGGGAATGGCTTCTTGCACGTGCAGCCATTCAGTGTTGGGGGCATCATTCATCATGTGTTTGTCTAGCATCACCCCTGCAGTTGACACTATGGGGAAGGCGCTAGGCCACGTGCCACCCTATCACCATGCACTGGCAGGGAATGGCATCTTGCACGTGCAGCCATTCAGTGTTGGGGGCATCATACATCATGTGTTTGTCTAGCATCACCCCTGCAGTTGACACTATGGCGATGGCGCTAGGCCACGTACCTCCCTATCACCATGCACTGGCAGGGAATGGCTTCTTGCACGTGCAGCCATTCAGTGTTGGGGGCATCATTCATCATGTGTTTGTCTAACATCACCCCTGCAGTTGGCACTATGGCGCTTGGCCATGTGCCGCCCTATCACCATGCACTGGCAGGGAATGGCTTCTTGCACGTGCAGCCATTCAGTGTTGGGGCATCATTCATCATGTGTTTGTCTAGCATCACCCCTGCAGTTGGCACAATGGTGATGGCGCTAGGCCACGTGCCGCCCTATCGCCATGCACTGGCAGGGAATGGCTTCTTGCACGTGCAGCCATTCAGTGTTGGGGGCATTATTCATCATATGTTTGTCTAGCATCACCCCTGCAGTTGGCCCTATGGCGATGGCGCTAGGCCACATGCCACCCTATCACCATGCACTGGCAGGGAATGGCTTCTTGCACGTGCAGCCACTCAGTGTTGGGGGCATTATTCATCATATGTTTGTCTAGCATCACCCCTGCAGTTGGCCCTATGGCGATGGCGCTAGGCCACATGCCACCCTATCACCATGCACTGGCAGGGAATGGCTTCTTGCACGTGCAGCCATTCAGTGTTGGGGGCATCATTCATCATGTGTTTGTCTAGCATCACCCCTGCAGTTGACACTATGGGGAAGGCGCTAGGCCACGTGCCACCCTATCACCATGCACTGGCAGGGAATGGCATCTTGCACGTGCAGCCATTCAGTGTTGGGGGCATCATTCATCATGTGTTTGTCTAGCATCACCCCTGCAGTTGGCACTATGGCGATGACGCTAGGCCATGTGCCACCCTATCACCATGCACTGGCAGGGAATGGCTTCTTGCACGTGCAGCCATTCAGTGTTGGGGACATCATTCATCATGTGTTTGTCTCGCATCACCCCTGCAGTTGACACTATGGCGATGGCGCTGGGCCACGTGCCGCCCTATCACCATGCACTGGCAGGGAATGGCTTCTTGCACGTGCAGCCATTCAGTGTTGGGGGCATCATTCATCATGTGTTTGTCTAGCATCACCCCTGCAGTTGACACTATGGCGCTAGGCCACGTGCTGCCCTATCACCATGCACTGGCAGGGAATTGCTTCTTGCACGTGCAGCCATTCAGTGTTGGGGGCATCATTCATCATGTGTTTGTCTAGCATCACCCCTGCAGTTGACACTATGGCGATGGCGCTAGGCCATGTGCCGCCCTATCACCATGCACTGGCAGGGAATGGCTTCTTGCACGTGCAGCCACTCAGTGTTGGGGGCATTATTCATCATATGTTTGTCTAGCATCACCCCTGCAGTTGGCCCTATGGCGATGGCGCTAGGCCACATGCCACCCTATCACCATGCACTGGAAGGGAATGGCTTCTTGCACGTGCATCCATTCAGTGTTGGGGGCATCATTCATCATGTGTTTGTCTAACATCACCCCTGCAGTTGGCACTATGGTGATGGCGCTAGGGCACGTGCCGCCCTATCCCCATGCACTGGCAGGGAATGGCTTCTTGCACGTGCAGCCATTCAGTGTTGGGGGCATCATTCATCATGTGTTTGTCTAGCATCACCCCTGCAGTTGGCACTATGGCGATGGCGCTAGGCCAGGTGCCGCCCTATCACCATGCACTGGCAGGGAATGGCTTCTTGCACGTGCAGCCATTCAGTGTTGGGGGCATCATACATCATGTGTTTGTCTAGCATCACCCCTGCAGTTGACACTATGGTGATGGCGCTAGGCCACGTACCGCCCTATCACCATGCACTGGTAGGGAATGGCTTCTTGCACGTGCAGCCATTCAGTGTTGGAGGCATCATACATCATGTGTTTGTCTAACATCACCCCTGCAGTTGACACTATGGCGATGGCGCTAGGCCACGTGCCGCCCTATCACCATGCACTGGCAGGAAATGGCTTCTTGCACGTGCAGCCATTCAGTGTTGGGGGCATCATTCATCATGTGTTTGTCTAGCATCACCCCTGCAGTTGGCACTATGGCGATGGCGCTAGGCCATGTGCCGCCGTATCACCATGCACTGGCAGGGAATGGCTTCTTGCACGTGCAGCCATTCAGTGTTGGGGGCATCATTCATCATGTGTTTGTCTAACATCACCCCTGCAGTTGACACTATGGCGATGGCGCTAGGCCATGTGCCGGCCTATCGCCATGCACTGGCAAGGAATGGCTTCTTGCACGTGCAGCCATTCAGTGTTGGGGGCATCATTCATCATGTGTTTGTCTAGCATCACCCCTGCAGTTGGCACTATGGCGATGGCGCTAGGCCACGTGCCGCCCTATCACCATGCACTGGCAGGGAATGGCTTCTTGCACGTGCATCCATTCAGTGTTGTGGGCATCATTCATCATGTTTTTGTCTAACATCATCCCTGCAGTTGGCACTATGGTGATGGCGCTAGGCCACGTGCCGCCCTATCGCCATGCACTGGCAGGGAATGGCTTCTTGCACGTGCAGCCATTCAGTGTTGGGGGCATCATTCATCATGTGTTTGTCTAGCATCACCCCTGCAGTTGGCACTATGGGGATGGCGCTAGGCCAGGTGCCGCCCTATCACCATGCACTGGCAGGGAATGGCTTCTTGCACGTGCAGCCATTCAGTGTTGGGGGCATCATACATCATGTGTTTGTCTAGCATCACCCCTGCAGTTGACACTATGGTGATGGCGCTAGGCCACGTACCACCCTATCACCATGCACTGGTAGGGAATGGCTTCTTGCACGTGCAGCCATTCAGTGTTGGGGGCATCATTCATCATGTGTTTGTCTAGCATCACCCCTGCAGTTGGCACTATGGCGATGGCGCTTGGCCATGTGCCGCCCTATCACCATGCACTGGCAGGAAATGGCTTCTTGCACGTGCAGCCATTCAGTGTTGGGGGCATCATTCATCATGTGTTTGTCTAGCATCACCCCTGCAGTTGGCACTATGGCGATGGCGCTAGGCCACGTGCCGTCCTATCACCATGCACTGGCAGGGAATGGCTTTTTGCACGTGCAGCCATTCAGTGTTGGGGGCATCATTCATCATGTGTTTGTCTAGCATCACCCCTGCAGTTGGCACTATGGCGATGGTGCTAGGCCATGTGCCGCCGTATCACCATGCACTGGCAGGGAATGGCTTCTTGCACGTGCAGCCATTCAGTGTTGGGGGCATCATTCATCATGTGTTTGTCTAACATCACCCCTGCAGTTGACACTATGGCGATGGCGCTAGGCCATGTGCCGGCCTATCGCCATGCACTGGCAAGGAATGGCACTTGCACATGCAGGCATTCAGTGTTGGGGGCATCATACATCATGTGTTTCTCTAACATCACCGCTGCAGTTGGCACTATGGCGATGGCGCTAGGCCACGTGCCGCCCTATCACCATGCACTGGCAGGGAATGGCTTCTTGCACGTGCAGCCATTCAGTGTTGGGGGCATCATTCATCATGTGTTTGTCTAGCATCACCCCTGCAGTTGGCACTATGGTGATGGCGCTAGGCCACGTGCCGCCCTATCACCATGCACTGGCAGGGAATGGCTTCTTGCACGTGCAGCCATTCAGTGTTGGGGGCATCATTCATCATGTGTTTGTCTAGCATCACCCCTGCAGTTTGCACTATGGCGATGGCGCTAGGCCACGTGCCGCCCTATCACCATGCACTGGCAGGGAATGGCTTCTTGCACGTGCAGCCATTCAGTGTTGGGGGCATCATTCATCATGTGTTTGTCTAGCATCACCCCTGCAGTTGGCACTATGGCGATGGCGCTAGGCCACGTGCCGCCCTATCACCATGCACTGGCAGGGAATGGCTTCTTGCACGTGCAGCCATTCAGTGTTGGGGGCATCATTCATCATGTGTTTGTCTAACATCACCCCTGCAGTTGGCACTATGGCGATGGCGCTAGGCCACGTGCCGTCCTATCACCATGCACTGGCAGGGAATGGCTTCTTGCACGTGCAGCCATTCAGTGTTGGGGGCATCATTCATTATGTGTTTGTCTAACATCACCCCTGCAGTTGACACTATGGCGATGGCGCTAGGCCATGTGCCGCCCTATCGCCATGCACTGGCAGGGAATGGCTTCTTGCACGTGCAGCCATTCAGTGTTGGGGGCATCATACATCATGTGTTTGTCTAGCATCACCCCTGCAGTTGACACTATGGCGATGGCGCTAGGCCATGTGCCGCCCTATCACCATGCACTGGCAGGGAATGGCTTCTTGCACGTGCATCCATTCTGTGTTGGGGGCATCATCCATCATGTGTTTGTCTAGCATCACCCCTGCAGTTGCCACTATGGCGATGGCGCTAGGCCACGTGCCGCCCTATCGCCATGCACTGGCAGGGAATGGCTTCTTGCACGTGCATCCATTCAGTGTTGGGGGCATCATACATCATGTGTTTGTCTAACATCACCCCTGCAGTTGACACTATGCTGATGGCGCTAGGCCACGTGCCGCCCTATCGCCATGCACTGGCAGGGAATGGCTTCTTGCACGTGCAGCCATTCAGTGTTGGGGGCATCATTCATCATGTGTTTGTCTAACATCACCCCTGCAGTTGACACTATGGCGATGGCGCTAGGCCATGTGCTGCCCTATCGCCATGCACTGGCAGGGAATGGCTTCTTGCACGTGCAGCCATTCAGTGTTGGGGGCATCATTCATCATGTGTTTGTCTCGCACCACCCCTGCAGTTGGCACTATGGCGATGGCGCTAGGCCACGTGCCGCCCTATCACCATGCACTGGCAGGGAATGGCTTCTTGCACGTGCAGTCATTCAGTGTTGGGGGCATCATTCATCATGTGTTTGTCTAGCATCACCCCTGCAGTTGGCACTATGGCGATGGCGCTAGGCCATGTGCCGCCCTATCGCCATGCACTAGCAGGGAATGGCTTCTTGCACGTGCAGCCATTCAGTGTTGGGGGCATCATTCATCATGTGTTTGTCTAGCATCACCCCTGCAGTTGGCACTATGGCGATGGCGCTAGGCCACGTGCTGCCCTATCGCCATGCACTGGCAGGGAATGGCTTCTTGCACGTGCAGCCATTCAGTGTTGGGGCATCATTCATCATGTGTTTGTCTAGCATCACCCCTGCAGTTGGCACTATGGCGATGGCTCTAGGCCATGTGCCGCCCTATCACCATGCACTGGCAGGGAATTGCTTCTTGCACGTGCATCCATTCATTGTTGGGGCATCATTCATCAAGTGTTTGTCTAGCATCACCCCTGCAGTTGACACTATGGCGATGGCGCTAGGCCACGTGCCGCCCTATCACCATGCACTGGCAGGGAATTGCTTCTTGCATGTGCATCCATTCAGTGTTGGGGGCATCATTCATCATGTGTTTGTCTAGCATCACCCCTGCATTTGACACTATGGCGATGGCGCTAGGCCACGTGCCGCCCTATCACCATGCACTGGCAGGGAATGGCTTCTTGCACGTGCAGCCATTCAGTGTTGGGGGCATCATTCATCATGTGTTTGTCTAGCATCACCCCTGCAGTTGACACTATGGCGATGGCGCTAGGCCACGTGCCGCCCTATCACCATGCACTGGCAGGGAATGGCTTCTTGCACGTGCAGCCATTCAGTGTTGGGGGCATCATTCATCATGTGTTTGTCTAGCATCACCCCTGCAGTTGGCACTATGGCGATGGCGCTAGGCCACGTGCCGCCCTATCACCATGCACTGGCAGTGAATGGCTTCTTGCACGTGCAGCCATTCAGTGTTGGGGGCATCATTCATCATGTGTTTGTCTAGCATCACCCCTGCAGTTGGCACTATGGCGATGGCGCTAGGCCACGTGCCAGCCTATCACCATGCACTGGCAGGAAATGGCTTCTTGCACGTGCAGCCATTCAGTGTTGGGGGCATCATTCATCATGTGTTTGTCTAGCATCACCCCTGCAGTTGGCACTATGGCGATGGCGCTAGGCCACGTGCCGCCCTATCGCCATGCACTGGCAGGGAATGGCTTCTTGCACGTGCAGCCATTCAGTGTTGGGGGCATCATTCATCATGTGTTTGTCTAGCATCACCCCTGCAGTTGGCACTATGGCGATGGCGCTAGGCCACGTGCCGCCCTATCACCATGCACTGGCAGGGAATGGCTTCTTGCACGTGCATCCATTCAGTGTTGTGGGCATCATTCATCATGTGTTTGTCTAACATCACCCCTGCAGTTGGCACTATGGTGATGGCGCTAGGCCACGTGCCGCCCTATCGCCATGCACTGGCAGGGAATGGCTTCTTGCACGTGCAGCCATTCAGTGTTGGGGGCATCATTCATCATGTGTTTGTCTAGCATCACCCCTGCAGTTGGCACTATGGCGATGGCGCTAGGCCAGGTGCCGCCCTATCACCATGCACTGGCAGGGAATGGCTTCTTGCACGTGCAGCCATTCAGTGTTGGGGGCATCATACATCATGTGTTTGTCTAGCATCACCCCTGCAGTTGACACTATGGTGATGGCGCTAGGCCACGTACCACCCTATCACCATGCACTGGTAGGGAATGGCTTCTTGCACGTGCAGCCATTCAGTGTTGGGGGCATCATTCATCATGTGTTTGTCTAGCATCACCCCTGCAGTTGGCACTATGGCGATGGCGCTTGGCCATGTGCCGCCCTATCACCATGCACTGGCAGGAAATGGCTTCTTGCACGTGCAGCCATTCAGTGTTGGGGGCATCATTCATCATGTGTTTGTCTAGCATCACCCCTGCAGTTGGCACTATGGCGATGGCGCTAGGCCACGTGCCGTCCTATCACCATGCACTGGCAGGGAATGGCTTTTTGCACGTGCAGCCATTCAGTGTTGGGGTCATCATTCATCATGTGTTTGTCTAGCATCACCCCTGCAGTTGGCACTATGGCGATGGTGCTAGGCCATGTGCCGCCGTATCACCATGCACTGGCAGGGAATGGCTTCTTGCACGTGCAGCCATTCAGTGTTGGGGGCATCATTCATCATGTGTTTGTCTAACATCACCCCTGCAGTTGACACTATGGCGATGGCGCTAGGCCATGTGCCGGCCTATCGCCATGCACTGGCAAGGAATGGCACTTGCACGTGCAGCCATTCAGTGTTGGGGGCATCATACATCATGTGTTTCTCTAACATCACCGCTGCAGTTGGCACTATGGCGATGGCGCTAGGCCACGTGCCGCCCTATCACCATGCACTGGCAGGGAATGGCTTCTTGCACGTGCAGCCATTCAGTGTTGGGGGCATCATTCATCATGTGTTTGTCTAATATCACCCCTGCAGTTGACACTATGGCGATGGCGCTAGGCCATGTGCTGCCCTATCGCCATGCACTGGCAGAGAATGGCTTCTTGCACGTGCAGCCATTCAGTGTTGGGGGCATCATTCATGATGTGTTTGTCTAGCATCACCCCTGCAGTTTGCACTATGGCGATGGCGCTAGGCCACGTGCCGCCCTATCACCATGCACTGGCAAGGAATGGCTTCTTGCACGTGCAGCCATTCAGTGTTGGGGCATCATTCATCATGTGTTTGTCTAGCATCACCACTGCAGTTGACACTATGGCGATGGCGCTAGGCCATGTGCCGCCCTATCACCATGCACTGGCAGGGAATGGCTTCTTGCACGTGCATCCATTCAGTGTTGGGGGCATCATCCATCATGTGTTTGTCTAGCATCACCCCTGCAGTTGCCACTATGGCGATGGCGCTAGGCCACGTGCCGCCCTATCGCCATGCACTGGCAGGGAATGGCTTCTTGCACGTGCATCCATTCAGTGTTGGGGGCATCATACATCATGTGTTTGTCTAACATCACCCCTGCAGTTGACACTATGCTGATGGCGCTAGGCCACGTGCCGCCCTATCGCCATGCACTGGCAGGGAATGGCTTCTTGCACGTGCAGCCATTCAGTGTTGGGGGCATCATTCATCATGTGTTTGTCAAACATCACCCCTGCAGTTGACACTATGGCGATGGCGCTAGGCCATGTGCTGCCCTATCGCCATGCACTGGCAGGGAATGGCTTCTTGCACGTGCAGCCATTCAGTGTTGGGGGCATCATTCATCATGTGTTTGTCTCGCATCACCCCTGCAGTTGGCACTATGGCGATGGCGCTAGGCCACGTGCCACCCTATCACCATGCACTGGCAGGGAATGGCTTCTTGCATGTGCAGTCATTCAGTGTTGGGGGCATCATTCATCATGTGTTTGTCTAGCATCACCCCTGCAGTTGGCACTATGGCGATGGCGCTAGGCCATGTGCCGCCCTATCGCCATGCACTAGCAGGGAATGGCTTCTTGCACGTGCAGCCATTCAGTGTTGGGGGCATCATTCATCATGTGTTTGTCTAGCATCACCCCTGCAGTTGGCACTATGGCGATGGCGCTAGGCCATGTGCTGCCCTATCGCCATGCACTGGCAGGGAATGGCTTCTTGCACGTGCAGCCATTCACTGTTGGGGGCATCATTCATCATGTGTTTGTCTAACATCACCCCTGCAGTTGGCACTATGGCGATGGCGCTAGGCCACGTGCTGCCCTATCGCCATGCACTGGCAGGGAATGGCTTCTTGCACGTGCAGCCATTCAGTGTTGGGGGCATCATTCATCATGTGTTTGTCTAACATCACCCCTGCAGTTGACACTATGGCGATGGCGCTAGGCCACGTGCCGCCCTATCACCATGCACTGGCAGGGAATTGCTTCTTGCACGTGCATCCATTCAGTGTTGGGGGCATCATTCATCATCTGTTTGTCTAGCATCACCCCTGCATTTGACACTATGGCGATGGTGCTAGGCCACGTGCCGCCCTATCACCATGCACTGGCAGGGAATGGCTTCTTGCACGTGCAGCCATTCAGTGTTGGGGGCATCATTCATCATGTGTTTGTCTAGCATCACCCCTGCAGTTGACACTATGGCGATGGCGCTAGGCCACGTGCCGCCCCATCACCATGCACTGGCAGGGAATGGCTTCTTGCACGTGCAGCCATTCAGTGTTGGGGGCATCATTCATCATGTGTTTGTCTAGCATCACCCCTGCAGTTGGCACTATGGCGATGGCGCTAGGCCACGTGCCGCCCTATCACCATGCACTGGCAGGGAATGGCTTCTTGCACGTGCAGCCATTCAGTGTTGGGGGCATCATTCATCATGTGTTTGTCTAGCATCACCCCTGCAGTTGGCACTATGGCGATGGCGCTAGGCCACGTGCCAGCCTATCACCATGCACTGGCAGGAAATGGCTTCTTGCACGTGCAGCCATTCAGTGTTGGGGGCATCATTCATCATGTGTTTGTCTAGCATCACCCCTGCAGTTGGCACTATGGCGATGGCGCTAGGCCACGTGCCGCCCTATCGCCATGCACTGGCAGGGAATGGCTTCTTGCACGTGCAGCCATTCAGTGTTGGGGGCATCATTCATCATGTGTTTGTCTAGCATCACCCCTGCAGTTGACACTATGGTGATGGCGCTAGGCCACGTGCCGCCCTATCGCCATGCACTGGCAGGGAATGGCTTCTTGCACGTGCAGCCATTCAGTGTTGGGGGCATCATTCATCATGTGTTTGTCTAGCATCACCCCTGCAGTTGACGCTATGGCGATGGCGCAAGGCCACGTGCCGCCCTATCGCCATGCACTGGCAGGGAATGGCTTCTTGCACGTGCAGCCATTCAGTGTTGGGGGCATCATTCATTATGTGTTTGTCTAGCATCACCCCTGCAGTTGACACTATGGCGATGGTGCTAGGCCACGTGCCGCCCTATCGCCATGCACTGGCAGGGAATGGCTTCTTGCACGTGCAGCCATTCAGTGTTGGGGGCATCATTCATCATGTGTTTGTCTAGCATCACCCCTGCAGTTGGCACTATGGCGATGGCGCTAGGCCACGGCCGCCCTATCGCCATGCACTGGCAGGGAATGGCTTCTTGCACGTGCAGCCATTCAGTGTTGGGGGCATCATTCATCATGTGTTTGTCTAGTATCACCCCTGCAGTTGGCACTATGGCGATGGCTCTAGGCCACGTGCCGCCCTATCGCCATGCACTGGCAGGGAATGGCTTCTTGCACGTGCAGCCATTCAGTGTTGGGGGCATCATTCATCATGTGTTTGTCTAGCATCACCCCTGCAGTTGGCACTATGGCGATGGCGCTAGGCCATGTGCCGCCCTATCACCATGCACTGGCAGGGAATGGCTTCTTGCACGTGCAGCCATTCAGTGTTGGGGGCATCATTCATCATGTGTTTGTCTAGCATCACCCCTGCAGTTGGCACTATGGCGATGGCGCTAGTCCACGTGCCGCCCTATCACCATGCACTGGCAGGGAATGGCTTCTTGCATGTGCAGCCATTCAGTGTTGGGGGCATCATTCATCATGTGTTTGTCTAGCATCACCCCTGCAGTTGGCACAATGGCGATGGCGCTAGGCCATGTGCCGCCCTATCGCCATGCACTGGCAGGAAATGGCTTCCTGCACGTGCAGCCATTCAGTGTTGGGGGCATCATTCATCATGTGTTTGTGTAGCATCACCCCTGCAGTTGACACTATGGCGATGGCGCTAGGCCACGTGCCGCCCTATCGCCATGCACTGGCAGGGAATGGCTTCTTGCACGTGCAGCCATTCAGTGTTGGGGGCATCATTTATCATGTGTTTGTCTAGCATCAGCCCTGCAGTTGACACTCAGGCGATGGCGCTAGGCCACGTGCGGCCCTATCGCCATGCACTGGCAGGGAATGGCTTCTTGCACGTGCAGCCATTCAGTGTTGGGGGCATCATTTATCATGTGTTTGTCTAGCATAACCCCTGCAGTTGACACTATGGCGATGGCGCTAGGCCACGTACCGCCCTATCACCATGCACTGGCAGGGAATGGCTTCTTGCACGTGCAGCCATTCAGTGTTGGGGGCATCATTCATCATGTGTTTGTCTAGCATCACCCCTGCAGTTGGCACTATGGCGATGGCTCTAGGCCACGTGCCGCCCTATCACCATGCACTGGCAGGGAATGGCTTCTTGCACGTGCAGCCATTCAGTGTTGGGGGCATCATTCTTCATGTGTTTGTCTAGCATCACCCCTGCAGTTGGCACTATGGCGATGGCGCTTGGCCACGTGCCGCCCTATCACCATGCACTGGCAGGGAATGGCTTCTTGCACGTGCAGCCATTCACTGTTGGGGGCATCATTCATCATGTGTTTGTCTAGCATCACCCCTGCAGTTGGCACTATGGCGATGACGCTTGGCCATGTGCCGCCCTATCGCCATGCACTGGCAGGGAATGGCTTCTTGCACGTGCAGCCATTCAGTGTTGGGGGCATCATTCATCATGTGTTTGTCTAGCATCACCCCTGCAGTTGGCACTATGGCGATGGCGCTAGGCCACGTGCCGCCCTATCGCCATGCACTGGCAGGGAATGGCTTCTTGCACGTGCAGCCATTCAGTGTTGGGGGCATCATTCATCATGTGTTTGTCTAGCATCACCCCTGCAGTTGGCACTATGGCGATGGCGCTAGGCCAGGTGCCGCCCTATCACCATGCACTGGCAGGGAATGGCTTCTTGCACGTGCAGCCATTCAGTGTTGGGGGCATCATACATCATGTGTTTGTCTAGCATCACCCCTGCAGTTGACACTATGGGGATGGCGCTAGGCCACGTACCGCCCTATCGCCATGCACTGGCATGGAATGGCTTCTTGCACGTGCAGCCATTCAGTATTGGGGGCATCATTCATCATATGTTTGTCTAGCATCACCCCTGCAGTTGGCACTATGGCGATGGCGCTAGGCCACGTGCCGCCCTATCGCCATGCACTGGCAGGGAATGGCTTCTTGCACGTGCAGCCATTCAGTGTTGGGGCATCATTCATCATGTGTTTGTCTAGCATCACCCCTGCAGTTGACGCTATGGCGATGGCGCAAGGCCACGTGCCGCCCTATCACCATGCACTGGCAGGGAATGGCTTCTTGCACGTGCATCCATTCAGTGTTGGGGGCATCATTCATCATGTGTTTGTCTAACATCACCCCTGCAGTTGACACTATGGCGATGGCGCTAGGCCATGTGCCGCCCTATCACCATGCACTGGCAGGGAATGGCTTCTTGCACGTGCAGCCATTCAGTGTTGGGGGCATCATTCATCATGTGTTTGTCTAGCATCACCCCTGCAGTTGGCACTATGGCGATGGCGCTAGGCCATGTGCCGCCCTATCACCATGCACTGGCAGGTATTGGCTTCTTGCACGTGCAGCCATTCAGTGTTGGGGGCATCATTCATCATGTGTTTGTCTAGCATCACCCCTGCAGTTGGCACTATGGCGATGGCGCTAGGCCATGTGCCGCCCTATCACCATGCACTGGCAGGAAATGGCTTCTTGCACGTGCAGCCATTCAGTGTTGGGGGCATCATTCATCATGTGTTTGTCTAGCATCACCCCTGCAATTGGCACTATGGCGATGGCGCTAGGCCACGTACCGCCCTATCACCATGCACTGGCAGGCAATGGCTTCTTGCACGTGCAGCCATTCAGTGTTGGGGGCATCATTCATCATGTGTTTGTCTAGCATCACACCTGCAGTTGACACTATGGCGATGGCGCTAGGCCACGTGCTGCCCTATCGCCATGCACTGGCAGGGAATGACTTCTTGCACGTGCAGCCATTCAGTGTTGGGGGCATCATTCATCATGTGTTTGTCTAGCATCACCCCTGCAGTTGACACTATGGCGATGGCGCTAGGCCATGTGCCGCCCTATCGCCATGCACTGGCAGGGAATGGCTTCTTGCACGTGCAGCCATTCAGTGTTGGGGGCATCATTCATCATGTGTTTGTCTAGCATCACCCCTGCAGTTGACACTATGGCGATGGTGCTAGGCCACGTGCCGTCCTATCGCCATGCACTGGCAGGGAATGGCTTCTTGCACGTGCAGCCATTCATTGTTGGGGGCATCATTCATCATGTGTTTGTCTAGCATCACCCCTGCAGTTGGCACTATGGCGATGGCGTTAGGCCACGTGCCGGCCTATCGCCATGCACTGGCAGGGAATGGCTTCTTGCACGTGCAGCCATTCAGTGTTGGGGGCATCATTCATCATGTGTTTGTCTAGCATCACCCCTGCAGTTGGCACTATGGCGATGGCGCTAGGCCAGGTGCCACCCTATCACCATGCACTGGCAGGGAATGGCTTCTTGCACGTGCAGCCATTCAGTGTTGGAGGCATCATTCATCATGTGTTTGTCTAACATTACCCCTGCAGTTGGCACTATGGTGATGGCGCTAGGCCACGTGCCGCCCTATCACCATGCACTGGCAGGGAATGGCTTCTTGCACATGCAGCCATTCAGTGTTGAGGGCATCATTCATCATGTGTTTGTCTAGCATCACCCCTGCAGTTGGCACTATGGCGATGGCGCTAGGCCACGTGCCGCCCTATCACCATGCACTGGCAGGAAATGGCTTCTTGCACGTGCAGCCATTCAGTGTTGGGGGCATCATTCATCATGTGTTTGTCTAGCATCACCCCTGCAGTTGGCACTATGGCGATGGCGCTGGGCCACGTGCCACCCTATCACCATGCACTGGCAGGGAATGGCTTCTTGCACGTGCAGCCATTCAGTGTTGGGGGCATCGTTCATCATGTGTTTGTCTAACATCACCCCTGCAGTTGGCACTATGGCGATGGCGCTGGGCCATGTGCCGCCATTTCACCATGCACTGGCAGGGAATGGCTTCTTGCACGTGCAGCCATTCAGTGTTGGGGGCATCATTCATCATGTGTTTGTCTAGCATCACCCCTGCAGTTGGCACTATGGCGATGGTGCTAGGCCATGTGCCGCCCTATCACCATGCACTGGCAGGGAATGGCTTCTTGCACGTGCAGCCATTCAGTGTTGGGGGCATCAATCATCATGTGTTTGTCTAACATCACCCCTGCAGTTGGCACTATGGCGATGGCGCTAGGCCATGTGCCGCCCTATGACCATGACCTGGCAGGGAATGGCTTCTTGCACGTGCAGCCATTCAGTGTTGGGGGCATCATTCATCATGTGTTTGTCTAGCATCACCCCTGCAGTTGGCACTATGGTGATGGCGCTAGGCCACGTGCCGCCCTATCACCATGCACTGGCAGGGAATGGCTTCTTGCACGTGCAGCCATTCAGTGTTGGGGGCATCATTCATCATGTGTTTGTCTAGCATCACCCCTGCAGTTGGCACTATGGCGATGACGCTAGGCCATGTGCCACCCTATCACCATGCACTGGCAGGGAATGGCTTCTTGCACGTGCAGCCATTCAGTGTTGGGGGCATCATTCATCATGTGTTTGTCTAACATCACCCCTGCAGTTGGCACTATGGCGATGGCGCTAGGCCACGTGCCGCCCTATCACCATGCACTGGCAGGGAATGGCTTCTTGCACGTGCAGCCATTCAGTGTTGGGGGCATCATTCATCATGTGTTTGTCTAGCATCACCCCTGCAGTTGGCACTATGGCGATGGAGCTAGGCCATGTGCCGCCCTATCACCATGCACTGGCAGGGAATGGCTTCTTGCACGTGCAGCCATTCAGTGTTGGGGGCATCATTCATCATGTGTTTGTCTAGCATCACCCCTGCAGTTGGCACTATGGCGATGGCGCTGGGCCACGTGCCGCCCTATCACCATGCACTGGCAGGGAATGGCTTCTTGCACGTGCAGCCATTCCGTGTTGGGGGCATCATTCATCATGTGTTTGTCTAGCATCACCCCTGCAGTTGGCACTCTGGCGATGGCGCTGGGCCACGTGCCACCCTATCGTCATGCACTGGCAGGGAATGGCTTCTTGCACGTGCAGCCATTCAGTGTTTGGGGCATCATTCATCATGTGTTTGTCTAGCATCACCCCTGCAGTTGGCACTATGGCGATGGCGCTAGGCCATGTGCCGCCCTATTGCCATGCACTGGCAGGGAATGGCTTCTTGCACGTGCAGCCATTCAGTGTTGGGGGCATCATTCATCATGTGTTTGTCTAGCATCACCCCTGCAGTTGACACTATGGCGATGGCGCTAGGCCATGTGCTGCCCTATCGCCATACACTGGCAGGGAATGGCTTCTTGCACGTGCAGCCATTCAGTGTTGGGGGCATCATTCACCATGTGTTTGTCTAGCATCACCCCTGCAGTTGGCACTATGGCGATGGCGCTAGGCCTTGTGCCGCCCTATCACCATGCACTGGCAGGGAATGGCTTCTTGCACGTGCAGCCATTCAGTGTTGGGGGCATCATTCATCATGTGTTTGTCTAGCATCACCCCTGCAGTTGACACTATGGCGATGGCGCTAGGCCATGTGCTGCCCTATCGCCATACACTGGCAGGGAATGGCTTCTTGCACGTGCAGCCATTCAGTGTTGGGGGCATCATTCACCATGTGTTTGTCTAGCATCACCCCTGCAGTTGACAATATGGCGATGGAGCTAGGCCATGTGCCGCCCTATCACCATGCACTGGCAGGGAATGGCTTCTTGCACGTGCAGCCATTCAGTGTTGGGGCATCATTCATCATGTGTTTGTCTAGCATCTCCCCTGCAGTTCACACTATGGCGATGGTGCTAGGCCATGTGCCGCCCTATCACCATGACCTGGCAGGGAATGGCTTCTTGCAAGTGCAGCCATTCAGTGTTGGGGGCATCATTCATCATGTGTTTGTCTAGCATCACCCCTGCAGTTGGCACTATGGCGATGGCGTTAGGCCATGTGCTGCCCTATCACCATGCATTGGCAGGGAATGGCTTCTTGGATTAGACAAGGGCCTTGCATGGCATGAATAATTGTGTGTTTGCTTCCATGCATGCCAGGATGTCCTGTGGAGTCACCTGAGGTCAGTATGTGGACAGTGGTAAGTCAGTCATCGGCCATGGCCTATTCGTTGTATTCTTGGTGATGCATTATGGGACTAGTACTTTGCTCAGAATCAGTACTATTGTCATTGGAGTCTCCATGTGTGTCACTGTGCCATGTTATTGTCAGGTTAACAATTTGCCCACAAGCCAGGTACGCTGTCCTCTGTGTATGTTCATGTAAGCTGGTCAGGTGCTATTCCTCGGTATCATGGCATCATGTGTGGCACCAGGAAATCATGTGCAGCAGTGGCTGATGGTGAGATCATGCCATCTGTCATCTGGCATCATAGATGATGGAATTGCGTGTCATCTGAACGTTCCTGGAATGTAACTGTTTCCTGTTCCGGTATGCCTGCTCAACTGCCTGATGGGGCAATAATGCCACATGTGTACAATCTAGTGCCTCAATGATATTGGGGAACTGGACAGTGGTGTAAGAAGGTGCTTTAGCAGCGTGCACCTGAGCCTGGTGCTGGATAGGGAGATGTGTTGATGGGCATGCCTTGGGAGAGCATCCAAGACTTGCTCAAGTACTTTAGAGAATGTTGGATGGGACATCCATGCAGTGTCCGTACAGTGTCCTGGAATCTGCCCGTGCACACAAGTGTAGGATGGACACAAGCTTTACCATGGGTGGGGGTGGCAGCACTCAGTAGTAATGGCAATGGCGCTCCGGAGATCAGCCTCGATCAGGGTGAGCAGGTCTGTGATGGTATGCCGGTCCATGCGATAGTGTGTCACTAATTGGTTGTCCGTCAGTGTCCAAGGGAATGTGCGGATACGTCGTATGGATGGTCTCTGCAGCACACACACCCAGTGCCTTTGTGGTACCTGTCGCCTTCCCTACTGGGGTCTTGCATGCTGCTGCAGCTCAATGAATAGTAGCAGGTTGTGGGTGCTGTAGTTCACATCTTGTTGCTGCTGCATGTTGCATGTATGTGTGTTTGGGTCAGGTGTGGGCCTTATGTACTCCACCTGAGTGGATTGGGTGCACCTGTGACTTGATTTCCATCATCTGCATGCATTTACCTTCACCTTTTAGGTGCAGGTAATTGCACCATGTTTTTGGTGGAATTTGCACCGATTTTATGCAGTGTTTCTGCTGTATTTACACTTTTAATATGGTGGAAATACCATGTTTGTTTCTGGTGCTAATTATGCCAGCAGAATCAGCCCTGGAGATAATTCTGCCAGATCTCGTTGGTAAATCCACCAAAGGTAATTCTGCCAGGGCTAAGTCTGCCGGAATTAGCGTCAATTATCTGGAGAACCTAAATTGGTGGGTGGTAAAGCTTGCGTAATGCAATTACTGCTATTTTTACCACTTACTACTATACTTGTAATGATGCCTGTAAAGACTGGAGGGGGGTCTGTGCGTCTGCTCTCTATATGGTAGAGGAGAGGCACAGAGGACCCCAGCCAAGATTCTCTATAGTTGGTAGCAATGGACGAGCAATCAGGGCCTAGCTTCTCAGGAGGTGATGCAGGCTGGTTCTTAAGTACAGTGTAGTCCCCAAACACCCACAAAGGAATGTCCACACACTGTATTAGTTAAAACACAGTCTTTGCATAGTTAAGGTTCATGGTTATATACACAATCACAATAACTCACTTTGTGCTAAGAAAATCCACAATGGCAAATATATACAGTTCTAAGTGGTACCACAAACATTATCAGATTTCATTAAAGCGCATCAGCTGTACTCTGGTTAAATTTTACACAAATCACTTAATAAAGGTGACCAACAATAGACCTAGGAGGAAAGCAGTTGGTTAGAACAATTGGCAGAATACTGGCCCTGTTACCTAGACACAGTTCTGAGTGAAGATCCCCCCACCTGGGCAACCTGTAAAATAAAGATATATCACAAACCCAGTCCATACATTGTTCTATAAGTCTTATTTCCTTCTACAATGTTTATTCCACCCCAATGTACCTGGAATAGCATAGTTCGACGATGAGACGTCGACAGATCCTTCTTGAGCGGCTCCCTTTAAAGCAGGAGCCACGGATCATCGAAATCCCTCAAAGAAAGTGAACGTGGCATCGAGGCGGCAGCTTCGGTCCAAGTGGTGTGAGTCGACGACGGAGTAAAGACGTCCTGCAAGGAAGAGGCGTGCGGGGCACCTCAATGTCGATAGTTCAGGACCACAAAGAGTTTGTGAAGAACTGTGGCCCAGCAAGGGCATTGAGTCGTCCGGCATCTCTAAGGTCTTTGGGTGGTGGGATACCCACCGGCGGATGCTGCTCAGCGCGTCGATGGCCTGGCCTTCTCCGGCGGGATAAGGTGGGCGGCGGTGCGGACAAGCACGCCCATGAATCAAATGTCTTGGGCAAAGGAGCATGCGGCTTCAGTCGTCGATGGCACAGCATCAAGTGGTCCCCTCTTCTGGGCAACACGGCTTTGATGGGTCTCCAGCGGTTATGCAAACCTGCGAACTTTGGTCAACGACGATAGACGGAATGTCTGGTGCTTATCTTCGTTCTCCTCGATGGTCCCTGTCTCTGGTCGCAGCCTTTCGATGGTCTAACTTGCAGGGAGCTTCAGCGAAGGTTAGCAGTGCTTGATGGTCCCTCGGAGCACGGGAAGAGGGTGCCTAACCAGGTCCTCTCTTGGATCAGTCTCGACAGCTTTCAGAATTTGGCGAAGGGAGGCCGCAGTCAACCTTCTTCTTCAGGCTCGGCTTCGAGATTCAGCTTCAGTTTCAATGTTAGTTTCAACTCCAGCTTCTGAACTATTTCTAGCAGTGAGAGGCCCCCAGATATACTAGTTGATCTCTCATTCATTCTGCAAGGTCACACTCAGGCAACCAATCACTCAGAAGGGCATTCGGCAGTCAGTCAGCCAATCAGGTATACAGTGCATTCAGGCCATTCTCCTCCCTCTCAGACACTCACAACAAGGGATGTATATTGGGACAAGTACCCAGCTATTCAACACTACACACTGCATTCATACCAGTTTCGGGCAGGGCTGTCTCAGTCATTGTGTCAAACACCAGAAACCAAACATCCACAACAAGAAGTGCATATTAGTCACACACTCCTTTCACCCAGGTCCCACCCACAGGGTGTACCCACAACATACAGTGACTGGGAAGGCTCCAGCCAGTCTGGCCTGGACTTCACAACAACACCATATATGGAACTTCCACCCCACAGCAAGTCAGGGGGAAGGGACAGAGTCAGGGCATCCCAGGACTTTGGGAAAACAAGGTAACAGGCAAAAGAAAGCAAGAGGCCACAAGGGCCATCTTGTTTTCTATCAGGAATCAATTGATTCCAATGGCAGGGCCTGGGTATACCAACATGGAGGATGCTCACAGCACCTGTCAAATTCAGCATTGAGCTGCCACCACCCCATACCCTGCTCTGTGGGCCACACACAGGTGCCCAGAAACATACACTCAGAGCACAGGGTTGTACCCCCACCCATGGGTGCCATAAGGGTATCCCATGGGTCTGTACACTAAACCAAAAACAGGACGTGCTTTACTGCCAGGAGTCCCACATGGACTCCTGGGCAGAAAACAATACAGAAAAAAAATGAAAAAGGACTACAGGACAAGGACAGGGAGGCCATGTCCATCCAATGCATTTCCAGCATCACTATGCCCACAGTTGTTTTCTTCGTGGTACAATTTTCCACTGGCTGCTTGCTAATTTCTGTCTATCAAGCTTCCTGCATATGCTTGATCAGGGTCTTCCGTTTTACTGGTGTCTTTCTCGTCTTTTATGTGGCAATGAAGTAGAATAGCAGTAGGTAAACACAAGCTATATAACTGCCTTCCACATCCCAGTCTTGGATGATTTAAGGAAATAAAGTTTCCTCTGTCAAAGCTGAGGCTACTCTTTCTTTCAGATACACAGCAAAAGCAGCAAAAACAAACTACCAATCGCACAGCTCGGAACTAAAGATAATACCAGGAATATGTACAGATTAGGCACACTATGGAGCATTTCTGCCATCAATTTACAAACCCATCCACGCCACACAGACATACATACACACACACACATGCACACAAATATACAATCTGACACATCAAGAAAGATACTCGTTCGGGGAGGCGTGGCCGGCGACGAAACAAGATGGCTGTATGATTGATGAGCTTCTGACGGAGCGGTAATAAAAGGGCATTTGTACAGTTACAATACATAATTGTGAATTCCAATGAAGAAAGAATGGAACATGTAATTACTTAACACCCCTGGTGGTCCCTGGGTGAATCTCCATGATTATTGCCTGGAAAGCCCTCAGAATTATAGGTAGGCTGGGCCTGAAGCCGGGAAGTCTCCTGATTATGATACCAGCTGACTGACAAAGCACGTTGAAATGGCGTGTCATTTTCAGGGGAAATACTTTTCTTCACAACACAGGTCCTGTGTCAGAAAAAGGTGTATTTACTGCAGGGGAAATACTTTTCTTCACAACACAGGCCTTGTGAATACATAAACCCTAGGAAGGTCTATATACCAAATAAAAAGGTAGTTTCTACCCCCCCTTATACACTACAGTAACTTATTTAATATCCAACTGTTCTGAAAACTACTGGCTGAAAGCCAACTTCAATGCATATGGCTAATACCTCTGTGTAGAACTACTGGTTACTCTATTAAACAGCTTTGAGGCATGACTAAGCTATTCCTGGAGGAGCCAGTCTCCGGAGATTAACTGCTGTCAAACAAAGTCTCTTTATTGTCACTTGCTCAGCTGCATAATCATTTCCTACTACATATTGCCAGAGGGTAGTGGAGAACACAGCATTGGCAGCAGGCTGAGGCGTGAACGTGACTTGCCTACAAATGGCTGGTGAAAGGATAGGTTGTCTTCAATCAAATAATACAGGAACGTCGCCTCCTCTGAGGTGGTTATAAACTCACATCTCACTTTACGAGACTACACAGCTTCGGTTTTCTCTTCAGGCCGCTCTTGCCTGACACCGTGTAGCGAAAGACGATCACTCAATATATAATCATCCACCAGCTCATTTTCTCCACTGTGTTTGATACCCTAATCGCTATAATGGCTGCCCAAAGTGCTTCTACAGATTTATCTTCCATCAACAACTGTATGGCACAGATACTTCAAGAACTCTCGTCCATCCAAACATCCATCTCTGTTTTGGACACAAGAACTTTGGGTATTCAGAATGATTTGGAAGAGTTTGTTTCTTTTACTGAAGACAGAATGGAAGGTCTAGAACAAATGCACAGCAAAATTCAGCACCTTGAAGTAGAAGTAGCGAACCTCGAAGATAGAAGCAGGAGGGATAATATAAGAATATGCGGGGTGCCAGAAAATATCAAACTAAATGACCCCATTAAATTCCTCACTGATTGGCTTTCACAAATTTTAAATCACACCTTCACGCCTCCCCTCGAATTTCAACGCGCTCACAGAATTAAACCTCGATTCACCTCATGTAATAACTCACCCAGGCCCTTAATTGCTTGTTTATCACAACATTAACAAGCTCGACTAATTCTCCTGATGGCAAAGAAAATGTCACCTCTCACCTTTCAAGGAAACAAGATATGTATGTCCCCTGACTTTTCCAAATCCACACAAGATAAAATAAGAAGATTCTTGGACCTAAGACCAGCACTTAAAAAACTGGATATTAAAGATGGTTTGCTTGAAACAGCAAGAATGCTGATTACTCCTACAGGAGGCATTACGAAAGAATATTTAAACCCTCGAGATTTATATGATTTTGTGCAATCCCTTCAATCTTCCGAAATGGACACCATGCCCTGTGCATCGACTTCCAAAGATCATAATTATTCCAATCAACCTCTTCAACTGGTCCACAATCTACAGGTCCGGGAAAAAATAAAATCCGGTAAACTCTACCACTCCAGGAGTAGATCTGAACTCAATCCCTCTGCCAAGGTGTTTGACAACCCCGAAAAACAAAGGGATAAATCCAGGTCTCCAATTAAACATACTGGGTAGAAGTAACTCCAACTTCATGAAGGTTGAATTCCTCCCTTTACTACTCCTGGTTTATTTTTTCTCAGATGTTGTTCTTATCTACTTATCAATAGTTAGCCCAATCTTGTCAGACATATAGATTTATCTCCGTCCGCCTCATTAATGCAATGTATGGCATCTTGCTATCTTCTACGGCAGCTCCTAACAGATTCCTGTTTGGTTTGCATTTCAAATTCAGGATCACTCATTTATTTATGTTCTCTTGTACGATTGTTACCATTTTTAGAATCAAATATTTGTTTGTTCTGGTTGTCACCTCTCCTCATGTGTTTTCCTTACCCTACTCTCATCTGTATTATATCAAATATATCGTTATATCATAGGGGCTAACTATCAATGTATACAAACGTTCTCCAATTGTAACGACCTTATTCTTTCTATTTCATTTTTTCATTGCTCTCTTTATGTCCTTTTTCTTTATTTTTTATTTTTTAATATCACTGCATAGCGCCTTAGAGCTATGAGTATTAAAGTCTTATCTTGGAATGTTAAAGGGCTTAACAACCCTATTAAAAGACAAAGAATCCTTAGCCATCTAGGGAAAAGTAACCCTGCCATTGCATGTATTCAGGAAACACACCTAGATTCGATAGAAAAAAAAATACATTGATTAAATCTTGGGTCGAGCATGCCTTTTTTGCACCTGCAATTGATAAGAAAGGTGGAGTTAGTATTCTCATACATAAAAAAGTCCTTTCAGTTAATTGATCAACAACATGATTCCTTGGAATGATGGTCTATTATTGACTCCATTATCAACAAGGTAGCGGTCACAATTCTTAATATCTACGGCCCCAATACTCCTGACCCATCATTTTGGAGCCATTTAAACCACACTATTTTCAGCAAAAATTCTGATTGTCTCATTATTTGCAGATATTGCAACCAAATTTGTGATTTTACCCGTGACCGTAAATCCCAAACCAAATTTATCAATACAAAATCACACAAACAATTCTTCAATTTTATAGAAGATCTTGCCCTTGTTGATACTTGGAGCGTCTGCCATCCAGGGGCAAAAGAATATACCTTTTTCTCCCCTCACATAAATCACTTTCAAGAATAGATCATATATTTATAAACTCCCCTCTTGCACCCAAAATTCTTCATTCTGAAATTGGCCCCATTATTATTTCTGATCATGCCCCTGTGTTTACTGTCCTGGAATGGGATTCCTTGCCTTTCCATTCATCCAGATGGAGATTTAACTCCTTTTTACTGAATGATCCAGATTTTATCCAACAAATGAATATCTTTATTACTGAATTCTTTACCCTTAATAATCCTCTTGATACATCTATACATAACAATTGGGACGCCTTTAAAGCCACATTGCGTGGATTCATTATACGCTATACATCCTTTAAGAAAAACCAAAATGAAATGTTCTCCCAAGACCTTATTTGCTCCATCAAGTCATTAGAACAGGCGTACTTCAATAATCCCACAGAGGACTCCTTCAGATCCCTTCTTGCAAAACGTATAAAATTCAACAAATATAGTACAAATAAAGCCTGCTCCTCTTTATTAAGATCCAAAGCTAAATTTTAAGGCAGATCCAATAAATCGGGTAAATTATTAGCCGCTTATCTAAAAAGGAAAAAGGAAAAACAGTCATAACTTCAGTAGTTAACCAACAAAATATCAGAGTTTCTAATTCGCAAAAAAATTAATGATGCATTTTTTGGGTTTTACTCCCAACTTTACTCTGCAGATCAAACAATTCTCAACAACAATATTCCTAAATACCTCAGCTCTAATAAAAAGATCAATGAACATCCAATAGACCTTTCATTCCTTGATAACCCAATTTCATTGCAAGAAATACATAAAGCTATTTTAGATCTTAAAATCGGTAAAGCACCTGAACCAGATGGTTTTCCTATAGAATTTTTCCGTTCCTTTTCATCCCAGCTATCTCCTAAACTTCTCGAACTCTACAATCATTTTCTTGCCTCAGGCTCAGGCACAGGCTCTTTTGGAGAAGCACTTCTTATTTTATTTCCCAAACCGGACAAAGAATTACTGTCCCATCTCACAAATTAATTCAGGTTCCAAAATCTTAGCCAAAATAATTGCCTGCTGTCTGGACGGTATTATGCATAAACTAATTGACGTTAATCAAACAGGCTTCATTAAATGAAGGTTTGCCTCATCCAATACAAGAATTATTTTCAATACTCTTATACATGCGCAAGATTCTACTGATTCTCTTTTCTTCCTTGCTCTACATGCTGAAAAGCTTTTGATAGAGTCTCTTGGCCTTTCTCTTTCAATCTCTCTTAAGGCACGGGTTCAGCCCTACCTTTATCAAATTAGTGTCACTCTATACTCATATACCTTCACTAAAGCTTTTGCCATCTCACGAGGCACTAGACAGGGTTGTTCACTGGCCACACTCCTTTTTGTTTTAGCTTTAAAACCTTTACTCCAAAGTATTACCATCAATGATGGCATTAAAGGTATCAGAATTAAAGATTTTACTTTTAAGTTCACTGCTTATGCAGACAATATTCTACTTTACTTATCAGATCCCAACTCTTCCCTCCCAGCACTTATGTCTACCATTGATCAATTTGCTTGTGTCTCTGGATATAAATTGAACTATGACAAATCTGAAATCTTGCCCCTTACAAATTCATGTACATTAGCAAACACACCTCTTTTTGGAATGAAATGGTGTACTTCATCTGTTAAATACCTAGGGATCCCTATCGCTAATAACCTCGACTCGACCCTAAACCTAACCCAGAATATGATTATCGATAAAATTAACTCATCCATTAATCACTGGTCTCTTTTGTTCCTCTCTTGGTGGGGCAGACTAGACTCAAAAATGACTCTTGGGCCCATTATTCTCTATTATCTCTATGATACCAGTACTACTCCCAAATTCTTTCTTTAAAAAAATAGACAAAATTTTAGTTCAATTTCTGTTGAAAAATAAATCTGCCAAAATTGCTCTCAATAAGTTGAAATCCAGTAAACATTCCGGGGGAGTGAATTTTCCAGGCTTCATTAAATACCAGAAATCCTTTTTTATTAAGACAAATTACCTTATTTTTAACTTCTGAACCCCAATTTATTAACACCCCCTCATGGATTCCTTTGGAATTAAAACTCATTACTCCTTTGACCTTTACTCACTTTCTCAAAACATCCTCATGGCCTGGAATCAAAAAACTTCCCCTTCTATACTCCTTCAAACAAGTATGGAATTCTTTAATTACAACATGTGATAATATCCAATATATCTCCAGCTCCTTCTTGTGGTTTAACAAAGTTTTTTCCCATGAACCCAAACTTGGCATCCTACATAAATGGTACTCAGCCGGAATTTTCCTAGTCTCACATTTATTTAAGAATAATGCTCCTATACCGTTCCAAGACTTCTGTACTCGCTTCAATTTAAATTAATCAGATTTTAAAACCTATTCCCTTTTCACTAAACTTATTGCTAAAGCTACTCCTCATTATACACATAAAATTCCCTCAAAATATTTAGAACTAATTTTGTACTCTCACTCCCCCAAAGCATCAAAATTCTATTTCATTCTCAATCAGCCCACTGATTCTACTGCTAAACTCTATACCCTGTGGGAATCTGATTGGAACTTACAAATCACTGAAGAAATGTGGACTAAGATATGGCTGCAATGCTTTTCCACTTCCGTTGCTGCAAATCTCACTCAATCACACTATTTCATACTACATAGAGCATATCTTACACCACAAAGGGTTGCCAAATGTCTAACTCCAGTCACCAATCTTCTCCTGCAGATTTCATTCATTCAATCTTGAACTGTAATTTTGTTTTACATTTTGGACTTATATATGGAAATGCTTACAAAAAATGTTTTCTTACAGGAACCTCTCACATTATGTAATGTCATGATTGGAGCTGTAGCAAATCGCTATACTTCGTCTGATTTATTTAATGTTCTGGTATATGTTGCCTTCCATTTCATTGTGACTAATAAGAAAAATGCTCAAAAATTAATTTATGATTTATGGTGGAACTCTGTTTGCTCTTTTCACAGAATTTAAAAAATGTATGCCTTATCAACACAAACTCTGCCTAAGTTTCATAACAAATGTTATGCCTTTAATGCTTACTTAACATAAAATGCTCCTTTCATTGCATTTATTGCTCTTCCCTCTCCCTACTCTTTCCTTACCGTATCGTGTCTGTCCTCCCCTGTTTGTCCCAAACCATGCTATGGTTTTACTTCATATTTTTGTAAGGTTTATTATATTTAATATATATATATATATTTTTTTTATTTTATTTGTAACATCTAGTTTTTACAAAAACCTTTATTACAACTTATCCTAAGATCATTAGTGATGCTTTCCATTGACAATTTAGTTTGTGTCTTTTTGGATTAGGACTGTGTCTAGAAAGTTTATCACTGTACAGGTAAGATGTGTCGAGCTTCCACTCAGTATCCGAAACCACGGATCTCCCATCTCTTCGTTTACAGGCTTGAATTTGCTCAAATGGATGGAATGCAACTTGTTTAGGGCCACACATTCAATTATCAGATGTTTTAATGACTCTGCAAAGAGTTTGCAGTGCCGACAGGCTTCTTCAGTATCTGGTTTCATTTTGCTCGTCACCTGCATGTGGTTAGTTTTCAGAAGATTTAATCTGAATCTGAGAAATTTATCTCTGTGATATCTCGATGGAAATTGACACAGATAGTTTGGCATATTGTCCACTTTATTCTTTGTTGGCCCAAGATCCAATGCTGTCGGCATTGTTTCGAGTTTGTTCACGTTGTCTATCCATAACCATTCTTTCAATTTTGTTCTCGCGATCTGTGGCCGATTCATCAAAGTTTCCATTGCGATATTTGCACTGTGCAAGATGGCTTTCACTTTCTCAGACCATCTTAAGAGCAGCCCCTTGTGTTGATGTGTTCCTTCTGATTTTAAGATTTTGTAAGCTGGTGCAGGGTTCGATATCTCCATCTTTCGTAGCAGTGACAGGGATTTCCATAGAACTGTTCCGTACAGGCTTTCTAGTGCCAATTCGTGGCGTATTATGGTCATTGAGAGGTATTTTGGTAATCTCAGGACTTGGCGCCAGAATAAGCCTTCTAAAGTGGGCCATATCTTTAGATCTATGTTCCAGCCTGCTTCTACCCCAAAAGTTATTGTGGGTACCACTTTTTGGGTGTAAAACGTACGTAGCGGTAATACTGAAAATTTTCTGTATAAAGTATGTATTCTTGCTCCTTGTAGGGCGAGCATTCGGGTTAGCTGGAATAGATCTATATTTAATATTGTATGTAGTTAACTACAGCATCATCAATTATCATATTTACTCTGATGTATTTCACTTTTCATACAACTTGCTGTAATGTCTACTTAATTATTCTTAACTTTCAATAAAAATCTATTAACTTAAACAAAGAAAGATACTCGTTCATGTATAACATGCCAGACATATTTAATTTTCCAATGCATGTTGCTCTCACTTTAGAGTAGAGTTCCATCCTCATATTCTGTAATAAATAATTCATTTTCTCTGTGTATTGTAAGGGAGGCATGGTATCACACGTATGACACTGACACAAAAGGTACAATTTGGAAAACCTTTATTGCAGTTTCAATGGGGTTAGAGAAACTCCTACTTTGCCCTATGGCTAAGATTGAAGTAGTCGCAACCATCAAATAATAAACAAAACAGTCGAATGTATAAAAAGTGAAAAAGGAAAATATGTATGCAAAAGAAAGTCAGTGTTCAAATATAAAGAAGAAATGTGGCTGAGTAATCAGCATTCCTCCCCATGTCGGAGAGCACAAAGAAAGGGGATCCCTGTAGGCAAGATCGCACACTCTGACTCAGGCTCTTAACACAATAGGCAGTTCAAAAATTGGATCGAGGGCCACCTTGGCCTTCCACGTTAAGGTCTTACTTTCCAAATTCCAAAACACAGTTCTCCAAAATGTTCACAGCGGTTGCCCTCTGTCGGGCTCAGACCCCTTAAGGCAAAAGTTCACATTGGTCTCCCTCAGTCAGGCTCAGACCTTTCACAGCAAATGTTAACGCCGTTCTCCATCAGTCAGGCTCAGACCTTACACAGTAAGATGCAAAACTTGCAGTGGTTCCCTTCCCAAAGCTTAATTCACCTTTTTGGGGTTCCCTCCTACTAACTTATCGTATCTTCGGTCTTACTCAGTCGGGCTCGGACCGCTTCCTGACTTTCGAATGTGCGTGGCTTTTTTTCTATAGACCTCTGCAGGACCACGACTTTCCAGCTTTCAACACACACTCCTATGTTATTTTCCCCAGTGCTTCCTAGTCTGGGTAGTTCACTGTATTATGCACCAAAGTTCAATGTTCACCTTTTTACTTTCCCCTTTTCTCTGGGTCATTTTCAGTTACCTCACTTTTACAGTTCATTCACTTTATCACTACACACTGTTCACCTTTCGCAGAGACATTCGAGTGGGCTGCTTCCTCCTGCCAGACAACTCTGTTACTCCAGTATCACCGACTTTATAACTATCGTTACTTCAGTGTTCATCCGCAGGTCTGCCTTTCTTCGCATCTCATCCACACCTGTGCAGCCTTCAAATGTGCGATATAATGTTGCCACTTCAATGTTTCTTTAGCACACACTGGTCGCTCATGTTGATTGTCAACTCACCGGCTTTGTGCGTTCCTTTCTTGTCTTTATTGCCTTCCAGTTTACGAGTCAAGGTCAGTACCACAGGCTTGGCCTCGCCTCCCCAACTCTTCCGTTCAACCAGAAGGGTTGCTGGCATCCTTGAAACACAATACACCTTTCTTATTTGGGATTCGGCCTCCACCACTTGGCTTTTACTGCCTTTTGGAGGCAACAACCTCGTGCAGGGAACTCCTGGGGTTCTCCAACCGTGGCTCTCGTCCCTCGGTCCGTTGCTCTGCTCTTAATTGTGTTCCACTTTGCACAGAGTGTGTCCCTATGTTCCACCTTTTATTAGTGTGAGGAGAGCTAATTGGTATGAGATGTATGCACTTAGAGTCAAGTGCCTGACTTTGCCTGACCCAATTAGCGGGACATGTCCCTTGCGATGTGTAAGAGTTAGCATTGTTACTCTCAGTCGCTCTCTTCCTCAGCCCAGTGTTTGTGTAGAAAGGGGGGGTTGGGACATCTGAGAATCCTACGAAATAGGAGGGATCATAGGTACGGGAAAGGGAGGAATACTGCGTCTCGCTGTCGGCTGTCTCACCCCCACTCCCAAAAGACCCCTCACCCAGGTGATCCTCCCACACTGGTCCACCCCCTGGGGCTTGATCCAAAGGCGATAGCCGTGCCCTGGCCACCTGAGAGAGGGATCACCAGGGACTAGTAGGTGAGACACCCTTTGGTCTCTCACAGAATTGGGATTCTTGCACTCCTTGAAGACTCCGCTTTGGATGTTTTCAGAGTTCACAGATTTGATAATTCTCTCTAGTTATTTGTACTTGTTCCATTCAAATGTTGCTTTCAGTGAGTGCAAGACAAAATAAATGAGTACAACATAAGGTTAATTCTATTGTTTTTTAAATATTTATTATTATTGTTATTTTTTTTCACACATTCCCCCTCACTTCAGCCACAGCATTTATCTTAATCCAGCCAAATACTTTTACAACCAGTGTAAATCCAAATGTATATTGTGATTTGTAAATAGCTCATGACTATAAAGGACACAAAAAGGTGACCTTTTCCTGCATTATAAAAAATTGTACAGTAGCGGTAAGATCCATCGGGATGGGATAGGAATAATACAAAACAGTATTATTAATAATGCTTGCAGATTAACGGAAATACTGCCCGTTACTTTGCAGAATCCCGATCTTTCGTCAGCTTGACACTGTCAGTATTGGTAATTACGTCACCCTAAACCACCCAAACAAACTTCCAAAGTTGTAATGATGGTCAAAGGGTCTGATTTTGGGGATCCTCTTCGTGCTTTATTAATCATTGTGGCTCTCGCTGCATTTGGAACAACTTCCTCGGATCCGGCGGGCGTCAAACCTAATGTGAAGTCAATGCAAGTGACGCCGATACATTTGGAAATTAATACTCCTCAGGAATTCCGAAAACCTGAGCCATGTAAACACACACCTGGCCACGTCCTGACTGCTCATGACTATCGGGCCCCGCAGCATGCACGGGCATGCGCATTACTATCGGGCCTCGCAGCATTCACGGGCATGCGCAGTGCTGGAGAGAAACGCGCTTTCGCAATGAGGCTGTCGTAATAGACACGCATGCGCAGGACGAGGTATTTGACACTGAGCGTGCAGCGTAGAAATAAAGTTGCATGCGCAGTATGAGGTGCCACACACTGAGCATGCGCATAGTAGGAAGAGGACGGCCTTTGAGGGGAGGGGCCGCTGGCTACGTAGTGCGTGCCCATAAGAGATACTTCACAGCAGAGCATGCGCAGTATGGGGTGCGAGACACTGAGCATGCGCAAAGTAGGATGAAAACGGCCTTCGAAGGGAGAGGCTGCTTGCACGTGGCGCATGCCCTCAAGGGGTACTAGGAGCATGCGCAGTATGACGTTATAAGGTCCTGCACATGCGCACTGGAGGGACACTGCTATTCCCGTCTTTGCCTGAATGGTTGAGGCACGGATTCCTGCTGATCTGGGAATGAAAAGGTCAGACGTAACGTTTATTCTTACCCATATATGGCAGAGGGGTCTGCTCCAAATACCCCTAGCTCGTGTTTTCACACTCCTGTTCATGGCATGCGGTTTGTGGTGGCCCATTTCAGCCTCAGCCACACAATCACGGACTGGCATGTTACTGCTATGCAGATGACGCTCAGTTTTCAAGAACTCATAGAACTCCTTCATTTGCTGCCTCAGAGAGTTAAATGAATAAATCTGAGACAGTGCATCGGGGTTTGAAAGCCAGGCCAGGAAACCTAAAGAGAGAGAGCGATCTGGCACTTCCAGAGCGGGGAAGCAAATTAGACATTACAGAGGGATAGGAGAGGGCACTCACTCATGGACAGTCACTGAGGGACGAAAACAAAGGGGCACTTCCCCAGGAGTGACTGAGAGGGGCAAGCAACAAACCAGGAAGCAATGCACGTTCATGTGAAGATGCAGAAGCTGGTGTTGATAAGCCATATATGAGAATTCTCCCTAACAGGGGGCACTAATGCCACATGTATGCAATCTCGTGCCTCAATGATATTGGGGAACTGGACAGTGGTGTAAGAAGGTGCTTTAGCAGCGTGCACCTGAGCCTGGTGCTGGATAGGGAGATGTGTTGATGGGCATGCCTTGGGAGAGCATCCAAGACTTGCTCAAGTACTTTAGAGAATGTTGGATGCGACATCCGTGCAGTGTCCGTACAGTGCCCTGGAATCTGCCCGTGCACACAAGTGTGGAATGGACACAAGCTTTACCATGGGTGGGGGTGGCAGCACTCAGTAATAATGGCAATGGCGCTCCGGAGATCAGCCTCGATCAGGGTGAGCAGGTCTGTGATGCTGTGCCGGTCCAAGCGATAGTGTCACTAATTGGTTGTCCGTCAGTGTCCAAGGGGATGGGTGGATACGTGATATGGATGGTCTCTGCAGCACACACACCCCGTGCCTTTGTGGTACCTGTCTACGTCCCTCCTGGGGTCTTGCATGCTGCTGTAGCTCAATGAATAGTAGCAGGTTGTTGATCCCATAGTTCACGTCTGGTTGTAGCTGCATGTTGCATGTATGTGTGTTTGGGGTCAGGTGTGGGCCTTATGTACTCCTCCTGACTGGATTGGGTGCACCTATGACTTGATTTCCATCATCTGTATGCATTTACCTCCACCTTTTAGGTGCAGCTAATTGCACTGTGTTTTTGATGGAATTTGCACCGATTTTATGCAGTATTTCAGCTGTATTTATACTTCTAATATGGTGGAAATTCTCTGTTTGTTTCTTGCGCTAATTCTGCCAGCAGAATCAGCCCTGGAGATAATTCTGCCAGATCTCATTGGTAAATCCACCAGTGGTAGTTCTGCCAGGGCTAATTCCTCCAGAGTTAGAAGCAATTATCTGGAAAACCTAATTAGGTGGGTGGTAAATGTTGCGTAATTGAATTACTGCTACTTTTACCACTTACTGCTATACTTGTAGTGATACCCACTGTTGTTTCCTTCGTGGTACCATTTTCCACTGGCTGCTTGCTAATTTCTGTCTACCAAACTTCCTGCATATGCTTGATCAGGTTCTTCCGTTTTACTGGTGTCTTTCTCGTCTTTTATGTGGCAATGAAGTAGAATAGCAGTAGGTAAACACAAGCTATATAAATGCCTTCCACATCCCAGTCTTGGATGATTTAAGGAAATAAAGTTTCCTCTGTACAAGCTGAGGCTACTCTTTCTTTCAGATACACAGCAAAAGCAGCAAAAACAAACTACCAATCGCACAGCGAGGAACTAAAGATAATACCAGGAGTGTGTACAGATTAGGCACACTATGGAGCATTTCTGCCATCAATTTACAAACCCATCCACGCCACACAGGCATACACACACACACACATGGAATCTGACACATCAAGAAAGATACTTGTTCATGTATAATATGCCAGACATATTTGATTTTCCAATGCATGTTGCTCTCACTTTGGAATAGAGGGAGATAGAAGCAGCCACAGGGCTGCCATGTCAAACAATGCAAGGGGGAGGAAAAGGAATGCAAAGCAAGTTGTGTGAATAAAATCCCTGCAAGAGCAAAAAAGCGTGAAGGGTTTTCAGGTGATGTTAGTTCGGGAAGAGGCGGACCGAGAGACCAGGTGGAAGAAGGTCGAAAGAGCAGAGCATTGCAAAGCTTGTACTGGAGTTTGCTGCAGGTGCGGTGTTGGTAGTGATAGGGTGTGGCACCTTATTGAGGGAGTGAGGGGGTGAATGAGTAAGTATTGTAGACCAAGTGAGAGGGGATAATTATACCATTTATTTCATTTGTTGATAACACTCAGACCCGAAAGTTTCACAGCGCTATAGAAAGTTACATTAAAATCGATACATTGAGAATGGCAAAGTTAAATTGTGAATAAAATAGGTTACATTACAGGAAATACATTTGGGTGGCTGGGAACAGAATTTAGGCATATTTGTTAAACAGTGCAGTTTTCACATTTTTAAGAAAGATCAGATAGGCGGGCTCTTCTTGGATACAGAGTCGGAACGTGTTCCAGAGAGTGGGGGTGGTAACAGCGAAACTAGTTCCTCCTGCTCTTTGTTGAATCTCCATGTCGTAGGAGAAGTGGACGAGGAGGGTCGCAGGCAACGTAGGTGTGGCTTTTTTGAGATACGATGGGTGAGGAAAGAGGGAGCAGTATTATGAATGCAGTATTGTGTGAGAGGATTTTCAAAGCTTGCCTTGATTAGCAGCCTGTGAGCTTTGCACCTCACTTCAGACCCCACACCGCCCATAAGGCGTTGTTTAGATCAGCTGGAGTATATTCAGGTTTTTGATGGAAGTTCCTGCAAGATTGGCATTGCAGTAGCCTAGTTTACTGCCAATGATGGCCCTAGCAAACGTGAGGCAGTTGTCTGGGGAGAGACATTTTCTGCATGAATTAATACGTTTCGTATATAAGGCTGCAGACAATGCCATGGCCTTGGAATGTTTGTGTACATTTCGTTCGGAATCAAGATAAACTTCCAAGGTTTTTATGTTGCTAGATACTGGGTTGATGTGGCCAAGAAGACAAGGGCAATTTGAGAAAATGGTCACCCAATGGGTGCTGTACTGCAGCTAAGAAATCAGCCTGCGATTAACCTGCGTACACATGGTAGAAAAAGATATCCACTGCCACCATCCATGTACATTTGTTTTAGTTATTGTAACTAAAACGTTACAGGAGTAGTGAGAAAGGAGTTACAATGTAACCCCCAAGCACCCCACGTAAGGTGGTGTGTGCTGGTCCCACAAAAGAAAAGGTGAGTGAGATAAAATGTTACCTTACTACTCTTGAGAACATTTGTTCTCATGAGAACATTAAATAAAAAGGGAAGTTCAGTGGTCTCCCCAGAAACACTGCACATAGGGTGCTGTGTGCTGCAAACATCAATTAGAGATGACTGTATTGAAATGCATGCAGGAAAGCGTGACTCAATTAAACTAAAAAGAAAATGCAAAAGCAGCAAAATAAGATTCCAAGTCAGAGCAAAAGAATGAGACAGGGGTAACAAGTTTCACTCACTCAGGAGAACAGATCAAATAAACCCCAGAGTCCAGCAAAAAGGCTGGTAAGCATTGCTCCGCTGTTTTGCTACCAGGATTTTACCTATGTTCCCAGTTAAGGCGCTTACCCACAAGACCACATAAGTATCATCAAAGCACATGTGTCATATTGGGATTTTGTTTTCCAGAGAATATTTCACTATAGATCTTTGAATTAAAACAGTGGGTACCATTTATACTTTGGCAGTAGAGTTATTGGAGTATCTCCTCTCTCATGTTATATTTCCGCTCTTGGTTAATTATTTTGAAAGGCCAATGCTCTTTTGTCTTCTGCACTTTCTTCTAGGGGGAAAGATCAGCTGAACTAAATGTATGTATTACACTTTAAAGATAGGTTAATTTACTGTGCATATATTCATGGGTGCCAGCTTTTGATTTTTGCCATGGCAACAGAAGTTCCCACTCTGTGTGAAGCAAGGGAGCAGTACCCATCCACAAGTTTAAACACCACATTGTACAGCAGGAATAGGAGAAAAGCCAAATGATCTACAGGAAGGTATAAACATAACATGTCAGCAACAGTCACCTAACCTGCCGAGTTGCCTTTGCAACATTCTGCTACAGAATACCCTGATTCCACCTGCTTTTCCCACATCCTCCAAGCAGCTGTCACCTGCGCACCCCTTCAATCAAGGCTCAGGGGCACATTGATGATGAAGTGAGCAGTACTTGATAATTCTGCAACATGCATGCTTACACGTCACCAAGTCTGAACCCAGCCGGACAGGAGACAGTATTCCTGCCACATCCATTGATTTAGAGGAGCATGGCACTCTTTGTTGTTGTTTGTTTTTGTTTAGTTTTTGGCTGCCCCATGAAAATACTTCGCAGAATCCCCACAGCAATGGAGCCGGAGGATGGTGTTGTCATGCCAGGCACAGGGTTGTTATCACTACATCAACCCAGCACAAGTGGGGGTCGTGGGGTGGTAGGCCACGCAAACCCACATGTGCTGCAGTCCATCGAATGGTACTCTAGTGATTGGCCTGTAGTTGGTCGGATGGAGGGGTCCAGGGTTTGCTTTTTAAGGAGGGGAAGGACCCATGATTGTTTGAGGTTGTCTGGTATTATGC
The DNA here is from genome assembly GCF_040938575.1 of Ambystoma mexicanum. Lineage (NCBI taxonomy): Eukaryota > Metazoa > Chordata > Amphibia > Caudata > Ambystomatidae > Ambystoma > Ambystoma mexicanum. The sequence goes on along the minus strand of NC_090933.1, from coordinate 1,369,678,799 downwards.
CTGATGCAAAGGAAGCATTGATAAGTTTGGATATAAATGGGAATAGGTCTCTGGCCGCGTCTTTTATCAGTTGTGCTGGGCATTTGTTACCTCGACAGTTGGTTGGTTTGAGCGAAAGTATTATTTTTTCAATCTCTAAAGTGGTTACTTTGTTGAAGTTGAATTCATGTTCTGGTTTGGTAGAGGTGTGTGATTTACCATTTTGGTTGATTGAGGGAGGAATATTTTGTTTCTTATTCTCAATTTTGGTTTGGAGTGTGGTGATTTTGTCGTTCAGAGCTTTTTGGATGGTAGAGCACCACGTTTTATAATTGTCGCAGTTGTCCGGGACAGGGATAGGGTTTTCCAGTTCCTTTAGTATGATGAATAGCTCTTTGGTTCCAGATTTATCCTGTAGTATTCTGTTGTTAAAGTTCTCTTTTTTAGCTTTCCTTATTTCATTTTTGTAAATCTTAGAGGCATTGACGAGAGCTGCTTTATTAGTCTCCGATGGAGTTAGTCGCCAGGCAGATTCACATTTGCGTTTTTCAATCCTTAGATATTTGAGATGAGGGGTGAACCAGTTGTTTAAATGTGCTCTGGGCCTGCTTTTTCTCATTTTCAAAGGGGCGATGGTGTCCAAGGCTTTGGCCATGGTTGAGTTGAATTTGTTTACTAGAGCTGATGGATTTAGTGAATCAGGAAGGAATTTAGGGTTGGGAGGATAAGTGGTAGTAGTTTGTCCGTTGTTATGTTTTTTTTTTATTTCTGGTTGGCAAAGGGGGAGCCAGTATATTTTCCTTAGGTTGGGTAGTGTTTTCATTTATGAGGATGGTTATTACTGCATGATCTGTCCAAATTTGTGGGCAGACATCGGTAATTGTTACATTACAGTTATGGTTGGCTACCCAGTCGAGTGTTCGACCTTTTTCGTGGGTAGGTTGTAGTATTCTTTGGGTAAATCCAAGTTCTGTAAAGGCATTGGCGATATTAATCGCTTGCAGGTCTTTGTGGTCGTTGAAGCCTAAGTTCATGTCTCCCAGAAGGATGGCTTGCGATGAGTTTTTTAGATTATTTGAGAGGATCATAGAGATGTCTTCCTCAAAGGTTCCGATGGGACCTGGTGGTCTATAGATGAGGTATATATTGATGGATTGAGAGGATGATGTTAAGAGTTTAGCAGTTAGGGATTCGCATGATTTGGTATTTGCAGGCGTTTCAATTTTTATGGTGAGATTATTTTTAGCGATGATGGCTAAGCCGCCTCCTCGAGAGTTGGTTCTATCTTCTCTGAGAATGTTGTAGTTAGGGGGCAGGGCAAGCATCAGAGTGGGTCCTGCTGCGTGGTGCAGCCAAGTTTCTGTTATGGCTAGGAAGTCATAGTCATCTGTTTGGATGAGCTTGGCAATTCCGGTGGCATGTGCTATTAATGACCTGGCATTAATAAGGGCACCCTTCAGAGGTGTGTTTGGTTTAGGACTCGCAGGAGTGGCGCAACTTTTCTTTTTGGTAGGTTTATTGTTTGATTTCTAGTGATTGTTAGTGGGGCTGTTAATGTGGGAGTCTCTTTTGGTGGAGGAGCTGTTAAGTTTGGGGGCATTACATTGGGGGTCTCTTCTATTACTACGTTTGGTGACTAGTCTGGCTAAAGGTTCACAGATTTTAGGTAATCTTGACCGTAGCTTTGCATTTCTGCTTGAGGTGTCGCATGGGATGTTCGTTAGAGGGTGGTGAAGGATAGGTGACTTTATAGACGGTGGGTTGGTGTCCGGGGGGATGGTGGCTTGGCGCTCATCAGAATTCAATGTCACAGTAGACATAGATTGTGGTGGGTGGTTTGCTCTTGTCATTGTGGACCAGAGGGTGAAGATCATTCTATCCTAGGGATAGTTGTCTGTATCAGGTGGGGGGGGGTTGCAGTAATGTCTAGGAAGGTCACTAATGGGTTGTTGAGCTCATAGTTGTTAACATGATAATGGTGATGATAACACAAGGCTAGGTATAGGCAATGCAACACAAGGCTAGGTATAGGCAATGCAACACAAGGCTAGGTATAGGCAATACAACACAAGGCTAGGTATGTGCAGCATAGGCTAAGTGGGCTAGGCAACACAAGGCTAGGTATGGGCAGTACAACACAAGGCTAGGCATAGGCAGTGCAGCACGAGGCTAGGTATAGGCAATGCAACACAAGGCTGGGTATACATACATCGTTGTGCAGCACATGAGCGAGTAAAGGGCATGGTAGTGGCTCAGGATAGAGTGCCCTTGGTAGTGGATTACAGTCTGGGTGAGTAAGGTTGGGAGGCAGTAAGGGCAAAGTTAATGGCTGAGCACAAGTTACTTTAGTTTAATGTGTCACAGGTTGGTACAGCTCATGCAGAGGTTCTGGCAGGCGGCATGACGGCTGGTGACAGGCTGAGGACAGGTGCTGGCATTGTCTTCTCCGGCCTTGCTGACGTGGGCCGGTTTCCGGGATAGGCTCCTCAAGAAAGCCTGGGAGCCAATCGGTGTGCTCAGGGGGAGCCTGGGGCTAGTTAGGACAACAAAGGCAATACGATGCGGCGGGCAGCCATCTTTAAATGCTTTTTGCCTCATGTTAGGCAATGGAGTCCTCTGCCCAAGGACTGTGGATGTACACCAGTGCAGGGCAGTGGGGCTTGGGGCAGATGGCAGGGTGCTATTAAGCACTATGGGGCAATTTGGAAATAAAAGATGTCGGGAATCTGACGCACGTTGTGGAGTGCGTTATTTAGTAAGATTGTATCCGCAATCTTCAGGACGCTTACCGCAGCGTCTGGATGTCATCAGAGTGGCGCACTGCTCCTGCAGTGGTCCGGTGTACATGTACATGGGTGGCACTGTCAAACGTCACAACCATCATCACCCTCCACAACACACAGGTCAGTGCAAACATACATGTCATGAGCAACAGACATTCACATCCATGTACAAGGCACTGTGAGCACATCAAAAGAGGGGCCGAACCTCACATGCATCATGGGACATGCACATCACATTCACACACATCACCTGACAGTTATGCATCGGGCCATGGTGACCTCACGTCAGAGTGCACTTGAGGACAACTGGTCTGCATGAGTCAATCACGCATTGAGATGCTCATGTGTCATACATCCATGGTGTTGGCCAATCACACACCCACTTCCCTGGCACATGCACATGTACACCATGCACGCCAATAACGTTGTTGAAACCACACGTGTCATGCCACTCACATGCCCCATATGCAAACATGTGCAGGTCGCTACATGCCTGGGCGCATCATGCATTCCAACCCAACAACATTGCTGTCACACCAGTTTGAATGGACTCACATGCAGCACTGTCTTGGACATGGACACAGACATCTGTACAAGAGGCATGCCGGAAATGAGGCCAAGGTGCACACTCCAACCATAAATCAACATGCACATGCACCATGGTGGCCATGAACACATGAACACTTACCAGTCGACTCCAGACGGTGATCCAACTCCATTACCTGGGTGTACAGCGCTGGGTAGAACCTCTCCAGGACCCTATACTCAGTGGTCAGTTGGCCTCCGCGTCTCAATTGGTCCTCACCAGCTTGGACGAGGTGCTGGGCCTTGTTGTGTGTCCTGGCTTTGAAGTCCTCCCAGTGCTTGTGGACATGCTTGTAGTCGTGGGGTGCCATCCCCTCTGCGTTGATGGCACCCACGATGTCTGCCCAGATCTTCCTCCGTCCTTCCTTGCCGACTTGCGACGGTCCATGGAAGAGGGCATCATAATGCCCCAGGACTTGCTCCACCAGGATGCCAACTACCCTGGGAGAGAAGCTGACAGCCCTCTGCCCCGCTGCCGGTGTGGGTGGGCAAGGTGGTCCTGGGGCTGGGCTGTGGAGGTATGGGATGGCAGTCGGGAGTCTTTGGGATCAGCAGATGTGGTCACAGTCACAGGAGCACTGGCAATGGCTGATGAGCAGGCACAAAAATGCAGGGCACGTAGGCAGCAGGCACACAGAGAAGGCAGGCAGCAGCAGATAGCTCGTAGGAGGCAGCTCGGGGCAGGTAAATTGGCTGGTAGGCAGGAGCGTGGGTCTTCCGTGTTCTTCGCGTGGCCAGCCGGAAACAGAGTGACTGCGCACGTGCGGAAACAGCGCATTACCATGGAATCAGAGGAAAGGCCCTAAACGCGTAAGTTACGTGACACGCGCTGGACGTGGGGCGTTGCCGTTCAGTATCGGGTTAAAGGTCTGCGTAGGACAACAGTGCAATGTACATGCTTTTCGTGGGGACGGATGCGTAAACTTCATAGTTTTATGGGGTCACACGCAAATAGTTCACTACTGTGGCAGTGCATACTTCTTGTTTTGGTGTGGGAGTTGCCTACAGGTTCACATGTGAATTTTTTCATTCTACGAGGCAGACAGTGATGCACATGCATTTTTCATACTGTGGTTGCCCCTGTGTGTCGCGTACCCCATTTCGAGGTCATAGTACCCTACGTATTCTTTGCGTACACATTTCTTGTGCTGCTGGGTGCCACACCGTACTGCGGGACGTTTTTTCTTCACACATGGGACATGTTGATTTTTGGTTTTGGGGTGCCTGAGTGTTGTGCAACCCATTATTTTTTCATCAGGGGTTACATAGAGCCTTGCTGGAGCACAGTGGTACGTTTTCAATCACGTATTCTGCCCCCTCACTCCAATTGCCCACGACAATTGTTAGCTGCACCTCCCATTGCGCTAGTCCATCATTGCCATGACTGGGGGGCAACAAGTGGGAAGGGAGGCTAAGGTGGGCGACCTGGCCAAGGTGGGCAAGGTACGGGGTGTCCAGGCCCATGCAGGGTGAGCTATGCAGGTGATGTTCACGTCCCCAGCACACGGGGTCCCGGACCAACAGTGTCATCTGCTGTCCCGAGCTGCCAGGGTGCGGAAGCTGTAGGGGCAGCTGTAGCAACCGCCACCCTGGCTCAGGGTCACCCAGCCAGGACTGCGGTGGTCACGGCCCAGGGCCAGAGTGACTCAATGGCCGATTTCCATGTACAGAAGGCCAAGACAGATGCAGTGCAAGGTCCTGGCACCGGCACCCGGTGATCCAGAGCAGCAGTGTCATCTGCTGTCCACACCGGCCAGGGTCAGGAAGCTGCAGGGGCAGCTGTAGCAACTGCCACCCTGGCTCAGGGTCACCCAGCCAGGACTGGATTGGTCCCGGCCCAATGTGACTCAGGGGCCAATTTTCTTGTCACTAAGGCCAAGACATATGCAGCGCAGAGTCCTGGCAACAGCACCCAGCTACCGATACCTGCAAGCTGACCTTATGTCGTTACATTTGTGGCTGATGCCATAGGCCAGTCCACCTGTACTCCAGCCCCTACTAACCCGAGTTGTACAAGCCACTCAGCGTCTGCACCACCTCGTAATAAGCAGAAGCGTGCTGTAGCGGTACAGGCTGAGACCCCAGACACGGCACAGAAGTCCCACACGCCGAGAAAGAGGAGTTTCTGTGATCAGGACTTAGACATGCTCGTGGACTACGTGTTGGAACACGGCCGTGATATGCTGGTGCAGGCAGGGAGCACACGTAGGCCTCTCAGCTTATGGCCCACTGGCAGTGCCTTGCAAACCGTATTAGAGCCTTGGGCTATGAGAGGTGCACGCCTGGTGATGTCTTGAAGTGTTGGAATGACCTCTGATGCCGAACAAAAGATGAGCTGGCTGCCAAGTAGATCACTAGTGATTTAATTGCAGTGGAGCAGATCCAAGGCGTGGGAGTCTTGCCAATGTATGAGGCAATGTCCGGTGAGTGGTGATGCGTGTGTGTCCAGGCCATGTGTATGTTGCTTGGGTGATTTGTTATGATTGTCTGCTAGTTCAGACTACATTGACATGACTGCCATGTGCGAACCATGTGATATTGGACTGATACGTGCTTGTTGTAATGCAGACTGCATACAAACCATGTGCTGCACACAGAGATAATCCTCATCACCACACCTGCTCCCTCCATCCATGACACTATCTGTCCAGCCTCTCTTGGCCCTATTCCTTCTCCAACCTGTTGTGGCGGATAGCCTGTGATGATCTTCCACTGAACACTCACCTTCTATCGTCACATGTCTGATGTATCTGAGAGGTCACCCTGCCAGCTGCTCCTCCTCAGAGGCATTCTTCCTTTCCTCTCCTTCCCCCCGCAGCTCACTACCTCCAAAGGACTGGTAATTCCTATGGTGGACTAATGCAACAGACTTTACCAGGATTTCTGTGATTCTACACTCTTCCCTCTGCAACTCAGACCTGGACTGTGCGAAAAGTCCTTTAGGATTGGTGCCAGGTATCTCCCAATGACTTGGATGATGGCACAGGCTCACAGTGGCTACGAGTGTTTCACTCCTGAACCCTGTGCATTCTCTGCAAAGCCCTATGGGTCCTGGGCCAGCAATTCCTTCAACTCGATCTCCAGTATTTACTTCCTCCTCATGGTCTTTTGATCATCCCTTTCCTACTCCTTCAGGGTCAGTTGCTCCTCATGGCAATTCATTTGTGGTTATCATCTGTGTTGTGCTGGGACCTCCCTCTGGTACATCCTCCCTGCCTCTATGTAACTGGAGGTGTAGCTTCTCCCAGTCTATAGGCACTTCTGATGCTTCCTTATGTGTTGTGCGTTCTGTCCTCCTCTCCTCTGCTGTAGTCCCAGATGACTGAGAGAATGCACTAGTCACCTGCCTGCACTGTGAGCTACAACACCGTCCTCTGAGCCACCAGTTTAACCCATGCACTGCCTCCCAGCCATTCCCCGCCTTGGGGGGGGGAGAGAGGGTTACTGTATCCCTACAATCCACTACCAACAATTTACACATGATGACTGCACTTACCCTTACACTGCCATCAGGCCACAACATTGACATTACTGGTTCTGTGTTTTTATTCATAGTTGAGGCCGTTCCCATGTACTGCACTGCACCCTCACACTTCTAAACCCTGTTCTCCCCTTCAACATGTCTATTCACTTGTGTGATGTCAATGTGACCTAGCATTATGGAATCGGTGTGCCTGCCTTCACTGTATTTCACCACCCTAGCGTTGTTGCACCTTGTGACATGTGTGTTTTCAATTTGTGATTTCCATGTAATGTCATCTGACATGCATTGTATATGGCTCGGCTCACGGACAGTAGTATTCAACTTCCATCTGAGGCTGGTTGACAGTTCTGGCATGGCTATGCTACGTGCCATCTGTGTATTAGCATCAGTCATGTTTGTGGAAGGACTATGCCAGTCACATGCTTGTGTGTGAAGCAGGTGCAATGCATCATGCAGTACATGTGTTATTTTGCCCTTTGACACACATCCATGTCTGCTTTCATGCTACCCTTCCCTTTCACTGACACCGCGTGCGTGCCTGAGTTTGTGCCATGTGTGACATGGCAGGTTCATGTGTTGGCTGACAACATTGTGATACCTTTGTGTGTGGCCTATGCTATTTACATGTGTATTCATGTCTTTTTTTGAATTTGTGCAGGTGATGAGGCACTGGATGCAGTGGAGGAGGAGATGGTTGAGAAGGATATGTATTCTGAGCCACAACCAGGCACGAGTGGAGGACGTGGTGGGGTAGCCCATTAAAATCCATTGGTTCTACAGACCATCCTGGCCAGCGGTGTGTCTTGAGAAGATTGCTGAGGAAGCCTATGCCTCTGGTGCTGAAACGGACATGGAACCCTCACTGCTGTCGCAGGTGAGTGATTCTACTGTGGGTGCTGTTCTGTCCCAAACGCCTGCATGGGGGTAGACCCATCCTGGGGCCAGTCAGTGTTGGAATGTCCATCTGTGGTGGTTACGGCTGCAGGGTCACGCTGTACAGTATTGGCTCCTGTTCCTGGGGAAGCTGATCAAGGGGGGTATGCAGTCTTGCAGCTGCAGGCAGCGCCAGCGCAGAAAGGGCCAGGTATCTTTGGATCCGGCAGGTGTGTGGTCTGGCAACACAGTGGCCGTGTGCCACCCGGGAATACTGTGTGGGAGCAAGCCATGTATGCTGTTGCACAGCAACACAGGGCATCATGTGAGATGTTGGCAAAGGGCATGGATAGGGTGGCCAATTCCATTCTCCCCCCTCGAAAGACAGATGGAGCTCCACCAGCAGGCATTGCAGTCCACATGCCGCTCACACAGGCTGGACATGGTAGCCAGCAACAGGGGCCGACGGGCTGAACTGGGAGCTGTGCGCACAGCCATAGCTGCAGAGGCTGAGGCCCACAGGGCTGCCCTAAGGGAAGAGAATACCTCCCTCAGATCTACTCTGGGTGCACTTAAGTTATCCTGTAGTAGACGGGCAGAACAGCAGATAGAGCAGTTGATACACAACGTCTCTGTTGAACTATGTGCAACCCGTGAGGTCTTGTAAGCAGAGATCTGTGCATCCCGTGAGGTCTTGCAAGCGGAACTCCGTGCATCCCGTGAGGTGCTGCATGCGGACCGCCAGACCATCATGCTACAGAATCAAACCTATCAGACCTGCATGGTCGCTGCCATCGAGGAGCAGACCAGGGCTTTACGTGGTCAGCCTCCCTCACCATGCCTTCTAATGCTGCACCAGAGGGTGACGACAGCATCAACACCTCTCCCACTTTATGCTAGCCGTGCAGGCCATGAACCCGTGGAGGGGTTTTCTTTTTTTTATTTTTATTCTCCACATTCACGCATGTGGGTGTTGAGGTGCACCCTGCACCTCCTCCCTCCTGGGTGCTCCCCCAGTCCACCATGGCCATTTCTGATTTTTTTAAACTTTCTGTTGTCTATTGTGCATTCATGCGACAGTGTGTTGTTTTGTGTGGCATCCAAAGGCATCCACTGTGTGTTCCGGCTGGGCCCATACAGGCTTGTCTTGTGTTGGTATACTCCTTGTTTGTGCCTTAGGGTCCAGACACATATGGCACTCCTGCTTCCCCTTTCCATGGGCTTGCAATGAGGGTAGCATGTTAAAGTAACTTACACAGAGGCATGGTGCTTCCATTATTTCTGTGGCCAGCCTGAACCAACACCCATAGTGGGGATTCATGATTGCTTGTCCACGGTCGCATAACTTTTTGTTTGGACGTTGATAAATGTGCTTTTCTCATGTTACATATTCATGTATTACTTTGCCTGTCTCCATTATTGTTGCCCTTCCTGCTGTATGCGTTACCATGCCCCCTTTAGTTAGCAGAGACACACTCACGATAGAAGGGGTGCATGTGGTAGTTTTGTCACATTGAGGCACTTGTGCTATTTTGATTTGTCACTGTCTGACATTGTCACTGTTGGGTCCTGTGTTTATGATATGTTATGCTGGACAATGGATGTTCCTGTGTACAATTCTATTTTGTTGTGTGAGAGTGAGTTATTTCTGACATAGTTCCGTTTATCGGAGTGCACTTTGTGACAGTAGTGTTATGTTTCGGGCATTTATTTGTCACTTTTTGACATTGCATGGTGTGGCAACTGGGTGACATGAAGTTTGGGAGGGTTAGGTGACATACTAGCATTTAGATGCATACTTTTGCATGGGGTTAGTGGCATACTGCATCTTCAATGTGTGTCTTTTGTTCACACGAGATTGGGTTAGTTTAAGTAGCTAAAGATGCACACAATGTAGCACTTTCAAGGACACATTCTCAGGGTGGTAAGGTTGGGACAGTTGATTGTCCCTTTGTCATTATCGATTGTCACCTGAAATGTGCCAGGCCTGTGTGCACTCCGCAAGGGTTGGATTTTAGGTGAATAATTGCGCCGCAAGCTGGGTACGGGCTGCCTCGCCACATGCCCTTTCCCCTCCCATGCACAGCAGGCATGCAGGTGGTTGGGGATGTGGGGGCACCACCATGTCCACTGGTACGCCACGCTGTGTTGCAATGTTGTGCACGACACATGCTGCCACAATGATCCTGCACACTACTGGTGGTGCATATAGTAGCTGTATGTTATACAAAAAGATGATGTACTAACAGGTGTCTAAACCCAAAATGTAAAATGACAGAGGGTATATCTGATACCCAAAAATTCATACATGAATGTTAAAATGTTTTTCTATTAAACATATAGATACTGACACTCATAAAATGATCACATTACATAAAACTCCTTAAAAACATATAAAACATATATCTCGCAGAAGTACAAACAATGTGGGATGATTCTTCTAATAACTGGATCAACAACTTGTGATATTTCACACTGAAGTTGTTCTCCTTTTTTGGGAAATGTTATTATTGTTTTCAAAACCCAACTTACACAAGTTTCTGTACCTAGAACACAGACAAGTGTAGGACATTCATCAGGGTATAAAGTTGCTTGTGTTTTTAATGGAGATAAAGTCTTCTTTCCTATCACTTCTTCTCTGCCAAGTGTGTTCAATAATACGAACCCTGTGCGTTAAAAACACTCTATTAAAATGTACCTATTATCACTTAGATCTTATCATTAGACCTTAATAAAGATGCCCCCAATCCACCTAGGGAGCTAGATATGTTTCTCTCTTACATACCTTGTAGAATGTGGGGAGAATTTCCACAATCTGTAATGCACCAACAAATGGTAATAGTAGGGAATATTTCCTTTTCATGGGGAATATCACTCCACCTTTTCTTCTATTCTATAATAAACAGAGACAAGAGGAACTATCTTGAGGTTTATGTAAGCTGTCTTGAGTTGAAATAAGGAATCAGTACTATTGTGTCCCCATAGAAGGCCCTCTTACCTGTAGGGATTGTAAATAGGATTTATCCACACTCCAGCATTGTCATCATGCGGTTGGCACAGCAAATTGACCAAAGGGAGCTATTCCGATGAACAAGTAAGGGAATAATTGATAAAGAGAGAAGGGCAAAAAAACCTTACTCAATATATGGGTTATAAACCACTAGGTCTCAACTGTCATATAAGTATGAAGTAGGGGAGCCACCACACTTACTTCGAGGATGTTCAGATATGCTCACTTCTGCATATATGTAGCGATGGATCTCTAGGTTTTCCCAGACACTCGCCTTCAGTAATTCAGAATTCTCACTTCCAAACGGGGGGAAAGGGAATAGTCCTTATCTCCACCTCCTAGGGACAGAGAGAAACAAGGAGAAATAATTCTAGTGAGTAGAAATATAACATATAGTAGCTGTCCACCAGAGTCGTCAAGGGAGTGGAAGCGTGACTTTAGCCCTCCGAATGTGCGCTCCACCATGGCCCTAGTTGCAATATGGGCTGCGTTGTATCTTACCTGGGGTGGTGCGGTGGAGTTCCGTATTGGCGTCATCATGTAGGTGCTCAGAGGGTAGGTACTGTCCCCTGGGGATGTGAAAATGGTTGTCATTAGTTGGCTCTGTCTATTTGTATGTGTCTAACATGCATGCATGTGCACAGGCATTTATACTCACCAATGAGCCATGTGTTGCCATGCCTCCCAGCTTCCAGGCCCCGGTGTAGGGGCGACATTCTGAATATGAAACTATCATGGGTGGACCCCGGATAGTTTGCATAGACAGAGGTGATGATTCCCTTGGAATCGCATACCACCTGCACGTTGATGGAATGCCAGTGCTTGCAGTTTCAATAGATGTGCTCAGTGGACGTAGTGCCACATATGTGCAATCAACGGTACCAAGCACATTGGGGAAGTGTGCCACCCCATAAAACTCCTGGACCATGGCATGCCTTTCTGCGGGTGTTCTGGGCAGGTATATGTGCCTGTGGCAGAGGGCGTGCAGTCATGATTGCCAACACCTGGTGTATGCAGCGTGACTGTGTGGGCTGTGAAACGCCCCCAACTATGGCAGTTGTCCGCTTAAATGACCCAATGGCCAAAAAATGCAGTACATTGAGCACCTTTTCCAAGGGGCTCAGTGCTTGGGAGCACAGGGTGGGTGATGTAAGGTCATCCTCCCACTCAGTAACCAGGTCTAAGATGATGTGAGGTGGAAACCTATACCTTGTCATCAGGCATCACAAAAAGGCTGGTCCTGCGTAAAAAAATATGGGCCCTGACTATCCTCCTCCTCCTCCTCCTCCTGCGGTATCCCATGATCACTGCTGCGAGCAATGATACATTAATCGTAGCTGTATACGCGCGTTTATTTTTCGCACACACTTTTATGCCTCGTTTTTGGTGCACAGTGATGCTTACACCAGCTTTTGCGTGCCAGACGTGTTTCCGGGTTTGCGCGGCTTTTGCCGCGCACTTGTGAGCCCTGTTCGATTCCATGAATATGTGTTGTTAGCGCGCATTTGGGCTTTGCAAGTATTTTACTGTGGTGCTTCCCACGTAACGCCCACATTTACACTTGTTGTTCCCCATTCCACATGTTCCGTCCACTTTTTTAGTGACTGCGCAAGACGGTATGCCCCTTCACTGGGAGTCTCGTGCAAGGCGTTCGTAGCGGATTCGCTGCCAGTCACCGGTAAGCCCAGCGCATTATGTTCCATGAATTAAAAAACAGGCACTTGCTTGCATTTTCGGATGTTTTCGCGCATAAGTCACCATTTTTACGTGCAATTAATTCCATGTGGTACCACACAATACTTAAATTCGGTAATAATGCACTGAGGACAGTTTTAAAATCACATGTGCATTCTTAAGCAAGGTGTAATAGCATAGATTAGGGAAGAAATGTAGGTTAGTTGTGAACCGTGGCAGAATTCTTTCTTTAGAATAGATAAACAATTCTGTGTGAGGATCCCCCCACCTGTGCAACCTGCAATGGAAAAGCTAAGAGGTAACTTATCTTGTCTTTTACAGCCCAGCCCAAAAATGCTCAATAATGCCCTACTTTCCTTTTAAAGGTTCTACCACCCCAAACCACCTGAGATGCCACAGAAGGACAGGATCCAAGAGGAATCTGGGATCCCTGGATGACCCCTGAGGCTGGAAGGTGCTCTTCCATGTCACAGTCCTTTTGGTGCCTTGCCAGGTGAAGTGGCAGGGTTTCTCGGGGACCCCTTGAGGATGGACCCCCTCTGCATGAAGGAGTCACAGGGATGTCAAGGTCTGAAGAAAAGAAGGAGTCAAGGGCTTTCGGAAATGCTGTAGTTTTGGCCTTCGCTGTGGTCTCCTTTGGATGGTGGCTACTCTAGCTGTGGAAATCTTATGCAGATGAAACTCGCTGTTGGCTCTTAAAAGGCTTGGCAGATGAGAGTAACATGACCTCTGACTGCAATGGCTGCAGAGGTCACTTTTGGTGTCTGGTTTCAGGATTTTGCAGTTTTCCAACTTTTGGTTTTTAGGTTCTGGTGACTTGGACTCGACCACTGGAGTTGATCACGGACCCTCACCAAGACTGGACCCTCGGGATGTCTTTGTTGGATTCTGGTGGCGGGAAACGTACTGGCGAACCTTCCTTTGCACCCAGCGACCCTGGACCTTCTTCGGCAGGGAAAAGTGGTTGATGGCGATGGTAAGGATGTCCTTTTGAAGCATTCTTCAGCAGTTTTGAACTTTTGAAACTTCCGGCTGTCAAGCAGCACTATGCTAGGGTACTCCCTCCTCTGGGGGCTACACTGCAGATGGTTTCCAGCGGTGATGAATGCTCCTCCAGACCCTGGGTGACACCACTTTGCTTCTCCGGCTTGAGATGTCCAGGCACTCTTCTTCTGGATTCACAAAGACCCCTTCTCTGGACAGCAGGCACACAGGACTGGCTTCCAGGGCACTTAGATGAAGAGTAACAGGTTGCACGATGGTCCCTCGTAGCTCAGGGAGAGCTCTCCTAGCCAGCTCCCCTCTTGGATCAGTCCTTGGAGCAGCACAGCAGACTTTGGATTTCGATGAAGAGCAGCAGCCGCGGTCTTCTTCCTCCAACAGGGCTCCACGGATCAGCTCCGGTATCGACTTCAGCTTCTGAACAAATAGGTGAGTGCAGGGACCCTAGTTATACACATTTGTTCCCCATTCACTCAGGCTGAGCCAACCAATCACACAGAAGGGCACTCATGCTGACAATCAACAAATCAGGCTCACAGACATTCAGCCCATTCACCCAAAAGGAGACATCCAAAACACAGAACGTGGATTGGAGTAAACACCCAGCCTTTCAGAGCATTACACATCATTCAAACCAGTTTCAGTCAGGGCTGTCTTGGACTTGTTTCACACACACAGAAACCAGATACCCACAACACAGAATGTGAGTTGACTCCCAACTCCATTCATACAGGCCCCACCCCAAGGGTATACCCAAAACACACAGCCCTGGGAAGGCTCTTGTCAGTCTGACAGGAGGCAGTCCCAGAGCCATACATGGTACTTCCAACCAACAGCTATTCAGGAGGAAGGGAACAAGGTGTAAAAGGCAAAATAAACCAGGAGGCTACAGTGGCCATCTTGCCATTGTCCAGGAATCCATTGACACACTCACAGCCACTGCCAAGTCAGCATGTAGCTGCCACCAGCCCATACCCTGCTATGTGGGCATACATACAGGTGTCCACAAACATAAATAAGGGGTAGAAGGGTGTACCGCCAACCATGGGTGCCATAAGGCGATCCCATGGGTGTTGTTCACCAAAAATGATAAATGAAAAGCTGCACTGCCGTAGGTCCAGACTGGACCTCACAGACAGAAAACATATACAGAGAAGTGGTAGGACAAGGACTGGGAGGCCCTGTCCCTCCAGCATTTCCAGCATTGCAGTGCCAGTGTCAGAGCAAATCAACATGTAAGGATACTATGGGCCTCATTACAAGTTTGCCAGTCTGGAAACAAGGGTATCGATAATCTCACCGGCACCCTTGTTTCTGGACCGGCAAACTAGGAGTCTTCCTGCCGGGGCCGCTGTGTCTGACAGGTCTGACCAGTAGGGAGACCGGTCACGGAAGTGCTGGTACCGTAAGCTTCTGAGTCCCCACTCCCATAGAGTCCCACAGGACTCTATGGAATGGGGACTAACATTTTACCGGCGCCTAACTTCCCAGGCCGTCAGACTTGTAATCACCCGGTGGCACCGGGAAGTCAAGTGCCGGTAAAATGTTACGAGTCGAGTGGCAACCCGCTGGTAGCACCGACGGGGTTACCGCCGGACTCGTAATGAGGCCCCATGTCATAAGAAAAGGAATATGTATGCACATTCTGCACATGTTTTAGAAATAACGTGGCCATTGCAGATTACTCAGGTGACTCCAGGTACTGTGCGGTTGGCATCATGGAACGAGACACAGACAACAGATTCAAAGTTGAGCAATCTTGTATTAACGAAAATGTCAGGATGGAGTGAGGCCTAACTTGCCCTATTCTAAGGTGGGATTTCCCTACCTTAAGAAAACGAAAGAACGTCAATGTCAGTAAGTTCAAAATCAAGATCTGTCTGTGTCCAAAGCTTATACTTGCCCTCACAACTAACACCAAATAATGTGTAGGGACATCACCCATAACTGTTGTTCCAAATAAAGTTCTGAGCTACTTCCAGCTCTGGCTTATTTATCAGCCATCTCTTCCAAGCGTCAAGGAGTTCATGAGAATGATCAATGTCTCTTCCTGTTAGCATTAGATGAAATACAGTTTTATAAAAGTTAGGGTACCCTTCCCCCAAGTTCAACACAGTTCCAGGGCACAACAGTTCCAGGGCACCTCAACTTAGGGTTCCCTTCCCCAAGTACAATGTTCATATGAAAAGAAAATATTCTTGAAGCTTTTGTCTTTCAACTGAACTTGCATAACTTGGGGTCCCTTCCCCAAGTCTGATGTTTATCACAATGGGTTTTCTTGTGTGCCTCGGACCAGACGTGGAGGGGAGGCAAGGATTGGCGTGCTACAGTATACTGGGATCTACTGTGCATTCTTCCTACCTGTTGCTTACCCTGGCGTTGTGCTGTGTGTTGCAGTGCAGTGCAAATATTTTGGAAACGGTATGTCGTAGGTGCTTGAAATGTGTTTTTCAAGGTCCCTGAGCGACCTTGAGGTTTATTTCTTGCGTCGAGATGCTTAAAAGTAGCTCAGTACGGTCCGTCTGCATCCTCATTGATGTTACACTGATTTCAGGCAACCATCAAGTCTGGGAAAGCGGTGGGATGTGCAAATGTCATGTAACCAGAGTTGGAATACTGTGACCTACTGTGCCCTCTCCCCACCTCTCCACTCACCCTAGTGCGGTGCTGTCTGTTGCAATGTGTTGCGGTGCAGAAATCTCCAAAACACTGCATCCTAGGGTCCTGAAAAATGATTTTTCGAAGGCCCCTTGGGGACCTTCAGTTTTGCTCCTCATGTCGAGACTTAAAATGAGCTCTGTCCGGGACTTCTATAACTGCATTGATGTTTTGCCGATTTCAGACAACGTGAAATCTGGGGAAAGTGGTGGGGTGTGCATATGTCATGGAGCCAGTAAAGTCTGAAAAGTCACAACAGGTAACTATGCAAAATGTGGTGCAGATTGGTGGAACTGTGAAGAATTGTAAAAGGAACAAACGAACAGACTTTCTGCCTTATTTATGTAGTTTTAACTTAAATCAACCATTTGTGGATTTGATTATGATTACTTGCATCACTTCTCAGCATGGTACTTTGGCTATCCTTCCTTTGTTCCATACCTCCCAATTTTTTCCACTTCAGAGTTTCCTAAATCATCTTTAACTACCAAACACTCTTGAAAACATTGACATACCCTTTTGCACATTTCACCGCAATGTCACGTTTAACACTGTACCCTTTGGCAAGGGTATGCAAGGGTATGTCCCACATACACAATTCAGTCTGTCTTCCCTTTCGATGCTAACCCTTGTACTTCCATTCTTCTCATTCACTCTGACCATGCCAGATCTATTCATCCACCATGGACATAATCTAGTACTGGGCCCTCATCTTCTCAAGCTCTACAAACAGAGATCCTCCTGTGGTATCATGGGGAGTTAGCCTATATTTGAACAATTTCATCACCACACATACCCAATCACCCCTGTGGCAGTTGCAGTCCTCACTATGTCTATTATAGTCCTATTGAAACGCTCAACAACAGCATTTGCCTTAGGGTGGTATAATGCTGTTGTCGCACGTTGTATCACATTTTCCTCTAAACATTATTTTTCAACACAATACGGGGCATCGTCAGAAATCAACCTTTTGGGAACACTTCCTCGCCAAAAACCAGCTTCTAGAATGTTTGTGATCATCCTTGCATTAATGTCTTTCAGCACTCAAACCTCTGACAATTTTGATAACGTGCCTGTCACTACTACTATTACTACTACTACTACTACTATTACTACTACTATGCAATTTCCTTGAGCTCCTCTTACATTTAATGGACCCAATATTTATGCTGCCATCGCATCCCTCACATATGTTAGTAGAAGAGCAGGTCAGCTTTAAGGGTAGATCAGAATAATATGGCGATAGTAGGTCCTTTCCTAGGCAAAGAGCTCCATGTTTGGGTTCAAGTCATGAAAAAGTGCAGAAACAAGGAAGATTTAGGAACTAATAGGAGAAAAAGAATTTGATCATTTTAAAGCGTGAGCAGGGATACAGATTGAGACAAGGGAAGAAATATAGGACAGAGAGTCACGCCAGGAATGTGTTTAAAGACCATGCAGAGAAAATGATAATGAAAAAGAAGACATGAGTGGAAGGGATGCCAGGAAATGGACTGGAGAGAATGGGAGATAGAAGTGTGAGAGGAGAGGCAAACAAAGGCCAGGGATAACAGAGATAAAGGTGTACTACAAGTATTCAAGTTGACAGGCCTCAAGGACAATTTGCAGAGTGGAACAATAGTCAAGACAAAGAAAGACCAGTGTGGAAATCAGTTTTACAGTGTGAAAGGAGAGAAATGGGCAGGTTTTGTGTACATTATAAAGTTGAAGATGGCATGAACGAGGAATATTAGAATACTTGAGCTGATAAAGTAAGTGTGGGGTCACCAATGGCTCCAAGATTGCAGGCATACTATGAAAAGGAGTAGTGGTGAGGGGAAAGGAGATGGGAGAAGGAGAGAGCGAGGTAGGAATAGTAGAGAGAGGAAGGGATATGGCAGAGGGGTCGAGAGGTGGAATAGTAGAGGGAGGGATATGGCAGAGGGGTCGAGAAGTGGAATAGTAGAGAGAGGGAGGGATATGGCAGAGGGGTCGAGAGGTTGGAATAGTAGAGAGAGGAAGGAATATGGCAGAGGGGTCGAGAGGTAGGAATAGTAGAGAGAGGAAGGGATGTGGCAGAGGGGTCGAGAGGTAGGAATAGTAGAGAGAGGAAGGGATATGGCAGAGGGGTCGAGAGGTGGAATAGTAGAGAGAGGAAGGGATATGGCAGAGGGGTCGAGAGGTAGGAATAGTAAATTCGGAGTAAAACCGTACCTCCACTTTGGAGGCATTAAGTGGGAAATGGAGAGACAACATCCTGACTGGATGGCCAACAGGGAAGCAGTGAGAATTGTGTGAAGAGATTGAGAGAAGAAAAGAAAGACACAAACACTCTGTGAATCAGCCCCTTAGTGTTTGTTATTCATGGATGTAATTTGGGAGTTCCCAAGGGTAGCAGCTGTGATACCCTGGCTACCCCCCTGCAGCCTGGGGCACTGCCTCTACAAGACATGGTCAAGGATTTCTCAGAAAGTGTTAAAAACAAACTAAAGCCGGTTCTTAGAGCTGTCTTTAATTTTGCAAATTAGCTTTCTTGAATGTGGCTATATTGATAAAGGCGCAGCTGGAGATTAGTGTTTCTCTCTATAGACCAGGCAGACTGGATGCCCCAGACCCCCTTAATTACAGTAAGTATTTTTCTGGGGCCCCTCATTTTGTGCAAAAATAGGTCACATGTTGATGTTGTATCATAGTTTTATATATACTGCTTCATATCTGATTCTACCAAGTACTCTTAAAATAAGTATTATTATAGCTATGACATGTAATGGTCCCTAATCACTTGTGCAGTTAAAAGAAACATGTGTTACGCTGTCTATCCAACACCAACCCCGTCCCCTCCGGTGTTTTTTAAACTAAATATAACTCGGCTCTTATCAGGTTTACTAGTGGACCATTACGTATTCCTCCTGCTGCAATCCCAAAGGCTGCAGTATGCACATTCATGGAGAACAAGCTGATAAGATAGCCCAGCATGTTAAGTGCTCACTGCTGTGTGTTCTGCAGATTGCAGACTTGAATCGTAGCATGCTCTACTCAACCTTTCATCCTTTTGAGGTCTGCAGGTACGTATTGACCTTGGTTATCGGGCAAGAATGAATTTACATAAGTGTTTTGTTTAAAAAATGCTTTGGCTAAAATGCTGTATTCGGAATGGATTATCATAAACTAGCGGGAAAGCCTGTGTGCACGGGCTGATGTGCGTAAAGGAAGACATTTTCAGAGTGTAAATATATTAGGTGGTGCATTTTAACGTAATTTATGTTAATAGAAAAAATGTGTAAAGGAACTTGCTCTTTTTTACGAGTAGTAACCAAACAAAATCTCACAGAATCAGTTGAAAGTTCAACATAGTACATAGGGCCAATTGTATCTGCACCTCATTGTCTTATAATTAACTTATGGGTTTTGGACACAAATATATAATGTTGGGGGATGGCAGAGTAATACAATCCACATGCAGCATTATTCCAAGTAGACATGAGATTATAAAATAAAGTAAATTGAAGTCAAAAGTTTAACACGTACATGAAGAATAGTATTGATATAACACATGCCAAGAAATATTTCAATGATTAATTACATAACGCATAAGTACATTGACATTTTTTTAATTTATTTTGTTAGAGAACTAGTGCTCAATCAAATGAATTTCTGTTTATATGTTTTTTAGATGGATCTATTTTCTTAGTTTATGCACCGTGACGTATGCTGTTGAATTGGTATCCCTGTCTTTTGGACCTTTTCTGCAGCTAATTGCATGTTATCATTGCTAGAATACACATGTTGTTAGTCTGGAAGATGTACTTGAAGTCTTGTTGTTTGCGTAAGGCAACAGCTCCCTCGAGCAGGGATACCAGTCAATGTGGGCAGGCGGCTTCAGACAAACATACATCCGGACATTTATTATAGGGTATGATGCCTAAGTGTTAGCATTAAAAGATCCCAAATTAGACTCAAAATAATGTCATAAGGACCGATTCGGCACAAGTAATGATATTCGGTCGCACATCTCCCCACTGGAGCCAAAGGAGCAGTCCAGTCCACAAAGGACATTTGAATGAACGCATTTTAGATGTGCTTATTCAGAGGCCCTTTTTCAAGCCTTTGCATTATTTAAAAGCATGTTCCGAATTCACAAACGAGATGCACTTTTACAGGGTCTGCCCCCTGCGGCTGTTTTTTAAAGGTGCAAGGGTGCATTTCCAACCCTTTCATACATGTTTCGTTGAAGTGTGGAAGACGTTTTTATTTTATTTTTTGGCCTTTTCTGTGAAATGCACTGCAGCAGCCACAGTGGCATATCACAGTGTCTTGTCTGCTTTCGCACTGCTTTGGTAGTTTGTGAAATGTAAACTTATGTACTTTGTTTTCCCTTGTAAGGCACTTAAGATGATGACATGAGGGTTAAATGTCATGTGATTTTATTTCACATAATGTCATCAAGGTCAAAGGTCATATGACAGCCCTTCCTGTAATGTCATTGGGTGTGTGCTATCAAGTCCTCTACTCCTGCCATTTTGGTGAACTGACATCCCTGCCAGGGACCCAGGACGAATATCAAATTTCAGCTAGGAACACTTTTTAGTCACTTTATTTTAAACCTGTGTATACATTTTCCTATGATGATAAATGGGATAAAGTCCATTTGAAAGCTGTGTTAATGGGTTAAATCCAGGTACATGCTTTCCTGCCCCACTGGTCTGGACAAAGAAATAACCAACCCAAGAGAATGCCAGAGCTCCAGTTGCAGGATCTATATTGAGGCAGCCATGGAATAAATCAAGCCAAGCAGAATTTGGCATAGAAGGGGCCTGTACGACCCCGACTACTCTTGGACATAGGTGACCCCTGAATCAGATTATGAAGAATATATCAAGGTCACAGAACGCAAGGGTCCGGAGACCAGTAATCCACAGCACCAGTCACTCCGGGGGAACCTGGAAAATATAGAGCTTCTTTTGCTGAACAGGGACAGGTTCTGATACACAGGGGCTTGAGCTTGGGCCAGAATGAAATGTATGGAGGCAATGAAGAAAAGACCTCTTACCCAGGCCGGTAGGATGTAGATGTAGTGACCAATAAGGTCCACCCACACAGGACGTGGACTGGGTATGTATATGACTGGACACCAGTTATAAGCCGGTTAAATCACGATAGAATGCACTGGACTGGACTCAGGGTGAGACAATGTCAGCACAACAACCTACCGCCGGATCCCTGCTGTCAAAGAGATTCACCAAAACACATGGCTGTGATGAAGACTTAAAAATCACATTAGTACCCTAATGGCTACAATACTGGTTCATTGGGCTACTATGTGGTAAACCCCGCTCCACTATTGGTGATGACAAAACTAAAATACAGTTGACACCAGCCTACTTTTAACACCTAAAGGGTGAATCACCCTGCAGCAAAAAGGGTAAGCACCCCGTCCTTGGAGCCATTTGGTCTACTGAAAGACAATACGTTGAGAGGGCTGCATTGACTGGGAAACGTCTGTAGAAGGCCTTCTGGTCACAAAAATAAATACAAAGATCGGGAAAACCAACCGGGGAAAAGCAACATTTTTACAGGGCCCAAAAATAATATCGAAAGTCAGTGTGCACAAAATTCAGTGTAACCAGCAGAGAAAAGGAGGTTATGTTGCACATCATTTAAACCAAGCACTGCTTACAGCTCTGCAGACCACACCTTCAGGTGAATAAACTACAGGTTGGAGATGACTCAGAACCAGGCCACAGAAATGTTACTTTCTTATTAGGGAAGGTTCACCATTCTGCACGTGTGGGCGTGCATCAGAGTAAGGGGCAATGGAGGGATCAGGAGAGAAGATTTCTCATCCCTAAATAGAATGCACACAGGGCACGAGAACTGCATGTGCTGTGGAGACTATAGGAGAAGGAGGAGGGGCAGAGGGTGGTGAATATATGGAGCAGCCACCGGAGAGGGTCCAGCAAGTCTGTGTGTCAGGAGCACAAAGGAGAGGGAAGATTGGCAGGGTCTGCAGACCCTCAACCATCAGGTCATGTGTTGCTACATTTATTTTCATCATATGATCCATTACCTTTTTATTTCCATCTCAGGCACTATGAATTATGAACTATGAATTATGTTTGTATCAAAGTAAAGAAAGTCAGGGCATGTGTGTGTAGATTTATTAGAGGTTTATGCAAATATAAATACATTGTATTGTATTGTATTTCTATAGCGCACCAAGCCCTTAGGCATCTGGGCACATTTCTTACAAAGTTAAATAGGCAATCACAATAATACATTTAGCAGGAATGCAGGTACAGTGATATTAAATTACACGCTACGCAAAGCAATATTCAGTATGTACAATTATGCATAATATTTACATGGTGGCGTATGTCTCAAGTTCTATTGGTAGTTAGGCTTCATTCATAATGAGCCATGCTTTAACATTCTTGCAGAATTTATAGTAGGATGGTTCTCCTCTAAGGCTGAGAGGTAGGGCATTCCATGTTTTGGCTGCTAGTACCATGAAGCTTCTACCCCCTGCCTTTTGGAGTTTAAACCTGGGTATAACGAAGCTGTTGGATTGTGCTGATCTAGTCAGTCGGTCATTGGAGTAGTGTTTGAATTTATTCAGTCATTTGTACATGAGTGCAATGGTTTTGAATTTAATTCTTGGTTGATGGAGAGCCACCTGACGCTCTGCCTCTACTCTCAGATGTGGTGTGTTCTCGGGAAGTTGGTTGCTGCTCTAAGTGCTTTGTTTTGGTAGATTTGTAATATTTTTTTTTTAGGTTGTGTTGCTTAGTGCCTAAATAAAGGGCATTGCAGTTATCAAGCTTAGTTAATACTAAGGCTCTGGCCAGGGTCATACAGCTGTCAGGAATGGCCCACAGGCGTTGATACGCTTACAGGTATAAGCAGTGGTGGAGGCAGTGGCGTTAGTTTGTCTGGATAGGGAGAGGGTTGCGTTGATGTAGATACCTAGTGTTTTAACATCCTTTGAAACCTTGATGGTATTTCCATCAATGTTTTAGGAGTTAAACTGAGTGTTGAGTCTGTTAAGTCTGGTTTGTGTTCCTACGTGGAGTATCTCAGTCTTGTCATCATTCTACTTCTGCAGGAGTCTGTCCTGATAAATTCTGGTTTCACCATCACCGTCTTGTGGCCAATGCTGGATTTTACTTTTATTTACTTAATTCATTCACAGTGCGTCACCCTTTCTCAACTCTCATGCTGGACTTCCTTTGCATCTTGTACTCATGGTGGCGCTGAATCATGCTGTGTGCATCTTCATCTTGTATCCTGGCTTGCAACATTATGTGTTACTACTGACTTCTGCAATTGTATTCTCTCTCCACTCTTGCTTCTCCACTCTTTTTGACTGTTTACTCTCTGTTCTCTTCTCTTTTCCCTTCTCCTATCTCCTCCCCTTACTTTCTTCTATGCACTTACGCTATCAGAATTGTCCCTGGACCTAATATGATAGCAACCTCGTCTGTTTCCTCCACCCTCACATTACTGTTGTTTTCCTCCTCACCTCCCCTCCAGCACTATCTAAATTTCATCAGGCCTAGTATGATAGTCGCTTGTTTTGTTCCTCCCCTCCCTTTCTGCACCCCTCTCCCTCACCTTTTGTTTTATCCGGCTCTACCAGAAATGTCGTCAGGCCTAGTACGGTAGTCGCCTGTCTGTTTCCATTTCCTTCCCACTCTCCCCCTCCCTTCCTTATCTATTCCTTAGCTCTTGCACTATCTGAAATGTCGTCAGGCCGAGTACGATAGTTAATTTCACATCCTTACTGTTCATGGCCTCTAAGAAAGTAATTGTTTTTTCCTTTGTTCCCTCCCTTGCCTTGAAGCGCTTTGAAACACATTGTGTATAGGCGCTATAAAAATAAACTATCATATCATATCATTCAGGCATAGTCTGTGTTCCGCCTTCCAGGCTTGGATGATAGAGTAAATGTCATTAAGTCATTTGGAGTTAGTTGTGTAGTTGCCAGAGATGGGAATGAGAATTTGGGTGTCATCAGCATAGTTGGTATATGAGACACGCAGGAGGTTAAGGTCATCGAATAGAGGCTTTGTAAATATATTATAAAGCATTGGGGAAACACAGGAGTCTTGCGTCACCCCGCAAGTGACAGGGGCAGGTGAGGCAGAAGCTGTCGGGGTAAACACTCTAGTCGTTCTGTTGTTGAGGAAGGATTGGATCCAAGTGATGGCGTTTTTCAAAAAGTGGGCAGCAGAGGCGAGATGGCTACAAAGGATTTTGTGATCTACGAAGTCGAAGGCACCTGATAGATCTAGTAGTAGAAGGAGGGCAATGTTACCATTGTCTTTTATGGTTTCTATTTGAGTTACTAGATCTATCAAGGCTGTCTCTGTACCGTGCCTGGGATGGAAACCTGATTTGCGAAGCCCCTGTAGATTCTTCCTTTCTAGATGGTGCTGAATCTGAAGATAGGCCGGTCTGTCAATAATCTTCAGAAGAAAGGGCACAGTGGTGATCGGTCTGTAGTTGGTCGGGATATTATAGTGTAGGGTAGGTTTCTTGAGAAGGGGTAGGACCCATGGGTCTTCAGGTTGGTGGGTACAGTATTGCTTGTGAATGAGGCATTTATAAGAGAGGTAATGAACGGTGCAAGTTCCTTTTGCTGTTTCTTTAATAATAGAAGCTGGACAGACATCGCCCAGGCATCTGGAAGGTTTTAGGCTTAAGATTATCTCCTAAAGTTCCTTGATGGACAACGTAGAGAATTTAAATAGGTTTTATTGTTCTAGTAGTGAATTTTGAGTGGAAGGTTGGGGAGCGTTGGTGCCAAGGCTCGCTTATTTAGTCTCAATTTTCTTTTGCAGCAGCTCAATCTTGTCTGAGAGCGCTGTTTGAATGTTCTGGCACCATGTGGTGTCTTTGGAACAGGCTGCCGGTGGTGTTGTGAGAAACTCAAGCTCTCCAAGTATGTTAAATAATTCTTTTGTATTAGATTTGGCCTTCTGCATGCGGTCCTTGTAAGATTCACATTTAGCTAGGAATATTGCAGTCTTGTAGATGGAGGAGGCAGATGTGAAAGCTTCTTTGTTATGTGCAGAAGGGAGGTTTTTCCATATAGTTTCCGCTACTCTTTTGTTTTTTCTCAGTGATCGTAACGGAGGGGTGAACCATGTGTTCATGTGCGTTCTGGGTTTAGCTTTACACAGTTTTTGGGGTGCAACCTTGTCAATAGCGTTTAGTATGGTTGCATTGTAGAGGTCTACAAGGTGAGTGGGATCGTTCTTGGAATCATTGAAGATCCGGGAGTTGGTAAGGGGTTGAAGGAGTGGGAGAAGCTTGTGCTTGTGCGCTGTTACATTCCGCATATTTCTTGCTAGTCTAGGAGGTGCCAGTGGTTTATCAAGGTTAGAGTTTTTATTCTTGTACATGGTAAAGATGATAGCATGATGGTCGGTCCAAGTGCACGGCTTATTGGATAAGAGGTTAATGTTGCAGTTCATATCTGCAATCCAGTCTAATTGTCTCCCTTTGTTATGGGTAGGTTGGGAGATTCGTTGTGTGAAGCCTAGTTTGGTTAAGCTGTTGCTGATGTCTAATGCATTGGTATCCTTAGTATCGTGAAGGCCTAAGTTAAAGTCACATAGGAGCAGGATTTTTGAAGCATGGGCTGTTAATGATCTAGCGTTGATCAAGCCTCCTTTGAGGGTAGGAGAGGTATTTTCCAAAAACATTTTGGATGAGGTAAGGTTTTTGGCAGGATGGCTCTTTATGCTAGATGACACGTTAATGGTGCTACGAGGTTTCAGATCTACAGGCATAGGTTTGATAGTAGATATGTGCGGGCTAGTGGTTGCTAGGTGAAATTTTTTATGTCATCTGTGGCCTAGTCTGAAGTTTCTTGATGCGGTAGAGCAAGGTAGGCTGGGAGTAGATTTGGAGGTAGATGATTTTATCTGTCGGTCTGTTGTTAGGGGTTGGTCCTTAGAGGGTATAAATGCCATTGGGGTCTTCAGTTTGGTGGCAAACTGGTTGAAGCAAGGTAGAAAGGTTGTCGGTTTAATACTGTCTGAGCAAGGTAAGTTGGTTGCCATCAATAGGCGGTGCATACTTTTCTTTGAAGTATGTGTGTGGTTCCAGTGTGGGTGAGTGAGATGGTCTGTCATGGTGTAGGCAGTGAGCAGGCCCAGGTTAATTATGAGGCAAGTAATGGCTAGTCAAAGTTGTATCATTATTCAACTTATCTTAGTCAAAAGTCTGATGGCATATATAGCAGCAGTCTTACATGGACTGAAATGGCAAATCCATTAGGCGGCGAGATGAACAGGTATAATGCAATTGTGCGAGCTGATTACTCTAGGCAGTCTTAAGATAAATGCAAAGATGTATAATGAATACAGTTTGAGCGGACTTGGAGTGT
Organism: Ambystoma mexicanum; assembly: GCF_040938575.1. NCBI lineage: Eukaryota > Metazoa > Chordata > Amphibia > Caudata > Ambystomatidae > Ambystoma > Ambystoma mexicanum. The sequence continues at coordinate 1,369,652,358 of NC_090933.1, read as the reverse complement.
GAATCTTTATATGACCGATAGATAGGTAAGGTATCTTTATATTGATTAATTGCAATCAGGATGAGGCTGGATATGGCAGTGAAAGCAACAGCATTAATTATGCAGACAGTCGCAGCCTGTAGCAGAAGTCAGGAACGCATCGACTATCATAAAAGATTTTAAAAAAACAAGCATGACGACGAAACAACCTAAAGAGTGTGCAAGCATGACAAGCATTACAGATAGCGTGGCATTTCACACACGTAGGTAGAGGAGTCGTTGTGAGATATTATCATGTGCAAATATGATATGAGTCCCATATAATAGCAGGCATTAGTGAGCAAAAGAATAGTTGCCTGAAGAGTAGGCGATGCTGAGGGCAATTGTTATCGTCTAACACTCAGTAGAGTAGTGGCCTAATGTCAAGTTCTTCAGGGCTAGCAGGCATGTGCTATGGGGCCGGTTTCATATAATTATACAGGGGACATACTTACGGCACGGGATGGTAAGTTCAGGTGGTCCTATCGTTTGTTTGTGAAAGGACTGGCAGAGTCTGTGGGCCTATGGCCCTGGAGGCCTGGACAGGCCCAGACAGGAATTGGCCTTTAGCTCGGTGGCCTTAGGTTTGGGGGGCGGCTACCGCCTCTGGTGACCCGGACAGCCTATGAGGCGTCGTCGGAGGTGGTTGCTAGGCAACCCTGAGCAATAAACAATAGGACGGAGAGTGGCGGCCATCTTGGCTCCACGAGGCTCGGACTGCAGGCAACGGGTATATGTGGAGCACAAGCAGGCCAACAGGGGCAGATTATCAGTGGAACCAGTGCACAAGAGCTTCGGGCTTCCTGGTCTGGTCTGTGGTTGGTGTGGCACGATCGGTCCATATGGTACGGCATTGTGAATCCCATTCTCTATGTGTATGCATGCTCAGAACTTTGAGTTATTTATTTATGTATTTTTGCATTTGTTACAGCGCCCTGAACCCTTAGGCATCTGGGCACTTGTTTCATAATGATATGATATGATATGATATTTTATTTATATCGCGCTCATACACAGGTGTTTCAGAGCGCGACCAGGCAAAGGGGAGAAAACAAAAACAAACTATCTTACTAGGCCCAGTGACATTGAGAACGCGCAAGTGGATGGGGAAGGGAAAGAGGGGGATAGTGCATGGGAGGGGAGAGAAAGTGGATAAGTGCAGAGCATAGGAGAGAAACGAGAATAAATAATAAGTTAGTAAATAAAATAAATAAATAAGGTGATCAAGAACAGTGGTAGTGCAGCCTATGAGTGGCAAAGTGCCAGGTTAGTCAGATAGAGTGTATCTGATAAGTGCAGAGGAAAAATGGGGGGGACCTGTATTGGTACTGATACAGGCCCCCATGCAAGAGATGGGCAAGAGGCAGTGCGGGAGGGTGGCAAGGTGAGCAGGTACCTGGGCCCGAGGACAGGTGGAGGCCACGAGCACAGTGCCGAGAGAGACAAGATATCAATAGGGGAGAAGAGGGGGCATAGGCGGAGGCGAAGAGGAAGTTCTTGATGAGATAGATAGGAGAAAGAAACAGCAGAGGAAGAGGGGATGGGAGAAATGTTAGGGGGTTACATGGAAGGTCTAGTATAATAGTTTCAGTACACTGAGACGAGGTTGGTGGATGATGGAGTCTAGGAGAGTGGTGCCAGGTCTTTAGGTTTTTTCAGTTACTACTGGTGAGTTACATAATCACCCTTATTGTGATGAACACAAGTGTATGCAAACATTTTGTTGATACAGCACAGTGGTTCTCCACAAGTGTGCAGTGTCACATTCTGTGTGCTGTGTGTGACGAATCACAGGAATGTTGTGTGCCTTCTCCCACAGGGGAACACCCCCTTTGAGGCTATGGTGGTGAGCCCGCCCCTCAACACCCTACCTTGGGGTGGAGGCAAGTGGGACCTCAACGGGAGAGACTCCCCTGTGGGGGCAATGACGAGGAAGATTGAGCAACGTGAAGCGAGGCCGCAGCCAGCAGAGAGAGAGACAGAAGTATGCCAGGGAAAGCCCACGGCTACGTAGTAACTGAGAGGGGAGGAGACTGAAGTCGAGACAGCCCGTGATTTACAAAACTGCTCGCACACAGAAGCCCAAGAGGTGGATTCACAGCGTCCTGTAAGTTAGAGAGAGCGAGAAACAAAGCGTGGCGGCGTGACCACAAGGATCCCGTGGTAGACCAGCGGTTCCCGAAAACGATGCCGAAACCACTACATGATTGGAACCGCGTAACGTCCCGACTATCTGAAAGACAGGACGGCCATCCTAAAGGAAGTTACAAAATATGACGCATTGAAGGAATAAAAGAAGCTGGATAGACGAAGAAAACCAACCCCGAACAAGAAGAAACCCCAGTGATATTATCGCTAAGGTTGATAGTTAACAGGGATAATTGGAGACCTGGCAGGGAAACAAAGAATCGTTATGGAACTACTTATACTTGTCCCATTCAAGATAATGAGAGTATAATATTGAAAGCCAGAGAAGCAGATGAAAGTCTAATTAAGAAAGAAAGCAAAGGTATATGGGGAAAACATAAGAAGGATGAACTGATATATATATGTCCAAAGATATAAACAATAAAGAGAACAAAGCTTGTGAATTACGTAGAACACGTAGAAGAGAATCATAAAGGTTGAATGACCTTACCCTGGGAAAGGAGAAGAATAACTCTTCGTAAAGAGGTGAGTAACAAACAAATGGAAAACCTTAACAAGAAAGAAGAAATCAGTATAAGGTCAAAAGAACCTCATTTTTAGAAGAAACAAAAGCATAATAAAAATAAAAGAAGCTACTAGAGACTATTTGAAAATCACCTATTAAACAGAAGATTGCGAGAAGCACAACACAGGAGAAGAGTCATTCTCCTGTATTTAGTTGTTAAAATAGTAGTAGGGTCAGATAGGGTTAGTTTGAAATGTGGACACTTTCTTTTAAGACATTCACAGATGGCTGACAGGCACCTTAGTTTGTTTTCTTAGGTAGCGAACACCACATAGAAATAGGGAGAGTTAGGCATTATCCTTTTCTTTAATACATACATGCTTGAAATCTCTTGTAAGAGTCTGCATCCTTCTTCTGACCTGCCACAGGTGGTATGGGTATTTTTACAGTAACAAGTTAACATTGCATATCTACAGTAAAACTGCTATGCCATATTCTTTACAGTGGGCAATAAGACAAACCACGGAGTGCCAAACTTGTACACTACCGAACAGCAGGTGCATCTCATCTGTGAGGTCACTATAAAATAACGGTGAATCAGATGCAAAGAGGTTATTGGCTAAGAAATAGCTGAAATGGCGGTTGTACCATGCTTCTAGTTGAATGTAATACCTAGCACTCTGTGGCTGAGGTGGTGTGCAAGGCATTTAAACATCACTAGTACATACATTAGAAGATGTGGAAATGCACAACAAAATTACTCCACACAGTGCCACAGACACAGCAAGAGTCCACTGTTTACACAGCACAGTTCTTTTTATTGCAATGTACATGGTGACTGAGATGGTGCAGGACTTCCAGAGACCAGCCCAGCAATAGAGAATAGCCAAAGGGTGTACTGACTGAGGATGTCACTACATAGCATGGATTTCAAATCATTACCAAATAAATAATTGTAAAGAGAATTTCTAGACCATGTCCTGCTCCAGTCCATTTGTCTGCACCCATGCAGTAATCAGACTACGTAAGCTATGGACCTTGCTGCTAAGTGTGTAAATGACAATGTGCAATTACACACATGGCTAGAACTTTGTTATTACTATCTGTTGTAACGGACACTACACTTGAACTAACTTCAAGAACACAACACAGACCTAAGCACTATATTTAGGTTCAAAGGAACACCACATTGGGCCTTTGCCTTGCTTGCATAAAACCATATGCTCATAAAGTGACTACTTATGATTGCACAGATAACTGGTGTAGAGGAGGTCCCAGACATGGCCTGCACCCCTGCTCCCCATTTCGAGATGCCAGCAAAGTACTCGCCAAGATATGTGATGTACGAGGAGCAGCTGAACCAACAGAGAGCTGCAATGGGCCTCTGCCCTGTGTACGTTAGGAGATCAGTACCTGTTGAAGTGCCCATAACCAGACAACCCTGGGCAGCACGCTATCCAATCAGACAACCATACCAGCCATTGGTACGAAACGACGAGTATTTACAGACTGTCCAGGAGGAAACCCTGAAGGCCTTAATGGAAGGCCAATGGAATTAAACCAAGGGCCTAGGCAGCCCCGAGAACAAACAGAATTGGCTACTGAAAGCGAGCATGCCAGTACCAGTAAATGCTAAACTAGATGTAATGGACAAAGAGAAGAGACAATGATAAAACGTGAGGGAACGTTGCCATGAGACAAGATGGAAGCAACCACCCTGTTGAATGTGTGTAAATAAGCTTGAAACGCAAGATGCTAAGAAATCGTTACTGCCTGCAATGCTTAGTAGAAGAATAGAGCGGCAAGCGCCAACCATATATCTACCTCAATGCAGCACAATGTAAACGTGCAAATCCATTTTGTGAAAGCAGAATTGTACCCAGGCGGCCAGAGGCCTAACAGGCCGAGTTTGGAAACCTAGCAGATTCCATAGAAGAAGCAGGATCGAAACTTAGCAAAGAGAGGCTCATTCTGGGGAAATCGAGGTCAACCAGAGAAGGGGAGGTGAGCATGAGCTCACGAGACTCCAACTTCGGAGCATGCCAGCCCGCCCGTGAAGGTCAAGATAAGAGAGGCCCATGCAGGTGGCCAAGCGAACAGAGAATTAAGTACACAAAAAGATGGAAAACTAAAGCAGATTCACGGTGAACTAACACGTGACCAGCTAAGCGCGAAGATGTACCACCGCCTGATGTCATCCAGAACCCGAGGATGCCATAACTTTTCCTGATAAGAGACTACAGCTCCGAGGCCATACCCAGCCAACTAATTGACACATAGCCCTAAAACACTGATTGATGGAAAGGAGGACGGGTGAATCCTGGGACACTAGGAACCTGGGTGTCTATTCTGCAGGCTGCTAATTAAAGTGGAGATTTATGTTTAGGGGTGTAACCTACCCAATCACAAGGGACCATGTAATCTAGGGTCCTATAGACACTGTAGCCAATGAGACGTCGTACTTGTAGTGACGTCAATCACGTGTGTTGTAGAGGGATGGGCGTAGACACCCACCCGATAAGAGTTCTCCAATCCACATGCTTTATTTCTATACATAGATATAGCACCTATACTTAAGTACCTTTCCCAACAATGATATTGCATGATGATTTTTTATAGAAATTAGACGTCAGTGATGACGAAGTTTGCCCATAAAAGAGGCTGTTGTACTGAAGTTCGGGGAAGTCGGGGTGAGGCAGGTGTTCGTGATGCTGCTGATTTCCATAAGCTGATGTATGTATCATTAAACAGACTTCCCTTTGCCAATTTACTGAGTCCTGATTATTGAACCTTGCTGGAGTATGTGAATCCTGCACTCTGTCCTCGCATGGTGCAGCTATCTTGTATTACTAGTTTTTGAGGGTGAGTACTGACCAATGGGCCCGTCAGTAATTTCCTCTCCTCGTCAACACTGGGATGCACTGGTGAGATTGCATATAGTAGCAAAAGTAACATGTTTGCACAATCTGCCCATGTTCAAGGGCCAATGTGTCTTTCCCTCCTTGTGCCATTGATGCTCACAGTGCCCATCGCTGCTTACCACAACGGCAACTGGTTCAGTGCATCATGCCATGCCATGCCAAATAAAACGTACAATACCAGTGAGCGTGACTGACTTTATGATCCTCAGTAACATAATTTGCTCTGTCAACAAGGATTATATGGAAATCCCTGCAGTGGGTTACAACCAGTGGGTCACACTTACCTTGGTGTCTACTGTCAGGGAAGATAACTATTGATACCTCACAGTCATATAAGATTCAATGCAAACTTTGTATAGTTGACGGAAATACATGACACTGTGCCTTCTAAATCTGTTGTTCTATTTCTACCTTTTTGGTATTTTCTCTCCTTAGCTGCTTCTTATTATGGCTAACTACCAAGTGTTTGGTTCTCTTCTGTTCCCTATTCAATGTTCTCTTACAATGGCTATTACTATCTCTACCAGTTAATTGTGCTTTGCATTCCCAGATTCCCCATCTTGGAATGGTTTCTCTGTTGGACGCTTACTTTTGCTTTGTTAGGACCTCTTTGGTCACTTCTATTATTGACATGATTACAGCTATTTGGAAACAGTTTTGGGTTCTCTTGTGGCTTCCCAGTGACATGCCCTTTTCCCTGCTATGTCTTAGAAATATAGCTCCTAATAAATGCTTACATTCTTAGTTGCTTTCTACCTCTGGCACTTGTGTGCTAAGCAGGCAATTTGTATTCTCTTGTAACCCCACAAGGTTGCATGTTTTGCCTCGTGAATTGTAAGCAACACAACTTCCCACAAACACATTCCCTTACTGTGCACCTCTTGGGCTCCATTGAGGAATGTCTTTGCGTCTACCCCCAGCAGGCTCCTGCGAAAGGCTTCCTTTCAGTTTTTCAGCATTTGCGATTTATTTCCTACCTCTGAATCTTTTGCCCTTTGTTTTAGGGGTGTCTATACTACAACTTCCATATTGTGCTTCTTTGCTTGTTTTTCATCAATCTGTCCTGTTCATGCAACTCTTTCTCAGAGTACTGAGTAATGCTTTCAGTGGTTCTCCCCATTTCTCTGCACCCCACTGCCGCCTCGTCCTAAGCTGCAGGCTGTCTGAGAAGTTTGTTTCTCTCCACTCATTCCTTTCATCCCACGGCTTGACTTCTATCGGGTGTAGGTGGAATTTGTGAATTACACCACCTAAGATGCTCTTCTTTCCTCCTCTCACAAAGCCAGTGTCTGTAAGACTCCAGGAAGTCACAGTTCCTCTGCAGGTCTTTAGGCAGGAACTCTGCAAAATGGCCAAGCCCTGCATTGTCTTCAGCTCACTGCAGCAGAGCGATTTGTTCCTAATTGTTCCTCTTCCATCATGTTTTGTGTGCACGGTGAAGCCAGTCAGCTGACCACAAACATCAATAACTGACTGAGAGGTTGGCCTTTTCTCAGACTTCAGTGACTGCCCTTCACCACATTGTGTTGGTCAATGAATCGCAAGTTTCTTGATATCTGTGTTAATTCTTTTCATGATATTGAGGAAGAGTTACGGTAACTCAGTGTACTCTATGCATTTCAGTAATATTCCAGGATTTCATAAAACCAGTTTTATAAAGTTGAAACATGCCTTCTTGCTTTTCACAATAAGAAGTATATATTTGTTGCTTATGGAACACTAATCCTGTTTTTCCTTTTCCTTCAAACAGGGCATGCAAACCAGTGACATGTTTTAAAAAAGTGTCTTGACTGCCGCTTCCAATGTAGAGCCTCTTCCCGTGGGACAAATATATTACAGACTCTGAAGACAATTTACAAAAAATCAACTGCAATTATTATCGATTTTGGAAGAAACATCCAGTTCCTATGTCCAGTCAGTACCAATCAATAAGGAGGTCATCTGTGTCTTATCCACTTACAACACTGTACCTCTAAAGGGGGACAGAGAGCTGAGTCCTTTGGGTTATGTACATATGCAGCATTCTGTGCTCTAGTGATAAGTAATTTCATATGGGAATAACCACACAGGAGGTACTATCCCCACGTGAGTCTACATAAATGTACTGAATGAGACACAGCTTCTTCTGTAATGGATAACACACAACTTTAAAGAATAGACTAAGAGGATAACACGAGGCACATGGCAAGTGAACAGGCATGCCAACACATTCAGTACAAATGGGCATCTAATGACACTTCTTATGTGTCACAGACGAATACAATTATACAGGTGCTCTGGCTGTGGCAAGTCTTTCAGGATATAGAGCCATCTAATGCTGGACCATTGGATCTATAGAAGAGAGAGGAGAGAAGGTGACTGGACAGAGGAAAGAAAAATGGCTGCCATTTTAAAGTAGAGGCTGGGCATCTTCATGTACTGGAACTTGCAGTGCCTCTTTACCAAATATTGTCCAAGGCAAGGCACTGGTTTGCTACATTCGAAAAGCATGCTCAACACCAGCTTTGGATTTGATGCTTCAGAACCCTGGTGTGGTGCTAGTCAGTAGTTGTTGATGTTCCAGTGGTAGCTGACAGTGATTAAAAACCAAAACACGAAACCACAAGGCTAGTAACTGTGCTCTGGACATAGAAAGGTTAAAAACGCAAGCTTTCTTCTATTTTCAGACTTGCCTGCTCTGCCCTAGGATTCAGGTTCATTCTTGACATTCATGTGTGTAAAGATGCACCCGACCTGATGAAACCAACCGAGAGATTCAGATCATTATAAAAATATTTTGAATGTTCCAAGGAGCTTCTTACAAAGAAATCACTATTTAAAATTAACATCTTCACAATGGAGGTACTTTTAGATTTTTCTGAATGTGAAACGGCTTTCAATGAAACAGGTCATATATGGCAACATCAGAATTTTCACACCGGAGAGAAAGAACATAAAGGTTCTGAATGTGACAAGGCTTTTAAAGAAAGAAGTAATCTATTGATACATCAGAGAAATCATACTATGGTGAACCCATATACATGTTCTGAATGTAATCAGTCTTACACGCAAAATGGTCAACTTGCGATACATCAGAGGATTCACACGGGGAAGAAGCTATATGCATGTTCTGAATGTGATAAGGCTTTCAAGGTAAAGCATGGTGCTTTCAAGGTAAAGCATGGTCTTTTCATACATCAGAGAACTCACACTGGGGTGAAACCATATGCATGCTCTGAATGTGATAAGTCTTTCACGGTGAAGAGTAATCTTTTGACACACCAGAGAACTCACACTGGGGTGAGACCATATACATGTTCTAAATGTAAGAAGTCTTTCAAGCAGAATGGTCAACTTGTAATACATCAGAGGATTCACACTGGGGTGAAACCACACACATGTTCTGAATGTTATAAGTCTTTCAGGGCGAAGCGCGACCTTTTGATACATCAGAGAAATCACACCGGGGAGACACCATATCCATGTTCTGAATGTGATAAGGCTTTCAAGGTAAAGCGTAATTTATTGTTACACCAGAAAAATCATACTGGTGAGAGACCGTACAAATGTTCTGAATGTGGTAAGTCTTTCAAGCAAAAGGGAGACATAATGCGACATCAGAGAATTCACACTGGCGGGAAACCATATGTATGTTCTGAATGTAATCAGGCTTTCAAACGAAATGATCAACTTGTGACACATCAGAGAAAACACACTGGTGTGAAACCATATGCACATAAGGCGTTCCAGCTAAATTACCAACTTGTGGTACATCAGAGGATTCAATCTGGGGAGAATCTATATGAGTGTTCTGAATGTGATCAGGCTTTCGAACGACATGATCAACTTATGATACATCAGAGAAATCACACTGCGGTGAAACCATATGCATGCCCTCTCTGTGATAAGGCTTTCAAGCAAAATAGTCAACTTGTGATACAGCAGACAACTCATACTGATGAGAAACCATATAGATGTTCTGAATGTAATGGGTCTTTCAAGCAAAAGGGTAGTCTATTAATACACGAGAGAAATCATACTGGGGAGAAACCATACGCATGTCCTCACTGTGGTAAGGCTTTCAAGCGAAATGATCATCTTGTGATACATCAGAGAACTCACTCTGGGAAGAAACCATATGCATGTTCTGAATGTGAGAGGGCTTTCAAGCAAAAGGGTGACCTATTAGTACATTACAACAGAACACACGGGGGGGGAGCCATGTACATGTTCTAATATCAGAAGAAATTCAAGCAAATCTGTGACCTGTAGTGACATGGGGGAATTCATAAAAGGTATTGTCAGGGGCAAATCAGGTGTCCCAAACATTCACAACTTACTATGTCACTTGAACTGAAGCCTGCTGTTTTTGGAGCACACAGTTACTATACATATTACCAGTCAGGCAGTATGTGAAGTGTGATTTCTGCATACAATAAAGGAAAAGTGTCTGTTATTTGATTTGCCCTGTTGTGACGTCTTTGTGTTTGTACCGATGGTACCACTTCAATAAGGCATTTACTATATATTTATGCATGATTGGTAACTTGCCAAAATGTGTTTTAAGCTGAGCATATTATCTCACTGTAAGATGAAACTATCAGTTATGACAAACAATTAATGGTTGGTGATGTTTCACTCTTCAGGTGTGTCCTCAGGGGAGAAATATATTACATTGTGCATATACTATTGTTCTTACATACTACTATTGACAGAACTAGTTACGCTCCTTGACGTACCTGTGATGTTCTGTTAAATCTAAGTGGGTGTTCACTGTTGGAGATGATCCTCCTCTGCTCAATGAATATCATCATTTCTTCTGGTCATTCCCTACTTGGAGATTGCTGTTCCATACGGTAATGCTACACTTTACTGAATTAAAGAAATGGAGAAAGAGACACATAGACACTTGGCAATTTGGAAGAGAACTTTTCCGAATGATGGTTTGACCATCAAATATTACTACTGTCATTTATGGTAAGAAGAGGATCGTATGAAAGAAAAGGCGTACTCCTCAAAAGCACTTACTTGAATTGAGTGCTTCATTACGACTGCAGCAGTGCGCTAAACTAGCAGTGGTAATTCCATTACCCATCATGTTTTTTTTTTTTACAGTAATTGAATTACTTATGTTGTCACCACAATGAGAAGTTCCCAGTTTCATTGAAGTAGAGGGATTGCCGCCAGCATGATACATCCTCCACTTTGAGGCAAAGAATCAGTGAATTAACGTGTAGAATTATTGCTCACAGTAAATCCACAAAGACTCCTATTTGCTACAAAACCTGTGGTAAGACCTTGGGACTGACTGACGGTAACGATAAATTACTTGATAGTAAATCAGATGTACAACTAATTTACTGCCATATTCGTAATGGGGCCCTTAGTTGTAAGTATCCATTGTGATAATTGCTGCTTAGTAAAGTCCACTGAGATATTTTTTTCAATTCTACGTTTCAGCCTTAAAAACGAGGTCTTACAGGCTCACGTATTGTCGGCTACCCTGTACAAATGTATCATTGTTCTTTTCTGTTTGTTACTTACAAATCGTTATTCAAAATGTATTTTCTGTTGTCTTCAGAGTTATTGGAATTAGATTTTGAATAATCTTCATGTGCTAGGAATTATGATTGTTTTATCTGAGATTACATTTCTAGAAGTATTTCTCACAGTCCATACAAAAAAGATTCTTGAGTGTGTTTGTATTGGTCTACCGTCACTTAGCAAATTAGATTTGGGCCCAATTGTTTGGTTTTATGTAACAATGCCTTCCTAGCCTTCTCCTTAGCAGGATCATAATGTGTCCTTTGTAGAATTGAATTGACAGATATTTTACAACACCACAGACCAAATAACATATACTTTAAACTAACATGGTGTCCCTCTCTACTTTACCTGGCATTACAGGCCCAGACTCTGAGTGGATGTATTATATCTCACTTGGCTTTGCTAATGGAGTACTTTTAGGAGCTCCAGTATTCCCAGTTCAGAGGCTGCAGCAGTGACGGAGCACTACTTTCTTTCTGATAACAAAGACCCCCAACATAGAAATCCCCTCTCGTTGTTCCACCAATGTCTCTAGTTGCCACTGTTAGATGATGAACATTCTTACTGTGATTTATCATTCTTTCACTAGCACTGTCCAACCATTCCAGAGAAAAATGTTTTTCCATTCTGCCTGATTCATGATCACCCTATGTCTCACATGCAGCATTGCTGTGGAACTCAGTAACATTTGTTCTTTGAAGGACCAGTTCCCATAATAACAGTCATTTTAGTTATTGTATAGCATTTCATGCAAGGACCCCTCCATCTTCTAAGTGCTGTATTAACAGATGTTAATATTATCACATTTTTATATTGCTTAATTTATTGACCACTGAAGGATGAAAGGCTAAAATGGCCCTACCACTCGACTCAAACTTCTGAATTGCAAACTGCCCTTGTATCAGAGACTAGCATATAACTCATGAGCTATCAACAAAATATAAACCTCATACAAATAGGCAGTGTAGCATCCTCCTGCACCATGACACAGGAGAAGGCCCTTTCCTGTCTGCCCCTAAGCCTCACTTTCTTCTAGGGTGGGAGGCTGGCCACATCAGCAGTCGGGCCCCAATCCGACTCCACAGCTTTGCCGTAGCGCTGCAGGAGCAGCTTGACACCACCGATACCCCTCGCTGCCGCGCAGCTGCTTCAATACTCTCACTACAATAGCACCACTTCAAGAATCCCTCATGACACAATGACCACGGTACCCACCGATCCTGCCTAAAACCACTTCGCGCCACGAGGAGAAAGCGAAGCCGCAACCCAGCTAATCTTAAAATGGCCGATGCTGCAAGCGAGCGCCATTTGTTTATATTGGTTGCCTAGCAACCATCTCATGCGAGCAGCCATAGGCCGTGAGAAAAGCCGGAGGCGGAAGCCGCCCCACCTCGCATAAGACCCACACAGGAGAAGGCCCCTTCTTGTCTGCACCGGCAGCACAGCGCGGGACACTGCTCCGCAGGACCTCTGACATAAACACTTAACCCCGTGCTGAGCCCGAATTCTGTAGCCCAGCAGGATTACTAATGCAGTCGACACCAACAGCCATCTACTACATCGTACTGCACCTGCCAAACACTTTGCAAATCTCCAGACTCCTGGTAAAAGACTGACTGTGTTTTTATTATCCTGCGGCAACCTTGCACACCTCGACCCCGAACCACGGAGCGCATACTGTTGCATTTACGCCCTGCAGCATCACAGGTCTGTGCTGTACCACTCCTTGACTCTCTGCTAGTCGACAATATTAGCTATCGCCTGTAGCTTGTCTACTGTATAAGGCAGCTCGCATAGTGAGACTGTCTTGCTATGCACGTTTATTGTTATACTCCTTCAATCTCATTGCTCATGTTTATCCTACGACTACGCGGCATCTAGACTGTGTGCCCTATAACTATTAATTGCTGTTCAGATGCTGCATTGCCATGACATATTCATGTCATAAGAACCGCTGTTTTCTACTTCATTAGCCCACAATAGTGCTTACTTTTATGCTTTACAACCACAGCCATCTCACCACTATCTCGCGCTTATGTATGATTATGCTTGTATTTGATAGCATGTATCCCGACCTGTATCTCATTACTGTGCATAACCACTAATAGTGTCAGCGATACAGACCACGCACCACTGCCACACTCTTTTCACTCTGCCTATATCTAGCCAGCCCACAGCACCTCTGTCTCTCGCTATGTTGCTGCACCTCCTCGCCTGCCTCCTCTCTGCACACCAAGGCACGGCTACACCTCCAGCGTGTATACGTAGAGCATCGTGTATCACTACTTCCAAGACCCACCATCCTATTGCACTGTACTCGACCATGAACCTTGTCCTCAAACCTTTGGTTCACCATACTGCCACGCCCACAAAGCCCACCCATAGCAACACCAAAAACTCAAACCCTGCCCACATAACCAACCCATATCTCAACTCGCCTGCCCAGTGTTTACAACACTTTGCAACCAAACCCACCCCAATCAGCCTTGCGCACTTCACTTGAGAAATCATAGATTGAGATCCAGATTCCCTCATATACCTTGCACCCATCATAATACTCACCAACATCGTATCACCAGCCCGCCTCTAACTGTTCAGGCACAGCCTGACCACACTATGACCCTTCCTAAAACAGAGGTAAAGGGAGCTCTTATCAATGCTAGATCCCTCCCAGCCCACGCTCTTGACATCGCTGATCTCATTACCTCACAAAACCTTGACTTCATCGCCATCACAGAAACTTGGCTCAGCCTCAGGTCCTCTATTGGCTATAGCTATCACAGACGGATATTCCATCATCAGAAGCGACCGCCACTCTAACCGCTCTAAAGGAGGCGTCGTTGCCTTTATACACAGACGACATCAACATGAGAATAATCCCTAACACACAATTTAGCTCTGCCAACTCCCTGTCAGTCAAACTCTGTCTATCCCATACCATGTAAGTGACTCCATTCAAGCAATCCCACTAAGTCAGTGCCTTGTCTGGGATGCCCAAGGGAAGCCCTTATTTATATATTTTTATGGCAAGTTATAATCTGGATGATGAACCCTTGTATAACACCCTCTCTTAGAATCCCCCTTGACCCCACTGAGCCAAGAAGTAGGCTTGTTTTGCTAATTTAAAAGGTTGATTTGAAAATGTAAACAATATATATCTATCACACTTCTATACATAGATAATGGATAGCACACTTGTGAATATGAGCAGTAATCAGCAATAGGTAATCCTACAGTAGCACAGTTCTTGGTTACTTATGAATAAGAAAAGAAGAATAAGGTGGTAGAGAATGCCTTTATGGCTTCAAGGACAATGCAATGATGAATGAAATGCAGTACAGAATAAACTTGATATGACCTCAACAAAAGACAATGTAATCACTTTTCTTTGACAATTCACTCCCCCCTTTATGCAATATAAGAAGATGGAAGGGAGAGCACACAGTTCTCAGGAATGCAATCAAATACAATACAAAATTCAGTTCCCCCCCCCAGCAAGCTTAGAGGAAAACAGGTATGAGTTTTTAAACACAGGCAAAATGCTTTTAATGTGATGACAATGAAGTGAGAAATGTGCTAAAAATGCTTTTAATTCCCTCTAGAGGTTCAGGGTGGGTGCCAGCTAGTGTATACCAGTTCAGGCTCACTTTAGCAATGCTCTATGAGTAACTAGCAGGTTAAAAACGAATTTTAGCAAAGGAAAGCAAGAACAAATATTTTCACACGTGGCTAAAATGATTTCAAAATGTCAAATTGCGGCAAATTAGTCGTGTGCGTCGAGCGTAATTATGGAGGAAGTATAAGGAGTAGAAAGTCGGTTCTAGGTGCTCTAGAATCTTAGCTTTAAGATGAAAGTTAAATCTCGCTCCTAGCACAAACGGTTCTGGAGATACGGACGATTTTGTGAAGGTAGTTTTTCGGATTTGAAATTTAAAAGTTCAAAATGGCAGATGACAGTTTTTCAGCTTTAAAAAGGACAGAATGACACATGGGATTCCTATGAGGTAGTTCTAAATAGGTTAAAATAGTTTTAATTAGAATATTTTAAACTAAGAGATTGGGTTTTGCACAGTTCCGGCAGTACTCACACTATATTTTTAAAAGGAATGGCCTCGTCACGATCTGGTCAGGTTTGCACTGCGGTTCCCTCGCCACGGATGGTCTCTGCCTGGTTCTGCTCACAGCGATCTGGGTCAGCTGTGCTCTGCTGGGTCTGTCAGGCACCGGTTCTGCTCACAGCGGTCTCTGGTTCTCTCTGGATACAGCACTGCTTCCTGGATCTTTCTGGTACAGGGTTTCAGGCCAGAATCAACAGCTGAGCCCGGCTGTTTGAATAATTTTGCAAATGATTTTTAGGCCTGCTGAGAATACTTTTGCTTGCAGTGGGCCTTCTTGGTTCAAAGTTCTGTAGTCTCTGGAGATTGATGAATTTGAAGTCTGGAGTCTCCCGGCAAAGCGTTCCGTAAGAAAGTGGAAAGTGAATTCTTGCCTGTCCTGCACAGTCTCCTTTTATGTGTTTAGAAAATGGGTGTGTGCGTTGGTCATAACTAAGCCTGCCCCTCTCATTTGTCATTGGCCAAGCTTTCCTCTCTCCCTTGATTGGGGGAACTGAGTTGTGAGTCAAATGATGGGGTAGGTTTTATGGTCAGAGTATCCTCCCCTGTCAAATTGCACACAAATCTATATTTGATCCAAACACACATTTATCTATGTACCATTTTTCTAATATTACATGTCCAGTTAACATATTTTCTGTAGCACCAAACCATCCGATCCCTGTCTTTGTACGATGTTGTGTCCACTTTTGACAGAATTCTGCCCCTTTTCATCCAGATAACAACCTCTAAACTTTTTCAGATTTTACACCAATGTGCACAAGGGATATAAGTTTCAGATGATAAGGTGTCAGATTTTTAACATACATACATTTTGAACAACAACCTATTTTCCGCTACTACCCCCCCCAGAACATCCCACAGGGTCCTGACACCTCTTAAAATGTGCACAGAAAAATCACAAGAATGATGATATTATTTATATAATTTTGACAAGTCCGCACTATGAATGATCCATCTTTTTAAAATTATGTTCTGGCCAACAGGGGTGTGGTTTTCCCCCAGCACATGGTGGAATTACTGGTTTATCCACTTCCCCCAACTCAGCTTGCTCACACAGGGGCACTTCTCCTCCTACTTCTCCAAGAGGAAGCCATTTACGACCCCCCCCAATATAACATTTGCCTGGGTCAAGGAAGTTGCATTGTTCTGTCCCTTCCATTCCCCAGGTGCTCCACCCCTAATCCAATCAGAGAGGTGTCATCTCCTTTTGGTGGGGCCAGCAGGATGCAGCCAGGCTTGGGAAGAGTTGTTGAGCCAGTTCAACTCCTGTCTGGGGTAGTTGTCAGGCAGAATTCAATCTCTTTAAGCCAGGCCTCAGCTAAATGTCACTTTTGGTTCCCAGTTTTCTACATTCAAATCAAACTGACAATTTTTACACATGCAGCTAGAACGCTGATTCTAAGTTCAGAACTATGACATTTAACAGTTGCAAACTATGTGACCCTCAACAGTAGGTCACTCATTTATTTTAAACATTTAGCTCTTGGTGGTTTTAAGTCCAATTTCACTCCAGCTGCTGACATCCACAGCTCAGCCAGTTTCTTTATGAACCTTATTTTAGGCTCTTCCGCTTTCCAGATTTTGTATGCACACAAGGCTTCATTCTGCCAAATGTCTGCTGGTGTTCAGTGAGATTTTGGGATATCTTGCAATGTTTGAAATGGGCATTTTGAGCTTGCATTCAGAGAAACAAAGGGTGATTTCAAGGCGCTTTTGACCTGACAGGCGCTGCTATTTTTCCTTTGGCGCCACCTTTCACCCCTGGCGCTTCTGGTCCATAGCGCTTGCACTGGTGGGTGGCAGGTTAGGCGGCCATTCTGGTGTGCGCCAACTGTGCAGTTCTCCTGGACTCTGGGATGGAATGGTGGGTGGCGACAGCTCATCCCCACATCTATCCAGTCCAATAATTTGACGTGGGTCAAAACCCTTGACAATGAACACAGCTTCACTGCACCTCATCCACAGACCTTCAGGCCCTCTCGCCTCATTCTCGGACGACATCATGTCCAACCTTACCGATAACACCAAAACCAACTCCCAAGTCTTACTACTTGACGACCTCAATCTTGGGCTATCGGACCCTAAGGACCACCATGCAGGCGAGATTGCCAGTAATATCACCAACCTAGGATTCTCTCATCGCATTCTCGAACCTACACATAACAAGGCAAGAGCGCTTGATTGGATTGCCGATCTAAACTATAACACGTCTATAAGCTCCAACTCCGTGTGTGCATGGTCGGACCACCACATCATCATCTTTAACAAACCTGCCAATGACCCACAGCCCAAACCGAATATTGCACCCTCCATACCCACAAGAAACAAAAAGGACATCACCAGGGACAAACTGCTCCCTCTCATCTTGCCGATACTTAATAATTGTGCCTCGCTTCATGATGACCCAACAGTCCTAGTGGACACCTTTAAACACACCCTACTCAAAGCTATCAATACCATAGCCCCTCTCAAAATAAGGAGATCCAAACAGCATGCCCACCTGAACACATGGTTCACCCCACAACTGAGGTATTACGCAAAGAAAAACGTAACGCAGAAGCTCTCTGGAAAAGTCCCCCATGCGAAACCAATAAAGACAACCTCTTTATAGCATCTTTTAATTACAAGGAAGCAATTGTAGAAGCAAAAAAAGAGACGTACAACCAACGTATCTGTCAAGCAGAATCCAACACAAAGGAGTTATTCAAAATTCTCAAAGAACTAGAATCCCCCTCGTCCATCCCAGACACTTGCAGCAAAGACAGCACGTGGTGCAATAATATTCAAAAAGCTCTCAACACTAAAATAAGTACCCTACAGTCTAAAATCAATGCAATGCAAAGCAAAGTTGCTTACAAACTAACTTCCAATCGAAACTCTCAACCATTAAGACCACTACTCCCACATTCACTCACACACCGTTCAGCTTTGCTCCTCTTACCATTCTAGAGGTAGAAAGCATCATTAGCAAACTGAAACCTTCCAACTGACAGGGCGACTCCGGTCCTATCATCAAGGTATCCGCGCATGAAGTTGGCCCGTTCATCATCACCTTCATCAAATCCTCATTGCAGTCAGGCATTGTCCCGGAAAATCTCAACGACGCTTGGGTCATCCCCTTGCTAAAAAAAAACCTACCCTTGACCCCTGCATATCAACTAATTACAGACCCATCACTACGGTCCCGTTCCTTCTAAAAATATTGGACAGAGCAGCATATCTTCAGATCCAGAAGTACTTAGAAACTAATAATTTACTTGGCACCAGACAATCCGGTTTTAGACCCAAGCACGGGACAGAAACAGCCCTATTAGATCTCAAAACTCAAATTGAGGACCTAAAAGATAATGGCAAATTGGCCCTACTATTACTCCTTGACCTACCGGCAGCCTTTGACTTGGTCAATCACCAAATCCTCTGTCACCACCTGAAATCAGCTGCCCACTTCTCTGAAAAAGCCACCAAATGGATCAGCAGTTCCTTCCTGGACAACAGACACATGAGAGTATTCTCACCCACTTCATCCGCGGATCCGACACCAGTGCCGTGTGGGGTGCCGCAAGGCTCCTGTGTCTCACCAACGCTCTACAACGTATTCACCAAACCTTTGTTTGATGTACTTGATTATCTTGGTGTCACCTACACCAATTACGCCGACAACACCCAGATACTCATTCCCATCACTGGTGATTACAAGGTTCACTCTAAAGCATTGAACGATATCTACGAAGTCGTTCAAGCCTGGATGGGCCAACATGAGCTCTGTCTTAATGACGACAAGACGGAGCTTCTCATCCTGGGATCCCAACAGCGACTGAATAGGCTTGACCCATCGTTCAAAACCTTCAATATCGATGGCAACTCCATCAAAGTGTCCTCTGACACCAAAACATTAGGAATCTATCTTGATTCTACATTATCACTCAATAGACAAACTCATGCTGTTGTCTCTGCCTCTGCGTACACATGCAAGCTCATCACAGCATGCCGCCCCTTCCTTTCCACACAGAATTGCATCACTCTGGCTAGGACACTGGTTATGTCTAAACTTGATTATTGCAATGCATTATATCAAGGGACTAACCAACGCAACATACACAAACTCCAGGTTACGCAAAATAATGCCATTAGAGCGGCCCTCAACATCCCCAGATCTGCACACATCTCTGAAACTAGGAGGAGTCTACACTGGCTTTCAGTAACACAAAGAATCTCTCTGAAGTCTCTAGCCCTGACACACAAATGTGTGAACAACCAGGCCCCTATCTACCTAGCCTCTCTCTTCTCTCAATATGCGCCCACCTGACCACTTAGATCTGCTCAAACACATTGCATGACCATCCCCAGATACAAACTTCAGAAAGCTGGTGGTGTAAGCTTCCCAGTTCTTGCCTCCAAACTCTGGAACTTGCTTCCACTAACCATCATATCTGAATCCTCTCCAACCCTATTCAAACAAAAAGTTAAACTTTGGCTATCCTCCACACAAGACTAGCCCATACTTGATCCTGCATCTAATATCCATCTCTCAACTCTAAGAGACTGTTGTTTCTTTATACATTGACCTCGATGTATTAGTCTACTGGTGCTCACCCACACTAACACCAATAACTTCCTGTATATTGTGCTTACTATTTACTGTATTTATTCTGCCAATTCTGCTCACACACATCTTGATCGTCTCTGTAACCCTTGTTTTATTTATGAATAATCTTATGAAACCCTCTGTAACTGTCTAACCTGCACCTATATTGTACAAGATATGCGCCCGGATGCCTTTGGGCCTGGCGTACTATGCAAATAAAATAAATACAAATACAAATGACAGCATGAATTAGGTGACAGAGTGCTATCAAACGTTCTTTCCAACACAAAACATCACTAATTCCATCACCGTCATATTATTTCTAGTGAGTGTGAGCTAAAACCCCAGGAGCTGCCCTATGTCCTCTTAAAAAAATAAAAGAACACTGGGCCTCATTACGACCCTGGTGGTACGGTGTGAACGGTGCCGGTAAGGCACTGGGTCCATTCACACCGTACGGCCGAATTACGAGTTCTGCTCGCGGGTGCCTGACAGCCCTCCAGATCTGAACTGGCAGGCTGTGCAGCACCCGCGACCATAACTCGTAATTGCACCGGTACGGTTATTAACAGTGCCGGTGCAACCATGCTCCCCATCCCCATTCTGCCTTATGGGGCAGAATGGGGGTGGGGAGCCCGGCAATACCGTCACCCGCAAATGGGCAATTACCGGCCCATTCAATTCGTAATGGGCCGTTATTGCCCATTCGCAGGTGCCGGTAGCAAGTTTGGCGGTAGCCGTGCCTGTGAAACAGGCACGGCTACCGCCAAACTCGTAATGAGGCCCACTATTTTCTTGTTTTCTACCCACATTAAAACCATTTGTCAACTGTCTAAATAAGCACACCTTTCGTTGTTTTCTGAATGTAGGAGTGGATGCTTAGGTACGTATGTTATGTTGTTGATATGTTTAAGTCCACTCAAGAGGATGAGGTACACATTCTAAAACAAACCCTCCAGACGTCTTTAGAAGTTCTTTTCTCGATTGAAGTGCAAGTGCTTCCAATCAGTCCAAGAAAGCCAAATGTTGGCTATACTATTGAGTTCACCTTCTCTCATTTATTGGCATCTTGATGTTGTTGGACATACAGGAACACAGATTGAGTTTGCTTAGCAGGAGTTTTGGGAGCAGTGCAAGATTGCTCTGCTGGTGTCTTGATATGTGCAGATTGTAAAGAAAGTGTATCTTTGTGAATTGTCAGCCTCTAGGTTTCTTTGGCACATATGGGCCTGTGTGTTCCTTGAGGTGGGCATACAGGTTGTGTATTTTTGTATGTCTGTGGTTTAGTTTCTTTGCTTCTAGCAATGGTTTGTGTGGTGATCGTCATCATTTTATGCATCCATGCTTATGCTTTGTGGTGGTTCCTATCATTGTGCTTGGTATAAAGTTTTAAGTAGTGTGGTGATATGTGATGTACGTTGTGTTGGGAGACAAATATGTTAGTAGGTTGAAATGTAGTTATCCGGGAACAAATATCACATTGGTCTTTACTAGTCAGCAAATATCACAAAGTGAACATCGGGGGGGGCGGGGAATATCACTGTGCTCAGCAACAAGAAGCACAATTCACTGCAGAATGTATTAATATGATGCTTCTTGGGTGATGCAGGCATGGGGTTATCCTTGAGAGTAATTGTGATGCTGGAAATGTATTGGAGGGACAGGGCCTCCATATCCTTGTCCTGTACTGCTTTATCATGTATGGTCTGTCTTGTTTTCCACGCTGTAAGAGGATTCAATTCAACACTACAGCTAAGTCAACGCCTAGTCTATAATACTGAATGAAAACCCTTATTGATATATCTTTAGGTCCAGTTCATGCGTTCTGGATGACTACCCCTATATAACACCCCTCTCTTGGAATCCCCCTGACCCCACTGAGCCAAGAAGTAGTTCTGTTTTGCAAGTTTAAAAGGTTTATTTGATAAATTAAAATATATATATATATATATCACACTTTATAATAAATTAATAATTGAATATCACACTTAATCTGATATGATAAAGATTAACAATGGAGAATCTGGCACTAGCACACTTCTTTATGATCACTAATGAGTTGACATGAAATGGATAAGATAGCACACTGGTAAATAGGAACAAAAGAAGAAGGTGGTACAAAATGCTTTATAGAGTTCAAATGGATGCAAGGTTGAATGAATGAAATGCAGTATAGAAATACTCAATATGATTTCAACAAAACAATGTAATCACTTTTCTCTGGCAATCCCCTCCCCCCCTTGATGCAAGGCAAGGAAATGGAAGGAAAACACACAGTTCTCAGAAATGCAATCAAAGTAATTCAGTTCAATCCCCAGCAAGCTTAAAGAAAACAGATAGGAGTTTTGAAAACACAGGCCCAAATGCTTTTATATGTGCTAGCAATGGATGAGAAATATGCTGGAAATGCTTTTAATTCCCTTTCAGAGGTTCAGGGTGAGTGATAGCTACTCTCTATGAATTCAGGATCACCTTAACAATGCTTTAGTAGTAACTAGCAGGTAAACGAAGTTTTTGGCAAGAAAAAGCAAAACTGCTGTCTTTTTACACGTGGAGAAATTTGCAAATCGCGGCAAAATTCGCGCGTGCGTTTTCCGCGATTGCGGTAAAACTATAAGAGGTAGGAATGTGGTTCTTGGTGCGATTCAAAGCTAAGATTCTAAGCTTTCAAATGAAAGTTACTGCAAGTCTCTAGCACAAATGGTCGCGGAGATATGAGCGATTAAATAAAGGTCGTTTTTCAGATTTGAAATTTTAAAGTTCAAAAAGACAAGTGCAGCTTGCAACTAGAAAATGACAAGTGACGGCTTTACAAATGACAGCTGACAGTTAGGAGGCAGTTCTACTTAGATTAAATATGGATTGAATTATATTATTTTAACTAAGAGATTGGTTCTACACAGTTCTGCTGGGTACTCACACTATATTCTTGAATTAAATGGGCCTCATCACGGATCTGGTCAGGGTTTTAGACTGGGCTCGGGTCTCTCTCTGGGCACAGCACTGCTTTCTCTCTGGGTACAGCACTGCTTTCTCTCTCTGGTCTGGTCTCTAGTTTGGCTTTCTGGAGGTTGATGAATTTGAAGTCTGGATCTCTGGATGTTGTATGGTCCGGCAGAGCGCGTTGCAGCAAATGGAATTGAAGGTCTCTACCTAAGTTTCAGTGGTCCATTTATATGTTCTGCAAGTGGGTGTGTGTGCTTGGTCATAACTAAACTCGCCCCTCTCACTTGTCATTGGTCAAATTTCCATTCCCCACTTGATTGGGGAATGAACTGTGAGTCAGAGGGATGTCATTTGATGGCTTGCAGATAGGACACTCCTCTGTCAGATTGCACACATTCTATATTTGATAATAAAAGACATATTTCACAGTTACACAGTTGCTTGAAATTACATATACATGGTGTGGCTGAATTTAGCCATGTCTCTGTCCAAATCTGCTGTTTCTAAGAGCTTGCATTCAGAAATGGCACATAATTGACTTTTTAACTGATTTTTCAATTTCTGACATTGACCCAACTTTACATACATGTGCGCAGGGAGTATGGACATTAACTGATGAAGTTTCAGATTTTTAACATGCACACATTTAGAGTAATATCCACTTTTCCGCTAAAACCCTCCTGAACATACCACCGGTTCTCAAAACCTCTTAAACTGTGGGCAGAAAAATCACAAGAATTATGGTATCATTTATAAAATTTTCACATGTCCGCTCTATGAATGATCCATCTTTTTAAAGTTATGTTCTGGCTCCAAAGGGGTGTGGTTTCCTCTCAGCACAAGGTAGAAATACTGGTTTATCCAGTTCTGCCAAGCCAGCTTGCTCTCACAGGCAGTGCCCCTCCCAGCTTCTGCCAAGAGGAAGCTACATTTTACGACTGCTGTAATAAAACCTTTGCCTGAGTCAGAACAGGCTTTGTTCAGAGCTCCTGTAGAGCACAGGTAATTCAATTATCAGATAGATGGCATATCCTTAGTGTTGCCAGCAAAAGGCAGATAGCCTGGGAACACAGTTGTGACTCAAGTTTCACTCCTGATGGGGGTAGCTGTCAAGCAAAATCAAGTTCCTTAAACCAGACTTTCAGCTAACTGTCATGTTTTTTTTTTTGTTGCTTTTTAAATTAACTTGCAATTTTACACATGCAGCTAGAATGCTGATTCTAAGTGCAAAACTATGACATTTCAACAGTTACAAAGGCATGTGACACCAAACATAGGTCACTCATTTAATCTAAACATTTTCGATTTTAGTGTCTTTAAATCCAGTGCAACTTAAACTGCTGCAATCCACAGCTCAGCCAGTCTTGTTATAAACCTTCAAGTCACTTCAGAATATCACTTTACATTGTATCCACCTCTCAGTAAGTCTTTCTTTAGCCTGCTTTGGGTTCATTCAGTTTTACACAAAAAAGTAAAATCTGGTGTGGTTTTAAAATGCCGGCTTTTGGATAGTGGTGAGTACTGGTACTGCACCCATTTTTGGGATTTAACAAATGAATTCCCCACAATTCTAGGTTGCATTTGGCAATCAGCATTGCCATTCCCAATGGTTTCAGACTACTGTGCGGGTAGTCCAATAGTGGTTTTAAAGCGCTTTGAAGCTAACCGGCGCTACTGTTTTTCCTTTGGCAACCCATTTCCCTCATGGCAACCCAGCCTTTCATTCTCGCACTGGTGGGTGGCAAGTGAGGCAACCATTTTGGTGTGCGCACAAACTGCGCAGCTTTCCTGGATTTCAGCGCACATGTGGGTTTTCCGCCATCTTGAATTTTCTAAGCCCACAGCACCAAATGTTGTGGCATGATAGCTTAAACGTGGGTCAGGACACCCAACAACGCAGGAGTTCATGTGGGACTCCTGGCGGTGCGGCTCTTCCTCTTTTTGGTTTGGTGAACAGACCGTAGGGATACCGTTATGGCACCCATGGGTGGGGGTAAAACCCTGTACTCCTAGTGTATGTTTTTGGGGACATGTGTGTGGCCCACAGAGCAGGGTATGGGCTGGTGGCAACTCCGTGCTGAATTGACAGGTGCCCTGAGTACCCTCCATTTTGGGATACCCAGGCCCTGTATTTGGAATCAGTGGCCCCGTGGCCTTTTGCTTTCCATCGCCTGTTACCTTGTTTTCACAAAGTCCCGGGAAGCCCTGACTCTGTCCCGTACTCTGACTGGCTGTTTGGTGGTAGTTCCAAATATGGTATTGTGGGAAAGTCCAGGCCAGACTGGCTGGAGCCTTCGCAATGACTGTATGTTGTGGGTATGCCCGTGGGGTGGGACCTGGGTGAATGGAGTGTGTGACGAATACGCATTTCATGTTATTTATTTATTTATTTTTATTTGTATTTATTTCATTTATTACACGCCCAGACCCTTGGGTATCACGGCGAGGTTACAGACAGATTATACAATTTCTTATACAGTGTTAGAGTCAAACAGAAAACATTTCATTTCACCTGACTATATCATAGTACAAGGTCAACATACATGAAGGAATGTAAGACAATCATGTATGATTGCAGATGAAACAGGTCGAAACCACTCCAGAGCCTATGTTCGTTGAGACCTGGCAGTATAGCATAATAAGTCAGTATTGGTTGAATAGCTAAGTTTTGAAAGCTTTTTTTGAAACCTAATGTGGTTTCCTTGTTTTTAATACCAAGTGGTAAGGCATTCCAATGCGTAGGGGTGAAGACTCTGAAACTACTTCCTCCTGCTCTGATGTATTTGTATTGCAGGATTTCCAAGAGTGCCTGGTTATAGGACATGAGGGTTCTACTGAATATTTTTTTCTTAATGGTGTTGTTGATGTAACTAGGGGCTTTATTCCTGAGACATTTCTGTACAACACATAAGGTTTTGAAAATGATTCTAGCTTTGATGGGCAGCCAATGGTTTTCTCGTCTAATGTTGGAGATGTGTTCTGATTTCTTTATACCCATTGCCACTGTTAGGGCTTTATTCTGCAGTAGTTGTAACTTACTGATATTCGTTTTGGAAGTTCCTAGTAAGAGGGCATTACAGTAGTCAAGCTTGGTTAGAATTAGAGCTCTGGCCAATTTAATGCAGTTTGTGGGTGTGAGGAATTGGCGGCTTAGGGCGATACGTTTGGTGGTGTATACTGTGGAAGATGAGAGGGTTGAGACATGTTTGTTCATAGTGAGATTGGCATCTAAATATACCCCTAGGGTTTTGACTTGCTTAAGTACTGGGACCAGATTACCGTCACTAGTGATGTGTGAGTGGTCTGAGTGGAGGGTGCCTGTTCTTGTTTGGGAGCCCACAATGAGGATCCTGGTCTTCTCATCGTTGAGACAAAGGCTGTTCATTGCCATCCAGTTTTGAATGATGGCATAAACATTGTTAATCGAGTGGGTGTCTTGGGTGTAGTCCGCAGTGATGGGGATAAGGATCTGGGTGTCATCTGCTAAGTTTGTGTAGATGACACCCATATCTTCTAGTGCTGCGAATAGGAGTTTTGTTTAGGCATTATAGAGAGTAGGGGAGAGGCATGATCCTAGGGGGACTCCAATAGGGGCCGCTATGCACACCTAGTCAAACTATGTGCCCCCAACCCTCACCCCCTATTATCACCAATTTTGTTAACTCTTCTTTCAATTCTAATCTGGTCTCAGCCAGCATCAAATAAGCGTGTGTCACGCCGCTACTACAAAAAACCTACGCTGGATCCACTAGTTCATACTAATCGAGGATCAGATGCTTTCATGTTTCTGCATGGTTTTTGCATAATCGACATTTGTCGTCCTCTGAAAGATGTCTATACCTGTGCAATGTTACTTTTGTATGAAGTATATTCATGCAAAATCTAAGAACAGATTCAGGATTTTTTTTAAAGTATTGTGGAGTTGTGTTTGGAGTGCCGGAAGGTGTTTTGGAGAGGGTATGGATCTTAGAGTTCGATCTTTTGACTACGGTTCCGTTCCAGTCAGCAGTCCATAAGGCCCTCTTTATCAGGAGTGGGTTCCTGCATAGTGTGTCAAGCGGAGGTTTGGCAATGTTCCCACACATCTTTCTCACCATAAATTCAATGACCAGTCAAACATGCTCTCTTTCTTCATCCTTATAATTTGGAGTTGACGGGGGCAATCTGGGGACATTAGTTTACTGAAAGTCATCAGTGATTTCCAAACAACTTTCACATGTAGTGAGAGGAGGCCAAGTTTGTGTCTGATGATTGCCATTGGAATTGACTTAGGGACTGGTAGTATTGTCTTCCAGAAATGACTTTCTAATATCTCCCAAATTTCCCAAAGCAAACAGAAACAAGCCTCTGCGGCATAGGTCAATGTTGGTATGACCGTCTGGTTGTCAAAGTTTATGACTGGGAGGAGCGAGAACTTTACATACTTTCTCCCAATCAACATTCCTTGCACAGTCAGCTGTTTTACTTTTATGTTTAGTCAATCCATCCACTGCTTCTCACATGTACCCGCACTGATCATTACCCCTAAGTATTTTATAGAGGCAACAGGTCATATTTAGTTGCCCGGCAACATCCTCCTTTGACTTCCCAATATAATGATTTCCATCTTCACAATGTTTATCTTCATGCGGTTCTGGTCTACGTAGTTCTGCAGTATGTCCAACTTCTTCTGCAGCCCAATAGGAGTTCTGTCCAGGAGGACTAAGTCGTCGTCCGCAGATATTCTGTTGATTCTGGGTGGGAAGGACCTGGGGGGATCTAGGACCTCTTTCATGTCTGTGATGAAAATGTTATATAGAACATGGGCCAAGGGGCAACCTTGCTTCAGGCCCCTCTATGGTGCAGATTCCCCTCATTGGGTTTCCTGCCTGGTCAAGTCTGACCTGCAAGACTGTCCCAGAATATAGGTCTTTGATTGAAGACAGACACTAGGCCATCCGGACATCCCATAGCCTTCATTTTGGCCCATAGTCTTTCATGGCTAATGCAGTCAAAGGCACACTCCATATCTATACAGGCCATATAAAGCCTGCCTTCCCCCTTCAAAGTCCTCATCTTTAAGAGGCTAATCAAGAGCAAATTCAGGCCACAGCTGACTCCATTGACAAAGCCAGTTTGTCTGGGGTCAAAAGACCAAGTCTCCTTGATCCACTCCTTCAGGCGTAGCAGGAGAATACTTGCAAAAGTCTTTCCCAATACATCAAGAAGGGCGGTCAGCTAGTTGTTTTTTGGATCCGCCCTGTCGCCTTCCTTGAAACTGGGAACAACTATCGCCCATTTCCAAGTGGCTGGAACTCTGCCACAATGTATGATCCATCGTAATAAAGCCAAGCAAAAGTCAGCCCAAGCATCTGGGGCCTCCTTTAGCATAATGTTAGTCATCCCATCGGGCCCTGGGACACGTGAATTACTTGCTTTCTTTATTATATGAAAGATTTCCTCCCTGTCGCAATGGATTGACCAAAGTGAAGAGGAAAAATCGAGATCAAACCCATGCCCCCTCACCCCAGGCGCATATATAGAACATCAGCAGGAAGAACAAGGAGCGCACTTATCATTTCAACCAGGCCCCAGCGCACCCATGGGTGACAAATATGCTGAAACACACCCACTTCACCAACAGTGCAACTTCCATGCTACATTAGAATCAATGCTGCAATATCAAAATCTACAAACACAAAAATCCCTGTTTAAAGGCTTGCAAATGCCTTTATGAATTAACATGGTCTAAATGCACAGTGTAAAGCCATGATTCAGGAAAATTACAGCCAAGTCCATTTCTCCCACTGAACACTGGCTGCAGAAGCCTTCAGCAACATTCCTCAGCTGCCAAGGCCGCACATTCAAGATAAAATTGCTTCTGCAGACAAACGCTCCTCGCAAAACCTCCGACCTGCCAAGGCCGCACATTCAAGATAAGACTGCTTTCTGCAGACAAACATTTTTTAATTATCCACAAATGCGAATAAACCACGGCAACCCAGTGTGTTTTTTTTCTTCTTTCTGGGAAAGAAAGACATTTTCTCAAGGACTCGCACAACATTTGAAACATAAATTGTAACAAGAATGGCGCAGCCTAGCGCCCAGAGCCCAGGTGCGAACTGCTTCTTCAGCTAAGAAGTTATGGGAACAAAGTCATAATGTAACAGGTTAGAATTAGGTAATGGGGGCTGGCACAGCTAAATCAACCCACTGACGCGGACAGGCTAACACCCAATTATCAAGCTCTCTATAAGGGCTACATAGGTAACCTATCACTTAGCAGCCAATAGCAGGAGGAGATAGGTTTCTGGGAGCTGATCCAATTCTGTGAGGTCAGCCTGCAGTGTGATTACAAAGCTGGCTTGCAAGCCAGCCCCGGGGGAGACGGCGCCTGAACTCTCGATGTGCACGATGCCCTGCGTGTGTTTTTTTTTCTTTTTTGCTGTCCAGAAATAAATGCAGTTTGGAACATGCTGCTGCCTGCTTGGGACTCTGTTGCATTTCTGGGGGCCATATGGGAGGTGTTGGGGCCTCCCATAGCTGGTGAGGGTATGGCTGCTGGCCCCCCACTGCCCTGGGGGGGGGGTCCAGCTTCTCCCCAACAAGTTGGTGCCCTCTGTGAGGCTCATTGCTCATTGTAACATGGGTGAATGAGCACTGCCTACGCAAGCCCTGCATTGAACTGAACTCCCTGCCGCCGACTCAAGGAAGCTGTGGGACCCTCGCCTGCACCTGAAGACCACCGGAAAACGCGTAACCGGCTAAAGGCTTCGGGGGCCACTTGGAAATACCCCGCTTGAGGGCAGGTGAGAGCCCTGCAGGAGAAGGGGTCCGGTGAAGCGCCTTGGGGGGGTGTCCAGCAGCAGAGCACATGCCAGTGCAGCATAGGAAATGTAAGTCAACCAGCAACATGGGCTTTGAGGGGGGGAAATGTTTAAAGTATTATGATGCATTGTTGATCAGTATATTGCAGAAATGTTAAATTCTTTTGTTTAGGTAGAAAATGGGGGAGTCATTGTAAATTGGGTGGTGGGTGATTGTACATTGTCGCAAAATTCAGCGCATTGGTGGTGATCGGCGCGTGAATTGTAGTTGGGACTGGGGCGGTGGCAGTGGTCCCTTCTTGTGTTTTTGAGCTTATTGGGTGGGGTAGTGACTCCCTACATATAGAACAGGAGTGCCGCGCTAATTGGTCTGGATGGTGATTTCATGTACGGGGTCTGGATTTCCTATGAATTGACGTTATAGATCA
This sequence comes from Ambystoma mexicanum, assembly GCF_040938575.1. Lineage (NCBI taxonomy): Eukaryota > Metazoa > Chordata > Amphibia > Caudata > Ambystomatidae > Ambystoma > Ambystoma mexicanum. Next base: position 1,369,622,357 of record NC_090933.1, on the reverse strand, counting down.
ATGAGTAGATGAGGTTCCCTGCTAATTGAGCGTTTTTAGTTCAGTGAGTGGATGATAGTTGGCTGGTTAAGGTCCCCTGGTGAGGAGCGTATCACACGTGAGGCGACGCTGCGTGTGCAGTCCAATTATAAGAGTTTTTATTGTGGTTTACCTTGTTCCAGTTGAGACAGGAAGACAGCTGTGGGGATTGTGGGGTTTTATTTTGGGATTTTTGTGGGGTTGGGAGAAATGGGTTATTGTTCTGTGTATGCACATTTGTCTGTTCATTTGCACTGTGTTTTTAGTTTGGTGACGTCACCTTCAGATTGATGCATAGGACACAGAGTTTTGATGGTGAGGAGATAGTGGTGTGGTTTTGGATTTGGAGAATAGGTGAGCCAGAGGCGGTGTGTGGAAGACACATGCGCAAGATTGTGGGGGTGTGCCGGAGAAGGCAATGGTTTGGTGAAGATGGGCTGCACGTGGAGTGCACTGGCTAAGGTGGGGAGCCAAGAAGGCTCACAGAAGTTGAAAAATGTTCAATTATCTTCTAACTTTTGCTCCCTGAACAGCGGACTATCGAAATTTTCAAATTGAATAGAGGTAAAATGTATCACACAATACAGAAATGACTCCCCTTCACCTGTTGTGTAGCACACAGCTTCCATGCCGAAATAAGTTAGTAAAACATAGTGTGCAAAGATTCAAAAGTACTGAAGGTAAATTAAAAAAGACCATGGCTGCTCATAGGCGGCTTCTCCAGAAGCGTGCAGCAATCGCTAAGGACACACATACACAGCACTTACACGGGAATAGCTTTAAAAGCACATGGCTACAGTTGAACTGTGTGCACGAAGGAAAGGGAAGATGCGAGGGGTCAGCTCATGCTGAACCAGCACAAGCAGAGGGAAGAGGGGACTCACCCTTCTGAACCTCCGGGAGTGTAATATTTGATGACACAGATGGTAAGCAAGGAATGCATTGCATGAGAGAACTGAAAACAGCAGAAGGACATTTAAACACCAAACACACACGCACAAGAATCACAATAGCAGTGTCAACAACCACCACAATATGCACCGCCCATGTGGGAAGGATACATGGGGCAGGACGGGATGATTTCAGCAGACACCACAAGCACCAACGCAGGTACTGTCACCACTACATGTACAGGCACAACAAATGACAGCACCACTACCCCAGGACTGACAAGAATCACAACACAGGGGCACTGCACAGCAGCCAGCACCCATACAGAACACTGACACAATAGCAATGGTACCGGTTACATGACTGGGAGGGGTCTTCCTGATGGGGAACAAACCTTTCAAAGGACGTAGATTGACATTATACCTCTAATAGGACAGCCCAAGACAAACTTGATTTGACTCACTCTGCCACACACATTCATGCTCCACCTCCCCGACAGAGCGGGCGAGACGCGCGCCGACACACACACTCACGCACACTCAATAATGCAGAGGACAATTGCAGAGGGGTGGTGATAGGTATCAAAACATTTTCTTTTCTGGGTGACAGTGGGGCGACTAGGCCATGCATTAGGGAAAAGACATTTGTGACATCATGAGCGATGTGGATATGACCACCTTATTAACAGAGAAATCCATAACTTGTTAAACACCAGGCATACACATGTTGAAAGTAAGGAAGATTGTTTAAGCATAATGGGGGTGCACGGTACAGAGGGGGGTGCATAATGATAGCGCATCACAAGAGAGTACATTTAGCTACATTTTGAGCACACATCTTTCAGCGAGGAGACTGGGCTCATGAATACACGAATAACACAGAACAATTAAATGAGACACACAAGGTGGAAGAAGGTGCACTTGAGGGGGGAGGCCTACATTTCATTGACAGTTCACCACAGGAGGAGAGAAATAGGGGTAAAGGGTGGATGATCCATGTTCCCAACAGAATGAATTTGGCGACAAAATAACAGTGCAAGTGGTAATGCCACTAGCGCTTTTTGAAAATAGCACTGGCACAAATGCATTAGCCAACACACATAGGGAAAGAGGTCATTGCTGCACGAACTGGAGAATGATGGTTGTATTAAAATTTGAGAGCAGATAATGGGGGAGAAATATATTGTTTAAATGTAACAGTAATTACAGTAGTGGAGTAATAAAATACTAGACTAAATGAGTAATTAACAGAGTAGGTAGGGTTTAAGAAGTGGACATGGGGTGGGATAGAGAGAATGGGAGTACATTGTGAGGGTTGGGTTTGAAAGAAAAGAGGAAATAAATAAGTAAATAAATAAATAAATACAAAAGAAGGGGTAGAGACAGGTAGCGAATAATTGGTAGCAAATTTCATTAGTACCAGCTTAAAGTGCCTGCAGTTCACTGCGAGACACGCCCTGAGAAGTTGAGAGAGGAGCCATAGAAAAAAAAAAAAGGATTTAAAAACCCTGCGATTATCTTAACTAAGTAACATGGTGCACTTAATTTAGAAACACAGCCACCCTATATGACAAATTTACCACCCTGATGTTTCCCTATTTAGCTTGTCAGTGCCTGATGCCACACGGGACAAAGGCACGCACCATAAATAGCTTACAACAAAAGCACAGTAAATATAAAGATCCAAAGGCCCATTTGTACACTAGCACCCAAATTGCATATATATGATCCAAGTGTGTAATGAGTATCTTCACATAAATTAAGTCCCTACCCATTTTCTGAGTACATTTCGAATTGTGTAACAATTTACAGTCAGACCGCTATTGAACGCCACCAGGTGGTGACAGGATGGTGCATAGGTGTACCATTGGCTCCTCCCACTAGGACACTGAATAGTGTGAGAGTAGTGCAGAGAGGTTAGGTCAAGAAATTGAAGAATATGTAAATTCTCAGGTCTCAAGCGCTTCCATTTAATTTCTCGCCAGATATAAAGGACCCAGGGCAGGCCTGAAGACAACGGACAACCAACACCCAATGGCTATGGACTACAGTGGGACATTTTCCCCTCCTGACAGACTTTGTTAGATGTGTAAGGCGTCAAGCCCTACAAAGCGGTGGCCACCCTGGCAACGAGGGAGCAACGATCAACAGGGCCAACGCAAGAGATTTTCATGAACTGCAAAATAGCACGAACACTCCCGAGTTAGGGAAACATGGCCATCCTATGGTCCAACGCACACTAGCAACTAGAATAGGGATTGACACACGCATTTCCAAAGTTTAATTGAGTTTCATATTACATTTTGTGCACCTACAGCTGTAACACTGTTTTGTTCCTTCTCTTTTCCCCGCACATGCAGGTTGTTGCGTATGTATGCTGTTAGAAATGTGTAGGAAATTTCCTTAATGTTATCTTCCATTAGAAACTGTGAGGCCTACTGATTAAAACATCGTGAAGCATTCCCCACTCAATTGCCCACCCTATCAAGAACCTCAGACCCCTTAGAGCATGTTTCCCTGAAGTATATTTCCTTGCTTCCATTGAATAAACAGCCCAAGATTTTCCCTACCCATATTGGGAAATTTTGAGAACACGAAATGTCCAGGGGGAGGTTTGATTTTTGCCCTTAGTGATTGTTTAGTTCGCGGAGCTTGAGGTTACTAACAAGTACTAACGTATTAACGCCTTTCTTGCGATTTTCAGGCGGGCAACTTTATCATCTCATCAGCTGCAAGGACCCAGCAGCGTAAGTGGTTATGGGCACGCAAATAAGGACTTTTACCTTCACGATGGGACTATTAATGATGAACGAAATAATGGGGGTGGTAATTTGAAAATTATATGTAATAGTGAGCATTACTGCTGTATCCCCTGCTAACATTCCCTAACCTAAGCAGGAAGAGTTACGGCGTCAGTGGGTGAGGAAAAGCTGCTGCTAAAGTAAGGAGAGTTAAGGGCAGACACAAAGGGAGTAAAACATACACATAACACACATATCAGAAGTGACCAACAACATGCACACATGTACAAAATTGGTAGGGACACCACTGGAGAGAGCTGTCCTGACTGTTCTTTAACATATGCCGGAAGAGAATTGATTACAACAGAAATTACTACAGCAGAGCACGACGCCCATGTATGCCAAGGTGCGAAGAAGATTGCAAGGGAAGACAGCAACATTGAGATTGAAAAAAAATAATAATAAATAAATAAATAAATAAATAATAAAAGAAGAAAGAAAAACAAAAAGAGAGAAGAAAAAATAAAATAAAAGAGACAAAAATATGATAAGTGCCTAACGGAGTGAGAAAAAAGAGCGAAGATGGTCACTTGGGTGGAGAATGAAGAAGGACGTATACTGTTAAGGTACCAGCGTTATGTTACCAGCACAACAGTGACAAGAAGTGGACAATCATGCTGGATGCAAGAAGGTTGAGAGAAGTTGCGAGATGAGAGCAGGAACATCACTGCTTATGGACTACTATTGAGCACATGCATCTAAAGATCAAGAGAAACTACCACTGAATTGGGGAGGACAGTGCTCATTGGTGCGCATCAGCATGCCCTTGTTGGTGATGACCAAGGAAGATGTGAAGAGTGACACATTCACCAAGATGGAAAACAACGGAAGAAGAGAAACAGACAGAGGAGTAAAAAGAGGGGGGAATTACTTCTCGAGCGAGACAGAAGAACGATTGGGTGAAGCACCAGCATACTAAAGAATGATCAGCAAAAAATGCATCTGAAAAGAGAAAGCAAAGAACTAGCTAGTGCTTGCATGGTAATGGATGACATCATGACTGCCTGGTTGATTGAAGGTGATAACGGAAGGACTAGTACCGAGCACAGCATCATTGTGCAAGATAGAGATACATTGCAAGATGTAAGAGAACAACAGAAGAGGACATCGGAATGCAAATAAGAGACATGGTGAAAGGAAGAGCCGGACTAAGGGAGAAGATAGCGGTGTGCAACATGGTTCCAGCAGTAATAAAGGTGGCCACTCCCTGTGATCAGAGGAAGTACGAAGGGAAGTGAGTGTGGTGGAACACAGAAGGAGAACACTCCTATATGTACTGTTCATCAACAACAATGCAGAAAATTATGGATACTTCAAGGAATTGACAAAGATATGCAGACCGGAAGGAGGTGAATGTTGCTTGGTGGTGTGGTCGACAAAGTCGACCAGAGGGGGGACTGAAGAGGGAAAATCGAGATCAAACCCATGCCCCCTCACCCCAGGCGCATATATAGAAGAACAGCAGGAAGAACAAGGAGCGCACTTATCATTTGAACCAGGCCCCAGCGCACCCATGGGTGACAAATATGCTGAAACACACCCACTTCACCAACAGTGCAACTTCCATGCTACATTAGAATCAATGCTGCAATATCAGAATCTACAAACACAAAAATCCCTGTTTAAAGGCTTGCAAATGCCTATATGAATTAACATGGTCTAAATGCACAGTGTAAAGCCATGTTTCAGGAAAATTACAGCCAAGTCCATTTCTCCCACTGAACACTGGCTGCAGAAGCCTTCAGCAACATTCCTCAGCTGCCAAGGCCGCACATTCAAGATAAAATTGCTTCTGCAGACAAACGCTCCTCGCAAAACCTCTGACCTGCCAAGGCCGCACATTCAAGATAAGACTGCTTTCTGCAGACAAACATTTTTTAATTATCCACAAATGCGAATAAACCACGGCAACCCAGTGTGTTTTTTTTCTTCTTTCTGGGAAAGAAAGACATTTTCTCAAGGACTCGCACAACATTTGAAACATAAATTGTAACAAGAATGGCGCAGCCTAGCGCCCAGAGCCCAGGTGCGAACTGCTTCTTCAGCTAAGAAGTTATGGGAACAAAGTCATAATGTAACAGGTTAGAATTAGGTAATGGGGGCTGGCACAGCTAAATCAACCCACTGACGCAGACAGGCTAACACCCAATTATCAAGCTCTCTATAAGGGCTACATAGGTAACCTATCACTTAGCAGCCAATAGCAGGAGGAGATAGGTTTCTGGGAGCTGATCCAATTCTGTGAGGTCAGCCTGCAGTGTGATTACAAAGCTGGCTTGCAAGCCAGCCCCGGGGGAGACGGCGCCTGAACTCTCGATGTGCACGATGCCCTGCATGTGTTTTTTTTTCTTTTTTGCTGTCCAGAAATAAATGCAGTTTGGAACATGCTGCTGCCTGCTTGGGACTCTGTTGCATTTCTGGGGGCCATATGGGAGGTGTTGGGGCCTCCCATAGCTGGTGAGGGTATGGCTGCTGGCCCCCCACTGCCCTGGGGGGGGGTCCAACTTCTCCCCAACAAAAGGGTAGGCTCGGCGTGGCTCATCCCCTCCTTCTGTTGGATATTCTGCGTGAAAAGGTTTTAAAAATGTTCAACACAGCGATTCTCTGGAACCAGGTTTAATTGAAATGAGCCATTGTCAGTTTCCCTATCATTTAGCAATTTCCATAGGATTCTCACATTTTTTAAATCCAAAGCCTGGAGCATGGCCTAAGAATCCTGTTTGTAGAGTGTTGCTCTGTAGGAGATAACCCAGTTCTTGTACCGTAGTTTCCTCTTTTTCATTGCTAAACTCCTACTGACCACCGGGAGAGATTTTGAAGTCCTGAGGTCACTATGTAGCAAACGTTTCTGAGTTACGATTGTTTTATCATAGGAGTGTTTTGGCTTGAAACTGGGTTTACTTCTGATTCTTTCTTTCTCTTGAAAGATGACCGGAATAGGTTCGTATTCCACCCCCCCCCTACATCTGACTGTTGCCGAGCTATCAGGTTTTCAGTCATTTGGGGCACTAGTGCTGGAATAATATGCAACCTGTTTCTTTCTGGTTTGAAAGCAGTCTTATGATTCCATGGGATAGGCTTTTTTCTTCCTATCCTATCTGTTCAGACAGATAAACCATCAAAGATATAACCCATGGGAGCACAGTCCCAGCAACACTAAAATAGTCCTGAGTTGCTCTTGCTGATCCCGAATTCCGGGTCAGATCTCCCATCTGGTCTCCTACAACTTGGCCATTCACCATATGTATATCTCTCAAAGCCATTTCTCCCATCCAATCCAGACATCTTGCGTTCTTTTTATGGGATGCCAGCCCTCCCTTCTCTACCTGTGGCAGAATGAAGACTCTCAATGTTTAGATCGCCACAGATAATGACCCAAGGATCATCTAATTGTTTGTACAGTAGATCTATCCATTCATTACTAAACCTACAAACATGTTAGAGTCTTCAGAATTTGGGTTTCAGTAAAGGTTGAAGAGTGCCTGACAACCTTGTCCATCCGAGGGATGGTCCGCTCATTTTATTATTAATCTCTGAATAAGGGGGTCATGATGTATGACTGTAATGACATTCTCCGTAAAGCTATTTATTTATCAATGTAAGAAGACCGGAGCTGGGCCTTCCCAATTTGCCGTTCTTTGCTTTATTTTGATATCCTGTATAGCCATCCAATAAAGGAATTTCCCTAAGTCATGTTTCTTGTAAACATATACATATGGCCATTTGTATGTCAAAGCTCTGAAACAGGTGGATAGAGCCTTTGGTGTTCCACGATCCGAAGTCCAGCCTTCCAGTTCCTCTCCAGGTCAACTTCTAGTCTCTACAGGCCGGTGCAAGGGCTCTGGCCAACCAATCCCAGGACTGCTCTTTAGTGATGGTCTGCTTCAAAGGCTCAGCACTCCAATGTCCAAAGGCAATGTCCACAGATTCTCTTGCACCCAGGATGGTTTCAGATTGCAGTAAACTCGATGCAGTCGCTACTTGAACTTGTTTAGTGTCCTGTTTGCTCACTGTAGAACCATCTTGATGCTTCAATAGTGAAATTGTGTCCTGGTTCCCTCCCAGGAACATCCTTGTATCATCCCTTGCTTCCTGAATTAAATCAATAAGGGTTTTGATGATCACCCCCTTTGTCTCCTTTTCCCTTGATCTCTTTTCTCTAGTAGCCGCAATAAATGACTTAATAAAGACCAACTTGGTGTGCATTAAGGCAAGTAGTGTTGCCTGGTCTTTAAGACTGTCATTTAGGTTTTCATACCTCCTCCACCTTGAGCCACAATGACCTGGCTGGCTCCAGTGCACCCCTGAGAGTGTCCATGCAATCTGGGAGCCGCAACCACTATCCCCTCGTATTCACCCGAGGTTGGATGGCCTCTGGGAGAGTGGGGAGCATTTAAAATTGGCCCGTGTACCATCTTTATGGGCCTGTCAGGGACCGGCAGGCTTTAGCTGGCCCCCTCATCAAAGGCCCACCTCCAAAGACCGCTGTCTTCTCCCTGTCCGCTTACAGAACTTGCCCCTGGGACTGTCTCCACCGAGGCCACTAATCTAGGATGCACCGGATAATATCTGCCTGCCTAAAAATGTTCATTAGCTTGGACATTGTCTGTCATGTATGTCGGGCCGTGCCACACACACCTCTTTTTCCCCATTCCCTGGCCTCTTCCTCTTCCTCTTCCCACTTCACTGCTTACCCTTTTCTCCTGCCACCTGCCCACCTCTGGCTCTGTCCGTCCTGGCACCTTAGCAGCACTGCCATCACTCCTTACTTTCCCCTTCCTCAGCATACCACAGTTATAATGCCTCCTCTGCTTCAACAAACCTGCCCTGTCTGAAGTCTGAATCTGATGGGCATGTTATGGAGGTACCACCACCTCTATGTTACTAATGCTTTGAATAGCCTTTTTGATTCATGTTGGTTCACTGATCATGAATCTTGTTCTCATGCTGTTCATTACGTACTCATAGTGCTCCTGCATCATGGTGTGCCCATGAATGACTTTGAATCATGGCATGCACATGCTGGACTCTTGCATCATAATGTGTTCACTTTTTGACTTTTATCATAGCGGTGTTCATTCATTCTGTTTGTTTGCACCTAAACACCGTATTTCGACAGCATTGCATCTATTCAACTTACTTACTGTTTCTCTGTCTTCTCTACCTCTCCCTTCATGTACCTTCTCTCCTGTCCACCCTTCCCTCACCATAATCAATGCACTTGCACTATCAGAATTGTCGCCTGGCCTAGTATGATAGTTATTGTTTGTCCCCCCAGCCCCCTTCCCTCAATATTGTCCTATGCACTATCAGCATTGTCGTCAGGCCTAGTACGATAGTTATTGTTTGTTCCTCTCTGCACCCCCTCCTTTCCCTCACTTATTGTCAATGCCCTTGCACTATCAGAAATGTCATCAGGCCTAGTACGATAGTCACTGTTTGTTCCTCTCCGCCCCCGCCCTCCCTCCTTCCCTCAATCATTGTCAATGCTCTTGCACTATCAGAAATGTCGTCAGGCCTATTACGATAGTTAATTACCCATTCTTAACGTCTCAAGGTCTTGTAAGAATGTTATTGTATTTTCCCTTGCTCCCACCCCTGCCTTGAAGGGCCTTGAAACACATGTATATAGGCGCTATACAAATAAACTACCATATCATATCATACAGTTTCAAAAACGGTGACAGTGTAATGGAGACCATCGAGCCAATGGCAGCCTGTAGATGGCCTGTCTGGTCAGCCGTATGGCCCACTTTTAGGGAGGCTTCCTCCTGGACTCGCAAATGTGCACTATATGATGTCATGCCTGTTTCTCTTAACTACTAAGGATATTGGCGGTTCCAGATTTCCTCCTGATCGGAGTCCTCACTAGAGTCTTCACTTGAACTTGGAGCTTCGCACCGAGGACGATGCCCCCTTGTAGACTCTCCACCAAAGACCCGTCTGGAGGCAGTTCCTAATGATAGGTTACAATAGATGGTACAGTTTTTGTAACTTGAACCAAAATTAGACAGTAAACACCAGCCACTCTGTTACCTGGATTTTGCTGAGTACATGCTTAGCTATGGGTTCTCTGCAGCCCTCCAGTATGCCGCATCATGGCTGGCTCTATTTTAACATGTTGGCCATCAAATTTGAATTGTTTAGCATGAATCAATTTATTAGGGTACACATGTCGCTTTGAACAGTTTGAATAATGATGCAAGTGTAATACACTCATGAATAAAATATATTTTTAGATGAGTTCTAGTAGTGTTCATGTGCTTTGATTAAACAGCATCCAAAAACAACCCTTAGAAGCATTGAATTCTGCTGGATTATTTCTTAAATAAGTGCAAAGGTACAGGTGCTCAATGAGTGTCCTGCCACAATGCATTCTCAAAAGGGTCTGTTGTGTTTGCTTTTGCTCATCTAACCTGGACATGGTTTCCCTATCAGCGTGATTCCTTGTTGTCTTCCAAAGTGTTGTGTATGAATTAATTCTCAAAAGGAAGGTCTAGATGCTCAATAAATGTACTGCTACAATGCATTATCAAAAGCAAGGTATAGATGCTCAATGAATGTACTGCCACAATGCATTCTCAGAGGGAAGGTATAGATGCTCAATTAATGTACTGCCACAATGCATTCTGAGAGGGAGGGTCTAGATGCTCAATGAATGTACTGCCACAATGCATTCTCAGAAGGAAGGTCTACATTATCAATGAATGTACTGCCACAAATCATTCTCAAAAGGAAGGTCTAGATGCTCAATGAATGTACTGCACAATGCATTCTCAGAGGGAAGGTCTAGAGGCTCAATGAATGTACTGCCACAAATCATTCTCAAAAGGAAGGTCTAGATGCTCAGTGAATGTACTGCCACAATGCATTCTCAAAGGGAAGGTCTAGAGGCTCAAAGAATGTACTGCCACAATGCATTCTTAGAAGGAACGTCTAGAGATGCTCAATGAATGTACTGCAACAATGCATTCTCAAAATTGTCTGTTGTGTTTGCTTTGGCTCATCTAACCTGGAACGGGGTTTCCCTGTCAGTGTGATTCCTTGTTGTCTTCCAAAGTGTTGTGTATGAATGAATTCTCAAAAGGAAGGTCTAGATGCTCAATGAATGTACTGCACAATGCATTCTCAGAGGGAAGGTCTAGAGGCTCAATGAATGTACTGCCACATTGCATTCTCAGAAGGAAGGTCTAGATTCTCAATGAATGTACTACCACAAATCATTCTCAAAAGGAAGGTCTAGATGCTCAGTGAATGTACTGCCACAATGCATTCTCAAAGGGAAGGTCTAAAGGCTCAAAGAATGTACTGCCACAATGCATTCTTAGAAGGAACGTCTAGAGATGCTCAATGAATGTACTGCAACAATGCATTCTCAAAATTGTCTGTTGTGTTTGCTTTGGCTCATCTAACCTGGAACGGGGTTTCCCTGTCAGTGTGATTCCTTGTTGTCTTCCAAAGTGTTGTGTATGAATGAATTCTCAAAAGGAAGGTCTAGATGCTCAATGAATGTACTGCACAATGCATTCTCAGAGGGAAGGTCTAGAGGCTCAATGAATGTACTGCCACATTGCATTCTCAGAAGGAAGGTCTAGATTCTCAATGAATGTACTGCCACAAATCATTCTCAAAAGGAAGGTCTAGATGTTCAATGAATGTACTGCCACAATGCATTCTCATAAGGAAGGTCTAGATTCTCAATGAATGTACTGCCACAATGCATTCTCAGAGGGAAGGTCTAGATGCTCAGTGAATGTACTGCCACAATGCATTCTCAAAGGGAAGGTCTAGAGGCTCAAAGAATGTACTGCCACAATGCATTCTTAGAAGGAACGTCTAGAGATGCTCCATGAATGTACTGCCACAAATCATTCTCAAAAGGAAGTTCTAGATGCTCAGTGAATGTACTGCCACAATGCATTCTCAAAGGGAAGATCTAGAGGCTCAAAGAATGTACTGCCACAATGCATTCTTAGAAGGAACGTCTAGAGATGCTCAATGAATGTACCGCAACAATGCATTCTCAAAATTGTCTGTTGTGTTTGCTTTGGCTCATCTAACCTGGAACGGGGTTTCCCTGTCAGTGTGATTCCTTGTTGTCTTCCAAAGTGTTGTGTATGAATGAATTCTCAAAAGGAAGGTCTAGAGGCTCAATGAATGTACTGCCACATTGCATTCTCAGAAGGAAGGTCTACATTATCAATGAATGTACTGCCACAAATCATTCTCAAAAGAAAGGTCTAGATGTTCAATGAATGTACTGCCACAATGCATTCTCATAAGGAAGGTCTAGATTCTCAATGAATGTACTGCCACAATGCATTCTCAGAGGGAAGGTCTAGATGCTCAGTGAATGTACTGCCACAATGCATTCTCAAAGGGAAGGCCTAGAGGCTCAAAGAATGTACTGCCACAATGCATTCTTAGAAGGAACGTCTAGAGATGCTCAATGAATGTACTGCAACAATGCATTCTCAAAATTGTCTGTTGTGTTTGCTTTGGCTCATCTAACCTGGACAGGGTTTCCCTGTCAGTGTGATTCCTTGTTGTCTTCCAAAGTGTTGTGTATGAATGAATTCTCAAAAGGAAGGTCTAGATGCTCAATGAATGTACTGCTACAATGCGTTCTCAGAAGGATGATATAGATGCTCAATGGATGTACTGCAACAAGGCATTCTCAAAAGGAAGGTCTAGATTTTCAATGAATGTACTGCCACAAATCATTCTCAAAAGGAAGGTCTAGAGGCTCAATGAATGTACTGCCACAATGCATTCTTAGAAGGAACGTCTAGAGATGCTCAATGAATGTACTGCAACAATGCATTCTCAAAATTGTCTGTTGTGTTTGCTTTGGCTCATCTAACCTGGACAGGGTTTCCCTGTCAGTGTGATTCCTTGTTGTCTTCCAAAGTGTTGTGTATGAATGAATTCTCAAAAGGAAGGTATAGATGCTCAATGCATGTACTGCCACAATGCAATCTCAGAGGGAAGGTTTAGATCAGGCTTGTCCAACCTTTTTGAATGTGGGGCCGAAGTATTAACTTTTTGTCACCCGGTGGGCCGGTGAGCCAAGAATCAACACCCTCACCCAAAGCAATATATTCAAAAGCGATGATGTGTGACCTTTGACACAATAGCATCACAGGCATAGCCAGGCAGTCCCAAAGATAGCTTTTGGTGCCAGGGGCAGTTATCAAAGGTTAGTTTCTTGTGATTTATTCCAGTGTGTATGTGTTGATATTTCTCTGAAATAATGGGGGTGACCGAGCGTAGCGAGGGAGCTATAACGATCTAGGGAGGGCTTGGGGGGGGGGGTCCCCCTCAAGATTATTTTTCCAAATATGGGGCTGAAATGGTGCATTTTACAGCAGGAAATGAGATCAAAAAGCCATAAGATTAGAATCAGTTCTAAAGGGGAACATGTACATTCCATGTCACCAACAGCAGACAAGAACATTGTAGAACACAACACATTTTAATGATCAATATGTCCACAGTGTGCATTCAATCACTCGATGTATGTCTGTTATCAAAAGTGTCGTGAATGAAGGTCCTCCCCCAAAATATCAATGAAAAAGTATCATTGTTTCTGCTGCGGTTTTTGAAGTTTGGTGAAAATAAAATAAGCATAAAACAATTTTGTTATATAAGAAAAGACAGAACTAAAACAAAATATTGACTTGTACCTCAATCAGCCATTTTTTTTGTTCACATGCCTTTGAGGTGGCTTGAACCCTGCAACATTGACCAAATAAATATACCGGGCTGTGGCCTTTAACTGCCTCTAGTGCCCTCTTCCCTCCTTCATTGCGCATGAGCCACACATTCTTTCCCTCCATCATTGCCCCTAAACCACAGACTCTTTCCCTGCTTCATTTCCCCTAGGCCACAGGCGCTTTCCCCTGAGCCGCAGACTCATTGACACAGACTCATTCCCTCCGCCATTGCCCCTGAGCCACAGACTCTTTCCCTCCTTCATTGTCGCTGAGCCACAGACTCTTTCCCTCCTCCATTGCCCCTGAGCCGCAGACCCTTTCCCTCCATCATTGCCCCTAAACCACAGACTCTTTCCCTCCTTCATTGCCCCTGAGCCACAGACTTTTTCCCTCTGCCATTGCCCCTGAGCTGCAGACTCATTGCCACAGACTCATTCCCTCCACCATTGCCCCTGAGCCACAGACTCTTACCCTCCGCTATTGCCCCTGAGCCACAGACTTTTTCCCTCTGCCATTGCCCCTGAGCTGCAGACTCATTGCCACAGACTCATTCCCTCCACCATTGCCCCTGAGCCACAGACTCACCCTCCGCTATTGCCCCTGAGCCACAGACTCTTTCCCTCCTCCATTGCCCCTAAGCTGCAGACACTTTCCCTCCTTCATTGCCCCTGAGCCACAGACTCTTTCCCTCTGTCATTGCCCCTGAGCCGCAGACTCATTGCCACAGACTCATTCCTTCCACCATTGCCCCTGAGCCACCGACTCTTTCCCTCTGCCATTGCTGCTGAACCGCAGACTCATTGCCGCAGACTCATTCCCTCCGCAATTGCCCCTGAGCCACAGACTCTTTCCCTCCTTCTTTGTCGCTGAGCCACAGACTCTTTCCCTCCTCCATTGCCCCTAAACCACAGACTCTTTCCCTCTGCCATTGCCCTGGAGCTGCAGACTGATTGCCACAGACTCATTCCCTCCACCATTGCCCCTGACCCACAGACTCTTTCCCTCTGCCATTGCCCCTGAGCCGCAGACTCATTGCCACAGACTCATTCCCTCCACCATTGCCCCTGAGCCACATACTCTTACCCTCCGCCATTGCCCCTGAGCCACAGACGCTTACCCTCCTTCATTGCAGCTGAGCCACAGACTCTTTCCCTCCTTCATTGCCCCTGAGCCTCAGACTCTTTCTCTCCTTCATTACCCCTGAGCCACCGACTCTTTCCCTCTGCCATTGCCCCTGAGCCACAGACTCATTGCCACAGACTCATTCCCTCCACCATTGCCCCTGAGCCACAGACTCTTACCCTCCGCCATTGCCCCTGAGCCACAGACTCTTTCCCTCCTTCATTGTCGCTGAGCCACAGACTCTTTCCCTCCTCCATTGCCCCTAAACCACAGACTCTTTCCCTCTGCCATTGCCCTGGAGCTGCAGACTGATTGCCACAGACTCATTCCCTCCACCATTGCCCCTGACCCACAGACTCTTTCCCTCTGCCATTGCCCCTGAGCCGCAGACTCATTGCCACAGACTCATTCCCTCCACCATTGCCCCTGAGCCACAGACTCTTACCCTCCGCCATTGCCCCTGAGCCACAGACGCTTACCCTCCTTCATTGCAGCTGAGCCACAGACTCTTTCCCTCCTTCACTGCCCATGAGCCTCAGACTCTTTCTCTCCTTCATTACCCCAGAGCCGCAGACCCTTTCCCTTTGCCATTGCCCCTACGCACACTGTTGCTTGCATGTTCCTACATGAGCTAGAAACCAGGGGTGCAGAGCGCAGTGGGGCGCAGGAACTAGACTTTATAAGGGCTGCATAGAAAGGGGGTGCAGAGAGCAGTGGGGCGCAGGCACTAGACTACCAGGGCTGCACGGAAAGGGCTGCAGAGAGCAGTGGGGTGCAGGAACTAGACTTCCAGGGCTGCATGGAAAGGAGGTGCAGAGAGCAGTGGGGCGCAGGCACTAGACTTCAAGGGCTGCATGGAAAAGGGGGTGCAGAAAGCAGTGGGGCGCAGGCACTAGACTGCCAGGGCTGCACGGAAAGAGCTGCAGAGAGCAGTGGGGTGCAGGAACTAGACTTCCAGAGCTGTATAGAAAGGGGGTGACCAGAGGCAGTAACAGTCCTCCGCCACGGTACAGTTTATTTTTTTATTTGGTCAATGTTTGTCAGGTCCGCGGACCTGATTAATTCATTTATTTATGCAATGTTGGTCAACCAACATTGCAGAAATAAATACATTTATCGGGTCCACGAACCCGACAAATGTTGGGCAAATAAATAAATAAACCAGACCATGGCCTGTAAGTAACTGCCTCTGGTGCACCCTTCCAGTGGGCACCAGAGGCAGTGACAGTCCTCTGCCACAGCCGGGTTTATTTATTTTCCCAATGTTCGTCGAGTCCGTGGACCCGATTGATTTATTTATTTCTGCAATGTTGGTCGGACCCAACATTGCAGAAATGAATAATTTAATGAGGTCCAAGGACCGACAGACATTGGGCAACTAAATAAATAAATAAACCGGGCTGTGGCCTGTAAGTAACTGCCTCTGGTCCACCCTTTCAGGGAGCACCAGAGGCAGTAACAGTCCTCCGCCACGGCTCAGTTTATTTATTTATTTGTTCAATGTTTTCTGTTCGTCCTCGCGGGCCACATGAAATGGCTTGGAGGGCCGTATGCTGGACAACCTTGATCTAGATGCTCAATGAATGTACTGCCACAATGCATTCTCGGAAGGAAGGTCTAGATGCACAATGAATGTACTGCCACAATGCATTCTCGGAAGGAAGGTCTAGATGCTCAATGAATGTACTGCCACAAAGCATTCTCAAAAGGAAGGTCTAGATGTTCAATGAATGTACTGCCACAATGCATTCTCAAAAGTGTCTGTTGTGTTTGCTTTGGCTAATCTAACCTGGACAGGGTTTCCCTGTCAGTGTGATTCCTTGTTGTCTTCCACTGCGTTGTGTATGAATGAATTCTTAAAAGGAAGGTCTAGATGCTCAATGAATGTACTGCCACAATGTATTCTCAAAAGGAAGGTCTAGATGCTCAATGAATGGACCGCCACAATGTATTCTCAAAAGGAAGGTCTAGATGCTCAATGAATGGACTGCCACAATGCATTCTCAGACGGAAGGTCTAGATGTTCAATGAAGGTACTGCCACAATGCATTCTCAGAAGGAGGTACAGATGTTCAATGAATGTACTTCCACAATGCATTCTCAGAAGCAAGGCCTAGATGCTCAATGAATGTACTGCCACATGCATTCTCAGAAGGAAGGTCTAGATGCTCAATGAATGTACTGCCACACTGCATTCTCAAAAGGGAGGTCTAGATGCTCAATGAATGTACTGCCACAATGCATTCTCAGATGGATGGTCTAGATGCTCAATAAATGTACTGCCACATTGCATTCTCAGAAGGAAGGTCTAGATGCTCAATTAAAGTACTGCCACAATGCATTCTCAGAAGGAAGGTCTAGATGCTCAATGAATGTACTGCCATAATGCATTCTCAGAAGCAAGGTCTAGATGCTCAATGAATGTACTGTCACAATGCGTTCTCAGAAGGAAGGTCTAGATGCTCAATGAAAGTACTGCCACAATGCATTCTCAGAAAGAAGGTCTAGATGCTCAATGAATGTACTGCCACACTGCATTCTCAAAAGGGAGGTCTAGACACTCAGTGAATGTACTGCCACAATGCATTCTCAAAGCCACAAACATGCCACTGGCAAATTCTACCATCACTTGGCACGTCATGCATTAAAGGCACCTCTCTCATCCATGTTCCGTCCTTGTCGCCACAGATGTCAGCTGGAAATGGGTAAACCTCTTTATTCCCTTGCACGTCTTACCATTGCACTTATAACAAGAGCAGACACCCAACTAAAGCTGACCTGGACTGATTCCAAAGCAAACATTCCTGCAATTATCAAACCACTCAACATGTTTACAATACAGGAAAACTCGTGCAGACTTAACTCAGGGCCAACGCGCTCGCCTTGGAAGCAAGACCACATGGAGCAACACAAGTTCGATCCCTGTGTCCATGCTTAGAAACTTCCGGGTATTAAGTGCGCTATCAATAACATATCATATCATGTATACTAATATGTCTCCAGTTATTTTGATAAAACAACCTGTTCAAATGTTACCATCTGTTAACATGTGAAAAGGCGATTGTTTTAAACATCAGTTACTTTTGACATTTTTTTGTCGACATTTTCGAGCAGTTCTTTTTTATCTGATCATTTTCAATCTGGAAAAATCCAACCAGTTGAGGCACTCCCAGTTTGTTGCCTCCCCGACGGTGCCTCTCCATATAACAGTAAATCTCTGATCTCCAATTGTATTCCAGATCCTTCTTCAGAGTGGATTAAGTTGTGATCTATTGAGATTATGTTTGCAGACCAACCTAAAGTTTGCCATTAAAATCACTTTTCAGAGACAATGGTCAACACTTGGGTGAGTAATAATTCCTGTTGAGTATTTGGTGCCTCGAGCAGGGCCTGTAGTTTAGGTCGGTGGGTAGAAGAGACATTTCAAAGTTTGAAATGTAATAAACTGTTAATCTTAAGAGCATCGTCCACTTCTAAGGTTCAATAAATGTGGCCTTTCTGTGATCTTCTGTGGCTTATCCTTCTTTCGTCCAGTTGATGTCTGGTCATCACAGCTCCCTGGGCCTTCTGTAGTCTTCATCTCATTGCTGCTCGTCATATCATGCTCTATCTTGAAATCACATTAAAGAGAAGGATCACATTGAAATGATGTACCTTGACTTAATATTAATTCTCCTTATATTGACTGGCTATAGCATTACATTTTCCAAATAAACATTCATTACACACTTGTCTTTCATAAGCAGGGTTTAAGTGAGGGTATCACCCAAAGGTTTAATTCAGCCTCACGGTGGCAGGAAAGAAAAGGCACAGACAAGGAAAGACTTTCTCTGTGAATGTGTCACTGTATGTGTACATGTGCTTCAGATGTTCGGCATCGTAAAATGATACCACCTGGCCTTCATAGTCAAGGAATACTCCAAGTGTTCTTACTAACATTTTGTCACCGTTATATAGGTAAGGAAAGGTCTGCAGCAGGACATATTTGAAAAATTTGAGAAACCACCACCCACTATCAGCACGGTAGGGAGTCATTTGTTCCCCTTTTATAGCAGACTGTTTTACTACACCCACAGAATAAAAAAGAGGTACAGTCACATGATTAACTTTGACTTTCGGTGACAATGTTAACTCCCAGTAATGCTTTCCCGATGTGAAGCCCTCTGACCCCAGGACACACGTGGAGTGTGTAAATCTCTCCGTATTGTTGAGAACACTTTTTGGTTTCTGAAGGTAGGTGATCGTCTTCCCGTCGGTGGAGATGTTGAGTGAAGCGTGAGCAGTGTCAGGATTCAGGGTGAGAGACTCTGGGGAGGAAAGAAGAGGGAGGTTAGTAAGTCCCCATTGGTGCATCTCCGAAAGGACTTGGCATGTTACAAGAGAAGGCAAGACATGAGAAGTGGCACTGTCATGATGGCAATCGCTTGAGAACTGACATAAGTGGGTGATGATCTTCCAGGTTTAAAGACAGGAGTTTGGGATTCCCGGGCCACTGTCAGATATCAGAGCCTGTAATAAATGCTGGGAGCTGGATGAGAAATCCCCTTTCTTGCTGTTTCGATGTGTCACTGGATTCTAAAAGGAATGCCATGCATGGGCAGAAGCATGCAGCCACCTCCAGCATGACGCAAGCTGTGTGCACATCACAGTGGAACATCAGCATGTCATGCAACAAGAACATGAAAGTATAGTTAGGGCTACAGGAAAGTCTAACAGGAGAACAGATGGACACCTGCACTGCAGCAGGGTTCACACAAGGCAGTAAAGTAAATATTCAGGCTCCCTGCTGTCAACACTAAAATCAGACACCAGATCTTTCTGTACAAGCTGTGTGTCTAGTACTTGGAAATGTATCCATGACATTGTCATACTTGCTGTGCTGAACTGAAAGCAATATATTCAATCCTGACACACTCCTATTGCACTCTGACCTTTACTGTCTATTGTCACATACATGGCCAGTAAGTGCAGGCAGAGCTTTCATAGACTTCCTCCGGAGTCTGGAAAACCGCTTCCATGACCACCGGCACAATTAAAGAATGTCCTTTCAGACATCATTTGTTGAACAGTTTCATTCTGTGAGACTCATTGTCTTTCCACCAGTGCCAGATTATAGAGACTTTGAACCGGTGCAAGTGCAATGTTCTCAGTATCATCCCCAGGGCAGAGTTTGCCCAAGTGCAAATAATATTGCAGCCGATGTGTACATCCTTTCCACCATGACAAGTGCAATATGCTGAGGTATAGGCACTATGGCAAACTTAGTCCTAGTGCAAAGAACCACCTCTTCAATGCATGTCTGCACCAGGACACAGATTGCACGCGTGTTAACACAAATCCGTATTAGCAGTAGGGTAAACTCTGTCCTGGTTAAACATGAATTGATAGTGCTCTAGTGCTAATACTGTGCATTATTGCACGTGCACCCCTGCACAGATTCTGTAATCAGGCCCCAGATTGCATGTTACCACTTGTTCCTCCATGGGATCTCAATTGCCAGACTCTTATGAACACTCTTATTGAACAAACTAAGGGTATAAACAGGCTACCACTCTATATGATTTATGTAGATTTCTCTTCTCCATTTGATACCATTGACCGTGATAAATCATTGAAGAAGCTAAAATTACTTGGGATGCCGGAACACCTAATCTACAAGTGTAGAATGATATATGAGGAGAGTATGGCCAGAATTAGTCTTAATAACAATGGCAAAATGTCTGACCCCATATTAATTGAAAAAGGAGTCAGGCAGGGGGGTACTTTAGCACCATCCTTATATAATCTATACATGGTAGATTTTGGTGAAATATTTGTGGACAAAATGAATGCCTTCCCAAAGATAGGGCCATGTAAGATCGGCTGGATAAGCTATGCTGACAACATCATTGTGTTTGATAATACCTATATTGGTATATGTAATAGTGTCAAAGCTATATGTGAATATGCTGAAAATAATGGTCTTCAAATTAATCTATCAAAAACACAATTTATGGTCGCGAGCAGACGAGGAAGTACAAATCCCTTTATCAATTGTCCCTTAGGGAAGATATGTAGAGTCAACTGTTACAAATATCTAGGCCAAGAAATATGCAGTGATAGGAATAAAACCAATCCTATAATACAAGAAAATAAAACATCTAAGCTTAAGACATTGCTCAGTGCTTTCATGTCCTTCTCCAAGAAAACTTCAGGAAATTACCATGAAACTACGGCAACTAGTAAAAGGGGCAACACACTCAGCAGGACACACCCTCGACGCAATTTTTGCAAATGAAAAACTCATCACCACAACACCTCCGATACAAATACTGTGGAGTGACTACCTCATCATCCCATTCATGATCGAAATGCCAACCTAAGTACGCATCCAACCCTCTAAACTCGCAACCACCACCAAAAGAAACTGGAAACACGTCAAAGAAAGCAACCTATTCAAACAACTGGAATTAACCAAACCCTCAACTACAGAACTAGAGCTAACTGACCTAGACGGGAAAGCGAAATTACTACACAAATGGATTGCAGACACAATAAATAAGATCGCCCCAGAAAAACCATTCATCCCATCAAAAAAAAGAGCAATGGCAAAATGGTTCACACTACTGTTAAACACCATGAAAAAGGAAAACAAAAAGATGGAACTGGAATGGAGGAAAGAATACAACCCAGACAAAAAAACACTGTTCCAAAAACAAATGCGCGCATACAAGAAGGAAATTCAAAAGGCGAAGAGAAGGCGTTATGATGACAGAATCACCAATGCCACCATCACACAAAAAGAAATGTTTAACATCGTTAAAGAGATGAAAAACCCACCAGGCTGCGATAACACGCCAACCCCCTCAGAGAAACTTTGCAACGACCTGGCAGACCATTTCAAGAAAAAAATCAATGACATCCGACAAACCATACAAAAGAGACCAACCAACCACAACATACAACCAAACAAATCTAACACAGAACCACAGCACAAACTCAAAAACTTTCCTGAAATATCAGCAGAGGCATTCGCAATGCTGGTAAATGCAGCAAGAAAGCTGGATCACCCATGGAACCCTGTCCCCCGGACATCTACAAATCAATCCTCGCACAAGGAACGCCAGCAGAATACTACAGAAACCTTCTAAATCTATCACTAGCAACAGGGACTGTGCCGAGGATCTTCAAATCAGCCTATGTCAAGCCACTTCTAAAAAACACAAGTGGCGACGTAGCAGACCTCTCCACTACAAGCCAATCTCAAAGATTCCCTACCCGGCAAAACTCCTGGAAACCTACGTATATAAACTTACCAAAGAGCACATAGAAAAACACCACCTGTTAGACCAAGCTCAAGTTGGTTTCAGACCAGCAAGAGGAACAGAAACAGCACTACTTTCCATCTGGGAGGACCTTAAAACTAATGCAGACTCAAACACAACCTCAGCCCTTATTCTACTCGAACTCTCCGCAGCCTTTGACACAGTTAGCCATGACACCCTGACCAAAAGACTAGAAGACATAGGCATGACAGACACAGCACTCCTCTGGACTAAATCATTCCTAGCAGACAGAACAGAAACCGTATGGATTAAACCCTTCAAATCCACTCCATGAGTTAACAAGGATCCTCACTATCACCACTATATTTCAACATCTACCAGACTACGGTCATCAGAATCTTCAGAAAATACAACATTACTTGCTACAACTACGCCGATGACACTCAAATCATCTACAAAATCAAAGACAATGAAGCAGTTCACTCAACTCTAATCGACTGTCTGAAAGAAGTCTTCAACTGGATGAATACCAACAACCTGAAAATCGAACCAGGAAAGACCAAAATCATGATCATATCCAAAGACCAAGGAAACGAAAACGCCACCTCATGGTCAACGGAAATGGGAACCGCACCAACACCATCTAAGGTAGTAAAGAATCTAGGCGTTCTGATGGACAACACCCTAACCTTAGAACCACAAATAAACGCAACAGTGAAGACATGTTTCTTCCTCCTCCACACGACAAGAAGAATCCTACCTTTCCTCTCCTTCACGCACAAAACACTCACTATCGTCGCCCTCATCATGTCAAGAATCGACTATGCAAACAGCCTCTACCTCGGAATACCAGAATACCTCCTGAAGAAACTACAACAAATCCAAAATGCAGCAGCCAGACTACTCCTCAAACTATCCAGAAGAGACCACATCACTCCTGCCCTAAATACACTACACTGGCTCCCAGTAAAACATTGCATCACCTTCAAAACCATGTGCATAACACAAAGGGCAATCAGAGGACAAGGAGCAGAATTCCTTCAAAAGAAAAAAAAACTGTCTAAAAACCAAAGAGGCCCCTCCGATCCAGCAACGAAATCCATCTAGAACTAAAACCATACCCTAAGAAAAAACTTGGAGGCACTTCCTTCTACCACTTAGCTGCAAAAACCTGGAACAACATCCCAAAAGAGATAAGAAACAGGGAAGATCACCACAAATTCAGAAAATAACTACAAACCTGGCTCTTCAAGACCACAGACTCAAACTGAAAACCGAAACAACAGAGAAAAAGGATGACTAAACTGGTAGGACACTGACAACCCATAACGGACAAGGAAGCTCCTGCAGTACCAGGACAGATGACACCAGATAGACTGAAACACAGGTGACACCCATGGAGACGGAATCAACTACCCCAGAGAATCCCACCAACAACCTCACCCCCCCTTAGTTGCCACCAGGTACCAAGTTTCAATTGAATTGTCAAGATACTGACAATCACCACACTAGCTGAGTGGTGGACATTGGCAGGCGCTCTCACCACAGGAGTAGGTAGGGAGGGCCGGTGGGGTTGTGAGGGAGGCTGGTTGAGGTGGGGGACAGATGTGAAAGGGACATTGAATGCAAGATGGGCCCAGATCAGATCAGTGGCACATCAGGAGAGACTACACAAGCCCAGTGCCTCAATTCAGGATAGAGATGCCAACTAACCGATTCCACTAACAATTTCCCCCTCTACACACACCTCTCAAACTCCAAACCAAACACAACCACAAACCTACAGCACAACAAACTGCACAAACTTCACTAAACTGCAACAACACAACAAAAAACAAACATAGACTTCCACAACAGTACACAACGACTACCGGCCGCTAACACCCCAGGACCAGCCAACGGACCCACCGGGCTGAGGCCGCCAACAGCTTTCATCACTGCTCTCTTGCAATTTTCCTGCTTTCTCCCACTAACTCGCCCTCCCTCCCTTTTTCAGAGCCACCAGTGCGCCAGGGGACCACTCCGGTGGTGATAGTGCGCGGTAACTCTCCTTTAACATTAACATATAGTCTTCTGGGAATTGTCAATATCTATAAACGAAAATTGGCTGCACTATTCTTGTATGCATTGGAGGCCTCCTACTCTGATTGGAACAACTGGGCTAACTCCATAGAGGGAATGATATGGAGACGATTGCTGGGTCTGACTAATTATACTCCAATCCAGGCAATCCGACTCGAAGTTGGCCTGATATTTCTGTCCTCTTGAATTAATTTCAACTATGCTAAACTATATCTGAGGATTGAATTTGCTTGCCCCAATTCATTGCTATCGGTTCTTCGGGATGGCCTACATGGTGGGAATGTACAGGCCTTGAATAAATTCCAAGAAAGAAACCTGCTCTTTTTTCAGGAGATAGGATGGACACATAAATGGGAATATGGTGATGGTTGGATGTTAAAATCTCTTAAATCAGCGGCAGAGAAATGGGACTGGGTGTTAAGCCATGATGCCATAGGGAAACTGAAATCTCTACATACGTTCTCTAATATGTTGTGTGAATTTAAAAAAATGCAGAAGTACTTAAAACTGCTACCCTCCTGCAACGTGTAGGATTTTTATGGATATTAGATTAAATAGATTGAATGTCATAGAAGTAAGGGGAGCATGGACTGGAAAGCTTGCTGAGTGTAAAAGCTGTAGAATATGTGGTGATCATAATATGCTAGAATCAGAGAGGCATGTTCTTACAGGTTGTTTTACAAAGTGTCATATTTACAGAAAATATTTTACCAAAATTGAGTATGATGATGAATATGTCAAATCTGAGGCATTTTGGCTACGTTGTCAAAGGGTTGATTGTTGGAATTACTCAGAATTGGAAACACGTCAATATATATTTACACAAGTTTGAGGAAGAAGTAAACCTGCTGATAAATCTTGATCAGATATGCTAAAAGCAATATGGGGATATTCTTAATTTGGATATGATGGTTCCTTTGTCGTCGTATTATTTTTATTTTCATCTTTATATGTAGTATGAAGTTTGAAATATTTTCTTGTCTCTTTTTAATATTTTATCTATGAGCTATTCATCACAAAGTTTGTATTTATGAACCTGTGAACATTTTGTATTTTTTAATTTGTATTAAAGTTTATACTAAATACACAATAAATAAAAAAAAATAAGTCCTTCTAATGCTTTTGTGCACTCCTCATTCCACCTGACCTACTTGGGGAATTTGGGTGAGGAGACCACATTCAAGGGAGAAGCTATGGTCCCATAGTTCTCAATGAAGTTCCTATAGTAACCTGTGAGACCTAAAAAGGCTCTCACTTGGGTTTGAGTAGTAGCCTTATGTCACCTCCTCTGACCTCATGTCCAAGGTAGACCACTTTACTCTGACCAATTTGACATTTACTAGCCTTTATGGTCAGATTGACCTGATCAAGAGCCTGCAATACCTATCCTTAGTGGTCAATATGTTCTTTCCAAGTAGGGCTGAAAACTGCTATGTCATCCAAGTATGCCACTCAGAAGTCCCCCATCTCATTCAGAACATGATTCACCATCCTTTCGAATGTACCAGGTGCATTCTTTAGTCCAAAAGGCATAACCTTAAACTGGTAGAGGTTTCCTGGGGTTGAAAATGTAGTTTTCTCCTTGGCATGGTCTGCCAGAGCTATTTTCCAATATCCAGGTCAGGTCAAATGTACGTAGGTACTTGGCTGAACCAAGTTTGTCCACCAGCTCATCTGTCCTAGGTAAAGGATGGGCATCAGTCGTGGTGACTGCATTAAGAGCTCTATAGTCCACACAGAACCTCAATTCCTTGGATCCTGCCTTTGGTACTAGTAAAACTGGACTAGCTCATGGACTGGTAGAGGGTACTATTACCCCAAGATCAAGCATCTTCTTGACCTCTTCCTTTATGTGGGCTCTTACATGGTTTGACATTCTGTAACTTCTTCTTTTAACAGGTAAACAGTCACCGGTGAGAATCTAATGCTGGCCCCAAGGGGTCAAGCCTGGTGTCATTGAAAACAGGGAGGCAAACTGATTTAACAGAGACTTGCACTCCTCCTGTTATTCTAGTGTCAGATCAGAAGAGAGATTAACTCCTTCTATCTTCCCATCTAAAGGTTGTCCCCTGAGGAGGTCAGGTAGAGGCTCACTCTCCTCTTCCTCTTGAGCAGATGCTAAGAGCAAAACTCCCAGTTCTGGTCTAGAGATATAGGCCTTGAGGAGGTTGGTGTGAAAGACCCTGGGGGCCTCCTTAGGATTGCCTAAGTCCACAAAATAATTGACCTCTCCAAGTTTTCCCACAACCTTGAATGGTCCAATCCATTTGTCCTGCAAGGCCCTATGCCTTGTAGGTACCATAACTAGAACTAGTTAGTCTTGAGTAAACTCAACCATGTTGGCCTTATGCCAATGCTTCTCCAGAACCTGACCTGCTTTCAAGTTATCAGAAGCTTCTATCATCATGTGTGTCGTTCTCCTTCGTAGACCAAACACATAGTCAGTGACTCTCACTGGCTTGTGGGAAGGAGCACTGTTCAACCCCTCCCTGATTAAGGCCAATGGACCTATAACCGGATAACCATAGAGAAGCTAAAAGGGACTGAAGGAAATCCCTTCTTGAGTAACTTCTCTGTAAGCAAAGAAAAGGCATGGCAGTAGAAGGACCAATTTTCTTCCAAGGGGTTCTTCTAAAGCACCTATCACGCTCTTCATAGTTCTATTAAGCCACCCCACCAACCCTTTGGTTTGGGGATGGTAGGCTGTTGAGAACTTGTAGGTTACTCCAGTTTTTCAACTTGGTTTGCATGTCATTGGAGATAAAACTTGACCCCCCTTGTCACAGATGACCTCCTTAGGAAAACCCACCATGAAAAAGCTACCTAGGAGGGCCTTAGCTACTGCTTTAGCAGTGACAGTCCGCATAGGTATTGCTTCAGGATACCTGGTAGCATGGACTACCTGTCATGCTCACATGGATCTCTGCAGGAGCAATGGATTCCTCCAGTCTCGTTCTCTCGCTACCTCGGACTAGAAAGCTGACCTGCCAAGAGAATGGGTGTTTAGAAGGATTTTTGGGGAGAAGGTGCTCCAACCCTCCCTCCACCCCCCGTGACCCAAGTGAGGTGTGTACTCTGGTTATGGGCGTGGCTCATTTTTTGGTTTGGTGCCCTCTCCATCCTGCTACCGCAGGGGTGCTGTAGTCTGGGGCCCAGGGGCTAGTTGCTTCACTAGGTCCTGGTTGATGATTGGCGGCTGACCTTCAGTTCTTCTCAGACGTTGCCCAGATGCTGCACTGGGAGTTGTTTGCAAGGGAGTTCTGTTCGTATACTTAGTTCCTGAAGAACACGTAGCTGCTAATGCAGGTAAGTTCAACTGTGGGCTACAGGTAAATTCTATGGTGGTCTTGGAATCAGCTGTAGCATGAATTAGTTTATGGTGGCCAATTAATTCACTGGTTGTGAGATGAGCGCAGGTCGTGATGAGCTTTGGGCTGTAGATAAACTTTGCTTTAACTAAGGTTCTTTGTCTTTGCAGGAGTTTCCTGAAGTGAAGCAGAAGCAGAAGCAGAGCAGCTGTCAGGATGTGGCTTCTGTGGAATCGGAAAGTGTCCGGAGCAGAGCAGCTGACTGGATGCGGCTCAGCTCGCACACGAAGGTGAGTAAGTACGGGTGCAACTTAGTTGCACGGGAGACAGGGAAACTAGTTGCGCGTGAACAATTACTGCTTTCTAACGTTCATTTTCTTTTGCAGTTTCAGAGCATTGGCGCGACGAGGAGAAGAGGAGTGCTAACTCCGATCATGGAGAAAGGTGAGGAAATCCGATGGAAGTCTGGGCTGTGGTGAGCTTGTACCTAAGTCTACAGCGAGTACACGAAGCAAGGGCTAGTCTCTGGGCTTAGCTTATATAGGCAGCCACACCCAGCCACTAGAATGGGCTGCACAGTTCCTGGATGTGACACAGGCACCCATGTTGGAGTTACAGGAAGTAACTAGAAATAAAGGCTATGCCAGAACAAGGTCTATGGGAGTGAAGTGCACTCTATGACTGCCTAAATGAGGGTTTTGCTTGCCAGGCCTTTACCCATATAGCCCCTATTTGTTCTTTCCCTCTTCCCCTATGTGTTTGTGCTAGTGAGAAATGGGACCCCAGGTTAGTACCCATGGCAGTCCTCCCCCTCAAGGCCCCACCCAATGGTGTTCTTCCTGGTCCGAGTTTAGTGGGATTATCTCGATGGAATTTACATAGCAGCCGGTGAGCGTGGATGTTCTCGCTCGGCTCCCATGACCTGTCCTGCGGTCCATACCTGTTGAAGTCCACCAGGTAGTGTGGGGTATTCCTTGTCACCTTGGAGTGTAGAATTCTCTTGACCTCGTATTCTGGTTCGTCGCCTTCTACCACTACTGATTCTCGAGTCCCCGGATGCACGGGTTTTAGTAGCGAAACATGGAACACCGGAT
Source organism: Ambystoma mexicanum (assembly GCF_040938575.1). Taxonomy (NCBI): domain Eukaryota; kingdom Metazoa; phylum Chordata; class Amphibia; order Caudata; family Ambystomatidae; genus Ambystoma; species Ambystoma mexicanum. The sequence goes on along the minus strand of NC_090933.1, from coordinate 1,369,594,061 downwards.
GTATGTGCATGCAAGGTGGTAAAGCTAGTTTTCATGGTTACGGGGTGACTACTGCTTCGATCGTGAAAGGGCCTAAGAATTTAGGTTGGAATCTTTGGTCCCTTAAGTGTTATGTATTTTGATGCCAACCATCCAGAGTCTCCAGTCTGATAGTTTGGGGCCTTCTTCCAGTGTTGATCAGCATATCTTTTCTGTGTTTCTTTAGCAGTTTGTAGTTTGTAGGTGTGCACCGCATCTGTGGCTGCCCGGGTGATGCGTTCATGTAAGGTTTTGACTGCTGGCATCTCTATTGCTTCCGGTGGGTCATATATGGAAGTCTGTGGGTTCCACCCACATATGGTGTAGAACGAAGTCAATTGAGTAGATGCATGAGTTGAGTTGTTGTACGCATATTCCGCCATCCACAGGATCTTTACCCAAGCATGATTTGTTTGGTGCAGAAGACAGCAGAGGTATTGCTCCAGAGTTTTGTCTGTGCGTTCAGTTTGTCTGTCGGTTTGAAGATGGTGGCTGGTGGACAAACAGACTTCTATTCCAGATAGAACCCAGCATTTCTTCCAGAACTGTGACACAAACTGACTCCCTCTGTTGGGTATCTCTATGGATGGGAATCTGTGTAATTTTACTATGTGGTCAAGGGAAACCTGGGCTAAAACCTGAGCTGAGGGTATTCCTTTCAATAGTAGGAAGTGGGCCATTTTAGAAAAAAGGTCAACCAGCACCAGGATGGTGGTGTACCCGGAGGAAGGAGGCAGGTCCATGACAATATCCATTGAAACATATGCTAGGGAGTGGGGGGCACAGCCAGGGGTTGAAGCAGACTGGTTGCTGTTTGCCTTGTTGCCTTGTTCTGAGCTCAAATCCCACACGAGTTGACAAAGTCGATGGTATCGCTCCGCCAAGTTGGCCTCCAGTAGTGTTTTCTAATTTTAGCAAGAGTCTTAGCCCTTCCAGGGTGACCTTCCAGGGGTGAACTATGATAGCTGGCGAGAACCTCCTCCTGTAGAGCACGCATAGGTAGGTACAGACACTCCTGGAAATATGGGAGGTCATCTTATACGGAGAAGTGAACTCCTTTCTGGTTTCAAGTTCAAAGTTCCTGCGTGGATATACTGCTCTTGATTTCTTCTTTGAGTGCATCCAGTGGTGAGAGGGAACCCCCGCAAATGCCTAGGATCTTATCGGCAGGGATGATATCTACTGGGTCTGGATTGCTATAGGCCTTTTCTCCCTTGCCGATGCGAGACAGTGCATCTGCTTTGCCATTTTTGACTCCTGGTCGATATGTGATCACAAAATCATATTCAGTCAGGAGCAACGTCCAGCAAAGCTGTTGTGACGACTGAGTTTTGGCTGAGTGCAAGTATTGTAAATTTCGATGATCCATTATGATCGTGATGGTATGCTTGTCTCGGAGTAAATTGTGTCGCCACTCCTTCAAGGCATTTTTGATTGCCAGTAGCTCCTTATCCGTAATCGCATAGTTTAGCTCTGCTAGGGAAAATTTCATCGACCAGAATGCCACAGGATGTAAGTGACCAGTTTCAGGATTTCATTGGGATAGAACTGCTCCCATGGCTAAACTGGAAGCATCGGTCTCTACGATGTAAGGGAGATCTGGCCGTGGATGCTGTAATACAGGAGCCAAAGTGAACCTGTCCTTCAGGGCACGGAAATCTTCTTCTGCTGTGGGCGTCCATTAGAACTTTCGATGTTTGCAGAGGAGAGAGGTAATAGGATGCACCAGGTGTGAAAAGCCGGGTTTGAAGCGCCAATAGAAATTTGAAAAGCCTAAAAATCTCTGTACTCCTTTTAGGGATGTGGGTGAAGGCCAGGTGAGTATAGCTTCTAACTTTAGGTTGTCCATTTTAATGCCTTGCAGAGACATACAGATGGTTTTTGCCTAGTTTGTGGAGTACTGCCCGCACAAGAGTAACATGGTCTTGTAGGTTAGATGAGTAGATGAGGAAATCGTCGATGTACACCACTGCACACACGTTGAGCAACTCCCACAGTACATCATTCATAAAGTGTTGAAATGCCACTGGGGCATTACAGAGCCCGAAAGGCATCATCTGATACTCGTACAAGCTGTACCTGGTGCGAAACACGGTCTTCCATTCATCACCCTCCTTTTACATGCACAAGGTGATAGGCTCCTCGGAGTTCTAATTTTGTGAAGACTTGTGCTTGTCGTACTTGGTCTATCAAAACCGGAATTAACGGTAGTGGATATCTATTTTTTACGGTGACCTGATTTAGTGCCTGATAATCAACACATGTCCGGAGATCTCCCTCTTTCTCTGGTACAAAAAATAGGGAAGAGGCTGCAGGTGACTTTAAGGGAGAGATGAAGCCATTTGCTAAGTATTGATCAAGGTAATTCCTTAGGTGGGTGTTCTCTCCCTCTGTGAAAGTGTAAATTCGGCTACATGGTACTGTGTCCCAGGTAGTAAGTCAATTTGGTAGCTGTAGGAATGATGAGGAGGAAGTGTATTAGCCTGTCCTTTAGCAAAAACGTCTTGATATTCCCGGTATTCAGTAGGTAGAACTCCTGTTATTCCTAGCACAGGCATTGACTTTGGAGACGGGAGTAACGGATGTACAGACATACAATTCTTATCGTAATAGTGATTGCATTCCCTCGAGAAAATCAGTGTTCTAGCACCTCAGTTTATTTGTAGGTTATGTGTCTTCAGCCAGGGCATGCCAAGAATCACCTGAAACTGTGGGGCTGCAATGAGATCGAACAAGGTTTACGCCTTATGACCGTCTTGGCAGAGCATTGTGATCTCAGCTGTGCAGTGAACCGTCTACCACAGTTACGTTATCGTCAGTTGTTTTTGGGCAAACCAGTAACCCTATCCGGCCAGAAGTTTCCAAGTCCATGTAGTTACTGATGGCCCCGCTGTCCACTAAAGCTTCGATTGCATGCATCATAGTCGGATATTGTGGATTTATCATGATAACCAGAATAGCAAAGTGGGAGGTCTGTGGTCTCACCGCGCTTGACAGACCGACCTCTATGTCTGTCGGGCGTTGTAGTTTTCTGTCTCGTCTGTACCTTTGCTCCCATCCACTGCTCCTACCGTCTTTTGAGGGGGTTTAGCTAGACAATTGCGAAGAAAATGACCTAATTGGCCACAATACAGGCATAACTGTTCTTGCAGTCTCCTGTCCCGCTCTGTCTTAGTGAGTGGACCTCGTACTGCGCCTACTTGCATGGGTTTAGGATGCGCTTCGGCAGGTGAGTGGGCAGGTGTTTCTTTGGGCCGCACATAGAACGTTCTGCCCTCCGAGCGGGCATGATCGGTCTTCCGGTTCTGCAACCGATGATCGAGCTGGAGTGCTAGGTCGATGTATTCCGCACAGCCATCTGGAGGGTTCACTACTTGTGCTAGTGCATCCTTTAACTCTCTGCATAGACCTCTATAGGACAAAGTGGTTAGCTTTTCTTCAGGCCAATTTGCCTCAGCCACCAGATGATTAAACGTGGCCACATATGCCAGGAGATCCTGACTACCCTATCGGAGGGATAACATCTCACTGTCTAAGGCCTGTCCTTGTATGCATCAAGCAAAGAGCTTTTCTAACTCATGCTGGAAACTGGCAATATTGCGAAGCAGGGGGTCGTCCCTAGGTACTAATGGGACAGACCAATCCGCTGCATGACCCCCTAGATACGATAGCACAAAGGCCACCTTGGACTGGTCTGTAGGAAATAGTCCTGGTTTGCACAAAAAAAAGTAAATGACAGTGGTTCATGAAGGTTCCAAACCTCTTTGGGTCTCCCACGAACCTAGTCCATGTAGTAATTGCCTGGGATTACTACCTGGACGGGAGTTACGGATTGACGCCTCAAAGCATTTGTCTCGGGGCTGGCAGCATGCACCTCTGTCCGCAACTCCCCCAGAAGCTGGGACAACCGATCTACTTCCAAAATCTCTATTGCTCAGGCAGATTGGTTTACTGGAGGCTTCGTGTTCTGTCATGCTCACCTGGGTCTCTGCCGGGGTAATGGATTCCTCTGGTCTCATTCTCTCGCTACCTGGGACTGGAAAGCTGACCTGCCATGAGAACGGGTGTTTAGAAGGTTTTTTGGGAGAAGGTGCTCCAACCCTCCCTCCACACCCCCCTGTGACCCAAGTTAGGTGTGTACTCTGGTTACGGGCGTGGCTCACATTTTGGTTTAGTTTGGTGCACTCTCCATCCTGCTTCCACGGGGCACTGTAATCTGGGGCCCAGGGGCTTGTTGCTTCACTAGATCCTGGTTGATGATTGGCGGCTGACCTTCAGTTCTTCTCAGCCTTTGCCCAGTTGCTGCACTGGGAGTTGTTTGAAAGGGAGTTCTGTTTGTAGACTTAGTTCCTGAAGACCACATAGCTGGTAATGCAGGTAAGTTCAACTGTGGGCTACAGGTAAGTTCTATGGTTGCCTTGGAATCAGCTGTAGCACAAATAAGTTTATGGTGGCCAGTTAATTCACTGGTTGTGAGACAAAGCACAGGCTAGTCTCTGGGCATGGCTTATATAGGCAGCCACGCCCAGACACTAGAATGGGCTGCACAGTTCCTGGATGTGACACAGGCGCCCATGTTGGAGTTACAAGAAGTAACTAGAAATAAAGGCTATGTCAGAACAAGGTCTATGGGAGTGAAGTGCACTCTATGACTCCCTAAATGAGTGTTTTGCTTGCCAGGCCTTTACCCATATAGCCCCTATTTGTCCTTTCCCCCTTCCCCCATGTGTTTGTGCTAGTGAGAAATGGGACCCCAGGCTAGTACCCATGACACTACCACAACCAATATAAATCAGTTGCCTGAAGATGTGGGATGGTCAAGGTGACCAACAATGTCAATCCCTACCTTCTCAAAAGGGACTCCCACCACTGGGAGAGGCACCAAGGGTGCCACATTCTTGGCTCCACTCTTGTCAGAAGTCTGACAAGTGTGACAGCTTCTTCAGAATTGATCTACATCAGACCCCATTTTGGGCCAGTATAAATACAGAGATATCCTCCTCTCTTTGGTCTTCTTAAAGCTCAAGTGACCAGCCATAGGAATCTCATGGGCTAACTGTAGAAGCTCGGGTATCACCATCTAGGGTACTACAAGTCTTCTGTAGTCTCCTGGGGAAGACTCAATAAGCTCACTGTAGAGGAGGCCATCCTCCCAGTACAACCTATGCTTCCCCAGCTCTTGCCCTTCAAGCGGGGAAGCTGCCTGTTGGTGAAGAGTAGGACACTTTCTTTGACCTCTGCTGAAGTCTGCCCTAGAGGGTCCACCTTCTGCAAGTAAAGTCTGCAGCTCAGGATGGTCTCTCGGATCCAGCTCTCCAACATAGGGAAGGGCTTCTTCCATCTCTTTTTTACCAGTAGCTGTTTGACCCCTTTCTGGTTGGTCCTTCCACTCAGCCTCAGCTGGGGGTGGGGTGACTGGTGTGTTCTTGGACTGGCCTCTCATACATGTCCTTGTTCTTTGAACAGGTATGATACCTTTCTTCTTTCCTGATACCTTGGGTTTCCTCTTTTTCTCTTTTCTTGGACTAGAATTAGAAATGTGTCCTTCCTGTGGACTGGTAGTTATTGGCACCTATGTAATTCTCCACGAAAGTCATCTAAAGTTGCCTCTCTAGCCAATTTAGTTTGCTCCTGCTTCCTTTTACTGGAGGGACTGGGGGTGCTTGATACAACTCCAAGAGTCTTGAAGTCATTCCCAACAGGACTATCCCAAGCACCTAATGTTTTACACTGACGGGTATTCCTACAGTCAAATAATTGCACTGAATGAGAGCTGGCAGTATTGGAACCATCTGTATTTGGCCTCCAGCAAGATTAGTGGGACCTTTGGGTGCCTTAGCAACATCCTAATGTGTGTCTCTAATTGCAGGAGTCTCCTGGCCATTCACAGGTACACTGTCCTTGTAATATTCTTTGGTGTCATCTGGAATGGGGTTGTACACATACTGTTAATCCCACAGACTCAGGGACACTAATACAACCCTGGCTGAGACTTCAATGGGGTCTTCAGCCAATAATTGAAAGTTACCACTTGCCATATGAACTTCACCCTCGGGGATGAAGGCTAAGGAGGCAGTGTGGACCTCTGAAGGTTTACGCTTACATCTCGGATCCCCTTTCACATGGTCAGTTGACCCACAAGCATAACATTGACCAAATGTTCTTTGAAATAGGGGTTTCTGCTGACCTCCTTCTTTTGTTTAGCACCAGAGGTTTCACTAGACTGATCTGGTTTCCCATGTAGCTTACCCTACCTATGTTATTTTGCCCTCTTTTGGATGGCTGGAATTAGAATTCTCTTTTCCATCTTTCTTGTGCTGCTTCCCCTCATCTTTCTTGTGAGTGGCCCCAGGGTCATTGTGAGTGGCCCTGTTGGCTGACCACAAGTCAGAAGACTTTGCTAACTTTTTGGGATCATCCTCATTAGAGTCAGCCAAGTGCTGTCTCAGCTCAGGAGAGCAGGAATCAAACATAGATTCTAACAAAAACAGATGCCTCATTAATTCAAAGGAGTTCACTCTGTGACCCTTAACCCAACCATTTACGTTTTTCAAACATTCATACACCCCGGTAGCCCAAGGAGTACCATCAGTCTTTTTGAGGGTCCTAATCCTCTTAAGGTACTGGAAATGAGTGTTCCCATATCTGGCTATTAAGGCCAGCTTCACATTATCATACTCTTGTCTCTCAGGTTCACCCAACTCCATTAAAGCATCAGTTGTATTCTGGGGCAGCCTAGACAAAAGGCAAGGAATTAAAATATTCCCTTGTGTAACCCTGAATCCCATGATTGTACTCAAAGGCACCCAACCCATCCAAAATATCAATTTTCATATCATACATATTCACTGCTTCTTTGGGCAGGCAAGTCCTCTTGGGACTGGAAGAGTTGGAGGGAAGCAGTTTCAATATACAATCTTTTCATATCAATAGCTTGCTGCATTTCCATTTCCCTGAGTCTGATGTGCTGATGTTTGGATTCAGTTTGAGCGTTAAACCTTTTGAAATCCAATTCTAACCTCATTGTTTTAAGAGATATATATTCTGGACTCAGTGTTGGACCTTGTGGTGTCCCAGTGGATAAGGTTTGAGGCAAAGAGGGGCTCCTATCCTGGGACTCCTCTACCTGCTCTGTCTCCTCCTCTGTCTCCTCTGCTACGATAGAGTTAGAATCTGAACTGACATCATTATCATTTTCCACATATCCTGGGTTAGTAGATGTTGCAGCCCTACCATCCAAACTTTGGTGATCAAACAACCTTGTAATCGATTCATTTTTCTTTCCTTTTACGGTAAGATTCCTGACCTTACACATTTCTTTCAGCTGATGTACTGTGAGAATGATCAGGGCTTCCTGACAGAAGTTAACCTTATTTGGGAATGTTACAATTGATTTTTCTCATGTAATATAGCCTTGTGGGGTGTTAGTTGAACACAAGCAAAGCAAAATACTCAATGTGACAACTCTACACAATATCCTCACCGCCTGCCACCAGTGTTAGGCAGGATTGTATGAAGTAACCCTGTGGGTGACTACACCAGTCTTGTCATCTTGGCAATAGGTAACCCAACCTTTGGTATTGGCCTGTACTACACAAGTTGGTAGGGTGAGTGAACAGCCAGGCTTATCTCAAGAGGGGTCAATGTGAGCTGTAGAGGTTTAACATAGAGATTTACAGTGACAGATATTCAAATAGCACTTATACTCAAGGTTTCTTATTAAAATAATTATTCATTAATTTAACAGTCATTTTTAAAATAAGCCTTCTTTGGAAAGGGCTGCAATATGCAACAATAGAATAAACTTCAAAAATGCACTCCTTCAGTTTCAGTTAAGTAGGTAGACCCCCTTTTGGGATGGCACACAGAATTTCATACACCCTGAGGTAACTTCACTTGCTAGGACATTAATAGATCACTTCTTACACTTAATGCAATACTCAGGTTGTGGAAAAAGGAATAGGTTGGGGAAGGAAACAAAGATTAACAAGCTTCTCAAACAGGTAAATACGTTTGAACACCCCAATGCAATGTAGATTAACCCTTTCCTAGATACACAAGTAAGATATGTATGACTTTTTGGAGGGACAGATCAACACAAAGTCAGAGGGTAAGAGAAGTCTGCAGGGGGCCAGGATAGCCAATGTCAATTGAGAAAAGTCTAGGGGAGCTGAGGCACTTCTTGAAGACAGTCAAAAGTCTTGCAAAATGTTAAAGAGAGACTTGTAAAAAGAAATCACTTTTGGGCCACAAGCTGGGAGGCTTGTAAAGGGCAAAGATCCAAGCAACTCTCCAAAGGGTAGCAAATGCAAGTCTCCAGTGAGAGCAAGCCAAGCTACACACAACAAGAGGTAAGTAACCCTAGTTACGCATTACCTTGAGTCTGAAGAAAAGGTTCCAGCTAGCTTCTGTTCCTGTTGTAGTCCTTCAGATCCTGTTGTTCCTTGGCCTCACTCATGTGGACATGAGGGAGAACATCTGGTGACTCCTGCACCACGGTTTGTAGGTCAGTGGCAGCAATGGGCACACTTCAGATCAGCAGCACTTTGCGGTTTCAGCTACTCACAAATAGCACCACCGCAGTTCTTGTACACCTTGTGGACTTTCCTTTTTTCTGGGATCCACCACTCTGTTGATGTGGCTCAGGTTTGGTTAGTCCTGCTTCGAGGGAGTCCGGAGGATCTTCCTGGAACTCAGGGCTGGCTTAAAAATGATACACTCATTCCTGGTGTTCCTGTCCCATGGTGCTCGGTTCCAGCAGCAGCAAAGAAGTACAGCCAGCAGGGAGAGGAGTTCCAGTCAAGTTCGTCTCGGGGTCGATTGGTCCCACCAACCCAATAGGAGAAGTTGTCCTTTCCATGATTCTCTAGTCAATTAGATATTCAGAGCTTCAGTACTGCAGCAGGGCTTCACCAGGCAATCCAATGGTCCCAGAGGGTCCAGCAAGGTTCACTTCCAGTTTCTTCTTTGGTTCCTTCGTCCAGTGGTCGACTCTGCCTTCCTTGCAAAAGACCTCACCTTTTATGCAAGTCTCTCCCATTCATTCGCATCCTATCTGTCATTCACACAGCAGGGTGGCTGTCCTTGTAGGACAGCCAACCAATCACCTTTGGGTGCATTCCTGTAACCAGGCAGACTAAGCACTGTGAGTTTTGGGAACCTCCCTTGCTTCCTGCCCTACCAGACACGATGGAGCCAGAGGCAGGCTTCACCAATGAATCCCGCCAAAGTCAAAGTGAACAAGGGGTCAAACCTGGTTTGGTGCACAGAGGGGCAATAACGAATGGTAAGCCCACTACTGTAACTATGTAATAGATAGTTTTTGGGGATGGGACAGGCCATGGACCTGACATGTACAAGCCAGTATAACAACACATATAGGTGATTGTATATGTTATAGCATCAGCAAAACGCAATCCCTCATTCCGAAATGTTTCTAGAGAAGGGCTCAAATTGTGACGTAGAAATAAAATAAACTGGCCTGCATGGCATGAAACGATGTGATGTACCAGCATCTTCCTGTGTTCTTGTATTGATCCCTGTTGGTTTTATTTGCAATCAACCGCTGTTTGTACTTGCCATCTCACTGAGTCTTCAATTTTATCGCAAGGGTCAGCTTCGTCTTCCGAAGTGATAGAAACCCCCTCCTCCTCACCTGTGTAGATCTCTTCCTTCCTTCCCTTCTTCTTAATACAAAGGTTGTCCTTATTTTTTTTGTGTAGATATGACCGGTCTTGAGAGGAAGCCACTGTGGATTTGTTTTAGAAGTCGGGATTCCGATGGCCCCGTTCCCGGGACAAGCCTAGAAAGGGGAAAAAGCCTAATGGCATAACAAAACCCTTAGATGGTCCAAAGTCAGGAATATTGGTAAGTCTCAGGTAGTCCGGAGGCAGCCATGTTTCAAAGCCACTGGATGCTGATTTCAGGAATACAGGTATGAGTGAGGAGACCGGGAGTAATAGAGAGCAGGGCTAACTGAGGAGGAATGGCCTTAAAGGTAAGTAAGAGGGTAATAGGAGGACAGAAAAATAAGGATGGAGTAGTAGCCATAGAGAGGACTAAGGGGAGAAACAGAATGCCAGAAAATGAACTGCTGTATCCCTACAGAGGATATGACAGAAAGAAAGGAAGGAAAAAATACCCCAGAGGGCTGGGAGAGAATAGAGGCCTGCCGCCACAAGAGAGAGCGACAAGGATGAGGCAGGATCCAAGAAAGAAAACCTAATGGCTCACCGGATACGAACAGAGCAGGAAGCAAAGAATGAGGGACCCGAGCTAAAGCCGACAAGAACGGCTGAAGGGAGAGAGATAGAGAAGCAGTGCGGTATGCACCAATAGTGGAAAAAACATAGAGCGTACCAAGCCAAAGACGCAGGAAGCAGCAAGGTTGCAACGTGCTGCCTATAGGGGACGGACAGAAGATATTCTTCCTGACAGCGGCCATAATGGAAAAAAAAACTAGACTGCTGCCCGCAACGTAGATAGTAACGTGGTGGAAACCCTAATGGCGTCTAAAGCGCCAGCTATCCCAGACACACTGATACCGATGGTGCATGACACATTTATTCTGGGGAGAGTGTTAGGCACTCCGAGTCCGCGGACCCCCGCATCGCTCTGGCATACCTGGGAGTCCTCCCTAACACAGCTTCATCATCAGCAGATGCGAAAAGGCATTCAGCTCTGACAAGCTGGACATTATAAAGTGCTTATGACTGAGCTTACTGATATATACGATTTGGGTAAATCCTCCCTCTTCCCACTTAGTGTCCCTTGTGGGGAACTTCCGTAGATCTCGCTCTCATGTACTGTCATCATGTTTAATTTCCAAGGTATTCAATACACCACAATATCATAGACCGATTCCTGCATAAGATTGGGCAGTGGTTCACAATTCAGCCACTCCCTCAACGTCTGTGGTAAGCTTCCTTGATCAATGTGTGGGTAAATGGCACTGTGCAAAACAGTAATCCTGCCCATTCTCCTATACGTGGTGGCGGGGGCATCAGTACACATGTTTGCCTTTATGGTTATGGACCTTGATCGATTGATGATTATGTTATGTTATCATGCATTTGTACAGCACCTCCTGCCAAGGGTTATGGTGTCGAGGCACTTTGCCTGTCAGAGAGGCAAAGGAAGAGTATGATAGAACATGAAGTTGTGGTAGGGAGGAGCCAAGTTGGGATGAGGGTGGATGCATCAGTGTAATTTTAGGTGGGATAGGGGTATTTGTCCCCCCCCCAACTTTCATGGCACACCATTTTGTCCCCATTCATTAGGCTGTGGCACCTTTTCTTCACATGTCATGTCCCCCCAACATTTTCAGCAAAGTTACTCCACTGGGTGGACGATAGATGAGAGTCTCAGGAAGGCATGAGAAGGAAAATGTAGAGGAGCGATGTGTACCATTGGACCAAATGAATCAAGGGACTGTATTGGATGGGACCCAGTGCCAAAAGGAGAGGCCGCTGGAGAGAGGTGTTCATCAAGTCAGGAGTATGTCTGCAATATACACATTTCATGGTGAGTTGGGGCATAGACAAGCAATTCCAAAGAAAACACCAGCAACAAAGCCCTTGGACTCAATTCCTTCGATAGACAAACATTTGGAAGGGGTTGCATGCCAGAAATCTGAATTTGCAAAGTCATACAAATCTCGCAGAAAAGTGAGCAAAATGTGCTATTTTGGGGCTTTCCTCATGTATGTCGTGGTTATCAAAATGATTTTGTTACCAAAACCTTAGGCTTGTGCTCCTGTGCAAAGTGTAAGGATGAGTATGCTTGTCCTTTTTCCACAGACGTGTGCAATAGCCTGGCACTTAAGGGGTTAAAGACAAGGAACCTGCATATTGCTCAGTTGTGGTCAGGCTTGTGAGCCTTTAACAGTGTGCCAAGACATGTAGAAACCATGTTGCCCAAAAAAACAGCATGCACTACCCTTATACCTACTGCCCTAAGCCATGAACCGCCGCAAACAGCCAGGCTCTATATCTATGAAAGCTGGAAGGGAGTATGGGCATGCTTACCTGAAGGGGGTGGAGTGGGTGTTCACCATGGATTCCCTGGGAGCAGTGGCCCTCATCTGGGCTTGAGGGTGCTGTTGGGGTGGGATAGTTGTTGACTGTGCCTGGAAGTGTTATTATTCAGATGCTGTCACGGGGGTCAATGATTTTCAGGGACGCCACTTGGCCACTAGACTCCAGTGTGTTGCTCAGTGGATTCACCCAGACGACTCCTTGGGAAATGGGCACCCTTGCAGCCTGTGTCACAGATTTAAAGACACAGCACACTCCAGAGCAGGACTCTTTCCACTGGCCAGGGATGTGGCACACAATAAAAACGCTTTCAAGTTTATTCACTTCAGATTCTGCTTTGAGAAGGCAGCCAACCCGTCTCACACCCCCCTTGATGTGAATCCTGTGTCGCAATGGACCATGCACCAGGCTGGTGTGTAATAATGACATTTTATTTATTTTTAAATTCAAATGAAAATTAAACAGATTCAAAATAGGGCAGCAATCGCCAGTGTGATGATAATTACACATCAAATGATAGATACCCTTAATTTAACTTTTTAACATCAAACACCTCAATGCAAACATGAATGACAGCAAGATTACTTTTTGGTAAAACTTTTAGATAGCACAACTGTAATGCATTCCCCCTGCAACATTCCCCCAATTCCCTATGAACCACATTTTTTGTGGGAGGAGAAGAGCAGCAAGGAGTCAGGTATACTAGGCAAAAATCAGATTGGAAATCCGACCTACCTCCCTGAATGGGAGGCCAAAATCGGATTGAAAACCCTTAAAAATTAGCAAAATGGCACTTAGAATTCACTGAATAGTTATTTTACATGTGCGGTCCATTGGATAAAACAAGAATGTGTGTGGCTGGTCTAAAGAGGCAAGAATAGTTAAAAGCTACAAGGCAAGGCACTAAACAATATGCATACCAGTGAGAAAATCAACTTTGGAAAGGAAAACAGTGCAGCAAAAATCGCACATGGCAGAATTGCAATTTCTTAGCTTTCACAGGTTTAAAATAAGCAACAGCTTAGAAAATAAGCTAAACAGTCAAAATCCAAAATCAGTTTTACTGATGAGGTATAAAGGCACATAACACTTATGAGACAGAACTTAAAGGGTAACTCTTTATGGGTGGCAGTATGGGATTCTTCATAGGAAAGGAAAATCGGATTTTAAAAGGGAAACAATTTCACAGACAAACTCGGTTTTGTTAGCAAAATGATTTGTTCTAATGCAACTATATTTTAGTGTCTATATCTTTAAAGAAAGACGGTACACAAGGAGGTTAATTTGCAAGGTTAACATATTCACGCCACATTCATCTCTATGAGAAATTAATTAATTTAGACAAAATAGTACTAAGGACTTGTACAACAGCCTGAAATGATTTGGAAAGGATTGCACTAATACATGGAGACTAATACAGATTCTTCTATGGACAGGATGCACATAGGATTCTGACAATTTGAGAAGTTACTAGGGTACATGTAGGATTTGTATATGGTTGGACACAATGCAAGGTAACAGAACAGTGTATGCAGTTTTTTGGTTTCTGGGGAGGGTGATACTTACACAATGCACTTGAATTGGGTAGTATGGACTGCTAACCGGGTCTCTGGGCAGCAGGACAAGGATCTGGCCACTGCACAGCGGTTGGGCTCTCCTTTGAGGGAACAGCGGGGAACTGGGTCTGGTCACAGTGGACAATGGGGTGCATCAGCTGGGCAAGGACAGGTCTGGTCACTGGATTCTCCCAAAGGGGTCTGCAGCCTTTCCTTCATTCTCTCAGAATTATTGGGATTTTTGTAGGGTTTAGTTCTACATAGGTGGTTCTGCCCAGATAGGAGGTTCTGCCTGGATCTGGATCAGCTACCTCTGGACTCGCTCTAGAGTCTGGAGTCTTGCAGGTTGAATGTTGAATGTCTGGATCTCTGGATTGTAAATGTTGGATTTTGAATGTCGGTTTTTGAATGTCCTGACTCTCTCCATGTCTCCTCCTTTTATAAGCAGGATGACATCAGAGGATTTATTTCTAAGTGGGTGGAAGTAACCTGGACATACCTCTAAAATGGGATAGGTCAGGCTGTGGCTGTCACCGTCTCTCTGTAAGCGGATTTGATCCCAGGGAAGTGACATCAGTTTTAGTGTGGGTTTTTTTTTATGATGTGCTTTGTTTCACCAGAGTTACTTTTGCCAAAATCAGTTATGAAACAAAACACTTACATTTACTATTGTTATCATCATGAAAATTAGATAGGCAGATCCCATATTTTGCAAGGCATATGCCATTTCAAACGTTGAGTCTCTGCAATGCTGCTTTGCCTTTCTGGCAATCTTTCGCAATTTATATGGAAAACATTTCACCTAAAATTCTACAAATGGCTACACATAAGCCTAACAGTGTTGGGCATATTTCCATCAAATTTTACATCTGTGTCATGTACGCTTTCTCCAGAAATGCCCCTTTGTTCTTGGGAGCATATCTGCCATGAAGTCTGAGACACCCTGTTATTATCACACCTGTCGCCCAAAGAACAATGTCCCTGCACTGGCAGCATCAAATCACAGGGAGGTGCAACATTTGGCCTTTAAGCCAAACTGGTCTAACCGGAATGCCTGAGCTTCAGCCTGCTGTTGAAGTTCTTTTTGTGAGGAAAAATAAAACATACAGAGTAAAATATACCTATATTTTTGCACCTTTTCTTCCCAAAATATACAGTTGGGTCTCTGTGCATTTTAAAGTGTTATTTCCATTCAGCATCCACACTGTCATTTCATTGCTTTGCAAAGTAACACAGGTTCATTTTATTTCCCATGTTCATTTCACAAATGTGGTTTTCCTTGTATTTTCATTCTGAAGGCTTTCATAGCTATAGTCAATTTCTATACACAGGGATATGTTCAAGAAATAGGTTCTTTGAAACTGACACCAGGCAAAGGAGAGAAAGAGCTTCTTTGAAGTGCTTTGCATGTGTTAATTTGTTTCCAAAGGGAATGTTAGCCCTGCGGACTGAAATGAATTCCTGCTTTTCACAGACTTTATTTTACACAATTATGCCAATCAGGGCGGAATGGCCCTCATTTTCTGGTGTTCAGCCTGAATATAGATGGACATGGCTGTGTGATGTTTAAAGATGAAAATAGCACCAGTGCAAGGTCATTTGAAACACAGAAAATGTTCTTTTTCAGTTTTAAGGTTTTGCAAATCACACCACAGCAGCTCTGAGCCATTCTGCCTTTGAATTCCTGTTTTTGGATTCACACGAAGAAATAAATGCAGCCATTCTTGGGGTGTTTATGCTCCATCTCACCCCATATGTGCTCAGCAGACACAGTGCATCCATTATTTCTGTAACTGCTAAAACACAGTTTTGTGGTGCAGGGGACTATGTGCTCAGCAGACATAGCACAGACATTATTTAATGCAATTTTGTGATGCAGGGATTTCTGTTGGGATGGTAAATGTCCCCCACACCTGTGACTGCCCACTGGACTGGCATGATTTTACTAGGATTAGGGGAGCAGATGCAGAAATCCAGTGAATCTGGTAACATTCATTAGGGAGTTATGCTTGGAAGGACACTGGACTTGCAAAAACTCAAAAAGGACCCATTTCACCAGAGCGGCAAAAGAGCTTGATTTTGGGTTCTGGCACCATGGAGGATATGTTGATGAATTGTGGGTTTCTATCATTTGAAGGTATTTCAGAGGGAGTGCGCAGTCAGAGGTGGGACTATTCCAACATTCATGGATTTCCTGTAACCAGCTCAAAGTGCTCGGGCAAGGAGGCCTCATTCTAGTATTTGATAAGGCGCTGCCTGGTGGTAGCTAATTACTGAGCAGATGGAATTAGCAGCTAAGACACGGCTAGTGGAAATACACGATTATACATGTTTGAGGTTTGCTTTCTAGGGCCTAATGCAAGAAAAATGACTGTCTCTTTAGCAACAGACAGATTGCAATGGTGTGGCTGTCACTCAGCACCCCATGCATGCTCTGTGGCTAAGGGACGTGAAAGGCTGAGCTGTGTCTCTGGTTCAGGGTCTATGAAAGAAGAGCATGAAGGGTCATCTCTGAGTGGAGGTGCTATGAACTCCCTGCTTTCCCTACCAGCTGGGTTAACAATGGGATCTCCCATTGTTTTAAGTGCTTGTCTGTTCCTAGTAGATGCAGTGAGTATCAGTGGATGGCATCCTAGCTCCTATCTCCAGGACATTCATGCACAGATGTTGAATTAAACTCACAATGTAGCTCATTATAAAAGTGTCCATGCCATAATAAGTTGTTGCATTATTGTTTTATCTTAATATTGTTGAATATTGAAGCTTATTTTATGTTCCGTGTGGATGGCGGAAATGGCATGAAAGCATTGGACAGTGTGTGTTTCTGACATGTTCATTATTATAAAAGGAGTTTGTCACCATCTTTTTTGTGTTATGTGACTGTGTGATTATATTGTGTAAAATGTCAATAAAGATATTTAGAACAGTATCAACATAGAAATGGAAAAAAAAACACTAAAGATATAATGCAATATACAGCAAATATAAACACAGGATGAAGGAGGTCTCATAAAAGATGCCTGTAATATATAATTCCCACCAAAACAGTATGTCAGGTGCACATCTACAAATCAATAGTTATTGGAAGTAAGATATGTAGTGACCAAATTTTGTTTTCATAAGTACATGCAATTGCCTTGATTTACAATAGAAATATAACTTACCTTTGTAGATTATTGGATCAAATATCCGTTTTTCTGCAGAGACAAAAGAGGTCAAAGGTCAAATATATGCAGGCAATGTTATCATGAACATGATGGCCATTACATGTTTCTGAACCAAGAAATGCCTCACATCATATTCAAATAAAGGCTCAGTGCAGCTAAAACCTTAGATGTATAAAGCAGATCATGGAAAAAATTTAAACAGTATTTGCCATGGACTGCTAAAATAACATGACTTGCACAGCTACTGTGTGAGAACCAAAAACGTGGCACAGTGGGCAGACTGGTGGTGCTCAGGGACATAGTGAGGAACATCTTGGGTGGCAGCACAGTCGTGCGGTGTTTAGGGAAGTAAGAAGGAACGCAGCTTGGTGAACATCAGAGGTGGCAGTTCACAGAGTTCAACAGATTGTCCATGGCAGTCTGGTGGTAATCAGGGAAGGAGTAACATTGCTCTGTGGACATCTGGGGTGGTAGCTCAGTTGGGTGGTGTTAAGGGGAGGAAGAAGGAACATAACTTGTTGAACATCTGGGTGGTAGTTCAGAGAGGTCAACAGCTTGTCCATTGCAGTCTGGTGGTACTTGGGGAAGGGGTAACATTGTTGGGTGGACATCTGGGTGGCATTTCAGTCGGTGTTGTTTAGGGATGAAAGAAGGAACATAGCTTGGTAAACATCTTGGGTGGCAGTTCAGAGATGACAACAGCTTGTCCATGGCAGGCTGGTGGTACTCAGTGAAGGAGTAACATTGCTGGGTGGACATCTGGGGTGGCAGCTCAGTCAGGTGGTGTTTAGGGAAGGAAGAAGGAAAATAGCTTGGTGAACATCTTGGGAGGCCGTTCAGAGAGGTCAACAGCGTGTCCATGGCAGTCTGTTGGTACTCAGTGAAGGAATACCATTACTGGGTGGACATCTGGGGTGGCAGTGCAATCGGGTGGTTTTTAGGGAAAGAATAAGGAACATAGCTTGGAATTTCAGAGAGGAACTGGGGTGGCAGTTCAGAGAGGTCAACAGCTTGTCCATGGCAGTCTGGTGGTACTCAGGGATGGAGTAATATTGCTGGGTAGACATCTGGGGTAGCAGCACAGTTGGGTGGTGTTTAAGGAAGGAAGAAGAAACAAAACTTGGTGAACATCTAGGGTGGCAGTTCAGAGAAATAAAACAGCTTGTCCATGGTAGTCTGGTGGTACACAGCGAAGGAGTAACATTGCTGTGTGGACATCTGGGGTGGTAGCTCAGTCGGGTGGTGTTTAGGGAAGGAAGATGGAATATAGCTTGGTGAACATCTGGGTGGTAGTTCAGAGAGGTCAACAGCTTGTCCATGGCAGTCTGGTGGTACTCTGGGTACGAGTACCATTACTGGGTGGACATCTGGGGTGGCAGCACAGTCGGGTGGTGTTTAGGGAAGGAATATGGAACATAGCTTGGCAGTTCAGAGAGGAACTGGGGTGGCAGTTCAGAGAGGTCAACAGCGTGTTCATGGCAGTCTGGCGGTACTCAGGGAAGCAGTAACATTGCTGGATGGACATCTGGGGTGGCAGTGAAGTTGGGTGGTGTTCAGGGAAGGAAGAAGGAACATTGCTTGGTTAACATCTGGGGTGGCAATTCAGAGAGGTCAACAGCTTGTAAGTATCAGTCTGGTGGTACTCAGGGAAGGAGTAACATTGCTGGGTGGACATCTGAGGCGGCAGCACAGTCGGGTGGTGTTTAGGGAAGGAAGAAGGAGCATAGCTTGGTGAACATCTGGGCTGTCAGTTCAGAGAGGTCAACAGCTTGTCCATGGCAGTCTGTTGGTACTCAGGGAAGGAGCATCATTGCTGCATGGACATCTAGGGAGAGAGGAGGAAAATGTGTTGCTCAGCAACAGCCTGCCTCTGTAGTGGTCAAATCCCACAAGAATCATAAGTGGGCTGTGTATTCAGAGACAAAGACCACTTCAATTGTGTGCAGTGTGTGCAGTGGCATGGAACATTGCATTCTTCAAGAGAGTTTGCTGAACTTTAAGTACTGTTCCTCTCTGCTTTGAAGATGAATTGCAGGTGCACACCCTTATGTTGCTGAGTGGAGACAGGATTGTAGGCGACTTCCACAGAGTCAGTGAATCTATGCCTGCTGCCCTTGGTTTGCTAAATCCTCTGCCGTGGCATTGGCTACCCACATGGTGCAGCAGGTGCATTTTGCAATTCTACATGTTCCATGGTTGGATTGATTGTTGGTGACATGTTGGAACATTGCTAAATGTAAGGGGTCATTTTGGATGACAGCCATTTGAATATTGCTGTCTGAGAAGGGACTTTGCAGATGCCACCCTGGATCCCACCATTAAAGCTGATATTTGACTTCTGTGCAGCACTGTGGGAGCATAGGGATCTGGAAACCTATCCATTGGCCCCAATCTCATTGAGTAAAGTGTCCTCCCATTGGGACAAAAGGTCCCAGAATCTGTCATCT
The DNA here is from genome assembly GCF_040938575.1 of Ambystoma mexicanum. Lineage (NCBI taxonomy): Eukaryota > Metazoa > Chordata > Amphibia > Caudata > Ambystomatidae > Ambystoma > Ambystoma mexicanum. The sequence goes on along the minus strand of NC_090933.1, from coordinate 1,369,574,838 downwards.
CAGGGTCATGCTGTTGGTTCAATGATATCTTTGAAGATAAGGATAAAGCTTGGCTATCTTCTGGCGGGACTGAGTAGACACTTCCCAAATTCGTGGGTTGTGTTATAGCTGTCCCTAGACTGGCAGTGGATTTAGTGAATACCCCATTGGACTGGTCTACAGGGAGTTGAAGTCATCATTTTCAGTAACTCAACTTTGGTTTGATGTTTCCCATCACCAATTTCCTCTTTCCTTTTTCTGTGGGGTGTGCAGGAGCTGTACTTCTTGCTTCCAAAATGCTGGTCACTATTTTTTATTTGTTTGTAGTTTCCAGCAAAGAATTTCCAGTAAAAAAAGCTCTTTGTGTGCGTTTCTGTTCTATGCAGTAAATAGTTTTGAGTCAGTGCGGATATCATTCTATATATACAAGTGGCCCTCTCAGTAATCCATTGAGCAAGAAAGTGGAAAGGTGAGAAGGTTCAGCTGGTTGTGCATTGTAGGGCCAAAGGGGGGCATTGGCAGCTCTCTATAAGGGCTTCACACAATGGGATGCGGCTGGCAGAAAGTTGCATATGACTTCTTAAAGAGTGTGCGCAGCAGTACAGTTAAGAAGGGCACAGGCCACCACATTTGTCGGATGAGGGGAACTCTGTGTGCCTACTGTGCTTTCCCCATGGATCTTTAAAGACACTACAAGAGGAGCCTAATGCTTTAAAAATCCTCACCAGGACTGAATCCTCCTTATTCCCCCCAAAGTCCATAGAAAAGGACACAGGGATTGAATGGAATACAGGGTCGAACTCACATAAAGCACCTATTGAAAAGGAACAATCATTGTTGAAGATACCCACATGGAAAGAATGCCCTGGTACATTATGCAAAAGGCCCCTGACCTTCCTTCTCTGCTCTCAAAGGCTCCTGCTGATATTCAGATGTAAGATGTTGAAACATGTATATAATGTGTGTTCTTTGTGTGGTTCAGGGAGACTCTGGTTAGTTTGTCACAATAGCATCATCTAGCCCCTCCCGGCCATTTGTACAATAAAACGTGCTTTATGGACAAACGTGCACTTGCTTCTTAAGTCGTGGGCCTGCTTTGGGTTAAGGTGATCAGAATCCCATCCCTAGATTCTTGCAGTCTCTGGGTGGGGATATGGATTCACTGTTAAAAATATGACCAGTGTCAAGGATAAATTATACAACTGTGATTGGGAAAATACGGAAGGAAACATTAAATTGTATGTTTTATTCAAGAAATATGTGCACACAATAAGACACAATCATACCCAACAGAGGTATCTCGTGAAATGTCCATCTGACAAAGACTGAAATATTTATCTGAGATCCACAGCCTACCAGGCAAGTGTCAGGCCTGAGAATGAACCTCCTTAAGGATAATAGGAATTAAAGGTTTTGGGCCATAAACACTAGAAACAATGCAACGTGTATGTATCAAATGTCAAAGCACTTGGACACCCTGGGTCATTTATTTTGGTGAATTTGTTCATCAATATTCAGACTTGGCTGAGGAATGGTAATGGGTGAGACTTATAGAAGAAAGATAAGTATCACTGATTTCAACATTAATGAGGTGTGAAGGTTTACATAAAAATGCTAGCAAATGAATTATTATGAAGTAAAGTAGGAAATATAGATTATGTATAAAATAGCAGGGCAATATGTTTATGTAGTGTTATTGTTCTGAATTATTAACAACCGTGTTACATGTACATTGTAACATGTTGGCTAGATGTGTGTTTACGTATGTTGTCATATATTCAATTTTATCTACCTTTTTTGTGAAAAGTTTATTTCTTATGTATGAACCGAAATACTATTAAAAAAGTACACAACTATTACGGGTTTCTGCAATATATCATGATGTAGATGCCTGAAAATACAGCCTTTGTCATTTATATCACCCACAAGGATTTCAATACAGTAAATGAGAGTCTTATAGCGAGCTGACCTCGCTATAGGACTCACACCATCACCTCCAATCAAATCCTGCAAAATGCTCATTGCAAAATTCCCAATCTACAATTGCCGCACTGTAACTATTTACCTATTATACAGACCTCCTGGCCATATCAGTACCTTTGAGTAGGATTTATCTAGCATTCTTGCTAATAACACCAAATATTCCTCCAAAATATTATTACTGGGTGACTTTAACCTTGGGTTTAATGATCCTGCGGACTCATCCTACCCTCGTGCACCGTAAGTGTCTGAAAGTGTCTGCTGTTGGGCTGCTTTTCCTGCATTGCCATGTGCTTCTGTGTGCTGCCTTGTACTACAACGCCCTCGGCAAGGAGAAGTGCGAGCTGCGGCGAACCACGCCTGTATTTCTTGCTGGGACTTCACTAAGTAAATATTGTCTGTTGCCTCCTCTGTCATATTTCTGGCTGTCATTAACGTTTATTATCTGATGTAACACCTTGTAACGCGTCACTTCTCTGGCGTTCTACTGAAGCATTGCTTCTTTTTTTTCTTCTTCTTCTCTCTTGTTCCAGCCACAATCCTCATGGCCCGATTGCCCCGCCCGCCCCTGCCGTGATTGGACCACTGAAACTATAACAGACCTGGGTAAGCGCACCACACGTGCACCGTAAGTGCCTTAAAGTGTCTGCTGTTGGGCTGCATTTGCTGCGTTGCCGTGTGCTTCTGTGTGCTGCCTTGGACTACAACGCCGTCGGCAAGGAGAAGTGCGAGCTGCGGCGAACCGCGTCTGTATTTCTTGCTGGGACTTCACTAAGTAAATATTGTCTGTTGCCTCCTAATCCTAAAAGCTCTCATAGATAGTGCAATCCTTCTCAAAAGGAAGTTATTTATTTTAGTTTTAAACAGGATGAAACCACTAACTAAACTAAGTACTAAACTACAAAATAAACTTCTCAATAAACGGAATGTCAACAAAAATAACTTCTTAAATATTTGTGGAGGTGAATGGAGTCACACAACGACAACAGAACCATATTTTAATGAAGAAGCATACAAACAAAATCAAACAAACACAATTGCCACCCATAGCAGTGGACGAGGATATGAAAAAATCAATAATACCATCATGGAACAAGAAACACTACTTACAAAAGAACCCCCAGAAAACCTAGAATTATTTCTCCATTCGACTGAACCAGACCGTCCAGTATACAAATGTCTGTGCACGTCAATGTGTAACATTCCTAACAAATCTTTCAAATCTTTACGCCAGTTCCTCAATCAGTATGTGAAAGGTAAAGACAAAATCAAAATGAAAGTGCTGCAAAATATGGATGCCTGTCCAGTGCGCAAATACACAGGACTACAAGGGCATTCACTAGCCTGCATTTCAGGACCTATTTGCAATAGCACCTTCCATGATATCGAATCGATATCAACACATCATTCAAATGTAAGAAATCTAGTGTATAAACTGTACTATGCTAAAAGTCCAGCTGTAGAACTAGCCAATTTAAATAACACTCTTCTGCATGGTACACCCAAATACCTACAAGAAGAAATCGACCGTATCCAGAGAAAATATTTTGGAAGTGAAAGCCACGTACAAAAATGCAATAGTTTAAGAACAGACTAGAAACAATTTTGCACATGGCAACCTTCTATTACACACATACAAAAAAGAAATACTAAAATTTAAACATATATCCGCTGAAGTACCAAACCACGTGAGTGTGTGTTGCTGCAGAACTTTTTACAAAAGTAATACAAGAACTATAGACGTAACAATCAAATCAAAATAGAAGACAATGAAGATTCCAAATGGTTTGAATTAGCTCTGTACCTTTTAGCAGAAAACAAATACCAAATAAGTGAACCCCTAATATGTTGCAGTTACTGCACTATAAAACTTGACAAAACCAAACTCCTTCACGTGCTATCACAAATAATTTGGAATTATTCCCACTACCAAAACCCCTGCAACAACTCAATTTGTATGAGAGCATCATATTTCAAACTGTACACCCATTTCAAGCAATAATACGCCTTCAACCAAAAACAGCAAAATTACCTCCCTCTAAATTAGTGAAAGGCATTTGTGGCAAAGTAGTTTATTTGCCATTAGAGCTGACAGAAAATGTGCACACTCTAGGAGTGCAACGTCCAATAGAGCATTCTTTAATTGTCTTAGTAAATGGTGTACCTACAAAAGACAAAAACATTTGCACCCAATACTCTACACCCTGCCCACAACCAACTCATAGATATTCGAATCTATGGGTGTGATGTATGGGTGTGATCTGCTGCGGTGGTTGTGGACAGGGCCTAGAGTCTTGGGTGTATGCCTGCGGCCATGCACCCAAGACTCTAGGCCCTGGCCACAACCACCGCAGCATATCACACCCATGGTGGCTTATAAGTCATTAGCACGCCCATAGATGGAAACATGTTAACTGCAGCATATACTCAATTTGCACCCAAGACTCTTTGCCCTCCCCGCAACCACCTGATCGATGTTCGATACTACGGGTGTATCTATTGCAGTGATATGCTGCAGTGGTTGTGGCCATGGCCTAGAGTCTTGGGATTATGGCCTACGGCCTATGCCCTATGGCCATACACCCAATACTCTAGGCCCTGGCCACAACCACCATAGCATATCACACCCATGGCGGCTTATAAGTCAGTACCACACCCATTGAAACAAAAATGTTAACTGCGGCATGTAGTCAATTTTAACATTTGCTAACAACATGCGTGCCCTTAGAACAGTTTCAACTTGCCTGTGCACAGCACGGACGGAAGTACTATCCTCATGACACACCAAAACACTCTCCAAAACAGCATTTCGCCTCTGGTCAGCGCCGCGCTGTCAGCGGATCCAAGATGTCTGGCGCATCCAAACAATCTGACGCACATCATGCCTCACTCCAGCCAATCGGAGGACACGTTGCATGTCTGCGGTCATGATGCAAGCCCCTTAGCCAATCGGTATCTTGTCCGCGGAGTGAACAGGGAAGTGTGACCGAGGAACAGACATAGATATCACTAATTTTTTTAGACATATTTTTGGGTTGTTTTAAAGAAAGCTACTGGACGGATTGGCACCAAATTTACAAAAGCACGCTTTCCGGACCAAGGATTGTGCTGTAGGCGTGCGCAAAGTTTTTCCCCCATTCAGTCTATGGGAAAAAAGATGTTTTGGGACCCCCCTATAACTTTCCCCCCCCCTCGACCAAACCTCACCAAACTTTGCAAGAAAATTCAGAGTGGGCCATATACTTTTTTTTACAAAGTTTGGTGAGGATACGTCCAGGGGGAGCGGAGTTATAAGCCACCCAAAAAGTGCTCTTCCTATGGAAACAGCAACTTAACCATAACTACACGTGGCCGTGTAATGCAGGGGAGATTAATTTTGTTCAGTAGTACATTTGTCAATTTACCACTGCAGATAAAACAACAACCAAAAAGAGTGAGGCAGTGTATTATAATATTCAGTGATAAAGCAGGTTTGTGTGTTTGTGTGTGTGTGTCTTCATTGCATGATGATGGGAGATAATCTGAGATAATATATAGATTACTGGACGTCCATGAGCCAGTAATACTTTATGACATAGATCTCTGGATGTAAATAAGCCAGTGATACCGGCCACAACCTATAGGTGGCGCTCTAAATAAATGTGTTGGGTTTCTATCAAGTGCATAGGTCCAAGGCTCTCTATAGACCATTGGGAGGTACTCTAATAGAAATGAAGGTTTTGTTTTATGATGGGGTTATAATATAAAGAAGAAAACCATGCTCATCACTAAATACTGCAAAACAATATATCACTAAATTACTCAATACAAGCTAACAAGGAATAGTAACCAAAATAATATGAGACCAAACCCATTCTAAATTCAAGGCTAAATTACCACCAAATTACCACTCATATTTTGATGGTAGGAAAATACCACCAAACCCCAAATTTACCCCAATAAGACACAATATCCTACAGATATATTGACCCACTCAACGGCATTGCCCCACAACACTAAGCCTCATGTGCATAGAAACAACCACAAAAGGTTTGTGCTGGCTCCTGTGAGCGCCATGGCTCAAAACTGCATTTTGCAACAACAACAAAAATGGCTGCACCGTCCTGCCAAGCACACATCGGGCAGGATGGAACCAGGGGGCACATTGAAGGAGATTGCCAGTGTTTTCTGACATAAATAAAAGGAATAAAGTGGAAAAAGCAGTGTTGCTTTGCTGCAAAAGCAAAAATATCCATTGAAAAGAAACCCTTTTTCACCTTTAAAAAAAGAAATGCAGCTTTGATGCTAACTCCCTCTGTTCCTTAAAGCCACTGTGATTAATAAGTGCTAAAAATCCCTGTGTGTTTCACTGTGCCTCAGACTAACCAGGCATGATTCTGAATTGACAAGCCCAGTCAATCCAACTCTAAAAAAAAAATCAACCAGGAACTTTACTTTTACTTACACGGGAAACACGTTAATTTTCTCTGCAAAAGTATCCAAAGGTCAGCTGTTCAGAGAGAGACTCTAAGTAGTTGAGCTAAATCTGTGTCAATGTTGTGCTGCAGACCAACTCCAGCCTTCAAGAGAATATCTATAGCTGCAAAACAGTGTGTCAAGCTGCTGGAGATGTAAACTTATATTCAAGAAGGAAAGGCCAGCTGCACCACGTGTAAAAAAAAAGGGCTTTTGCAAATCAAATAAAAACAAATGCCTGTGTTTTGGAACAGAACACCGGTGAATGAAGGCCTGCTTGCTTTAATTGTAACCGGCTTGCTTTAATTCTGGATCTAAGTTCAGAAATTAAAGATTAAAACCATGGTGGCTGGAGCTGCAAGGTGAAAAACAGGTTTCCTGCTTGGAGGGGTGGCAGCAGATACTGATAACCCCCTGATAATTACAGGGTTGAACACATGTTTGTCTCTGCTGGGACCCAAACAATGAAGCTTCCAGGGAAGGAAGTCAGAAGTGTGAAGGGGCAATATAACTTCAATCAAAAGGGAGAAACCCCCACCATGCTCTAAAGTAAAAGACAGTTGGCAGCAGTGAAAGACAGACAAATAAATTGACCCAGGAACAAAGAGATTGCCATTTGGTCCCAAAATTATTTCAGGAATAAACATTTAAGACTTCTATCTTTGCAGCAAGACTTTGAAAAATTGTAAAAATGTCACAGTTTAAAAGTGATTATTTTTGTGCTTTCTTTTGAGACATGAAATAACTTATTGACACCTGTCATGGCCACTGTGAGGGGGCACAAGTTGTGCCATATGCAGGCTCCCACCAGAACCCTGAGGGCCTTAAAACCACTGCAAAAGGGCTCCTGGAGCCAGTCCTGGCACCTTTGGCACCAGGCTCATATGTAGGAAGGAAGGGCTGTTCAAACTAGGTCCCATTTATGTACATGGGCCTTTAAATCTAACATGGAAGCATCCACACAGTTCTAAGAACCAAGCTATGCGGTCTAGTGTTTTGGGTGTGGCAGGCCTCAAACTACTTTCCCTGCTACTACTTACCTGGGCTATGTAAACCACACCCTGACTGCAGAACACGCTTTGTGTTATTCTGCAACCCGCAGCGTGACGCTTACTGTGTCCAGCTCCTGGTCTTCAGCATATTCCTGTAATCCTGCAAGAACAAGAACATGATTATTCTGTCTAACCGGAGAAAACACCATCCAGCATTCAGCATCTCAACTGGGCTGCAATCTGTGGAAACCGAGAGATGAAGAAACATCACTTACCTGTGAGTACTAGCTTAAGGACTTCCGAGGAACCGCTACCACAGCTGCTGTTCGAACATTGCGACTTGCAATAACGAGAAAGGGAACAACAATATTAGAACGCATGCTTCCAAAACATTGAATTCCATAAGTCTTACCTGAATTCCATCGCGCTACGCCACGCCACGCTTCCATCCGGAGCACCACAGCAACATCTGCAAAGGAAAAGCGACATACTCAGGTTTGCTTTCAATATTAAACAACCGCACATCACTGTATTACCTTGACGGATTCCGGGGGCCTGTTTTTCATCACGCTCTCATCCACTCGCAGCACCACAGCGGCCTGTGAGGAGAAGGAGAAGAAAACACAGGTTAGCTTTAAAAGATAATAAAGGCGCTGCGTTTCACACTTTCTCTTACCTATAAAACATGCATCTCCATCCGGCACGCCAGCATCAAGACCTTTGCACCTGAAAAGAAGGTGATAAAGACATTAATGAATTCCCACCATAAACAGAACAAAGACTTACTGTTAACAAACCTACCTGCCTACCAGCAGATTCGGGGTCACAGCAGGCCTGGGCCCAAGGAAGGCGTACTGCACCAGTGAAGCAACTCGGGCAGCTCACCAACAAACGTCAAGTGCCCCTGCACAAGAAACGCAGGACAGATAGCTCCCCCTACAAATAACTAAGGTGAGAAAAGAACCCAGTGGGAAGGGAATCGGTCAGAAGAAGGTAGGAGATTCACCCATTAGAGACAGTTATCAGAAATCCTCCATCTGTAATTTCAGATTCATTATTCAGCACTAGGCAACTGCGCATGCAGGGTTCCAGATCTCAGAACCTTCTAGACGCCCCCGGGGATATCAGGTGAGCGTAACAGAACACGAAGCCTTTAAATCTTATCCACCTGGGCCTCATGTGGACATCTGAAACTCATCAGTTAGACCAGCTTTTGGGACAATTACGCGCCGAGGTACACGCAGCCCGGCAGGAAATCACTGCCTTAAGACGAGAGTTAATAGTCACAAAAGAGCATACGGATGAACTAAGCAAACAGCTACTACAAACACAGGCAGGGCAGGCTCCATTGCCCGGATTCACCCATTCCATCGCTGCACCATCATCAGTCAATCCAGTACAGATAACGTTGTGGCAAACAGTACCCCTGGCACCACCAGAATGGTTTAATGGAGACCCCAGAAGGTATGCAACACTCATGAACCAGTGCTGCCTTCATTTTCATTGTAGGCCTGGGGCATTCCCAAACGACCAGGCGAGGGTGGCCTTTGTGTTATCATATTTGAGTGGAAGTGCCGCAGACTGGTCGGTACCTTTAGTGAGCCGGAATGACCCATTACTGCAGAACTTCATGGGTTTTCAACAGGAGATGGAAAAGTTATTTGCTCGACACTTGCATGGACAAGCTCTTGATAACAAACTCCTGTCCCTCCGCCAAGGGAATCAAGATTTGCTGACTTATATTGCCACCTTTAATAGACTGGTTGTAGAAGTGGGGTTGCCAGAAAATAAAAGAACCACAATGTTTCATCGGGGCCTACAAGGAGACCTGAAGGATGTCCTTGCTCAAGTGGTAGACCCACCTAAAGGGTTCTATGTGATTTCATCGCTGCACTTTTCATCGCAGGGTTTTTTGCCGTGATTTTTTTTGTTGAAAAACACATCAATTTTTTTGGGGGGCGTAACCCCCCAAACTCCCCTTTCTTTTTTTCTTTTTTTTACATCCCGAACACCCAAACCCATTTTTTAAAAAATGTATCCCCCCAAAAAATGCGATGTTTATTTTACAAAAAAAAAAAATGTCGGCAAAAAACCCCGTGATGAAAAGTGCAGCGATGAAATGATGGTATACCGCCTAAAGTCTGTGCAGAGTTTATCAACCTGGTAGTTCAGTTGGACCACAGATTACAGGATCGAAGAACAGACCGAAGTAGACTAAAAAATCGTGCCATGTACGTACGTTCAAAAGATAATTTCAACGTCCATCAGAAAATACCACAGAACCCATGCACATTGGAGGAGTACGACCCCCTTTAACCAAGGGTGAAAGAGACACAAGGAGACAGCTACAGTTATGCCTATACTGGGTCACTACCTCAAAGAATGCCCAGTGAAACCTCCAAGGAAGGTGGTAGGTGCTACAGAGAAAGAAGATGATGGAAAGGAATTGGAAAACTACCAGGCCCGGCAAGCATAGAGGTCCTCTTGTCGAGCAAAGAAGGATGAGTCACAGACCTCATATTTTGCCCTACCAGTAACCTTGACGAATCACAAACGACCGTCACAGATGCATGCCATAGAGGCATATATAGACAGCGGAGCAGTTGGTAATTACATAGATCGAGATCTGGAAACAGAATTGGTACTTCCCTTATGCACAAAACCAACTGAAAAGGTAACTACTGTTGACAGTACAGAAATTGCTTCGGGCCAGTAACCCAGTGCACAACAGAATTAACCCTTCTGTGTCAGGATGGACATCAAGAAGCAATCATGTTTGACCTCATCAAAGCTCCTCAGTTCTGGTTGATCTTAGGGATGCCATGGTTAGTAACTCACAACCCCCACATAGACTGGCATGCAAAGAGATTGACCTTTTCCGACAAATGTGCCCATGCTTGCTACCCGAATTCTATACCACAGCCAAACCTGAAATCTGTTCAAAGAATAGCATTGGGGATCGCGGAACCAATGGACACCAAACCAAAAGAATATCAGGATTATCAAGATTTTTTCAGAAGGAACAGGCTAACACATTACCGCCATATAGGCCCTATGACTGTCAGATCGACCTGAAACCTGGCGCACAGGTTCCTTGTGGTCGAATTTATGCACTTACGGAAACTGAAAATCTACACTTGAAGTCCTATCTGGATCAATACCTGGCTGAGGGGTTTATCTGCCCATCACAGTCACCGGCAGCCTCTCCCTTATTCTTCGTACCCAAGAAGGAAGGACATTTGAGGACTTGCATTGATTACAGCGCACTTAATCAAATCATAGTAAAAAAAATGATTCCCTTTGCCCCTTGTCCCCGAACTGTTGGAACAAGTCAAGGATGCCCAAATCTACACCAAACTAGACCTCAGACGAGCATACCACCTTGTACGTGTTAAGAAAGGGGAAGAATTGAAAACCGCATTTTGCACCAAGTATGGCCTGTACGAATATCAGGTAATGGCTTTCGGGCTGTGCAACACTCCCGCAGCATTCCAATACTTCATGAATGATGTATTACGGGAATGAATCGACCACAATGCTACCACAATGCTGCCAAATATTTTGATTGTGGTATGTGGGCTGCTTAGGAGATATGTTTTCAAAAATGCAAGTACTGATTGGCAGTAGTGTAATAGTGTTCATAGGATGGTGAGATGATGTGTGTTAGTTTGTCGGATTGTGTTCAGATTGTTGTTATTGAAGACTATTTATTGGTGAGGTGTTTGTTTGCATGGCTGTTTGTTTGTTTGTTTATTTTATTTCTATAGCGCTCTGGACCCGGGAGTAAAAAGGCGCTTAGTACAAGTTACAAGGCACAATACATGGTAATAAGCAGCAATAGTTGAATAACAGTTATATACAGAATATACAGAGAGTGGAGGTGATAGCAACCAATAAAGACAAAAATGAGACATGTGCAATATGTACAATTTATAGCTAAATCTAAATTAAAGGTTGACTTTTGTCAAAAGACACCTAATGGAAAGTTTCCTGAACGACTGGAAGGATTTGGATGACTTAATATTCAGAGGCAGGGCGTTCCAGAGTTGGGAGGCGAGGACAGTGAAGCTCGAGCCTCCGGCTCTTTTAGAGGTAAATCTGGGTACCGTGAGGCATAAGATCTCGTGGTTCTGATGGAAGATTTCATGGTGAATTTGTTAGTCAGGTAGGGGGGGACATATTTTTTGATAAACTGTAAAACAGTGGAATCACTGTCTTGACCAAATTCAGGAGCATCTTTAATCCATAAAAGTATGTGGATATGTGGTGCTCCTCTGGCTTGGTATTCTTTTCTCCAAAATAAGTGTTGCACTTCTCAGAGGGGAGGAACAGTTTTATTAGAAATAAAGTGTAGCATAGCAATGAAGCGATGATGGAAATATCTTGAAACATTAACAGGATCTATAGAGCAAAGTTCTCCCGGTGTTAGTATATCTATGTTTGTTTTGTTTTTGTTTGCTATGCGTAGGAAATCATGTAAATCTTGCCATGCATATTCTGCACAACTTAATGTAACAAACCAAGTGGGCGGGCCAAGGTTTCTTATCATACAACGTACATCTCTGTGACTTCTGAAACAGTACTCCTTAGTACCATGCATGTTTTCTAACAGATTTGTTATGCTTGATTGTAAAACCTCATCTTTTTCTTGCACTTTTTGTAGTAATTGCTTAGCTGACATATTTTGAAATTGGGTACCTGATTTTAATGTGTGTGCAACTCCGTAGCATAGAGTTGCTAGTTCACTTTAAAAGAGTAGGTGGAATATGTATTCCACATTTTGTTTAAATCTGAGATCTTCAGAATACATTCGTAACAAGGCGGTATTCTGATGCTGTTAACTGAATGGGTCTATCATTGTACCTTCCTCCTTTGCCAGTAGGAAAGAGTAGAGGAAAAGCACGTGCTTCTATACTTTTTTCCCATATGCTGATTTGTGATCCTTTGGTTTGTCGCATTTGGTACATTTCTAGTGCATCATCTATGTTGTCACTAGAGTGTAATGGATGAATTGCATAATGGTCTAAAATATTGGAGAGTGTAGCAGGATCTAGAAGTTGAAACTGACCAGTTTCTGGTGACTCTTGAATTATTTCAGTGGTTTCCTCCAAGTTTTCTTCAATATTCATTTCTTTGTAGTATTCATTATTGTCTTTTAGATATTGCAAGGCTTGTCTAACTTTATGTAAGTCTACGAGTTGTTGCCAATTTTTTTTGTCTTTTGTAGGTACACCATTTACTAAGACAATTAAAGATTGTTCTATTGGAAGTTGTACTCCCAGATTGTTCACCTTTTCTTTCACATCTAATGATAAATAAACAACTTTGCCACAAATACCTTTCACTAATTCAGAGGGAGGTAATTTTGCTGTTTTTGGTTGAAGGCGTATTATTGCTTGAAATGGGTGCACTGTTTGAATTATGATTCTCTCATATAAATTGAGTTGTTGCAGGGGTTTTGGTAGTGGGAATAATTCCACGTTATTTGTGATGGCATGTGAAGGAGTTTGGTTGTTGTCAAGTTTTGTAGTTCAGTAAGTGCAAAATATTAAGGGTTCATTTATTTCATGTTTCTTTTCTGCTATAAGGTACACAGCTAATTCAAACCATTTGGAATCTTCATTGTCTTCTATTTTGTATGTTACATATACAGTTTTTGTGTTACTTTCATAAAACGTTCTGCGGCAACACACACCATGGTTTGGTACTTTAGCGGACGTACTTTTAAATTTTAGTATTTCTTTTTTGTATGAGTGTAGTAGAAGGTTGCCATCTGTACAATTGTTGCTAGTCTGTTGTAAAGGTATTGCATTTTGTAAGTGGCTTTCACTTCCAAAATATTTTCTCTTTATATGCTCCATGTAGAAGATTGTTATTTAAATCGGCTAGTGCTACAGCAGGACTTTCAGCATAGTACAGTTTATAGACTAGATTTCTGATAGTTGAATGATGTGTTGATATCATTTTGATATGATGGAAGGTGCTTTTGCAAATAGATCCGGAAATGCAGGCTAATGAATGTCCTTGTAGTCCTGTGTGTTTGCGCACTGGACAGGTGTCCATATTTTGTGGTAGTTTCCTTTTGATTTTGCCTTTGCCTTTCACATACTGATTGAGGAACTGGTGTAAACATTTGAAAGATTTTTTGGAAATGTTACACATTGACGTGCACGGCCATTTGTATACTGGACGTTCTGGTTCAGTCGAATGGAGAGTGATACTGAATTTTCTGGGGACATTTTTGTAAGCAGTATTTCTTGTTCCATAATGGTATTATTAAGTTTTTCATAGCCTCTTCCTCTGCTATGTGTGGCAATTATGTTTGTTTGCTTTTGTTTGTATGCTTCTTCATTGAAATATGGTTCTGTGCTGTGACTCCAGTTACCTCCACAGATATTTAAGAAGTTATTTTTGTTGACATTCTGTTTATGTAGAAGTCTTTTTGTTAGTAGTTAGTTTTGCTAGTGGTTTCATTCTGTTTAACACAAAAATAAATAATTTCCTTTTGAGAAGGATTGCACTGTCTATCAAAGCTTCTTAAATTAATTTTGTACGGTAGGCTTTAAGGGTTGTGCATGATTTCTCTCCTGTTTTTATAAGATTTTGAAGGACTCTGTGGCCGAACATTTTTTCTAATATACTTTTTTGGTATGGTTACTTGCCACTACATCAAGATTTATAGGAGCAGTGTTAGCAGTAGTGGTAGCTGAATTGTTGTTAATCACTCTTTGTTTAGTTTTACATTTTGAAAGAGGAGGGAACGTTTTTGTACTGGAAGCTTGTTTTGTTTCACTTAACGACTCAATTAGATCTTTTGTTTCAACTTTTGGTACACATTCTGCTAGAGATGGATGCTTATTTTGGATACTTTTATTTTCATTTGCTCTACTTCTGTGTTGCTTTCTACAGACTTGGTTCTTGGTAGGCATTCTTTGGGGTTTGTTGAAAAAAAAGAAGGTATGGGTTGGGCTGTTCTGCAATGTATGTGTGCTGTGTGCATGAGTGTGTGAGTATGATGGTAAGGATGTATGTGGTGGTGTGTGATTGTGCATTGGGAGCTACAAGTAGTTGGAAAGGCTATTCTTGCATTTGTGTGTTACTATACTTGGGTTCAGATGACAGTACAAAGTGAGCTAGTGGTGAGGAGAAGTACTAATACTAAATCTAATGGCATAGAATTAAAACAGTTCTTTTTTCTGTAATACTAACATTCTAGGGGCTGATTTATGACATTTGTGCATCGAAAAACGTGGATTTGTGTGCTATTCTGTCTGTTAATTGCTGTTTAACAAATGGGGATTTGTGGGCAGAATGGTGTACAACTCTGTTTTTTGGCACACAAATTCCATGAATCAACTGCACAGTGAGTTTGAGTAACAGTAAGAATATTATGGTAGTATTTACTTACTGTTTTTGTTTGGAATGAACAGGTTTCTTCTGAGTTGTTGTTTGTACTTCAGATGTTGCTGATTTTCAGGAGAGTGGTCTTCACTGCAGTTGTAAAAGAAAAACGTAATTTTGTGTGTTTATAGCACTGATGTTAATTTAGACGTTTATTTTTATGTTTTTGTAGTAGTATTCTTGTTTGATAAGTGAACATATTGTGTGAATGCAGTTTCCTTTGACTATGTTCAGGCTTTATATTTTACTTACAATATGTTAGTTCAATATGCTTTGAAAATGAGTAGAATACTAAGTGTATGCATTAATGGCAGAAATTGTATAGAGAAGTATGGAATGTATGCATTTGTGTTGGGTAATAAAACAGAAGAATGTGATTTATAGGCAGTGGTGTTATTTCAGCTGGGAGCTTTTCAATGATAGTGTCTATCTGTGTAAGTGTATGAAGATGCATAATCTTGTCCTGACTGTGTGTAATTGTATACTAAACTACTAAGTGTTTTTCTATAATTATACTGTTTTTTCTCCCATCTTTTAATCTTATAATTTTTTAGATAGCTGTGTGTGTAAAAAAAAAAATTAGATAGCAGGCAGGTTTGGAAGTGAGAGTTGATTATAGCAGATGAGAAAAATGACAGTACGTTCTTTTTATAGGTCCTACAGGTTAAGTGGCAATTACACTGTTTATATGCATTCATAAGAGTTGTTCATGTACTGTGCAGAAAATATGCATACCTGTAGTTTGTATTCTTGCATGTGGATATGCCTGTAGCTGTAAGTAGAAATCTTGGAGACTTGTACAGTAGTTTTTGTAGTGGGTGCTTTCCAATGACAGGAGACTTGTACTCAGAGTGATCAACAGTACATTTGAAGTGCTGAACTCTGATGATGGAGTTAGATGTAGAGGTCTTGGATGTGATTGATGTGATTGCTGGATGGTTGTGAGACTGCTTAGTTGTATCCAATGAGGGAATGGCGCAGAGAGTGAAGTGGAAAGGGTAGAAGGGCTGTGTAAAAGTTACGCTGTCCGCAGACACCACAGATATCCACGGACAGGGCGTGCCATATCCGGGGTTTTCCTGCAAATCCAGAATGGAAAGGAGACTGTAGGGATCAGCCAATCAGATATTGAGGTTGTGGATTTGTGTTGAAAGAGACTGTGTATAGTAAAGATGGCAGAAGTGGAGAAAGTCAGGGTGTTGGTGTATGGGGATGTGTTTGTGCAGCATGGTTTACAGCAGTATGCTCAATGTAGGCATGTGGTAAACAATTTTGATGTTAAAGGAGTGGATGTCTTGTGGAGCACTGTGCCTGATTGCAATGTACAGGGAATTGTACAAGTTTGTGAAGATATGTGCAGGATGAACAGTCCCCATGTGGTAGTTTTGCACTATGGTGCTTTCCATTTGGGCTATGTCAGTACCCCTACTTTGTTGGCAGATTTGGAACACTTGGTCCAAGCAGTAATGAACATCCTTCCAAATGCCAAACTTATTTTTCTGGATTAGTACCTAGAGCAATATGGGACAATAGTTTTAATTTTGTCCTCAACAAAACATTGCTAGGTGTACAATCAACCGAGGCAAGTGTGCTTTCATGCTTAGAGCTGGTATATCCTTCTGTAATAATGATAAAATGGATTCCAATAATGCTGTTTATTTTAAAGAAGATGGCATTTCTTTATCTTTTATGGGAAATACCATGCTGTTCTGGAATGTAAATGTTGCATTGGAGAAGGTAATGTGAAGATTTTAGGAGTAAAGTAAGAAAAGAAAAAAAGATACAAAAATACAAAATAACAGGTGTCTGTCAAGCAACTGCAAAAGAAACCCCCAAAAATGGCTCTTTTCAGAGCCAACCTCAAAGGGGAAATGGGGCACACTATTTAAATTTAAATACACCACGCTCAGATTTTTGATATGTGCGCGGACATTGCGGTTGTCCGCGGACATCGCGTATTACATAAAGGGATTTTGGGGGTGAGAGGCATGCAAATAAGAATGAGAAAAGCAAAGGATTCGTCAGTAAAGTTTACTGGGTGTGTTGTGTAAGGCGAGAGTTTGTCAGAAAGGCTTTTTTCTGAGAGAAGAACAGATAACTATGGTTGTGTGTTTCAGAAAACAGATTATATGGATTTTGGGAGACTCATGGATACATTGGTTGGAGGTGCATGCAGAACGCCGTGGAGTAGCTTCAGATCTTGGATTCCATCATGTGGAATTGCACTGGCATGGAGTGCATGAAATGAAGTGGCTGGTCTTGGTACCTGTCTGTGCTAGTTTGGAGAGAGAGCATTATCCAGACATAATTATAATTCATTGTGAAGGGAACAGTTTAGGACATGTGTCTGGAATTTCTTTGCAATTTGCAATGAAAGAAGGACTTGGGAAGGTCATGGACATGTTTCCAAATTCCCAAGTAATTTTTTCTCGTATTGCGCAGAGACAAATGTGGCTGCGTTCTTCTTCATTTGGTCTAAAAATGGAGAAAGTGAGGCGCAATTGCACAGTCGTCAATAAGGCTGTTTGTGCCTTTTTAAGAGATGTTGGCATGTCCTCTTTTCAGAATGAAAATATTATGTTTCGTAGCACATACATATTCGCAGAGATGGAGTACATCTGATTTATGCTGGCAATCAGATTTTTCTGTGAAATATAGAAAATGCATTGCAACCCTTTTTGTAATTACATTAATACATTTTGCGGTAGGTGTTAATCATTTGAAGTTTTTGAAATACAAAAAAACACAACCAAAAGGTTGTTTTCAGAGCCATCACTTCATCCCATAGAAAAGTGCAATGGTTGTGATAGGGTAGCACTCCCCAAAAATAAATGTCTGCGGACTGATTGATTTAAACTGTGAAAGGCAGCTCTGAAAATAACAATTTTTTGGTTTTTGTTGCTTTATATTTTTTGTTTTGTTTTTTTAAACACGACACAGAAGGAAAGGAGGGGAAAGAGGGTAAGGAAGGGACACCAATGAGGGGGATAAGAAAGGGCAGGTGGAGAGAGGAAGATGTAGGGTGGGCCTTATTCAGGTAGTGGGCAGACCTTCTCATGCTCCTTGACTGTAGTCTAGAAAGCGTTGCAGTACATACACAATATTGTGACCCTCGAAAGGTAAGGGTCAACAGCATCATGAATAGCCTGTGAGGCAGCTGCAGGGATGTGCTGTCCTACAGGAGTGTCTCTTGTGGTGACAGGAGCAGAAACGGAGGATGTGGTAGAGGAACTCAACCTACTAGGTTGATCACAAGGTTGCAAATGGCCCTACTGTGGAACGACCTTAGGTATCGTTTCATAGATGTCATACTAAAGCTGTATGAACCAGGCCTCCCATGACTCAGCACCATGTGGCACTGATTGCAGGTGACCGTGTTCGCACGTGCTTTTGGCAGTCCACCCTGAGTGGTAAACAACCGCCACATCCAAGACTCACAGCGGGTGCTGGTAGTAGGGAATTGCACTACCTCCTTCTCTTCATCCTCCTCTACATCCTCACGTCTTTTCCCCTCTTAAGGCCCTTTTGCGAGTTATGGTTGCATAGCTTACCATAACTGGCAAATTTCAGGGGGTTTTCGGTTTTACTTGGAACCATAACGTCCCTTTAACAAAGTTTTTTTACTGAATTTCCTAGGTTTTTAGTAGCTCATCTTAACCATAACGTCCTTTTAACAAAGTTTTTTTACTGAATTTCATAGGTTTTTAGTAGCGCATCTTAACCATAACATCCTTTTAACAAAGTTTTTTTACTGAATTTCATAGGTTTTTAGTAACGCAGCTTAACCATAACGTCCCTTTATCAAAGTTTTTTTCCTAAATACACAAATCCATAGTGTGAATTTGATAGATGTTTACTAGGATTCCCTTACTTTATATACATATAACATAGAACATGCTGAACCCCCTGCTACTGATTTTGATGTCCACGGACTGTGCAAATGTACGCGGACGGACTCGGACAACATCAACACTACCCAAAAACTCAGGGGTATCTTACATTGTTCTATCATGCTATATAAACACTCAAAAAGTTCAAAAGGGCCTGATGGTCATACATAGGTAAGTAGTAGCTTTCAAACAGACCAATCATTTCTGTGCATGAAGATAATCTGTTAGATTATGAAGATTATCTGGTAATACTACTGTTTTATTGTTTATTTAATTTTCCCTGTATATGCTCATATTTGTAGGTGTTGTTATCTATTTGTGTTTTGTTTGCAATAATGCAATTATGTACTAAGTAGGTTTTATTAGCTACTTATTAAATGTTTTACAGTAGACACAATTGTAATAAGAAAGCATTTATCATTTTACTATTCAACATGGCAAGATTATTAAAATTTCATCTCCATCATATATGCTGCACACAATGCCTACGTTTCTACATGAGTAGTTTAGTGTACTGGAAAGAACTTCATAATAGAATGATATTTTTCAGACTCACAAACACCACAGCGTAACGCACCCATTCAAGCAAACACCTAACCATATACCACAATCCAAAATGTATGCCTCCATGGGTATTTTATGCTGCAGTGCTTGTTGCCAAATATTACAATCTTGACTGCATGTCCTGGCCAAAACTCTTCATACAGCCTCAGCAAAGGAAACAGTAAGTGTATAATAATTAAACTCACAAACACTGCAACATAACACAGCCATGCAAACAAACACCTCACCAATAAACACAAGCCACAATGCCTAGAGTCTTCAATACCAACATTCTGAACACTATGCAACAAACAAATTAACACACATCATCTCACTATCCTATAAACACTTTTACACTACTGCCAAACAGTACTCGCATTTTTGAAAACATATCCCCTAAGCAGCCCACATACCACAATCAAAATATTTGGTAGCATTGTAGAGTTATGCTGCAGTGTTTATGGCCAGGGCCTAGAGTCTTGCATGCATGGCCTATAGCCTACAGCATTCGGCCATGCACCCAAGACTCTAGGCCATGGCCACAACCACTGCAGCATAACACACCCATAGAAACAAACACCTACCAAATGACCACAACCCAAAAACATAATACATCGACCTCAAAACTATGCACTTCAAATTAACATTCTAAAAAATAATTACAACCAACGTACAAACTCTTCAATACATACCCTCTTCACCCAATGCTCTTCTAACGACCCAAAATGAACATCATACTAAACTAAAATACCCAGTAAAGCACCCAGTGTTTAGCATGTCCGCGGACAACCGCAGTGACTGTGGATACCACAAACACATCATGGCCTTCTCCCACCTATAATACAGCATTTGACCCATCTCTGAATCTTCCACCCTCTCCAAGCACTCATACACACCAACACACTCCCCAAAAGTGGATTTATGCTCACTTCCAGCGCATGTCCGCGCATCCAATGTGGCAGGTGCATCGAAACAATTTGACACACCTCACGCCTCATCCCAACCAATCAGAGAACACGTTGCATGTCTGCAGACATGACGCAAGCTGATTATCCAATTGATATCCTGTCCGCGAAGGGAACAGGGAAGTGTGTCCGCAGAGAGGACATAGATATCACACATTTATTTGCCTTACATTTTGGTCATTTAAATAAAAACTACTACTTACACCAAATTAACAAAAGCACTCTTTCAGGACCAGACCACCGCTGCTGCCGCAAATTTTGTGAAAATCCGTCCAGCGGTTTTGGCTGAAGGTGCGACAGACATTTTTTCCCATTATGTCTATGGGAAAATAAGAAACGTTGGGACCCCCCTATAACTTTGTCCCCCCTTGACCAAACCATACTTTGCGAAATAATTCAGAGTGGGCCATATACTATTTTTGCAAAGTTTGGTGAGGATTCGTCTAGGGGGAGCAAAGTTATAAGCCACCAAAAAAGTGCTCTTCCTATGGGTTTACCAACTTAACCATAACTACATGGCCACTACCGCAGGCCATGTAATTACTTATCCATATTTAATTTAATAAAACAACTGAGGTAGCACGCAACAGAGAGTGTGGATATTACTATGTGGGGGCTTTGGGATTCACTGTACTTAAGGAGCAGCCGGCATCGCCTCCCTTGAGTTTCAGTCTTGATTGCTCACCCATGTTAGCAATTGAGAGCCTTGGTTTCTACCCAACCATATAGTGATCAGAAGTACAGATATCCCTGTCCATTCTGTACAGCATGCTATTCTTGAGCCCTGCCACTTATTCACATTGGAGCCTGTACTTGTAACTATTGCATGTGTCGTCTGCATATACCAAGGACACACACCATTAATTCTTAGAACACTCTTGTCTCTGGGAAATGTTCCTATGGGAAAATACTACAGAGGCCTAATTCTTGAGACAATGACTTCATATTTTGTGTTACCAATTCATTATGCTGCATACGTGGCAGTCTTGGAGACTCTCTAGAGTACAGCAGAAACAATGCCAATTCAATAAAAGGCAGGGGTGAGTACAATAAATGGCAGACCTATTCACTTCAATACTATTCAATAATATTCACCAAGCCTATATTTTCTCTTAATTTTAAAATGTTGCACCTACACGTTTACATTCCCCCTCTAATGTAACATTCTTTCCTCTTGTCAAAAATAGTCTTTGGTACCCACGCTTTCATCACATTGTACAAATTCCCTGTATGCTCTTCTGACTAGACTAATCGCAAAAAACAACATTCCCCATCACCGGTAGGATCGACATATGTTTCTAAATAATTCTCAAGATTATTAGGGCATTCAAATTCATGTTCCCTCTGGGCCAATTGGGTGCAAGATTCGAATTATGCAAGGCTTGACAAATTGTTCAGTTTGGGTATGGGTGTGTTTTACACGAGGGGTAGCAACAACATATTATATAGTGAGTGACATCATAGGTACTACATTAACCATCAGTCTTTTGCAGCACCCCTGGACCAGTTGGCAAATGCAACAAAGATCAAGTAGCAATACAACAATAGAAATCAGCACTTTGAGGCAATTACCTCATCCATTCATCCATGAATGCAGCCATGAAAAAATCAATATGAACCAGTTATTTTTTTGCACCCGACCCTCATTAGCCATGGTGTTGTGCAGATTGTGCTTCGCATGTATCACCTGCGTACGGCTTGAATTGTCTACATCGTTGGGGACAGTTTGGTGCAAAACCCCCCTCCATGGCAGTTATCACATCGAGCATGTAGAGATTCTACAAAGTGGATGGTCTTGTGGCCTGACTCATTGGCCCTATTCTGACTCATTGGCCATTTGAACAAGCTAAAAGCTGGTTATTTGCAGAAAATAGCATTAGCTGCAGCTTGCACCCCAGGAGCGAGAAACAAGGCAAAACACATCTCAGCACGACTGAACAATCTGTATTATTGTGGTATTTCATCCAGCTTTTCATGTGAAGCTTGAGTCAAATAGATACCATGGCGGTGGTGATGCAGGCCCAGAGGCAGGCAAGCCTGCTGATGCAACAGGTACATTGGCTTGGTCATTGAGTGCTTGCGCAGTGCCATGGTGTTAACACTGGATGCCACCAGGACGGGAGCTTGCACTCCCGCCATGGAATGAAGACCTCCACAGGACGGTGGCAGTTGTGTATATTCAAATCCTCAACCTTCCCAATAGAGATCCATGAGGGCAGCAGTACCCCCTGAATATCAGGAATGTCGACAGTCACATTGCAGTTCTGATTCACCCCCACAAAAACACTGTCACTGCTCCTAAAACATAAGGAGAACTGTGAGGGTTTCATGACTTTGGTAGGAGGCTCATGTTGATTTATTTAAATCAAGCCTTTTACATATCTGCCCCATGTAGAAAAACAAGTTGCACTCATGTTTAGAATCAAATCATTGCATAGACCAAATATACCACCTGCCCTGCATCCAGTTGCCCTGGGGCCCATTTGCCCTCTAAACAGATGGCACCCATCATCTGCAAAACCAAGTTGGCTTCTGCAACAAGACTAGCCCAACCTAGTGTCATTAAAACATTTGGATTCAGGGGATGTTGTTAACATAAAGCCACTCATCATGACAAACTTCTTCCATGTCTCAGTTATGTGTGCCAGCCCTCTCCTTCGATACATTTGTATAAGGTCACTCAACCCATTTTCTTCTGTATCGTTTTCGGTTTCACATAATTGTTATCATATATTATTGTATTAACTGCCCTCCACTGGATATATACCTTATTTTCCTGAACACTCTGCATAAAGCAAGGTGAACTAAACATTGTGCTACACCTGGTGTCAATTCTCTAGGTAGTAACAGCCTGAGTGTGGTTGCTGCAGAGGGAATCAAAACAGGGCTCACTTGATTTCACTGTCCCTACTACCCACATATGATGATACAAGAGGTTGTCCTCTGCATGGTGATCCACATCATTGAATCTATCTGGGTCAGTAACATCCCTCTTAATTCTGGACACACTCCTTAGCAGTTCAGTGTGTGCAGCAACATTAATACATTCTAGCAATGCAGTGTGTGTGGCATTTATAGCATTATAGTCAGCAATATCCCAGGGAGAGAAATTGCAAAAAATATAAAACAAGAAAATACAAAATTTAGTAGTGTGTGTATCCAAGGCTATGTGTGCAGGTGTGAGATGAGTATGCAACCTCTTGCCTGTGATTATTCTGTGTAAAGTAAGATGATGGGCAGATCCTGGCTGATTCCATGGAGCAAATACATCGTGAGGCAACCAGTGCAACAAGTCCTTCTGTGTCACATACCTTTGCAAGTTTCTGTTTCAATAAACCATTAATGTGTTCAACAGTTTTGTGGGTGATGAACAGGGCATAAAGAATGCCTTATACCCAGCAAATAACATACTTCTTTTAACAGGTTATTAAAAAAAATGAGTTCTGTGTGAAACCTGATAACATCACAAATTTCCCATCGAGGAACACCTCATGTACCAGAAATATTACTGCAGATTTAGCATTGGGATGAGCACAGGGGCCTGTATTGATACATTGTGAGATTGGGCAAACCAGAAAACAAAATTACTGCACCAGGATATGTAGTCGATATGGAGGTGTCTGAAATGGCAATCATTGACAAGTAATGCAGTTTGTTATGTAATCAGTAACAAGGACTTGGAGGTTTGGAATGAACCACTCCTCCAGCAAGTCTGCAGCTAGGTACTCTTTGGACGTGTGTGTTCGAAAGTGAAACTGATGGAGGGAAATGGTAAACAATGCTCGGAGCATGACGGGTTTTTCCTAAATCATTTTACCTCCATATGAGGTCCATAGGAGAAAGAGAACACCCACTCTTAGTCCATAACTCCTTTTCCTGCTGCGGAACTTGTGCTTGTAATTCAGTAAGATGGACCAAGGAAAGGGCACTCTTTGCTTGTTGTAAGGATAATTCTGAGAACACAGTGGGATTGGGTGAGCTGCATCTTTTTATTTTTTTATTTTGTATTTGTGCATTTAGTTTATTACACACTTTTTCACATTTCTCATCAAATTTCCCTCCTTCCCACAACCCCCACCAAAAACCACATCATTCCCTTTTACTTCAATATTAAAATGTCTTTCTTTTCTCTTCTGCAATCTCTTTTTTCATTCTGTATTAATTTCCTCTTAGTCTCAATGATTCTCTTTCAATTTTTTCAAGGTGGCTTCACTTTGATCTTCTGCTCATACATCAACTCCCACAATTTTTTAGTGTCTAATCCAGCTTTCTTGTGTATTTCTCCAAGGATGTGAATTGATCTTAAATCTTTCAACTTGGGGCAGAACAAGCTTAGATGTTTTAAAGTTTAGCTTTGGGTACCATTGTCCGATTCTCGTTTGTCATATCTCCCAAGTGTAGTTGGTTCACTCTAAACCTCATCAATGTGTTCCACAGATTATTGTTGTGAAATTTCATTAGGTATTTTCTAGTCACATTTAAATGTCCAATGTTACTGCTTGATAAAGTATGAGTTCTCAACGCCACTCTTTTCTCCTCTGTAATTCTTGAATCATCTGACCATAATACTCTCTTAACCAGCATTGGGTTTTACAGAGGGTTTGTATTGATATGGCCAAGTTTAAGAGGTCGTTTTCACGGTTTTTCTTCCATTGCTTGAGAGCTCATTCATCTCTGCTCTTCTCTCTGCTCTTAAGCACTTGAAATTGTATGGGACACTCCTCTAAGATTCTTTTTCAGTAAAATGAGAGTTTATTCCATTGAACCTTGGCCTGTAGGCTAGTTAAACCTAACCCATGGTGAATCATAGCCACGGGACCTCCTGTGGCAGCTGTAAAATTATTTTCCAAAAATAGCCTTCCAGGCGGACCCACGCTTCTTCTCGTAATCCCATACAAGCTTCTGCTCCAAAGATAAGCATTGGTGTCACTTTCTGCTTACAGTAGTTCATGATGGGTATTAATGAAAATTGTCTAAACCTGTGATCTAGTCCTCTTCCTTGTGCAGTCAGTTGTCAAGCTTTTTTCCAAATTCTCTACCCATGGCCTCTCTTCTTTGTAGAAATTTACAATTACACTCAGATATTTCTGTTCTTTAACAGGGTGTAGATGTTGCCGTCGAACATCCAGCTTTCCTTTAGTCTTTTCCTTCCTCTTGACTCGCCAAACACCATGATCTCAGATTTGGCAGCGTTGATTTACAGATGGTTTCTGTCAACATATTTCTGCAGAATATTCAATTTTCTTTGCAGTCCGATCTTGGTCATATCCAATAGCACCAAGTCGTCCGAATGTAATAGCCAGCCTACTTCTCTGCCATTGATTTGATTAGGAAAAGTTGTTTTATCTTTCAACACCTTTTTAATATCTTCGATGAAGAAATTAAACAGGGTTGCAGCTAGAGGGCATCCTTGTTTCAGCCCTATACACGTCTCGATATTCTGTGACAAGTTCCCTTGTTGATCTACTTTGACCTGCATACTTGTGTTTGAGTATAGCTCTTGGATGATTTCTAGCAGGTCGGTCAGGCATCTTTTAATTTTAAGTTTTTCCCATAGTAGCTTATGATCTATGCTATCGAAATCTTGTCTCAGGTCAATGCTGGCCATATAGATTTTTTATTTGTTGTGCTCAGAACATAATTTGAGAAGGTTTAAGATCAATAGATTTAAACTGCAACCAACTTCTTTCACAAATTCTATCTGTTGTTTATCCAAGTGGTTTGTTTCTTTGATCCACTCTTTTAACCACTTTAGGGTGATCATTGTGAAAGTGTTCCTTACCACTTCCAGTAGGGTGATTGGTCTATAATTCATTGGTAACTCTCGGGCCCCTTGCTTGAAAATGGGGACTACTATCACTGACTTCCAGGATTCCGGTATTTTGCATTTCTCAAACATCCTATTAAGTAGGATTTAGCAAAATTCCAGCCACTGTTCAGGAGCCTCTTTCAAGATTGCATTAGATACCCCGTTAGGTCCAGGGGCTCTTGAACGGCTAGTATGTTTTATCAGCCACAGAATCTCTTCTCTCTCACTTGATATGTTCCAACTTTTTTGATTTGAATATATCATTGCCTGCCAATTTGGGTGTCATATTGGGGTTCTCGAATAGATTCCGGAAATTAGTCACCCAGACATCCTCTGCTATTGGGTTTGACACGTGTGAGCCTATGGACTCTGCCTTTCTTTCATAATTTGCCAAAAGTTCCTTCTATTTGGGTTAGCAAGGGCTCTCAGCATACTTTCTGCATCCTTCTGAAGTATGCTGCTTTTTTGAAATGTTAACCAATTTCTAAACCTTTGCCGTCTTTTCCTTGTGAGCTCTTTCTTGTTTTTTGACTTTGGTTTACTTAAGTCTTGTAGCTCTTTCCTTAATAGCTAGCTTCTTCTGTGCTATTATCTCTTGATCATAGATGTGTGTGTGTGCTTCAGTATTCCCTTTCTTAATTCTCTAAATGATAGTAACGTCTGATCATACTCCACTTCGTCCGGCTCCTGTGTCAACCAATCTTTTAGATATTTTGATATTTTTGGGATGTCTTGTGGTTTAATACAAAGTCTATTCATCCCTCTCTCTACCTCCACTCTATACTTCATCTGTGGACATTTTCACAGGTTGTTCCCTTTAATTATTTAAGTTCCCTATTCCGCTTTTTTTTGGATCAATATCTCCCTTTTCTTCAAGACAGTTTGAATTCAGATCCCCACAGATTGAAGATTTGCATGTTCTTCCAAATTCTGATCAATTAATTCCATAACTATCTCATCACATGTGCTGCTTTCTTGAACTTCCGGATTCCAATGAAGATTCATGATGAGTAAGTCCTTTGTCTTATTTTTTTTGTTTTTGTATCTTCATCAACTGTATATATGGATTTGGGTTCCTTGATTGTACCATCTTAAGATCTTGTCCATTTTTTAACAGTGTCAGTAACCCAGAGGATGGTCTTCCCCGGGGACCTCCCTTAGCCGGGTTTTAGTAAACACCATATCCATCCAAAAGGGGGAGCTCTTTTTTCCTGGAAACAGATTATGTCCAGTCCAAGAAGCTTTGGGAGCAGTTTGTTAAATAGATGTCCAGAGCACCAGGTGTGCCAGCTCCCAATGTTCCAGTTTCCACATTTCTTCCTCTTCTCGCTCGACTCATGAAATTTAATGGTGAGGGCCACTGCTAACCAACTCCAGGATGAATGTGCACTAGCCAAGTTTCTGTCATTTTTATTGTGTGCCCCTGTTTCCATTTGCTCCTCTTTAGTTTCTTTACAAAGAACCGTTATTTATATTTTTTTGTGGGGGACTTTCCTCCTTCCTTAGTTGTGTTGGATATTCGCTCATCCCCTTTTTCTGTTTCGGCTAGTGTAAGACACTCCCCCCAATTTTGTTTGTTTGCATTTGTTCTCTGTCCCTGGATGGTGGAAGGACTTCTTTTCTCCTTCGCAAAGCTCTCATATTTAGATGGTGACATATTCCCCTCTAGTCAATGATGTCTCGGTAAATCGGGCTCTTCTAAATTGAAACTCAAAGTGCGAAAATCATGGCTAGCTTCCATCAGTGTTGTCATCAAAGTTGGGAAGCCCAAGATTAGAGTGACTTTATCATTGACGCTCTCATCTGGGAAGATTACGAGCTTTATGTCATTTGTGTTTATGACTCTCAGGCGGGGGATGTGATGCAAAAGAGTTGTCAGGTTCGATTGGTTTAATATCAGACCAACATCATCCTTTAGGATTCTTTCAAGATGTATGCAAGCCCTTTCCTCTCCTCCCCCTTTGCTATTCGGTTTTTCTCTATACTCAAAGCTTTTATTTCTTCTCTGTCGGGGGCACTGTTTTTTTTTTTATTCTGTCTTCAGTGGATGTTTGCCTATTTTGACCTTTCTAGGAGAATCTCCATCAGGGTTTCAGAAGGTACAGACTCCACCTCTTCTAATATTCTGGATCTAAACCTTTCTCACTTTTCACTCAAGGTGAGGAAAAGTGGAGATTTCAGCATTTCTCTCCCAACACTGGCATTACCACCTCAAGGTCTTTCAGCAGACTAATTAAGACAACTCTTTCCTGTTTTTTAGGGGGAGGTGTTGGTTCATCCTCATAGGTGAATAGATCTAATAACTCTGTGACACTCTCTTCGAGAACATCTTGGTCCTGGTCTTCCATAGTTTCTCTTATTGGGAGCACCATTCCATGTTTTAGAGGGGGCGGTCTGACGCCATGCTCTCCTACTGACATAAATTCTTTTTGCACAATAATATTCTCCGCAACAATATTCAATTTCCTCAGGAAACTTTGTGAACCACAAGATTCGTTTTTCACCCATTTCTTGATGTTTTTTTTGTTTTTTTGCATTTGTTTCTTCAAGCCTCTTGGGTTTCCCACCTCTGTGGGCTTAGTCCCCTGGGTAACGATGGAGAAGGGGTTTGCAGACCCATTCCTCGGTATCGATTTTTCCCTTTAATTTCGAGCCATGGGGCCTTCATCGTTGGTTAAGTGGATCTCTTCACTGTGGATCATTGCGGTTATTACTACTTTCGTTGGAGCTAAAGTAATGTCTTGGTTGGAGTTTGTCAGCAGACTGTTTCCCGCCCCCAATCTTGATGGTAAATGTACTGAATGGCTGTGGTCCACCAGGCCCATATTGTCAGTGTTGGTTTCACCCACTGCATGTGTTGTTTTTTGGTTCTTTCAAGTTTCAGCTTCCTTGGTTTGTAGGTCCACTTCGCTCACTTTTGCATTCATTTGGGGTTTAGCCCAAGAGGCAATGTCTATCACACCTTCCAAGAAGATCAGATCATTTTATCAGATTTTGCATCTTGAAGTAAATCATTTAGTGATTTCAAAATCACTCCCTGTAGCTCTTTCTCCCTTCTTTTCTTTTCTCGTTTTGATTCAATGAAGTTTTCTACAAAGGCCAGCTTTGAATTCATCAAAGCAATAAGTGTTGATTGGTCTCTGTAGTTGTCACTCAGAGTCTTGTACAATTTTAGGTATGGTGCTAGCGTTACTGTCATGGCTGAGATAATTTAGGTGTGCAGGTTTTGGTTCCCAGTCCTGGTTTGCTACTGTAGTGTCAAGCACTTCATTTCTCATTATTGGTCCACCAGGCTGATTTTTTACTCTTCTTCCACTTCGATTGCCAGACATTGGTGAACTTTCAGAGTCTAAAGAGTCTATGTCACTGCTAGGAATCCTGCTTCTTTTCCTATTCCTTACTTTTGAAGTGTTCTGAGGTGACACTCTTTCAAAATCATGCTGAATCAAGTCTCCTGGCTGAGCTATCTTTTGACAGCCTACTGGAGGCCAACTTCCCATTCTCGTTTTTTTCACCGGGCTCAGGCTTGTGCCTCCTGTGTTCTCCATCTTCTTTTCAATATGTCCCTTCGATGAATTTCTTTCTGTGTCTTGACTTAATTTCAGCACTGGATTGGCTTCATTCGTTGCAGCCTTTCTCATCTGGCCTTTGGGTGTCTCCTCAATTTTATAGCCAGTATTCTCCTCCGGGTTGGGACTCTCATTAGAGTAGCGATTGGCAGATATGTTGGAACTTAGGCTAGACTTCACTATGTCTCTAAGATCTTCAATTCTGTCCTTTAAAATAAGATCTGTCTCTCTTTTCTTCATTCCAATGTGATCTCAAGAATTTGGGTTTTTTTGGGTTTCAGTCTCCATCCTTTGTTTCTCAGCCATGAGTGATAGTATAGCATTCCCTGTAGAATCCTATTTTCTACTAACTGGGGTTGATGTTCTTCTGTCCCAAATTGACTTTGGCTATTTTGCGCCGCTTGTGAACCTTGTCAATCGTGATTTCTAATAGCCGATGCTAGATATACTGTAGTGGGTTCTTCCATTTTGTCTATAAAGCTGGGGGTCTCCTCATATGAATTCAGCGTGCTACTCAAAAGATCTTCGTCTGCGACTTCCTCTGTTCTGGGTGTTATTAGCATAATTTTTACTGCAGATCCCAGACCAAATAAAGAGTCTCTCCCCTCTTTTCCTGATGTGTAGTTCACATAATTTCTAGTCTCTCTTGGATTAAAATGCCATTTTAGGGTGCCCATGTCTGCACTTGAGTAGCTTCTTTTGGTTGGAAGCCGGTCCATGTTTTTGTGTCCCAGTCACAAACATCCTCTTGCTTTAACTGTTTTGCTATTTTTCACAACAGCGTCTTGTAATCTAGGGCACGTGGCTGGGACTTCCTCATTTACCACAGTCGCTTCGATTCTTATGGCAATATTATTTTCGTGTACTACCATTGCAAGCTCCTGAGCAGCGTAGCACTCGATTCCCATAGCCATTTCCAGCTGCGTGGCAGGACACATTTCATGTTCTGCAGCGATGAGTTTCACAGCAGTATACAGGTCACTCGCACCTGTATTAGCCAGGGTAGCAACAGCTTTGGTAAAGTCTAGAGGGTTGGGGGAGCACTAAATGGCATCGGCGGGGTCTGTACATCTACCAGAGAATGCCTTCTCGATCCTAAGTTCTTTATAGGCTCTCCCACCCCACTGTCCTGGATAAAATCAGCCACCGTAATGATCACAAGCTGACGTACCTTGCATCTTGTTCATTGTAATGGTCCAAGTTCCGATACCTACTCCATGCCACTGGAAGTACTAATCGTCTCATGCGGGGCAAGTTGCGGAGCAGGTCAGTTCCTCATACCCCACAAATACTCTGCACACACACTGCAAACACTCTGCGATGCTACACATCTGGAGTGAAGATTTTACAGCTGTTGCTGATGATGAGCAGGGAACAAATACTCTCCCACACACACAGTAAGTGAAAACAGACTGTTACAGCAGAGAACAGTCAGGGATCCTTGCCGATCTCAACACTCTGCAAATACTAAGCTGCTTCTTCGGCTTGAATGTCTGCTGCATGGTTGAAATTATCAATGAGACCTGCATTGGTTGTGTGATGTGGAGTACTGGAGTGAGCAGGCTGATGGAAGGGGTCATCTTTGGGCTAAAGACATTTATTAACTCAGGAAAACACCTACCTTTTCCTATCTCTAGAGGAGTTTCCCTGCCTCAACCTACGATAACCTGGGTGCTTGTCAGGATGTCAAACAACACAAAATGTATACGCTGTCCTCAGTCCAAACAACCTATCCTGTCCCTGCCACTAATACATCAAATCATCAATAGCCTGTATTAGTGTTCTTATTCAACCACCAGGAGAATGGCTCCCTTCTCCTGGTCAAATTTCTCCTTCTTAACAATGTACTTTTCCAACAGTGTCAATTTTTATCAGGTAGACCTCAGAGAATGCATCCCTTCTGCAGGTCTATATGGAACATTCTCACCAATGACTTGTTTTTTTCTTTTACAAGTTTCATCAGTTTCTTAAGTTTCTCCCAGGGATTAGAGAACACTGGTCTCCAGAGTATACCCACTTTCTGTAATTCAGCCTTTCACTAGTAACTGGGTTTTCATATAGTTCCTTGTCTTTCTGATAGACTCCACTTCTTTCACTGTGAAAAGGAAGTTGACTTCTGAGTATGACTTAAGTGTTTATTCTGTGACGGCCAATACTGTAGGTGGGTGGGGGTAGATAGATTTGGGGTAGGGTGGGTGAGTCGGTGTAGCTTGGGTTGATGGGAGTGGAGAGAATGCAATGCAGCAACACTTGCCACCCAACACCACTCTCTCTACCCCCACACTTACAACCTACCCCACTATCTCTATTACCACTCTAGCTCCCTGCACTCTCTCTATTCACCCACTGCCACTCTCTCTACATAGCCCCTCTCGCTATCCCCACCCACACTACTCCCATGCTCTCTACCTATAACCCAATTACCATAATCTCTCTACTCCCACCCATTCACCCTATACCTACTCTCTTTAACCACACCCTTCCAACCCCCTGGCTTACTATCACTACCCCCACTCTCTCTTTTCCCACCCACCCTACTCCTTTAACACTCTCCCACACTACCCCACATTTTCTTACATTACCCACCCTCACTCTCTCTACCCTCAGGCAACTAAATCCCATTCTTTCTATGTGACCTACTCTACCCCCACTCACCCATACTACCTCTACTCTCTCTACTGTCACCCAACTACCCTTCACCACATTCTCACCTCAACCATCCACCCTACCCCCCTATCTCTACCTGACCCATTCACCATATCCAACTATCGCTACCCCCACCCCACACTACCCAAACACATTCTACCCCCACCAACCCTAACCTCACTCTCTCTACCCCATCCACCCAACCCACATTATCTCTACGCTCACCCACCCAACCCCCATACTCTCTACCCGTAAGGATCATCATCCCGACACTTTCTTTGGTTGCCTAACAACCTCATCAGCATATCAATAGTGTCTGGCGACCGGAGGCGGAAGCCGGCCCTAGCTGCCTAAGGCCCGTGAGCCAAAGGCCCCTCCTGTCTGCCCCTGTCCGCACCGGTCCGCTATGGTGCTGGTCACTGCACCGTAGCACCAACCACTCGTATTCCAGTCTACGACCGATACGCTTGAACTGAGAGCGCACAAAGTAACGCGGTAAGATTCCCCTGCTGCATTAACACAGCTGCACCCAATTTGACAGACGGCTCCTTGTCTGACCCCCTCGACGCCCAGACCGGCTACTGAAAACATTCACCCCTTCTCGCTTAGGAGCGCATTCACATTCCTAGTTACATCTGTGTACTAACATTACCATTCGAATCAATGCATACTTTTATGGCTCATATCTACGCTCACCGTTCTCTCTGCTCAGCATTTGCATAGAACCTGTTGCTAACCTAACTGCTCGCAATTTGTTGCACCACCAATTCAGCTTAACTGAACCTCTGCATTGAGTCACTGATTGCATTTACTCATGTACCTACCTTGCCTTGCCAGACTAGCTGAACCTCTGCATTGAGTCACTGATTGCATTTGCTCATGTACCTACCTTGCCTTGCCAGACTAGCTGAACCTCTGCATTGAGTCACTGATTGCATTTGCTCATGTACCTACCTTGCCTTGCCAGACTAGCTGAAGCTCGGTCGGCATTGAGTCATTGATTGCTCATGGCACGGTCAGGACACCTGGCTCACGATATGCAGCCACTGCCATCTGTCAGCCACCCAACTCTTGCCACTATCATAGGGTTCACCATTGCCACATTGCTCTGCCCCCCTACTCCCAGTACCGCTAAGACTAACTACTGTCACACCACCCCACTCTCTCCCACTATGCCCCTTAGCAACCCATACCTTAAAGACCCTGCCCTATGGCTCCAACATTTTGCCACCAAACCTACACCCAATCAACCGTGCACGCTCCAAGTCAGGAATCTCAGACTGGGATCCAGATTGCCCCGCGAGCACCCAGCACACTCACAACACCTCCACTACACAGAATACACCCCCAACCCCTTGTACCTTCTCTGCTAGAGAACTCAAGGGCGCCCTCATCAATGCCAGATCTATCACGGCCCACGCGCTGGACATCTCCGACCTTATCACCACTCAAAACCTCGACTTCATAGCCATTATGGAAACCTGGCTACACGCTGCCTCTGGCCCACTCCTTGCCCTCGCCATCCCCATCGGTTACTCTATCACTAGAGCGGACCGCCAAACTACATCTAAAGGAGGTGGAGTCGCATTTATACACAGAAATAACACTACACTTAGAACCATCCCCAACATTGAGCTCAGCTCCGCAGAATCCCTCTCTGTGAAACTCACCCTATCTCCAACTAACACTGCCACCATCCACATTATCTACAGACCTCCAGGACAACTTGGCTCTTTCTTAGATGAGATCACGGCCATTCTGACCGTCAATACCAAACCCAACTCGAAGGTATTGTTTCTAGGTGACCTCAACCTGGGCCTTCTCCACACTAAGGATCACCTGGCCTCTGAAATAGCTACCACATTAGCTAATTTAGGCTTCCAACAGCGCATTAATGAACACACCCATATTAAGGGCAGGACGCTCGATTGGATTACTCACCTTAACTGCAACACACCCACTAGCTCCAACCATGCTTGCGCCTGGTCCGACCATCACATTATCATCTTCCACCTACCAGCGACCAACCCCCACACTGCTCCTACCATAGCTCCAGCCATTCCCACCAGAAACAAAAAAGACATCACTAAGGATAAACTCCTCCCTCTCATCCTTCCCATCCTGAACAAATGCGTATCCCAACATAACGACCCCACAGTTCTAGTAGACATTTTCAATCAAACATTGCTTAAAGCCATTGACAATATAGCACCACTCAAACTACGGAAAGCCAAACAACAGGCCCACCTGAACTCTTGGTTCACACCGCAGCTAAGAATTCTACGCAAAGAAAAACGTAAGCCTGAATCACTTTGGAAGAGTTACCCATGTGACCTTAACAAAGATCGCCTCATCATTACTACCCATAACTACAAATAAGCGATTCTACAAGCCAAAAAGGAGACCTATAACCTATAACTCAAGCGGAATCCAATACCAAGGAATTATTTAAAATCCTTAAAGAATTCGAATCACCATCCCCTGCACCTGACACTTGCACTAAAGATAATAAATGGTGCAATAACATCCAAAACGCCCTCCTCACCAAAATAACTACATTGCAATCTAAAATTAACGCCAAACAAAATACCTTACTTACCAACCCCCGCACCAAACCTTCCTATACTCCGACGGCCTCATTTACTCACACCCCTTTTAGTTTCACTCCACTCACCACTCTTGAGGTTGAAAACATCATTCGCAATCTAAAACCTTCTAACTGCCAAGGTGACTCCTGCCCAGCACCTATCATCAAGGAAGCAGCACATGACCTCGCTCCCTTTATAACCGCCTTCATTAACTCCTCATTCCTAACGGGCATGGTACCTAACAACTTAAAGGACGCGTGGGTTATCCCCCTCCTAAAAAAACCGACACTAGACCCTGAAACACCAACTAACTACAGACCGATTACCACTGTACCGTTCCTACTTAAAATACTTGACAGAGCAGCTTACTTGCAGATTCAGAACTACTTAGAAACCAATAACCTCCTTGGCTCAAGACAATCTGGCTTCAGACCTAAGCACGGGACTGAAACAGCTTTACTTGATCTCAAAACTCAAATTGATGACCTTAAAGACAACAGTAAATTGGCCCTTCTACTATTACTGGATCTTTACGCTGCCTTTGATTTGGTCAATCACCAAATACAATGCAGGCATCTGAAGTCAGCGGCCCACTTCTCTGACAATGCATCCAACTGGATCAGGTCATTCCTTGACAATAGGCACATGAGAGTTTTTTCTCCGACCGCATCGGCCGATCCCACACCAGTCCCTTGTGGAGTCCCACAGGGTTCTTGTGTTTCCCCCACTCTTTACAATGTCTTCACCAAACCTTTATTTGACGTGCTTGACTATCTGGGTGTCACCTACACTAACTATGCTGATGACACCCAGATACTCATTCCATCACTGGTGACTACATAGCTGATTCCAAAGTCCTTAATGACATTTACCTCGTCATACAGGCTTGGATGGCCCAGCATGAACTGTGCCTCAACGATGACAAGACTGAGCTTCTCATTTTAGGCACACAACAGAGACTTAATAAACTAAGCCACCTGTTCGGTTCCTTCAACATTGATGGCAATCTGATTAAAGTATCCAAAGACACCAAAACTCTGGGTATTTACTTGGACGCTTCTTTGACACTGACTAGACAAACCAATGCAGTGGCCTCCGAGTCTGCTTACACTTGCAAATTGATCTCTGCCTGCTGCCCTTTCCTCACGGCCCAGAACTGCATCACCCTGGCCAGGACCTTGGTCATGTCCAAACTGGACTACTGCAATGCACTGTACTAGGGTACCAACCAGGGTAATCTTAATAAACTCCAGACGACCCAAAATAATGCCATTAGAGCAGCCCTCAACATCCCCCGATCTTCCCACATTTCAGAAACCAGGAAGAACCTCAACTGGTTCTCAGTCACCCAAAGGATCTCCCTGAAAGCACTGGCCCTCACCTACAAATGCGTCAACCACCAGGCTCCCTCATACCTCATACCTAGCCTCGCGCTTCACTCAATATACACCAGCACGAGCACTCAGATCTGCACAAAACCAAGGTCTTGCAATCCCTAGATTCAAGCTTCAATCTGCTGGAGGCGCCAGCTTCCCTGTCTTGGCAGCCAAGCTCTGGAACACCGTACCACTCCTGATCAGAACCCTGCCATCATTCAACCAATTCAAACACAAAGCCAAGCTTTGGTTAGTTACTTCCTACTAACAACTGCTCCTATTTACTGAACGGGCCACCTGGGACCCTTCTTGCATTGATGATCGATGCCTGATTTGTAACGTCTACTGTTTACTTGTTTCAATTTGTCAGGATTATTGTGATGATACGTAATGTACTGCTCCCTTACTTGTAAATACAATGTAACTGCTCTACAAAGATATGCGCCCGGTTACTCTTGGGCCTGGCCTGCGCTATATAAATAAAACAAATACAAATACAAATACCCCACCAACCATAACCCCATTCACCCACGCTACCACCAACCATCCTACTATCTCTAGATCCACCCTACCCCACAATCTTTACCCACACCCACCCACCCGATCTAACTCTTTCTACCTTAACCACCCAGCCTAACCCACTACCTCTACTCCCAGCCTACCCCACTACCTCTACGCCCACCTTCCCAATCCAGCCCTTTCTACCCCCACCCATGCAGCAAACCAAGTATCTCTACCCTAATCCAACCACTTGACAAGCTCTCTCTCTTTCCCTTCCACCCTACACATCCACGCTAATGCCAATCGTGATATGCCATCTTTTTCTACTCAACACTTTCCCCCTCTTTTTATCAACATCCACCTACGCTACCCACACTCTCTCTACCCCCACTCACCCTAACCACACTCCCGCTACTGCCACCCAACCTAACCTTACCCCTCTACTGCCACCCCCTATCCCCACTCTTTCTACCATCACCCACTCAACCCCCACACTCTTTACCCCACCCACCCAAACCCCACTCTCTCTACTGCCAGCTACCCTAATCAATCTACCCCCACTTACCCTACCCCTCAATCTCTACCTCCTCCCACTCACCCTACCCCACGCAATTCCCTCTATAAACCCAACTTATTCTACCCCCACCCACCTTATCCAACTTTCTCTAGTGCTACTCACTCACTCAACTCTCTCGACCCCCACCCACGAGCTTACAAACTCTCCCTCTACCTTCACCCACCCAGCCTTCCAACTCTCTACTACACACACCCACCCTACCCTCACACTCTCTACCTCCACCACCCCACCATATTCTTTCTCTCTGTAACCCCACCGAACCCACTCTCTGCCTCTACCCCATCTACCCACTCTACCACTTCTCTATCACTCCACACCCTACACCCCTCTCTCTACTGCCACACATCAAACCCCATCTTTCTCTAGTCAGCCCTACCCAAACTCTCTAGCCCCACTCACACTACACCTTTAATTGCACCATACCCCACCCTACCCCACTCTCTTACACCACCCACCCACCTTTAACCCTTTCTCTGTCCCTCTCATCCTGCCTCTCAGACTCCCGTTTTATTTCTCACCCTCTAACTCTCACCCTTTCTCATACATATTTCCTCTTCCTCATCAAAGATCCCATTAACTCGATGTCTTGCAATAAATCCAGCATCTTTCTTCCCAACTCAGAATGATGGTGAACCACGTGACACTGAGCCACATGATTGTGTGTCCACCAAAGAATGTCTATTAACCCCAAGAAGTGATCTGTGAGGCGCCACTATACACAAATCTGATTTGATCTATATTTGTAGATGGTTCTTGTGATAGTGATCAGGAGGTTTGGTTGGTGGCTGGGTGTGCAGTGTGTACACAGAGAATGTGGTGGAATGCAGCACATTGTCGTTGAATGTCACTCTAGCACAAGTGCCTGAGTTGGTCACACAAAAACATGCACATAAGCTTGCAGAACAATAGCCACACTGAACACATATTGCAGAACAACAGTCACACTGAACACATATTGCAGAACAACAGACACACTGAACACATATTGCAAGGCGGTTTCCCAAAACCTGATCAAGTAAAAACAATTACATTCCATAAATATGTTCAGGCAACAAATGGCAGGAAAATATTACATGCAAAAGTGTCAGACAGTTCCTTAGAACCAAACTAAAATGGATAGGTCCAAATCCAGTGCGTTACATCCTTTATGGAGACAAAAACTCTCCTTAACATAATTGAAGTGCAATGTTATCCCCTCCCCTCATTGGGTAGCACCTATATGCAAACACTAATATTCCCCTATACACCTTTGCCCTATTGGTCACGTATTATCTGAACACATTCCCCTACACATGTGACTTGTTATGGCGTCACCATCGATACTCAGATTAGTTCATACAAAACTGGTTTCTTAAAGATATAATTCAATCCTCTATATTGCCATGTGATGTGCACACTTCTGACCCAACATGATCAGATTTATTTGCTTTTGCAGTTTAAATGGAATGACCACTTTCGGGAGAGGGAACTAGCATTACATCTTCTGTAGGCCCGTTAGCACCCCGGGTGCCCTGCCCTGGCTGACATGAATGCAGCCTTCAGAGGCACCTTCCTACCCAACCATGTGGGCAATAGAGGGAGGACTTCAGCTTTAAATAAAGATTGCTTTGCCCCAGAGTTCTTGGCATTAGCACTGGATTATTGCAGGCAGTGCATCCTCAGTTCATGGAATAATGCTGGAAAAACAGTACTTCCTCTGCAAGGTGCCCATCCACCAATTTATAGACCTTTTGTTAACGGTGGTCGGTCATAATTTCAAAAACAAGAGGTCGAATGACAATAATGTCGAAACAATAATGTTGAAAAATAAAAAATCATTTTTTTTAATTCATATACTTTTTGGGGAGTTAAAAAAAAGATTAAAAAAATAAATAACAAAAAAAGGGGGGTTAGGGGGAACCCCCCATTTCGAATAAAAAATGTAGTTAAAAAGAAATTGAATTTTTTATTTTTCGAACATTATTTTTTCGCAAAAATGACTTTTGACATTTTTGCTTTCGAGATTATCACTATAAACCTTTGTTAACATCAAGGTGGATTGTCTTCAATGACCCTGCTCTCACAACTTGCAGAATGTCTTTGTGATATAGGATACATTCTCAGGCTTGGTCGAGTCCCACCCATGTCAGAGAGCTGCCACTCTTTCGGTATTTAAAACTTTACTCTGAGATTGCATACCAAGGCTTGGCCTGGGGCTTTGCCCTTGTTGCTGCTTAGCATCAGAAATACTCTTCATCAAAAGATTGGGTGAAGCCCTCAAGAGGTCCTGTATAGACAACCAATGTGATTACCTTCATCTCGCCCTTTGGTGAATGGCTGTTTAAACCTGTAACCTGTAACCTGTAACCTGCTAATGATAATCTTCTCAAGAATGTGAGCAATCTCATCCCTACTCTCAGCTCATTCATGACCCGGTACATGAGGCCTTACTTAGTCAACCTGCCAAACCATGCAATACCTCGCAACCAGGAGACTGTATCTGTCACATATCATCTACATATCGTCTGCATATAAGAGCCATGCTATCTCTGTTGTCCCAAGTCTCGGGGAGAAGGAGCGCACTGACTCAAAGTCTATGTTTATGTCATTGAAAGATTAATTAAAATGGAGGCGAGGATACATCCGTGCTTCAATCCTATGCAGGTTGTGATGGCTTTAGCTAGTAGACCATCAGTGGTGAGCTTGACTTTGATTCACGTGTAAATAATGTGGGGAGGACATTCTGTATAATTAGGGTTCCATAGCGTGAGAAAGACCTGTAACTGTGATCTGAAACTTTCAATGGTGGCTCTGGCTCCGAGATATCACAGCCATGTCAAAGGTTCCTTACAGCCAACTCTTCAATTAAGGTAAAGGACATTTCTACTTGGGTCCATGCGTCTCACTCGGATGTTGCATGTGCCTAAGTTCAAAATTTCCTGAACAATTAGCTATTTAGCATCCAAGAAGATGTGCCTCATCACAACTTGCCAAGAAGTGATTCGGGGGTCCTTGAAGAAGAGCATGAACCTTTGAAGTCAGCGGCCCAGTGGATGGCATAGGGGCTCTGGAAAGAAACATCTTATCAGGCCATTGGGCAGGCTGCAACATCACTTGTGTTAGTCCTTGCAATGAATGGGAGTTTCGACATCCTGGAAGCCCTGCTCATTATTTGACTTCTGCCCCATAAATAACCTCTGATCTGTGGATAGA
Source organism: Ambystoma mexicanum (assembly GCF_040938575.1). Classification (NCBI taxonomy): domain Eukaryota; kingdom Metazoa; phylum Chordata; class Amphibia; order Caudata; family Ambystomatidae; genus Ambystoma; species Ambystoma mexicanum. The sequence goes on along the minus strand of NC_090933.1, from coordinate 1,369,534,375 downwards.
GTAAGGAACTCATGGTGGCAGCAGTAAAGACAGACACAAGTGATCGCAGTTCAAGGGTGTTTTTTAAACTGTGAATGCAGGGTGGAAAAACGCCTACGCTAAACCTAAATCGACAATGGGAGCAAGCGTCGACCATCAAATGAAAAAGGAGGACGTCCTTGTGGCATCTTGGCAAAGTAAAAGGACTATACTAAAAAAAAAAAAAACTATTGCCAATTCCTTACAGCTATTTACAAAAAGAGGGAGTTACAACATACATCAACGGATGTACGCTCGATTTCTCTCAGCAATCTTTTCACAAAACAAAGGTTATATATCCAAAATGTTTCATAGGTGACGTCATACTATGTGGCAAATAATGAAAAACCTACTAGGGATCAAGATGGTTTAAGGGGAATATCTAAGTAAATTATCTTTAGGAACCAGGATTCTAATTGGCTGTCCACTGTCAGGTGAACAACATATGCCTACCTCTAAATCATATAATCTCTCGAAATATTAGATACACAGTTTCCCATTGGTTTTCAAATCATAAGGTCCTTCGTTATATGAACAACTTCAATTGGTTGACATGCTTGTGCCATGTCTGGAACATTCGGTTCACTTAGCAACACGTAAGCCCAGACCCAGGTGCAAGGAGATGGACCTGACTCCACCTCCCCACCTAATTAGCACAACATCTCTAATCACTCAAGACTCCTGCCATGAAGATTGTCTTTGTACTTGGCCTTGAAAAAGTATCCTTGTCTCTGACAATACACGGGGGTGTGGGCAAACACTATCATGTTCTGGGACTCCAAGTCTGACCTCTATTTTCATCCTTGGCTCACGTGACAGGAGATCGCTATTTGGTCCATTTTGCAGGTTTTAAATGTCTTAAATAAATAAAACTTGGCACTCTTGGTGTTCTTTCTTTGTACCTTAACAAGGGATGATTCATCCTTAACACGTTTGCTCCTTTCCAGAATAGATAGCCAACCTTGGCTGCTTCAGTCTTGACTCCAGGCCAGACAGCCTCACCATGTAGCTTCCACAATTCAGCATATTCTTGCTGTGACACAGTTTTCTCTTCCCTCTTCATGGGTCCTAGCTGACTGAAATTCATGATATCGATTTTTTATTTTTTTTATTTTTAACATTTATATAGCGCACATGCAGCCCAAAGGCATCGCAGCACTGTTACTTGTGGCAGACTTAGTTATGAAAATGTTACATACATGTGATGGAAAACATATCAGGAGTACAGTTACTTTCTGAGTTTGTGGTACATTCTCTTTGCATTCTATATGCATTCAGATACAGATATTAACTACAACATGAGAATGAGTAGAGGTTCTGTCTTGGATGAGTTTTAAATGAAGAGCATAGTTCCAGCCTTTTGAGGAATGCTAGGTGAGAGACTTCTGCTCCCAGGGGTGGTGGTAGGGCATTCCAATGCAGTGCTGCTAGGTACGGGAAGATGATCCCGCCTGCTCTGGCTCTTTTGACTCTGGGGATCATGAGCATGTTTGCATATGGAGTTCTCTGGTGGATGTAGTGGGGTGGATTCACTTGTGGGTGAGGGCAAGTATTTTAAAGAGGACTCTTGTCCAGCTTCTATACAATGGCAGATTTTCCTTAAATCTATTCACTACATATAGCCAGATTCTATCATGACTTAGTCTACTTGTGTTTCAGCATCTGTTCAATTATTGAACGGTTTATTATCTGCAGCACTTTGTGCACGTGTAATCTTCTTTTTTGTATTGAAAAATTCACCTGATTCTTTACTTTGCCATTAGCTTCTGTAGGATCCATACGCCCTCCACGACCAGTATCTCGGGATATTGTACATGTCTCTTGTGACATCACTAGCTTCTTTCTTTTGTGTCTTCACATCAGGGATACATTCGGTATGGTTGTCTCAACAGGTATCTTCTTTCAAACACACATGGTGGTATTGGCACAACTGCTGTTGTCAAACATGGCACGATCTCAAGTCTCTGACATATGGGGCAGAGGTTTATAGATTGCTGCATGTCTCTGCAGTTTAGAGAGTACTGCAGAGACATGCAGCTGCTCCTCTAAACCTGGGTCCCCCTCTTCTGGCCGTTGACCCCTCGCAAGTTGCTTTCAACAAATCAAAATAGTTCCTTTCTAAGTTAACTTTGGGTGATGACTTTTCGCCCCTGGATCTCTTTTGTCCAGGCTCAGAGCCCAAATGATAAAGGGGCACTTCACTTCCCCTGATCTTTCTCTACTTCTTATTTTCACAAATCTTAATGTCTTTTCAAACAATGCAGTGTGGACATCCCTCGATTGGGCTCACTCTTGCCAACCTTTGTTACACACTGTTCATTCGCTCATTTCATTAAGTGGGATTCATTTTCCTCAGTTTCCCATTCATATATCAGTCAAAGACTTTCGACAACGGTACAGAGGATTTTACAAGACCCCTGTATGACCACTTTGACCTCTTCTTGCCTTATCCCAACGCCTCCTGGTTACGGTCGTTTCTACCATCGGGTACTTGCCCAGAGTTTCCTGCGTGAGCACCTACATATGCCGAATTTCTGTGTTGCTGGTTTTTCCCTTCTTTTAACATTTGTATCTTTCAAAGTTCCAATTAGCTGTTGGCTGCTTTTAGTTTAACACAGTTTGGTTTTTTATTGATTCTCGCTTCCACTTACTGGCTGTGATGAAATGCTTTGCTTTCTTTCTCCTTGCAGTCAAGGTTGGTACCACAGCAATACACATCTCTCCCCGGCTTGGTAATTAGCGGCGGAGGGTCTCGTGTACCATTGACATCTGTTGCAATACATGCAGGCTATTATTCACAAACATAAGTTTCCTTCTTCAGAGGTTTCACTGGCCTTAGAAAGGGCAAGGTTGCCTCTCTCCTTGTCACCCTCTCGGTCTGCACCGTCTTTCACCTACTCTTGAACTGCTGTGCTGAGTTAGCTCTTATATCATGAGGTCTGCCTTGCTCGTCTTGTGCTTTTGTGCTCCACCTTTCATCCCCATGGCAAAGGGAAAGGGCCATCAGGTGTGTGTAATTCTGGACAATTGCCTGACTTTGCCTGACCCTTGTATTGGGACATGTCAAGTAAACGGCTCTGGTGTTAATCCGTTGTTTTTTGTGTTGTGCAAAAGTGTTTGTTTTGGAAAGGGGGGGCAGTGTTTTGTAATATCTGGTGTGGCAGGATGGTGAAAATGTGTTGAAAGGACGGGGATACTCCCTCACTGCTCCACCTCAGGAACTGGATCCAATAGCAATGGCTGTGTCCTGGCCACCTGGATGACAGATCCCCGGGACTAGCTAGGGAAACACCTTGTTTCTCACATACTCTTCTTCCATGTGATGTAGCCACATTTGTTTCACAGGGTAACGCGGGAAAGAAAATCTACATAGCCCTGGTCTTTTACTTTTCGTTGTTCCACAGTGAAACAATAGGGTTGTAGTTCTACAAACCATTGCGTGACCCAAGGGTTGGAGTGGTCTGTAACAAGAGTGAACATTTGTCCTAATAGGTAGTAAATAAGATGGACAATGGCCCACTTGATGGCCAGGGTCTCCAGTTACAACACAGAGTAATTTGTTTCACGTGGGAATAGCTTGCGGCTGCTAACTAGTATGGGATGTTCTTATCCATCGCAAACCTGGGATAGGACAGCTCCTAACCCTGTAAGCGAGGCATCTTTCTGTAGGAAAAACCTCTTCGAAAAATCAACTACCTTTAGGATTGCGTTCTGATACAACGTCAGCTTCAAAGGGTTATAATTTATCTCATCCTCGTCAGTCCAATGACGTTTCTGAGGTTCAGCATTCTTAAGTTTATCTGTCAGCCAGGCTGTTTTGTCTGAAAAGTTGGGGATAAACCTTCTGTAGAATCCTATTAACCTGAGAAAAGCTCTGAGATCTCTTTTGTTCTTGGGAGATGGTGTATGTAAGACAGCTTTTGCCTTCTCATGTTGTGGTTGCACATTCCCATTCCCTATGAAAAGTCAAGATATTTTATGGCTGATTGGGGCAATCTGCACTTCGGTAAATTGGCAGTTAGGCCAGTATTTTTGAGGACTTTCATGATGGTATATATATATATATATATATATATATATATATATATATATATATATATATATATATATATATATATATATATATATGAAAGAGATGGTCCTCCCAAGTCTTACTATGAATGACAATATTGTCAATAAGCTGCATAGAAATCAGAAAAGGGTTGCAGGATTTGATCCATGAGCCATTGGAAATTGGTGGGCGCACTGTGCAGACTTAAATGTAGGACTTTAAAATGTAAGTGTCCTAGTAGCGTTGAAAACACAGTAATTTCCTTATCTGGTCCATATGCGGGAACTTGCCAATAACCCTTAGTTAAATCTAGTGTAGATAGAAAGGTGGCTGCTCTGAGTTTATCAATAATGTCGTAGATGTATGGCATGGGATAGGCATCAAAGTCTGATATGGCATTAACCTGTTGGAAGTCAATACAGAATCTCCAGGAATGGTTAAGTTTAGTGACCAACAGGATAGGAGAGAACCATGGACTTGAGAAAGGCTCAATAATGTTAGATTTCAACATTTTGTTGACTTCCTCGATCACTATCTGCTTACGGGCTTCTGGGTGTTGATATAGTTTTAAGTATACCACTTTACCTTTAGGTGTTTTGATATAGTGGTATGTACCTTTTAATCTTCCTGGTTTTTCTGAGAATACATCGGGAAATGAAATTATAACATCCTTTAGGTCTTGTTGATGTTGAGTCGATAGCTTGGAAGGAATTAAATTAAAGTTATCTATGTCTTTGGGAAACAGACAGGCTAGTACTTTGGCATGGGTGGTTGACGGTTTCTCTTTACACTCGTTAGAGAGATTTACGTGATACAATTGGATTTTCTGTTTTCTATCCGGTTGGGCTACACTATAAGTACAGGTCCCCGTTCTTTCTACTATTTCAAAAGGTCCATGCCATTTAGAGACCAGCTTGGTCCCTGAGGTTGGTAAGAAGCCACTACTTTCTGTCCTATGTAGAAGATATTAAATTCACTTTCTTATCATAAGTGGCCTTTTGTTGGCTTTGAGTTTTTTCTATATAAGTACAAACGAAGTCTCGGACCAACAACATATGGTCTCTCAATCAGGTGGCGGTGTTGAGAGTTGTTAAAGGGGTCTCCTCTCGTTCTCCTCAGGTTTCCCAGAGCATGTTCAGGACATCTTTTGGCTGTCTTCCATAGAGCAATTCAAAAGTAGAGAAACCTGTCAAAGCTTGGGTGGGGGGTGGTTTTCTCACTGCGAATAGTGCCCATGGGATCATTTAGTCCCAGTTTTTCCTGTCCTTGCCTACAAGTTTTCAGAGAATTAGTTTTAAGTTCTTATTGAATCTTTCTACCAAGCCATCAGTTTGGAGATGGTACACAGAAGTTCGCAAGGTGGTAATGTGGAGTAGCTCTTTGACTTCGGCCATAGGCTTACTAATGAAATTCGAGCCCTCATCCGTATTGCCTTGGAAAACTGACCCTGGAGAAATACGGTAGAAGATGTTTAAGGATCTAATGGGTGGTATTATTTTGCATTGAGAATGCCTCAAGTTGCATAATTCACGATAACAAGGACATATTTATTGCCTAATCTGGAGATTTCAAGTGGTCCAATTATGTCCGTACCAATTCTTGCAAAGGGGACTTCTATAATCAGCAACTGATTCAGAGGGGTAGGTGATGGGATTTGCGTACCGATCGTTAGAAATATTTTGCATGTCTGTATGAACGTTTTTACATCAGTGTGGATACCTGGCCAGTAGAATGTTCCCCCAATATGCACCTAGGTTTTAAGATGGGAATGCATGATTTCCAGTACAAACATTCGATGGCTTTTGAGTATTACCAATTCTGTCCTGCATCAGTTTTCATATTGCATTGTATATTACGATCGAAGGAAAATGACTTCCGTGTTAAGTTGATATTCATTTTATCTTGCAAACAAAAATGAAAAAGCATTTCACATACTAACAATTAAGAAAAGAAGTAGACGGTAAAGTTGTATATTGAAATTCTGCAGGATTGTAAAGGGATAATTCCTCGAATGTTGTATTGACATATGTTTTAAAGATCACAGATGTTCTAAGAGAATGCAATATTTTATATTATATGTTTAATGGTGAGCTGTACTTTTAGATTGCTCACCAGACTGGCCGTCTGTGTATACCCTCTGACCATGAATGGAATGAAGTCAGTCCCGCCCCAAGAGGTAACCTCCCATTTCACTTAGGGATTATGTTTTAGCTGACCTTGTAAGCATTTCCCATTCGGCTCTAGCATTGCTTGTTTGTCTATGTACTCCTTTGAGCGTGCACTCTATGAACTGAAATGGAAATGTGCTGACCTGCAGGAGTATTGTACCAAGGCATGGTGGAATAAAACAGCCTAGGCTGGTACAAACAATGAGACTATTTATGAGCTATTGCAAGTGTGATTGGGGTGCAAATACAAAGCCCCGTGGTGGAGATTGGCAGACTGCAAGTTGTATATATGATGTCATAACTGGACCCTAAAGATGGATTGCAGATTAATACATGGGTTAAATGTCTTAGCACAAGAATGGATAAGTGTGCCCGAAGGCCTAGCAGTAGATTTCCCCAGGTTTGATTCAGTCAGGTGACCAATGACCTCTACAGGTAAGGGGTCTGGAGGGTGGGTCAGATTAGTGTTGTCGGGTTCTGTTTGGTTGTTTGGTGCAGGTTTCTATTTCTCTGGTTTGCAAGACAATAAATAAATAGGCCTTTGTTTGTCAGTGCAAAAACAAAGCTACTAGAGACCCAAGCTACTCCTCACTGATGAGGCCCAACAAGGCCGAAACATGTTTGGGGATGCTTGTGGTCTCGTGCAGAAGGGCTGTGACCTAGCAGTTCGGGCTGGACAGCCCCCTTTGGGGTAGGACCAAGCCTGATTTGCATATGGTCTTTCCCCTTCTGTAATGGCTTGGCAGGCGAAGAACAATGGTCTGGAGGGTTGCCCAGAGCAATGCCAGTGGTTAAGATTCATTCTAAACCTTCCAGCCATCAACTCTTTGTTTTTGATTTGTCACCCCGAGTGGGACGGGTATGCCCAGACGTTAGTCACGTGCCTGCTGGGCCTAGAGACCCAAGCTACTCCTCACTGATGAGGCCCAACAAGGCTGAAACATGTTTGGGAATGCATGTGGTCTCGTGTAGAAGGGATGTGACCTAGCAGTTCGGCTGGGCTGCCCCCTTTGGGGTAGGACCAAGCCTGATTTGCATATGGTCTTTCCCCTTCGGTAATGGCTTGGCAGGCAAAGAACGATGGTCTGGAGGGTTGCCCAGAGCAATGCCAGTGGTTAAGATTCATTCTAAACATTCCAGCCATCACCTCTTTGTTTTTGCTTTGTCACCCCGAGTGGGACGGGTATGCATACCACTTAATAGAACCCAACAATTAATTTGCACCTCAACGTCCAGTCTAGAGGTATTGTGAAAACCCAGGAATCGGGAAAACAAAAACTGCTTGTCTAATGTTTCACAAAAGACCTGTCCTTGATGTCCTGATGTCTTACCTCTAGTTATACTCATATCAAAAGTAATCTACACAGAGAAAATGTACTGTCCTCTCAGAAAACATTGACTCAACAACATACGCGTAAGGCCACTCCTCCAGCTCCATACAGTATTTATTTATTTATTTATTGTGCATATTGTGCAGTATGAATCTCCATCTAGAAGATGAGACTGTCCTGAACTATTGTTTCTTTTTGTTTTTCTGTTCTTGTTTTAGAAATTGTTTTAGTTGAAAAATTCAACTTTTTCAATATATTGATACAGTACATTGGTGAGAGGTCACAATGGCATTTAACTAAAAAATACACACGTCTATCAGATGTGTTAGCGATTGAATAATTGCGATGCAGATTGATAAGTCACGACAACCGTGTCTGATGCGAAAAGCCCGGAGATTGATACGCACTTAGAATTGATGACAGACCACCATAGACACAGTTATGCCTCCTCCCTTACCCAATAGATCTAAAAGAAATATGACAGCAGATAACCTCCTGCCACTCTTAATCCCTACCATCAATGACTTGGATCTTGAACTCCTCGTGGAGAGTTATAACAACACCATGATTAAAGCCCTAGATACTATAGCACTGATGAAGCTACGCAAAGGCAAACAACACGCTCACCTCAATGCCTGGTTCACACCTCACCTAAAAGAATTAAGAATGGAAAAAAGGAAATTAGAATCCCAATGGCATCACACCCCATCAGAAGAAAACAAACTGCACCTTTAACACTTTGCCAACAACTATAAAAAAGAAATCCTACTGACAAAAAAAAGTTTTCAACAAAAGGATCTCTAATGCAAGTTCCAACACCAAGGAATTATTTGCTATCCTAAGGGAAATAGAATCCCCGTACCCCCACCTGACAATACCCCTAAAGCTAAACACTGGTGCACTATCATCCAACATGCCTTAGCTAACAAAATGATATCACTGCAAACTAAAATTTCCCAAAAAATCTTCCCTTCCTCCTAATGAGACACTACCACCTGATGAGACACCACTCCCCAGCCCCACCACCAACAAATTTGGCCCAGCTCCCTTCAAATTCACCAAAGTTACCATCCTGGAAACTGAAAAGATCATCACATCTCTCAAACCCTCAAACTGCCAGGGCGATAACTGCCCAGCCCAACTAATCAAGGATGCGGCAAGGGACCTAGCCCCATTTATAACTAAACTGATTAATGCCTCCTTCTCTACCAACACTATACCAAAAAACTTAAAATCGTCATGGGTTTTACCTCTCCTAAAGAAACAAACCCTAGACGCTGCCATACCCACTAACTATAGGCCTCTTACTACGGTACCTTTCCTCCTTAAAAAAATAGACAGAGTAGCTTATTTACAAATTCAACGCTATCTTGAATCTATCCAGCTCCTTGGCGCCCGCCAATCTTGGTTCAGACCACTACATCGTACTGAGACAGCTTTAATTGATCTGAGGGCCCAAATTGATGAGCTCAACGATAAGGGAAATACTTCCATGCGACTTCTCCTTGACCTGTCAGCGGCCTTCAACTTGGTGGACCAAACAGTCTTGTGTGAATACTTGGCATCGGCGGCCCACCTCTCAAGGGAGGCTTTAGCCTGGGTCCATCATTCCTGGACAACCGAACCATGAGAGTTTTCTCTACTACGGCAACAGCAAACCCTATCAAAATAGCCTGCGGTGTACCCCAAAGGTCCTGTGTCTCGCCTACCATGTACAATATATTTACCAAGCCCCTGTTTGACATATTGGACGGACTAGGTGTCACCTACACTAACTATGCAGGTAACACCCAGATCCTCATACCCCTTTCGGGCAACTTTGTCTCTGATAAGGCCTTGATAAATGAAATATATCTCATCATTCAGGCAAGAATGGCCAATCACGGCCTCAGCTTGAATGATGACAAAACTGAAATCCTGCTCCTCGGCTCAGATACCAACCTAAAAAAACATAGCCCTGGCTACTCTGCATTCAATATTGACGGCAACACAATTACAGTTGCCAAAGCATTGAAAACACTAGGCTTTCACCTTGACTTATCTTTGATGATGAGGAAACAAGTAAAATCCCTAGCATCCTCCACCTCTTACACCTGCAAGCTCATCAGGGCCTGCCGAGCCTTCTTGACAGAAGCAAGTTGCATTATCCTTGCCAATGCCTTAATACTCTCTAAACTTGACTATTGCAATGCCTTGTATTTGGGAGCCAACAAATACATAATTGACAAATTGCAAACCTTGCAAAACAATACCCTTCAAAGTGCCCTCAACGTACCTGCTAGAGAGCAGATCTCTAACATAAAAAGAGAACAACATTGGCTAAAAATCAGCAAGAGGATATCACTCAAATCAGCCTCACTGACCTGAAAATGCCTCGATAACGCAGCTCCCCCTATCTGGCAGAGAGAATAGTAAGAAGAACATCCTCCCACCCAACTAGAGCAGCCAACTCCTACCGTCTACAGATATCAAGATTCAGACTAAAAAAACTGGCGCCAGCAGCTTCCCCATCAAGGCCGCCCGGTACTGGAACACCCTCCCACTCGACGTTAGAATAGATCAGACCTATTATAGTTTCAGACGTAATATCCTCAAATAGTTACACTCCAATGACCCATATGATACTTAAGGCCAACTGCAAACTACTCAGCCCGGACTTCTGCCCTCAGCCCGGACTTCTGCAAACTACTCAGCCCGGACTTCTGCCCTCAGCCCGGACTTCTGCCCTTAGCCTGGACTTCTGCCCTCAGCCCGGACTTCTGTCCCGTTCTGACTCCCTGCCTGTACATGTGTATATTCTCTGACTTGTTTTGTTCTATGATTTATTTGTGAATATTTTTACTTCTTCATGTACTTTGTGCCATACCCTGTAACTAAGTTTTTAAGTATCCATGTATTCGGTTCTCTGTTGCGCCCAGTTACGTCCGGATTTGGTGCGCCATACAAATTAATAAACAAACAAAAAAAAAACAATCCCTACAAAGTATGCATGGCATTTCCCATTAACTATATGAGCAGCTTTCGGAGATAAATCTGCGGGTGAACGCTACATAGTATTTACACATCATTACAGTTAAAGACATTAGACCACACTATTAAAAGCTGATAAGAAGGGTCAAACAAGATAACATTAGATGTTCACATGAAGTCTACCTCCTTAATAATTATGTATAGTGGAAATTAAAAATTAAAAATTAAAAACAGCGCCTTAAATGATTAAGAAGTGTACACATAAAAATACCATGGCACAGGGTGATGGGAAATTGACTATTGGAATATACATTTCAAAGGAATAGGTACATTGTTTATAAAGCATCTGCACGGATCATCAGAGATAAAGCCTTTTTTGTGATAATCAAGTAATTATACTCATCATATCAGGTCTTTGACATGTTCAATATTCAATAGATACAACTTAATAACACCTTGTACCAAACTGTTGATGCTCATAAGATCTAAGCGTTCAAAGCAGAATTAGGATACTCATAGAGGGCTATGTATTGAGTAGTTGTACAATAGGCGACAGTGCGATGGGTTGGGTACATAGTGACTTGGATCTAGAACTGGGATCAACCACAATCATGCTCTTCTACCAGGTTTAGGGCTAAAAGGAATTGGACTGTTGCAATATTCAGTGAGAGACTGGATGCATTGAATATATGTGTCCACATTTGTTCTTTAGTAAATAGTTTGAATTTTTTAAGATAGTTTGAAAAATAATGGTTTCTGGATTCTATGAGGGAAGAGCATTTTTGTTCTTAGGTGTTGAAGTGATTCCTGGTGCTTTGCTTTTGGTTGGCCACAAGTTCAACCGGAGGCGGAGAATCACAGTAGCATACGTTGGATCTGGAAACTTGGTGAGGTATGCCGGCGTTTGGAACATTGGTTTAAGGACAAAGTCTCCAGACTTGAACATAACATTCATATTGCACGCTTCCCATGTGGGCTGCCAGTCTCACAGCCAGAGCTTTCATTTTGCTTTGTCAGGAGACTCTAATCATGACTCAGGTGTGATGTCAGCATCCTCTAGAAGTAACTGGAATCAAGCTTTCCATGTGTGTGGGGGACCGAGGGATGTGGAAGAGAGAGCTGATTTTAATACAGGGAAGAGATTGTGGCTAGGGGATGTGGTGGCAAGAGAGTTCCTATACGCCGCCAGGACACAATTGCTGATAGCGCGATAAGCCCTACCTTGCACCTGATAATGGGGATTGGAGTGCTCAGGGGGAGGGATAAGATCTTTTTCCAGTATGCTCCTACTAGTGTATCCCATTTGGGTGAATTGTCTGGGAGTTTGGATTGGGCCCCATAAGTGATGATTGGAATCACTTTGTGCTTGTATAAAATTATCGCTGGCTTGTACAAGAATTTGCCATATTTCAGCTGTAATGCTTTGCCGTGAATTGTAAGGAGTTTCATTCTAGTTATGAGTTCTGATTTATACGATTGGTCAGAGGGGTGAGTGTTGAGATTTACACCAAGGTGTTTATAGTGAGAGATTTGTGTTAGTGAAACTTTGGAGAGTGTCCAGTTACATGTATAACCCGATTTGTGTAAGTGATGATGAAAGATTAGGTTGTTGGTTATGAAGGTGTTGATGGTTAACTGGTTGGCCTCAGCATAATTACCTAGAGCAGTTAGTTTTCTTTAGAGGCCAATCAGTGTTCTGTCTAGGATGACTAAATCGTCTGCATATAAGAGCCATGCTTTCTCTGTTGTCCCAAGTCTCGGGGAGAAGGAGCGCACTGACTCAAAGTCTATGTTTATGTCATTGATATCAAAGTTAAATAAGATGGAGGCGAGGATACAACCTTGCTTCAATCCTATGCAGGTTGTGATGGCTTTAGATATTAGACCATCAGTGGTGAGCTTGACTTTGATTCATGTGTGAGAATAAAATTGGTGAATTAAATAAATAATGTGGGGCGGACATTCTGTATAATTGGGGTATCTGATTCTAACGTGAAGGGCTCCGTAGTGTGAGAAAGACCTGTAACTGTGATGGGAGCATTGGTTAGGGTCTGCGCTTGTACTGGAGTGGTCTGGGATGGGTGGCTACCATATGCTAGATCTTGATCTGTGTGTGGGGTGATAATATCATTGCTTGAGACACATCCTAGGGTGGCAGCACGCCTTTGTTCTAGGGTCTTGAAATGCTGAAACTCGACATCTATTTTGACACAGAATGCTTGCTTAGATTTGTTTATACTGCTTGAGGACAATGGAGACTCTGGTGGACAATATCTACCATAGGTAGCAAGGTGGTGGAATAAACTGAAAGATTCATGAGTTTGGCGTTGGAGGTAGCGAGTCTGATGGATCCTCTTTCACAGGTAACACGGAGACATTCTTGGTATTCACATTCACAGCACAGTCATGAACAGTACCTTGGGTGGATGCCAGATGACTCCTAGAAGGGAGAGCAGTGGTTAGTGATGGCAAAGGTTGCTTGTCCATTTTAGTCACTTCGGCCCCAGGATCAGAAGCAATCGGGAGATAGTTGTTCCTCTGAATCGTTAGGTTGTCTATACATTTCTTTGTATTGTGGTTGGATTTTTTTTTCTTGGGACAGACACATTTTTTGTTTTGCTGCTCTCATTTGCAGGCAAGCCATTACGTTTCTTGGATTGTTTTCTTTTTCCTTTGTTGTTTTGGCTGAAACAAGGGGGTCCCAGTATTGGAGATTTGTAAGATATCCTGCATAGTGGGATGTGAATCAGGTTGAACTAGAAGGGCGAAACCAGGCTAGGCCGTATACTCTCAGTTCCGGTCAGGTATGGTTTGACAGACTCATTTTGGAAACCTGCATATGCTTTCCAAAAGGTTGAAATCTTGAAGACTCACCTCTTCAAGTAATCCCACTTTCTAGACCTATCACTCCTCTAGCTGCACCACTAAGATCACTATATAGTTTGATTTTTGTTTGTGTTAACGCGCCCTGATGCCTGCGGGCTACCGTCGCTATATAAGCTCACATTACATTACATTAAGGGTAATGTCTTTGGCTTGGAAATTGCACACATGTTCAGCTTCAACAAAACATACAACTCTGACAAAAAGTCTTCCCATCCCATCCCCAGGTTTCTTCTCAGAAAAACAAAAGTTCAAAAATATAACCAGGTTCTTTGTAGCTCAAGAACATAGCTTCCGCTTCCTGATATTTGTAATTTATTTCACAGACTTGACTCCACCTGGTATGCTCTCCTGCTAGAACCTTCTTATACATTTCAATCAATTCACAATCCCAAGGGCATGGTTCTTCCTTCAAATTTGTTTCACACAGTTAGTGTTGCCTGGTATACTCTACTACCAGGACTTTATTGCACAGTTCACTCTTTACACTTGCAAACTTGACTTTGCCTGGTATACTCACCTGCCAGAACTTCTCATGTGCTTCACTTCTTACACTTGCAAACTTGACTTTGAATGGTATAATCTTCTGCCAGGGCTTTCTCATGTAATACAACTCTTTCACATTTGGGGGTTGGTTCCAGCTTCGTAACCCTTTTCTCATTACTTCACACTTCCAATTGGTTTATCTTTTCCCCAGGTATTGGGTCCTTGACCCATTATGACATTCATCGGTTCTTCACCTTTGGCCCAGTGTCTCAAATCACTGCTGTGGGCTTGCTTCTAAGTGCTTTGTGTTTTGCTTTGATACACAATGCTCCGAGCAAAGCACCCCGGTTTCCCAGCTCCCTGCTACAGGATCACCATTTTGTTCAGCTGCTCTGGGGCTCCTCATGTTCTTCGATGCTTCCTCTCTTTGGTTGTTGCAGGTGGCTGGCATCTCACCTGCTCTATGGTTCCCATGATGTCGGAGGACTCATCTTCTCTTCGCTCACTCCCAACACATACTTAGGGCTTCTCTCCCATCAGTATTTCTATGAATACCGTCTCGTCGAGCAGCTTCCTTCTCTGCCACCGTCTGCTTCTCTAGGCTCCCCGACCGAGTCAGGAGTCGTGACTCTCTCTCAATTCTCCAGGTGCATCAGCGATCTGTATCGCTCAAGTCATCTTCCTCGTCCTAGTTCTCACATATATATGGGAATGATAGGCAGTTCTTGACATGTCATACTGAAAGATGTCATTAGTAGGTTCTGTGGATGGTTGGTGAGAACTATCACAGTAGTCCATAAAGGAGTGAGACCTGGAGAGAATATCCCTAAAAGGTAGAGGGGGATATGTGTTTTCATCTAATGATGCTGTGCTATACCTTGAGGGCTGCCTCCCCCATCTGGTCCTCCATCATATAGCCACCCCTAGGGTCAGGATCAGGTAGCGCCTGCCCTCCCCTAGCCACATGGCGGAGGCTATCTCTGGGAAGGAGTGATGACATCATAAGATTCAACACAGTGGTGATGTACACATCCTGCTGTTAAAAGGATGTGTTTGGATCTTTCTTTCCTCTGTCTTGAATACAGTCAATAGTGCCACCCTTATAAATCGGCTCTGTGATACCCTTGGCATCATGGAAATGGCACTGGACTGGGTTATCTCCTTTCTATCGGACTGGCCTTCCCAGATGCAACTGGGTCTTTTCCTCTCCTCCACCACACTCTCTACATGTGGCATCCCTCAGGGCTCTATCCTCTCGCTGTTGCTCTTCAACATCTACCTTGCCCCTCTGACTCACTTGATCTCCACCTTCTCTCCTCACTTCCAGGGTTATGCTGATGACACACAGCTCTCCTTCAAGCTTCCCACAACTTCATCTTCTTCCTCTCTCATTTCTGATAGTCTGACTGCTATTCAGGCATGGTGCGCTGCCAACAATCTCTGCCAGTAAGAGATCCTTCTCATTGGGACCCCTGCTCCCTCCTTCTCTCATACTCTCTAGCCACCCTCCATGGGTCCATTCCCCTCACCCTCTTGTGAGGCTAAAAACCTTGGTGTCATCTTCCACTCCTCTTTCTCCTCACATCATTGGCCTTGCCAAGAAGGCCCACTTTCAGCTGCACCTCCTCAGAGGCATCCCTCACCTTCCACCAGAAACACAATGTCTCCAGATCTCTGGTCCTTTCTTAGCTGGACTACTACAACAGCCTCTTCTTCATTCTGCCTTTATCCTCCTTTTACCCCCTTGAACTAATCCAGAACAGGACTGCACAACTTATCCTTGGCCTCAAGCCCAAGCACTGTATCTCTCCAGCCCTAGAATCTCTCCACTTGCTCCTGTGACTGTGAGGATCAGGTCCCAGACCCTTTGCATCATCCACAAGACTTTCTGGGGCCAGGGAACCCGCTACATCCAACTAACTCTCCCTAAATACCTGCCTGCCAGGGCAGTTCGATCTTCTAGCTCCAGCTCTCTGCTGATCAGACCTTTTTCCAAGCAGAGATCGGGAGGTAGATCCCTCTCTTCGGCAGCGGCCTCCCTCTTGAATGCCCTTGCTGCCACTCTCAGGCTTGAGCCAGATCTCCTTAAGTTCCAGAAGCTTCTCTAGACTCTAGTTTTCTCCTCTTCCTTACCTCTCCCCCTCCCCTGCTAATTCTGCCCTCTGCTGCGTTAACTGGCTGCCTGGTCACTTCTGAGTCCTACAAGGCACCAGGTCCTCCTCGCCCACTCTAACCTGGCACCCCGGTTTTCCATGACTCCCCCCGCCTCCCTAACCTGCACTTGCCCTTCCGGGCCCCCTTCCCCTGGATTGCCTGGTGGGGTGTGCATACCTACCGAGCCTAGTCCACCCCCCTTGCACTTAGGATGTGGTTCTCACTCCATGCATCCCCTGGCACTTGTCCCCGGGCCTCGCCTTAGCACTTGTCTAGCCCCATGGGCCCTCTCTTCCCCTCCTCCCCTTTCACTTTATTTTTCCAATCTCCCCTGTACTTCCCTTCCCTTCCACCCTAGCATTATCCCTTCCCCGTGTCCTGCATGTCCCCCTTCCCTTCCGCTCCCTCCCTGCACTTTTTGTTACTGACTGCACTTGCATGATCCGAATGACACAAGGCCCAGTAGGACCATTATTGTTGTTTTTCTCCCCTGTCCCACCTCCCCCTTTTTGGCTCGTGGCGCCTTGAAACACCAGTTGTTGTACAGGCGCTTTATATATACACAATAAAATAAAAAAATAAAAACACCTCAAGTGTTACCCAGGTCATCTTTGTAGCTCATGTAGCATATTTTATTTTATTTATTTTCACTTATAAAGCACAATAAGCCTGGAGGCGTCAAGGCGCTGTTACAAAACTAGTTACACACGCACGGAAAGGAAAAATGTACGACTGAGAAGGTTTTTAGGATTTGCATATAAGATGACATTTGTGCATTTGAATTTTCCCTACAACACTCCAGGTTTATATCCTGCTCCTCTCATTCAGTGTTTTTTCTTGTCCTCATAACTTTATTTATTAAAAAGGCAGCTATTCGGCTCTGTTTTCGGCTCCATCCTAAATACTTGTCCAACTATTCGGTATTCGGCCAAATTAATCCACTTTCCGGTAACCCCATATCCTACACATACTTCTCACGGCGAGGGGGCACACGGTATACACTGTGTCACCTCATCACGGCCCTCATTCGCAGCCAGCTTTTGTGCTTGTGAATGTGGAGCACTTCACTTCCCATCTAAGGGTGTGTGGCACTCCACGCTTTTACATTGTGTCCAAACTGAATCAGCAAATGTGTCATTGTGTTGCTACACATTTACACATCTAAAATGTATCAACTTTTACACAAACATAACCCTCACATTAACATTATATCCCATTGATTTAACTACACTATGTTCATGCTGACTTGCAACATTGTGTCATCATCACCATCATGCCAGTTGGCAATATGAAATACGCAAACCCAATCTCTCTTTGCCGATGGGACCTTTATCAATTGCCCCGACAATAGTTACAAAGGCACAAAGGTGAGGTAGGGTGGTTCGCTTGAGAATAGAAGGTTGAGTATTCAGGAAGTTATTCTGTAAATTAGATTTAAAAGTTTGCCCCTTTAACCTGAAACACATGGTTGTACTTTATGGGATGACAACCCTCAGTTTTCCTTTGAACACAGCTACATGCCATATACAGCAGTTTTAAGAGGTGAATTGTAAATGTTTAATTATAGTGATGAATTATATAGGTTGAATAGTGGTGAGACATACAGCAGTCACTGGAATACAGATGCTTATATTGTTGTTCTCGTGCTCTCCAGTGTCGTCTCCTCCAACCCCAAAGGCTGCATCACATTCCCTCCCTCAGATAGGGGACTGCAGCAGGGCGATCGGATGCGGCCACACAGCGGGAATGGAACCCGCCAGCCACTCTGCATCGGATGGTTCCTGCCACTCCTCCTTAAGCGCTGCAGGTGGGGGCATCACTGACCTCCGCAGGTACTGCAGGCACTGCTGGTTGTTGCACATCTCTTTTTTTATAGAGCCATTTTATTTTTCCAGATTCTCACAATGATTTAGTCTGTGATTTGGATTGAGGAAACGTTCCCTTTTTTCTGCCAGGGATTGAAGTGAGCATCAAAACTGCGGTTGAGCCTGCGGTTTCCCTTCACAAAATGTTGGCTCCTTCCGCCTTCCCATTTTCAGCATTCCGTTATCCTCACACTCAATGCTCTTTTCCCTCAGCTGGATTTCTCAACAGAGGGCGTGAGAAGTTCTTAAGTAAGAACTTTGCACTTCTGCCGATGAAATGGGGAAGGTGGTAAGAGAGGCAGGGGTGTTAAACAATAGTAAAGGGGTGTAAAGCAACCACCGGTGGCAGGCGTCTGTACTCCTGCTCTCTATATGGCAGAGGAGAGGCACAGAGGACCCTAGCTAAGATTCTTTATTTTTGGTAGCAAACAGACGAGCAATCACAGCTTAGCTTCTCAGGAGGTGATGCGGGCTAGTTCTTAAAATGCAGTGTAGTCCCCAAGCACCCACAAAAGAATGTCCACACACTGTATTAGTTAAAACACAGTCTTTATATAAATAAGGTTCAATGTTATATACACTATCAAGATAATACACTTTATGCTCTGACAATTCTAAAAGGGTAAATATATACAGTTCTAGGTGATACCACCATTACTGATTCCATTAAAATGCATCAACTGTACTCAGTTCAAATAGCACACAAATCAACACGGTAAAACGATATGAACCATAGACTTAGGAGGAAGACAAGTTGGTTAGACAATTGGCAGAATACTGACCCAGTTACCTAGACACAGTTCTGCAAGAGAATCCCCCCACCTGGGCAACCTGTAAATAAAGATATTTCACACAAGCCCAGTCCATGTATCATCTATCAGAGTCTTATCTTCTCCTATAGTTCTGCAACCCAAATGTACCTTGTGTTGTAGAGTTCTTCGTCTGGGAATCGATGGGCCCTTCTTGAGTGCGCTCCCTTTCAAGCAGGAGCCACGGGTTGTCAAAATTCCGAGATGAAGAAAGGGTGAACGTTGTCATTGAGGCAGCAGCTTCGGTCCTTGCGGTGCTCGTTGATGAGTGATTGAAAACATCCTGCAAAAGGGGAGGCGTGCAGTGAACCTCGACGATGATGGTTTCATTGCCGCAAAGAGTTAGTGAAGAACTTTGGCCCAGCAAGGGCGTCGGGTCATCTGCGTCGGGTGCCGGCAAATGGGACATGACCATGGCTGGCTTCAGTAGCTTCGTCGGCATCTCTGAGGTGTTCAGGTGGTGGGAAACCCACTGGCGGATTCTCCTCAGTCGTCGGCCGCATTGACTTTCTCCAGCAGACGACGATGATGAACAAGGGAGTCCTTGGATCAAAAGGTTCTTAGACAATGGGAGCACTGCGGCTCCGGTCGGTGACATCGGTTGTCAAAAGTGGACAGCTGCCTGATGCTTCTCTTCGTTCTCCTCAGAGGTCCTCTTCTCCGGTTGGCAACCTTTCGTAGGTCTGTCTACCAGGGAGCTTTGGCAAAGATCAGCTGGTGCACGATGGTCCCTCGCAGCTAGGGGAGAGTTCTCCTAGCCAGGTCCTCTCTTGGGTCAGTTCTTGAAGGCACAGCAGCTTTCAGATTACACGGAAGGGAACAGTGGTTCGCCTTCTTCTTCCGGCTCCGCTTTGAGAGCAAGCATCAAGTATCAACTTCAGCTTCTGAATGATTTCTAACAGTGAGAGGGCCCCAGATATACTGTTGATCTCCCATTCACTCTGCTGGGTCACACTGAGGCAACCAATCACTCAGAAGGGCACACAAGTGCCTGGACGCCCTAGGGCTTTTGGCGCTATACAAATGTTATAACATAACATAACATAACATTCAAGCAGTCAGGCAGCCAATCAGACGCACAGTGCATTTAGGCCATTCTTCTCCATCCAGACACTCAGAACACAGAATGTGGATTCAGACAAGCACTCTGCCATTCAGCACTACAAACTGCATTCATACCAGTTTCGGGCAGGGCTGTCTCAGTCATTGTACCAAACACCAGATACTAGACACCCATAACACAGATTGCGTATTAGTCACACACTCCATTCGCCCAGGTCCCACCCCATGGGCCTACCCACAACCTGTGGTCATTGGGAAGGCTCCAGCCAGTCTGGTCGGCACTTCCCAATACTACCATATATGGAACTTCCACCCAACAGCCAGTCAGGGGGAAGAGACAGAGTCAGGGCTTCCCGGGACTTCGGGAATCCAAGTTAACAGATGATGGAGAGCAAGAGGCCACAGGGGCCTTTCTGTCTCCATCAGGAATCCACTGATTCCAATGACAGGGCGTGGGCATCCCAAAATGGAGCATGCACAGGGCACTTGTCAATTCAGCATGGAGCTGCCACCATCCCATGCCCTGCTCTGTGGGCCACACACAGGTGACAAAATACATACACTAGGAGTACAGGGTCATACTCCCACCCATGGGTGCCATAAGGGTATCCCAAGTGTCTATTCACCAAACCAAATATAGGAAGAGCTGCACCAGCAGGAGTCCCACATGAACTCCTGCGCAGAAAACAAGTCAGAACACATGATAAAAGGCAATAAAGGAAAAGGATTGGGAGGCGCTGTCCCTCCCATGCGTTTCCAGCATCACAAGGGCTCACGGGCACAAGACACCCTACTGGCAGGCCAGTTCTGGTTTAGGCCACTATTCTTGGTGCTGGAGGTACCAAGCTCATTGAGGGGCCCATGCCTCCAAAAGATACAATAGATGGTATGGCTTTTGTAACTTTAGACAGTTAGAACCAGTCACACCGTTACCTCCATTTTGATGAGTCCATGCATGGCTATGGGTTCTCTGCAGCACTCCAGCACCCCGCATCATGGCTGGCTATATAGCCTCCACAAAAACTCTATCAACACTCGGCCAGCACTCAGGAGACACTCGGGTGACACTCCTCATAAGGAGTGGAGTGTGTAGAGCGGACTCCTCCTCCTATTGTTGTATGGCAATAGAGGACCGACACATTCCTTCAGCAACAGGAAACACCAAACAATACCGAACAACACAGCAAGCAAAACATTTAGGCAGTGAACTTTTCTAGTAGTGAGCAACATTTTAGCTCATTGAAAATTTGTTTGCATATATGTTTTTTAGCATGTTGCCTGTCAAATTTGACATTTTTTGCGTAAGTCTCTTTATTATGGTGCACATGTCACTTTGAACAGTTTGAGTAATGATGCAATTGTAATAATACACATATGAATAAAATATATTTTTAGATGAGTTTTAGTAGTGTTCATATGCTTTGATTAAACAGCATCCATAAGCAACTCTCAGAAACATTGAACTTTTGCTGGATTATTTCTTTATTAAGTGCATAAATCTAGATGCTCAATGAGTATACTGCCATAATGCATTATCAGAAGGAAGGTCTAGATGCTCAATGAGTGTACTGCCACAATGCATTCTCAGAAGGAAGGCCTAGCTGCTCAATGAGTGTACTGCCTCAATGCATTCTCAGAAGGAAGGTCGAGCGGCTCAATAGATGTACTTCCACAGTGCATTCTCAGAAGGAAGGTCTAGATGCTCAATGAATGTGCTGCCACAATGCATTCTCAAAAGGAAGGTCTAGATGTTCAATGAATGTACTGCCACAGTGCATTCTCAGAAGGAAGGTCTAGATGCTCAATGAATGTACTGCCACAGTGCATTCTCAGAAGGAAGGTCTAGATGCTCAATGAATGTACTGCCACAGTGCATTCTCAGAAGGAAGGTCTAGATGCTCAATGGATGTACTGCCACAATTCATTCTCAGAAGGAAGGTCTAGATGCTCAGTGAATGTACTGCCAAGATGCATCCTCAGAAGGAAGGTATATGTGATCAGTGGCTGTACTGCCACAATGCTTTCTCAGAAGGAAGGTCTAGATGTTCCATGAATGTACTGCCACAATGCATTGTGAGAAGGAATGTCTAGATGCTCAATGAGTGTACTGCCTCAATGCATTCTCAGAAGGAAGGTGTAGATGCTCAATGAATGTACTGCCACAATGCATTCTCAGAAGGAAAGTCTAGATACTCAATTAAGGCACTGCCACAATACATTCTCAGAAGGAATTTATAGATGCTCAATGAATGTACTGTCAGAATGCATTGTCAGAAGGAAGGTTTAGTTGCTCAATGAATGTACTGCCACAATGTATTCTCAGAAGGAAGGTCTAGATGCTCAATGAATGTACTGCCAAAATGCATTCTGAGAAGGTAAGTATAGATACTCACTGGCTGTACTGCCACAATGTATTCTCAGAAGGATGGTATAGATGCTCAATGAATGTACTGCTGCAATGCATTCTCAGAAGGAAGGTCTAGATGCTCAATGACGATCCTCGAGGGTAGCGGGCACGAGCCCCCCCCATCCATCCTGCAGCTGCGGACAAGCTGCAGCGTAGACCGGCATCACACGGCCTGCCTGACCGTGTCATTATCTTCCGCCTGACCCGCCCATGCCGGGCGCGACGCGGCGCCACAGCGAGGCTGAGCCTCGATCTGGGCCTTACTTCATTTCCAGTATCCGCCGGCAGCCGATACGAAGACCGTATAAAGGCCCTGTTTTGCGCCTGTTTAGCGACGGAAGGCGAGGAAGCGCCCTTCTCTTTACCCCTGATCACTAAAATTAGCCCGGAGGGAGCCTCTTCCACGGTGGTCCCTATCACGGTAAGCCTTGGGACCCTACTTTGCACCACCAATAAGGAAACAAAAAACTCTGACATTGTGATCCAGTATCTAAGCTCCTCCTAAAGACATAAAGCTACTCTGTATCACTCCTTGCGTTGCTGCGAGCTGTGCTCATATAATTCTGTCCACTATCTTGCAGCCCAATAGGTAGCTATAATATCCTATCCATCATTGCCAGCGATATGGTCACCTGCTCTTACCTTGCTGCCTGCACTGTGCCTTTGCCATTTGAAATGCATTCATTATAGCCCTGCGTACCTTGCGACTTGCACCTTAGTCATTGCAGCCTATGGAGACTATACTGACCCATGCCCTCTCTGATTTTGTGTAACTTATGTCTCCACTACCCACTGGGCCCTTGCTACCTGAATCCTAGCCACTGTGGATATACTTTTCTCTGTCCAGTATGCCCAATTGAAATAGCCTATCCAGCTCTCCATGCTTATTTGAAATTTAGCGTCCTCATTGTGTAGACCTTCATAGAACTGCTACAGACTCCGTAGCTCTGAACAATGTGCTCTTCACCACCCACTGCATAAACATGGTCCTCTATTAATACACCTTTTGACCCACTCGAAACCCTCCTGGTCTCCTGCCAATTGTATGGTCGCTTAAAGATCACTGTGATATTGTGTTGCGCCCTATGGTCGCTTAGAGATCGCTGTGTTATTGTGTTGCGCCCTATGGTCGCTTAGAGATCACTGCAATATTGTGTTGTGTCCTATGGTCGCTTAGAGATCACTGTGATATTGTGTTGTGTCCTATGGTCACTTAGAGATCACTGTAATATTGTGTTATGTCCTATGGTCGCTTAGAGATCACTGCAATATTGTGTTGTGTCCTATGGTCGCTTAGAGATCACTGTGATATTGTGTTGCGCCCTAGGGTCGCTTAGAGATCGCTGTGTTATTGTGTTGCGCCCTATGGTCGCTTAGAGATCACTGCAATATTGTGTTGTGTCCTATGGTCGCTTAGAGATCACTGTAATATTGTGTTATGTCCTATGGTCGCTTAGAGATCTCTGTGATATCGTGTTATGCTTTATAGCCACTCCTGACCGCCCACAGGCCCCCCTAGGATCTTTGCTATTAGCCTAACAGTACTTCACTACTGACTACTGTATCTAGCCGGCGGCCAGTTCAAGGGCCACTCTAACCAAATTGCCTTATGGTCGCCAATAGACCACAACTGATTATGTTTTGCCCAGATTTATGTTGAGCCTCTAGTCTTATGGCCCTTGCCTCTCACTGCTAATTTGATCTTAGGTGGCCCCTGTCTATGTACATGGTTGTTGTACCACCTAGCTCTTCTCTCTCACCTAGGTAACCAGGACCTTCATCATGCACATCAGTGTACTCCTCCCATTTCTCTTCACACTATCCCTTCGACTCGCCCAAGTTCTCCAGCTACCTACAGTATCAACCTCCACACTCTGGGTTAAAATGGACCAGCCTTCCACCAGCATGGCATCCCCACGACCTCTCGCATCGCCTAGAATAAGCCCGGCAGCACCCACTGTAGGCCATACCAACCTATACCTCAACGACCCAGCTCTATGGCTGGATCACTTTGCCAGGAAACCTACACCTAACCAACCCTGCCCCCTCTCTCTTAGAAATAAGAGACTAGGCTCCAGATTCCGCCTACGCCTATGCCACTTCCGTCACATCGCCAGGAAACAAACCCCCCTCTCTCCTGGATCTCTGTCAATTGCCACCACATGCAAACCCACCTCCACCGAGGTTAAACTGCCCATGTTCAAAGGTGCCCTCATTAATGCCAGATCCCTCACTGCACATGCACCGGACATAGCTGACCTCATCACCACGTCCGACCTTGACTTCCTAGCTATCTCCGAAACATGGCTTCATGCTGCATCTGGCCCCTTACTAGCGTTAGCCCTACCGCCGAACTACGGCATCACACGATGTGACCGCTCCTCCGCCTCTTCCAAAGGCGGTGGTGTGGCCTTCATCCATAAAAATACTCTTGACCTAAGAGTGTTACCTGACTCCAAACTCACATCGGCCGAATTGCTGTCTGTCAAACTAGCACTCACACCTAACCAAACAGCCACCATGCACCTAATCTATAGACCTCCAGGACCCGCTCCAACATTTGTCAGTGAAATCTCCACTCTCCTCCTCAACAATACAAAGATCAATTCGCAAACAATCATCCTAGGCGACCTTAACTTAGGTCTTGGTGACTTAAAAGATCCGGTGGCCTCTGACCTGGAGATTGCACTATCTGACCTCGGCCTTACCTTATACATCCAAGAGCCTACCCATATTAAAGGTAGAACACTTGACTGGGTAGCTGGCTCCAATTGCAATATCAAAGTCCTTAACAATTCCCCCTGTCTATGGTCCGACCATCACATTATAACTTTCAACATTGAAGCCACACCACGAATCCCGTCACCATTAGCCCCAGCACTCCCAACTCGAAGCAAAAAAGATATAACCAAGGAGAAACTCCTCCCATTGTTACTCCCGTCCCTTAACACAGCCACCAACTCTTACTCTGATCCAACCTCACTAGCACACACCTACAACCAAACAATGCGAACCGCCATTGATTGTATAGCACCTCTCAAACTTAGAAAGGCCAAACCTCAAGCCTATCTTAACTCATGGTTCACACCACAGCTAAGATCGCTCCGCAAAGCCAAACGCTGTGCCGAAAATCGATGGAAAAGCCACCCCTCAGACGAGCATAAAGACAGTTTCCTCCTAGCCTCACTCTCCTACAAAGATGCCATCATCACGGCAAAAAAGGAATCTTTCAACAACCGCATTATACAAGCCGACTCGAACTCCAAGGAACTCTTTAAAATCCTAAGAGAGCTTGAAACTCCAGTCGCCCCCCCTGACACATGCGTGAAAGATAGTAAATGGTGTGCCAACATCCAAGCAGCCTTACTAAATAAAATCTCCACACTACAAGACAAAATCAAAGATAAACAGGACAGCCTGAAGCGCGACAATCACGTTCATTCCCTCACTAAGGCCCCCTTACCAGTCCCTACCAATATCACACCATTCGCATTCTCTCCACTTACCGTGGCAGAGGTAGAAAATATAATTCTCAGAATTAAGCCAACTAACTGCCAAGGTGACCCGTGCCCAGCCCATACTATCAAGGACTCAGCGCATGAGTTGGCCCCATTCATCACAGCCTTCATCAACTCTTCCTTTCAAACAGGTATTGTCCCGGACAATCTGAAGGACGCTTGGGTTATCCCACTGCTTAAAAAACCTTCCCTAGACCCTAACATTCCCACTAACTTCCGACCTATCACCACCGTACCATTTCTGCTCAAGATCCTAGACCGTGCCGCATACTTTCAGATCCAAAATTACTTGGAAACTAATAACTTGCTAGGTCTATGACAATCTGGTTTCCGCCCCAGACACGGGACAGAGACCGCTTTATTAGACCTTAAAACTCAAATCGAGGTTCTAAAGGATCAAGGCAAACTAGCACTGCTACTACTTCTCGACCTCTCAGCCGCATTCGATCTGGTCAACCATCAGATCCTGTGCGAGCACCTCCATTCAGCTGCCAACTTCTCTTCCTCAGCTGCGGCTTGGATCAAATCCTTCCTGAGCAACAGATCCATGAGAGTCTTTGCCCCATCCGCAGCCGCTGACCCCTCCCCGATTCACTGCGGCGTTCCTCAGGGATCTTGTGTGTCACCTACACTTTATAACATTTTCACTAAACCACTCTTTGATGTGCTTGACTATCTGGGTGTCTCCTATACCAACTATGCGGACGACACCCAGATACTCATCCCCATCACTGGTGATTATCTAGGTGACACCAAAGCCCTTAACGACATCTACTTGGTCATCCAAGCCTGGATGGCCCAACATCAGTTGTGCTTGAATGATGACAAGACGGAGCTCCTAATCTTGGGCACTGCACAACGCCTGAGCAGACTAGAACCGTCCTATCAATCATTCAACATAGATGGTAATATCATTCGTGTCTCAAAAGATACCAAAACGTTAGGTTTCTACCTTGATGCCACACTTTCATTAACCCGACAAACTAATGCTGTCAGATCTGCGTCTGCATACACATGCAAACTTATCGCAGCTTGCAGACCATTCCTCACTACGTCTAACAGCGTTACGCTAGCGAGAACCCTTATTATGGCTAAAATTGATTACTGCAGTGCTCTTTATCTTGGCACCAGCCAAGAGAACCTGAACAGACTTCAAACGACACAAAACAACGCCATTCGTGCTGCGCTAAACATTCCCCGACGCCACCACATCACAGAAACCAGAAGTAAGCTAAATTGGCTACCTGTCAAACAGAGAATTTCACTCAAAACACTTGCCCTTACGCACAAATGCCTAGCCAATAAAGCCCCTATCTACCTTGGTAGTCGACTATCGCGCCACTCTACCTCCCGACCTCTAAGAACAGCCCAATCCCACTGTTTAGCGATCCCGAGATTTAAATTGCAAAAAGCAGGGGGCTCAAGTTTCCCCGTCTTAGCTTCCAAGTTATGGAACTCCCTCCCTGTCTCAATTAGAGCGGAAGACTCTTTCAATACCTTCAAAGCCAATACTAGCTTTTTTTCAACCAGCTTTAAGGCCGTCTTCGCGCTTCTTCCCGACCTACCCGACTTGCCGACCAATACTATCACCTATCGGCACTGAAACTACTGTACATATGTATATAAGATCCTCTTGCAAATATATATAATGACTCTTTGCTAGACCTGCATATTGGAACCCATGTTTGTAATGATGCTCTGTTATACCTGCATATCTGTAACCTTGTACAAATTGCGCCCTGATGCCTCCGGGCCTGCGGGTTTGCGCGTTATAAATAAAATACAATACAATACAATACAATGAATGTACTGCCACAATGCATTCTGAGAAGGTAGGTATAGATACTCAATGAATGTACTGCCACAATGCATTCACAGAAGGAAGGTATAGATGCTCAATGGATGTACTGTCACAATGCATTCTCAGAAGGAATGTATAGATTCTCAATGAATGCACTGCCACAATGCATTCACAGAAGGAATGTATAGATGCTCAATGAATGCACTGCCAGAATGCATTGTCAGAAGGAAGGTCTAGATGTGCAATGAATGTACTGCCACAATGCCTTCTCAGAAAGAATTTATAGAAGGAATTTTATTCTCAGAAGGAAAGTCTAGTTGCTCAATGAATGCACTGCCACAATGCATTCTCAGAAGGAATGTATAGATGTTCAATGAATGTACTGTCAGAAACATTGGGTTCCTTCTGACAATGTTTCTGACAGTAAATTCATTGAGCATCTATAAATTCCTTCTGAGAATGCATTGTGGCAGATGCTTAATGAATGTACTGCCACAATGTATTCTCAGAAGGATGGTATAGATGCTCAGTGGATGTACTGCCACAATGCATTCTCAGAAGGAAGGTCTAGATGCTCAATGAATGTACTGTCACAATGCATTCTCAGATGGAAGGTCTAGATGCTCAATGCAGGTACTGCCGCAATGCATTCTCAGAAGGAATACCTTGATGCTAAATGAATGTACTGCCACAATGCATTCTCACAAGGAAGGTGTAGATGCTCAATGAATGTACTGCCACAATGCATTTGTAGAAGGAAGGTCGAGATGCTCAACAAATGTACTGCCACAATGCATTCTCGGAAGGTAGGTATAGATGCTCAATGAATGTACTGCCACAATGTATTTTCAGAAGTAAGGTATAGATTCTCAATGAATGTACTACCACAATGCATTCTCAGAAGGAAGGTCTAGATGCTCAATGAATGTACTGCCACAATGCATTCTCAGGAGATAGGTATAGATGGTCAATGAATGTACTGCCACAATGCATTCTCAGAAGTAAGGTATGGGTGCTCAATGAATGTACTGCCACAATACATTCTCAGAAGTAAGGTATGGGTGCTCAATGAATGTACTGCCACAATGCACTCTTAAAAGGTTCTGTTGGGTTTTTTATTCCCTTGCACGGCTGACCATGTCACTTATAATAAGGGCAGAGACCCAACTAAAGCTGACCTAGAATGATGGAAAGCAATTTACAAACCACTCAAAATGTTCACAATACAGGAAAACAGAAGCAACCTTTATGGATGCATTTCTAAATGGTTAATTCTTCAAACTATCCTAATATGTCTACAGCCATTTGAAAAAAATCTATCTTTTCAAATGTTAGCATATGTTAACATATGAAAAGGCAATTGTTTTAAGCATCAGTTACTTTTGACATTTTTTTTGTCGCCAGAGAGTTGAAATATACAATGTTCAATCAATTTCATTTTCGAGCAGTTACTTTTTATCTGATAATTTTCAATCTGGAACATTTCAACAGATGAGGCACTACCAGTTTTTTTCCTCCCTGACAGTGCCTCTCCATACATCAGTAAATCCATGAACTTCAATTGTATTCTAGAACCTTCTTCAGGGTCTCTGACGTTGCTTCTCCATATATCAGTAAATCCCTGATCTTCCATTGTATTCCAGAGCCTTCTTGAGGGTGGATTATGTTGTGATCCATGTAGAGTAGGTTTGCAGACCAACCTAAAGTTTGCCATTAAAATCACTTTTCCTGAAGCAATGTCAGAGACAATGGTCTACACTTGGGTGAGTAATAATTCTTGTTGAGTATTTGGTGCCCAGAGCATGGCCTGTAGTTTAGGCCGTGGGTAGAAGAGACATTTCAAAGTTTGCAAATGTAATAAACTGTTAATCTCAAGAACATGAGCCATTTCTAATGTTCAATGAATGTGGCCTTTCTGTGACCTTCTGCAGCTTATATTTCTTTTGTCCAGTTGATGGATGTTCATTGTAGGTCGCTGGACCTTCTGTAGTGTTCATCTCATTGCTGCTCGTCATATCATGTTCTATCTTGAAATCATTTTAAAGAAAAGGATCATATCGAAATGATGTACTTTGCCTTAATATTAATTCTCCTTATATTGATTGACTATAACGTTACATTTTCCAAATAAACATTCATTACACACTTGTCCTTCATAAGCAGGGTTTAAGTGAGGGTATGAACCAAAATTTCAATTCAGCCTCACGGTGGCAGAAAAGAAAAGACAGACATAAGGAAAGACTTTCTCTGTGAATGTGTCACTGTATGTGTACAGGTGCTTCTGATGTTCGGCATCGTAAAATGATAATACTTGGCCTTCATAGTCAAGGAAAACTCCAAGTGTTCTTATTAACCCTGTGTGACCCTTATATAGGTGAGCAATAGTATTTATCTGACCGAATAAATTGACAAATGTGAGACTCCACCACCCACTATCAGTACGGTAGAAATTAAGGTGTCCCCCTTTTAGAGCAGATTGTTTTCCTACACCCACAGAATAAAGAAAAGGTACAAACACATGATTAACTTGGACTTTCGGTGACAATGTGAACTCCCAGTAGTGCTTTCCCGATGTGAAGCCCTCTGATCCCAGGACACACTTCGAATCTGTAAACCTCTCCTTATTGTTGAGACCACTTTTTGGCTTCTTAAGGTAGGTGATCGTCTTCCCGTCAGTGGAGATGTTGAGTGAAGCGTGAGCAGTGTCAGGATTCAGGGTGAGAGACTCTGTGGAGGGAAGAAGAGGGAGGTTAGTAAGTCCCCATTGGTGCATCTCTTGAAGGACTTGGCATGTTACAAGTGAAGGCAAGACATGAGAAGTGGCACTGTCATGATGGCAATCGCTTGAGAACTGACATAAGTGGGTGATGATCTTCCAGGTTTAAAGACAGGCGTTTGGGATTCCCGGGCCACTGTCAGATATCAGAGCCTGTAATAAATGCTGGGAGCTGAATGAGAACTCCCCTTTCTTGCTGTTTCGATGTGTCACTGGATTCTAAAAGGAATGCCATGCATGGGCAGAAGCATGCAGCCACCTCCAGCATGACACAAGCTGTGTGCACATCACAGTGGAACATCAACATGTCATGCAAGAACATACAAGTATAGTTAGGGCTACAGGAAAGTCTAACAGTATAACAGATGGACACCTGCACTACAGCAGGGTTCACACAAGGCAGTAAAGTAAATATTCCGGCTCCCTGCTGTCAACAGTAAAATCAGACTAAGGGAGCCCTGCTGGCAGATCTCTCAGTACATGCTGTGTGTCTAGTACTTGGAAATGTATCCATGACATTGTCATACTTGCTGTGCTGAACTGAAAGCAATATATTCAATCCTGACACACTCCTATTGCACTCTGACCTTTACTGTCTATTGTCACATACATGGCCAGTAAGTGCAGGCAGAGCTTTCATAGACTTCCTCCGGAGTCTGGAAAACCGCTTCCATGACCACCGGCACAATTAAAGAATGTCCTTTCAGACATCATTTGCTGATCAGTTTCATTCTGTGCGACTCATTGGGCCTCATTATGAGTCACCCAGTATGGAAATAACGGTGGCGGTAAATCCGTTGTTTCCATACTGGGTGATCTCGAGTCCTGCAGACGGAGGTGTCATTCCCGCCAGGTCTAACACCACCCGCCTGCAGGCGGACGTGGAAACACCGGCACCATCACAAGATTGTTACCACACATGTCATGAGTATTCAGGTATCTCTTTTATTGTATATATATTCACAGCTAAGTAATGGAGCCCTTCAGCCCTTAATAAGACAGGTGCTCTGTTTACAAAATAATGTTTACTGCCAAATAAAAAGGTGTGTTTGCAAAATGAAATATTACAAATCATTGTGTGGGGGTGAAGAAGACACCCCTTGCAGGTGGTCTATTCTTCTTGAAAGACTGCTTTTGATTGGTTCTACATTGAATGTCAATAGTGAAGCGATAATGCTTAACGTTGCAGATGAATTCATGTGTTTGGCCACCTTTCGTGTCACGTATATTGCAACCACAGGGTCCTAACAGTAGGGGGCTCCCTTTCCTTAATATGGCATTTTTATTACACCAGTAGCGGGTTTACAGCTGCAATTAAGGCATTAACTCTCAGAAGACTGTGTTGAAAAAAACATTGACAGGCCCTTTGAGCACAAAGTTTGATGGTAAGGACTGAATAAACGGGCTCAAAGGGATTCCAGGAGGATATATTCTCGGTGGGAAGGGGCAGGAAGTGGGTGGGAATGGCCATAACTATTAGCATGGTCATGGGCAGTCAATGCATGGGTTAGTAAGCAAATGCCACCTACATGCTTTCTATCCCGCCTGCAATACTTTAATGTAATAAGTGAGGCTTATAGGTGGAACTTTAGTGCCACCTAATAGTCAAAACTAAACATGTTGAACTCAAATAACTCATTCTCCTCATTGTTACCGCTCTGGTTTGAGCCAGAGGCAAAATGGAAATAAATCCATGTACCTCCAAACACTTAGATTGGAACACAATTGAAAGGTGGAAAGAATCATACAAGAACCTTGTAAACACTGTATGGGCATAAACACCCCAGTAGAGTACACACAGTTGGAGAAGGTTCTTCCAAAGTGTGGCTGTGCATTCTCACGGTGGATTAGTGAATCAGGGGGACCCTGGACATTCATGGGCAGGGGAATAACAGCATTCCTCGCAGCTGTGCAATGCAGGCAGCTTTTATAATCAGTGAAGCAGTACACACTGGTTACATCATGACGGTAATCACCTCTGTGTCAGGGGGTGGACCTGACCGGTAATGGCAAGACAGCCTGAGCCTAGGGCGGACCGAGTGAAGCAAAGGCCCGGAAAAAGCTGTTGGCCATTACCCATCAATTCCACCCACGAACAGGGGAGATAGCCAATTGTACCCCATGGTTTACTCCGGGGCGCACATTTCATTATTAGTTCTTTTTACAGGAGATGGGCTGCATGAGCCCAATCTCCTGTAAAAAAAAAATAACCGCCACCATAGAAAAGGGGACTTAGTCCCATTTCTATGTCCATGCTGGTAGGCATGGGTGGGAGGAGGGCCTGGACCGGAGCACAAAGCTCCTGTCCTGCAGGACAGTGGGGAGAGAGGGAGGCTCGTGGGGAATGGCTGTGATATGTTTTTGTGGGTGGGTGGAGGGTGGGGACGTGGTGAGGCAACAGGGAGATGCTCCATGCTGACTCGCTTGAATGAAGAAGGTGCCACCTGGGGAAGGTCCTCTGGTAGCTGGAAAATATGGGAGGTTCACAGTGTGTTCTTGCCTGCAGTTCTAGCCACCTGATTGACTGTGCACCCTTCTCCAGTTGCCAATAGTGTTTGGGCCATTCCCTAAAATACAAAACACTAAAAGACTAAAAACAAAATCATGGTGTGGGTGTTAAAGAATAACATTATTTTTGTGGGGTTGGATTAGACTATAGGTCTTGTCAGGTTGCGTTTATGGAAATTTAAAATGTTTAACTCCTTAGAGGTGGTTGGACTATACAATCATTAGGAAGATTTTCAGATTTGTGGGTTAGATATTTACATTTTGTGCTGTCATTAATGGTGCTGTTTCACAGGAGAAGTCCAACCTTGTACTTAAAATCAAATTTGTGTAAATGTTACTTATAAACGTAACTGTTATGCGTTGTGTGGCATACTTTGCTGTTGGTAGTCCTAGTAGTGATGAGCGTGCAGCTGAATGTCACCAGAGAAACTTGATAAACCCTGCAGGGATGCCATTTGCCTGCTTAGCACTTGGCAGCTTCTGTAAAAATGGCGGAATGGATATCTTGACTGGACACCACTGACCTTTCTTTCTTACAGCTGTGAAACAGTGTGTACCTTTGGCACGCAGTTGTTGTTCTCTTTCTTACAGCTGTGAAACAGCGTTTACATTTGGCACGCAGTTGTTGTTCTCTTTCTTACAGCTGTGAAACAGCGTGTACCTTTGGCACACAGTTGTTGTTCTCTTTCTTACAGCTGTGAAACAGCGTGTACCTTTGGCACACAGTTGTTGTTCTCTTTCTTACAGCTGTGAAACAGTGTGTACCTTTGGCACACAGTTGTTGTTCTCTTTCCTACAGCTGTGAAACAGTGTGTACCTTTGGCACACAGTTGTTGTTCTCTTTCTTACAGCTGTGAAACAGTGCGTACCTTTGGCACACAGTTGTTGTTCTCATCCTTCTACGGCTGTGGTCTCCTTTCACAGGTTTCTTGATGCACATGCGCATTCAGATTCACTCTTCGCCATTTCAACTTCCCTGTGATCTATTTCATGCTCGCACCTTTTGGGGGCCACAGACCTCTGAAATGTGGGGCCAGGGAAGGAAAGTAGTGATTGCTTCTAAACATCATTTTAGTGCACACCTGTAGGAACTCTGCACTTGACTGACGCATAGGAATGCATTTTATATGGTAAAATTATCCATTTTTTAACCTTTAGTTTTTCAGAAAGAAAATCCTAATTTCTGCAATGGTTTAAAAACTGCAGATCATGTGTATGTAAACATAAAGTGATTTCTTAAAGCAGTGTAAATGTGTGTTGATTGAAAGAACTCCAATTATAATGGGGATTTGCACCAATAAAATTGATGAGGTTCTGGCTGTTTTGCAAATTAAAGAACATTTTGGGAGTAAAATAATGACCAAAAAGCTTTATATCTCTCAGTGAGGTGTGTATGACTGAATCACTAAATAACTAATGCAAGCTGGGTTTGGTACACATTTCCAATATAGCTTTTGTAAATTGCACGCCTATATGCAAGTTTGACCATCAATGACTTTAGCTGTCAGGTTGGAATGGAATGACTGGTAACAGCTTGAAATCACTCACATATTGTTGTTAATCATCCAGACTCTGAGAAACAAAATGACCATTATATGTAAACAATGACAACATTGAAAATAAACTGCTATAAACTGCTGGTCCTTCGCAATCTCCAACCCTATTGACCTTATTCTAAATACATATCTGGCTGCACTAATGTATTCCAGCATTAAAATGTAAGAGCATTTTCATGTTGGTTTGCCATAAAAGATACCATAAGAAAACCTGTCCATGCTGGCTCAGCCAATAGATACCAGTATCCCCACGTGGGAACATATGCCTTGACATTGCAAAAAAGAAAATGCCACCATAAGAACACATGTCCAGACTGGCTTCACTAGTATAGGCCCGTATGGCCACATAAGACAATCCTCAGGTTAGCTTTACCCTTAATGTCAGTAAAAAATATCATGCCAGAGTATAAAAAAATATCCAGAATTGCTTCACCGATGTAATGCAGTCCAGACAACTAATACATATTATGTGTGCTTGATGCCCAGTAAAACGTGCCTGAATAAAGTTAAAAAAAACATGTTCGGACCAATGGTCCCAATCTAGCCCCGTAAAAATACCTACCATGTCTCTTTTACCATTGATGCCCAGTGAAGGAGCTGCTCGGTGGTAACTCAGTACTGAGCAGATGGAATTAGCAGCTAAGCCACGGTCTCATTCTAGTATTTGATAAGGACCTGCCCGGTGGTAGCTCAGGACTGAGCAGATGGAATTAGCAGCTAAGACACTGCCTCAATCTAATATTTGATAAGGAGCTGCCCGGTGGTAGCTAAGTACTGAGCAGGTGGAATTAGCAGCTAAGACACGGCCTCACTCTAGTATTTGAGAAGAAGCTGCCCAGTGGTAGCTCAGTACTGAGCAAGTGGAATTAGCAGCTAAGACACGGCCTCACTCTAGTATTTGAGAAGAAGCTGCCCGGTGATAGCTCAGTACTGAGCAGGTGGAATTAGCAGCCAAGACACAGCCTCATTCTAGTATTTGATAAGGAGTTGCCCTGTGATGGCTCAGTACTGAGCAGGTGGAATTAGCAGCTAAAACACAGCCTCAGTCTAGGATTTTATGAGGAGCTGCCTGGTGGTAGCTCAGGACTGTGCAGATGGAATTAGCAGCTGAGACACAGCCTCATTCTAGTATTTAATAATGAGCTGCCCGGTGGTTCCTCAGGTCTGAGCAGATGGAATTAGCATCTAAGACACAGTCTCATTCTCCTATTTGAAAAGGAGCTGCCTGGTGCTGGCTCAGTACTGAGAAGGTGGAATTAGCAGCTAAGACATGGCCTCTTTCTAGTATTTGATAAGCAGCTGCCTGGTGGTAGCTCAGGACTGAGCAGATGGAATAAACAGCTAAGACACTGCCTCATTCTAATATTTGATAAGGAGCTGCCCGGTGGTAGCTAAGTACTGAGCAGGTGGAATTAGCAGCTAAGACACGGCCTCAGTCTAGTAATTGATAAGCAGCTGCCTGGTGGTAGCTCAGGACTGAGCAGATGGAATAAGCAGCTAAGACACTGCCTCATTCTAATATTTGATAAGGAGCTGCCCGGTGGTAGCTAAGTACTGAGCAGGTGGAATTAGCAGCTAAGACACGGCCTCACTCTAGTATTTGAGAAGAAGCTGCCCAGTGGTAGCTCAGTACTGAGCAAGTGGAATTAGCAGCTAAGACACGGCTTCACTCTAGTATTTGAGAAGAAGCTGCCCGGTGATAGCTCAGTACTGAGCAGGTGGAATTAGCAGCCAAGACACAGCCTCATTCTAGTATTTGATAAGGAGTTGCCCTGTGATGGCTCAGTACTGAGCAGGTGGAATTAGCAGCTAAAACACAGCCTC
Source organism: Ambystoma mexicanum (assembly GCF_040938575.1). NCBI lineage: Eukaryota > Metazoa > Chordata > Amphibia > Caudata > Ambystomatidae > Ambystoma > Ambystoma mexicanum. The sequence continues at coordinate 1,369,498,188 of NC_090933.1, read as the reverse complement.
AGTCTAGGATTTTATGAGGAGCTGCCCGGTGGTTCCTCAGGTCTGAGCAGATGGAATTAGCATCTAAGACACAGTCTCATTCTCCTATTTGATGAGGAGCTGCCTGGTGCTGGCTCAGTACTGAGCAGGTGGAATTTACAGCTAAGACACAGCCTCATTCTAGTATTTGATAAGGGTCTGCCCGGTGTTAGCTCAGGAATGAGCAGGTGGAATTAGCAGCTAAGACACAGACTCATTCTAGTATTTGATAAGGAGCTGACCGGTGGTAGCTGAGTACTGAGCAGAAGGAATTAGCAGCTAAGACACGGCCTCATTCTAGTATTTGATAAGGAGCTGCCCCGTGGTAGCTCAGTACGGTACTGAGCAGATGGAATTAGCAGCTAAGACACAGCCTCATTCTAGTATTTGAAATGGAGCTGTCAGGTGGTAGCTCGGGAATGAGCAGGTGGAATTAGTAGTTAAGACACTGCCTCATTCTAGTATTTGATAAGGAGCTGCCTGGTGGTAGCTCAGGAATGAGCAGATGGAATTAGCAGCTAAAACACAGCCCTATTCTAGTATTTGATAAGGAGCTGCCTGGTGGTAGCTCAGGACTGAGCAGTTGGAATTAGCAGCTAAAACACAGCCTCTTACTAGTATTTGATAAGAAGCTGCCTGGTGGTAGCTCAGGGCTGAGCACATTGAATTAGCATCTAAGACACGGGGTCATTGTAGTATTTGATAACGAGCAGCCTGGTGGTAGCTCAGGACTGAGCATGTGAAATTAGCAGCTAAGACACGGACTAATTCTAGTATCTGACAAGGAGCTGCCCGGTGGTATCTCAGTGCTGAGCAAGTGGAATTAGCAGCTAAGACACAGCCTCATTCTAATATATGATAAGGAGCTGCCCGCTAGTAGCTTAGTACTGAGCAGGTGGAATTAGCAGCGAAGACACGGCCTCATTCTAATATTTGATACAGAGCTGCCCGGTGGTATCTCAGTGCTGAGCAAGTACAATTAGCAGCTAAGACACAGCCTCATTCTAATATATGATAAGGAGCTGCCCGGTAGTAGCTTAGTACTGAGCAGGTGGAATTAGCAGCTAAGACACGCCCTCACTCTAGTTTTTGATAAGAAGCTGCCCGGTGGTAGCTCAGAACTGAGCAGGTGGAATTAGCAGCTAAGACACAGCCTACCTCTAATATTTGATAAGGAGCAGCCCAGTGGTAGCTCAGTAATGAGCAGGTGTAATTAGCAGCTTAGACACAGCCTCATTCCTGTATTTGAGAAAGAGCTGCCCCGTGGTAGCTCAGTACGGTACTGAGCAGATGGAATTAGCAGCTAAGACACAGCCTCATTCTAGCATTTGATAAGGAGCTGCCTGGTGGTAGTTCAGTACTGAGCAGGTGGAATTAGCAGCTAAAACACAGCCTCATTCTAATATATGATAAGGAGCTGCCCGGTAGTAGCTTAGTACTGAGCAGGTGGAATTAGCAGCTAAGACACGCCCTCACTCTAGTTTTTGATAAGAAGCTGCCCGGTGGTAGCTCAGAACTGAGCAGGTCGAATTAGCAGCTAAGACACAGCCTACCTCTAATATTTTATAAGGAGCAGCCCAGTGGTAGCTCAGTACTGAGCAGGTGGAATTAGCAGCTTAGACACAGCCTCATTCCTGTATTTGATAAAGAGCTGCCCCGTGGTAGCTCAGTACGGTACTGAGCAGGTGGAATTAGCAGCTAAGACACAGCCTCATTCTAGTATTTGATAAGGAGCTGCCTGGTGGTAGTTCAGTACTGAGCAGGTGGAATTAGCAGCTAAAACACAGCCTCATTCTGGTATTTGAAAACGAGCAGCCCGGTGGTAGCTCAGTACTGAGATGGTGGAAATACCAGCTAAGATACAGCCTCATTCTTGTATTTGATAAGGAGCTGCCCGGTGGTAGTTCAGTACTGAGAAGTTGGAATTAGCAGCTAAGACACAGCCTCATTCTAGTATTTGATAAGGAGCTGCCCGGTGGTAGCTCAGTACTGAGCTGGTGGAATTAGCACCTAAGACACTGCCTCATTCTAGTATTTGATAAGGGTCTGCCCGGTTAGCTCAGGAATGAGCAGATGGAATTAGCAACTAAGACACGGCCTCATTCTAGTATTTGATAAGGAGATGCCCTGTGGTAGCTCAGTTCTGAGCAGGTGGAATTAGCAGCTGAAACACAGCCTCACTCTAGTATTTGATAAGGAGCTGCCTGGTGGTAGCTCAGTACTGAGCAGGTGGATTTAGCAGCTAAGACACGGCCTCACTCTAGTATTTGATAAGAAGCTGCCCGGTGGTAGCTCAGAACTGAGCAGGTGGAATTAGCAGCTAAGACACAGCCTCACTCTAATATTTGGTAAGGAGCGGCCCAGTGGTATCTCAGTACTGAGCAGGTGGAATTAGCAGCTTAGACACAGCCTCATTCCAGTATTTGATAAGGAGTTGCCTCGTGGTAGCTCAGTACGGTACTGAGCAGATGGAATTAACAGCTAAGACACAGCCTCATTCTACATTTTGATAAGGAGCCGCCTGGTGGTAGCTCAGGACTGTGCAGGTGGAATTAGCAGCTAAGACACAACCTCATTCTACGATTTGATAAGGAGCTGCCTGGTGGTAGCTCAGGACTGAGCAGGTGGGATTAGCAGCTAAGACACAGCCTCATTCTAGTATTTCATAAGGAGCTGCCTGGTGGTAGCTCAGGACTGAGCAGGTGGAATTAACAGCTTAGACACAGCCTCATTCTACTATTTGATAAGGAACTGCCCGGTGGTAGCTCAGGACTGAGCAGGTGGAATTAGCATCTAAAACACAGCCTCATTCTAGTATTTGATAAGGAGCTGCCAGGTGGTAGCTCAGTACTGAGCAGGTGGAATTAGCAGCTAAGACACGGCCTCACTTTAGTATTTGATAAGGAGCTGGCTGGTGGTAGATCAGAACTGAGCAGACACGGCTAGTGGAAACACACAATTATACATATTTGAGGTTTGATTTCTAGGGCCTAATGCCAGAAAGATAACTGTCTCTTTAGCAACAGACAGATTGCGATGGTCTGGTTATCACTCAGCACCCCATGCACGCTCTGTGGCTAAGGGACGCGAAAGGCTGAGCTGACCTATCTCTCTGGTTCAGGATATATGAAAGAAGAGCATGAAGGGTCCTCTCCGAGTGGGGGCGCTATGAACTCCCTGCTTTCCCTACCAGCTGGGTTAACAATTAGATGTCCCATTGCATGAAGTGCTTGTCTATGCCTAGTAGATGCAGTGAGTATCAGTGGATGGCATCCTAGCCCCTATCTCCAGCACATGTGTACACAGATGTTGACTTAAACTCACATTTAGCTCATTCTAGAGGAGTCTTTGCCATAATAAGTTGCCTCATGATTGTGTTATCTCAATATTGTTGGTTATTGAAGCTTATTTCCTGTTCTGTGTGTATGGAGGCAATGGCATGCAGGCATTGGACAGTGAGCACCACACACCGTGGGTAATAAGAAGCAGCGCTCACATACCCGAGGGCTCGTAGTGCTGGATCAATGCACATTATTATTAATATTATTATTATTATTATTAAAGATATCCCGCAATATACAAAGAACATAAACACAGGACGATGGAGGTCTCATAAAAGATACCTGTAATATATAATTCCCACCAAAACAGCATGTCAGGTGCAAATTTACAAATCAATAGTTATTGGAAACACGATTTCTGTTTACATGAAATTCCCTCGTTTTATAACAGAAATGTAACTTACCTTTGTAGATAAATGGATCAAATATCCGTTTTTCTGCGGAGACAAAGGAGGTCAAAGGTCAAATATGTGCAGCCAATGTTATCATGAACACGATGGCCATTACATGTCTCTGAACCAAGAGATGCCTCACATCATATTCAAGTAAAGGCTTAGTGCAGCTAACACCTTAGATGTATAAAGCAGATCATGGAAGAAATGTAAACAGTATTTGCCATGGACTGCCAAAATAACATGACTTGCACAGCTACTGTGTGAGAACCAAAAATGTGGCACAGTGGCTAGACTGTTGGTACTAAGGGACATAGTGAGGAACATCTGGGGTGGCAGCTGAGTCGGGTGGTGTTTAGGGAAGGAAGAAGGAACATAGCTTGGTGAATATCTGGGGTGGCAGTTCAGAGAGGGCAACAGCTTGTCCATGGCAGTCTGGTGGTACTCAGGGAAGGAGTAACATTGCTGAGTGGACATATGGGGTGGCAGGTAATCGGGTGGTGTTTAGGGAAGGAAGAAGGAACATAGCTTGGTGAACATCTGAGGTGGCAGTTCCGAGAGGTCGTCAGTTTGTCCATGGCAGTCTGGCGATACTCAGGGAAGGAGTAACATTGCTTGGTCGACATCTGGGGTGGCAGTGCAGTCAGGTGGTTTTTAGAGACAGAGGAAGGAACAAAGCTTGGTTAACATCTGGGGTGGCAGTGCAGTCGGGTGGTGTTTAGGGAAGGCAGAAGGAACACAGTTTGGTGAACATCTATCTGAGGTGGCACTTCAGTGTGGTCAACAGCTTGTCCATGGCAGTCTGGTGGTACTCAGGGAAGGAGTTACATTGCTGGGTGGACAGCTGTAGTGGCAGAACAGTCAGGTGGTGTTTAGGGAGGGAAGAAGGAACATAGCTTGGTGAACCCCTGGGATGGCAGTTCAGAGAGGTCAACAGCTTGTCCATGGCAGTCTGGTGGTACTCAGGGAAGGAGTTACATTGTTGGGTGCACACCAGGGGTAGCCACACAGTCGGGTGGTGTTTAGGGAGGGAAGAAGGAACATAGCTTGGTGAACCCCTGGGATGGCAGTTCAGAGAGGTCAACAGCTTGTCCATGGCAGTCTGGTGGTACTCAGGGAAGGAGTAACATTGCTGGGTCGGCATCTGGGGCGTCAGCGAAGTTGAGTGGTGTTTGGGGAAGCAATAAGGAACATAGCTTGGTGAACATCTGGGGTGGCAGTTCAGAGAGGTCAACAGATTATCCATGGCAGTCTGGTCGTACTCAGGGAAGGAACATCATTGCTACGTGGACATCTAGGGAGGGAGGAGGAAAATTGGTTGTTCAGCAACGGCCTGCGTCTGTAGTGGTCAAATCCCACAAGAATCAAAAGTGTGCTGTGTATTCAGAGGGAAAGACCACTTCAATTGTGTGCAGTGTGTGCAGTGGCACAATACATTGCATTCTTCAGGAGAGTGTGCTGAACTTTATGTACTGTTACCCTCTGCTTTGAAGATGAGGTGCTGGTGCACACCTGTGATGTTGCTGAGTGGAGACAGGATTGTAGGCGACTTCCACAGAGTCAGTGAATCTTTCCCTGCTGCCCATTGGTTTCCTAAGTCCTCTGCCATGGCATTGGCTGCCCACATGGTGCAGTAGGTGCATTTCACTATTCTACATACTCCATGGTTGGATTGATTGTTGGTGGCATGTTGGAACATTGCTAAATGTAAGTGGTCATTTTGGATGACAGCCATTTGAATATTGCTGTCTGAGAAGGGACTTTGCAGATGCCACCCTGGATCCCACCATTAAAGTTGATATTTGACTTATGTGCAGCACTGTGGGAGCATAGGGATCTGGAAACCTATCCATTAGCCCCAATCTCATTGAGTAAGGAGGGTGCATGTGTAATGTGTCCTCCCATTGGGACATAAAGGTCCCAGAATCTGTCATCTCAGGGTCATGCTGTTGGTTCATTGATATCTTTGTAGATAAGGATAAAGCTCGGTTCTCTTCTGGCGGGAACGAGTAGATGTTTCCCAACTGCTTGGGTTGTGTTATCTCTGTCCCTATACTGGCAGTGAATTTAGTGAATACCCCACAGGAATCTACAGGGACTTCAAGTCACCATTTTCAGTAACTCGACTTTGGTTTGGTGTTTCCCATCACCGGTATCCTCTTTCCTTTTTCTGCAGGGAGTGCAAGAGCTGTACTTCTTGCTTCCACAGCTGACGCTTTTTTAAATTTAAATTTCATTCTTTTTAAATGCTGGTCATTATTATTATTATTATTTTTTTTTTGCTGTTTCCAGCAAATAATTTACAGTAAAACGAAGCCCTTTGTGTGTGTTTCTGTGTTATACAGTAAATGGTTTTGAGTCAAGGTGGATATCATGCTGTATACACACGTGGCACTCTCAGTATCCATTGAGCAGGAAAGTGGAAAGGTGAGAAGGTTCAGCTGGGTCTGCATTGTGGGTCCACTGCCAGCCGGGCAATGGGGGGGCATCAGCACCTCTATATAAGGGCTTCACACAATGGGATGGGGCTGGCAGAAGGTTGGGTATTACTTATTAAACGGTGGCTAGAAATGCAGCGAGGGGTTTTACATGCACATGCGAGGAAAGAGATTTGCAATAGGGAAACCACTGCAGGAGGACTCTGTAGTCCTGATCATACATCCACACATACATGTGGCTCTTTAGGGAACCATGTCTTTGGACAGGTGGGATAAATTATGAATATACCGATCTGTATGCAGAAGGTTCCATTGATACGCTAGGAATTGTGCGGGCCCTGAGACCTGTGTTGGGATGAACTTTGTGTGACTGGGAAACTGGTTCTGCAAGGTTGAATGCTGGGGAAGGGCAGCAGCAGCTGTGGTAAGTACCAGATGGTCAGTTACAGCCAGGCTTGGTTCTATGCCTCAGCAGTATTGTGAGGAGATGTAATCTTTTTAAGGATATGGAAGCCTGTTATTGAGGGTCCAGGGAATTCCACCAATGACAGGGTTGGGTTTATGGCCCATAAATAAACCAGATGCAAGGGATGCTTAAGGGAAGGGTGAACAAATGGACCATGGGTTTTCAATTAAGTTGTCAGAATGACCCGAGGAGATGTGTGCTGAAATGGTAGCTGTACAGATTATTGTGAAACGTGGACACCAACAAGTTTGGGAAGATAAGACCAGTATCAATAGATCAATGGACGTTTGTTTCTTTCTCTCCCTCCTCGTATCAATGTAATTTCCATGGGATAGCCGTGTGCATCACAAGTAGGAGTACAGGTCTCCAACCAGATGAAACCTGTAATAATTGGAACTATTTGTAGTTGTATAATTAGGATATGAAATCATGACCAAATATGAACGCACCCAGAGTGAGGGGTGTAGTGTGAATGTGAAACATTGCAATTATAAGTTTAAAGGGGATAGTGCTTAAATGAATGTATCCAATTAGAAGTGTGAGAATTAAAGGGAATATGGTTACATTGTATAGGTGTGACCTATCACGTGTGGGGGGTTGATTGTGTAATGTAATCTGTGGGAGTGTGGGAGTGTGTTCAATGTTGCAAAATGTATATAATGTGTGTTCTTTGTGTGGTTCGGGGAGACTCTGGTTAGTTTGTCACAATAGCATCATCTCGCCCCTGCTGGCCATTTGTACAATAACACTTGCTTTATGGACATACGTGCACTTGCTTCTTAAGTGGTGGCCTGCTTTGAGTTAAGGTGATCAGAATCCCTTCCCTAGATTCTTTCAGTCTCTGGGTGAGGATATGGAAACACTGTTAAATAATCCGACCAGTGTCAAGGATACATTATACCACTGTGATTGGGAAATACGGATGGAAACATTAAATTGTACGTTTTATTCAAGGAATATGCGCAAACAATAAGACACAAACATACCCAACAGAGGTATCTTGTGAATTGTCCATCTAACAAAGACTGAAATATTTACCAGAGATTCAGATTTAATTCATGTCCTACTAGGCAAGTATCAGGCCTGAGAATGAACCTGAGTAAGGATAAGAGGAATTATAGATTATGTAATATGCCCCAAACATTAGAAAAAATGCAACGTGTACTCATCAAATGTCAAAACACTTGGAAATCCAGGGTCATTTATTTTTGTGAATTTGTGCATGAATATTCAGACTTGGCTCGGGAATGCTAATGGGTGAGACTTATGGAAGTATCACTGATTTTAATTTTAATGAGATTTTTAGTTCAGCTCTGTGAATGTTTACAGAAAACTACTAGCAAATGAATTATTTTGAAGTAATAGGGTAAAGTACCAAATATAGATTATGTATAAAATAGCAGAGCAATATCTTTATGTAGTGTTTTTTTTTTCAGAATTATTGACAGAAAGTGTTGCCGTGTTGCCTCTGGTTGCTAGGCCCACCAGACAAAGAGCTTCATCTGTCTGGACCTGTGCGGGCCGCTCTGCTGCCGTAGAGCGCCGGCTGTTCACCCCTACATTCACAGTGCATCCTGCTTCTGTGTTCCGCCCAGACGTCGAATATAGGGTAAGCCAAACCACTATCCTGCACCCTTATCAATTACTCTGATTGACAATATCACTTGTCACCTACAGCCGCTCTCAAGAACGAACTTTACAGCGCTACAGATCTTAGCCCGTAGGTGTTGCCTCGTACATTATGCCCAGTGTTCGTATATTAAGGCCTCGTAAGGTTCCAACCTGTACCGACTCGCCACGTATGCCCTCTTGGTCCACTATCCACTATTGCAACATTTTCCTCGCTGCTTCATATGAACAAACAGCCTGTAATGCTTGCTAAGCTAACTGCATAACATATAACATGAATTCGGGCCTGTTTACATTTTGTCATCCCATGTACTGGCCTAATGACTGTTACCTAATATGCATAGCCTAACGTGCATAACCGCCATGATACTCGCTAGATTCATAGCCTCATTGGTTCCTAAAAACGGCTGCATCACACAATCGCATCCTGCTGTTTTGTATTCCATGATGTCTCACAGCTACTATTCTGACCGTCAGTTAGAGTACTGTGACGCTCATGATCTATATTGCCACTCTTAGCCTATTGCCTTGCTATTATATTGTATGGTGCTAATTCCAGGCCACTTGTTGCCGGCGTGTGCCATTGCCCCCTACCTATATACTGCAACCGAAATGACCTAAACTGTGTTCCAATTAGCTTACAGCTGTGCCAATATCCCTGCTTCACTTCTAGCCCACTCCTAACTCTAGGGTGCTGCCTTGCCCATTGCTAAGTGTACCATGTTTTTAATGATTTAATGAGTACTATGATTCCAATGATTTAAACCGCATTGCCTGTGCTAAGGGCCCTATGTTCTTAATGTTTCCACGGGTACTATCACCTAGTCTAATGTTGTGCTATGATCTTGTTCTACCCTAAGTTTAGTCCACGGTCCTGCTTCTGTGCTGCATTGCCTTCTACTAAGTATACTGTGACTGTATTCATTTACTCGTACAATATCCAGTCCACTCCATTGATAGCGCATCTATCCACACTGGCACATCATGCTGTAAGTGATTGTCAATGCAACTGCACTTATCTGCACTAGCCCGTCTGGCGCCTGCAACCAGTATCGGTCTATATTTAGCATAATTTAATCCCAACAACTTAAACCTTGCCACATTCCTAGCCGACTATAGCATCTATGTCATACTGCAATCTTAATGATCTGCTCAGATCCACACCTTCATCAGGACTACTGTGTGATCATCAATCAATTCCGAGCCTCGGAAATCTAACTGTGACTTAGCATATCACAGAGCGTGTTCACTACTAACCCCCTCACAGCTAGCTTATGGCTCCTATCTAACTGTGACTTAGCATATCACAGAGCGTGTTCGCTACTAACCCCCTCACAGCTAGATTATGGCTCCTATCTAACTGTGACTTAGCATATCACAGAGCATTTTCGCTACTAACCCCCTCACAGCTAGCTTATGGCTCCTATCTAACTGTGACTTAGCATATCACAGAGCGTGTTCGCTACTAACCCCCTCACAGCTAGATTATGGCTCCTATCTAACTGTGACTTAGCATATCACAGAGCATTTTCGCTACTAACCCCCTCACAGCTAGCTTATGTCTCCTATCTAACTGTGACTTAGCATATCACATAGCATGTTCGCTACTAACCCCCTCACAGCTAGCTTATGGCTCCTATCAATAATTAGCCTTTGCTACGCCATAGTGATTGACTACGCTCAGCCAGTGCTGAGACACACAAATTTAAACATGACCTCATCCATATCTACTGACTTCAAACCTGCCAAATTTCTCCCGCCCTTGATATATAGCTTACCCAATTCACACATTAAACCAACCCTATTTCTGCCAGATTTAAAACCAAGTTCCAGTAGCCATAACATTAACCTAACCAGGTCTACTAGCTTAATAGATACTCCTACCCAAATCCAATGGATCAAGTTATTCGCATCTAAACCTACAGAGAATCAGCCTATGTAGTGGTGATCTCAGAAACGACAGACTAGGCTCTAGATTCAGTAGACTCTCATTTTCACAGGTCATAAGCAGGAGAAATCCAGCAAACCTCGTACACCTAACCAATCTGCAGCTAATACCAGCATGACATCACGGACATCCCAGTCAACAGCCAATACTATGCACACAAAAAAATAAAAAAAAACCTAAAGAAGGACAGCATAACCCCATCCCTGTCAACTAACCCTTATATCAAAGGCGCTCTAATAAATGCCATATCTATTCTACTCTATCTACTCTACCCACTCTCCTCTTTCCATCCTACCCGTAAACCCTCTCAACCTTGGCTCTCTCCTCAACTTCTCGCCATGCATCGTCTCCTTCGATGTCTCGAGCAGCTCAAATTTCCCTCACTATCCAACCAAACTTCATATTTCTTCTACCATTCTCTGTATGACTCATGCGTTGCCTCTGCTAAACATTCATACTACTCTAACCTTCTCCACTCCCAAGCCTCTCACCCTCGCTGTATTTTTCAAACCCTCTCTCATCTTCTCTCCCCGCCTACCCCTGACCCTTCAGCCTCTTCTACCCTTTCTCCTTCTGACTTTGCAAACTTCTTCTCCTCTGAGATTCTTTCTCTTTGTCAAAAAATTAACTGTTCTTCTAATCCCCCCTTACCCCATCCCTAGTCCCCTTCGAATTGCATGTCTGACTTCTCGCCTGTCTCCCGTGTCCTTCCTCCTGTCAAAGCTCATCCTACATCTGCCCCTACTGATCCTCTCCCCTCCCTTCTTATCCCCAAGATCTACCCTCTTCTTATTGCTTATTTAAACTCCTTCTTCAATACCTGCCTTTCCTCAGCCACCTTCCCCACTGCATTTAAGCATGCCACCATCATTCCTATTCTGAGGAAACCCTCTGCTGATTCCCTCCTTATCTCTAACTTCTGTCCAATCTCTCTTCTCCCATTCCTCTCTAAATTACTTGAATAGCTCGCCTATTCCCAGCTCTCAGCCTTTGTCACTAATCTTTCTCTCCTACCCCCCTCTCAATCTGGTTTCTGGCCTAAACACTCTCCTGAAACTGCCCTCACTTATATCCTTAACTCCCTCCTTTCCGCTCGATACTCTAAGCAATCCTCTGTCCTTATTCTCCTTGACCTTTCTGCTGCTTTCGACACTGTCGATCACCCCCTACTTCTCAAAACTCTTTCTTCCTTTGGTTTCAAAGGCTCTGTTCTTAACTGGCTCTCCTCTTACCTCTCCTCCCGCTCATTTGCTGTCTCCTGGGATGGCCGTTCATCCCCTACCGTCCCCTTGGAATATGGTGTACCCCAGGGTTCGGTTCTTCGCCCTTTCCTATTCTCTCTCTACACCTCTCTCCTATTCTTGTTATCTCCTCATTCGGTATTTCTCACCATTTCTATGCTGATGACACCCAACTCTTCCTTTCTTTCTCTTCCTTCTCCTCTGACCTCCACCTTAAACTCTCAACCTGTTTTACTGCCATTAAAAACTGGATGCCATCCTGCTTTCTTTCTCCCAATACTGATAAGACTGAAGTCTTATTCTCTCCCTCCAATACTCTTCCACCTCCCTCTCCACCACCTTTCATTCACTTCCCTCCCTCTAATCTTCCTATCTCTGCCCATGCTCGCAATCTAGGGATTCACTTTGACTCTTCCCTCTCCTTTTCCCACCATATTTCTCTTACCTCTCGCGCCTGTCGCTACCACCTCTTCAATATTCGCAAAGTCCTCTCCCCTCTTACCTTCCATGCAACAAAACTTTTAATCTCCTCCCAGATCTTCTCTCGCCACTTCTATTGCTCCTCCCTATTCTTTGGACTGCCTGCTTCTCATCCTGATCCTCTCAAATCTATCTACCAATCAGCCGTCTGTACCCTCTGTCTCCTTGCCCCGCATGACTCCATTTCCTCTTCGCTGTCCTACCTTGGCTGGCTTACCTTTCACTCCCAACTTAAATTTAATTTCCTCTGTCTAGTCTTTAAATCTTTCCATGATCTGGCTCCCCCTTATCTCTCCTCTCTCATCTGTTCCAATAGTCCCTCCGGCTCCCTCCGTTCAGCCTACCACTTCCTTCTCACCATCCCCCTTTCCCCATGTGCCTCCTCCCGTTTCTGCTCCTTTCATCTCCTAGCCCCCTGCACTGGAACTCCTTACCTCTTTCAATCCGCTCATACCTACCTTTTCCTCCTTCAGCACTTCCCTGAAATCCCTCCTTCTCAATTCCCAGCCATGAAACCTTTCCCACCTCTTATTCGCTCTCTTTCCCTTGAATCTTCCCTATGATCCTCTCTTCCCTCCCCCTTCCCCTTAACCTCCCTCATTTTTACCCTTATACCCCTCCTGTTTTTTCCCTCCTCCTTCCTCCTCACCCCTCCCCCCTCAGCTTTATTGCTCTACTTACTGTTTTTATTGGTTCGATTCATGATTGTAAATTGCTTCTACTGTTTTAATGTTCTATGTATTCTGTTGATATAATGTAAAGTGCTTTGGATGAAAGCGCTATATAAACACAATAAATACAAATACAAATACAAAATTATCACACATGCTACAGATATAGCCAACATTATCAACAAGGGAGAATAGACTTCCTAGCTATTTCCGAGTCTTGGCTCCATGCTGCAGCAGGACCTTCTCTTCTACTGGCCTTTTCTGACTCCTATACCATTGAAAGAGCGGACAGAGCAACGACAAAAGGAGGTGGTGTTGCCTTAATCGCTAGGTCAAGATCAGCACTCAGAGTAACCACTGCCCCTACTGTCAAGTCATGTGAACAGTTAAATTAGCCACCGCTAACTCTAGCACTCTCACCATCCACCTAAGATACAGACCTCCTGGCCCCATTGGGTCCTTCAACGAAGACCTTATCGCCCTACTTTCTGATAACACCAAACCTAATTCACAAATATTACTGCTAGGTGATTTTAATTTGGGTTACCAGGACCCTAACGACCATTCAGCCAAGGCACTTGCTGACTCGCTAACTGAATTAGACTTCACGCTAAGAGTCATCCAACCTACCCATGATAAAGGTAGAATATTCGATTGGGCTGCCGACCTTAATTGTGATACCTTAATCACGGCCTTTGAACCTCAGACCTGGACTGATCACTTTCTAATAATTTTCACTATCTGTGCCAATCGAACAGCCAACAAATGCAACATAATAGCTCCACCCCTCCTCACTAGAAACAAACGAAATATCACCTCCGACAGGTTGATGCCCATCCTGCTCCCTTCCTTAAACTCATCCAAATCTCCAGACCCAGTGGAACCAGTTGGTTTATATAACACCACAATGATCCAAGCTCTTGATTCTATTGCCTAACTTAAACTATGGAAAAGTGAACCAAAAACCTCACCTCAACACCTGGTTTACCTCCCAGTTGAAAGCCTTAATGTCAGAAAAAAGAAAAATGAAGGCCAAGTGGAAAAACCTTCAATCAAAAGAAAACAAATCAATCCGAATGAAATATCCTCGGAATGTAAAGCTGAGATTATCTGAACCAAACGTGAAACCTATAATGAAAGGATTCATAATGCTAGTTCCAGTACAAAGGAACTATTCGTAATCCTGAGGGAAATGGAATCACCCATACTCCCAGACGATTCTTGCCCCAAAGACAAACAATGCTGCACGGACATCCAAAATGCTCTATCCAAAAAAGGGCCACTCTCCAAAACAAAATAGCTGCTAAAAGGCTTAACCTCTCCAATTCTGAGAGCCCCCCCAAAAAAACCTCCCTTAATCCACTTCAAGAATTCAAATTTAGGCAAATCACCACCATAGAAGTCAAAAAGATTATAGCATCACTCAAACCATCAAGATGTCTAGGTGACTTGTGCCCTGCCCAAATAATCAAAGAAGCCGCTCGAGACCTTGCCCCATTCATCACCAAACTAATAAACGCTTCATTCAGGACATGCAAGGTACCCACAAACCTCAAGGATGTGTGGGTTCTGCCGTTACTCAAGAACTCGACATTACACCCAGCCATTCTAAATAACTATAGGCCTATCACGACGGTCCCATTCCTACTGAAAAGAATTGATAAATCTGCATACCTTCAGATCCAGCGATATCTAGATATCCACCATATCCACCAATTTCCTAGGGCTTAGACAATATGGCTTCAGACCACTCCACAGCACTGAACATGCTGATAGATTTGAAAATTTAAATAGATCAACTGAAAGACAATAGACAATGTGCATTAGTTCTCCTATTAGAACTCTCGCTTTTGATTTGGTGGACCACAATATCCTTTGCGGCCGCCTAGGGCTTCCTGAACTTCTGTGTTGCAGGGCCCGACTCCCATCACTCCCATCTGTGCTGTGATCGAGCAAGAGGCCCGCTGATGGATTAGGGTCTATCCCTCGGTGCACATCCACATGGTAGCTATTCTAAGGCTGCATCCCTTGGGGTAGGAGCTCTCTGAGCCTTTGGTAGCATTTTGTTTGCAATATTTGTGTTTTTGTGTGCTTGGTGAACTGTAGCACACACAGTGCTTCTCCTCACAGCTGCCTAGGGCCTCCCGAACTTCTGTGTTGCAGGGCCCGCCTCCCAGCACTCCCTTTCCCCTGATAGGTTACATCACTATTCTTTATTAACCATCCCAGGGCAGCCCCGTGCCCTTGCAGCCCCTGCAGCTACGGGCCCCAAGGCAAAGGTTGGCTCCTAAATTGTCGGTTCCAGCGAGTGTCTGCAGGTGTCAGCAGGGGAAGCCAGCTGACAGCCGTCAACAAGCGGCTCTGGTTAGTTATTAGAGCCTGCACTCTACCCTGACTACCCTGCCCCATAGCAGATACTCAGACATGCATTGTGAAAGTATTTAAAAACAAAATTGCATTGGAAACCTAGGCCTCTAGTTCAAAATCTTGGCAATGATTGCTCGGGAGGAGCTCCTGGCTGGGGCCTCCTGATCAGGGCTCTATGCGCTCTTTAGACCGTGAATCCTTGGGTGGGCACGCCCCCTCCTATCTCTTGAATCAGCATGTTCAGCATGTTCTCTATGTAATTCCTCGTGTCTAGGCCCTCTTCTCCCTTGGAAAGTCCCACCACTCTAATGTTGTTGCGTCTCTCTCGCCCTTCCACTTCTTCCTCTCGGCTTTCAAAATTGCACACCTGCTGACGTCTGTGTTAGTTTTCAATAGACTTTCTAGGCCGCTTGTGCGCTCTGCCAGTGCTCTTACGTCCTGTCTTAAGAGGTTTACGTCTACCCCGACTGCATCGATTTTGAATACCAGCACTGCTTTTAGTTCCGCCATGGCTGCATCAATCTTGCTCCCCCATGAGGATTTCAGCTCTGTTATTGCGTCCAGGATCTGCTGGTACTCCCGCAGGAGGGCGGTCGTCCCCTTGGTGTCATCCTTTACCTGTGCAGGCGTGGTCGGGGATTGTGGTGGTTTGGTGGAGATGTCCATTGTGGGCTGTTTCCCTTTGGCTTTACTACTTTGGAGCGCCATCCTTCTTGTCATGCCGCCAACCATGACTGCCTGCTTCACAGTGTTATATTGCTCCAATGACACCCGGATTTCTGTCCGTCGGTTGTTGTTGCTGTCAGGGAGGAGCCTCAAGTAGGTTCCTTTTCTGCTTTTTGCCCCCAGGTGGGGTGTCTCTTGGCACTGATCTGTTTTCGTGCCCTGCAGGGGGTCCGTCTATGGCAAGCCAAGATGGTGGTGCAACAGACCGCCTTTCCTGTGCTTGCACCTGTCCTCAGAAGCACCTGTGATGCTATGCTCGCAGGGGTTGTACTGCCCCATACTCTGCGTTTCCCGGCTGGGCACTGTCCTCCTCGCCCGCTGATCCCGGGCCCTGGCGCTGCGTGATTTCCCTAGTCCTGGTTCTCAATGTAGCCCTGCTATTTGCGCTAGCTGGGACCCAGCAGTATTCCCTTCACACGTGTCCTGTGGCTGATCAGACTTTTAAGTCTTCTATTCGTCTCAACGACGTGGCTCCAGCTCATTCAATGAGACTGCTTGGGATCACAACTGCAAGCACACTGTTACCGACCCTGTTATCATGTCTTATTTCCTTTTTGCCCTGCCTGCAGGCATATGTCTTGGGTGTTGGGTGCCCACTCTGTCTCTGCTTCTACCTGCTAATGGGTGCCTGCTGTGCCTGTTCAATCCAGAATTATCTTCACCTGTGGAGGCGCTCGCCAACCCCAGCAACTCCACTGCGACCATCAGGGCCCAGGGTCCCTTTGCATTTCCAGTGTTTTACGTACCTTGTGACACCTTATATGTGTCATGGTGTGCACTTCACTTGGCACGGAGGTCCATCTGCGTGTCCTGTCTTGATCTCCCTGCCTGCTTTCCAATCCCTCGTTTCCAGGGGTTTGCACAGCTATTGTGCTTTATTGTTTGAGTGACTTCACAGTACCGGTCAGGTCCCTCTGCAGTCTTTCGCGCAGTGACCTGTGTAGTGAAAACTCAAAGTCTGCCCAGTGCTGCTGTATGGTGCACTGCCTGTGCTCCGTTCATTTGGCGATACAATGTATACACACTGTGTAGATATCGTGTGGATCTTTCGGCTTCCGAAGGTTCCGCTGTCACGGGTGCTCGGTGTTATATTGTATCAACACTATGTGGATATCTAGTGAATCCTTCAACCTCGGAAGGTTTTGCCGGCATGAACACACTGCCCTCCCTTTATCAGAGCGGTCTCATCCGTTGCTTTCATTCATTGACTCCACAGAGACACCTACGGCATCCACACATCTTTCTTTGTTCGATGACGTCCGCCATCTTGTTACCAGATCTGTGGGGCCGTGTCAAGTATTCCGGGCTTTGTATATTCAAGCCGGATCAATCGTCCCACTGCAAATGATGCACTTAATGAGCCCCACACTTTCCGACAGCCGCAGGTCAGTTTTTCGTATGTTTTAGAATCTTATATTGTTCGTGTGCATCAGGATCAGTCCCGGATCTGCATGAGCTCTCGGGAAGAGCAGCCTATTCCATGGCTGCTAAGCCACACACCCCAAAGGATTCTCTGACTTAGGTGTGTTTTTCCAGTATCTAAATAGCACTGTGATAGTGCCACTCTGTGGTTGGCTTCTTAGCTAAGCACTTATCTAGTAACTGTCTACCTTTGTCTGAGTACCTGTCGTCTTGTCCAATTGTCAACTTGTCTCATCTCTCTCTGTCTCGTCTGCTCGCACCCCACCCTGTGTCTGCCCCTAGTGTTCTCCCCTACCCGTCCCACTCCCTTCCTCTTCGCTCCTCTCCTACTCCATGGTGCTCTCTGTCTCTCCTATCTTTTCTAACTGCTTCTCTATTGACTATCCTGCTCTCCTCACGAAATCAGGTAGGAAGAGGTTTAAAAAGGAGATCCTGGTCTCCAACCCGGTCCTCCATATCGCTGACACCTACACCAGTGCGGCATCTAATCAAAACTTCACTGACATCCTCTTTGTCGTTCCCTCACCGACCTATGGACTCTTCATATGGTCTCTGTGCTTTCTCCTTTCTCTTCTTCTCCCATCAATAGTGGCACCTGATGGGAGGCCCTCCTGGCCTCAATCCACTCCTCTAAGATCATCATTAATGTTTACTTGAATGTTACTGTGGAGGAGGTCCCAGATATGACCTGCACTCCAGCCACCCATATTGAAGCACCAGGAACGTACTCACCGAGATATGTGTCATGATCTCTGCTTCCAAAAGGTCAGGGTTTTCCCAACTCCCTTGGAAGCAGATCCATAACCCAGGTTCCGAGTGCCAACCAGTCCCAATTGGGACCTTTTGGACCCAGTCCTGGCGCCAGTGGCACCAGGCTCATAAATATGCCCAGTCCCAGCGCTGGAAGCGCCGGGCTCATAATGCTTGGGTGGACTTACCTGCAGCAGACCATGCTGCTTTCTTGCCTGCCAGTTGAGCCTCTGATCCTCTTCTGTTTGGAACTACTTTTCCTGTTGGGTGGGGCTGGAGCCACTCCCTAGATTCAGAACACTGGAACTCTTCTGGAAGGCAGGAACTCTTTTCTTACCAGGAACTCTTTTCTTACTTAGGCGTGGCTGTGGAAGGAGACACCTAAGCACTACAGGAGGCTATTTAAACCACACCCGGTGGATGAATCTTGCTTTGCGTTATTCTGCACCCTCTGCAGCAGAACGCTCATCGTGTCTTCTGCATCCGGTCCTGGGCCTAAGGAAAAAGGCTTACCATCCTGAATCCAGTCTTCAGCAACACCTATAAAGACAAGAAAGAACAGGTTAGCATTCCGGCATCTGAAAGGCAAAGGCTTACCTACTCTTCGTGCGCTCCGGAGGTCTTCACACTGCATTCCGGCATCTGAAAGACAAAAGCTTACCAACTCTTCGCACGCTCCGGAGGCCTTCGGCGCTGCATCCCGCATCTGAAAGGCAAAACAAGGTGCGTTTAAAGACATTGGGGAACTTTAATACTCACGTGCCATTACTCCTTTCCACATCTAACCCAGTGGGTATTCCGGCACCCTGCAGCCGCTCCGAACTCGTACCTGCAAAATAAAAAGACAGTTAGAGCGCATCGTGAAGCAGGCAACAAGCGCTTACTTACGTGCTTCAAGGCGCTTCTATTCATCACACGGGCTCCATATTCAACTCACTTCAGCCCGTCATCCGCCATCGCCGGAACCCTGCAAAACAAGAGACATCATTACTAAAGACTTTAAAGACATTTGAATGACTCGAAACTTACCGTTCGTGCAGTAAACGACGGACAGCAGTCCTCTGAAGTCAAGAGGCCTGCGCTACCTATCCAGTGAAGAAACTGGTTACAGCACCCTGCCCCGAGGCAGATGGAGAGCTCGGCATTCACTTACCTAAGGTGAGAGCGTTAACCTTTGGGGGTCTACAGGAGAGGAGAAGAGGAAAGAGATAGGGACACCCCAATAACCCCAGTTCATTAACCCAATATTTTCTATCTGCAGACATCTTACTCTACACGTCAGGCATACAGTGCACAGAGGTCCAGCCCAAAGAGCCAACCGGGTGCTACACATCACCTTTGAAGATACGGTAGTCGCCCAGTCAAGACCGGCGCCTCTGCGAGAATCAGGTGAGCGTTACAGAACGCAAAGCCTACCGCAAAACTCTCGCCCAGGCGCTATGGAAACCTCGGATACTGACCCCCTAGCCCGGTTACTTGGGGAACTAAGGGCAGAAGTGCATGCAGCTCGTCAGGAAACGAATGCTCTAAGAAGGGAACTAATTATTTCCAAGGAGAGAACAGACAATCTTGCTAGACAATTGCTACAGTCACAAGCCGGACAGACCCCGTTACCCGCATCAGGGGCAAATCTTCCTTCAACATCCTCTATGAATCCAGTGCAGATCAACCTACCTGGGAATGTACCTCTGGCTCCGCCCGAACGATTTTCTGGTGACCCAAAGAGGTTTGCAGTATTTATCAATCAGTGCCGGTTGCACTTCTTATGCCGGCCAGCAGCCTTTCCAACTGATCAAGCTAAAGTAGCTTTTGTACTTTCGTACCTTAGTGGCAATGCGGCAGACTGGTCGATCCCTCTAGTTAATCAAGATGATCCGGTTCTCCATGATTTTCAAGCCTTTCAGCTTAGTATGGAAAAACTGTTCGCAAGACATTCACAGGGGCAGGCCTTGGACAATGAGCTTCTTTCGTTGCGACAGGGTAATCAAGACCTTTTGGCTTATATTGCATCTTTCAATAGACTAGTAGTGGAAACTCAATGGCCTGAAGACAAAAGGATTACGCTGTTTTATAGAGGTCTACGTGGAGAGCTCAAAGACGTTTTAGCCCAAGTAGTGAATCCCCCACAAGACTGTTCGGATTATATAGACTTGGTCGTTCAAATAGATCACAGGCTGCAGAACAGGAAGGCCGATCGTTCCAAGTTTGATGCTCGAGTATTTTCCAAACCGCCAACTCCTTCCAAAGGAGTAGACTCCGGGGAACCCATGCAAATAGGGGGTCTGAAAGGTCCTCTAACACAAAGGGAGCGGGAAAGGAGAAAACAGTTGCAATTATGCCTATATTGCGGAAACTCAGGGCACTTTCTTCGAGACTGTCCGGTGAAACCTGCCAAGAAGGCAGTAGGAGCTGCAGTTACCAAAGTTACAAACTCTGAGCAGGGAAACAACCTCGCCCGACAAGAATAGAGGTCCTCTTGCCGAGCGTGAAAACCAGTTCCGTGACCTCGCATTTCGTGATACCTATGGTCCTCATTAGCCCTGATAATCCGGATCGATTACATGCAATTGAAGCTTACGTCGACAGCGGTGCCATCGGCAATTATGTGGATCATGAAATGGTTTTGAGGATGAATCTAACTCTTTGTCCCAAGGCTGTAAAGGACGTCATTACTACGGTGGATGGTACGGAGATAGCCTCCGGGCCAGTAACGCATACCACTCAAGAGGTGACGCTAGTAAGTCAAGATGGACACCATGAGAAGATTGTGTTCGATGTGATCAAGGCCCCTCAGTTTCAGATTATTCTAGGAATACCTTGGTTAGAGAAACACAATCCTCTGATCGATTGGCGAGCAAGAACGGTCCAGTTTCCAGAATGTGTCTCTACTTGTCACCCTCCACCTGGTGTTGCACTGGCAGCAATTTCTTCAGAGACTCCCCAGTTACCTCCCGAATACCTAGAATACCAAGATGTTTTCCGGAAGGAGCAGGCTAACTCTCTACCTCCTCATAGGTCTTATGACTGCCAGATAGACCTGATACCTGGATCTACTCCTCCTTGTAGTAGAATTTATGCCCTGACCGAGCCTGAGAACCTTCACCTTCGACAATACCTGGATCAATACCTGGCAAATGGGTTTATTCGTCCTTCCAAGTCCCCTGCTTCTTCAGCTTTGTTCTTCGTTCCAAAAAAGGAAGGAGACCTTAGAACTTGTATCGATTATCGCTCCCTGAACCAGATTACCGTTAAGAATAGATATCCGTTACCTTTGATCCCTGAACTCCTGGACCAAGTCAGAAAAGCATGCATATATACAAAGCTGGATCTTAGAGGAGCTTACCACTTGGTACGAGTAAAAGAGGGCGATGAATGGAAGACGGCCTTCCGCACCAAGTATGGGCTATTTGAATATCAGGTCATGCCCTTCGGACTTTGCAATGCCCCGGCCGCCTTTCAATATTTTATGAACGATGTCCTCAGAGAGCTCATAGATGTGTGTGTTGTTGTTTACATCGACGACATTCTCGTTTATTCTTCATCGGAATCTGAACATCGGAAACACGTGAAAATGGTCCTCGAAAGATTGCGTCAACACAAACTTTTCGCTAAGTTGGAAAAATGTGTTTTCAACGTGACTAAAGTTGAATTCTTGGGATTCATATTATCACCTGGCGGAGTGCGTATGGATTCAAAGAAGGTCGATGCAGTTCTCAAATGGCCATCACCATCCTCCGTAAAAGGTGTGCAAAGCATGTTAGGCTTCGCTAACTTTTACCGCAGGTTTATCCCCGAGTTCTCTCGAATAGTCCAGCCCATCACTGCCTTGTTAAAGAAAAACAAACGTTTTGAATGGTCTACCGAGGCGGAACAAGCTTTCCAGGATTTGAAGACTAAATTTATCTCTGCACCAATCTTAAAACACCCTTGCCCCGAACTCCCCTACATCGTGGAAACTGATGCTTCAAGCTTTGCCATGGGGGCAGTTCTATCACAAAAGGACCCGGGAACCAATCAGTTGCATCCCGTGGCATTTTGGTCCCGCAAATTCTCGCCTCCTGAAGTCAATTACACGATTACTGACAAGGAACTTCTGGCTATCAAGTCTGACTTTAAGGCTTGGCGGCATTATCTGCTGGGGGCCCGACACACCGTTACTGTGATTACGGATCACCGAAACCTGCAATATTTGAAAACCGCAAAAGCCCAATCCTCTAGACAACTCCGTTGGGCATTATTCTTTGCCGAGTTTGACTTCATAATTACCTATCGACCTGGTACAAAGAACGGTAAAGCCGATGCCCTTTCTCGGATGGGAGTGGAAGAACACTTGATCAACCCTAAACCTGTACCAATCATTCCCGAACAAAGAATTCTAGGTGTAATCGCCACAGAATCCATAGAGGAAGTTAAGGATAAAGCCAGGCAACTTGTAACTCCAGCAGACATACAGAATTGGCATCTGCAGGGAAAGGACTTTGCAGTAAAGGACAACTTATTGTATTTCCAAGAACGATTATACCTACCCAGCACAGATTTACAGAAAAAAGTAATCTCTTGTTATCACGACTCTTTAATGGAAGGTCATCCCGGTACAGCCAAGACCTCAGAAAAGATCAAGCGCTACTTCTGGTGGCCGTCTTGGAAAAAAGATATCAGAGACTTTATAATGTCCTGTGAAGTATGCGCCCAAAACAAGAGTCAAAAGGAAAGACCAGCAGGCCTCTTACGCCCTATTGACATCCCACCTCGCCCATGGCATACGCTTTCTATGGACTTCATCACCGATCTACCTCCATGCTCCGGATACAATACGATTCTAGTAATCGTGGACTTATTCTCCAAGATGGCGCATTTCATTCCGCTCAAAGGCTTGCCAACAGCAGCAACTCTGGCCCGAGAATTTCTCGAAAACATCGTCCGACTGCACGGTTTTCCTTCGGTTCTAAATTCGGATCGAGGTAGTCAATTTATTTCTCATTTTTGGCGAAGTTGCTGTCGGTCGGCTCAAATTGATGTGAGACTATCGACCAGTCACCACCCTCAGACCGACGGACAAACCGAGAGGACCAATCAAACTCTGGAACAGTATTTACGCTGCATGCTGCAACAAACTGAAAAAACTTGGAAAGATATCCTTTGGATAGCCGAGTATGCCTACAATAACTCTGTCCATTCGGGAACTGGGAAAACCCCGTTTTTTCTTTTGTACGGCAGTCACCCTCGAACCTCGGAGTTGGATCCCCTCCAAGATCTTGAAACACCAGCAGTAGACTACCTGCATTCTACAATCACCCAAGCCTTTAAGGAAGCTGTTTCTCACCTTCAAAGGGCTAAAGAACAATACAAGAAAGGAGCAGATCAACATCGGAAGGAAGCCCCTCACTATCAAGTAGGGGATCAAGTCTGGTTATCCACCAAATATCTATCTCTAAAAGGGCCACGCACATTCAACCCAAGATACCTTGGTCCCTATTCCATCACTACCATAGTAAACCCAGTAGCGGTCAAGTTGGACTTGCCCCCGCACATGAAGATACATCCGGTCTTCCACGTCTCTCTATTAAAACCCGTGCAACCTCAAACCCGACTAACCAAATCTCCAAAACCTATCCTAGTTGATGGAGAACTCGAGTTTGAAGTCAAAAGCATTCTGGACTCCAAGATCTCCAAATCTAAACTATTCTACCTAATTGACTGGAAAGGCTACGGCCCCCAAGAGAGATCCTGGGAACCTGCTGAATATGTCCACGCTCCTCGCCTAATCAAAAGATTTCACCGAACATTTCCTGACAAGCCAAAACCCCCGGAGAAGCCCGGTTTGGGAGGGGCCTTGAGGGGGGGTACTGTCATGATCTCTGCTTCCAAAAGGTCAGGGTTTTCCCAACTCCCTTGGAAGCAGATCCATAACCCAGGTTCCGAGTGCCAACCAGTCCCAATTGGGACCTTTTGGACCCAGTCCTGGCGCCAGTGGCACCAGGCTCATAAATATGCCCAGTCCCAGCGCTGGAAGCGCCGGGCTCATAATGCTTGGGTGGACTTACCTGCAGCAGACCATGCTGCTTTCTTGCCTGCCAGTTGAGCCTCTGATCCTCTTCTGTTTGGAACTACTTTTCCTGTTGGGTGGGGCTGGAGCCACTCCCTAGATTCAGAACACTGGAACTCTTCTGGAAGGCAGGAACTCTTTTCTTACCAGGAACTCTTTTCTTACTTAGGCGTGGCTGTGGAAGGAGACACCTAAGCACTACAGGAGGCTATTTAAACCACACCCGGTGGATGAATCTTGCTTTGCGTTATTCTGCACCCTCTGCAGCAGAACGCTCATCGTGTCTTCTGCATCCGGTCCTGGGCCTAAGGAAAAAGGCTTACCATCCTGAATCCAGTCTTCAGCAACACCTACAAAGACAAGAAAGAACAGGTTAGCATTCCGGCATCTGAAAGGCAAAGGCTTACCTACTCTTCGTACGCTCCGGAGGTCTTCACACTGCATTCCGGCATCTGAAAGACAAAAGCTTACCAACTCTTCGCACGCTCCGGAGGCCTTCGGCGCTGCATCCCGCATCTGAAAGGCAAAACAAGGTGCGTTTAAAGACATTGGGGAACTTTAATACTCACGTGCCATTACTCCATTCCACATCTAACCCAGTGGGTATTCCGGCACCCTGCAGCCGCTCCGAACTCGTACCTGCAAAATAAAAAGACAGTTAGAGCGCATCGTGAAGCAGGCAACAAGCGCTTACTTACGTGCTTCAAGGCGCTTCTATTCATCACACGGGCTCCATCTTCAACTCACTTCAGCCCGTCATCCGCCATCGCCGGAACCCTGCAAAACAAGAGACATCATTACTAAAGACTTTAAAGACATTTGAATGACTCGAAACTTACCGTTCGTGCAGTAAACGACGGACAGCAGTCCTCTGAAGTCAAGAGGCCTGCGCTACCTATCCAGTGAAGAAACTGGTTACAGCACCCTGCCCCGAGGCAGATGGAGAGCTCGGCATTCACTTACCTAAGGTGAGAGCGTTAACCTTTGGGGGTCTACAGGAGAGGAGAAGAGGAAAGAGATAGGGACACCCCAATAACCCCAGTTCATTAACCCAATATTTTCTATCTGCAGACATCTTACTCTACACGTCAGGCATACAGTGCACAGAGGTCCAGCCCAAAGAGCCAACCGGGTGCTACACATCACCTTTGAAGATACGTTAGTCGCCCAGTCAAGACCGGCGCCTCTGCGAGAATCAGGTGAGCGTTACAATATGTGACGTATGAGGAGCAAATAAACCAGCAGAGAGCCACACTAGGGCTCTGCCCAGTGCCCATCAGAAGAGCAATACCTATTGAAGTGCCAATAACCAGGCAACCATGGGCAGTAAGGTGGCCATTGAGACAACCGTACCAGCAGCTGACATGAAACGAAGACCACTTTCATACTGTCCCAGAAGAGACCCAAAGGGCCTTAATTGAAGGCGAATGGTGACGGCATGAGGGCCTGGAGAGACTCACAGATGAAAGAAACAACAACCAAAGAAGGTGATAAAAAAAGACGAAATGTTATGAATAATGGTGTAACAGACTTAGAAGAAGAGACGATGTTGAAATGTAAAGAAAGGTAACCATAAAGTAGGAAGAAAATATGCAACTAGCTAACGCCTGTAAATAGGCTTGAAACACAAGAAGCTAAGAAAACAGTGAGGCTTGCTATGCTTAGTAGAAGAATAGAGCGGCAAGCGCCAACTATATATCTACCTCAACGAAGCACATTATATGAGTGTGAATCCATTTTAAAAAAGCAGAATTTGACCCAATTGCCAGAGGTCAAACTGGCCAAGATTCATATTACAGCAAAAGTTAGAAGAGACAGTGGAATCAAAACTTTGCAAGGAGCAGCTCATGCCTGGGAATTTGAGGTCAACCCAAGGAAGAGAGGAGAGTGGCAACTTCAGAGAATTGAAACTTAAGAACAGCACAACTGTCATGATGCCTACCTCCAAGGAGCCAGGTCCGACCCAGCAACCCCAGAGGCAGGCATCATTTCCCCCAGGGAAGTGCCAGCGGTCCCAAGCTGGGGCCCTTTGGACACAGTCCTGGCACCTTAGGCGCCAGGCTCATGTTGGACCCCTGTCCTGGCGCCTCAGGCGCCAGGCTCATAAAGCTAGAACGTTTGCCTGAACGTTTTGCGGGGATCCCAAGAAATATGCCGTCTTTATGAACCAATGTCGTTTACACTTTCTATGCAGACCCGGGGCCTTCCCTAACGACCAGACCAAGGTAGCCTTTATACTATCTTACCTCAGTGGCAGTGCTGCCGATTGGTCTATTCCATTGGTAAATCAGGATGATCCCATTCTCCAGAATTTTCAGGGTTTCCAGGCCAGCATGGAAAGATTGTTTGCTCGACACTCTCAAGGACAGGCCCTTGATAACGAACTACTATCCTTACAACAGGGTAATCAGGATCTCCTGTCCTACGTTGCCACCCTTAATAGACTGGTTGTGGAAACTGGATGGCCAGAAAACAAAAGGATCACATTGTTTCATCGAGGCCTGCGCGGAGAGCTTAAGGATGTTCTAGCTCAGATAGTAGATCCACCCCAGGTCTGCGCTGACTACATAGACTTGGTGGTTCAACTTGATCACAGACTTCAAAATAGAAAAGCAGATCGGTTCAAGTACGAAACCCGAGTACCGATCAAAACCCACGCTAACTCCAAGAGTACCGACGTATCCGAACCTATGCAAATCGGCGGTGTTAAAGGACCTTTAACGCAGAAGGAACGAGAGAGAAGGCGGCAAATGCAACTTTGTCTGTATTGCGGGACTTCCGGTCACTTTCTTCGAAATTGTCCGGGTAAACCACCTAAAAAGGTGGTTGGAGCCACTGATAACGATTTATTGACACCTGATCCGGGAAACGACCTAGCCCGACAAGCGTAGGGGTCCGCTTGCCGAGCTTGAAAACAAACTCTTTGACCTCGCATTTTGTCATGCCAATCGTGCTTGTGGACCCAAAACAGCCTCAGCTGTTGCATGCTATAAAAGCATACATCGACAGTGGAGCTATTGGAAATTACATAGACCGTGAATTGGCTTCCAGGATTAAGCTCCCTCTCCGCCCGAAAGTAACCCAAGATGTCATTACTACAGTAGATGGAACCGAAATAGCCTCAGGGCCTGTAACGCATTCCACTGTTCAAACGACACTGGTGGGTCAGGATGGACATCGGGAAGCAATCGTGTTTGATGTGATCAAGGCCCCACAATTTCAAGTAATTCTTGGAATTCCTTGGTTAGAAACACATAATCCCAGAATTGACTGGCGAGCAAAGAAGATAAGTTTTCCTGATTGTGAACCAACTTGTTACCCAGGAAATCCAGTTATGGGTCTAGCCTCAGCAACTTCCACCCCTGTACAGCTACCGTCAGAATACCAAGAATTCCAAGACGTTTTTCAGGAAGAACAGGCTAACACGTTACCTCCCCATCGGTCTTATGATTGCCAAATCGATCTGGTACCCAATGCTCAACTACCTTGTAGTAGGATTTATGCTCTTACGGAACCTGAGAACCTACATTTGCGTCAGTATTTAGATCAGTACCTAGCCAATGGTTTTATTCGCCCGTCCAAGTCTCCTGTCTCCTCAGCGCTGTTTTTCGTGCCGAAAAAAGAGGGCGACCTTAGAACATGTATAGACTATCGCGCCCTAAATCAAATAACGATTAAGAATCGTTATCCTCTGCCCCTGATCCCTGAGCTTATCGACCAGGTGAAAGACGCTTGTGTGTACACCAAGTTAGATCTCCGAGGAGCTTATCACCTGGTGCGTATAAAAGAAGGCGACGAATGGAAGACTGCATTCCGCACCAAATTTGGGCTCTTCGAATATCAGGTGATGCCCTTCGGTTTGTGCAATGCACCTGCCGCCTTTCAGTACTTTATGAATGATGTTCTTCGGGAACTTATCGACGTCTGTGTCATTGTTTATATTGACGACATCCTGGTGTACTCTTCTTCAGAAACCGATCACAAAAAACATGTTAGGGCAGTTCTTGAGAAATTACGCCAGCACAGACTATTTGCAAAGCTCGAAAAATGCGTTTTTCATACCACAGAAGTGGAGTTTCTCGGATTCATCCTGACACCTCAAGGAGTCCGAATGGACTTGCGAAAGGTGGACGCCATCCTCAAATGGCCATCTCCTAGCTCGGTGAAGGGAGTGCAGAGCATGCTCGGCTTCGCCAATTTCTATCGAAGATTCATCCCGGAATTTTCCCGAACAGTCCAACCCATCACAGCTCTCCTAAAGAAAAACAAACGCTTTGAATGGACTCTTGAGGCCGAACAAGCCTTTCAGGACCTGAAAACCAAATTCACCTCTGCACCTATATTGAAGCACCCGCACCCAGATCTCCCTTACATTGTGGAAACCGACGCATCCAGTTCGGCCATGGGAGCTGTCCTGTCGCAAAGAGACCCAGAAACTAACCAACTACACCCAGTGGCCTTTTGGTCCAGGAAATTTTCTCCTCCTGAAATCAACTACGCAATTACCGACAAAGAGTTACTGGCTATTAAATCTGCTTTCAAGGCTTGGCGTCACTACCTTCTCGGGGCAAGACACACCATCACTGTAATTACGGACCACAGAAATTTACAGTATTTAAAGACGGCCAAAGCTCAATCTTCACGACAACTCCGATGGGCTCTATTCTTTGCGGAATTTGATTTTGTAATTACCTATCGCCCTGGCTGCAAGAATGGTACGGCGGACGCCTTATCCCGGATTGGCATGGAAGAACCCAATTCGAGTTTAGAACCTGTGCCAATCATACCTGAACAAAGAATCTTAGGCCTAACTTCATTGAAAACTATTGAGGACATCCAAACGCAAGTAAAACAACTTCTAGACACTTCAGCCTTACTGGAATGGAGTCAAAAGGGTCCTCATTACACCGTTAAGGATGATTTACCCTACTTCCAGGAGCGGTTGTTTCTGCCAAGTAAAGAATTGCAAGAACTTGTTATTGCCCATCATCATGAATCGTTAATGGAAGGACACCCTGGTATCGCTAAAACGGAGGAAAAAATCAAACGCCACTTCTGGTGGCCTTCTTGGAGAAAAGACATAAAGTCTTTTGTATTGTCTTGCGGAATTTGCGCCCAAAACAAGGGTCAAAAGAAAAGGCCAGCCGGCCTACTTCAACCCTTGGATATTCCACCGGCACCATGGCACACCTTGTCAATGGACTTTATAACTGACCTGCCTCCTTGTGCTGGTTACAACACTATTCTTGTAATCGTGGATCTATTCTCCAAAATGGCCCACTTTATCCCTTTAAAAGGTTTGCCTTCAGCTTCCACCTTGGCCAAGGAATTTCTGGAGAATATAGTTTGCATACATGGTTTCCCTTCCATATTAGTCTCGGATCGTGGAAGTCAATTTATCTCCCATTTTTGGAGGAAGTGTTGCCAACTAGCACAAATAGATGTGCGGCTATCCACCAGCCACCACCCCCAGACCGACGGACAAACCGAGAGAACCAATCAGACTCTCGAGCAATATCTTCGGTGCATGTTACACCAATCCGAGTTAAATTGGAAAGACATCCTTTGGATCGCAGAATATGCATACAGCAATTCAGTGCATTCTGGAACCGGACAAACTCCTTTTTATACTTTGTATGGTCACCATCCTCGGACCTCTGATCTAGATCCACCTCTGACCCTGGAAATACCCGCAGTAAATCATCTGCATTCCACAATAACCCGAGCCTTCAAAGAAGCTGCAACTCATTTACAGCAAGCCAAGAAAAAGTATAAAGAAAACGCTGATTTGCACCGAAGTAAAACTCCTCCTTACGAAGTAGGAGATCAGGTATGGCTAGCAACGAAACATTTACCCCTCAAGGGCCGCAAACCTTCAATCCCAGATTCATAGGACCTTATACCATCAAGGCTATAATCAATCCCGTGGCCTTTAAACTGGATTTACCGTCTAACATGCGTATTCATCCAGTTTTTCATGCATCACTTCTGAAGCCAGTACAACCAGGGACCCGATTGTCCAAGCCTCCAGACCCAGTTCAAATTGAAGGGGAATTAGAATTCGAAGTAAAAGACATTTTAGACTCCAAGGTGTTAAAGTCCAAACTCTTCTATCTTGTTGACTGGAAGGGATATGGACCTCAGGAGAGATCGTGGGAGCCTAGTAACCATGTTCACGCACGTCGATTAATACAAAGGTTCCACCGGAGATTTCCGAACAAGCCAAAACTCCCGGAGGGAACAACCTTGGGAGGGGCCTTGAGGGGGGGTACTGTCATGATGCCTACCTCCAAGGAGCCAGGTCCGACCCAGCAACCCCAGAGGCAGGCATCATTTCCCCCAGGGAAGTGCCAGCGGGCCCAAGCTGGGGCCCTTTGGACACAGTCCTGGCGCCTTAGGCGCCAGGCTCATGTTGGACCCCTGTCCTGGCGCCTTAGGCGTCAGGCTCATAAAGCTAGACGTGTTCGAGTGTTTTAAGGTGCACTTACCTGATGCAGACCATGCTGCTACATCCAGGCCCTCTTGAGGCCTGAATGGAACTACTTTACCTGTGGAACTACTTTCCCCTGGGTGTGGTCGGGGAAGGATACATACCTGATCGGTGGAAGGATACATACCTGGAACTTCTTCCAAAGCTATTTAAACCACGCCCGATCAGCAAATCACGCTTCGCGTTGTTCTGCTCCTCGCAGCTGGACGCTCACCGTGTCAGCTCCTGCATCTGGACTTCAGCCACGCCTGTCAGCATCCTGGGTCACCTGTGAAGAGAGAATTGGAGAGAAAGAAGACCTTACCTGCTAAAGCTGCATCACGGAGACATCACACCGACAATCCTGAAAGGGAAGACATCATTTTAAAAGCATTTCGCTTTGATCGCTGCAGCGCTGCATTTCACTCACCTTTCCTGGGCACCTCCATCTCCAGCAGCGATCATCCGGATCCGCAGCCACTTCCCAGAGCCTAGAGAGAAAAAGACAAGAACACAAGGTGAGAGAAGGAAGGGAATAGGAAAAGCTCAGTTTCCTTCTAAGACTTACCTGTTGGGTCATTCCCATTTCATTTCGGGTCCTGCCGCTTCCTGGCATTCCGGACCCCGTCCCCTATGGGGAAAAAAGACAAAGACATTGAATGAGCGAATGCAAAGACATTACCCGAACGCTCATCCAGAACTTACCTGTCATTTACTGGAACAGCACGTTTCACTTCGGGTCGGCGCCATATCTCTGGCATTCCGAACCCCGGCCCCTAAGGGGAAAAAGACATAAGCGTTAGCGTTTGCTGCAATAAGACAATGAACATTATTATTAAGCTTGAACTTTTGAACTTGCTACAGAACTCGTACAGCGCCTTACCTGAATAGTCAAGCTTATTTGAACTCCCATCAAACCTCAATCCAGTGAAGTAACTGGGTTTCAACGCGCCCCTGCATCAGAAGCAGGATGGAGAGCTCATCCTTCCTGACCCTAAGGTGAGACTTCACGGGGAATCGAGGAAGGGTATCGTGGAGGGTTGGAAGGGAGTGGGAGGCGTGAGCATTATTCCGTCAGTAGGTAATACTCCCTTTTCACGCACAGGGGAATATTCCTGCGTGCCAGAGAGTCCATCTTCAGAGTCCTGCGCTTCACCATTGAAGAAGCATCAGCACTCGAAGCCAGACCTGCGCCTCCGTGGTAATCAGGTGAGCGTGACAGCAGCCTGCCCCGCGAAGGGCAGGATAAGGAGCTGCATGCAGGTGGCGGGCCTAAAGGAGAATTAAATGCACAAATAGAAGGAAAAAGAAGCAGATTCATGGTGTACTAACACGTGACCAGTCAGGCGTGAAGAGGTACCAATGTCTGATATTACCCAAAACCAGAGGATGCCATAACTTTTCCTGATAAGAAGCTACAGTTTCGAGGCCACCCGCAGCCAACTAATTGACACAAAAGTACTGATTGATGAAACAGAGGCAGGGTGAATCTTGGGGCACACTGCATCTGGGCAAACATTCTGCATGCTGCTAATTAAAGTTTGTTTGTTTATTTGATATGGCACAGCCGAGACCCGAAGGTAGTTAGGCGCAAGCATTACAAGGATACTTATCAGCTTAGTTACACATTGTTATAAATATACAAGATTTACATGCACAGTAATTATATACAAACAGGATTACATACAAGTTATAATACATGCAGAGTCATCAGTTCACTTGATCACAGTAGGTGATCAGGTTACTGAGAGCAGTAGGTAGAGTATCTACTGGTGATAGGATGGCATGTAAGCCGTTAGCGGGAGGTATGGTGCCCTGTCTGGGTAGGGGGGATACCTCTGGCGCTGGGTTTAGGCATCATTGGACCATAACCATGCTAGAAGTTTTCGCCTGGATGAGGGGTAGGGTTGGTCGGTTCTGAGCTCAAGTGGGAGTTTGTTCCAGGACTGGGCAGCCGTGACTGGGAAGCTGGAGCCGCTGGCTGTGTTCAGTTTGTACCTAGGAATCTCAAGGGTGAAGGCGTTTGCTGATCTCATGGGTCGGTTAGAGGTTTTCCTGTTTATTCTCTCTGTAAGATACAGGGGCGCAATGCTATTTAGACATTTGGATGTCAGGGATAGTGTTTTGAGGAGGACTCTGTCTTTTATGTTGAGCCAGTGAACATTTCTCCTGAATGTAGAGATATGATCTCTGTTAGGAATATTCAGAGCTGCTCTTAGGGCATTGTTTTGGAGTCTTTGTAGTTTGTCTATGATGTATTTATTGGAGCCTGCATAGAGTGCGTTGCAATAGTCCAGTCTCGATAGTATGAGTGCGTTGGCTAGGGTGATGCGATTGGTTTCAGAGAAGTATGGTCGGCAGGCTCGGATCAATTTGCAGGTGTAAGCTGTGGAGGATGTTTGTGAGTTGACTTGCTTCTTGAGTGAAAGCGCAGAGTCGAGATAGAAGCCAAGTGTTTTGACAGCAGATACCACTTTAATGTTGTCGATATTGAAGGTGGCGTAGTTTGGGTCGAGTTTTTTTATGGCCGTCTCGGAGCCTAGGATTAGGAGTTCAGTTTTATTGTCATTCAGGCAGAGGCCATGGGATGCCATCCATGCCTGAATGAGGTGGTATATCTTATTTAGTAAGGCTGAGTCCTCCAGGAAGTTGCCCGAAAGGGGGATAAGGATCTGGGTGTCATCAGCGTAATTAGTGTAGGTGACACCCAGTCTGTCCAACTTGTCGAACAGGGGCTTAGTAAATATGTTATGCATGGTGGGGGAGACCCAGGATCCCTGAGGTACCCCACAGGGGACTTGAATGGGGTCTGCAGCTGCGAGAGGGGAGAAGACTCTCATAGTGCGATTTGCTAAGAAGGATTGAACCCAGGTTATGTAATCACTTGAAAAATGGGTGGCTGACCTGAGGTGGTTACATAAGACTGTGTGATCCACTAGGTCGAAAGCCGCCGATAGGTCAAGGAGGAGTAGCATAGCTGAGTTCCCTTTGTCCTTTAGTTCGTCAATTTGGGTCTTGAGGTCGATCAGGGCTGTTTCTGTGCCATGGAGGGGGCGAAAGACGGATTGGCGAGTACCTGCAAGGTTGTTGGTTTCTAGGTGGTCCTGTATTTGTAGGTACGCTACTCTTTCGAGGATTTTGAGAAGGAAGGGGACTGTAGTGATGGGTCTGTAATTAGTTGGGATGGAGGGATCTAGAGTTTGTTTTTTGAGCAGTGGGAGTACCCAGGAGTGCTTGAGGTTGTTTGGCACTAGGATGGTTGTGAATGAGGCATTAATGAGCTTAGTGATGAAGGGAGCTAGATCTCTGGCTGCGTCCTTTATGATTTGGGGTGGGCAGATATCACCTTTGCAGTTGGAAGGTTTGAGCGAGAGAATGATTTTTTCTGTTTCAATAATAGAAACTTTCCTGAAGCTGAAAGTTGGGGTGGTGTAGTCATGGGTGAGAGGAGATGGTTGCTGTTGGGGAATAGTCTCTACTGGGAGGAGCAGGGAGTTTTTCTTTTTGGCAATTTTGACCTGGAGGGAGGTAATTTTGTTCGAT
Source organism: Ambystoma mexicanum (assembly GCF_040938575.1). Taxonomy (NCBI): domain Eukaryota; kingdom Metazoa; phylum Chordata; class Amphibia; order Caudata; family Ambystomatidae; genus Ambystoma; species Ambystoma mexicanum. Next base: position 1,369,464,241 of record NC_090933.1, on the reverse strand, counting down.
AGGGCATTTTGAATTTCAGTACACCATGGCTTATCCTTGGGAGTGTTATCCACCTGTGTTATGGGAGATTCCATTCCGCGAAGGATAGCGAAGAGCTCCTTGGTGTTTGATTTGGCCTAAGATATTCTATTGTTGAAAGTGCCCTTTTTTGTGCTAATTATTTCATTTTTGTACAGTTTGCAAAGGTTAGTTAGTCTAAGCTTGTTTTCCTCGTGGGACAGCGATTCCAAATGGATTGTAGTTTCTGTTTTTGTGCCCTTAGTTCCTTCAGTTGGGGTGTGAACCACGCATTGAAGTGGGCTTTCTGTTTGCTTTTACGCATTTTGATCGGTGCAATAGTGTCTAAAGCTTTGGACATGGTGCGGTTGTAGGTTTCGACTAGTGAGGTCGGGTCTGTATTGTTGGGTGGGTTATTGAGGTCAGGGAGGAGATGTGGTAGTTGCTTTCCTGCTCTGATGTCCTTTTTGCTCCTAGTCGGGAGGGAAGGTGCCATGTCTATGGTATTGGGGCGGACAAGGTCAAGGGATGCGGAGAAGGTGACTAGGGAGTGGTCGGTCCACGATTGTGGTATGGTGTTAGTGATAGTAATGTTGCAGTTTAAGTCAGCAACCCAGTCTAGGGTCCTTCCTTTAAAATGTGTAGGAGAGGTGACATTTTGTGTCAGGCCGTGATCCTTTAGAATAGTAGTAACCAAGTGAGCATGTTTGTTGTTGTTATCATTAAATCCTAGATTGAGGTCACCCATAAGCAGAGTTTGCGAATGGTCTTTGGTATTATTGGTTAGGATGCAGTTTAAGTCATCTTCGAAGGAGCCAAGTGGCCCCGGAGGTCTATAGACCACATGTATGGTTAAAGTCCAGTTGTGGGATAGTTGGAGTTTGGCAGTGAGGGTCTCGCAGGATTGGTTGGGTGGAGCATTGGCAAGCCTGAGAGCTAAATTGGTTTTATGGATAATGGCTATGCCACCGCCCCTGGTGTTAGGTCTGTCTGCTCTGAGTATCTGATATCCCTCTGGTACAGCTAACATGAGGGCAGGTCTTGAAGTGGAGTGGAGATTTATGTCTAGTGGTGTAACTGACCAAATCACAATGGACCAAATAATCTAGGGTCCTATAGGTAGTAGAACCAAAGAGACGTTGTACTTTTAGTGACATTTTGCACGAGTGCTGTAGATGAAGTAGCGTAGACGCCCACCCAATAAGAGTTATCCAATCCCCACACCCAATTACCATATACAGATATAGCACCTATACTTAAGTTACCTTTTCCAAACAATAGAATTGTATGACAAACCTTTGAGTGTTACATGTCAATGATGAGGAATTTTTGCTATAACTATTGCTGTCTGATGAAGATTTTGGGAGTTGCGGCGAAACGGACTATCGCATCACTGTTGATTTCCAGGTTTCCCCGTTTTTTGTACTTGTCATTAAACGGAATCCCCTTCGCCAAACCATTGAGTTGTCGTTATTTGATTGGTGTTGGAGTAAGAGAATCCCGCACCCCATCCTCCTCAAGGTGCAGCTATCTAGTCTTAAAGTACTCGAGGCTGAGCTCTGCTCCTATGGGCCCGTCAGAGGTCACTCTGCCCTCTTGTACACTTGGTAGCAGAGGATGGTTTTGACCATCAATTATTGATTAAAATAAGACACCTATTGACCATCGACACGAAGTAACTCTAGGTCTTCAGCAATATCACAAGTCCTTCACCATTCGGCTGAGTAGACTGTGATGCTTCACGTGGACAATGTTAGTTTAAATTGATCCAAAACTGCAGTGGGCCTGAAGGGACATGTTTTAAAGACATAACCCTTCCATTCCTACGGGCAGCGGATCAGGCGAAAGACTGAAGGAGGCGGTAACGGAGGGGGTGATCCCGAGGGTCCAGAGAGGAACGACACGAATGGTGAGTGAAACAAAAATTGAATGCTTTGGCAAATGTCATAGGCATTAGAACAAGTAAGGGAAAAGGTAAAGGAGGGAGACGGATAAAAATAAAATTATCAGATGTAGAGAAGACTGTATATATATATATATATATGGGGATAATGACTCGAGAATAATTGAATAAATAGCGGTTACCGGGGTAGACACCCGAGAAGAGAGAAGTTACCGGGGTAGACACCCGTGAAGGAACAGATTACCAGGGCGGACACCTGAGAAGAGAGAGGATACCAGGGCAGACCCCTGAGAGAAAGAGAGAGCATACGCCTTATTCCTGCACTTTAATATAGCGGTCAGAAGAAATGTGAACTCAGAGCCCCACATAATAGGGGACAACTAGGCTACCACCACGTCTAAAGACGTCGTGAACAGAGTTCATTTAGACTCCATGTCGGGGTACAAATAAGAGGCAGAGATATTTGTGTCCAGCTGGTGTCTGTCTAGTCTGTCAAGTGTCTGTCGTACGTGTTCTGTTGTGTGTCACATGTAAAGAATTTTGTTGTTTGTTGTTTAGAACTGATTGGGATTTCACGCAATTCTATAGTTGAGTGGGAATCAAACACAAATTGACATTTAGAGTAAATTGGTCATATAAAAGTGTTATCGGGAAAAAATTGGATTGGAACTTGCAGTGTTTGGTGCTCGCTCATGTTGTTGACAGTGTTAAAGTTGCATGAACGTATTTAAAAAGTGTTGTATAAGAGGAAAATAGAACAGATCTAAGCATGGAAGACATTACTCCATTATCACACTTATGTAAGCAACTGCCGAAACATGCACCCAAGCTTGAGAAATATAGCACTGAGTGGGTTAAGGGTACCGCCCACAAGATGTTTATGCCGTGGCCACAAAATGGGTCCTTATCTAAAGCCGTCTTACAGCATATGACGACTTACTTGCATGCTACAGGCAAGAAGCTAGAAAAACGCCTTGCTGTTTTAGGACTTTGGAAAATGTTCAAACAGTCGAAGGAGGAAAAAAAACCTGCAGACTGGATATTAAATGTATGCACGGATGGGGGTGAGACGCCTACCGTGCCACCTGCCCCGCCTGAAACAGAAACAGAGGGAAGTAAGCCTGAGGGACTCTGCCCTTTAAGAGAGTTTAAAGCAGCCACAGGGTATAGCAACCCCGCATATGAGTCACCTATCTACACTAGTGACAAAAATAAAGGGAAGGATCAGGATAAGAATCTTACCTCTGCAGTCCCGAAGGACAAGGAGAGATGCAATGATGAGAGAAAGGATCATGCACAGACAAGTGCACCTCTCGATAAGGAGAGAGAGGGAAAGAAGTGGAAAGGAAGTGAAAGCAGAACTGATGAGATAGCATTTGCAAAAGACAAATGTATTATTGAAACTCGATGGAAAAGGAAGTGATGATGTGAAGCCTAAAGAGAGGTTAGATGAGGCACAGAGAAAGGAGAAAGAGAAGGAGTTAGGGGTTGAAAGGATAAGAGGGAAAGATAGGTTGAGTCGAGAACAGCTATATCGTGAAGAGCAGCTCGATCGCAAACACAGAGCAGCCTATGACTGAGACAGACAGAAACAGCAACGGTTGGAAGAAGAGCAAAGGGTACGTGAAAAAAGGATAAGGAGACGAAGAGATGAGGAAGTTTGAAAGGCAGATGAACGTAGAAATGAAAGAAGAAGGGAAGAAGATAAGGTCAGAGAAGAGGCGAGGAAACGCAAAGAATTTGATGATGATATTGAACATAAGCGTAGACAGAGGGCACGCAATCTCGAATATTTGGAGAGGGAGGTTAAAAAACCTGACCCAGTTGTAGACTGGGAAGACACTGAAGAATTCTTTCCTGTGTACGACTCAGTACCAGGCATGGCTAAGGCAAATATTGAAGATGACTTCGACACCACGATTGCTAAAATATATGATGAAATGGGGTTAGAACAAATATCCCAAGGGGAGGGGGAAGACGAGCGCCTGGAGAGCACTCAGCTATATGACACGGAGGATGTCACCCGAAGCAGTGGATGCAGGAAACTGTCCCTGGACAGATTAGAAATCAGTAAAAACGATGATGACACAAGGAGTTGCATGAATTGGGAACAATCAATGTCCGACTCCGGAGAGGAGACTGAGTGTAAGACAATTGAAGAAGGGAAACGGCACGAAAAGCGGCTCCCATGGGACAAAGGGGTACGATGGCCAGACGCTAGCGAGTCCGCATCAAGGACATCAGAGTCTGCCACACAGCCTGGCTGGCGTGAAGGAACACCCCATGGTCAGAGGGGGGTGTCAGCACCTGCCTATGTAGACAGGTTGAGGACATTGCCAGGCAGACGGCAATGTGGGAATGTTACCCCAGTGATAGACAGGAGAGTTATGAGAGAAGAGAAAGAAGGCTGCGCATTCCAATTTCCACAACTAGAAAAGGGGGGAGCAAGATCGCAATATATTCCATGGCCACACATGGATCGAGAAAACTTGAAAAAACAACCTTCCAATGCTGACATTGGGAGCCGGGAAGTGGATACATGAGTTAGAAAAAATGACAGGGGGAGTTACGCTTGGAATAGGGGACATTAAAGGTCTCCTGATCGCCATACTTGGTAAGAGAGAAGACGATGTGTGGACACTGACAGGGTACCCTGGTGTAACCACAATTAACACTGCACACGACGGTGCGCCATTTAACAATTGCAGAGCAGCAGTATTGAAAGCGCTATGAATGCTTTACCCAGACACCTCCGATATGGGAGCTATAATGACTCAAAAAATGAAGGAGTCAGAAGATCTGTTTATTTATATCCAGAATTTCCAAGACGTGTGGTTGCTCGAAATGCATGAATCCTGGACGAAATCTATACCAGTGTTTTACCACATATTGTGCCAAGGGTTGCCAGAACCACTGCAGAAACAGCTTAATAAATTAGTCGGAGTTGAGGCTAAACCTTTGGCTGAAATACAGCTATCACACATTACTAGATTGTTGCAAGAAAAAAATTGAAAAAAGGAGGCAACTCTTAAGGGTGAGGAAGTGAAGCTGGTGCAAAAGAAATTATCAAATTATGCTCTTGAAGAAGCCATGCTGACCAGCCCAGCTGAACAGAACATGCAACAGGTGGCTAATCCACAGCAGAACAACCAGGGTAACATGGGACTGTACCCGAGGGGAAGAGGATTTAGAGGAAGAGGAGAGCAAAGTAATCAAGGAGGTTTCCAAAGTAATCAAGGAGGTTTTCAAAACGTGCAAATGGGCAACCCAGATATGTCAAATGGACAAATTATCTGACCACCGCCAGTATGTTGGCTGTGCGGAATGAGCCAAGGCATGTGGCAGAATAGCCAAGGAATAGGAGTAGGCATGGCGAATCCACCTGTCGCCTCACAACAAGGTGTTGCACAGAATCACACAGTGCAGCAGCAAGCGGCAGGCATGCAGCAAGCTGCGCAACAAGTGATTCAACCACCGAACATGGGAAATTTGCCACAAGGGCAATCCCAACAGGCACCACTGCAACTGTTTCAGGGCACAAACTCCAGAAGGGGAGGCAACCCTGGGAATGGAGAGAATCCACAAGTATACAGTGGACCGAACTTATATATGAACTAGGACAGCTCACTGGGAACCCTGATGTGCTCTATCCTATCTGTGACACCAGACCCTAATAGGGAACCTAGTGTGAATGTCGTCATAGGGGGTAAAGAATATTCCTTCCTAGTTGACACGGAGCAACACGCTCGTGCATACGTGAAGGCAAGTTTTCCTTGTCCAGCGAGGCCATAGATACTCAGAGTTTTACAGGAGCTCACAGTCGAGTTCCCTTTACAGACGCACTCCCAGTCTCCGTAGAAGAGTGCGAAATGAATGTACTTTTTTTGTATTCACGTCAGACCCCAGTAAACATTTTGGGTCGTGACTTAACGACAAAATTGAACATGACAATCTCGTTAACGGAGGAGAGCATAGTATGCTCCACTCCATGAATGCATTATTCAAATGTGTGCGATATGATTAGAGCATATTCAGGACACATAGCCATGAGAGCTATACCGCTGGAACCAGAAGTTTTCGCATATGGCATGCGTGTGCTTATGGCAGGATTGCCAGGCCTTGCAGATAGAACCATGATAATCCCCCATGAATTTTTATTCAGACCAAGAATACCTATGCATGAAGAGGAGGGACAAGTATTTCCCTTGATGATACATGCAGCAGCAGTGCGAGGGAAAGTAGCATTGGTCGAAGGCTACGATGATGAAGGTAGACCATGGAGAGCGATTATCACCATTGAAGAAGAGTATCAAGTGACTGACGTCTTTAGCATCCTCTACTGCTTACACGTGCAGCATCTATGTTAAAAGCCTTGTAGTCGGGACTGAGTTTTTTTAGGTTGATGTTGGATCCGAGGAGCAGGATTTCGGTTTTCTCATCATTCAGGCATAGGCTATGTGTGCCCATCCATGCCTGAATAATGAGGTATATTTTGTTTACCAAGGCCGTATCTGAGTCGAAGTTGCCCGAAAGGGGTATGAGAATCTGGGTGTCATCTGCATAGTTAGTGTATCCGGAAGGTATTGGAATTTGTGAGAGGCTCAATTGCTTGTTAAAGGGAAGGATAGCCAAGTAGAAGCTTACACTAAAGAGGGGATGGTTGCACTGCCTTCCATTGGCATTGTATGCTCTTCGGAACCAACCAGGCACCGACCATCATCTTACGCCACACAAGATAGTCCAGTCTTACTGTAATTTCAGACCAACTGCAACAATGACGAAAAGGGTGCAGCGCAGCACAAAACACAGCAGGAGACACTGCAAAGGACTCAGTTCAAGGTCTACGTGTTCCACTCATCTTCCCTGGAGATGCTGTGTTGGTGAAGAACCACACGAGGAAGAGGTGGGACGAGCCAAGATTCAATCCTCCTTTCATCGTGGAGGACTGCACCCCATCAGCTGTGAAACTGCAGGGCAGGAGAGCATGAATATTTCTCAATGACATTAAGCCTTTTATTGGAGAAAGCCCTCTAGCTGCACCCCACCACAAAGAAACTACAGACAACGGGGAAGATCAACAGCACGTACAGACAAGATCCATGATGAAGAAGGACACATGAACAGTAAAACACGACAAGAACCCTTTTGCAAAACGTGGCTTAACTTGGACATTTCCTCTAAGCAAAAAAGGGGATAAGGACATAAAACAGACACTCTGTGCATCCTAGTTGCAAGGTGAAGAAGATAATTGTGCATAGAAGCCACAGCACGTTTGTTGATTTTTGAACTTTTGAACCAAATCACACTTAAGCCTTGTTGAGGAAAGGACTATAACAAACTGTGACCAAGGTCTTTTACACTGAAAGCAAAATACAGTATCCTGATTCGTGCTATATCGAGACTTTGATTGGCAGTACTTATGGTGTCCCCCAGCAGAAACATCACAAAGGATGTGCTTACCTACTTCCAGTTAGTGTTGGTATCATATCCGTCGCTGGTAGGGAGGGTCACCAGTTTCACAGACTTTATACAAGATCCTAGAAACAAGAAAGTAATCTTGCAACTACATACCGTCATCGAGGAAGCCTTCATTGTACTGCCTAAATACAGTGATAAGGACACAAATGCTTCCACCGCCGGCGATTCTAGATGAACTCATCGATACGCTTTTCTTTCCCATAATCGAAGAATGCCCATCTATTATTGGAAGAACTATGGACACATTGACTTTTATTCGAGATCCAGCAAACACTGAACGTTTGAGTCAACTGTGGAACAAACTTAGCTATTTGGTCACACTCCACGTGTCCGGAAAGTTCAAGCATTGTTCACATCAAGGGAAGAACCTGTAATCCTGAACCCAGCAAGGCAGGACAAATGACCCTGTCACCCGAAGACAGCAGACTGGCACATAATGCCCTTTTTTGCCTAGTCACTGACTTTCCAAAGGTGGTGGGGAGACCTATCGAGGTTGACATCCTCACCTTCATCAGAGATTCAGCTAATGTCGCACAGATGGGAACGCTCCTCCATGGTATAATGTTGCAGGTGGAGTTGTCTAACTTTCAGAGAGCTTATCTGAAGAGATTCCAGTGAAACTTTCCGCCGAGGGATAGATCGAGGAAGCAGTGACAAGAACTTCACCTTTTGTTTGTTGGTTGATATTTTTCCCATTTCTTCACACTGACCAGCATCCAGCATGTCCTCAAGACTGAAGCAGATTCGGGGGGTGGACTGGGAACTCATGCATTTCGAACATGCGCAGTAAAAGTGACTTATTGAAGTGTTAGTCAATTCTATTTTCCCATAGTCTAGCAAAGGAACTGTACCCTGTATCAAGAGACAATCGCCACTCCCAAGAGGGGGGACACTCATGAAGCACCAGACACTTCATGACATAACCTGTTAAAGAACAATATTGAATTGGGGAAAACAATAACATTGACATTTGGTAAATGATCGAGATGGGGGCCCAGAACAGTAACCTGGTCCTCCCACAGGTAGAGGGGCACCCTCGCTTCTCTGGAAGGAAATGCTGCCGCCTGACGTACCACACTATTCTTTATTTATGCATTGTGTTTATCATTATTTTGCTGTCTTTGACAATCAGAATTGCATTTTTTATTGGTGCACGAAGCAGTCCAATTTCAGTGCACCCACCTGATGATGTACTCATGAAACCCACAAAAGCACCCAGACCCTATATAGTTTTTCCAGTCACGAGAAAAGCTGATGGTAAGGTAAATGAGCTGAAAATGAATGTGATACATACATACTTGAGGTAACGAATGAAGAGAAAACTCGAGACAGGGTCAGCGCAGAACGAATGAAATCATAGCACAGACAACTACACGCATCCACACATTGAGCGTACACGAACCAGGGCATGTGTCAATGGCTGCAGAACCCCAAGCAAAGGCAACAGAGAGCACAAGATTGCCTACCGAACAATCAGTTCCGGAAAATAATGAGAGAGACTGAAAAGAATCAAGTGGATGGCTAACTAAAGCAGACATAGCAAAAGCTCTCGAGAAGACAGAAGTGGCTGTAGGAGAATTTACTGCAAAGACACAAATGTTAATTGATCATTTATTTCCGTTTATAGCTAGAGTGAGGAAACTGCATGAGGAACTGAAAAATAAAACTGCAGAGACTGTATTGACAAGCACACAAGTTCCAACACAAGGGACAAGTACTAGACCCACGATGCAGCCATACACTGGGCCAATGACATGCTGGTGGCTGATAAAGGCACTTATAGAGGGCAGGAAAAGGATGCAAGATGAGAGGAAGAGAACTGAAAAACCTCCATTCCCCCATCAATGCCGATATAGAACCTCGCACCGTGGACCAGAATGCCAGAGAGTCCTCCAGCAAGAAAAAGCTATACAGACGCTTTTAGGGATGTAGTTATAGCAAACTACTGGAAGACACTAAGAATCAAGAGAAGCCCACATGAAGATAATAAAGAACTGAATGATTGCCTGGACAGCACAGCACATATAGAAAACAACATTTGGTACCAGTACATGAAAGAAGTTGGAAGACGAACTTCAGAAGGAGAATGCTTCGTATGTGCACTTCTACCATACAGCATGGGGAAATCCAAGATCTTCGTGGCTGTAGAAATTGATGTTCCGACAGCACACTGTCTCTCACACGCAGCAATGTGCAACACCAGAGGCCAGATCATGGGGAGGGATGCCTCATTGATATGGGCAACTGAAACCGATTAACCCGATGAAGATGACTATTTTCAGGACATTAAGACGAGAAATAGAGCTCATACTAGGAATCACGTGATCAGGTACGAAAAGCCTGAAGTTAAAGGAGCAGGAATAAGACGGGAAATCAACCCAAGACAGAACGTCCAAGGAAAAACTCCAGAAGAGGATCAAATTTGGAAGATCAGAGGCAAAATGCAGATTCGGGAACAGTGGTTTCACCAGATGGATGGGAAGAAGGAGTGGTAATCTGCCGAGCATGGATGGTCCTTGGAGCCTGCAAAGAAGCAATAGAAAACTCACAGAGGTTGTGCAAACCTCTATGGCCAAAACTCACAAAATTACTGAAATGGGTTGAAGACAGGGGAGGACCCTTGCAGATAGTGCCACTGGAAGGCCCAAAATTGTGCTTCAGGAACAATGGCATAAGGAAGATGGGAGAGAATCAGAACTGCTGACACATTTTTGAAGCTCCAGGAATGACTCACGGGACCACAGTAATTATGGATCATTATTGGGCATGTGGATCCAAAGCATAATCAGATTGCCAAGGAACTGGGGAGGCATATGCACACTAGTGAATGTCCACGTTCCAGCACTCGTGATCCCGAAAAGTGACCTGAATATTGACAGCTTCCCGAAAGCAGAGGCTCATCTGAGGAAAAGGAGATCTATGGAACTAGTATCCCGAATGAAGAGAGAGAATTACTTCTCTGCCAAGTCAAAAGAAGAATTTCATGCAATCCCATATGAACACAGGCTGTTCAGCCTCACCTCATCAGTATTCACAACGATTTTCATGCCAAGAATCCAAGGTGGAGTAAACACGAAATGGTTGCAGATAACCAGATGGGAGTTATTGCAGACCATCAACACGACCATAAAAGGATTCAATGCAATCAAGGAAGAGTTAAGAGTGATCCGACTGATGACTCTCCAGAACAGATATGTACTTGACATGATCACAGCGATGGATGGAGGTGTTTGGCAAAAATCAGAGAAATATGTTGCACATTTATACCTTCTCATGACGAAGAAAATGGAACTTTAACAGAAGTCATAAGTATGCTGACAAACCTACAGAACCAGATAATCGATGAAACTGACAAAGTCAATGATGACAGCTGGTTTGTAACACTATTCTCATGGGTCCCACAATGAATGGCAGACATATTCAAGTTTCTGGGAGCCCTGCTATTGATGATACTACTAGGATTTTGTGTAATTAAGATAATAATTTCACAATGCCAGAAAACTGTGAAAAAAAGCCATGGGGATGAAGATCATGATCGATGTCAAACCAGGATGGAAGCTCAGAGACCTGACTGATGATGAAGTAAGAGACTTTGTGAAGGCCAGCGAATATGCACCAGAAGGAACAAAGTTCATGTATCCCAGAAAACAAAGAAAATATGAGGGAAAATGGATCTATTGCAGCCCAAACGGACAATGTCAGCGAATGACCTAGAACAAAGACGAACATGTAAAAACAGCAGGAAGTTTGAAAGGAGTGATACAAATATGAACTCCAAAGACACACTCCTTCACACCATCATATACAAACCCAGAAGACAAAGAAATGGATACAGAAGAACCAAGTAAGACGAATCCAGAGAAGGAAGCAGAAGTGGTCGATGAACCGACCAGAGGGGGGAGTGTAGAGGAGGTCCCAGATATGACCTGCACTCCAGCCACCCATATTGAAGCACCAGAACATACACACCAAGATATGTGATGTATGATGAGCAAATAGACCAGCAGAGAGCCGCACTAGGAGTCTGCCCAGTGCCCTTCAGAAGAGCAATACCTGTTGATGTGCCAATAACCAGGCAACCACGGGCAGCAAGGTACCCATTGAGACAACCGTACAAGCAGCTGACACGAAATGAAGACTACTTGCAAACTGTCCCAGAAGAGACCCAAAGGGCCTTAATTGAAGGCGAATGGTGACGACACGAGGCCCCGGAGAGACTCACAGATGAAAGAACTGACAACCAAAAAAGGTGATAAACAAAGATGAAATGTTATGAATAATGGTGTGACGAACTTAGAAGAAGATGCGATGTTGAAATGTAAAGAAACGTAACCATAAAGCAGGATGAAAATATGCAACTAGCTAACACCTGTAAAAAGGCTTGAAACACAAGAAGCTAAGAAAGCACTGCGGCTTGCTATGCTTAGTAGAAGAATAGAGTGGCAAGCGCCAACTATATATCTACCTCAACGAAGCACATTATATGAGTGTGAATCCATTTTACAAAAGTAGAATTTAACCCAGGTTGCCAGAGGTCAAACAGGCCAAGATTCATATTTCAGCAAAAGTTAGAAGAGACAGTGGAATCGGAATTTAGTAGGGAGCAGCTAATGCCTGGGAATTCGAGGTCAACCCAAGGAAGGGAGAAGAGCGGCAACTTCAGAGAATCGAAACTTAAGAACAGCGCAGCCTGCCCCGCAAAGGGCAGGATAAGGAGCTGCATGCAGGTGGCGGGCCTAAAGGAGAATTCAATGCACAAATAGAAGGAAAAAGAAGCAGATTCATGGTGTACTAACACGTGACCAGTCAGGCGCCAAGAGGTACCAATGTGTGATGTCACCCAAAACCAGAGGATGCCATAACTTTTCCTGATAACAAGCCACAGTTTCGAGGCCACCCGCAGCCAACTAATTGACACAAAAGTACTGATTGATGAAAGGGAGGTGAATCTTGGGGCACACTGCATCTGGGTGTCCATTCTGCATGCTGCTAATTAAAGTGGCGATTTTTGTCTAGGGGTGTAACTGACCCAATCACAATGGACCAAATAATCTGGGGTCCTATAGCTAGTAGAACCAATGAGATGTCGTACTTTTAGTGACGTTTTGCACAAGTGCTGTAGAGGGAGGGGCATAGACGCCCACCCGATAAGAGTTTTCCAATCCCCGCACTCTGTTACCATATACAGATATAGCACCGATACTTAAGTGACCTTTTCCTACCAATAGAACTGTATGAAAAACTTTTGAGTGTTACACGTCAATGATGATGAATTTTTGCTATAACTATTGCTGTCTGAATGAAGATTTTGGGAGTTGCGGCGAGACGGACTATCGCATCACTGTTGATTTCCATGTTTCCCCGTTTTTTGTACTTGTCATTAAACGGACTCCCCTTTGCCAAACCATTGAGTTGTCCTTGTTTGATTGGTGTTGGAGTAAGAGAATCCCGCATGCCATCCACCTCAAGGTGCAGCTATCTCGTCTTAAAGTGCTCGAGGGTGAGCTCTTATCCTATGGGCCCGTCAGAGGTCTCTCCGCCCTCCTGTACAGTACCGTCTTGGTCCAAGGCCCTCAGGCGAATCTTCTCCTCTTTGATAGATGCTTCCCGCGCCTAATTAATTTTCTACCTTCTCCTGCTGTCCCCTCTCTTTCCTCCATGGCTTCCCCGTCTCCCCTGCTGTCTCCTCCTTGGCTACCTTGCCCTCTCCTCCTTCCTCTTCTACACCACTGCAGGCCATACCTCTGATTTGTACCCCTAGCCAGAAGTCTTTCAAGGACAGCAACCTTCTCCATATGCCCACTTTTAACTCTCGCTCAGCTGCTGTCAAACACTCCCCTGACATCTGCCGCCTCCTGGAGGAACTTGACATCAATGTCCTCACTCTCACCGAGACATGGTTCACGGCTAGCTCTGTCACAAGCTTTGACACTCTCCTCCCTGATGGCTACAAGATCCTCTCTGCGCCAAGGTCCAACTGCTCCAGAGGGGGTTCAGCCCTGATCTTCCCCGAGTGGACTCCTGTATCTGTCATTCCTACGCAGGTTTACTCCTCTTTTGAATGCCTCGTCTGCAGGCTCTCTCTCTCTCCTAGTCATTCCCTTACTGTGGTTACTATCTATCGGCCACCTGGTCAGATCTCCTCTCGGAATGGTTGGACCTTTCCTCTTCCCTCCTGTTATCAACCACCCAACTTCTCCTTCTTGGAGACTTTACCATCCACCTGTCCTTTCTCTGGACTCTTTCGTGACCTCTGTGACTCTCTCTCACTCTCTCTTCTCCTTTCTGGCCTGACTCACTCTGCAGGGCACACTCTGGATGTTCTGATCTCTACAGACATTCGCCTTTGTATCCCTCTCACCACTCCTCTCTCCTACAGTGATCACTTTGTACTTTCCTCCCAGCTCCCCTCTCCTCCCCCCAGGCTAAGCCAATTCCAGCACTGCCACCCACCTTCTCGGTTATCCGACCCATGAAGCATGTGTCAGTGAGGCTTTTGCCGCCTCTTTCGCAACTCCCCATCCCCCTTTGGCTGACACACACCCTGACACAGCCCTCTCCATGCTCCACTCTGCTATATCTGATACTCTAGATGTTCTTGCCCCTGTCATGAGGATCTGCTTGAAGCCCAAAGCCAAGTGCAATTCCTAGTATGACTCAGACCTCCTCACCCTCAAATGCAAGTGCAGGGTGGCTGAGAGGAAATGGCGTGCTTCTGGTACATCTTCTGACAAACTTGCCTGCCATACTGCTCAACTGTCTCTGTGATATCCTAGGTATCACCGGTCAGGCCCTGGCGTGGCTGACTTCTTTCCTCTCTGATCAACCATCCCAGGTCCAACATGTGTCCTTCCTCTCCTCTGTCTCTATCTCCACCTGTGGTGTCCCCCAGGGGTCTAACCTCTCTCACTGGCTGTTCAACCAATACCTGGCACTTCTTGCCCACCACATTGCCGATCTCTGCCCCAACTTTCAGTGCTATGCGGATGATAGCTCAATTTCAGGCTACCTCCGGCCACCTCTTCTTCGTCTCTCATCTCTGACTACCTGTCCGCCATTCAGGAGTGGTGTGCTACCAATGATATCTGCCTTAATGCCAGTAAGACTGAGATCCTCCTCATTGGCACACCCGCTCCCGCCTTTCCTGTAACTCTCTGGCCGGCCTCTCTTGGCCCTCTTCTTGCTCCCACCAGTGAGGCTAAAAACATCAGGGTCATCTTCGACTACACACTCTCCTTCTCTCCTCACATCTCTGACGTCTCTAAGAAGTCACACTACCAGCTGTACCTCCTCAGAGGTATTCTTTCTTTCCTCTCCTTCCGCCAGAAGCTCACTGTCTCCAGAGCTCTGGTTCTCTCTAGGCTGAACTATTGCAACAGCCTCTTTCTTAATCTGCCTGCTGCTACTCTCCGCCCTCTGCAACTCATCCAGAAAAGGACTGCAAGACTTGTTCTTGGCCTCATACCCAGGGATCCTATCTCTCCAGGACTGAAATCTCTGCACTGGCTCCCAGTGGCTGCAAGGATTAAGTTCAAAACCCTCTGCATTGTCTACTCTCTCTTCCTAAATATATTCCTTCTCAAGCTCTTCGCTCATCCGTCTCCAACTCCCTCAGGGTCATTCGCATCTCCAAGCAACGAGTTGGTGCTATATCTCTTTCTTCGGCTGGGGCTTCCCTCGGGAACAGCCTCCCTGCCTCCCTGAAACTTGAGGAGAACCAGCTCTGGTTCCGGAAGCACCTCAAAACCTTCCTCTTTGCTTCTGCTTTCTCTCCTCCTCTCCCCTGCTGAATTCCTGGCTGAAACCATACTGGTTACCTGGCCACCCTCTGATCTCGGGCTCAGGTCCCCTCCCCTGAGTGTTACACTGCCTCCCTGGCAACCCCCGCACCTGGGAACTGTTTGCTGTATCCCTACAGTCCCCCCAGCACTTGACACCTGATGTCTGCACTTACCCTTGCACTTGCCACCAGCTGGCCCTACTGCTCTTATTGTTTTATTTTATTACCCCTGTACTGTACTGTCCTCACCCCCTCCCACTCCACACTTTTCCTCCCCCCTTACCCTGCACTTGCTCAATCTGAATGACACTTGGCCTAGTAGGATTGCTATCTCTGTCTTCCCTTTGTTCCCCCTCCCTTGCCGCAGCGCTCCTTGAAACATTTGTGTATAAGCATGTTATAAATGCCATATCATATCATATCATATCATATCATATCATATCACCTTTCATCAGCGACTAACTTCTCTCAAGAGGCCTCAGACTGGATTAAATCCTTCCTCAGCAACAGATCTATGAGAGTCTTGTCTCCATCTGCTGCTGCCGACCCATCCCCTATTACATTCAGAGTGCCGCAAGGCTTTTGCGTCTCTGCCACAATGTATAATATATTCACAAAGCCTCTCTTTGATGACCTGGATCATTTGGGTGTCATCTACACAAATTACACAGATGACACCCAGATACTTATACTCTTTCCGACAACTATGACACAGACCTTGCCTTAGTCAACACAATGTATCTTATCATTCAGGCATGGATGGCAGTCCACAGCCTCTGCCTGAATGATGTTAAGACCGAGAATCTGATCCTAGGTGTGCCCACTAACCTTAATAAACTTGATGCCCAATATTCTTCATTCAACATAGACGGTATCATCATCAAAGCCGCAAAGGAGACTAAAACACTAGGCTTCAACCTTGATTCCATCTTGAACTTGCGCAAACATGTGAATGTGACAGCCTCTGCAACTTTGTATACCTGCAAGCTAATACATGCTTGCAAACCGTACCTATCGAAAAAAAGCTGCATCATACTAGCGAGAGCTTTAATCCTGTCTAAACTCGATTACTGTAATGCACTACATGCAGGAGGCAACAATCAAACTCCAAATATTACAAAATAATGCCCTCAGAACAGTTTTGAGCATCCCAAGGAGAGAACATATCTCAGAGACCAGAAGGAACTACAAATGGCTCTCTATCAAGGACAGGATTCCGTTTAAAATAGTTTCCATTACTCACAAATGACTTAACAATGCTGCTCCATTGCATTTAAGAGAGAAAAGCACACCAAAAAACTAATCACGGCCTACCAGGTCTACCAACTCCTTCTGCATCACAGTTCCACGGTTCGACTTGAAAAGAGTGGTCGGCAACAGTTTCCCTGTTCAAGCTGCCCAAGCCTGTAATGCCCTCCCCCTTCATCTGCGCTCTGATCAGACCTTCCAAAACTTCAGGACTAACAGAGTGGTTAGCTACGAATGACAATGTAGCACAGAGTGCTTATAGCACACAGAGGACCTAATTGCTTGCTCCTAATAATGCACCTGTTTCCTTATGGCAGATGTCTCCTTACCTGCCTGACATTGTACATCATCTGTCTATACTTTGCTACTCTGTTCTTATGCCTTTGTATTAATTTCCACGTGTTATGTTTACATGTATGTAACCTTATGCATCTAAGCTGTCTTGTAATGCACCTAGATACCCCAGGGTGTGGGCCGCTTTATACATCAATAAAACAAACAAACACATGTTACATGTACATTGCAATGTTTAGGCTAGATGTGTGTTTATGTATGTTGTCATATATTCACTTTTATCTATCTTGTTTTTTGTGAAAAGTGTATTTCTTATATATGAACCAAAATACTATAAAAGAAATACATAAATGTAAGCTTTTCTGCAATGAATCATGATGTAGAGGCCTGAAAATACATCCCTTGTCATTTATATCAGCTGAAAGGGTTTCAGTACAGTAAATGAAAGATATATGTAATACTTTAGAACATTTAATAATCAACATGTAAATTGTTCTATTGGACTCTGGCAACAAAAATATCAAAAAAACAAACTTTGTGGATGCTATTTTCTTCTCAAATTATACTCATATCATTATCACACAAACAGACTACCGAGAGGATGCTCAAGTACCGGTCCCCCTCATTATTAATACATTATGAGATATTCTCATTATGTTTCTGCAGTGATTCTCTTGTACTTCTCTTACCTGAACAAATCACTCCAGCTTCTCTTCTCACTGATCCGCAGTCATTATAGCCCCAGCTTCCATGTGGACATTGGGAGAGAGAAGTCTCGTTTCCTTTGCAGTGGACATTACTCAGCCAAATCTGCCGGGTGCCTTTACCAAAGACACCTCGATATTCTATTATTACTCCTTTAGGTGTACCACAGCCAAGCTCTCTGCAGACCACCTGTGCAGCCTTGGAATCCCAGCCAATGCTACACACCGCTCCCCATTGGTTCTCGTGTTTAATCTCCACCCGCCCACTGCAGGCATCGCCAGCATTCACGAGACGGAGCTCATCAGCACCACCTGTGAACAGAGGGGCAGAAGGAAAAGAAGAATTTGAATGAACAGGCTGAGTGACTATGAATGAGTGTGAGGTGGGCATCTACTCAAGGTGTACAATAAACCTTGTTGCCATTGATTTCATAGAAATGCTTGTGTGAAACAAGATGGAATTAGATTTCATTCTTACTCAGTGCATCATATATCTGAGTCCAGATCACATGTTAGTAGGAGACATGATACCTTTAATCATCAAACTAGTCTTGACAGGTTTCCACACCCCTTTAGGTCGGATATCCCGCCTATCTGCGGTCACCGGGCAGAAGTGACGTTGTGCGGGGTGACCTGAAAGTTCTGCCTGAGCGGAAATCCCATCCCAGAAGTGCTGTAGGTGTGTTTAACAGGAACTTTGGCCCTAGCGGGGAGGTCCTACCGGATGTGACATCATGGGGGCTAGCAGGGAGGATCCCCCAAGGGCTGGAGCCCCTAGGGGCCCCCACAGGGGCTTCCCCCAGATGTCCCCCAGAAAGACCTGGAAGTGTGGCACAGGGTTTTGCATGGTGGGGCGCCTGGAGATGATGTCTGAGCGGCGGTCATCTTTAAGGGGTGTGGCGTGTAGGGTGTATATATACAGAAGGGGTTTGTGCTGTAGGTACAAGCCTCATCTGAAGGTCGGTGGAAACTCTGATTAAACAGCAACAGCAAGACTGGCAGGTGCCACAAGGTATACATAAGGTTGCAACTTTGGGCATTGAACATGTCCGGTTGTGCTAAAGAGGGTTTTAGTATGGGGTGTTTGTGTGTCTACACTTATAATAGGGCAAGTGTGAAGAAAGGCATGGTAGATATACTAAGATTTCAACAACAACAAAATCCCAAAAAAGCAAAATTTGTATATTCAATTATATAAAAAATGAAAATATGAGATATTAATTTTGTTCCTATTCCCCCAAAAGATGCATATATATTAAAATAAATGTAGATATTAATATAAATAGCCATATTAATGTTCATATTAATATTCATATTAATATTCATGAGCCCTGATGGGCTGCCAGACCTGAGCCCAACAGTCTTGTGAAGCACGGCCCTTGTTCTTTGCAAGGGCCAGGCTGTGGGGGCCTGGGGCAGCAGCTCAGGACTCTGGCCTATGTGTGGATTCTGCAGCCAGGTGGCCGGTCCTGCAGGCACACCAGCCGAAGCAAACCGTGCTAACAGGCACAGGATGACTTATATATAGAGCTTAAAAATCAGCTGATTCTAACAGCTGTTGTGTACTGACACGTTGTGCTACAGCTGAAATTACACAGTAACCAGTCCATAGGAAGTGCATAGCCCTGAACCCAGCTGGTGATTTACGTCTCTGACAATAACGGATGTGTCTCTGAAATTCCAGGGATTGCCGGAAATGTGCTCAAAGAGCCAGGCCTCGTGGGCCATCTGGAAAGTCCCAGCAGCCCACAGAAGTCATCGCAGGGGGAAGTGCGGGGATGTGATCCACTAGGGGCAACTGTGATGGATCACTTTGGTTTCCGGGGGGGATGCTGACACCCCCCTGCAATACCAGCCTGTGATGGATCACTTTGAATTTCGGGGCAGCAGGCTTCCCCCAGCAAACAATGCACACAGATTCCGACGGCTGTTAAGGAATGAACCAGTTGCAGGCCCTTTGTGTGAAGGCATCCTGATGGTTAGAGTTGCCATGCAGGAGCAGGATCAGCCAAACCCTCAAATAAGCTGGTGTATAATTTTTGACATGCTGCAGCAGAGGTTAGCTTTGTGTAAAAAGCTATTCTAACTGTTTTTAATTAATGTATTCATAGGAACAGTATCCAGCCCTTTCACTCGGGGACGTGCTAAATGTTATACCTTTATCATGTATGCATTTATATTTAAAATATTCCCATGCTAAATGTGTATAGGTACACATATGTTATGCTCTGGGGTAAAAAATAAATAAAAAAGAAAATGTGCTATGTGTGCTGTGATCATCTAGGTTTAAAGCACGCTCTATGTGCAAAGCATTGCTGGGGTAAAAAATAAAAGTGTGCTGTGTTCATCTAGGTTTAAAGCACGCTCTATATGCATACCATTGCTGGGGTAAAACATAAAAGTGTACTGTGTTCATCTAGGTTTAAAGCACGCTCTATGTGCATACCATTGCTGGGGTAAAACATAAAGGTGTGCTGTGATCATCTAGGTTTAAAGCACGCTCTATATGCATACCGTTGCTGGGGTAAAAAATAAAAGTGTGCTGTGATCATCTAGGTTTAAAGCACACTCTATATGCATACCGTTGCTGGGATAAAAAATAAAAGTGTGCTTTGATCATCTAGGTTTAAAGCACGTTCTATATGCATTCCGTTGCTGGGGTAAAAAATAAAAGTGTGCTGTGATCATCTAGGTTTAAAGCACGCTCTCTTTGCGTACCATTGCTGGGGTAAAAAATAAAAGTGTGCTGTGATCATCTAGGTTTAAAGCACGCTCTATTTGCATACCATTGCTGGGGTAAAACATAAAAGTGTGCTGTGATCATCTAGGTTTGAAGCACGCTCTATATGCATACCGTTTCTGGGGTAAAACATACAAGTGTGCTGTGATCATAGAGGTTTGAAGCACGCTCTATATGCATACCATTGCTGGGGTAAAACATAAAAGTGTGCCGTGATCATCTAGGTTTAAAGCACGCTCTGGATGCATACCATTGCTGGGGTAAAACACAAAAGTGTGCCGTGATCATCTAGGTTTAAAGCACGCTCTGGATGCATACCATTGCTGGGGTAAAACACAAAAGTGTGCCGTGATCATCTAGGTTTAAAGCACGCTCTGGATGCATACCATTTCTGGGGTAAAACACAAAAGTGTGCCGTGATCCTCTAGGTATAAAGCACGCTCTGGATGCATACCATTGCTGGGGTAAAACACAAAAGTGTGCCGTGATTATCTAGGTTTAAAGCACGCGCTATATGCATACCATTGCTGGGGTAAAACACAAAAGTGTGCCGTGATTATCTAGGTTTAAAGCACGCGCTATATGCATACCATTGCTGGGGTAAAACACAAAAGTGTGCCGTGATCATCTAGGTTTAAAGCACGCTCTATATGCATACCATTGCTGGGGTAAAACACAAAAGTGTGCCGTGATCATCTAGGTTTAAAGCACGCTCTATATGCATACCATTGCTGGGGTAAAACACAAAAGTGTGCCGTGATTATCTAGGTTTAAAGCACGCGCTATATGCATACCATTGCTGGGGTAAAACACAAAAGTGTGCCGTGATTATCTAGGTTTAAAGCACGCGCTATATGCATACCATTGCTGGGGTAAAACACAAAAGTGTGCCGTGATCATCTAGGTTTAAAGCACGCTCTATATGCATACCATTGCTGGGGTAAAACACAAAAGTGTGCCGTGATCATATAGGTTTAAAGCACGCGCTATATGCATACCATTGCTGGGGTAAAACACAAAAGTGTGCCGTGATCATCTAGGTTTAAAGCACGCTCTATACGCATACCATTGCTAGGGTAAAACACTAAAGTGTGCTGTGATCATCTAGGTTTAAAGCACGGTCTATACGCATACAATTGCTGGGGTAAAACACAAAAGTGTGCTGTGATCATCTAGGTTTAAAGCACGCTCTATGTGCATACCGTTGCTGGGGTAAAACACAAAAGTACGCTGTGAAAGTGTGCTGTGATCATCTAGGTTTAAAGCACGTTCTATATGCATACCGTTGCTGGGGTAAAAAATAAAAGTGTGCTGTGATCATCTAGGTTTAAAGCACGCTCTCTTTGCATACCATTGCTGGGGTAAAAAATAAAAGTGTGCTGTGATCATCTAGGTTTAAAGCACGCTCTATTTGCATACCATTGCTGGGGTAAAACATAAAAGTGTGCTGTGATCATCTAGGTTTGAAGCACACTCTATATGCATACCGTTTCTGGGGTAAAACATACAAGTGTGCTGTGATCATAGAGGTTTGAAGCACGCTCTATATGCATACCATTGCTGGGGTAAAACATAAAAGTGTGCCGTGATCATCTAGGTTTAAAGCACGCTCTCTTTGCATACCATTGCTGGGGTAAAAAATAAAAGTGTGCTGTGATCATCTAGGTTTAAAGCACGCTCTATTTGCATACCATTGCTGGGGTAAAACATAAAAGTGTGCTGTGATCATCTAGGTTTGAAGCACGCTCCATATGCATACCGTTTCTGGGGTAAAACATACAAGTGTGCTGTGATCATAGAGGTTTGAAGCACGCTCTATGTGCATACCATTGCTGGGGTAAAACATAAAAGTGTGCCGTTATCATCTAGGTTTAAAGCACGCTCTGGATGCATACCATTGCTGGGGTAAAATACAAAAGTGTGCCGTGATCATCTAGGTTTAAAGCACGCTCTGGATGCATACCATTGCTGGGGTAAAACACAAAAGTGTGCCGTGATCATCTAAGTTTAAAGCACGCTCTGGATGCATACCATTGCTGGGGTAAAACACAAAAGTGTGCCGTGATCATCTAGGTTTAAAGCACGCTCTGGATGCATACCATTTCTGGGGTAAAACACAAAAGTGTGCCGTGATCATCTAGGTTTAAAGCACGCTCTGGATGCATACCATTGCTGGGGTAAAACACAAAAGTGTGCTGTGATCATCTAGGTTTAAAGCATGCGCTATGTGCATACCATTGCTGGGGTAAAACACAAAAGTGTGCCGTGATCATCTAGGTTTAAAGCACGCTCTGGATGCATACCATTTCTGGGGTAA
Source organism: Ambystoma mexicanum (assembly GCF_040938575.1). Taxonomy (NCBI): domain Eukaryota; kingdom Metazoa; phylum Chordata; class Amphibia; order Caudata; family Ambystomatidae; genus Ambystoma; species Ambystoma mexicanum. The sequence goes on along the minus strand of NC_090933.1, from coordinate 1,369,441,780 downwards.
AACACAAAAGTGTGCCGTGATCATCTAGGTTTAAAGCACGCTCTATATGCATACCATTGCTGGGGTAAAAAATAAAAGTGTGCCGTGATCCTCTAGGTTTAAAGCACGCTCTGGATGCATACCATTGCTGGGGTAAAACACAAAAGTGTGCCGTGATTATCTAGGTTTAAAGCACGCGCTATATGCATACCATTGCTGGGGTAAAACACAAAAGTGTGCCGTGATCATATAGGTTTAAAGCACGCTCTATACGCATACCATTGCTGGGGTAAAACACAAAAGTGTGCTGTGATCATCTAGGTTTAAAGCACGGTCTATATGCATACAATTGCTGGGGTAAAACACAAATGTGTGCTGTGATCATCTAGGTTTAAAGCACGCTCTATATGCATACCCTTGCTGGGGTAAAACATAAAAGTGTGCTGTGATTATCTAGGTTTAAAGCACGCTCTATATGCATACCATTGCTGGGGTAAAAAATAAAAGTGTGCTGTGATCATCTAGGTTTAAAGCACGCTCTAGATGCATACCATTGCTGGGGTAAAACACAAAAGTGTGCCGTGATCATCTAGGTTTAAAGCACGCTCTATATGCATACCATTGCTGGGGTAAAACACAAAAGTGTGCTGTGATCATCTAGGTTTAAAGCACGCGCTATATGCATACCATTGCTGGGGTAAAAAATAAAAGTGTGCTGTGATCATCTAGGTTTAAAGCACGCTCTATATGCATACCATTGCTGGGGTAAAACACAAAAGTGTGCCGTGATCATCTAGGTTTAAAGCACGCTCTATATGCATACTATTGCTGTGGTAAAACACAAAAGTGTGCTGTGATCATCTAGGTTTAAAGCACGCGCTGTATGCAAACCATTGCTGGGGTAAAACATAAAAGTGTGCTGTGATCATCTAGGTCTAAAGCACGCTCTATATGCATACCATTGCTGGGGTAAAGCATAAAAGTGTGCTGTGATCATCTAGGTTTAAAGCACGCTCTAGATGCATACCACTGCTGAGGTAAAAAATCAAAGTGTGCTGTGATCATCTAGGTTTAAAGCACGCTCTAGATGCATACCATTGCTGGAGTAAAACATCAAAGTGTGCTGTGATCATCTAGGTTTAAAGCACGCTCTAGATGCATACCATTGCTGGGGTAAAAAATCAAAGTGTGCTATGATCATCTAGGTTTAAAGCACGTTCTATATGCATACCATTGCTGGGGTAAAAAATAAAAGTGTGCTGTGATCATCTAGGTTTAAAGCATGTTTTATGTGCATACCCTTGACAGCATCATTTATTTCTTTTAAAGGTGAGTCAATGGTATTGTAACATGGCACAGCAGGCATCATTTTTAAAAGGCACTCCCAACACCATGTATTACAAGGTCTCCACGTGGCCGTTTTTCTGTTGTCCTTGTGATGTGTGTGTAAAAACTGGAGAGGGGTGTCTGTACTTCTGCTCTCTATATGGTAGAGGAGAGGCACAGAGGACCCCAGCCAAGATTCTCTATAAGGTAGCAATGGACGAGCAATCAAGGCCGAGCTTCTCAGGAGGTGATGCAGGCTGGTTCTTAAGTACAGTGTAGTCCCCGAATCCCCACAAAGGAATGTCCACACACTGTATTACTGAAAACACAGTCTTTATATAATTAATATTCAAAGGTATGTACACTATCACAATAACGCACTTTGTACTCAGAAATCAACAATGGCAAATATATACAGTTCTAAAGTGGTACCACCAATATTATCAGATCTCATTAAAGTGCATCAACTATACTGTCAGAATGTCACACAGATCAATAAAGAGGAAACCAGCAATAGAGAGAGGAGGGAAAGCAAGATGGTTGAAACAATTGGCATAAGACTGAGTCAGTTACTTAAACACAGTTCTGTGTGGAGATCCCCCCACCTGGGCAACCTGTAAAATAAAGATATAGCACAAGCCCAGTCCATATATTGCTCAATAGTCTTATTTCCTCCTCTAATGTTTTTACCCTCCCAATGTACCTGGTGGAGCAGAGTTCTTTGAAGAAGCGTCGATGGATCCTTCTTCAGTGAAACCCCTTTCAAGCAGGAGCCATGGATCATCGAGAGGTGTCGAAGAAGGTGAACTTAGTGTCAATTGAAGTTCGAGGGTGCCAAGACCACGGCGTCGATCCCGGTGGTGCTCGTCGGTGATGTCCTGTGAGGATGAGGTGTGCGAGGCACCTCGGCGTTTGAAAGTTCTGGACCGCAAAGAGTTTCAGAAGAACTGTGGCCCAGCAAGGGCGTTGAGTCGTCAAAGTCTTTGTGGCCTTCAGGTGGTGGGAAATGGGCGCGTCAGTGGCCTTGACTCTCTCCGGCAGGATAAAGCGGTCGTCGGTGCGGACAAGGGAGTCCTTCGATTCAAATGTTCTTAGGCAAAGGAGCGAGCGGCTCCGGTCGTTGGCGGCACGGCATCAAGCGGTCCCCTCTTCTGGTGCAGCACAACTTCGACGGGCCTCCAGCGGTTACACAAACCTGCAAACCCTGGTTGACGGCAATGGACTTCGACGGCGGTGAAGTCCAGGTGCTTCACTTCGATCTCCTCAGCGGTCCCCGTCTCCGGTCGGCAGCCTTTCGAGGGTCTGACTTCCAGGGAGCTTCGGCAAAGGTTAGCGGTGCTCGATGGTCCCTCGGAGCACGGGAAGAGGGTGCCTTACCAGGTCCTCTCTCGGATCAGTCTTCGACGAATTTGGAAGATTTCAGATCAGGTCGAAGCAAATGCAACAGCAAGTCTTCTTCTTCCAGCTGGGTATTGAGGATCAGCAGTTCCAGTTACTCTTCAAGTGTAGACACAACTTCTGAACAATTTCCAGTGGTGAGAGGTCCCCAGATATACCATCCTCTCTCTCATCCACACTGCTTGGCCACACTCAGCAGCCAATCATACAGAAGGGCATTCATGCAGTCAGTCAGCCAATCAGGCACACAGAGCATTCAGGCCATCCTCCTCCCTCTCAGACACTCACAAGGAATGTGGATCGGGACAAGTACCCAGCCATTCAACACTACACACTGCATTCAGGCCAGTTTCGGGCAGGGCTGTCTCAGTCTTTGTCTCTCATACCAGAAACCAGACAGCCACAACAAGAAGTGCACATTGGTCACACACTCCATTCACCCAGGTCCCACCCACAGGGTGTACCCAAAACATACAGTCACTGGGAAAGCTCCAGCCTGTCTGGACTGGACTTCACAACAACACCATATATGGAACTTCCACCCAACAGTCAAAAACAAAAGGGATGGTAGATCCCTGGGGCTGCCCTGGGGCTGCCGCGTGTGGCTCCCGGGCATCAGCAGCTTGCAGTTACAAGCAAGGCGGGTGCTATGGATTGCAAAGACTGGCCGCACTTCCAGAAAGTGCCATCAGCCTTTGTAATTAAGTGCAGGGCACTGTAATGCAGATACACGTTGAGGATGACCGATGAAAACCGCGGGCATCTTAATGTATATAGACGGGGTGGGCATCTGATTAATATGCTAATGCATGTCTAGCATGGCACCCCACCCAGCCGTGGTGCCCAGCAGTATCAACCACACGGCATCCCCCTCTTTCCAGAGGCCATCTGTTATGGGCTTTTATGGCCCGCTGTGAGCCGCAGGCATGCTTCGGATAGTAGGGGTCTTTATGGGGCGGCCTCTGGAAAGAGATGGAATGCCCTGTGGTGGACTGGCATCCCTGCCCTCATCAGGTGCCGCCTGCTAAAGGTATCTATTATCCGAGGTGTCGCCCTGCGGCTGGGGGTCTGGGTCAGCTAATTCCCAGCTTGTTCTTAATGCATTTGCCGGTCTTTCTTTTTTTTTTTTTTAATAAAATGCACAAATACAGCGCCTGTATTATCAGGGTGCAGTTCTTTTTCTTTGATCATGCTCATTCGGGCTGCTGTGAACCATTTCACCTGTGCAATCTGGGTGGTTATGCAAAGCCCTTTCATAAAATCAACAGCACAGATATTTTCCACTAATAGTTACATGTTAAAAAAGTGTGCATGTTTTAAACTCCTAGAACCAATACAGATGTTTTCCCTGAAGCATGCAGTACAGAAATGGGGCATGGCATGCCTGCATCCAGACACCTGCAGCTTTCATCCCTGAGTTTGGCTTTAATTCATACATTCAAAGGAGACAATCACTATTTCTCATTTTAACTGGCAGCCCTGGCTCATTTTAAAAATACACAAAACATCAAACAGCACAGTATTGAAAGCTGATCAGATGATTAAAATGTATACTTACCAATGGTAAGTGCTGGACATGTTGCTATATAAACATGTTTTAAAATACATAATTATTTGAGGAGTAGTTATGTATTTTAAAGCTTATTTATTTAGCAACACAGGGTAAAACTATAAGTCTCATAGTGAAGAAATGCACGAAAAGGCCGCTGGGTAAATTTCATGCCTTTTGTGACACTGTTTGAATAACATCCAAGGAGAAGGATTATTATAAAATGTGTAGTGTACATTTTAAAATACTATTTATGCAGCAGCTCGGGTCATAATATTGTCTCAGTAACCAGCGAAAAAAGGTGGCCCCCAGTGCAAAAAGAGCATTCATTTCTTTTGTGCCTCTCTTTGAATAGTACCCCCGGGAGGCTGTTTTTTGAAAAACGAAACGTGCTAGTGACCATTTTAAAAGAATAGTTATGCACCAAAGCTTTTCAAAACTATTAGACTCACAGTTAAGTAACTAATCAAGCGGCCCCCCCAATGGGGCCCCGTGAATAAGGGCCCCAAGCATGGCATGTTGTGTTTCTTGTGCGCGCATGTGTCTAGTGGCCTGGAGTTTGGTCATTTGCAGGGTGTGAGGCCAGAGGTTTATTTATTTAATTACTTTTTCTAGCCGATGAATGTGCTGCAAGGGATGCCGGCTTGGAGGACGCATGTATCAATTCAGAAACACTTATCGCTCTCATGACCGAAAACGGAATTTATAATATAGATACTTTTGGTGTGTACTATTAATATTTATTTAAGAGCGGTTACTAATAAATGATATTAATAATGAATAATGTCATTTTTGGGCATTAACAGCCGCTGTCGATCTTTAATAATGTAATATTGGGTATTAATATCTGTTTTAATACTGAGCATTAACATTGGCTGTCGATAATGGCTATTAATATTTAATAGTTGTAACTAAATTATGATTTCTAGTTATCATTTTACAATAACGCATGGTGGTACTTCATTTGTTAGTGGTGACGCATGACCACACATATGATGACAAGACCAATGATGCTCAACAACAACATGCGGCAGGATCGTCTGAGGCTGGTACTTCTGGGGCTGGGCGAGAGGCATCGGTCACTATAGCAGGTAATGGCTACTGCCCTCTAGACATGCTAGTTAAAGGTCGAGCTCTGTAAAGCCTGTATGCATTTTAGAGGGTACCAGGTGTTTTCCAAGATTTGAGTCTTTAGACTAAAATATGATTATGCATTTAAAGTATACGGCGGTCATGTGAATTCTTGATGTAGAACGTGCATGTAAGAGGGTTCTTTGCGCCATCAACTGCCCCATCAGATGCCACGACTGGCGGGTTAACGATATTGGCTGCCACACCCAGGCCACACACCAGAGGCCCAACAGCACCGGCTTTCCCGGCTTTAAAGCGGAAACAATCTGTCGGGAAAACACATTGTACGTTTGTATGGCTACTAACCAACAAACCCCTTTTTTCCCCACAACAATGACCGTTAATATTTCAGGGTGTCTTTGTAAAACTCTATACCGGCCCGTTCATGTTATTCTGGAGTGTTGTTTGGGCTATTTTTCCCCAACTAGGCCCTTTAATATTTTAATGGGATTTGGTAACCCTTTAGGTTTACCCTAGCATGTCATTGTAAAGTATTGAATGTCCTATTTTTCGGTAATAAAAAGCTAAAGCTGTTTTTCCTTAGTTTAAATCTATGGGCTTGTGTTGCGGCTGAGAAAAAAGTTATAGCGCAAACACCCTCTGTGATCCCACTACCGAGCGCCCAGCTGTCTACAGGTATGCCACATACAGTGCCATTGTACAATGCCAATAGTATTCACACGGTGGTAGATGGGGCGGTACAGTTAATTTTAAATAAAAGAAGGCGCTTAACGCTTAACAGGGGGCAGATGTCTCAAGGGTTTGCAAATGTTCTAGCTACCTCTAACCCTCAATGTGTTGTTCCCAACAACCATATACTCCAGCCTATTAAACCTTCCATACCTGTAGCACCTGTGAATGTTAGACCTCCCCAGGAGACATAGCTTGGGGGTGTCATTACACAGCGCCCGGGGCTCCCAGTAGTGGGCTCCAAAAACCGTTTAGCCGTAGTTTCGGCTAGCCCATGCAGTGGACCCCCAGCTGTCGTGAGATCCCACCCCCTCATGTGTACTCCCCAATGAGTCCCAACGTTAGTGTCTGTGGTAATCCTCACCTGTGGTCCCCCGGCTGGGGAGCAATCACGCCACCCCACGTGTACTCACCTACGAGCCCCAATGTCGTAGTATCTGCTAGTCCCCACCCGGGGTCCCCCATATGGAGAGAGAGCACACCAGCCCACGCGTCCTACCGCCCGGAGCCCAACCATGAGATATCTGTTATTAATTCTGAAGATATAAAATGTGTGTCGCCCTAGATTCAGACCCTATTATATTAATGACTGATTCACCCATAAAAGAGGGGGTCATACTTATATCAGACTCCACCTTAAAAATAAAATCTCAAGACTATGTATACGCCTCTGTTATCTGTGGATCAGGCTATGCCCCGAAACCCATCGATCTGTTCTGTAGGTGACCCAACAGTGTAAACAAGCAGCGTCGTACAACCATCATTTATTATACAGAGCGTAATATACCGCCCTTAAATACCCCAAAGCCTATCAATCTTAATACATCCAACGGGTTTGTAAATATTCAAGATTCTAAAATGGATAGCATTGTTAAACTGTTATTCTGACCCTCAGGTTTAAAAAAATGGAGAAAGGAAAAACATTTATAAGGAACTTAGATTATGACGCCAGGATTGTAGCTTAAAATGTATGCTTGGTAAAAACTCTCTAGCAGATATGCGTAAGCCAAGCACGTCCTTTACACGAGGGAATCTAAAAACATGGTGAACACTCCAGCTAAAAAAATAATGAAAAATAAAAAGCCCCCAACTCTGAAAAACAAACTAAAAAAAAAAGATTACAAAAGCATATACAGCACAGTCCTGATTTTGCAGACCCCCCAGAGCCTTTAAGATCTGGGGTGGACCCCGGGATGGGTACAGCTGAGACCTACTTAAACGCAGAGCCTGAGACACAGCGGCTAGTGTTGAAAGATACAAACACCCCCTCAAACCTTGATAAAAAGCGCTGCATACCTGTAAAAGATGTACCGGCACGCCGTATAAAATGGTTTCAAATCTTCAGGTAGTGGACAATGTTTCTGAAATGCCTGAGAAAAGCTAACATAATCATCATACAGCGCTCACTTAAAGATTTAGAGGCACAGCCCCAAAACACACCACACAGGCCGAAACGGACACTGTTTTCTTGCAAAGTATGGGCATATACCAGAGAGATCTACCTAAGTTTAGAAGCGTTGAATACTATGAGGTGTTCCGCTTTGTAAATTTAGATCAATTAAGAGCAACAGGGCAAGGGTACTTAATGACAACTGATGAGGTTGAAAGGCTCGTTTCCCAGATTCTTGAAATGGTCAGGCCTTATGACTTTGTCCAGATACGCTTAGACAGCATGGTTTTAAACAGGCTTCTTTACACCAGGCGTTTGTTTTGGTAGACCTTTGATGTTTTGCAGTTTCTAGAAAACATTGGAACACTGCTACAAAGTAAGGCTGAACTCGCTGTAACCGAACCATTGAGACTAGTTTCTGTGGTTGTTCGATGTAGAGAGGGTGGCGTTTACAGACCCCTGAAGAAAACCCTTTACAGCATGGTTGTGGCCAAGAAGAAACAATGGCTCTTGGATTTTAATTATGGTGACTTGAACATATACATAGCGGCAAGCATTATAGGGCTGCTGGAGCCTAGGACGGTTACGGACGGATACATCCAGACAAAGGCTATGGATGTTTACAACGCTATAGGTATACCCCCTGACATTGTAGCTGGCTTTAATGAATTGCATTTATTTTAAAACCACTTTGGCGTCCCTATCAAAATACTGTATAATGAGGACAGGCTTTGGAAATACTTCCCGGCAGGTGACAATGTTATTTAGAAAGAAAAGCGAAGTGGGGTACCTATTTGGTTATGCGCTAGGGCCCAAAGGATGAGATTGCACATGTATTGGATGAGGATTTTAGCAGCGGTTTATAGGGAAAAGTGGGTCCCCTACCCACTTGCTGGAGAGTACTTGATAAAAAGGATTCCCCAACTCGTGCTGAAAAACCACTCACATAAATTTGTGAACACATTTTTTGGAAACGGAACACATTTGGTGAAGAACAGTATCAACATTTATTGTACTGAGTGCAGATTTTAAACATATAATACGATAGTCACCATTAGGCACTTTGTTCCACACTGACTCAAAAGTGTATTGGCACAATATACCAAGAACACCACAATGTTCCTATGCAATTGATTTTTCACATACTAGACAATAGCTTCTTCAAATTCTGATATGATGTATAATACCAAAGTGCAAAATGATCTGGTGGATTATACCAAAGCAATCATGGAAGATAACCAACTATCATATGAGTGTCTCATACCAAAGACAATCATAAGTAATGCCAACCCCTGTTTTGACCTGCTAATGGGTCCTCCTCAGGGCATGTACTAGTTATTAATTCTCTGGGTGCTATACGTGATTCAACCCACAAACACTATTTGCATATCACACAGCTGCATCATCAATATTGCTGCATCTGAAAGCCCTTGAAATAAAGCAAATGCCAAGTGTTCATACTGATGGGATGTCACAGTACATGGAGAAGAAAGAGGGAAAGGTGAGGGCAAAAAAACCAGAGACAAAATGCATGTTAGTCTATTTGGCTGCATCCCAAATGAAAATTAGACTGATTACCCCTCTTTACGCTACTTTGCCAATGAAGAATTGTCTTCACTAAAAAGGTGTGGTTATAGTAACCCCCCTTATACACGAGACATGTGGTAAAGAACAACTGTACTTAAATAAAAAACATAGTTTATTAAATCATTGTCATATTACATACAAAAAAACTTCCTTATAAGCGACGGACAATTTGACTTCAGTTGTTTAGTCATAATTCACACTGTTAAAATTGACAAAAAAACGGGGTCCACAAGTCGGACACAAGACGCAATGGACCAGATTGCGACACTTACAAAGCAATACGGGGGAGAAAGTTCAACAGCACTAAGACTAAATCACAAATAGTTACACATCAGGAAACTCAGTTAACATTTACATAAGAAAAAGAACCCAAAGCTTTTTTAGTGGGTATCTTAGGTAGTCGACATGTTCCGGCCTGCTTATATGTATTAGACACTATCCCTAGTGTCATTTAGCTTGATGATTTCGGACCATCTTCAGGACAAAGATTTCTTCAATATCACACGATTAATCTTTTTTACCCCTAGTATGTGAAAAATCAATTGTATAGGAACATTGTGGTGTTCTTGGTATTTTGTGCCAATACAAGAGCAGGGTAGTACACTGATTATTTATACCATGTACACATTTTGTGTCTCATTATTTCAAGCATGTATACCCCTGCATTTTTCTTTTTAAAATATTGATTGAACATTAAGACGGAGGCCGTTGTTTAAAAGTACAAGATTTCTCTTATTCAGAGCTGTACACGTATCAAGCGTACATTTCTGACAAAAACTATATACATTTAGAGGGGGCAGGTGATGTTTGCGCTTGTTCACAAAATCCGTAACCATCCGATCATTTTGTCTGAGATGAAGAGAGTGGTTACGCCGATGATACACAGTGAGTGTTTTAGCTTGAGGGAGAATACCAACTAGATAAGGAAAAGATTATAACCATCTACAATCTGATAGACAAATGGATGGAAGATCATTGGATGTGCTTGAACAGTAAAAAAACGGAGCTTATGATTTTCGGCTCTGGTCAAGCAGGGGCTAAGCTCGGCAAAGAATATGAAGAGTTTAGCATTAAAGACTCTTGCATTAAGGTGGTCCCCCATGTCAAAACACTTGGGATGATGCTGGAGGCGTCCTTGGGATCAGAATCCCAGGAAAACTGCCTTCATAAAAACAATGCATACTACATTAGGCTATTGAGAGCCATACGCCCTTTTCTGACAGAAAATAATGTGGCCACAATAGCCAGGGCCATTACACTAGCAGGTTTGGACTATGGTAATTCCTTGCTGTTGGGAGCCTCCAAAAAATGCATCAGTAAATGCCAGATAATGGAGAACAATGCAGTCCGAGTTGTAAAAGAGATCAATGGAAGAAGTCATGTGACGGAGGCTAGAAGATCCCTCCACTGGTTAGAGTTGAGGAGAGAATCCTCTTTAAGTCCATGACTCTAGTGCACAGATGTCTGTACGGAGTGGCTCCATCCTACCTTAGAACTAAATTCACACGATACATCCCTAATTGGGCTCTAAGATCTCAAAGATCTGGCAAGCTACAGATACCCCAGGCATCCCGGACTATGGGTGCCGGGAAATCTTTCCCGGTCCGAGCAGCTCAGCAGTGGAACAATCTTCCTGGTATTTTGAGAGCAGTGCCTAACCTGATAGTCTTTAGGAAAAACCTGAAGACTCATCTGTTCAAATGGTGTCACCCCATCTTCCACGTAGGGTTCTGCCTAACTCTAACGTGTCTCTATGCACCCTGATGCCTGCGGGCTACCGACGCATTACAAACAAATAAATTAATTTAAAAAAATAAATTAGGTTTGCATAGCCACCCGCAGCGTCTTCAGAATGCTGCACCTGGGCTCTATATTATGTAATATGGGGGCTATATGTTTTACATAGTCCAATATGTCTCACCGGCGTATATAGGATGGCTTAGAAAGCACCCCAGACTATCAAAAACAGATATTGCATCAGCGTCTATAAACATAGCTATCCAATGTGTGCCTTCTTGATGCTGGGGATCAGTGTTCACCACAAAGCTGTCTGTCCGCTCACCGTGTATATATCCCTTGGAATGTTATCACATGAATACACGTCCCGGAATGTTTTCATAGCATGTTTGTTTTTACGTAGGAAACGCATGACCTGGTAGGTATCCATCACATATCGTACAGCACCTGCCGCTGATTGTTGAGATCTATGACCGATTCAAATAGAGCCATAATAATAAGATTCGCAGTGCCTGGTAAATTTGTAGCAAACAGGACCTCAATGCGTAAATTACCATTCCTAATCAGATTATAATGGCCTGATGATGCATCATCGGGTCTCAAATCAAAAGCCAACAAGATGTAACCGCCGTTGTAGTCGTCACAGGGGTATCACAAATCCTTTATCATGCATGTGCGTGCGCTGATGGAGACTAGTCCCAGATACTCCCTAATAGTATTTTTGTGTTGAAAGCTGGGGCTGTAGGCTTTTGCAGGTTTGACAACCCCATCGTTAAAAAGAGAAGCATGTAATGTTTAAAATTAAAAGGGTTGATTGCGTAATCCCCTGAAAAGCGGTGTTGTACACAAAGCCAATAATGATTATTTTAGGTAGTTGTCCTAGGAATAAGTTATATTGACTGGCAACACAACTGCCCGCTGGTACACTGAAGATTTTCAAGGATGTCTTCTCAACGAGGTATTTCAAGTTAGATACTTGTAGAGTGTCAGCATGAGCGAGCCTGATTGTAGGTGACAAGCTGTCCCTTTTAATGAATAAACTCGCTGATACTATTACCAGTTTGTAGGCTTCTGCATCATCACTGTTAAGACAGAAGGCATCTTTATTTCGAGAGAGTTTAATTTTCAGATCAACACCAATCACAATAAGTTTCTCCTGGAAAAACAGATCCGTGTGTAGATGCCCTAGTAAATCAAAATTTCTGCTACCTGTCGCATATGATGCTCTCTTTATAAAGCCCTTGATGTTTCCATCTAAAGCATAATCCTCCATATGCCCCGCTGTGTCCTTATAAAAAAGCTATGCAGTGAGTTGTGTGTCCAACATGTCTTTGCTGCAGTTCAGAATGCTTTCTAGGTAGTCCCTATAGGCATACATGTTGTCACTCCTTGTAATCAGATGGTCGCCTAGAGTAATGTCCACCTGGTTGAAAAGGCTTGTGATGGGGTAAGCAATCGTGGCGAGCTTAGCGGCAGCTGGGACAGCGGTCCCATACTCTTTTGTTATTCTACAGGTTAGGTAGAGTAAGGTGTCATTCAGATCCAGGTATGTCTCTGTTGAGGCCGAGATGCAAAACTCGATGGGCGCTAAAGGAGAAAGTGCTGCTAGGGGTGCAACTTCCATGAAAAAACTGTTTTCGATGCTCGTCTGTGTCGGGGGACAACAAACAGGTCTAGTTCCGATTTTACACATTCTTGGGAGGTATTTTAGTTTTTATTGGCTGTGAAATATCTCCATAGTTTAGATTTCAGGGTTCTATTAAAATGTTCAACAACCGCTGCATTAACCTCCATGTGGGTTATAAAATAATGCACAATGTGTTGTTTTAGACGGTTTTGGAAGGGTCTATTTAAAAACTCCTTACCGGCATCAGTTTGTAATTTTACAGGTACTCGGCCCTTGGTGAAGATATGGTTGAAGGCTGTGGCCACTCTTGCACCATTCTTATCCCTCAAGACCTCTGCCAAAGCATATTTTGATAAAATATCTATCACTGTCACGATGTATCCTGCACCGTCTTTCTTCTTTTCAAGGGGACAAACGTCCACAATATCAGCCTGCCACTGGTGGTCTTTGGATGGATAATACCATGGTCATTCTTCTTTTAAAAAGTTTTCTAGAATTTTATGAAGGGTATATGTCTCCTGACCAGATAGCCAGGCCTTAACAGCTCCACGTGTGACAGGGTGTCAATCACACTGTCATTTTTGATAAAGCCCATGAACACCCCATAACTCCCAACCCCACTTTTATCATAATAGCTTTTATGCAATCTTGTATGTGTGTTTGTCACACTCTGAATCCTCAGACTCTTGGCTCACCTGTTTGTTTCTTGACGTTTTCTTTCTTAGAAGTTCGGGTCTTGTACAGTAGTGGGCGTGTCTCCTGCTACGCCAGTCTGCAAGCAGGTAACGTGTAGATGTGATTCCGAGCTCCTGCCGAGGAAGGAAACGATGGCCCGGAGCGTTCAATGTTCCAGGAAGGATTCCAGGAAAGGCCGGGTAGCAAACCAGGAGGGAAAACAATGAGTCCAGGAAGTTTTAGAAGTAGCTCACGCGGCTCTTCAAATAGGAAATAGCCCAGGAGCAGCACGGAACAAACACACCGGGAACGAAGGGCAAAGACTAACCGCAATGGAAGCCAAAGGATTAGGGAAAGCGGGACAAAGGAAAGGAAACAGTGATACAACTTGCCGGAAAGAAGAGCACGGATAAGCTTAGCGTTGAGACTCGCTGAGCCATGGGGGCGTGTCTCTTTTCAAGGAAGCAACATGCAGTACTGGGAGACTAGACCGTGTGTTTCCTTACGCGTCAGCCATGTTGGATGTACAAATGGATGCAATACTACGGTGTTTGAGGGACCAAGTTGTCCATAAGGGGCGGATTCAGTGATTCATGACAGCATGCCCCTTCTAAACTCTGATCCCCCAGGTTTGCCTAGATGGGTCAGATGGAATCGCTGCATCAGACGGGGGTTGTTTATGTTGGACACAGGTTCCCATGTCCGTTCACTTGGTGGATAACCCTTCCACTCCACCAGGTATTGAAGACGACCTCTCCTATATCTTGATTCACATATCCCTGAGACCTCAAATTCGATCTGATCATTGACTAGAACAGGGGGAGGACGAAGAGCTGTCCTGATTGACTGGTGGTATGGTTTCAGTAAGGAAGTACGGAAAACAGGATGAATTCTCTTCCAGGATTCTGGTAGTCAGAGTCGAAAATCCACAAGGTTGATGATTTCCTTCACTGTGAATGTTCCATAGAACCGAGAGGCTAGTTTGTTGGCTCTTAAGTGTTTGGGTAATAGTCGAGAAGAAAGCCAGACTTTGTCACCGATGGCATAGATAGGGCCAGGTCGCCGTTTGATGTCTGCATGTTTCTTAATGTCCATCCTGGCCTTTTCTAGATGTCGCTTTACATCCTTGTGCATTGTGACTAATTGAGCTATCCTGGCATCGACTGAGGGATCTAGGGTGGTGTGAGGCAAGAGTGTGGGCAGAACAGATGGATGGAATCATTGATTGCAAAAGAAGGGACTTGTCTTGGTTACAGAGTGGTCAGAGTTGTTGTAGGCAAATACAGCTACTGGGATCAACACTGAACAGTCATCCTGGACTTTAGTTTGGTTTACCCTTTCGTTAATGCCATTGGTCTGAGGATGGTATCCCAATGATAAGGCGTGTTGAATACCCAACAGCTGGAATAGGTGCTTCCAGAACCTGGAGACATATTGGGGTCCACAATCTGAGATGCTTTTGGAAGGTAGGCCATCTAGCCGAAAGATGTGGGTCACAAAAATCCCTGCCATTTCTTGTGCCGAAGGCAGCTTGAACAGAGGAGTAAAGTAGGCCAGGTGGTGGAACAGGTCAATGGTAACCATAATTGTGGTATGACCTTTGGAAGGGGGAGATCCACAATAAAATCTGTGGCTATCACCTCCCAGGATCGGGATGGCAGGTTTGGTTGATGGAGTAACCCTGATGGTTTCCTTTTATCGGACTTGTTCTGATTGCAAACTGCACATGCCTGTATGTACGATCGTACATCTTCGATCATCCTAGGCCACCAAAAATTTCTCTGGATGGTTTGAAGGGTAGCCTTAATAACACGATGCCCAGAATGAAATGTATCATGACAAAGGTTCATTATCTTGGTTCTTGTGATCTGAGTAGCACTAGCTCTAGGCGTACTCCTGATCAGCAGTCATCCCTAGCAATTTCGCCCCCTTGTCTACCTGTCTGAAACCATGACTTGAAGCACTAGCTCTAGTAGTACACCTGTTCAGCGGCAACACCTCACACTTATCCCAGTTGGTCTTGTAGCCTGCAAAGGAGGAAGAGTCTTTCACCACTTTCGCTAGTGCTGCAATGGAGGAACCAGGATTAGCCAGGGTTAGCATGATGCCATCGGTATATAATAAGACCTTTTCTTCACCTGTTGGTGTCTTATTTTTTTTATGCCATTAGGTGCCCTAATTTCAACTGAAAGGGGTGACAATGGGGACCCTTGCCTAGTGCCTCTTGTGATTTGGAATGGTTCCAAGATCTGCCCCCCGTGTGCTCACCCTAGCACTTGGAGAGGAATACAGTAACTTGCCGTTCTGTATAAAGTCCCCCCTAGACCAAATCGGCACAAAGTTCAGAACAGGTACCTCCACTCCACCCTGTCGAACGCTTTCTCTGCGTCCAGTGAAAGCAGCAATCCTGGCTTGCCATCTTCCTCTTGCCATAGTACATGCAATAGCATATTCATATTATCCCAGCAGTGCACCCCACATGTACCCCACTTGCGTGTCATACACTAGCTTTGTTATCACAGCCATCAGCCTCAATGCTAGTATCTTGGCTAGGATTTTAATATCGATGATTATCAGAGAGATGGGTCGGTAACTGTCAAACTTAGTTAGGTCCCTCCCTGGTTTTGGTAAGACTGTGATTAATGCCCTGTTAAACTCTGATGCCAAATTCCCTTCTTTTGTTGCCTCATTACAAAACTCGGCTAGTGTTTCCGCAATCATGTCCCCTATGCCTTATATAATTCTATGGGCAGCCAATCTTTTCCTGATTATTTGTTCGCATTGAAGTCCTGAATAGCTTCCCTGACCTCCTGCACTCTGAATGGTCTACTTAACATGAGCATATCCTTGCCTCCTAGGGTGGGTATGATCATCTTCCCTTCCCTGACCTCCTACACTCTGAAGGGTCTACCTAACATGAGCATATCATTGCCTCCCAGGATGGGTAAGATCATCTTCACTTCCCTGACCTCCTGCACTCTGAATGGTCTACCTAACATGACGATATCCTTGCCTCCCGGGGTGGGTAAGATCATCTTCACTTCCCTAACCTCCTCCACTCTGAATGGTCTACCTAACATGAGCATATTCTCGCCTCCCAGGGTGGGTAAGATCATCTTCACTTCCCTGATCCTCCTCCACTCTGAATGGTCTACCTAACATGAGCATATCCTCGCCTCCCAGGGTGGGTAAGATCATCTTCACTTCCCTGACCTCCTCCACTCTGAATGGTCTACCTAACATGAGGATATCCTTGCCTCCCGGGGTAGGTAAGATCATCTTCACTTCCCTAACCTCCTCCACTCTGAAAGGTCAGCCTAACATGAGCCTAACCTTGCCTCCTGGGCTGGATAAGATCATCTTCAGTTCCCTTACCTCCTCCACTCTGAATGGTCTACCTACCATGATCATATCCTCACCTCTCAGGCGGTGGATAAGATCATCTTCACTTCCCTTGCCTACTCCACTCTCAATGGTCTACCTAACATGAGCATATCCTTGCCCCCCAGGGTGGGTAAGATCATCTTCACTTCCCTGATCCTCTGCCGCTCCTAACCTATATAGGCACTATAGAACTGAGAAAAGGCTGCGCCTATCCCTTTGGGGTCCATGATCCATTCCTTCAGTTTCAATCATTGCTATAGCCATGCGCTCCTCTCTTTCCCTTCGCTGAGACACTAGCAATTAACTTCCCTTCTCTCCCTGATCATAAGCAGTGGCTTTTATCCAAAACGGTGCATACTCTGCTTTCCTCATGAAAACCATGTTCAACTAATATTTCACCTTTCCGAGCTCCATTAAGTTCTTCTGTGAGGGTTCAGCATTGAATTGGCACTTTAACTAGACTACTAAAGGAGTCTTCATTTAGTCTTCATTTAGTGAGTTTGTGCTAAACTCTGGAGTGCCTGTTTGTCCTGCAGGCTCGTCATCATACTTGTGTTCATTCTCTACCTCTTCACCCATGGCCTCACCCATGATGTGTCTAGCTCTGATGTTGGAAATGCCTTTTGGAGGAACAGGTCCACCCATTCCTTGTCCTACCACTTATCTGTGTTAGTTTTCTGTTTGTTTCTGCTTCTGAGGTCCAGTCTGGCAGTGCAGTGCTTCATTTTTTGTTTTGGTGAACTACACCCATGGGCTACCCTTATGGCACCCTTGGGTGGGGCTACAACCTTGTACCCTAGTGTGTGGTTTTGGGCACCTGTGTGTTGCACATAGAGACGAGTAAGGGCTGGTGGAAGCTACATGCTGACTTGGCAGTGGCTCTGCGTGTCCTCCATTTTGGGACACCCAGGCCCTGCCACAGGAATCAATGGATTTCAGAACACAGACAAGATGCTCATTATCGACATTTATTTGAAGCCTAAATCCTCTGAATGCGAAAAGCTCTTGGAGAACCAACATGTAATGCTAATGCACATATCATCATATCAGGAGTTTTTAACTCAATTCATGCAGCATGGCCTGCTTTTTCTCACACATTTCTAAACATTACACCTAGGGTCGAATATTCCTGCATCTGGAGGTATTTTACAGATTTTGGAAGAGTTGAATTGTCAAATCTCTAATGGTAGAGTTACCAGCAATGCTCCATCTAAACCTACATGGAAAAGAGATTGTTCTTCTTCAATTTAAGCAATAAACCCCGAGCCGTGGGGGCATTACCGAGTCAGGTAATGCCCCAGGCCCATAGATAACGAAGGCTCGGGGCATTACCTGACTCGGTAATGCCCCCGCGGCAATGGGTTTACTGCTATTTGTACCTGGCCCGCCAGACGGGGGTACTAATAGAACGTTTTCTGTTCCGAAAGGCTGCAGCGTTTCGGAACAGAAAAAAAAATGTCAAAGGTAATGGCCGCCGGGAAGGGAAAACAGAGTCTGTTTTCCCTTTCCATGGTGGTCATCGGGAGCGGACACGCTGGTGACAGAAGTGTTACCATCGCGTTTGCTTCTGAAAAGGAGAAATACGAATGTAAGTGGGGTTGGGAGGGCAGGGAGGGGATTGTGTGAAGGGGTGGGGAGGAAAATAAATAAATAAATTAACTTACCTGAATCACCAGCGCGGGACGATGGCAGCCTCCAGCCATGTGGAGGCTCGGAGCAGGGATTGCCCCGCTTCAAGCCTCCTCATTGGCTGAGGGGCTGCTACACCCCCTGCCGGGAACAAAGGAGTGGAATCCTGTCTGAGGGATTCCCGGCTGGGTAGAGCCCCGGGGAGGGTCAATCAGAACGGTTGTTACATTCTGGTTAACCCTCGCCGGGTACTAATATAGACTACATTTGGGCCTCTAATTAAATTTTTCAAAACACTATGCACTTTCAGGTAATGGGTGTCACCAAAAGTGATTATAACATCTTGTCCGGTACTATAAAATATATACATTTTAAGGCTGGCATTATAGAATCAGGTCTCTCTGAGTTTAGGACTAATTTAGCAAGGAACCATCTGACTTGTTTCCATAAAGACATTGGGCCTCATTATAAGTTTGCCGGTCTGGGAACTACGGAACCTATGGGTTGTGCTCGCAGGTGCCTTTCTGCCCACCTCAAGGGCAATCTGCAAGACCCCCCAGCAGGAGCTGTACTAGGAGTGGGGGGGAGGCATATACCTGTCACTGTGCATCAGTAATGAGAGCAGGCGATCAGCCCCCTGCAGTGGGGGGGCGGCCACTCATTCATCAGCACAGGAGGGGGTTACCAATGTCACGTATATTTGTATTGATAGTCAGCTGTGGGAATGGATGGAGTTCACTAATTATCGTCCCATTTCCCTTTGGACACCAGCTATAATATGTTTTCTTCTATTATATTTTTTCATATACTTGTCTGGGCTACATGTGCCAGTGGATTGGATATATTCCAATCAGGTTTTCAGAAAAGGTTGGGTGCAGGGCCTAACGGTTTACTCTTAACGCTATTGATTTCTCAATCCTTGTTGAAGTGCACACCACTGTATACGGCATGTGTTCATCTGTCAATTGCCTTTGACAAAGTTATTAGAGTGCAAATATGGGTAAGCCTTAAATCCTGGGAAACGGGCATTTTGCTGCTTTTGGATAAATTAATTACTCTACATTCAAATTCTTCTCTCTGGTGCAATTGGATGAACTTGAGATGCCAACTAGGGAAATACCTGCATTTGATGGGTTGCACCAGAGTTGTGTGTTTGCTCCTGCATTGTTTAATCTGTATATTTTCAATGTATATTCAGATTTTTGGGGGGGCAACTCTTCTCCACCAAAAATAGGGCTCACGCCATTAACTTTCTTAGCATGTGCAGAGGACCTCATATTTATAGATAGAACCCCTTGTGCCCTTCAAAGAAGCATTAACATCTTTGAGAATGATAGTGACAGCAATGCTCTGATTATAAAGGTATGCAGTGATTATATCGAACAGGAAATAACATATGCAATTTAACTTAATATAATACAGAAGCCTAAATATATAGAGAGTGGGGCTAAGGGGTTAAAAGGTTTGTGGAGTGGTTCGGATGGGGTTATAAGCATGGGTAAATGGAGAGTATGTGGGGGCAATTAAAATAAAATGCTATTTTTTTTCAGAAAAATTTGCATTACTTATTTCTCAATTTGTTATAATTACATGTAACTGTTATAAACACGCAAAAAAATAATATACCCAATTACCAGCATTAGGAAACTGTGCCTGGGACGTCTACTAAAAGTAATCACCAGAACAAAGGATCTCCAAAAAGGAACGCACACCAAGGAAGAACTAACACACATTTAATGGACCCAAAAAACTGCTGAAAAGCACGGCTCAGACAGTCCCAGGGAACTGAACTAAATTAAATGAGCTGTCAGTGTCACCCATTTTGGCCAATGTTTTTAAACACAAATCACACAATTAAAATACAACATATTGGTTACACTAACTGGTGGTACTATGTCAGTCCTCTAAATCCAAAACTCTGCTTTTTTCTCTCTAGACAGATTCCACAAATGTGCAGTCTGCACACTTTTCAGCTTTTCTCGCTTTACCTCTGTCTCCTCTGTGCGTCGCCAGGTTGATTCGCTATCTATGAAAGAAAGGGCTATGGATTAACTTTCTCTCATTATCTTCAAAACTCAAAACTATCCATGATTCACCCCACCGATCTGCTCATAACACTGCCTCCTCTCCTCCTCACTTGTTAAAATCATCCTCAGCTCACCACCTTTTCACCACTTAGGCATCCCGTGCTCCCTGGCATGTCTGCTGTCTCCTTCTCTCCTCGCTCCCCTACTCAGGAAAGTTTTTCCCTTCCATCTCTGTACTACTCCAACTCTACCACTAATTAAATCCAAACTTTACGTTCTCCTTCTTTCCAAAAAACATGTTTCCTTGCACCCTGTGCTACTGCATCACCCTGTTTCCTTTCCCCCTATCCATCATGGACAACCCTATACCACTTTTCTGTCACCCCTCCATGTTTAATTCTGCATTTTCTCCACTCTCTCGTTCCTATGTCATTCTCACCTGTCCTCGGGCCATGGTTTATGTGCCCACCTTCCCCTGCAACATCTGGTCTTCCAGGCACATTCTATCATCCCATTGTAACGGACCCATGTCCCCCGCTCTGTAATCAATGGTAAATTCTGTACGTGTTTTTGTGCCAAATTTGATAATGAATAATTCATAATAAACAAAGAAATCCTTCTTTTGTAGAAATTCAGATTGCCTTTTTCCCAGAGAAACTGGTGCAAAGCATACAAACAGCAACCACACTGTCTACATCCGACCATGTCCTGCTATTAAAAGAACAAAACATTCTGACTCCAATTAAAACAACTTTGCACAGGTGGTCTGTGGGTCACAATTGCCCAGTAGTCCAGTGCTGGCCCTATCAGTCTCCCCTTCACATATGGATGAATTGTGAAAATGACTCACTAGGAGAGCACAAGGTATCCTGTATAGATTGAAGAAAGTCTGTGAGAAGCAGAGGCAGCATGACTAATATTCAGACTAACTCAGCTCCAGGCACTGAAAGGGAAGGTTCAGGATGTACATTAGTTCTGTGCACATGGTAGCAACATATTGTGGAAATGAGCTGCTGTTTATTTATATCTGCCCGGCATCCACCCTGAGGCTGCTGGACAATGACACCAGATATGACATAACACAAACATAATCAATGTCTACACTGGGGTCACACTTTAGCCATTCAGAGGTTTGTTTGGGGCGTAGCTGTCAAGTGCATTTCTATTACACTTTCCCCAACTAATCACTTGGTTGTGGCTAAGTCAGTGCTCTCAGTAGATAAACATTTGGAAATAAAGCTAATTCCAAAATACAGTGTGCATGTAAAGGAAAGTACACAGAATGCACAATTCAGTCAGCATGGGGACATTTTCTCTTGTTTCCATCACAATGCAGATACTATTGTCCTCCCATTTCCCTTCCTCTGATCTTTCACCACTGATGTAGAAACCTCTGATGTCCTAGGGTTGGGACAAGGAGTGGAACTTCATGAAGTAAAAACAGAACGTATAGAGCCAATCTTTCCCTTTGCCCCTATAACCTCACAAGGAGTAGCCTGAAGGGCAGAATCATGCATGCCATGGGTGATGCCGGGAGATGCCAACAACAGGTACACTGTGGCTTTGAGGTACATAATTACTGCATAGTTTGTTGGAATTTGATGTGCATTTCCTGGAGTTCTTTGATGTAGGTTGTTAACTCCTGTGTGCATGCACGCTACCTAGTAGTAGACTTAAACCCTTGGCTCCACACACTACAGACGTGCATTGGGGCTGCATAGCAATATGCCTGCCTATACGCTGTTTCCTCAGCCGTATGTGATATATGTTCAGATCATTGACCAATCAATGTGTTGGGCCCGCAATAGCAGGCATTATGCCACTTGTCTCTGAAGAAGGCTTGCAGGATAGGAATTGAGAATCATGGTTGTCTTTGCCGATTAAAGGCATATACTAGTTTTTCAGAAATTGATTAGCAGACTTTGCTATTCAAACTGTTCTTGATAGCGAACAAACTACTTTGATTAGCAATTATGTAATCATATTTTTAATGTCACAAGAAGTTATTTGTACACAAGTCATTAATGAGCAACAGTACAGCATTTGGGTGTCCATCTGAAGTAAGACATTAGTGAGATGAGTGTGTGTAAAATGTAAAGGTTAGCTGCAACAATGGACTCATGTAAATAGGCATGATTAAAAGGGTCTGAAAACAGTTCTCAGTGCAAGACTCTGACAAGCTTTGTGCAGTCGAGGTTGTACAAAGCAGTGCCCCGTATATTGTATGCATGATCCATCATTTGCTGTGCAAGTACAAGTTCAGCGGTTTCATAAATCAGAAAGTTCACATTGTTAAAAGAAAGTCATAGCATGAAGCTAGTATGTAGTATGATGTTGCAGCAGGCAGGGTAATTGTCAAATAATGGTGGACCTTGCCTGTCTTTCATGATATCAATGTTTTCAATTTAGAAATAAATACCACTTTTCGGGGAGAGGGCAGGGCTGGAAACGGTCCTCAAGCCCAAGCCAGGTAGGTCCAACCACACCATTCATTCCGATTCCTGGCCCCCCATGAAAGCAGTATTTATCAATATTAGCAATCGGAACTGGCATCCATTAGAATATGAAGCAGTATGGGATCAGCGCATGGGTTGAGCATCAGTTGCACAGATGAATGCAACCAGCAGGTCACAGAACTAAGTTTGCCATCAAAAGCATTTGGCCGTGTGATCGTGGGCATTTTGAAAAGTGTTCAATCGTCAATATGATGCACCTTCCCCACCAAAAATATCGAAGACACTATAAGATTTAGAAGCACTAACCTGCACTTTACTGAAACGCATGGAGACAATGCAATGATTTACAGTGACAATACTCCAATTATACATTATGGAACAACTTAAAAAGAAAGAACTGTTCTTGCCTAGCACTCCCTCGCAAACCTTTGGCACATTTAAGAGAGGAGGAGATGATTACTGCTGCACTATCTCTCTATTAGCCATTTACTTGCAGTGAATACAAAAAAGAGTGTGAAGGGAGCACTGAGGGCAAAAGAGGAATGCAGGATGAGCTGTGCTTTCATTGAACAGGGGAATTTAAATAGCTAGCTGTGCTCACACGTTTCAATTTAATTAGCAAACATACAGAATTGCATAGCAAATTGCTATGCGCCACTGCTTATTGCATGCCTTGCGATTCCCCTGCACCCAAATCACATTACTGGAAATGGGTGGCCTTGCCGAACATAACTAGTGTCATGTGTCGCAGCATTACACATGATTTAATTGCAGTGCCTTACAGCGGCATTTTGGTATTGAATTATTTGCTTAAAGCTCATGTTTATTTTGTAACAAATACTCCTGATATATAGCCCCCTTGCAGATTTCTTTGTATCATTAGTAAAGGATTATTGGAGATGAGATGTCTCTCTTACCTGTGCAGGTCACTCCAGCGAGCCTCCCTGTAGGGCAGATGGTGTGTTCCAGGCCTCCTTGTGCACAGTTCCATAGACCAGCCTCATCTCCCATGCAATGTACATTATTCATCAGGACTGGCAAAGAACTGGTGCCGAATGTTGAATTGTATGTGTATCTTTCCACAAATCCGCAGCTAAGAAATCTGCAGACAACTGAGGCGGACTTCTGATCCCAGGAATCATCGCACACTGTCCCCCACACTCCGTTGATTCTGAGCTCCACTCTTCCAGAGCACAGCGAATGTCCATTCACTAATCTGATGACATTCGGACCTGTCAAAAGAGAAACAATAAGGAATAGCAGTGAACCTTGCCACAAATACAACTCATTCATTGCAATATCACCTTTAGTTACAATTCTGCAGTTGCTTCAATTTGCCCTGGAATATTTCACTAATGTCCTTTTGTTTTTAAATCAATTTGAATCTATAGCAGTCAGTTCCAGACCATAGAGGATGTTCTGCGACTCTGGCGCCCCTTGCGTCTGGACGATGCCACCTCCACCTCCAAATGGAAGGCGAATGTGGTGGACACAGCTCACTCAGAATGTTCTCAATCAATAAATCAAAGCAATGATACATCAGGAATACATATGCATTGATTAGTTGGACAAATATTTAATTCAGCAACATTATTATGATTCCAGGGGATTCAAAACATTCCAAGAACAGTCGGTAGCCAACGCTGAACCCTGACATTGCCAGTGGTGTATTCACTGGCTCTTAGTATATGGTCTTTTATTCATCATACAAAATGCAATGAGAACATTGGTGGCGTGTATCTGTACACATGTATGCATATATATATATGCACTGCTTTGCACAAAGGTTTTAAAGGCGTGCACGACCGTATATATCAAGGCGTATGCCGGAAACATGACAGAGTGGAACATGACAGAGTGCGACATGACAGAGTTCAACATGACACAGTGCAGCATGAGAGAGTGCAGCATAACAGAGTGCATATGACAGTGTGACATGACAGAGTGCAACATGCCAGAGTACGACATGACAGAGTGCAGCATGACAGAGTACAGCATGACAGAGTGCCTCATGACAGAGTGTGACATGACAGAGTGCAACATGCCAGAGTATGACATGACAGAGTGCAGCATGACAGAGTGCAGAATTTATTTTCACTCATTCTCTGGGGCAAGCGATTACTCTTCCTGCAGATTCACGACAAACACGTATGTTGAGCCATGGTCTTAAAACGAATGTGATTGGTGTGTTTCATCCTTCTGTGCTTACTATGTACTATGTTAAACCATCAAGATTCCTTTTAAGTATTTGTTACCAGTGTATATAGTTTTTAAATGGCTAGTCATAAATGGCCACCATTTTTAAATGTGCCCTGACTTTCTTTGTGCACCACGTCTTTGATAGTTCCTTATTGTTGCACATATCATTCATTTGATTGTCTTCTCACTGTCAAGTACAGCACTATGTAATAAAAAATAATATTGATTGCAACACTTTTATATATATTACTATTTAAAGACATTGGGCCTCATTACGAATCAGGCGTTAAGGGGTTAACGGCACCGTAAACGGCGCCGACCCTTAACGCCTGATTACAAGGTCCGTTAGCACCATGATGATATTAACGCCTGCTTTTTGCAGGCGTTATAATCCATGGCGCTAAGGGACCATGGTGCTAAGTACGCCACCGTAATTTACGGTGGCGTAATTAGCGCCTTCCCCACTCCCATTATGCCCTATGGGGCAAAAATGGGAATGGGGAAGGGTAAAATGGGAAATGGGGATTTACCGCCCCACTCACCTTGAATGTATTAGGTGGAAAAATATTTAATTCAGCAACTTCATGATTCCAGAGGATTCTCAACATTCCAAGAACAGTTGGTAGCCAACGCTGAACCCTGACATTGCCAGTGGTGCATTCACTGGCTCTTAGTATATGGTCTTTTATTCATCATACAAAACGCAATGGCGTGTAGCTGTACACATATATACATATTACAGTGTAGTTATGGTTAAGTTGCTAATCCCATAGGAAGGACAATTTTTGGGTGGCTTATATCTTTGCTCCCCCTGGACGAATCCTCACCAAACTTTGCAAAAATGGTATAATCCCCACTCTATATTCTTTTGCAAATTTTTGTGAGGTTTGGTTCGGGGGGGGGGTAAAGTTATGGGGGTCACAAAATTTCTTTTTTCCCCATAGACATAATAGGAAAAAACTTTGCGCACGCCTATAGCACAAAACGCTGGACGGAATTCCACCAAATGTGAGGCAGGAGCGGCAGCTTAGTCATGAAAGCGTGCTTTTGTTAATTTTATGTAAAGCCGTCCAGTAGTTTTTTTTTAAATGGCCAAAACGTAAGGCAAAGAAATGTGTGATATCTATGTCCGCTCCGCGGACACACTTCCCTGTTTGCTCTGCGGACAGGACACTGATTGGATAATCGGCTTACGTCCTGTCCGCAGACTTGCAACGTGTTCACTGATTGGCTGGGGTAAGGCGTGAGGCGCGTCACATTGTTTAGATGCGCCCGCCATCTTGGATTCACCGACAGCGCGGTGGCGAACAGAGGCAAAATGCAATTTTGGGGACTTTGTTGGTGTGCAGGAGTGATTGGGGAGGGTTGAGGAGTAAGAGATAGGTCAAATACTGTATTTGTTTAGTTGGCAGGTGCCCTTGATGTGTTCACCATGCCTGTGGTCATAGCAGCTGTCCGCGGACATAATGAATGCACTACTAGCTAATTTACTTTAGTATGATGTTGGTTTTGAGTTGTTAGTACAGCATTATTATTAATAGGATCTATAAGCAGCCCACATACCACAGTCAGAATGTTTGATAGTATAGGTGTGTTATGCTGCGGTGGTTGTCGCAGGGCCCAGAGTCTTTGATGCATGGCCGAAGGGCGTAGGCCGTAGGCCATGCACGCAAGACTGTAGGCCCTGGCCACAACCATCACAGCATAACACACCCATAGAATCAAACACCCATCAAATATGCACAACCCAAAAGTTTCTGTACTGTTTCATTTGAAGAGTTTGTATGTGAAGTTTTGGCTAGGTTATGCAGTTACGATTTTAGAGTTTGTAACAAGGAGTGCAGCGTTTCTGAGTTTATTTATTGGATACTTACTGGTTGAGTTGTTTTGTGGTTGTATGCAGTTTTTTCATGACATGTGTAACTGGACCAGACATACTTTTTTGATCTCTGTGATAAAAGAAAAGATGATATGTTAGAGCAGGTAGTTCATAATGAGTTATTGCATTGCATAACAGACATTTCTGTTTTTTTTGCCCTCATATTTAGTAAGTCACAAGTACTGTAGTTCACATCAGTGTAGTGTGCAATTTGCTCAGTTTCTGTGTTTGTTTTCTAAATCATTGGGTCTGTGGGAAAAAAAAAATCCATGCTGGATAAAAAAAAAACTTCTATGTTGTGGTACAATGCATTTCTTTCATTATTTTACTGTGTAATGACTTGTTTCTTGCTAATCTTCTATCTTTGGCTTGTTGTAGATTTGTGGGGCAATTAGATACCTGTTGGCGTATTCTAATTGTTTGTTTTTACTTTCATGCTATTCTTCTCTCTGTTTGCTTGTTGCAGATTTTTTGCGGCAGTTAGATAGCACATACTAACTGTATATTTCTTGTTTGATTTTAGTGGTATGTATTTATCTGTGATTTTAGTGGTATGTATTTATCTGTTTGCTTGTTGCAGAATCTTGGGGCAGTTGGATACCTGTTGGCGTATTCTAACTGTGTATTTCTTTTTACATTTTAGTGGTATTTATTTATCTGTTTGCTTGTTGCAGAATCTTGGGGCAGTTAGATACATGTTGGCGTACTCTAACTGTGCACAGTTTTGAAGTTGAAGTTTTGCTTATGTTCATACAAATATTACATATTTACATATTAAATTTTAGTTTTAAGAATATAAAGTAAGCGTTTACAAGATTTGCTGGCAATCTCTGCTTAGAGTAATGGTACTATCATTAAATTCGAACCATCCACAATTCTTTTTTATATATGCACTGTAGTGACCTGCATTGGTTGTGGCTCCTGCGTGGTAGGATATCTTACCAAATTATACTTGACCATGTGTGAATGAAGTCAGCTTACAGTTGTTTTTGGTAGCATCTGCATTGTAACGTAAAAGCATTACTATTACGTATTTACTATGTGTCTGTATTTGTAAGGTGGAGCGATTATCTGAATTGCAGGTAGTACATAATCTGCCATGGTCTCCATTTTATACAAGTTGCTGAAATGGAATAGATTCACAGTTAGGTATGGATACATACACAACGCGTTCATTGGGGACTTCTTCCTGTGCCACATGGTTGCATAGAGTGCATGTATGTTTCCACATGGATGGTATGTTTTTGTTTTCCAGTACTTCTAATAAGTACATTAGAAATTCTTCTGGATCTTCTTGTGAGTTTATAGTGAATTTGACAATTCCAACACAGTAGTCCAATACTTGTCTTATTCCATGAACACTGTAAGTGTTGTCAGGATTGTTGGTTGCATTTCTATGAAGGTCTAACATTTGCAAACACAATTGGCCTGTACTGTATAAGTAAATGTTTTCAATAATTGGTGGCAGTTGGAATAGAACATGTATTGCTACATTTGCGTAGCAATTTACAGCAGTTACATTTGAAAATGTGAATGGACCTGGTAGTTCCGTGTGGAAGTCATTTGTTTGGAGTATGTGTTGCTTCTTTGAAGAATTAGTTGAGTGACTTTGACCACTAGATTCTTGTTTGATTGTGGTACTTGATGAAGTATTAGTTTCTTTTTTTTTTCTTTGGAGGAATTGCAGTGATATCCTGTATCGTTTCAGTTTGAAGTAGTTTTCTTTTACAACATTTTGCTTGTTCTGGAACAGGATAGGTTTTCAGATGTGGGGTGTGGAGTGAACGCAGCCTATTGTATTCTAGAATGCAAGGAATATCAGCATTTACTTTACTTGCATCAAAGTTGATCACAAATAGCCTGTCAAGTGTATGTAAGCGTGATAGTGCTATGTAGCTCATGCCTTCTTTAAAGACTGTGCTACCAATATCTATTAATGCTTTAACTAGAGTAAGATCTTGTGATTTGTGAATGGTCACTGCGTATACTAGAGTTAGTGAAAATGGTTCTCTGCATACATACATGTCTTTGAAAAGAAGGAAGCAGGCTGTTGAGCGTCCTATCCTTTTAACTTCTGATAGTTTGTCAAAGAGAATATTAACAAATTGAATGTTGTTGTCACGTGGGTATGTTTGAAAGCCAACAACTGGACCAAGTGCTCCATTAACTAGTCCTTGCTCCACGTCAAGGTTATGTTTAAGCATTACTCTACAGTTTAAAGATAATTTTAATATTTTCTCTAAACCAGCTGTGTTGGAGATAGAGTTTTCTACGGTAATTAGTCTCGTTGTGGCTTGTTGACACATGGGGAGTGTCATACCATGTACGTCCAGTTTATCTGTGAAGCAAATTTCAATTATTGGTTGCATTTCTTTTTTCAACATTGCTTCATTGAATTTGGAACAGCTTGCAAGAGTTGGCATCAAGGACATACAATTGTCATTTTTGTGTGCTACTTGTTGCATGACATCAGTAGCACATGAGTTATGGCCATAAAGTGCATGGATGTGCCTGGTTTTTAATATTGATTGTGCTTCTTGAGGTAGTACACAAACTCTAATACTTTTTAAAATGTTGGCATATGTGAGGTCTGTAAAATGGCGCATGTTTTCTGTTAATTCTCTGTATTGGAAATGTTGCCAAAGGTTGACATTTCCTATGCTGTCAAGAGTTTTACGGCACAGTTTGTGCCCTAAGGTTTTAAAAATAGGTTCAGCTTTCACTGGTGTCAATTGAAGAAGATCTCCGAAAACAATGATGTGTTTTCCTACAAAGAGCTGGTCGTAGTCTGTTTTGAGGACCTCTTGTAATATGAGGTGAATCAAAGCCAACATTAGGTTGGAGACCATGCTCACCTCATCTATTAGCAGCATTTCCATTTCTTTGAAAACTTTGCGTAGTTCCATTGCAGCTTCTGTGGAAAGTTTGTAATAGTCTAATTTGTTTTGGTGTTCTACTGGAAGGAGTAGTATTCGGTGTAAAGTGACACCTCCTATGTTGTAGGCAGCTAAACCTGTGTTGTAACAGCTGATAGTTTGTTGTTTGTCAATTGTTGAAGGAACTTGCTTATGATTTTGATTAAGAATGTTTTGCCTGAACCAGCTTCACCACTCACATATAGCAATATAGTTTTGTAGTATTAGCAGGTAGTTTTCATTTTCATGTATAACACCATGTTCAATTTGTTTTGTTATTTCTCAAAAATGCTATGCTGCTCATTGTTCAGTTGTGAGTTCAGTACAACAAAGTCTTCTGTAGCTTGTTCATAATGACACATGATGTTTTCTACTTCTGTCATGGCTAATTCTGCCTCATTTGCTATTAGTGGCTGTCCAAGTGGTTCTTGACTTCCTGTTACAGAAAGATGACTACTGTTGGCAGTGTCTACTTGTAGTTGGGCCTGGATTTCTTCTTCATGGTGCGTTTCATTGTGCAACATTGTATGGCACTGTGTAAAGTTTACGTCTGTTATAGTGCTTTCATTTGCTTTTGAAAGCATCTTCATAGGAGTCATATGTATCCAGTTACTCTTCTTCTTTTCTCCATGGTTTAAAAATGTGTAGCAGGGACATGTAATACAGTTCTTCATGTTGAGGTAATTTTAATGACAATTTGATATGATTAATTAAGCTGTGTTTGGTAAGTTTCACTAAGCTGGCATCACAATTTACCACTCTGTGTCTACCTTTCTTTTCATCTGGTTTAACATTATTTTTGTATGTGAAGTTTTGGCTATGTGGTAGAGACACATGGTTTCCAGAGTGGTACTCCTGTTTGGTTAGTATGTGTCTAGTAAATAGTTTTTCAAAATGTCTTGGCTGTTGGGATAATTTTTGGCTATTGTTTCTATGTCCTCATATGATTTGAGAACTTGTTTTCTAGATTTAGCAGGACCAAGACTTAGCCATACTATATTGTCAGATTTTCCATACAAGGCAGTACCGGTTAAATGGTCCACAGCTCCAAAGCAGCCACATTCTCTATGAGAGAGCATTTTTATGCCTAAGCTGCATAATTTCTGTGATAGTGTTTTGTCAGACGATATGTCATCCCAGAGGTCCTGGAGCTCTGTTTTATCTGCTTTGGTTAAGTAGGCTGTGACATATCGTGCAACTGCAGTGGAATTGTCTGCAATGTACTGCACATCTATGTTTGAATTGCATAGGGGGGCAATGATTACATTGTAATCATTGATGTGTTTTGATTCTTCTGTTCTTTTTATGTAATATGTGTTCTTAGGAGATTTACCTTTGACACTATAGAATATGTATCCCACGTTTTGTCTGAATCTGGGGTCATCAGAATACATTCGTAGAGAGCGATATTCTGATGCTGTTATCTGTGTGGCTCTATCATCGTACCTTCCTTTATCCAGTAGGAAAGAGTAGCGGAAAGGCCTGTGCTTCTATACTTTTTTCCCATATGCTGATTGGAGATCCTTTGGCTTGTCGCATTTGGTATGTTTCAAGTGCATCACCTATAGCGTCTTTAGAGTGTAAAGGATGAATTGTATAATGGTCTAAAATATCGGATTTTGTAGTAGGATTTAGAAATTCAAATTGACCAGTTTCTAGTAATTTTTTAATTATTTCAATGGTTTCTCTCAGGTTTTCTTCAATATTAATTTATTTGTAGTATTCATTGTTGTTTTTTAGATATTGCAAGGCTTGTCTAACTTTAGTTTAGTCCACGAGTTGTTGCCAAATTTCTTTGTCTTTTGTAGGTACGCCATTTACTAAGTCAATTAAAGATTGATCTATTGGCCATTGCACTCATAGAGTGTGTACATTTTCTGTGAGATCTAATGGTAAATAAACTACTTTGCCAGAAATGCTTTTGACTAATTCAGAGATAGGTAATTTTGATGTTTTTGGTTGGAGGCATATTATTGCTTGAAATGGGTGCACTGTTTGAATTATGATGGTCTCATATAAATTTAGTTGTTGCAGGGGTTTTGGTAGTGGGAATAATTCCAAGTTATTTGTGATAGCACGTGAAGGCGTTTGGTTGTTGTCAAGTTTTGCAGTGCAGTAAGTATTAATGTGTCAGCAATGTCGTATTTGTTTTCTGCTATAAGGTAGAGAGCTAATTATTACCATTTCGAATCTTCATTGTCTTATTTTTTGTATGTTATGTGTATAGTTTTTATGGTACTTTTACAAGAAGTCCTGTGGCAACACACGCACACATGGTTTGGTACTTCAGCAGAAGTACATTTAAACTTTAGTATTTCTTTTTTGTATCTGTTTAATAGAAGTTTGCTATTTGTACAGTAGTTTCTAGTTTGTTGTACATCTATTTCATTTTGTAAGTGGCTTTCAATTCCAAAATATTTTCTCTGGATATGGTCTATTTCTTCGAGTAGTTGTTAGGCTGTACCATGTAGAAGATTGTTATGTAAGTTGGCTAGTGCTAAAGCAGGACTTTTAGCATAGAGTTTTTGGACTAGATTTCTTATAGTTGCATGATGTGCTGATATCATTTTGATATGATGGAAGGTGCTTTTGCAAATAGGTCCTGAAATGCAGGCTAATGAATGTCCTTGTAGTCCTGTGTATTTGCGCACTGGACAGGCATCCATATTTTGTAGTAGTTTCATTTTGAATTTGTCTTTGCTCTTTACATACCGATTGAGGAACTGGCATAAAGATTTGAAAGACTTTTTAGCAATGTTACACCTTGATGTGCACGGCCAGTTGTAGACTGGATGTTTTGGTTCAGTAGATTGGGGAGGTGATCCTGAGTTTTCTGGGGATATTTTTGTGAGCAGAGTTTCCTGTTCCATAATGGTGTTATTAAGTTTTTCATACCCTCGTTCACTGCTATGTATGACAATTGGGTTTGTTTGTTTGCTTTTGTTTATATGCTTCTTCATTAAAATATGGTTCTGTGGTTGAGGTATGACTCCATTCACCTCCACAGATTTTTAAGAAGATATTTTTTGTGACATTCCGTTTATTGAGAAGTCTTTTTTTGTAGTTTAGTAGTTAGTTTTGTTAGTGGTTTCATCCTATTTAAAACTAAAATAAATAACTTCCTTTTGAGAAGGATTGGACTGTCTACGAGAGCTTCTAGGATTAATTTTCTACATTAGGGTTTAAGGGTTGTCCATGATTTGTCTCCTGTTTTTAAAAGTTTCTGAAGGACTCTGTGGTGGAACATTTTTGGTAAAACATTTTTTTTGGTATGCTTACTTGCCACTACATCAAGATTTATAGGTCCCGTGTTAGCAGTAGTAGTAGTTAAAGTCTTGTTAATCACTTTCTGTTTGGTTTTACATTTTGATAGAGGAGGGGAAGTTTCTTTACTGGAAGCTTGTTTTGTTTCGCTTAATGATTGTATTAGCTGTTTTGTTTGAAATTTTTGTACACAATCTGCTAGAGATGGATACTTATTTTGGACACCTTTATTTTGATTTGCTCTACTTCTGCGTTGCTTTCTACAGAGTTGCTTTTTGGTAGGCATTCTTTGGGGTCTGTTGGAGAAAAAAAGAAAGTGTGGGTTGGGCTGTTGTGCAGTGTATGTGTGCTTTGTGCATGAGTGTCTGAGTATGGTAGTAAGTATGATTGTGGAGGTGGTTGATTGTGCAATGGGCAGGTACAACAAGTTGGGAAGGCTATTCTTGTATGTGTGTGTTACTATACTGGGCTTCAGATGACAATATAGAGTATGCAGCTGGCAAGGGGAAGCACTAGTACTGCATCTAATGGTAAAGGGTTAATATATTTGTTTCTTGTACAACACTAAAATGCTAGTGTGTTTCAGTAACAGTTAGAACATTATGTTAGATTTGTACTTACCTTTTTGTATGGAAAGAGTAGGTTTCTTCTAAGTCCTTGTTCGTACTTCAGACGCTGCTGCTTTTCAGGAGACTGGTGTTCACTGAAAGTGTAAAAGAAAGAAATTAGTGCATATGTGTGTTTATAGCCCTTTTGTTAATGTAGACGTTGTTTTGCACTTTTCTTTGCCTATGTGCATCCTGTATATTTTATTTTGAATCTGTTAGTTGAATATGTTTTTTGAATGAGTATAATAGTAAGCGTATAGAGCACACTTGTTTTGTTAATGTTATGTTAGTGGATGTTAAGAGATAGAAGAAATAATCATATGCCTTTTATGCTGTTTTTACAGGGTAAATGGCAGAGATTGTACATAAAGGTTTTCAATGAATGCCTTTGTGAAGGTGTGGGTATTACAGCAGAAGGATGTGATATAGAAGCAGTGGTGTTGTTTGATCAGGGAGCCTTTCTTATGATATTGTCTGTGTGTGTGCTTGAATGAAGATGTATGTACTCATCCTGGCTGCGTGTAATTTTATAACACACTGGAGATTCTTTTTCATAATTATACTGTTATTTTTCACATGTTATAATATGAAAAATATTTTTTATAGATAGGTGCGTGTGTAAACAAAGATTTGGAGGGATGAAAGCGTTGCAAGTGACACTTCATCATAGCAGATGGGAGAAATGACAGTAAGTTTATTTTACAGTTTATACAGGGTCAGTGGCATTTACTTTGTTCATATTTTTATTTATTTTGTTTTACATTTTTAAAGCACTTACACAGCCCGCAGGCATCGAGGCGCTGATACAGGAATTGTTTGTTTTTTAGTTGCAGAATTATTTTGTTTTAGATGCGTATTTATAACGCGTTTAAACACCCAGAGGTTTCTAATCGCGGACCCGGGGATCGAATCTGGGTTGCTTAGTATCGTCTTGCTTTCATCTCCCGGGATGTATTGTATTTCTAAAAGAGCTGTACATGTACTGTGTAGAAAATATTCATACCTGTAGTATGTATTCTTGTGGATGTGCTTGAATCTGAAAGTGGAAATCTTGGGAAGTTTTATAGTAGTTGTTGCTGTAGGTCCTTTGCAGTGACAGCCAAATTGTACTGAGAGTGATCAATAGTACATCTAAAGTGCTGATCTGTGATGACAGAGTTAGATGTAGAGTTATTGGATGTGATTGGTGGATGATTATGTGACTGCTTAACAGTAGCCAATGAGGAAATGGTGCAGAGGGTGCAGTTGAAAGGGTAGAAGGACTGCCCTCAGTGTTACTTACGTGCTCCGCGGACAGCGCGGCTGTTCGCAGACAGGACATGCTACATCCAGGGTTTCTGAGCATGAAGTGGGAGTGTATTTTGAGGATTAGCCAATCAGGTGTTGAGGTTCTGCTTCATATTGAAAGAGGCTGTGTGTAGTGAAGATGGCGGAGGTGCAGAAAGTCAGGGTGTTGGTGGTTGGAGATATGTTTGTGAATGGTTTGGAGCAGTAGGCAAAATCTAGGAATGTGACTAACCATTTTGACACACAAGGAGTGGATTTGGTGTGGAGCACTGTGCCTAATTTGAATTTGCAGCCAATTCTAGTAGTTTGGCAGGATGTGGCTAGGTTTCATAGTCCACATGTAGTTGTCCTACACTGTGGTGCTGTGCATTTGGGCTATGTTAGTAGCCCTACTTTGTTGCAAGATCTGCAAAATTTGGTTCAAGCAATCATGAAAGTCCTTCCAAATGCTAAGGTTATTTTTTCTGGGTTGACACGTAGGGCAATATGGGACAATAGTTCTGTTTTTTGTCCTCAGCAAAATGTTGCTAGGTGCTTAGTCAACAAAGGCATGTTTGGTTTTATGACTAGATCGGGTATGTTGTTTTGCAACAATGAAAAGATTGAATCTGGTAATGTTGATTACTTTAAGGAAGATAGCATTTCTTTATATTTTATGGGAAATGCCATGCTGTTTTGGAACATAAGGGTTGCTTTGGAGAAGCTAATGTGAAGATGTGTGGAGGAAAAGAAGAAAAAAAAACCCCAAAAAAACAGAAAATAAAAGGTGTTTCTGAAGCATCTGCAACCCCCCCCAAAAAAGGCTTTTCAGAGCCAACCTCAAAGGGAAAATGGGGCACACTATTTAAATGTTCATCCCCTACGCTCAGATTTTTCGATTTGTCCGTGGACAGCATGGTTGTTTGCAGGCAGAGCATATTACATACAGGGATTTTGGGGTTGCGAGGCATGCAAATGAGACTGAGCAGAGAAGGGATTGGTCCATAAGGTTTACTGGGTGTGTTGTGTAAGGAGAGAGTTTGTCAGTAGGTCTTTTTCCTGATAGAAGAGCAGATAGCTATGGCTGTGTGTTTTAGAAAGCAGATTGTTTGGATTTTGGGAGATTCATGGATAAATTGGTTGGCGGTGCATGCAGATCCCTGTGGAGTGGCTGCACATCTTGGATTCTCTCATGTCGAAGTGCACTGGCATGGAGTGCGTGAAATGAAGTGGGTGGATTTGGTACCTCGCTTTGCTTCTTTGATGACACAGCGTCATCCAGACATTATTATTATTCATTGTGGAGGGAACAGTTTAGGACATGTGTCTGGAATCTCTTTGCAATTTGCAATGAAAGTAGGACTTGGAAAAGTCAGGGACATGTATCCAAACTCCAGATGAATTTTTTCCCGTATTGCGCAGAGACAAATGTAGCTGCGTTCTTTTTCATTTGGTCCACAAATGGAGAAAGCAAGGTGCAATATTAACAAGGCTGTCTGTGCCTTTTTGAGAGATGTTGGTATGTCCTCTTTTCAGAATGAAAACATAAAGGGGGTAATTCATGGAATACATGTGTGCCGAAATTTGTGGCGCAAGCTGGTGCAAGTGTGAAAAAGCTAGCACACGTGTTGCGAATCGCATGCGTGCGATTCATGGAAGGCCATGCGTGTGTTTTTCCCGGGATGTGCTCCAAATCCAGGCTTACCTTACACATCACTGTGACTTTCCAAACGCGTGTGCAACAGGAACGGGGAAAGCGCACAACTACTCACGCACACACCTAAAAAGGGGGCAGAACACAGGGAATGGGGACAACGCGTGAAAATGCAGGCGTAATGTGGGAAGTACCGCTGGGAAACACATGCAAAGCCCACACGCTAGTGAACAACACGTATTCTAGGAATCGAATAGGGAAAGCTGCGCAACTCAAAACACACGCGCACGCACAAATACGTCCGCCTCACGAAAGCAGGCGGAAGCGACCCTGCGCAGCATAAAAGTGTGCGCAAACAACAAACAAGCATATACAGCTACGATGAATGTCCCATTCCTCACAGAAGTGATTGTGGGACACTGCAGGAGGAGGAAAATAGCCGGGCCCCGCATTTTCCTGACCAGGCCCAGTGTTTTTAGGATGCCTGATGACCAGGTCTATGGCAGGTATAGGTATCCACCTCATATCACCCTAGACCTGGTCCCTGAGTGGGAGGATGAACTCCCATCACCCACCCTGTGCTCCCAAGCATTGAGCCCCTTGGAGAAGGGGTTCAATATACTGCATTATTTGGCCACTGGGTCATTTCAGCAGACAACTGCCATAGTGGGGTGCGTCTCACAGCCCACACAGTCATGTTGCCTAAATCAGGTGTTGGCAATCATCACTGCGCGCCCCTCAGTCTGCAGGCACATATACATGCCCAGAATACCTGCAGAAAGGCAGGCCGTGGTCTTGGACTTCTACAGGGTGGCACACTTCCCCAAAGTGCTTGGTGCCATAGATTGCACCCATGTGGGCCTACGTCCACCTAGGGCCACTGAAAACATCTACCGCAAACGCAAGCATAGGTGAGTACAAATGCCTCTGCACATGCATGCATGTCACACACAGACAAATACACAAACCCAACTAATGACAACCATTATCACCTCACCAGGAGACAGTGCCTACCCTCTGAGCACCCACATGATGACGCCAATACGGAACACCACCACACCACCCCAGGTAAGATACAACACAGCCCATATTGCAACCAGTTCCATAGTGGAGCACACATTCGGAGTGCTAAAGTCACGCTTACACTCCCTTGACCACTCTGGCATCCAGCTACTATATGCACCCTCAGTAGTGTACAGGATCATTGTGGCAGCATGTGTCCTGGACAATGTCACAACACGGCGGGGCATACTGGTGGACATGGTAGTGCCCCCACATCCTCAACCACATGCACAGACACTGCTCATGGGAGGGGAAAGTGTACGTGGCGAGCCAGCCCGGACCCAGCTTGTGGCCACATTTTTCACCTAAACCCCCACCACTGCGGAGTGCACACAGGCCTTGCACATACCAGGTGACAATCGATGATGACAAAGAGACAGTCAACTATCACAACTTTACCACCCTGAGAATGTTTTCACTGAAGTGCTACATTGTGTGCATCCCTAGCTGCTTAAACATAACCAATCTGGTGTGCCCAAAAGGAACACATGCAAGGTGCATATCCCATCACCCCCCTGCAAAACAGGCCATGTAAATCACTGGTATGTCACCCAAACCCTCCCAACCCCCATGACCCCTGTCCTCCATGCCATGCCATGGCATGCAACAGCTAAACAGCCAACCAAATGCACAACACATGACACTATCTTCATTAAGTGCAACGTGAGAAATGTAAACAGGCATGAGGCATTCACACCTGACATGGAACCTGATAAACTCACTTGGCAAAAATAACCCACACATACAAAGGGGGTCATTATGAGTATGTCGGTACACCATAGACGGTGCCGGTACATCACTTGCACCGTCCATACCGTACCACCATATTACGAGTAACCCTGGCAGGTGGCGGGCTCTGTGGTGGTCGCCACAGCTGCACCTGTAGGCACCACTACCGGTGGGCCCGTGTCAGCACATGTTACTTACTGTCGGGTTGCAAAGGTGCCAGGGTCGGATGCAACAGCAGCATCACCTGCCCCTGTGGTGCACCCCTGCCTCTTCCCGCTCTACGGCCACCCTGACTCCACATACTCCCTGGTCACCCTGGCCATGTGCCCGACCACTCCCAACACTGGCAGGACGCCCAGTTGACCCCCCTTCACCTTTTGTGGCCTCCCAACCATGGCACAGATTTACTAATGCCAATGGGAGGTGCACTGAACAATTGTCCTGGTCAATTGGGGTGAAGGGGGCAGGGTACGTGATGGTGGACGCACCCCTGTGCTCCTGCAAGTCTGCTTGTGGACCCTGGGGATAAATGACGGTCACGCAATGCTCAGGTACCCCAAAAATACAAGGAAAACGTGTATGCAACCCCTATAGCCCACATGCGTTTAAAAAAAACTCACGCAGTATGCTGTGGCACCCAGGAACACAAAAAGGCGTACGTGATTAACACGTGGGCTACTATGACCTCAATAAATGCGGTACGCGATAAACAGGGGCACCCCAGTGGGAAAAAAAGCGTGCAATAGCATGCAGGACTCACTGTCTGCCTTGCGTGGAAAAGAAATACACGTAGGCACTGTAACCACTGTGAAGTAATCCCGTGTGAACCCCAAAGTAGGAAAAACACACGCGTCGGTCTCCACTGAAAGCACGTACAGCACGCTGCAGACCTGCGTGGACCATTAACACGTGCAGAAGGAAATGCCCGCATGCATTACGTCACTTAATTTGCTTACGCGCGAAGGCCCTTTCCTCGAATTACACACTGAAGTGCTGTTTTTTCACGTGCCAATTCACTCTGCATCAAGCTGGCCACGCAACAACACACAGAAGACCACGCTCCTGCCCAGAAGGCCATTTTCCAGCCCCCCAGATCCCCGGGGAGCCTCCTACAAGCCATCTGCTGCTGCCTGCCTGCCTGCTGCCAACAGTGCCCTGTCATTTTGTGCCTGCACATCAGCCATCTGCAGGGGTCGAGTTGCTGTGACCACCCCTGCTGGAATAGAAGACTCCTGACTGGTGTTCCATCCCTCCACAGCCCAGCCCCAGGACCCAGTTGCCCACCCACACCTGCCTCGGGGGTTGCCATGTCCGACACAACACCATCCAGCACCAGTGGCAACCCCCCAGCACAGAGGCAGAGGGCTGCCAGCTTCACTGCCAATGAAGTTGGCATCCTGGTGGAGCAAGTCCTGGGGTATTATGATGCCCTTTTCTCACCATCGCGCGCCGACAAAGAAGGATGGAAGAGGATCTGGAAGGACATAGTGCGTGCCATCAACGCTGACGTGGTGGCACCCCACAACATCAAACATGTCCATCAGAGCCAGAAAAAAAGGGATAAGAGTTAACCCTATCCAATACTCCATGTAAAATGGGGTGTACTGGGTCTGTGGTTTAAAGTGACTGTATAAAGTTAATGGCAACTTTACCTGTTTCTGGGGGCAGTAGTCAGCTCCAGAAAAATGGAGTCAGGGGGATGTCTCAAAGACAACCCTGTGTCACTGCACTGAAGATGCTGTGTAACACACACAAAAAGTAGTACACATGCAGTAGGTGCGTCTCCAGTGCCCAAGATCACACATAAAGTAGAAAGACAAATAGCAAAACACATGTAAGAGTGGGAAAAAAGGCTTACACTCTTACCAGGTGAAAAAAATTAATTCTAGAAATCTAGCAAAGCTGCTGGGGGACTCTTTAGGTAAGGGGAATCAGCCATTTATGAGAATTCTCCCTAACAACTGGGACATCAATAAGTGAGCCGTCAAACTAGCCCGCCGCCTTTGTAAATAGTTACTTAGGTTTATGTTTCATTTGGTTTTTATTACGATTTGGAGTCCATGAACTTTGCTCCACTTTTTGAACATAGTTGTATTTTGGATAGGGTTTTTGGTAGGTTTCATTTGGTTTTGGGATAATGGACCCTTCAGACTTACGTTTTCAATTTTCCTGACATGTACATACTTTCTTTTTTTAATATTCACATGGAGTAATTTTTTTTATGCTTTTCATCTTCAGATTTCTTTCTATGGACTTTGGGGATGGACCACTTATTTTTTTTTCATGTTTTGGATTTTTATTTTTCCTTAGATTACACTTTCTTTTTCATATGGCAATCATTATTTCTTCATTTGCATGTGTGATTTTAATTTTGTAATTTGTTTTTATTTTTAATACATTTCATTATTTTCATTATTGGTGTGGTCTACTATGATTTCATTTGTGCATGTCTCTATGAGCATTGGGTAAGTCATGTGTTGCCACTGTGTGGCTCTGTAAGACATTTGTTGATGGGCATGCTGGTTATTTTCAGATCTCATGGCATGGGTAATTTACTATGGAGTGGGTGCAGTGGATCGTTGGGTGTTTTCACTGGGGGGTGGGAGGGTGTAAATTGGGTT
Organism: Ambystoma mexicanum; assembly: GCF_040938575.1. Taxonomy (NCBI): domain Eukaryota; kingdom Metazoa; phylum Chordata; class Amphibia; order Caudata; family Ambystomatidae; genus Ambystoma; species Ambystoma mexicanum. The sequence continues at coordinate 1,369,400,998 of NC_090933.1, read as the reverse complement.
GGCATTAGGGCCATGGGTCTGTATAGTTATGATGTGGTGTTTGGAGGGACATGAGTCAGGGCCTGCTGGCAGGTGCCCATCAATGGGGGGCTACATGAGTCAAAGCCTGCTGGCAGGTTGCCGTCAATAGGGGTGGGGTGGGGGGACATGAGTCGGGGCCTGCTGGCAGGTTGCCATCAATGGGGGTGGGGTGGTGGGACATGAGTCGGGGCCTGCTTGCAGGTTGCCGTTAATAGGGGTGGGGTGGGGGTACATGAGTCGGGGCCTGCTGGCAGGTTGCCGTCAATGGGGGTGGGGTGGGGAGACATTAGTCGGGGCCTGCTGGCAGGTTGCCGTCAATGGGGGTGGGGTGGGGTGATATGAGTCGGGGCCTGCTGGCAGGTTGCCGTCAATGGGGGGGCATGAGTCTGGCCTGCTGGCAGGTTGCCGTCAATGGGAGTGGGGTGGGGGACATGAGTCGGGGCCTGCTGGCAGGTTGCCATCAATGGGGATGGGGGGACAAGAGTCGGGGCCTGCTGGCAGGTTGCCATCAATGGGGGGTCAGTGGGGGGACATGAGTCGGGGCTCCCAAGTGCATGGTGCCATGTTGCTGCCTGCAGGTCATGGTCAGGGTGGATGGGCTGCCTGCGGGGCATGGGGAGGGTGGATGGGCTGCCTGTGGGGCATGGTCAGAGTGGATGGGCTGCCTGCGGGGCATGGGGAGGGTGGATGAGCTGCCTGCGGGGCATGGTCAGGGTGGATGGGCTGCCTGCGGGGCATGGTCAGGGTGGATGGGCTGCCTTCGGGGCCTGGGGAGGGTGGATGGGCTGCCTGCGGGGCATGGTTAGGGTGGATGGGCTGCCTGCGGTGCATGGTCAGGGTGGATGGGCTGCCTGCGGGGCATGGGGAGGGTGGATGGGCTGCCTGCTGGGCATGGGGAGGGTTGTAGGGTGGATCCCTGTAGCGTGGTCTAGCTGCAGGGGGTGTATGTGGCTTCTCCCCACACTGCTGTGTGAATCTGGGGGTACGGGAATGAGAATTACACGTGGTTGGGCTGGCGCGAGCGGGGTACGTGTATTCCAGGGGTGCACAGGGAGTTTTACATGCGATTTTGCTGGCGCGTGCCGGTTACGCGTAACCAGAGGGGTGCGCAGGGAGTTTTACACGCGATTTCGCTGGCGCTAGCAGGGTACGCATATTCTGAGGGGTGCACAGGGAGTTTTACACGTGATTTCGCTGGCGCAAGTGGGATATGCGTATTCTGAGGGGTGCGCATGGAGTTTTAAATGCGATTTTGCTGGCGCAAGCGGGATACGTGTATTCTGAAAACTGGGCAGGGATTTTTAAATGCAATGTTGCTGGTGCGAGCGGGGTATGCGTATTCCGAGGGGTGCATGGGGAGTTTTGAATTTATTACCCAGAAAGCCTGGCAAAGTCCGAAATGTGGTGAAAAAACCCCAATTTCCACATTTTTCACTCGGCTCACCCACCGAAACACGCCACCAACAAAACATGGCCTACCTTCCCGCATTCCCACAGTTGTCCCGACCAAAATGGTACCTCACATGTGTGGTTGCACCTACCTGCGGGCAAAGGGGAGAGCCAAAAACATGGCTAACCCAAGTCTTTTCGACAGCTGAATTTCACGATTTTTTCAGAAGGGCGCACCATGCAGATATGGGCCTAGGTTGTCTGAGCCACCAAGGAAAATAGGGAACCCCATGAATTTCTGAAAAGAGGACACCATTGGGAATCCACAGAGGTCTGACTTGCGCAAATTGGCCCAGAATTTATTACCCAGAAAGCCTGGCAAAGTCTGAAATGTGGCCAAAACCCCCCAATTTCCGCACATTTCTCTCGGCTCACCCACTGAAACATGCTGCCAACAACACATGGCCTTCCTTCCCGGGTTTCCACAGGTGTCCCGACGAAAACGGTACCTCACATGTGTGGGTGAACCTACCTGGGGGCAAAGGGTGGAGCCAAAAAGGCAGCTAACCCCTAATCTTTTCCGCCAGCAGAATTTGATGAATTTCATGGAAGTGCACACCATACAGATTTGGGCCCAGGGTATCCAAACCACCAAGGAAAACTGGGAACCCCATGCATTTCCAAAAAGAGGACACCGACGGGAATTCGCAGAAGTCTGACTTGCGCAAATCGGCCCAGAATGCATTATCCAGAAAGCCTGGCAAAGTCCGAAATGTGGCGAAGAAAAACCAATTTCCGCACATTTCACTCGGCTCACCCACCGAAACACGCTGCCAACAACACATGGCCTACCTTCCCGCGTTCCCAGAGGTGTCCCGATGAAAACGGTACCTCATCTGTGTGGGTGCACCTACCGGGGGGCAAACGGGAGAGCCAAAAACACTGCTAAACCCAAGTCTTTTCCGACAGTTGAATTTCACGATTTTTTCAGAAGGGCGCACCATACAGATATGGGCCTAGGGTGTCCGAGCCACCAAGGAAAATAGGGAACCCAATGAATTTCCCAAAAGAGCACACCCGTGGGAATGCACAGAGGTCTGACTTGCGCAAAGCGGCCCAGAATGTATTACCCAGAACCCCAGACAAAATGAACATTGTGTTTTTTCCGCACCAAATATCACACTTTGTCGGGATTGTGGCTAATAAAAATTGGGGCAATTTGCACAAGGCAGACCTCTGTGGATTTCCACAGGTGTCCTCTTTTCTAAAAAAATGCTTGAGTTCCCTTTTTCCTTCCTTGCTGGCTTTGACACCCTAGGCCCAAATCTGTAGGTTGTCCACATGAACAAAATGGGCTGTGCCGAAAGGCTTGGGGTTACCAATGGGTTACCCGTTTACTTTTGTGCCCCGTTAGGTGCACCCATACATGTGAGGTACCGTTTTCATCAGGACATGTGTGGGTACGCGGGAAGGTAGGCCATGTGTTGCTGGCGGTGTGTTTCGGTGGTTGGCCAGAGCAAAATGTTTGAGAACTGTCTTTATTTCCAGCCAATTTCAGAGACATTTCCCTCTGTCCACTCACCGAAACACGTCGCCAACAACAGATGTCATACCTACACGCATTCCCACAGGTGTCCCAAGGAAAAGGTGTATACAGGTTGCAGAATGAATACTTATATAACATTGTGAGTTAATTATTTTCTTGGGCAGAGAACCAAGATTTGGCTCTAGCTCCGAAAAGGGTGAAAGAAGGTTCTGCCCTGAGATCTATAGGTAAAGAGTTCCAGAGCATAGAGGCTGATACAAGGAAGCTGTTGCCACCCGATTTCTGGCGGTTGAACTTGGGGACTCTAAGGCAGTGTAGTTGGGCTGATCTAATGGGTCAGACGGCCTGATTTTTGGTGAGTCTACAGCTCAGATATTTGGGTGCTGAATTGGATAAGCACTTGCGAGTGAGGGTCAATGTTTTGAGCGAGATTCTGTTTTTGATAGACAGCCAGCAAATTTTACGTCTGGTGTCAGAGATATGGTTCGATCTCGGTATGTTGAAGGCTGCTTTTAGAGCATTATTCTGAAGTACCTGTAACTTTTTTAGGTTTCACTTGCTGGTTCCTAGATAAAGTGCATTACAATAATCCAATTTGGATAAAATACGTGCTCTAGATAGGGTGCAGCAGCTTGTTGAGGAGAGGAATGGTCTGCAAGATTTTATCAGTTTACCAGTGTAAGCTGTGGCTGAGGCTTCACTTGCTTTGTCAAGGTTAGAGTGGAGTTGAGATAGACGCCAAGTGTCTTGGCCACTTTGGATACCGGGATGTTGTTACCGTCTATCAAGAACGAGTTAAAGGAGGTGTCCAGTTTGTTTAATTTGGCTTGAGAGCCAGTAAGGAGTAGCTTGGTCTTCTCATCATTAAGGCAGACGCCATGAGTGGCCACCCATGCCTGAATGATGAGGTAGATTATATTTAGCAGTTTACTGTCTTTGTCATAATTACCAGAGATAGGGACAAGGACTTGGGTGTCATCTGCATAGTTGGTGTAGGTGACACCCAAGAGGTCGAGATTGTCAAACAAAGGCATTGTAAATATATTATAAAGCAATGGTGAGACACAAGACCCTGTGGCACTCCGCATGTTACTTGGGCTGTGCCAGCCGAGGCATGGGGTGAGAACACTCTCATTGCTCTGTTATCCAAAAAGGATTGAAGCCAAGCTGTGGCTTCCTTAGAGAAGTATGCTGAAGATGTGAGGTGTTTACAAAGGACTTTGTGATTAACAAAGTCGAACGCAGCTGTGAGATCCAGCAGAAGGAGGAGCGTTATATTACCTTTATCAATTCGGTCCTCAATTTGCGTTTTTAAATCATTAAGTGCAGTTGCAGTGCCGTGTCTGGGTCTAAACGCTGATAGTCGCAAGGCCCAGAAGATGGTTGGTTTCAAGGTGCACCTGTATTTGAAGATAGGCAGCCCTGTCAAGAATTTTAATTAAAAAGGGACTGTAATCATAGGACTGTAATTCGTAGGAATGTCTGGGTCAAGGTTGGGATTTTTTAAGAGTGGGAGGACCAGGCATTTAGGTTGGTAGGAACCGTGCTGGAGTCAAAGGAGGAGTTCATGAACAGCGTGATGGCAGGTGCAAGTTCTTTGGCTGCCTCTTTAATTATCGATGCTGGGAAAGTGTCGCCTTGGCATCGGGATGATTTCAGGCTAAAATGATGTTTTAAACTTCTGTAATGGATAAGGGAGTAGAGTTGAAAGGATTGCAAGATTTTCCAGTCGGGACTTGCGGTTTGAGGGGTTATATGTTCATACTGATATTCAGTTTCTTATTTTCAGTTTTATTTTGTAGCATCGCCATTTTATCGAGTAAGGCTGCTTGTATTTTAGTGCACCAGGCTTTATCTTTGGCACAGGTTTCAAGGGTGGAATAGGGGATTCAAGCTCTCTGAGGATCTTGAATAATTCTTTAGAGCTAGATTGGAAATCCACAGAGCTCTGACTTGCACGAATCGCCCTAGAATGTATTACCCACAAGATCTGGCAAAATCCAAAATGTAGGAAAGAAAACACCATTTTCAAACATTGGCCACCAGGAAATCACTGAAACACACCAACAACAACTCATGTCCTACCTTCCTGGGTTTCCACAGGTGTCCCGATGAAAACAGTACCTCACATGTTTGGGTGCACCTACCTGGGCGCAATGGGAAAAGGCTAAACCACTGGTATCCCAAAGTGTTTCTGGAGAGCACATTTTGCAGGATTTTGCTCTTGTGGACACCATACAGATTTAGGCCTGGGGTGTCGCAGCCACCAAGGAAAATGGGGAACCCCATGCATTTTTGACAATAAAACACCCGTGAGAAGCCACATAGGTTTGACTTGCGCAAATCACCCTAGAATATATTACCCACAAGCCCTGGCAAAGTCGAAAATGTGGGAAAGAAAACACAATTTTCAGACATTTGCCACCAGGAAAACATTGACACACGCTGGCAAAAACACACGTCCTACCTTCCCACCTTTCAACAGGTGTCCAGAAAAAAACAGTACCTCACATGTGTGGGCTCAGTTACCTGGCCGCAAAGGGAAGAGGCTACACCACTGGTATCCCAAAGGGTTTCGGGAGTGCAGATTTTTAGGATTTTGCTCTTGAGGAGAAGCTACAGATTTGGGCCTGAGGTGTCGCAGCCGTCAAGGAAAACAGGGGACCACATGCATTTCTGAAAAGAAGACACCCGTGGGAATCCACAGAGGTCTAACTTGCTCAAATCGCCCAAGAATGTATTACCCACAAGCCCCAGCAAAATCCAGAATTTAGGGAAAAAACACAATTTTCAGAAATATACCAACAATAAACCACCGAAACACGCCACCAACAATACATGTTCTACAGTTCCACGTTCCCACAGGTTTTCTGATGAAAAAAAGAACCTCAAATGTCTGGGTGCACCAACCTGGGAGCAAAAGGGAAAAGGCTACACCACTGGAATCCCAAAGTGTTTCGGCAGTGAACATTTTTGGGATGCTGCTCTTGTGGAAAATTTACAGATTTGGCCCTCGGGTGCCACAGCCACCATGCAAAACAGGGAACCCCATTCATTTCTGAAAAGGAGACATCCGTGGGAATCCACATATGTCTGACATGCGCAAATCGCCCATGAATTTTTTGCCCACAAGCCTCAGTAAATTCCAAAATTTAGGAAAAAACCCACAATTTTTGGACATTTGCCACCAGGAAACCACCGAAACACATAGCCAACAACACATATCTTACCTTCCCGCATTCCCAGAGGTGTCCCAACAAAAACAGTACCTCACATGTGTGGGTGCACCAACCGAACAGGAAAAGGCTACACCACTGGTCCCAAAGGGTTTTGGGACTGCTATTTTTAGGATTTTGTGCTTGTGGACAACCGACAGAGTTGGACCTGGCGTGTCGCAGCCACCAAGGAAAACAGTGAACCCCAAGCATTTCTAAAAGGAAGACTCCGGGAGGAAAGCACAGAGGTGTGACCTGCACAATTCACCCTAGAATGTATTACCCACAAGCCCTGGCAAAGTCCACAATTTTCTGAAAAAAGTAGACATTTGACACAAGGAAACAACCAAAATACACCGTCAACAAGGCATATCCTACCTTCCCGCATACCCACAGGTGTCCCAACAAAAATGGTACCTAACATATGTGGGTGCTTTACCTGGGCGCAAAGGGAAAAGGCTACACCTCTGGTATCCCCAAAGGGTTTTGTGAGTGAACATTTTTAGGATTTTGCTCTAGTTCACAACCTACAGATTAGGGCCTTGGGTGTCGCAACCACAAAGGAAAACAGGGAACCCCATGCATTATAAAATATAGGAAAAAAACACACAATTTCAGACATTTGCCAACAAGAAATCACCAAAACACACACCAACAACACATGTCCTACCTTCCCACGTTCCCACAGGTGTCTGAACAAAAACGCACCTCACATGTGTTGGTGCACCTACCTGGGCGTAAAGGGAAAAGGCTACACCACTGGTATCCGAAAGGGTTTCGGGAATGCATATATTTAGGATTTTGCACTTTTGGACAAGCTACTGGTATGGGCCTGGGGGGTCACATCCACCAAGGAAACTGGGAACCGCATGCATTTCTGAAAAGAAGACACCAGTGGCAATCCACAGAGGTCAGACTTGCACAAATCACCCTAGAATTTATTACCCACAAGCCCTGGCCAAGACCATAATTTTTGAAAAAAACCCTTCAATTTTCAAACGTTCGCCACAAGGAAAATACTGAAACACGCCAGCAACAACACATGTCCTACCTTCCCACATTGCCACAGGTGTCCTGATGAAAAGGGTACCTCACATGTATGGGTGCAGCTACCTAGGGCGCAAAGGGAAAATGCTAAACCACTGGTATCCCAAAGTGTTTCAGGAGAGCACATTATGCAGCATTTTGATCTTGTTGACACGCTACAGATTTGGGCCTGGGGTGTCGAAGCCTCCAAGGAAAGCTGGGACCTCATGCATTTCTAAAAAGAAGAAACCAGTGGGAATACACAGAGGTCAGACTTGCTCAAACCACCCTAGAATGTATTACCCACAAGCCCCAGCAAAGTCCAGAATTTTGGAGAAAAAAACAAGTTTTTAGACATTTGTCACTAAAAAAACACTGGAACACACTGGCAACAACACATGTCCTACCTTCCCACTTTTCTACAAGTGTCATGATGAAAACGGTACCTCACATGTGTGGGTGCACCTACCTGGTCAGAAAAGAAAAAGTGTGGACCGTCCACAAATCCAACAGCAGTCCCAGGGATCACTGGCAGTGTTCCCATCCCTACCCGGAGTGAAAAGCTCTAATGCAACACAGTCAGGGGTCATGCCTTGGCCATGGGCACCCAGTTCCCATGTGGATTGATCGTCCCCAAGCCCAGCACCAGTTCCAGTAAGCCCCAGATGGGTTCCGATCCCTTCCCAGAGGGAAATTCTATAACAGACCCCAGCCAGAGCACTAGGGTGGTGGGGGGTCATGACCCTGTCAATGGGTGGCTGTCTCCCATGTGGGACGACCATCCCCAAGCTCAGCCTGGAACTCTGGCTGGGCTGTGTTACAGTTGTTGCCTCCAGGAAGGGACAAGACCCTGCTGGGGCTCCACTGGACAGCCGTTGAGCTTGGGTGATGTCCATCCAAATGGGAGACAGCCACCGATGGCCGGTGACATAACCCCCGACCATCCTGGAGCTCTTACTGGGCTGTGTTAGAGAATTTCACTACGGGAATGGATGGGGACCCTGCAGGGCTCCATGGGACTGCCACTGGGCTTATGCACGGTCAACCCATATGAGGGACAGCCGTCCAAGGGCAGGAACATCACCCCTGACCATTCTGGAGCTCTGGCTAGCCTGCATTACAGAATCTTTCTCTGGGAATATATGGGGACCCTGCCAGGGCTCCCTGGGACTGCCGCTGGGCTTGTGGATGGTTAACCCACATGAGGGACAGCCATACAAGGCCAAGGACATAACACCCAACCATCCTGGAGCTCTGGCTGGGCTGTATTATAGAAGTTCCCTCTGGGAAAGGATGGAGATGCTGCCGGCGCTCCCTGGAACTGCTGCTGTGCTTGGAGACGGTCAACCTACATGGGAGACAGCCATTCAAAGCAAGGGACATCACCCGCGACCATCCTGGAGCTCTGGCTGGGCTGCAGTACAGAATTTCCCTCTGAGAAAAGATGGGGACCCTGCCAGTGCTCTCTGGGACTGACGCTGTGCTTGGGGACAGTTGCTCCACATGAAGGACAGCTGTCCAAGAGCAGGAACATCACCCCCGACCATCATTCCCGACCATCCTGGAGCTATGGCTGGCCTGCGTTACAGTTCCTCCCTTTGGAAAAGGACAGGGACCCCCTGAACCCTGGGTTGCAGACGGTAATCCCACATGGGAAACAGGCACTCAAGGCCAGGGACATACCCCCAAACAAATCCTAGAGTGCCGGCTGGGCTGTGTTACAAAATTTCCCTCGGAGAAGGGAAGCGGGACCCTGCCGGGGCTCCCTGGGACAGCTGTCTCCCCTTTTCAACGACACCTCCCTTGATCAAAACGGCATAGAAATGCCTGCGATCGAGGTAGGAACTTATCTTGCATTTCACTGCTGCAGCAGTGAAATTTACATTCAATGTCACGTCAGCACACATTACGCATGCTGACCTGATGCTGTAGGAAATCGAACCCCCGGGCCGTGAGGTGGAACCTCCTCCTCACATAGTCCAGTGATTGGATTTAGAGTTTTTGCGATCGCTGCACTGCAGTGATCGCACACACAGAAGTGCCCAAAAGGGCAAGGTTTCTCATCCATGGCACTGGAAACATAGTGCCACGGTTGAGATACCTAGTCCTTGGCACTTAAGGGTTAAAGCATTAAAAGTCTGGAAGATGTACCTAAATAAATAAGACTCACTTTGTATCACAAACCTAAACAGGTAATTTAACTTAATATATACAGTTCTATGTGGTACCACTGTTACCTTTATATTCAATTGTAATGTACCAACTGCTGACAGTTAATACAACGCATTCAAATAATTAGGCAATGTTTAACTTCATAAAACATTAATGTAGAAATATAGGTATTAATTAGAACATTGTCAGAATGCTTTCTTTAGGATACAAAATGCAATAGTGTGTGAGGATCCCCCCACCTGTGCAACCTGTAAGGAAAAGTTAAGGTGTAATGTATGTTGTATATTACAGCCCAGTCCAAATATGTTCATTAAAAGTCTATTTCTCTTTCTACAGATCACGTTACCCCAAAGTACCTGGGAGGCCACAGGAGAACTGGTTCCAAGATGAATCTGGGACCCCTGGAGGAATCGATGGATGGAAGATGCGCTCACATTGGTGGAGTTTCTCAGTTTCAATCACCAATGCCCATCAAGGATGGACCCTCTTGGAAGAAGGAGTCACTGGGACATCAAGGTCGAGCAGGAGGAGGGAACTAGGCAATGTTGAAAAGGCAGCAATGCGGTTCTATCACAGTAGTGTCCGATGTCAGGTTGTTACTGTAATGCTGGAAATGCATCGGAGGGACAGGGCCTCCGTATCCTTGTCCTTTACTGTTTTTTATCATGTGTTCTGTCGTGTTTTCTGCGCAGGAGTTCTTCTGGGACTCCTGGTGGTGCAGCTCTCTTTTGGTTTAGTGTACAGACCCAAGGGATACCCTTATGGAACCCATGGGCGGGGGTACAATCCTGTGCCCCTAGTGTATGTTTTAGGGCACCTGCGTGTGGCCCACCGAGCAGGGTATGGGCTGGTGGCAGCTACAAGCTGAATTTGACAGGTGCTCTGACTATCCTCCATTTTGGGATACCCAGGCCCTTGCATTGGAATCAGTTGATTCCTGATAGGAAACAAGATGGCCCCTGTGGCCTCTTGCTTTCTATCCCCTGTTACCTTGTTTTCCCAAAGTCCTGGGAAGCCCTGACTCTGTCCCTTCCCCCTGACTGGCTGTCGGGTGGAAGTTCCATATATGGTGTTGTTGTGAAGTCCAGTTCAGGCTGGCTGGAGCCTTCCCAGTGACTGTATGTTGTGGGTACACCCTGGGGGTGGGACCTGGGTGAATGGAGTGTGTGACAAATATGTACTTCTTGTTGTGGATGTCTAGTTTCTTGAATGTGGCACAACGACTGAGACAGTCCTGTCCAGGGAAGAAACCAGCAGCGGAGCAAACCGACAAATAAAAGGTGAGCTCCTTAAAACCCAAGCAGGGTCCGATCCTCCTGGCTATCTGGCTCACTGCAGCTGTGCACAGCAAATTCGACCAGGAGAGGGAGGCCTTGCTTGGTGTTTGGCAAACTGGTTGGTCCCACCAGCTCAAGGGAAGAAGATTCCTTGCAGATCTTCTCTGCCGTCGAAGTTTAGGAGATTCAGACCCGCAGCAGGGCTTCACCGGGGGGTTCCGTAGTTGCAGTAGTCCTCTTCCTTCAGCTTCTCTTCGGTTCTCTCGATCCAGGCGACTCTGCCTTCCAAGCCCCAGAGACCTGCTTTTTATGGAGTTTTCCTCCATTCACACAGCCTGGCTGTCAATCACACAGCAGGGTGGCTGTCCTGGCAGGACAGTCACCTAGCCAATCAAACAAGAGTGCGACTTGGCTGTCCAAGGAGACCCTGTGCAGGGGTCCTCAAACCCCTTCGTCACATCCTGTCCACCCAGACACTCAGGCGCCTAAGGAAGGCTTCTGTGCAGAAGCCCGCCAAAGGACGGCGAACAAAGGAACCAAACCTGGTTTCGCGCAAAGAGTAAAACACGAGAAAGACCTTTACAAAAAGAAATGGCGAATAAACCAAGCCGGAACCAAATAAAATTAAATGGGGTCCAGCGGGTTACAGTTCGAGGCTACTAACATAGCCTAAAACAGTACCAAGGCTATTTTCATAGTACGCGGTAGGAAAAAAATGGTAGATACCACTGCCACCAGCCAAATCTTAAAGAAAGGGGAACGAAATAATGTTCCATGAGAGACAGACAAAAAGGGATAACTATTAACCCTTTCCAGTACTCTATGGAAGATAGTTTGTGCTGGGTCTGTAGATTTAAAAAGACTAATAAAGTCAATGGCAACTTTACATGTTCTGGGAGACAGTAGTCAGTCCCAGGAAATGGAGTTTAAAGTGGAAAGTCTGAAAAAGTCAACCCTGTGTCACTGCAATAAAGGTGCTGTGTAACACATAGTAAAAAAAGATGATGCATATGGAGTAGGTTAGACTCCACAGTCTATGAACACAAAAATGTAAAACACACAGTAAAACACATGTAAGAGTGGGAAAAAAAGGCTCACACTCTTACCAGGAGAACAAATAAATCCTAGAAATCCAGCAAAGCTGCTGAGGGACTCAGTAGGTAAGGGAAATTAGCCATTCTAGAGAGTTCTCTCTAACATGGACCCTGGGTGACTCAGATGGACTTCTTGACTTCAAGATGTCCAGACACGCCTCTTCGGAACCCACAAAGATCCCTTCTCCGTACGGCATGCACACAGGACTGGCTTCCACAACACTTTGGGTGTAGAGCAGCAGTTGCATTGTGTCCACTGGTGGCTATGGGAAGAGGTCACCTTTTCAGGTCCTCTATGGTCCAGTCCTTGAATCAGCAAAGCAGCCTTTGGATTACTTGAAGTGTTGCACTACAGACGTCTTCCTCAGCATTGGCAGTCTGTGACACCTCCAAAAACCTTGAGGGTCCTTTTGAAGCTGTCCCTTTAAGGTTAGTGAATGATTGCACCAAACTAGGTCCTGGCAGTTTGTGACATTTAATAAAGTCATATCTAAAAGCTGTCACTGAAAAATAACACCGAGGCCACAGCCTACCCAATGCCCCTTTATCTGAAATCAATCGATTAAAGACAGCTGCAATGGGCTCAACCACATATAAACATAATTATAAGTACTCACCAGGTTCCAGTGGCAAGAGAACTATAATTAACACGTCATCATGCTATAGGTAAGGGAAGAGTAATCCTCTTAAAGCGGACAGATAAAGGCCAACCACGCCAATGAAATACTACCTGCGTAGTGGAGCTCTGGCGGATGATCTAAAGGCGCCAGAGTTGGATGGCTCATTCACAGAAATAAAATAATACTACAAGTGACTCGCAGACTGCACAGGTTGCTGAACTTTTATCGTCCGGACAAGAATTTATGGTAAGTGCCAAAATTCATGCCAGTGAACATACCCAAGAACTTCAAGACTGTGGAAGGAGTTTAAAGGGCAATATACATTTAGACCAATTTCAGACACAAATACACCCCGACAGCGATGAATATCGAAAGGAAAATCAAGGACTACTACCAAAAATAAGGCATCTGAGCCTGGGAGACTTTGGGGGTCATTATGTCCCGGGTGCAAAGGGATACCGGGCACCGGTAATGACACTGGTTCCGGTAATCCCTTTGCGCCCTATTCCGAGGTCCCTTTGCGGGTCCTTCCTTAACGCCTGGTTTTAGCAGGCGTTAAGGATGGGGCCCGCAAAGGGACTTCAGAGCTAATAACGGTACCGTAAATTACAGTATCGTTATTAGCACCTCCCCATTCCCATTTGAGCCCTATGGGGGCTCAAATGGGAATGGGGATTGACATTTTCAATGGGGACTTACCGGTCCCGCAAAGGTCGGACTAGACCGGTAAGTCCCCATTGAACCAGGGCGGACACAGTACCGGTAATGGGGCTAGTCATGGCACTAATAGCGCCATGACTAGCACTAACCTCGGAATGAGACCCTTTGACCTGAGAGTGATGAGAGGGCATCTACCTCTCGACTATTGGACATGGAACCGGACGTGGGTACTTTTTTGAGGGCAGGTTTCTCCCAGGAGTGGAATCTGTCACCAATTACAACAAATGTATTACATAGACCCCCGTTAGGAAGCCTAACGATGGAGAAACATCACCCAGACATAGTAGGACCAAGACAGCAAACACAGGATGTAGAAAATCAGCAACATCCAGGAGAGGTTGTGCAGGATCCACGAATGAGTGAGGTCACCATATCAGCATTTAATTTTGAATTAAATTTGTTGGTAAACATATTCGAACTGCTGCTGAAAGGTGACGTTCAGACAAAATCAGGAATTTTTCTGGAATTAACTAATGAAGTGGGCCAATGTGAATCCTCAATGGAGGACCTAAGAAAAGCATCAAATACATCAGTAGTACCATCATTGAAAATCTTATGGAGGAGGTTGCAAAGCAGACACTCAATACAAGCTTGAGTCATGGGGCTTTACAGGAAGCAGAGAATGAAAAGAAGAAGCTCCAGGGAATGGCCATCGAACTACCAAACTGCACTACTTGAAACAGTAAATTGGCGAAGGAAGAGGAGGTTGCGCTCTTGGAAGATAGCCTGGGTCTCACATTTGATGACACTCCCCTTTCAGAACCAACCTTGGAGGGGTTGTAAGCGACTTCAATTCAACACTACAGCTAAGTCAATGCCTAGTCTGGGATGCTGATGGAAACCCTTATTGATATATTTTTATGTCCAGTTCATGTACTCTGGATGACAACCCTTATATCACACCCCTCTCTTAGAATCCCCCTGACCCCACTGAGCCAAGAAGTAGGTTTGTTTCGCAAATTAAAAGGTTTTATTTGAAAAATTAAACAGTATATGTATATCACACTTTTATAATAAATTAATAATTGATATCACACTTATGAATATAATGTTGATCAACAATGGGTAATCTGACACTAGCACACTTCTTTACAATCAATGAGGAGTTGGTATAGGATGGATAATTCAGAGAAAATACTTTTATGGTCTCAAGGGAAAAGCAATGAGGAATAAAATGCAGTACAGAAATAACTTGAGATGATTTTAGCAAAAGATAATATAATCACTTTTTCTCTGGCAATTCACCCCCCCTCCCCTATGCAATGTAAGAAATGGAAGGAGAGCACACAGTCTTCAAGAATCCCAACAAACATGCAATACGAAATGCAGTTCCCCCCTAGCAAGCTTAGAGAAAAACAGGTATGATTTTAAAACACAGGCCCAAAATGCTTTGAATGTGGTGGCAATGAAGTGAAATGATGCTAAAATTGATTTTAATTCCCTGTAGGACGTTCAGGGTGAGTGGTAGACACTTTAAATAAGTTCAGGTCAGCCCTAACAATGATTCAGGGATGGCTATTAGGTTGCAAACGAATTTTAGCAGTTCAAGCAAAAGCGGCTATCTTTTTACAGGTGAAGAAATCAGGCCAAAATTACGAGTGCGTAAATCGCGATTGCGGAAAAAGTATAAGGAGTAGGAAGTCGCTTCTATCACAAACGGTTCAAGAGATACGGATGATTTCGTGAAGGTAGAGTCTCAAAAGAAAAAGTCAAGCTCAGAATGACAGATGACAGTTTTGGAAGCTTTAGAATGACACGATTTCTAGGAGGCAGTTCTAATAGGCTAAAATAGTTTGGATTAGATTATTTTAAACTAAGAGATTGGTTTTGGCACAGTGTTAGCTGGGTACTCACACTAGATTTTGGACAGGAATGCGACTTCGTCCCTGATCGGGTCAGGATTGGCTGGACTTCTGCTAGCAGTTCTTCACAGCGATCTGGTCTCTGGTTCTCTCTGGTTCCGGATACAGCACTGCTTTCTGGATACTGCTACAGGTTCTAGCAAAAGTTCTTGGCAAAGAATTCAAACAGCTCACCCGGCTGTTGAATAGTTTGGTTGGTTTTGAGGCCTGATGAGGAGGATTCAGCTTGTGGATTCAGGCCTCTCTGCTACAAATTCTGGAGTTAATTTCTGGTCTCTGGATATTGATGGATTTGAAGTCTGGATCTCTGGATGTGAAGTCTGAAGTCTCCCGGCAAAGCGTCCCGCAAGAAAGTGGAAAGTGAATGTCCCTACCTGGGTTCAAGTGGCTCTTTTTATGTGTTTAGAAAGTGGGTGGGTCGGCTCACATGTCCCTGCTCCCAGGCAGAGCTCTGTTTACAGTCCACATCCAAAATTAACATACTCCATTCAAGGGAAAGAGTCTATTCTCACTGAGACATGGTTCACAGCCAGCTCTGCCACCAGCTTTGACACACTCCTACCTGACGGTTACAAGATCCTCTCCGTGCCCAGGCCCAACCGTGCAGGGGGGGGTGTTGCCCTTATCTTCCCTGAGTGGATTCCTGCCACTGTCACTCCTACGCAGACCTACTCCTCTTTTGAATGTCTTGTCTGCCGACTCTCTCTCTCTCCTAGCCATTCCCTTACCGTGGCTACTATCTATCGGCCACCTGGTCAAATTTCCTCCTTCCTCTCTGAGTGGGCTGACCTCTCCTCCGCACTCCTGTCCTCAACCACTCAACTCCTCTTTCTTGGCGACTTTAACATCCACCTTGATGCCTCCAGTCCCCCCACGGGTCTCTTTCGTGACCTCTGCGACTCTCTCTCACTCTCTATTCTCCCATCTGGGCCTACTCACTCTGCTGGGCACATTCTTGATGCTCTGATCTCTTCTGACCTTCCCCTCTCCGTCCCTCTCTCCACTCCTCTCTCCTGGAGTGATCACTTTCTCCTATCCTTCCACCTCACCCTCCCTACCCCACAGGCAAAGCCACCCTCTTCACTGCCACCCACCTTCTCGGTCATCCGACCCATGAAGCGTGTGTCAGTTGAGGCTTTCGCTGCTACCTTCTCGCCCCCCCCTGCCCCTTCGGCTGACTCCCACCCTGACACAGCCCTCTCCATGCTCCACTCTGCTATATCTGTTACTCTTGATATCCTTGCCCCCGTCATGAGAATCCGCCTGAAGCCCAAAGCCAAATGTAACTCCTGGTATGACTCGGATCTCGCCACCCTAAAACGCAAGTGCAGGGTTGCAGAGAGGAAATGGCGTGCTTCATGTTCATCCTCTGACAAACTGGCCTGCCGCCTGCTCCAAAGGCAGTACCGGCTCTCCGTTCTCACCAAGAAGAGAGCCCTTATCCAAGCCCGCATCTCTGCGGCATCAAACAACTCCGCCAAACTCTTTAAAATCTGCAAGGAGCTGGCCAACCCTGTTGCAGTCTCTACCTCTCCTGTACCCTCCCAGGCCCTCTGCACTGCACTGGCCTCTCACTTCATCTCTAAAACTCAGGACATCCTGTCCTCGCTCTCCTCCTTTCACCTCCCTCCCTCCCTACCTGGCCCTTCCTCTGGCCCTTCTGCGGTCACCCCTCCTCCCTCTTTCTCTGCCTTTCCACCTTTCTCTGCTGACGAGGTTTCCAGACAAGTCCGATCAATGAAAGTCTCGTCTAAACAGGTTCACCCCTGTTCCTCCAAAACTATCAAGGACCACATCGACTCCCTGGCTCCTGCCCTGGCTGACTTTTGCAACCACTCCTTCGCCTCTGGAGTCTTCCCTTCCCCCCTCAAGCACTCCCTTGTGCACCCTCTTCTCAAGAAACCCTCTTCCGACCCCTCCTGCCCGGCTAACTATCGCCCTATCTCCATCACTCCCTTCCTGGGCAAGCTCCTGGAGAAACTGGCCATCTCCCAGCTTAAACTCCATGCTGAATCTGTTGGCAGTCTTCATGACCATCAATCTGGCTTCAGAGCTGCCAGAAGCACGGAAACTGCTCTCCTGAACATCCGTGAAGACCTGCTCTTGAACCTCGATTCCAACACTCCGTGTGTTCTCATTCTGCTCGATCTCTCCTCTGCCTTTGACACTGTCAACCATGCCATCCTGCTCAACCGTCTCCGGGAAAACCTGGGTATCACTGGTCAGGCTCTGGCGTGGCTGACCTCTTTCCTTTCAAATCGACCCTCCCAGGTCCAACTGGGGTCCTTCCTCTCCGACATCTTTTTCTCCACCTGTGGTGTCCCCCAGGGATCTAATCTCTCTCCCTGGCTGTTCAACCAGTATCTGGCACTCCTTGCCCACCGCATCGCCGCTCTCTGCCCTAATTTCCAGTGCTATGCGGACGATACCCAGCTCATTTTCAGGCTACCCTCAGCCTCCCCCTCTCCTTCCCTCATCTCTGACTGTCTGTCTGCTATCCAAGAATGGTGTGCCGCCAATGACCTCTGCCTTAATGCCAGTAAGACTGAGATTCTACTCATCGGTACTCCCACTCCCTCCTTCCCTGCAGCTCTCTGGCCTGCCTCCCTTGGCCCCCTCCCTGCTCCTACCTGCAAGGCAAAAAACCTTGGGGTCATCTTCGACTCCACACTCTCCTTCTCTCCTCATATTTCTGATGTCGCCAAGAGGTCACACTACCAGCTGCACCTCCTCAGAGGTATTTTTCCCTTCCTCTCCTTCCCCCAGAAGCTCACTGTCTCCCGAGCCCTGGTTCTCTCGAAGCTGGACTACTGTAACAGCCTCTATCTTAATCTGCCTGCCTCCACTCTCCGCCCTCTGCAACTCATCCAGAACAGAACTGCGAGACTTGTCCTTGGCCTCAAGCCCAGGGACTGTATCTCTCCAGGACTGAAATATCTACACTGGCTCCCAGTGGCTGCGAGGATAAAGTTCAAAACCCTCTGCATTGTCCACAAGGCCTTCTGGGGCCTGGGTCCTAAATACCTTCAACTCTCTCTTCGCAAATATCTTCCTTCCCGAGCCCTTCGCTCATCCGCCTCCAATTCCCTCAGGGTTAGCCGCTTCTCGAAGCAACGAGCTGGGGGTAGATCTCTCTCCGCGGCAGGGGCCTCCCTCTGGAACAGCCTTCCTGCCTCCCTGAAACTTGAGGAGAACCATCTCCGGTTCCGGAAGCACCTCAAAACCTTCCTCTTTGCTTCTGCTTTCTCTCTCCCTCTCCCCTGCTGAACAGCTAATTAATTCTTCACTGAAACTGCACTGATCCTGCAACTGGACCACTCTTAACGGCCTCGGTCCTGGGCCCAGCCACTCTCCACTTGCACTGATGCCCTGGAACCCCTTTGCACTGCGGGACTGTCTCTGTATCCCTACAGCCCCCCCCCCTTCCCCAGCACTTGTTCTGCACTTACCTCGCACTTGCCACCAGCTGGCCCTATTTATTTATTTATTACTTTATGCCACTTACCTTGTACTGCACTTCCCCCCCCTTCCCCTTGCACTTTTCCCCCTCCCCCACCCCTGTACTTGCACGATCTGAATGACACCTGGCCTAGTAAGATCGTTGTCTGTCTCCCCTTGTCCCTCCCCTCCCTGCCTCGTCGCGCCTTGAAACACCTGTGTATAGGCGCGTTACAAATACCATATCATATCATATCATATCATATTGTGTGGGTCTCTGGGGTGAGAAGGTTTCCCGGCCTCTTGGCCTGTTAATTGAATCAGATTGTCTCTGGGAACAGCAGGTGGTTAAGAATTTTAATTAACCAACAGGCTTTGAAGTCCCAGTTAGGCTGGATCCTCTTGCACTCCTGAGATACAGTCCTACTGTCAGAGTTTAGACCGCTAGCGCAGGTTTGTGGACCAAGCTGGTACTGCACCCATTTTTGGGATCTGTCTTGAATTAATGCATTTCAATAGAGTGGTCTTTTGCTTGATAGAATAGGACCCTTGCTTAACATTGTTTTGATGGCATCCTTACAGTAGAGTGGTGATGTGGAACCCCCCACAAGAAGGTTGTATCTTTAGAGTGGTCTTGTGCCCATGATTTTAGCAACTTTTTGACATAAACTACGGATTTTGAACAGAACCACCTTTCTTTGCAGTGGTGGGTGGCAGATTAGGTGACCATTTTGGTGTGCGCAAACTGCGCAGTTCTCCTGGATTCTGGCGTGAATGTGGGCAGCGACAGCTCATCCCCACATCTACCCAGTCTATTGATTTAGTTTGTTCTGGGATAGAATATTGGGGGGCGACAGCTCATCCCCACATCTACCCAGTCCATTGATTCAACATGGGTCAAAACCCTTGACAAGCCCCCCCGCCCGACTGCGCTTTGATTTCGAGTCGAGAGGAGTCGGGTGCAAAGGATGTTTTGATCCACGCGCTGGTATGTCCGCATCATCTTCTTCCAATTCTGTACCCCGGGCCCCTCGGATCTCTGCTCCCGGTCCCTGGATCGTTCTCCTTGGTCAGTCTCCATGGTTTCATCTCTACTAGGATGATAAAGCAAAAGCGGCAATACCTATTCATAGACATTTTTCCACCACTATTGATATAGTGGGGCGCCATATACATTTTATACATCAGGATACATTTTTCAGTCTTATTTTAAAACAAGATATAACATGAAACATTTTTTTTTCCAATCATAATATTTTAGAGACTATATGTGGGATATTTTAGGATGGGAACTGAATTAATCTGGAGTGGTCCCCTCTGGTATTGCAGAGGACTCCTCCAGTTGTTGCAGAGTGTGCCTGGGATGGCAACACTTTAGCTGATTAATATGGACCCACTTGTCTTCCCCTTCCGCCAGACTACCTTTGGGGATGTGGATCTTATAGGCTACAGGGGAGATTTTGTCTATAATTTCAAACGGTCCCTTCCACGTAGGCAAACATTTTCGCTGTTTGGCCTGGTGTCTTTGGAAATTGTATAGATAGACCCGGTCCCCCACCTCGTATACTTTCCTGGTGGTTGTCAGGTCGTAGTGGGTCTTCATGCTATCAGCTGATCTTTCTAGATTCGGCTGAGCATAGGCAAAAGCATGTTGGAGGTGTTTCCTTAAATTCTCCACATACTCATGAGTTGTGGAGGCATTTATCAACGTCTGCTCTTGGGTCCTGTAGAGCAAATGCTGAGGAAGCACCATCTTGCGTCCGGTCATCAACTCAAATGGTGGGGTAGATCTGATGGCCATTAGGACCAGAGGTAATCAGATATCCCAACTTAGACCAGAATCTGCCACAAACTTTTTTAATATGCTCACAATTGTCCGGTTGTATCTCTCTACTGCTCCAGAAGAAGCTGGCCTGTAAGCAATGTGTAGCTTCCTTTTAACCCCCAGTATCTCCCACATCTTTGTCATTACTTCACTGGTGAAGTGGCTACCTCTGTCTGACTCAATCCTTTGAGGTAGACCAAAACGGGAAAAGATGTGGTTAATCATCAGGGCAGCTGCTGTTTCTGCCTTGCAGTTTGGGGCCGGGAGACATTCCACCCACTTGGTAAACAAGCATGTAACGGTCAACATGTACTTGTTTCCTCTAGACGAGCGAATTACAGGGCCTACAAAGTCGATTTGCAAATCTGACCATGGCAGTGTCATCCCCCTCTTTTGGAGAGGTGCACAGTGTGTGAGGGATGATGGCTGAAATTGTGCACACACCAGACACCCCTTCAAGTATTGGTTGAGGTCCTGGCCCATATGTGGCCAGTATGCAATCTCTCTTAAGATTTCAAGTGTTGTGTGAAACCCCCTATGACCGGCGGTGGCCGCATCATGGGCGTGACTTAACATCAGGCTTCGGAATGAGGTAGGGACCACCCACTGATCATGGCCAGCTTGGGATTTCCTTGCTAACAAACCATCTTGGATTCGGAACATCTTTGGACATTTCATCAACACTCTTAGGTCCTCTTTCCCAATGTAATCGGTATCCGTCAGGGGAAAGTTCTCAGGGTCCTCAATGTGTTGGTAAAACTTACCAATTATTGGATCCCCTTTCTGAGCTGTAATGAAATCAGAATCAGGGGTCTCCTTACTCCATTGTGCAGTTGAAAGATCATTGTGAGCATTTGTCTGGGACCTAGTGATAGCAGTGACCTGGATTTCCCCCAACAAGGACTCAATCTCTATTAGATCCCCTTGGATGTCCCTGGTTTTGGCCAGCTAATCAGCTAAGTCATTTCCAGTTTTGTCTGGTCCCTCTACTTTGGAAAGACCCTTGATCTTTTTCCAGTAGATGGTCATCCCATTGGATGTGACCAGATCATCAATATTTTGGATCAACTTCCCATGTTTCAAGGGTTTGTTATTAGCACATAACATGCCTCTGGTTTTCCAATTAACCAGGTGCTCCACGAACCCGATCCGTACATAATCCGAATCTGTGATTATGACCAGTTCGTGGAGTTGATGTTGGACAGCAGTGAGGATGGCTTGATGCACAGCCATCAATTCTGCCACCTGACTACTTCGGGGACCAATTTTGTATCCAGCGGAGGGTTCTGGGGACTCATTCATCCATGCGTTCCCTACGCCGGCCACAAGTTCTTTTTCCCCATTGTTGTCAACATGATAAGAGCATCCATCCACATAGACAGTGGGCATTCCCTCACACTTGTCTTCTTCAAAGACTTTGTGGGGGGAATCAAGGTATGCCTCCATGTTGTCCTTGATTTTTAGACTTTCGTCCTCGAGACAGTTTTCTCTGGTACAATCATGCAAGTCAGCCAGACCTTGCGCGATGGGACTCTTCTTGTTTTGGCCATATCTGACCTCCACAGGAAAGCCTTGCATTGACAGAATACAGGAAGCAATTCGAGAATTACTCACATTTCCGGCCCGGATTCTGTCACTTTGGAGATATTACAGAGGCTGGTGTGGAGCCTCCGCTATGATGTGTTCCCCCTGGATGAACGGGCGGTAATTCTTCAATGCCCACACCGTTGCCAGGAGTGCCTTCTCACAATCGTTGAATTTTTCCTCCACATAGGATTAAATTTTGCTCGCATAGGAGATTACGTTATTGACCTTGTCATGCTTTTGGTATAATACTGCCGTCAAGCACGTATTAGAGAACCCTGTCTCCAGGAAGAACTCCTTGTTTCTGACAGGGTAAGCAAGGCAGGGCGCTTGTGAGAGGCTTCTTTTGAGTTGTCCTACTGCCTCGGCTTGTTCTGGACCCCATTCCCACTTGACCCCCCCCTTCAGGAGATAATCAGGGGTCTGGTGATCTCTGCGTAGCCCTCAATGAACTTTCTGCTGTAATTAGTCAGTCCAAGGAGGCTCCTTAGTTCCCGCAGAGTTGTGGGGTCTTTCAGTTTCTGAAGTGCTTCCACTTTCCTTTCCTGGGGACAGAGACCCTGAGGAGTAATCTCATGCCCCAAGAAATTAACACGGGTTCTACACCACTCTGCTTTCTGAAAGGAAAGTTTTGCTCCGGCGGCCCTCAACTGTGTCAGAACATAACGGATCTCCGCTATGTGTTCCTCCACAGATGAACTTTGATGAGGACATCATCTACATAAGCCAGGTTACCCCTCGCACCCAGGTCGGGCATGGCCTTATGTAGGAAAATGTTGAATTCATTGCCGGAGTTGAGGTATCCGAAGGGAGTCCGGGTCCATGTGTACTGCTGGCCCCCAAAGGTAAAAGCCAGTTTGTATTGGCCCTCCCTACTGACAGGCACGGTCCAGTATCAATTGGTCAGGTCTATTGCAGTGAATACCTGTGACCCCTGGATCTGGGCCAGCCCTTGGTCAATGTAGGGCAGAGGCCATCGGGAAGTATGGACCCGTTTGTTGAGCTCCCTAAGGTCGGCGCAGAGTCTCCACTGGCCGTTTGGCTTCAATACTCCCAGTACCGGATTATTGAAAGTGCTGTGGACTGGACGGATTATTCCCCGGGACTCAAGGTTCTTAATTATTTCAGTAAGGGACTCCATGGATGCGAGAGGCAAGCGATATTGCTTCACAAACACTGGAGTCATGCCCGGGTCCGTGGGAATTGTTATTGTGTGGATGTCGGTGCGACCACAGTCATATGAGTCTACCGCAAAGAGATCTTGTTTCAACTTTTGCTTCTGTTCCAGAGTCACGCAGGCATCAGCTAGGTTGACTCTCTGTTCCACCATCTGCCTGAATCCTGGAAAGACTTCTGGTTTAGCTATCTCAGCGGCGTCCTCCAGCTGGGTGGAGAAGTCCCTGGTCAGGGTGCTGATTTGGACTGGAGGCTTCAGGTGGGAAAGGCAGCCCTCATGGACCTGGAAAATCACCTCATCCCTTCTAAAGTCACAAGTCACGTCTTCCTTACCATAAGGGCAAGAAGTGTACACCAGGAAGTTCCCCCCATGCCGGGTGAAAATCCTGTCTGGTGTTGTATTGTCCTCACTGTCACTGTCAAAACAGTCCTTGGGGATTGGTCCTAACAGTTCATTTCCTAAATCAATGGAGAAATGTCGGTCATCAACCGCCATTCCAATAATGGTGCCTGCGGCTAGAGTAATACTCTTTAAGTCGCTGTTATCCACCTCTATTGGAATGGTGTCATGTTCTATGTTGACTAATGGTGTTGGGTTTACCCCTAACCCTTGCTGTTGGAGAGAAGCATTTAGATGAATATAAGCATCAGGGTTTTTCAATTTTTGTCCTCTTTTAACTTTCACTTCCAGGGAGAATTGTCGGGTCCTTTCTGCGATGGTGACTTCCTCTTTAATCTTAAGTTCAACTGCATAAGGTAGCAATTGAGCTGACCTAAATGCTTTTTCTGAATCATCAACGCCCATAGGATTATCCGCTAATCGGGACCAAGCTTTGAAGTTTATTAGGTCCAAACTAATGGCGAAGCGATTGAGAATGTCACTGCCTAAGTAAAAGGCGGCAGTGACGTCTCGCACGACCCAACAATTATGGACTATGCTCTTGTTGCCAATGGAGATTTTGAGCATACACCTGCTTGGCAGGAGATGTTTGGAATTGGGTGTTTCTAGATCCATTTCCCATTTGTCTATCAGTTTGAATGTGGGAATGGCTGGATCTTTTGGGAGTTGGCGGAACATGGCTTCGCTGATGAAGGTCTTACCATTGTTCACACACACTCGAGCGAGAACAGAGTCCTTCCCATCATTTAACTGAACAGGGATGAACAACTGATCTCCAATTTGCTGAATGTCAGCCAGGCTCTGAGCTGATTTCACATCTTTCTGGACTATAGGAGTGGGAGTGTCTGATTGTGGATTGGTAAAGAATTTCAGAGTGTTTCCTTCCAGTGTGGAACACCACCTTAAACTGGAAGGAAGGTTGATTTTCATAAATAGAGAGGACCCCCCATCACCAGTCTGTTGCCCTACTGCTATTACTGTCACGTCTGGAATTTGGTTGTTCTGGAAGTGAAATTCTACTTGGTCAGATTTTTGTTCAACCATGTGGCAGGTGCCGTTTAAACTAACATGGTTGACACTCTGTTTTAATTTTATTGGTCGGCTAGTCTGGGTCCAGAGGACCTTGTTCACGCAATCTATTAGGGGTGACAACCTTCTCAGGAGGTCATTCCCTAGTAAACAAGGGGTGCCCTCTGGAGTCACTACTATGACCGGTTGTTTCACCTTGTGTCGCCTAATTTTAATGTCCAACTCTGCAGTCCCCTCAACAGGAATTTCCTTCCCATCAAAGTTCTGAAGTTGTCCAGGAAGAGAGGTGAGGGGAATTTGGTACTTCTCCCCCCTACCTGAATTCAGTTCATCAAAGGCCCTTCTGGACAGAAGAGTGGCTTGGGATCCAGTGTCCACCAGTGCCAAAATTGTACCCTGCCCCTGTACTTGTACCGGAGCATAGTATCTTCCCTCCTTCTCCTCAATGGGGCACAGATAATGCACATTTTTGGACAACTGGTGGGCTAATTTTCTGGTTTTGGACATGGTGAGAGAAGAGATTTGGGCAGAATTCTGTGAAGAGCCTGGGGAATCTGAAAGAAAAAGTTGGCAACTGGAAATGGTTTCGGGTTCTGGGCCGCCCCCCCCCTTTTTGGAGGCAGTCATCAGGATGGGTTTGACCCATGGGATTTTGGTATTGTTGGTTCTGGGATAGAATGATGGGCAGCAACAGCTCAATCCCCACATCTACCCAGTCTGTTGATTCGGTTTTAGGTTCCCCTGGTTCCGGTTCTGGGCCGCCCCTGCCTTTTGGGAGGCAGTCACCAGGATGGGTTTGAACCAGGGGTTTTTGGTTTTGTTGGTTCTGGGATAGGCGGCGACAGCTCAATCCCCACATCTACCCAGTATGGGTTGAAATCCCTTGGGACCCATTTTTCCTTGGGAGGAGTTCCCCCATCTCTGAAGGAGAAGATCCTTTTCCCAGGATCCTCTGAGGATCCCTCTCCCTCAAATTGGAAAACCTGTACCTCCTCCACAAAATCGGTCTGTTTGGGTCATTTGTTTCTTCTACCTCCCCTCTGCTCCTTGGGAGGCAGGCTTTCAGGGGCAGGAGATTTTGTTTCCGGTTCCTGGTTTTCCATGGGCTGTTTACAAGTTGGGAAGGAAGCTTCCTCCAAGGCTTTACACCCCTCTTCCCCTTGGGCCTCCTCCCTGGGAACTGGTGGGTTATCGGGGAGCTGCCCCCGTCATTGTTCTGGAGCACCAGGTCCAGAGTTTGGGGCATTCTGCGGTGGCATGCTCATCTGAGGGTTCTGTTGAGCCCACAGTATGTGACCCAGATCCCGTGCCATATTTTGGACCTGGCGCTCAAGTTGGGAAACCCGCTCTGGTTGATACAGGGTTCTGTTTTCTCCCCTGGGCTGATCCCGGGAAGGGTAGCTATCCCTTCTCTGGTAATAAACTGGGTTGGGAAGATTTGGGTACCCCTCCACCCTTGGCCTCCCCTCTCCCGGATTAGGTTGTCTGGGCTCAGGGAATTGGGGAAAGAAGGATGGATGGTTTTGGGGTTAGAAATTGGGTGGATGCCTAGTGAAAAAGTACTGCCCAGGATTTGGTGAATTTCTGCCCTCCTGGGGGAAGTTAGGAGGGAAGTTCCCCGGGTTAGGCGCTTGGCTGGATTCCCCAGTTTGGGCTGGAGGAGTCCACACATAACCCAGGATGGGTCGGTTTCCCTTGTATCGGGGACTTACATAATCAGGGGAGCGAGGGACCCCATTTGTGGGACTACCTCCTCGACTCCCTGGCTGTGACTGGCCCGAGGGCCTTCTGGGCTGTGAATTATTTGGCGCAGGCAGGTTTTTAGGCCCCCCATCTCCAAATCTAAAACGGGGGCAACCTTTACCTCTGCCACCTTGGCAGCAGCAGGGGTGCTGTTGGTTTTGGGTTTTTTCTGCGCATTACTTTTATTTTCTATGGGCTTCTGCACCTCATAGATCCGGGTGGCTTGCTCAATGACCCAGTCTAAAGATCTTTTCTCGTGAAAATCTCTCACGAGCTGGGTCATTATGTACTTGGGAAGAGCATGGAAAAATGTGTTGATGAATTCTCTGCTGTCCGTGCGCACCCTTCTGGTGGTCTGCGCAAAGGCACGCTTCAATTCTTGCACGAATTCTTGTGGGGGCTGATCCTCCCCACATTGCAAATTGTAGGCTGCCTTGCGAGCCTCTTGGGGATTTCTATGTACAGAAAAATGTTTCAAGATGGCCGCCCTATATGTGGACCATCTTGAATGGTTTTGGTCCTCCAGCCCCGCGAAGAAACTGGAGTATTCAGGGGAGGATGTCCATTTGACGTACTGGATGCCACTACTGCTGTCCTTCAAATGGAAAGTCTCCATCATTTGCTCATAGAGCTCCAAGTGTTCCCAAACAGAATACTTGGCGTTCTTATGATAAGGCATGATAACACTCCTGATTGCCTTAATCTGTTTTAAGGGGTCCTTAAGCAAGGCCCTTTTCACCTTATTGGCCTTTTTGGTTCGGGTAACCCTGGTCCATTCATCCTCTGATTCAGAAGCACTGCTCCCAGAGGTGCCCGTCTGATCTTCCAGGTTTTCCCGGATTCTGCGAGCCTGGGAATAGCTGGCAGAATGTGGGGACCTGGTCTCCTGTGTCCTGTGAGGCTCAGAGGAGTCTTCAGATCCCTCCTTGCTACCAGGATTTAATGGGTACCCCCCCACTGACCTAACTGGGCAGAGGTTTTCAGGATGCCCTTAGTGGGCCTACTCTCCTGGGGTTCCCCACTAAATTGCACTGTACTTAGGTGCCCATACCCGGATGCCCGCCCATCCATTCCTGGGTGGTACTGGCCTATGAGCCCCATACTTTTGGCTGGATAGTAATCAGCCATCCCTATGGCCCTGTGCTCATGTGCGCCATGGGACATGGGGGTGGCAGAGTCCAGGGACTGGGAGAGATGAAGGCCTCTGGTACCAGGGCCAGAGGTTATGCTCAGGAGTTTCCCTTTCCCAGTGAACCTCATCTCTATCAGCCCCTGCTCCCTGTTGCAATGCAAGAGCCTGCGCTTTCAGTTCCTCAGTTAAGGCCTTACTAGACTCTATCAGTCTCTCCTGCATGGCTACCTGTTGCTGGAACCTATCATTGTGCTGGCAGAGAGCCTCATTCTCTCTCTGTGCTTCCTGCTTGGTCCTGGAAAACTGGGCCAGTCTTTGCTGCAGGAGGGTTACCTCCTGAGTCCCATCCCTACTGGCCTGCTCCTTTCTTGCCAGAGCATCTTCCACCCTCCTGGTGTGCTCTAACAAGTTCTGATGCTCTTTTTGGAGGTCACCCAGCCCCTGGAGGGCCAGGTGATTTTCTTCAATTTTTCTTTTTAAATGGCAGACTTCCTGGCCTAAGGTGTCCCTTTCCTGACCAAGAGCCTGCATTTGTGACGCCAGGTCGTCCCTCTGCCTTTGAAAGGCACCAGCTTTCTGGCGTTCTTCATCAAACTCTGCCTGGGTATCCAGGTCTTTCAGGATCAGTTTATTGCTTTCCTCTTTCTCTCTGTCTAGTTAGATTTGCAGGGTGGCTACCTGCTCTGTGCATGCCCTGTTAAAGTCTAGTTGTTGCTCCAGCTTTGTCTGGCTCTGCAGTAGGGAGTCCAACCCATCTTGGTACTCCTTCTGCAAGGCCAGAAATCTGGTATCCTGGTCAGCCTTTTCCTGTTGCAGGATATCCATATCCTCCTTTATTTTAATGATGTACTGTCTACTCTCGTTTTCTGACTCCTGGCTTCTGTGCAGCCTCTGCTCAGAAGAGTCCAGGTCAGATTGGGCCTTTTCTAATGCCATCTGTTGCCTATTTGCCAGATCTTGGCCTTCAGCACATTTGTCCTGCATGGCTCCCATATATAGATACAAATATGCCGCTATCCTAACCATCTTGTCGTGTTCATCTTTAGCTTTAGGAGCCATATATAGTTCACTCAGGGCCACATGTAAGGGACCCTGATCTCTCCAGTATCTAACCCAGTTGCAGTGACCTGTTGCGTGATTGCCTGCAACCACGCATCCTGGCCCTGCTCAATCCATTCACCTCTCACAAATAGCTTATGTAAGAAGTGCTCTCTGGCTATTTTGATGTCTACCAGTGTCGTCATTCTGGAATTTGAGTTCCTTCCTGACTTACAGAAGTTTGTATTTTATTTTGCAAAACAGACCGTTTCCTTAGAGCGTTCCTTTGAGGGGTGCTTTCACAGTGTAAAACAGCGTGGTGATCTAACCAGATATGTGTATCTGGTCAGTTGGCACACTGTATTAAGCTGCACAAGTGGTAAATCTAACCCAGAATATCCCGGCTCTGAGCCCCCACTTTGTAAGCGACTTCAATTCAACACTACAGCTAAGTCAATGCCTAGTCTGGGATGCTGATGGAAACCCTTATTGATATATTTTTATGTCCAGGTTAGCTCTGCGGTGCGTGGGAGAGCGGTCGCCGGTAGCCCGGAGGGAACAGCAGGCTAGGTAGCCCTGCCTGGGCCCTGTGAGTTGATTTGCTGAAATTTTTTTTTATTGTTAATTTGATTTTGCGCTCCGAGCGCGTTGTGTGCCTGCTCCTGCTGTCCCCCCTCCCACTTCCTGGTCCTCCTCTCCTCCCGCCTCCCTGCCCGCCCACCCCCCCCTCTGATTGGCTGCCTGACTGTCCCCTTCTGGCCTACTCGACGGCCGCTCCCCCCCGCCCGCTTTCTTAGCTCTGCGGTGCGTGGGAGAGCGGTCGCCGGTCGCCGGAGGGAACAGCAGGCTAGGTAGCCCTGCCTGGGCCCTGTGAGTTGATTTGCTGAAATTTTTTTTTATTGTTAATTTGATTTCGCGCTCCGAGCGCGTTGTGTGCCTGCTCCTGCTGCCCCCCCTCCCACTTCCTGGTCCTCCTCTCCTCCCGCCTCCCTGCCCGCCCACCCCCCCTCTGATTGGCTGCCTGACTGTCCCCTTCTGGCCTACTCGACGGCCGTTCCCCCCCGCCCGCTTTCTTAGCTCTGCGGTGCGTGGGAGAGCGGTCGCCGGTAGCCCGGAGGGAACAGCAGGCTAGGTAGCCCTGCCTGGGCCCTGTGAGTTGATTTGCTGAAATTTTTTTATTTTTTTTTTTTTTTATTGTTAATTTGATTTCGCGCTCCGAGCGCGTTGTGTGCCTGCTCCTGCTGCCCCCCTCCCACTTCCTGGTCCTCCTCTCCTCCCACCTCCCTGCCCGCCCACCCCCCCCTCTGATTGGCTGCCTGACTGTCCCCTTCTGGCCTACTCGACGGCCGTTCCCCCCCGCCCGCTTTCTTAGCTCTGCGGTGCGTGGGAGAGCGGTCGCCGGTAGCCCGGAGGGAACAGCAGGCTAGGTAGCCCTGCCTGGGCCCTGTGAGTTGATTTGCTGAAATTTTTTTTTTATTGTTAATTTGATTTCGCGCTCCGAGCGCGTTGTGTGCCTGCTCCTGCTGCCCCCCTCCCACTTCCTGGTCCTCCTCTCCTCCCGCCTCCCTGCCCGCCCACCCCCCCCTCCCCTTCCCCTTCCTCTCCCTCTGCCTATAACCTCCCCCCCTCCTGGGCAGCCCTCTGTGGCTAAGGGCCCTAGGCCAAGGGCGACTCCTCAGCTGCAGCTCCCTGTGTGTCTGCAGGTGTCCGCAGGGGACGCCAGGCGCCAGCTCCTCTGCTCTCCGGCCCACCCCTCCTCACCTTGCTCACCGCATCCGCATGATGCCCCCCCCCTTTCCAATTTACTGTTAAACTAGGGTGCTTTTTCTCCCCTCGCAGGATTCTCAAACTTAGGTGGCCCTGACCTACTACGCATTACTGTTTGCTCTGCATTGTGTTATACTAGGGTGCTTTTTCTCCCCTCGCAGGATTCTCAAACTTAGGTGGCCCTGACCTACTACGCATTACTGTTTGCTCTGCACTGTGTTATACTAGGGTGCTTTTTCTCCCCTCGCAGGATTCTCAAACTTAGGTGGCCCTGACCTATCACGCATTACTGTTTGCTCTGTATCGTGTTAAACTAGTGCCCTCCACTCAATTCCTGTCTGCATACTCGTGTCGTCCGCCTCCCCTCCTACTCCATGGTGCTCTCTATTTCGCCTATCTACTCTAACTGCTTCCCTATTGACTATCCTGCTCTCCTCACTAAATCTGGTAGGAAAAAGTTTAAAAAGGACATCCTGGTCTCCAACCCAGGCCTCCCTATTGCTGACACCTACACGAGCGCCTGCTTCAAGGAAACTCTCACTGACATTCTCTTTTTCGTGCCTTCACCTGACCTATGGACCCTTCACATGCTCTCTGTGCTCTCTCCTTTCTCCTCCTCTCCCATTAATGGTGGCACCCGCTGGGATGTCCTCTTGGCCCCTTTCCACTCCTCTAAGGCCATCATTAATGTCTATGCTAACGGGACCGTCTTGGTCCAAGGCCCTCAGGCCAACCTTCACCTCTTTGATAGACGCCTCCCACGCCTCATCAACTTCCTCTCCTCTCCCACTGTCCCCCTTCTTCTGTCCTCGGCTACCTTGCCTCTCCCCTCCCTCCCTGCCCCTTCTCTTGCTCCCTCTTCAACTCCTTCTCTAACACCTCCGCAGGACATACCTCTGATCTGCACCCCTCCCCGGAAGTTTTTCAAAGGTGGCAACCTTCTCCACATTGCCACTCTAAATGCTCGCTCTGCCATCAAGCACTCCTCTGATATCTGTCGCCTTCTTGAGGAACTGGACCTGGACGTCCTCGGTCTCACTGAGACATGGTTCACAGCCAGCTCTGCCACCAGCTTCGACACACTCCTACCTGACGGTTACAAGATCCTCTCCGTGCCCAGGCCCAACCGTTCAGGGGGTGGTGTTGCCCTTATCTTCCCTGAGTGGATTCCTGCCACTGTCACTCCCACGCAGACCTACTCCTCTTTTGAATGCCTTGTCTGCCGACTCTCTCTCTCTCCTAGCCATTCCCTTACCGTGGCTACCATCTATCGGCCACCTGGTCAAATTTCCTCCTTCCTCTCTGAATGGGCTGACCTCTCCTCCTCACTCCTGTCCTCAACCACCCAACTCCTCTTTCTCGGTGACTTCAACATCCACCTCGATGCCTCCTGTCCCCCCACTGGTCTCTTTCGCGAACTCTGTAACTCTCTCTCACTCTCTATTCTCCCGTCTGGGCCTACTCACTCTGCAGGGCACACTCTCGATGCTCTGATCTCTTCTGACCTTCCCCTCTCCCTTCCTCTCTCCACTCCTCTCTCCTGGAGTGATCACTTTCTCCTATCCTCCCACCTCTCCCTCCCTACCCCACAGGCAAAGCCACCCTCTTCACTGCCACCCACCTTCTCGGTCATCCGACCCATGAAGCGCGTGTCAGTTGAGGCTTTCGCTGCTACCTTCTCGCCCCCTCCTCCCCCCTCGGCTGACTCCCACCCTGACACAGCCCTCTCCATGCTCTATTCCTCTATATCTGATACTCTCGATATCCTTGCCCCTGTCATGAGAATACGCCTGAAGCCCAAAGCCAAATGTAACTCCTGGTATGACTCGGATCTCGTCACCCTAAAACGCAAGTGTAGGGTGGCAGAGAGGAAATGGCGTGCTTCATGTTCATCCTCTGACAAACTGGCCTGTCGCCTGCTCCAAAGGCAATACCGGCTCTCCGTTCTCACCAAGAAGAGAGCCCTTATCCAAGCCCGCATCTCTGAGGCATCAAACAACTCGGCCGAACTCTTTAAAATCTGCAAGGAGCTGGCCAACCCTGCTGCAGTCTCTACCTCTCCTGTCCCCTCCCAGGCCCTCTGCACTGCACTGGCCTCGCACTTCATCTCAAAAACTCAGGACATCCTGTCCTCGCTCTCCTCCTCTCTCCTCCCTCCCTCTCTTCCCGGCTCTTCCTCTTGCTCTCTTGCAGCCGCCCCTCCACCCTCCTTCTCTGCTTTTCCACCTTTTTCTGCTGATGAGGTTTCCAGACAAGTCCGATCTATGAAAGTCTCGTCTAAACAGGTTCACCCCTGTTCCTCCAAAACCATCACGGACCACATCGACTCCCTGGCTCCTGTCCTGGCTGACTTCTGCAACCACTCATTTGCCTCTGGAGTCTTCCCATCCCCCCTCAAGCACTCCCTTGTGCACCCCCTCCTCAAGAAACCCTCTGCCGACCCCTCCTGCCCGGCCAATTATCGCCCTATCTCCATTACTCCCTTCCTGGGTAAGCTCCTGGAGAAACTGGCCATCTCCCAGCTTAACCTCCATGCTGACTCTGTTGGTAATCTTCATGACCATCAATCCGGCTTCAGAGCGGCCAGAAGCACGGAAACTGCTCTCCTGAACATCCGTGAGGACCTGCTCCTGAACCTCGATTCCAACACTCCCTGTGTTCTCATTCTGCTCAATCTCTCCTCTGCCTTTGACACTGTCAACCATGCCATCCTGCTCAACTGTCTCCGTGATAACCTGGGTATCACTGGTCAGGCTCTGGCCTGGCTGACTTCTTTCCTCTCCGATCGACCCTCCCAGGTCCAAATGGGCTCCTTCCTCTCTGACATCTTTTTCTCCACCTGTGGTGTCCCCCAGGGATCCAACCTCTCCCCCTGGCTTTTCAACCAGTATCTGGCACTCCTTGCCCACCGCATCGCCGCTCTCTGCCCCTACTTCCAGTGCTATGCAGACGATACCTAGCTCATTTTCAGGCTACCCTCAGCCTCCTCCTCTCCTTCCCTCATCTCCGACTGTCTGTCTGCTATCCAGGAATGGTGTGCCGCCAATGACCTCTGCCTCAACGCCAGTAAGACTGAGATTCTACTCATCGGCACACCCACTCCCTCCTTCCCTGCAGCTCTCTGGCCGGCCTCCCTTGGCCCCCTTCCTGCCCCTACCTGCAAGGCTAAAAACCTCGGGGTCATCTTCGACTCCACACTCTCCTTCTCTCCTCATATATCTGACGTCTCTAAGAAGTCACACTACCAGCTGCACCTCCTCAGAGGTATTCTTCCCTTCCTCTCCTTCCCCCAGAAGCTCACTGTCTCTCGAGCCCTGGTTCTCTCAAGGCTGGACTACTGTAACAGCCTCTATCTTAATCTGCCTGCCTCCACTCTCCGCCCTCTGCAACTTATCCAGAACAGAACTGCGAGACTTGTCCTTGGCCTCAAGCCCAGGGACCGTATCTCTCCAGGACTGAAATCTCTTCACTGGCTCCCAGTGGCTGCGAGGATTAAGTTCAAAACCCTCTGCATTGTCCACAAGGCCTTCTGGGGCCTGGGACCTAAATACCTCCAACTCTCTCTTCCTAAATATCTTCCTTCACGAGCCCTTCGCTCATCCGTCTCCAACTCCCTCATGGTCAGCCGCTTCTCGAAGCAACGAGCTGGGGGTAGATCTCTCTCCGCAGCAGGGGCCTCCCTCTGGAACAGCCTTCCTGCCTCCCTGAAACTTGAGGAGAACCATCTCCGGTTCCGGAAGCACCTCAAAACCTTCCTCTTCGCTTCTGCCTTTTCTCTCCCTCTCCCCTGCTAATCCTGCTTAACTCCCCACTGAATTCAGCACTAAACCTGCATCTGGGCCACTCTCAGCAACCTCGGTCCAGGGCCCAGCCACTCTCCACTTGCACTGCCTCCCTGGCTCCCCCTGCACTGTGGGACTGTCACTGTATCCCTACAGCCCCTTTCCCAGCACTTGCTCTGCACTTACCTCGCACTTGCCA
This sequence comes from Ambystoma mexicanum, assembly GCF_040938575.1. Classification (NCBI taxonomy): domain Eukaryota; kingdom Metazoa; phylum Chordata; class Amphibia; order Caudata; family Ambystomatidae; genus Ambystoma; species Ambystoma mexicanum. Next base: position 1,369,366,943 of record NC_090933.1, on the reverse strand, counting down.
CCAGCTGGCCCTTTTTATTTATTATTTATTATTTTTTACGCTACTTACCTTGTACTGCACTTCCCCCCCCACCTCCTCCCCCCTGCACTTCCTCCTTTTCCCCTTACCTCTGCACTTGCGCGATCTGAATGACACCTGGCCTAGTAGGATCGTTTGTCTGTCTTCCCCTTGTTTCCCTCCCTCCCTGCCTCGTCGCGCCTTGAAACACTTGTGTATAGGCGCGTTACAAATACCATATCATATCATATCATATCATACTCTAGATGACAACCCTTATATCACACCCCTCTCTTAGAATCCCCCTGACCCCACTGAGCCAAGAAGTAGGTTTGTGTCGCAAATTAAAAGGTTTTATTTGAAAAATTAAACAGTATATATATATCACACTTTTATAATAAATTAATAATTGATATCACACTTATGAATATAATGTTGATCAACAATGGGGAATCTGACACTAGCACACTTCTTTACAATCAATGAGGAGTTGGTATAGGATGGATAATTCAGAGAAAATACTTTTATGGTCTCAAGGGAAAAGCAATGAGGAATAAAATGCAGTACAGAAATAACTTGATATGATTTTAGCAAAAGATAATATAATCACTTTTTCTCTGGTAATTCACCCCCCCCTATGCAATGTAAGAAATGGAAGGAGAGCACACAGTCTTCAAGAATCCCAACAAAATGCAATACGAAATGCAGTTCCCCTCTAGCAAGCTTAGAGAAAAACAGGTATGATTTTAAAACACAGGCCCAAAATGCTTTGAATGTGGTTGCAATGAAGTGAAATGATGCTAAAAATTGATTTTAATTCCCTGTAGGAGGTTCAGGGTGAGTGGTAGACACTTTAAATAAGTTCAGGTCAGCCCAAACAATGATTCAGGGATGGTTATTAGGTTGCAAACGAATGTTAGCAGTTCAAGCAAAAGCGGCTATCTTTTTACAGGTGAAAAAATCAGGCCAAATTGCAAATCGCTGTAATTTTTACGAGTGCGTAAATTGCGATTGCGGAAAAAGTATAAGGAGTAGGAAGTCGGTTCCAGGTTTGGTGGAAAGCCTCAGCTTTAAGATGAAAGTTAAATTTCGCTTCTATCACAAATGGTTCAAGAGATACGGATGATTTCGTGAAGGTAGATTCTCAAAAGAAAAAGTCAAGCTCCGAATGACAGATGACAGTTTTGGAAGCTTTAGAATGACAGAATGACACGATTTCTAGGAGGCAGTTCTAATAGTCTAAGATAGTTTGGATTAGATTATTTTAAACTAAGAGATTGGTTTTGGCACAGTGCTAGCTGGGTACTCACACTAGATTTTGGGCAGGAATGCGACTTCGTCACCGATCGGGTCAGGATTGGCTGGACTTCTGCTAGCGGTTCTTCACAGCGATCTGGTCTCTGGGTCTCTCTGGTTCCGGATACAGCACTGCTTTCTGGATACTACTACAGGTTCTTGCAAAAGTTCTTGGCAAAGAATTCAAACATCTCGCGCGGCTGTTGAATAGTTTGGTTGGTTTTGAGGCCTGCTGAAGAAGATTCAGCTTGTGGATTCAGGCCTCTCTGCTACAAATTCTGGAGTTAATTTCTGGTCTCTGGAGATTGATGGATTTGAAGTCTGGATCTATGAAGATTGATGGATTTGAAGTCTGGATCTCTGGATGTGAAGTCTGAAGTCTCCCGGCAAAGCGTCCCGCAAGAAAGTGGAAAGTGAATGTCCCTACCTGGGTTCCAGTGGCTCTTTTTATGTGTTTAGAAAGTGGGTGGGTCGGCTCACATGTCCCTGTTCCCAGGCAGAGCTCTGTTTACAGTCCACATCCAAAATTAACATACTCCATTCATGAAAGAGTCTATTGTGTGGGTTTCTGGGGTGAGAAGGTTTCCCAGCCTCTTGACCTGTTAATTGAATCAGATTGTCTCTGGGAACAGCAGGTGGTAAAGAATTTTAATTAACTAACAGGCTTTGAAGTCCCAGTTAGGCTGGATCCTCTTGCACTCCTGATATCAGTCCTACTGTCAGAGTTTAGACCGCTAGCGCCGGTTTGTGGACAAAGCTGGTACTGCACCCATTTTTGGAATCTGTCTTGAATTAATGCATTTCAATAGAGTGTTTTTTTGCTTGATAGTATAGGACCCTTGCTTAACATTGTTTTGATGGCATCCTTACAGTAGAGTGGTGATGTGGAACCCCCCACAAGAACGTTGTATCTTTAGAGTGGTCTTGTGCCCATGATTTTAGTAACTTTTTGACATTAAAAAAAACGGATTGTGAACAGAACAACCTTTCTTTGCAGTGGTGGGTGGCAGAATAGGTGACCATTTTGGTGTGCGTAAACTGCGCAGTTCTCCTGGATTCTGGCGTGAATGTGGGTGGCGACAGCTCATCCCCACATCTACCCAGTCTATTGATTTAGTTTGTTCTGGGATAGAATAATGGGCGGCGACTGCTCATCCCCACATCTACCCAGTCTATTGATTCAACATGGGTCAAAACCCTTGACAGGGTTTCATAGAATGTTACAAGTAGCCGAGGGTGGCGATGTAGAACCAACAGAAATACACCTGTACACGCGCCTTAAACCTGTCCAAGTGCAAGAATCTACTGAAAGAGACTGGGTAGAGAGTGCGCACCAGAGCTATCATGGCAGAGGAAAAGCCAAAAGAAAGGGTCTCAAAAGGGGGGGGTTGGCGTCTGCACCTCCGGAGGAATGGAGGAAAAAGAAATTAAAGAACCAAAAATCGAGGAATTAAAGAATACAAGCACAGCAAGCTTCATCAAGGCCTTAACAGACCCAAGTCCAGTAAACACAAATGGACCGGACATACTGCAGGGGCCAATCGACCCAGCAGAAGTGAGAAACCAGGAGAAAGCTCCCACAATGACAGTGGATGAAAATCTGGCTACTCGAGACAAGTAATTATCAAAGAGAGACAAGGTCCAGAAGATTCCCGGTATACGGATGATCAGAGCCAGTATAGGCACACAGACAAAGACAAAGAATGATGGCACAATGAGTGTTCCCACTGACTGCCCTCGGAATGAAAATGATAAAGCCAAAAGGAGCAAAACTCAACAGTCCCTTGTCAATTCTGGAATTGCCCATAATAACACAGTGACTAAGCCAATAAAATGGGCCCCCATTGTCCTACAGGGGAAAAACAGATACCGAAGCAATTGGGTAACCAGAGTGCCACATCTATAACAATTAAACCTAAAGTGTTAAAATTGGCCCCAATCTTCCTCCAAGGAAAAACACGCTATCAAGAGGTGGGCCAGGAGAGTGCCATAATGACATCCCCTGAAGGCGCATCATCGGAGATCCGGGAAAGCGGAAGGACATTAGTGCCAGTTAGAATTCCTCATATCATACCAGGTAGCCTGGAGAATAAGAAAGTGACCAGTCTATTGCCTAAGGGGAGGCAAGAGGAGGAGGAGACAGCTATAAACCACCAGGCAAGGTCTGAAGCCAAAGAAACACCTCCATTCGCTATTCGAAGACTCTGGTTCAAGAGTACAACAAAAGCAATGAAATATGAATCTATAAACCGTGGCGCTATTGTGGCTGTCCTCAAGAAAAGTCCTGGATTTATTCCTGTTTTCCTCAGAGGACCTTGAGTTTGTCCAATTCCCACTTGAGTACACTGTTCTCATGACAGAGGTGTGCTTGCCATCGGGGGTGGATGCAAGATCAGTCGTGGTAGCCACCAAAGACCTCCAGAAACACGGTTTAGACGTCTATACGGCTTTGCCCGAAAGAGAACTGGAAACAAATGTGGGGGAGTAATAACAACATAGAAATGTCTGACTTAGAAATAGCTAATGGTAGTTCTGTCCAGCAGGGTGACTCGCAAAAGAAAGTATGCTCTATGCTTCCTGAAATAATAACTCAGGTATTCCAGAAGCTAGTGGTGGTAATGGAGCTTCTTTAGGTGCTGGGAATGGCAATTTGTGAGTTGTAATATGCGGGGCTCCAATTCTTTTAAAACTATATCTATGAAGGAGACATTTTTTGCAACTCCTTCCAATTAGAGGGTTTCAAAATTTGACACCAGTCAGCATTACTGTATTGCCAAGCGAAACTCCATAATAGTAGACTCAGAAGTCATATCCACTACACTAAAAGGAATCTTAGCAGCAAAATTGTGGTTGCAAACAAAAGATCGACTGAAAATGCTAATTGCTATAAATATATATTGGAACCCCACCCGTACCAATCAGACAACATTCTTAGAATCCTTGGCACATCTCCTGACCGGCGTGAATTTAAATCATCCTGGGAAACCAGTCCCTCTAGTAGGTCAACTGCAAAAAGTGTTACTGCCATGGATAGGAGATGGGTAGTGTTCCTCTCCGAGTGAAACCTGAAAATTATCAATGGTACAATAGAGGGAGATGTTCCCCTGCAGCCACCTGGAAACAGGGCAGCTTAACCTCCAAAATTGACTTTGTCTTCCTTTCTCCCAAGTTACTTGAAATTTGAGGAGCTTTCTGGTCAAAGATGGGAGCACAAGGGGCCACAACCGTCTTTAGGCTGTAATATCTTGGGACTTCTTTAGGAAAGTAAATTATCATAAACAATCATTGTCTGTGAGTATAGAAGGGATGGAGCACATCTAAATGACGAGCTGCAAAAGGTTTATCAGGGGATGCCTGACCATTCCTTGAAACATATGTGTAGCCTGCTGAACTTCCAAGATTTTCTACGGTCTACTGATTGTCCCACTGGAATAAATAACGATAAACAGAGATCACATCAACATGCATTTGACGAGAAGACCTGGTTAAAAAAAGAGAACATTTCTTCAGGAGTTGAGGGACCTGAGGTATAAATTCCCTGAGCCAGAAGCTTATAAAAAAAAGGAGCAAGCTAACCTAGGAAAGAGTAAAAAAGATAGTCCTGGGAACGTCAAATGCTCTGACTCCAGAAAGATGGAGAGCTGATGATGGGAGCATTGTGTAATAACAACTTTCGTAACTTTTGGGCATTAGTGAATAATATGCAGGCCACGCAAAAGAGTAATCAAAGCAAATTAGTAGCAGAAATAGAGTGGATAATGTTATGCTGGAAATGCATTGGAGGGATATGGCCTCCATGTCCTTCGCATGTAGTCCTTTTTATCATGTGTGTTCTGTGTTCTTTTCTGCACAGGAGTCTATGTAGGATGCCTGGCAGCGCAGCTCTTCCTCTTTTTGGTTTGGTGTACAGACCCTTACCATACCCTTATGGCCCCCTTTGGTGCGGGTACAACCCTGTACCCCTAGTGTGTGTTTTTGGGCATCTGTTGTGTGGCCCACAGAACAGGGTATGGGCTGGTGGCAGCTACATGCTGAATTTGACAGGTGCTCTGAGTATCCTCCATTTTGGTATACCCAGGTCCAGCCATTGGAATCAGTTGATTCCTGATAGGAAACAAGATGGCCCCTGTGGCGTTTTGCTTTCTATTGCCTCTTACCTTGTTTTCCCAAAGTCCTGTGAATCCCTGACTCTGTCCCTTCCCCTGACTGGCTGTTGGGTGGAAGCTCCATACATGTTATTTGGGGAAGTCGAGGCCTGACTGGCTGGAGCCTTCCCAGTGACTGTATGTTGTGGGTACACCCTTGGGGTGGGACCTGGGTGAATGGAGTGTGTTACCAATATACATTTCATGTTATGGGTGTCTGGTTTCTGGTGTGTGACCGAATGAATGAGACAGCCCTGCCCGAAACTGGTATGAATACAGTATGTAGTGCTGAATAGCTGGGAACTTGTCCCAATACACATTCCTTGTTGTGAGTGTCTGGATGGAGAAGAATGGCCTGAATGCACTGTGAGCCTGATTGGCTGCCTGCCTGCATGAATTCCCCGCTGAATGATTGGCTGCTGAGCTTGGCCCAGCAGTGTGGTTGAGAGACAGAACAGTATATCTGGGGACCTCTCACTTACTGGAATTGTTCAGAAGCTGAAGTCGAAACTTGATGCTTACCCTGAAGCCCAGCTAGAAGAAGAAGGCTTTGCTGCTGTTTTCCTTCAATGCAATCTGAAAGCTGTTGTGCCTTTGAGGGCTTATTCAAGAGAGGACCTGGCTAAGAGACCTCCTCTCGATCTACAAGGGAACATCGTGCACCAGCTAACCACAAAAGCTCCCTGGAAGTCAGTCATCAAAAGACTGGCAACCAGAGACATGGACTGCTGATTAATCTAAAGCGAAGCACCAGGATGTTGAGGCCATAGACAACTGCCACCATTGACTGAGGTTCAAAGGACCTCTGTAACCTGGTCGGAAAGAGCCACAACGCTCGATTGCCTAAGACACTTTGAAATCACTTTGCTCATCACCATCGACTGCTTTGTCCCGTCTGAGAAAGTCAAGGTTGCTGACGAACTGAGGAGAATCCGCTGGTGGGTATCCCGCCACCCGAAGTCCACAAAGACGCCAACGAAGATCAGAAAAGCCAGCTGCGGACGAGTCTTGATCGCCGACGCCAAACACTGATGACCCGATGCCCTTGCTGGGCCTGCGTTCTTCATTCTATCTTTTGTGGCAATTACTATCTTCGTCGACGTGCCCTGCAGGCCTCATCTTTGCTGGACGTCCACGACCGATCATCAACGAGCACCGCAAGGACCGAAGCTGCCGCCTCGACAACATTGTTCACCCTTTTCTTCGAGGGATCTCGACAATCCATGGCTCCTGCCTTAAAGGGAGTTCACCCAAGAAGGATCTGTCGATGACCCATCAACAAACTCTGCTTAACCAGGTACATTGGGGTAGTAGAAAATGTTTAGAAGGGAACAAGACGCTGCTAAACAATACATGGACTGAGCTTATCAATATCCTTTATTTACAGGTTGCCCACGTGGGGGGATCCACACACAGAACTGTGTCTTTGGTATTAACCAATTGTTTTTCTCCTGTGTCTGGTGTTGGTTCGCATTGCTATTAGACTTGTATGTCATTTACAACTTTCAGCAGTTGATGCATTTTATTGGAGTCAAGAGTTAACTGTGGTACCACATAGATATTGTACATATGTATCATTATAGTATTGCCTGAGAACAAAGTGTGTTATTGTGTATGTATATAATTTGAACCTTATGTATATGAAGAACTGTGCTATCACTAACATAGTGTGTGAACATTCCTTTGTGGGGACTTGGAGACTACACGTTACTTAAGAACCAGCCTGAATCACCTCATGAGAGCCAAGCCTTGATTGCTCATCCATTGCTACCTTATGGAGAATCTTGGCTGGGGTACTCTGCCATATATAGGGCAGGAGTACAGATAATCCCCCTCCAGTCTTTACAGATAAATTATCAGAACTTCCACTATAAAAGCCACCAATATAATATTGCTTTAAAATCCATAATACAGCCTGTGAGTTAGATTACTCAGAGAGTAAAATATCCGAGCTGATACACAAAACATCCTTCTCTAGGGTAGCAGGATCAAACAGTTTAACCTATCAGGTTCTGAAAGGAAATGTAAGCCCATGGTCTGGATTGTTTGACCTGCTGTTTCGAGAGATCTTAGAGAATTTTTCCCTTGTCCCAGAAGACTTCCATCATTATTCCCATTTTCAAGGGGGGGGGGTCAAACGGATCTGGCTAATTACATGCCGATTGCCCTCCTTGATGTACAAAGTAAGCTACTTGTGGGACTGATGTTGAAGGAGCTAGACAAACGGGCCAGACAAAAAAAAAAATCATACAACAATTTCAAACAGGGTTTTGCAAAGGCCATTCCACAGCATTGAATGGAAGAATATTGGGAATTCTCAGTACAAAATCCTGGGTAAAGGGGGGCAGTACTTTAAAGGGCCAGGATAGACCTCTCGCGAGCCTTTGACCTGGTCATAGGAAACGCCTTTGGGAGAAGCTGGAAAGTTGAGGGGTACCAAATACTCTGCTGGCGATGGTGGCCACTCTCCACAAGGACACCACAGTGAGAGTCAGATTGGACAGTGCAGGAAAATTGTCAGAGTATGTGAGGGGGAGAGGGGAGTAAGACAGGGTTGTATGGCAGCCCCTCTCCTCGTTAACCTGTACTTAGTGGACCTGGGAAGGAAATGGATGCATCAGCATTGCCTAGCCCGAAAATCGATACATGTCCGATTAGATGGTTGGCTTACGCTGATGAGTTTGTCCTTTTGGTCCAATACAGCGGTTGGGCTCCAGCATCTGTTGAACTCATTTGGGGATCTATGCAGAAGAGAGTGTCCTGTTAACCAACCCAGGGAAGTCAAAAATAGTGATCATTAAGAGACAAGGCAGACATGTAAACAAATATAAATGGATTCTGGGAGACAAATCCATCCCGGTGGTAGAAGAAGTGGTCTACCTGGGGTTCAGATTATATGCATCTCTGAAGTAGGGCCAAATGAACCTACACTTCTGCGAGAAGATCTCTCAACTGACATCCCAAATGAGAAAACAATTGGTGAAATAATGTAAATCCTCCATAACCCCTGTGATAAAATGTTCCAAAGCTAAAGTGATCCCACACATTCTATATGGCATAGAAGCTAAATCCCCGGTCTGGGAAATGAACTGGCCGAGATTGGAGGGTCAAATATGGAAAAAGGTTCTTGGCCTCCCTCAGACTCTCCCAATGGCTAGTTTAAGATATGATTTAGGCTTAAGATCACTCAGATCACAGGTAGAATGGAAGCTTGTTTCCTTATATCGACTGATAGTGGCCCCACAAGTCAATTCGCTCTATGAAGATATAAACGCACACTTGGAGGATTCTTAATCAGTGTTCTTATCTAACTTAAAACAACTTGTACTTAGAACACTGACAGACTGCGACAGTGACGTCGGCACCCTTCTGTGTAATCCAACAAAGGTAAAACAGGCAATGGAGTGAACAGACTGGATCCACACAACAGATGACATGCATAAACTAGTCTTAGCTGGCTCACTCTCGCCATTTAACAAGAACATTGGCTTTCTCCCAAAGTACCCGGGGCATATTCCTGACTGGAAGGGGAAACAGACCTTCTTAAGGGTCTGATTAAAAGTGGTACACACTGGGGAGGTGTTGTCCGGTTGGGAAGCAAAAAAACTCGGCTCACTCTGCGAGGTTCCGAACCGTCAGTCCATTAAACATATTCTGATGAAGTGCAGGGTACCTGGGATGTGAGGGTAAGATATCTCCTGTGATTTGTAGAGAGAGATAGACTGACATCAGATATGTTTTGGGACAAGCTTATATGAGGCCACGAAGCATCACTCACCATAAATGTTATCCGTGTCCTGCAGTCTTGTGGTATGTTTTTTTTTATGATCATGTTTATTGGTTGAACTTGTCCGAGTTGTAACTTAACTCAACAAGTTATTTTTAACCATTTACATTTGATACATTCAATCCATTCTCCATTAAGGAATTTAAGATGAAAACACAAAGTTTCCTAAAACATCAAACTCCTTCCTCTTAGAATAATGGCAAGTATAGAGGCAAGTAAACAATAAAAGTCAGGAAAACAAGTCCAAGTCTAGTTTGCCCTTATTTAAAAGTTCCCATGAGCTGCCGGCTCCTTGTGCTCATGAAGCTACAATTCTTTGGCCTTCATTCCAATGAGGTGTTTTTTAAGAACTAGGTACCCGGCTTTTCGTATTGTTATAATGAATTCACTTTCTCTCACTGATTCTGTTCTGGTGTCAGTGGCTTTTTATCTCAGTGTCAATGGCTTCTTGGTGTGCCCGCACTCTGGATGTGCATGTGGTCAGGGTCACAGGGTGCAGAAGCTACATCTTTATGGGTCACAGCACTGTGTATGATTTGGCATGCACATAACTATTATGCATGCTGTGGCATGGACGCTGACATTTATTTCCGTGACATGTCAAGTTCATTAAAGTTTATTTTTTGTTACTCATATACATTTTTAAATAATCTTGTTCTAGAACCTGACCCTGCAATATGAACTAACCTTGGCCCTGATGATGGCAGTGGTAGATGGAAATGTGCAGTCCTAACCGTAACTCAAGTTGGCCTTATGTCTAATGCTGATATTTTCTTCATGTAAAATTGTTTGATCCATTTATTTGCCCTTTTGGTGCATTCATTCACCAGGGATTCGTTGTATGTGGGTGATGATACTGTGTGGTTAGGTGAAGGCGTTTCTGGTAGACTCTTTATATTATGCTGTAATGTCTATCTACGATTCAGGACTAGTGCGCCTCCAATGATCACTGCCTTAATGCCAGTAAGATGGAGATCCTTCTATTTGGGACCCTTGCTCCCGCTTTCCCTCTCTCACACTGGCCACCCTCCTTGGGCCCTCTTCCTTTGCCTTCCTGTGAAGCCAAAAACCTTGGTGTTACCTTTGACTCCACTCTCTCCTTCTCTACTCACATCACAGGCCTTGCCAAGAAGACCCACTTTCAGCTGCACCTCCTCAGAGGTATTCTCCCTTTTCTCACTTTCCCCGTTAATCTCACTGTGTCCAGAGCCCTGGTTCTCTCTAGGCTGGACGACTGAAACAACCTCTTTCTCAATCTGCCTTCCTCTACTCTCCGGCATCTGCAACTAATCTAGAACAGGACTGCAAGACTTGTCCTTGGCATCAAGCCCAGTGACCTTATCTCTCCAGCCCTGAAATCTCTCTACTGCCTCCCGGTGGCTGCAAGGATCAAGTTCAAGACCCTCTGCATTGTCCACCACGGTCCAAACTACACCTAACTTTCTCTTCCAAAAAACATTCCTTCTCGAGCCCTTTACTCAGCTACCTCAAACTTTTTGAGGGTCAGACTCTTCTCCAGGCAGAGAGTGGGGGAGTAGATCTCTCCTCTGCAGGTGCCTCCCAATGTAATGATCTCTCTGCCTCTCTCAAACTAGGGCCGGCCCACCTGAAGTTCCGGAAGTAGCTCAAGACCTTCCTTTTCACCTCTGCTTTCTCTCTCTCTCTCTCCCCTTCTGACCTACCTGTCTCCAGGCTGTCTAGCCACTTAGCTACCCTCATAGTCTACTGGGTTCCAGGTTCATCCATGATCAGTCTCCCGTTCACTGTAAACAGGACTGGAGCTCACTTAGGGCCTGTAACTGGTACCCAGAGTACACTGCCTATAACCCCATGCTGTTTTTGATGTTTTCTACCGCTTTCCTTGTGTTATATTTGTGTTCGTCTCCCATCATGTGGTAATGTTGATCCCCAGGTATCTAAACGTTCTGGTCCCCCAGGCTATCTGCAGGATTGGTAAGTTTTCCTGTGAGACTCTGTTGTATCATCCTAAGGGAAACATGCACAATTTTTTGGGGTTAACTGCTATGCCAGAGAGTGTCGCGTAATGCTCCATCACCTCCAAAATATATTGTAAGTTTTCCTCCAGTTCCCGCAGATACAGCAGTACATCGTCTGCGTACAATGATATCAAGTGCGGTCCCCCCTTAGTGTGGACCCCAATCTCTTCATATTGTTGCCTTAGATAGATTGCTAGAGGTTCTAATGCTAGGATATACAGCATCGGGGACCATGGGCAGCCCTGTCTAGTGCCTCTGTTGAGTTGCCATTTGTCTGAGATGATCACTCCCGTTTTAACTCTGGCCAATGGGGAGCTATACGAAAAAGAATTTCCAAAACACTTAGAATGGCGCTCCAATTATTATGATTTATTCACTTCATTTACAATCCTCAACACGTGTTTCACCACTTAATGGTATAGTAGCTCATCAGGAGGTGTGTTCTCAATCTTTTGGCGAACAAGAATAAAGTACAGAAAAGGAAAGAACAAAACATTATGAAATTATACATTTGAATTTTGTGCTGATGAGCATAATAACTGAACACATATGTTTTTGCAAACAGCCGAAAAGGAAGGTGTTGGAGCATTTGTTACAAAAGAAAAAAACAATTAAATAATTTACATGTATACCAACACCTTATTAATATATTTGTACCATTTGACATCTAAAGACTGTAACAAGGCTTATTGATTTGTTGTAATTTAAACAGTTGGAAGAAATGCTTACTTTTTAGAAAAGATCTCGTGTTGTTCACAAAAATCTGTTCTGTGCGAACCTTAATATTTTTATGGTTTTCTTCACGTTAATGCGGTATAAATGTTGAGGTTTCAAATAAGATCACTATTTGAGTAGTCCCTATGAACAAAAGAGATTTTAGGATTTTATGGAGTGATTTCACTCACATTATAGTTACAGCCTTTTTGAGGCACAAAATTCCAAAAATGGCTTAACAGGATCAAAGAAAATAACCCAATTAAACTAAATGCTAGCAATCGATCTTACCTCGATGTTTTTAGCTCTTGGATTGACTCAGATTGTGTTCGATTCTGGAACTGCTACAAAACTTACATCTAAGATGGCCACTATTTATACAATAGCGGCCACGTAATCGCGTCACGCGTTTTATCACGTGATCGACGCGTAGCGCATGTCCGCCATTTAGGATCAAGTCTGAGTGTATTATTTATTAGGTTGCACCGTAAGTATGTACAATGTTTGATTTAGGATTTTTGTGGTCAGCATCCATAATTGTGATGCTCTATTTAAAGACAAAACGTATATGTTCGTTGCATATGCTTTGCTGCAATAAGCGCTATTTATTACCATCGCGACGACTTGAGTACGTCATTCATTTCCTCAAATGATGAGCACCTGGTGCAGGCCCGCCATTTTCAATTAGGGTAATATTGGCAAAACGCATACTTTTATGTAATATTTTTGCATGATGTCCTTAATACATAGTTAAGTTCAGTTATACGCTATCTAATTGAGATTGGTAAGATATTACCATAAGATTTAATTAGCACAAAAATTAAATGCTTCGGTGAAAAAGGTGTTAAAGGCTTAAAAGATAATAATGAGCCATTTCAGGAAGTGAATTGAGTTTTGTATTTTGGGAATGATCCTAATTAATACATGCTAACTATTTACATTAGTTTCTTGGTAGGTATTTTCAAAAACATGTTTTGCAGTTATGCAAAAATAGCTAAGCCTTGCTAAATTTCCAAATAAGGTATTTCAAAAACTTTTACATTATAACGCTGGAAATTGACACATTACAAAATAAAGAAAACCATCATTGTTAGTATTTCTTCTTGACTCCGGAAGAGTGTTCAAAACATCATATATATTGAGTTAACACTTTCAAACAGTTGCTGTAACATGAAGGTATGGTTTTGACTTGATCTTAAAGGAAGTGATGTAGTTCATGATCTGAATTGAGACCCACATTGATACTGTCCATAGCATATATCCAAAATGCTTCTCGTCTGCGCAACCTTTTCTCTCTGTTACCTCCTCTTTCCGGAGGCGAAATTTATTCGATGCCGAAAAATCTTAACATCATGATGTCTGGGTGTTTTATGATTCTCTAGGAAGTGTTGACTCAATGCATACCGAATGTCTCGTAGTTTGATTGACCGTAGAGGCTCATATATTCTCATCTTCAGGGGTCTGATTGTACTTCCTATATAGGTCTTGGCACATGCGCATTTTATGGCATGTACAATGAATTTGGTGTTGCAGTTCATGAAGTCTTTGATTTTATGTAGTGAGCCATTGGCTAGTGGGCATTCCTTTAAGCCACTGATTGCATAGTTACACATTTTGCAGGTCCCAAATTTGTAGAAACCTTTTAGGTTTTCTGTTGTCCACAGTTGTTGTATGCCTTTCCATTTTCTATGTTCAACAAAATGCGATGGACATAGCATGTTCTTGAGATTTGGCGCTTTTCTGAAAGTTAGGCACGGGGTTTTTGATATGAAAGGTCTTAAGTCATCATCCATTGTAAGAATATTCCAATGTTTATTGAGAATTCTTCTCAGATGTGTAGCCTCTGTGTTATAAGTAGTTATGAATCTTATGCTTTGGCTTGACTCTGTAATGCTTTTTTTCTTTGACTTTCCACTTAGTAAGTCCTTTCTATTATGAGATTGACATTTGCTGAGAGCTTTGGTTAGGAGATCTTTTTTATATCCTTTTTCTCGAAACTTTAGTTTAGCCTCTTTGGAGTGTTTCTCAATTTCTTGATCCTCAGTGCAGTTTCGTTTTATTCTTAAATATTCTCCATACGGGATGTTATTTTTTATGTGCGGTGGATGGTGACTTTCTGCATGACGAATGCTGTTACCTGCCTTTGGTTTATGAAGAGAGTAGTCTTGATGAGATTATTGTGAATATAGAGTAGTAAATCCAAAAAATGAATTTGACTGGTGCTTTCTTCCATTGTTAATTTTAAGTTGTATGAATTGTTGTTCAGGAACTGATGGTATTCTTTGAGGGATTGTTTATTACCTTTCCAAATGACTAGTATGTCGTCTATGAAACGAGTCCAACATACTATCTGGTTTTGTTCAATGAAGGCTTCGTGTTTCCATGCGTGATGTAATTCGAAGGATCCCATGTATAGGTTGGCATAAGCTGGTGCAAATTTAGCCCCCATTGCTGTTCCTCTTATTTGCCTGAAATTTCTCCGTTAAATAAAAAAATATTGTTTACCAGTGTAAAGTTCAACATTTCAAGTAACATTTCATTTTGGTTTCTAAGTGAAATGGATCTGGTATCAAGGAATTCTTTGGTTATCTCCATGCCTTTTGGGTGTAAAATGCTCGTGTATAGACTTGTCATATTGAATGTGACTAGTCTAAAGTCTTCTTCCCACTCTATCGAGTCAAGTTGTTTGATGACATCAGTTGAATCTTTAATAAATGAAGCAAGATTTGCTGCCAGAGGCTGTAAATGCTGATCAATATATGCAGAAATTGGCTTCGTTAAAGACCCAATACTATTCATAATTGGTCTGCTAGATGGTATTTGGTCATATTTTTTGTGAATTTTGGGCAAAAAGTAGATGCTTGCTAGCATAGGATGTTGTATATTCATGAATTTATATTCATCTTCCGTGATTAGATCCTCTTCCAGATAGTGTTTACTTAGAAGATGCCACTCTATGATCAAGTTAGAAAGTGGATTATTGGCAAGTTTTTCATATGTATCTTTGTCATCCAAATGTTTCGCCACCATTTTAATGTAGTCTGATGTGTTTAGTAACACTATCTTGCCTCCTTTATCAGCTGCTTTTGTTATGACCGACTCGTCATTTTGCAGATCCATTAGTGATTTTCTTTCTTCAATAGTGAGATTGAAGTGAATTTTTTTGAATTTTGTAGATTTGATGTATGATGTTTTGATATCCTCTGCTTCTGCTTTTTCAAACAAGTCTATCACATTGTCACTGTACAGATGTGGATAAAAAGTCGATTTAGATTTAAGTTTAGTTGTTTCACTTAGCTCCATTGTGATACCCAGGTCATCTGTAAATGTTTCCATAGTGTGTATGTTTTCCTCTTCTGATAAATTCAGAAGGTTAACTGTTTGCATAGAATGAGTTATAGATAGATCTGAAGGGACAACAATTTCTTCTGGCTTTTGTTTAACACTTTCAAAACCTGTGGCAAAATATTTCTTAAGTTTCAATTTCCTATTAAATTTGAAAAGATCCACTCTAGTTTTGAAATAATCGATTTTGTTTGTTGGACAGAATGAGAGACCTTTCGCTAAGGCAGAGTTAAGTTGTGATGTGCATTGTTTATCTGATAAATTGAGAATCAAATTTTCTTTTTGCGTTGTTCTTTTGATCTTGTTTTGACTCTGTCGGATGGCTCTTCTTCTTCTAACGCTTCCTCTGCCACGTCTCCCTCTTTTGTTAGGCCTCCACGTGTAGAAGAATTTGGTTTGCTTGAAGGATGTTTTGATTTCCATTGTTTGTGTTGCCGGTATTCCTCTAAAAAAGAATAAGGTATGGCTGCTGCTAAATCTAAATCAATGGGGAGCTATACACCAGTTTCACCCATCTCAGGTACCCGGTTCCCATCCCATATTCCTTCAAGACCGCCACCAGCCAGGGCCATCTTACAGAGTCGAAGGCTTTCACTGCGTCTAGTGAGACTATTGCAATTTCAAATGTGTCGCCTTCCACCTGTCCTATGATGTGTTGGAGCCTTCTATGGTTATCAGATATACTCCTACCTGCAACATATCCAGCCTGGTCAGGGTGTATGAGTTTATTTATTACCCATTTAAGTCTGTTCGCCAGCACGGCCGTAAGGATTTTACTGTCCTGGTTTAGCATGGATAGCGGTCTGTACAACCCACAGTCTGTGCTTGACTTATTGGGTTTCAGGAGTGGAATGATTATCGCATGCCTCAGGGATTCCGGCAGTCTCCCTTTCTCAAAGGCCTCATTTAGCATTGCTAGTAGCCGGGGGAGCACCTCCTGCCTGTACGTTTTATAGAATTCACTAGGGAGCCTGTCTGCCCCAGGGGCTTTGCTGGTGGGCAGGTGTTTGACCACTGTCTCTAGTTCCTCTATCGTAATTGGGGCATCTAGGTTCTCCCTATCTTCTGTGCCCAATTCAGGTAACCCTATGTCCTCTAACGTCTCCTGAATCTCCTGCTCTGCCATCTCCCCAGTGTCCTCGTATAAGTGTTGGTAGAATTTAAGGAATCTCTTGTTTAGGCCCTCCTGGGTGTCCCATATTTGGCCTGTTTCTCCCCTTATCTCTCTGATCGCTGATCTGGGTGTCTCATTCTGATATAGCCATGCTAGCAGCCTCCCCGGCTTGTCCCCACCTGCATGTTGTCTTTCAATGTATTTTTTTTAATTAAGGTTGCATAGTCTTTCACAGAGTCCACCACATTTTTGTTGTAATTGGCTCATAGTCTCAGTTTCCTCCTGTGAGGTGTCCCCTCCTTTCATGATTGCTTCTATTTTCGTTTCAACCTCTTGTAATTCTCATGTTATGCCCCCTTGAAGCCCTTTGGATTTGGATATGGCAGCTCCCCTCACCACCACCTTAAAAGCCTCCCCCAGAGTGCCCTCCGACTATACACTGCCATTGTTATTTTCAAAGAATTCGGTTATCTCCTCCCTTAGGTCCTCCCGGAATGCATTATCTCTCAGTGCTTCGGCTCTGAGCCTCCACGTTGGGATGCTGGCTCTGGGGGGCTGGTGTCGCCACGCCAGAACCAAATGGGCGTGGTCCGATAGTATCATTCCTTTATATTCTGACCTTTCAATCTCCCCGATGAGTTCCGAAGTGGTGAACATGTAGTCCAGTCTCGTGTATTGCTTTTGTGGGGCTGCATAGTGTGAATAGTGCCTATCGTTCGGGTGTTGCTGCCTCCATACGTCTTCCAGCTGAAAATCTCCCAGCAGGGCCTGCAGGGTTTTAACTAAGGGAGTAGGTCTGTCTAGTTTTGTATCTAATCTGTCCATTTTGGATTTAGCGTGCAGTTAAAGTCCCCTCCCCATATGACCGCACCTCGCAGGTGGGGGCTGATTTTGCTGTATAATGTCTTGAAATAGGCCAGTGTGTCTTGGTTTGGGGAGCATCTGTTGATTATGCTCAGCTCTCTATTCTCTAACATGCCCCGCATCACCACCATCCTCCCATCCGGCTCCACCGTGGCCTACTTGGCAGCAGCTGAAAAGGTACATGTGGCTCTACCCAGGTGATTACTCCCCTTGCATATGCTGAATGCATTGCTCCAACGGTGGTCCCCTCCATTTTTTTTTATCACATCCTGTTTCTCTTTAGTGAGGTGGGTTTCTTGTAATAAGGCTATGTCTATCTTTTGCCTCCTCAGGTACATCATAACCTTGTTCCTCTTCAGATAGCTGTTCAGTCCGCTGACCTTCCAGGTTACTATTCTAAGGTCTCCCACCTTCATCCATATCTCCGCACCCCCTTGTCCTGCGCCCCATGTATGCTTTGCGTGATATCAGCTTGCACTATTTTCACTACAAACTCCCCAACACTCTCCCCACCCCCCTCCCTCCCGGTCCCCAACTGGCGCAATGGTGTATAGGTGTAATCACGCTCCCCAACTTTTAACACACCTTCAAACTCCCCAACTCCCTCCCTACCCCCCACACTACCCCACCAAAGTCTTACCCAGCTCCAACGATGAATCTCAGGCTACCCCGCATCTAGGCCTTTTATCGGACCTAGCCGATACTCCGGGCTCTGCGGGGGGGACACCGTCCTACTGGTGTCCCACTAAACTAAATACTAGGGGTAAGAACGTGTTCCATCTATGTCTCCCGCATTAAGCATAAACTATACTTGTTTGCAACGCAAGGCATATTTGTGCACAGTTCGCTAATGTTTCTCATTTTGAGACCAACATCAATGTCATTGCTGAGTATAACCCCCTCCCCAGATTCGGTTTACAGTGTTTCCTGGAAATAACCCAAGTTCACTTATCTGGTCTGTTCTCCGTCTGGTCATCTGCTCCTGCTGGGCTGTTCCGTGCATCCATCCATGCTGTAGCCTCCTCCGGGGTTTCGAAGAAATGTGCCTTGCCGTTGTACATCACTTTCAGCTTTGCTGGATATAACAACATATATTTGTATTCCGCCTCACGCAATCTCCTCTTGACGGACATGTAGTTCATTTGCTGTTCCTCCACCAAAAAGGTGTAGTCTGGGTACGCCGTGATGGTCACAGATCCTCTACTTATCGTACTCCTTTACAGAAGTGTTCCAGTATCTTCTCACTGTCTTTGTAGTTCAATATCTTGGCAATGAGTGATCGGGGGGGCCGCAGCTGCGGCCGTCTAATCAAGGACCTATGCGCCCTTTCCACGGCGAATCCCTGCGTGAGCGCACCCCCATCTATCTCTTGCAGAAGCATAGTCTCGACGTAGTTGGTTGGGTCCAAGCCCTCTACCTCTTCCGGAAGACCAATGATGTGAATGTTATTTCAACGCGCCCTCCCTTCCGCCTCCTTGGCTTTGTTCTCCAGATTGTGTACCTGTTGTTGTAGCGCCGAGACCTCTTTGTGTTCGCAGTGCAAGTTCTGTATTGGCTTTCACATCCTTTTCTAGCACGCCCGTGCCGATTTCCTAACAGTTTCCTAACATCTTGCCTTAGGAGGTTTACATCCACGCTAACAGCATGTATTTTTTGTTCCAGCAAGGTTTTTAATTCTGCAATGGCTGTGTCCATTTTGCATGCCCATGATGTCTTCAGCTCTGCTATGGCATTCAGAATCTGTTGGTCATTTCGTGACAGGGTTACTTCTACTGATTTGTCTTGTTTCTTGGGTCTCACCACTTCCATGGTCGGGGATACTTTTCTCCCCTCATAGTCCTGCTGCCCCGGCCACTACTGATGGGTCTCCTATGTGCCTCCTTAACCCTTCTTCTGAGTCACAGTTCTGCAGTGGTGTCCCAGCCCTGCGGCTCCTCCACTCGTGGTTGGGGTGGTTGTCGGCGGAACCTCCCAATGACGTTTGGCTTTCTACCGTATCGTGGGTCTATGCTGCTTGAGCAGTATAGTTCCATTTATGTTTGTCCGGGTTGAGTGGCTCCTCTTGCACGGTCACCCTTAACATGCTGCCTGCCCCTCTCACAGGGCTTACGGTAGGCCCCCATGAGTGTTCCTTTACTGTGAGCCCGCCGGGTTCTGAAAGCACAGTCACTTCTTAACCTCCAGCCTTGCTACTCCCTTAGTGACACTTCATGTTTCATCTTCCTGATCCTGTGCCTGCCAGCGTACATGTATCTATGCAGACGTGCTCTACAAGCTTCCATCACTCATGTTTGCGACTGCAGGGCTTCTGCATCTGTAACCAGTGCTCCTTTATTGAATGGGCGTTATTTTCAGTGCCCTTGCTGCATACCTGCTGGCCAGCATACCTCAGTGCCTGTCTGCTGGTGGATGTGGCGCCGGTGGACTTGCTTCCAGCCTCCGTGTTGTGGAGCCCTATGTTGCACTTTCGCATGGGCAACCTATCGCCACTCCAGCAGCACATGTTGGCCTCCAATAGTCTGTGTTGTCGGCAAATTTCACTGCTTTGTCCTCTGCTGGGTCTTCCTCGGGCCGTGCGCTTCCCACTGTTGATCACTGTCTCTTTCTTTTGTTCGCCACCTCACATGCGTGTATCTTACTTTCATTGACTCATCCCCTAGTGAGGCTTCAGGCTTGCCACATTCCTCTGTGTAGTATTCGTGCCCCCGTGAGCCAGCAGTATCTTTGTTCTCCACCTGTAATCCTCTGTTATGGCCTGCTTGCCTGTGTTGTAGGTTTCTTTCATTTCCTTAGCAGGCACAAGTACCACCTTCCAATCCGATGTCAGCTTCACACTCTGTTCTCTTGCCGGCTCCCACGCAGCTCCATGCTGCCCACAATGTTGTAACTAACACACTCTGCATTGCTTTTGCTCTGATGACTTTGCTGCTACTGCTACTTTATCTGCATCCCAGCAGCTGATCTTGTGGCTCCTTTAGGCTTCAGACTACAGGCGGCTGCGCTCACAATGTTCCACAGCTGATCCAGTGTTAACATTGAGCTGCATACGCTAATTTCTAGTGATAGTGTATTTGCCGCCTATGTGTCCACTGCTCCCATTGATGCCCCCGGTCTTCTAAATATGCATCCGCTACTCCCAGTTACCAGCTCGCTCTGTCCCACGTCGCTGCTGGCTTCCACTAGTCAGGCTGCCTTTCACACTGCTGTTGTCTCTTTGTGCATTTACTTTTCAGTTTTCCGATTGTTCGTATTAGCGACAGGTTTCACTGCCTTAGCTTTCTGCAACCTCATCTCCCGGCAGTACAGCTGATTACACATCAGACCCTTTGTTCTGTGGGCGCCATCTTGTTTTCACCCACGGCCCAGACACGGCAAGCTTTTTTTCTCCCTCAGTACTTCCTTCTGGCTGTAGATTATCCCGAACTGCAACCTGCTGCACTCCTCATTTCTTCACTCTAAATGCCTTTCGTCCTACACCACAGCCACTAAGCCACGCCCCCATGTGATAACACAGTTCTTTATATAAATAAGGTTCAATATATATATACACAATGATTGACACACTTTGTGTTTTGGCAAATCTGATATGGTAAATATGTACAATTTCTATGTGGTACCACAGTTCACTCATGACACATTTAAAACGAACCAAGTGCAGACAGTTTCAATGGCATACAAATCAAATAGTAATGCGAATCAACATCAGACATAGGAAGGAAGACAAGTTAGCTTAAACAATGGCAGAATACTTTGTTCCACTACCATGACACAGTTCTGTGTGAAGATCCCCCCACCTGTGCAACCTGTAAATAAAGTGTATCAACAAGCCCAGTCCATATATGTTTAAAATAGTCTTGTGTCCTGCTAAAATCCTCTACTACCCCAATGTACCTGAGTTTAAGTTTAGCCGAGTTTCTTTGACCGTTTGTCGACGGATTCCTCTTGAGCGGACTGCCTTAAAGCAGGAGCTGCGGGTCGCCGAGATTCCTACAGAGAAATGTGAACCCTGCGATCGATCGTGGATGTCCTGCGAAGATGAGGCATGCGGTGCACCTCGATGTCAAGAGTTTGTTGCTGCAAAGAAGATTAGGTGAAGAACATAGGCCCAGGCAGGTCGTTGGCGTTGACTATCAGGACTCAACCAGGGCTGGCTTTCAGATCTTCCCTTGTCAGCGTCTTTGCAGACAGGGAAACCCACCGGGCGGATTCTCCTCGGCAGTCCACAACCTCGACTTTCTCCAGCGGGACAAGCGGTCACAGTGATGGCAAGGGCGCCCTTCTTTCAAATGTTCTTAGACAAATGGTGGCTCCGGTCGTTGAGCAGCACGGCATTAAGCTGTCCCCACTTCTGGGCAACAAGTTTCAATGGTCTTCCAGTGGTCACGGCGGTCCTCCGGACCCTGGGCGACGATGAAGGACTTCGATGTCCAGGTGCTTCACTTCAGGATTCCTCGGTGGACCCCATCTCCGAAACTTTCAAGACTTTTAAATTTGAAAATCCTTTGAATTAGGGTAACACCATAATAAAGGGTCTACCATAACAAACTGGTTGTAATAATGTTGTGCAGTTACAATCGAGTGAAGGGAATCCAAACTCCCTGCGATACCTTTCTCAACCAGGTTCAATACCTGTAACAGAGCAACACTGTCAATGGCGCTCCCAATCTTAGCTGGCCATGAGTGCTAAGGAAAGGGCATTTACCTGCTCCTAGGCACTCTGATATTTAGCAAGACCATTGGAAATAAGCAAACATTGTGTGACATTATCCCTAAGAAATGAGAAATGTATGCCTGGAGACTAGTGGAGCAGACCTTTTGCAAACCCAGCAGGAGCTCCCTGGGGAAACAAGCTTCAAAATGGCACCCCCTAAACACAAGGGCCAGCCTCACACCAGAGTGTTGCTTTGCTAATTACCAGAGGACCTTTGAAATACAGGCGCATGACAAAGTGGGATTAGAGAGGAAGGACAGAAGAGAGTAGACTGGAGGAGGGGTTCTTCCATCTAGGTTTCTGTGAGCGTATCTTTCCCTCCTGTCTCCTACACTACTTGCATATAAAAGCACTTTGGGTATGTTGCTAGAAAACAAAAGCCACTGGTTAACTTGGTAGGTATTAACCCTCCTAAAGCAGGCTTGCTTTTGTCCAATCCTGCGTGGCCATTTTCCTTTAAAAGTCTCCCACTCCTCCCTTCATTCAATTTGGCACTTCACGGATTTCAGGAAGAATTTGTTTGGACCCCGTTGGGAGAAAAGTCCATGACAAAGCTTTCTGCCAGAAGTGAAGACGGGTGTCTATGGCAGAGGTGAGCTCTGCTCCATACGCATCCACAGGGCACATTGGAGGTGAATCCTACCGGAGAAAGACCTGCCTCTCTCTGCCAGCTGCACTGGTACCCAGGCCCTTCACTGGAGGTGAATGACTCCTGCAGGTGCTAGCTAAACTCCCCATAGTTGAGAGTGAAGGGGACAAGTAGTAATATTGTCCCTGAGCCACTGGACGAAGATTTACGGCACCAGACAAAGAAAAGCAGCTGGTTTGTTGCAATCGATATTGTCAAACCACTATCATAATTCAACTGTCTTCGATCGCCTTTGAACCGTTAGGTCCATGGGTGCTGCTTTTGCTTGTTTTTCTAACCTCTTTGAACCATTTTACTGCACACCTAAAACCACTTTGGCACCACCTGGTGCCACTCAAACCCTCTAGCTCTTTGCCTCCACCCACCAGCTAGTCTGCAGACCACTTTGAATTATTGTCAAACCACACACAAAACCATCACGATCACAGCTACAAACCATTGTTTGACCTGGACTTAAGCTTGCATCATGCGTCAACCCGAACCAGCAGTTACCAACGTCTCAAACCAGATCGACCTGAGAACTGAACTTTCGGAGCCCTCTGAACTTCATTGCTCGAATGGCACCTTTGAAACACACTAAGCCACGGCTTCTAATGGTAATGCCAGCATGACTGGTCACATTGGCACCTGGTTGAACCCACAAACACAGCCTCAAGAAGCATGGTTCCACGGTTTATAGTCAAAGCTTCGACAGTCATAGTGTCGAAATACAACAGTTTCGACTCAAAAACATCGAATTTTTTTTTTTTAATGCACTTTTTTTGAGTTTTTGGGGGGGTTGTTCCCCCCATTGTTTGGGGGGGAAAAACAATGATTTTTACTATACAAAACCCCCAAAAAATATTACATTAAAAAAAATGCATTCAAACATTTTTTTTTCAATCGTTTTGTTTCGAAAGTATTGTATTTTGAAACTATGTATTCGAAACTTTGACTGGACACCTGGTTCCACACCATCAAACTTCTAAATACTCGGAAAAGTACTGTTAAGATGCCCCAGCCCCATTGGTTCAATTTTGGGACTTTAGAGGCGGCTAAGCCAGCCAGTTGGACCTTTGTCAACAAAGGCATATCCTTTTGGTAGCCCTGTTCTATGTACCGCCTTTCCACTTGCTACATTACCCAGTTCTTGCACCATCAATATTCACAAACATTCTGTGTTTTCTCTGCAGGGGCGGATTTTTGTAGTGTGTTTTCTAGTATTGTTATATTTTACTATTGATGTGTTTAATTCAATTATATATTTTTAAAGAACTTTGACTGGACATTCTTTATTTTGGGCCAGTGTACTGTTGCTGTTTGGGTTGCTACTATTATCACATGTGCTTCTCTTCTCAGGGTATAGCCTTCCATTGGGCCACATGCCTCTCTTCTCAGGGTATAGCCTTCCATCGGGGCACATGCCTCTCTTCTCAGGGTACAGCCTTCCATCAGGCCACATGCCTCTCTTCTCAGGGTACAGCCTTCCCTTGGGACACATACCTCTCTTCTCAGGGTACAGCCTTCCATCGGGCCGCATGCCTCTCTTCTCGGGGTACAGCCTTCCATCAGGCCACATGCCTCTCTTCTCAAGGTATAGCCTTCCAGCAGGCCACTTGCTTCTCTTCTCAGGGTATAGCATTCCATCGGGACGCATGTCCCACATGCCCCTCCTCTCAGGGTATATCCTTCCATCCGGCCACATGCCTCTCTTCTCAGGGTATAGCCTTCCCTCGGGCCACATGTCTCTCTTCTCAGGGTATAGCCTTCCATCGGGCCACATTAACACAAAAGGCGAAGGAGGAATGTCCCATGACTGTGCCTGTTTCACCTTTATCACTGGGATCAAGGGTGGCTTACAGAAGTGCAATGACTGAGTAGGCGGTTTGCTCACTACTCACTCCTGTACTTCTGCAGGACTGTCACTTCGTCACAAACACGTCATCAGGCAACTTCCCTGCGGTTATAGACATTCCCCATAATCCACCAGGACCCAGGCATTTCCTGAAATGAGTAGGGGAAGGGATGTGTTGCTAACATTATAGTCAGGTTAGCATTGAGCAGGCGCTGCCTATCATGAGACTTCTGATATTTCTGGCCACGCTCAAAGGCTTCCATAAGGGTGTCCTGATTCAATGGGGGATCACCGAAATGTGCCTCTTGGATGCAGGGGGAAGACGTTTGTGCCCTCCTTCTGAGCAATTATTCAGCTGGAGTATGTTCAATGGTAATTGTACCGACTGATGGCATGCTATATGTGTGATATACATGCAGTACTTATAAAACAATTCGTAAAAGCAATGTTATGGGGAGGGGTACATTTCTGCTCATCTCTGCCTCCTCTCTGTAATTAGAAGCATTCAACCCCAGGCTGCATCTAGCAGGCAGAATGTTGCTTAGGTTTCTACGTATGGAGTAATTGCTCATTCTATTGTATCGTCTGATTTCTCTGTACATTAAATATCTGGAATTCTAATGTGGGCCTGAATCTGAGCTTCCTAACACATCACGACAATGGCCTAGTGCAGTGTGTATTTAATACTTTCTACCCAAAGGGCATTTTCCTCAACGTATAAGATTCTAACAACAGCTGCATGTTGCTTCCTGAGACCCCCAGAAGCCCCAGGTCATAATCTGCACTTGTGGGGGGGTCACATGTCATGCAGGTATGATGGCGTGTCTCTTACCTGTGCAGTTGACGCCTGCATACCTCCGATTATAACAATAGTTTTGGACCTTGGTGCTGTACGGACACTCTGCCAGGCACTGCTCGTCTCCTCTGCACTGCACATCAGTCATGTACACTATTTCAGGTAACTGTTGTAAGGGGATGGGAGCGAAGTTAGCTGAGTAGGGCACTCCACACCCCAGCTGTCTGCAGGCCACAGCGGCATCCTTCATATCCCACTGGCTGTCGCATACTCTTTCCCAACGGCCAGTGATGTCGACCAACAAAATGCCAGCACAGGGGCCTCTTCCATGTGTCACTCGAATACCTGTTTTTAAATCTGTGTAAACAGAAACATGTATTATGCATAACAAGATTGTTAGCCCCACTGCACTGCCACTTCACTCCAACAGAAATCCAAAGACATTAAAAAAATCAGGAAATGACATTGCAATCATTGTATGAATTCTGTCCATCACAAACCGGGCACAATAGACACAAGCTGTCCCTTTAATCCAGCATTTCATTTCCTCCTTACTCTTTGCTTTCAGTCAGCTGTGTGCAGAATGCCGGGGTCACTCTGGCTTCAGTACATGTTGCAATCCCTGCAGATGGAGGGGCTGGGATACTGATGTTTGTTCCCTCCTTTCCCTTTTTGTGTGATATTGTTTCCATAATGTTGGGATGAAAATGAGTATATCCCACCCCCTAAGTGCTTTCAGGTGAGGCGAATCCCCTATGAGACAGTGTAGTGTATAAGGGGAGAGAAAACTGCACTCTGAAACTGTGCTGCACTAGCCGAGCTCCATGGAAAGTTTTCACTAGGCCCAACATCATTAAGGCAGAATGAATCTGCACCGCCAGTTCTCACGGAAGTCCACTTCCCCAATGTCCCTTCATTGCAGCAAACATTTAGTATCTTTCAGAGGAATGCACCCGCAAGAGCGCGAGACAACATCAGGCTCCGCGCAGGGCCCATTCATCACAAATAAGCTGCCATCAGGCTTCTAACCCCCAGCCAGCCAGCCCAAAGACAGCCCCACACCACTGACCCGACCCCACACCCCTGCATTCCATGATAAGTGAGCGGCCCCCGTCCTAGCACAAATCAAGCGACCATAAAAGATCTAAGCATGCGCGACTGCTTCACCCGCCAACGTAAAACACATCCGTTGTAACATGAGGTAAAGGGAGGGATAAATAAAGATCAAAACCAGTGTGGAGCCCTTGGGTGTGAGAGGAGCGATATCAACGAAGCCCAGAATGTGTGGGTCAGTGTGACTGTATTTCGTCCTCCCTTCCCACTGGCACCAATCCCTGAGCCGACCAGGTGCATGCCACAGTGATATAGTAGTAGGCTTAGTGTGCTAGCTCAGATGTAACACTGTATTTCATGACTGACCTGACCTTCACCAGACAACAAGATGAGCCCAGCTGGCCCACGTGGAGCCTGACCGACTGCGAAAGAACTAACCAATTGTAGCCTGGCATCCCCTATGGAGCAGGCCCATTTATATGGACTCGCCAATCAGTGGTTCTAGATTGTAGTTTATGTGATGACGCCACTCATCCTTTTAAGCTCCTGCTTGTCTTATGCTCGAGCAGCAGAATTCTTTGCTGATATTTTGTATTCTGTACAATTTAACCTTGTTATCCTTGCAAGCTATCTCCTGGCTTATTTTTCTAGAGGGTTGTATTCACTCTGGAGTGTGCATTAACAGGGACTTGCCTTCAAAATTTAGAGCTATTCAGATACACCTGCTGTATTCCATGGTGTAGACGGTGTTTGGAATTGAATGTCTGCTCTCGCAAGCTTCCTGTGATGAATGCTGTGTGATTGCTGTATGTTGCCTTCCATGGAGTGCACGGTGTGAGCATTAATCCATATTTCCTCCAAGCTTCCTGTGATTAATGCTGTGTGATCACTCTATGCTGTATTCTATAGTGTGCACAGTGTGAGCATTAACGTCTACTCCTGAAAGCTTACTGTGATGGATGCTGTCTGATCACTGTATGCTGTATTCCATGGAATGCCTTGTGTGGTCATTGATGCCTGCTCCTGCAAGATTCCTCTGATGGATGCTGTGTGATGATTGCATGGTATATTGCATGGAGTGCACTGTGCGAGCATTGATCCCTGCCACTGCAAGCTTCCTCTGTTGGATGCAGTGTGATCACTGTGTGCTGTATTCCTTGATGTGAACAGTGTGAACATTGATCCTTGCCACTGCAAGCTTCCTCTGTTGGATGCTGTGTGTTCAATGTGTGCTGTATTCCATGGATTGCACAGTGTGGATAGTGATGCCTGCTCCTGCAAGCTACCAATGATGGATTCTGTGCAATCACTCTATGCTGTGTTCTATGATGTGCACAGTGTGAGAATTGATGCCTGCTCCTGCAAGCTTCCGGTGATGGAAGCTGTGTGATCATTGTGTGCTGTATTCCCTGGAGTGCATGGTGTGGACATTGAGGCCTGCTCCTGCAAGCTTCCGTGATGGATGCTGTGCGATCACTCTATGCTGTGTTCTATGATGTGCACAGTGTCAGAACTGATGCCTGCTCCTGCAAGCTTCTGGTGATGGAAGCTTTGTGATCACTGTATGCTGTATACTATGATGTGCAGAGTGTGAGAATTGATGCCTGCTCCTGCAAGATTCCTCTGATGGATGCTGTGTGATGATTGCATGCTGTATTGCATGGAGTGCACTGTGCGAGCATTTCTCTATGCCACTGCAAGCTTCCTCTGTTGGATGCAGTGTGATCACTGTGTGCTATATTCCATGATGTGAACAGTGTGAACATTGATCCCTGCCCCTGCAAAATTCCTGTGGTTGATGTGTGATCAGTGTATGCTGTGTTCCTTGGTGTGCACGGTGTGAGCATTGTTGTCTGCTCCTGCAGGTTTCCTGTGATGGATGCTGTGTGATCAATGTGTGCTGTATTCCGTGGAGTGCATGGTGTGAGCATTGATCTCTGCCCCTGCAGGTTTACTGTGATGGGTGATGTGTGATCAATGTGTGCTGTATTCTGTGAAGTGCATGGTGTGAGCATTGATTTCTGCCCCTGCAGCTTTCCTGTGTAATCAATGTGTGCTGTATTCCATGGTGTGCACAGTGAGCATTGATGCCTGCTCCTGCAAGCTTCCAGTTATGAATGCTGTGTGACCATTGTATGCTGTATTCTGTGGAGTGCATGGTGTGAGCATTGATGTCTGCTCCTGCAAGCTTCCAGCGAGGGATGCTGTGCGATCACAGTGTGCTGTATTCCGTAGAATGCATGGTGCGAGCATTGATGCATGCCCCTGCAGGTTTCCTGTGATGGATGCTGTGTGTTCAATGTGTGCTGTATTTCATGGATTGCACAGTGTGGATATTGATGCCTGCTCCTGCAAGCTACCAATGATGGATTCTGTGCAATCACTATATGCTGTGTTCTATGATGTGCACAGTGTGAGAATTGATGCCTGCTCCTGCAAGCTTCCGGTGATGGAAGCTGTGTGATCACTGTGTGCTGTATTCCATGGAGTGCATGGTGTGGACATTGAGGCCTGCTCCTGCAAGCTTCTGTGATGGATGCTGTGCGATCACTCTATGCTGTGTTCTATGATGTGCACAGTGTGAGAACTGATGCCTGCTCCTGCAAGCTTCTGGTGATGGAAGCTGTGTGATCACAGTATGCTGTAGTCTATGATGTGCACAGTGTAAGAACTGATGCCTGCTCCTGCATGCTTCCGGTGATGGAAGCTGTGTGATAACTGTGTGCTGTATTCCATGAAGTGCATGATGTGGACCGTGAGGCATGCTCCTGCAAGCAGCCAGTGATGGATGCTGTGCAATCACTCTGTGCTGTGTTCTATGATGTGCACAGTGTGAGAATTGATGCCCGCTCCTGCATGCTTCCGGTGATGGAAGCTGTGTGATCATTTTGTGCTGTATTCCATGAAGTGCATTGTGTGGGGATTGAAGCCTGATCCTGCAGGTTTCCTGTGATGGATGCTGTGTAATTACTGTATATTGTATTCTATGGAGTGCATAATATAAGCATTTATCTCTGTTCCTGCAAGCGTCTTGTGATGGGTGCTGTGTGATCACTGTATACTGTATTCTATGGTGTGCATGCTGTGAGCATTGATCCCTGCACATACAAGCTTCCTGTGATGGATGCTGTGTGATCCAACAACACGGCTGAACTCTTTAAAATCGGCAAGGAACTATCCAATCCTTCTGCAGTCTCCTAATCACCTCTTACGTCCCAGGCCCTGTGCAACACACTGGTCACACAATTCACTGCAAAAACTCAGCACCTGTGCATCCCTCTCCCTCCCCCCAGCCCCCTGCCTCCTATGGCCTCCGACCCCCCTCTACATTTCTCTCCTCCTTCTCTCCTAACACACCTAATGAGGTCACCAGAGTTGTCCACTCCATGAAGATCTCCTCCAAACAGGTCTCCCCCTGCTCCTCCAGAACAATTAAGGACTATATTAGCTCTCTTGCACCTGCACTTGCTGATTTCTGCAACCACTCTTTGGCAACTGGATCTTCCCCTTCTCCCTCAATCTCTCCCTTCTACGCCCCCTCCTGAAAAAAACATTCTGCAGACCCATCCTGACCAGCCAACTACCGCCCCATATCTATCACTCCCTTCCTTGGGAAACTCTTGGAGAAGCTGGAGAAGCTGGTCTACACAACCATTAATCTGGATTACGAGCATCCAGAGACACGTGAACTTCTCTCCTGAACACCTATGAAGGACTGCTCGCCTCTCTTGACTCTAACTCTCCAGCCTAGAATAACCTGGGAAAGATGGTCATTGAGGAAGGAGGTCAGCAAGTCCAGCGCACACTCTGAGATACCTAGGGTATCATGTAGCCGTTTTATGAGGATGGAGTGGTTAACCGTATCAAATGCAGAAGAGAGATCAAGTAGAATGAGAACAGCTGGAGCTGCTCACGTTATGCTGTATTCCATGGTGTGCACAGTGTGAGCATTGATGTCTGCTCTTGCAAGCTTCTGCTGATGGGTGCTGTGTGATCACTGTATGCTGTATGCCATGCTTTGACCCCTGCACCTGCAGCCTTCCTGTGATGGATGCTCTGTGATCACTGTACGCTGTATTCCATGGAGTGCATGGTGGGAGCATTGATCCCTGCCCCTGCAAGCTTCCCTTGATGGATGCTGTGTGATCACTGTATGCTCTATTCTATGCTGATCTGCTTCTCTCTCACGGCACCATGCACCTGGCCACCCTGCCTCCCTCCTGCCCTTCCTCCGGGCCACCCCTGGCACTGGGATCTGTACCTGTACCCATACAGTCCCCCACTCTTCTTCTGCACTTGTCAGATATACCCTATCTGACTATCATGCACTTGCCACTTGCTGGCTGCACTACCTTTTTTCACTGCACTTATTTATTTATTTCACTTATTATTTGTTCTGTTCTCTCCTCTGTTCTGCACTTTCTACTTCTCACCCTTCTACCCACTTTCCCCCTTTTCCCTTTCCATGCTCTTGCACGTTTTTAATGTCACTGGGCCTAGTAAGATCGTTATTTTTGTGTTGTTCTCCCGCGTTCCCCTCGCTTTGTTTGGTCGCACTCTGAAACACTCGTGTATGAGCGCGATATAAATAAAATATCATATCATATCCTATCATATCATGGTGTGCATGGTGTGAGCATTGATCCCTGGCCTTGCAAGCTTCCTGTGATGGATGCTGTGTGATCACTGTATGCTGTATTCCATGGTGTGCATGGTGTGAGCATTGATCCCTGCCCTTGCAAGCTTCCTGTGATTGATGCTGTGTGATCACTGCATGCTGTATTACATGATGCGCACCGTGTGAACATTGATCCCTGCCCTTGCAAGCTTCCTGTGATGGATGCTGTGTGATCACTGTATGCTGTATTACATTATGTGCATACATGATGTGTACCATGCGAGCATTGATCCCTGCCCTTGCAAGCTTCCTGTGATTGATGCTGTGTGATCACTGCATGCTGTATTACATGATGCGCACCGTGTGAACATTGATCCCTGCCCTTGCAAGCTTCCTGTGATGGATGCTGTGTGATCACTGTATGCTGTATTACATTATGTGCATACATGATGTGTACCATGCGAGCATTGATCCCTGCCCTTGCAAGCTTCCTGTGATGGATGCTGTGTGATCACTGTATGCTGTATTACATTATGTGCATACATGATGTGTACCATGCGAGCATTGATCCCTGCCCTTGCAAGCTTCCTGTGATGGATGCTGTGTGATCACTGTATGCTGTATTACATTATGTGCATACATGATGTGTACCATGCGAGCATTGATCCCTGCCCCTGCAAGCTTCCTGTGATTGATGCTGTGTGATCACTGTATGCTGTATTCTATGCTGATCTGCTTCTCTCTCACGGCACCATGCACCTGGCCACCCTGCCTCCCTCCTGCCCTTCCTCCGGGCCACCCCTGGCACTGGGATCTGTACCTGTACCCATACAGTCCCCCACTCTTCTTCTGCACTTGTCAGATATACCCTATCTGACTATCATGCACTTGCCACTTGCTGGCTGCACTACCTTTTTTCACTGCACTTATTTATTTATTTCACTTATTATTTGTTCTGTTCTCTCCTCTGTTCTGCACTTTCTACTTCTCACCCTTCTACCCACTTTCCCCCTTTTCCCTTTCCATGCTCTTGCACGTTTTTAATGTCACTGGGCCTAGTAAGATCGTTATTTTTGTGTTGTTCTCCCGCGTTCCCCTCGCTTTGTTTGGTCGCACTCTGAAACACTCGTGTATGAGCGCGATATAAATAAAATATCATATCATATCCTATCATATCATGGTGTGCATGGTGTGAGCATTGATCCCTGGCCTTGCAAGCTTCCTGTGATGGATGCTGTGTGATCACTGTATGCTGTATTCCATGGTGTGCATGGTGTGAGCATTGATCCCTGCCCTTGCAAGCTTCCTGTGATTGATGCTGTGTGATCACTGCATGCTGTATTACATGATGCGCACCGTGTGAACATTGATCCCTGCCCTTGCAAGCTTCCTGTGATGGATGCTGTGTGATCACTGTATGCTGTATTACATTATGTGCATACATGATGTGTACCATGCGAGCATTGATCCCTGCCCTTGCAAGCTTCCTGTGATTGATGCTGTGTGATCACTGCATGCTGTATTACATGATGCGCACCGTGTGAACATTGATCCCTGCCCTTGCAAGCTTCCTGTGATGGATGCTGTGTGATCACTGTATGCTGTATTACATTATGTGCACCATGTGAACATTGATCCCTGCCCCTGCAAGCTTCCTATGATGGATGTTGTGTGATCACTGCATGATGTATTACATGGTGTGCACCATATGAGCATTGATCCCTGCCCCTGAAATCTCCCAGTGATGGATGCTGTGTGATCACTGCATACTGTATTACATGATGTGCACCATGTGAGCATTGATCCCTGCCGCTGCAAGCTTCCTGTGATGGATGCTGTGTGATCACTGTATGCTGTATTCCATGGTGTGCACCATATGAGCATTGATCCCTGCCGCTGCAAGCTTCCTGTGATGGATGCTGTGTGATCACTGTATGCTGTATTCCATGGTGTGCACCATATGAGCATTGATCCCTGCCGCTGCAAGCTTCCTGTGATGGATGCTGTGTGATCACTGTATGCTGTATTCCATGGTGTGCACCATATGAGCATTGATCCCTGCCACTGCAAGCTTCCTGTGATGGATGCTGTGTGATCACTGTATGCTGTATTTCATGGTGTGCACCATATGAGCATTGATCCCTGCCGCTGCAAGCTTCCTGTGATGGATGCTGTGTGATCACTGTATGCTGTATTCCATGGTGTGCACCATATGAGCATTGATCCCTGCCGCTGCAAGCTTCCTGTGATGGATGCTGTGTGATCACTGTATGCTGTATTCCATGGTGTGCACAGTTTGAGCATTGATCCCTGCCCCTGCCAACTTCCATTGATTGATTCTGTGTGATCACTACATGCTGTATTTCATGATGTACACTGTGTGAGCATTGACGCATGCCCCATCAAGCTTCCTGTTATGGATGCTGTGTGATCACTGCATGCTGTATTACATGGTGTACACTGTGTGAGCATTGATCCCTGCCCCTGCAAGCTTCCTGTGATGAATGCTGTATTGCATGATGTGCACCATGTGAGCATTGATCCTTGCCCATGCAAGCTTCCTGTGATGTATGTTGTGTGATCACTGCATGCTGTATTACATGGTGTACACTGTGTGAGTATTGACACATGCCCCAGCAAGCTTCCTGTGATGGATGCTGTGTGATCACTGCATGCTGTATTACATGGTGTGCACAGTTTGAGCATTGATCCCTGCCCCTGCAATCTTCCAGTGATTGATGATGTGTGATCACTGCATGCTGTATTACATGGTGTACACTGTGTGAGTATTGACACATGCCCCAGCAAGCTTCCCTTGATGGATGCTGGGTGATCACTCTTTGTTACGCTCACCTGGTCTCTGTGGGGACGTTGGAGCATGGTTGCAGCCCTCTCTGGAAATTGCTTCCCTTTGTCAGGCTTCTTCCCTGCTCGTGTGCTGTGGACTGAACTGGTGGTTGGCACCGCTCCTGCGAGGATATGAGAGATCACGAGAATGCTGCGATATGAGTGCTCTGTCCCTCGCACCCTTCTTCCCAGAATGTGGTGAGCATGTGCCGACCAATATTGTCTCACCTGTTTAATGATGATGGCAAGCTCTCCGTCCTGCTTCTTATTGCAGGGGCGCTTTGGATGGACTGAGTTCCTTCACTGGTCCATGTGCGTGGCAGCCCAGACCGGCTGTGGGTGAACCACTGCAAAGGTAACTATCCTTTTAATAATGTCTTTCCTTGATTATTGTCCATATCCTTTTAATGTCTTTCCTTGATTATTGTCTGTATCCTTTTATAAAGTCTTTCCTTTGCTTTCTCCCAATTGGTGATATGCGGCCCAGCGGTAGTCGCGGTGCATGAAGCGAGCCCCAATGGAAGAGAAGGGAGTCCGTGATGTTCCACTAGATGCTAAGTTTTGGTTTTAAAGTCAAGCGTGAGGATTTCTCTAAGCGCGACCTTAGCGTAATGTCTTTAGCAATTTTCTAACTTTGTTTCGTCTTTTTCTCTTGCAGGCACTGTCGTCGGCGTCAGACTGGATGCTGCTATCTGGAGGTCTGCCGGCGAATAAAGGATTCCTGGATCTGTGATGATGCTGGCCGTAAGCTGACTCCCTGGTAAGTGCTGTGGCTAGTAGCTGCAACCAAGTAAGGACGAGCGCCGACTGTGGTTGCTGGAATCAGGTAAGGATGCGTTCCAACTGCGGTTGCTGCTGGAATCAGGTAAGGATGTGCTCTGACTGCAGTTGCTGCTGGAATCAGGTAATATGTGCTTCAGGCAGCGGTGAGCATTACACTGCCATAAGCAGATTAACACGAAGCGCTTGCATGTGGGCGAGGCAGGCTTTTATAGCCTGGCTCCAGCCACACCCATTAGTTCTGACTCATGGCCCCACCCTGCCACTCCTAGAGGATGCTGCACATGCAGCCCAACTCTCTCCTAAGGCTCGCCCGACCCGGATGCACGTGGAGGCCCTGCAGGGGGAAACAGGCACTTGCACCAAAATAAAAGTGTGCAGTGCACACTTACTCATGAGCCTGGCGCCGAAGACCCTCTACGTTGTGGAGTCTGTGGTTCTTGCCCAGTGGCCATGACAGCACTCCCCCTCAAGGCCCCTCTCATGGGTGCTCTTCCTCCTGGTCCCGGCATGGTGGGGTTGTTGGGATGGAATTGTCTGATTAGTCATGGAGCATGGACAAACTCACTAGATTCCCATGTATGGTCTTGAGGTCCTTAACCTTTCCAGTCTATAAGGTAGTACAATTTAGATTGCACTATCTTGGAATCAGAATAGTCTTGACCTCGTATTCCATTTCTCCTTCTATGATGTCGGGCTCGGGTGGTGCCTCAATCTGAGTACCTGGTTTCATTGGTTTTTAAGAGAGAAGCATGGAACACCATATGGATCCGCATATTAGATGGTAAATCCAATTTCATGGCAGCAGGGTTAATTAATGTTCTTGGATGCCAACCAAACTTTGTCTCTGACCTGATAATGTGGAGCCTCTCTTCGGTGTTGATCTGCACATTTTTTCTGTAGTCGACCATGCACCGTGTAGAATGGCGTCTGTCCGGTGCTAGTGTGGATGGAATTATTGTAGGCGAATTCGGTCAACCAAAGGATGTTTTTCCAGGACTCCTCAGTTTGTTGCAACATACACCTCAGGTATTGCTCCAAGGTCTTGTTGGTCTGTTCGGTTTGGCCATCGGTTTGGGGATGATGACTAGTAGATAACCGGAGGTCAATTTTGGCTATTTTGCAGCACCTCCTCCAGAGTGCTTAGACAAATTGTTTTCCGCAATCTGAGATCAATACCGATGGGAATCCGTGTAGCTTGACAATCTGTTCCAAAAACAAGGTGGCAAGGGCGGAAGCAGTGGGAAGTCCCTTCAATGGAATAAAATGGGCCATCTTGGAGAATAAGTCCACAATAACCAGAATAGTGTTAAATCCGTTGCAGGGAGGAAGATCGGGGATAAAGTCCATAGACAGCATATGCCATGGTGCTGGTGCTACAGTCAAAGGATGCAGTAACATGGCTGGACTTAACTTCTGAGATTTGTGTTGCGCGCAGGCACCACACGTCTCAACGAATTGGGCAATGTCTTTACTCCAGAACGGCCACCAATAGCCCTTTTGTATTTTAGCTTGAGTCTGGGCAATCCCTGGGTGGCTTTCCACTAATGAATCATGATATTTTGCTATTATCTGGTCTTGTAATTTCTTGTCCTGAATATACAGTCTCCCTTGAAAATAAGGTAGATCATTTTTGATGGTGTATTGGTCTCCTCTGGCTAGCCACTCCTGTTGTGTTGCTTGTCTAGTCCAAGATTGGGAATTGGTTTTCAAGTCATCCAAACAGGTGCTTGTGGTGATTTAGTTTTGGATTTGTTCTTCAGGAATGATGGCCACAGACTCAAACGTGGTGAAAGCTTCTTTGTCCTCACTCATGCGTGACAGAGCATCTGCTTTCCCATTGCGTACTCCTGGTCTGTAAGTGATGATAAAATCGTATTCTGCAAAGAAGAGAGCCCAGCAAAGCTGGCATGAGGATTGGGCCTTGGCAGTCTTCGAGTATTGTAGATTACGGTGATCCGTGATGACTGTGACCGTGTGTCTTGCCACCACAAGATAGTGTCTCCATGTTTTGAAGGCTCCCTTAATCGCTAGCAGTTCTTTGTCAGTAATTGCATAGTTCAACTCTGGTGCAGAAAACGTACGGGACCAAAATGCTATGGGATGTAATTGTCCTGTGTCGGGGTCCTTCTGTGATAATACTGCTCCCTTTGGCCACGTTGGAGGCATCTGTTTCGACCATGTATGGCAGATCTGGTCGAGGGTGTTAAAGAACTGGTGCTGTGGTGAAAGCAAGTTTTAGCTCCTGGAAGGCGTTCTCCGCTTCAGGAGACCAGAAGAATTTCTTATTTTTTTCTCAGTAGGGAGGTAATTGGATGAACTATCTGCGAAAACCTTGGAATAAACCAACGATAAAAGTTAGCGAATCCGAGCACATTCTGTATTCCTTTTGTGGATATTGGCGATGGCCATTGAAGTATAGCATCCCCCTTGCGTGTGTCCATGTGTACCCCTCGTGGTGTGAGCACGAAGCCCAAGAATTCAACTACTTTAACATGGAAGAAACACTTTTCTAATTTGGCAAACAGCCGATGCTGTCAAAGTTTTTCCAAAACTGCTCTTACATGGCCGACATGGTCCTCCTTGGAAGCCAAGTAATTAAGAATGTCATCTATGTAGACAAGTGCGCAAACGTCCAATAATTCATGTAGCACATCGTTCATAAAGAATTGAAATGCTTCCGGGGCAATACATAGCCCAAAAGGCATGACCTGGTATTCGAAAAGCCCATATTTGGTTTGGAATGCCGTCTTCCACTCATCCCCCTTTTTAACACTCACAAGGCGATAGGCTCCTCATAGGTCCAGTTTTGTGTTAATTTGAGCGTTCCTTACCTGATCTAGAAGCTCCGGGATAAGTGGCAGGGGGTATCTGTTCTTTAACGTGATTTGGTTAAGCGCTCTATAGTCTATACAAGTTCTTAAGTCACAATCTTTCTTTGGTACGTAAAAGAGAGACGAGGAAGCAGGGGACTTAGACGGGCGGATAAAGCCGTTAGCTAGGTACTGATCCAGGTAAGATTTTAGATGCTGTTTTTCCTGCTCCGTTAGAGCGTAAATTCGACTGCAGGGAATTTGGGCTCCAGACACCAGATCGATTTGGCAGTCATATGGCCTGTGTGGAGGCAGGGTGTTTGCTTGCTCCTTATGGAAGACATTGTGGTAATCCAGATATTCAGGGGATAGGGAACCAGAGAGTCCCAGAATAGTTTTTGCCTTGGGTTCCAGGCTCTTCACATTTTTGTTGTAGCAGATGTTAGCACACTCTTGAGCGAAGGTTAGAACCTGTTTCGCCAGTCAATCCTAGGG
The DNA here is from genome assembly GCF_040938575.1 of Ambystoma mexicanum. Lineage (NCBI taxonomy): Eukaryota > Metazoa > Chordata > Amphibia > Caudata > Ambystomatidae > Ambystoma > Ambystoma mexicanum. Next base: position 1,369,329,088 of record NC_090933.1, on the reverse strand, counting down.
TTGTGGGTTTCCAGCCAAGGCATTCCTAATATCATCTGGAACTGAGGAGCACCAATGAGATCGAAGGAGATGTCTTCTTTATGACCATCCTAACACATCAGCATGACTTTTTTGGTATGTTGCATTACTGCATGCTGTATTGCATGATGTGCACCATATGAGCATTGATCCCTGCCCCTGCAAGCTTCCTGTGATGGATGCTGTGTGATCACTGCATGCTGTATTACATGATGTGCACCATATGAGAATTGATGCCTGCCCCTGCAAGCTTCCTGTGATGGATGTTTTGTGATCACGGCATGCTGTATTACATGATGTGCACCATGTGAGCATTGATCCCTGCCCCTGCAAGCTTCCTGTGATGGATGCTGTGTGATCACTGTATGCTGTATTGCATGGTGTGCACAGTGAGAGCATTGATCCCTGCCCCTTCAATCTTCCAGTGATTGATGCTGTGTGATCACTGCATGCTGTATTACATGGTGTACACTGTGTTAGTATTGACGTATGCCCCAGCAAGCTTCCTGTGATGGATGCTGTGTGATCACTCTATTACGTATTCCATGGTGTGCACAGTGTGAGCAGTGATCCCTGCCTTGTAATCTTCATAGATTTGATGTTGTATGATCAATGCATGCTGTATTACATGGTGTACACTGTGTGAGTATTGACACATGCACCAGCAAGCTTCCTGTGATGGATGCTGTGTGCTCACTCCATGTTGTATTACATGGTATACACAGTGTGAGCATTGATCCCTGCGCCTGCAAGCAAATGTAATGGATTTTGTGTGATCTCTGTATGCTGTATTCCATGGAGTGTCATGTGTGGTCATTGATGCCTGCTCCTCCAAGCTCCCTGTGATCGCTGCTATGTGATAAAGGTATTCTATATTTGTGAGGAAGGCATGGTATGATATGATATGATATTTTATTAATATCGCACTCGTACACATGTGTTTCAGAGCACGACCAGGCGAAGGGAGGGGAACAAGGGAGGAACAAAAACAGCGATCTTACTAGGCCCAGTGGCATTGAGAACCTGCAAGTGCATGGGAAGGAAAAAGGGGGAAAGTGCATGGAAGGGGGGAGACATAGGAAAGTACGGAGCATAGAGAGCAGAATAAATAATAAGTCAAATAAATAAATAAAGGTGATAAACAGTGGTAGTGCAGCCGGTAAGTGGCAAAGTGCAAGGTTAATCAGATAGGGTGTATCTGATAAGTGCAGAAGAGGAGTGGGTGGGGGACAGTATGGGTACAGATACAGGCCCCAGTGCAAGGGGTGGCCTGGAGGCAGTGCAGGAGTGTGGCAGGGTGAGCAGGTACCTGGGCCCGAAGGACAAAGGGTGGCCAGGTGCACAGTGCCGAGAGAGAAAGTCGATCAGCAGGGGAGAAGAGGGGCAAAGGCAGAGGTGAAGAGGAATGTCTTGAGGAACTTCCGGAAGCAAAAATGGTTCTCAAGTTTCAGGGTGGCTGGGAGGCCGTTCCAAAGGGAGGCCCCAGCCGAAGACAGAGATCTACCCCCAGCTTGTTTCTTTGAAAAACGACTGACCTTGAGGGATAGTTGAAGGTATTTTAGACCCAGGCCCCAGAAAGAATTGTGGACAATGCAGAGGGTTTTAAATGTAATCTTTGCATCCACTGGGAGCCGATTAAGGGATTTCAGAGTTGGAGAGATACGATCCCAGGGCTTGAGCACAAGGACAAGTCTTGCAGTCCTGTTCTGGGTTAGTTATAAAGGGCGGAGAGTGGAGGCAAGTAGATTTAGAAAGAGGCTGTTACAGTAGTCCAACTTAGAGAGAATCAGAGCTTGGCAGACAGTACACTTCTGAGGGAAGGAAAGGAAGGGAAGAGTACCTCTAAAGAAGTGCAGTAAGAAGTTTTACTTTTTTGAGACGTCAGAGATGTGTGCGGAGAAGGAAAGTGTGGAGTCAAATATGACTCTGAGGTTCATAGCCTCGCAGGTAGGGGCAGGAGGAGGGCCAAGGGAGGCCGGCCAGAGAGAGATGGGAAAGGATGGGGAAGGTGTACCAATGAGGAGGATCTCAGTCTTGTTGGCATTTAGACAAAGATCATTGGCGGCACACCAATTTTGAATGGCGATCAGAGATGACGGAAGGAGAGGAGGTGGCTGAAGGAAGCCTGAAAATGAGTTGGGTGTCATCAGCATAGCATTGGAAATTTGAGCAGAAAATGGAAATGCAGTAGGCGAGAGTTGCCAGGTATTGGTTGAAAAACCAGGGCGAGATGTTAGACCGCTGGGGAACACCGCATGTAGAGAGGGAGATAGTAAGGCAGACACAAGTGACCACAGTACAAGTTTTTTTATTTAACTTCAATTGGGTTTGAAGTCTAATCCAAAGTCTGAAGATAGGAGCAAGCTGGGACCATCAAAAAATAATAACGCAGTCCTAGTGGTGTCTTGTCAAAATAAAAGGGCCTATGCAAATAAACCTATTGCTAAACCTTACTTCTAAATACAAAGGGTGTGGGAAAAAATGTTATGCAAAGGAAAAGTGTTCAAGAAATGATATGTCAGGATATTCAAGCTGTTGGCCTCCCTTCCCCTAGTTTTCAGCACAGGACAAGGCGGCCCACTCGAGCTTAGCACAGACTCTGTCTTTTCTAGCACAAGGATGCAGTTCAAATCTCAGTAACAGAGCCTTCTGTGCCACACTCTCTTTGCCAATTTAAATTCTCTTACATCAGTTGGCCTGATGCGACAAACATTCAAAGTTCCTTTCTCCTTAGGTTTCTCAAACGCTCAACTTCTCTGGTGTTTCACTGTTCACCCTGGGTCCCCCTGAGCCGGGCTCAGAGCCACTTTAGCACAAAACCTTCAATTAGTCTCCCTCTGCCGGGCTCAGACAAATTTACTCTATTTTTCCAAACTTTCTTTACTGTATCTAAAAATCGAAGACTTTCGACTGTGCACAGCATTTGGCTTGACTCGTAGGACCACGTCGATTTACAACTCTTTACAAAACTTTGAATTACATTTTTGCCACTTCTCAGCTGGATATCTTACAGAGACCTTTGTTTGAGCACACACGTGGTGCTGGACCACTCTGTCAAAAGTATTGTATCTTTTCCTTTCAACGTTCAAACACTCATTAGCAGTTCAATGTTAATTGTGTCTTTTATCATACACATTTTAACAATGTTCATCCGAGCGCTCGCCATACAATGTTGCTGCTTTCGGCCTTGGCTTCATCACAGACCGGTTTTGTATCTGTCTCCCCAACTCACTGGTTGTGTTGATTTCACTGTGCTGCTTTCAGGGACGTCATTTCACCAAAATGCTTGGGGTAGCGGAAGTGGCATCGCATGACCCTTGACCTCTGATGACATCACAGGAAGTGATGTCATTTGACCCCACCCCAAAGTGATATCGGGGGAAGCGATGGAACACAACCTTTCAACCCTTGACAAAACAGGAACTGGCATCACATATCATTGTTCCTAAGTACACTACGAAAGACATGGTTACGATATCACTATAATGTGATATACATTTCATACAAGAATGGGTCGCCATATATATTGCTAAGATCATTGTGTTTTGGTTCATATTACCAAATTACTGTGAATGCAAACAGACATCCATGGCCAAATGATAATGATGTGTTATTATATAGCACTTACGCTAAAGCGCTTTATATAGAAAAAATATACATACAATATCACCCAACCTGTGGTGGTACTCATTTATCGACCTCAGAAGGATGAAAGGCTGAGTTGAGGTGGTTAAGAACAGACTAAATCAGTGACTCACACCTTGAAGTGTACCTGAAATAAACCTTTTTAACGAGTCTAGCAGTTATTGTAAAGAATTCCAGAAAGACACATTATTTGGTATTCCTATTCTTTCTTATTCAGTGTCACTGCTGAAAGTGTTAGACTTGTGTAACCCCTATTTTTTTATTTTATTTAAGAGGCCTGAAAAAGAAAGCTGGCCACTCCAGAAGCAAAGAGCCACATGGCACTGGCCACAGTCCAGGAGCTTACATTAAAAAAAAAAGTTTTTGTTTTTGTTTCTTTTTTAGGGGTAGCAAGGGAGACCACAGGGGTAGCAAGGGAGACCTCAAGGGTCGCAGTTGCGACCCCTGGCGACCCCTAAATGACATCCCGGGCTGCTTTGTTGTTGGATCCAAGGATGGTACCAAGGCGGCTGCTGCTTCTCCCCGCCTTGATTAATGACACAGGAGGGCCCCAGGTATCTCCAATACACATTGAAGGATTCTTCAGTCTGTTTTCCTGGTCTTATTTTTCACAATTTCGAGGGCTCTTGAAAGTAACGGTACATTGTCAGAAAGGTGAAGGGAACTTCCCTCCTCCTTACGAACCCCTTCTGTTTTGCCGTCCTTCTTCACTCGTTCAGCTGCCATCTCGAAACTGCTGTTTCCTTGTGTGCTTTGCCTCACTCAGAGTGTGCTCTCATGCACTGCATTTTATCCATGTGGGGAAGTTTAATAGAAGTCAGGTGTAAGTAATTGTTAGTAATTGCCTGACCTCACCTGACTAATGCATTGGGACACATCAGATACATGGCTCAGGTATTATTCTGTTTTCTCCCATAGCGGGCTTTCCGTGTGAAAGTATTCATGTTGTAAAGGGGGGTAGAGTTCATTAGTATCCTACATGGTAGGATGGGGTAAAGGTGTTACAGGGAAGGGGATACCACATCTCACCAACCAGTGTCGCACTTCCACTCCCCGAAGACCCCTCACCCAGGGGATCATCCCGCTCTGGGCCACCACCAGGAACTGGATCCAAAAGTGATGGCCGTGTCCTGGCCTCCGGGATTACAGATCCCCAGGGACTAATGGGTGAGACACATTCTGGTTACTCACATGTCCTTCGCCTATGCGATATTGTTGCATCATTTTCACAGGGAAACCGAGAAAGGAAATTGACGTTCTCCTGGTGTTTACCTTTTCGGTGCTGCACAGTGAAACAGTAGGGTTGCAAGTCTAAGAACCAACGCATGACTTGAGGGTTAGAGTCCTTTTGTTGGCTTATCCACACTAATGGAGAATGGCCTGTGACGAGTGTGAACTTCCTTCCTAGGAAATAATATCTTAGATGGGTGATGGCCAGGGACTTTAATTCTAACACTGAGTGTTTATTTCATGTGGGAAGAGTTTTCGACTAGTGAATAGGTTAGGGTGTTCCAATCCGTCACAAACGTGTGACAAAACTGCTCCTAACCCTGTAAGAGAGTCGTCAGTTTGTAAAACAAACTCTTTTGAAAAATCTACTACCTTCAGGAACGGGTTCTGGCACAGGGTTTGTGTGAAGCTGCTGTAACAGTCATCATCCTTGTCAATCCAGTGAATCTTCTGAGGTTCTGTGTTTTTTAATTTGTCTGTTACCCTATCTGTTCTGTTTGAGAAATTAGGGATAAACCTATGGTAATAACCAATTAATCCTAAGAATGCTCTGAGGTCTCTCTTGGTCTTAGGCTTGGGGGTATCTAGAACAGCTTTCCCCTTTTCTCATTGAGGCTGGACACTGCCATTCCCTACAAAGAAGCTGGGGTATTTCAAGGCTGATTGAGCCAGCTACATTTGGTTCGATTGGCAGATAAGATGGCTTCTCTGAGGGTTCTTATAATATTAAATTGATGTAAAGCATGTCTTCCCAAGTCCTACTATAAATCACTATGTCATCAATATAAGCCCCACAGAAATCAGAGCTTTAATGTCCTGTCCATAAGTGTTGGAAAGTGATGGGGGCCCCGCCGTTACGCCCACCTAGTCTCTGCGGAGGTGTTGGGGCACGGTTGCAGCCCTCCCGGGGGTGAGGTCGCTCCGGTCCGACTTCACCCTCTGCGCTCATGTGGTGACTGGTGGTAATAGGTGATGCTTCTCAGAACTGCTCCTGCATGGAAAATAGGGGGCATGAGTATGCCAGCTTGTGTGCCTGTTCCCCTTCCAGACCCCTTCTCCCAAACCGTGGCACCTGTGGGATGAGCTGTCCCTGGAAAGCTCACCTGGTGATTAGTTTTGGCGAACATTCCGTCCTGCAGCTTCTGGCAGGGGTGCTTGTATGATCTGGACCCAGTTCCTTCATTGGTCCCTTGCACGTGGTAGTCCAGTCCTGCTGCGACTAAGCCACTATACTTCAGGTAAGTGTTCCTGTTTGCCTTTGTCTTTCCTCATCTGTTTTTGTTATATTGTAAAGTTTGTTGTCTTGTATTGCTGTCCGTTCCATTTTTGATGTTTGCTCTTTTGCTTTCTTCCCTTGGAGGTGATGTTGCTGGCCCGGCAGAAGCTGCGAAGCTCGAGGCGGCAGCCGGAGCGAACGAGGAACGAACTGCAGCCGTACAGTAGCTGGTAAGTTGCTAACTAGGGGGCGGGCAGGTTTCAAATGCGGATCTGCATGTGGGACGGTAATTCTAATTTCATGGCCGCAGGGTTGATCACAGCCTTGATAGTGTAGGGTCCCAGATATCTGGGACGGAACGCCTATGGTCCTTTCAAGGGATTGTTTTTGGATGCTAACCAAACCTTGTCTCCGACATGGTAGTTGAAATCTTCCCTTCTGTGTCGATCCACAAACTGCTTCTGTTTCTCTTTGGCTCTGGCAAGATGCTCTGCTGCTTCATTAAGAACCTGGGTGATGGTTTTTTGTAAGGTCGTTACAGCAGGCATTTCTAATGATTCGAGTGGGTAGAAAACAGATGTCCGTGGATGTCGACCGTACACTATGTAGAATGGGCTTTGTCCTGTACTGGTGTGAATGGAGTTGTTATATGCATATTCTGCTAACCAAAGTATGTCCTTCAAGGTATCCTCGGTTTATTGCAGCATACACTTTATGTATTGCTCGAGGGTCTGGTTAGTCCGTTTGGTTTGGCCGTTGGTTTGGGGGTGATGGCTTGTAGATAACCGGAGGTCAATTTTGGTAATTTTACAACACCTTTTCCAGAATGCAGAGACAAACTAGGTTCCTCGGTCTGATATCAATATTGATGGGAACCCGTGTAGCCGGACAATCTGTTCCAAAAACACGGTAGCCAGAGTAAAAGCAGTTGGGAGACCTTTCAGGGGAATAAAGTGGGCCATTTTGGAAAACAGATCTACGACGACTAAGACGGTACTGTATCCGTTACAGGAGGGCCTGTCTGTAATATAATCCATTGATAGCATATGCCAAGGTGCTGGGGGTACTTCTAAAGGATGTAGAAGACCTGCAGGACTTGGTTTTTGGAACTTGTGTTGTGCACAGGTGCCACAGGTTGCGATGAACTGGACAATGTCCTTTCGCCAAGTTGGCCTCCAGTAATTTTTCTTTATTTTAGCTAGGGTTTTGGCTATCCACGGATGCCCTTCTACTAATGAATCATGATATTTTGTGATGATTTGATTCTGTAATTTCTTATCCGGGATGTACAATCGTCCTTGGTAGTATGGTAGGTTGTCCACGATCATATACCGGTCTCCCTTTCCTAGCCATTCCTGTTGCGCTGGTGGACTCATCAAGTGTTGTAGGCCAGATTTTTAAGTTGTCTAGAGTGGTGGTTGCAGCAATCATGCCTTGGATTCCTCCTTCTGGGATGATGACCACGGGGTCTGGTATAGTGAATGCCTCTTCTCCGTCACTCATGCGAGACAGGGCATCCACTTTTCCATTGCGTACTCTGGGTCTATAGGTGATGACAAAGTTGTATTCCACAAAGAAGAGAGCCCAGCGGAGTTGGTGTGATGATTGCACTTTAGCAGTCTTCAGATATTGTAGATTACGTTGATCCGTGACAGTGATTGTATGTCTAGCTCCAAGAAGATAATGTCTCCAGGCTTTGAACTCTGCCTTAATTGCTAGCAGTTCTTTATCAATGATTGCATAATTTAATTCAGTGGCTGAAAACTTGCAAGACCAGAATGCCACGGGATGCAACTGACCTGTTTTGGGGTCTCGTTGTGACAGGACTGCTCCCATTGCTATGTTGGAAGCATCAGTTTCGACCACATATGTCAGTTCTGGTTCAGGATGCCGTAGAATTGGAGCCGTGGTAAATGCTTGTTTTAGCTCCTGGAAGGCTTTCTCTGCCTCTGCGGACCAATTAAATTGTTTATTTTTCCGTAGTAAAGAGGTGATTGGGTGGACGATCTGGGAGAACCTGGGAATGAACCAGCGATAAAAGTTGGTGAACCCGAGTACACTCTGTACTCCCTTTATGGATGTCAGTGAGGGCCAGTTAAGGATAGCGTCTACCTAGCGTGTGTCGATGCGTATGCCCCATAGTGTGAGAATTAAGCCAGGGAATTCTACCTCTGTCACATGAAAGTAGCTTTTTTTCCAATTTGGCATATAGCCGGTGTTGCCACAGTTTCTCCAAAACTGCCCGGACATGGTTCACATGATCCTCCTTGGTGGTCGAATAGGCAAGAATGTCATCAATATAGACAAGAGCGCAGACTTCCAACAGTTCGCAGAGCACGTCATTCATGAAAAATTGGAACACCGCCGGGGCATTACATAGTCCAAAGGGCATAACCTGATATTCATAAAGGCCATATTTCGTGCAAAAGGCTGTCTTCCACTCATCCCCTTTTTTGACTCTTACTAGATGTTAGGCCCCTCATAAGTCTAGTTTTGTTTATATCGGAGCGTTTTTGACTAAATCCAAGAGCTTGGGGATAAGCAGTAATGGGTACCGGTTTTTTACCGTGTTCTGGTTAGGTGCTCTGTAGTCAATACAAGTTCTCAGGTCCCCCTCCTTTTTAGGCACAAAAAAGAAGGGCGACGATGCAGGGGACTTGGATGGATGAATAAAGTCATTTGCCAGATACTGATCAGGTAGGTTTTTAGATGCTGGTTTTCCTGTACTGTTAGGGCGTAAATCCGGCTGCAGGGAACTTGAGCTCCAGGTACCAGATCAATTTGGCAGTCATACGATCTGTGCGGAGGTAGGGTGTTTGCTTGCTCTTTTTGAAAGACATCTTGGTAATCCGGGTATTCAGGTGGCAGTGAACTTGTGAGGCCCAGTATGGTTTCTTTCTTCAACGAACCTGGGTTGGTAAGACCTTTAAATGAGAATCCCTTGCTATAACAGGTGTCGGCACAGTCTTGGGGAAAGGTCAGAACTCGTTTACGCGAGTCAATCCTGGGATTGTGGGTCTCCAGCCAGGGCATTCCCAATATCATCTGGAACTGAGGAGTGCCGATGAGATCAAAGGTGATTTTCTCTTGGTGACCGTCCTGACACAGAAGCGTGACCTTCTGGGTGTAATGCGTCCCTGGGCCGGATGATAGCTGAGATACATCCACTGCCGTGACGTTTTCTAAAACCTGCTTCTGTCAGAGAGGAAGGCCTATCTGGTTAGCCAGATCTTGGTCCATGTAATTTTCCACAGCCCCACTTTCAATGTATGACTCCAAGGCATGTATTTTCGATGGCTGCTTGTGGTTTACCAGGAGCACTGGGATGACTAGATGTGAGGTCTGTACAGTTTCCTTTTCACTGCTCGACAAGTGGACCCCTATGCTTGCCGGGCGTTGGAGATTCCCGAGTCCTGTTCTTCTTCTTCACCCTTGTCAGTTGCTCCAGCTGCTTTCCTGGACGGTTTCACTGGGCATTCTCGGAGATAGTGACCTGCCTTATCACAGTACAAACAAAGCTGCTGCTGTCTCCTTTTCTCCCTTTCTGCCTTGGTGAGTGGGCTCTGCAAGCCTCCGATTTGCATTGGCTTGGACTGATCGTGGGATTTGGTTTGATTCTCACGGGGTCGCACATAGACCGACTGCCCCTCGGCCTTGGCCCGATCCATCTTCCGATCCTACAATCTGTGATCAAGCTGCACTGTCAGGTTGATGTATTTAGTACGTCTTTCGGGGATTTACTACTTGGGCTAATACGTCCTTAAGTTCCCCTCGCAAGCCTCTGTAAAAGAGCATAGTTCTTTTTTCCTCTGCCCAGTTGGTTTGTGCTATCAGACGATTGAAGGATGCGATATATGTTAGTAGGTCTTGGTTACTCTGCCGTAGTGATAACAGTCACTATCCAGAGCCCGTCCTTGAGTATGCCGTGCAAATAGTTTCTCCATTTCACGCTGGAAACCTCTGAAGTCTCAAAGCAAAGGATCATCCTGGTTTACCCTGGTTTACCACGGGTCCACTGCACTACCTCCCAAATATGAGAGTACAAATGCCACTCTCACTTGATCGTTAGGGAATGCCCCAGGTCTGCACAAGAAATGTAGGTGACATTGATTCATAATGATTGCGTACTTATTCAGATTGCCTGTGAAGAGTCCTGGGGGGGCCAGGGGAACAGCCCCTGGAAGAACCACCTGTGCTGGTGTGGGCTGTGGAGACATGGCAGGCGGGGCAAACCCTGGCAGTGGGACCTGGCCTGCCTGTGCCTGGAGCATTTGCCTTGGTAAGTCATCTTTCGGCTCCCGGGTTCACAATTAGATCCCTCTTTAGGGCTTTGGTTTCCTGTCTTGAGGCATGAACTTCAGCCCGTAACTCTCCCAGTAATTGGGTCAACTGGTCTATTTCAGAAGTTTTCATAACGCCCAGGCAGAGATTCAAAGAGGCTTCACGTTCTGTTACGCTCACCTGGTCTCTGTGGAGGCATTGGGGCACGGTTGCAGCCCTCCTGGGGGTGAGGTTGCTCAGGTCCAACTTCGCCCTCTGAGCTTATGTGGTGAATGGTGGTAATAGGTGATGCTGCTCGGAACTGCTCCTGCGTGGAGAATAGGGGGCGTGAGTATGCCAGCTTGTGCGCCCGATCCCCTTCCAGAACCCTTCTCCCAAACCATGGTACCCGTGGGATGCGCTGTCCCTGGAAAGCTCACCCGTTGATTAGTTTTGGTGAGCACTCCGTCCTGCTGCTTCTGGCAGGGGGGCTTGTATGATCTGTACCGAGTTCCTTCACTGGTCCTTTGCACATGGTCGTCCATTCCTGCTGCAACTAAGCCAATATACGTCAGTTAAGTGTTCCTGTTTGCCTTTGTTTTTACTCATCTGTTTTTGTTGTATTGTAAAGTTTGTTATCTTGTATTGATGTCCGTTCTGCTTTTGATGTTTGCTCTGTTGCTTTCTTCCCTGGCAGGTGATGTTGCCGGCACATGAGGATGTTCTCTGGAAAAAAGGCTTTCAGCTCCTGGAAAGTCCTTGTAAAATAAAAGCACTCTTGCACTGAAATAAAGTAAAAGCACTCCTGCACTGAAATAAAGTGTTCCTGCTCACATCTCAATATGAGCCTAGTGCCACAGGCACCAGGACTGAGTCCAGCCAGTGCCCTTGTGTTTATGGTTCCCAAAGGGACATAAGTGAGTCAAGTGACCCATTCCCCCCATCACTAGCTGGTGTGGTTTTTGTGTTCTGGGGCCTGTGGCCATGACAATTACATGGAGTGCATGGTTTGAGCTTGAATGCCTGCCCCTGCAAGCTTACTGTGATGTTTGCTGTGTGAGCATTGATCCCTGTCCCTGGAAACTTCCCCTGATTGATGCTGTGTAATCACGGCATGCTGTATTGTTTGGTGTGCACCATGTGAGCATTGATCGCAAGCCCTACAAGCTTCCTGTAATAGAAGTTGTGTGATTGCTGTATGCTGTATTCCATGGTGTGCGTTTTGTGAGCATTGATTCCTGCCCCTGCAGGCTTCCTGTGATGGATTCTGTGTAATCACTGTGTGCTGTATTCCATGGAGTGCATGGTGTGAGCATTGATGCCTGCTCCTGCAAGCATGCTTTGATCGATGTGCTGTGATATGGTGTGCACAGTGTGAGCATTGTTGCCTTTCTATGCAAGCTTCCTGTGATGGATGCTGTGTGATAACTGTGTGCTGTATTCTATGGTGTACACAGTGTGAGCATTGATGCCTGCCCCTGATGGCTTCCTTTTATGGCAGCCCATCACCCCTGGCCATGACCCGCAGGCAGTCCATCATCCCTGACCATGACCCGCATGCAGCCCATCACCCCTGGCCATGCACCGCAGGCAGCCCATCACCCCTTGCCATGACCTGCAGGCAGCAACATGGCACCATGCACTTGGGAGCCCTGACACATGTCCCCCACCCCACCCCCAGTGACGGCAACCTGGCAGCAGGCCCCGACTCATGTCCCGCACCCCACCCCCAGTGACGGCAACCTGCTAGCAGGCCCTGACTCATGTCCCCCACCCCACAACCAGTTACGGCAACCTGCCAGCAGGCCCCGACTCATGTCCTCCTCCCGAGCCCCAGAGACGGCGTGTTAGGCAGAATCCTGGGCAGTGTCCTTAGGGACCACTACACAAGATTAAGACTACAGGTGGTAGTACAATTTCACCTTTGGTACAAGCTTGCACTACTCAGTGTTAGGCAGAATCCCGGTTAGTTCCCTTAAGGAGCACTACACAAGATTAAGACTACAGGTATATGCAATAAATCCCCTTTGGTATCATCTGTACCACAAAGATTTAGTTGGTAGCTGTGGCTAAGCAGTCAGAGTTATCTCAAGAGGGAGATGAACAGTATTCAGAGTTTACACAGTAGGACTACAGTACTATGGAACAAGGAAACACTGACCAAAGCTTTGTATCAAAAAGAATATATATATATTTATTTTACACACTATTAAATCTTCACACAGATAACTATCATTAAAGCAAGTTAAAACAGTCAAGAAAAGTATACACAACTCCCTATTTAAATTTTAGACAAGTTTCAGCAAGAGTGAAAACTGAGAAAAACGGCACAGTGTAAACCAAGCAGAAATGGCACTCTAGCAATTTCTTTAGAGGAAGGGAAAGGTCAAGTTATTCAGGGTTAGACTCCTAAACACACCAGCAACACTTCCCAATTGGATTGTGGACCAGTTAGGCAAGGCAGTACTTTAGCATAAGCAATACTTAGGTGAAAACCGAGCAAAATGCCACTTCAACAATATGTAAAGGGGAAGGAAATTTGGTTATAAGAGTTTAGGTGCACCAACACATTTCTTTATGAAAAGCAATATAGAGAAGGCAGTTGTAACTGAAATAGCCAGAATCAATAGGCCTGTGCCAGAGTCAATGGTACAGGGCAATGTGCCCAGGATCAAACGGTTCTAGTAGCTGCAGTCAAGTCTTTGTTTAACGATTGAAAAGGCGGTTGCAGAAGGTAAAAAGACAATGTTAGACGAATGGGACGGCCAGCCCAGAAGGTAAGTAAAGGATTTAAAACACCTTTAGCAGTACCCAACGAAACGGGGGGGCCTGTCAGAACAATGAACCTTGAAAGTTGATGAAACTCCTGTGGTGGCATTAGTTCCTGGCAGTTCCTGCAGTTTGGGAGATCCATCAGAGGAAGAGAGGCTCTCGTTGTGGAAAAGGTTTGAGTCACTGCACGGCCCAGGGAAGAAGCAGGCCGCGGTGATGCCAAATGGAGTAAAAGGTACGCTCCTTTAAATCGCGGTTGTGGTGGAAGGGTGCCTGGCTATCCGGTCTCCTAGTGCTTGGCACTGGCGATTCGACCAAGGCAAGTCCTGGAAGGCCACCATCTCAAGGAAAGAAGGCTCTTGCAGGTTAAGATCTTCTCTTGTCGTTAGAGAAAAGTGGTGAGGATCTGCAGCAGGGCTTCACCGGTGGTTCAGTCATTGCAGATGTCTTCGGCTTCTCTCCTCTTGGGATTTCATAGGTCCAGTGGCGACTTCTGTCTTCCAGTCCGCAGGTCCCTGCTTTTATGCAGAAAAACCCCCATTCATACAGCCTAGCTGTCACTCACACAGTGGGGTGGCTATCCTGGCGGGATAACCCCCCAACCTATCAGGACAGAGTGTGACTTGGGTTGCTTAGGCAACCCTGTCCAGGGTGCCTATACCCCCTACCACACATCCTGTCTACCCCAGAATCACTGGCGCCTAAAGGAGGGCTTCTGTCCAGAAGCCTGCCAAAAGGACGACCAAAGGGCAGCAACCTCTACTTGGATTACAGAGAAAGACACGAGAAAGAAAAATTATTAAATATCTGACAATAAAACCCCACCGGAGTAAAGTTAATATTAAAATAACCCGGCGGTATGTTCAAGGCTGTCAGTAAAAGTGGTAGCCTCGAACAATGGGAAAATCCCATAGGAAATTATTTGCGGTAGAAAATTTACGGTAGTAACCACTGCCACCAGCCAGAAACTTTGGAGAGAGGGACTGGACGGTAACCTCTCGGAAAATGAACACCAGGGAAAAACTATTAACCCTTCTCAGTACCTCCATAGTAAGATGGTGTGTACTGGTTTTGTTCATAACTATTAACTAGTAAAGTCAATGGGGACTTTACATGCCCTGGGAGACAGTAGTCAGTCCCAGGGTATGGAGTCTATGTTTGGGGGTCACTGTGACACCCCTGTGTTACTACACTGAGGGTGCTGGGTAACACACATGTAAAAAGATGATTCCTATGGAGTGAGAAAAACTCCATAGCCCATAAGCACAAAAATAGCCTCAAACACATATCACACATCTGTCTAAGAGTGGGAAAAAGATTCTCACTCTTAGCAGGAGAAAAAAATAAACCCTTGACATCCAGCAAAGCTGCTGGGGGACTCTATAGGTAAGGGAAATTAGCCTTAGAAGTGTATTCTCCCTAACACTCGTCCCCCAGACTAAGGGACAGGAGGATCTAATCCACTCCTGGATGAGTCTCTTACCTCGAGTCGGTTAGAAACATCCAAGAGAGACCATCAGCATTTTGGTGGTGACACCCTGACCTGTGCTCAATGGTAAAATCAAACCCTTGGAGGCAGATTGACGATCTTAATAGTTTTGGGTTTTCCCCTTTCATTTGCATTAACCATCTCAAGGGTTGGTGGTCAGTCTGAATGGTGAAAGTAGAACCATACAAGTACGGCCTAAACCTCTTCAGAGACCACACAATGGCAAAACATTCTCTCTCAAAGGTTGCACACCTTGTTTCCGGTTCCTTCAGTTTCCTACTGATGAAGCAAATGGGGTGCTCCCTACCTTTCTCATCCAGTTTACTAAGGACTGCACCTATATCTGTATTGGAAGCATCTGTTTGCACAATGAAGGGTTGGTGGTAGTCAGGAGCTCTTAGAACTGGAGCTTGAAAAATGGCTCTTTTCAGGTTTTCAAAGGCCTGATTGCACTCCTCATTCGATTTGCACTTTTTAGGGAATTTTGGAGATGAGATCACATTCAGTGGAGAAGCTATGGTTGCATAGTTTTCTATGAAATTCCTGCAATACCCAGTGAGGCCTAAACAGGCTCTCACCTGGGTTTGAGTAGAAGGGGTTGTCCAATTTTGCACAGCTTCTTTCTTGCTGGACAATGGCCTTATTTCACCACCTCCTATCTCATGTCTAAGGTAGACCACTTTACTCTGACCATTTGACATTTGCTTGCCTTCATTTTCAGCTGGGCCTTTTCAAGAGCCTGCAAAACATATCCTAGGTGGTCAACATGTTGTTTCCAAGTAGGGCTGAACACTGCAATGTCATCCAAGTATGCCATGCAGAAGTCCTCCATCCCATTCAGAACCTGATTGACCATCCTTTGGAATGTAGCAGGTGCATTCTTTAATCCAAAAGGCATAACCTTAAATTGGTATAAACCAGCTGGGGTGGAGAATTAAGTTTTCTCCTTGGCATGGTCTATCAGGGCTATTTGCCAATAGCCAGACGTGAGATCAAATGTGCTGAGGTACTTGGCTGAACCAAGTCTATCCATCAGCTCATCTGTCCTTGGCAAAGAATGGGTAACAGTGTTAGTGGCTGCATTTAGAGCTCTATAGTCCACACAGAACTCAACTCCTTGGATCCTGCTTTTGGTACTAACACAACTGGGCTAGACCATGGACTAGTAGAGGGCTCTATTTCCCCAAGATCAAGCATCTTGTTGACCTCTCCTTTGATGTGGGTTCTTACATTTTCTGACATTCTGTAACCTCTGCTCTTGACAGGTAAACAGTCATCAGTGTTGATAGCATGCTGGCCCCAAGGGGTCAAGCCTGGTGCTAGTGACAACAGGGGGGAAAATTGATTAAATAAGACTTTGCAATCCTCCTGTTGGTCAGAAGTCAGATTAGAAGAGAGATTAGCTCCTTCTATTTGCTCATCTAAAGGTTTGCCTCTGAGAAGGTCAGGCAGAGGTACACTCTCCTCCTCCTCTTAAGCTGAAGTTAGAAGCAAAGCTCCCAGTTCTGGTCTCGAGACATAAGCCTTCAAACAGTTGGTGTGAAAGACTCTTGGAGCCTCCTTAGGATTGCCTAACACGACCAGATAGTTCACCTCTCCAAGTTTTCCCACAATCTTGAAGGGTCCTATCCACTTGTCCTGCAAGGCCCTCTGCCTTGTTGGCACCATAACAAGAACTAACTGGTTTTGAGCGAACTCGACCATGTTGGCCTTCTGGTCATGCCAATGCTTAACCAGAGCCTGACCTCCTTTCAAGTTGTCACTTACGTCAGCCATCATGTGCGACATTCTCCTCTGGAGTCCTATCACATAGTCAGTCACTCTGACTGGCTTGGGGGAAGGAGCACTCTCCAACCCCTCGTTAATCAGGGCAATGGACCCCTGACTGGATGGGCATAGTGAAGTTCAAAGGGACTGTAACCCACTCCCTCCTGAGGGACTTCTTTATATGCAAAGAGAAGGCATGGCAGTAGAAGATCACACTTTCTTTTAAGGGGGTCCTCTAAAGCTCCTATCATGCTCTTCATGGTTCTGTTGAACATTTCTACCAACCCATTTGTCTGAGGGTGGTATGCTGTTGAGAACTTGTAGGTAACTCCACAGTTTTTCCGCATGGCCTTCATGTAGTGCAACATAAAATTTGACCCCTGTCGGATATTACCTCCTTAGGAAACCCAACCCTGGTAAAAAATACCAAGGAGGGCCTTAGCCACAGCCTGAGCTGTAACAGTCCTCATAGGAATAGCATCAGGGTACCTAGTAGCATGGTCTACAACAACAAGTATAAACCTGTTGCCTGAAGAGGTTGGAGGGTAAAGAGGACCGACAATGTCGATTCCCACCCTCTCAAATGGTACTCCCACCACAGGGAGAGACACTAAAGTTGCCACGTTCTTGGAGCCACTCTTAGCAGAAGTTTGGCAGGTGTGCCAACTCTTGCAATACTTATCTACCTCAGCCCCCATTTTAGGCCAATAAAAGTAGAGAGAGAGCCTTTCCTTCGTCTTCTTGGAACTCAAGTGACCAGCCGAAGGTATCTCATGGGCTAGTTGCAAGAATTGGAGTCAGTTCTCTTGGGGCACTACAAGTCTTTTGTAGTCTCAGGGGTTGACTCAGTTGGTTCACAGTAGAAGAGGCCATCATCTTCCCAGTGCAACCTATACTTCCCAGGCTCTTGCCCATCAAGCTGAGAAGCTGCCTGGTGGTGAAGACCTTCCAGAGTTGGATAGTCTCTTTGCCCCCTACTGAAGTCTTCCCTATTGGGCCCACCTTCTGTCAGTAAAGACTGCAGCTCAGGATGGTCCAAAGGGTCCAGATCTCAAATAAGATCCTGGCCTTCTACTAGATCTGAGTCCTCAAGCTCTAGTTCAACCACACAGGGTTGTACCTCAATCTCAGCCTCAGCTGGATGAGGAGTCACAGGTGTGACTTTGGACAACCTAGGGGATGTCCTGGTTGGAAGCACAGGAGTGCTTCCTGCTGGTTTCTTCTTAGAAGTCTTGGGTTTCCCCTTTGCTTCTGGTTGCTTAGAAATAGCAGTCAGTAACTCCAGAGGAGTAGGAGTTATTTCTTTTTCTATCATCTCCTCAGGAGAGACCCTCAATGTCCTCTCCCTTGCAGGTCCGGTGAGCTCCTGCAGTCTTTTGCTGGGAGGTCTGGGAGTACTTTATACTACTCCACGATCCTTTAGGTCATTTCCCAGCAGAACCCTTCCAGGTACTTCAGATTGCACACTAACAGGTATCTTGACAGTAATTTCATTGCACTGGATGAGAGCTGGTAATTCGGGAAGCATCTTCACAGGCACTCCAGCTAACTTGGTGAGGCGTTTGGGTGCCTTAGCAATATCCTCCACCTTGAAAAAAGATTTGTTCACCACAGTTATGCTGGCTCCACTGTCTCTAATGGCAGGGGTCTCCTGACCATTCACCTGGACACTGTCCTTATAATACTTTTTAGTATTATCTGGGATAGAATTATATACATCTAAATTCTGTTGTTCCCATAACCCCAAGGACACTAAAGAAACACTAGCTGAGACTCGGATGGGGTCTTCAGCTAGTAGTTGAAAGTTTCCACTGACCATTTGTTCTTCCTCCTCTGGAGTGAAGGATAAGGAGACAGTGTGGACCCCTGAAGGTTTACTCTTACATCTGGGATCCCCTTTCACATGGTCAGTTGAACCACAAACATAACATTTTCCAAATGTCTTTATGAATGGTGGTTTGTTCTGACCTCCTTCTGGTCTGGGACCAGAAGGAACACTAGCCTGATTTGGTGTCCCCTGTGGCTTACCCTTAGAGTTTTGTTTGTAGCCCTCTTTGGAATTGGAATTATTTGAATTCTCTTTGTTGTCTTTCTTAGGCTGCTTTCCCTCATCCTTCTTCTGAGTTACCCCAGAATCCTTGTGAGTAGCCCCGTTGGCAACCCACAAGTCAGCAGCCTTAGCTAGTTTCTTTGAATCTATTTCCTTTGAATCAGCCAAGTACTGTCTGAGCTCAGGAGAGCAGGCATCATATATAGACTCCAACATGACAAGATTTTTAATTCCTTCATAAGTGTTCACTCTGTAACCCTTAATCCATCCCTCTAAATTTTTAAAACATTCACTCACCCAGGTAGCCTAAGGGGTATCATCATGCTTTTTGAGGGTTCTAAACCTCTTAAGGTACTGGGAAGGGGTCTTCCCAAATCTAACTATCAGAGATAGCCTCACACATTCATAGGCCATCCTATTCACCTCCCCCAACTCCATTACCACATCAGATGCAACAGGGGGAGCCTAGAGAATAACCAGGGAAGCAACTGATTCCCTGTGATTTCCTGGAGCCCATGATTATACTCAAACATAGCTAACCAATCTAACACATCCAACTTAGGTTCATACATACCCACAATCTCTTTAGGCATCCGGGGTCTCTTTGGACTGGAAGATCTAGAGGATCTGGGGAGAGAAGAATTTTCTACAGACAGTTTCCTCATCTCGAACTCATGATTGAGCTCCATTTCTCTTAGCCTTAGTTCTTGGTGTTTCTTTTCAGATTGGGACTTAAGTCTTTGAAATTCAAATTCAAGCCTCATTTTTTCTAGGGAGATAAACTCAGGACTTAATGTGGGACCTGACACAGGTCCAGTAGACAAGGCTTGAGGCCTTTGATCAGACAGAGGCCCAGAGGAGGTTATATTGTCAGCCGCCTCTTCCTCATCTGTCTCAACAATAACATCATCAACAATACCATCCTCATTTGCTAAAGTTGCTGGAGGAGTAGGCACTACAGCCCCATTCTCCAGACTGTGTTTATCTAACAATCTTTGAATCAACTCTGATTTCTTTGCTTTGGCAGGAAGACTTTTCTGTCTGCACAGATTCCTTAAATAATCAGCAGTATTTACAAAGAGGGTCTCCTGGCTATAGCTTTCCATAGTTGACTTTTGTTTAAAATTAACTTTTAGTGATTGTTAACCTTGTGGTTAATTGAACCAAGGTACTAGCAGCACTCTAAAATGTAAACTCAATACTTTATCCTCACCGCTGTACACCAGTTTTAGGCAGAATCCCGTGCAGTTCCCTTATGGAGCACTACACAAGATTAAGACTACAGGTATATGCAATAAATCCCCTTTGGTATCAGTCTGTACCTCAAAGATTTAGTTGGTAGCTATGGCTAAGCAGTCAGACTTATCTCAAGAGGGAGATGAGCAGTATTCAGGGTTTACAAAATAGGACTACAGTACTATGGAACAAGGAAACACTGGCCAAAGCTTTGTATCAAAAAGAATATATGTATTTATTTTAAACACTCTTAAATATTCACTATCATTAAAGCAAGTTAAAACAGTCAAGAAAAGTATACACAATTCTCTATTTAAATTGTAGACAAGTTTGGGCAAGAGTGAAAACTGAGCAAAACGGCACAGTGTAAACCAAGCAGAAATGGCACTCTAACAATTTCTTCAGAGGGAGGGAAAGGTCAAGTTATACAGGGTTAGACTCCTAAACACACCAGCGACACTTCCCAATTGGATTGTGAACAAGTTAGGCAAGGCAGTACTTTAGGATAAGCAATATTTAGGTGAAAACCGAGCAAAATGGCACTTCAACAATATATAAAGGGGAAGGAAATTTGGTTATAAGAGTTAATTGCACCAACACATTTCGTTATGAAAAGCAATATAGAGAAGGCAGTTGTAACTGAAATAGCCAGAGTCAATAGGCCTGTGCCAGAGTCAATGGTACAGGGCAATGTGCCCAGGATCAAACGGTTCTAGTAGCTGCAGTCAAGTCTTTGTTTAACGATTGAAAAGGCGGTTGCAGAAGGTAAAAAGACAATGTCAGGCGAAAGGGACGGCCAGCGCAGAAGGTAAGTAAAGGATTTAAAACACACAATGAAACGGAAGGCCTGGCGGAACAATGTACCTTGAAAGTGGATGAGGTTCCTGCGATGGCGGTAGTTTCTGGCAGTTCCTGCAGTTCGGGAGATCCAGCAGAGGAAGAGAGGCTCTCATCGTGGAGGAAGGTTCGAGTCACTGCACTGCCCAGGGAAGAAGCCGGCCGCGGTGATGCCAAAACGGAATAAAAGGTACGCTCCTTTAAATGGTGGTCGTGGTGGACGGGGGCCTGGCTATGCAGTCTCCTAGTGCTTGGCACTGGCGATTCGACCAAGGCAAATCCTGGAAGGCGATTGGCAAACTGGTTGGTCCCACCAGCTCAAGGGAAGAAGACTCTTGCAGGTAAAGGTCTTCTCTTGTCGTTGGAGAAAAGTGGTGAGGATCTGCAGCAGGGCTTCACCGGTGGTTGAGTCATTGCAGATGTCTTTGGCTTCTCTCCTCTTTGGATTTCTTAGGTCCAGTGATGACTTCTGTCTTGCAGTCCTCAGGTCCCTGCTTTTATGCAGAAAAACCCCCATTCATACAGCCTAGCTGTCACTCACACAGTGGGGTGGTTATCCTGGTGGGATAACCCCCCAGCCTATCAGGGCAGAGTGTGACTTGGGTTGCTTAGGCAACCCTGTCCAGGGTGCCAATTCCCCCTCCCACACATCCTGTCTACCCCAGACTCACTGGCGCCAAAAGGAGAGCTTCTGTCCAGAAGCCCACCAAAAGGACGACCAAAGGGCCGCGACCTTGACTTGGATTACAGAGAAAGACACGAGAAAGAAATATTATTAAAGATCTGACAATAAAACCCCACCGGAGTAAAGTTATTGTTAAAATGACCCAGCGGTATGTTCAAGGCTGTCAGTAAAAGTGGTAGCCTCGAACAATGGGAAAATCCCATAGGAAAATATTTGCGGTAGAATATTTACGGTAGTAACCACTGCCACCAGTCAGAAACTTTGGAGAGAGGGACTGGACGGTACCCTCTTGAAAATGAACACCAGGGAAAAACTATTAACCCTTCCCAGTACCTCCATAGTAAGATGGTGTGTACTGGTTTTGTTCATAACTATTGACTAGTAAAGTCAATGGGGACTTTACATGCCCTGGGAGACAGGCGTCATTCCCAGGGTATGGAGTCTATGTTTGGGGGTCACTGTGACACCCCTGTGTTACTGCACTGAGGGTGCTGTGTAACACACATGTAAAAAGATGATACCTATGGAGTGAGAAAAGCTCCATAGCCCATAAGCACAAAAATAACCTCAAACACATATCACACATATGCCTAAGAGTGGGAAAAAGAGTCTAACTCTTAGCAGGAGAAAAAAATAAACCCTTGAAGTCCAGCAAAGCTGCTGGGGGACTCTATGGGTAAGGGAAATTAGCCTTAGAAGAGAATTCTCCCTAACATACAATTAGAGTGGTAGCAGTAGCGGAACAGCCAGACTTATCTCAAGAGCAAAAGTACATTAGTAGAGATTACACAAATGACTACTATTACTGTCACTCCAGCAAACACTGACTCAAGGTTTTTATTTAAAAAGTAAAAGTACATTTATTTTAAACCATCTGTTTGTAAAACACTTCACTTCTATTCAATTAAAACCACACTTTAAATACACTGCACACAACCAATTCCCCTTGTGCAGAACAATTCAAGGTAAGTACCTTTGAATTTGACAGACTGGTGTTGTGAAACAAAGACGTTACCGGGGGTTATTATGCGATCACTTTTTAACAGTAATGACAGTTCGGTCTTACAAAAGAGAAGCATACCCGCGAGCAGAAATGTTACCGTAGTCAAACACACTTAGCACATGAATTAACACAAGAGAGTTGGGGACAAAAATCATAGGCAATACTTTTGTCAAGGCAGAGAATCAGAGGACACTTTCTAAAACGTAGATAAAAGTCAATAGGCCTTCGCCAGTGTCAATGGGATTGGGGTCCTGTTGTCGAGGATCACAAGGTTAGAACATTTCACGATTCGAGGTTGCCAGGAGAAACTTAGATATTGTCAAAAGGGAAGCAAAAGTTATAAGAGGGAAGGAAGATAAGGACAAGCCTGTGGTGAGAAGAAAAGGGGTTCACCCGAATTCCTTCAAGTCGGACACAGTACCTTATTCGTATAAAGAAGAGCTGGAGCCACGGCAGTTGTTCCAGGTAGTTCCTGCAAACACACGGTTCTTGAAGCTTCAGTCGGGGGGACAAGAAGGAGGATGTCTGGAGCGATCTGCAGTACCCAGGGATGAAGCCAGCAGCAGCAAAAGCAACAGTGAATAAAAGGTGTGCTCCTTTAAAACAGGAGAGGCTCTTCAGATGGCTATCCGGAGCACTACAGATGTAAGCAGCGATTTTGACCAAGAAGAGGATCCTCTGCCTGTGGAAGGTGAGCTGGTTGATCCCACCAGGCTCAAGGGAAGAAGACTCTGGACTGGATCTTCTCTTGTCATTGAAGGGTAGATAGCTCAGGACTGCAGCAGGGCTTCACCGGGACTCGGGAGTTGCAGCAGCCGTCTTCTTCTCTGCTTCTCTTCGGAACCTTGCAGTTCCAGTGGCGACTCTGACTTCCAGCTCAAGAGAACTGCCTTTTATGCCAAAATCCCCCATTCACACAGCCTGGCTGTCAATCATTCAGCAGGGGGGTTGTCCGACCCGGACAACCACCTCAGCCAATCAATACAAAGTGCGACCCGGGTCTCCAAGGGGACCCTGTGCAGGGGGTGACTAAACCCCTCCCTCACATTCAGCCCCCTAGACACCCAGACACCAAAGGAGGGCTTCTGGACAGAAGCCCGCCAAAGGGGCGGCGAACAAAGGAGGCAAACCTGGTTTGCCGCGCAAAGTAAAACACAAGAAGGACTTTAACAAAAAGAAATGGCGATAAAACCCAACTGGAGCCGAAATAACAAGTATTTGGTCAAGCGGGTTTAAGTTGGAGGCTAATATAATAGCCTAAAACAGTACCACGTCTATATAGTATAATCGCAGTAGAAAAGTTAGGGTAGATACCACAGCCACCAGCCAAGTCTTAGTGTTAAGAGAGCAAAATAAAGCTCAGAGACGCACAGACAAAAAGGGATAGGAATTAGCCCTTTCCAGTACTCCATGTAAGATGGGGTGTACTGGGTCTGCAATTTTAAATGACCACATAAAGTTAATGGCAACTTTACATGTTTCTGGGGGACAGTAGTCAGCCCTAGAAAAATGGAGTCAGTGGGAAGTCTCAAAGACAACCCTGTGTCACTGCACTGAAGGTGCTGTGTAACACACACACAAAATGGAGTGGTGTAGATCCAGAGCCCAAGATCACACAAACAGTAGACAAACACATGGCAAACACATTTAAGAGTGGAAAAAAGGCTCACACTCTTACCAGGTGGAAAAAATAAACCCCAGAAGTCCAGCAAAGCTGCAGAGGGCCTCAATAGGTGAGAGAAATTAGCCATAAATGAGAATTCTCATGTCCCCCACCCCACCACCAGTGATGGCAACTTGCCATCAGGTCCCGACCCATGTCCCCCACCCCACCACCAGTGATGGCAACCTGTCAGCAGGCCCCGACCCATGTCCCCCACCCCACCACCAGTGACGGCAACCTGTCAGCAGGCCCCGACCCATGTCCCCCACCCCACCACCAGTGACGGCAACCTGTCAGCAGGCCACGACTCATGTCCCACACCCCACCACCAGTGACGGCAACCTGTCAGCAGGCCCCGACTCATGTCCCACACCCCACCACCAGTGACGGCAACCTGCCAGCAGGCCCCGACTCATGTCCCCACCCCACCACCATTGATGGCAATCTGCCAGCAGGCCCCGACTCATGTCCCCCCAAACACCACGTCATAACTATACAGACCCATGGCCCTAATGCCAACCCAAATCCCACCCACCCACCCCTCAGTGCAAACACCCAACGATCTGCTGCACCCACTCCCTAGTAAATTACCCATTCCATTATAGTCTGAAAAGAACCAACATGCCCATCAACAAATGTCCGACAGAGCCACACAGTGGCAACACATGACTGAGCCAATGCTCATGGGGACATGCGCAAAATAAATCATTGTACATCACACCAATAATGTAGAATTATGAAATGTATTAAAAATAAAACAAAATGACAAAAAGAAAACCACACATGCAAATGAACAAATAATGAATGCAATCAGAAAAAGAAAGTTAAATCCAAGGAAAATTTAAAAACCAAGACATGAAAAATGAAAAGTGGTCCATTGCCAAAGTCCAAAGAAACAAATCCAAAAATGAAAAGCATAAAAAACCATTACTCCATGAGATGGAAAAAAAACAAGAGTATTTACAGGTCCGGAACTATTTACAATGAAAGTCTGAAGGGTCCTTGATCCCAAAACAAAAGGAAACCTACCTAAAATCCTATTTAAAATTCAACTATATACAAAAGGTGGAGCAACGTCTGTGGACTCCAAATAACAATAAAAACCAAATGAAACCTAAATCTAAATATCTATATACAAAGGCGGCGGGCTAGTGCGACGGCTCACTCATTGATGTCCCGGGCCAGAGCATCATCGAACTCCACTTCAACGTCCCGGAGGCTGGCCCCGAGGTCTCGCAGGGATGCAGCCATGGCCTCCTCCAACTCCTTGCAAGTTTTTCGAGGCACTCAGCACGCCTCAATGCCTGGCGCATGGAGTTCTCTGCCCTGACCATTGTGAGCCGTGCCTCCTCTGCCTGCCGCCGCTCTGCATCTATCTTCTGGCCAAATCGCTGCCACATGGAACACACTCCCAATCCTGGGTCCTCCTGCCCGTTGGCCGATACCTGCCCCAGTGATGTTGATGGCCCGAGCCATGATCACTCCCATTCTGAGCCTGCTGCTGTTGTGCACGCGCCCTGCCTGTTAATGCCTGCACATCCTCCTCTTGCTGGGGTCCAGTTGGTGGGGTGGCTGCCCCTGCTGGACCTCCGACTCCCGACTGTGGCAGGGATGTGTCCTCCAAAAGCCTGGCCGCTGGCTCAGGGGCAGCTCCACAGGGGGCCCAGGTGATATTTGGGCCGGAAGATGGCACGGAGGACGACTGGCACATAGGGAGCATAGTTGAGGAGGGGGTCGCAAGAAGTTCCAGCACACGGATGAACCCAGTGCCAACGACCTGTCCTAGTAGGTCGACGCGGCCAAAGAGGCATTTCAAATGACGTGCACTGTCCAGACGAGAACCCTGCACGTCATCCCGAATGCCATGTTGGTGCAACGCCATCCCAGCTAGGACAGGCTAAATACGGTCACGGGTTGCAACGTTCGCTGGGAGAGGAAGGCCAGTTGTTGTATGCGCATCCCCTTCCTGAAAACGGGTCTGGACAGAGGCATCCCTGCTGGTGCTGGATGATGCAGTCACAGGATCGGGGACAGGATTACACACAGGCACCTCCACGACGGCTTGTGCTGCCTCCTGTCCCTGCCCCTGGACTGCACCACTGCCACCAGTGGAATCCCCCCTCCAGGCCCTGTGCGTGTGCCTTCCACGGCCTCCTCCGCAGCCAAACCCACCACCAACCTGGATGACTCCGTGCCATCTTCCTCCATAGGCCCCTGTGGGAGCTCAGCTGCCCCTACTGCTGCCGAGGAGTTCACCTCCAACCTCCGCCACTTGGACCTTCCCTCGGCAGCTGTGGCCATGAATGCGGCACCAGATTCCTCACTCCCCGAAGAGATGACTAACTCGGAGGGGAGCTGGGCCTTGCGTCTCCGTCTGGCAGTGGGATCCCTGCCGCTGTGCTCCAGAGCACCATCTCCGCCCTCTTCATCAGTCGATGCTGCAGACAGGGAGAGACAGAAGACAGGCATCAGGGCACTGTACAATGGTCGGATACACACATGACAGTTACACATGAGTGCAGTGTCAAACTTCACAGATGGCATCACACTCCCCAACACTCATATCATTTGAACCCACACACAAGCACAAATTGACAGGAATCGTGCAGCAGGCAGCAGCTTCCATACACACACACCAGCAAGAACATCTGAATGTTGGCATGATGTCACAAGCAACATGGGGAGTGCCGAACACATGCACACACGCCACCAGACAGACATGCATCTGTACATCTCCACCACCTGTCACAGTGCAATCATCGGCAACTGTGTCACATCTGCCAATCGGGTTCCTACACGTCTGTGTCACATGCACCCATGGTTGCACACATGTCAAACACACACACGCACATGTACGCCGTTCACGTACATGAAGGTGGAACCAGCATCCATGTGTCAGACCCCAACCATGCCATAGTACATACACAGAAATGCTAACATGTGTGCATCTCCACATGCAGTTGTGCATTATGCTTTGGAGCACATACACCATTGATGTGCATCACACATGACTGGACACACATGCAGCACAGTCATGTCCCTGCACATACACATCCATATATGGCGCTTTTCAGACCTATGTCCAAGCTGCACACTCCTGGCACACCTCAACATGTACTGCCTCCAATAAGTATGCATGGAAACTTACCGCTCGACTCCAGACGGGTCTCCCTCTCGAGGACCTGGCGGTGAAGCGCTGGGTTAATGCGTTCCAGGACCCTCTTGTCATTGGTGGTAAGGTTGACCTGGCACCTCACTGCATCCGTTGCTTCCGAGAGGCACCGGGCCTTCCTGAGGGTCCTGGACCTGAAGTCCTCCCAGCGCTTATGGACGTGTGGTAAGTCACGGGTTCCCACCCCCTCCATGTTGATGGCAACCACGATGTCCGTCCAGATCCTCTTCCGTCCATCCCTGTCGGCGTGTGCTCTTCCGAAGAGGGCATCATAATGCACCAGAACTTGCTCCACCAGGATGCCAACCTCTCCTGCTGTGAAGCTGGCAGCCCTCTGCCTCTCTGGCTGGAGGTTGCCAGTGGGCGCAGATGGTGTTTCCCCCGACATGGTAACCCCCTGAGGCAGGTGTGGGTGGGCAACTAGGTCCTGGTGCTGGGCTGTGGAGCGATGGAACTGCAGTCGGGAGTCTTCTGGTCCAGCAGGGATGGTCACAGCAACTGGACCCCTGCAGATGGCTGAGGTGCAGGCACCAAATAGCAGGGCACATGGCCAGCAGGCAGGCAGGCAGCAGCAGATGGCTGGTGGGAGTCGGCTCGGGGCTCTGAGGGGCAGGAAAATGGCCTTCTGGGCAGGAGCATGGTCTTCCGTGTGTTGTCGCGTGGCCAGCTTGATACGGAGTGATTCGGCACGTGAAAAAACAGCATGGCAGCATGTATTTGAGGAAAGGCCCTTAGCGTGCAAGCGCGTATGTGACGTAACACGCACAGGTGTTTCCCTCGGCACGGGTGCATAGTGATTCAGCACGTGAAAAAACAGCACGTCCGCATGTTAATGCATGTAATTCGAGGAAAGGGCCTAAGTGCGTAAGTGACGTGATGCGCGCAGGCATTTCCATGAGCACGGGTTAAAGGTGAGTGGGGCCCAGCAGTTCGCTGTACGTGGTTTTCGTGGAGACCGACGCGTGTATTGCTACTTCTTGTTGTTTCACGCGCCATCACTACTTCACAGCGGATCAAGGACGTATCTCTTCTTTTGGCGGGGGTCTTGCCTACGCATGTTTTTCATTACCATGCTAGACAGACAGTGAGTCGCGCATGCTATTTTTCCCACTGCGGGTCCCCCTGTGTATCGCTTACCCATTTCCAAGGTCATAGTAGCCTGTGTGTCACACGCGTATGTGTTTTTCGTGTCCCTGGATGCCACCGCGTTCTGTGGGAGGTTAATTCCACACACGTGGGCTACCGGGGGTTGCGTGCACAGTTTTACTGCAGTTTTGGGGTGCCTGAGCATTGCGTGACCCATCATTTTCTCACCGGGTCACAAACAGCATTGCAGGCGCACAGGAGTGCTGTTAATATCTAGTACCCCATCTTTACCCCAATTTCCCAGGACAATTGTCGTGTACACTTCCCATTTGTACTACTACATCTGTGCCATGGTTGGGAGGCCACGAAAGGTGAGGGGCGCCTCAGCTGGACATCCTCCACATGGCGGGCGTGCTCAGGGAAGTGGCTGGGGTGACCAGGGAGTAGGGGGACTCCAGGGTGTCCAGGGTGGCTGCAGAGGGGGAAGACGCAGGGGTGTGCCACTTCGGCAGGATGTTCTGCCAAGTGTTGGTGCATTCATGCCACCACTTTCTGTGGTTCCAGGAGATTCAGCTCTTGCATCTGGCAATGGCACCCATGTGACCCGGCAGTCTGTTTCATCGACTGCCACAGGCTCAAGGGTAGTGGTAGCTGCAGGTGCAGCTGTGGCCACCACCACCCAGGTTCAGGGTCAGCCAGCACATGATGCGTTGGCACCTGAAGAGTCCCTGGATGATTTCCAGGTGGTCAGGAGGCACGTGGTAAATGCATGCAGGGCTGCCCTGACCGAGGTGCATGTCCCTGGGGCAGTATTGGGTGTTGGCAACTGCATGGGCAGATGCAGCCGACACCAACCCGGCTGTGAGTCTGCCATCTAGGACAGTCTCGGTCAATGACCTTGGCACAGCGGATGATGCTGCGCAGGGTCCAGTCAAGGACACCCAGCAGGACACCCAGCAGCCACTGACACAAGTCAGGGCTTCCGTCCTAGTTCCACCTGCCAATCCCTCGGTTCAATCCACCAGTGCCACTGCCCCTACTGATCAGGGCAGCATTTGCCAGTCAGGGTCTGGATCACTGCCCAAGAGGAGGAAGGTTGCACCTGCACAAGAGGCTGGGAACTGGACTTCCTTGTGGGCTACGTGTCGGGACACGACCGTGATATGCTAGTGGGCCCAAATTGTCACACTACGGCTGCCCAGCGTTTTTACCACTGGAAGCATTTTGCGAAGTGTGTCAGTGCATTCAGACATGAGGTGCGCACAGCTCAGGAGTGCAAAAAGCGTTGGGATGACCCCCAACGCTGTGCAAAGCTAAATCGTGCCTCCAATTATGCCATGACTCGGGTGACTGGCAGTGGGCCATCACCTGAGGAAAAAGATCTCACTTCGCACAAGTTGATCGCTGCAGAGTTCATACTGGCAGAATTGTACGAAGGAGTGGGAGAGATGCTGGATTTTGATGCCCCGTCCAGTGAGTGTTGTTGCGCATTTGTCCAGCCCATGTGTGGTTTGCTTGTGTGATGCGTTGTGCTTGACTGCCACTACATGCTATGTGTACATGGTTCTCATGTGCGAGTCATGCACTGCTTCACTGATGCGTGCCTGCTGTGCAGCATGCTGGACATGTAGAGCACACGGGGACTGTCCTCATCACCACACTTGCACCCTACTCACATGCTAGTCACCCGGCTGCCCTCCGGTCCATGTTCCAGCTCACTGGTCCTTCTGCATGTAGCCTGGGGTGTCTTTCCACTCAGCACTCGGACTATGTCATCGCATGACTGACGTGCATGTGTGTTCTGCCTGCATGCAGGTACTCCACGTAGGCATTTTCCCTTGCCCCTCCACCCCCCTGCACCCCAATTTAACCATGGCACTGCTGGTTATCATGTTGGACTACTGCAATGGCCTGTTCAACGCTCCTGTGTACATGCACACTTTCCCCTGCCAACCTGCCAGACACATACTGTGGGGTACATCCTTTCTCCTTGATGCAGGGTGTCTCACTCGGACTGTGCAGATGGCAGATGCTCCGCGGGGACATGAGTGCCCATTCATGCCCCATGTGCATTCCATGCATGCCCCTATGTGTCCTTGGCACGATGATCATTGTAGTACGTGTCCAGGATGACATACATTTAATGGCATTTGATCATCCATTCCATGCCCACTCTGGCTCAGTCCTGCATCATGCACATGTTTAGGGTGTCATAGTCTGTGTGGGGCACAGGCCTCCGCCCCCTGACTATGTTCAACTGGTGTAGTGCCTCCTGCAAAAATGGGTGTATTACTGAGGGTTCATCATGTGTCCTGCTTACTGTCACATTCTCATCTGCTGTGTTGTCAGTTGAATCAGATGATGCAATTGATGCTAGTCAACACTGTCTGCCAATACATAGTTCTCTGGTCAACCTATCACTACCATGCAATGCCTCCCTGCATATTAACTAAGGGGGGGGAGTTGCCTGTAGCCATGCAACCCATTGCATGCACATTGCACGTGATGCCTGAACTTGCCCTTACACTGCCTTCATGTTTATTGATTGACATCATAATGTACTTGTTGATGTAGATAGTCGGTAACGTACACATGTTCTGCACTGCACCAACCCACTTCTGAGCCATGTTACACCATTCTACATGCCTACTCACTGCTGCAATGTCAAAGTGGCCTGGCATGTATGGTCAGATTGTCATCCCTTCACTGTCATGAAAAGCACAGGCAAAGGTGCATCCTGTGACACATGTACTCAGTATTGGAACACCCTAGTGGGTGTTTAGCAAAGTTGATTGGTCAATCTGCGGCCTATACCAAGTGGTATAGGCCGCAACTGGTATAGGCCGCAGATTGGTTATAGCCTGCCAATCGGGTTGTAATGGCTGTGGAGCTGCCTTCACGTGTGTATATTTACACTTTCACATGCACTGTATAGGTTGCTGTTCATAATCAGCATACGGGTGTATTTGAACACGGGTGTTCTTGAACACTTTCACATGTACATATGCAAGCAGCTTCAATGTTGTGTAGTGCAACATTGCAGCTACTCACTTATGTGTGTGTGAAGGTGTTCATTTACACGTGTTCTCTGCAGCTTTTTCGTTGAATGACTAAAATGTAGTTGATTAACGTTAATGCTGCTGCAATTTCAGCGTTCCGCCCATTATGTTCAACTGGCACAATCCTGAAGGTGCACTGTGGTGCAGTATGTGTAGGCCCAGGCCCACTTAGCTAATCTGGTGGGGCATGACCGTGATGATTTGACACACTGAATAATGTTTTAGGGCACAATCAATGCACAATGTGCTCACTCAGGCCCTGAGGGGTGTTCTGGAGGCTTCATGACCA
The DNA here is from genome assembly GCF_040938575.1 of Ambystoma mexicanum. Lineage (NCBI taxonomy): Eukaryota > Metazoa > Chordata > Amphibia > Caudata > Ambystomatidae > Ambystoma > Ambystoma mexicanum. Next base: position 1,369,297,611 of record NC_090933.1, on the reverse strand, counting down.
GCAGCTCAGACCGCAATGGACGTTATGGTCCCTCATGCCTGGTTGCAGGCCCTCGCTTTGCTCGGGACATTCACTATGTCTACATGGCCCATGACACCCGGTACGGGCCGAGCTGCAGATGGATGAAGCTATATTGGTGATGATGGTTTAGTGATGCATGTGAACATGCATATTACGTGTGTCATGGTATGTTTGGATTCACTTGCAGCTGTGGCCATTTTGCAGTTCAGACATGCTTATGGTATGTGCCATCTCTTTGTTGCCATCTGTCATTTCTGCCTGTGACATGTGCCTGACAGCGGTGGTGTATGATGGAGGTGATATACTACATTCTGTACACGTGTAGGCTTTGCTGTTTACACACATCCATTTCTGCTTTTGGGATGTATTTGCATATCAATGCCACTGGATGCATGCCGGAATTTAATTTGTGTGTGACATGTCTGCTTCATGTGTTGGCTGTCAATGTGATGTCTATGTGTGTGTGGGTTATGTGCTTCTGACATGTGTATTCAGGTTTGTTTTTTCACATTACAGATGATGACACAATGAGCCAGAGGGTGGTGATGCCAATCCTGACATGGGGTTGCTATTACATCAGCAACCCGGCACCAGTGGAGGTCGTGGGGTGGTAGGCCACGAGAACCTACTTGTGCTCCAGACCATCGTGTCCAGGGCTGGCAATGAGTCTAGCTCGGATGATCACTCTGACAACAATGTTGAGTTGGATGCGTGTCATGTCCATTCATCGACATTGAGTGATTCTGATGTGGACGATCTTCTGTCCGCGACACCTGCACTGAGGGGCCAGACGGTGTTGGAACCTCCGCCTGTGGTGGATCGGGACGCACGGTCACATTCCACACCAGTTGATGATGTGTCTGGGGCATCACGTCAACAGATGGATGTAGTCCTGCAGCCGTGGGCAGTGCCAACCCAGCGAGGACCACGGCTCCTTGGGCCCCGCGGGTGTCAAGCGCCACCGGGGTATACTGAGTGGGAGCAATCCATGTGTGCCAATTCAGAACAACAGGGGGCAGCAATTGATAAGAACGCTCAGAGCATGGAACGTATGGCCCAATCCGTGCTCCCCCTGCTAAGCAGGTGGCGCTCCAGCAGTGGGCAGCACAGTCCACGGCCCGCTCACTCAGGCTGGGCATGGCGGCCTCAGACAGGGCACGCCGGGCTGAAATGGTGTCTCACATTTAAGCACTTGCTGCTCACGCAGAGGCACACAGGGAGGCACTGAGGGATGACCATCAATCCCTCAGATCTACTCTGGCTGTGCTCAACATGTCCCAGAGGCAGCGGACAGAGGAGCGGTTGAAGTAGCTTGAGAATACCATCTCAGCTGAGCTACGTGCATGCCGGGAGGTGCTCCAGATGTCATGCAAGGCCATGCAGGAAGAACTCTGTGTTACACGTGCTACCTTGCAAGGGGAAGCACGCGTATCACGTGAGGTGCTGCATGCTGACCTATGTGTCATCGCCGCACAGGACCAGGCTTACCAGTCCCGCAGACTTGCTGCCGATGAGGGGCAAGCTGCGCATAGGCATGGTCAGGTTACTGTGCCACGTCCACTTTCTGCTTTCCATCCAGAGGGTGAGCAGGACGACGACTTATCTCCCACACAGATCGGGCCATGCAGGCGTTGAGCCCATGGAGTTTTTTTTTGTCTCAACATCATCACATGAGGGTGTTGAGGTGCACCCTGTACCTCCCCCCTCCTGGGTGCCCCCCCAGGTTGTATGTGGCCATTTTTTATTTTTTTAGTTTAATTAGTTAAATTAGTTTAATATTGTCTGTCTAATGTGCATTCATGTGACGGTGTGGTGCTTTGTGGCTTTTGAAAGCATCCACTGTCTGTTCCAGCTGGGCCCATTCAAGCTTGTCTCGTGTATGTGTTTGCGGCTTGGGGTCCTGACACATATGCCACTCCTGCCTCCCCAATCCATGGGCTCGCAAGGATGGTTCGGTGTGACAACCATTTACACAAGGGCATTGGACTTTCGTCATATCTGTGGCCTGTCTGTTGCTGTAATACTTGTGTTAACACCCCTAGTGGGGATTATGGATGTTTTCTCCACGGCATGTCTGCAATAAATTTATTGAACTGTCCATTTATTGATGTTGATTGTGATGCATGTTAATTTCTTGCCTGTATACGTACTTGATGCACTTCATGCTGTAGACGGTACCCTGCACCCTTTAGCTGTCAAAGTCAAACTGATGGTGGGAGGGGGCCGGGTGGTGACAATGTCAAGTTGGTACGTGTTGAGTTCAGCCCCTGGGGATTGTGGCAAAGGAGGATGTATTAGGAATGTGACCCAAGAGGCACATCTCACGGTCCAGTCCTCACCTGAGATGTCTGCCTATACTACTACTACGCTACGTTGTGTCTGTCTTCCCTCTTGGACTTTGATGCTGCCTGACGGCGCAGTTTTCCTACTGGACTACGGCTCTTTTACTTGTTTTTCACACTCTGGTGCCTTTAGTCCCTGTTCTTCTTCCTGCTACTGTCCTTGTTGCAGATCTATCCGCCTGTCTCTCGGGCAGTTATTTCCACGTACTCTTACACTGCCTCGGTTTGCCTCAGTACCCTTCTGTTCAACAGCATCTCTCTGTCACTCCTCCTGTCTTTCATCTATTACATCCATGCCTTTATGTTAAATGTTGGCTTTTACCAATGCTATTCAACTGTTGTGGCTCTGAACTTGCTGTCAACTGTTTCCGGCTATCTCGCATTCTCTGTACCTTTCCAGACTTGTGCTGTCTCTGCCATTCTTTGTTCACGCTATCAAGGATTGATTGGGTTTCAGCTCAACCATCCAGTTGTGCCAGCCTCCTGGGTTATTTTCTACTCAAGTTCCAGCTCTACCTGTCAGGGTACAGAACCTGGGGTTGTGTAGGAGGAAGTCAGATGTAGGTCTCAGACATGGCCTAGTAACAAGCAGCATAAAGACACACACACAGAAAACTTTACAGCGTTATTAAAGACTTTTATGCCCTTTCTGCTGGAAAGGAGCCTCCAGACTACCTTTCCCAGCAGACACCGGGCCAAGAACTACAAAATCCTGGCCATGTGGGTGGGGCACACGTGCGCATGCGCGCGCGAGCAGAAGCATGGGGCTTGTGCTCAGATGCCTGACAAAAGCAGATGTGTTTCCAGGAGCTCCGAGCAAGGTGAGCAGCACGAGTGGCCACGCCTCAGCCGACCTTCCTCCAGGCCCCTCGCACATGCAAGCTAAGTAGCACCAGTGCTTGAGGAAGATGCGCACAGTACAGCTAAGCCGCGCTGAAGAGCAAATGGCAAGAAGCTTTCCAAGTTTTCAGGGGCACACAGAGGGGGCGTCGCCCACATCCTCGAGTCCCCCCTGCTCCATTGAAGCAAAGTTATTAGCGCAATAGTGTTCCTAGCCGCAAACTAATACAACTCAAGGGGGGGCACCCAGCGACGCAGTGCATATCATTAGCATATGCAATTTGCCACATGTGCTACCTATTGAAATCCGCGGCTGGCAGAACACGACTTGTACTAAAGTCGCACCTCGCCACACCCAGCTAGCAGCTCACCCACTGCCCATACTATCTTGTGTGATTCTTATCACATGTCTTTCGTTTACCGCAGGGCCACGTGCGGCAGCCTTACCGCATTAAAAGTGTATGAACCATCACGGGGGCAAGCAAAAGTATACAAATGAAGCAGCAGACAAGACTGCTTGTTTGGGGAGGAGTCACTACGTTCGAGGCATGGATGGTGTTATGTGTGTGTGGGGAAAACACACACTGAATAGTAACTCACACTCTCTTTGCAGCTTTGAACTGCTCCTGTTACCTGACCTGAGAGAACGCAGGCAGGAGGCCAGCACTCACCCCAGAGATAAGTGTCTCGTTGGCTCCCCTTTGTGCCATTTTGTACAATGTGCATGAAGAACATGGTTTCTCTGATTGAGTATGTGTAATTATCAATTGTTGTATTTTTTCTTTTGCCTACTTTCCCTTGCCTATCCACCTCCTCTCTTCTGACCCTGTTTCCGGTTATCCTAAATAACGATTCCTATCCAACCAATGGATCCCTAACCCTCTTTCCCCGCCGGGGTCTCGGAGGCCTGTGTAAGTTTTACCTTGCAGGCGTCCAGACCACGGCGGGGGTTATTGTTTCGTGCCACTCTTGCGCCTGGAGACCGGAGCGGTGACACTACCCATCAGTTGTGGCATTCTCATTGATTATTGTGTACTGAAATTGCTACCCATCCTGTTGAACCATTGTTCCAGTGTGCTACCTTAGTAGTTATTCTATCATTGTGCTTGGACATCTGCTTGGCCATATTCAGCGACTTCAAGTCATCTACTGGAGACTCTTCCAGGGTGTTTTGGTATCTACAGACTTTTTCCCTGGTTTGGGGGTTTGGCTCCTTTGAGTTCTCTGCGATTTGGTCTTTTTACCAGTCAAGGTGGCCTCTGAGGGCTGGACCCTATTTACACGAAAGGAAGAACATGGAAACCAAGGGGAAGGGGCATCTTGAAGCCAGGTAGACTAGAAGGAAGTAGACAACGGACCCCAGACACAGTTCTTCTGAAGGTTATGCTGATGAGTAAATGAGGGAGGGGCATTTGTAGTCAGACAGTACGCTTGTGCTACAGTGATTGAGCACTCTCTGACATTCTCATTGTGGGGTACAATGTACATAACATGATGTGTTCTGCTGGTCAATGGATGTTCCTGTGTTGGGTTTACTTTTCAGGTGTCAGGGGATTGTTGTGGTTTGACATACTGGGGTGTACACATGGCCAATGTTCCATGTGATCTGTACAGGACACTGCGGGTCACTTGATTTCACATGCATATATTGAATGCATGTCACTAATGACACACACAGTTGCACAATGATCCACCACACGTACAACCACCCTTCCATGGCCACAGGTGCACACAGATAGCATTCTCGGGCCGCTGTGTCCCTGCAGCACATGATGTATTACCATTTGGGGATCGTGTACATGCGTCACTGGGTTATTTTTGTTGCTTGTCCTTTTTATATGATGCTCAAGGTGTATCCACAACACAATGGCTGCTCACTGTGCTGTGTGCTGAGCGGTCTGTTGCAGGAGACACACACAGCCCACGAGTTTGGGATTTACGGATTTGGATTGGCAAATGTGCATGCCAACAGCCATTCTGTCTTTTGTTGATGGTACCGCTGGTGGCATGCATTTGTGTATGACTTTGTATGTGTGGGAGGTTGTTGGTCAATCATTTCATCTGATTCCATGTCAGGTTTGATTGCCTCAGGCATTTATCATGTGTCACTTCATATCTAATTAGTCATGTGTTGTGCTTTTGGTTTGCTCTTTTGATGTTGCATGCCATGTCATGGTGTGACCGACAAGGTCGATGTGGGTTGGGAGGGTTTGGGTGACATACCAGTGATTGTCATAGCCTATTTTGCAGGGGGGTGGTGTGATATGCACCTTGCATGTGTTCCTTTTGGTAACACAGGATTGGTAATGTTCAAGTAGCTAGGGATGCACACAATGTAGCACTTCCGTGGCAACATTCTCAGGATGGTAAGGTTGTGACAGTTGAGTGTCTCTTTCTCATCGATTGTCACCTGGTATGTGCCAGGCCTGTGTGCACTCAGCAGGGGTGGGAGTTTAGGTAAAAAACGTGGCCACAAGCTGGGTCTGTGCTGCCTCGCCACATGTCCTTTCTCCTCCCATGTGCAGTGCCTGTGCCTGTGGTTGGGGCTGTGGGGGCACCACCATGTCCACCGGTACATCCTGCCGTGTTGCAACATTGTGCATGACACATGCTGCCACAATGATCCTGCACACTACTGGGGGTGCATATAGTAGCTGCCCGCCAGAGCGGTCAAGGGAGCGGAAGCGTGACTTGAGCACTCCGAATGTGCACTCCACTATGCCCCTGGTTGCAATATGGGCAGCGTTGTATCTTACCTGGGGTGGTGTGGTGGGGTTCCGTATTGGCGTCATCATGTGGTTGCTCAGAGGGTAGGCACTGTCCCCTTGGGAGGTCAGGATGGTTGTCATTAGTTGGGTTTGTGTATTTGTCTGTGTGTGACATGCATGCATGTGCACAGACACTTGTACTCACCAATGAGCCATGTGTCGCCATGCTTCCCAGCTTCAAGGTCCCCGCTCAGGGCAGACATTCTGTATATGAAACTGTCATGGGTAGATCCAGGATAGTTTGCATAGACAGAGATGTTGATTCCATGGGCATCGCATACAACATGTACGTTGATGTAATGCCAGTGCTTGCGGTTGCGGTAGATGTGCTCAGTGGCCTTAGGTGGACGTAGGGCCACATGGGTGCAATCTATGGCACTGAGCACTTTGGGGAAGTGTGCCACCCTGTAAAAGTCCTGGACCACGGCCTGCCTTTCTGCGGGTGTTCTGGGCATGTATATGTGCCTGCAGACTGAGGGGTGCTCAGTCATGATTGCCAACACATGGTGTAGGCAGCATGACTGCATGGGCTGTGAGACACCCCCAACTATGGCAATTGTCCACTGAAATGACCCAGTGGCCAAAAAATGCAGGACATTGAGCACCTTTTCAAAGGGGCTCAGTGCTTGGGAGCACAAGGTGGGTGATGTGAGGTCATCCTCCCACTCAGTGACCAGGTCTAGGATGATACGAGGTGGAAACCTATACCCGTCATAGACCTCATCATCATGCATCCCAAAAAGGCTGGTCCTGGGCAAAAAAAATGCAGGGCCTGGCTATTCTCTTCCTGCGGTGTCCCACAATCAGTGCTGCGAGAAATGGGACATTCATTGTAGCTGCATATGCATGTTTGTTGTTTGCACGCACTTTTATACTGCGCAGGGACGCTTCTGCCTGCCTTTGTGTGGAGGACGTGTTTATGCCTGAGTGTGTCTTTTGGTGTGCACGGGATTCCCGTATTCGATTCCATGAATACGTGTTGTCGCACATGTGTGGGCATTCCGTGTATTTCCCAGCAGTACTTCCCCAATTATGCCCTCATTTTCACATGTTGTTCCCCATTCCGTGTGTTCCGCCCCCTTTTTGGTGTGTGCGCTACACATTGTGCACTTTCACTGTGCGCGTCGCGCACAGCGTTTGGGATGTCGCAGTGACGTGTGTACCCGTGTGCGACACGAGTGGATTTGGTGCACATCCCGGGAAAAACATGCGCAGGGCCTTCCATGAATCGCATGCGTGCGCGTGTGCTTTCTTTTTCATGCTTGCACCAGCTTGCGCCATTAATTTCGACAAACATTTGTTCCATGAATCGGGCCCTGAATGTAATCAATTCTTAATCATTGCTGTCCTTTCCCTCTCCTTCCTCATTGTCTTCTGTCTTGTATCTTCATTCTAGTCTCTCCCCTGTCTGTCTTAATATTTACTCAGTAAAACAATTGCATTGAATTTATGATATTTAAATTGTTTTATCAATTGTTATGGATATAATACTTCTAGAGAATATAATTGTTAAAACTCGTTTACCATATACTTGTTTTACCGGTTGATTAAATCACTTAATAAAAAATGATTAAACAAAAAAAACAATGTTACCAAATTAACAAATATCCCTGTACGTATGGGTATGACTGTGGACATCCATGATAACACTAGCACCATAAGCGTGGGAAGCAAACCTATTAGAAAACCCACTAAATTAAACAAAAGGGCAAAATATGACGACTATCATGTGATCGTTCAGGGGCATGCCTTCAATTGCCAGTACCTCACCACCTTTAACATGGTGGAAAGCGCTATGCACACACTTGTTTGCCCCAATGGTACTACTGGAGTCTAAGCATCTTTAACAAAATACTACACGCCGACCTAAGAAACATCCAGGTACCCAGCATGATCACTAGTACTTGGATGATATGCTTGTATGTAGCAACAATGAGCAGCACTGCAGAAGGGACTCTATCATGCTGTTACACCTGTTAGCCCAAAAGGTGTACAAAGTTGACAAGGATAAAATACAATATTGCCAAGAAGAACTATTTGGCATCAAACACTGAATGTTTTCAATTTACCACACCCAAAAAAACAGCATTGTGGAGAGGATCATCGCCTTCGCAAGAGCAAACTGTCAAAGCTTTGTACCACATTGAAAAATATTTGTGTGCATTGCTTACCCTTGACCCTCTTCGGCTTACACACACAACCAAGCAAAGTCCACTATTTATCACCTCACAAGGTGGTAACTGGCCAGTGCATAAACACGCCTATATCCCCTGTCAGGAAAGCGTCAGATGCCAACAAGACAGCAGTGATTTTAGGAGAAGAATTCAAAGAATATTTGATAACTTTAACACGTGCCTTCAGATAGATCTTCAACAGATTGCAAAAGGAGCATCACATACCACAAAAACAACTGTGACTACATCCCCACCAACTTAACTGCTGCTGCCTGTGGATTTCATTTACATCAAAAGTTTTGTCCATAAATGGAACAATCTGAGATTCCATGGCCCCTATGAAGTGGTGTTTTCCATGCCCCTTGCTGTAAAAGTGAAAGGGCTTCATCATTGCTTATACCTGTTACGCTCACCTTGCTCCCACAGGGGTGTCGATCGGAACTGAACAGCTGCAGTCTCCACCAATGTGACGTGTAGTGTTGAGATGACAGACTGGACCGGCCCACCTAACCTCGTCCGCTTGGCCCGTAGAAGTATTGTTCTGAAAGTGGAGAAATGGAATTAACCACCCGAGGAATTGAGTGTTGCCCTCCACCCCCACTGCTCTCCCCAATGATCACCTCCGATGTCCCTTCTTATAGTCTCACCTTATGGTTTGGAAAGATGAGCTCTCCATCCAGCATTGAGTGCAGGGGCGCGTGGATAACCAGTTGCTTCACTGGTCCGAAGGAATTGGGGAGTTCCAGAACAATTTTGACTCTGAGGTTTCCGGCGTGGCGCCGTAAGTATTTAGTTCGTAAGAGTTCAAATGTCTGACTTTCACTCATGTCCGATTCCTTGCAGAATGCAGCTTCACCCAAGCGAAGTTTTCCTTGTGGCAGCGGTAACATTCAGGTAAGAGTCTGTATTATTCAACACAGTTCGATAAAGGATGCTAGTAAGTAATTTGTTGCTTTCTCCCTTGATACAGGTGCTGAGAGAAATTATGAAGTCTCGAGGAGAAATGCCTCTGGCGGTAAAATCTGGTAAGTCTCTTATGGTGAGCAGGATTCCCCTTGTTTGTCCCTTTAGCTCACCTTGCCGCCCTTTTGTTCCCTTTAGGTGCCGGAGTTCGGCGAAGATGAGATGGAAGCTGCGCTGACTCGTGGAGATGAATAATACCTCCGGCGGTAAAATCAGGTAAGTCTATGGGGGATAACTAATATTGCCTCTGTTTATTCCCTTTGGCTCACCTTGTTGTTCTTGTGTCCCCTTAGGTGCCGGAGTTCAGCGAGAACATGAAGAAGAATGAGGTGGATCGTGGAGATGCTGCGAAGGCCGGTGAGCTCAGCGCGGTGCTGCAGCAGGCGAGGCAACACGTATCAAATAACTTCTTTCTTCCAGTCCGAAGGTGCGGTGGATCCGGAATTCAGGTGAGGAATAAAGGTATTGTTCTTGTTCTAACCTTTACTCCTTCTTTTCCCCTTTTTCTAGGAGCTCCAAACTCAAGGCGGGCGTGGTAGAAGACTGGATGCTGACGTGCAGGCACGGTGAGCGTTACGCTGCAGGATGCAGAATTACGCGAAGCGTGTGTTGCTCTTCGGGCATGGTGTTACGCTCACCTGGACCCCACAGGGGTGTCGATCGGACCCGGACAGCTGCAGTCTCCTTCAACGTGATGCGTAGTGCAGAGATGACTGTCTGTACTGGCCCGTCTAGTCTTGTCTGCTGGACCTGAAGAAGTATTTTCCTGCAAGTGGAGACAGGGATTAACCACCTGTGGGTTTTAGTGATGGCCTCCCAACTGTTCTCGCTCTCCCCCACTAATCGCCTCCGATATTCCCTTAGTAACCTCACCTTATGTTCGTAAAACATGAGCTCTCCATCCTGCGTGTCTTGCAGGGGTGCGTAGATACCAGTTACTTCACTGGTTTGAAGGCGTTGGGAGAGTTCCAGTAAGTATTGACTCTGAAGTCCCTGGCGGGATTGGTAAGTATCAAGTTCAAAGAATTCAATGTGCCCGATGTTCACTCTTGTCCCCTTCCTTCCTTAACTTGCAACTGAGTTCGTGAGAAGAAGGTCTCGTAGCTGCTGCTGGCGTTCAGGTAAGAGTCTGTGTTACCCAACGCTGTCCGGTAACTATTGCATGCGTTAACGTGTTGTTTTTCTCCCTCTTTACAGATGCAGCATATGAAAATGTGGGGAGTTATGGAATAATACCGCCGGTGGTAAATCAGGTAAGTCTATGGTGGTAAGAGGTTGTATTTGTTGATTCCCTTGGCTCACCTTGTTTTTTTTGTGTCCCCTAGGTGCCGGATTACGGCCAAGAAATGATAGAGACAGTGCCGGATCGAAAGATGCTGTGAGAACTGGTGAGTATGGCGCCGTGCTGGAGCTGGCGCGTGCAGGACTGATGTACTTTCCAGGTCCGGAGATGAAATGGTTCCGGAATTAGGTGAGGAATTTGAAGTAAGTTCGTTTTCTAACCTTGTCCTTTTCTTCTTCTTTATTCTAGGAGCTCCGGATTCGAGGCAAGCGTGGCAGAAGACTGGATGCTGGCTGCAGGCACACGGGCGTGGCAGAACACTGGATGCTGGCTGCAGGCACGGTGAGCGTCACGCTGCTGGATGCATAATAACGCGAAGCATGTGCTGCTGTTCGGGTGTGTTTTAAATAGCCTCCAAAGTAGTTCCAGGTAAGAAGTTCCCTAGAGCCACGCCCGAGTAAAAAATAGTCTCTGTAACAAAATAGTCCCATCCAGGCCTCATGTTGGCTTGGACTCTTTTGCAGCATGGTCTGCATCAGGTAAGTAAAGTCTATGAGCCTGGCGCCTATGGCGCCAGGACTGATTTCTATGATGAGCCTGGTGCCTAAGGCGCCAGGACTGAACCCAGACAGCCCCTAGCCGGGGCTGCTGAGGTTTAAACAAATGGCTGGATGCCTGCTCCCGGAGCTGAGGGCCTTGGTCCTGATGCCCGGGGGTAGGCATCATGACAGCACTCCGCCCCAAGGCCCCTCCTAAAGTTGTTCTTCCCCCTGGCCCCGGTTTGTCTGGGAAGTTACGATGGAATCTTTTCACCAACCGAGGTGCATGAACGTGGTCGCTAGGCTCCCATGATCTTTCTTGTGGTCCGTAGCCCTTCCAATCGATCAAATAAAAAAGTTTTGATTTAATCATCTTGGAGTCCAGGATATTTTTTACCTCAAATTCAGGTTCTCCATCTATCAAGATGGGGTCAGGTGGTTTGGTTAATCTTGTCCCTGGTTGAACTGGTTTTAGAAGTGAAACATGAAAGACGGGATGAATTTGCATATTAGAGGGTAATTCCAATTTGACGGCCACCGGGTTGATAATGGCCTTAATGGTGTAAGGTCCCAAATATCTAGGATTAAAAGTCCAAGTTCCCTTCAGAGGTATATGTTTTGTAGCCAGGCAAACTTGATCCCCAATCTGGTATTGTGGAGTTTCACTTCTATGTTGATCAGCATTTTTCTTGTATTTCTCTTTTGCTTGTTTCAAATGTTCTGTGGCTTCCTTAAAGGCTTGTGTAATAGTAGAGTGCAAATGACTAACTGCGGCATTTCTAAGTGCTGAGGCGAATCGAGTTCTGAGGTTTGAGGGTGATGTCCATATATGGTATAAAAAGGGCTTTGTCCGGTTCCTGAATGTACAGAGTTATTGTATGCGTACTCAGAAATCCATAAAATATCTTTCCAATTGCTTTCTGTCTGGTGTAGCATGCAGCGTAGGTACTGTTCAAGCGTCTGGTTGGTCCTTTCCGTCTGACCATCGGTCTGGGGATCGTAACTTGTTGATAGCCTCACGTCGATTTGTTCTAGTTGACAACATTTCTTCCAAAAATGCGAGAAAATTGACTACCTCGGTCAGAAACCAATACGGAAGGGAATCCGTGTAATCAGACAATGTTTTCGAGGAACTCCTTGGCCAGAATTGAAGCAGAAGGTAACCCCTTTAAAGGAATAAAGTGGGCCATCTTGGAAAAAAGATCCACAATAACTAGGATGGTGTTAAATCCATTACATGGAGGTAGATCTGTAATAAAGTCTAAAGACAAGGTGTGCCATGGTGTAGGTGGAATATCCAAAGGTTGTAAAAGGCCAGCAGGTTTTTTCTTCTGGCTTTTGTTTTGGGCGCAAATGCCACAAGACATCACAAATGACTTTACATCTTTTCGCCAAGCGGGCCACCAGAACTGTCTCTTAATTTTCGCTTCAGTTTTTGCGATACCTGGGTGCCCTTCCATCAGGGTGTCATGGTAATTGGAGATGACTAGTTCTTGTATTTCCTTGTGTGGTAGAAATTGTCGTCCTTGATAGTAAGGTAGGTCATTGACGACTGAGTAGTCCGGGCCTTTCTTTACCCAGTCCTGCAGGGTTGCTGGATCAAAGAGTTGTTGGATTTTTGAATTAATATCTTCTAGTGTCTGTAGAGTAGTTATGCCAAGAATTCTTTGCTCGGGAATTATTGGCACCGGTTCTGGGTTTGCATATGCTTCTCCCATCCCTATTCGGGATAAGGCGTCTGCTTTGCCATTTTTGCAGCCTGGTCGATAAGTGATCACGAAATCGAATTCGGCAAAGAACAATGCCCATCGAAATTGTCGCGATGATTGGGCTTTGGCTGTTTTTAAATACTGCAGGTTCCGGTGATCGGTGATTACGGTAATAGTATGCCTGGCACCAAGAAGATAGTGCCGCCAAGCCTTAAAGGCGGATTTGATGGCTAATAGCTCTTTATCGGTAACCGCATAGTTTAACTCAGGTGCTGAGAACTTTCTGGACCAAAACGCTACTGGGTGAAGTTGACCGGTTTCAGGATCCTTCTGGGACAGGACAGCTCCCATGGCTAAACAGGATGCATCAGTTTCTACTATGTATGGAAGCTCAGGGCGTGGATGCTTTAAGACAGGTGCTGATGTGAATTTCGCTTTCAGCTCTTGGAAGCCCTTTTCAGCCTCTTCGGTCCACAAGAAGCGTTTGTTTTTTCGCAAAAAAAAAGTGCTGTGATGGGGTGTACAACATGGGAGAAGTCCGGAATGAATCTGCGGTAGAAATTAGCAAATCCGAGCATCCTTTGTACCCCTTTGACTGAACTGGGTGATGGCCACTTGAGAATTGCGTCCACCTTTCGAGAGTCCATTCAGACTCCTTTTGGAGTCAGGATAAATCCAAGAAATTCAACTTCTGTAGCATGAAAAACACATTTTTCCAATTTTGCACATAACTTGTGCTGGCGTAGTTTCTCAAGGACTGCACGCACGTGCGTAACATGGTCTGGTTCTGAGGAGGAGTACACTAGAATATCATCTATGTATACGACGACACAGATGTCAATGAGTTCATGAAGGACATCGTTCATAAAATACTGGAAGGCTGCTGGTGCATTGCACAACCCGAAGGGCATCACCTGATATTTGAATAATCCGTACTTGGTGCGAAAGGCAAGGCAGTCTTCCATTCGTCGCCTTTCTTGACACGTACCAGATGATATGCCCCTCGGAGATCTAACTTAGTGTAGATACAAGCATCCTTTACTTGGTCTAGTAATTCGGGGATCAGAGGCAATAGGTATCGGTTTTTTACCGTAATCTGATTTAATGCGTGGTAATCTATGCACGTTCTAAGGTCACCTTCCTTTTTTGGCACGAAGAATAAAGCTGAGGATGCAGGAGACTTGGAAGGACGAATAAAGACATTAGCAAGGTATTGGTCCAAGTATTGCCGTAGGTGACGATTTTCAGGTTCCGTGAGGGCGTAGATTCTACTGTATGGGGGTTGTGCACCGGGTAGGAGGTCGATTTGACAATCGTATGATCTGTGAGGAGGTAATGTATTGGCCTGTTCTTTTTGAAAAACATCCTGAAATTCTTGGTATTCCTGAGGTAACTGCACGATTGGGTTAACGACTGTAGCCAGGCCTTTGTTCAAAGTTTTCTCTGGGTAACAGGTGTGTGCACAATCCGGGAAGGTTATTCTCTTCTCTCGCCAATCTATACAAGGATTATGTCTTGCCAACCATGTCATCCCCAGTATTATCTGGAACTGTGGGGCTTTGATTAGATCAAACACAATAGTCTCTCGATGCCCATCTTGACTCAACAGTGTCATCTCTGTAATGGAATGAGTTACAGGCCCCAAGGCAATCTCAGTTCCATCAACTGTGGTGATGACATCCAAAGTGGTCTTTTTGCAAAGAGGTAGATTCATCCTTGACACCAATTTGTGGTCCATATAGTTTCCTATGGCCCCGCTATCTATGTATGCCCTTACTGCGTGCATACGTGATGGCTGACTGGGATCAAGTAGGACCATTGGGATGATCAGATGCAATGTCTGAGTGTCCTTCTTTAAGCTCGGCAAGCGGACCTCTACGCTTGTCGGGCGTGGTCATTTCCCGAATCAGGCTCTATGTGGCTTTTATCAGCAACTCCTACCACCTTCTTGGTTGGTTTTGTAGGGCAATCCCATAGAAAATGTCCTGGGGTTCCACAGTACAGACACAACTGCATCTGTCGTATTCTTTCTCTTTCCTTTTGAGTTAAGGGTCCTTTAACCCCCCCCGATCTGCATAGGTTCAGATGCATCTGTTCCTTTGGGGGCAACGTTGGGTTTAACCAATACCCGGTTCTCGAACTTAGCTCGATCAGTCTTTCGGTTCTGAAGTCGGTGGTCTAGCTGGACCACTAAGTCTATACATTCTGTGCAATCCTGAGGTGGGTTCACAACTTGAGCCAAGACATCTTTGAGTTCTCCCCGAAGTCCACAATGAAACAATGTAATCTTTTTTCCTCCGGCCACCCGGTTTCCGCCACCAACCTATTGAAGGTTGCAATATAGGTTAGCAGATCCTGGTTACCTTGTCGTAAGGATAAAAGTTTGTTGTCCAGGGCTTGACCCTGTAAGTGTCTGGCGAATAGTTTTTCCATGCTCCTTTGAAAACCCTGAAAATCCCGGAGAAGAGGATCATCCTGGTTGACTAATGGAATGGACCAATCAGCTGCGCTGCCACTAACATATGACAATACAAAGGCTACTTTGGCTTGGTCATTTGGAAAGGCTCCCGGTCTGCATAAAAAGTGCAAGCGGCATTGGTTCATAAACACGGCGAACCTTTTGGGGTCCCCAGCAAAGCGTTCGGGTGGAGCTAACGGAATATTTCCTGGTAAAACCACTTGCACAGGATTGCTTGATGAAACAGGGGTTGGGTTTCCCCCATATCCAGGTAGGGGCGTTTGCCCAGCTTGGTTTTGCAGTAGTTGCCTAGGCAGATCATCCATGCGCTCCTTTGAGACAATCAGTTCTCTCCTGAGGGCATCAGTCTCTTGGCGAGCGGCATGTACTTCAGCCCTAAGTTCCCCCAATAATTGGGCCAGTTGGTCGGTTTCCGAGGTTTCCATAACACCCGGGTGGGTATTTGTAGAGAGGCTTTGTGTTCTGTTACGCTCACCTGGACCCCACAGGGGTGTCGATCGGACCCGGACAGCTGCGGTCTCCTTCAACGTGATGCGTAGTGCAGAGATGACTGTCTGGACTGGCCCGCCTAGTCTTGTCTGCTGGACCCGAAGAAGTATTTTCCTGCAAGTGGAGACAGGGATTAACCACCTGTGGGTTTAAGTGATGGCCTCCCAACTGTTGTCGCTCTCCCCCACTAATCACCTCCGATATCCCCTTAGTAACCTCACCTTATGTTCGTAAAAGATGAGCTCTCCATCCTGCGTGTCTTGCAGGGGCGCGTAGATACCAGTTACTTCACTGGTTTGAAGGCGTTGGGAGAGTCCCGGTAAGTATTGACTCTGAAGTCCCTGGCGGGATTGGTAAGTATCAAGTTCAAAGAGTTCAATGTGCCCGATGTTCACTCTTGTCCCCTTCCTTCCTTAAGTTGCAACTGAGTTCGTGAGAAGAAGGTCTCGTAGCTGCTGCTGGCGTTCAGAGTCTGTGTTACCCAACGCTGTGCGGTAACTATTTCATGCGTTAACGTGTTGTTTTTCTCCCTCTTTACAGATGCGGCATATGAAAATGTGGAGAGTTATGGAACAATACCGCCGGTGGTAAATCAGGTAAGTCTATGGTGGTAAGAGGTTGTATTTGTTGATTCCCTTGGCTCACCTTGTTTTTTCTTGTGTCCACTAGGTGCCGGATTACGGCGAAGAAATGATGGAGACAGTGCCGGATCGAAAGATGCTGTGAGAACTGGTGAGTATGGCGCCGTGCTGGAGCTGGTGAAGCGACGTGTTCAGGACTGATGTACTTTCCAGGTCCGGAGATGAAATGGTTCCGGAATTAGGTGAGAAATTTGAAATAAGTTCGTTTTCTAACCTTGCCCTTTTCTTCTTCTTTATTCTAGGAGTTCCGGATTCGAGGCGGGCGTGGCAGAAGACTGGATGCTGGCTGCAGGCACGCGGGCGTGGCAGAAGACTGGATGCTGGCTGCAGGCACGTTGAGCGTCACGCTGCTGGATGCAGAATAACGCGAAACATGTGCTGCTGTTCGGGTGTGGTTTAAATAGCCTCCAAAGTAGTTCCAGGTAAGAAGTTCCCTAGAGCCACGCCCGAGTAAAAAATAGTCCCTGTAACAAAATAGTCCCATCCAGGCCTCATGTAGGCTTGGACTCTTTTGCAGCATGGTCTGCATCAGGTAAGTAAAGTCTATGAGCCTGGCGCCTATGGCGCCAGGACTGATTTTCTATGATGAGCCTGGCGCCTAAGGCGCCAGGACTGAACCCAGACAGCCCCTAGCCGGGGCTGCTGAGGTTTAAACAAATGGCTGGATGCCTGCTCCCGGAGCTGAGGGCCTTGGTCCTGATGCCCGGGGGTAGGCATCATGACACGTGGTTTAAATAGCCTCCAAAGTAGTTCCAGGTAAGTATTCCTCCCCAACCCCACCTGAGTAAAAAATAGTCCCTAGGTAAAGTAGTCCCTTCCAAGCCTCATATGGGCTTGGAGCTCTTGCAGCAAGGTCTGCATCAGGTAAGTTTTGATCCATGAGGCGCCAGGACTGACTCTCCATATGAGCCTGGCGCCATAGATGCCAGGACGGCACCCAAATAGCCCCTGACAGGGGTTGTTGGGCTTGCTTGGGATAACTTGATGCCTGCTTCCGGGGTTGATGGACTTGGTCTGGATCCCCTGGGGTAGGCATCATAACAGCACTCCCCCCCAAGGCCCCTCCTAAAGTCGTTCTTCCCCGTGGTTTTGGTTTGTCTGGGAAATTTCAGTTGAATCTTCTCACCAATCGAGGTGCATGAACATGGTCACTAGGTTCCCATGACCTTTCTTGTGGTCCATAACCTTTCCTTTCGATTAAATAAAAAAGTCTCGACTTAACCATCTTGGAGTCCAGGATATTTTTAACCTCAAATTCGGGTTCCCCGTCTATGAGGATGGGGTCTGTTGGCTTGGTCAGTCTTGTCCCAGGTTGCACTGGCTTTAGAAGCGACACATGAAAGACGGGGTGAATTCGCATATTAGAAGGTAATTCCAACTTGACGGCCACCGGGTTGATAATGGCCTTAATAGAGTAAGGTCCCAAATATCTAGGGTTAAAGGTCTGCGTTCACTTTATAGGTATGTATCTTGTGGCCAACCATACTTGATCCCCAATCTGGTATTGTGGAGAATCACTTCTATGCTGATCAGCATCTTTCTTGTATTTTTCTTTCGCTTGTTTCAAAAAGTTGCTTCCATAAAGGCTTGTGTAATAGTAGCGTGCAGATGGTCTACTGCGGGCATTTCTAAGTGCTGAGGTGAGTCAAGTTCTGAGGTTCGAGGATGGTGCCCATATATGGTATAAAAGGGGCTTTGTCCAGTTCCAGAATGTACTGAATTATTGTATGCATATTCGGCGATCCAAAGAATGTCCTTCCAATTACTCTCAGTCTGGCGTAACATACAACGCAGATATTGTTCAAGAGTCTGGTTGGTCCTCTCTGTCTGACCATCGGTCTGGGGGTGGTGACTGGTTGATAACCTCACATCGATTTGCGCCAATTGACAACATTTCTTCCAAAAATGTGAAATTAATTGACTGCCTCGGTCAGAGACCAATACGGAAGGAAATCTGTGTATGCGAACAATGTTTTCGAGGAACTCCTTGGCCAGGATTGAAGCAGAAGGTAATCCCTTTAAAGGAATAAAGTGGGCCATCTTGGAAAAAAGATCCACAATACCTAGAATGGTGTTAAATCCATTACACGGAGGCAGATCTGTAATAAAGTCTAACGATAAGTTGTGCCATGGTGTAGGCGGAATGTCCAAAGGTTGTAAAAGTCCAGCTGGTTTTTTCTTCTGACTTTTGTTTTGGGCGCAAATGCCACAAGACATTACAAATGACTTAATGTCCTTTCGCCAGGTGGGCCACCAGAATTGTCTCTTGATTTTCGCCTCAGTCTTTGCGATACCTGGGTGCCCTTCCATCAGGGTGTCATGATAATTGGAAATGACTAATTCTTGTAGTTCCTTGTGTGGCAGAAACAGTCGTCCTTGATAATAAGGTAGGTCATTGGTGACAGAGTAGTCCGGGCCTTTCTTTACCCAGTCCTGCAGGGCTGTTGAATCGAAGAGTTGCTGGATCTTTACCTGAATGTCCTCTAGTGTCTGTAAAGTAGTTATGCCAAGAATCCTTTGTTCAGAAACTATAGGTACCGGTTCTGGGTTCACACATGCTTCTCCCATTCCTATTCGGGATAAGGCGTCTGCTTTACCATTTTTGCAACCTGGTCGATAGGGGATCACGAAATCGAACTCAGCAAAGAACAATGCCCATCGAAGTTGGTGTGTCGATTGGGCCTTGGCTGTTTTTAAATACTGCAAGTTCCGGTGATCGGTGATCACAGTAATGGTATGCCTGGCATCGAGAAGATAGTGCCGCCAAGCCTTGAAGGGGGATTTAATGGCTAATAACTCTTTATCGGTAACTGCATAGTTTAACTCGTGTGCCAAGAACTTTCTGGACCAAAATGCTACTGGGTGAAGCTGACCAGTTTCAGGATCCTTCTGGGACAGGACAGCTCCCATGGCTAAACTGGATGCATCAGTTTCCACTATGTATGGAAGTTCAGGGCGTGGGTGCTTTAACACAGGTGCAGACGTGAATTTTGCTTTCAACTCTTGGAAGGCATTTTCAGCTTCTTCGGTCCACATAAAGCGTTTGTTTTTTCTCAAGAGTGCTGTGATGGGGTGTACAACATGTGAGAAATCCGGAATGAATCTGCGGTAGAAATGAGCAAATCCGTGCATGCTTTGTACTCCTTTAACTGAACTCGGTGATGGCCACTTGAGAATTGCGTCCACCTTTCGAGAGTCCATTCGGACTCCTTTGGGAGTCAGGATAAACCCAAGGAATTCAACTTCCGTAGCATGAAAAATGCTTTTTTCTAATTTTGCATATAATTTATGTTGGCGCAGTTTCTCAAGGACAGCTCGGACGTGCTTCACATGGTCTGATTCCGAAGAGGAGTACACTAGAATGTCATCTATGTATACGACAACACAGACGTCAATGAGTTCACGAAGGACATTGTTCATAAAATATTGGAAGGCTGCTGGTGCATTGCACAACCCGAAGGGCATCACCTGGTATTCGAATAACCCGTACTTAGTGCGAAAAGCAGTCTTCCATTCGTCACCCTCTTTTACACGTACCAGATGATATGGCCCCCAGAGATCTTATTTAGTGTATATGCAAGCGTCCTTTACTTGGTCTAGTAGTTCGGGGATCAGAGGCAATGGGTATCGGCTCTTAACCGTGATCTGATTCAATGCGCGGTAGTCTATGCACGTTCTGAGGTCACCTTCCTTTTTGGGCACGAAGAACAAAGCTGAAGATGCAGGGGACTTGGATGGGCGAATGAAGCCATTAGCAAGGTATTGGTCCAGGTATTGTCGTAGGTGAAGGTTTTCAGGTTCCGTAAGGGCGTAGATCCTACTACAAGGGGGTTGTGCACCGGGTATGAGATTGATTTGACAATCGTATGATCTGTGAGGTGGTAAGGTGTTTGCCTGTTCCTTTTGGAAAACATCCTGGAATTCTTGATATTCTTGAGGTAACTGCAAGACATCTTTGAGTTCTCCTCGAAGTCCTCGATGAAATAACGTGATTCGTTTTACCTCAGGCCATCCAGTTTCCACTATCAACCTGTTAAAGGTTGCGATGTAGGATTGAAGGTCCTGGTTGCCCTGTCGTAGGGACAAAAGTTCGTTATCCAAGGCCTGTCCTTGGGAGCGCCCTGCAAATAGTCTTTCCATGCTCATTTGAAAGCCCTGAAAATCCTGAAGAATAGGGCCATCCTGATTGACTAATGGAATTGACCAATCCGCTGCACTGCCGCTGAGATATGACAATACAAAGGCTACCTTGGCTTGATCGTTTGGGAAGGCTCCAGGTCTGCATAAAAAGTGCAAGCGACATTGGTTCATAAACACAGCGTACCTTTTGGGGTCCCCGGCAAAGCGTTCGGGCGGAGCTAATGGAATAGTTCCTGGTAGGATTACTTGCACAGGGTTACTTGGTGAAACAGGAGTTGGGTTCCCCCCAAGTCCAGGTAGGGGTGTTTGTCCAGCCTGGCTTTCCAGTAATTGCCTAGCAAGGTCATCAGTTCGCTCCTTTGACACAATCAGTTCTCTCCTGAGAGCATTGGTTTCTTGACGGGCGGAATGTACTTCAGCCCTCAGTTCCCCTAGTAATTTGGCCAGTTGGTCAGTTTCTGAGGTCTCCATAACGCCCGGGTGGGAATTTGTGGGACGGCTTCGCGTTCTGTTATGCTCACCTTGCTCCCACAGGGGCGTCGATCGGAACTGGACAGCTGCGGTCTCCACCAATGTGACGTGTAGTATTGAGATGACAGACTGGACCGGCCCACCAAACTTCGCCTGCTTGGCCCGTAGAAGTATTCTTCTGAAAGTGGAGAAATGGAATTAACCACCCGTGGAATTGAGTGTTGCCCTCCACCCCCACTGTTCTCCCCACTGATCACCTCTGATGTCCCTTCTTATAGTCTCACCTTATGGTTTGGAAAGATGAGCTCTCCAGCCTGCATTGAGTGCAGGGGCGCGTGGATAACCAGTTGCTTCACTGGTCCGAAGGAATCAGGGAGTTCCAGAACAATTTTGACTCTGAGGTTTCTGGCGTGGCGCCGTAAGTATTTAGTTCGTAAGAGTTCAAATGTCTGACTTTCACTCATGTCCGATTCCTTGCAGAATGCAGCTTGACCCAAGCGAAGATTTCCTCGTGGCAGCCGGTAACATTCAGGTAAGAGTCTGTATTATTCAACGCAGTTCGATAAAGGATGCTAGTAAGTAATTTGTTGCTTTCTCCCTTGATACAGGTGCTGAGAGAAATTATGAAGTCTCGAGGAGAATTGCCTCCGGTGGTAAAATCTGGTAAGTCTCTTATGGTGAGCAGGATTCCCCTTGTTTGTCCCTTTAGCTTACCTTGCCACCCTTTTGTTCCCTTTAGGTGCCGGAGTTCGGCGAAGATGAGATGGAAGCTGCGCCGACTCGTGGAGATGAATAATACCTCCGGTGGTAAAATCAGGTAAGTCTATGGGGGTAACTAATATTGCCTCTGTTTATTCCCTTTGGCTCACCTTGCTGTTCTTGTGTCCCCCTTAGGTGCCGGAGTTCGGTGAGAACATGAAGAAGAATGAGGTGGATCGTGGAGATGCTGCGAAGGCCGGTGAGTTCAGCGCGGCGCTGCAGCAGGCGAGGCGACGCGTATCAAATAACTTCTTTCTTCCAGTTCAAAGGCGCGGTGGATCCGGAATTCAGGTGAGGAATAAAGGTATTGTTCTTGTTCTAACCTTTTCTCCTTCTTTTCCCCTTTTTCTAGGAGCTCCAAACTCAAGGCGGGCGTAGCAGTAGACTAGATGCTGACTTGCAGGCACGGTGAGCGTTACACTGCAGGATGCAGAATAATGCGAAGCGTGTGTTGCTCTTCGGACGTGGTTTAAATAGCCTCCAAAGTAGTTCCAGGTAAGTATTCCTTCCCAACCCCACCCGAGTAAAAAATAGTCCCTAGGTAAAGTAGTCCCTTCCAAGCCTCATATGGGCTTGGAGCTCTTGCAGCATGGTCTGCATCAGGTAAGTTTGCAGCATGGTCTGCATCAGGTAAGTTTTGATCCATGAGCCTGGTGCCTATGGCGCCAGGACTGACTCTCCATATGAGCCTGGCGCCATAGACGCCAGGACTGCACCCAAATAGCCCCTAACAGGGGTTGTTGGGCTTGCTTGGGATAACTTGATGCCTGCTTCCGGGGTTGATGGACTTGGTCTGAATCCCCGGGGGTAGGCATCATGACAGCACCTCTCACATGTCCGCAAAGGATCACCAAATGCAACACAAGCACATTAAGAACAAATAAACATTGTCCACCTACCTTAGTGTTGCTAATTAAAATCAATTGCTTCAGAAATGTTTTATACAAATCTTTCTCTCTCTCTCTCTCTCTCCCTCTCTCTCTCTCTCTCTTTCTCTCTCTCTCTAGCTCTCTCTCTCTCTTTCTCCCTCTCTGCTCCTCCACTCTGCCTTTTGTGTGCATTTTTTCTTTTTCCTCAGAAATCAAGATGATGGAACCAGCAACTTCAAATCTTCAATGGAAATTAAAAAAGAACTTAATTATAGTGTTAGTCATAGATGTTTATGTTCTTATACGTGCGGAATGCATTTTAGTGCAATATTATTTGCAATTTTAATGTTTAGTTAAGGAATTTTTTGTGGAGCTTCTTTTATATTCGGAGCTCATATAAAAGAGAGGGGAGGGCGGCATGTAGGAGGAGATGTATTCAGAAATATAACCAACAGTACTAAAAATATGCACAATATTAGTAACAAACCTGATAACAATGTTACCAAATGAACAACTCTAGCATTATAAGACAATGGGAGATTGACTGGAACCTTCAACCTGCCTCAGCTCTATAGTGCCAAATTTGGAAAATGTGTCATTTCACGTCTATCACTGCCAATCTTAACCAAACATATTTTTCATGTTTCACTGTGCTTTCTTTAAACCCCAACGAATTGCTAAGGTTGTGGATAATACACCCAACAATTGCTGGTCATGTGATGAACCGAATGCCGATTTTCTCCATTTAATTTTTAAATATAAATTTGTTTATATTTTTTGGACTAAGATTTGGTCATGTCTTCAATTGATTTTTCATTTCACAGAACCTCTATCGCTCTCTATCCTTATGCTTGTTTCCATTGTCTATCCGACTATATGACAAATGGGATCTCCTACTTTATTTAATTTAGTATTGCCTTTCATAACATTACCTCTAACTGGAAGAATACATCCAACCTATCTTATAATGGCTGGTTGAATTCTATTTGTTCCACTCATTGAATGGAAAAATGTCATGAATGGGTTTATTTATTACCTCAACAATCCCAACAACTGAATGTAATCAATTCTTAGTCATTGCTGTCCTTTCCCTCTCCTTCCTCATTGTCTTCTGTCTTGTATCTTCATTTTAGTCTCCCCCTGTCTGTCTTAATATTTACTCAGTAAAACAACCTCATTGAATTTATTGTATTTAAATTGTTTTATCAATTGTGGATATAATACTTCGAGAGAATATATTTGTTAAAACTTGTTTACCATATACTTGTTTTACCTGTTGATTAAATCACTTAATAAAAACTTATTATACCAAAAAGAAACAATGTTACCAAATTAACAAATATCCCTGTACGTATGGCTGTGATTGTGGACATCCATGATAACACCAGCACCAAGATAACACCAGCACCATAAGCGTGGAAGAAAACCTATTAGAAATTAAACAAAAGGCTAAAAGTTCTAGCACAAAGGGCGAAACATGACGACTATCATGGGCTTGGCCTTGATGCCATTTTCGAAGTACGACATCCTGAAATGACTAACATCTGGTACACTGATATGAGTGCAGTAGAGAGAAAATCAGCCAATGGAAGTTGTCATGTCTGTTCTCGGATCCCACACGCGTCATGGGCACCAAATGTACTAGTAGTACCAAAGAAGTCCCAATTATAGAAGCACAGTGCCTGGTTCATCCTGTGCTATGTAGGATTAAAGGCACCTTTCAAGCACACAGTGCACGATTCAAACTCGTCGACCCAGATCCTATTTAGTGTAAGAATCTAAGAGACTTTAAGTGCTTGCAACAGCCATATTTAGTTATCCAGGCATTGAAGTGTATAAACAACAAATGGCAAGACGCCACACTCAGCTGTCTGGCAGAGGGCCTCCTGGGCTATGAAGACGAACTCCTGGCTCGAGTGGAAGCAACGTGTGCACAGATATGGACAGAGCACATCACACAGTTGATATGGACTGCAGCAAAGGGAAACAAAGTGAAAGTGCTATGAGAAGAGATTTATGAACTCTGCTTCCACAATGAAAGAACTATCTTTATTGGGTCCAATGAGAAATGCAACAGAACACTCCTGATTCCAGACCTGAAGAAGGGCACGGAAGCTGTGACCAACAAGTGCACTTGTACCTCTCACCATCATGTAGGGGCTACTATTTGCTGCCTACATTACACTCAGCGCTGATAGTAATCCCAGAAGAGCATCTGCAAGGGGGGGCCAATACACAACACAGCCCCAACCATTTCCCTCACATTCAACAAACAGAACCTGCCACCACCACCAGAATTTCATATTCTGCTCGGAAGAGGGAATTATGAGAAGTTGAGAAGGAAGAAACAATTATCAAACTACTTATCTAGAGATTCAGCAGCACTGCTTGCAGTAATCCCTAATGAATGCAGACTTTTTAACTCCACAGAGAGCCTCTTCGCTTAACATTTACTACCCGGCGAGCAAGCTGCAGAAAACCCAAAATGGCTGGAAAAAGTCTGTTGGGAACTGGTACAGCTGGCAAAGAACACCAAGTATGGGTTCAACGTCATAAAGGTCAAGCTGCGTGCCCTGAGGCTGATAATGATGCAGAACCGCTGTGTCCCTGATATGTTGACTGCAATGGAAGGAGGCATGTGCCGAAAAATCAGGGATTCATGCTGCATATCAGTCCTGCTCGAAGGCGTGGATTACAGATCATAATCCCACATAATTGCAGCTGTAAATGGTCTGGGAGTTTGCATGAAAAAAGCAGTAATCCAAGGGGATAGTTGGTTTGACATTGCATTTGAAGGTCGTGAGGTGCTTCCAGAACCAGAAATGGTTCTCCTCAAGTGTCAAAGAGGCAGGGAGGCTGTTACCCAGGACTGTCGTGGCTGTGTTATAGTCCTCTTCTTTGCCCTTGTTGGTGCAGCACATTGAACAGTCCGAGCGCCAATGTCCCAGGTTAAGCATTAGGAGGGTTCTTCAGGGTCTGCGACCCTTCATGATTTGAGGTGCATGCCTCAACTGTTGCAGCCATATCTCCCACCTGAGTGCAGCCCCTGACCTACGGGGATCAAATGGTTTCATTAATGTCCATTGAGACAAGTCTATATCTCTATTACTCTCAGGGGCTGGTTCTAGGTGCCTTCTCACGCCAGTGAGTGTTGTGGGGTTATCAGCCCTGGTGGCTCTGTTATATTTTCAGGGCAGTGCCCAGGATCTTGTCTAACTGGTAGCTCTGCTTTATCCCCAGCAGACTTGCTTGCCTGTTTGTGTTAATTGGCTTATCTTGAACGCACGCCAGCCTGTGAGTTCTGCTAGACAGGCATTTTCTTGCACAAGCTCTGGCGTAATTCAACATTCTCTCTGATGCCTGTTCTGCTCATTAGCAGCAGTGTCCTTCAGTAGTTGGCCTTCCGGCGTTGTGCACATGTTTGGCACACTGACTCCAGATATTGTTTAAATAATGCATTTTTTTTCTTTTGAGGTAAGGGGGTGCTTGTCCGTGCTGCGTGATGCATATTGCACTGTGACGGGTCAGACTAAGAATTGCTGGTACTACGGTGTTAGCAGCATCATCTATCCGCACAGCATTGGGGCTTGGGGTGTCACTCCCTCCATCCTCTTGGAATGTGGAGGCCTGGAGATCTGCCGCAGTGATGTCGGCTGGCAGGCGAGGTGACAGGTGCACGTCCTGTAACATCTTCTTCCCTAGTGTGATGGTGCAAACTAGGAACTCACTGCCTGAGCTTTCTGGACTTTTGCCATTATTTATGTACTCCAGCCGAGGCATCATGACGCTCTCTGTCATCACGGCATTACTCATGTGAAAGCATCACATGCAGCCAGCTCCTCACCTCTCTGATTCTGCAACTCTGTGATGTAAGATTTAAAAATGAACTGAGAGTTGTTGGGCTCCCTCTCCCCGCTGGATGAATAGAGCATGCCTTGTCCATGAGATGGGGGGGAGCTCTGTGCCCCAATCGTGCTCTCTGCCCTTCAGGGCTGTGACGGGCAGTCAGGAGCCTTGGGGAGGCAGGTCTCCCTATCCCTTCCGGGGCCTTCGCAGGCGGTGCGGACAGGGCTCTCCACCCCTTGGTGTCCTGTTGGGCTCCCTTTGTGGGTGTGCGTTGTGGGGGACAGGCACTGTTCTTCTTGGGATTGGTATACAGTCGATCCCACCTTGGTCGTCAGATGTTACATGTCGCCAGACCCCATCATTATGGTGATGCCCTTCAGTGTAGGCCGGCCTGGTGGGCCCATGATGCGTGGGCACGCAGCGCTGGAATATTCACACAGACATGGCTCTAGTCTGTTACTGAAACTGCTGAGCGGGAGACCGCTCGGCACCTTTATTGGTGCAGGCCATATGTTTTCACATGTGGCCGCAACATGTGACTGTGCACGAGCCCCAACCCTAGTGCACACGTTACAACAGCAGCTGAGGTGGATAGACTAATAGGTAGGTTGACAGAAAGGGTGAATAGACTGTAATAAATGGACAGACACATAGCTTTGTAGATAGATACATTCATAGTCATAGATAGTTATTGAAAGATAGAATGATAGATATAGATAGACAGATATATAGACAGATATATAGACAGATAGATAGATAGATAGATAGATAGATAGATAGATAGATAGATAGATAGATAGATAGATATATAGAGATAGATAGAGAGAGAGAGAGAGAGAGAGAGGGAGAGAGAGAGAGAGAGATAGAGATACACATCAAAACCAAGAAAAAAGACAGCGGGAAAGGCAGCAAGAAGGTGTCAAGTTACTACCCCAAAAGTTGGATTCTTTTGTGACATTTGGAAGACCTGTGGTACATCCTCCATCTCACACTCAGTCTCAGGCAGTTCAGTCTCTTTCCATGCAGTGGCTATCTGTGGGTGTTGTCTTTGTGCACATAGAGCAGGAATTCATTACTTATCATACATATGTGACATCAAGCAGCTCCAGTTGTGATCACCTACGACATACCATGAATGAAGTACCATTTGTAATGCACCCCCAGTCTAACATGCACCAGAACACACATGCCCCATTGGTCACCTGCACATGACACGTCACACTGCAGACCTTTATTAAAGCATATATCCCATTCACTGACAATCAGGATGTGGGTGCCTTCATCTATTCAGGGTGAAGTGCACCACCTTTTATGCAATGGTTTGAAAAGACCCCACCTGTAGGAATCCAACTCTATATGGACTTAGAGACAAGCATCCATGCCTCACACTCTGTCTCTTTCACCCTCCAGCATCCAAGCCTCAGACCCTATCTCTCTCTCTCTCACCCCTGAGCATCCATGTTCCACTCTCTGTCTCTGTCTCTTACACCCTCCAGCATCCATGTTTCACTCCCTCTCTCTGTATCTTTCACCCTCGAACATCCATGCCTCACTCTCTGTCTCTCACGGTCTCCTTTAGCCTCAAGCATCAATGACTCATTCCCTCTATCTCTTTCACCCTCGAGCATCCATGCCTCAAACTCTATCTCCATCTCTTTCACCCTCAAGCATCCATGCCTCACTCCCTCTCTCTATCTCTTTCACTCTTGAGCATCCATGCCTCACTCTCCATCTCTTTTGATCTCCTTCACCCTCGAGCAACCACGGCTCACTACCTCTCTCTTTCTCTTTCACCCTCAATCATCCATGCCCCACTCTCTGTCTCTCTGTCTCCTTCAACCTCGAGCATCCATGACTCACTCCCTCTCTCTATCTCTTTCACTCTCGAGCATCCATGCCTCAGTCCCTCTCTCTGTCTCATTCACCCTCGTGCATCCATGCTTCGCTCCTTTATTCACCCCCGAGCATCCATGTCCCACTCTGTCTCTGTCCCTTTCACCCTTGAGCATCCATGTCTCACTCTCTGCCTCTTTCACCCTCCAGCATCCAAGACTCAGACCCTATCTCTCTCTCTCACCCCCGAGCATCCATGTTCCACTCTCTGTCTCTGTCTCTTACTCCCTCCAGCATCCATACCTCACTCTCTCTCTCTCACACCTCAGAGCATCCATGTTTCACTCTCCGTCTCTGTCTTTCTCACCCCCGAGCATCCATGTCTCACTCTCTGTCTCTGACACCCTCCAGCATCCATACCTCACTCCCTCTCTCTCTCACACCTCAGAGCATCCATGTTTCACTCTCCGTCTCTGTCTTTCTCACCCGTGAGCATCCATGTCTCACTCTCTGTCTCTTGTACCCTCCAGCATCCATGCCTCAGACCCCCCTCTTTCTCTCTCTTTCTCACCCCTGAGCATCCATGTTCCTCTCTACGTCTCTGTTTGTTATACCCTCCAGCATCCAAGTTTCATTCTCTGTCTCTTTCCCCCTCCAGCATCCATGTCTCAGACCCTCTCTCACTCTCACCACCGAGCATCCATGTTCCACTCTCTGCCTCTGTCTCTTTCACCCTCCAGCATCCATGACTCAGACCCTTCTCTCTCTATCATCCTATAGCATCCATGTTGCACTCTCTGTATCTGTCTCTTACACTCTCCAGCAGCCATGTTTCACCCTCTGTCTCTTTCACCCTCAAGGATCCATGTTTCACTCTGTCTCCTTCACCCTCCAGCATCCATGTCTCATACCCTCTCTCTCTCTTTGACCCCCAAGAATCCATGTTCCACTCTCTGCCTCTGTCTCTTACACTCTCCAGCATCCATGTTTCACTCTCTGCCTCTGTCTCTTACACTCTCCAGCATCCATGTTTCACCCTCTGTCTCTTTCACCCTCAAGGATCCATGTTTCACTCTGTCTCCTTCACCCTCCAGCATCCATGTCTCATACCCTCTCTCTCTCTTTGACCCCCAAGCATCCATGTTCCACTCTCTGCCTCTGTCTCTTACACTCTCCAGCATCCATGTTTCACTCTCTGCCTCTGTCTCTTGCACTCTCCAGCATCCATGTTTCACCCTCTGTCTCTTTCACCCGCAAGGATCCATGTTTCACTCTGTCTCCTTCACCCTCCAGCATCCATGTCTCATACCCTCTCTCTCTCTTTGACCCCCAAGCATCCATGTTCCACTCTCTGTCTCTGTCTCTTACACTCTCCAGCATCCATGTTTCACTCTCTGCCTCTGTCTCTTACACTCTCCAGCATCCATGTTTCACTCTCTCTCTCTTTCACCCTCAAGGATCCATGTTTCACTCTGTCTCCTTCACCCTCCAGCATCCATGTCTCATACCCTCTCTCTCTCTTTGACCCCCAAGCATCCAAGTTCCACTCTCTGCCTCTGTCTCTTACACTCTTCAGCATCCATGTTTCACTCTCTGCCTCTGTCTCTTACACTCTCCAGCATCCATGTTTCACTCTCTCTCTCTTTCACCCTCAAGGATCCATATTTCACTCTGTCTCCTTCACCCTCCAGCATCCATGTCTCATACCCTCTCTCTCTCTTTGACCCCCAAGCATCCATGTTCCACTCTCTGCCTCTGTCTCTTACACTCTCCAGCATCCATGTTTCACTCTCTGCCTCTGTCTCTTACACTCTCCAGCATCCATGTTTCACTCTCTCTCTCTTTCACCCTCAAGGATCCATGTTTCACTCTGTCTCCTTCACCCTCCAGCATCCATGTCTCATACCCTCTCTCTCTCTTTGACCCCCAAGCATCCATGTTCCACTCTCTGCCTCTGTCTCTTACACTCTCCAGCATCCATGTTTCACTCTCTGCCTCTGTCTCTTACACTCTCCAGCATCCATGTTTCACTCTCTCTCTCTTTCACCCTCAAGGATCCATGTTTCACTCTGTCTCCTTCACCCTCCAGCATCCATGTCTCATACCCTCTCTCTCTCTTTGACCCCCAAGCATCCATGTTCCACTCTCTGCCTCTGTCTCTTACACTCTCCAGCATCCATGTTTCACTCTCTGCCTCTGTCTCTTACACTCTCCAGCATCCATGTTTCACTCTCTCTCTCTTTCACCCTCAAGGATCCATGTTTCACTCTGTCTCCTTCACCCTCCAGCATTCATGTCTCATACCCTCTCTCTCTCTTTGACCCCCAAGCATCCATGTTCCACTCTCTGCCTCTGTCTCTTACACTCTCCAGCATCCATGTTTCACTCTCTGCCTCTGTCTCTTACACTCTCCAGCATCCATGTTTCACTCTCTCTCTCTTTCACCCTCAAGGATCCATGTTTCACTCTGTCTCCTTCACCCTCCAGCATCCATGTCTCATACCCTCTCTCTCTCTTTGACCCCCAAGCATCCATGTTCCACTCTCTGCCTCTGTCTCTTACACTCTCCAGCATCCATGTTTCACTCTCTGCCTCTGTCTCTTACACTCTCCAGCATCCATGTTTCACTCTCTCTCTCTTTCACTCTCACTCCCACATGTAAAGATCACAATTCTTTCAGGATCACAGAAACTGTGGCACACCCGAAGAAGATTCACTAGGCATATATTAACAGAACATAACTTTACTAAAGTAAGGAACTGAATGGCAGGTGATACTCACAAGGGCAAACAGCAGAGACACTCAGGATATTGCAGAGGAGCACAAGGTGACCCAACATCCTCGCACTTCTGTAAATTAAATGACAATTACCTTTACAAGAAAAAAACTTTGCAGTAAATTATGTTGATGAAACAGAAACTCCTCCTTCGGACACAGCGTTCCTTTGCAGGAGGCAATACTGGAGCCATGCAGGTAAGTGTCCCACAGGTACTGGAGGAAGAAGACTAGAAGACTCATTGGAACTACAGGATTCCCCAGGACCCTTCCCACCATCCTCACTCTAAGCCCCCTACAGGCATAAGTCTTACCAAGTTAGAGGGTCTTGTGGGTGGCACCCCTGAGACCTCAGCAGAGATGCTTGAGTCTGGGGTCTGCAGAGGCTTCTCAGAGATGAGCAGAAAGGAGGGGGGACTGATTCCTCGGGTGAATGTGAAGTTGGGATGAGGTCAGGAATGTTCTGACGCGAGAGGACACAGGTAGGGCTGCAGATGCAGGACACTGGAGGGGAAGAAAGAGCTCAGAGACAGATGAAGAAGCGCCTTTACATAAAGGTAGACAGGAGGCAGGGAGGGGGCTGGGCTTCAGAGTGCAGGGAAGCACCTTGAGGGCAGGTGCATGAGTCATCAGCCTTATGTGCAGGCAGTCTCTTGGCACAGCTGCTACTGGGTTTTGTAATGAGTTTTGTGCTGCAGCTGGCAGGCGAACATTAACTCCTGGTAGCACTGTAACCACTTCAGCAGCAGCCCTGCATTAGAAGAAACATGTAATTAAACGTTTGTGTATTGCAGTGACTATTCCCACTCACTTCTCACCTCTTCCCACCACCACAAAAAGAGATCCATCAATGAAGCAGAGCCCCAAAGCACACAACTTCCACAACGTTCCCCTTCTGTGCAAGTGCACACACTACTTTCATGCAGAGGCAACAGCTTCCCTTTGCACTCCTGAAATGGGAACACACCTGCACAAAATGTAAACTAAGTCAGTACCTACTGAGTGGGGTGGGGCATCACAAATCACCATGCTGACTCTAATCAAAAGTCCAAGGGTCTTTATTTAAAACTATCCAAAATTGTTCCTTTCTTTTCATTCGGAAAAGCTGGCCCTAATGCCGTCCTTTTCCTCTCTCAGCGTCACTGGGGCTGGGTTCCAACACCGAGTCTAAGAAGTTCCTAACGGGCTGTTAGTAATCTACAGATCGGTAACCCCTTTCTTTCTTGCCTCTATTCTTCCAGTGTTTGCCCTAAGAAGATGACTATCTGACTCCCTAGGAAACTTCTAGCTTTCCCTCTTGTTAGGGAGAATTCTCTTATAAGGCTAATTTCCCAAACCTAGTGAGTCCCCCAGCAGCTTTGCTGGATTTTAGGGGTTTGTTTTTTTCTCCTGCTAAGAGTGAGACTCTTTTACTCCCACTCTTAGGCATGATTTGAGGGATGTCTCTGACTATTTGTGTGCTCTTGGGCTATGGGGTCCTTTACTCCATAGGGTATCATCTATTTTTTGTGTATGTGTTACACAGCACCCTCAGTGCAGTAACACAGGGGTGTCATAGTGACCCCCTAACATAGACTCCATACCCTGGGACTGACTACTCTCTCCCAGGGCATGTAAAGTCACCATTGGCTTTCCTAGTCCTAAATTGTGATCAGAACCAGTACAAACCATCATATTGTGGAAGTACTGGAAGGGGTTAATTATATTGCCCCTGTGTCTATTTTCAAGGGGGCACTGTCCAGTCCCCGCTTGTCGAGTTTCTGGCTGGTGGCAGTGGTTACCACGCAAAATATTCCACCGGAATATTTCCTATGGGATTTTCCAATTGATTTTAAACACACCACTTTTTGGTGCAATGTGAAAGATACCGCCGGTTTATTTATTTAATATTAAATCAACGGTTGGGTCTTTTTGCCAGAACTCTTTTCTAAAATGGCGTTTGTGTCCGTCTCTGTAACTCTGACCAAGGTCGAGCCCTTTGTTCCACATTTTGGCGGGCTTCTCCACAGAAGCCCTCCAAATGGTGCCACTCTGTCTGGGTTCCACAGGATGTGTGGGTAGGGGAATTGGCACCCTGGACTGCATTGCCTTAGCAACTCAAGTAACACTCTATTCTGATTGGCCCAGTGGTGAGCCGCCCGGCTCACTACTTAGCATGTTTGAGTGACAACTAGGCTGTTGAATGGGGGTTTTTCTGCATAAAAGCAGGGCTTTTGGGACTGGAACTTTAGAAGTCGCCACAGGACCTAAGAAATCAGAAGAGGGAAGAAGCTGAGCCATCTGCAACGACAACACCACCGGTGGAGCCCTGCTGCAATGACTTCACCACTTTCCCGACGACAAGAGGAGATCTTCTGCTGGAAGAGTCTTCTCCCTCTGAGCTGGTGGGATCAACCAGTTCGCCATTTCGCCTTCCAAAGACGACCCTTGGTCGAATCGCTCGTGCCAAGCACCCCAGTGGCCGGATAGCCAAGCTTCACCACTTTGACCGCAAATAAAAGGAACATACCTTTTACTGACAAACTCCGCGGCTGGTTTCATCCCTGTGCAGTGCATCGACTCCAAGTTTCCTCCTCAACGAGATCCTCCTTTCCCCTGGTCGAAACAATGAACAGCAACGACTGCCAGGAACAACTGCCACCGCTGGAGCTTCCTCTCTCTTTAAGGTACTTTGTCCTTGTTATGATGTCTACCCCTGGGGACCCAGACCAAATCCAGCAACCCTGGAAGCAGGCATCAAGTTATTCCAAGCAAACCCAACAACCCCTTCTAGGGGCTATTTGGGTGCAGTCCTGGCATCTATGGCGCCAGGCTCATATGGAGAGTCATTCCTGGCGCCGTAGGCTCATAGATTAAAACTTACCTGATGCAGACCATGCTGCAAACTTACCTGATGCAGACCATGCTGCAAGAGCTCCAAGCCCATATCAGGCTTGGAAGGGACTACTTAACCTAGGGACTATTTTTTACTCGGGTGGGGCTGGGGAACAATGCTTACCTGGGACTACTTTGGAGGCTATTTAAACCACGCCCGAAGAGCAGCACACACTTCGCGTTATTCTACATCCAGCAGCGTAATGCTCACCGTGCCTGCACGTCTGCATCCAGTCTTCTGCCACGAGTCTGGAGCTCCTAGAAAAAATGGGAGAAAGAAGGAGAAAAGGTTAGAACAAGAGCAATACCTTTGATCCTTACCTGAATTCCCGATCCACCGCGCCTTCGAGCTGGAAGAAAGAAGTTATTTTATGCGCGTCGCCTCGCCTGCTGCAGCGCCGCACTGAACTCACTGGCCTTCGCGGCAAATTCACATTCCACCGCATCCTTCTGCATGTTCCGGCCGCACTCCGGCACCTAAGGGGAACACAAGAACAGCAAGGTGAGCCAAGGGAATAAACAGAGGCAATAGTTACCCCCCATAGACTTACCTGATTTTACCACCGGGGGTACTATTCCTCTTCACGGGTCGGCGCACCTTCCACAGCATCCTCGCCGAAACCCGGCCCCTAAGGGGAAACAAAAGGACAGCAAGGTGAAACAAAGGGATAAACAAGGGGAAACCTCCTCACCACAATAGACTTACCTGATTTTACCACCGGAGGCATTATTCCCCGAGACTTCATACTTTCTCTGAGCGCCTTAATAAGGGAGAAAGCAACAGGTTACATACTGACATTATGTTATAGAACTGAGTTGGATAACACAAATCCTTACCTGAATATTACCGGATGCCACGAGGAACTCTTCGCTAGGGTCAAGCTGCAACCTGCAAGGAATCGGACAAGAGTGAAAGTCAGACATTTGAACTCTTATGAACTACATACTTACGGCGTCTTGCCGGAAACCTCAGAGTCAATATTGTTCTGGAACTCACCAATTCCTTCGAGCCAGTGAAGCAACTGGTTATCTACGCGCCCCTGCGCTGAATGCAGGATGGAGAGCTCATCTTTCCAAACCATCAGGTGAGACTATAAGAGGGGACATCAAAGGTGATCAGTGGGGAGAACAGCGGGAGTGGGTGGGGGTTAACGCTCAACTCCACGGGTGGTTAATTCCCTTTCTCCATTTGCAGAGGAATATCCCTACGGGCCAAGCAAACGAAGCTAGGTGGGCCAGTTCAGTCTGTCATCTCAGCACTACGCGTCACATTGGTGGAGACCGCAGCTGTCCAGTTCCGCTCGATGCCCCTGTGGGAGCCAGGTGAGCGTAACAGTCCTACCTGGCCTCCCTTTCTACAGATTGCTAAAGGTGACCCATAAATCCTTGGCTTTCCAACTGGGTTGGCTCCAGACCTTCTAACTTTACTTCTTGAACCACCCCAACCTCTTTTGAACACTCTGAAAAGACTTTTAGTTCATTTTAAACCGTGTGATCCTGGTCACATTTCGCTTTGCTCCATTTAAAGTGGGCCTGGCCTATGAACTTTGGCTGTACAGTGTATACTGCCTTTGCTGACTTGCTTTGGACCTAGAGAAGTGTTGGGAATTGTTTTATTTTCATGCTCTGCCTTTTTCTCTCCCTTTAAACTTAACTATTGGAGTGCCATCTAGGTTACACGCTCACATCTGTTTTAACAGATAGTGGTGCTTTAACTCTGACTTGTCTAATAGTTATCAGGGGAGGTGTGTATACTTTATCTAACTGTATTTGAACTTGCTTTTGATTTAGAGTGTTAGTGTATTACCTAAAGTGTGTTTTAAATAAATAATCATATACTTTTGATACAAAGCTCTGGTCAGTGTTTGCTTGTTCCACTGTGTTTTTAGCCCTATTGTGTATACTCTATATGTTGCCTTACTCTTCTTGAGAGAGGTCTGACTGCTCACCCACAGCTACCAGGTAAATCGGGGTGGTACGGACTGCTACCAATTGGGTTTCCTGCTTACTCCTGCAGTCTTAATCTTTTTGCAGTGGTCCCCAAGGGAACTGCACATGATTCTCCCTAACACCTCTCCTGTCATTAGTTAGTCTCCGGGAATAGGGAATGGTGCCTTATTTTGCCCTGCGTCACAAACACTTCTTTCACAACCTCTCATTCCTGGCCCATCACTATTCTGATCTTGTAAGCTATTCTCCTCCCACCACATCACTGTCCCTTCCAATCTCTCACTCCACCTTTCCACCTCCACCCTTCGATCTTACTGCCTTTCCCACTCCTATTCTTTTTATCAGATGTACTCCCAAGTGTGCCTTTACCTCTGTCATTCCTTATCCCTTCTTCCTCTCAATCTACTCCCCCACCTCTTACAGTTCCTCTCGTTATAATTTCTATTTCACTTAATGTCAATAGCTACTCCTATTTTTTCACTCACTGTCACTCTTCCCACTCTCCCTCAACTACTGTCCTATTCCACTACTAGTACTAGAGTCTGCCCACTGTTTGCACTTAGTGTTATAGTATGTGTACAGAGTGGACAGGGTGTGTGGCAGCTGGCTTATTGGACTGGCCAAGGGTTTTGGCCACTGGGCATATTCTTGGGTGCATAGCTGTTTTATGCTGTGGTAATTGTGGGCAGATACTAGAGTCGTGGGTGCATGGCCGGAGACTGCAAGTAGTGTACAGAAGTGGATAGGGTGTGTGCATTGCCGGAGGCTGTAGGCCTTACACCTAAGAGTCTAGGGCCTGGCCACAACCACTGCAGCATAATACGGCCATGCACCCAAAAATAAATGTGACATTGGCATATGGATTGCACAAATATGTGTATAGAAATGCAATTTGCTGATTACAAAGAAGCATGACACCAATAATTGTATACTCACTGTATATATGGTTGAGGCACCCTACATCTTTTTTGAACTCATTGATAGAATTCTGTTGAAGTGGCAATAGCAGATTTGACTATTGTGGCAATGTGGGCACATCTTGTCTTTATTGCATGTGGAAATGCAGGAAAAATCTTTGTTTCATTGTCTGTGATAAAAAAATAACTTGTTAGGGAAGGTACTTCATAATGTCGTATTGCATTCAATTTCAGACATGTATGTACTTTGAGAACCCTCATAATTAGTACATTATAAGTACCAGGCTTCAAACAAGTGCACTGTGCAATGTGCTCAGTTCCTGTGTTTGTTTGCATAATCATTGGGTCTGTGGGAAAAGAAATCCATGCATGATTAAAAAAATAGAATTCTACATTCATTTGATGTTATGTGGCACACTCTGTTTCATTGATGTGTGCAGTACTTAAAAGAATGTTTAAGGTGCACATCTATGTGGTCTTGCTGTTATAAGCACTGTTGCAGTAGGAGGAATTGAATTGGTGTATGTTTTTCTTTTTGGAAGTGGTGGTACTATGTTTGCAGTTAGATACCAGTGGCGTATTCAAATGTTTATCCGTTTCCTCTTTTTAGCAGTGTCCGTTTATGCTGTTTGATTGCGGTACTATTGCAAACTAATATTTCAGGATTGTGGAGCAGGTAGATACCTGTTGGCGTATTCTAACTGTTGGTAGTTTGCAAGTTGTTTAGGGTACGTTTGTCGCACTTTGATTGCAGAAGGTTAATTTTGGCAGTTTGACCGCTGTAAGTAGTATTGTAGTACTGCGGGTGTAAGATACCAGTTGGTGAATTGTGGTTGTTTGAACTTAATAAGTGTTGAAGGGTTTCCTCAGAAGAACTTTAATTTCTGCTGGTGGATTTTAAAGTGTGTTGTACTGGGAAGTAATATTGCAGTATTAGGGTTGCAGTTAGATACCAGTTGCCAGTGTCTAACTGTTTACTGTTTCACAGTTTTGCAGGGTATGTCTTCAAGCACTTCATTGTTGTTGGTAGAGTTCTATTTCCCACTATTGTGAAGTGTCTTTGCAGTATTACGGGTGTAGTTACATGCAGTTGTGTATTTTCTGCAGTGTTATGTGCATTGTTGAACAGCTGTTGCCTTATTCCTACACTTGGTCGTTTCAGAGGTCATTGCAGACAGTTTGTAGACCCTCATAATCGGTACTTTTTTTTTAAGTACTATGAGTGAAAAAATAATAGTGTCCTTGCCACACTTGTTGTTTCTGTGACTATAATCATTGGGTCATTGGAGAAAAAATGGTATAGCAGCGCAACTGATGTCCTTATGGGCAAGTTAGTGTATGCTAAATTGTTCCAGTTTCACAGGGCAGAAGGTTATTTTTCGTTTGCAGTTACATGTCTGTTGATGGGTGTTGGACAGTAGTCTATGCTACTTTTGTAGATCAGCGAGTTCCCTTTGGTTTCAAGAATATTAAGTAGGCATTTGCAAGATTTGCTGGTAAACTACCCACATTTCTTTTTAATGTATGCTGTGTAGTGACCTGCAGTGGTTGTGGCACCTGTGTGATAGATTATGCCTACTGTTGTGAAGGTTTTCTTGCCAAGTGACACTTGCCCATGTGTGAAGCTAGTAAGCTTGCAGTTGTTTTTGGTAACATCTGCATTGTATCGTAAAAGCATTACTATTATGTATTGGCTATGTGACTGTATTTGTTAGATGGAACAATTGTCTGAATTGCAAGTAGTACATAATATGCCATGATTTGCCTTTTTTGCCAGCTGCTGAAAAGGAATGGATTCACAGTTAGGCACTGGTTCTTGAGCCACATGGCTGCAGAGATTGCATGTATGTTTCCACATGTATAAAATGAGGAAGATTTCCTTTATAGGTATGTTTTTGCTGTCCCGTACTTGCAGTAAGTACATTAGAAATTCTTGTGGATCTTCTTGTGTGTTTATAGTAAATCTCTCGCACTGCTGTGCAATTCCTGCCTTATTCCTGAGGCACTGTAAGTGTTGTCAGGATTATTTGTTGTATTTCTATGAAGGAGTAGCATTTGGAAACACAACTGGTATTTGTCATTTAAGTAACTGTTTTCAACAATTGGTGGCAATTGGAATTGAACATTGATTGCTACATTTGCATTGCAATTTACACAAGTTGTGTTGGAAAATTTGAATGGACCAGACAGTTCCGTGTTTGAGTCATTTGATGGAAGTCCATGTGCTTTTTTTTGAAGAGGTACTTCTCTTTGTGAAGTTGGGTATGCATTTTCTTTTCAGTATATCCATCTGTGGTTGTGGTAACTGATGGAGTAGACGCTACTTTCAATTTCTTTGGTGGTACTGTTGGGAGATCACCTATAAGTTGTGTTTGCACTTGTTTTCTTTTACAAAGATTGCCTTTTTGAGGAACAGGGTACATTTTGAGATGCAGTGTGTAGAGTGCACATAGTCTGTTGAACTCTACGATGCAAAGAATGTCAGCCTTGACTTTGCTTGCATCAAAATTGACTAGAAATAGTCTTTCAAGTGTACGTAGGTGTGACAGTGCTACGTAATTCATGACTTCTTTAAAGACTGTGGTGCCAATGTCAATCAATGCTTGATCTAGTGTTAGACCTTCCTATTTATGAATAGTAACTGCATATGCAAGAGACAGAGAAATCTGTTCTCTGCGTACATACATGTCTTTGAAAAGAAGGAATCAGGCTGTTGAGCGTCCTATCCTTTTAATTTGTGAAATTTTGTCAAAGTGGATGTTGGCAAACTGAATGCTGTTATCACGTGGGTATGTCTGGAAGGCAACAACTATACCAAGTGCTCCATTAACTAAACCGTGTTCTACATCAAGGTTATGCTTTAGCATACTCTACAGTTTAAACACAATGTTAACATTTTCTCCAAACCAGCTGTGCCTAAGCTATTTAGTCATGCTGTGGCTTGTTGCACTTCCAGTTTGTCTGTGGAGTAAATTTGCACTATTGGTTGCATTTTTTTTTCAACATTGTTTCATTGAATTGTGCACTAAGGACATACGTTTTACATTTGTGTGTGCTAATTGTTCCATGACATCAGTAGCAGATGTGTTATGCCCGTATAGCTCATGGATATGTGTGCTATTTAAGATAGACTGTGCTTCCTTAGAACACACAACAATGTGAAAGCTTTTCAAAATGTTAGCATAGGTGAGGTCTGCAGACTGACACATGTTTTCAGTTAGTTCTTTGTATTGGAAATGTTGTCAGAGATTTCCATTTCCTATGCTTCCAAGTGTGTTACGCCACAGGTTGTGTCCTAAGTTTTTAAAAATAGGTTCACCTTTCACTGGTGTTTATTGAAGAAGAACTCCAAAAACAATAACGTGTTTTCCTCCAAAGAGTTCTCCGTAGTCCGTTTTAAGGACCTCTTGCAATCTCAGGTGAATCGAAGCCAACATTAGGTTGGAGACCATGCTCACCTCTTCTATTAGGAGCATGTTAATTTGTTTCAAAACTCTGTTTAGCTACTCTGTGTAGCTCTATAGTAGCTTCTGCTGAAAGTTTGTAGGTGTCTAATTTGTTTTGGTTTTCTACTGGTTGCAATCGGTTTAAAGTAACACCGCTTATGTAGTAGGCAGCTAAACCTGAGGGAGCAGTTACAACAGCTGAAAGCTTGTTGTTTTTTAATTGTTGGAGGAACTTGCTGATGATTTTTATTAGAAATGTTTTGCCTGAACCAGCTTCACCACTTACATACAGGATTTTAGGTTTATAGTTATGACAGGTACAAGTTTTAGTTTGTGCTGTACACCATGTTGAATTTCTTTAATTACTTCTGGGAAAATGCTACGCTGTTCATCATTTAGTTGTGATTTCAGTAGAGCAAAGTTTGCTTCCGTTTCCTCATACTGACACATGGTGTTTTCTACTTCAGTCATGGCTAATTCTGCCTCATTTGCTATGAGTGGCTCTCCAAGTGGTTCTTGGCTTCCTGTAAAAGAAGGTTGACTGCTCTCAGGAGTGTCTACAGTTAGTTGTGCTTGAAGTTCTTCTTCTTGTTGGTGTTCATTGTACAACATGTTTTTGTACTGTTTGAAGTTTATATCTGTTATAGTGTTTTAACTTGCATTGAAAGCATCTTCATAGGAGGAATAAGCGTGCAATAAATCTTCTTCTTTCTCCATCGTTTAAAAAGTTGCAATAGGGACATGTAGTAAAGTTCTCTATGTTGAGGCGTTTTTAATGATAACTTCATATGATTAATCAGGATGCATTTGATAAGTTTCACCAGACAGCCCTCCCAACTTTAGAGAATGTATTTACCTTTTTTCTCATCTGGTTTAATATTATTTTTGTATGAGAAGTTTTGGGCTATGTGGTATAGGAACATTTTTTTTCTTATTTAAATTTATTGTACCTCAGCAAATCAATATGACTTTTAACAGAGTAGAAAAATACAGTAAACACATACACATAGCATCAAATAGAAAATTAAAAGACAATGAAAATCAAAAAGTAAACCAAGCATAATAGAATAATATAAAAAGGGGAACATCAAAGGAAAAAAGAAGAAAACAATAAATAAAAATGGTTCAGACCAATTCACAAATAATTAGACAGTAGATTTAAAAAAAACAAACAAACAGACATCTTCAGATTAATGACGGGGTGATTGGTATTCCCCCTTTACCAACCAAATTAAGCTCTTTTAGGACTGAGATCACCTCAGATGTAAGAAACACTTCATTGCCAGACATTAATCTGTACCAAAATATATCTGAGAGCAGAGAGGTAGGATCATGAACAAAATGTTTAAATCTTGATAACCTCCCTGACCAGTTCCCAGCACAATCAGTCAGAAGGTGGCGTATTGACTGAATAACATTTGCATTGCACTTGTCACATTGATCAGTGGGATAAGGGTCACCATATCGAACATGAAGGATTTCCAAAATTGGCAACAAGTTTAGTCTTAATCTTAGAAAATCCATTCTTGTTCCTCGTTCTGAGCACTTCTTTTAATATTGTGGCAGTGACAATCTCGGTTTGTCTATTAACTGGGATGATGAAGAAAGTTTTGCACTTCTCATTTTTTCGATAGTTCTGATCCAGTACATACGATGTAACCTTTCCTTTGTTTTCAATGGATTATGAATAAGGGCGTCAGCATCTGAATCAGACAGATTGAGTAGTTCAAGACATGTAGACCTTAAGGTATTTAATAAGTGATTACATGATTTTGACATATCGATTGCTAATACCTCATAGAGCCAAGCTTTGGGGGGAACTAGAATATGTCTGTAACAGGAGATCCATTTCCCTTCCAACCAATTTTTCAAAGAGATGAGGCCCAGTGCAAATCTTAAACAAGAGATCGGGACACAGTCTGGAAGACCCAATGATTTCTTCAAAATTTTACTTTCAATCTTGTCCCAATCAATACAGTAGGCCAACAAGTTACATTCCATGCCGAAATTGATCACTAGCACCAGCAATGAGAATTTACAGTACTGAAAACAGATTTTCCTCATCTGCGCAACAAAGCTGACAACTTTTAAGTCTCTTGCTGCGAGAAGATCCCACCTGGTTGGAAAGGCTGTAATTCTGACCCCAAATAGATCAAATCTTTATACAAAGACATCCTAGAGCCTTCCAGCTGCCAAACAAAGGGTTTGAGCTTCCTTAATGGATGTTCAAATATGATAATCTTTGATTTTCAGGATTGATTTTTAGTTTGTTAATTTTTGCATACTCCACTAGAGTGTTAAGTAAGTACTGCAGACCGACTTGTGTTTGATCTAAAACAATGACGTCTGCATACGCCAACCAATTCAATTCAGATTACCAAGTTTAGGGCCCACAATAGCAGATTTCCACAGCCATTCTGCCAAGTCTGAGAGATAAAGAATAAAAAGAAGTGGCGCCAAAAGGCACCCTTGACGCACCCCCCTCTCTGTCTGGATTGATTGAGACAAAAGCCCCAGTTTGGAGGGACGGACTCTTAGAGAGGATCTTTCATGCAATTCTAGCACTATAGAAAGAAATGAATCCAGTACCCCCCACAGCTTTCATTTGGCCCAAAGTCTGTTTCCATTAACAGAGTCAAAGGCCTGAGAGAGATCGACCCATGCACCAAACAGGGTGGAGCTTCCCTTTTAAAGTGAATCAGAACTCAAACATCCCAGGATTAGTGAGTTCAGAGAAGTGGAAATTCCTCTCCTAAAGCTGGTCTTTTGGTTCGGGATGATACCTTTAACCTCAGTCCATTTCTCTAATTCCACTAGTATTATGCCGGAAAATATCTTCCCATCCGCATCTATCAGCGAGATAGTTCGATAGTTTGAAGGGGCAGATCTATCACCTTTTTTATAAATGAAAATAACAATTGATCTTCTCCATGACTCAGGGGGTGATTTTATAAGGATGACTTTATCAAATAGGACCTTCAACACTCTTGACCACAATTCTGGGTTCAACTTTAGCACAGCATTACTCAGGCCATTAGGCCCGGCAGCCCTTGAGGTGGAAGATCTTTTTATTAGATTTTCAATATCCTCATGTGTGTACTTTAAAGACCATCCAGCAGACATAGCCACATTGGTACCTTGAGTGCCAATGGCTCCATACACTGGTAAAGTGTTCAATCCAGGACGATTCCTGTATGACCGATTCCTGCTGATTAAAGTTAAATCCCTTTAGTGATCCTATATTTGACCGAAGGTTACTGGAGTTTCTATTGCAGACGACCCTTAACATTTCCTCCCCCTCTATTTATTGTCTCATAAATGTATAGGAACGTAACCAATTTCTTTGAGAATTTTTCAGGGCTCCAATTTCAAGCTCTAAGTTTTCAGAATCCCCAATTATTTTCTTTAGGAGTCTTTTTTTACACCTAATATTTTTTTTCATTTGATGAATTTTAGGGTCAGAGAAATATTTATGTGACCTCAAAGAGCTATTTGAGCTAGAGATCGGGAATCTTAGGTCCCAAATTGGTTGGTCGTAAAAATATTTAAGAATTTTCAATTCTCTGAAAATGGAAAATATTTCTTTACTTCCGGATTTAGCATTGGCTATCCTGGTATTGTAGGAAGAGGCTTTAGCATTGGTGATAGCAATTTTGTATTGTTTAGAGATGGATTTGATGGTGATTTTGGTGGCCTCAGTGGATTTATTAATCCATGTGTTAAGAGCAATCCTTTCTTCCTCACGTAGCTTTAGGAGATCCTGAGTGTGCCAGGTATTGGATTGTTTTGAGGGTGAGGGGTGCCACAAAGTCAACAGCCTGGGTGATGGCAGTCTTAAAATCATTGGCAAGGTATCACTGAAGGGAGGTAGTAGAGAGGGTACTCTGAGGAACTTAGATAGGTT
Organism: Ambystoma mexicanum; assembly: GCF_040938575.1. Classification (NCBI taxonomy): domain Eukaryota; kingdom Metazoa; phylum Chordata; class Amphibia; order Caudata; family Ambystomatidae; genus Ambystoma; species Ambystoma mexicanum. The sequence goes on along the minus strand of NC_090933.1, from coordinate 1,369,253,580 downwards.
GTCGTGGGTGAGCAGTTTGGAGCTACGGGCGATGGATGCAGGAAGAGTGAAGGCCGGCGGTGGAAGACCTCTGGAGGTGAGGATGTTGAACAGAATACAATGGTGATCAGACCAGGGTTGTGAGATGATCACCGGGTGGCTTACCGAGCAGTTATGGTGGGCAACCCATTCTAGTGTGCGTCCTTTGATATGGGTGGGGCTGGAGATGGCTTGTGCGAATTCCAGGTTGCGCAGTGATTTGTTGAGGTTTTTGGATTGTGGGTCTTTTGGGTCATTGAGACCTAAGTTAAAGTCCCCTAAGAGTAGAATTTTGGATTATCTGAGAGTGAATGTGTTAGAATATATTGGAAGTTATTGGAGGGGCCGGGCGGACGGTAAATGAGGTAGATGGTATAGGTGCAGTTGCCTGAAAGCTTGAGCTTGAGTAGGAGGTAATCGGAGTTCTGATCAAGGACCTTCTCGATGGTTCTAATGGATAGGGAGTCCTTGGGATTGACGGCGACACCACCCCCTCTGTGTGATGAGCGATCTTGTCTATAGATAATGTACCCATCAAGTACTGCCAGGGTGAGGGCGGGTCCGGAGGATTCTGATAGCCATGTTTAGCTAAGGAAGAGGAGGTCAAGCTTATTGCTGGTGACCAGGTCATGTATATCTAGTGAATGGGCTGGTAAGGAGCTAGAATTAATTAGGGCACATTTGAGGTAGGTTTCGGGGTGAGGGGGAGGGGTGGAAGAGCTGGGAGAGGGTGGAGCAGTAGTACTTAAGTGGTTGAGGATCTCTTTACATAATGGTGTGGCATGTGGGGCAGGTGCGAGTACATTGCAGGCAGTTACCACATTGGTGCATGATGTCAGGTCACTGCGACATGGTGGCAAGTCAGTACAAGGCACATACACACCAGTGCATGGCGGCTGAGCATTACTGCATGGTGGCATGTCAATACAGGGCACATACAAGTCAATATTCAAATCAGTGCATGGAAGCTGAACAGTGAAGGCCTATTAGCAGTAGGCAGGGTATCATGGTGAGCATTGCATAGCTGTGGGCTTCTTGGGGAAGGTGTGGGAATATTGCACGTGGTGTTAGCAGCCGTACATGGTAGGGCAGTGCAGGCGGCAATGGTACAGGGCATAATGAAGGTAGGCAAGATATTGTTAGATATTGTCAGAGAACACAGAAATGTGTGGCATGCAGGCCACTGTGGTAGGCGTGTCACAGGTGGTAGATACATAGTTGGGGCGGAATCGTTGATTTCTGCTTGGTTGACTTTAGGTGCTTCCTTCTCTCCCAGGAAGTCAGTGATGGGGCTATGAGGCGGTGAGTTTGCTTGCGGTGCCGGGGGTACACCCGTGTGCGGAGAACATTGTTATGCAGTAATGGGTTGAGGGCAGCCGGGCGGACGCCTGTCCTAACGTGCTGCGGACTGTTGGGCTTGTTAAGGAGTTGGTTGAGATGGGGGGTGTATCCTTTGGTAGTGGGTGGAGTCCAGGGGGGAGTGTGGACGGTCTTGGAGAACGCTGTGTGTGCAGGGTGGTGCATGCAGGTGTTCAGCAGCAATTGAGGGGGTAGGCAAGTCACTGAGTGGTTGTGAAGTCTTGCTCTGAGGTGTGATAGTCTTAATAGACTGCTTGGGCAGAAGGTGCTGACTGTTGACCTGATGGTGCACGTGCACAGTCGGTCATTTCGCATTGTGATCCTAGGAATACAGGCATCTGGTGCTATCAGGATGCGCTTACCTAGTGATGAACATAGAGTGTTGGCCTTCTGCACCCTCGAGCAGTGGAGGTGCTATGGTGTTGCTCTGAGCGGCGGTGCTGATAACAGCTGACAGAGCAGGATTCAGTTGGAGTTTCACTCGCAGCAGAGCTGCAGAGAGTGAGCTTGGCCTTTTCTCCTGCCCTTCGCTCCTCTGTGGCTTTGCCTGGCGGTGTGCCCCCCTCCATTAAAGTTAGGAGGGGAGGGGCTGGCTGAACAAAGGGACCGTAGGTTTGTGAGGACCTGCCCTTGTGAATCATCGGGTTCTACATTTCTGCATCCGTCCCTAAGATTGCGGATCATGACCATGCAAACGGTAACACTGCACCATCATTTTTGATGAGATGAGCGTACCAAGTGAACACCAGAATTAGAGACCAGCTGTGAGTGTCCATTGGATATATTCTTATATATTTGTTATATTATTGATTTGTTATTCGGTATGAGTCAGTCACTTCTTTACCCTCTTGGATAGCATTACGAGTCCTGGATGTCCTGATGTGTCACGTGGTGTCGGTGATGGTGGTGCTTTTTGAATACACTAATTGAGATGGTGTTTTTCAAATACACCAATTTAGATGGTGTACTGATCATGATTCCCTTGGTGGTCTGCATGATCCCTGTATTGGTGAAGGAAACATAGGGGTATTAATAACCCTTACTCTGCACTCCGTACATTAACGGTGCGGTGATAGCAATGATCAATCAGGAGACTTGCACATTTAGTCCGATTGATTGTGTTTCTATGTTTTTATTTATAGGTGAGTTGCTGGTGTAGTCTACATGTTCCTAATTCCACTGACGTTCCTTTGACAACGCTGGACTGTTGTGCCCCTGAAGAATTTCTGTTGAATAATCGTTGTACAGAAAGAAACATGTCGGGTTTTGGAATGTGCTGTCATTAGTAACAGCACTGATATAAATGATACTGAGCCTTTTTGTGATGTACTAGACCAAATAATTGACGTTGACTCAGTTGTTAAAATCCTACCGTTCATATTTGTAATGGACACAAAGTCGTATTGTTGTATTGTAGGATGATGTTTTTAAGTGATGATTTAGATATTAGTCGTGAATGAAATGATGAATCATCTGAGTATGAATGAGGTATGTTTGGCGTATGGTTTGATGTGGTTTTAGATGAGAATGATGTATTTTATCAGAAGAACCAGTGATTTTCTCAGATTGGTAAATGTTTACACTGATTTTGACACTTGTGATGTTTTTCTAAAAAATAATGAGATCAATCTTTTACGATGTTTTTTCTACATATTAATAAAAATATTGAATTATTAGAGAGAGTCCTTTGATTTGAATTGAATGCCTTTCATCTCACTGTTTAGAGACACGTTTTCTTCACAATGCTTTGAAGTTATGATGAAATGGTGACTGTCAACATGAGGTAACTACGCCTGAGCTCACCACATAGAAACACAAGTACTATGATCTCTGATGTTAACATAAATATATAGGTTCTATCCAGGCCAGATCTTAGTACCAAGATATTCCTGGTATCCCCTGTCTCTTTTGTTTTGTTGTGTTTTTGCACGGCCATTGTCCGTGGGATTTGTATGTTTTCCTTGCCATTGGGGCATATCACCATCATTCGACACGGCGTTACATGTTTTGGACTCCCCGGGATGAGTTAGTGTTATACCTCTACCTTTCTTGAATGGCAGATATAATTCATAATATTTTTTCTCACTTCGACAGATTTAAATAACTGTTGGACATTTTAGGATTGACTGTCCATAGATTGGCGATTTTCTGAACCGAGCTTGATCCCAATGACCCGTTTATACCCACTTAATGAGGCTACACCTTTAAAAACTGATCACGTTCAAGTTCACGTAACGTGAATATCACGTGACAGTACGAGAGCTCACATGATCCAGTGTCCGTGAGCTCATATGTTGCTCCTACGGCTCGCTGAATCACTAACGCGTGGTTCCTGATACACTCTCTGATATAAGAGGTAAGCAGTGTTTCCTGACTGTGAAGGTTAGGACCAGTTGTTATGATAAGCACATGTTTTCCATTTGCTTATGGACAGGTTAGCTGACGAGGTAGTGACCTTAGTAATTTTTCCCATTTTTCCTTACACTCGCTTCCATTTTTGCGTTATCGTAGGTTTGTGAGGACCTGCCCTTGTGAATCATCGGGTTCTACATTTCTGCATCCGTCCCTAAGATTGCGGATCATGACCATGCAAACGGTAACACTGCACCATCATTTTTGATGAGATGAGCGTACCAAGTGAACACCAGAATTAGAGACCAGCTGTGAGTGTCCATTGGATATATTCTTATATATTTGTTATATTATTGATTTGTTATTCGGTATGAGTCAGTCACTTCTTTACCCTCTTGGATAGCATTACGAGTCCTGGATGTCCTGATGTGTCACGCGGTGTCGGTGATGGTGGTGCTTTTTGAATACACTAATTGAGATGGTGTTTTTCAAATACACCAATTTAGATGGTGTACTGATCATGATTCCCTTGGTGGTCTGCATGATCCCTGTATTGGTGAAGGAAACATAGGGGTATTAATAACCCTTACTCTGCACTCCGTACATTAACGGTGCGGTGATAGCAATGATCAATCAGGAGACTTGCACATTTAGTCCGATTGATTGTGTTTCTATGTTTTTATTTATAGGTGAGTTGCTGGTGTAGTCTACATGTTCCTAATTCCACTGACGTTCCTTTGACAACGCTGGACTGTTGTGCCCCTGAAGAATTTCTGTTGAATAATCGTTGTACAGAAAGAAACATGTCGGGTTTTGGAATGTGCTGTCATTAGTAACAGCACTGATATAAATGATACTGAGCCTTTTTGTGATGTACTAGACCAAATAATTGACGTTGACTCAGTTGTTAAAATCCTACCGTTCATATTTGTAATGGACACAAAGTCGTATTGTTGTATTGTAGGATGATGTTTTTAAGTGATGATTTAGATATTAGTCGTGAATGAAATGATGAATCATCTGAGTATGAATGAGGTATGTTTGGCGTATGGTTTGATGTGGTTTTAGATGAGAATGATGTATTTTATCAGAAGAACCAGTGATTTTCTCAGATTGGTAAATGTTTACACTGATTTTGACACTTGTGATGTTTTTCTAAAAAATAATGAGATCAATCTTTTACGATGTTTTTTCTACATATTAATAAAAATATTGAATTATTAGAGAGAGTCCTTTGATTTGAATTGAATGCCTTTCATCTCACTGTTTAGAGACACGTTTTCTTCACAATGCTTTGAAGTTATGATGAAATGGTGACTGTCAACATGAGGTAACTACGCCTGAGCTCACCACATAGAAACACAAGTACTGTGATCTCTGATGTTAACATAAATATATAGGTTCTATCCAGGCCAGATCTTAGTACCAAGATATTCCTGGTATCCCCTGTCTCTTTTGTTTTGTTGTGTTTTTGCACGGCCATTGTCCGTGGGATTTGTATGTTTTCCTTGCCATTGGGGCATATCACCATCATTCGACACGGCGTTACATGTTTTGGACTCCCCGGGATGAGTTAGTGTTATACCTCTACCTTTCTTGAATGGCAGATATAATTCATAATATTTTTTCTCACTTCGACAGATTTAAATAACTGTTGGACATTTTAGGATTGACTGTCCATAGATTGGCGATTTTCTGAACCTAGCTTGATCCCAATGACCCGTTTATACCCACTTAATGAGGCTACACCTTTAAAAACTGATCACGTTCAAGTTCACGTAACGTGAATATCACGTGACAGTACGAGAGCTCACATGATCCAGTGTCCGTGAGCTCATATGTTGCTCCTACGGCTCGCTGAATCACTAACGCGTGGTTCCTGATACACTCTCTGATATAAGAGGTAAGCAGTGTTTCCTGACTGTGAAGGTTAGGACCAGTTGTTATGATAAGCACATGTTTTCCATTTGCTTATGGACAGGTTAGCTGACGAGGTAGTGACCTTAGTAATTTTTCCCATTTTTCCTTACACTCGCTTCCATTTTTGCGTTATCGTAGGTTTGTGAGGACCTGCCCTTGTGAATCATCGGGTTCTACATTTCTGCATCCGTCCCTAAGATTGCGGATCATGACCATGCAAACGGTAACACTGCACCATCATTTTTGATGAGATGAGCGTACCAAGTGAACACCAGAATTAGAGACCAGCTGTGAGTGTCCATTGGATATATTCTTATATATTTGTTATATTATTGATTTGTTATTCGGTACGAGTCAGTCACTTCTTTACCCTCTTGGATAGCATTACGAGTCCTGGATGTCCTGATGTGTCACGCGGTGTCGGGGATGGTGGTGCTTTTTGAATACACTAATTGAGATGGTGTTTTTCAAATACACCAATTTAGATGGTGTACTGATCATGATTCCCTTGGTGGTCTGCATGATCCCTGTATTGGTGAAGGAAACATAGGGGTATTAATAACCCTTACTCTGCACTCCGTACATTAACGGTGCGGTGATAGCAATGATCAATCAGGAGACTTGCACATTTAGTCCGATTGATTGTGTTTCTATGTTTTTATTTATAGGTGAGTTGCTGGTGTAGTCTACATGTTCCTAATTCCACTGACGTTCCTTTGACAACGCTGGACTGTTGTGCCCCTGAAGAATTTCTGTTGAATAATCGTTGTACAGAAAGAAACATGTCGGGTTTTGGAATGTGCTGTCATTAGTAACAGCACTGATATAAATGATACTGAGCCTTTTTGTGATGTACTAGACCAAATAATTGACGTTGACTCAGTTGTTAAAATCCTACCGTTCATATTTGTAATGGACACAAAGTCGTATTGTTGTATTGTAGGATGATGTTTTTAAGTGATGATTTAGATATTAGTCGTGAATGAAATGATGAATCATCTGAGTATGAATGAGGTATGTTTGGCGTATGGTTTGATGTGGTTTTAGATGAGAATGATGTATTTTATCAGAAGAACCAGTGATTTTCTCAGATTGGTAAATGTTTACACTGATTTTGACACTTGTGATGTTTTTCTAAAAAATAATGAGATCAATCTTTTACGATGTTTTTTCTACATATTAATAAAAATATTGAATTATTAGAGAGAGTCCTTTGATTTGAATTGAATGCCTTTCATCTCACTGTTTAGAGACACGTTTTCTTCACAATGCTTTGAAGTTATGATGAAATGGTGACTGTCAACATGAGGTAACTACGCCTGAGCTCACCACATAGAAACACAAGTACTATGATCTCTGATGTTAACATAAATATATAGGTTCTATCCAGGCCAGATCTTAGTACCAAGATATTCCTGGTATCCCCTGTCTCTTTTGTTTTGTGGTGCTGACTGTTGACCTGATGGTGCGCGTGCACAGTCGGTCATTTCGCATTGTGATCCTAGGAATACAGGCATCTGGTGCTATCAGGATGCGCTTACCTAGTGATGAACATAGAGTGTTGGCCTTCTGCACCTTCGAGCAGTGGAGAGCTGCAGAGAGTGAACTTGGCCTTTTGTCCTGGCCTTCGCTCCTCTGCGGCTTCGCCTGGAGGTGTGCCCCCCCAATTGCAGGCCTCAGCAGTGGCTTGTATATTCCTGGTTGCTATGGCACCATTGGCGGCGGCCATCTTAGGTTCTCCTGGGATCTCGTGGGAGGCAATGGATGCAAGGGGCATTTCCAAGCACTCCGTGTTACGGCGGCATTTTTAACGGCTGACGGTGTAGTCGGCTGTTGTGGAATGGAGGGCATCCTCAGGCACTCCGGTGCTATGGTGTCGCTCTGAGCGGCGGTGCTGATAACAGCTGACAGAGCAGGATTCAGCTGGAGTTTCACTCGCAGCAGAGCTGCAGAGAGTGAGCTTGGCCTTTTCTCCTGCCCTTCGCTCCTCTGTGGCTTTGCCTGGCGGTGTGCCCCCCTCCATTAAAGTTAGGAGGGGAGGGGCTGGCTGAACAAAGGGACCAATTGCAGGCCTCAGAAGTGGCTTGTATATTCCTGGTTGCTATGGCAGCATCGGCGGCAGCCATCTTAGGTTCTCCTGGGATCTCGTGGGAGGCAATGGATGCAAGGGGCATTTCCAAGCACTCTGGTGCTACGGCGGCATTATTAACAGCTAACGGTGTCGTCGGCTGTTGTTGTGGAATGGAGGGCATCCTCAGGCAGTCCGGTGCTACGGCGTCGCTCCGAGCGGCGGTACTGATAACAACTGACAGAGGAGGAGTCAGCTGGAGTTTCACTAGCAGCGGAGCTGCAGAGAGTGAGCTTAGCCTTTTCTCCTGGCCTTCGCTCCTCTGCGGCTTCGCCTGGCGGTATGCCCCCCCTCCATTAAAGGCAGGAGGGGAGGGGCTGGCTGAGCCAAGGGACCAATTGCAGGCCTCAGCAGTGGCTTGTATATTCCTGGTTGCTATGGCAGCATCGGCGGCGGCCATCTTAGGTTTTCCTGGGATCTCATGGCAGGCAATGGATGCAAGAGGCATTTCCAAGCACTCCGGTGCTACGGTGGCATTTTTAACAGCTGACAGTGTCGTCGGCTGTTGTTGTGGAATGGAGGGCATCCTCAGGCACTCCGGTGCTATGGCATCCCTCCGAGCGGCAGTGCTGATAACAGCTGACAGAGGAGGAGTCAGCTGGAGTTTCACTTGCAGCGGAGATGAAGAGAGTGAGCTTGGCCTTTTCTCCTGGCCTTCGCTCCTCTACTTGCAATGCTTTCTTAACATAAATGGAGTTTTCCTTTTTTGTGTGAATTCAGGGCAATTCACATAGGATCTCGCACTTGAATTCTGCTCTGCAATTGTTCCCATTCTGTTTAAAAAAAAATCATCACAAACAGTGGTGCTGAAATTGAAATATGTGGTTTGCAGCTGTTATGCTAGTCGGCAGTACAAGAAAACTCTGAAAGCAAACAGCATTGTAAGTAACTGTCGGTTTATGTGAGGAGATGGGACAAATGAGAGTATGAATATTGAGTAGGTTATGCAGGGCAAGTGGCAGGGACCCTGTTCACATGCTTGCAAGCTATGTACATGCTATGCTTTGGTAACATACATTCAGTTTTCATTTTCTGTGTGCATAACAACACATATGCATACCTGCAGTTTGTGCTGATGGATGTAGATGTGGATGAATCTGGAAGTAGAAATCTTGGAGAGTTTTACAGTAATTTTTGATGCAGGTGCTTGGGAATCGTAGGAGACTTGTGCTCTGAGTGTTGAAAAAGACATCTGCAGTGTTGTACTGAGTTGATAGAGTTAGATGTACGGATCTTGGATGTGATTAGTGATTGGTTGATAGACTGCTTTCCAGTAGTCAATGAGAGAGTGCTGCAAAGAGTGACGTGGAAAGGGAAGAAGGGCTGCCCCTGTCCTACGGGGTCTGCGGACACCGCAGTGGTCCATGGACAGGGTGTGCCACATCTAGGGCTTCTCAGCATGCATGGCATGGAAATCGGACTGTGGGGATCAGCCAATCAGGTGTTGAGGTTGTGATTCATAGGGAGAGAAGATAATACTTATTTTCATTGCTGTGTGCAGTGAAGACGGCAGAGGAGCAGAGAGTTAGGGTGTTGGTGGTTGGTTATTTGTTTGCTAATGGTTTGGAGAGGTATGCCAAGTCAAGAGGTGTTTCTGCCAATTTTGGTTTTGAAGTAGTGGTGGCTTTGTGGTGCAGTGTGCCAGGGCACAATTTGCAAACTGTGCTTCCAGTTTGTAAAGATATGGCCACTTTTGCGACTCCTAATATAGTAGTGCTGCATTGTGGTGCACTGCATTTGGGATATATCAGTACTCCCAGTTTGCTGAGTGCACTTAAGGAGTTGGTGAAGACACTGATGCTGCTTTTTCCCAGTGCAAAGGTGGTTTTCTCATATATGCCACATAGAGAAATATGGAACAGCCCCAATGTCCTCTGTGCCCAGCAAGATGCTGGAAGGTGTCTTGTAAACAGAGGCATGTCTACATCATTTGTGTGCTGTGCTGGGATGTTCTTCTGTGACAATGAGAACATGAATTCTCTAAATTATTTCACTGCAGATGGCATTTCTTTGTCCACCATTGGAAATGCCATTTTGTTCTACAATCTAAGTGATGCTTTGAAGAGGTTCATGTAACATTGGAAGGAGGAGAAAAAGAGAAAACCCCAAAAAAGCATGAAAACAAAAGGTGGAGGAAATCTTCAATCCTGCTTTACATTTCTTTCCCCACCCCCGCACATTGCACAATATGTCTGCCGTCACCGCGGTAGTCCGCAGATCGCACGTGCCACATCCGGGGTTTCTGAGGATGGCAGGCATGGAAATGGGACTGTGGAGGCCAGGGGATTGGTCAATAAGATTTTCTGGGTGTTCAAGGAGAAAATGTGGCAGAAGGTCTCTTTCCTGAGATGAGTGCAGATGGCTATGGCTGTGTCTTTCAGGAGGCAGAGTGTGTGGATTTTGGGGGAACCGTGGATACTTATTTATTTAGTTATTTATTTATATTATTGTTATAGTTGTGTATATAGCTCAAAGAGCTTTTAGAACTGTTACAATATCAAAAATAGTTATTATATTAAGCATTAAAATATCAGTAGCAGAAAAAAAAACAATTTCATCAACGAGCAATCAATATTAGAATGGTTAACACAGTTTTCAATTAATCAACACTTCAGTTTACATTTGATTGTCACAATTTCATAAATACATAATATCCTAAAATATTTTACTATACCAATAGGTTCAAAATATCATTAAAAATCCTGGCACTATAGATCTATCAACTATGTCACATTAGTAACCATTTTCTGGGCTGTTTTCCATGCAATGGGTGTCGCTTCCATTGGAGTATTAAGGCATTAATGCCAGTAATGTATAGACGACACATTCTCAATGCGATGAATAAATCGCTCATATTCCCGATTGCATGTAGGTACTAATACTGAACATTCAGTTAGTATATGCCTTACAGTCTCTTATTTCTCTACAACTTTACAAATCCTGCATGATCGCTGGCTTTTCTCTGTCTTATATTGAGTACCATGTGTAGCTCTTACAGGTAATTTATTGGTTCTCATTTGGAGCCGAAATTTACGAACCTCAGGATTCGGACAGTGACGTATATACCCCGGAGGACAGCTAAACAAATAGGTAATCCCATCTAAATACTTGTAATTATGAAGAGAGCTCATATTAACGAAAAATGCCTTCCCAATCTCTAATGGCAACTCGTTTTTGAATGCAGACTTAATCGCACAATATCAACTGCATCGTGAGCCTAGATTGATGTACAGCTCTCTACACATGAAACTATATCCATTAGAAAGGGTCTGGTTGGCTCTAGGATTGGAACCTGCCCATGCTAAGCACCATTTATAGGTTGGAAGGTTTGTTCTGGTGTCGCAAGATCACAGGAGTGGTTAGGGGTTTAGCCAGGACCCCAATTTGGTGCGTATGAGAGGTGGGTTTACTCCTGGTTATCTTGTCTGATTCGGTATCAATAATCCTTCTAACACGGTAGTTAGTGCGATACAGGTTCGCTTTTATTGATGGTTTATGAAAGATTCCACTTGATACAATGATTAGTGTGTAGAACACTGTTATGGCATTTTATGCCTTGGTGCGGTCAGCCGACACGTGTTTCAACCCAAACGGGTCTTTCTCAAGGCTGAACAATATTCAAAAAGGTGCAAAGTGATATGTGGTAAAAGACATTTTGTGACCAGCATGTTTAATTAACAAACATTAAACGTGGTGGGTGATGTGTGGTGGTGGTGGGAAATTTAAAAACATTGCATAATTATACATTGCATTTACAAGTTGGATTATTAACACAGTAGACAGAAGAAAAAATGGGGAGAGAGAAAAGAGAGAGGTTAGCAAGAGCGGTGGGGAGGAGGATGGGCGGAAGGAGGATTGGAGAGATAATTGGTCTTCTTACCAAGTATGTCATGCTGCGGTCCCTGGGTGGGGTTCTTGTTTTATTGTGGGTGGCTGTCCTTATGGCAGTCTAGCTCCTATTGGGCTCTGAAAATAATTCATGAAATAGTCCGTGGTTACAACTGGTATATGATTATGATTTGTATAGTTCGAAGGGGGTGGGTTGAGCCCTTTCTTAGGTATGGCGAGTTTCAGCGAGGGTTGGATCGAGGTGGCATTGCTTACCTTCGTCCGAGTAGTGTCTGTGATGCGTTGCTCCCTGCGGCTTCAGTGATGAATGAATGCCGCCATGTTTAATATACTTGCGCATGCGCCTACCAGCCATGGTTGGACTGGCGGCGCATGCGTGAGCGTGTGGTGTCCCAGCGGGTGCTACTGCGCGTGCGCGAAGAGATAGTGTTCTTAGGAGGCAAATTGCGCATGCACGGGTGCGAGTTAGCGATACTGAAGTGTGCACATTTTGATGTTTTTCTGAATGGGCCATGGCCCGGTGGAATGGGGCGGTATTGTTGGAACCTAGGAGGGCAAATTCCAGGGGGATCAGAATGGAAGGGTGTAAGTGGTGGTTTGCTAATTTCTGCTATGAGTGGATAGCTCATTTAAAGTGTGATTGAATAAGTCATTACGGATGGTCAGTCGTGGCTTGCCAAGAAATTTGTCGATGTCTGAAACTGTTATTCGTGTTCGTCGGTCGGGCCAGGGTGTGATGCCCATTGAAGTATATCATGGTGGAGGCAGATTTGGTGGTTGAGAGGGTTTACAGAAAGACATTGAGGTCGTGATCTCTGTTAAGACCATTTTTAACACATCTAAAGTGACAGATAAGTCGCGCTTCTTCTTGTCTGAGTTTCTGGATTCTGTCTCCTCCTCTCGGGCCCAGCCTGACGATTTTCAGTCCGATGAACCTTATTTCACTTTTGTCGTTCATTTGGTGATACTTCTGCCAGTGGTTGGCCAGCGGTAGTTTAGGATCTTGCGAATGTATGCTGTTCATATGTTCCCTTATCCTGATGCGAGCTTCTCGGATGGTGCTGCCAATATATATCTTGTCACATACGCAAATCAAAGCATAGATCACATACTTACTTCTACAATTGATGTGCTCCGTGATTTTAAATATTGGGCAACCTGCGAATTTGGCACAGTTAGTTTGTGTCGCATATTTGCACATTGAGCAAGTTCCGCATTTAGTGAAGCCTATTGGTGTTTGCTTGCTGAGCCAGTCTTGTGCCATGATGTGTTTCTCCGCGAGAAAGGAAGGACTAAGTAGGTTCCTGAGAGTTGGTGCTCTTTTGAACGACATGCTTGGATATGTCTCAAGCTGAGGTTCGATATGTTCATCCATACGGAGTAGCTCCCAGTGTTTGGTCAAGATTTTTTGGAGGGCATGACTGTCTTGGTTGTATCTTGTGACAAATCTAATCTTGGGGTTGCATTCCTGTCTTCTGGGTTTAGGTGTTAACAGTGTAGATCTTGGAATGTGTATAGCTTGTTCTCTTGCCGGTGTCAGGCTTTGGGCGGAATAGCCTCGGCATCTAAATCTGCGATCCAATAGGTCGCATTCTTCTGTGAAGGATTTGTCTGTGTTGCAGTTCCTTCTCGCTCGGATGTATTCACCTTTTGGGATATTTCGTATAACACTGTTCCTGTGGCAACTTTGTGCATGAAGGGTTGAGTTCACTTCCGTTGGTTTACGAAATGTTCTGGTTGTAATTTTGTTGTCTTCAATCATAATCTTGAGATCCAAAAAGTCTATTTGTTCCGAGCTGATATGGCTAGTTAGTTCAATGCCATAGTTGTTAGTATTGAGGTAATCCATGTATTGGTTTAGTTCATCTTCTGTCCCTTTCCATATCAGGATGATATCATCTATGAAACGAGCCCAGTTGACAATTAGGCTGGTGTATTTGGTTTCCTTCATTGCATGCTCTTGTTCGTAGGTATGCATGAAGCAGTTGGCTAATGCTGGAGCATAGCTGGCTCCCATAGCGATCCCCTTGATTTGCTTGTAGTATTCACCGTTGAAAATAAATATGTTGTTGTTGAGTGAAAATTTCAGGAAGGATTTGGTCATTTCTACTTGATCGAGGTGTGACGCTGACTCGTATTTGAGGAGGTACCCCATACTCGATATTGCAAGTTCATGGTCTATTGATGTGTACAGGGCCTTGACATCTAAGGTGGCCATTAAGAAATTCGGTTCCCATTTGATTCTGGAAAGTATCTCCAAAGTATGCATGGTATCCCTGAGATAGGTAGGGATCTTGACGATGAGTGGCTGTATTACATTGTTGATGTATCTTGCTAGTGTTTCAGTAATACCGCCAATGCCACTCATAATTGGTCTTCCTTCTGGAATGGTGTCAAAGGTTTTGTGGATCTTCGGTAGGAAGTACAGCGTTGGCATAATTGGATGATCCGTTCTGAGATAGTCATATTCATCCTCTGTAATGAGTCCTATCGCTTGATATTTGTTTAGGAGTTCTCGGTGTTCCCTGAGAATCCTGGCTTGGGGATTGTTGTCCAGTTTCTCGTAGTTGCCCGGTATTTGGAGGTGGTTCAGGGCCATTTTGATGTAGTCTGTTCTTTCCATAATAACTATATTGCCTCCTTTGTCTGCTTCCTTGATCACGATGCTGGTTTCTTTTTGTAGATTCCTGAGTACCGTTTGTTCCTCTTTTGTTAGGTTGTCTTTACTATTACTACCTCTGGTACATCGATCTTCCAATTTGTGGAGGTCATTGGTCACAGCTTGATGAAAGGTGTCTATGTAGTTCTCCGCACATAGTTGTGGATTGAATTTGGATTTGCTTTTAAGCTCTGGGATTTTCATGGATACACTCTGAATCCCTAATTCTTGCATGCATTCTTGCTTGCTCTTGTTGTTCTCTGCAAGCGTGCTTAGGAGGTGGATGTCTTCAAGGTCTCTGATGGTGAGCAGGCTGGGTTTTGGTACCGTTTCTGGTGGTTTGTAAACCGTTGTTTTGGTTGCGAAGAATTTTGTAAGTTTGAGGCGTCTAGTAAATTTGAATAGATCTATTTGTATGTCTACAAAGTTGTTCTTGCTTGATGGTGAGAAGGACAATCCCTTATTGAGTACCCTTATTTCCAGATTCGTGAGTTCTTTGTGTGACAGGTTCATGATCAGATTTTGTTGTGTTTCTGTCCCACAGTTTTCTGTGATTGTGACCTTGTTTGTCTTTGTTCGATTTCCTCTTCCAGGTCTCCTGCATCCTCTGTCTGTTCTTCCCCCCCTTCTTCTTCTTGAGGGGTTCCTGTATTTGTCAATGGGGTTGCGAAGGATACCGATTTTTTGTTGCTGTTGGGTTGTGATTTCAGGCGACTTGCCTTCTTGTGTAGTTTTATTTGGTCTAAAAAAGACCGCTTAGCTGTCTCCTTTACCGGTAAATTTGATGATTCTTCCTGATCGCTATCAATTTCTGAACTTGCACCCGAGGTGTTTGGGGTACTTTCTTTGGACTTCTGTTGCTGTTGGTTCTGATCATATTTGGGTTGGTAGGTGAAGACCCGATCTTCCCTGTAGTCTTTGTCGTCTCTGAAGAATTTGTGCAGCTTTCTCATTTTGACCTCATCTTGATGGGTTTTGAGTATTCTATACATGGTTTTGTAGTTCTTCTCCTTGGTTGCTTTGGGGGCATCGTATATCTCTATTTCCTTTTTTAACTCTTCTAGTAGGATCACAATTCTTTCATGTTTTCTTTTTGCGTGTTCGATCAGCAGTTCTATCATTCGTAAAGAGCCTGTTATGAGATTTTGTTCCCATTCATCTGCTAAATCTGAGTCGAGTGGGTCATCAAAATCCGGAAAGATAATTATCCTGAGACCCCTCGGTATTTTCTTTTGTGCCGCATATTCCTGCATTGTTGTTTTCTCCCAGAATTTGTTGATTTCTTTTTTAGATAATTTCTCTAGTCTCATGAATTTGTGCTTCAGATCTTCTTGTAGATTTGAATCTCGGAAGGCGTTATCCGTGGATCCTCGTGGGGCAAATAGCGCTCTGATGTCTTCGTTCCTTGACATCATGTATTCTGCCATTCTTTGGCTGTTCCCTTTTTCGTGTTGAATTTGTTTGGAAAATTTCAGGCGCTGTGAGCAAGGCTGGTTCCCTAGTAGTGAATAAAGGGTCTGGTTGGCTCTAGGATTGGAACCTGCCCATGCTAAGCACCATTTATAGGTTGGAAGGTTTGTTCTGGTGTCGCAAGATCACAGGAGTGGTTAGGGGTTTAGCCAGGACCCCAATTTGGTGCGTATGAGAGGTGGGTTTACTCCTGGTTATCTTGTCTGATTCGGTATCAATAATCCTTCTAACACGGTAGTTAGTGCGATACAGGTTCGCTTTTATTGATGGTTTATGAAAGATTCCACTTGATACAATGATTAGTGTGTAGAACACTGTTATGGCATTTTATGCCTTGGTGCGGTCAGCCGACACGTGTTTCAACCCAAACGGGTCTTTCTCAAGGCTGAACAATATTCAAAAAGGTGCAAAGTGATATGTGGTAAAAGACATTTTGTGACCAGCATGTTTAATTAACAAACATTAAACGTGGTGGGTGATGTGTGGTGGTGGTGGGAAATTTAAAAACATTGCATAATTATACATTGCATTTACAAGTTGGATTATTAACACAGTAGACAGAAGAAAAAATGGGGAGAGAGAAAAGAGAGAGGTTAGCAAGAGCGGTGGGGAGGAGGATGGGCGGAAGGAGGATTGGAGAGATAATTGGTCTTCTTACCAAGTATGTCATGCTGCGGTCCCTGGGTGGGGTTCTTGTTTTATTGTGGGTGGCTGTCCTTATGGCAGTCTAGCTCCTATTGGGCTCTGAAAATAATTCATGAAATAGTCCGTGGTTACAACTGGTATATGATTATGATTTGTATAGTTCGAAGGGGGTGGGTTGAGCCCTTTCTTAGGTATGGCGAGTTTCAGCGAGGGTTGGATCGAGGTGGCATTGCTTACCTTCGTCCGAGTAGTGTCTGTGATGCGTTGCTCCCTGCGGCTTCAGTGATGAATGAATGCCGCCATGTTTAATATACTTGCGCATGCGCCTACCAGCCATGGTTGGACTGGCGGCGCATGCGTGAGCGTGTGGTGTCCCAGCGGGTGCTACTGCGCGTGCGCGAAGAGATAGTGTTCTTAGGAGGCAAATTGCGCATGCACGGGTGCGAGTTAGCGATACTGAAGTGTGCACATTTTGATGTTTTTCTGAATGGGCCATGGCCCGGTGGAATGGGGCGGTATTGTTGGAACCTAGGAGGGCAAATTCCAGGGGGATCAGAATGGAAGGGTGTAAGTGGTGGTTTGCTAATTTCTGCTATGAGTGGATAGCTCATTTAAAGTGTGATTGAATAAGTCATTACGGATGGTCAGTCGTGGCTTGCCAAGAAATTTGTCGATGTCTGAAACTGTTATTCGTGTTCGTCGGTCGGGCCAGGGTGTGATGCCCATTGAAGTATATCATGGTGGAGGCAGATTTGGTGGTTGAGAGGGTTTACAGAAAGACATTGAGGTCGTGATCTCTGTTAAGACCATTTTTAACACATCTAAAGTGACAGATAAGTCGCGCTTCTTCTTGTCTGAGTTTCTGGATTCTGTCTCCTCCTCTCGGGCCCAGCCTGACGATTTTCAGTCCGATGAACCTTATTTCACTTTTGTCGTTCATTTGGTGATACTTCTGCCAGTGGTTGGCCAGCGGTAGTTTAGGATCTTGCGAATGTATGCTGTTCATATGTTCCCTTATCCTGATGCGAGCTTCTCGGATGGTGCTGCCAATATATATCTTGTCACATACGCAAATCAAAGCATAGATCACATACTTACTTCTACAATTGATGTGCTCCGTGATTTTAAATATTGGGCAACCTGCGAATTTGGCACAGTTAGTTTGTGTCGCATATTTGCACATTGAGCAAGTTCCGCATTTAGTGAAGCCTATTGGTGTTTGCTTGCTGAGCCAGTCTTGTGCCATGATGTGTTTCTCCGCGAGAAAGGAAGGACTAAGTAGGTTCCTGAGAGTTGGTGCTCTTTTGAACGACATGCTTGGATATGTCTCAAGCTGAGGTTCGATATGTTCATCCATACGGAGTAGCTCCCAGTGTTTGGTCAAGATTTTTTGGAGGGCATGACTGTCTTGGTTGTATCTTGTGACAAATCTAATCTTGGGGTTGCATTCCTGTCTTCTGGGTTTAGGTGTTAACAGTGTAGATCTTGGAATGTGTATAGCTTGTTCTCTTGCCGGTGTCAGGCTTTGGGCGGAATAGCCTCGGCATCTAAATCTGCGATCCAATAGGTCGCATTCTTCTGTGAAGGATTTGTCTGTGTTGCAGTTCCTTCTCGCTCGGATGTATTCACCTTTTGGGATATTTCGTATAACACTGTTCCTGTGGCAACTTTGTGCATGAAGGGTTGAGTTCACTTCCGTTGGTTTACGAAATGTTCTGGTTGTAATTTTGTTGTCTTCAATCATAATCTTGAGATCCAAAAAGTCTATTTGTTCCGAGCTGATATGGCTAGTTAGTTCAATGCCATAGTTGTTAGTATTGAGGTAATCCATGTATTGGTTTAGTTCATCTTCTGTCCCTTTCCATATCAGGATGATATCATCTATGAAACGAGCCCAGTTGACAATTAGGCTGGTGTATTTGGTTTCCTTCATTGCATGCTCTTGTTCGTAGGTATGCATGAAGCAGTTGGCTAATGCTGGAGCATAGCTGGCTCCCATAGCGATCCCCTTGATTTGCTTGTAGTATTCACCGTTGAAAATAAATATGTTGTTGTTGAGTGAAAATTTCAGGAAGGATTTGGTCATTTCTACTTGATCGAGGTGTGACGCTGACTCGTATTTGAGGAGGTACCCCATACTCGATATTGCAAGTTCATGGTCTATTGATGTGTACAGGGCCTTGACATCTAAGGTGGCCATTAAGAAATTCGGTTCCCATTTGATTCTGGAAAGTATCTCCAAAGTATGCATGCTGTATTACATTGTTGATGTATCTTGCATGTATAGGACTCATTACAGAGGATGAATATGACTATCTCAGAACGGATCATCCAATTATGCCAACGCTGTACTTCCTACCGAAGATCCACAAAACCTTTGACACCATTCCAGAAGGAAGACCAATTATGAGTGGCATTGGCGGTATTACTGAAACACTAGCAAGATACATCAACAATGTAATACAGCCACTCATCGTCAAGATCCCTACCTATCTCAGGGATACCATGCATACTTTGGAGATACTTTCCAGAATCAAATGGGAACCGAATTTCTTAATGGCCACCTTAGATGTCAAGGCCCTGTACACATCAATAGACCATGAACTTGCAATATCGAGTATGGGGTACCTCCTCAAATACGAGTCAGCGTCACACCTCGATCAAGTAGAAATGACCAAATCCTTCCTGAAATTTTCACTCAACAACAACATATTTATTTTCAACGGTGAATACTACAAGCAAATCAAGGGGATCGCTATGGGAGCCAGCTATGCTCCAGCATTAGCCAACTGCTTCATGCATACCTACGAACAAGAGCATGCAATGAAGGAAACCAAATACACCAGCCTAATTGTCAACTGGGCTCGTTTCATAGATGATATCATCCTGATATGGAAAGGGACAGAAGATGAACTAAACCAATACATGGATTACCTCAATACTAACAACTATGGCATTGAACTAACTAGCCATATCAGCTCGGAACAAATAGACTTTTTGGATCTCAAGATTATGATTGAAGACAACAAAATTACAACCAGAACATTTCGTAAACCAACGGAAGTGAACTCAACCCTTCATGCACAAAGTTGCCACAGGAACAGTGTTATACGAAATATCCCAAAAGGTGAATACATCCGAGCGAGAAGGAACTGCAACACAGACAAATCCTTCACAGAAGAATGCGACCTATTGGATCGCAGATTTAGATGCCGAGGCTATTCCGCCCAAAGCCTGACACCGGCAAGAGAACAAGCTATACACATTCCAAGATCTACACTGTTAACACCTAAACCCAGAAGACAGGAATGCAACCCCAAGATTAGATTTGTCACAAGATACAACCAAGACAGTCATGCCCTCCAAAAAATCTTGACCAAACACTGGGAGCTACTCCGTATGGATGAACATATCGAACCTCAGCTTGAGACATATCCAAGCATGTCGTTCAAAAGAGCACCAACTCTCAGGAACCTACTTAGTCCTTCCTTTCTCGCGGAGAAACACATCATGGCACAAGACTGGCTCAGCAAGCAAACACCAATAGGCTTCACTAAATGCGGAACTTGCTCAATGTGCAAATATGCGACACAAACTAACTGTGCCAAATTCGCAGGTTGCCCAATATTTAAAATCACGGAGCACATCAATTGTAGAAGTAAGTATGTGATCTATGCTTTGATTTGCGTATGTGACAAGATATATATTGGCAGCACCATCCGAGAAGCTCGCATCAGGATAAGGGAACATATGAACAGCATACATTCGCAAGATCCTAAACTACCGCTGGCCAACCACTGGCAGAAGTATCACCAAATGAACGACAAAAGTGAAATAAGGTTCATCGGACTGAAAATCGTCAGGCTGGGCCCGAGAGGAGGAGACAGAATCCAGAAACTCAGACAAGAAGAAGCGCGACTTATCTGTCACTTTAGATGTGTTAAAAATGGTCTTAACAGAGATCACGACCTCAATGTCTTTCTGTAAACCCTCTCAACCACCAAATCTGCCTCCACCATGATATACTTCAATGGGCATCACACCCTGGCCCGACCGACGAACACGAATAACAGTTTCAGACATCGACAAATTTCTTGGCAAGCCACGACTGACCATCCGTAATGACTTATTCAATCACACTTTAAATGAGCTATCCACTCATAGCAGAAATTAGCAAACCACCACTTACACCCTTCCATTCTGATCCCCCTGGAATTTGCCCTCCTAGGTTCCAACAATACCGCCCCATTCCACCGGGCCATGGCCCATTCAGAAAAACATCAAAATGTGCACACTTCAGTATCGCTAACTCGCACCCGTGCATGCGCAATTTGCCTCCTAAGAACACTATCTCTTCGCGCACGCGCAGTAGCACCCGCTGGGACACCACACGCTCACGCATGCGCCGCCAGTCCAACCATGGCTGGTAGGCGCATGCGCAAGTATATTAAACATGGCGGCATTCATTCATCACTGAAGCCGCAGGGAGCAACGCATCACAGACACTACTCGGACGAAGGTAAGCAATGCCACCTCGATCCAACCCTCGCTGAAACTCGCCATACCTAAGAAAGGGCTCAACCCACCCCCTTCGAACTATACAAATCATAATCATATACCAGTTGTAACCACGGACTATTTCATGAATTATTTTCAGAGCCCAATAGGAGCTAGACTGCCATAAGGACAGCCACCCACAATAAAACAAGAACCCCACCCAGGGACCGCAGCATGACATACTTGGTAAGAAGACCAATTATCTCTCCAATCCTCCTTCCGCCCATCCTCCTCCCCACCGCTCTTGCTAACCTCTCTCTTTTCTCTCTCCCCATTTTTTCTTCTGTCTACTGTGTTAATAATCCAACTTGTAAATGCAATGTATAATTATGCAATGTTTTTAAATTTCCCACCACCACCACACATCACCCACCACGTTTAATGTTTGTTAATTAAACATGCTGGTCACAAAATGTCTTTTACCACATATCACTTTGCACCTTTTTGAATATTGTTCAGCCTTGAGAAAGACCCGTTTGGGTTGAAACACGTGTCGGCTGACCGCACCAAGGCATAAAATGCCATAACAGTGTTCTACACACTAATCATTGTATCAAGTGGAATCTTTCATAAACCATCAATAAAAGCGAACCTGTATCGCACTAACTACCGTGTTAGAAGGATTATTGATACCGAATCAGACAAGATAACCAGGAGTAAACCCACCTCTCATATATCCATTAGAAGGGTCGGTCATGTTTAATTTAATAATATCTTCCCCAATAATGGATAGCATCTGGATAGAGGGATGGCAGCATGCTTTAAGAGGTAAAAGACTTCTTTGTTGTAGTATGTGGGCTTTCAATAATGATATCAGCCCAAATTCAGCTCTAATGAAACGTATCGTACATGTAGGGGGAATATCAAGAATATGACGCCAAAAGTAGCCGTCAATTTGATCAAGCCAATTTAAGTTCTTCATGGTGAGGGCTTCCAATGCATAGCCTACCAGTGGCACACAACAGTGCTGGTATAATGTTACGATCGTCATCAAAGAGTAGCCAGCATAGTGAATACAAATCTATGCACTAGCTTCGTTATTGCTCTAGCTTGAAAGGGTCTTCAACTCGATTAGTGACAAATACCCAGTCCTGTTGTCTAAACAGACACCTAGATATTTGTAGGTTTCTGTGTATTCAATCTCGCCTCATCTGACTTCCATTCTTGGTCTGTATATTCTCTTGGAAGCAAACAACATAACTTGGGATTTTTTTACGTTCACTTTCGGACTATGCTCAACAGGAAAGAGGCCAAGCACTTCCAACATCTGTTTCATGCCTTTTATAGTGTGATCAACAATTATTAGGTCATCCGCGTATAATACAGCAGAGACCTTAGTTTTACCAGATTTAATAACACAGTTGGCACGCTTTTCGAGCCTGTCAATTAACTGTGCTAAGTATGAATTAAATAAAATGGCAGCGAGCAGGCATCCTTGTTTGACGCCTGAAATTGCAATGAGCTCGGTTTCACTTTAGATGACTGGAGCAGAATCTGGAATTACATTGAAGTAAAAGTGCATCTCTCCATGGATTGAGTAAGACAGCATTGTCAGCCACATGTCTTGCTTTTCCTTGCTAAAATGCATTGTGCGCATCATTGCACTTTTGAGATTTAAGCCCACTGTCTTTCCTTTGAGATTTAGGCCTGTTTTTGGTTTAATATGCCCTGTGTCTGATCCCACCATTTCTGTGCTGGCCTTATACTTCAAGGGGATTTCCCAAATCACTCTGGCCTCTTTATTTCTGGCATTCAGGGGCTCTATGTTGCCCCACATCATGCCTGCCTCACATATGGTGTCAGAAATAGGATGGAACTCAATTGAAACAGGTTGTGGGACCCTACAATATGAAAAGCTAAATAGAAGAGCCTCCAATCCAAATAGGGGACAAGATAGCCCAAGGAATATTTTAAAGCATGAGGTACAGGGAGTGATAAATTAAAGTTAAAACCCAGGGAGGAGACCTTGAGTAGGGGAAGAGCGGTATCAATACAGCCCTGAATTTGTGGGTCAGCCTGACTGTATTTTATCCTCCTTTAGCCCTGGCACCGTTTGCCCTGCTGCCCAGGTGCATGCCACAGAGATAGAATAGGGAGCTTAGCGTGTTAGTTCAGATTTAACTTTGTAATATATGAGTAGCCTGACCTTCACCCAAGATTGAGATGAGCCCAGCTGACCCACGTGGATCCTAATTGATGGCAACAGAAGAAACCAATTGTAGCCTGGCATCTCCTATGGAGCAGGCCCATCTATACTGTTTATCAAAACAGTGACACCAGTCTGTACTGTATACAATGATACCCCATGGCTTCTTAAGCTTCTTCTTGTCCTTGGATTAACCAGAATGCTCTCGAGCAGTAGAGTCCTTTGCTGATACTTGTATCTTGTACAATTAAACGTTCGTTATCCATGCAATGCTATCTCCTGGCTTATTTCCCTAGAGGGTTGTCTTTACTCTGGAGTGCGCATAAAAAAGGACCTGCTTTCATTTGGTGACCCTTGCGAAGTGATTCCTTCATCCCTCTGCGTACGGGGGTATTTAGGTGGCCTCTCCAGAAGGGCCTGGCCCACCTACGGTGACCAGTCTGAAAACACATATGATGAGTGACCTTGTGGGTGTGGTCTTTGCAGAAACCCCGCCTGCTGGTTGGAACGGGGTGCGGCCCTAGTGAGAGGCCCAGGAGGCCCAGGCCTGTTGTTGATCCCCCGTGAGCTGAGGCTTTTGGAAGAACATGGACACGTGAGTATAGCCTGCAAGGGATAACAAAGTAGCGTTGAATGTGCAGAGCAGTGTGAATAGGATGAACACGCAGTGAATGAAGGTGCGAGTGTATGCTAGTTTGCAAAGTGTGGAGGTTTTTATGGACACTTTTTGAATATACTTTTTAAGGATATTAGCGATAAAGAAAAAGGAATATGGGAGCCCCCCCCCTGAGTAAGAAGGGACTGTGGCGCCAGAGTGCACTGTCTTGAACAGTGCAGAGAAAAATATAATGATAATGTTGTGTTATTTATATAGCGCCTTAATCTAAAGCGCTTTACAGAGCACATATTTACATACAATATCACTCAACTGAAATTGGTACTCATTTATCGACCTCAAGAGTATGAATGGCTGGGTTGGCCTTGCCGGGATTTGAACCTGGGATCTGCAGATCACAGTAGCGAGCGCTCAACCCGCTGAGCTATCTTACCGGCTCTAAGGAGAAACATAGGAGTTCTCTATAATTAGAGAGCTCTGGAGAAGTAGTGGTCTGGTATTTTAGCTTGTTATTTTAGTTTGTTTTGTTGGTGTATTTTAACATGTATGGAGGAGGCTTTTAGGGAGAATTCTCCAGAATGGCTAATTTCCCTTACCTTTTGAGTCCCTCAGCAGCTTTGCTGGATTTCTAGGGTTTAATTTTTTTACCTGGAAAGAGTGTGAGCCTTTTTTCCCACACTTACATGTGTTTTGCTGTGAGTTGTACATTTTTTGCTCATGGACTATTTAGTCTCTCCCACTCCATAGGCATCATCTTTCTACTGTGTGTCACACAGCACCTTTAGTGCAGTGACACAGGGTTATCTTTTTAAACTTCCCACTTTAAACTCCATTTTCTGGGACTGACTACTGTCTCCCAGAACATGTAAAGTTGCTATTGACTTTACTAGTCTTTTTATAGTCACAGACGCAGTACAAACTATCTTCCAATAGAGTACTGGAAGGGTTAATAGTTATCCCTTTTTGTCTAATTCTAATGGAACATTTTTATGTTCCCCTTTCTCTAAGATTTGTCTGGTGGCAGTGGAATCTACCATTTTTTTCTTCTAAAGCGAGCTATGAAAATAGACTCGATAACATTAGAGGCTATGGTGGTAGCCTCAAACTCTAACCCTCTGGACCCCTTTTATTGTTATTTGGTTCCAGTTGGGTTTATTAGCCATTCTTTTTGTAAAGGTCTTTCTTGTGTTTTACCCTGTGCGCCAAACCAGGTTGGTTCCTTTTTTCACCGTCCTTTGGTGGGCTTCTGCACAGAAGCCCTCCTTAGGCGCCTGAGTGTCTGGGTGGACAGGATGTGAGGGAGGGGTTTGAAGCCCCCTGCACAGGGTCTCCTTGGAGACCCACGTCGCACTCTGGTTTGATTGGCTAAGTGGCTGTCCTGCCAGGACAGCCACCCTGCTGTGTGATTGACAGCCAGGTTGAGTGATTGGGGGATTTGGTGCATAAGAAAACAGTCTCTGGGACTGAAAGGCAGAGTCGCCACTGGATCGAGAGAATCAAAGAGAAGCTGAAGAAAGAGGACTGCTGCAACTACTGGACATCTCGGTGAAGCCCTGCTGCAGGTCCGAAACTTCGACAACAGAGAAGATCTGCAAGCAATCTTCTTCCCTTGAGCCTGGTTGGAACAACCAGCTCACCAAATGCCAGACACCGGTCTTCATCCTGGTCGAATTTGCTGTGCATCTCTGCAGTGAACCGGATAGCCAGCAGGAAAGGAACCTGTTTGGGTTTTAAGGAGCCCTGCAGTGCAGGGCCCTCTAGCCATCCTCCTTCTTGTCACCATGACAGTCGCTTCAGGAACCGTGAGTCTGCAGGAACTGCCAGGAACAACTGCCTCAGCTACAGCATTCTTCTTCTTTTAAGGTACTGTGCAAATTCGATCATTTGTTCCGTCCGTGCACCACCTTTTATGCAATGGTTTGAAAAGACCCCACCTGTAGGAATCCAACTCTATATGGACTTAGAGACAAGCATCCATGCCTCACACTCTGTCTCTTTCACCCTCCAGCATCCAAGCCTCAGACCCTATCTCTCTCTCTCTCACCCCTGAGCATCCATGTTCCACTCTCTGTCTCTGTCTCTTACACCCTCCAGCATCCATGTTTCACTCCCTCTCTCTGTATCTTTCACCCTCGAACATCCATGCCTCACTCTCTGTCTCTCACGGTCTCCTTTAGCCTCAAGCATCAATGACTCATTCCCTCTATCTCTTTCACCCTCGAGCATCCATGCCTCAAACTCTATCTCCATCTCTTTCACCCTCAAGCATCCATGCCTCACTCCCTCTCTCTATCTCTTTCACTCTTGAGCATCCATGCCTCACTCTCAATCTCTTTTGATCTCCTTCACCCTCGAGCAACCATGGCTCACTACCTCTCTCTTTCTCTTTCACCCTCAATCATCCATGTCCCACTCTCTGTCTCTCTGTCTCCTTCAACCTCGAGCATCCATGACTCACTCCCTCTCTCTATCTCTTTCACTCTCGAGCATCCATGCCTCAGTCCCTCTCTCTGTCTCATTCACCCTCGTGCATCCATGCTTCGCTCCTTTATTCACCCCCGAGCATCCATGTCCCACTCTGTCTCTGTCCCTTTCACCCTTGAGCATCCATGTCTCACTCTCTGCCTCTTTCACCCTCCAGCATCCAAGACTCAGACCCTATCTCTCTCTCTCACCCCCGAGCATCCATGTTCCACTCTCTGTCTCTGTCTCTTACTCCCTCCAGCATCCATACCTCACTCTCTCTCTCTCACACCTCAGAGCATCCATGTTTCACTCTCCGTCTCTGTCTTTCTCACCCCCGAGCATCCATGTCTCACTCTCTGTCTCTGACACCCTCCAGCATCCATACCTCACTCCCTCTCTCTCTCACACCTCAGAGCATCCATGTTTTACTCTCCGTCTCTGTCTTTCTCACCCCTGAGCATCCATGTCTCACTCTCTGTCTCTTGTACCCTCCAGCATCCATGCCTCAGACCCCCCTCTTTCTCTCTCTTTCTCACCACTGAACATCCATGTTCCTCTCTATGTCTCTGTTTGTTATACCCTCCAGCATCCAAGTTTCACTCTCTGTCTCTTTCCCCCTCCAGCATCCATGTCTCAGACCCTCTCTCACTCTCACCACCGAGCATCCATGTTCCACTCTCTGCCTCTGTCTCTTTCACCCTCCAGCATCCATGACTCAGACCCTTCTCTCTCTATCATCCTATAGTATCCATGTTGCACTCTCTGTATCTGTCTCTTACACTCTCCAGCAGCCATGTTTCACCCTCTGTCTCTTTCACCCTCAAGGATCCATGTTTCACTCTGTCTCCTTCACCCTCCAGCATCCATGTCTCATACCCTCTCTCTCTCTTTGACCCCCAAGCATCCATGTTCCACTCCCTGCCTCTGTCTCTTACACTCTCCAGCGACCTTGTTTCACTCTCTCTCTTTCACCCTCACTCCCACATGTAAAGATCATAATTCTTTCAGGATCGCAGAAACTGTGGCACACTCGAAGAAGATTCACTAGGCATATATTAACAGAACATAACTTTACTAAAGTAAGGAACTGAATGGCAGGTGATACTCACAAGGGCAAACAGCAGAGACACTCAGGATATTGCAGAGGAGCACAAGATGACCCAACATCCTCGCACTTCTGTAAATTAAATGACAATTACCTTTACAAGAAAAAAACTTTGCAGTAAATTATGTTGATGAAACAGAAACTCCTCCTTTGGACACAGGGTTCCTTTGCAGGAGGCAATACTGGAGCCATGCAGGTAAGTGTCCCACAGGTACTGGAGGAAGAAGACTAGAAGAGTCATTGGAACTACAGGATTCCCCAGGACCCTTCCCACCATCCTCACTCTAAGCCCCCTACAGGCATAAGTCTTACCAAGTTAGAGGGTCTTGTGGGTGGCACCCCTGAGACCTCAGCAGAGATGCTTGAGTCTGGGGTCTGCAGAGGCTTCTCAGAGATGAGCAGAAAGGAGGGGGGACTGATTCCTCGGGTGAATGTGAAGTTGGGATGAGGTCAGGAATGTTCTGACGCGAGAGGACACAGGTAGGGCTGCAGATGCAGGACACTGGAGGGGAAGAAAGAGCTCAGAGACAGATGAAGAAGCGCCTTTACATAAAGGTAGACAGGAGGCAGGGAGGGGGCTGGGCTTCAGAGTGCAGGGAAGCACCTTGAGGCCAGGTGCATGAGTCATCAGCCTTATGTGCAGGCAGTCTGTTGGCACAGCTGCTACTGGGTTTTGTAATGAGTTTTGTGCTGCAGCTGGCAGGCGAACATTAACTCCTGGTAGCACTGCAACCACTTCAGCAGCAGCCCTGCATTAGAAGAAACATGTAATTAAACGTTTGTGTATTGCAGTGACTATTCCCACTCACTTCTCACCTCTTCCCACCCCCACAAAAAGAGATCCATCAATGAAGCAGAGCCCCAAAGCACACAACTTCCACAACGTTCCCCTTCTGTGCAAGTGCACACACTACTTTCATGCAGAGGCAACAGCTTCCCTTTGCACTCCTGAAATGGGAACACACCTGCACAAAATGTAAACTAAGTCAGTACCTACTGAGTGGGGTGGGGCATCACAAATCACCATGCTGACTCTAATCAAAAGTCCAAGGGTCTTTATTTACAACTATCCAAAATTGTTCCTTTCTTTTCATTCGGAAAAGCTGGCTCTAATGCCGTCCTTTTCCTCTCTCAGCGTCACTGGGGCTGGGTTCCAACACCGAGTCTAAGAAGTTCCTAACGGGCTGTTAGTAATCTACAGATCGGTAACCCCTTTCTTTCTTGCCTCTATTCTTCCAGTGTTTGCCCTAAGTAGATGACTATCTGACTCCCTAGGAAACTTCTAGCTTTCCCTCTTGTTAGGGAGAATTCTCTTATAAGGCTAATTTCCCAAACCTAGTGAGTCCCCCAGCAGCTTTACTGGATTTTAGGGGTTTGTTTTTTTCTCCTGCTAAGAGTGAGACTATTTTACTCCCACTCTTAGGCATGATTTGAGGGATGTCTCTGACTATTTGTGTGCTCTTGGGCTATGTGGTCCTTTACTCCATAGGGTATCATCTATTTTTTGTGTATGTGTTACACAGCACCCTCAGTGCAGTAACACAGGGGTGTCATAGTGACCCCCTAACATGGACTCCATACCCTGAGACTGACTAC
Source organism: Ambystoma mexicanum (assembly GCF_040938575.1). NCBI lineage: Eukaryota > Metazoa > Chordata > Amphibia > Caudata > Ambystomatidae > Ambystoma > Ambystoma mexicanum. The sequence continues at coordinate 1,369,224,694 of NC_090933.1, read as the reverse complement.
TGTCTCCCAGGGCATGTAAAGTCACCATTGGCTTTCCTAGTCCTAAATTGTGATCAGAACTAGTACAAACCATCATATTGTGGAAGTACTGGAAGGGGTTAATTATATTGCCCCTGGGTCTGTTTTCAAGGGGGCACTGTCCAGTCCCCCTTGTCGAGTTTCTGGCTGGTGGCAGTGGTTACCACGCAAAATATTCCACCGGAATATTTCCTATGGGATTTTCCTATTGATTTTAAACACACCACTTTTTGGTGCAATGTTAAAGATACCGCCGGTTTATTTATTTAATATTAAATCAACGGTTGGGTCTTTTTTGCCAGAACTCTTTTCTAAAATGGCGTTCGTGTCCGTCTCTGTAACTCTGACCAAGGTCGAGCCCTTTGTTCCACTTTTGGGCGGGCTTCTCCACAGAAGCCCTCCAAATGGTGCCACTCTGTCTGGGTTGCACAGGATGTGTGGTAGGGGAATTGGCACCCTGGACTGCATTGCCTTAGCAACTCAAGTAACACTCTATTCTGATTGGCCCAGTGGTGAGCCGCCCGGCTCACTACTTAGCATGTTTGAGTGACAGCTAGGCTGTTGAATGGGGTTTTTTCTGCATAAAAGCAGGGCTTTTGGCACTGGAACTTCAGAAGTCGCCACAGGACCTAAGAAATCAGAAGAGGGAAGAAGCTGAGCCATCTGCAACGACAACACCACCGGTGGAGCCCTGCTGCAATGACTTCACCACTTTCCCGACGACAAGAGGAGATCTTCTGCTGGAAGAGTCTTCTCCCTCTGAGCTGGTGGGATCAACCAGCTCGCCATTTCGCCTTCCAAAGACGTCCCTTGGTCGAATCGCCCGTGCCAAGCACCCCAGTGGCCGGATAGCCAAGCTTCACCACTTTGACCGCAAATAAAAGGAACATACCTTTTACTGACAAACTCCGTGGCTGGTTTCATCCCTGTGCAGTGCATCGACTCCAAGTTTCCTCCTCAACGAGATCCTCTCTTCCCCTGGTCGAAACAATGAACAGCAACGACTGCCAGGAACAACTGCCACCGCTGGAGCTTCCTCTCTCTTTAAGGTACTGTGTCCTTGTCATGTGTCCTTGTCATGATGCCTACCCCCGGGGACCCAGACCAAATCCAGCAACCCTGGAAGCAGGCATCAAGTTATTCCAAGCAAACCCAACAACCCCTGCTAGGGGCTATTTGGGTGCAGTCCTGGCATCTATGGCGCCAGGCTCATATGGAGAGTCATTCCTGGCGCCATAGGCTCATAGATTAAAACTTACCTGATGCAGACCATGCTGCAAACTTACCTGATGCGGACCATGCTGCAAGAGCTCCAAGCCAAAAGAGGCTTGGAAGGGACTACTTAACCTAGGGACTATTTTTTACTCGGGTGGGGCTGGGGAACAATACTTACCTGGGACTACTTTGGAGGCTATTTAAACCACGCCCGAAGAGCAGCACACACTTCGTGTTATTCTACATCCAGCAGCGTAATGCTCACCGTGCCTGCACGTCTGCATCCAGTCTTCTGCCACGAGTCTGGAGCTCCTAGAAAAAAAGGGAGAAAGAAGGAGAAAAGGCTAGAACAAGAGCAATACCTTTGATCCTTACCTGAATTCCCGATCCACCGCGCCTTCGAGCTGGAAGAAAGAAGTTATTTTATGCACGTCGCCTCGCCTGCTGCAGCGCCGCACTGAACTCACCGGCCTTCGCGGCAACTTCACATTCCACCGCATCCTTCTGCATGTTCCCGCCGCACTCCGGCACCTAAGGGGAACACAAGAACAGCAAGGTGAGCCAAGGGAATAAACAGAGGCAATAGTTACCCCCCATAGACTTACCTGATTTTACCACCGGGGGTACTATTCCTCTTCACGGGTCGGCGCAGCTTCCACAGCATCCTCGCCGAACCCCGGCCCCTAAGGGGAAACAAAAGGACAGCAAGGTGAAACAAAGGGATAAACAAGGGGAAACCTCCTCACCACAATAGACTTACCTGATTTTACCGCCGGAGGCATTATTCCCCGAGACTTCATACTTTCTCTCAGCGCCTTAATAAGGGAGAAAGCAACAGGTTACATACTGACATTATGTTATAGAACTGAGTTGGATAATACAAATCCTTACCTGAATATTACCGGATGCCACGAGGAACTCTTCGCTAGGGTCAAGCTGCAACCTGCAAGGAATCGGACAAGAGTGAAAGTCAGACATTTGAACTCTTATGAACTACATACTTACGGCGTCTTGCCGGAAACCTCAGAGTCAATATTGTTCTGGAACTCACCAATTCCTTCGAGCCAGTGAAGCAACTGGTTATCTACGCGCCCCTGCGCTCAATGCAGGATGGAGAGCTCATCTTTCCAAACCATCAGGTGAGACTATAAGAGGGGACATCAAAGGTGATCAGTGGGGAGAACAGCGGGAGTGGGTGGGGGTTAACGCTCAACTCCACGGGTGGTTAATTCCCTTTCTCCATTTGCAGAGGAATATTCCTACGGGCCAAGCAAACAAAGCTAGGTGGGCCAGTCCAGTCCGTCATCTCGGCACTACGCGTCACATTGGTGGAGACCGCAGCTGTCCAGTTCAGCTCGACGCCCCTGTGGGTGCCAGGTGAGCGTAACAGTCCTGCCTGGCCTCCCTTTCTACAGATTGCTAAAGGTGACCCATAAATCCTTGGCTTTCCAACTGGGTTGGCTCCAGACCTTCTAACTTTACTTCTTGAACCACCCCAACCTCTTTTGAACACTCTGCAAAGACTTTTAGTGCATTTTAAACCGTGTGATCCTGGGCACATTTCGCTTAGCTCCATTTAAAGTGGGCCTGGCCTATGAACTTTGGCTCTACAGTGTATACTGCCTTTGCTGACTTGCTTTGGACCTAGAGAAGTGTTGGGAATTGTTTTATTTTCATGCTCTGCCTTTTTCTCTCCCTTTAAACTTAACTATTGGAGCGCCATCTAGGTTACGCGCTCACATCTGTTTTAAAAGATAGTGGTGCTTTAACTCTGACTTGTCTAATAGTTATCAGGGGAGGTGTGTATACTTTATCTAAGTGTATTTGAACTTGCTTTTGATTTAGAGTGTTAGTGTATTACCTAAAGTGTGTTTTAAATAAATAATTATATACTTTTGATACAAAGCTCTGGTCAGTGTTTGCTTGTTCCACTGTGTTTTTAGCCCTATTGTGTATACTCTATATGTTGCCTTACTCTTCTTGAGAGAGGTCTGACTGCTCACCCACAGCTACCAGGTAAATCTGGGTGGTACGGACTGCTACCAATTGGGTTTCCTGCTTACTCCTGCAGTCTTAATCTTTTTGCAGTGGTCCCCAAGGGAACTGCATAGGATTCTCCTTAACACCTCTCCCGTCATTAGTTAGTCTCCGGGAATAGAGAATGGTGCCTTATTTTGCCCTGCGTCACAAACACTTCTTTCACAACCTCTCATTCCTGGCCCATCACTATTCTGATCGTGTAAGCTATTCTCCTCCCACCACATCACTGTCCCTTCCAATCTCTCACTCCACCTTTCCACCTCCACCCTTCGATCTTACTGCCTTTCCCACACCTATTCTTTTTATCAGATGTACTCCCAAGTGTGCCTTTACCTCTGTTATTCCTTATCCCTTCTTCCTCTCAATCTACTCCCCCACCTCTTACAGTTCCTCTCGTTATAATTTCTATTTCACTTAATGTCAATAGCTACTCTTATTCTTTCACTAACTGTCACTCTTCCCACTCTCCCTCAACTACTGTCCTATTCCACTACTAGTACTAGAGTCTGCCCACTGTTTGCACTTAGTGTTATAGTATGTGTACAGAGTGGACAGGGTGTGTGGCAGCTGGCTTAATGGACTGGCCAAGGGTTTTGGCCACTGGGCATATTCTTGGGTGCATAGCTGTATTATGCTGTGGTAATTGTGGGCAGATACTAGAGTCGTGGGTGCATGGCCGGAGACTGCAAGTAGCGTACAGAAGTGGATAGGGTGTGTGCATGGCCGGAGGCTGTAGGCCATACACCTAAGAGTCTAGGGCCTGGCCACAACCACTGCAGCATAATACGGCCATGCACCCAAAAATAAATGTGACATTGGCATATGGATTGCACAAATATGTGTATAGAAATGCAATTTGCTGATTACAAAGAAGCATGACACCAATAATTGTATACTCACTGTATATATGGTTGAGGCACCCTACATCTTTTTTGAACTCATTGATAGAATTCTGTTGAAGTGGCAATCGCAGATTTGACTATTGTGGCAATGTGGGCACATCTTGTCTTTATTGCATGTGGAAATGCAGGAAAAATCTTTGTTTCATTGTCTGTGATAAAAAATAACTTGTTAGGGAAGGTACTTCATAATGTCGTATTGCATTCAATTTCAGACATGTATGTACTTTGAGAACCCTCATAATTAGTACATTATAAGTACTATGCTTCAAACAAGTGCACTGTGCAATGTGCTCAGTTCCTGTGTTTGTTTGCATAATCATTGGGTCTGTGGGAAAAGAAATCCATGCATGATTAAAAAAATAGAATTCTACATTCATTTGATGTTATGTGGCACACTCTGTTTCATTGATGTGTGCAGTACTTACAGGAATGTTTAAGGTGCCCATCTATGTGGTCTTGCTGTTATCAGCACTGTTGCAGTAGGAGGAATTGAAATGGTGTATGCTTTTCTTTTTGTGAAGTGGTGGTACTATGTTTGCAGTTAGATACCAGTGGCGTATTCAAATGTTTATCCGTTTCCTCTTTTTAGCAGTGTCCGTTTATGCTGTTTGATTGCGGTACTATTGCAAACTAATATTGCAGGATTGTGGGGCAGTTAGATACCTGTTGGCGTATTCTAACTGGTAGTTTGCAAGTTGTTTAGGGTAGGTTTGTCGCACTTTGATTGCAGAAGGTTCATTTTGGCAGTTTGACCGCTGTAAGTAGTATTGTAGTACTGCAGGTGTACGATACCAGTTGGTGAATTGTGGTTGTTTGAACTTAATAAGTGTTGAAGGGTTTCATCAGAAGAACTTTAATTTCTGCTGGTGGATTTTAAAGTGTGTTGTACTGGGAAGTAATATTGCAGTATTAGGGTTGCAGTTAGATACCAGTTGCCGGTGTCTAACTGTTTACTGTTTCATAGTTTTGCAGGGTATGTCTTCAAGCACTTCATCGTTGTTGGCAGAGTTCTATTTCCTACTATTGTGAAGTGCCTTTGCAGTATTACGGGTGTAGTTACATGCAGTTGTGTATTTTTTGCAGTGTTATGTGCATTGTTGAACAGCTGTTGCCTTATTCCTACACTTGGTCGTTTCACAGGTCATTGCAGACAGTTTGTAGACCCTCATAATCGGTACTTTTTTTTTAAGTACTATGAGTGAAAAAATAATAGTGTCCTTGCCACACTTGTTGTTCCTGTGACCATAATCATTGGGTCATTGGAGAAAAAATGGTATAGAAGCGCAACTGATGTCCTTATGGGCAAGTTGGTGTATGCTAAATTGTTCCAGTTTCACAGGGCAGAAGGTTATTTTTCGTTTGCAGTTACATGTCTGTTGATGGGTGTTGGACAGTAGTCTATGCTACTTTTGTAGATCAGCGAGTTCCCTTTGGTTTCAAGAATATTAAATAGGCATTTGCAAGATTTGCTGGTAATTTCTGTTTCAGAGTAACGGAAGTATCATTGCATTCAAACTACCCACATTTCTTTTTAATGTATGCTGTGTAGTGACCTGCAGTGGTTGTGGCACCTGTGTGGTAGATTATGCCTACTGTTGTGAAGGTTTTCTTGCCAAGTGACACTTGCCCATGTGTGAAGCTAGTAAGCTTGCAGTTGTTTTTGGTAACATATGCATTGTATCGTAAAAGCATTACTATTATGTATTGGCTATGTGACTGTATTTGTTAGATGGAACAATTGTCTGAATTGCAAGTAGTACATAATATGCCATGATTTGCCTTTTTTGCCAGCTGCTGAAAAGGAATAGATTCCCAGTTAGGCACTGGTTCTTGAGCCACATGGCTGCAGAGATTGCATGTATGTTCCCACATGTATAAAATGAGGAAGATTTCATTTATAGGTATGTTTTTGCTGTCCCGTACTTGCAGTAAGTACATTAGAAATTATTGTGGATCTTCTTGTGTGTTTATAGTAAATCTCTCGCACAGTAGTGCAATTCCTGCTTTATTCCTGAGGCACTGTAAGTGTTGTCAGGATTATTTGTTGTATTTCTATGAAGGAGTAGCATTTGGAAACACAACTGGTATTTGTCATTTAAGTAACTGTTTTCAACAATTGGTGGCAATTGGAATTGAACATTGATTGCTACATTTGCATTGCAATTTACACAAGTTGTGTTGGAAAATTTGAATGGACCAGGCAGTTCCGTGTTTGAGTCATTTGATGGAAGTCCATGTGCTTTTTTTTGAAGAGGTGCTTCTCTTTGTGAAGTTGGGTATGCATTTGCTTTTCAGTATATCCATCTGTGGTTGTGGTAATTGATGGAGTAGACGCTACTTTCAATTTCTTTGGTGGTACTGTTGGGAGATCACCTATAAGTTGTGTTTGCACTTGTTTTCTTTTACAAAGAATGCCTTTTTGAGGAACAGGGTACATTTTGAGATGCAGTGTGTAGAGTGCACATAGTCTGTTGAACTCTACGATGCAAAGAATGTCAGCCTTGACTTTGCTTGCATCAAAATTGACTAGAAATAGTCTTTCAAGTTTACATAGGTGTGACAGTGCTACGTAATTCATGACTTCTTTAAAGACTGTGGTGCCAATGTCAATCAATGCTTGATCTAGTGTTAGACCTTGCTATTTATGAATAGTAACTGCATATGCAAGAGACAGAGAAAACTGTTCTCTGCGTACATACATGTCTTTGAAAAGAAGGAATCAGGCTGTTGAGCCTCCTATCCTTTTAATTTGTGAAATTTTGTCAAAGTGGATGTTGGCAAACTGAATGCTGTTATCACGTGGGTATGTCTGGAAGGCAACAACTATACCAAGTGCTCCATTAACTAAACCATGTTCTACATCAAGGTTACGCTTTAGCATACTCTACATTTTAAACATAATCAGCCCCATTAGGACCCAGGCGGTAAGGGGTTTACGGCGGCGTAAACAGCACCGACCCTTACCGCCTGATTCCGAGGTCCCTTAGCGCCATGGAGGATTTAACACCTGCTTTTAGCAGGTGTTAAAATCCATGGCGCTAAGGGACCTTGTTGTTAATTACGCCACCGTAATTTACGGTGGCATAATTAACGCCTTGCCCACTCCCATTATGCCCTATGGGGCAAAAATGGGAATGGGGAAGGGTAAATGGGTTAATGGGGACTTACCGCCCCGCCAACCTCGGAATGGGGCGGTAAATCCGCCAACCACCATGGCGTAAACATAGTTTACGCCATGGTGGTAAAGGTACGACCCAGGCGGTAACTTACCGCCTGGGTCGTAATGAGGCCCAATGTTAACATTTTCTCCAAACCAGCTGTGCCTAAGCTATTTAGTCGTGCTGTGGCTTGTTGCACTTCCAGTTTGTCTGTGAAGTAAATTTGCACTATTGGTTGCATTTTTTTTTCAACATTGTTTCATTGAATTGTGCACTAAGGACATACGTTTTACATTTGTGTGTGCTAATTGTTCCATGACATCAGTAGCAGATGTGTTATGCCCGTATAGCTCATGGATATGTGTGCTATTTAAGATAGACTGTGCTTCCTTAGAACACACAACAATGTGAAAGCTTTTCAAAATGTTAGCATAGGTGAGGTCTGCACACTGACACATGTTTTCAGTTAGTTCTTTGTATTGGAAATGTTGTCAGAGATTTCCATTTCCTATGCTTCCAAGTGTGTTACGCCACAGGTTGTGTCCTAAGTTTTTAAAAATAGGTTCACCTTTCACTGGTGTTTATTGAAGAAGAACTCCAAAAACAATAACGTGTTTTCCTCCAGAGTTCTCCGTAGTCCGTTTTAAGGACCTCTTGCAATCTCAGGTGAATCGAAGCCAACATTAGGTTGGAGACCATGTTCACCTCTTCTATTAGGAGCATGTTAATTTGTTTCAAAACTCTGTTTAGCTACTCTGTGTAGCTCTATAGTAGCTTCTGCTGAAAGTTTGTAGGTGTCTAATTTCTTTTGGTTTTCTACTGGTTGCAATCGGTGTAAAGTAACACCGCTTATGTATTAGGCAGCTAAACCTGTGGGAGCAGTTACAACAGCTGAAAGCTTGTTGTTTTTTAATTGTTGGAGGAACTTGCTGATGATTTTTATTAGAAATGTTTTGCCTGAACCAGCTTCACCACTTACATACAGGATTATAGGTTTATAGTTATGACAGGTACAAGTTTTTATTTGTGCTGTACACCATGTTGAATTTCTTTAGTTACTTCTAGGAAAATGCTACGCTGGTCATCATTTAGTTGTGATTTCAGTCAAGGCTAATTCTGCCTCATTTGCTATGAGTGGCTCTCCAAGTGGTTCTTGGCTTCATGTAAGAGAAGGTTGACTGCTCTCAGGAGTGTCTACAGTTAGTTGTGCTTGAAGTTCTTCTTCTTCTTGGTATTCATTGTACAACATGTTTTTGTACTGTTTGAAGTTTATATCTGTTATAGTGTTTTAACTTGCATTGAAAGCATCTTCATAGGAGGAATAAGCGTGCAATAAATCTTCTTCTTTCTCCATCGTTTAAAAAGTTGCAATAAGGACATGTAGTAAAGTTCTCTATGTTGAGGCGTTTTTAATGATAACTTCATATGATTAATCAGGATGCATTTGATAAGTTTCACCAGACGGCCCTCCCAACTTTAGACAATGTATTTACCTTTTTTCTCATCTGGTTTAATATTATTTTTGTATGAGATGTTTTGTGCTATGTGGTATAGGAACATTTATTTTCTTATTTGAATTTATTGTACCTCGGCAAATCAATATGACTTTTAACACAGTAGAAAAATACAGTAAACACATACACATAGCATCAAATAGAAAATTAAAAGACAATGAAAATCAAAAAGTAAACCAAGCATAATAGAATAATATAAAAAGGGGAACAGCAAAGGAAAAAAGAAGAAAACAATAAATAAAAATGGTTCAGACCAATTCACAAATAATTAGACAGTAGATTTAAAAACACAAACAAACAGACATCTTCAGATTAATGACGGGGTGATTGGTATTCCCCCTTTACCAACCAAATTAAGCTCTTTTAGGACTGAGATCACCTCAGATGTAAGAAACACTTCATTGCCAGACATTAATCTGTACCAAAATATATCTGAGAGCAGAGAGGTAGGATCATGAACAAAATGTTTAAATCTTGATAACCTCCCTGACCAGTTCCCAGCACAATCAGTCAGAAGGTGGCGTATTGACTGAATAACATTTGCATTGCACTTGTCATATTGATCAGTGGGATAAGTGTCACCATATCGAACATGAAGGATTTCCAAAATTGGCAACAAGTTTAGTCTTAATCTTAGAAAATCCATTCTTGTTCCTCGTTCTGAGCACTTCTTTTAATATTGTGGCAGTGACAATCTCGGTTTGTCTATTAACTGGGATGATGAAGAAAGTTTTGCACTTCTCATTTTTTCGATAGTTCTGATCCAGTACATACGATGTAACCTTTCCTTTGTTTTCAATGGATTATGAATAAGGGCGTCAGCATCTGAATCAGACAGATTGAGTAGTTCAAGACATGTAGACCTTAAGGTATTTAATAAGTGATTACATGATTTTGACATATCGATTGCTAATACCTCATAGAGCCAAGCTTTGGGGGGAACTAGAATATGTCTGTAACAGGAGATCCATTTCCCTTCCAACCAATTTTTCAAAGAGTGAGGCCCAGTGCAAATCTTAAACAAGAGATCGGGACACAGTCTGGAAGACCCAATGATTTCTTCAAAATTTTACTTTCAATCTTGTCCCAATCAATACAGTAGGCCAACAAGTTACATTCCATGCCGAAATTGATCACCAGCACCAGCAATGAGAATTTACAGTACTGAAAACAGATTTTCCTCATCTGCGCAACAAAGCTGACAACTTTTAAGTCTCTTGCTGCAAGAAGATCCCACCTGGTTGGAAAGGCTGTAATTCTGACCCCAAATAGATCAAATCTTTATACAAAGACATCCTAGAGCCTTCCAGCTGCCAAACAAAGGGTTTGAGCTTCCTTAATGGATGTTCAAATATGATAATCTTTGATTTTCAGGATTGATTTTTAGTTTGTTAATTTTTGCATACTCCACTAGAGTGTTAAGTAAGTACTGCAGACCGACTTGTGTTTGATCTAAAACAATGACGTCTGCATACGCCAACCAATTCAATTCAGATTACCAAGTTTAGGGCCCACAATAGCAGATTTCCACAGCCATTCTGCCAAGTCTGAGAGATAAAGAATAAAAAGAAGTGGCGCCAAAAGGCACCCTTGACGCACCCCCCTCTCTGTCTGGATTGATTGAGACAAAAGCCCCAGTTTGGAGGGACGGACTCTTAGAGAGGATCTTTCATGCAATTCTAGCACTATAGAAAGAAATGAATCCGGTACCCCCCACAGCTTTCATTTGGCCCAAAGTCTGTTTCCATTAACAGAGTCAAAGGCCTGAGAGAGATCGACCCATGCACCAAACAGGGTGGAGCTTCCCTTTTAAAGTGAATCAGAACTCAAACATCCCAGGATTAGTGAGTTCAGAGAAGTGGAAATTCCTCTCCTAAAGCTGGTCTTTTGGTTCGGGATGATACCTTTAACCTCAGTCCATTTCTCTAATTCCACTAGTATTATGCCGGAAAATATCTTCCCATCCGCATCTATCAGCGAGATAGTTCGATAGTTTGAAGGGGCAGATCTATCACCTTTTTTATAAATGAAAATAACAATTGATCTTCTCCATGACTCAGGGGGTGATTTTATAAGGATGACTTTATCAAATAGGACCTTCAACACTCTTGACCACAATTCTGGGTTCAACTTTAGCACAGCATTACTCAGGCCATTAGGCCCGGCAGCCCTTGAGGTGGAAGATCTTTTTATTAGATTTTCAATATCCTCATGTGTGTACTTTAAAGACCATCCAGCAGACATAGCCACATTGGTACCTTGAGTGCCAATGGCTCCATACACTGGTAAAGTGTTCAATCCAGGACGATTCCTGTATGACCGATTCCTGCTGATTAAAGTTAAATCGCTTTAGTGATCCTATATTTGACCGAAGGTTACTGGAGTTTCTATTGCAGACGACCCTTAACATTTCCTCCCCCTCTATTTATTGTCTCATAAATGTATAGGAACGTAACCAATTTCTTTGAGAATTTTTCAGGGCTCCAATTTCAAGCACTAAGTTTTCAGAATCCCCAATTATTTTCTTTAGGAGTCTTTTTTTACACCTAATAATTTTTTTCATTTGATGAATTTTAGGGTCAGAGAAATATTTATGTGACCTCAAAGAGCTATTTGAGCCAGAGATCGGGAATCTTAGGTCCCAAATTGGTTGGTCGTAAAAATATTTAAGAATTTTCAATTCTCTGAAAATGGAAAATATTTCTTTACTTCCGGATTTAGCATTGGCTATCCTGGTATTGTAGGAAGAGGCTTTAGCATTGGTGATAGCAATTTTGTATTGTTTAGAGATGGATTTGATGGTGATTTTGGTGGCCTCAGTGGATTTATTAATCCATGTGTTAAGAGCAATCCTTTCTTCCTCACGTAGCTTTAGGAGATCCTGAGTGTGCCAGGTATTGGAGTGTTTTGAGGGTGAGGGGTGCCACAAAGTCAACAGCCTGGGTGATGGCAGTCTTAAAATCATTGGCAAGGTATCACTGAAGGGAGGTAGTAGAGAGGGTACTCTGAGGAACTTAGATAGGTTGTCGTGGGTGAGCAGTTTGGAGCTACGGGCGATGGATGCAGGAAGAGTGAAGGCCGGCGGTGGAAGACCTCTGGAGGTGAGGATGTTGAACAGAATAGAATGGTGATCAGACCAGGGTTGTGAGATGATCACCGGGTGGCTTACCGAGCAGTTATGGTGGGCAACCCATTCTAGTGTGCGTCCTTTGATATGGGTGGGGCTGGAGATGGCTTGTGCGAATTCCAGGTTGCGCAGTGATTTGTTGAGGTTTTTGGATTGTGGGTCTTTTGGGTCATTGAGACCTAAGTTAAAGTCCCCTAAGAGTAGAATTTTGGATTATCTGAGAGTGAATGTGTTAGAATATATTGGAAGTTATTGGAGGGGCCGGGCGGACGGTAAATGAGGTAGATGGTATAGGTGCAGTTGCCTGAAAGCTTGAGCTTGAGTAGGAGGTAATCGGAGTTCTGATCAAGGACCTTCTCGATGGTTCTAATGGATAGGGAGTCCTTGGGATTGACGGCGACACCACCCCCTCTGTGTGATGAGCGATCTTGTCTATAGATAATGTACCCATCAAGTACTGCCAGGGTGAGGGCGGGTCCGGAGGATTCTGATAGCCATGTTTCGCTAAGGAAGAGGAGGTCAAGCTTATTGCTGGTGACCAGGTCATGTATATCTAGTGAATGGGCTGGTAAGGAGCTAGAATTAATTAGGGCACATTTGAGGTAGGTTTCGGGGTGAGGGGGAGGGGTGGAAGAGCTGGGAGAGGGTGGAGCAGTAGTACTTAAGTGGTTGAGGATCTCTTTACATAATGGTGTGGCATGTGGGGCAGGTGTGAGTACATTGCAGGCAGTTACCACATTGGTGCATGATGTCAGGTCACTGCGACATGGTGGCAAGTCAGTACAAGGCACATACACACCAGTGCATGGCGGCTGAGCATTACTGCATGGTGGCATGTCAATACAGGGCACATACAAGTCAATATTCAAATCAGTGCATGGAAGCTGAACAGTGAAGGCCTATTAGCAGTAGGCAGGGTATCATGGTGAGCATTGCATAGCTGTGGGCTGCTTGGGGAAGGTGTGGGAATATTGCACGTGGTGTTAGCAGCCGTACATGGTAGGGCAGTGCAGGCGGCAATGGTACAGGGCATAATGAAGGTAGGCAAGATATTGTTAGATATTGTCAGAGAACACAGAAATGTGTGGCATGCAGGCCACTGTGGTAGGCGTGTCACAGGTGGTAGATACATAGTTGGGGCGGAATCGTTGATTTCTGCTTGGTTGACTTTAGGTGCTTCCTTCTCTCCCAGGAAGTCAGTGATGGGGCTATGAGGCGGTGAGTTTGCTTGCGGTGCCGGGGGTACACCCGTGTGCGGAGAACATTGTTATGCAGTAATGGGTTGAGGGCAGCCGGGCGGACGCCTGTCCTAACGTGCTGCGGACTGTTGGGCTTGTTAAGGAGTTGGTTGAGATGGGGGGTGTATCCTTTGGTAGTGGGTGGAGTCCAGGGGGGAGTGTGGACGGTCTTGGAGAACGCTGTGTGTGCAGGGTGGTGCATGCAGGTGTTCAGCAGCAATTGAGGGGGTAGGCAAGTCACTGAGTGGTTGTGAAGTCTTGCTCTGAGGTGTGATAGTCTTAATAGACTGCTTGGGCAGAAGGTGCTGACTGTTGACCTGATGGTGCGCGTGCACAGTCGGTCATTTCGCATTGTGATCCTAGGAATACAGGCATCTGGTGCTATCAGGATGCGCTTACCTAGTGATGAACATAGAGTGTTGGCCTTCTGCACCTTCGAGCAGTGGAGAGCTGCAGAGAGTGAACTTGGCCTTTTGTCCTGGCCTTCGCTCCTCTGCGGCTTCGCCTGGAGGTGTGCCCCCCCAATTGCAGGCCTCAGCAGTGGCTTGTATATTCCTGGTTGCTATGGCACCATTGGCGGCGGCCATCTTAGGTTCTCCTGGGATCTCGTGGGAGGCAATGGATGCAAGGGGCATTTCCAAGCACTCCGGTGTTACGGCGGCATTTTTAACGGCTGACGGTGTAGTCGGCTGTTGTGGAATGGAGGGCATCCTCAGGCACTCCGGTGCTATGGTGTCGCTCTGAGCGGCGGTGCTGATAACAGCTGACAGAGCAGGATTCAGCTGGAGTTTCACTCGCAGCAGAGCTGCAGAGAGTGAGCTTGTCCTTTTCTCCTGCCCTTCGCTCCTCTGTGGCTTTGCCTGGCGGTGTGCCCCCCTCCATTAAAGTTAGGAGGGGAGGGGCTGGCTGAACAAAGGGACCAATTGCAGGCCTCAGAAGTGGCTTGTATATTCCTGGTTGCTATGGCAGCATCGGCGGCAGCCATCTTAGGTTCTCCTGGGATCTCGTGGGAGGCAATGGATGCAAGGGGCATTTCCAAGCACTCTGGTGCTACGGCGGCATTATTAACAGCTAACGGTGTCGTCGGCTGTTGTTGTGGAATGGAGGGCATCCTCAGGCAGTCCGGTGCTACGGCGTCGCTCCGAGCGGCGGTACTGATAACAACTGACAGAGGAGGAGTCAGCTGGAGTTTCACTAGCAGCGGAGCTGCAGAGAGTGAGCTTAGCCTATTCTCCTGGCCTTCGCTCCTCTGCGGCTTCGCCTGGCGGTATGCCCCCCCTCCATTAAAGTCAGGAGGGGAGGGGCTGGCTGAGCCAAGGGACCAATTGCAGGCCTCAGCAGTGGCTTGTATATTCCTGGTTGCTATGGCAGCATCGGCGGCGGCCATCTTAGGTTTTCCTGGGATCTCATGGCAGGCAATGGATGCAAGAGGCATTTCCAAGCACTCCGGTGCTACGGCGGCATTTTTAACAGCTGACAGTGTCGTCGGCTGTTGTTGTGGAATGGAGGGCATCCTCAGGCACTCCGGTGCTATGGCATCCCTCCGAGCGGCAGTGCTGATAACAGCTGACAGAGGAGGAGTCAGCTGGAGTTTCACTCGCAGCGGAGATGAAGAGAGTGAGCTTGGCCTTTTCTCCTGGCCTTCGCTCCTCTACTTGCAATGCTTTCTTAACATAAATGGAGTTTTCCTTTTTTGTGTGAATTCAGGGCAATTCACATAGGATCTCGCACTTGAATTCTGCTCTGCAATTGTTCCCATTCTGTTTAAAAAAAAATCATCACAGACAGTGGTGCTGAAATTGAAATATGTGGTTTGCAGCTGTTATGCTAGTCGGCAGTACAAGAAAACTCTGAAAGCAAACAGCATTGTAAGTAACTGTCGGTTTATGTGAGGAGATGGGACAAATGAGAGTATGAATATTGAGTAGGTTATGCAGGGCAAGTGGCAGGGACCCTGTTCACATGCATGCAAGCTATGTACATGCTATGCTTTGGTAACATACATTCAGTTTTCATTTTCTGTGTGCATAACAACACATATGCATACCTGCAGTTTGTGCTGATGGATGTAGATGTGGATGAATCTGGAAGTAGAAATCTTGGAGAGTTTTACAGTAATTTTTGATGCAGGTGCTTGGGAATCGTAGGAGACTTGTGCTCTGAGTGTTGAAAAAGACATCTGCAGTGTTGTACTGAGTTGATAGAGTTAGATGTACGGATCTTGGATGTGATTAGTGATTGGTTGATAGACTGCTTTCCAGTAGTCAATGAGAGAGTGCTGCAAAGAGTGACATGGAAAGGGAAGAAGGGCTGCCCCTGTCCTACGGGGTCTGCGGACACCGCAGTGGTCCATGGACAGGGTGTGCCACATCTAGGGCTTCTCAGCATGCATGGCATGGAAATCGGACTGTGGGGATCAGCCAATCAGGTGTTGAGGTTGTGATTCATAGGGAGAGAAGATAATACTTATTTTCATTGCTGTGTGCAGTGAAGACGGCAGAGGAGCAGAGAGTTAGGGTGTTGGTGGTTGGTTATTTGTTTGCTAATGGTTTGGAGAGGTATGCCAAGTCAAGAGGTGTTTCTGCCAATTTTGGTTTTGAAGTAGTGGTGGCTTTGTGGTGCAGTGTGCCAGGGCACAATTTGCAAACTGTGCTTCCAGTTTGTAAAGATATGGCCACTTTTGCGACTCCTAATATAGTAGTGCTGCATTGTGGTGCACTGCATTTGGGATATATCAGTACTCCCAGTTTGCTGAGTGCACTTAAGGAGTTGGTGAAGACACTGATGCTGCTTTTTCCCAGTGCAAAGGTGGTTTTCTCATATATGCCACATAGAGAAATATGGAACAGCCCCAATGTCCTCTGTGCCCAGCAAGATGCTGGAAGGTGTCTTGTAAACAGAGGCATGTCTACATCATTTGTGTGCTGTGCTGGGATGTTCTTCTGTGACAATGAGAACATGAATTCTCTGAATTATTTCACTGCAGATGGCATTTCTTTGTCCACCATTGGAAATGCCATTTTGTTCTACAATCTAAGTGATGCTTTGAAGAGGTTCATGTAACATTGGAAGGAGGAGAAAAAGAGAAAACCCCAAAAAAGCATGAAAACAAAAGGTGGAGGAAATCTTCAATCCTGCTTTACATTTCTTTCCCCACCCCCGCACATTGCACAATATGTCTGCCGTCACCGCGGTAGTCCGCAGATCGCACGTGCCACATCCGGGGTTTCTGAGGATGGCAGGCATGGAAATGGGACTGTGGAGGCCAGGGGATTGGTCAATAAGATTTTCTGGGTGTTCAAGGAGAAAATGTGGCAGAAGGTCTCTTTCCTGAGATGAGTGCAGATGGCTATGTCTGTGTCTTTCAGGAGGCAGAGTGTGTGGATTTTGGGGGAACCGTGGATACTTATTTATTTAGTTATTTATTTATATTATTGTTATAGTTGTGTATATAGCTCAAAGAGCTTTTAGAACTGTTACAATATCAAAAATAGTTATTATATTAAGCATTAAAATATCAGTAGCAGAAAAAAAAACAATTTCATCAACGAGCAATCAATATTAGAATGGTTAACACAGTTTTCAATTAATCAACACTTCAGTTTACATTTGATTGTCACAATTTCATAAATACATAATATCCTAAAATATTTTACTATACCAATAGGTTCAAAATATCATTAAAAATCCTGGCACTATAGATCTATCAACTATGTCACATTAGTAACCATTTTCTGGGCTGTTTTCCATGCAATGGGTGTCGCTTCCATTGGAGTATTAAGGCATTAATGCCAGTAATGTATAGACGACACATTCTCAATGCGATGAATAAATCGCTCATATTCCCGATTGCATGTAGGTACTAATACTGAACATTCAGTTAGTATATGCCTTACAGTCTCTTATTTCTCTACAACTTTACAAATCCTGCATGATCGCTGGCTTTTCTCTGTCTTATATTGAGTACCATGTGTAGCTCTTACAGGTAATTTATTGGTTCTCATTTGGAGCCGAAATTTACGAACCTCAGGATTCGGACAGTGACGTATATACCCCGGGGGACAGCTAAACAAATAGGTAATCCCATCTAAATACTTGTAATTATGAAGAGAGCTCATATTAACGAAAAATGCCTTCCCAATCTCTAATGGCAACTCGTTTTTGAATGCAGACTTAATCGCACAATATCAACTGCATCGTGAGCCTAGATTGATGTACAGCTCTCTACACATGAAACTATATCCATTAGAAGGGTCGGTCATGTTTAATTTAATAATATCTTCCCCAATAATGGATAGCATCTGGATAGAGGGATGGCAGCATGCTTTAAGAGGTAAAAGACTTCTTTGTTGTAGTATGTGGGCTTTCAATAATGATATCAGCCCAAATTCAGCTCTAATGAAACGTATCGTACATGTAGGGGGAATATCAAGAATATGACGCCAAAAGTAGCCGTCAATTTGATCAAGCCAATTTAAGTTCTTCATGGTGAGGGCTTCCAATGCATAGCCTACCAGTGGCACACAACAGTGCTGGTATAATGTTACGATCGTCATCAAAGAGTAGCCAGCATAGTGAATACAAATCTATGCACTAGCTTCGTTATTGCTCTAGCTTGAAAGGGTCTTCAACTCGATTAGTGACAAATACCCAGTCCTGTTGTCTAAACAGACACCTAGATATTTGTAGGTTTCTGTGTATTCAATCTCGCCTCATCTGACTTCCATTCTTGGTCTGTATATTCTCTTGGAAGCAAACAACATAACTTGGGATTTTTTTACGTTCACTTTCGGACTATGCTCAACAGGAAAGAGGCCAAGCACTTCCAACATCTGTTTCATGCCTTTTATAGTGTGATCAACAATTATTAGGTCATCCGCGTATAATACAGCAGAGACCTTAGTTTTACCAAATTTAATAACACAGTTGGCACGCTTTTCGAGTCTGTCAATTAACTGTGGTAAGTATGAATTAAATAAAATGGCAGCGAGCAGGCATCCTTGTTTGACGCCTGAAATTGCAATGAGCTCGGTTTCACTTTAGATGACTGGAGCAGAATCTGGAATTACATTGAAGTAAAAGTGCATCTCTCCATGGATTGAGTAAGACCGCATTGTCAGCCACAAGTCTTGCTTTTCCTTGCTGAAATGCATTGTGCGCATCATTGCACTTTTGAGATTTAAGCCCACTGTCTTTCCTTTGAGATTTAGGCCTGTTTTTGGTTTAATATGCCTTGTGTCTGATCTCACCATTTCTGTGCTGGCCTTATACTTCAAGGGGATTTCCCAAATCACTCTGGCCTCTTTATTTCTGGCATTCAGGGGCTCTATGTTGCCCCACACCATGCCTGCCTCACATATGGTGTCAGAAATAGGATGGAACTCAATTGAAACAGGTTGTGGGACCCTACAATATGAAAAGCTAAGTAGAAGAGCCTCCAATCCAAATAGGAGACAAGATAGCCCAAGGAATATTTTAAAGCATGAGGTACAGGGAGGGATAAATTAAAGTTAAAACCCAGGGAGGAGACCTTGAGTAGGGGAAGAGCGGTATCAATACATGCCCTGAATTTGTGGGTCAGCCTGACTGTATTTTATCCTCCTTTAGCCCTGGCACCGTTTGCCCTGCTGCCCAGGTGCATGCCACAGAGATAGAATAGGGAGCTTAGCGTGTTAGTTCAGATGTAACTTTGTAATATATGAGTAGCCTGACCTTCACCCAAGATTGAGATGAGCCCAGCTGACCCACGTGGATCCTAATTGATGGCAACAGAAGAAACCAATTGTAGCCTGGCATCTCCTATGGAGCAGGCCCATCTATACTGTTTATCAAAACAGTGACACCAGTCTGTACTGTATACAATGATACCCCATGGCTTCTTAAGCTTCTTCTTGTCCTTGGATTAACCAGAATGCTCTCGAGCAGTAGAGTCCTTTGCTGATACTTGTATCTTGTACAATTAAACGTTCGTTATCCATGCAATGCTATCTCCTGGCTTATTTCCCTAGAGGGTTGTCTTTATTCTGGAGTGCGCATAAAAAAGGACCTGCTTTCATTTGGTGACCCTTGCGAAGTGATTCCTTCATCCCTCTGCGTACGGGGGTATTTAGGTGGCCTCTCCAGAAGGGCCTGGCCCACCTACGGTGACCAGTCTGAAAACACATATGATGAGTGACCTTGTGGGTGTGGTCTTTGCAGAAACCCCGCCTGCTGGTTGGAACGGGGTGCGGCCCTAGTGAGAGGCCCAGGAGGCCCAGGCCTGTTGTTGATCCCCCGTGAGCTGAGGCTTTTGGAAGAACATGGACACGTGAGTATAGCCTGCAAGGGATAACAAAGTAGCGTTGAATGTGCAGAGCAGTGTGAATAGGATGAACACGCAGTGAATGAAGGTGCGAGTGTATGCTAGTTTGCAAAGTGTGGAGGTTTTTATGGACACTTTTTGAATATACTTTTTAAGGATATTAGCGATAAAGAAAAAGGAATATGGGAGCCCCCCCCCCTGAGTAAGAAGGGACTGTGGCGCCAGAGTGCACTGTCTTGAACAGTGCAGAGAAAAATATAATGATAATGTTGTGTTATTTATATAGCGCCTTAATCTAAAGCGCTTTACAGAGCACATATTTACATACAATATCACTCAACTGAAATTGGTACTCATTTATCGACCTCAAGAGTATGAATGGCTGGGTTGGCCTTGCCGGGATTTGAACCTGCGATCTGCAGATCACAGTAGCGAGCGCTCAACCCGCTGAGCTATCTTACCGGCTCTAAGGAGAAACATAGGAGTTCTCTATAATTAGAGAGCTCTGGAGAAGTAGTGGTCTGGTATTTTAGCTTGTTATTTTAGTTTGTTTTGTTGGTGTATTTTAACATGTATGGAGGAGGCTTTTAGGGAGAATTCTCCAGAATGGCTAATTTCCCTTACCTTTTGAGTCCCTCAGCAGCTTTGCTGGATTTCTAGGGTTTAATTTTTTTACCTGGAAAGAGTGTGAGCCTTTTTTCCCACACTTACATGTGTTTTGCTGTGAGTTGTACATTTTTTGCTCATGGACTATTTAGTCTCTCCCACTCCATAGGCATCATCTTTCTACTGTGTGTCACACAGCACCTTTAGTGCAGTGACACAGGGTTATCTTTTTAAACTTCCCACTTTAAACTCCATTTTCTGGGACTGACTACTGTCTCCCAGAACATGTAAAGTTGCTATTGACTTTACTAGTCTTTTTATAGTCACAGACGCAGTACAAACTATCTTCCAATAGAGTACTGGAAGGGTTAATAGTTATCCCTTTTTGTCTAATTCTAATGGAACATTTTTATGTTCCCCTTTCTCTAAGATTTGTCTGGTGGCAGTGGAATCTACCATTTTTTTCTTCTAAAGCGAGCTATGAAAATAGACTCGATAACATTAGAGGCTATGGTGGTAGCCTCAAACTCTAACCCTCTGGACCCCTTTTATTGTTATTTGGTTCCAGTTGGGTTTATTAGCCATTCTTTTTGTAAAGGTCTTTCTTGTGTTTTACCCTGTGCGCCAAACCAGGTTGGTTCCTTTTTTCGCCGTCCTTTGGTGGGCTTCTGCACAGAAGCCCTCCTTAGGCGCCTGAGTGTCTGGGTGGACAGGATGTGAGGGAGGGGTTTGAAGCCCCCTGCACAGGGTCTCCTTGGAGACCCACGTCGCACTCTGGTTTGATTGGCTAAGTGGCTGTCCTGCCAGGACAGCCACCCTGCTGTGTGATTGACAGCCAGGTTGAGTGAATGGGGGATTTGGTGCATAAGAAAACAGTCTCTGGGACTGAAAGGCAGAGTCGCCACTGGATCGAGAGAATCAAAGAGAAGCTGAAGAAAGAGGACTGCTGCAACTACTGGACATCTCGGTGAAGCCCTGCTGCAGGTCCGAAACTTCGACAACAGAGAAGATCTGCAAGCAATCTTCTTCCCTTGAGCCTGGTTGGAACAACCAGCTCACCAAATGCCAGACACCGGTCTTCATCCTGGTCGAATTTGCTGTGCATCTCTGCAGTGAACCGGATAGCCAGCAGGAAAGGAACCTGTTTGGGTTTTAAGGAGCCCTGCAGTGCAGGGCCCTCTAGCCATCCTCCTTCTTGTCACCATGACAGTCGCTTCAGGAACCGTGAGTCTGCAGGAACTGCCAGGAACAACTGCCTCAGCTACAGCATTCTTCTTCTTTTAAGGTACTGTGCAAATTCGATCATTTGTTCCATCCGACCGTGGTAAAAGTGTTTGAAATCTTTCACCTCGCCGACCAACTTCATTTTGAACTCTTGGCAAAGACTTAACCGCAAACTACTCTGAACTGTGTGATCCTCTGTGAAGACTCTCAACCATTAATTGGCCCAGGATTATTGACTTGAATCCTAGTTGTAGTAAGCTTTTTCAAGATTGCCCTGCCTAATAACTTGTTGTTGTTGATTGATTTTGAATAACCTTGCCTTTTCTCTCTTCTAAATTACTGGAGTGCCATTTTGCTCATACTTCATTTTTAGCCTAACTTGTCCAGAATTGATTGGGGGTTATTGTAGTGTATTAAGATTGTGATTTTCTGCTGCTTTATAATAGTCAGCTGTTTTATAACTGATGGTTTAAATAAATGTATATTCTTTTACTCAGAAACCTTGAATCAGTGTTTGCTTGAACCATAGTAATTGCTGTCCTTTCTGTAACCTATTGTACAGCTCACTTTACTCATGAGAGAAGTCTGGCTGCTCAGCCATCGCTACCACTTTACTGTGTAGTACAAGCTTGTACCTAAGATGAAATTGTACTGTCACTTGTAGTCCTAATTGTGTGTGGTGTTCCCATATGATTCTGCCTAACAGAGGCCCAGGAGGGGCGTTTGTGATGTGTGCGTGCGTATCCGGGGAGTGTCTATGGAGTGTATTGAGAAGCTCTAGTGGGGAACACGGGAGGGGCAAAAGTGAATTGGTGATTTATTTATGAAATTATTGATAGTATTGACTGGTAAAGACCCGACCAAGGTTCATATATTTTAACTAGTTTGGACACATTTCTGACACGACAATGGGGACAGACACACCCCTAGACCATATATGTAAAGCCTTGCCCCTGTACTGTGTGAAAATTAAAAAAAACACAATCATTGGGTGACTGAGACTAAAGGAGAAGGAATGCCCCACTTCTGGCCAGACCATGGGTCTTTTGACAGATGCACTCTGGACTATATGTCCACATACTAGACCGCAAGGTATAAGGGAAGACCATTGCAGCATAGGAGTGAAATATTAGACCACTGGAGAATGTTCGAGGAGACAGAGGTCCCACAAGGGATTGGGACAACATCTGACAGTGACAGAAAAATGAATACTGAGGAGATTGGAAAGAATGCAGAAATGAAAAAGGGAGTATACCTGCTACCAACTGCCCAGCCGAAGATGACTCTTAGAGTTAGTAGGGGTACTTTACAGGAGCAGGAAGGATATATCTGCCCCAAAAGCAAGCAGGAGAATAGCAGGATCTCCATTGAGGGAGAATGTGATTCATTGGACAGGCTGACGGGGAAATGATAGGCAAGACACTTGTTAATGGGACTTAGTTTTGGAGACAAGGGAGAAGAGGACAGAGATGACAGTATTAGGACCATGAGTCAGATGAAGACCTAGGGCAAAGTGACGAGGATGAAGGGAGGAGGCCTTGCCGCCCCTCCAGGGAAATAGGTCCCGAAAGAGTGGCACTGTGGGAAGGCGAGGAAGGCAATAGAAAAATTAGGAAGGACCCGTCATCTTTCGGGTATGGTCTGAAAGGGTGTCTGAGTGAATAGCGCTTCTAAAATCTTCAATACATTGACAAGGGTGTGGCAGGGCCTAGAAGTGATGTACATCTCTTGTTTCTCTGGCTCTTGGCTGAGAGTGAGGTGGGTTCATGAGGACCATGCTGGGATCTCCCTCTTCAATCTCCTCTGTGGTTGACAAATCGACCACACTCCATAGGCAACCCTAACTCTTCATGTATGGTCTCGGAACCCAGACCTTGGTCACTCCTAGATGTCCATGGTATTTCACATACTCCAAGTCATATAGCTGCAGTTTTCATTAGGGTTGCACCATACCTGTATTCCCCGGTAGTTTCATGAGCCTAGAAGAAAAGCGAATGATGTACCTGGCGGGAACCAAGGGTACTGCGTCAAGTGTGATTTCAACATGTCAAGAGTTTATGCTTCCTCATCAGTCTTTGTCTGTATGTCCAATAATATTTTCATCCCTATTGTCTTTTTAGTAATCTTCTTGCATTGTGCTATACCTACTATGATAAGGCAGAATGAGTATACTACTAGTACTAAGGCTGCTATTAGTACCTTCAGTCCATTAGCCATCCATGATGGTATTCAGGAGAAGATGTATGTTATTGTCCCAGAAGAACAGCTCAGGGCCAATTTGCTCACCTTGGAAACAAGACGACATGGAGCGACACAGGTTAGATCCCAGGGTCCGTGCTTGGAAACCTCTGGGTATTAAGCGTGTTATAAATAACCTATCATACCATATCCAGTCATCGTCATGTCCTATCAGGTTTGTCTCTGCTTCCATTTTGGCATGCAAGTCTGATAGTTGCATGATGGGCTGTTAGTGTCCCATTTTCTTCATTGTGGGAAGGTTTGTATATACAGCAAGAAGGCCCGATCTTAGTGCAAACACCTCCTTCTATAGCTGGAAGAATATCCAGAATGTATCTGTTTTGTAAGGTCATCAGTCTGACAGCTCTCAATTCTGTGTTCTGGTGGTATCGTGTCTAGTGCATCGTCCATTTTTGATGAAACATAGTTTCCTCTTTTCACTCTTGTCAGCTTTAGAGTTCTCTTCTTCCTCTGATGTGTGTCCATCTTTGGAAACACGTTCACATGTATATCTTTTTGGGGTACTACTAATGCTGATGTGTACTAGAGAGCACATCCCTCCCATGTCTAGTGGCAGTTGCATGCATGCCTCGGATCCACAGACCCAGTAGTGTCCATTAGTAATGCGGTACAGACCTTCATGCCTGGTATATTCAATATTCGTTTGGACCCCCTATTCTCTCTAACCTTCACTGGACCATATGTTTGGAAGCACAAGGAAGCACCCCTGAGCTGTAAACTTGTTATATGACCTTCTTCATTTTGCAAACCCAGGTGAGCAGTATTGCATTTGATGCCCATTCCATGGGGTATTCATCATTATCCTTCTTCACCACTTCTACTGGAACTGTCAGGAGTGCATATGCTGTGCTTCCTATCATTCCCTCCTTCCATCCTTCTTCAGTGAATATTTACTGGTAAACTAGTAACTGTGGTCTTTCCTATCTCTCTCCGTCCTGTCTTTGGACATTGTATTGCTTCTGTGTCACTCTTCTGGCTTCTCCTTTGTTGGAACCACCAGGAACATATTCTATTGTCTTGTCAGTACTCCAGTAATCATTTATCATCTCTTGAGTCTTAATATAACTGTTTTCATATGGGAACGTCTTCTGTGACATCCATCTTAATGTGGCACACTTCCCTTGGAATTGGCCTCTGGTTCTGCAGAGTGACAGGTGCATGCATCATTGTGCTCTGGCTGTTGGAATTTCTCTTGCTATGAATGATCTGGAGGTACTTGTGGCATAAGGGATGAGAGAGCACACACAGTAGCTCTTCTTCATCGTCTGTCTCCTCACCTTGGTCATGTGCTTGTACCACATGTTCTTGGATACATGGGCCAAATCTGCTAGGTATGAATGTACCTGTTTGTGAACTATATCTGTGCTCCACCTGAGTCTTTTTTACTTCTAGGGCAGTGTTAGTTACATGCCCAGATTAGGCTTCAGTAAGAGCAGGAATAGGGGTTCAGTTATCCGGAATCAAAGCATGTGCATGCAAGAATACACACCTATGTAGTGAAAAGATGGTAAAGAAGTAGAGACAGCAGAAGGCACACAATGTCAATACAATACTTCTTGTCACAGCTTTCAATTTCTGCAATGCTGTATGTCCTTCATCTTGTCCGTAGAGTTCATGAGAGCATTTAGAGAAGCTCTTAAAATGCATAATTTACTACGTTAGTGTGTTAGTTAAGCTCTTCTGCTGTAATATTGAGCAAGTTCAGCGAAAAACAATCATTCCCAAACTAGCCATACCTTGGCCCATATTCAGTAATGTGATAATAGGTGTGTCTCCTTGGGTTAAGATTGGAAATACACGTGCCACATTAAGAAGAAACACAAGAAAGAACAACCTATGTGGCATCATCTGTCTGTTCATAACTACAAATTTGACAAAGTGTTTCTTGTAAGGTGTGTGTGGATTTGGACCCATGAATTTGAGTTAGTTCATGCTTTCACAATGAGTACCAAGTGTGAAAGAAATACTGTATGCCTAGTCCAGCTTATGAATTTGTTCTTGTCTAGATGAAGTCACTGATCTTGTCTGCATTTGCTCAGGTGTTTCTTATTCTTGTTCTTGAATCATATTGTCTACGGGTTGGACGGAGGAGGCCTCACATCGGCAGGGCTTGACGTCTCCAATGTAACTCTAGACTTTTTTCTCCAACAAGTTTCACTACTTGATCAGTGCCTTGCTCCATCGAAAAGGGCCCTAAAACCTGGCATTATACCAATTCCGAACATTTCATAGATATACCTGATCACCTGGAAAAAATGGCAGTTGCTTGAGAAGTTCAGAGTCTGTAATTGGTGTGTCATCTTTCTCATCCTTCTGGGATTGAAACTGTCGAGAGATAAAATAACTAGTCATTATTGAAGCAATGTAGTCATGAAGTTCATCACTTAAGACAGCAGCAGTGCTACGGGCATCAGTCAGCATTCTAGTGGGAGGAGCAAGTGTGAGTCGCATGTGTCATCCTGTCCCCACCTCCTGAGGCGTTAAATGGTGGTCAGATCCACGTTGATTGCACAATGCGAACAAGGCTAGAGGTAGGCAATGAAGCCATCTCTAATTTAACGTTGTTTTTATTTTGGCTATTTGTTCCTTCAGCAGGGCATTAAGCCAGTCACAAAAATTCTATTTGTCTGAGGGTGATAGGTTCAGGAAAACATATGCTTAATTCCTTGCAGGGCTGTGATATGCTCTTAGCATTCATTTACAAAATGAGGCACATTGTCTGAATGCAGGACCTCACACATCCCCCATCTTGGGAACATCTCTCTGATGAGGAATGTTACTGCTCTTAGGGCATCAGGGTGTGAGCAATGACCGGTTTCAATGCCACGAGAAAAAGGGCATACAATCACTATCATATAGCGGTACCTTTGGCAGACTTGGATCATATCCACATAATATACAAAGAGGTGCTAGAAGGGCCCAATAGTGTGCGGTATTGCTCTTTGCACTACGCGCAACATGTGACCTGCATTATATTTAATGCATACTATGCAGTTATCCATGAATGTGGCTATATGCTCCACCAAATTTTGGCAGAACCAGTCTTCCCCAATATGCACAACAAGAACGTCATTACTTAGGTGAGTGAGATAATGCAGCTGCGTGAGTGCAATCTGCAACAATGCTACTGGAATCACTGGCCTTCCTGTGCTTTCCTGTCACCATAACGCATCCATAGGGGACAACGAACATCTTCTTTTTGTCCTTTCTTCCAATGGTGCTCTCCCCTAAAACTCTACTATTTGTGTAACAGGTAGTGAACTATACCCTTCTCCCAGTATCATGTTACGTATGCCTGTGTTAGATGGGGTGACTAACTAATTTATTTCTGTAAAATATGCTGCAAGCTTTGCCTCTATGTCTGCTGCTTTGTTCCCTTGGGAGATCAAGTCATCCCCCCTTGTGTGTGCATGGGAGCTTATATAGGCATATTGTGGGCAGACTGTGCAGCGGGATTGCCAGTGAACCCCGAGTTGTTCCACTATGGAATGGAAGTACTATTAGCATGGTTTCCAAGGATACATGGAAAATTGATATGTATACTCAACTAATGATTTTTCTGACCAGAGGTCCCCTTAGAGGAGAAGTAAGGGCAGGTGTTCTCGATAGGAGATGGGCACAGACTATCTGACTTGACAGCAGAACAATTATTTCGAGAAACCTTGAAACCTTGAGACGTTGTTCTTTATGAGCATTACTTATTGGATGTGAATACATGATGTTGGATTTTTGAAGGGATTAGGATATGTTAAAATAAAACTTACACCTGGGGCTCTCTTACTAAGGGTAAGACAATATCCTTTATCCAGGGAGGCAGACATATGTATTTATGAGACAATTTTCCAATTAAAGAAGCAAGGGGTTTTGGTGCATTCGGAATCCCAGTGTAGCACAACTGTGCACCTGGTGAAGGAGGCAACAGGAGGATCATGGCATTTTATTCAGGACCAACATCATTTGAACCAAATTGTTGAAGTAGAACTCCCCTTAGTTCTAAATCCAGCAACAGTACTATATAACATTCCGCCGGAAGCTACCCACTTTGCAGTAATGGATTTGAAGAACGCTTTCTTCTCTATATCACTTCATGGGGAATCACAGGATCTGACATCTTTTCTTTATAGAAATAAAAAGTGAAAAACATACCAGGTTTCCTCAGGGATACTGTGAATCACCCTCTATATTCAATATATTTGCACAGCACAGTTATTCAGCATGTAGACAATATCTTGATTTGCAGCCAATCAGATGAGCAGTCCCCAGAGGACTCATTACAGTTGCTGACAGTGTGAGCAGAAAAAGCTTACAAGGTGGAAAAGGCCAATTGTACATCAGACCGTTGATATCACAGGAGAGTAGGAAGGTAACCCCAGAAAGAAAAGAATCTATCTTTAGAACAGTGAGAGAGATGCAGAAATTCTTAGGTCTCTGTAACTATTGCAGGGCCTGGGTGTTTGACTGTAGCACATATATGAGACCCTTACTAAGCAGCCTCCGGGAGGCACAGAGGGGGACCGTAACCTGACATGGACACAGGAAATGACTGAAGCATTCGAGGAATTTAAAGGGGCAATATTCATGGTCCCAGTGTTAGGGATTCCCAATTACAATGAAGAATTCTATTTGTTTTCACACTCCAATGGAGCAGTGATGACTGTTGTGCTCATACAGAAAAACAACCTTAGTGCACAAACCAATGGCCTAATTTAGGGGACAGTTAGACACAGCAATGAAAGGGCATTACCCATGAGAAACAAGTATTGGCTGCTGCTGCATTTGCAGTAGAAAAATCTGTGAGTATCATAATGGGGAACAATACCACACTTTACGTGGAGGATGCCCTTTTCACTATCCTTGAAAAGCCCAGAAGCACATTGATCAAGCAGAGAGCTTCTGGATATGAGGTGATCATTTTGAATCCAGCGATAAAGATAGTGAGGTGCAGAATCGTAAACCCAGCAACATTCATAGCTAAGCCAGTAGAGGAGGGAGACTATGCACATGACTGTACTACATAGGCAGAGTGCCATTACAACATTCCTAGAGCAGGAGCGAATACCCTCAAAGGAGAGGGAGTACCTTTCATTGACGGGTCATGAACAATGGACCAGACGACAGGGAGAGACATACAGAGACAGCAGTAGTAAGAATGAAACGAGACAGATCATCTGAAGTAGTAGTACACGCGAGATAGCCTTCCTATTTTTCAGCACAAGCGGCAGAATTTGTGGCTCTTATAATGACATTAAAAACACATGAGAACTAGGAGATCATAGTGTATTCTGATTCTGCCTAGATGACCTCCACAGTCTATGCAGGACTGTCATGAAGGAAGAGGAGTGCCTTTCGACATGCTCGCTGCCACACCTGTGCAGCACATGCCTCTATTAGCTGGGCTCATAGATGCACTACAACTCGTATCAGCCATAGCAGCTGGGTGTCAGGGTTCCCTGGGTCTTATTCTGTGATGGTGGTTGATTTAGGGTGTGATTAGTTAAGTATTGCTATGCATTCTTTCATTGTGTTCTGGTTGTGCCTTAACTCTATCATTTAGAGTGTTGATAGAATCCCAAGTCAAGATGGAGGGTCACAGCAGTGACCTCATTGGATGAGAATTCCTTTGTTTAGCAGTGATCTGATTGGCTGAGAATTCCTTTTGTTCAGCTGGAAGGAGTGTTCAACTGCCTTTCATTGTCTACCATCAACTGAGCAAGTCAAGCACTTTAGAAGATCCAGAGCTGGGCCCTGTTTGCCTGGGCCTGGCCTAGCTTGAGAGAGCTCAGAAGAAAGTTTTGGTGTTTTACTGGAGAAAAGAGGAATGAACTGTGAGCTGTGGATGCTTCAAGTAAAAGAGATACGTGCCTGGCTGATTTTTACCTCATCAGTTAATGAACCGTTGTTCTGAACCATGAAACTGACTGATACAAGTAAATAAGTGGTTATAATCAGATATTATAATCTGTGAGCCTTATGCAGTTAAGCAGGTTTTATTTTTTGTCATGACTTTATTTTTTTGCGTGCATGACTTTCTTTTATCCGAGCCAGAGCTATGAAGAAAGTTAATTCTTTCCTAAAAAGAATTGTGATTTAATGTAAATATTCTTTGAGAAATATTCTCCGTGTTTTAGGCTAGCGTAATGTTAAATACTTCAACATGCCCATAAATTACAACCCTGGCGGCTGCTGAGGGAATTACATTTTAAAAGTTGATAAGTG
This sequence comes from Ambystoma mexicanum, assembly GCF_040938575.1. NCBI lineage: Eukaryota > Metazoa > Chordata > Amphibia > Caudata > Ambystomatidae > Ambystoma > Ambystoma mexicanum. The sequence goes on along the minus strand of NC_090933.1, from coordinate 1,369,194,876 downwards.
ATAACATAACAAAAGCGTTAGTTTATAGTTATTAAACAGGTATGCAGCTTAGGTGGAGTTAGTAAATAATTAAACAGTAGTTAAGGTTGTAGAGGCAGAGTTAAAGGATGTGTGATAATTTAAAGACTTTGAAGATTGCGGCAACTTTTTATCCATCAATGGAGGCAGGAGCACGGAAGACTCATTATTCTGTTTGCATCCAGGTCCATAAAAACAATTTGTTTGAACAAGAAGTTTAAAGAAAAGAGGTTGAAAAGACAGAGCTTAAAGAGCAACCATTTTTCTGAGCATATCTTTATTTTTTGGAGTAAAGACAGACTGATGTTTTGTGAACACAGTTTTTCAGCCACTCTATGGAATGCTGTATTATCTTTATTTTGGTGAAGCTTTACTGTTTCCATCCTCTGGGCAGGTTGCAGAGGATTAACAGGTACACAAGTTATTCAGCAGTTCATTATACCTTAAAGCCAAAGTTAAAGTTGATTTTGTATGTTGAATATATAATCTTTGCTTCCTTCCTTGCTGCAGATATCCTGAGGGTTCAGCAGCTTCCGCAGATCATCACAAGGGGGAGGACTACATCTCCAGCAGTAATGAATCTGCAGATATAGAAGCAAAGCACGTAGCAGATTGTAGAGAAATAAATGAGTTTGATACCACATCTAACACACGCATACGCGTAAGTAACATGATATTGAGAGAAGGGTATAGTTCATTGCCTGTTACCCGAATAGTACAGTTTCAGGGGAGAGCACCACTAGAGAAGATGGAGCTATAGGTACAAAGAGGATGTTCAATATCACCTACAGATGCATTATGAAGACAGGGGAGCTCGGGGAAGCCAGTCATTCGAACGGCATTGTTGCATATTGCTGCACATATTGTGGATGACTAATTCTGCCCAAATTTGGCAGAGCATATTGCCAAATTCATGGATAACTGTATAGTATGCAAAAATATAATGTGGGTCATATGTTGCTTGTATTGTGAGGAGCAATACCACACACTATTGGGCCCTTCCAACACCTCCATGTAGTCTATGAAGCTATGGTCCAAGTCTGCCAAGGGTACCGTTATATGATAGGAGTTGTATGCCCTTTTTCCCAATGGATCGAAGCCGGTCCATGCTCAAACTCCAATGCCTGCGTTAGAGGTCCTGCTTTCAGTCAATGGGCACATTTTGTTAACAAAACCTTCAAGCATATCACAGCCCTAGTTGGGATTAAGCATATGTTTTCTTGCACCTATCACCCACAAGCGAATGGTGTTTGTGGGCACCTCAATGGCCTGCTGAAGGAAAAAAATGACTAAAATGAAAGCCAAAAGTGTAGGCTCCATTGCCTACCGCTAGCCTTGCTCGCATTGCGTATTCAACCTGGATCCGATTACCATTTAATGCCTTGTGAGGTGGTGACAGGGCGATGCATGCGCTCTCACTTGCTCATCCCACAAGAGCCCATAGCACAGCTACTGTCTTCGGAGATGAAATCCATGATTTTCTAGCTTAAATGATGGTTAGTGCTTCTTTTATCTCTTGACAGCTTCAATCCCGGCGGGGCAGGTCAAAGAAGGTTAAGGAAGATAATAATCAATTACAGACTCTGACCCACTCAAGGAACCGCCTCTTTTTCACAGGTGACCAAGTACATCTACAAAACTTTTCCCAGTCCTGGTATAAGCCTAGGTTTTAAATGCCATTTTTGGTAGAGGAGGCCACTGATCGAGCAGTGAAACTTATTGGGGAAAAATCCCTGGAATTACCTTACCGACGTCAAGCCCTGCCGAGGTGCGACCTCCTCCAGCCATCCCTTATGCAATTTTATGCAAGAAAAACAACAAGAAGAGGAAACAACTCAGCGGATGTGGACATGATCTGCGACTCTAGCTACACAAGAACAAAATGAAAGCTAGATTATGCATACTGTATTTTCCTCACACTAGTTAATCATCGTGAAAGTTTGAACTGATTTTGAGTAAAAACTGTGTACATGCACAAACTTTGAAAAGCACTTTTCCCAAAACCTTACAGTTCCATTTGGACATATGATACCACCTAAGTTGTTCTTTCTTCTTTACGTAGTACATGTATATCCAATACTAACTCAAGGAGAGATGCCTATCATCATGTTATTGGAAAATGCCAAACAGGGGTGAAGTCCTAAAAATTAAAGTGGGGGGACTCATCAACAAACGCAATGGGATGTGACGTCGCCAGCAATTAGCATATCATGGTTAAATATGCACATTTCATTAAATTGCCTTTGCATGACCACCCAAATTGAACAGGACGAATGACATTTGCCTTTCATAAAATCAACACACACACCAAAAGAGGAGAGGATATTTTCTTCTAATAGTGTTTTTGAAAACTTTAAAAGGTGTGCATGTTTTCAACTCCACGAACCAATACAAATGCTGTCCCTGGGTTGTGCAATACTGAAATGGGACATTTCACGTTTAGCTGTTTTATTTTTCATCAGGTTATATAGTGCAGTTGTGACATCTCCGGCCTACAAATCTGCTGACTGCGGTTTGATCCCCGAGGTCTGATCCCTGAGGTCAGTGTTAATTCATAAATTCAAAGAGGACATTTAATTTTTCTCATTTTAGCTGGGGGGACTGACTCCACCCTCTGAATAAAGTGGGGGGACTCCGCCCCCCCGCGTGTACCCTCAACTTGAGCCCTGATGCCAAGGATCGGGTAGTATGGGAATGATTGTTTTTTGCTGCTCTTGCTCAATATCATCGCAGAAGAGCTTAACTGGCATACTAACATAGAAAGGATATATTTTAAAGACTTCTTTAAATGGTCTCATGGATTCATTCGACAATTTAAAGGACATCCGGCGCTACAGAAGATGAAAGCTTTGATGAGGTTCATTTTGCTCACATTTTTTGTCTTCTGCTGTCTCTACCTCTTTACCTTCTTTGCACAACAAAAGGTTGTATTTTCGCAATTACATGCCTTGGTCTCTGTTAACACAACCCCTACTTCTGCTCTTACCAAAGCCATATCTTGGAATTTGATCAATGCTGTCCGAGATGTTAAGAGACTCAGGCACAGCATAGATATGGAGTTCGAACAAGTAAATTCCGCCCATGTATCTAACAACAGGTGGTACAAGCACAGGACGAAGGTGGGGAAGGAAACAACGAAGGAGAGCTGCTATGTGTGCTCTCTCATCATCAATGCCTTATGCACCTGTCGCTCTGCACAACCACAGGCTGATTGCAAGGAAAGTGGCTACATTAAGATGGATGCTGCAATAGATGTTTCCCTATGAAGAGAGTTATATTAAGACTCAAGAAATGATAGGGGATTTTTGGAGCACTGACAAGACAATAGAATACATTCCTGATGGCCCAAACAAAGTAGACGTGAGAATAGTGACACAAAAGGAGTTACAATGTACAACGACAGGATGAAGAGAGAGAGGAGGAATGCCAGGATGCTGGGAAAGACCACAGTTATTAGTATAAAGGCAAATATTCACAGGAGAAGGATGGAAAGAGGGAATGGTAGGAAGTAAACCACATGCTCTCCTGACAGTTCCAGTAGAAGTGGTGCCGATGGAGAATGACAATTGGCAGCAAGTGCAAAACTGCTCATCTTGGTGATCCTATGCCAATTTGACCACTTGAGAGTGCGTCCTTGTGTTTCCAGAATGATGGTCCAGTCATGGTTGGAGAGAATGAAGGGTGTAAACAAATATCGAAGATACCAGGCATGAGGGTCGATACTGCAGTTCTGAGTGATTACTAATGGGCCTCCGTATCCAAGGCATACATGCAAATGCCACCAGATCGGGGAGGGGTATGCTCTCTAGTACAGCTGAACACAGCAGTATTTGTAGTACCCTGCAAAGACATACAAGTGGACAGTTTCCACAAAATGGACAAACATCAGAGGAAGGAGAGATCTGTAAAGCTGACATGGGTTAAATGAGGAAACTATGTGTCATCAAAAATGGAAGATACACCAGATGCAAGACCACCAGAACACAGGCTGTTTAGCAGGACAGAGATGTTCTTCATATCTATCGTTCCAGGTGTTCAGGCCAATGCGAACGCCAAGTGGCCCCAGATAACACGATGGGAACTACTGCAGATGATTAACTCAGCTGTCAAGGGGTTCAACACCATCAAAGAAGAACTGAGAGCTGTCAGATTAATAGCCTTACTGAAAAGATACATCTTGGACCTTCTCATCACTATGGAAGGAGGTGTTTGTACCAAGATCGGGCCTTCTTGCTGTACAGCCAAACTTTTGCACAATGAAGAGAATTGAATACTAACAGAAGCCATCATGCAATTATCAGACCTGCATGCTGAAATGGAGGCAGAGACACACCTGAGAGGACAATATGATGACTGGCTAACAAAAATATTTTCTTGGATACCATCTTGGATGGCTAATGGACTGAAGATAATGACCGCAGCCTTAGTGCTAGTATTATATGCCTTCAGAATAGTTATAGCACAATGCAAGAAGACTACTGAAAAAATGATAGGGATGAAAATATTATTGAACATAGAGAAGAAAACTGATGGAGAGAGGCAGGTTCTTGATGACTTGAAGTCACATTTGACGCAGTGCCCTCTGTTCCCGCCAGGTACAGTGTTCTCCTTTCCTCCAGACTGGCGCAATTATGGGGGAAAACGGGTATCGTACAACCCTGATGTAGACTGTAGCTGTATAACCTGGAGTCTAGATGAACACATGAACTATCATGGATATCTAGGACGTGTGACCAAGGTCTGGGCTCCAAGACTACACGTGAATAGGGAGGGTTGTCAAGGGAAAGTGGTTGACCTGTCGGCCAGAGGGGGGATTGACGAGGGAAACCCCAACATGGCCCTCGTGACCCCTGCCTCACTCTCAGCCTGGAAACAGAGAAATGAGAGATGTACATCACTTCTAGGCCCTTCCTCACCATCAATGATGTCCACAGGTATGAGAAGCGTTATTCACTTAGACAGCCACCCATATCCAAATGATAGTACTGAAGAGATACAGCTGTCATTCATCAAGTTTGACTGACGTTAACTTCGAATAAGCTGATGATGTTATGACTGACATCATGACATAGATGCATCAGACATGAAGCACATAGGCATCCATGCATGAAGCTACACAGACACTTAGGGCACATTTATCTTAGACAAGAAGCACATGCTTATTACTCACATAGTTAACCAACACACATACACATGTATATCTTTTTGGATGTGGAAACTACAAGGTGCATGAGAATACGTATAAACTGCTTGCCTATGTCAAATTGCGACTAACTGGACGGCCACGTGAATAAAGATGGAAGCCATAGGTACATTGGAGATGACGGGTGAACAATACAAAACAGGGAAAGGCATGCAGACAGGGCTTCCAGCACAGATACCATGCACAGCCCTGCCAAGGACAAGCACGGAAGAAAAGTTTCCAGTTGACAGAACAGATAGGGCACCTGCAAGAAACACAGTTAGAAATCTTCTAAATAACAGGCAGGAGAGCTCAATTTTTTTTGGTCCCTACATATGTGACCTGAATTTATAAGACAAAGCCTATTCATTCAAGGCAGATGGGGGAACGCTGTTCCCATCGAACCAAGGGTGGAAAAATACAACAGTTATATACAGTTTCAAAGCCGAATGTTCTCAGGATCTAAGAGACAGAGATGGCAACTTATTAGGAGCATGCAGCAACGTCGTGATCATTCCCATTACCTTGAATGGTTGCACTTGGTCTGGTAACTGTCCAAGCCCCAAGGCTGAGAAGACCTCACTGCCCAATCCCTAGCTACCTTTCATGCTAAGTACACTATGTTGCATTGGCCAATCATCTTCCTTCGAATCTGTAACTTTGTATTACGTAGAGGTGGTTTCCGGCAGAGCCACCGGATATGGCTGACCCAATGATCGTACTAACCCCTTACAGATTACATATATAGTTTGCCCAATTAACCAATCCTCACCCCTGTTAGGTTTGTTGGATGTAACTTTGGTTTGTAATGTCACTGATCTACAAAATGAGAAGAAGTGCACCTAGAGAGCGAGATCTCTTGAAGAATGTTGCATTGTTCAAGCTGCAATCCTTGTAATTTTGATTATTAATAACAACAGTAAACCTTGCCCTATCGTTGAGTCTTCCGGTATTTGCGCAGGGGATTTCCAGGGCCCAGTTCCTCTTGCTTGTAACCGGGTTGACTGCTAAGAGAGCCCCTGCCTGCTCCATTATGGCAGGACTAACGTGTTGTCACGACTCGCTCCCTTCGCTCCCGTTCCCACCACTTGGGGGCATGATTTGGGGTTTCTTCCCTACTGGACTTTTCCTCCGAACCTTATGCTACAGTGCTGTGATGGATTGGGAGCGCTAAATCCCTATTTTCCAAACTACTTCCCTTCCGGATCCATTCCAGGTTTTTGGCAGCCAGCATGCTTCTTTAACCAAATGACTATGCTTCCCAGAATGCCTGGCCCACTGCTTCACCTCCACCCTTGCAGGACAAGGTTGGGTGGAGGATAGGCAACACCTGTGGCTGCAGGTGCAGCAATCAGCACACCTGAGGCGTGTGCTCGTTAAGCAGCTTTAAAAGCCTCAGTCTTACTTCAGTCCAGCGCTGGTCATCGTTTGCAGTGTTCCTTGTTGTGACTAGTCCCTTGTTCCTTGCCTTTGCACCTAGTTCCTAGTTCCTGTTTTCTTGTTCCTCCGCCCTGAATCTCTGAGTCATGCGCTAATTGATTTCTGCTCCCTTGATTCCCTTTTTGTCTTCCTCTGTTTGCAGGCAGCATTTCTCAGTGCTTTCCCCTTTTAGATGCAGCCCAGTTTTTCTGTGTTCTATATTTCTTTGACTCTGTCCTCTGCTGCTGTAAACCCGTATGCTTTAGCCTTCCTCTTAGATTAGCTTCCTGTCTTTTCCTTGGAGGGGTAGGGAGAAGTTTGCATTGGTTATTTCGTTTTTCCCTGCTCCTGATCCCTACTTCTATTGGGATCCATTCCATGTTTTCCTTAGCACTTCTGCATTTATTTCCCATTTGATTATTAGGTGTGGTGTGCGGTTGTAGCTAGCTCCTGTGTGAATGCTTATGTTTTCCTCACTAATTTGTAATCACTATTCCAACTTAGGTATTTAGTTTTCTGCAGCTGATCATGCTCTGCTGCCTTCCAGTCTCTGCCCTTGCCCTGCCGGGCTCCCTACATTACAGCGGATCACGCTCTGCTGTCTTCCAGTCTCCGCCCTTGCCCTGCCGGGCTCTCCACATTACAGCGGATCACGCTCTGCTGCCTTCCAGTCTCTGCCCTTGCCCTGCCGGGCTCCCCACATTACAGCGGATCACGCTCTGCTGCCTTCCAGTCTTCGCCCTTGCCCTGCCGGGCTCTCCACATTACAGCGGATCCCGCTCTGCTGTCTTCCAGTCTCCGCCCTTGCCCTGCCGGGCTCTCCACATTACAGCGGATCACGCTCTGCTGCCTTCCAGCCTCCGCCCTTGCCCTGCGTACCCGCTACATTGCAGCTGATCACGCTCTGCTGCTTTCCTGCTCCAGCCCTTGTCCTCTGGGCTCCCTGCCCTGCAGTCTACCTCTCTCTGGCAACCTACAGCCCTTGTCCTCTGGACCTTCCTACTTCTCCCATTGCTGTTATAGCCTTTCGGGGTCCCAGTTTCATCAACAGGATTCGTGGGCTAGCTGACATTCAAGAGGTTTATCTCGTCCTCGTGAGTACAGTTCTTTAGTTCCCTTATTTAATACCATCAAGAGTGTTAGTTCACAGATCCTGTCATTGCTTGCCCTCCACGTGGGTTTAGCGCTGTCAGTACCTGTAACAGCAATTGGGGGTAAGGCGCTTGCCGACTTTCCTCGCGGTCAGGTGCTTACCCCACATCCCTTTTCATATATTGGTTTGATGTCACACTCTATTTGCACTCCTGGGTTCTAGCATACATGAGTCGTTGTTCCTGTGTGCACATTTCCCTTGCCATATTCGCTGCCTTTGTATTCGCCAGACTAATCCTGACACGTGTGTCCTAGAACTTTTGCAATTTGACTTCCTCCTAACAAGGATTTAGGGAAATGCAGGATGGTTGCCGTGAATGAACGTATTGTTCACTACATGAGGCCTTGCTTCTTGATGGGTACATTTGTTCTGGCAGAATCAGCAGGACTAATTGTTGTTCCGGGTGGTGCTGAGGTTGTGTGTATTCAGGCTCCACAATCGTTTAATGCAGTCAGTGGGTACAGCAGCAAGCGCACATAGCTGTCGGAGTAGTTTATAGGTTACTATGAATAGTATTGACGCTATTGGGATATTAAGGCACATCACATTACAGAGTAGGAACAGTGTGCAGAGTGATCTCTTCATTCAGCATCATTACGTTGGGAAGAGAGCTGCATGCGCTTGCACAGCTTTGATTGGAAGCCACCTGGGGAGAATAAAGATACAGATGCACTGGTTTCTTGATGCCACACTTACATCTTTCTGGTTCTTCTACAGCAGTGGTTTGGCCATCTGGTTCTTCCTTGCTACCTGTATGGCTTCAGCACTCTGAGCGCTTTATACAAATTGTATAGAGGTAGAGGTATGAGGTAAGAGATCATACAGAGGTCTCACGGGATGAGGTATGTGGGTGTAGAGATGGATCATGGAATGAGGTGAGTGCTCGTAGAGAGGTATCATGGAATGAGGTATGGGCTCATACAGAGGGTTCACAGGATGAGGTCAGTGCTCGTAGAGAGGGATCAGGGAATGAGGTAAGGGCTCATACAGAGGGCCCATGGAATGAGGTGAGTGCTCGTTTAGAGGGATCATGGAATGAGGTATGGGCTCATACGGAGTGCTCATGGGATGAGGTGAGTGCTCGTACAGAGGGATCATGGAATGAGGTATGGGCTCATACGGAGTGCTCATGGGATGAGGTGAGTGCTCGTACAGAGGGATCATGGGATGAGGTAAGGGATCATACAGAGGGCTCATGGGATGAGATGAGTGGTTTCAGAGAGTGATTATGAAGGGACGCCTTGGTGAGTAATGGCTCGTAGTGTGGACTCCTGGAAGATGTAAGGGCTCATAGAGAGTGATATTGGGATGAGATAATGGCTCATAGAAAGGGCTCATGCAGTGAAGTAAGTTCTCATTGAGAGGCAACATGGGATGAGGTAAGGGCTCAGAGTAAGGGTGTATGAGATGAGGTGCAGACTCATAGAGAATGATCTTGGGATGAGGTACGGGTTATTAGAGGAGGATCATGGAGAGGGTTCATGGCCTGAGGTAAGGGCTCATAGAGAGATCATTGGGTAAGGTAAGGGCTCCAAACGAGGGCTCATGGGATGAGATACATGCGTGGAGAGAGGGATCATGGAATGAGATACAGGATCCAACAGAGGGCTCATGGAATTAGATCAGTGGTTTCAGAAAGTGATGAGGAAAGGCCTTTCAGAGAGGGCTCATGGGATGTGGTAACAGCTCATAGAGAGGGCTCTCAGATGATGTAAGGGCTCATAGCAACGGATCATGAGACGAGGTAACAGCTTATTGAGAGGACTCATGAGATGAGGTAAGTGCTCATGGAGAGGGTTTATGGGATGGGGTAACGACTCATAGAGAGGGCTCATGGGAGCGGTAATGGCTCATAGAGCGAGATCATGGGATGAGGTAAGGGCTTACAGAGAGGGATCATGTGATGAGGTCAGGGCTCATGGAGAGGGCTCAATGGAAGTGTTAAGTGCTCATAGAGAGGGATTATGGCATGAGGTAAAGACACATAAAGAGAGCTCATGCAAGAGGTAAGGGCTCATAGAGAGGCATCTTTGGATGAGGTTAGGGCTTGTAGAGGAGGATCATTGAGAGGGGTCATGACATGAGGTAAGGGTTCATAGAGAGGGATCATGGGGTTAGGTAAGGGCTGCTGTAGAGGAGGTCCCAAATAAAGCCTGCACTCCAGTCGCCCATTTTGAAGTACCAGGAACATTCACACCAAAATATGTGACGTACAATGAGCAAATAAAACAGCAGAGGGCCGCAGTAGGGCTCTGGTCAGTACCTATCAGAAGAACAATACCTGTTAAAGTACCAATAACCAGACAACCATGGACAGTAAGGTACCCATTGAGAAAGCCCTACCAGCAGATGAGACGAAATGAAGATTGCTTAAGTACTGTCCAGAAAGAAACCAAAATGTCCTTAATGGAAGACGAATGGTGACGTCACAAGGACCTGGACTAACGCACCCATAGAAGAAATGACGACCAAAGGATGACGCGAAAAGACAAAATGACATGAACAAGGATATCATGAACCTAGAAGAAGAAAGCAATGTTAAAATGCAAAGAAGCTTAAGCTGTGAGCAGGATGAAGATATTCAACCAGCTAACGCCTGTACATATGCTTGTAACCGCAAGAAAGCTAAGAAAATAGTGCTGCTTGCTATGCTAAGTAGAAGACTAGAGCGGCAACCACCATTGTACACAATCTACCTCAAAACGAAGCATATTATATAAGTGTGAGTCCACTTCGCATGAAAAGCAGAACCAACCCAGGTTACTATAGGCCAAATGCAAGAAGTTTCATATTCTAGCAACACGAGTTAAGAAGACTGAATCAAAAATCGGCAGAGGCAGCTTGTGGCGGGGAAGCCAAGGTCATACCAATGGAAGCTATGAGCAGTACCTACTTTTAATTGAAGCTAAGAACAGACTATCCTGCCTCTGAAGGATCGAGACAAGAAGGCGAAGGCAGGTGGCGGGTGAAACGAAAATCAAATACACAAATTGAGAGAAACAAGGAAAATTCATGGTGTGGTAGCACGTGACCAGCCGAGCAAGAAGAGGCACAGGTTCACACCTACGCTTGGCATCCTCCCAAACAGAGATATCAGAACTTTACGAGACAAGAAGATGCAGTTTCGAAGCCAACCACAGTGAACTAATTGACACATAGCCCATAAAGTGATGATGATTGCAGAAAGGCCGGGTGAATTGGGTGACACCCTGCACCTGGTCGACCGTTCTTCGTGCTGCTAAGCAAAGTGGAAATGTATGCCAACCCATTCACAATGGACCAAATAATCTAGGGTCCTATAGTTAATAGAACCACTCAGATGTGGTACTTTTAGTGACGTCTACAGTAGTCATTTTGCAGGAAGGGCTTAGATGTCCACCTGATAGTGTTTACCCAATCCCCTCACTCCGTTACCATATACAGATATAGCACCTATATTAAAGTTACCTTTTCCTAACCAACAGAATTGCATGTTAACTTTTGAGTGTTACATGTCAGAATATGACGCGTTTTGAGTATAAAAAGTATGTTTTGTATGAAGTTCGAGGGAGTTGAAGCGAGACGGACTATCACACCACTGCTGATTGTCATGACTCCCCGTGTTTTGTACTTGCCATTAAACGGACGCCCTTTGCCAAACCATTGACTTGTCCTTATTGACTGGTGTTGGAGTAATACATCTGCACCCCCATCTATCTCAAGGTGCAGCTATCTCATCTTAAAGTACTTCGGAGCAAACCCCGACTCTATGGGCCGGCCGGGGGTCTCCCCAGTACACTGCGATGAATCATGGGATTTCTTTACTTCTCCCCAAGGGGAACCCTTCCCTGTGAGGCTAGGGAGGTGAGCCTTCTACACAATAGTCCCCATAGGATTGGTAGTAAGCGGGGCCTCACAGGGAGACACTCCCCTCTTGGGGATAATCACTCCTATTCCATGAAGTAACTCCTTAACCCTCTATCCAATGAGGCCCTCAGGCCATCGATACTTCAAGAACCCAGCAGAAATCTCACAATGTTGTGAGACTGAGACAGAGGCAATTTCCGAGCCAGTGATGAGTTGACTCACTTGAAGGCTTGGAAGATCCATACTATGGCATGATCTCGAGGAGGTGTACCTTTCAGTCCACAAACAATGCTGAGACCGCCAGGCAAAGGGTTCTGCAGAGCCACAGAGAAGGACGATAAACCAAACATAGAAACACTGAAAATATTTACCAATGTGGCACAGACCTTAGACCTGAGGAATATCCACTGACACCAACTCACCAAGTCAAAGGTAACTTTTAGGCAGAATTATATGCAGTACCCTTTGGGAACACCACACACAATTAAGACTACAATTGACAGTACAAATTCACCTTTGGTACAAGCCTGTACTACACAGTAAAGTGGGAGCGATGGCTGAACAGCCAGACTTATCTCAAGAGTAAAGTGAACAGTACCAATAGTTACACACAGGACAGCAATTACTATGATTCAAACAAACACTGACTCAAGGTTTCTGAGTAAAAGAATATACATTTATTTAAACATCAGTTATTAAACATTTCACTATTATCAAGCAGTTGAAAAATCATGATTCTAATACTCTACACCACAACCAATAGATTCTGGACAAGTTAAGCTCAAAATGAAGTGTGAGCAAAATGGCACTCCAGTAACTAAAAAGGGAGGGAAAGACAGAATTAGACAGAAGTTGAGCAGCACCAACAAGTAAGTAAGCAGGGAAATCTTGAAAAAGGAACTAAAGTGAGGAAATCAAATTAAGAGGCCAGGGCCAAAGTCAATGGGCCAAAGTCTTTGCAGAGGATCACACAGTTCAGGGTAGTTTGTGGTTAAGTCTTTGTCAAGTGTTCAGAACGAAGTTGGTCGGACGAAAAGTTACTTTAAAGAAGAGAGAAGGACAAGCCCTCGGATTGGCAAAAGATTTCACACACTTTCACGACGCCTGGACGAAACTAACAACCTGGTTAGCACAGTACCTTTAAAGCAGAAGAATGCTGTAGTACCTCTCAACTCGTCCTCCTCTGGGATCTTAGCATCCATCTTGATTCTCCCTCTTCTCCAACTACACTCTTCCACAACCTCTGCGATTCTCTCTCCCTCTCTATCCTTCCCTCCGGCCCTACTCACTCTGCTGGCCATACACTTGATGTCTTGGTCTCCTCTGGCCTCCCCCTTTCTACCCCCCTCATCACTCCTCTCTCCTGGAGCGATCACTCCCTTCTCTCCTCTTTTCTCCCCATCTCCTCCCCTCCAGCCAAGCCTTCTCCAAGACTGCCACCCACCTTCTCGGACATCCGACCCATGAAGTGTGTGTCAGTCATAGCTTTTGCTGCTTCCTTCTCACCCCCTCCTCCACTTCAGGCTGACTCTCATCCTGACTCAGCTCTTTCCCTGCTCTACTCCTCTATTACTGCCACCCTGGACGCTCTTGCCCCTGTCATGAGGATCCGCCTTAAGCCCAAAGCTAAGTGCAACACTTGGTTTGACTCTGACCTATCCTCACTTAAACGTAAGTGTAGGGCGGCTGAGAGGAAATGGAGGGCCTCTTGCGCATGCCATGACAAACTGGCCTGTCGCCTGCTCCAAAGGCAATATCGCCTCTCTGTACGAACCAAGAAGCGAGCTCATATTCAAGCCTGTGTTTCTGCAGCCTCTAACAACTCAGCCGAACTCTTTAAAATCTGCAAGGAGCTGGCCAACCCTGCCACAGTATCCACCTCTCCTCTCGCCTCTCAGGCCCTTTGCAATGACCTTGCCTCACACTTCATCTGTAAAACTAAGGACATCCTGTCCACACTCTCCTCCTCTCCTTCTCCCCTCCCCTTCCATCCTCTGCCTGCTGATCCTCTCTCTGATTGCCCTCCTCCCTCTTTCTCCTCCTTTCCTCTTTTCTCCCCAGATGAGGTTGCCAGACAAGTCTGATCAATGAAAGCCTCATCAAAACAGGTTCATCCCTGTTCCTCTAAAACCATTAAGGACCATATTGACACCCTTGCACCTGCCCTTGCAGACTTCTGCAACCTCTCCTTTGCCTCTGGCTCTTTCCCCTCCTCTCTGAAACACTCCACTGTGCATCCTCTAATCAAGAAACCCTCAGCTGATCCCTCCTGTCCAGCTAACTATCGCCCCATTTCCATCACCCCCTTTCTGGGTAAGCTCCTGGAAAAGCTTGCAATCCCTCATCTCAACCTTCATTCTGACTCTATCGGCTCACTCCATGACCACCAATCTGGCTTCAGAGCTTCCAGAAGTACGGAAACTGCTCTCCTGAACATCCATGAAGACCTGCTCTCCAACCTTGACTCTAACATTCCCTCCGTCCTCATCCTACTTAAACTCTCATCTGCTTTCGACACAGTCAACCATACCACCCTGCTCAATCGTCTCTGTGACAACCTGGGTATCACCGATCAGGCTCTGGCCTGGCTGACCTCTTTCCTTTCTGATCGGCCAGCCCAGGTAAAAGTTGGGTCCTTCCTATCCTCTATCTTCTTCTCTACCTGTGGTGTTCTCCGGGGGTCTAACCTCTTGGTCTAGCTTTTCAACCAATACCTGGCAACTCTCTCCTATTGCATTTCCATCTTCTGCTCCAACTTCCAATGCTATGCTGACGACACACAACTCATTTTCAGGCTTCCCTCTGCCACTTCCTCTCCCTCCCTCATCTCTGACTGTCTAATCACCATTCAAAACTGGTGTGCCGCCAACGATCTCTGTTTAAATGCAAATAAAACTGAGATCCTCCTGTTAGGGTGAATTCTCTGTTAAAGCTATTTTCGCAAACCTAGTCCCCCAGCAGCTTTGCTGAATTTTTTGGGTTTATTTTTTTCTCCTGCTAAGAGTGAGACTCTTTTTATCCCACTCTTAGACATGATTTGAGATATCCTTTGACTTTGTAATGTGTTTTATGGGCTATGTTTTTTTTTTCTCCATAGGGTTATCATGTATTTTTGGTAAGTGTGTTACACAGCACCCTCAGTGCAGTAACACAGGGGTGTCATAGTGACCCCCAAACATAGACTCCATACCCTGGGACTGACTACTGTCTCCCAGGGCATGTAAAGTCACCATTGACTTTACTAGTCTTAAATTGGGAACAGAACCAGTACAAACCATCATATTGTGGAAGTACTGGTAGGGGTAATTAGATTGCCCCTGGGTCTGTTTTTCGAGGGGGCATGTACAGTCCCCCCTCGTCGAGTTTCTGGCTGGTGGCAGTGGTTACCACGCGAAATATTCCACCGGAATATTTCCTATGGGATTTTCCCATTCATTTTAAACGCACCACTTTTGGTGCAATGTTAAAGATACCGCTGGGTTATTTATTTAATATTTATTCCCCGGTTGGGTCTTTTTGCCAGGACTCGGTTTTAAAATGGCGTTTGTGTTCGCCTCTGCAACTCCAACCCAGGTCGTGCCCTTTGTTCCACTTTTGGCGGGCTTCTGCACAGAAGCCTCCAAAAGTGGTGCCACTCTGTCTGGGTCTACAGGATGTGTGGGAGGGGGGTTTAGGCACCCTGGACTGAGTTGCCTCGGCTCACCACTTAGCATGTTTGATTGACAGGTAGGCTGAATGAATGGGGGTTTTCTGCATAAAAGCTGGGCTTTGGGGACTGGAACTTCAGAAGTCGCCACAGGACCACAGAATCCAAAGAGGGAGAAGCTGAGCTGACCTGCAACGACGACACCACCGGTGGAGCCCTGCTGAACCATCTCACCACTTCCCAACGACAGAGAAGATCTTCATCCTGGAGAGTCTTCTTCCTTTGAACTGGTGGGGATAACCAGTTTCCCTTCTTTTTCACCTTCCTGGATCGTCTCGTGGTCGAATCGCCCGTGCCAAGCACCCCGGCGGCCGGATAGCCAAGCTTTACGACTACCGCGAATAAAAGGGTAGTACCTTTTAACCGGGGAACTCCACGGCTGGTTTCTTCCCTGGCAGTGCAACGACCTCCAGCTTTCCTCCACGTCGAGATCCTCTCTTCCTCTGGATGAAACACAAACTTGCACCCGCTGCCAGGAACAACTGCCCCCGCTGGAGCTTCCTCACCATTTCAGGTACTGTGTCCCGCCTGGCCTCCCTTGCTACAGATTGATTGAGGTGACTGGTAAATCCTTGACTCTTTATCCTGTGGTGGCCTGGGGCCTGCTAACTAACTTTATATGAACTGATCCCACTCTTTTGAACTATCTGCAAGACCCTTAAAGAACTATTCCACTGTGTGATCTTGGACACATTCCGCCTGGCTCTCTCTAAGAGTGGGCCTCGCCTATGACTTTCTTGCTCCTCAGTAGACTCTGCCTTTTCTGACTTGCTCTGGTTCATCTAAAGTGTTGGTAATGTGTATGTTCCTAATTCTACCTCTTTCCCTCCCTTTTTCAATAACTTATTGGAGTGCCATTTTAGGTTAAGCGCTCACCTCTGTCTGCAAATAAGTGGTGTTTTAACTAAGACTTGTTCAATAAGTGATCAGGAATGTATATATATATATATATTAATAGTGACTGTGTCTGAACTTGTGTGCCATATTAGTGTTAGTGTATTTTACAAAGTGTTTTTTAAAATAAATAATTATATACTTTTATACCCAACCTCTGGTCAGTGTTTGCTTGTGCTACTGTATTTTTGTACCTATCTTGTATACTCTATATACTGTCTAACTCTTCTTGAGGGAAGTCTGACTGCTCAGCCACAGCTACCAGGTTAATCTGTGTGGTACAGACTGCTACCAAGTGGGTTTACTAGCAACACCTGTAGTCTTAATCTTTTTGCAGTGTTCCCTAAGGGAACTGCACAGGATTCTGCCTAACACCTCCTCATCGGCACACTCTCTCCTTCCTTCCCCCTTACTCTCTGGCCTGCCTCCCTTGGCCCTCCTCCTGCCCCTCCCTGTGAAGCAAAGAACCTCAGGGTCATCTTTGATTCCACACTATCCTTCTCCTCACACATCTCTGAAGTCTCAAAAAAATCCAACTTCTTACTACACCTGCTCAGAGGTACCTTTCCCTTCCTCTCCTTGCCACAGAAACTCACTGTCTCCCAAGCTCTGATTATTTCTAAGCTGGACTACTGCAACAGCCTCTTTCTAAAGCTACCTGCCTCCACCCTCCGACCTCTACAGCTAATCCAGAACAGAACTGCAAGACTTGACCTTGGCCTCAAGCCCTGGGATCGTATCTCTCCAGCACTGAAATTCCTCCATTGGCTCCCAGTGGATGCACAGATTAAATTTAAAACCCTTTGCATTGTCCATAAGGCTTTCTGGGGCCTGGGTCCAAAATACCTTAACTATCCCTCTGTAAATACCTCCCTTCTCGCGCCCTTCGCTCCTCTACCTCTAACTCCCTCAGGGTCAGCCGCTTTTCTAAGAAACATGCAGGTGGCAGATCTCTGTCCTTGGCCGGAGCCTCCCTTTGGAACGGCCTCCCTGCCACCCTGAAACTGGAGGAAAACCATCTACGGTTTCGGAAGCTGCTTAAGACATTCCTCTTCGCATCTGCCTTTGCCACTCTCCTCCCCTGTTGATCTGCCTTCTCTCTCAGCATTGCCTCACCTGCCAACGGGGCCCCCTTGACTCAGCTACCTGCCCTCCCGGACATCCTCCGGCACTGCCTCTTGGCCATCCTCGCACTGGGACCTGTTATCTGTACCCTTACAGGTCCTCCCACTCCTCTCCTGCACTTATCAGATGTTACCCTATCTGACTTGCCCCGCACTTCCCTCTTCACTGGCTGCACCAATCACTGCTCTTACCACCTTATTTATTCACTTATTTTATCCACTAACTTATATTTTTCCTATGCCTTGCACTTCTTTGCGCCCCTCCCTTTTTCCTTTGCACTTACCCCTTTCCCTTCCCATGCACTTGCACGGTCTCAATGACACTGGGCCTTGTAAGATCATTCTGTTTTTGTTTCTTTGCCCCTGCTCCCCCTCCCTTTGCCTGGTCGCGCTCTGAAACACCTGTGTATGGGCGCAGTATAAATAAAATATCATATCATATCGTATCATAGTTGAGGCATTCCTGGTCCTGCAGCCTCATGGTTCCTGAAGTGACTGTCAGACTGACAAGAAGGAGGAAGACTGGAGGGTCCTGCACTGCCCAGGGAAAAACCAGCAATGGAGCAAAGCGACAAATAAAAGGTGCACTCCTTAAAACGCAAGCAGGGTCGTTCCTCCTGGCTATCCGGTTCACTGTAGCTGTGCACAGCAAATTCGACCAGAGGGGGGAGGCCTGGTTTGCAGTTTGGTGAACTGGTTGTTCCCACCAGCTCAAAGGGAGAAGATTCCTTGCAGATCTTCCCTGTCATCGAAGTTTGAAGATTCAGACCTGCAGCAGGGCTTCACCGGGAGGTCCAGTCGTGGTAGAGGTCCTCTTCTGTCAGCTTCTCTTCGGTTCTCTCGATCCAGTGGCAACTCTGCCTTTCCAGTCCCAGAGACCTGCTTTTTATGCAGTTTTCCCCCATTCAAACAGCCTGGCTGTCAATCACACAGCAGGGAGGCTGTCCCACTGGGACAGTCAGTACAGCCAATCATACCAGAGTGGGACTTGGGTCTCCAAGGAGACCCTGTGCAGGGAGTCTTAAACCCCTCCCTCGCGTCCTGTCCTACCTCTGACATTCAGGTGCCTAAGGAGGGCTTCTGTGCAGTAGCCCGCAAAAGGATGGTGGACAAAGGAACCAAACTTGGTTTGGCGCGCAGAGTAAAACACGAGAAAGACTTTTACAAAGAGACATGGCAAATAAACCCAGCCGGAACCGTTTAAAAAAATATTAATGGTCTAGTGGGTTTAAGTTCGAGACTACCAAGATAGCCTAAAACAATACCAAGGCTATTTAAAATAACCACGGTAGGGAAAATAGGGTAGTTACCACTGCCACCAGCCAAATCTTAATGAAAAGGCAGAGAAACAATGTTCCATGAGAAACTGACTAAAAGGGATCAGTATTAACCCTTTCCAGAACTCTATGTAAGATAGTTTGTACTGGGTATGTGAGTTTAAAAAGCCTAATAAAGTCAATGGCAACTTTACATGTTCTGAGAGACAGTAGTCAGTCTCAGAAAATGGAGTCGGAGTTGGGAAGTCTGAAAAAGACAACCCTGTGTCACTGCACTGAAGGTGCTGTGTAACACACAGTAAAAAGATGATGCCTGTGGAGTGGGTGAGGCTCCACAGTCTATGAACACATGAAAATGTTAAACACACACAGCAAAACACATGTAAGAGTGGGAAAAAAGGCTCACACTCCAACCAGGTGAAAAAAATAAACACCAGAAATCCAGCAAAGCTGCTGAGGAACTCAGTAGGTAAGGGAAATTAGCCATTCTGGAGAATTCTTCCTAACAGTAACAGGAGTGGCAAGAGACCCAGGAGGGGACCGGGACATTGTGAAAACCCTAAGAGGTTCAGAATGCTACGGAAGTCATCACTCGCATCACAGTAATTGTAAAGACCCTAAGACAAGCCAAGAATTCTGGGAGAGTCATCTCCCTCGTCGCGGTAATTGTAAAAACCCTAAGACCAGTTCAGATGCCTATGGATAGTCATATCCCTTGTCACAATAATTATGAAAACCCTAAGAAAAGTCATTAAAGCTAAGGGTGTCCTCTCCCTCATTGCAGTAATTGTGAAAACCATAAGAAAAGTCAAGAACGATACAGGAGTAATCTCACTCGCCACATTAGTTGTGAAATCTGTAAAGAACATCAAGAATAATTTGGAATTCGTCTCGCTCACCTCATTAGCTGGCAGCACAGCAAAGAACATCAGAGTCAAGAAAGAGAAAGACACGAACTAAAACCCAGTTGGGAAATGAGCAAAATCCTAATGTAGTGGCATATAGGGCATTGAAACAGAAGAAACTGTGGGCACTTGTGAGAGACTGGAAAAGATCCCTTGAGGAACAACAGCGGCTAATTAGAAATATCATATGGCGGAGTAAAAGCACACAGCACCCCAGCCAAGATTCTCAATATGGTAGAATGGATGAGCAATCAAGACCTAGCTCAGAAGGTGATGTGGGCTGGTTCTTAAGAAAAGTGTAGTCCCCAAGCACCGCACAAAGGAAAGTCCACACACTTTGCTATGTGCTAACACAGTTCTTTATATAAAAATAAGGTTCAATATATCTACACAATTAATAACACACTTTGTACTTTGGCAAATCTAATATGGCAAATACATGCAATGTCTATGTGTGGTACCTCTCTTAACTATTGAGTCCTTTAAAATGAACCAACTGCTGACAGTTCTAATGGCATACAAATGAAACAGTAATGTGGATCAGCATAGGACATAGGGAGGAAGACACATAAGGTTAAACAATGACAGAATGGTTCTCTTTCTACTAAGACACAGTACTGTGTGAGGAGGATCCCCCACCTGGGCAACCTGTAGTAAAGTGTATTATCAAGCCCAGTCCATATATGTATAAAATAGTCTTGTTTCCTGGCCAAAAATGTTCCAAAATGTTCCACAACCCCAATGTACCTGAGTTAGCGGAGTTTCTTTGACGGCTCATAGAAGTTTTCCTTAGTGAGTGAACACGTTTTAAAGCAGGATCCAGCAGTTTCAAATTTTGCGCTGCTTGTCGACGATTGTTCGTGACGTCCTGCATAGACGAGGCATGCGGTGCACCTCGATGACAGCGTTCGGTGCCGTAAAGAAGACTCGCTGACGAACGTAGACCCAGCAGCGGCGTCAGCTTGACCACGGCTGGATTTTCACTCATCAGTGTCTTTGTGGACTTAAGGTGGCGGGAAACCCACCAGCGGATTCTCTGTGGTCGTCGCCGACCTCGACTTTCTCGACTTTCTCTGGTGGAACAAAGTGGTTGACTGTGATAGCAAGGGATCCCTTGGTTTAAATGTTCTTTGGCAATGGTGGAGCGTTGCAGCTCCGGACGTCGAGCAATACACCTGCTCTGTGAGCCACACACAGGTGCCTGAAAACATACACTAGGTGTATAGGGTTGTACCCCCACCCACGGGTGCCATAAGGGTATCCCAATGGTCTGTTCACAACAACCAAAAAGAGGAAGAGTTGCACTGCCAGGAGTCCCACATGGACTTGTGCAAAGATAACAACACAGAACACACATGATAAGGGAGTACAGGACAAGGACATGGAGGCCCTGTCTCTCCAATGCATTTCCAGCATCACAGGGTCATCTCCCTCATCGCAGTAATTGTAAAAACCGTAAAAACAGTTTGGATGCCTATGGGACTCATCTCCCATGTCACAGTAATTATGAAATCCCTAAAACCAGTTTACAAGCATATGGGAGTCATCTCCCTCATCGGGGTAATTATGAAAACCCTAAGAAAAGTCAAGAATGATACAGGAGTAATCTCCCTGGCCACATTAGTTGTGAAATCTGTAAAGAACTTCAAGAATCATTTGGAATTCGCTCAACTCATTAGCTGGCAGCACAGCAAAGAACATCAGAGTCAAGAAAGAGAAAGACAAAAACTGGAACCCAGTTGGGAAAGGAGCAAAATCCTAACATTGTGGAGTACAGGGCATTGACACAGAAGAAACTGTGGGCACTTGAGATAGACTGGAAAAGCCCCGTTGAGAAACAACAAGGGCTAATTAGAAATATCACGAGGATCAGCTAATATGGCTCAGCAAGCCTGGCCAAGGGAAGGGAGGCATTCTCTTTGGCTGCCTTCTGTTTTCCCGAATCCTTTTAAATAGCAGTAACGTCAGAGTAGGTCAGAGGGCGGACTCTTTGATGTGAACAACCACACTGACGACGAGCACCATAGTTAGAGTTCTGTTAGGTAGGGCTCCTCATTTTTTATAGGAAAAGAGAGACCTTTTTCTAATTTTCCAATAGAACTTTGGTTAAAAATGCCACTCCTTTGTCCACCTCCTTCTTCTGACTTACCACAGAGCCCATAGAGACAGATGAAGGGATGCCATCAGGGCTCATAGAGAGGGGTCAAGAGAGGAAGTCAGGGCTCATAGAGAGGAATTAAGGGATGAAATCAGGGCTCATAAAGAGTGATCAAGGGATGAGGTAAGGGCTCAGAGACGGATCAAGGGATGACATCAGCATTCATAGAGAGGGATCAAGGGATGAAGTTAGGGCTCATAGAGAGGGATCAAGGGGTGAGGTACAGTGTAATAGAGAGGGATCAAGGGATGAGCTAAAGGCTCATAGAGAGGGTACATGGGATGAGGTAAGGGCTCATAGAGATGGATCAAGGGATGATGTCAGGGCTAATAGAGAGGGATCAAGGGGTGAGCTACAGGCTCATAGAGAGGGATCAAGGGATGAGGTAAGGGCTCATAGACAGGGATTAAGGGATGGGGTATAGTCTCATAGAGACGGATCAAGGGATGACATTTGGGCTCATAGAGAGGGCTCATGGGATGAGTTAAGGGATCATAGAGAGGGATCATGGGATGTAGTCATGGCTCTGTTAAGACGGATTTCTGAACTCTGTCCTGGTGGCGCAGAAGTTCGGAAGGCCAACCTAATTACTTGGAACAGGGTAACCTCTGGACGAGCCAGACCAATCAAGGTAGCGATCGCGGCGGTCAAGACTAGGTCTCAAGAGGGGTGAGGGTGACTGAAAGCCCGCAATGAGCACACAAAACCAGAACACTTACAAACTACTCCAAACAGGTGTTATATCAAAAATATATACACATTTAATTTAAGGCCTTTAAAACAATGACCGTAGCGAGAAAATCACGATATCACAATACTAAGCCAACACATACCATATCAACACAATATATATACAAATACACAGTCGCAAGCGTTTAAAGCACGAAATATGCAGTCCACCTGAAAGGGAAGGAAAACAGGCAGTGCGATAATGCTTTCGACTCAGTTCGCCTTCAGAGGCACCTAACTAGATGGAAGTCCGAGCCCTGCGAAGAGTGGTGCCTTGTGCTCAAAGTACCTGCACGCGCTGGTGCCAACGGGCAAAAGGAGAAGCTCTTCGGAGGAAGTCAGGCAGTTCGGGTTAGTGCACAGCAGAAGAAGAATAGGTTCCGCAACTCAAGCGCAGCCTCCACAGCGGGCAGAAGCAGAGCGCGAGTACGGCAAAAGGGTGCTGTTTTACACAGCGGGGAAAAGCAATGGGCTACTGCAGGAGGGCGACCAGATCCTAGCTATGCTACTCACCGGTCCCCGAAGCAAGCAGACCCAGGCTTCTCCACGTTAGTTTCAGCAGCTGGCAGGTTCAGAAGAGCAGGGAACGCCTCGTAGTCGTGTAGAGCAAAAAGACGTCCCAATCGACGAAACCGGCACAGTTTGTTGCCGCAGCAGGGCAACGGAGCGGCCGTGCGTATCTGAGTCAAAAGTACACTCCTCCCTTCAGACCTGGGAACGCCAAGTGCACGAAGCTTGGGAGAGTGACACGGACTCGAGATACTGCACAACCTGGCGGCGGTTGCAGAGCCAGACTCCTTTGTAAGCTGGTCAGTCAACTGGATGGCCCAGAGACGCTTCCGAAGGCTTACTTGGCAGGAGATGGTTGAAGATGCCGGGAATAGCTGTTCCTGCTATTCCAAAGATCGAAGCACCAGTACAGGCCTTCTGGTTCGATCAAAGGAGGACAGGGGCTCTCAGGACGACAGCAGTGCAAAGGAGGATTCCTTCAGCGGGTCACCAGCGATTCCTCGGTCCAGCCTCTTGGTTGCAGGATACTTGGCTCCTGTATTCCTTCGTTCGTGAGAACTCAGGAGATCGACATGGTAGTGGTGTTTCCAGCCCCCTCTTATCCACGGTTCCCTTCGCGCCAAAACGGAGGGGAGCCAATGGGAGATCCGCTCATCAAAACACATACCATACGTGGACCAATCACGGACCACGGTGGTCCCAGGCATTCACACCACCCTAGACTCTCTGGCACCCAGGATGTGTATTGGGACCAGACATCCCAGCCCACACCCTGGAGGCACACAAACGACATGTAGAAGCCCGCGAAAGCATCGGTGTTTCGCGGGAAAGTACATGCCCAAATAAGGAAGGTTCCGGGTCGCTGGACCTGGGGAAGGTGAAGGGAGCAAGACGGTCAGTGGACTGGACAAAGGAGCCTCGTGGTCTGGCCATTTTGGGGAGCCAGGCCACCATTTTGGGTTCAGTGCAAAAACGTGCTCAGAACGCCAAAAGGAGCTCAAAATATACTAAACGATCGCTGCCACCATTCCAGTCCCTGAATGACTTGCACCGATCAAATACCATCCTAAAAGAGTATCTAGGGCCTGTAGAAGGCTAGAGACCCAAGAGAGCTGTAACTTAGCTTACAGTGCCCTCTTGTGTCGTGTTGCACTATAGCTGCGACACGATAGAAGAAACTACGGGAAACAGCGTTCCCCGGTACTGACTGTCTTAAGGGCATGTCAGTTTCCCCGTAAGAAAGGAGCGAAAGCCCAGAGAAGTGCGGCAGAAGGCTGCGCTTCTCTGGCAAAGTCAGGAACAAGGTTAACAACAATAGCAAAAAGTTTAGGGGTTGCCACATGGAAGGAAAATTCCCTACAATTACGAAATCTTTCCTAACAGGCTCATAGGGAGGGGTCAAGGGATGTGGAAAGGGCTCATAGCGTGGGATCAAGGGGTGTGGTAAAGACTCATAGATAGGGATCACAGGATGAGGTAAAGGCTCACAGAGAGGGTACATGGGATGCAGTTAAGGCTCATAGAGAGCGCTCATGGAATGAGTTAAGGGATCATAGAGAGGGATCAAGGGATGACGTCATGGCTCATAGATAGGGCTCGTGGGATGTGGTAAGGGATCTTCGAGAGGGGTCATGGCCTGTGGCAATGGCTCATAAAGAGGGCTCATGGTCTGAGGTAAGGGCTCATAGAGAGGGATCATTGGGTAAGGTAAGGGCTTAGAGAGAGGGCTCATGGGATGAGGTGCATGCTTGTAGAAAGGGATCATGGAATGAGGCAAGGGATCATACAGACTGCTTGTGGGATGAGATAAGTGGTTTCAGAAAGTGATGAGGTAAGGGCTTGCAAAGAGGGATCATGCAAAGTGGTAACAGCTCATTGAGAGTGCTCATGAGATGAGGTAAGTGCTCATAGAGATTATGGGAGGGGGTAGAGACTCAGAGAAGACTCATGGGAGAGGTAATGGCCCATAGAGAGGAATCATGGGATGAGGTAAGGGCTCATTGAGAGGGCTCAATGGATGTGGTAAGTGCTCATAGAGAGGGATTATGGCATGAGGTAACGCCTCATAAAAAGGGCTCATGGGAGAGGTAGGCGATCAAAGAGAGGGATCTTGGGATGAGGTAAGGGCTTGTAGAGGAGGTTCATTGAGAGGGGTCATAGCCTGAGGTAAGCGCTCATAGAGAGGGATTTTGGGATGAGGTAAGGGCTCGCAGAGAGGGATCATGGGATGTGGTAACATTTCATAAAGAGGGCTCATGGAAGAGGTAAGGGCTCATAGAGAGAGATCATGGGACAAGATAACGGCTCATTGAGAGTGCTCATGAGATGAGGTAAGTGCTCATAGAGAGCGATTATGGCACGATGTAAAGACACATAAAGAGGGCTCATGGGAGAGGTAAGGGCTCATAAGGAGGGATCTTGGGATGAGGTAAGGGCTCGTAGAGGAGGATCATTGGGAGGGGTCATGACCTGAGGTAAGGGCTCATCGAGAGGGATCATGGGGTTAGGTAAGGGATGCAATGATTCATGGGATCTCTTCACTTCTCCCCAAGGGGGAACTCTTCTCTGTGAGGCTAGCGAGGTGAACCTGCTGCCCAATATTCCCCATAGGACCTCAGGAATATCTAGTGACACCAACCCACCAAATAAAAGGTGACAGGAGTGGCAAGAGACCCAGGAGGGGACCGGACATTGTGAAAACCCTAAAACAGGTTCAGAATGCTACAGAAGTCATCTCCCGTGTCACAGTAATTTTGAAGACCCTAAGACAAGCCAAGAATTCTAGGAGAGTCATCTCCCTCGTCGCAGTAATTATGAAAACTGTAAGAAAAGTCATAAAAGCTAAGAGAGTCCTCTCCCTCATTGCTGTAATTGTGAAAACCCTAAGACCAGCTCAGAAGCCCATGTGAGTCATCTCCCTCATTGTAGTAATTGTAAAAACCCTAAGATATGTCAACAATGCCATAGCATTCATCTCCCTCGTTGCAGTAATTGTAGAAATCCTAACACCAGTTCAGAATTCTTTGGGAGTTATCTCCCTCATCGCGGTAATTGTGAAAACCCTAAGAAAAGTCAAGAACGATGCAGGAGTAATCTCCCTCACCACATTAGTTGTGAAATCTGTAAAGAACATCAAGAATAATTTGGAATTCGTCTCGCTCACCTCATTAGCTGGCAGCACAACAAAGAACATCAGAGTCAGGAAAGAGAAAGACACGAACTGAAACCCAGTTGGGAAATGAGCAAAATCCTAACGTAGTGGCATATAGGGCATTGAAACAGAAGAAACTGTGGGCACTTGTGGGAGACTGGAAAAGATCCCTTGAGGAACAACAGGGGCCAATTAGAAATACCACAAGGACCAGCTACTATGGCTGATCAAGACTGGCCAGGAGAAAGAAGGCATTCTCTTGGGCCGCCTTTTGTTTTTCTGAATCCTTTTGATTAGTGGTAGGGTCAGAGAAGGACAGAAGATGGACTCTTTGATTTCAACAAGCACACTGATGACGAGCACCATAGTTAGTGTTATTTTATATAGCACTCCTCATTTTTCATAGGAAAAGAAATGCCTTTTTCTAATATTTCAGTAAAACTTTGGGTAAAAATGCCACTCCTTTGTTCACCTACTTCTTCTGACTTACCACAGAGCTCATGTAGAGGGATTAACGGATGACCCCAGGGCTCATAGAGAAGGGTCAAGGGATGAAGTAAGGGCTCATAGAGAGGGATCAAGGGATAAAGTCAAGGCTCAGAGAGACGGATCAAGGGATGAAGTCAGGGCTCATAGAGAGGGATCAAGGGATGGGGTAAAGGCTCATAGAGAGGGCTCATGGGTTGTGGAAAGGGCTCATAGAGAGGGATCAAGGGATCAATTCAGGGCTCAGAGAGAAGGCTCATGGGTTGTGGTAAGGGCTCTTTCTCTTTAAGAGGGGTCATGGCTTGAGGTACGGGCTCATAAAGAGCGATCAAGGGATGAGGTAGGTGTTATAGAGAGCGTGCATGAAACATTAGAGTGAGTGATATGATAACCCATTTATTGACACATGGGAAAGGGGAATCAGAAGGGAGCAGATACGAGGGTCATGGATAGAAGGAACAGTTAAGTGTGGTATGTGGGCTGATATTGCAACTGGAATACAAGAGGAGATATGGAAATTGGCAGAATTGATGGAAGTGCAAGTATGCCCGATCTGGCCTGGGTCAGGTGATGAGGATTTAATAGGTGCCTACTTGCTTGGCGTTTTGCTTTGAGATGCAATGACCCTGCATTATTTACTTATTATAGGAATGCCTTTAACGCCCATAGATCTGGAATACCCTATGGGCTAACACAGTGGTAGTAAGGGAAAGAGGTCCATGAGGTCAGGGGTGGTAGGTGAGGGAAATAAAGTAGTTCAAAACAACTTGTCTTGTTGGGTCACTTGTTAGTAGTCAGTGGCAATGTGTGAATAATTTTGATCATCTGACAAAAGGGTTAGATTTAAGATACCTTGAGAGTAACACACCAGACTTTAAGCATAACACAACATGATGGTTACAGTACCAGAGAGTAGTACCACAGGCCACAGCATCTCATACCACTGAACTGCGGGGTAATTCTAAGGGCAGCATATTGGCAGTGCCCATAAGCCACATTCATTGACACTCTACCAAACTACACACATACAGAGAAGTAGGGTTGTGAAAACAGCATCTAGAATTGGTGGGTTTCCACTGGTCACCCCAATTGCTGTTAGATATTCTAATACTGTATTGTGATAGTGTCCTGCCAAAGAGTATAGAAACAGTGGTTTGCTAACCAAGTCATTAAACCTAAGTGAAAAACCTGATATTAGGAGAGAAATACTTCAGCCCTCATGTATATATTAAGTCTGAAACCAAATTAACTCGGGAATGGTATTGCAACTCTGAATTCCATCCCTTTGAGATGTGGCTCCTACGGATATGGAAGGGCATGTAAGGACATTAAAAGGGGAGCTCCAAATGAAGCAGCCAATTGTTACCACTTGGGGGAAGCAGGTAGTTAACACCACATGAGAGTAGGCAGGCATCCCCAGAGAATCACTACATACCTCTGAACTCGCCCACATTTGGGGGTGTCACCCACCACAGGCCCATTTTCACTCTCCCAACACACTTCATGCCTGCAATGCAAGCGCCCGCTCAGGAAAACCTTTAATTAATTTCCATTGACTTCAATGTGATCACCTCCCACACACCGGCCAATCACACTTGATTTCACTGCCAGAGGTGCTCAATAGGCTGGGAGGTATCTAGGTATCTAAGTTGGTCACAGAATATAAATGGTGAACATTCCTAAAAAGGCTCAGGCAGCACTACGTAATGTCAGGCAATTTCTGTGAACACTAAACATGCAAGTAAAATGACTTAAACGGTGGTCGTTTGCACAAGGCCAATGCAGTAGCACTTACTCTGGGGTGTGCAAACCCTTGATTCACTTGTGGAGAATGTGATGCATTCCATTTCCAAAATAAAGGAAAACCAGCCTGAAAATGTTTAGGTAACATGCAAGGATCAAAACCAGATTAGTTAAACAGAGACCATCCGATTCTTGTTACTAAAACACCTTGTGAACTTGGGATTCGTAGTTCCAGTGGTTGACTCTGCCTGAGGGCCACAAATCCTTGCTTTATGTGTTGGAACCCATTAATTGGGCCTCATGCACAAGCTGGGCGGATTCCTAGGTGGAATGGCGTTAGCGCCCACCTGTCCAGTGATAGTACTGCTGGATCACGAGTTGGGTGTTAACTGTAAATCCCCATTCCCCATTGGGACCATTGGGCACATTGCTCCCCTGGTCCATGGTTTTGGAGATACCCATCCTTTTTTGTTATTTATATTAATAGACATATGCTGGGTGTTTTTCTTTTTGACCCCTTTACTAATATGCCTAGAGAGACTGTAACTGCACCGCCCCACTCTCTCCAAGGTGTGGCGCTAGAAAGCACCTGCCTGCTTATTCATTTTTTCTGGGCCAATCTCATGGTGGTGTTAAGTAGGCAGACTAGTGTCATTGTCAAGGCAGCAAGCAGCTAATCTTGCAGCTTGGGAGCCAAGGTAAAAAAGTGTACGAGGGCATATAGTAGATGTTCTTCCTCAGTCGATTCATTTCAAGCCATTTACCATCCAATACCAACTTTATTTCCTTTTTAATTTCTTTTGTATAGTCAAAGCTTACCCTTTCACCTAGGACCATAGAGTAACCACTGCCTCCTCACCGAAGCCTCAGTGATCCAATCCCACTGTTTCCTTGCGTAGTTACTTGTCGATCCATTAATGACTATCACCCTCCATCTCCTGATGTTCGATCCCCACTGTTTCCTTCCCAGGTTACTTGTAGATCCATTGTTGACTATTGCCCTCCCTCTCCTGATGTTAGAGCCCCCCTGTTCCCTCTCCTGGTTACTTGTAGATCCATTGCTGACTATCGCCCTCCCAGTCCTGATGTTAGATCCCCCTGTATCCTCACCTGGTTACTTGGGGATGCACTGCTGACTATTGCCCTCTCTCTCCTGATGTTAGATCTATTGTATGTCAAATGTATACTTTTTTATATAAAGTGTTTTTGTAGTTTTATATCAAAGGGATATACAGTGAATATAAAGTTTATTAGAAATGTAGGTTGGCTGCGCTTGTGTGCACTTCTGCCTGTTGGAGGTCCAAGTGAGTTGTGAGGAAATCGACTGTGAATGTTAGGGTTTTGTCATGGTTATGCGTTGATGACGCGGGAGTGGGTTTGGCTTTATATATTTTATTGATATGGCACTTGAATAATATGTATATGTACTTATATTATTTGTATATAAAGTTGCCATCATTGCTAACAGTTTTATATAGATGCAATATAAAGCTAGGCAGAGTGTCTGACGTCATCATTTTATAACAGTTTTTCTGTAGATTTAATATAAAAAGGAGGTTGTGTTTTTAAGGCATGCAGTCATTTTTTTAAAACGAAAAGGAGAGGCTTGTGAATTAAACATATGTTTTTATATTAGGTTGAGCAGGTGCATGCCAGGGCATGAAACCATTGAAAATATAGGCCGGCAAAGCAGAGCTATGGGTTTACATAAAAACAGCTAAGTTGCACAATGTGAGAATACATATTTTACTAACATTATACTTGCTAGAATGAAAACAGAGTTTGGTAAAAAAAAAAGGGTGCTTGACAGGCTTGTGACCAAAAAGTTGTACACTGTTTTCTTTGGCCGTGCAAAATGTATTTATTACAGAGTGACAACACTTTGCATGTGTAAGCCAACCAAAAGTGTTATCCCATTTGAAACTTTCATGGCAGAAAAACACATGCCCACCCACAGCAACGATCTTTGCAGGTGCACTGTATTTTTGGCCCTCTTATCCCTGAAGCCTGATGAAGTGAATATGGCTTGATCTATCCATCAGGAGCGGTGATATTGCCACTGCCCCATTTGGGAATCATTGCTGTGTCTCAGGAAGTGAAAGCCGCAGAGCCTTCATTTTGCTGCATTTGAAGCTGCAACCGAAGTGGACTTGACTGTCGAAGTTTGGTCCGGAGTGCGCGAGGGGACGGTGAGTAAACCTAACCCTAGCCGGTGGCCCCTAGCACCTCCATCCATTTTTACCACAAGTGGCCCCTGAGGGCCCCTCTCCTTTCCACTGCTAGTGCGAACTAGCAAACTATTCCCAAACCTCAGAACCACATTTGCCCTTAAGTGAAGGTCCTCCCTGAATAGTGGGAATCTATTCTTCATTGACTCACCTACCTTCCTGAGCTGCTAGAGACCCCTGAAGAGACCCCTTTTTTCCCATTAGAACAATTGCGTGCGCTTGCACTACATGTACTATTGAGCATAAGGCTCCCCTCTTCTTAGGGTTTGGACTGCCTCTGAGTTAAGTGTGTAGTTGATGTTGAAGGGGACTAAAGACTATTTGCACTGCCTGTTTCCTTCCCTTCGAGGTTGTGGACCAATTCCATCCTTTTAACACTTTAGACCACATTGGTCTTGTATATTTGTAATCGAATAGTGTAGTGTTGGTTTGATAGTATTGCTGTGATTATTCTACTGTGTGTTGAAGTTACAAAGGCCTTGTAATAAATGCATTTATATTTTTTATATATATATACCTGTCTGGGAGTAATTTGTAAGTGTCCTTACTCTGTGAGCTCATTGAGGTCCTTCAGTCCCTAAACCCTTCCAGTGACCTAATCTTGACCGCCTGTGACCGCCTGCCATAGCTACATTGATTGGTCTGGCTTGTCCAGAAGGTTACACTGTTCCAGGAAACTAGGCTGGCCTCCTGAACCTTTGCCCACCAGGTCAGAGTTCAGAATTCCATCTTAACATTAATCAGTAGGTGGGAGTCAGTACACAGGTACGCACAATTTGTCCTTTATTCAGATCAGCAACCAGGCAACCATATAAGTGGTTCTTACAAAATAAAAATCACTGTAGTCACTCCATTTCGTTCCAGTTGTTTCTTAGGATGCGAAATAACATAAACCAAAATATGCTCTGCACGAAATTAAATTAGGACCAAGGTTCAGTCCGGTCTTCACCTTCTTTCTGTGGCTGCTCTGCTGAGCACTCTGTTAAATCGAATAACAAGAACACAAATTCCCGCTGTACTTCTGCTCGCCGGGTGAAAATAAAGAAGAACATTAGTTCGGAAATGCCTCGCCTCCAAATGACGGCTCAGCAGCTGCTTTAAGGCCCCAGTCCCGAGAAAGAGTGTTCAATCAGGTCCCTTCGCTCCTGCTCACTTTTGCTCCGTGCTTCTGGGCCTGCGGTTGGGCATAAGGTGTAACCGGGTGCCTGATGCTTCCAGACCTAGTATGCCCATTCGAATCCTGCCACATCTTCCGGCCACTCTTCACCGCTCGCGCTTCCTCCCTGTATCTGAAAACAACCATAACCTCTGATTTTACGCATGCAGGTTTTAAATTGTTTATCCCTCCTCCTCCCTCTTTCCCAGGTGCATTCAATCTTTCCCCTCTACTCTGAACCAGCCATTCCCTCTTCCCGACTTCTGTTCCTGATGTTTCCCCTTCCTCAACCTGTCCTCCCAGTTCCTTCAGTTGTTCAACCTGCCGTCCCTGTTTCATTACGGATGTCCTTCCTTGGGCTTGATGGTAAGGTAAGTGTATCGCGCTGTGGTTTTTAAATGGCTGTGACCTTGGGCTTTTTAGGCATTCGGCTGGATTGCTGTGATTCTTGAAAATGCATTATGGGATTAGTAGTTCCCCCAGCTTCACCCGTTCCTGGGCACCTCCCTGTAACTCCGGGCGCAGGATCATTATGCTCTGGGATTCTCATCATTTCTCCTTTCCTTTCACTTGTTCCCCCTAGCTCCTCGCTCTCTGCAAGTACCGATTTTTCCATTATGTTAGCGTCCGTCTCCCTCTTTGCTGAATGGATGGTTTTTATCCATCACAGACATCGTCTTGGTTTCTTGATGGTGTCCCTGGCGCGTGTGCAATGCTCTGTCCCTACCCGATCCCCAGGGGTACCCACCTCACATCTCCCCCTCAAGGAATCAAGCCGCTCAGGCTGACATAAGTTGCGAGAAAGGTAGGCTGCTACCAGTTGATATTTTCCTGGTTTGTGCACCGTCACAAAGTAGGGCTGCAAAGTTTAGAACCACCGTAAGACTCTGTGATTAGAGTCTTTTTGTGTAGCTAGACAACATAATGGGGCATGATCCATAAATATAGTGAATTTTCTTCCCAACAGATAATACCGTAACGGTTCCAATGCTCATTTGATGGCTAAGCACTCCTTCTCCAAGGTAGAATATGGGAGCTCATGAAGCAGTATTTTCCTGCTTATTAATGCAATGGCATACAGATCAATTTCTGTTCCTTAGATAGCACAGCCCCCAAACTACACCCCGAAGCATCTGCTTGCAGAAAAAAAGTGTTTGGAGAAATCTGGGTGGTGTAGTACAGGTCTGGTGCTAACCAGGTGACCAGAGCTTGAAAGGATTTTGTCACTTAGGGTGTTATTAGTAGGGGTTTATTGGTTTTTAGGGCATACGTCATGGGTGTAGCTATGGTCGAAAAATGAGGAATGAATCTCTGATAATATCCAACAAAACTCAAAAAAGCATATATTCCCTTCCATGTGGTTGGTACTCAGAGTTGTTGTATGGCTTGTACTTTATCCAATAAAGGAGTTATCACTCCACCGCCAACTGAGTATCCCAAATATTTGGTGTTTTCTGCTGCTAATTTGTTTTTTTTTTTCAGGTTAATGTGTAGGCCAGCTTTCCCCAGGGCCATGACCACCTTTTACGATGGGACAGATGCTCCACCCAGGACGTACTGAAAATGACTATATCGTCCAAGTAGGCTGCTACATAGGTTTCATGGGGTCTGAGTATTTGGTCCATCAGTGCATGGAATGCGGCTCACGCCCCATGCAGGCCAAATGATAGTACTGTAAATTGAAAGAGTGCTTGAGGTGTGGCAACGGTTGTTTTCTCTTGGTCCTCTGGGTATATGGGTATTTGCCAGTATTAGTGTGAGGTCTAGGGTGCTAAGATATGAGGCCACCACTAACTTCTCTAATAACTAATCTATTCGAGGCATGGGGTATGCCTCATACTGGGAAATTGCATTTAATTGCCTAAAGTCCATGCAGAATCCAGTGGTTCCGTCAAGTTTAGGCACCACTACTACTGGGAGCACCAAGCACTTTTAGATGGTATTATGGTCCGTAGTCTCAACACTCCATTTATTTCCCTATTTATGTCTTCTCGTTTGGCCTCGGGTATAAGATAAGGTCTGAGACGCACTATTGTCCTGGTCCCGCCTTAATGTGGTGCACCACCAGCTTGGTTCAATCCGGCATTCCTGAAAATAATAATAATTTGGCATTTATATAGCACTACGAACCCTCAGGTATCTGAGTGCTGCTTATTATTACCCACAGTGTGTGGTACTCATTTATCGACCTCGGAAGGATGAAAGGCTGAGTTTGGTCCCGCCGGGATTTGAACCTGCGTTAGCAGGCTCTGCATGGATGTCAAAGCGAGCGCTCTACTCGCTGTGCCACTTGACTGGCGAAAAGACTTTTGATACTGGTTCTAGATGTCTGAATATTTCCGTTGTTTGATCTTTACTCAGCTGCTCACCCACCATCACGTCATGTAGCCCACTGGGAAGGATGGGCACCTCTAGTTTTGTTACTGATAGTTCTGACCGCTCAGTACATAATATAGGTGTTGTATTTTCTCTCCATACCTTGAGCAGGTTGATGT
Organism: Ambystoma mexicanum; assembly: GCF_040938575.1. Taxonomy (NCBI): domain Eukaryota; kingdom Metazoa; phylum Chordata; class Amphibia; order Caudata; family Ambystomatidae; genus Ambystoma; species Ambystoma mexicanum. The sequence continues at coordinate 1,369,160,696 of NC_090933.1, read as the reverse complement.
GGTAGTTTTTATGTTTCACTTGTCTTTCTGGCTGTTCCACCTCATAGTTCACTGGACCTAAGATTTTAGGGACCCTTCCATTGGGCTAAGATTTTATTGGTACTTGTTGGTAACAGTACCGGTACTTTATCACCTACTTTGAAAGTACATAGTCTCGTTCCTTTATCATAATATTTTTCTTACCGTACTTAGCCCTGGCCTAGCCTCTCTTGGGCAAATTCACAAAGGTGTCCCAAATGTTCTTGTAAGTCATGTACATACTCTGACAAAGTAGTCTCCTCTTGAGACACCCAAGTTTGTTTTAATGTGTTCAGAATGGACTTTGGTTGCCTTCCAAAGGGAAAACCCTGTAGAAGACTGTGGGGTATCACGTAGTATCATTAAAACCCAAGGTAAGATGCGGTCCCAGCCCAGTTCTGTGGGAGTTGTGGCCTTCCTTAACATCTGTTGTACGGTCTGGTTGTATCTTTCCACAAGACCATCTGTTAGTGGATGGTACACAGAGGTTTTCAAATGAGTGATACCTAACGTTTTACACACTCCTTTCATAATTAAGGACATGAAATTGCTTCCTTGATCAGTCACTATTTCTTGAGGTATCCCCACTGTGGCAAAATAGGGAAGCAGGACGTCGCACACTTGTTTGGCTGAGGTTCCTCTCAAAGGAAAAGTTTCTGGGTACCTGGTGGCGTAGTCCACTACCACCAGTAGAAACTTGTACCCACAACTGCTTGGATCTACAATGTCCATTCCTATTAATTGGAACGGTTCTTTAATGATGGGCATTCTTTGCGATGGTGCCTTAGGGGGAATATGAGTACTGGTGTTTTGGCAAGTAGCACATTCATTACAATATTTAGTCACTTTTGCATATGCCCCTGCCCAGTAGAAATTCCTCCTCTCTGCAAATACCGATTTTTCCATTATGTTAGCGTCCGTCGCCCTCTTTGCTGAATGGACGGTTTCATCCATCACAGACATCGTTGTGGATTCCTGATGATGTCCCTGGCGTCCATGCAATGGCCTGTCCCTACCCCAATCACCAGGGGTACCCACCTCACAATGGTCTTTAAATGTAAAGAGCATTATTTTTCTACTGCAAAAGAAGGCGCTCAAAGGCATGTGTTTTCTGACTTTCACAGGTTATATAAGATAATGTCTTAAAATCTTTGTAAGTGTTTATATCAAATTTATTTAATAGTAGGGCTGTATCGAATGATATGATATGGTATGGCATTTATAACACACCTATACACAAGTGTTTCAAGGCGCGACGAGGCAAGAGAGGGGGGGACAGAGGGAAGACAGTCAACGATCCTACTAGGCCAGGTGTCATTCAGATCGTGCAAGTGCATGGGCAGGGGAGGGAGGAGAAGTGAGGGGGAGGGGGAGAGGAAAGTGCAGTACATGGGATAAGACAATAATAACAATAAGTAAAGGTACGGCCAGCAGGTGGCAAGTGCAAGGGTAAGTGCAGACGTCAGGTGTCAAGTGCTGGTAGGGGGACTGTAGGGATGCAGAAAACAGTCACTGAGTGCGGGGGTTGCCAGGAAGACAGTGCAGAAGTACGACAGGCGGGGGAGTGGACCTGGGCCCGAATCAAGGGTGGCCAGGTAACCAGTGCAGTTCCCGTGTCAGCCAAGAAATCAGTAAGGGAGAGGAGGAGAAAAAGCAGACGCAAAGAGAAAGGTTTTGAGGTGCTTCCAGAACTGAAGATGATTCTCCTCAAGTTTCAGGGAGGCAGGGAGGCTGTTCCAGAGGGAAGCCCCAGCCGAAGAAAGAGATCTGTCACCAACTCGTTGCTTGGAGAAGCGACTGACCCTGAGGGAGTTGGAGCCGGATGAGCGAAGAGCTTATGACAGAAGATATTTAGGCAGAGAGAGTTGAAGGTATTGAGGCCCCAGGCCCCAGAAGGCCTTGTGGACAATGCAGAGGGTTTTGAAAATAATCCTTGCTGCCACTGGGAGCCAGTGCCGATATTTCAGTCCAGGAGAGATACGATCCCTGGGTTTGAAGCCAAGGACAAGTCTCACAGTCATGCTTTGGATGAGTTGTAGAGGGCAGAGAGTAGAGGTAGGCAGATTTAGAAAGAGACTGTTGCAGTAGTCCAGCCTAGAGAAAACCAGAGCTCCGGAGACAGTGAGCTTCTGGGGGAAGAAGAGGAAAGGAAGAATACCTCTGAGGAGTTGCAGCTAGAAGATGGTCCCTCACAGCTCAGAATGAGATCTCCTAGCCAGGTCCTCTCTTGGATCAGTCCTTGAAGAAGCACAGCAGCTTTCAGATTTGAATGAAGAGCCCTAGAGATCATCTAAAGTTTCAACTCCAGTTCCTGAACAACTTCAATGTCGACGACGAGATTCTGAAAAGCTTAGGGACAGTTTCAATTTAGACTTTAGGGTTCTGACTGAACTGAACAGAAATTAACAGAACTGAACAGAAAGAGCAGACTGAACAAATTGTTGAGTGCAGGGACGTTAGGTATGTGCATTTGTTCCCCATTCAGCGGAGCCAGACTCAGTCAACCAATCAAACTGAAGGGAATTAATACAGGCAATCAGCCAATCAGGCTCACCGGCATTCAGGCCATTCACCCAAAACCAGACACCCATAACACATAGAGTGGATTGTAGTAAGCACACACCCTATCAGAGTACTGCACTGCATTCATATATGTTTCAGTTGGGGCTATCTCAGGCATTGTGTCATACAGAGAAACCAGACACCCACAACACAGAATGTGAGTTGGCTCCCAACTCCATTCATACAGGTACCACCACAAGGGTGTACCCACAAAACATCATGGCTGGGCAGTCTGGATCAGTGAGTCATGGTTGGGCAGTCTGGACCAGCGAGTCATGGCTGGGCAGGCTGGACAGCCAGTCATGGCGGGGCAGTCTGGACCAGCGAGTCACGGCTGGGAAGCCTGGCCCTGCGAGTCATGGCTGGGCAGTCTGGACCAGCGAGCCATGGCTGGACAGCCTGGATCAGCGAGTCATGTCTGGGCAGTCTGGACCAGCGAGTCATGGCTGGGAAGCCTGGCCTGGCGAGTCATGGCTGGCCAGTCTAGACCAGGGAGTCATGGCTAGGTAGCCTGGACCAGAGAGTCATGGCTGGACAGTCTGGCTCAGCGTGTCATGTCTGGGCAGTCTGGACCAGCGAGTCACGGCTGGGAAGCCTGGCCCGGCGAGTCATGGCTGGGCAGTCTGGACCAGGGAGTCATGGCTAGGCAGCCTGGACGAGAGAGTCATGGCTGGGCAGTCTGGACCGGCGAGTCATGGCTGGACAGTCTGGACCGGCAAGTCATGGCTGGGCAGTCTGGACTGACGAGTCATGGCTGGGCAGTCTGGACCGGCGAGTCATGGCTGGACAGTCTGGACTGATGAGTCATGGCTGGGCAGCCTGGACCGGAGAGACATGGCTGGGCAGTCTGGACTGGAGAGTCATGGCTGGGCAGCCTGGACCGGCGAGTCATGGGTAGGCAGCCTGGACTGATGATTCATGGCTGGGAAGCCCGGCCCGCTGAGTCATGGCTGGGCAGCCTGGACCAGAGAGTCATGGCTGGGCAGTCTGGACCAGAGAGTCATGGCTTGGCAGCCTGGACCGGACCGGAGAGTCATGGCTGGGCAGCCTGGACCGGAGAGTCATGGCTAGGCAGCCTGGACCAAAGAGTCATGGCTTGACAGTCTGGACTGGCGAGTCATGGCTGGGCAGTCTGGACCAGCGAGTCATGGCTAGGCAGCCTGGACCGGCGAGTCATGGTTGGGTAGTCCGGACTGATGAGTCAATGCTGGGGATACTGGATCAGCCAGTCATGGCTGGGCAGCCTGGACCGGTGAGTCTTATAGAAGCAGCAGTCCTGTGCATTTCTCTGCACGTTCACTCTCTCTTGTTATGCTATGCGCCTGAACCTTCTGCTGCTCCGCATGTGAAGCCCCTGTTGCAGGAAAATACACCAAAACATGCAGCATTAGCCTAGACAGACCGAACCGGTAGTGAAAGAGCTACATCCAGGCACTTCTGCTCCATCATCAGTTTGAGCCTGTGAGCACTGCTTGGTCATGTCATCTCTCTTAATTGGAAGAAAGATTTCCAATTTAGCATTTATTTGACCTGGACTGGGTAATGTTACCCCCTTTAGTGGTTAGTCCCTTCCTTGCTAATGGCTAATTGGTTAATGAATCAGCCATGCTGTTAGATGATCTGACTGCTGGAGATGTGTTTATGTGTTTGTAAAATGATTGTATTGTTATGTTCATCACCTGATTGAGCTGGCAGCCAGTGCAGTACCGCTGTTACTTGAAGTTGAATGCATTATTCTTGGATCAAATGTAAATTACAGAATGAATATGATAAGTGGGACACGCGGCAGATAAACAATCAGGACCTCACACGTCATCCTCCTTGTGATCCTGTCCTTAAACAAACAAAGCGTGTCTCTTCAGCAGAGACGGATATACCTGCAAACATTAGCAAAACTGGGTACGGATGTGTGTGTGTGTGTGTGTGTGTGGGGGGGAGTGTTTCTTTATGCGCATCTGTGGCAATGTGCGAATGTGTTAATAAGTGTCTATCACTGTTTGTGTGTCTTAGGTATGTGTTTCTAAAGTCCAAATGGGGTTAGACTACATAAGACATATCTTCTTGGTTTCAGGCCCCCAACTTCTAATATAGGCCTGCACTACCTAAGGTGCTGAGTGGCCGAGCAGCCAGGCTTATTTTAGGAGGGTGGACTTCTAATATAGGCCTGCACTACCCAAGGTGCTGAGTAGCTGAGCAGCCAGGCTTATCTTAAGAGGGGGGACTTCTAATATATGCCTGCACTACCCAAAGTGCTGAGTGGCCGAGCAGCCAGGATTATCTTAGGAGGGGGGGCACTTCTAATATAGACCTGCACTACCCAAGGTGCTGAGTGGCCGAGCAGCCAGGATTATCTTAGGAGGGGGGGCACTTCTAATATAGACCTGCACTACCCAAGGTGCTGAGTGGCCGAGCAGCCAGGATTTTCTTAGGAGGGGGGCACTTCTAATATAGACCTGCACTACCCAAGGTGCTGAGTGGCCGAGCAGCCAGGATTATCTTAGGAGGGGGGGCACTTCTAATATAGACCTGAACTACCCAAGGTGCTGAGTGGCCGAGCAGCCAGGATTATCTTAGGAGGGGGGCACTTCTAATATAGACCTGCACTACCCAAGGTGCTGAGTGGCCGAGCAGCCAGGATTATCTTAGGAGGGAAGGTACTTCTAATATAGGCCTGCACTACCCAAGGTGCTGAGTGGCCGAGCAGTCAGGCTTATTTTAGGAGGGAAGGTACTTCTAATATAGGCCTGCACTACCCAAGGTACTGAGTGGCCGAGCAGTCAGGCTTATTTTAGGAGGGAAGGTACTTCTAATATAGGCCTGCACTACCCAAGGTACTGAGTGGCCAAGCAGCCAGGCTTATTTTAGGGGGGAAGGTACTTCTAATATATGCCTGCACTACCCAAGGTGTTGAGTGGCTAAGCAGTCAGGCTTATTTTAGGAGGGAAGGTACTTCTAATATAAGCCTGCACTACCCAAGGTGCTGAGTGGTCGAGCAGTCAGGCTTATTTTAGGAGAGAAGGTACTTCTAATATAGGCCTGCACTACCCAAGGTGCTGAGTGGCTGAGCAGCCAGGCTTATCTTAGGAGGGGAGGACTTCTAATATAGACCTGCACTACCCAAGGTGCTGAGTGGCCGAGCAGTCAGGCTTATCTTAGCAGGGAGGGACATCTAATATAGGCCTGCACTACCCAAGGTGCTGAGTGGCCGAGCAGCCAGGCTTATCTTAAGAGGGGGGACTTCTAATATAGGCCTGCACTACCCAAGGTGCTGAGTGGCAGAGCAGCCAGGCTTATCTTAGCAGGGAGGGACCTCTAACATACGCCTGCACTACCCAAGGTGCTGAGTGGCTGAGCAGCCAGGCTTATCTCAGGAGGGCTTCTAATATAGGCCTGTACTACCCATGGTTCTGAGTGGCTGAGCAGCCAGGCTTATTTTAGGAGGGGGGGCACTTCTAATATAGACCTGCACTAACTAAGGTGCTGAGTGGCCGAGCAGTCAGGCTTATTTTAGGAGGGAAGGTACTTCTAATATAGGCCTGCACTACCCAAGGTGCTGAGAGGCCGAGCAGCCAGGCTTATCTTAGGAGGGGGGACTTCATATATATGCCTGCACTACCCAAGGTGCTGAGTGGCAGAGCAGCCAGGCTTATTTTAGGAGGGGAGGACTTCTAATATAGGCCTGCACTACCCAAGGTGCTGAGTGGCAGAGCAGCCAGGCTTATCTTAGCAGGGAGGGACCTCTAATATAGGCCTGCACTACCCAAGGTGCTGAGTGGCCGAGCAGCCAGGCTTATCTTAAGAGGGGGGATTTCTAATATAGGCCTGCACTACCCAAGGTGCTGAGTGGCAGAGCAGTCAAGCTTATCTTAGCAGGGAGGGACCTCTAACATACGCCTGCACTACCCAAGGTGCTGAGTGGCTGAGCAGCCAGGCTTATCTCAGGAGGGCTTCTAATATAGGCCTGTACTACCCATGGTTCTGAGTGGCCGAGCAGCCAGGCTTATCTTTGGAGGGGAGCCTTTCAATATATGCCTGCACTACCCAATGTGCTGAGTAGCCGAGCAGCCAGGCTTATCTTTGGAGAGGGGATTCTAATATAGGCCTGCACTTCCCAAGGTGCTGAGTGGCAGAGCAGCCAGGCTTATCTTAGGGGGGAGACTTATAATATAGGCCTGCACTACCCAAGGTGTTGAGTGGCCGAGCAGCCAGGATTATTTTAGGAGGGGGGGCACTTCTAATATAGACCTGCACTACCCAAGGTGCTGAGTGGCCGAGCAGCCTGGATTTTCTTAGGAGGGGGGCACTTCTAATATAGACCTGCGCTACCCAAGCTGCTGAGTGGCCGAGCAGCCAGGATTATCTTAGGAGGGGGGGCACTTCTAATATAGACCTGCACTACCCAAGGTGCTGAGTGGCCGAGCAGCCAGGATTATTTTAGGAGGGGGGCACTTCTAATATAGACCTGCACTACCCAAGGTGCTGAGTGGCCGAGCAGCCAGGATTATCTTAGGAGGGAAGGTACTTCTAATATAGGCCTGCACTACCCAAGGTGCTGAGTGGCCGAGCAGTCAGGCTTATTTTAGGAGGGAAGGTACTTCTAATATAGGCCTGCACTACCCAAGGTACTGAGTGGCCGAGCAGTCAGGCTTATTTTAGGAGGGAAGGTACTTCTAATATAGACCTGCACTACCCAAGGTACTGAGTGGCCAAGCAGCCAGGTTTATTTTAGGAGGGAAGGTACTTCTAATATATGCCTGCACTACCCAAGGTGCTGAGTGGCCGAGCAGTCAGGCTTATTTTAGGAGGGAAGGTACGTCTAATATAAGCCTGCACTACCCAAGGTGCTGAGTGGCCGAGCAGCCAGGCTTATTTTAGGAGGGAAGGTACTTCTAATATAGGCCTGCACTACCCAAGGTGCTGAGTGGCCGAGCAGTCAGGCTTATTTTAGGAGGGAAGGTACTTCTAATATAAGCCTGCACTACCCAAGGTGCTGAGTGGCCGAGCAGTCAGGCTTATTTTAGGAGAGAAGGTACTTCTAATATAGGCCTGCACTACCCAAGGTGCTGAGTGTCTGAGCAGCCAGGCTTATCTTAGGAGGGGGGCACTTCTAATATAGACCTGCACTACCCAAGGTGCTGAGTGGCCGAGCAGTCAGGCTTATTTTAGGAGGGAAGGTACTTCTAATATAAGCCTGCACTACCCAAGGTACTGAGTGGCCGAGCAGCCAGGCTTATTTTAGGAGGGAAGGTACTTCTAATATAGGCCTGCACTACCCAAGGTGCTGAGTGGCCGAGCAGCCAGGCTTATTTTAGGAGGGGGGGCACTTCTAATATAGGCCTGCACTACCCAAGGTGCTTAGTGGCGGAGCAGCCAGGCTTATCTTAGGAGGGGGGGCACTTCTAATATAGACCTGCACTACCCAAGGTGCTGAGTGGCCGAGCAGCCAGGATTATCTTAGGAGGGAAGGTACTTCTAATATAGGCCTGCACTACCCAAGGTGCTGAGTGGCCGAGCAGTCAGGCTTATTTTAGGAGGGAAGGTACTTCTAATATAGGCCTGCACTACCCAAGGTACTGAGTGGCCGAGCAGTCAGGCTTATTTTAGGAGGGAAGGTACTTCTAATATAGGCCTGCACTACCCAAGGTACTGAGTGGCCAAGCAGCCAGGTTTATTTTAGGAGGGAAGGTACTTCTAATATATGCCTGCACTACCCAAGGTGCTGAGTGGCCGAGCAGTCAGGCTTATTTTAGGAGGGAAGGTACGTCTAATATAAGCCTGCACTACCCAAGGTGCTGAGTGGCCGAGCAGCCAGGCTTATTTTAGGAGGGAAGGTACTTCTAATATAGGCCTGCACTACCCAAGGTGCTGAGTGGCCGAGCAGTCAGGCTTATTTTAGGAGGGAAGGTACTTCTAATTTAAGCCTGCACTACCCAAGGTGCTGAGTGGCCGAGCAGTCAGGCTTATTTTAGGAGAGAAGGTACTTCTAATATAGGCCTGCACTACCCAAGGTGCTGAGTGGCTGAGCAGCCAGGCTTATCTTAGGAGGGGGGGCACTTCTAATATAGACCTGCACTACCCAAGGTGCTGAGTGGCCGAGCAGTCAGGCTTATTTTAGGAGGGAAGGTACTTCTAATATAAGCCTGCACTACCCAAGGTACTGAGTGGCCGAGCAGCCAGGCTTATTTTAGGAGGGAAGGTACTTCTAATATAGGCCTGCACTACCCAAGGTGCTGAGTGGCCGAGCAGCCAGGCTTATTTTAGGAGGGGGGGCACTTCTAATATAGGCCTGCACTACCCAAGGTGCTGAGTGGCGGAGCAGCCAGGCTTATCTTAGGAGGGGGGGCACTTCTAATATAGACCTGCACTACCCAAGGTGCTGAGTGGCGGAGCAGTCAGGCTTATTTTAGGAGGGAAGGTACTTCTAATATAGGCCTGCACTACCCAAGGTGCTGAGTGGCCGAGCAGCCAGGCTTATTTTAGGAGGGAAGGTACTTCTAATATAGGCCTGCACTACCCAAGGTGCTGAGTGGCCGAGCAGCGAGGCTTATTTTAGGAGGGAAGGTACTTCTAATATAGGCCTGCACTACCCAAGGTGCTGAGTGGCCGAGCAGTCAGGCTTATTTTAGGAGGGAAGGTACTTCTATTATAGGCCTGCACTACCCAAGGTGCTGAGTGGCCGAGCAGCCAGGCTTATTTTAGGAGGGAAGGTACTTCTAATATAAGCCTGCACTACCCAAGGTGCTGAGTGGCCGAGCAGCCAGGCTTATTTTAGGAGGGGGGGCACTTCTAATATAGGCCTGCACTACCCAAGGTGCTGAGTGGCCGAGCAGTCAGGCTTATTTTAGGAGGGAAGGTACTTCTAATATAGGCCTGCGCTACCCAAGGTGCTGAGTGGCCGAGCAGTCAGGCTTATTTTAGGAGGGAAGGTACTTCTAATATAGGCCTGCACTACCCAAGGTGCTGAGTGGCCGAGCAGCCAGGCTTATCTTAGGAGGCGGGACTTCATATATATGCCTGCACTACCCAAGGTGCTGAGTGGCAGAGCAGCAAGGCTTATTTTAGGAGGGGAGGACTTCTAATATAGGCCTGCACTACCCAAGGTGCTGAGTGGCAGAGCAGCCAGGCTTATCTTAGCAGGGAGGGACCTCTAATATAGGCCTGCACTACCCAAGGTGCAGAGTGGCCGAGCAGCCAGGCTTTTCTTAAGAGGGGGGACTTCTAATATAGGCCTGCACTACCCAAGGTGCTGAGTGGCTGAGCAGCCAGGCTTATCTCAGGAGGGCTTCTAATATAGGCCTGTACTACCCATGGTTCTGAGTGGCCGAGCAGCCAGGCTTATCTTAGGAGGGGGGGCACTTCTAATATAGACCTGCACTAACCAAGGTGCTGACTGGCCGAGCAGTCAGGCTTATTTTAGGAGGGAAGGTACTTCTAATATAGGCCTGCACTACCCAAGGTGCTGAGTGGCCGAGCAGCCAGGCTTATCTTAGGAGGGGGGGATTCATATATATGCCTGCACTACCCAAGGTGCTGAGTGGCAGAGCAGCCAGGCTTATCTTAGGAGGGGAGGACTTCTAATATAGGCCTGCACTACCCAAGGTGCTGAGTGGCAGAGCAGCCAGGCTTATCTTAGCAGGGAGGAACCTCTAATATAGGCCTGCACTACCCAAGGTGCTGAGTGGCCGAGCAGCCAGGCTTATCTTAAGTGGGGGGACTTCTAATATAGGCCTGCACTACCCAAGGTGCTGAGTGGCAGAGCAGCCAGGCTTATTTTAGCAGGGAGGGACCTCTAACATACGCCTGCACTACCCAAGGTGCTGAGTGGCTGAGCAGCCAGGCTTATCTCAGGAGGGCTTCTAATATAGGCCTGTACTACCCATGGTTCTGAGTGGCTGAGCAGCCAGGCTTATCTTAGGAGGGGGGGCGCTTCTAATATAGACCTGCACTAACTAAGGTGCTGAGTGGCCGAGCAGTCAGGCTTATTTTAGGAGGGAAGGTACTTCTAATATAGGCCTGCACTACCCAAGGTGCTGAGTGGCCGAGCAGCCAGGCTTATCTTAGGAGGGGGGACTTCATATATATGCCTGCACTACCCAAGGTGCTGAGTGGCAGAGCAGCCAGGCTTATCTTAGGCGGGGAGGACTTCTTATATAGGCCTGCACTACCCAAGGTGCTGAGTGGCAGAGCAGCCAGGCTTATCTTAGCAGGGAGGGACCTCTAATATAGGCCTGCACTACCCAAGGTGCTGAGTGGCCGAACAGCCAGGCTTATCTTAAGAGGGGGGACTTCTAATATAGGCCTGCACTACCCAAGGTGCTGAGTGGCAGAGCAGTCAGGCTTATCTTAGCAGGGAGGGACCTCTAACATATGCCTGCACTACCCAAGGTGCTGAGTGGCTGAGCAGCCAGGCTTATCTCAGGAGGGCTTCTAATATAGGCCTGTACTACCCATGGTTCTGAATGGCCGAGCAGCGAGGCTTATCTTTGGAGGGGAGCCTTTTAATATATGCCTGCACTACCCAATGTGCTGAGTAGCCGAGCAGCCAGGCTTATCTTTGGAGGGGGGCTTCTAATATAGGCCTGCACTTCCCAAGGTGCTGAGTGGCAGAGCAGCCAGGCTTATCTTAGCGGGGGACTTCTAATATAGGCCTGCACTACCCAAGGTGTTGAGTGGCCGAGCAGCCAGGCTTATCTTAGGAGGGGGGACTTCTAATATAGGCTGCACTACCCTAGGTGCTGAGTGGCCGAGCAGCCAGGCTTATTTTAGGAGGGGGGACTTCTAATATAGGCCTGCACTACCCAAGGTACTGAGTGGCAGAGCAGCCAGGCTTATCTTAGGAGGGGGGACTTCTAATATAGGCCTGCACTACTCAAGGTGCTGAGTGGCAGATCAGCCACGCTTCTCTTAGGAGGGGGGACTTCTAATATCGACCTCCACTACCCAAGGCAGTGAGTTGCCAAGCAGCCAGGCTTATTTTAGGAGGGGAATGGAGTTCTTATATAGGCCTGCACGACCCAAGACGCTGGGTGCATGAGCAGCCAGTCTTATCTTAGTAGGGGGAAGGACTTCTAATATAGGCCTGCACTACCCAAGGTAGTGAGTTGCCAAGCAGCCAGGCTTATTTTAGGAGAGGGAGGGAGTTCTAATATAGGCCTGCACTACCCAAGATGCTGGGTGGATGAGCAGCCAGTCTTATCTTAGCAGGGAGGGACCTCTAACATAGGCCTGCACTACCCAAGGTGCTGAGTGGCCGAGCAGCCAGGATTATCTTAGGAGGGGGGGCACTTCTAATATAGACCTGCACTACCCAAGGTGCTGAGTGGCCGAGCAGCCAGGATTATCTTAGGAGGGGGGCACTTCTAATATAGACCTGCACTACCCAAGGTGCTGAGTGGCCGAGCAGCCAGGATTATTTTAGGAGGGAAGGTACTTCTAATATAGGCCTGCACTACCCAAGGTGCTGAGTGGCCGAGCAGCCAGGCTTATTTTAGGAGGGAAGGTACTTCTAATATAGGCCTGCACTACCCAAGGTGCTGAGTGGCCGAGCAGCCAGGCTTATTTTAGGAGGGAGGGCACTTCTAATATAGGCCTGCACTACCCAAGGTGCTGAGTGGCGGAGCAGCCAGGCTTATCTTAGGAGGGGGGGCACTTCTAATATAGACCTGCACTACCCAAGGTGCTTAGTGGCGGAGCAGCCAGGCTTATTTTAGGAGGGAAGGTACTTCTAATATAGGCCTGCACTACCCAAGGTGCTGAGTGGCGGAGCAGCCAGGCTTATTTTAGGAGGGAAGGTACTTCTAATATAGGCCTGCACTACCCAAGGTGCTGAGTGGCCGAGCAGCCAGGCTTATTTTAGGAGGGAAGGTACTTCTAATATAGGCCTGCACTACCCAAGGTGCTGAGTGGCCGAGCAGTCAGGCTTATTTTAGGAGGGAAGGTTTTTCTAATATAGGCCTGCACTACCCAAGGTGCTGAGTGGCCGAGCAGCCAGGCTTATTTTAGGAGGGAAGGTACTTCTAATATAAGCCTGCACCACCCAAGGTGCTGAGTGGCCGAGCAGTCAGGCTTATTTTAGGAGGGAAGGTACTTCTAATATAGGCCTGCACCACCCAAGGTGCTGAGTGGCCGAGCAGTCAGGCTTATTTTAGGAGGGAAGGTACTTCTAATATAGGCCTGCACTACCCAAGACGCTGGGTGGATGAGCAGGCAGGCTTATCTTAGGCGGGGGGGCACTTCTAATATAGACCTGCACTACCCAAGGTGCTGAGTGGCCGAGCAGTCAGGCTTATTTTAGGAGGGAAGGTACTTCTAATATAGGCCTGCACTACCCAAGGTGCTGAGTGGCCGAGCAGTCAGGCTTATTTTAGGAGGGAAGGTACTTCTAATATAGGCCTGCACTACCCAAGGTGCTGAGTGGCCGAGCAGCCAGGCTTATCTTAGGAGGCGGGACTTCATATATATGCCTGCACTACCCAAGGTGCTGAGTGGCAGAGCAGCAAGGCTTATCTTAGGAGGGGAGGACTTCTAATATAGGCCTGCACTACCCAAGGTGCTGAGTGGCAGAGCAGCCAGGCTTATCTTAGCACGGAGGGACCTCTAATATAGGCCTGCACTACCCAAGGTGCAGAGTGGCCGAGCAGCCAGGCTTTTCTTAAGAGGGGGGACTTCTAATATAGGCCTGCACTACCCAAGGTGCTGAGTGGCAGAGCAGCCAGGCTTATCTTAGCAAGGAGGGACCTCTAACATACGCCTGCACTACCCAAGGTGCTGAGTGGCTGAGCAGCCAGGCTTATCTCAGGAGGGCTTCTAATATAGGCCTGTACTACCCATGGTTCTGAGTGGCCGAGCAGCCAGGCTTATCTTAGGAGGGGGGGCACTTCTAATATAGACCTGCACTAACCAAGGTGCTGACTGGCCGAGCAGTCAGGCTTATTTTAGGAGGGAAGGTACTTCTAATATAGGCCTGCACTACCCAAGGTGCTGAGTGGCCGAGCAGCCAGGCTTATCTTAGGAGGGGGGATTCATATATATGCCTGCACTACCCAAGGTGCTGAGTGGCAGAGCAGCCAGGCTTATCTTAGGAGGGGAGGACTTCTAATATAGGCCTGCACTACCCAAGGTGCTGAGTGGCAGAGCAGCCAGGCTTATCTTAGCAGGGAGGAACCTCTAATATAGGCCTGCACTACCCAAGGTGCTGAGTGGCCGAGCAGCCAGGCTTATCTTAAGTGGGGGGACTTCTAATATAGGCCTGCACTACCCAAGGTGCTGAGTGGCAGAGCAGCCAGGCTTATCTTAGCAGGGAGGGACCTCTAACATACGCCTGCACTACTCAAGGTGCTGAGTGGCTGAGCAGCCAGGCTTATCTCAGGAGGGCTTCTAATATAGGCCTGTACTACCCATGGTTCTGAGTGGCTGTGCAGCCAGGCTTATCTTAGGAGGGGGGGCACTTCTAATATAGACCTTCACTAACTAAGGTGCTGAGTGGCCGAGCAGTCAGGCTTATTTTAGGAGAGAAGGTACTTCTAATATAGGCCTGCACTACCCAAGGTGCTGAGTGGCCGAGCAGCCAGGCTTATCTTAGGAGGGAAGGTACTTCTAATATAGGCCTGCACTACCCAAGGTGCTGAGTGGCCGAGCAGCCAGGCTTATCTTAGGAGGCGGGACTTCATATATATGCCTGCACTACCCAAGGTGCTGAGTGGCAGAGCAGCAAGGCTTATTTTAGGAGGGGAGGACTTCTAATATAGGCCTGCACTACCCAAGGTGCTGAGTGGCAGAGCAGCCAGGCTTATCTTAGCAGGGAGGGACCTCTAATATAGGCCTGCACTACCCAAGGTGCAGAGTGGCCGAGCAGACAGGCTTTTCTTAAGAGGGGGGACTTCTAATATAGGCCTGCACTACCCAAGGTGCTGAGTGGCAGAGCAGCCAGGCTTATCTTAGCAAGGAGGGACCTCTAACATACGCCTGCACTACCCAAGGTGCTGAGTGGCTGAGCAGCCAGGCTTATCTCAGGAGGGCTTCTAATATAGGCCTGTACTACCCATGGTTCTGAGTGGCCGAGCAGCCAGGCTTATCTTAGGAGGGGGGGCACTTCTAATATAGACCTGCACTAACCAAGGTGCTGACTGGCCGAGCAGTCAGGCTTATTTTAGGAGGGAAGGTACTTCTAATATAGGCCTGCACTACCCAAGGTGCTGAGTGGCCGAGCAGCCAGGCTTATCTTAGGAGGGGGGGATTCATATATATGCCTGCACTACCCAAGGTGCTGAGTGGCAGAGCAGCCAGGCTTATCTTAGGAGGGGAGGACTTCTAATATAGGCCTGCACTACCCAAGGTGCTGAGTGGCCGAACAGCCAGGCTTATCTTAAGAGGGGGGACTTCTAATATAGGCCTGCACTACCCAAGGTGCTGCGTGGCCGAACAGCCAGGCTTATCTTAAGAGGGGGGACTTCTAATATAGGCCTGCACTACCCAAGGTGCTGAGTGGCAGAGCAGTCAGGCTTATCTTAGCAGGGAGGGACCTCTAACATACGCCTGCACTACCCAAGGTGCTGAGTGGCTGAGCAGCCAGGCTTATCTCAGGAGGGCTTCTAATATAGGCCTGTACTACCCATGGTTCTGAATGGCCGAGCAGCCAGGCTTATCTTTGGAGGGGAGCCTTTTAATATATGCCTGCAACACCCAATGTGCTGAGTAGCCGAGCAGCCAGGCTTATCTTTGGAGGGGGGCTTCTAATATAGGCCTGCACTTCCCAAGGTGCTGAGTGGCAGAGCAGCCAGGCTTATCTTAGGGGGGGTACTTCTAATATAGGCCTGCACTACCCAAGGTGTTGTGTGGCCGAGCAGCCAGGCTTATCTTAGGAGGGGGGACTTCTAATATAGGCCTGCACTACCCTAGGTGCTGAGTGGCCGAGCAGCCAGGCTTATTTTAGGAGGGGGGACTTCTAATATAGGCCTGCACTACCCAAGGTACTGAGTGGCAGAGCAGCCAGGCTTATCTTAGGAGGGGGGACTTCTAATATAGGCCTGCACTACTCAAGGTGCTGAGTGGCAGATCAGCCACGCTTCTCTTAGGAGAGGGGACTTCTAATATCGACCTCCACTACCCAAGGCAGTGAGTTGCCAAGCAGCCAGGCTTATTTTAGGAGGGGAATGGAGTTCTTATATAGGCCTGCACGACCCAAGATGCTGGGTGCATGAGCAGCCAGTCTTATCTTAGTAGGGGGAAGGACTTCTAATATAGGCCTGCACTACCCAAGGTAGTGAGTTGCCAAGAAGCCAGGCTTATTTTAGGAGAGGGAGGGAGTTCTAATATAGGCCTGCACTACCCAAGATGCTGGGTGGATGAGCAGCCAGTCTTATCTTAGCAGGGAGGGACCTCTAATATAGGCCTGCACTACCCAAGCTGCTGAGTGGCCGAGCAGCCAGGCTTATCTTAAGAGGGGGGACTTCTAATATAGGCCTGCACTACCCAAGGTGCTGAGTGGCAGAGCAGCCAGGCTTATCTTAGCAGGGAGGTACTTCTAACATAGGCCTGCACTACCCAAGGTGCTGATTGGCTGAGCAGCCAGGCTTATCTCAGGAGGGCTTCTAATATAGGCCTGTACTACCCATGGTTCTGAGTGGCTGAGCAGCCAGGCTTATCTTTGGAGGGGAGCCTTTTAATATATGCCTGCACTACCCAATGTGCTGAGTAGCCGAGCAGCCATGCTTATCTTTGGAGGGGGGGCTTCTAATATAGGCCTGCACATCCCAAGGTGCTGAGTGGCAGAGCAGCCAGGCTTATCTTAGGAGGGGGACTTCTAATATAGGCCTGCACTACCCAAGGTGTTGAGTGGCCGAGCAGCCAGGCTTATCTTAGGTGGGGGGACTTCTAATATAGGCCTCCACTACCGTAGGTGCTGAGTGGCCGAGCAGCCAGGCTTATTTTAGGAGGGGGGAATTCTAATATAGGCCTGCACTACCCAAGGTACTGAGTGGCAGAGCAGCCAGGCTTATCTTAGGAGGGGGGACTTCTAATATAGGCCTGCACTACTCAAGGTGCTGAGTGGCAGATCAGCCAGGCTTCTCTTAGGAGGGGGGACTTCTAATATCGACCTCCACTACCCAAGGCAGTGAGTTGCCAAGCAGCCAGGCTTATTTTAGGAGGGGGAGGGAGTTCTAATATAGGCCTGCACTACCCAAGATGCTGGGTGGATGAGCAGCCAGTCTTATCTTAGTAGGGGGAAGGACTTCTAATATAGGCCTGCACTACCCAAGGTGCTGAGTGGCAGTGCAGCAGTCTTATTTTAGGAGGGGGGACTTCTAATATAGGCCTGCATTACCCAAGGTCCTGAGTGGCAGAGCAGCCAGGCTTATTTTAGGAGGGAGGGGGACTTCTAATATAGGCCTGCACTACCCAAGGTTCTGAGTGACGCTGCAGCTAGACTTATCTTAGGAGGGGGGCACTTCTAATATCGGCCTGCACTACCCAAGGTGCTGAGTGGATGAGAAGCCAGGCTTATCTAAGGATGGGGGGGACCTGTAATTTAGACCTGTACTACCCAAGGTTTTAGTGGCAGAGCAGACAGGCTTATCTTGGGGGCGGGGGGGACTTCTAATATAGGCCTGCACTACCCAAGGTGCTGAGTGGCAGAGCAGCCAGGCTTATCTTAGGAGGGGAGGACTTCTAATATAGGCCTGCACTACCCAAGGTGCTGAGTGGCAGAGCAGCCAGGCTTATTTTAGCAGGGAGGGACCTCTAATATAGGCCTGCACTACCCAAGGTGCTGAGTGGCCGAACAGCCAGGCTTATCTTAAGAGGGGGGACTTCTAATATAGGCGTGCACTACCCAAGGTGCTGAGTGGCAGAGCAGTCAGGCTTATCTTAGCAGGGAGGGACCTCTAACATACGCCTGCACTACCCAAGGTGCTGAGTGGCTGAGCAGCCAGGCTTATCTCAGGAGGGCTTCTAATATAGGCCTGTACTACCCATGGTTCTGAATGGCCGAGCAGCCAGGCTTATCTTTGGAGGGGAGCCTTTTAATATATGCCTGCACTACCCAATGTGCTGAGTAGCCGAGCAGCCAGGCTTATCTTTGGAGGGTGGCTTCTAATATAGGCCTGCACTTCCCAAGGTGCTGAGTGGCAGAGCAGCCAGGCTTATCTTAGCGGGGGACTTCTAATATAGGCCTGCACTACCCAAGGTGTTGTGTGGCCGAGCAGCCAGGCTTATCTTAGGAGGGGGGACTTCTAATATAGGCCTGCACTACCCTAGGTGCTGAGTGGCCGAGCAGCCAGGCTTATTTTAGGAGGGGGGACTTCTAATATAGGCCTGCACTACCCAAGGTACTGAGTGGCAGAGCAGCCAGGCTTATCTTAGGAGGGGGGACTTCTAATATAGGCCTGCACTACTCAAGGTGCTGAGTGGCAGATCAGCCACGCTTCTCTTAGGAGAGGGGACTTCTAATATCGACCTCCACTACCCAAGGCAGTGAGTTGCCAAGCAGCCAGGCTTATTTTAGGAGGGGAATGGAGTTCTTATATAGGCCTGCACGACCCAAGACGCTGGGTGCATGAGCAGCCAGTCTTATCTTAGTAGGGGGAAGGACTTCTAATATAGGCCTGCACTACCCAAGGTAGTGAGTTGCCAAGAAGCCAGGCTTATTTTAGGAGAGGGAGGGAGTTCTAATATAGGCCTGCACTACCCAAGATGCTGGGTGGATGAGCAGCCAGTCTTATCTTAGCAGGGAGGGACCTCTAATATAGGCCTGCACTACCCAAGCTGCTGAGTGGCCGAGCAGCCAGGCTTATCTTAAGAGGGGGGACTTCTAATATAGGCCTGCACTACCCAAGGTGCTGAGTGGCAGAGCAGCCAGGCTTATCTTAGCAGGGAGGTACTTCTAACATAGGCCTGCACTACCCAAGGTGCTGATTGGCTGAGCAGCCAGGCTTATCTCAGGAGGGCTTCTAATATAGGCCTGTACTACCCATGGTTCTGAGTGGCTGAGCAGCCAGGCTTATCTTTGGAGGGGAGCCTTTTAATATATGCCTGCACTACCCAATGTGCTGAGTAGCCGAGCAGCCATGCTTATCTTTGGAGGGGGGGCTTCTAATATAGGCCTGCACTTCCCAAGGTGCTGAGTGGCAGAGCAGCCAGGCTTATCTTAGGAGGGGGACTTCTAATATAGGCCTGCACTACCCAAGGTGTTGAGTGGCCGAGCAGCCAGGCTTATCTTAGGTGGGGGGACTTCTAATATAGGCCTCCACTACCGTAGGTGCTGAGTGGCCGAGCAGCCAGGCTTATTTTAGGAGGGGGGAATTCTAATATAGGCCTGCACTACCCAAGGTACTGAGTGGCAGAGCAGCCAGGCTTATCTTAGGAGGGGGGACTTCTAATATAGGCCTGCACTACTCAAGGTGCTGAGTGGCAGATCAGCCAGGCTTCTCTTAGGAGGGGGGACTTCTAATATCGACCTCCACTACCCAAGGCAGTGAGTTGCCAAGCAGACAGGCTCATTTTAGGAGGGGAAGAGAGTTCTTATATAGGCCTGCACTACCCAGGACGCTGGGTGGATGAGCAGCCAGTCTTATCTTAGTAGGGGGAAGGACTTCTAATATAGGCCTGCACTACCCAAGGTAGTGAGTTGCCAAGCAGCCAGGCTTATTTTAGGAGGGGGAGGGAGTTCTAATATAGGCCTGCACTACCCAAGATGCTGGGTGGATGAGCAGCCAGTCTTATCTTAGTGGGGGGAAGGACTTCTAATATAGGCCTGCACTACCCAAGGTGCTGAGTGGCAGTGCAGCAGTCTTATTTTAGGAGGGGGGACTTCTAATATAGGCCTGCATTACCCAAGGTCCTGAGTGGCAGAGCAGCCAGGCTTATTTTAGGAGGGAGGGGGACTTCTAATATAGGCCTGCACTACCCAAGGTTCTGAGTGATGCTGCAGCTAGACTTATCTTAGGAGGGGGGCACTTCTAATATCGGCCTGCACTACCCAAGGTGCTGAGTGGATGAGAAGCCAGGCTTATCTAAGGATGGGGGGGAACCTGTAATTTAGACCTGTACTACCCAAGGTTTTAGAAGCAGAGCAGACAGGCTTATCTTGGGGGCAGGGGGGACTTCTAATATAGGCCTGCACTACCCAAGGTGCTGAGTGGCAGAGCAGCCAGGCTTATCTTAGGAGGGGAGGACTTCTAATATAGGCCTGCACTACCCAAGGTGCTGAGTGGCAGAGCAGCCAGGCTTATTTTAGCAGGGAGGGACCTCTAATATAGGCCTGCACTACCCAAGGTGCTGAGTGGCCGAACAGCCAGGCTTATCTTAAGAGGGGGGACTTCTAATATAGGCGTGCACTACCCAAGGTGCTGAGTGGCAGAGCAGTCAGGCTTATCTTAGCAGGGAGGGACCTCTAACATACGCCTGCACTACCCAAGGTGCTGAGTGGCTGAGCAGCCAGGCTTATCTCAGGAGGGCTTCTAATATAGGCCTGTACTACCCATGGTTCTGAATGGCCGAGCAGCCAGGCTTATCTTTGGAGGGGAGCCTTTTAATATATGCCTGCACTACCCAATGTGCTGAGTAGCCGAGCAGCCAGGCTTATCTTTGGAGGGGGGCTTCTAATATAGGCCTGCACTTCCCAAGGTGCTGAGTGGCAGAGCAGCCAGGCTTATCTTAGCGGGGGACTTCTAATATAGGCCTGCACTACCCAAGGTGTTGTGTGGCCGAGCAGCCAGGCTTATCTTAGGAGGGGGGACTTCTAATATAGGCCTGCACTACCCTAGGTGCTGAGTGGCCGAGCAGCCAGGCTTATTTTAGGAGGGGGGACTTCTAATATAGGCCTGCACTACCCAAGGTACTGAGTGGCAGAGCAGCCAGGCTTATCTTAGGAGGGGGGACTTCTAATATAGGCCTGCACTACTCAAGGTGCTGAGTGGCAGATCAGCCACGCTTCTCTTAGGAGAGGGGACTTCTAATATCGACCTCCACTACCCAAGGCAGTGAGTTGCCAAGCAGCCAGGCTTATTTTAGGAGGGGAATGGAGTTCTTATATAGGCCTGCACGACCCAAGATGCTGGGTGCATGAGCAGCCAGTCTTATCTTAGTAGGGGGAAGGACTTCTAATATAGGCCTGCACTACCCAAGGTAGTGAGTTGCCAAGAAGCCAGGCTTATTTTAGGAGAGGGAGGGAGTTCTAATATAGGCCTGCACTACCCAAGATGCTGGGTGGATGAGCAGCCAGTCTTATCTTAGCAGGGAGGGACCTCTAATATAGGCCTGCACTACCCAAGCTGCTGAGTGGCCGAGCAGCCAGGCTTATCTTAAGAGGGGGGACTTCTAATATAGGCCTGCACTACCCAAGGTGCTGAGTGGCAGAGCAGCCAGGCTTATCTTAGCAGGGAGGTACTTCTAACATAGGCCTGCACTACCCAAGGTGCTGATTGGCTGAGCAGCCAGGCTTATCTCAGGAGGGCTTCTAATATAGGCCTGTACTACCCATGGTTCTGAGTGGCTGAGCAGCCAGGCTTATCTTTGGAGGGGAGCCTTTTAATATATGCCTGCACTACCCAATGTGCTGAGTAGCCGAGCAGCCATGCTTATCTTTGGAGGGGGGGCTTCTAATATAGGCCTGCACTTCCCAAGGTGCTGAGTGGCAGAGCAGCCAGGCTTATCTTAGGAGGGGGACTTCTAATATAGGCCTGCACTACCCAAGGTGTTGAGTGGCCGAGCAGCCAGGCTTATCTTAGGTGGGGGGACTTCTAATATAGGCCTCCACTACCGTAGGTGCTGAGTGGCCGAGCAGCCAGGCTTATTTTAGGAGGGGGGAATTCTAATATAGGCCTGCACTACCCAAGGTACTGAGTGGCAGAGCAGCCAGGCTTATCTTAGGAGGGGGGACTTCTAATATAGGCCTGCACTACTCAAGGTGCTGAGTGGCAGATCAGCCAGGCTTCTCTTAGGAGGGGGGACTTCTAATATCGACCTCCACTACCCAAGGCAGTGAGTTGCCAAGCAGACAGGCTCATTTTAGGAGGGGAAGGGAGTTCTTATATAGGCCTGCACTACCCAGGACGCTGGGTGGATGAGCAGCCAGTCTTATCTTAGTAGGGGGAAGGACTTCTAATATAGGCCTGCACTACCCAAGGTAGTGAGTTGCCAAGCAGCCAGGCTTATTTTAGGAGGGGGAGGGAGTTCTAATATAGGCCTGCACTACCCAAGATGCTGGGTGGATGAGCAGCCAGTCTTATCTTAGTGGGGGGAAGGACTTCTAATATAGGCCTGCACTACCCAAGGTGCTGAGTGGCAGTGCAGCAGTCTTATTTTAGGAGGGGGGACTTCTAATATAGGCCTGCATTACCCAAGGTCCTGAGTGGCAGAGCAGCCAGGCTTATTTTAGGAGGGAGGGGGACTTCTAATATAGGCCTGCACTACCCAAGGTTCTGAGTGATGCTGCAGCTAGACTTATCTTAGGAGGGGGGCACTTCTAATATCGGCCTGCACTACCCAAGGTGCTGAGTGGATGAGAAGCCAGGCTTATCTAAGGATGGGGGGGAACCTGTAATTTAGACCTGTACTACCCAAGGTTTTAGAAGCAGAGCAGACAGGCTTATCTTGGGGGCAGGGGGGACTTCTAATATAGGCCTGCACTACCCAAGGTGCTGAGTGGCAGAGCAGCCAGGCTTATCTTAGGAGGGGAGGACTTCTAATATAGGCCTGCACTACCCAAGGTGCTGAGTGGCAGAGCAGCCAGGCTTATTTTAGCAGGGAGGGACCTCTAATATAGGCCTGCACTACCCAAGGTGCTGAGTGGCCGAACAGCCAGGCTTATCTTAAGAGGGGGGACTTCTAATATAGGCGTGCACTACCCAAGGTGCTGAGTGGCAGAGCAGTCAGGCTTATCTTAGCAGGGAGGGACCTCTAACATACGCCTGCACTACCCAAGGTGCTGAGTGGCTGAGCAGCCAGGCTTATCTCAGGAGGGCTTCTAATATAGGCCTGTACTACCCATGGTTCTGAATGGCCGAGCAGCCAGGCTTATCTTTGGAGGGGAGCCTTTTAATATATGCCTGCACTACCCAATGTGCTGAGTAGCCGAGCAGCCAGGCTTATCTTTGGAGGGGGGCTTCTAATATAGGCCTGCACTTCCCAAGGTGCTGAGTGGCAGAGCAGCCAGGCTTATCTTAGCGGGGGACTTCTAATATAGGCCTGCACTACCCAAGGTGTTGAGCGGCCGAGCAGCCAGGCTTATCTTAGGAGGGGGGACTTCTAATATAGGCCTGCACTACCCTAGGTGCTGAGTGGCCAAGCAGCCAGGCTTATTTTAGGAGGGGGGACTTCTAATATAGGCCTGCACTACCCAAGGTACTGAGTGGCAGAACAGCCAGGCTTATCTTAGGAGGGGGGACTTCTAATATAGGCCTGCACTACTCAAGGTGCTGAGTTGCAGATCAGCCACGCTTCTCTTAGGAGGGGGGACTTCTAATATCGACCTCCACTACCCAAGGCAGTGAGTTGCCAAGCAGCCAGGCTTATTTTAGGAGGGGAATGGAGTTCTTATATAGGCCTGCACGACCCAAGACGCTGGGTGCATGAGCAGCCAGTCTTATCTTAGTAGGGGGAAGGACTTCTAATATAGGCCTGCACTACCCAAGGTAGTGAGTTGCCAAGCAGCCAGGCTTATTTTAGGAGAGGGAGGGAGTTCTAATATAGGCCTGCACTACCCAAGATGCTGGGTGGATGAGCAGCCAGTCTTATCTTAGCAGGGAGGGACCTCTAATATAGGCCTGCACTACCCAAGGTGCTGAGTGGCCGAGCAGCCAGGATTATCTTAGGAGGGGGGGCACTTCTAATATAGACCTGCACTACCCAAGGTGCTGAGTGGCCGAGCAGCCAGGATTATCTTAGGAGGGGGGCACTTCTAATATAGACCTACACTACCCAAGGTGCTGAGTGGCCGAGCAGCCAGGATTATTTTAGGAGGGAAGGTACTTCTAATATAGGCCTGCACTACCCAAGGTACTGAGTGGCCGAGCAGCCAGGCTTATTTTAGGAGGGAAGGTACTTCTAATATAGGCCTGCACTACCCAAGGTGCTGAGTGGCCGAGCAGCCAGGCTTATTTTAGGAGGGAGGGCACTTCTAATATAGGCCTGCACTACCCAAGGTGCTGAGTGGCGGAGCAGCCAGGCTTATCTTAGGAGGGGGGGCACTTCTAATATAGACCTGCACTACCCAAGGTGCTGAGTGGCGGAGCAGCCAGGCTTATTTTAGGAGGGAAGGTACTTCTAATATAGGCCTGCACTACCCAAGGTGCTGAGTGGCCGAGCAGCCAGGCTTATTTTAGGAGGGAAGGTACTTCTAATATAGGCCTGCACTACCCAAGGTGCTGAGTGGCCGAGCAGCCAGGCTTATTTTAGGAGGGAAGGTACTTCTAATATAGGCCTGCACTACCCAAGGTGCTGAGTGGCCGAGCAGCCAGGCTTATTTTAGGAGGGAAGGTACTTCTAATATAGGCCTGCACTACCCAAGGTGCTGAGTGGCCGAGCAGCCAGGCTTATTTTAGGAGGGAAGGTACTTCTAATATAGGCCTGCACTACCCAAGGTGCTGAGTGGCCGAGCAGTCAGGCTTATTTTAGGAGGGAAGGTACTTCTAATATAGGCCTGCACTACCCAAGGTGCTGAGTGGCCGAGCAGCCAGGCTTATTTTAGGAGGGAAGGTACTTCTAATATAAGCCTGCACCACCCAAGGTGCTGAGTGGCCGAGCAGTCAGGCTTATTTTAGGAGGGAAGGTACTTCTAATATAGGCCTGCACTACCCAAGGTGCTGAGTGGCCGAGCAGTCAGGCTTATTTTAGGAGGGAAGGTACTTCTAATATAGGCCTGCACTACCCAAGACGCTGGGTGGATGAGCAGCCAGGCTTATCTTAGGCGGGGGGCACTTCTAATATAGACCTGCACTACCCAAGGTGCTGAGTGGCCGAGCAGTCAGGCTTATTTTAGGAGGGAAGGTACTTCTAATATAGGCCTGCACTACCCAAGGTGCTGAGTGGCCGAGCAGTCAGGCTTATTTTAGGAGGGAAGGTACTTCTAATATAGGCCTGCACTACCCAAGGTGCTGAGTGGCCGAGCAGCCAGGCTTATCTTAGGAGGCGGGACTTCATATATATGCCTGCACTACCCAAGGTGCTGAGTGGCAGAGCAGCAAGGCTTATCTTAGGAGGGGAGGACTTCTAATATAGGCCTGCACTACCCAAGGTGCTGAGTGGCAGAGCAGCCAGGCTTATCTTAGCAGGGAGGGACCTCTAATATAGGCCTGCACTACCCAAGGTGCAGAGTGGCCGAGCAGCCAGGCTTTTCTTAAGAGGGGGGACTTCTAATATAGGCCTGCACTACCCAAGGTGCTGAGTGGCAGAGCAGCCAGGCTTATCTTAGCAAGGAGGGACCTCTAACATACGCCTGCACTACCCAAGGTGCTGAGTGGCTGAGCAGCCAGGCTTATCTCAGGAGGGCTTCTAATATAGGCCTCTACTACCCATGGTTCTGAGTGGCCGAGCAGCCAGGCTTATCTTAGGAGGGGGGGCACTTCTAATATAGACCTGCACTAACCAAGGTGCTGACTGGCCGAGCAGTCAGGCTTATTTTAGGAGGGAAGGTACTTCTAATATAGGCCTGCACTACCCAAGGTGCTGAGTGGCCGAGCAGCCAGGCTTATCTTAGGAGGGGGGGATTCATATATATGCCTGCACTACCCAAGGTGCTGAGTGGCAGAGCAGCCAGGCTTATCTTAGGAGGGGAGGACTTCTAATATAGGCCTGCACTACCCAAGGTGCTGAGTGGCAGAGCAGCCAGGCTTATCTTAGCAGGGAGGAACCTCTAATATAGGCCTGCACTACCCAAGGTGCTGAGTGGCCGAGCAGCCAGGCTTATCTTAAGTGGGGGGACTTCTAATATAGGCCTGCACTACCCAAGGTGCTGAGTGGCAGAGCAGCCAGGCTTATCTTAGCTGGGAGGGACCTCTAACATACGCCTGCACTACCCAAGGTGCTGAGTGGCTGAGCAGCCAGGCTTATCTCAGGAGGGCTTCTAATATAGGCCTGTACTACCCATGGTTCTGAGTGGCTGAGCAGCCAGGCTTATCTTAGGAGGGGGGCACTTCTAATATAGACCTGCACTAACTAAGGTGCTGAGTGGCCGAGCAGTCAGGCTTATTTTAGGAGAGAAGGTACTTCTAATATAGGCCTGCACTACCCAAGGTGCTGAGTGGCCGAGCAGCCAGGCTTATCTTAGGAGGGGGGACTTCATATATATGCCTGCACTACCCAAGGTGCTGAGTGGCAGAGCAGCCAGGCTTATCTTAGGAGGGGAGGACTTCTAATATAGGCCTGCACTACCCAAGGTGCTGAGTGGCCGAACAGCCAGGCTTATCTTAAGAGGGGGGACTTCTAATATAGGCCTGCACTACCCAAGGTGCTGAGTGGCCGAACAGCCAGGCTTATCTTAAGAGGGGGGACTTCTAATATAGGCCTGCACTACCCAAGGTGCTGAGTGGCAGAGCAGTCAGGCTTATTTTAGCAGGGAGGGACCTCTAACATACGCCTGCACTACCCAAGGTGCTGAGTGGCTGAGCAGCCAGGCTTATCTCAGGAGGGCTTCTAATATAGGCCTGTACTACCCATGGTTCTGAATGGCCGAGCAGCCAGGCTTATCTTTGGAGGGGAGCCTTTTAATATATGCCTGCAACACCCAATGTGCTGAGTAGCCGAGCAGCCAGGCTTATCTTTGGAGGGGGGCTTCTAATATAGGCCTGCACTTCCCAAGGTGCTGAGTGGCAGAGCAGCCAGGCTTATCTTAGGGGGGGTACTTCTAATATAGGCCTGCACTACCCAAGGTGCTGAGTGGCAGAGCAGCCAGGCTTATCTTAGGAGGGGGACTTCTAATATAGGCCTGCACTACCCAAGGTGTTGAGTGGCCGAGCAGCCAGGCTTATCTTAGGTGGGGGGACTTCTAATATAGGCCTCCACTACCGTAGGTGCTGAGTGGCCGAGCAGCCAGGCTTATTTTAGGAGGGGGGAATTCTAATATAGGCCTGCACTACCCAAGGTACTGAGTGGCAGAGCAGCCAGGCTTATCTTAGGAGGGGGGACTTCTAATATAGGCCTGCACTACTCAAGGTGCTGAGTGGCAGATCAGCCAGGCTTCTCTTAGGAGGGGGGCACTTCTAATATCGGCCTGCACTACCCAAGGTGCTGAGTGGATGAGAAGCCAGGCTTATCTAAGGATGGGGGGGACCTGTAATTTAGACCTGTACAACCCAAGGTTTTAGTGGCAGAGCAGACAGGCTTATCTTGGGGCAGGGGGGACTTCTAATATAGGCCTGCACTACCCAAGGTGCTGAGTGGCAGAGCAGCCAGGCTTATCTTAGGAGGGGAGGACTTCTAATATAGGCCTGCACTACCCAAGGTGCTGAGTGGCAGAGCAGCCAGGCTTATTTTAGCAGGGAGGGACCTCTAATATAGGCCTGCACTACCCAAGGTGCTGAGTGGCCGAACAGCCAGGCTTATCTTAAGAGGGGGGACTTCTAATATAGGCCTGCACTACCCAAGGTGCTGAGTGGCAGAGCAGTCAGGCTTATTTTAGGAGGGAAGGTACTTCTAATATAAGCCTGCACCACCCAAGGTGCTGAGTGGCCGAGCAGTCAGGCTTATTTTAGGAGGGAAGGTACTTCTAATATAGGCCTGCACTACCCAAGGTGCTGAGTGGCCGAGCAGTCAGGCTTATTTTAGGAGGGAAGGTACTTCTAATATAGGCCTGCACTACCCAAGACGCTGGGTGGATGAGCAGCCAGGCTTATCTTAGGCGGGGGGCACTTCTAATATAGACCTGCACTACCCAAGGTGCTGAGTGGCCGAGCAGTCAGGCTTATTTTAGGAGGGAAGGTACTTCTAATATAGGCCTGCACTACCCAAGGTGCTGAGTGGCCGAGCAGTCAGGCTTATTTTAGGAGGGAAGGTACTTATAATATAGGCCTGCACTACCCAAGGTGCTGAGTGGCCGAGCAGCCAGGCTTATCTTAGGAGGCGGGACTTCATATATATGCCTGCACTACCCAAGGTGCTGAGTGGCAGAGCAGCAAGGCTTATCTTAGGAGGGGAGGACTTCTAATATAGGCCTGCACTACCCAAGGTGCTGAGTGGCAGAGCAGCCAGGCTTATCTTAGCAGGGAGGGACCTCTAATATAGGCCTGCACTACCCAAGGTGCAGAGTGGCCGAGCAGCCAGGCTTTTCTTAAGAGGGGGGACTTCTAATATAGGCCTGCACTACCCAAGGTGCTGAGTGGCAGAGCAGCCAGGCTTATCTTAGCAAGGAGGGACCTCTAACATACGCCTGCACTACCCAAGGTGCTGAGTGGCTGAGCAGCCAGGCTTATCTCAGGAGGGCTTCTAATATAGGCCTGTACTACCCATGGTTCTGAGTGGCCGAGCAGCCAGGCTTATCTTAGGAGGGGGGGCACTTCTAATATAGACCTGCACTAACCAAGGTGCTGACTGGCCGAGCAGTCAGGCTTATTTTAGGAGGGAAGGTACTTCTAATATAGGCCTGCACTACCCAAGGTGCTGAGTGGCCGAGCAGCCAGGCTTATTTTAGGAGGGGGGGATTCATATATATGCCTGCACTACCCAAGGTGCTGAGTGGCAGAGCAGCCAGGCTTATCTTAGGAGGGGAGGACTTCTAATATAGGCCTGCACTACCCAAGGTGCTGAGTGGCAGAGCAGCCAGGCTTATCTTAGCAGGGAGGAACCTCTAATATAGGCCTGCACTACCCAAGGTGCTGAGTGGCCGAGCAGCCAGGCTTATCTTAAGTGGGGGGACTTCTAATATAGGCCTGCACTACCCAAGGTGCTGAGTGGCAGAGCAGCCAGGCTTATCTTAGCAGGGAGGGACCTCTAACATACGCCTGCACTACTCAAGGTGCTGAGTGGCTGAGCAGCCAGGCTTATCTCAGGAGGGCTTCTAATATAGGCCTGTACTACCCATGGTTCTGAGTGGCTGTGCAGCCAGGCTTATCTTAGGAGGGGGGGCACTTCTAATATAGACCTTCACTAACTAAGGTGCTGAGTGGCCGAGCAGTCAGGCTTATTTTAGGAGAGAAGGTACTTCTAATATAGGCCTGCACTACCCAAGGTGCTGAGTGGCCGAGCAGCCAGGCTTATCTTAGGAGGGAAGGTACTTCTAATATAGGCCTGCACTACCCAAGGTGCTGAGTGGCCGAGCAGCCAGGCTTATCTTAGGAGGCGGGACTTCATATATATGCCTGCACTACCCAAGGTGCTGAGTGGCAGAGCAGCAAGGCTTATTTTAGGAGGGGAGGACTTCTAATATAGGCCTGCACTACCCAAGGTGCTGAGTGGCAGAGCAGCCAGGCTTATCTTAGCAGGGAGGGACCTCTAATATAGGCCTGCACTACCCAAGGTGCAGAGTGGCCGAGCAGCCAGGCTTTTCTTAAGAGGGGGGACTTCTAATATAGGCCTGCACTACCCAAGGTGCTGAGTGGCAGAGCAGCCAGGCTTATCTTAGCAAGGAGGGACCTCTAACATACGCCTGCACTACCCAAGGTGCTGAGTGGCTGAGCAGCCAGGCTTATCTCAGGAGGGCTTCTAATATAGGCCTGTACTACCCATGGTTCTGAGTGGCCGAGCAGCCAGGCTTATCTTAGGAGGGGGGGCACTTCTAATATAGACCTGCACTAACCAAGGTGCTGACTGGCCGAGCAGTCAGGCTTATTTTAGGAGGGAAGGTACTTCTAATATAGGCCTGCACTACCCAAGGTGCTGAGTGGCCGAGCAGCCAGGCTTATCTTAGGAGGGGGGGATTCATATATATGCCTGCACTACCCAAGGTGCTGAGTGGCAGAGCAGCCAGGCTTATCTTAGGAGGGGAGGACTTCTAATATAGGCCTGCACTACCCAAGGTGCTGAGTGGCCGAACAGCCAGGCTTATCTTAAGAGGGGGGACTTCTAATATAGGCCTGCACTACCCAAGGTGCTGCGTGGCCGAACAGCCAGGCTTATCTTAAGAGGGGGGACTTCTAATATAGGCCTGCACTACCCAAGGTGCTGAGTGGCAGAGCAGTCAGGCTTATCTTAGCAGGGAGGGACCTCTAACATACGCCTGCACTACCCAAGGTGCTGAGTGGCTGAGCAGCCAGGCTTATCTCAGGAGGGCTTCTAATATAGGCCTGTACTACCCATGGTTCTGAATGGCCGAGCAGCCAGGCTTATCTTTGGAGGGGAGCCTTTTAATATATGCCTGCAACACCCAATGTGCTGAGTAGCCGAGCAGCCAGGCTTATCTTTGGAGGGGGGCTTCTAATATAGGCCTGCACTTCCCAAGGTGCTGAGTGGCAGAGCAGCCAGGCTTATCTTAGGGGGGGTACTTCTAATATAGGCCTGCACTACCCAAGGTGTTGTGTGGCCGAGCAGCCAGGCTTATCTTAGGAGGGGGGACTTCTAATATAGGCCTGCACTACCCTAGGTGCTGAGTGGCCGAGCAGCCAGGCTTATTTTAGGAGGGGGGACTTCTAATATAGGCCTGCACTACCCAAGGTACTGAGTGGCAGAGCAGCCAGGCTTATCTTAGGAGGGGGGACTTCTAATATAGGCCTGCACTACTCAAGGTGCTGAGTGGCAGATCAGCCACGCTTCTCTTAGGAGAGGGGACTTCTAATATCGACCTCCACTACCCAAGGCAGTGAGTTGCCAAGCAGCCAGGCTTATTTTAGGAGGGGAATGGAGTTCTTATATAGGCCTGCACGACCCAAGATGCTGGGTGCATGAGCAGCCAGTCTTATCTTAGTAGGGGGAAGGACTTCTAATATAGGCCTGCACTACCCAAGGTAGTGAGTTGCCAAGAAGCCAGGCTTATTTTAGGAGAGGGAGGGAGTTCTAATATAGGCCTGCACTACCCAAGATGCTGGGTGGATGAGCAGCCAGTCTTATCTTAGCAGGGAGGGACCTCTAATATAGGCCTGCACTACCCAAGCTGCTGAGTGGCCGAGCAGCCAGGCTTATCTTAAGAGGGGGGACTTCTAATATAGGCCTGCACTACCCAAGGTGCTGAGTGGCAGAGCAGCCAGGCTTATCTTAGCAGGGAGGTACTTCTAACATAGGCCTGCACTACCCAAGGTGCTGATTGGCTGAGCAGCCAGGCTTATCTCAGGAGGGCTTCTAATATAGGCCTGTACTACCCATGGTTCTGAGTGGCTGAGCAGCCAGGCTTATCTTTGGAGGGGAGCCTTTTAATATATGCCTGCACTACCCAATGTGCTGAGTAGCCGAGCAGCCATGCTTATCTTTGGAGGGGGGGCTTCTAATATAGGCCTGCACTTCCCAAGGTGCTGAGTGGCAGAGCAGCCAGGCTTATCTTAGGAGGGGGACTTCTAATATAGGCCTGCACTACCCAAGGTGTTGAGTGGCCGAGCAGCCAGGCTTATCTTAGGTGGGGGGACTTCTAATATAGGCCTCCACTACCGTAGGTGCTGAGTGGCCGAGCAGCCAGGCTTATTTTAGGAGGGGGGAATTCTAATATAGGCCTGCACTACCCAAGGTACTGAGTGGCAGAGCAGCCAGGCTTATCTTAGGAGGGGGGACTTCTAATATAGGCCTGCACTACTCAAGGTGCTGAGTGGCAGATCAGCCAGGCTTCTCTTAGGAGGGGGGACTTCTAATATCGACCTCCACTACCCAAGGCAGTGAGTTGCCAAGCAGACAGGCTTATTCTAGGAGGGGAAGGGAGTTCTTATATAGGCCTGCACTACCCAGGACGCTGGGTGGATGAGCAGCCAGTCTTATCTTAGTAGGGGGAAGGACTTCTAATATAGGCCTGCACTACCCAAGGTAGTGAGTTGCCAAGCAGCCAGGCTTATTTTAGGAGGGGGAGGGAGTTCTAATATAGGCCTGCACTACCCAAGATGCTGGGTGGATGAGCAGCCAGTCTTATCTTAGTGGGGGGAAGGACTTCTAATATAGGCCTGCACTACCCAAGGTGCTGAGTGGCAGTGCAGCAGTCTTATTTTAGGAGGGGGGACTTCTAATATAGGCCTGCATTACCCAAGGTCCTGAGTGGCAGAGCAGCCAGGCTTATTTTAGGAGGGAGGGGGACTTCTAATATAGGCCTGCACTACCCAAGGTTCTGAGTGACGCTGCAGCTAGACTTATCTTAGGAGGGGGGCACTTCTAATATCGGCCTGCACTACCCAAGGTGCTGAGTGGATGAGAAGCCAGGCTTATCTAAGGATGGGGGGGACCTGTAATTTAGACCTGTACTACCCAAGGTTTTAGTGGCAGAGCAGCCAGGCTTATCTTAGGGGGGGTACTTCTAATATAGGCCTGCACTACCCAAGGTGTTGTGTGGCCGAGCAGCCAGGCTTATCTTAGGAGGGGGGACTTCTAATATAGGCCTGCACTACCCTAGGTGCTGAGTGGCCGAGCAGCCAGGCTTATTTTAGGAGGGGGGACTTCTAATATAGGCCTGCACTACCCAAGGTACTGAGTGGCAGAGCAGCCAGGCTTATCTTAGGAGGGGGGACTTCTAATATAGGCCTGCACTACTCAAGGTGCTGAGTGGCAGATCAGCCACGCTTCTCTTAGGAGAGGGGACTTCTAATATCGACCTCCACTACCCAAGGCAGTGAGTTGCCAAGCAGCCAGGCTTATTTTAGGAGGGGAATGGAGTTCTTATATAGGCCTGCACGACCCAAGATGCTGGGTGCATGAGCAGCCAGTCTTATCTTAGTAGGGGGAAGGACTTCTAATATAGGCCTGCACTACCCAAGGTAGTGAGTTGCCAAGAAGCCAGGCTTATTTTAGGAGAGGGAGGGAGTTCTAATATAGGCCTGCACTACCCAAGATGCTGGGTGGATGAGCAGCCAGTCTTATCTTAGCAGGGAGGGACCTCTAATATAGGCCTGCACTACCCAAGCTGCTGAGTGGCCGAGCAGCCAGGCTTATCTTAAGAGGGGGGACTTCTAATATAGGCCTGCACTACCCAAGGTGCTGAGTGGCAGAGCAGCCAGGCTTATCTTAGCAGGGAGGTACTTCTAACATAGGCCTGCACTACCCAAGGTGCTGATTGGCTGAGCAGCCAGGCTTATCTCAGGAGGGCTTCTAATATAGGCCTGTACTACCCATGGTTCTGAGTGGCTGAGCAGCCAGGCTTATCTTTGGAGGGGAGCCTTTTAATATATGCCTGCACTACCCAATGTGCTGAGTAGCCGAGCAGCCATGCTTATCTTTGGAGGGGGGGCTTCTAATATAGGCCTGCACTTCCCAAGGTGCTGAGTGGCAGAGCAGCCAGGCTTATCTTAGGAGGGGGACTTCTAATATAGGCCTGCACTACCCAAGGTGTTGAGTGGCCGAGCAGCCAGGCTTATCTTAGGTGGGGGGACTTCTAATATAGGCCTCCACTACCGTAGGTGCTGAGTGGCCGAGCAGCCAGGCTTATTTTAGGAGGGGGGAATTCTAATATAGGCCTGCACTACCCAAGGTACTGAGTGGCAGAGCAGCCAGGCTTATCTTAGGAGGGGGGACTTCTAATATAGGCCTGCACTACTCAAGGTGCTGAGTGGCAGATCAGCCAGGCTTCTCTTAGGAGGGGGGACTTCTAATATCGACCTCCACTACCCAAGGCAGTGAGTTGCCAAGCAGACAGGCTTATTCTAGGAGGGGAAGGGAGTTCTTATATAGGCCTGCACTACCCAGGACGCTGGGTGGATGAGCAGCCAGTCTTATCTTAGTAGGGGGAAGGACTTCTAATATAGGCCTGCACTACCCAAGGTAGTGAGTTGCCAAGCAGCCAGGCTTATTTTAGGAGGGGGAGGGAGTTCTAATATAGGCCTGCACTACCCAAGATGCTGGGTGGATGAGCAGCCAGTCTTATCTTAGTGGGGGGAAGGACTTCTAATATAGGCCTGCACTACCCAAGGTGCTGAGTGGCAGTGCAGCAGTCTTATTTTAGGAGGGGGGACTTCTAATATAGGCCTGCATTACCCAAGGTCCTGAGTGGCAGAGCAGCCAGGCTTATTTTAGGAGGGAGGGGGACTTCTAATATAGGCCTGCACTACCCAAGGTTCTGAGTGACGCTGCAGCTAGACTTATCTTAGGAGGGGGGCACTTCTAATATCGGCCTGCACTACCCAAGGTGCTGAGTGGATGAGAAGCCAGGCTTATCTAAGGATGGGGGGGACCTGTAATTTAGACCTGTACTACCCAAGGTTTTAGTGGCAGAGCAGACAGGCTTATCTTGGGGGCAGGGGGGACTTCTAATATAGGCCTGCACTACCCAAGGTGCTGAGTGGCAGAGCAGCCAGGCTTATCTTAGGAGGGGAGGACTTCTAATATAGGCCTGCACTACCCAAGGTGCTGAGTGGCAGAGCAGCCAGGCTTATTTTAGCAGGGAGGGACCTCTAATATAGGCCTGCACTACCCAAGGTGCTGAGTGGCCGAACAGCCAGGCTTATCTTAAGAGGGGGGACTTCTAATATAGGCGTGCACTACCCAAGGTGCTGAGTGGCAGAGCAGTCAGGCTTATCTTAGCAGGGAGGGACCTCTAACATACGCCTGCACTACCCAAGGTGCTGAGTGGCTGAGCAGCCAGGCTTATCTCAGGAGGGCTTCTAATATAGGCCTGTACTACCCATGGTTCTGAATGGCCGAGCAGCCAGGCTTATCTTTGGAGGGGAGCCTTTTAATATATGCCTGCACTACCCAATGTGCTGAGTAGCCGAGCAGCCAGGCTTATCTTTGGAGGGTGGCTTCTAATATAGGCCTGCACTTCCCAAGGTGCTGAGTGGCAGAGCAGCCAGGCTTATCTTAGCGGGGGACTTCTAATATAGGCCTGCACTACCCAAGGTGTTGTGTGGCCGAGCAGCCAGGCTTATCTTAGGAGGGGGGACTTCTAATATAGGCCTGCACTACCCTAGGTGCTGAGTGGCCGAGCAGCCAGGCTTATTTTAGGAGGGGGGACTTCTAATATAGGCCTGCACTACCCAAGGTACTGAGTGGCAGAGCAGCCAGGCTTATCTTAGGAGGGGGGACTTCTAATATAGGCCTGCACTACTCAAGGTGCTGAGTGGCAGATCAGCCACGCTTCTCTTAGGAGAGGGGACTTCTAATATCGACCTCCACTACCCAAGGCAGTGAGTTGCCAAGCAGCCAGGCTTATTTTAGGAGGGGAATGGAGTTCTTATATAGGCCTGCACGACCCAAGACGCTGGGTGCATGAGCAGCCAGTCTTATCTTAGTAGGGGGAAGGACTTCTAATATAGGCCTGCACTACCCAAGGTAGTGAGTTGCCAAGAAGCCAGGCTTATTTTAGGAGAGGGAGGGAGTTCTAATATAGGCCTGCACTACCCAAGATGCTGGGTGGATGAGCAGCCAGTCTTATCTTAGCAGGGAGGGACCTCTAATATAGGCCTGCACTACCCAAGGTGCTGAGTGGCCGAGCAGCCAGGATTATCTTAGGAGGGGGGGCACTTCTAATATAGACCTGCACTACCCAAGGTGCTGAGTGGCCGAGCAGCCAGGATTATCTTAGGAGGGGGGCACTTCTAATATAGACCTACACTACCCAAGGTGCTGAGTGGCCGAGCAGCCAGGATTATTTTAGGAGGGAAGGTACTTCTAATATAGGCCTGCACTACCCAAGGTACTGAGTGGCCGAGCAGCCAGGCTTATTTTAGGAGGGAAGGTACTTCTAATATAGGCCTGCACTACCCAAGGTGCTGAGTGGCCGAGCAGCCAGGCTTATTTTAGGAGGGAGGGCACTTCTAATATAGGCCTGCACTACCCAAGGTGCTGAGTGGCGGAGCAGCCAGGCTTATCTTAGGAGGGGGGGCACTTCTAATATAGACCTGCACTACCCAAGGTGCTGAGTGGCGGAGCAGCCAGGCTTATTTTAGGAGGGAAGGTACTTCTAATATAGGCCTGCACTACCCAAGGTGCTGAGTGGCCGAGCAGCCAGGCTTATTTTAGGAGGGAAGGTACTTCTAATATAGGCCTGCACTACCCAAGGTGCTGAGTGGCCGAGCAGCCAGGCTTATTTTAGGAGGGAAGGTACTTCTAATATAGGCCTGCACTACCCAAGGTGCTGAGTGGCCGAGCAGCCAGGCTTATTTTAGGAGGGAAGGTACTTCTAATATAGGCCTGCACTACCCAAGGTGCTGAGTGGCCGAGCAGTCAGGCTTATTTTAGGAGGGAAGGTACTTCTAATATAGGCCTGCACTACCCAAGGTGCTGAGTGGCCGAGCAGCCAGGCTTATTTTAGGAGGGAAGGTACTTCTAATATAAGCCTGCACCACCCAAGGTGCTGAGTGGCCGAGCAGTCAGGCTTATTTTAGGAGGGAAGGTACTTCTAATATAGGCCTGCACTACCCAAGGTGCTGAGTGGCCGAGCAGTCAGGCTTATTTTAGGAGGGAAGGTACTTCTAATATAGGCCTGCACTACCCAAGACGCTGGGTGGATGAGCAGCCAGGCTTATCTTAGGCGGGGGGCACTTCTAATATAGACCTGCACTACCCAAGGTGCTGAGTGGCCGAGCAGTCAGGCTTATTTTAGGAGGGAAGGTACTTCTAATATAGGCCTGCACTACCCAAGGTGCTGAGTGGCCGAGCAGTCAGGCTTATTTTAGGAGGGAAGGTACTTCTAATATAGGCCTGCACTACCCAAGGTGCTGAGTGGCCGAGCAGCCAGGCTTATCTTAGGAGGCGGGACTTCATATATATGCCTGCACTACCCAAGGTGCTGAGTGGCAGAGCAGCAAGGCTTATCTTAGGAGGGGAGGACTTCTAATATAGGCCTGCACTACCCAAGGTGCTGAGTGGCAGAGCAGCCAGGCTTATCTTAGCAGGGAGGGACCTCTAATATAGGCCTGCACTACCCAAGGTGCAGAGTGGCCGAGCAGCCAGGCTTTTCTTAAGAGGGGGGACTTCTAATATAGGCCTGCACTACCCAAGGTGCTGAGTGGCAGAGCAGCCAGGCTTATCTTAGCAAGGAGGGACCTCTAACATACGCCTGCACTACCCAAGGTGCTGAGTGGCTGAGCAGCCAGGCTTATCTCAGGAGGGCTTCTAATATAGGCCTCTACTACCCATGGTTCTGAGTGGCCGAGCAGCCAGGCTTATCTTAGGAGGGGGGGCACTTCTAATATAGACCTGCACTAACCAAGGTGCTGACTGGCCGAGCAGTCAGGCTTATTTTAGGAGGGAAGGTACTTCTAATATAGGCCTGCACTACCCAAGGTGCTGAGTGGCCGAGCAGCCAGGCTTATCTTAGGAGGGGGGGATTCATATATATGCCTGCACTACCCAAGGTGCTGAGTGGCAGAGCAGCCAGGCTTATCTTAGGAGGGGAGGACTTCTAATATAGGCCTGCACTACCCAAGGTGCTGAGTGGCAGAGCAGCCAGGCTTATCTTAGCAGGGAGGAACCTCTAATATAGGCCTGCACTACCCAAGGTGCTGAGTGGCCGAGCAGCCAGGCTTATCTTAAGTGGGGGGACTTCTAATATAGGCCTGCACTACCCAAGGTGCTGAGTGGCAGAGCAGCCAGGCTTATCTTAGCTGGGAGGGACCTCTAACATACGCCTGCACTACCCAAGGTGCTGAGTGGCTGAGCAGCCAGGCTTATCTCAGGAGGGCTTCTAATATAGGCCTGTACTACCCATGGTTCTGAGTGGCTGAGCAGCCAGGCTTATTTTAGGAGGGGGGCACTTCTAATATAGACCTGCACTAACTAAGGTGCTGAGTGGCCGAGCAGTCAGGCTTATTTTAGGAGAGAAGGTACTTCTAATATAGGCCTGCACTACCCAAGGTGCTGAGTGGCCGAGCAGCCAGGCTTATCTTAGGAGGGGGGACTTCATATATATGCCTGCACTACCCAAGGTGCTGAGTGGCAGAGCAGCCAGGCTTATCTTAGGAGGGGAGGACTTCTAATATAGGCCTGCACTACCCAAGGTGCTGAGTGGCCGAACAGCCAGGCTTATCTTAAGAGGGGGGACTTCTAATATAGGCCTGCACTACCCAAGGTGCTGAGTGGCCGAACAGCCAGGCTTATCTTAAGAGGGGGGACTTCTAATATAGGCCTGCACTACCCAAGGTGCTGAGTGGCAGAGCAGTCAGGCTTATTTTAGCAGGGAGGGACCTCTAACATACGCCTGCACTACCCAAGGTGCTGAGTGGCTGAGCAGCCAGGCTTATCTCAGGAGGGCTTCTAATATAGGCCTGCACTACCCATGGTTCTGAATGGCCGAGCAGCCAGGCTTATCTTTGGAGGGGAGCCTTTTAATATATGCCTGCAACACCCAATGTGCTGAGTAGCCGAGCAGCCAGGCTTATCTTTGGAGGGGGGCTTCTAATATAGGCCTGCACTTCCCAAGGTGCTGAGTGGCAGAGCAGCCAGGCTTATCTTAGGGGGGGTACTTCTAATATAGGCCTGCACTACCCAAGGTGCTGAGTGGCAGAGCAGCCAGGCTTATCTTAGGAGGGGGACTTCTAATATAGGCCTGCACTACCCAAGGTGTTGAGTGGCCGAGCAGCCAGGCTTATCTTAGGTGGGGGGACTTCTAATATAGGCCTCCACTACCGTAGGTGCTGAGTGGCCGAGCAGCCAGGCTTATTTTAGGAGGGGGGAATTCTAATATAGGCCTGCACTACCCAAGGTACTGAGTGGCAGAGCAGCCAGGCTTATCTTAGGAGGGGGGACTTCTAATATAGGCCTGCACTACTCAAGGTGCTGAGTGGCAGATCAGCCAGGCTTCTCTTAGGAGGGGGGCACTTCTAATATCGGCCTGCACTACCCAAGGTGCTGAGTGGATGAGAAGCCAGGCTTATCTAAGGATGGGGGGGACCTGTAATTTAGACCTGTACAACCCAAGGTTTTAGTGGCAGAGCAGACAGGCTTATCTTGGGGCAGGGGGGACTTCTAATATAGGCCTGCACTACCCAAGGTGCTGAGTGGCAGAGCAGCCAGGCTTATCTTAGGAGGGGAGGACTTCTAATATAGGCCTGCACTACCCAAGGTGCTGAGTGGCAGAGCAGCCAGGCTTATTTTAGCAGGGAGGGACCTCTAATATAGGCCTGCACTACCCAAGGTGCTGAGTGGCCGAACAGCCAGGCTTATCTTAAGAGGGGGGACTTCTAATATAGGCCTGCACTACCCAAGGTGCTGAGTGGCAGAGCAGTCAGGCTTATTTTAGGAGGGAAGGTACTTCTAATATAAGCCTGCACCACCCAA
Source organism: Ambystoma mexicanum (assembly GCF_040938575.1). Taxonomy (NCBI): domain Eukaryota; kingdom Metazoa; phylum Chordata; class Amphibia; order Caudata; family Ambystomatidae; genus Ambystoma; species Ambystoma mexicanum. The sequence continues at coordinate 1,369,121,855 of NC_090933.1, read as the reverse complement.
GGTGCTGAGTGGCCGAGCAGTCAGGCTTATTTTAGGAGGGAAGGTACTTCTAATATAGGCCTGCACTACCCAAGGTGCTGAGTGGCCGAGCAGTCAGGCTTATTTTAGGAGGGAAGGTACTTCTAATATAGGCCTGCACTACCCAAGACGCTGGGTGGATGAGCAGCCAGGCTTATCTTAGGCGGGGGGCACTTCTAATATAGACCTGCACTACCCAAGGTGCTGAGTGGCCGAGCAGTCAGGCTTATTTTAGGAGGGAAGGTACTTCTAATATAGGCCTGCACTACCCAAGGTGCTGAGTGGCCGAGCAGTCAGGCTTATTTTAGGAGGGAAGGTACTTATAATATAGGCCTGCACTACCCAAGGTGCTGAGTGGCCGAGCAGCCAGGCTTATCTTAGGAGGCGGGACTTCATATATATGCCTGCACTACCCAAGGTGCTGAGTGGCAGAGCAGCAAGGCTTATCTTAGGAGGGGAGGACTTCTAATATAGGCCTGCACTACCCAAGGTGCTGAGTGGCAGAGCAGCCAGGCTTATCTTAGCAGGGAGGGACCTCTAATATAGGCCTGCACTACCCAAGGTGCAGAGTGGCCGAGCAGCCAGGCTTTTCTTAAGAGGGGGGACTTCTAATATAGGCCTGCACTACCCAAGGTGCTGAGTGGCAGAGCAGCCAGGCTTATCTTAGCAAGGAGGGACCTCTAACATACGCCTGCACTACCCAAGGTGCTGAGTGGCTGAGCAGCCAGGCTTATCTCAGGAGGGCTTCTAATATAGGCCTGTACTACCCATGGTTCTGAGTGGCCGAGCAGCCAGGCTTATCTTAGGAGGGGGGGCACTTCTAATATAGACCTGCACTAACCAAGGTGCTGACTGGCCGAGCAGTCAGGCTTATTTTAGGAGGGAAGGTACTTCTAATATAGGCCTGCACTACCCAAGGTGCTGAGTGGCCGAGCAGCCAGGCTTATTTTAGGAGGGGGGGATTCATATATATGCCTGCACTACCCAAGGTGCTGAGTGGCAGAGCAGCCAGGCTTATCTTAGGAGGGGAGGACTTCTAATATAGGCCTGCACTACCCAAGGTGCTGAGTGGCAGAGCAGCCAGGCTTATCTTAGCAGGGAGGAACCTCTAATATAGGCCTGCACTACCCAAGGTGCTGAGTGGCCGAGCAGCCAGGCTTATCTTAAGTGGGGGGACTTCTAATATAGGCCTGCACTACCCAAGGTGCTGAGTGGCAGAGCAGCCAGGCTTATCTTAGCTGGGAGGGACCTCTAACATACGCCTGCACTACCCAAGGTGCTGAGTGGCTGAGCAGCCAGGCTTATCTCAGGAGGGCTTCTAATATAGGCCTGTACTACCCATGGTTCTGAGTGGCTGAGCAGCCAGGCTTATCTTAGGAGGGGGGGCACTTCTAATATAGACCTGCACTAACTAAGGTGCTGAGTGGCCGAGCAGTCAGGCTTATTTTAGGAGAGAAGGTACTTCTAATATAGGCCTGCACTACCCAAGGTGCTGAGTGGCCGAGCAGCCAGGCTTATCTTAGGAGGGGGGACTTCATATATATGCCTGCACTACCCAAGGTGCTGAGTGGCAGAGCAGCCAGGCTTATCTTAGGAGGGGAGGACTTCTAATATAGGCCTGCACTACCCAAGGTGCTGAGTGGCCGAACAGCCAGGCTTATCTTAAGAGGGGGGACTTCTAATATAGGCCTGCACTACCCAAGGTGCTGAGTGGCCGAACAGCCAGGCTTATCTTAAGAGGGGGGACTTCTAATATAGGCCTGCACTACCCAAGGTGCTGAGTGGCAGAGCAGTCAGGCTTATTTTAGCAGGGAGGGACCTCTAACATACGCCTGCACTACCCAAGGTGCTGAGTGGCTGAGCAGCCAGGCTTATCTCAGGAGGGCTTCTAATATAGGCCTGTACTACCCATGGTTCTGAATGGCCGAGCAGCCAGGCTTATCTTTGGAGCGGAGCCTTTTAATATATGCCTGCAACACCCAATGTGCTGAGTAGCCGAGCAGCCAGGCTTATCTTTGGAGGGGGGCTTCTAATATAGGCCTGCACTTCCCAAGGTGCTGAGTGGCAGAGCAGCCAGGCTTATCTTAGGGGGGGTACTTCTAATATAGGCCTGCACTACCCAAGGTGCTGAGTGGCAGAGCAGCCAGGCTTATTTTAGGAGGGGGACTTCTAATATAGGCCTGCACTACCTAAGGTGTTGAGTGGCCGAGCAGCCAGGCTTATCTTAGGTGGGGGGACTTCTAATATAGGCCTCCACTACCGTAGGTGCTGAGTGGCCGAGCAGCCAGGCTTATTTTAGGAGGGGGGAATTCTAATATAGGCCTGCACTACCCAAGGTACTGAGTGGCAGAGCAGCCAGGCTTATCTTAGGAGGGGGGACTTCTAATATAGGCCTGCACTACTCAAGGTGCTGAGTGGCAGATCAGCCAGGCTTCTCTTAGGAGGGGGGACCTCTAATATCGACCTCCACTACCCAAGGCAGTGAGTTGCCAAGCAGACAGGCTTATTTTAGGAGGGGAAGGGAGTTCTTATATAGGCCTGCACTACCCAGGACGCTGGGTGGATGAGCAGCCAGTCTTATCTTAGTAGGGGGAAGGACTTCTAATATAGGCCTGCACTACCCAAGGTAGTGAGTTGCCAAGCAGCCAGGCTTATTTTAGGAGGGGGAGGGAGTTCTAATATAGGCCTGCACTACCCAAGATGCTGGGTGGATGAGCAGCCAGTCTTATCTTAGTGGGGGGAAGGACTTCTAATATAGGCCTGCACTACCCAAGGTGCTGAGTGGCAGTGCAGCAGTCTTATTTTAGGAGGGGGGACTTCTAATATAGGCCTGCATTACCCAAGGTCCTGAGTGGCAGAGCAGCCAGGCTTATTTTAGGAGGGAGGGGGACTTCTAATATAGGCCTGCACTACCCAAGGTTCTGAGTGACGCTGCAGCTAGACTTATTTTAGGAGGGGGGCACTTCTAATATCGGCCTGCACTACCCAAGGTGCTGAGTGGATGAGAAGCCAGGCTTATCTAAGGATGGGGGGGGACCTGTAATTTAGACCTGTACTACCCAAGGTTTTAGTGGCAGAGCAGACAGGCTTATCTTGGGGCAGGGGGGACTTCTAATATAGGCCTGCACTACCCAAGGTGCTGAGTGGCAGAGCAGCCAGGCTTATCTTAGGAGGGGAGGACTTCTAATATAGGCCTGCACTACCCAAGGTGCTGAGTGGCAGAGCAGCCAGGCTTATTTTAGCAGGGAGGGACCTCTAATATAGGCCTGCACTACCCAAGGTGCTGAGTGGCCGAACAGCCAGGCTTATCTTAAGAGGGGGGACTTCTAATATAGGCCTGCACTACCCAAGGTGCTGAGTGGCAGAGCAGTCAGGCTTATCTTAGCAGGGAGGGACCTCTAACATACGCCTGCACTACCCAAGGTGCTGAGTGGCTGAGCAGCCAGGCTTATCTCAGGAGGGCTTCTAATATAGGCCTGTACTACCCATGGTTCTGAATGGCCGAGCAGCCAGGCTTATCTTTGGAGGGGAGCCTTTTAATATATGCCTGCACTACCCAATGTGCTGAGTAGCCGAGCAGCCAGGCTTATCTTTGGAGGGGGGCTTCTAATATAGGCCTGCACTTCCCAAGGTGTTGAGTGGCAGAGCAGCCAGGCTTATCTTAGCGGGGGACTTCTAATATAGGCCTGCACTACCCAAGGTGTTGAGTGGCCGAGCAGCCAGGCTTATCTTAGGAGGGGGGACTTCTAATATAGGCCTGCACTACCCTAGGTGCTGAGTGGCCGAGCAGCCAGGCTTATTTTAGGAGGGGGGACTTCTAATATAGGCCTGCACTACCCAAGGTACTGAGTGGCAGAGCAGCCAGGCTTATCTTAGGAGGGGGGACTTCTAATATAGGCCTGCACTACTCAAGGTGCTGAGTTGCAGATCAGCCACGCTTCTCTTAGGAGGGGGGACTTCTAATATCGACCTCCACTACCCAAGGCAGTGAGTTGCCAAGCAGCCATGCTTATTTTAGGAGGGGAATGGAGTTCTTATATAGGCCTGCACGACCCAAGACGCTGGGTGCATGAGCAGCCAGTCTTATCTTAGTAGGGGGAAGGACTTCTAATATAGGCCTGCACTACCCAAGGTAGTGAGTTGCCAAGAAGCCAGGCTTATTTTAGGAGAGGGAGGGAGTTCTAATATAGGCCTGCACTACCCAAGATGCTGGGTGGATGAGCAGCCAGTCTTATCTTAGCAGGGAGGGACCTCTAATATAGGCCTGCACTACCCAAGGTGCTGAGTGGCCGAGCAGCCAGGATTATCTTAGGAGGGGGGGCACTTCTAATATAGACCTGCACTACCCAAGGTGCTGAGTGGCCGAGCAGCCAGGATTATCTTAGGAGGCGGGCACTTCTAATATAGACCTGCACTACCCAAGGTGCTGAGTGGCCGAGCAGCCAGGATTATTTTAGGAGGGAAGGTACTTCTAATATAGGCCTGCACTACCCAAGGTACTGAGTGGCCGAGCAGCCAGGCTTATTTTAGGAGGGAAGGTACTTCTAATATAGGCCTGCACTACCCAAGGTGCTGAGTGGCCGAGCAGCCAGGCTTATTTTAGGAGGGAAGGTACTTCTAATATAGGCCTGCACTACCCAAGGTGCTGAATGGCCGAGCAGCCAGGCTTTTTTTAGGAGGGAAGGTACTTCTAATATAGGCCTGCACTACCCAAGGTGCTGAGTGGCCGAGCAGCCAGGCTTATTTTAGGAGGGAAGGTACTTCTAATATAGGCCTGCACTACCCAAGGTGCTGAGTGGCCGAGCAGTCAGGCTTATTTTAGGAGGGAAGGTACTTCTAATATAGGGCTGCACTACCCAAGGTGCTGAGTGGCCGAGCAGCCAGGCTTATTTTAGGAGGGAAGGTACTTCTAATATAAGCCTGCACCACCCAAGGTGCTGAGTGGCCGAGCAGTCAGGCTTATTTTAGGAGGGAAGGTACTTCTAATATAGGCCTGCACTACCCAAGGTGCTGGGTGGCCGAGCAGTCAGGCTTATTTTAGGAGGGAAGGTACTTCTAATATAGGCCTGCACTACCCAAGACGCTGGGTGGATGAGCAGCCAGGCTTATCTTAGGCGGGGGGCACTTCTAATATAGACCTGCACTACCCAAGGTGCTGAGTGGCCGAGCAGTCAGGCTTATTTTAGGAGGGAAGGTACTTCTAATATAGGCCTGCACTACCCAAGGTGCTGAGTGGCCGAGCAGTCAGGCTTATTTTAGGAGGGAAGGTACTTCTAATATAGGCCTGCACTACCCAAGGTGCTGAGTGGCCGAGCAGCCAGGCTTATCTTAGGAGGCGGGACTTCATATATATGCCTGCACTACCCAAGGTGCTGAGTGGCTGAGCAGCCAGGCTTATCTCAGGAGGGCTTCTAATATAGGCCTGTACTACCCATGTTTCTGAGTGGCCGAGCAGCCAGGCTTATCTTAGGAGGGGGGGCACTTCTAATATAGACCTGCACTAACCAAGGTGCTGACTGGCCGAGCAGCCAGGCTTATCTTAGGAGGGGGGGCACTTCTAATATAGACCTGCACTAACCAAGGTGCTGAGTGGCCGAGCAGCCAGGCTTATCTTAGGAGGGAAGGTACTTCTAATATAGGCCTGCACTACCCAAGGTGCTGAGTGGCCGAGCAGCCAGGCTTATTTTAGGAGGGGGGGATTCATATATATGCCTGCACTACCCAAGGTGCTGAGTGGCAGAGCAGCCAGGCTTATCTTAGGAGGGGAGGACTTCTAATATAGGCCTGCACTACCCAAGGTGCTGAGTGGCAGAGCAGCCAGGCTTATCTTAGCAGGGAGGAACCTCTAATATAGGCCTGCACTACCCAAGGTGCTGAGTGGCCGAGCAGCCAGGCTTATCTTAAGTGGGGGGACTTCTAATATAGGCCTGCACTACCCAAGGTGCTGAGTGGCAGAGCAGCCAGGCTTATCTTAGCTGGGAGGGACCTCTAACATACGCCTGCACTACCCAAGGTGCTGAGTGGCTGAGCAGCCAGGCTTATCTCAGGAGGGCTTCTAATATAGGCCTGTACTACCCATGGTTCTGAGTGGCTGAGCAGCCAGGCTTATCTTAGGAGGGGGGGCACTTCTAATATAGACCTGCACTAACTAAGGTGCTGAGTGGCCGAGCAGTCAGGCTTATTTTAGGAGAGAAGGTACTTCTAATATAGGCCTGCACTACCCAAGGTGCTGAGTGGCCGAGCAGCCAGGCTTATCTTAGGAGGGGGGACTTCATATATATGCCTGCACTACCCAAGGTGCTGTGTGGCAGAGCAGCCAGGCTTATCTTAGGAGGGGAGGACTTTTAATATAGGCCTGCACTACCCAAGGTTGTGAGTGGCCGAACAGCCAGGCTTATCTTAAGAGGGGGGACTTCTAATATAGGCCTGCACTACCCAAGGTGCTGAGTGGCCGAACAGCCAGGCTTATCTTAAGAGGGGGGACTTCTAATATAGGCCTGCACTACCCAAGGTGCTGAGTGGCAGAGCAGTCAGGCTTATTTTAGCAGGGAGGGACCTCTAACATACGCCTGCACTACCCAAGGTGCTGAGTGGCTGAGCAGCCAGGCTTATCTCAGGAGGGCTTCTAATATAGGCCTGTACTACCCATGGTTCTGAATGGCCGAGCAGCCAGGCTTATCTTTGGAGGGGAGCCTTTTAATATATGCCTGCAACACCCAATGTGCTGAGTAGCCGAGCAGCCAGGCTTATCTTTGGAGGGGGGCTTCTAATATAGGCCTGCACTTCCCAAGGTGCTGAGTGGCAGAGCAGCCAGGCTTATCTTAGGGGGGGTACTTCTAATATAGGCCTGCACTACCCAAGGTGTTGAGTGGCCGAGCGGCCAGGCTTATCTTAGGAGGGGGGACTTCTAATATAGGCCTGCACTACCCTAGGTGCTGAGTGGCCGAGCAGCCAGGCTTATTTTAGGAGGGGGGACTTCTAATATAGGCCTGCACTACCCAAGGTACTGAGTTGCCAAGCAGCCAGGCTTATTTTAGGAGGGGAATGGAGTTCTTATATAGGCCTGCACGACCCAAGACGCTGGGTGCATGAGCAGCCAGTCTTATCTTAGTAGGGGGAAGGACTTCTAATATAGGCCTGCACTACCCAAGGTAGTGAGTTGCCAAGCAGCCAGGCTTATTTTAGGAGAGTGAGGGAGTTCTAATATAGGCCTGCACTACCCAAGATGCTGGGTGGATGAGCAGCCAGTCTTATCTTAGCAGGGAGGGACCTCTAATATAGGCCTGCACTACCCAAGCTGCTGAGTGGCCGAGCAGCCAGGCTTATCTTAAGAGGGGGGACTTCTAATATAGGCCTGCACTACCCAAGGTGCTGAGTGGCAGAGCAGCCAGGCTTATCTTAGCAGGGAGGTACTTCTAACATAGGCCTGCACTACCCAAGGTGCTGATTGGCTGAGCAGCCAGGCTTATCTCAGGAGGGCTTCTAATATAGGCCTGTACTACCCATGGTTCTGAGTGGCTGAGCAGCCAGGCTTATCTTTGGAGGGGAGCCTTTTAATATATGCCTGCACTACCCAATGTGCTGAGTAGCCGAGCAGCCAGGCTTATCTTTGGAGGGGGGCTTCTAATATAGGCCTGCACTTCCCAAGGTGCTGAGTGGCAGAGCAGCCAGGCTTATCTTAGGAGGGGGACTTCTAATATAGGCCTGCACTACCCAAGGTGTTGAGTGGCCGAGCAGCCAGGCTTATCTTAGGTGGGGGGACTTCTAATATAGGCCTCCACTACCGTAGGTGCTGAGTGGCCGAGCAGCCAGGATTATTTTAGGAGGGGGGAATTCTAATATAGGCCTGCACTACCCAAGGTACTGAGTGGCAGAGCAGCCAGGCTTATCTTAGGAGGGGGGACTTCTAATATAGGCCTGCACTACTCAAGGTGCTGAGTGGCAGATCAGCCAGGCTTCTCTTAGGAGGGGGGACTTCTAATATCGACCTCCACTACCCAAGGCAGTGAGTTGCCAAGCAGACAGGCTTATTTTAGGAGGGGAAGGGAGTTCTTATATAGGCCTGCACTACCCAGGACGCTGGGTGGATGAGCAGCCAGTCTTATCTTAGTAGGGGGAAGGACTTCTAATATAGGCCTGCACTACCCAAGGTAGTGAGTTGCCAAGCAGCCAGGCTTATTTTAGGAGGGGGAGGGAGTTCTAATATAGGCCTGCACTACCCAAGATGCTGGGTGGATGAGCAGCCAGTCTTATCTTAGTGGGGGGAAGGACTTCTAATATAGGCCTGCACTACCCAAGGTGCTGAGTGGCAGTGCAGCAGTCTTATTTTAGGAGGGGGGACTTCTAATATAGGCCTGCATTACCCAAGGTCCTGAGTGGCAGAGCAGCCAGGCTTATTTTAGGAGGGAGGGGGACTTCTAATATAGGCCTGCACTACCCAAGGTTCTGAGTGACGCTGCAGCTAGACTTATCTTAGGAGGGGGGCACTTCTAATATCGGCCTGCACTACCCAAGGTGCTGAGTGTATGAGAAGCCAGGCTTATCTAAGGATGGGGGGGGACCTGTAATTTAGACCTGTACTACCCAAGGTTTTAGTGGCAGAGCAGACAGGCTTATCTTGGGGCAGGGGGGACTTCTAATATAGGCCTGCACTACCCAAGGTGCTGAGTGGCTCAGCAGCCAGGCTTATCTTAGGCGGGGGAGGGACTTCTAATATAGGCCTGCACTACCGAAGGTGCTGAGTGGCAGAGTAGCCAGTCTCATCTTAGGAGGGGGAGGGACTTCTAATATAGGCCTGCACTACCCAAGGTGCTGAGTGATGCTGCAGCTAGGCTTATTTTAGGAGGGGGGCACTTCTAATATCGGCCTGCACTACCCAAGGTGCTGAGTGGATGAGAAGCCAGACTTATCTTAGGATGGGGGGAGGACCTGTAATTTAAACCTGTACTCCCCAAGGGTTTTAGTGGCAGAGCAGACAGGCTTATCTTGGGGCAGGGGGGACTTCTAACATAGGCCTGCACTACCCAAGGTGCTGAGTGGCTCAGCAGCCAGGCTTATCTTAGGCGGGGGAGGGACTTCTAATATAGGCCTGCACTACCCAAGGTGCTGAGTGGAAGAGAAGCCAGGCTTATCTTAGGATGGGGGGAGGACCTGTAATTTAGACCTGTACTACCCAAGGGTTTTAGTGGCAGAGCAGACAGGCTTATCTTGGGGCAGGGGGGACTTCTAATATAGTCCTGCACTACCCAAGGTGCTGAGTGGCTCAGCAGCCAGGCTTATCTTAGGTGGGGGAGGGATTTCTAATATAGGCCTGCACTACCGAAGGTGCTGAGTGGCAGAGTAGCCAGTCTCATCTTAGGAGGGCGAGGGACTTCTAATATAGGCCTGCACTACCCAAGGTGCTGAGTGGCCGAGCAGCCAGGCTTATTTTAGGGGGAGGGACCTCTAATATAGACCTGCACTACCCAAGGTTCTGAGTGGCTGAGCAGCCAGGCTTATCTTAGGGGGGCTTCTAATATAGGCCTGCACTACCCAAGGTTCTGAGTGGCCGAGCAGCCAGGCTTATCTTTGGAGGGGAGCCTTCTAATATATGCCTGCACTACCCAATGTGCTGAGTAGCCGAGCAGTCAGGCTTATCTTTGGGGGGGCTTCTAATATAGGCCTGCACTACCCAAGGTGCTGAGTGGCAGAGCAGCCAGGCTTAGGTTAGGAGGGGGGACTTCTGATATAGGCCTGCACTACCCAAGGTGCTCAGTGGCTGAGCAGCCAGGCTTATTTTACGAGGGGGGGACTTCTAATTTAGGCCCGCACTATCCAAGGTTCTGAGTGGTCGAGCAGCCAGGCTTATCTAAGGAGGGGGGACTTCTAATGTAGGCCTGCACTACCCAAGGTGCTGAGTGGCAGAGCAGCCAGGCTTATCTTAGGAGGGGGACTTCTAATATATGCCTGCACTACTCAAGGTGCTGAGTGGCTGAGCAGCCAGGCTTATCTTATGAGGGCTTCTAATATAGGTCTGTACTACCCACGGTTCTGAGTGGTCGAGCAGCCAGGCTTATCTTTGGAGGGGAGCTTTCTAATATATGCCTGCACTACCCAATGTGCTGAGTAGCCGAGCAGCCAGGCTTATCTTTGGAGGGGGGGCTTCTAATATAAGCCTGCACTACCCAAGGTGCTGAGTGGCAAAGCAGCCAGGCTTATCTTAGGAGGGGGGACTTCTAATATAGGCCTGCACTACCCAAGGTGCTCAGTGGCCGAGCAGCTAGGCTTATCTTAGGAGGGGGGACTTCTAATATAGGCCTGCACTACCCAAGGTGCTGAGTGGCCGAGCAGCCAGGCTTATCTTAGGAGGGGGGACTTCTAATATAGGCCTGCACTACTGAAGGTCCTGAGTGGTAGATCAGCCAGGCTTATTTTAGGAGGGGGAGGGAGTTCTAATATAGGCCTGCACTACCCAAGGTGCTGGGTGGATGAGCAGCCAGTCTTATCTTAGTAGGGGGAAGGACTTCTAATATAGGCCTGCACTACCCAAGGTGCTGAGTGGCAGTGCAGCAGTCTTATTTTAGGAGCGGGGACTTCTAATATAGGCCTGCATTACCCAAGGTGCTGAGTGGATGAGAAGCCAGGCTTATCTTAGGATGGGGCGGGACTTCTAATATAGGCCTCCACTAACCAAGGTGCTGAGTTGCAAAGCAGCCAGGCTTATTTTAGGAGGTGGAGGGAGTTCTTATATAGACCTGCACTACCCAAGGTGCTGGGGGATGAGCAGCCAGTCTTATCTTAGTAGGGGGAAGGACTTCTAATATAGGCCTGCACTACCCAAGGTGCTGAGTGGCAGTGCAGCAGTCTTATTTTAGGAGGGGGGACTTCTAATACAGGCCTGCATTACCCAAGGTGCTGAGTGCCAGAGCAGCCAGGCTTATTTTAGGAGGGATGGGGACTTCTAATATAGGCCTGTTCTACCCAAGGTGTTGAGTGGCCGAGCAGCCAGTGGGGGAACCTCTAATATAGGCCTGCACTACCCAAGGAGGTGAGTGACGCTGCAGCTAGGCTTATCTTAGGAGGGGGGCACTTCTAATATCGGCCTGCACTACCCAAGGTGCTGAGTGGATGAGAAGCCAGGCTTATCTTAGGGTGGGGGGGATGACCTGTAATTTAGACCTGTACTACCCAAGGGTTTTAGTGGCTGAGCAGACAGGCTTATCTTAGGAGGGGCGGCTTCTAATATAGGCCTGCACTACCGAAGGTGCTGAGTGGCCGAGCAGCCAGTCTTATTTTAGGAGGAGGAGGGATTAACGAAGGTGCTTAGTCGCAGAGTAGCCAGTCTCATTTTAGGATGGGGGAGGGACTTCTAATGTAGGCCTGCACTTCCCAAGGTGCTAAGTGGCCGAGCAGCCAGGCTTATCTTAGTTATCTTAGGGGGGGCTTCTAATATAGGCCTGCACTACCCAAGGTACTGAGTGGCCGAGCAGCCAGGCTTATTTTAGGAGGGGTGACTTCTAATATAGGACTGCACTACCCAAGGTGGTGAGTGGCCGAGCAGCCAGACTTATTTTAGGAGGGGTGACTTCTAATATAGGCCTCCACTACCCTAGGTGCTGAGTGGCCGAGCAGCCAGGCTTATTTTAGGAGGGGTGACTTCTAATATAGGCCTGCACTACTCAAGGTGCTGAGTAGCAGAGCAGCCAGGTTTATTTTAGGAGGGGAGGGACTTCGAATATAGGCCTGCACTACCCAAGGTGCTGAGTGGCCGATCAGCCAGACTTATCTTAGGAGGGGGGACCTCTAATATAGGCCTGCACTACCCAAGGTGCTGAGTGGCAGAGCAGCTAGGCTTTTAGTAGGAGGGGGGATACTTCTATTACAGGCCTGCACTACCCAAGGTGTTGAGTGGCCGAGCAGCCAGGCTTATCTTAGGAGGGGGGACTTCTAATATAGGCTGCACTACCCTAGGTGCTGAGTGGCCGAGCAGCCAGGCTTATTTTAGGAGGGGGGACTTCTAATATAGGCCTGCACTACCCAAGGTACTGAGTGGCAGAGCAGCCAGGCTTATCTTAGGAGGGGGGACTTCTAATATAGGCCTGCACTACTCAAGGTGCTGAGTGGCAGATCAGCCACGCTTCTCTTAGGAGGGGGGACTTCTAATATCGACCTCCACTACCCAAGGCAGTGAGTTGCCAAGCAGCCAGGCTTATTTTAGGAGGGGAATGGAGTTCTTATATAGGCCTGCACGACCCAAGACGCTGGGTGCATGAGCAGCCAGTCTTATCTTAGTAGGGGGAAGGACTTCTAATATAGGCCTGCACTACCCAAGGTAGTGAGTTGCCAAGCAGCCAGGCTTATTTTAGGAGAGGGAGGGAGTTCTAATATAGGCCTGCACTACCCAAGATGCTGGGTGGATGAGCAGCCAGTCTTATCTTAGCAGGGAGGGACCTCTAACATAGGCCTGCACTACCCAAGGTGCTGAGTGGCCGAGCAGCCAGGATTATCTTAGGAGGGGGGGCACTTCTAATATAGACCTGCACTACCCAAGGTGCTGAGTGGCCGAGCAGCCAGGATTATCTTAGGAGGGGGGCACTTCTAATATAGACCTGCACTACCCAAGGTGCTGAGTGGCCGAGCAGCCAGGATTATTTTAGGAGGGAAGGTACTTCTAATATAGGCCTGCACTACCCAAGGTGCTGAGTGGCCGAGCAGCCAGGCTTATTTTAGGAGGGAAGGTACTTCTAATATAGGCCTGCACTACCCAAGGTGCTGAGTGGCCGAGCAGCCAGGCTTATTTTAGGAGGGAGGGCACTTCTAATATAGGCCTGCACTACCCAAGGTGCTGAGTGGCGGAGCAGCCAGGCTTATCTTAGGAGGGGGGGCACTTCTAATATAGACCTGCACTACCCAAGGTGCTGAGTGGCGGAGCAGCCAGGCTTATTTTAGGAGGGAAGGTACTTCTAATATAGGCCTGCACTACCCAAGGTGCTGAGTGGCGGAGCAGCCAGGCTTATTTTAGGAGGGAAGGTACTTCTAATATAGGCCTGCACTACCCAAGGTGCTGAGTGGCCGAGCAGCCAGGCTTATTTTAGGAGGGAAGGTACTTCTAATATAGGCCTGCACTACCCAAGGTGCTGAGTGGCCGAGCAGTCAGGCTTATTTTAGGAGGGAAGGTATTTCTAATATAGGCCTGCACTACCCAAGGTGCTGAGTGGCCGAGCAGCCAGGCTTATTTTAGGAGGGAAGGTACTTCTAATATAAGCCTGCACCACCCAAGGTGCTGAGTGGCCGAGCAGTCAGGCTTATTTTAGGAGGGAAGGTACTTCTAATATAGGCCTGCACCACCCAAGGTGCTGAGTGGCCGAGCAGTCAGGCTTATTTTAGGAGGGAAGGTACTTCTAATATAGGCCTGCACTACCCAAGACGCTGGGTGGATGAGCAGGCAGGCTTATCTTAGACGGGGGGGCACTTCTAATATAGACCTGCACTACCCAAGGTGCTGAGTGGCCGAGCAGTCAGGCTTATTTTAGGAGGGAAGGTACTTCTAATATAGGCCTGCACTACCCAAGGTGCTGAGTGGCCGAGCAGTCAGGCTTATTTTAGGAGGGAAGGTACTTCTAATATAGGCCTGCACTACCCAAGGTGCTGAGTGGCCGAGCAGCCAGGCTTATCTTAGGAGGCGGGACTTCATATATATGCCTGCACTACCCAAGGTGCTGAGTGGCAGAGCAGCAAGGCTTATCTTAGGAGGGGAGGACTTCTAATATAGGCCTGCACTACCCAAGGTGCTGAGTGGCAGAGCAGCCAGGCTTATCTTAGCACGGAGGGACCTCTAATATAGGCCTGCACTACCCAAGGTGCAGAGTGGCCGAGCAGCCAGGCTTTTCTTAAGAGGGGGGACTTCTAATATAGGCCTGCACTACCCAAGGTGCTGAGTGGCAAAGCAGCCAGGCTTATCTTAGCAAGGAGGGACCTCTAACATACGCCTGCACTACCCAAGGTGCTGAGTGGCTGAGCAGCCAGGCTTATCTCAGGAGGGCTTCTAATATAGGCCTGTACTACCCATGGTTCTGAGTGGCCGAGCAGCCAGGCTTATCTTAGGAGGGGGGGCACTTCTAATATAGACCTGCACTAACCAAGGTGCTGACTGGCCGAGCAGTCAGGCTTATTTTAGGAGGGAAGGTACTTCTAATATAGGCCTGCACTACCCAAGGTGCTGAGTGGCCGAGCAGCCAGGCTTATCTTAGGAGGGGGGATTCATATATATGCCTGCACTACCCAAGGTGCTGAGTGGCAGAGCAGCCAGGCTTATCTTAGGAGGGGAGGACTTCTAATATAGGCCTGCACTACCCAAGGTGCTGAGTGGCAGAGCAGCCAGGCTTATCTTAGCAGGGAGGAACCTCTAATATAGGCCTGCACTACCCAAGGTGCTGAGTGGCCGAGCAGCCAGGCTTATCTTAAGTGGGGGGACTTCTAATATAGGCCTGCACTACCCAAGGTGCTGAGTGGCAGAGCAGCCAGGCTTATCTTAGCAGGGAGGGACCTCTAACATACGCCTGCACTACTCAAGGTGCTGAGTGGCTGAGCAGCCAGGCTTATCTCAGGAGGGCTTCTAATATAGGCCTGTACTACCCATGGTTCTGAGTGGCTGTGCAGCCAGGCTTATCTTAGGAGGGGGGGCACTTCTAATATAGACCTTCACTAACTAAGGTGCTGAGTGGCCGAGCAGTCAGGCTTATTTTAGGAGAGAAGGTACTTCTAATATAGGCCTGCACTACCCAAGGTGCTGAGTGGCCGAGCAGCCAGGCTTATCTTAGGAGGGAAGGTACTTCTAATATAGGCCTGCACTACCCAAGGTGCTGAGTGGCCGAGCAGCCAGACTTATCTTAGGAGGCGGGACTTCATATATATGCCTGCACTACCCAAGGTGCTGAGTGGCAGAGCAGCAAGGCTTATTTTAGGAGGGGAGGACTTCTAATATAGGCCTGCACTACCCAAGGTGCTGAGTGGCAGAGCAGCCAGGCTTATCTTAGCAGGGAGGGACCTCTAATATAGGCCTGCACTACCCAAGGTGCAGAGTGGCCGAGCAGCCAGGCTTTTCTTAAGAGGGGGGACTTCTAATATAGGCCTGCACTACCCAAGGTGCTGAGTGGCAGAGCAGCCAGGCTTATCTTAGCAAGGAGGGACCTCTAACATACGCCTGCACTACCCAAGGTGCTGAGTGGCTGAGCAGCCAGGCTTATCTCAGGAGGGCTTCTAATATAGGCCTGTACTACCCATGGTTCTGAGTGGCCGAGCAGCCAGGCTTATCTTAGGAGGGGGGGCACTTCTAATATAGACCTGCACTAACCAAGGTGCTGACTGGCCGAGCAGTCAGGCTTATTTTAGGAGGGAAGGTACTTCTAATATAGGCCTGCACTACCCAAGGTGCTGAGTGGCCGAGCAGCCAGGCTTATCTTAGGAGGGGGGGATTCATATATATGCCTGCACTACCCAAGGTGCTGAGTGGCAGAGCAGCCAGGCTTATCTTAGGAGGGGAGGACTTCTAATATAGGCCTGCACTACCCAAGGTGCTGAGTGGCCGAACAGCCAGGCTTATCTTAAGAGGGGGGACTTCTAATATAGGCCTGCACTACCCAAGGTGCTGCGTGGCCGAACAGCCAGGCTTATCTTAAGAGGGGGGACTTCTAATATAGGCCTGCACTACCCAAGGTGCTGAGTGGCAGAGCAGTCAGGCTTATCTTAGCAGGGAGGGACCTCTAACATACGCCTGCACTACCCAAGGTGCTGAGTGGCTGAGCAGCCAGGCTTATCTCAGGAGGGCTTCTAATATAGGCCTGTACTACCCATGGTTCTGAATGGCCGAGCAGCCAGGCTTATCTTTGGAGGGGAGCCTTTTAATATATGCCTGCAACACCCAATGTGCTGAGTAGCCGAGCAGCCAGGCTTATCTTTGGAGGGGGGCTTCTAATATAGGCCTGCACTTCCCAAGGTGCTGAGTGGCAGAGCAGCCAGGCTTATCTTAGGGGGGGTACTTCTAATATAGGCCTGCACTACCCAAGGTGTTGTGTGGCCGAGCAGCCAGGCTTATCTTAGGAGGGGGGACTTCTAATATAGGCCTGCACTACCCTAGGTGCTGAGTGGCCGAGCAGCCAGGCTTATTTTAGGAGGGGGGACTTCTAATATAGGCCTGCACTACCCAAGGTACTGAGTGGCAGAGCAGCCAGGCTTATCTTAGGAGGGGGGACTTCTAATATAGGCCTGCACTACTCAAGGTGCTGAGTGGCAGATCAGCCACGCTTCTCTTAGGAGAGGGGACTTCTAATATCGACCTCCACTACCCAAGGCAGTGAGTTGCCAAGCAGCCAGGCTTATTTTAGGAGGGGAATGGAGTTCTTATATAGGCCTGCACGACCCAAGATGCTGGGTGCATGAGCAGCCAGTCTTATCTTAGTAGGGGGAAGGACTTCTAATATAGGCCTGCACTACCCAAGGTAGTGAGTTGCCAAGAAGCCAGGCTTATTTTAGGAGAGGGAGGGAGTTCTAATATAGGCCTGCACTACCCAAGATGCTGGGTGGATGAGCAGCCAGTCTTATCTTAGCAGGGAGGGACCTCTAATATAGGCCTGCACTACCCAAGCTGCTGAGTGGCCGAGCAGCCAGGCTTATCTTAAGAGGGGGGACTTCTAATATAGGCCTGCACTACCCAAGGTGCTGAGTGGCAGAGCAGCCAGGCTTATCTTAGCAGGGAGGTACTTCTAACATAGGCCTGCACTACCCAAGGTGCTGATTGGCTGAGCAGCCAGGCTTATCTCAGGAGGGCTTCTAATATAGGCCTGTACTACCCATGGTTCTGAGTGGCTGAGCAGCCAGGCTTATCTTTGGAGGGGAGCCTTTTAATATATGCCTGCACTACCCAATGTGCTGAGTAGCCGAGCAGCCATGCTTATCTTTGGAGGGGGGGCTTCTAATATAGGCCTGCACTTCCCAAGGTGCTGAGTGGCAGAGCAGCCAGGCTTATCTTAGGAGGGGGACTTCTAATATAGGCCTGCACTACCCAAGGTGTTGAGTGGCCGAGCAGCCAGGCTTATCTTAGGTGGGGGGACTTCTAATATAGGCCTCCACTACCGTAGGTGCTGAGTGGCCGAGCAGCCAGGCTTATTTTAGGAGGGGGGAATTCTAATATAGGCCTGCACTACCCAAGGTACTGAGTGGCAGAGCAGCCAGGCTTATCTTAGGAGGGGGGACTTCTAATATAGGCCTGCACTACTCAAGGTGCTGAGTGGCAGATCAGCCAGGCTTCTCTTAGGAGGGGGGACTTCTAATATCGACCTCCACTACCCAAGGCAGTGAGTTGCCAAGCAGACAGGCTTATTTTAGGAGGGGAAGGGAGTTCTTATATAGGCCTGCACTACCCAGGACGCTGGGTGGATGAGCAGCCAGTCTTATCTTAGTAGGGGGAAGGACTTCTAATATAGGCCTGCACTACCCAAGGTAGTGAGTTGCCAAGCAGCCAGGCTTATTTTAGGAGGGGGAGGGAGTTCTAATATAGGCCTGCACTACCCAAGATGCTGGGTGGATGAGCAGCCAGTCTTATCTTAGTGGGGGGAAGGACTTCTAATATAGGCCTGCACTACCCAAGGTGCTGAGTGGCAGTGCAGCAGTCTTATTTTAGGAGGGGGGACTTCTAATATAGGCCTGCATTACCCAAGGTCCTGAGTGGCAGAGCAGCCAGGCTTATTTTAGGAGGGAGGGGGACTTCTAATATAGGCCTGCACTACCCAAGGTTCTGAGTGACGCTGCAGCTAGACTTATCTTAGGAGGGGGGCACTTCTAATATCGGCCTGCACTACCCAAGGTGCTGAGTGGATGAGAAGCCAGGCTTATCTAAGGATGGGGGGGACCTGTAATTTAGACCTGTACTACCCAAGGTTTTAGTGGCAGAGCAGACAGGCTTATCTTGGGGGCAGGGGGGACTTCTAATATAGGCCTGCACTACCCAAGGTGCTGAGTGGCAGAGCAGCCAGGCTTATCTTAGGAGGGGAGGACTTCTAATATAGGCCTGCACTACCCAAGGTGCTGAGTGGCAGAGCAGCCAGGCTTATTTTAGCAGGGAGGGACCTCTAATATAGGCCTGCACTACCCAAGGTGCTGAGTGGCCGAACAGCCAGGCTTATCTTAAGAGGGGGGACTTCTAATATAGGCGTGCACTACCCAAGGTGCTGAGTGGCAGAGCAGTCAGGCTTATCTTAGCAGGGAGGGACCTCTAACATACGCCTGCACTACCCAAGGTGCTGAGTGGCTGAGCAGCCAGGCTTATCTCAGGAGGGCTTCTAATATAGGCCTGTACTACCCATGGTTCTGAATGGCCGAGCAGCCAGGCTTATCTTTGGAGGGGAGCCTTTTAATATATGCCTGCACTACCCAATGTGCTGAGTAGCCGAGCAGCCAGGCTTATCTTTGGAGGGTGGCTTCTAATATAGGCCTGCACTTCCCAAGGTGCTGAGTGGCAGAGCAGCCAGGCTTATCTTAGCGGGGGACTTCTAATATAGGCCTGCACTACCCAAGGTGTTGTGTGGCCGAGCAGCCAGGCTTATCTTAGGAGGGGGGACTTCTAATATAGGCCTGCACTACCCTAGGTGCTGAGTGGCCGAGCAGCCAGGCTTATTTTAGGAGGGGGGACTTCTAATATAGGCCTGCACTACCCAAGGTACTGAGTGGCAGAGCAGCCAGGCTTATCTTAGGAGGGGGGACTTCTAATATAGGCCTGCACTACTCAAGGTGCTGAGTGGCAGATCAGCCACGCTTCTCTTAGGAGAGGGGACTTCTAATATCGACCTCCACTACCCAAGGCAGTGAGTTGCCAAGCAGCCAGGCTTATTTTAGGAGGGGAATGGAGTTCTTATATAGGCCTGCACGACCCAAGACGCTGGGTGCATGAGCAGCCAGTCTTATCTTAGTAGGGGGAAGGACTTCTAATATAGGCCTGCACTACCCAAGGTAGTGAGTTGCCAAGAAGCCAGGCTTATTTTAGGAGAGGGAGGGAGTTCTAATATAGGCCTGCACTACCCAAGATGCTGGGTGGATGAGCAGCCAGTCTTATCTTAGCAGGGAGGGACCTCTAATATAGGCCTGCACTACCCAAGCTGCTGAGTGGCCGAGCAGCCAGGCTTATTTTAAGAGGGGGGACTTCTAATATAGGCCTGCACTACCCAAGGTGCTGAGTGGCAGAGCAGCCAGGCTTATCTTAGCAGGGAGGTACTTCTAACATAGGCCTGCACTACCCAAGGTGCTGATTGGCTGAGCAGCCAGGCTTATCTCAGGAGGGCTTCTAATATAGGCCTGTACTACCCATGGTTCTGAGTGGCTGAGCAGCCAGGCTTATCTTTGGAGGGGAGCCTTTTAATATATGCCTGCACTACCCAATGTGCTGAGTAGCCGAGCAGCCATGCTTATCTTTGGAGGGGGGGCTTCTAATATAGGCCTGCACTTCCCAAGGTGCTGAGTGGCAGAGCAGCCAGGCTTATCTTAGGAGGGGGACTTCTAATATAGGCCTGCACTACCCAAGGTGTTGAGTGGCCGAGCAGCCAGGCTTATCTTAGGTGGGGGGACTTCTAATATAGGCCTCCACTACCGTAGGTGCTGAGTGGCCGAGCAGCCAGGCTTATTTTAGGAGGGGGGAATTCTAATATAGGCCTGCACTACCCAAGGTACTGAGTGGCAGAGCAGCCAGGCTTATCTTAGGAGGGGGGACTTCTAATATAGGCCTGCACTACTCAAGGTGCTGAGTGGCAGATCAGCCAGGCTTCTCTTAGGAGGGGGGACTTCTAATATCGACCTCCACTACCCAAGGCAGTGAGTTGCCAAGCAGACAGGCTCATTTTAGGAGGGGAAGGGAGTTCTTATATAGGCCTGCACTACCCAGGACGCTGGGTGGATGAGCAGCCAGTCTTATCTTAGTAGGGGGAAGGACTTCTAATATAGGCCTGCACTACCCAAGGTAGTGAGTTGCCAAGCAGCCAGGCTTATTTTAGGAGGGGGAGGGAGTTCTAATATAGGCCTGCACTACCCAAGATGCTGGGTGGATGAGCAGCCAGTCTTATCTTAGTGGGGGGAAGGACTTCTAATATAGGCCTGCACTACCCAAGGTGCTGAGTGGCAGTGCAGCAGTCTTATTTTAGGAGGGGGGACTTCTAATATAGGCCTGCATTACCCAAGGTCCTGAGTGGCAGAGCAGCCAGGCTTATTTTAGGAGGGAGGGGGACTTCTAATATAGGCCTGCACTACCCAAGGTTCTGAGTGATGCTGCAGCTAGACTTATCTTAGGAGGGGGGCACTTCTAATATCGGCCTGCACTACCCAAGGTGCTGAGTGGATGAGAAGCCAGGCTTATCTAAGGATGGGGGGGAACCTGTAATTTAGACCTGTACTACCCAAGGTTTTAGAAGCAGAGCAGACAGGCTTATCTTGGGGGCAGGGGGGACTTCTAATATAGGCCTGCACTACCCAAGGTGCTGAGTGGCAGAGCAGCCAGGCTTATCTTAGGAGGGGAGGACTTCTAATATAGGCCTGCACTACCCAAGGTGCTGAGTGGCAGAGCAGCCAGGCTTATTTTAGCAGGGAGGGACCTCTAATATAGGCCTGCACTACCCAAGGTGCTGAGTGGCCGAACAGCCAGGCTTATCTTAAGAGGGGGGACTTCTAATATAGGCGTGCACTACCCAAGGTGCTGAGTGGCAGAGCAGTCAGGCTTATCTTAGCAGGGAGGGACCTCTAACATACGCCTGCACTACCCAAGGTGCTGAGTGGCTGAGCAGCCAGGCTTATCTCAGGAGGGCTTCTAATATAGGCCTGTACTACCCATGGTTCTGAATGGCCGAGCAGCCAGGCTTATCTTTGGAGGGGAGCCTTTTAATATATGCCTGCACTACCCAATGTGCTGAGTAGCCGAGCAGCCAGGCTTATCTTTGGAGGGGGGCTTCTAATATAGGCCTGCACTTCCCAAGGTGCTGAGTGGCAGAGCAGCCAGGCTTATCTTAGCGGGGGACTTCTAATATAGGCCTGCACTACCCAAGGTGTTGAGCGGCCGAGCAGCCAGGCTTATCTTAGGAGGGGGGACTTCTAATATAGGCCTGCACTACCCTAGGTGCTGAGTGGCCAAGCAGCCAGGCTTATTTTAGGAGGGGGGACTTCTAATATAGGCCTGCACTACCCAAGGTACTGAGTGGCAGAACAGCCAGGCTTATCTTAGGAGGGGGGACTTCTAATATAGGCCTGCACTACTCAAGGTGCTGAGTTGCAGATCAGCCACGCTTCTCTTAGGAGGGGGGACTTCTAATATCGACCTCCACTACCCAAGGCAGTGAGTTGCCAAGCAGCCAGGCTTATTTTAGGAGGGGAATGGAGTTCTTATATAGGCCTGCACGACCCAAGACGCTGGGTGCATGAGCAGCCAGTCTTATCTTAGTAGGGGGAAGGACTTCTAATATAGGCCTGCACTACCCAAGGTAGTGAGTTGCCAAGCAGCCAGGCTTATTTTAGGAGAGGGAGGGAGTTCTAATATAGGCCTGCACTACCCAAGATGCTGGGTGGATGAGCAGCCAGTCTTATCTTAGCAGGGAGGGACCTCTAATATAGGCCTGCACTACCCAAGGTGCTGAGTGGCCGAGCAGCCAGGATTATCTTAGGAGGGGGGGCACTTCTAATATAGACCTGCACTACCCAAGGTGCTGAGTGGCCGAGCAGCCAGGATTATCTTAGGAGGGGGGCACTTCTAATATAGACCTACACTACCCAAGGTGCTGAGTGGCCGAGCAGCCAGGATTATTTTAGGAGGGAAGGTACTTCTAATATAGGCCTGCACTACCCAAGGTACTGAGTGGCCGAGCAGCCAGGCTTATTTTAGGAGGGAAGGTACTTCTAATATAGGCCTGCACTACCCAAGGTGCTGAGTGGCCGAGCAGCCAGGCTTATTTTAGGAGGGAGGGCACTTCTAATATAGGCCTGCACTACCCAAGGTGCTGAGTGGCGGAGCAGCCAGGCTTATCTTAGGAGGGGGGGCACTTCTAATATAGACCTGCACTACCCAAGGTGCTGAGTGGCGGAGCAGCCAGGCTTATTTTAGGAGGGAAGGTACTTCTAATATAGGCCTGCACTACCCAAGGTGCTGAGTGGCCGAGCAGCCAGGCTTATTTTAGGAGGGAAGGTACTTCTAATATAGGCCTGCACTACCCAAGGTGCTGAGTGGCCGAGCAGCCAGGCTTATTTTAGGAGGGAAGGTACTTCTAATATAGGCCTGCACTACCCAAGGTGCTGAGTGGCCGAGCAGCCAGGCCTATTTTAGGAGGGAAGGTACTTCTAATATAGGCCTGCACTACCCAAGGTGCTGAGTGGCCGAGCAGTCAGGCTTATTTTAGGAGGGAAGGTACTTCTAATATAGGCCTGCACTACCCAAGGTGCTGAGTGGCCGAGCAGCCAGGCTTATTTTAGGAGGGAAGGTACTTCTAATATAAGCCTGCACCACCCAAGGTGCTGAGTGGCCGAGCAGTCAGGCTTATTTTAGGAGGGAAGGTACTTCTAATATAGGCCTGCACTACCCAAGGTGCTGAGTGGCCGAGCAGTCAGGCTTATTTTAGGAGGGAAGATACTTCTAATATAGGCCTGCACTACCCAAGACGCTGGGTGGATGAGCAGCCAGGCTTATCTTAGGCGGGGGGCACTTCTAATATAGACCTGCACTACCCAAGGTGCTGAGTGGCCGAGCAGTCAGGCTTATTTTAGGAGGGAAGGTACTTCTAATATAGGCCTGCACTACCCAAGGTGCTGAGTGGCCGAGCAGTCAGGCTTATTTTAGGAGGGAAGGTACTTCTAATATAGGCCTGCACTACCCAAGGTGCTGAGTGGCCGAGCAGCCAGGCTTATCTTAGGAGGCGGGACTTCATATATATGCCTGCACTACCCAAGGTGCTGAGTGGCAGAGCAGCAAGGCTTATCTTAGGAGGGGAGGACTTCTAATATAGGCCTGCACTACCCAAGGTGCTGAGTGGCAGAGCAGCCAGGCTTATCTTAGCAGGGAGGGACCTCTAATATAGGCCTGCACTACCCAAGGTGCAGAGTGGCCGAGCAGCCAGGCTTTTCTTAAGAGGGGGGACTTCTAATATAGGCCTGCACTACCCAAGGTGCTGAGTGGCAGAGCAGCCAGGCTTATCTTAGCAAGGAGGGACCTCTAACATACGCCTGCACTACCCAAGGTGCTGAGTGGCTGAGCAGCCAGGCTTATCTCAGGAGGGCTTCTAATATAGGCCTCTACTACCCATGGTTCTGAGTGGCCGAGCAGCCAGGCTTATCTTAGGAGGGGGGGCACTTCTAATATAGACCTGCACTAACCAAGGTGCTGACTGGCCGAGCAGTCAGGCTTATTTTAGGAGGGAAGGTACTTCTAATATAGGCCTGCACTACCCAAGGTGCTGAGTGGCCGAGCAGCCAGGCTTATCTTAGGAGGGGGGGATTCATATATATGCCTGCACTACCCAAGGTGCTGAGTGGCAGAGCAGCCAGGCTTATCTTAGGAGGGGAGGACTTCTAATATAGGCCTGCACTACCCAAGGTGCTGAGTGGCAGAGCAGCCAGGCTTATCTTAGCAGGGAGGAACCTCTAATATAGGCCTGCACTACCCAAGGTGCTGAGTGGCCGAGCAGCCAGGCTTATCTTAAGTGGGGGGACTTCTAATATAGGCCTGCACTACCCAAGGTGCTGAGTGGCAGAGCAGCCAGGCTTATCTTAGCTGGGAGGGACCTCTAACATACGCCTGCACTACCCAAGGTGCTGAGTGGCTGAGCAGCCAGGCTTATCTCAGGAGGGCTTCTAATATAGGCCTGTACTACCCATGGTTCTGAGTGGCTGAGCAGCCAGGCTTATCTTAGGAGGGGGGCACTTCTAATATAGACCTGCACTAACTAAGGTGATGAGTGGCCGAGCAGTCAGGCTTATTTTAGGAGAGAAGGTACTTCTAATATAGGCCTGCACTACCCAAGGTGCTGAGTGGCCGAGCAGCCAGGCTTATCTTAGGAGGGGGGACTTCATATATATGCCTGCACTACCCAAGGTGCTGAGTGGCAGAGCAGCCAGGCTTATCTTAGGAGGGGAGGACTTCTAATATAGGCCTGCACTACCCAAGGTGCTGAGTGGCCGAACAGCCAGGCTTATCTTAAGAGGGGGGACTTCTAATATAGGCCTGCACTACCCAAGGTGCTGAGTGGCCGAACAGCCAGGCTTATCTTAAGAGGGGGGACTTCTAATATAGGCCTGCACTACCCAAGGTGCTGAGTGGCAGAGCAGTCAGGCTTATTTTAGCAGGGAGGGACCTCTAACATACGCCTGCACTACCCAAGGTGCTGAGTGGCTGAGCAGCCAGGCTTATCTCAGGAGGGCTTCTAATATAGGCCTGTACTACCCATGGTTCTGAATGGCCGAGCAGCCAGGCTTATCTTTGGAGGGGAGCCTTTTAATATATGCCTGCAACACCCAATGTGCTGAGTAGCCGAGCAGCCAGGCTTATCTTTGGAGGGGGGCTTCTAATATAGGCCTGCACTTCCCAAGGTGCTGAGTGGCAGAGCAGCCAGGCTTATCTTAGGGGGGGTACTTCTAATATAGGCCTGCACTACCCAAGGTGCTGAGTGGCAGAGCAGCCAGGCTTATCTTAGGAGGGGGACTTCTAATATAGGCCTGCACTACCCAAGGTGTTGAGTGGCCGAGCAGCCAGGCTTATCTTAGGTGGGGGGACTTCTAATATAGGCCTCCACTACCGTAGGTGCTGAGTGGCCGAGCAGCCAGGCTTATTTTAGGAGGGGGGAATTCTAATATAGGCCTGCACTACCCAAGGTACTGAGTGGCAGAGCAGCCAGGCTTATCTTAGGAGGGGGGACTTCTAATATAGGCCTGCACTACTCAAGGTGCTGAGTGGCAGATCAGCCAGGCTTCTCTTAGGAGGGGGGCACTTCTAATATCGGCCTGCACTACCCAAGGTGCTGAGTGGATGAGAAGCCAGGCTTATCTAAGGATGGGGGGGACCTGTAATTTAGACCTGTACAACCCAAGGTTTTAGTGGCAGAGCAGACAGGCTTATCTTTGGGCAGGGGGGACTTCTAATATAGGCCTGCACTACCCAAGGTGCTGAGTGGCAGAGCAGCCAGGCTTATCTTAGGAGGGGAGGACTTCTAATATAGGCCTGCACTACCCAAGGTGCTGAGTGGCAGAGCAGCCAGGCTTATTTTAGCAGGGAGGGACCTCTAATATAGGCCTGCACTACCCAAGGTGCTGAGTGGCCGAACAGCCAGGCTTATCTTAAGAGGGGGGACTTCTAATATAGGCCTGCACTACCCAAGGTGCTGAGTGGCAGAGCAGTCAGGCTTATTTTAGGAGGGAAGGTACTTCTAATATAAGCCTGCACCACCCAAGGTGCTGAGTGGCCGAGCAGTCAGGCTTATTTTAGGAGGGAAGGTACTTCTAATATAGGCCTGCACTACCCAAGGTGCTGAGTGGCCGAGCAGTCAGGCTTATTTTAGGAGGGAAGGTACTTCTAATATAGGCCTGCACTACCCAAGACGCTGGGTGGATGAGCAGCCAGGCTTATCTTAGGCGGGGGGCACTTCTAATATAGACCTGCACTACCCAAGGTGCTGAGTGGCCGAGCAGTCAGGCTTATTTTAGGAGGGAAGGTACTTCTAATATAGGCCTGCACTACCCAAGGTGCTGAGTGGCCGAGCAGTCAGGCTTATTTTAGGAGGGAAGGTACTTATAATATAGGCCTGCACTACCCAAGGTGCTGAGTGGCCGAGCAGCCAGGCTTATCTTAGGAGGCGGGACTTCATATATATGCCTGCACTACCCAAGGTGCTGAGTGGCAGAGCAGCAAGGCTTATCTTAGGAGGGGAGGACTTCTAATATAGGCCTGCACTACCCAAGGTGCTGAGTGGCAGAGCAGTCAGGCTTATCTTAGCAGGGAGGGACCTCTAATATAGGCCTGCACTACCCAAGGTGCAGAGTGGCCGAGCAGCCAGGCTTTTCTTAAGAGGGGGGACTTCTAATATAGGCCTGCACTACCCAAGGTGCTGAGTGGCAGAGCAGCCAGGCTTATCTTAGCAAGGAGGGACCTCTAACATACGCCTGCACTACCCAAGGTGCTGAGTGGCTGAGCAGCCAGGCTTATCTCAGGAGGGCTTCTAATATAGGCCTGTACTACCCATGGTTCTGAGTGGCCGAGCAGCCAGGCTTATCTTAGGAGGGGGGGCACTTCTAATATAGACCTGCACTAACCAAGGTGCTGACTGGCCGAGCAGTCAGGCTTATTTTAGGAGGGAAGGTACTTCTAATATAGGCCTGCACTACCCAAGGTGCTGAGTGGCCGAGCAGCCAGGCTTATTTTAGGAGGGGGGGATTCATATATATGCCTGCACTACCCAAGGTGCTGAGTGGCAGAGCAGCCAGGCTTATCTTAGGAGGGGAGGACTTCTAATATAGGCCTGCACTACCCAAGGTGCTGAGTGGCAGAGCAGCCAGGCTTATCTTAGCAGGGAGGAACCTCTAATATAGGCCTGCACTACCCAAGGTGCTGAGTGGCCGAGCAGCCAGGCTTATCTTAAGTGGGGGGACTTCTAATATAGGCCTGCACTACCCAAGGTGCTGAGTGGCAGAGCAGCCAGGCTTATCTTAGCTGGGAGGGACCTCTAACATACGCCTGCACTACCCAAGGTGCTGAGTGGCTGAGCAGCCAGGCTTATCTCAGGAGGGCTTCTAATATAGGCCTGTACTACCCATGGTTCTGAGTGGCTGAGCAGCCAGGCTTATCTTAGGAGGGGGGGCACTTCTAATATAGACCTGCACTAACTAAGGTGCTGAGTGGCCGAGCAGTCAGGCTTATTTTAGGAGAGAAGGTACTTCTAATATAGGCCTGCACTACCCAAGGTGCTGAGTGGCCGAGCAGCCAGGCTTATCTTAGGAGGGGGGACTTCATATATATGCCTGCACTACCCAAGGTGCTGAGTGGCAGAGCAGCCAGGCTTATCTTAGGAGGGGAGGACTTCTAATATAGGCCTGCACTACCCAAGGTGCTGAGTGGCCGAACAGCCAGGCTTATCTTAAGAGGGGGGACTTCTAATATAGGCCTGCACTACCCAAGGTGCTGAGTGGCCGAACAGCCAGGCTTATCTTAAGAGGGGGGACTTCTAATATAGGCCTGCACTACCCAAGGTGCTGAGTGGCAGAGCAGTCAGGCTTATTTTAGCAGGGAGGGACCTCTAACATACGCCTGCACTACCCAAGGTGCTGAGTGGCTGAGCAGCCAGGCTTATCTCAGGAGGGCTTCTAATATAGGCCTGTACTACCC
This sequence comes from Ambystoma mexicanum, assembly GCF_040938575.1. Lineage (NCBI taxonomy): Eukaryota > Metazoa > Chordata > Amphibia > Caudata > Ambystomatidae > Ambystoma > Ambystoma mexicanum. The sequence continues at coordinate 1,369,094,473 of NC_090933.1, read as the reverse complement.
ATGGTTCTGAATGGCCGAGCAGCCAGGCTTATCTTTGGAGGGGAGCCTTTTAATATATGCCTGCAACACCCAATGTGCTGAGTAGCCGAGCAGCCAGGCTTATCTTTGGAGGGGGGCTTCTAATATAGGCCTGCACTTCCCAAGGTGCTGAGTGGCAGAGCAGCCAGGCTTATCTTAGGGGGGGTACTTCTAATATAGGCCTGCACTACCCAAGGTGCTGAGTGGCAGAGCAGCCAGGCTTATTTTAGGAGGGGGACTTCTAATATAGGCCTGCACTACCTAAGGTGTTGAGTGGCCGAGCAGCCAGGCTTATCTTAGGTGGGGGGACTTCTAATATAGGCCTCCACTACCGTAGGTGCTGAGTGGCCGAGCAGCCAGGCTTATTTTAGGAGGGGGGAATTCTAATATAGGCCTGCACTACCCAAGGTACTGAGTGGCAGAGCAGCCAGGCTTATCTTAGGAGGGGGGACTTCTAATATAGGCCTGCACTACTCAAGGTGCTGAGTGGCAGATCAGCCAGGCTTCTCTTAGGAGGGGGGACCTCTAATATCGACCTCCACTACCCAAGGCAGTGAGTTGCCAAGCAGACAGGCTTATTTTAGGAGGGGAAGGGAGTTCTTATATAGGCCTGCACTACCCAGGACGCTGGGTGGATGAGCAGCCAGTCTTATCTTAGTAGGGGGAAGGACTTCTAATATAGGCCTGCACTACCCAAGGTAGTGAGTTGCCAAGCAGCCAGGCTTATTTTAGGAGGGGGAGGGAGTTCTAATATAGGCCTGCACTACCCAAGATGCTGGGTGGATGAGCAGCCAGTCTTATCTTAGTGGGGGGAAGGACTTCTAATATAGGCCTGCACTACCCAAGGTGCTGAGTGGCAGTGCAGCAGTCTTATTTTAGGAGGGGGGACTTCTAATATAGGCCTGCATTACCCAAGGTCCTGAGTGGCAGAGCAGCCAGGCTTATTTTAGGAGGGAGGGGGACTTCTAATATAGGCCTGCACTACCCAAGGTTCTGAGTGACGCTGCAGCTAGACTTATTTTAGGAGGGGGGCACTTCTAATATCGGCCTGCACTACCCAAGGTGCTGAGTGGATGAGAAGCCAGGCTTATCTAAGGATGGGGGGGGACCTGTAATTTAGACCTGTACTACCCAAGGTTTTAGTGGCAGAGCAGACAGGCTTATCTTGGGGCAGGGGGGACTTCTAATATAGGCCTGCACTACCCAAGGTGCTGAGTGGCAGAGCAGCCAGGCTTATCTTAGGAGGGGAGGACTTCTAATATAGGCCTGCACTACCCAAGGTGCTGAGTGGCAGAGCAGCCAGGCTTATTTTAGCAGGGAGGGACCTCTAATATAGGCCTGCACTACCCAAGGTGCTGAGTGGCCGAACAGCCAGGCTTATCTTAAGAGGGGGGACTTCTAATATAGGCCTGCACTACCCAAGGTGCTGAGTGGCAGAGCAGTCAGGCTTATCTTAGCAGGGAGGGACCTCTAACATACGCCTGCACTACCCAAGGTGCTGAGTGGCTGAGCAGCCAGGCTTATCTCAGGAGGGCTTCTAATATAGGCCTGTACTACCCATGGTTCTGAATGGCCGAGCAGCCAGGCTTATCTTTGGAGGGGAGCCTTTTAATATATGCCTGCACTACCCAATGTGCTGAGTAGCCGAGCAGCCAGGCTTATCTTTGGAGGGGGGCTTCTAATATAGGCCTGCACTTCCCAAGGTGTTGAGTGGCAGAGCAGCCAGGCTTATCTTAGCGGGGGACTTCTAATATAGGCCTGCACTACCCAAGGTGTTGAGTGGCCGAGCAGCCAGGCTTATCTTAGGAGGGGGGACTTCTAATATAGGCCTGCACTACCCTAGGTGCTGAGTGGCCGAGCAGCCAGGCTTATTTTAGGAGGGGGGACTTCTAATATAGGCCTGCACTACCCAAGGTACTGAGTGGCAGAGCAGCCAGGCTTATCTTAGGAGGGGGGACTTCTAATATAGGCCTGCACTACTCAAGGTGCTGAGTTGCAGATCAGCCACGCTTCTCTTAGGAGGGGGGACTTCTAATATCGACCTCCACTACCCAAGGCAGTGAGTTGCCAAGCAGCCATGCTTATTTTAGGAGGGGAATGGAGTTCTTATATAGGCCTGCACGACCCAAGACGCTGGGTGCATGAGCAGCCAGTCTTATCTTAGTAGGGGGAAGGACTTCTAATATAGGCCTGCACTACCCAAGGTAGTGAGTTGCCAAGCAGCCAGGCTTATTTTAGGAGAGGGAGGGAGTTCTAATATAGGCCTGCACTACCCAAGATGCTGGGTGGATGAGCAGCCAGTCTTATCTTAGCAGGGAGGGACCTCTAATATAGGCCTGCACTACCCAAGGTGCTGAGTGGCCGAGCAGCCAGGATTATCTTAGGAGGGGGGGCACTTCTAATATAGACCTGCACTACCCAAGGTGCTGAGTGGCCGAGCAGCCAGGATTATCTTAGGAGGCGGGCACTTCTAATATAGACCTGCACTACCCAAGGTGCTGAGTGGCCGAGCAGCCAGGATTATTTTAGGAGGGAAGGTACTTCTAATATAGGCCTGCACTACCCAAGGTACTGAGTGGCCGAGCAGCCAGGCTTATTTTAGGAGGGAAGGTACTTCTAATATAGGCCTGCACTACCCAAGGTGCTGAGTGGCCGAGCAGCCAGGCTTATTTTAGGAGGGAAGGTACTTCTAATATAGGCCTGCACTACCCAAGGTGCTGAATGGCCGAGCAGCCAGGCTTTTTTTAGGAGGGAAGGTACTTCTAATATAGGCCTGCACTACCCAAGGTGCTGAGTGGCCGAGCAGCCAGGCTTATTTTAGGAGGGAAGGTACTTCTAATATAGGCCTGCACTACCCAAGGTGCTGAGTGGCCGAGCAGTCAGGCTTATTTTAGGAGGGAAGGTACTTCTAATATAGGGCTGCACTACCCAAGGTGCTGAGTGGCCGAGCAGCCAGGCTTATTTTAGGAGGGAAGGTACTTCTAATATAAGCCTGCACCACCCAAGGTGCTGAGTGGCCGAGCAGTCAGGCTTATTTTAGGAGGGAAGGTACTTCTAATATAGGCCTGCACTACCCAAGGTGCTGGGTGGCCGAGCAGTCAGGCTTATTTTAGGAGGGAAGGTACTTCTAATATAGGCCTGCACTACCCAAGACGCTGGGTGGATGAGCAGCCAGGCTTATCTTAGGCGGGGGGCACTTCTAATATAGACCTGCACTACCCAAGGTGCTGAGTGGCCGAGCAGTCAGGCTTATTTTAGGAGGGAAGGTACTTCTAATATAGGCCTGCACTACCCAAGGTGCTGAGTGGCCGAGCAGTCAGGCTTATTTTAGGAGGGAAGGTACTTCTAATATAGGCCTGCACTACCCAAGGTGCTGAGTGGCCGAGCAGCCAGGCTTATCTTAGGAGGCGGGACTTCATATATATGCCTGCACTACCCAAGGTGCTGAGTGGCTGAGCAGCCAGGCTTATCTCAGGAGGGCTTCTAATATAGGCCTGTACTACCCATGGTTCTGAGTGGCCGAGCAGCCAGGCTTATCTTAGGAGGGGGGGCACTTCTAATATAGACCTGCACTAACCAAGGTGCTGACTGGCCGAGCAGCCAGGCTTATCTTAGGAGGGGGGGCACTTCTAATATAGACCTGCACTAACCAAGGTGCTGAGTGGCCGAGCAGCCAGGCTTATCTTAGGAGGGGGGATTCATATATATGCCTGCACTACCCAAGGTGCTGAGTGGCAGAGCAGCCAGGCTTATCTTAGGAGGGGAGGACTTCTAATATAGGCCTGCACTACCCAAGGTGCTGAGTGGCAGAGCAGCCAGGCTTATTTTAGCAGGGAGGAACCTCTAATATAGGCCTGCACTACCCAAGGTGCTGAGTGGCCGAGCAGCCAGGCTTATCTTAAGTGGGGGGACTTCTAATATAGGCCTGCACTACCCAAGGTGCTGAGTGGCAGAGCAGCCAGGCTTATCTTAGCTGGGAGGGACCTCTAACATACGCCTGCACTACCCAAGGTGCTGAGTGGCTGAGCAGCCAGGCTTATCTCAGGAGGGCTTCTAATATAGGCCTGTACTACCCATGGTTCTGAGTGGCTGAGCAGCCAGGCTTATCTTAGGAGGGGGGGCACTTCTAATATAGACCTGCACTAACTAAGGTGCTGAGTGGCCGAGCAGTCAGGCTTATTTTAGGAGAGAAGGTACTTCTAATATAGGCCTGCACTACCCAAGGTGCTGAGTGGCCGAGCAGCCAGGCTTATCTTAGGAGGGGGGACTTCATATATATGCCTGCACTACCCAAGGTGCTGAGTGGCAGAGCAGCCAGGCTTATCTTAGGAGGGGAGGACTTTTAATATAGGCCTGCACTACCCAAGGTTGTGAGTGGCCGAACAGCCAGGCTTATCTTAAGAGGGGGGACTTCTAATATAGGCCTGCACCACCCAAGGTGCTGAGTGGCCGAACAGCCAGGCTTATCTTAAGAGGGGGGACTTCTAATATAGGCCTGCACTACCCAAGGTGCTGAGTGGCAGAGCAGTCAGGCTTATTTTAGCAGGGAGGGACCTCTAACATACGCCTGCACTACCCAAGGTGCTGAGTGGCTGAGCAGCCAGGCTTATCTCAGGAGGGCTTCTAATATAGGCCTGTACTACCCATGGTTCTGAATGGCCGAGCAGCCAGGCTTATCTTTGGAGGGGAGCCTTTTAATATATGCCTGCAACACCCAATGTGCTGAGTAGCCGAGCAGCCAGGCTTATCTTTGGAGGGGGGCTTCTAATATAGGCCTGCACTTCCCAAGGTGCTGAGTGGCAGAGCAGCCAGGCTTATCTTAGGGGGGGTACTTCTAATATAGGCCTGCACTACCCAAGGTGTTGAGTGGCCGAGCGGCCAGGCTTATCTTAGGAGGGGGGACTTCTAATATAGGCCTGCACTACCCTAGGTGCTGAGTGGCCGAGCAGCCAGGCTTATTTTAGGAGGGGGGACTTCTAATATAGGCCTGCACTACCCAAGGTACTGAGTTGCCAAGCAGCCAGGCTTATTTTAGGAGGGGAATGGAGTTCTTATATAGGCCTGCACGACCCAAGACGCTGGGTGCATGAGCAGCCAGTCTTATCTTAGTAGGGGGAAGGACTTCTAATATAGGCCTGCACTACCCAAGGTAGTGAGTTGCCAAGCAGCCAGGCTTATTTTAGGAGAGTGAGGGAGTTCTAATATAGGCCTGCACTACCCAAGATGCTGGGTGGATGAGCAGCCAGTCTTATCTTAGCAGGGAGGGACCTCTAATATAGGCCTGCACTACCCAAGCTGCTGAGTGGCCGAGCAGCCAGGCTTATCTTAAGAGGGGGGACTTCTAATATAGGCCTGCACTACCCAAGGTGCTGAGTGGCAGAGCAGCCAGGCTTATCTTAGCAGGGAGGTACTTCTAACATAGGCCTGCACTACCCAAGGTGCTGATTGGCTGAGCAGCCAGGCTTATCTCAGGAGGGCTTCTAATATAGGCCTGTACTACCCATGGTTCTGAGTGGCTGAGCAGCCAGGCTTATCTTTGGAGGGGAGCCTTTTAATATATGCCTGCACTACCCAATGTGCTGAGTAGCCGAGCAGCCAGGCTTATCTTTGGAGGGGGGCTTCTAATATAGGCCTGCACTTCCCAAGGTGCTGAGTGGCAGAGCAGCCAGGCTTATCTTAGGAGGGGGACTTCTAATATAGGCCTGCACTACCCAAGGTGTTGAGTGGCCGAGCAGCCAGGCTTATCTTAGGTGGGGGGACTTCTAATATAGGCCTCCACTACCGTAGGTGCTGAGTGGCCGAGCAGCCAGGATTATTTTAGGAGGGGGGAATTATAATATAGGCCTGCACTACCCAAGGTACTGAGTGGCAGAGCAGCCAGGCTTATCTTAGGAGGGGGGACTTCTAATATAGGCCTGCACTACTCAAGGTGCTGAGTGGCAGATCAGCCAGGCTTCTCTTAGGAGGGGGGACTTCTAATATCGACCTCCACTACCCAAGGCAGTGAGTTGCCAAGCAGACAGGCTTATTTTAGGAGGGGAAGGGAGTTCTTATATAGGCCTGCACTACCCAGGACGCTGGGTGGATGAGCAGCCAGTCTTATCTTAGTAGGGGGAAGGACTTCTAATATAGGCCTGCACTACCCAAGGTAGTGAGTTGCCAAGCAGCCAGGCTTATTTTAGGAGGGGGAGGGAGTTCTAATATAGGCCTGCACTACCCAAGATGCTGGGTGGATGAGCAGCCAGTCTTATCTTAGTGGGGGGAAGGACTTCTAATATAGGCCTGCACTACCCAAGGTGCTGAGTGGCAGTGCAGCAGTCTTATTTTAGGAGGGGGGACTTCTAATATAGGCCTGCATTACCCAAGGTCCTGAGTGGCAGAGCAGCCAGGCTTATTTTAGGAGGGAGGGGGACTTCTAATATAGGCCTGCACTACCCAAGGTTCTGAGTGACGCTGCAGCTAGACTTATCTTAGGAGGGGGGCACTTCTAATATCGGCCTGCACTACCCAAGGTGCTGAGTGTATGAGAAGCCAGGCTTATCTAAGGATGGGGGGGGGACCTGTAATTTAGACCTGTACTACCCAAGGTTTTAGTGGCAGAGCAGACAGGCTTATCTTGGGGCAGGGGGGACTTCTAATATAGGCCTGCACTACCCAAGGTGCTGAGTGGCTCAGCAGCCAGGCTTATCTTAGGCGGGGGAGGGACTTCTAATATAGGCCTGCACTACCGAAGGTGCTGAGTGGCAGAGTAGCCAGTCTCATCTTAGGAGGGGGAGGGACTTCTAATATAGGCCTGCACTACCCAAGGTGCTGAGTGATGCTGCAGCTAGGCTTATTTTAGGAGGGGGGCACTTCTAATATCGGCCTGCACTACCCAAGGTGCTGAGTGGATGAGAAGCCAGACTTATCTTAGGATGGGGGGAGGACCTGTAATTTAAACCTGTACTCCCCAAGGGTTTTAGTGGCAGAGCAGACAGGCTTATCTTGGGGCAGGGGGGACTTCTAACATAGGCCTGCACTACCCAAGGTGCTGAGTGGCTCAGCAGCCAGGCTTATCTTAGGCGGGGGAGGGACTTCTAATATAGGCCTGCACTACCCAAGGTGCTGAGTGGAAGAGAAGCCAGGCTTATTTTAGGATGGGGGGAGGACCTGTAATTTAGACCTGTACTACCCAAGGGTTTTAGTGGCAGAGCAGACAGGCTTATCTTGGGGCAGGGGGGACTTCTAATATAGTCCTGCACTACCCAAGGTGCTGAGTGGCTCAGCAGCCAGGCTTATCTTAGGTGGGGGAGGGATTTCTAATATAGGCCTGCACTACCGAAGGTGCTGAGTGGCAGAGTAGCCAGTCTCATCTTAGGAGGGCGAGGGACTTCTAATATAGGCCTGCACTACCCAAAGTGCTGAGTGACCGAGCAGCCAGGATTATCTTAGGAGGGGGGACTTCTAATATAGGCCTGCACTAGCCAAGGTTCTGAGTGGCAGAGCAGCCAGGCTTATCTTAGGAGGGGGGACTTCTAATATAGGCCTACACTACCCAAGGTGCTGAGTGGCCGAGCAGCCAGGCTTATTTTAGGGGGAGGGACCTCTAATATAGACCTGCACTACCCAAGGTTCTGAGTGGCTGAGCAGCCAGGCTTATCTTTGGAGGGGAGCCTTCTAATATATGCCTGCACTACCCAATGTGCTGAGTAGCCGAGCAGTCAGGCTTATCTTTGGGGGGGCTTCTAATATAGGCCTGCACTACCCAAGGTGCTGAGTGGCAGAGCAGCCAGGCTTAGGTTAGGAGGGGGGACTTCTGATATAGGCCTGCACTACCCAAGGTGCTCAGTGGCTGAGCAGCCAGGCTTATTTTACGAGGGGGGGACTTCTAATTTAGGCCCGCACTATCCAAGGTTCTGAGTGGTCGAGCAGCCAGGCTTATCTAAGGAGGGGGGACTTCTAATGTAGGCCTGCACTACCCAAGGTGCTGAGTGGCAGAGCAGCCAGGCTTATCTTAGGAGGGGGACTTCTAATATAGGCCTGCACTACTCAAGGTGCTGAGTGGCTGAGCAGCCAGGCTTATCTTATGAGGGCTTCTAATATAGGTCTGTACTACCCACGGTTCTGAGTGGTCGAGCAGCCAGGCTTATCTTTGGAGGGGAGCTTTCTAATATATGCCTGCACTACCCAATGTGCTGAGTAGCCGAGCAGCCAGGCTTATCTTTGGAGGGGGGGCTTCTAATATAAGCCTGCACTACCCAAGGTGCTGAGTGGCAAAGCAGCCAGGCTTATCTTAGGAGGGGGGACTTCTAATATAGGCCTGCACTACCCAAGGTGCTCAGTGGCCGAGCAGCTAGGCTTATCTTAGGAGGGGGGACTTCTAATATAGGCCTGCACTACCCAAGGTGCTGAGTGGCCGAGCAGCCAGGCTTATCTTAGGAGGGGGGACTTCTAATATAGGCCTGCACTACTGAAGGTCCTGAGTGGTAGATCAGCCAGGCTTATTTTAGGAGGGGGAGGGAGTTCTAATATAGGCCTGCACTACCCAAGGTGCTGGGTGGATGAGCAGCCAGTCTTATCTTAGTAGGGGGAAGGACTTCTAATATAGGCCTGCACTACCCAAGGTGCTGAGTGGCAGTGCAGCAGTCTTATTTTAGGAGCGGGGACTTCTAATATAGGCCTGCATTACCCAAGGTGCTGAGTGGATGAGAAGCCAGGCTTATCTTAGGATGGGGCGGGACTTCTAATATAGGCCTCCACTAACCAAGGTGCTGAGTTGCAAAGCAGCCAGGCTTATTTTAGGAGGTGGAGGGAGTTCTTATATAGACCTGCACTACCCAAGGTGCTGGGGGATGAGCAGCCAGTCTTATCTTAGTAGGGGGAAGGACTTCTAATATAGGCCTGCACTACCCAAGGTGCTGAGTGGCAGTGCAGCAGTCTTATTTTAGGAGGGGGGACTTCTAATACAGGCCTGCATTACCCAAGGTGCTGAGTGCCAGAGCAGCCAGGCTTATTTTAGGAGGGATGGGGACTTCTAATATAGGCCTGTTCTACCCAAGGTGTTGAGTGGCCGAGCAGCCAGTGGGGGAACCTCTAATATAGGCCTGCACTACCCAAGGTGGTGAGTGACGCTGCAGCTAGGCTTATCTTAGGAGGGGGGCACTTCTAATATCGGCCTGCACTACCCAAGGTGCTGAGTGGATGAGAAGCCAGGCTTATCTTAGGGTGGGGGGGATGACCTGTAATTTAGACCTGTACTACCCAAGGGTTTTAGTGGCTGAGCAGACAGGCTTATCTTAGGAGGGGCGGCTTCTAATATAGGCCTGCACTACCGAAGGTGCTGAGTGGCCGAGCAGCCAGTCTTATTTTAGGAGGAGGAGGGATTAACGAAGGTGCTTAGTCGCAGAGTAGCCAGTCTCATTTTAGGATGGGGGAGGGACTTCTAATGTAGGCCTGCACTTCCCAAGGTGCTAAGTGGCCGAGCAGCCAGGCTTATCTTAGTTATCTTAGGGGGGGCTTCTAATATAGGCCTGCACTACCCAAGGTACTGAGTGGCCGAGCAGCCAGGCTTATTTTAGGAGGGGTGACTTCTAATATAGGACTGCACTACCCAAGGTGGTGAGTGGCCGAGCAGCCAGACTTATTTTAGGAGGGGTGACTTCTAATATAGGCCTCCACTACCCTAGGTGCTGAGTGGCCGAGCAGCCAGGCTTATTTTAGGAGGGGTGACTTCTAATATAGGCCTGCACTACTCAAGGTGCTGAGTAGCAGAGCAGCCAGGTTTATTTTAGGAGGGGAGGGACTTCGAATATAGGCCTGCACTACCCAAGGTGCTGAGTGGCCGATCAGCCAGACTTATCTTAGGAGGGGGGACCTCTAATATAGGCCTGCACTACCCAAGGTGCTGAGTGGCAGAGCAGCTAGGCTTTTAGTAGGAGGGGGGATACTTCTATTACAGGTCTGAACTACCCATGGTGCTGAGTGGCCGATTAGCCAGGCTTATCTCAGCATAGGGGTACTTCTAATATAGGCCTGCACTACCCAAGATGCTGAGTGGCCGAGCAGCCAGGCTTATTTTAGGAAGGGGGACTCTAATATAGGCCTGCAGTACCCAAGGTGCTGAGTGGCTTGGCAGCCAGGCCTATCTTAGGAGACGAGGGACTTCTTAAATAGGCCTGTACTACCCAAGCTGCTGAGTGGCCCAGCAGCCAAGCTTATTTTAGGAGGGGGGACCTCTAATAGAGGCCTGCACTACCCAAGGTGCTGAGTGGCCGAGCAGCCAGGCTTGTATTAGGAGGGGGGACCTCTAATAGAGGCCTGCACTACCCAAGGTGCTGAGTGGCCGAGCAGCCAGGCTTGTATTAGGAGGGGGGACCTCTAATAGAGGCCTGCACTACCCAAGGTGCTGAGTGGCCGAGCAGCCAGGCTTGTATTAGGAGGGGGGACTTCTAATATAGGTCTGAACTACCCAAGATGCTGAGTGGCAGAGCAGCCAGGTTTATCTTAGGAGGGGGGACTTCTAATATCGGTCTGCACTACCCAAGGTGCTGAGTGCTCAGCAGCCAGGTTTATCTTAGGAGAGGGGGGACTTCTAATATAGGCTTGCACTACCCAAGGTGCTGAGTGGCCGAGCAGCCAGGCTTACCTTGGGGGGGTTGGACTTCTAATATAGGCTTGCACTACCCAGGGTGCTGAGTGGCCGAGCAGCCAGTCTTATCTTAGGAGGGGGGACTTCTAATATAGGTCTCCACTACCCTAGGTGCTGAGTGGCCGAGCAGCCAGGCTTATTTTAGGAGGGGGGACTTCTAATATAGGCCTGCACTACCCAAGGTACTGAGTGGCAGAGCAGACAGGCTTATCTTGGTGGGGTGGACCTTCTAATATAGGCCTGCACTACCCAAGATGCTGAGTGGCCAAGCAGCCAGGCTTATCTTAGGAGACGGGGGACTTCTTATATAGCCCTGTACTACCAAAGCTGCTGAGTGGCCCAGCAGCCAGGCTTATTTTAGAAGGGGGGACTTCTAATATAGGTCTGAACTACCCAAGATGCTGAGTGGCTGAGCTGCCAGGTTTATTTTAGGAGGGGGTGACTTCTAATATCGGCCTTCACTACCCAAGGTGCTGAGTGGCCGAGCAGTCAGGCTTATCTTTGGGGGGGCTTCTAATATAGGCCTGCACTACCCAAGGTGCTGAGTGGCAGAGCAGCCAGGCTTAGCTTAGGAGGGGGGACTTCTGATATAGGCCTGCACTACCCAAGGTGCTCAGTGGCTGAGCAGCCAGGCTTATTTTACGAGGGGGGGACTTCTAATTTAGGCCTGCACTATCCAAGGTTCTGAGTGGTCGAGCAGCCAGGCTTATCTAAGGAGGGGGGACTTCTAATGTAGGCCTGCACTACCCAAGGTGCTGAGTGGCAGAGCAGCCAGGCTTATCTTAGGAGGGGGGACTTCTAATATAGGCCTGCACTACTCAAGGTGCTGAGTGGCTGAGCAGCCAGGCTTATCTTATGAGGGCTTCTAATATAGGTCTGTACTACCTACGGTTCTGAGTGGTCGAGCAGCCAGGCTTATCTTTGGAGGGGAGCTTTCTAATATATGCCTGCACTACCCAATGTGCTGAGTAGCCGAGCAGCCAGGCTTATCTTTGGAGGGGGGGCTTCTAATATAAGCCTGCACTACCCAAGGTGCTGAGTGGCAAAGCAGCCAGGCTTATCTTAGGAGGGGGGACTTCTAATATAGGCCTGCACTACCCAAGGTGCTCAGTGGCCGAGCAGCTAGGCTTATCTTAGGAGGGGGGACTTCTAATATAGGCCTGCACTACCCAAGGTGCTGAGTGGCCGAGCAGCCAGGCTTATCTTAGGAGGGGGGACTTCTAATATAGGCCTGCACTACTGAAGGTGCTGAGTGGTAGATCAGCCAGGCTTATTTTAGGAGGGGGAGGGAGTTCTAATATAGGCCTGCACTACCCAAGGTGCTGGGTGGATGAGCAGCCAGTCTTATCTTAGTAGGGGGAAGGACTTCTAATATAGGCCTGCACTACCCAAGGTGCTGAGTGGCAGTGCAGCAGTCTTATTTTAGGAGCGGGGACTTCTAATATAGGCCTGCATTACCCAAGGTGCTGAGTGGATGAGAAGTCAGGCTTATCTTAGGATGGGGCGGGACTTCTAATATAGGCCTCCACTAACCAAGGTGCTGAGTTGCAAAGCAGCCAGGCTTATTTCAGGAGGTGGAGGGAGTTCTTATATAGACCTGCACTACCCAAGGTGCTGGGGGATGAGCAGCCAGTCTTATCTTAGTAGGGGGAAGGACTTCTAATATAGGCCTGCACTACCCAAGGTGCTGAGTGGCAGTGCAGCAGTCTTATTTTAGGAGGGGGGACTTCTAATACAGGCCTGCATTACCCAAGGTGCTGAGTGCCAGAGCAGCCAGGCTTATTTTAGGAGGGATGGGGACTTCTAATATAGGCCTGTTCTACCCAAGGTGTTGAGTGGCCGAGCAGCCAGTGGGGGAACCTCTAATATAGGCCTGCACTACCCAAGGTGCTGAGTGACGCTGCAGCTAGGCTTATCTTAGGAGGGGGGCACTTCTAATATCGGCCTGCACTACCCAAGGTGCTGAGTGGATGAGAAGCCAGGCTTATCTTAGGGTGGGGGGGATGACCTGTAATTTAGACCTGTACTACCCAAGGGTTTTAGTGGCTGAGCAGACAGGCTTATCTTAGGAGGGGCGGCTTCTAATATAGGCCTGCACTACCGAAGGTGCTGAGTGGCCGAGCAGCCAGTCTTATTTTAGGAGGAGGAGGGATTAACAAAGGTGCTTAGTCGCAGAGTAGCCAGTCTCATTTTAGGATGGGGGAGGGACTTCTAATGTAGGCCTGCACTTCCCAAGGTGCTAAGTGGCCGAGCAGCCAGGCTTATCTTAGTTATCTTAGGGGGGGCTTCTAATATAGGCCTGCACTACCCAAGGTACTGAGTGGCCGAGCAGCCAGGCTTATTTTAGGAGGGGTGACTTCTAATATAGGACTGCACTACCCAAGGTGGTGAGTGGCCGAGCAGCCAGACTTATTTTAGGAGGGGTGACTTCTAATATAGGCCTCCACTACCCTAGGTGCTGAGTGGCCGAGCAGCCAGGCTTATTTTAGGAGGGGTGACTTCTAATATAGGCCTGCACTACTCAAGGTGCTGAGTAGCAGAGCAGCCAGGTTTATTTTAGGAGCGGAGGGACTTCGAATATAGGCCTGCACTACCCAAGGTGCTGAGTGGCCGATCAGCCAGACTTATCTTAGGAGGGGGGACCTCTAATATAGGCCTGCACTACCCAAGGTGCTGAGTGGCAGAGCAGCTAGGCTTTTAGTAGGAGGGGGGATACTTCTATTACAGGTCTGAACTACCCATGGTGCTGAGTGGCCGATTAGCCAGGCTTATCTCAGCATAGGGGTACTTCTAATATAGGCCTGCACTACCCAAGATGCTGAGTGGCTGAGCAGCCAGGCTTATTTTAGGAAGGGGGACTCTAATATAGGCCTGCAGTACCCAAGGTGCTGAGTGGCTTGGCAGCCAGGCCTATCTTAGGAGACGAGGGACTTCTTATATAGGCCTGTACTACCCAAGCTGCTGAGTGGCCCAGCAGCCAAGCTTATTTTAGGAGGGGGGACCTCTAATAGAGGCCTGCACTACCCAAGGTGCTGAGTGGCCGAGCAGCCAGGCTTGTATTAGGAGGGGGGACCTCTAATAGAGGCCTGCACTACCCAAGGTGCTGAGTGGCCGAGCAGCCAGGCTTGTATTAGGAGGGGGGACCTCTAATAGAGGCCTGCACTACCCAAGGTGCTGAGTGGCCGAGCAGCCAGGCTTGTATTAGGAGGGGGGACTTCTAATATAGGTCCGAACTACCCAAGATGCTGAGTGGCAGAGCAGCCAGGTTTATCTTAGGAGGGGGGACTTCTAATATCGGTCTGCACTACCCAAGGTGCTGAGTGCTCAGCAGCCAGGTTTATCTTAGGAGAGGGGGGACTTCTAATATAGGCTTGCACTACCCAAGGTGCTGAGTGGCCGAGCAGCCAGGCTTACCTTGGGGGGGGTTGGACTTCTAATATAGGCTTGCACTACCCAGGGTGCTGAGTGGCCGAGCAGCCAGTCTTATCTTAGGAGGGGGGACTTCTAATATAGGTCTCCACTACCCTAGGTGCTGAGTGGCCGAGCAGCCAGGCTTATTTTAGGAGGGGGGACTTCTAATATAGGCCTGCACTACCCAAGGTACTGAGTGGCAGAGCAGACAGGCTTATCTTGGTGGGGTGGACCTTCTAATATAGGCCTGCACTACCCAAGATGCTGAGTGGCCAAGCAGCCAGGCTTATTTTAGGAGACGGGGGACTTCTTATATAGCCCTGTACTACCAAAGCTGCTGAGTGGCCCAGCAGCCAGGCTTATTTTAGTAGGGGGGACTTCTAATATAGGTCTGAACTACCCAAGATGCTGAGTGGCTGAGCTGCCAGGTTTATTTTAGGAGGGGGTGACTTCTAATATCGGCCTTCACTACCCAAGGTGCTGAGTGGCCGAGCAGCCAGGCTTATCTTAGGAGGAGGGAATGTGAGCTGTAGATCAGTACAAAGAAATCAACACATACATAGATTCAAGGAAACACTTACTTCAAGTTATATCAAAATTAATTTATTTTAACTATACACTAGGCACATAAGCATTTCTAAAAAATGAGTTACTGCTAATAACATTCAGATTACAAATGGAAATAGTTTGGGAAAGGAACAATAAAGAAGGTGAGTAAACTGTTCAGGTACTTTACATATCCATCATACAGAGTGACTTCAGTTAAGGTCAGTAATATCACTTATTTGTATCAACTCTGCAATATTCAGTGTAAGGGAAAGGTAAGGTTAGACAGAACACAAGTTATACTGGTCAGTAGCAATGTAACACTCTCCCAGAAGGACCGAAGCAGCCCTTTCCCTAACAAGAAAGGAGTTTACAGTGCAAGCTGGGGAGGAGCAAGCAATGCCAAAGCCAGTAGGATCAAGAAGATGGCCTTCTTGGGAGCCATTGAGTCCAGAGTCAAATGGAAAGCACCAGTGCTAATGGCAGTCTTCAGAGTAGAGTTAAGGAACCAGTGCAGGGTTCTTGTAGAAACACACAGCAGCACAAGGGGAGCCTTTCTGGAGGGACACAGGCTGTAAGACCTGCACAAGGAATGTGAGGTCAAATCTCATTTGAAGAAATTAGCACTTCCCAAGCAAAGGAGCACCAGAAATGGCCTGAAGCAAGTGTACCCCAAGCCACACAGAACCTGAAGAGTGAAGTTGAAAAGGCAGCTGCTCTTCTTCTGGATGCAACAAGGAAGACCCTGATTCCTGCTCCATGGTGATTAAAGGGAGGACCTTTGGTGGGCTTCTGTGATACCACTCGAGGGTAGGCAGCAGAGGAATCAGCTTACTTCAGCAGTTCTTTGTGGTTTTGGTGCCTTTTTCTTAGCACTAAGAATAAACAAATATTGCTGGCAATTCCCTTATGAACAAGAGTACCAACAGCAACCCCATACATATGTTTCAGCTTTGTTGGGCATCATCAGTGAGGTGGAGCAGTGAGCAAGGGGTCCACGTCTGGAGGACCCTAGGAAACTTAGGGTGACTAAACCCAAGTCCCTGAAACAATCAAAAAATATTCACGAGCGCCACTTTATGAGAACGAACATGGCAAAAATTGCCTGTTCTATGGGAAGGTACCCACTCTAGAGTCTGCAGCCACAGTTCAGCTCACTGTACCTTTCACAGATGGAAAACATCCATTTGCATATCAGTCTTTGTCACGCCCACATGGGCAGTATAACACCGAAATTCTATGGCAATTCCCTTCTGAACAAGAGTACCAACAGCAACCCCATACACGTGTTTCAGCCTTGTTGGGCTGTAGTTAAAATATATGATCCTTGATTGGGTCTTTAATACCAATTATACTATCAATAATTTCATAAATAAATCATCAATTCACTTTTCCCCCTTCCGTGATCCCCACTAGAGCTTCTCCAAACACTCCCTACACGCTCCCCTGTTACGCTCTCACACATCACAAACGCCCCTCCTGTGCCTCCTCCGTACACGGTAAAATACACCAACAAAACAAACTAAAATAACAACCACTACTTTTGCCCAAAGCTCTTATTATACAGAGCTCCTATATTTCTCCTTAGATTTTTCTCTGCACTGGTCGAGACAGTGCACTGTGGCGCCACCGTCCACCCTTATTCAGGGGGGTCCCGTTTTCCTTTTTCCTTATCCTTAATATCCTTGAAAAGTATATTAAAAAAGTGGGCATAAGAAACCTCCATACTTTACAAACCACCATACACTCACTTTCATTCACTGCGTGTTCATCCTTTTCAGACTGCTCTACACATTCAACGGTACTTTGTTTTCCCTTGCAGGCCATACTCACGTGTCCACGTTCTCCCAAAAGCCTCTGTTCAAAGGGGATCCACAGCAGGCCTGGGCCTCTCACTAGGGCCGCACCCCGCTCCAAAGAGCAGGCAGGAATTCTGCAAATATGGCACCCACAAGGCCACTCAGCGTATGCGTTTTGAGACTGGTGACCGTCGCTGGGCACGACCCTTCCGGAGAGGCCAGCTGGATATGGGGATGTAGGAATCATGTCATAAAGGCCACCAAATGAAGGCAGGTCCATTTTTACGCACACTCCAGAGTAAAGGGAACCCTCTGGGGAAATAGACCGGGAGATAGCATTGCAAGGATAACAAAGGTTTAATCGTACAAGATAAACTTATCAGCAAAGGACTCTTCTACTCGAGGGCGCTCTGGTTAATACAAGGACAAGCAGAAGCTTAAGAAGCAATGTGGCGTCATTGTATACAGTACAGACTTGTGTTTTCTGATATAGATGGGCCAGCTCTGTAGGGGTGCCAGGCTACAATTGGTTACTTCTTTTGACATCGATCAGGATCCACGTTGGTCAGATGGTCTCTTCTCAAACTTAGGTGAAGGTCAGGCTACTCGTATATTACAAAATTACATCTAAACTAACACACTAAGCTCCCTATTCTAGCACTGTGGCATGCACCTGAGTGGCAGGAGAAATGGTGCCAGTGATAAGGAAGGATAACATACAGTCAAGGCTGACCCACACAACAAGACGGATGTGTCCAACGCATTGTTTTCACATGATGAAAACCAAGGTAGGATGCATAGGAAAACATGTTAAAATCGATTACAGTATGCTTAAAAATACATGCCCGAACAATCGGGACAATAACATTTTTGAGCAAACTTCCCCTTTAAGATTCTAGATGCACCTTAAGATTCCACAGAGTTGGAAATATTCTGCTGACAAATAATTTTACTGACGATAGGACTGGAGACGCTGTAAAAAAAATAAAAGTGTATGGATACGAATAGGATTTCAGATTGTGACCAAACAGATTCTAAACGGATTCTAACAAACGTTTAAACATTGTTTTACTGATGTGCTTATGTTTACCATAGATAGATATTTTGTGACGTAAAAGCCATTTGTTACTATCCACGTGTTCACATCGGTGAAGTTATCTGGATTAATGTGCAATAGGTCCACACTCCCATTTCCATTGGTTTTATCCCTTTCCCTCCTATGTGTGGACAATGATCTCCTGTTTTGCATATTGCTCAACCCCTGTATCTCCAGTGCTGTGCAGGGCTGCAGGGCTCAACCCCTGTATCTCCAGTGCTGTGCAGGGCTCAACCCCTGTATCTCCAGTGCTGTGCAGGGCTGCTGGGCTCAACCCCTGTATCTCCAGTGCTGTGCAGGGCTGCAGGGCTCAACCCCTGTATCTCCACTGCTGTGCAGGGCTCAACCCCTGTATCTCCAGGGCTGTGCAGGGCTGCAGGGCTCAATCCCTGTATCTCCAGGGCTGTGCAGGGTTGCAGGGCTCAACTCCAGTATCTCCAGTGCTGTGCAGGGCGGCAGGGCTCAACCCCTGTATCTCCAGTGCTGTGCAGGGCTGCAGGGCTCAATCCAGTATCTCCAGTGCTGTGCAGGGCTCAACCCCTGTATCTCCAGGGCTGTGCAGGGCTGCAGGGCTCAACCCCTCTATCTCCAGTGCTGTGCAGGGCTGCAGGGCTCAACCTCTGTATCTCCAGTGCTGTGCAGGGCTCAACCCCTCTATCTCCAGTGCTGTGCAGGGCTGCAGGGCTCACCCCCTGTTTCACCAGTGCTGTGCAGGGCTGCAGGGCTCAACCCCTGTATCTCCAGTGCTGTGCAGGGCTGCAGGGCTCAACCCCTGTATCTCCAGGGCTATGCAGGCCTGCAGGGCTCACCCCTGTATCTCCAGTACTGTGCAGGGTGCAGGGCTCACCCCATGTATCACCAGTGCTGTGCAGGGCTGCAAGGCTCAACCTCTGTATCTCCAGTGCTGTGCAGGGCTGCAGGGCTCAACCCCTGTATCTCCAGTGCTGTGCAAGGCTCAACCCCTGTATCTCCAGGGCTTTGCAGGGCTGCAGGGCTCAACCCCTATATCTCCAGGGCTGTGCAGGGCTGCAGGGCTCAACCCCAGTATCTCCAGTGCTGTGCAGGGCGGCAGGGCTCACGCCCTGTATCTCCAGTGCTGTGCAGGGCTGCAGGGCTCAACCCCTGTATCTCCAGTGCTGTGCAGGGCTCAACCCCTGCATCTCCAGGGCTGTGCAGGGCTGCAGGGCTCAACACCTGTATCTCCAGGGCTGTGCAGGGCTGCAGGGCTCAACCCCTGTATCTCCAGTGCTGTGCAGGGCTCAACCTCTGCATCTCCAGGGCTGTGCAGGGCTGCAGGGCTCAACCTCTGTATCTCCAGTGCTGTGCAGGGCTGCAGGGCTCAACCCCTGTATCTCCAGTGCTGTGCAAGGCTCAACCCCTGTATCTCCAGGGCTGTGCAGGGCTGCAGGGCTCAACCCCTGTATCTCCAGTGCTGTGCAGGGCTGCAGGGCTCAACCCCTGTATCTCCAGTGCTGTGCAGGGCTCAACCCCTGTATCTCCAGTGCTGTGCAGGGCTGCTGGGCTCAACCCCTGTATCTCCAGTGCTGTGCAGGGCTGCAGGGCTCAACCCCTGTATCTCCACTGCTGTGCAGGGCTCAACCCCTGTATCTCCAGGGCTGTGCAGGGCTGCAGGGCTCAATCCCTGTATCTCCAGGGCTGTGCAGGGTTGCAGGGCTCAACTCCAGTATCTCCAGTGCTGTGCAGGGCGGCAGGGCTCAACCCCTGTATCTCCAGTGCTGTGCAGGGCTGCAGGGCTCAATCCAGTATCTCCAGTGCTGTGCAGGGCTCAACCCCTGTATCTCCAGGGCTGTGCAGGGCTGCAGGGCTCAACCCCTCTATCTCCAGTGCTGTGCAGGGCTGCAGGGCTCAACCTCTGTATCTCCAGTGCTGTGCAGGGCTCAACCCCTCTATCTCCAGTGCTGTGCAGGGCTGCAGGGCTCACCCCCTGTTTCACCAGTGCTGTGCAGGGCTGCAGGGCTCAACCCCTGTATCTCCAGTGCTGTGCAGGGCTGCAGGGCTCAACCCCTGTATCTCCAGGGCTATGCAGGCCTGCAGGGCTCACCCCTGTATCTCCAGTACTGTGCAGGGTGCAGGGCTCACCCCATGTATCACCAGTGCTGTGCAGGGCTGCAAGGCTCAACCTCTGTATCTCCAGTGCTGTGCAGGGCTGCAGGGCTCAACCCCTGTATCTCCAGTGCTGTGCAAGGCTCAACCCCTGTATCTCCAGGGCTTTGCAGGGCTGCAGGGCTCAACCCCTATATCTCCAGGGCTGTGCAGGGCTGCAGGGCTCAACCCCAGTATCTCCAGTGCTGTGCAGGGCGGCAGGGCTCACGCCCTGTATCTCCAGTGCTGTGCAGGGCTGCAGGGCTCAACCCCTGTATCTCCAGTGCTGTGCAGGGCTCAACCCCTGCATCTCCAGGGCTGTGCAGGGCTGCAGGGCTCAACACCTGTATCTCCAGGGCTGTGCAGGGCTGCAGGGCTCAACCCCTGTATCTCCAGTGCTGTGCAGGGCTCAACCTCTGCATCTCCAGGGCTGTGCAGGGCTGCAGGGCTCAACCTCTGTATCTCCAGTGCTGTGCAGGGCTGCAGGGCTCAACCCCTGTATCTCCAGTGCTGTGCAAGGCTCAACCCCTGTATCTCCAGGGCTGTGCAGGGCTGCAGGGCTCAACCCCTATATCTCCAGGGCTGTGCAGGGCTGCAGGGCTCAACCCCAGTATCTCCAGTGCTGTGCAGGGTGGCAGGGCTCACGCCCTGTATCTCCAGTGCTGTGCAGGGCTGCAGGGCTCAACCCCTGTATCTCCAGTGCTGTGCAGGGCTCAACCCCTGCATCTCCAGGGCTGTGCAGGGCTGCAGGGCTCAACGCCTGTATCTCCAGGGCTGTGCAGGGCTGCAGGGCTCAACCCCTGTATCTCCAGTGCTGTGCAGGGCTCAACCCCTGTATCTCCAGGGCTGTGCAGGGCTGCAGGGCTCAACCCCTGTATCTCCAGTGCTGTGCAGGGCTCAACCCCTGTATCTCCAGGGCTGTGCAGGGCTGCAGGAGGGCAGCTGTGTGTGGCTAAGGGAAGAACGTCCCAGTATTTGTAAGGGTGGTTGTTGATTTTGCAGTAAGATAGGTTATCATGAAGGTAAAGGAGTTCAAGTAGATTTTCTGTTACCAACTGTGGAGCATTTGTAATGCTTGTCAGCTCTGTGCCCGATTGCGTGTATGCCTTTGCACTGTTTTGCATGTGCAGGTGATGCATGTGTTCATGTGTCACTTGCTGGGAGGTACATGCAGATTACTTTGAGGAACAGTCTTTTGTGGTGTTTTGTGTGTGCTACAAGCGTGGACTTTTAGTGGGCATTTGCAGCACTGCCTGTTTGCTGTTTGGGGGTGGGCTGGCAGCTTCCACAGG
Organism: Ambystoma mexicanum; assembly: GCF_040938575.1. Taxonomy (NCBI): domain Eukaryota; kingdom Metazoa; phylum Chordata; class Amphibia; order Caudata; family Ambystomatidae; genus Ambystoma; species Ambystoma mexicanum. The sequence goes on along the minus strand of NC_090933.1, from coordinate 1,369,073,581 downwards.
TAGGTTTGCTATTTCAGTGTGAATATGAGAGTGACAGGGCCAGCTCCGTAGCCCTGTCAACAGGAGGGGGGGCCCCACCCCATCGTCATCGGTGCCTGGATGCCAGTAGACTCCCTCTCAACCCTCCTTACCATCAGAGACGGCGGCCTGCAGGCTGCAACAGAAGACACCGGAAGCAGCGGCAGCGCTGCCCAGCAGAACGCCAACAGTAGCGAGGCAGCAGAGACATCCAGGGGTGCCAGGGGACATCTGGGGGACTTTGCTACAGACGCAGTCCAAACTGCCATAGGGCTAAGTGCTGAAGCGTTAAAAACTCCTGATGTGTTGGACTTGAATAATATCTTACAGAGGGTCACAATAATTGGTTGTATTTTATGCAAAAGAGGTAAGCATCACTATTTGAATGCGGTTCCGCCAAATAAAATACATTCCAGAGATATGTTTCTGCACTGCTGGACTCCTGTAACATTGGGCACAGGAGGGAGAAGCTCACTCAAAAATGTTTTTTCAGATTCAACAATCAAATAGTTCTTTTTTATGTACCTTTGGGGCTATTGCTACACAATGTACTTACTTTGAAGCCCTGTGTCAGTGACAATGCATTGGTGGAGAAAGACCCACTGCCGGTGCCCTATAGCACCAGGGTGGCATTGTTGGATGGAACCCACATGTGATTTCTGTTGCATGGGGGGCCAATTTTGGGGGAAGTTCAGAGTCCTAGTGCCCCAGAGCACTAACAGGACACTACTGATGGAAGCGCACTCAGCATGCTGGCGATAACACATGGTGAGTGAGAGGAGTTCAAGGCAGACCCATCCTCAGACCATTCACAATGTCACCAACATTCACAAGCAACATTAAGAGTGTTGTGTGTGCTGATGTGGTTATTGACAAAACATCTCACCTATCCATGAAGCACACAATAGGTTACCTTTCATAACATATATGTTGCTCTCATATATAGGTACTACATAACACACACTGGTTTATTTACAAGGGTATTATGATACATAAGTCAGAAATACAATTATACTAAATACATTCAATATGACAAATAGGATGGACATGACATTCGACCTAGACAAATCAGAGCATCTCCTTGACTGCTGTTGGCCTTCTCCTTCACCATCTCTCTTTGGAAGAATAGCCACACAGTAAAAAGGGCCAATTATTTCATAGTGAGGATCATGAACATAAATTACGTATTTTGTGGCATTTAGTTTGCATGACACATTTGTTTGCTTTTGCTTATATTTCTTCCAGATCCGTTATCTTTATGTATATTGCACACAGCAACATGAGTCTGTCTTGTCTGAGACATAGTTGGATGTAACAATGGTTTGAGTCATTACAAAGCACCAAAGCTTCTTATCAGCCTCGCAAGACAAAGCTGTAACAGTTTAGAGGATCTGCAGTAGCTTCACCTGTGCAAAGAAAGCTCTTTCAATGGGAAGGATCCTTCCAAATAATATCTACCAGTTCTGGGACTAAAGAATACGTGTTGATGCTGGGTAAGGTTTTTAATTGTCCACAAAGGAGGAAATATTTGATTTCTGGGTGTATATCAATCATTTCTGAGCCGCTCACTTGTTGAATGGGAGAGAATTGACGTGAGGGGAGATTGAAAGAAGGGTGTAGACAGGAGTCTTGTTAATACTTTAGAGTGAAAGAAGGGAGAGTAGTTAACACATTAGAGTGAGAGTGGTGGCATTAGAAGAGGATCTGGGTGAAGGAGCATTTGAGAGAGGGACAGTAGTCGCAGATACTAGTATCGCAAATATAGCTCAGGGGCAACGTGATGTTTTAGAAGGCAGTCAACGTTGAGCACAATAAAGGTTGTCAGATCCAATTACTCATTTACCTATTACCATGCCGGTTGTAACGCTTTAAACAGCACTTAGTGAAGCCAACAGTTTTGCCTCCTCTTTAAGCATTTTATAGGCATTGCCATCATAACTCTAAGTAAAATGCTGATTACCTGCCATTTCCATCATGAGCCCCGAGAGTACCACAATTTGTCATGTATTGTAACGTCGTGCTCTGGTACTCGCACCATGTACCATATCATACTACATTATACCAGGTAATGACATCAAAAATCCTGGTAATCAGCTGTCAAGGTATGCATACCAGTACCTGGTATTGCCTTCAGTTTACCAGTTTCTTGTATTGTATTGTATTGTATGGGATATTTATAGAGTGCACAAAGAACAGAAGGTATCGAGGCGCTAAGGGTGAGAGAGAAACTGAGGGGATTAGTCTGAAAACAAGTGGGTTTTTAAGGCATTACATAATGGGAAGAACTTGTGAGGCTTACAGAGGACAAGAGGTAGAGAGTTCCAGAGCCTGGGGTTTCTGTAGTAGTGAGAAGAGTGTGCAGGACATGATATTACTGAGCGTCAAACAGGGGCTAGTAGAAGGTGAGTGGGCACCATATTCCTTTGTGAGCAGGGCACCACACCCCTGTGTTCTGTTGTAGTGAGAAGAGTGTGCCAGACATTATATCACTGAGGGTCAAACAGGGGCTAGTAGAAGGTGAGCAGGGCACCATATCCCTGCGTTCTGTAGTAGTGAGAAGAGTGTGCGGGACATGATATCTCTGAGGGTCAAACAGGGGCTAGTAGACGGTGAGCAGGGCACCATATCCCTGGGTTCTGTAGTAGTGAGAAGAGTGTGCAGGATATATCGCTGAGCGTCAAACAGGGGCTAGTAGAAGGTGAGCAGGGCACCATATCCCTGGGTTCTGTAGTAGTGAGAAGAGTGTGCAGGACATGGTTTCGCTGAGGGTCATCCAGGGGCTAGTTGAAGGTTGGCGAGGCACCATATCCCTGTGTGAGCAGGGCACCACACCCCTGTGTTTTGTAGTAGTGAGAAGAGTGCGTGGGACATGATATCACTGAGGGTCAAACAGGGGCTAGTAGAAGGTGAGCAGGCCACCATATCCCTGTGTTCTGTAGTAGTGAGAAGAGTGTGCAGGATATGATATTGCTGAGTGTCAAACAGGGGCTAGTAGAAAGTGAGCAGGGCACCATATCCCTCGGTTCTGTAGTAATGAGAAGAGTGTGCAGGACATGATAGCGCTGAGCGTCAAACAGGGGCTAGTAGAAGGTGATTGGGGCACCATATCCCTGTGTGAACAGTGCACCATATCCCTGGGTTCTGTAGTAGTGAGAAGAGTGTGCAGGACATGATATCTCTGAGGGTCAAACAGGGGCTGGTAGAAGGTGAGCAGGCCACCATATCCCTGTGTTCTGTAGTAGTGAGAAGAGTGTGCAGGATATGATATCGCTGAGTGTCAAACAGGGGCTAGTAGAAGGTGAGCAGGGCACCATACCTTGGTTCTGTAGTAATGAGAAGAATGTGCAGGACATGATAGTGCTGAGCGCCAAACAGGGGCTAGTAGAAGGTGAGCGGGGCACCACACCCCTGTGTGAGCAGGGCACCACACCCCTGTATTCTGTAGTAGTGAGAAGAGTGTGCAGGACATGATATCACTGAGGGTCAAACAGGGGCTAGTAGAAGGTGAGCAGGCCACCATATCCCTGTGTTCTGTAGTAGTGAGAAGAGTGTCCAGGACATGATATCACTGAGGGTTAAACAGGGGCTAGTAGAAGGTGATTGGGGCACCATATCCCTGTGTGAGCAGTGCACCATATCCCTGGGTTCTGTAGTAGTGAGAAGAGTGTGCAGGACATGATATCTCTGAGGGTCAAACAGGGGCTGGTAGAAGGTGAGCAGGGCACCATATCCCTGGGTTCTGTAGTAATGAGAAGAGTGTGCAGGTCATGATAGCACTGAGCGTCAAACATGGGCTAGTAGAAGGTGAGCAGGACACAACATCCCTGGGTTCTGTAGTAATGAGAAGAGTGTGCAGGACATGATAGCGCTGAGCGTAAAACAGGGACTAGTAGAAGGTGAGCAGGGCACCATATCCGTAGTAGTGAGAAGAGTGTGCAGGACATGATAGCGCTGAGCATCAAACAGGGCTAGTAGAAGGTGAAAAGGACACAATATCCCTGGGTTCTGTAGTAGTGAGAAGAGTGTGCAGGACATGATATCTCTGAGAGTCAAACAGGGGCTAGTAGAAGGTAAGCAGGGCACCATATCCCAGGTTTCTGTAGTAATGAGAAGAGTGTGCAGGACATGATATTGCTGAGGGTTAAACAGGGGCTTGTAGAAGGTGAGCAAGGCACTGTATCCCTGGGTTCTGTAGTAGTGAGAAGAGTGTGCAGAACATGATAGCGCTGAGTGTCAAACAGGGGCTGGTAGAAGGTGAGCAGGGCACCATATCCCTGGGTTCTGTAGTAATGAGAAGAGTGTGCGGGACATGATAGCACTGAGCGTCAAACATGGGCTAGTAGAAGGTGAGCAGGACACAACATCCCTGGTTTCTGTAGTAATGAGAAGAGTGTGCAGGACATGATAGCGCTGAGCGTCAAACAGGGGCCAGGAGAAGGTGAGCAGGGCACCATATCCGTAGTAGTGAGAAGAGTGTGCAGGACACGATAGCGCTGAGCGTCAAACAGGGGCTAGTAGAAGGTAAGCAGGGCACCATATCCCAGGTTTCTGTAGTAATGAGAAGAGTGTGCAGGACTTGATATCACTGAGGGTCAAACAGGGGCGAGTACAAGGTGAGTTGGCACCATATGCCTGTGTTCTGTAACATTGGGAGTGGTGCACCATATCCCTGAGTGTCTTGGAACTGTATAAATGGTAGAGACGATGTTGTAGTAGTGGACTAGGACAGTAGTAGAGGGAGAGTGTGAAGAGTGACATTGAGTGAGAGAACAGGAGTACTATTGACATTAAGTGAGATAGAAATTATATTGAATGGAACTGAAAGAGGCGGGGAAGTAGATTGAGAGGAAGAAGGGAGAAAGAATAACAGAGGTAGAAGTACAGTTGGGAGTTCAACCGATAAAAATAATAGGAGTGGGAAAGGAAGTAAGATCAGAGGGTGGAGGTGGAAAGGTGGAGTGAGAGAATGGAAGGGGCAGTGATGTGGTGGGAGGAGAATGGCTTACTAGATCAGAATAGTGATGGGTAGGAGTGAGAGGTTGTGAAAGGTAGTGTTTGTGATGCAGGGCAACAAAAGGCACCATTCCCATAGACGAACGACAGGAGAGGGGAAGCTAGAAGTTCCCTAGGGAGTCAGCTAGCCATCGACTTAGGGCAAACACTGGAAGAATAGAGGGAAGACAGATAGGGGTTACCGATCTGTAGTTTACTAGCAGCCCGTTAAGGACTTCTGGGAGTGGGAGGTGGAACCCAGACCAGGTGAAGTTCCGAGAGGAAAGGGACAGCCTTAGAGCCAACTATTCCCAACTTATTTAACCTGAAGAACTAAAAAAGAAAACAACCATTTATGATAGTTTTAAATAAAGACCCTTGGACTTTTGATTAGAGTCAGCATGGTTATTTGTGATGGCACACCCTGCTCAGTAGGTACTGACTTAGTTTGCATTTTGTGCAGGATATTACCACTTCAGGAGTACGAGGGGATGGTGTTGCCTCTGCATGAAGTAATGTGAGCACTTGCACAGAAGGGGAACATTATGGAAGTTGTGCGCTTTGGGGCTCTGGTTCATTGCTGGGTCTCTTTTTGTGGTGGTGGGAAGAGGTGAGAAGTGAGAGGGAGTAGTCACTGGAGTACACACGCATTTAATGGCATGGGTCTTCTACTGCAGGTGTTGCTGCTGAAGCGGTTGCAGTGCTACCAGGAGTTAATGTTCACCTGTCAGCTGAAGCACCACAAGCCAAACTCATTAAGAAAACCGATAGTAGCTGTGCCAACAGGTTGCCTCTACAGAAGGCTGATGACTCATGCATCTGGCCTCGAGATGCTTTCCTGCACTCTGAAGCTCAGCCCCCACCCTGCCTCCTGTCTATCTGTGTGCATCTGTCTCAGAGCTCTCTCTTCCCCTCCAGTGTCCTGCATCTGAAGCTCCCACCAGCGTCCTCTCGCCTAAGAACCTTCCTGACCTCATCCCAACTTCACATTCACCTGAGGAATCAGTCCTTCCTCCTGTCTGCTCATCTCTGAGAAGCTTCTGCAGACACCAGACTCAAGCATCTCCGCTGAGGTCCCAGGGGTGCCACCCACTAGACCCTCTAACTTGTAAGACTTATGCCTGTAAAGGGCTTAGTCTGAGGAAGGTGGGACGGGGTCCTGGGGAATCCTGTAGTTCCAATGAGTCTTCTAGTCTTCTTACTCCAGTACCTGTGGGACACTTACCTTCATGTCTCCAGTACTGCCTCCTGCAAAGGAACCCTTTGTACGAAGGAGGAGTTTCTGTTTCATCAACATGATTTACTGCACAGTTTTTCTTGGAAAAGTAATTGTCATTTTATTTACAGCAGCGTGAGGATGTTGGGTCATCTTGTGCTCCTCTGCAATATCCTGAGTGTCTATGCTGTTTGTCCTCGTGAGTATCGCCTGCCATTCAGTTCCTTACTTCAGTTATGTTACGTTATGTTAATATATGCTTTGTGAATATTCTTCGAATGATCCACAGTTTCTGTGATCCTGACAGAATTATGATTTTTACAAGTGGGAGTGAGAGTGAAAGAGACATAGGCCCTCATTACAACTCAGGCGTTAAGGGTTTAACGGCGCCGTCGGCACCGTTAACCCTTAACGCCTGATTCCCATTTTAACGCCTGCTTTTAGCAGGCGTTAAAATGCAAGGCGCTAAGCCTTCTTGGAGCTAATTACGGCATCATAATTTACGGTGCCATAATTAGCGCCTTCCCCACTCCCATTATGCCCTATGGGGCAAGAATGGGAATGGGGAAGGGGCCATGGTGAATGGGGATTTACCGCCCCGCCAAGCTTGGAGATAGAGATAGAGTATGAGGCATGGATGCTCGAGGGTGAAAGAGACAGAGAGAGGGAGTGAGCCATGGATGATCGAGGTTGAAGGAGACCGAGAGAGACAGAGAGTGAGGTGTGGATGCTCGAGGGGGAAGGAAACTGAGAAACAGAGTGATGCATGGATGCTTGACGGTGAAAGAGACATGCAGAGGGAATGAGGCATTGATGGTTGAGGGTGAAAGAGACAGAGGCAGAGAGTGAGACATGGATGCTCGAACATGAAGGAGACTGAGAGAGACAGAGAGTGAGACATGGATGCTTGAGGGTGAAAGAGACAGAGAGTGAGACATGGATGCTCGAGGGTGAAAGAGACAGAGCGAGGTAGTGAGGCATGGATGCTTGAGGTTGAAGGAGACCGAGAGAGAGAGAACGTGAGGCATGGATGCTTGAATGTGAAAGAGACAGAGGCAGAGATTGAGACATTGATGCTCAAGGGTGAAGGAGACCAACAGAGATGAAGAGTGAGGCATGGATGCCAGAGAGTGAAAGAGACAGAGAGAGGGAGTGAGTCATGGATGCTCGAGGGTGAAGGGGACTGAGAAAGGCAGAGAGTGAGACATGGACACTCGAGGGTGAAGGAGACCAACAGAAATGGAGAGTGAGGCATGGATGCTTGAGAGTGAAAGAAACAGAGGGCCTCATTCCGAGTATGGAGGTAGTCATGGCGCTATTAAGGGAAACCCAGCTGCAGAGAGCTCTGGCACCACGTGGGTGCTCACTCGAGAAACTCTGGTTGATCCCGTGTTTGTTGAAACTACTGAAACTACTGATACCAGAAAGCCCTAGGAGACCTGGAAGAAAAGGTCAAACTGGTCATACAGGGCTTTAGCAAAATCCTCTGTACCGTCGAAAGTCTTTGACCGACAAATCATTGAAAAGATAAGGGAGATGAATCCCAAAGAGTGTTAAACAAAGAGTTGGCAAGAGTGAACCCGATGGAGGGATGCCGATAAAGAGGGGCAAAGCCTAAAGTTTCTATACACTGTGTTTTGACAAGAATGAATCTGATTGAGGGAGGCTGAAAATCGAGAGGGGTCTGCACCCGGCTGCCTCCGAACCCAGGTCTGTGTCCAGTCTCTATGAATGGGGACTTACCAGGTCATTCCAACCTTAGAGGACCTGGTAAGTCCCTATTTAGAAAACCATTCCCCTTCCCATTTGAACCCCCATAGGGCTCAATGGGAATGGGGAAGGAGCAAATAACGGGCCCGCTAATAGCGTGCCCGTTATTAGCTCCATGGTCCCTTAACGGGTCCCCCTAAGAACGGCTGGTCAGACCAGCCGTGCCTGCTGGGACCCGCTAAGGGACCTCAGAATATGGCGGTAGGGGCTTAATGGCACCGCCATCCTTAACGGTGCCATTAAGCCCCTACTGCCATACTCGTAATGACCCCCATCGTCTCGAATGCATATAAGGCTTCCTTAATGGATATTTCTCTCTCCAGGTTCTCTTTGGTGTTGGTATATTAATAGGTGCAGCTTTTCTGATAGGCACTGGGCAGAGCCCATGTGCTGCTCTCTGCTGATTCAATTGCTCCGAATATGTCGCATATGAAGGCACAACGTCAGTGACCATTATAGAAGGGTTAGCTGGAGTATTTAGAGTAGGGCAAGGACTTGGCTCCTCCTGTTCACCATGCTCGCCAAAAGGGCTGGAAGCACAGTTATTAGGTTGTTGTTGTCCATCTGTGACCACGTCACATAGTGTGGTCTCCCTGTAGCCATGTGTATTAGAGGCATTTGCATTTTTAGCTTGCTTCTCCCGCCCTTCACACACATCCCTTTTTCCTTCATACTGCCATCTGGCCAAACCTCTCTCTCAACCTGCCGTTCCGTAAGCTCTTTACTGTAGGGGTGCATTGAAGCGCTTGCTCTGTCTCCCCGTCCTCAACCTCATCAAACGTGCTCCTCTCGCCTTCGTCTCCCCAACGGGAACCAACATTCTCATAACCCAAGCTGTCTGCTTCACTGTCACGCTCTTCGCGTACAGTTCTTATGGGTGCATTGTCTATCCTGAATTAAAAATCCCCTGACTCACACTCATCTGTCACCTGCTGTACTGGTATGTCTGCCTTAGTAACATCGCATGCCACCTCAGTCTGGCCAGTTCTGAGCTTGTTGATGCCAGTGCTATCTCTAATTCTCTTGGATTAACCTCTGCGTGTGCTGTGCCCTCTGGTTGGGAGACATTTTGGGGCGCTGGGGCTGCCGCAGGTGTTGTTACATACGTTTAGTTTGTGTATCCCAATGACGGACGGGCTGCTACAGGTTATATTCCTTGTGTCCCACTGACATCGCCCATCCTCACTTGGGCCTGCGTCCTTACTATCGCTGCATGCCCCTCCTTCTACTTCACGCTCCTCTGTATCCTCAAACATTTTCCAAAGGTTAAATATTTCCCTTCTGTTCTGAAATTGTTTCCAGAATACTTATGTCATAGGAGCCCCCCTCCCATAGTCTCAGTCACGCACTGGTTATGGTATTTCTTGATCCTGTCAAAGTACTATGGCAGGGCCTTGCATGGAATACAGCACACAGTGATCACACAGTAAAAATCACTGGAAATTTGCAAAGGCAGGAATCAATGCTCACACCACACACAAAATCGAATACATCATACAGTGATCACACAGCATCTATCACATGAAGTTTCCAGGAGCAGCGACGAATGATCACACCATGCACTCTCCATGGAATACAGCATGAAGTGATCACCCAGCATCTATCACAGGAAGCTTTCAGTGGCCGGATCAATGCTCACACTGTGCATTCCATGGAATACAGCATACAGTAATCACACATCATCCATCACATGAAGCGTGCAGGGGTAGGAATCTATGCTCACACCAGTCACTCCATGGAATACTGCATACAGTGATAACACAGCATCCATCAAAGGACTCTTGCAGTGGCAGGGATCAATGCTCACACCGTGCACACCATGAAATACAGTATACAGTAATCATGCAGCATGCATCACAGGAAGTTTGCAGGAACTTACATAAATGTTCACACTGTGCACACCATATAATACAGCACACAGTGATCACACAGCATCCATCACAGGAAGCTTGCAGGGACAGGGATCAATTTTCACAATGTGAACTGCACTCCATGAGAAACAGCATACAGTGATCATACAGCATCCATAGCAGGAAGCTTGCAAGAGCAGGCATCAGTTCTCACTCTGTGCAAACCATGGAATACAGCATACAGTGTTCACACATCATCCATCACAGGATGCTTGCAGGGGCAGGTGTCAATGCTCACACTGTGCACACTATAGAATACATCATACAATGATCACACAACAAACACCACAGGAAGCTTGCAGGGGAAGAGCAATGCTCACACCATGCACAAAATAGAATATAGCATCCAATGATCACACCGCATCTGCGACAGGAAGCTTTCAGCGGCCGGGATCAGTGCTCACACCACACAATCCATGCAATACAGCATACCGTGATCACACAGCCTCCATTACGGGAAGCTTGCAGTAGCAGGCATCAATGCTCACACCGTGCACCCCATGGAATAAAGCATAAAGTGATCACACAGCATCCATCAGAGGAGACTTGCATGAACTGACATCAATGCCCACACCGTGCAATCCAGGGAATGCAGCATTCAGTGATCAAACAGCATCCATCACCAGAGACTTGCATGAACAGGCATCGATGCTCACACCATGCAATCCATGGAATACAGCATTCAGTGATCAAACAGCATCCATCACAGGAGACTTGCATGAAGAGGCATCAATGCTCACATCATGCAATCCATGGAATACAGCATTCAGTGTTCAAACAGCATTCATCACAGGAGACTTGCATGAACAGGCATCAATGCTCACACCATGCAATCCATGGAATACAGCATTCAGTGTTCAAACAGCATCCATCACAGGAGACCTGCATGAACATGCATCAATGCTCACACCATGCAATCCATGGAATACAGCATTCAGTGTTCAAACAGCATCCATCACAGGAGACTTGCATGAACAGGCATCGATGCTCACACCATGCAATCCATGGAATACAGCATTCAGTGTTCAAACAGCATCCATCACAGGAGACTTGCATGAAGAGGCATCAATGCTCACACCATGCAATCCATGGAATACAGCATTCAGTGTTCAAACAGCATCCATCACAGGAGACCTGCATGAACATGCATCAATGCTCACACCATGCAATCTATGGAATACAGCATTCAGTGATGAAACAGCATCCATCACAGGAGACTTGCATGAACAGGCATCAATGATCACACCATGCACACCATAGAATGCAGCATGCAGTGTCACACAACATCTATCACAGGAAGCTTGCAGGAACAGGGATCCTACTTTCATACTTAAGGAGCACTAGAGCCTCTTTTCCTTTGCAGATGGGGAACAGGTGCAAGTGGATCTAGGTCACCTGGCCTAAGCGCCACCCACCTTCTTAGCCCTGCCTCTTCCGTCCTACTCTTAACTATTAGATCAAGGACGTCTCTCACCCGGGCGTCTGAAGTGAAGGGCAGACAAAGAAAAGGGCAATTCCTGTTTGGACCTGTTCGGACCAGGAGGACCCAGGGCCCGACCCCCTGCTCAGACATCAGGTAAGCATGCACCAACATGTGTTGCCCCCCAGTCCCTGCAGGCCATCCCCACCCCCTCAGGCCCACCTGTGTTGTTCCCTTGTGCCCCCCCTTCTCGCACACAGGTTTTGCCTGTTTTGCTTGATTCTTCTACCCTGATCCCCATCAAACTCCTCCGGCCGACTTCTGCAGGAGTCTGTCCTGATACATTCTGGTTTCACCATCACCGTCTTGTGGCCAATGCTGGATTCATTCATGGTGCGTCACCCTTTCTCAACTCTCATGCTGGGCTTCCTTTGCATCTTGTACTCATGGTGGCCCTGAATCATGCTGTTCCCATCTTCATCTTGTATCCTGGTTTTCAACATTATGTCTTACTACTGACTTCTGCAATTGTATTCGCTCTCCACTCTTGCTTCTCCACTCTTCTTGACTGCTTACTCTCTGTTCTCGCCTCCCTTTCCTTCTCCATTTTCCTATCTCCTCCCCTTACTTTCTTCTATGCACTTACTGTATCAGAATTGTCCCTGGACCTAATATGATAGCAACCTCGTCTGTTTCCTCCACCCTCCCATTACGGTTTTTTTCCTCTCCAGCACTATCTGAAATGTCGTCAGGCCTAGTACGATAGTCGCTTGATTTGTTCCTCCCCTCCCTTTCTGCATCCCTCCCCCTCATCTTTTTTTTCTCCGGCTCTACAAGAAATGTCGTCAGGCCTAGTACGGTAGTTACCTGTCTGTTTCCATTTCCTTCCCACTCTCCCCCTCCCTTCCTTATCTATGTCTTAGCTCTTGCACTATCTGAAATGTCGCCAGGCTGAGTACAATAGTTAATTTCACATCCTTACTGTTCATGGCCTGTTAGAATGTCATTGCATTTTCCCCTATTCCCTCCCTTGCCTTGAAGCGCTTTGAAACACATTGTGTATAGGCGCTATATAAATAAACTATCATATCATATCAATGCTCACACCGTGCACACTCCAAGGAATACAGCATGCAGTGATTACACAGCATCCATTACAGGAAGCTTACAGCAGCAGGGTTGAATGGTCACACTGTGCACCCAATGGAATATAGAATACTGTGATCAGACATCATCCATCACAGGATCAATGCTCACACCATGCACTCTATGGAATACAGCATACGGGGAACACACAGCACACATCACAGGAGACTTGCACAAACAGGCATAAATGTTCACACCAAACACTCCATGGAATACAGCATACAGTGATCACAACGTATACATCACTGGAAGTTGCAGGGGCAGTGATCAAGGCTCACACCATGCACACCATGGCATACAGCATAGAGTGATCACACATAATCCATTGCAGGAAGCATGCAGCAGTAGGAATGAATTGTCACATTGTGCACCTCATGGAATACAGCATACTGTGATCTAACACCATCCATCACAGGAGGCTTGCACAAGCAGACATCAAAGCTAACACCATGCGCACCAAAGAATACAGAATGCAGTGAATACACAGCATCTATCACAGGAAGCTTACAGGGACAGGGATCAATGCTCATACAGCACACTCCATGGAATAAATCATACAGTAATCACACAACATCCTTTACGGGACGTTTGCAGGCAGGGAATCAATGCTCACAAAGCACACATCATGGAATACTGCATACAGTGATCAGACAGAATATATCACAGGAGACTTGCATGAGCAGGCAGCAATGCTCACACTGTGCACTCCATGGAATACAGCATACAATTATCACATAGCTTCCATCAGGGGAAGATTGAAGGGGCAGGCATCAATGCTCACACTGTGCACCCCATAGAATACAGCATACAGTGATCACACAGCTTCCATCACAGGAAGCTTGCAAGGGCCGCCATCAATTCTCACACTGAGCACACCATAGAACACAGCATACAGTGATCACACAGCTTCCATCACAGGAAGATTGCAGGGGCAGGCATCAATGCTCCCACCATTCACTCCATGGAATACAGCATAAAGTGATCACACAGCATCTATCTCATGAAGCTTGCACGGGCAGGGATCAATGCTCACAATATGCACTCCATGGAATACAGCATACAGTGATCACAAAGCATGCATCACAGGAAGCTTGCATGGGCAGGTATCAAAGTTCACACTGTGCACACTATAGAATACAACATACAACAATCACATAACACTCATCACAGGAAGCTTACAGGGGCATATCAATTCTCACACCACGCACACCATAGAATACAGCAAACAGTGATCACACAGTATCCATCACTGGACGTTTGCAAGGGCAGGGATCAATGCACACACCATGCACACCATGGAATATTTCATACAGTCATCAAACAGCATTCATCACAGGAAGCTTCCAGAAGCAGCATTGAATTGTCCCACCATGCACTGCATGGAATACAGCATACAGTGATCAGACAGCATCCATCACAAGAGGCTTGCATGAGCAGGCATCAATGCTGACATGCTGCACTCTACTGAATGCAGCATACAGTGATCAAATAGAATCAATAAGAGGAGACTTGCATGAGCAGACATTAAAGCTCACACTATGCACACCATAGAAAACAGCAAAGAGTGATGACACAGCATCTATTACAAGAGGTTTGCAGGGACAGGAATCAATTATTACAACACGCACACCTGGAATACAACATAATGTGATCAGAGAGCATTCATTACAGGAGGCTTTGATGAGCAAGCATCAATGCCCACACTGTGCACTACATGGAATAGAGCATACTGTGATCACACAGCATCCATCACAGGAAGCTTGCAGGAGCAGGCATTAATGCTGACACTGTGCACATCAGAGAATACATCATCCAGTGATCAAACAGCATCCAGGAAGCTTTCAGGAGCAGGTATCAATGCTCACACCGCGAACACCATGAACTACAGCACACTGTGATCACACAGCATCCATCACAGGAGACTTGCATGAGGAGGGATCAATGCTCAATCTGTGAACCCCATGGAAAACAGCAAACGGTGATCATGCAGCATATATCACAGGAAGCTTGCAGGGGCAGGGATCAATGCTCACACCATGCACACCACAGAATACAGCACACAACATCTATCACAGGAAGCTTGCAGGGAGAGGGATCAATGCTTACAGCACACAGTCCATGGAATACAGCATACAGTGATCACACAGCATCCATTACTGGGAAGTTTGCTGGGGCAGGAATCAATGCTCACAGCACGCACACCATGGAATACAGCATACAGTGATCAGACAGCATCTATCACTTGAGAATTGCACGAGCAGGCATAAATGCTCACACCACACACTCCAAAGAATACAGCATAAAGTGATCACACAGCATCCATCACAGCACAGGATGCTTGCAAAGGCAGCCATCAATGCTCACACAGTGTACTCCATGGAATACAGCATATAGTGATCACACAGTATCCATTGGAGGAAGCATGCAGAAGCATGGTTGAATGGTCACACGGTGCACCCCATCGAATACAGCATATAGTGATCAACCAACATCCATCACAGGAGACTTGCACAAGCAGGCATCAAAGCTCACACCATGGGACCATAGAAAACAGCACATAGTGAACACAGAGCATCCACCATAGGAAGCTTACAAGAGCAGACATGAATGCTCACAACATGCCCCATATGGAATACAGCATACAGTGATCACATATCATCCATCACAGGAAGCATGCAGGGGCAGGAATCTGTGCTCACACTATTCACTCCATGGAATACACCATGCAGTGATAACATAGCATCTATCACAGGAAGCTTACAAGAGCAGCCATCAATGCTCATACCACGCACACCATGCAATACATCATAAAGTGATAACAGAGCAACCATCACATGAAGCTTCCAGGTGTGGGGATGGACCGTCACACCATGCACTTGATGGAATACAGCATACAGTGATCAGACAGCATCTATCACAGGCAGCTTGCAGGGGCAGGGATCAATTCTCACACTGTGCACACCATAGAATACAAAATACAGTGATCACACAGATTCCATTACAGGAAGCATGCAGCAGCAGGAGTGAATGGTCCCACCGTGCACCCATGGAATATAGCATACAATGATCAGACATCATCCATCAAAGGAAACTTACATGAACAGGCATCAAGGCTCACATCATGCACACCATAAAATATAACATGCAATGATCACTGAGAAGCTTGTAGGGAGAGGGATCAATGCTCACACCATGCACTCTATGGAATATATCATATGGTGACCACACAGCATTCCTCACAGGAGACTTGCACGAGCAGGCATAAATGCTCACATGCACACTCCATGCAATATATCATGCAGTGATCGCAGAGCATCTATCACAGTAAGCTTCCAGGGGCAGGGATCCATGCTCACAAAAAGCACTCCATGGAATACTGCATAAGGTGATCACATAGTATCCATCACTGGAAGTTGCAGGGCAGGGAACAAGACTCACGCCATGCACGCCATGGAATACAGCATACAGTGATCACACAGAATCTGTCACAGGAAGCTTGCAGCAGCATGGATGAAAGGTCACAAAGTACACCCCATGGAATACAGCACACAGTGATCACACAGCATCCATCACAGGAAGCTTGCAAGAGCAGACATGAATTCTCCCACCGTGCACTCCATGGAATCCAGCATACAGGGATCACAGATCATCCATCACAGGAAGCATGCAGGAGCAGGAATCCGTGTTCACACCATGCACTCCATGGTATACAGCACACAGTGATCACACAGCATCCATCACAGGAAGGTTGCAGGGGCAGGGATCAATACTCACACTGTGCACTCCATGGAATACAGCATGCAGTGATCACACAGCATCCATCACAAGAAGCTTGGAGGAGTCAATGCTTACACTTTGCACTCCATGGAATATAGCATACAGTGATCACACAGCATCCGTCACAGGAAGCTTGCAGGGGCAGGGATCAATGCTCACACAGTGCACTCCATGTAATACAGAATACAGTGATCATACAGCATCCATCACAGGACCCTTGAAGGAGAAGGCATCAATGCTCACACCATGCACTCTATGGAATATATCATATGGTGACCACACAGCATTCCTCACAGGAGACTTGCAAGAGCAGGCACCAAAGCTCACACCACACACCCCATGGAAGATATCATACAGTGACCACAGAGCATCTATCACAGGAAGCTTGCAGAGTCAGGGATCAATGCTCACACCACACACACCATGGAATACAGCATAAGGTGATCACATAGTATCCATCAATGGAAGTTGCAGGGCAGGGAACAAGGCTCACACCACACCCACCATTGAATACAGCATATAGTGATCACACAGAATCCGTTGCAGGAGGCATGCAGCAGCATGGATGAAAGGTCACATGGTGCACCCCATGAAATATTGCATACAGTGATCAGATGACATCCATCACAGGAGGCTTGCACAAGCAGGCACCAAAGCTCACACCATGTGCACTATAGAATACAACACACAGTGAACACACAACATCCATCATAGGAAGATTGCAAGAGCAGACATGAATGCTCACACTGTGCACTCCATGGAATACAGCATACAGTGATAACACAGCATCCATCACAGGAACCTTGCCTGAGCAGGCATCAATGCTCACGCTGTGCCCTCAATGGAATACTACATACAGTGATCACAGATCATCCATCACAGGAAGCATGCAGGAGCAGGAATCTATGCTCACACCATTCACTCCATGGAATTCAGCATACAGTGATAACACAGCATCCATCACAGGAAGCTTGCAGGAGCAGGCATCAATGCTTAAACCGTGCACACCATGGAACACAACAAGTGATCACACGGCATCCACACAGGAAGCTTACAAGAGCAGTCATCAATTCTCACACTCTGCAAACCATGGAATACAGCATACAGTGATCACACAGCATCCATCACAGGACCCTTGCAGGAGCAGGCATCAATGCTCACACCATGTACTCCATGGAATACAGCACCCAGTGATCACACATCATCCATCACAGGAAGCTTACAGGATCGGGGATGAATGGGCACACCATGCACTTCATGGACTACATCATACAGTGATCAGACCCCATCCATCACAGGAGGCTTGCATGAGCAGGCATCAAAGCTCACACCGTGCACAGCATAGAATACAGCATGCAGTGATCACACAGCATCCATCACAGGAAGCTTACAGGATCGGGGATGAATGGGCACACCATGCACTTCATGGACTACATCATACAGTGATCAGACCCCATCCATCACAGGAGGCTTGCATGAGCAGGCATCAAAGCTCACACTATGCACAGCATAGAATACAGCATGCGGTGATCACACAACATCCATCACAGGAAGCTTGCAGGGACAGGGATCAATGCTCACACCATGCACTCCACGGAATACAGCATACAGTGATCACACATCATCCATCACAGGAAGCTTACAGGATCGGGGATGAATGGGCACACCATGCACTTCATGGACTACATCATACAGTGATCAGACCCCATCCATCACAGGAGGCTTGCATGAGCAGGAATCAAAGCTCACACTGTGCACAGCATAGACTACAGCATGCAGTGATCACACAGCATCCATCACAGGAAGCTTACAGGATCGGGGATGAATGGGCACACCATGCACTTCATGGACTACATCATACAGTGATCAGACCCCATCCATCACAGGAGGCTTGCATGAGCAGGCATCAAAGCTCACACTGTGCATATCTTAGAAATCAGCATGCAGTGATCACACAGCATCTATCAAAGGCATCTTTCAGCGGCTGGGATCAATGCTCACACCACAACCTCCATAGAAAACAGCATACAGTGAACACACAGCACCCATTACACGAAGTTTGTGGGGACAGGAATCAATGATTACAACATGCACACCATGGAATGCAGCATACACTGATCACAGAACATCCATCACATTAAGCTTTCAGTGTCAGGGTTCAATGCTCACAAGGCACACACTATGGAATACAGCATGAAGTGATCAGACAGAATCTATCACAGGAGATGTGCATGAGCTGGCATCAATGTTCACACCATACAATCCATGTAATTCAGCATACAGTGATCACACAACATCTGTCACAGGAAGCTTGTAGGGGCAGAACAATGCTCACACTGTGCACTCCTTGGAATACAGCATACAGTGATCACACATCATACATCACAGGAAGCTTGCAGGAGCAAGCATCAATGATCACACTGCCCTCCATGGAATACATCATAGAGTGATTACACAGCATCCATCATCGGAAGCTTGCAGGAGAAGGATCAAAGATCACACTGCACTCCATGGAATACAGCATACAGTGATCACACAGCATCCATCACAGGAAGCTTGCAAGTGCAGGCATCAATGCTCACACTGTGAAAACCAAGGAATACAGCATACAATGATCACACAGAATCCATGACACAATGCGAGCTAGAGCAGAAATCAATGCTCCCACCATGCACTCCATGGAATACAGCATACAGTGATCACACAGCATCCATCACAGGAAGCTTGCAGGGGCAGGGATTGATGCTCACACCAGGCACACCATGTATTACAGCCTATAGTGACCACACAGCATCCATCACAGGAAGCTTGCAGGGGCAGGTTGTAATGCTCACACCACACACTTGATGGAATACATCATACAGTGATCACTCAGTATCCATCACTGGAAGTTGCAGGGGCAGGGATCAATGCTCACACCACGCACACCATGGCATATGGCATACAGTGATCACACAGAATCCATTACAGGAAGCAGGCAGCAGCAGGGATGAATGGTCGCACTGTGCACCCCATGCAGTACAGCATACAGTGATCTAACAGCCTCCATCACAGGAGGCTTGCACGAGCAGGCATCAATGCTCCACCCATTCACACCATTTATTTATTTATGTTCTTATTATGCGCCAGAGCTCGCAGGCATCAGGGTGCAAAAGACTGAAACATGGGAAAAAGAGCATGAGTCAAAATTATTAATTTCACTTAAACAAAAGTGTCTTCAAAGGTTTCCTGAAACAGTGCACATCTGTAATCAGCCTGAGCTCAATCTGTAGTGTATTCCCTGCTGAGGCTGCCTGCACCAGAAAGAACGACTGTCTCTCTTGGCTCATCTAGAGCGTGGGCAACGAAGAAGCATAGAGTCACTAGACCTTGTGATCCTGCAGGATTGCTGCAGCTGGAAACCATCTCAGAGATATGCTGGAGCTGAGACATACAAGCACTTCTGGGTAATTGTGCTGATTTTAAAGCTGATCCTCTCCTCAATAGGCAACCAATGGAGACATCTTCTATGTTCTGAGATTGGGTCTCCTCTTGGAATAATTTTTAAGAGGCATACTTCATCATTTAGCAGTACCTGCTCCTATGGATGCACCTCTTATTTGCTCCACTCTAGATGGCGTTACAATAATCCAGTCTCAGCATAAGTACTGCTCTAGTCAGAATAATGCTGTTTGCCTGAGAAAGGAAAGGTTTAATTGAACAGAGCAATCTTAGATGGTATTGGGCTTTGCTCACAACATTGCTGGTGTGGGCTTCTGAACTCAGAGAAGGTTCAAGCGTAATACTGAGTGTTTTAACTTCGGTAGCGGTGTGACTCAATTGCTGCTCGATATGGACACCTACGTACTCTGCATTTAGTCATGCTAGCGATTGTGAAGTCACAAATATAAGAAACTCAGTCTTGGATTTATTAATACACAATCTGTTACCGTCATCCAAACCTTGAAGGACTCATAGATGAAAGAAACCTCCTTAGAGTCTTTACCATAATCCGTGCTTAATTCGATGACGAGCTGGGTATTGTCTGCATAGTTTGTCAAAACGGATGCCCATCTCGTCCAGTAAGTCACACGATGGGCAACAGAACACATTGAAAAGAGCCAGGGATAGACAAGCCCCCTGCGGGACTCCACAGTTAATAAATTCTGGCCCAGAGTTTTCCTCTCCCCAGTGAATGTTAGTCATCCTGTTTCTGAGGAATGAGTCTATCCATTTAATCACCGCCTCTGAGCAATGCCCCACCACTGTGATCCTTTTTTATCAGCAATTCATGGTTCACCAAATCGAAGTCTGCTGACAGGTCTAGCAACATCAGCAGCCCCGGTTTGCTTTTGTCCATGATAGCCAGCATCCCTGTCTAAAGCTCTATTAAGGCACTTTCTTTACCGTGAAGGGCTCTGAAACCCAACTGTTTTTGGTGAAGTATCTTATTTGTCTCCAAATGTTCCTGCAGCTATACGGCTGCCATTTTTATCAATAAACTTCAGCAGAAATTGTACGTTTGTTATAGGCCTCAAGTTGCTATAATTCCTGCAATCCTGTCCTGGTTTTTTTAGCAGTGGGGTAACCACCACCTTTTCACAAAGATCCGGAACTTCATTATGTTCAAAGGTTGCATTGGTGAACCACACCAAAAACGGTGCAAAAAGCTTGGCCTTGTCCAGGATGATGTTTACTGGAAAGACATCCCCTGGGCATGATGCGGGTTGCATGGTCTTAAGTGTTAGGCTCATGCTAGATGTGTCGACTTTCTGGAAGGTGAAAGGAGGTCTAGTGGTACTCCCAGACTTCTCCCTTGAGGATTCCTTACTCTTCCTTTCTATTTTATGTGTGACTTTCTGGAATTGTAATTTGAGCTGGAACTGTATTTTATTTGCAAAAGCTTTCTGGACTGCAACACAGTCTTCTTTAGTACGAATAAAAGGGATTTAATTTTGCCTTTGGTTTTTCCAAATATTTAAATATTTCAAAAAGCTTTTTTGTACATTTTTTTCAATTGGTTTTCTGGGTGTTATAATAATTGTGTTTAGCCTCACAGATTTCACGGTTCTACGTTATTTCACTGACGGATTTTTCATCGTGCGACTTTTCATTGCTGATTTTTTCATTGCCAAAAACCCTGTTTTTTTTAAATTTATTTTGGGGGGGACCCCCCAAACCCCCCCTACTTATATAATCATACTCCAACCCCTATAAACCCCCTCAAAAAACATTTTAAAAAAAAAGTTTTTTGCCATGAAAAAATCAGCGATATAAAGTCCCACGATGAAAAATCCATCGATGAAATGCATGTATACCAGATTTCACTTCTGTAGAGCATATCCAATGTTTTCTAGGAATCCTTGTTTTCTTGGGTTGTTTTTTCCCCATACCCGTTCTTCTCTCTGTTTTTCGTGTTTGCGTATCATTAAGGCTGGTGAGAACCATTTTTGATTATTAGTGTGTTCTCTAACGATTTTCCATTTTAATGGGACCATACCATCAAGTAGGTCAGTCAATGCAGTCTATATTTGTCTGCCAGAGAATCTGGTGCTTCATCATTGGACGTAGATGTCGTAAGTATCTTCAGAAAGCATCCCAAGTCATTATCACCAATGTTCTTAAAGTTTCTGCTCACAACGTTTTTTGTACATTCTTTTTCTTTACAGGTATGGGTGGAAATGATCAGACCATGGGCACAGTGTTACTTCAGGTGAACTGACCGAGAGATTTCTGACCATCACCCAACCCAGTATGTTTCCCTTACAATGAGTTGTTTTTTTTTTACAAGTGACTCAAACCCAAAATCATTAAACATTTGTTCCGAGAGTGGTGTCTGCTCTGTGGTGGCTCAATGGACCACCCAATATAGTTCCCAGCAGGCAGAGTGGCCTGGGTGGAGGGGGACACTGTTCGGCCCTGAAGGAAGGTGCCTGCGGAGAGTCAGGCCTGGAGACCAGACTGGCACAATAGGACAGATTCTTCAGAACACTCAGCCTATGGTAGTGGTGGCCCTATGGCTTGCCGGCTCTAAGAGGTAGCCTCGGATGCCCCCTTTTCCTCAATCAGTGGGTGACCTTCGCAGTGGTCCTTCCCTGCTGTTTGGGACCGCATCACAACGCTAGTGGAGGCTTCGGGGTCCCGGCATCCCACTGGTCTGGTCCTGCGTCTGCCTGATCGGAGTGCTTTGCGCAGTCGGGGCCCCCGGTAGGCATCGTGGTGAAAAATCTGATCAACCTGAGCTTGGCATTCGACCCCATGATAGTCTGTAACTACCCTGGAATCGAGCCCTCAGGCAGATCACACCCTGTTAACAGTCCGAGACTTGAATCGGACTGCCCTTAACATGGGAAAGTCCGATAAAACACAACGATAACTCACCTTCGAAGTGGGGACCTGCTCTAGAACACCCAAACCACAACATCAGGTGGAGGCGCCTGAACCAGCAGAGGCGATGGTGGATGGAGCTGCCCAAATCCCAGAATTGGACATCAGGGAAATACTGCTAGATCTTAAGGCAGGCATTTGAGGTCTCGACTCAAAACTGGACTCACTTTAACTCAAAGGTCAACCTGTTGCTACATTGACTGGATAAGCACGGGGATCGCCTAGACGAGGTGGAACATAGAGTGTCCAGACTGGAAGATGTATCAGCCTCACTCACCACCAGGTTTCGTCTCTCAAGGTCCAGATGAAGTCGGTGATCACCAAAAATGAGGACTTGGAGGGAAGGGCCTGCCAAAACAATATTCGCCTGGTGGAATTAGGAAATGACAAGGGCAGCTTAAAATGGAGGAATTTGTTGAACCCATGTGCAAGGAACTCTTCAAAGTGTCTGAGCTCTCCCCTCTGTTTGTGGTGAAGAGGGCCCACCACATACCAGCGCCTCACCCAATACCTGGGGTGGCCCCTGACCGCATCATCGCTCACCTCCTGAATTACAGGGACCGGGACACGATCCTCCATCCGGCCAGAGTGAAGGGGGATCTCCAGTACCAGTATGATGGGGACAGAGTTCAAACATATCCGGGCTTGGGGGTGGTAAATTGAAAACATTCAGTGTTTAATGCAAAGTAGTTCTTGTTGGCAATATTGTAATTTATCCTTGTCAACTTTGGGCTAACAATTGTAACAGCATGATAGAGGTCCTTCTGCTGTACTGCTCATTGTTGTACACAAAAGCATATCATCCAAGTACTGTATGATCGTGCTGGGTACTTGGATGTTTCTTAGGTCGGCATGTAGTATTCTGTTAAAGATGCTTGTGTTCTCGTAGTACCACTGGGGCAAAAATGTGTGTTTGTAGCACTTTGCTCCTTGGGTAAAGTGCGTGAGGTAATGGCAATTGAAGGTACGCCTCTGAGGTATACACGCATTTCATCGCCGGATTTTTCATCGTGGGACATTTCATCGCGTTTTTTTTCATCGCCAAAAACCCTTTTCTAAAAATTTTTTGGGGGGGTTTATAGGGGTTGAAGTATGATTATTTAAGTAGGGGGGGTTTGGGTGGGGGAATCCCCCTTAAAATAAAAAATAAAAAAAGGGTTTTTGGCGATGAAAAATCTGGCGATGAAATAACGTAGAACCGCCTCTGAACGCTCACACCATAAAAAATAAAACCTACTAGTCCAAGAGATTTACTGCAAGGATAACAAGGTTTAATAGCACAAAAATAGGTTTTGCAAGTAAAGAACGCTGCTGCTCGAGAACGTTCTGCTAAAGAATTGTACAAGCAGGAGGTTATAGGCAACCCATCATCATGGCTTCGTCATACATACAGTAAAAACCTGTGTGGCTGGTCCAAAGGGGATGCCAGGCTGTGATTGGCCGCAGCCCGTCTGTCCATCTTCCATCATGTGGGGTCAGCTGGGCTCATCTCTCCAGGGAATGAAGGTTATCCTCCTGGTAAGTTACTATTGTAAGACAAAGCTACCCTATCATTATGGCGGACACGTGGAAACCTCGGGGACCTGCACAGGGGGAGGATCATGATCATGCTGACCCACACATTCTTTCCCATTCCATCTTGCACACTCCACACCCAAGTTATTCATCCTCATTTTGGACTATAATTTATTTCACCCTGTACCTCGTATTCCAAAGAGTGTCCTTATGGATTAAGGTAAAAAGGCTGTGTTCATTGAGATCTTTTATGGCCACTGGGTTTATGATTGGTGGTCTGAGGTCATCTACTATTGTGGAATTCAGGGGGCCTGGGCTGGGTCAGTTGTGGATATTGTAACTCTGTGTAGGCTGGGTGGTGTTTGGAGGTCTGCTTTTGGCCTGGCTGTGATGAATGTGCACAATGAGGAGCCTGATGGTGTCTCATGACCTTGGCGCATTCATTTTTGGGATAACAAATATTCACAACAGTTTAAGGAGCGAGGGGAAGTTGCTATGGGAATTAACATCATGTGTCCTTCTAGCATCAGGGCTTGGGCCTGTTCAGGTTTCTTTATCGGGCCTGTCTTTACAAAAGATCTGAATGTATCTACCATAACTAAAATAATGCTGTCCCTCTATATTTGCGCACTATATCTATAAATATGTAACTCATGCAATATTGTGCTGTATTCGTGCAGTGTCCCTTAGCATGGCCCTCTCCCCGGGTACATCGCAAGTTTATCCATGGGACTCGATTTAATCTAAAGTGTTAGTGGGTGGGAAAGGTTCAATTCCTTCCCAACATTCCCCCTTTCATTACTTCTACAGTATCAATTTCCTCTCCTTACTTTAATTCATTTTCCCTCCTTACCCAAGCTTCATTTGGTGGTTGTGGGATGTATTTACCCATGCATCCGAGCCCTACCTCAAAACTGGGCAGTACTGACATGGAAAACATCATGATGGCCAGAGCTTCCCAGAAAATGCACAGGGAAATGCATGAAGAATAGGCTGCTACCCATTTTTGACGATGTTATGGGCACAGAAGGACACTGCCTAAGACCACCATTGGACTACCCACACAGTAGTCTGAAACCATTGGGAATGGCAATGCTGATTGCCAAAAGCAAACCCATAACTGTTGGGAATTCATTTTCTTAAATCCCAAAAATGGGTGCAGTACCAGTACTCACCACTATCCGAAAGCCGGCATTTTAAAACAACACCAGATTTTACTTTTTGCAAAACTGAATAAATGAACCCAAAACAGGCCAAAGAAAGACTTACTGAGAGGTGGATACAATCTAAAGTTATATTCTGAAGTGACTTGAAGGTTTATAACAAGACTGGCTGAGCTGTGATTTCAGCAGTTTAAGTAAATGTGGACTGAAAGACACTACAAATCTAAATGTTTAAAAGAAATGAGTGACCTACTTTGAGTGTCACATAGGTTGCAATTGTTTAAATGTCATAGTTTTAAACTTAGAATCAGCATTCTAGCTGCATATGTAAAAAAATGTCTTGACTTAAACTGGGGAACAAAAAGTGACATTTTATCTGTAACCTGGCTTAAGGAACTGAATTCTGCCTGGCAACTACCCCCATCAGGAGTGAAACTTGAGTCACAGCTGTGTTCCCAGGCCTAGCTGCCCTTTTGCTGCTCACACCAAAAGGGATATGACACTTCCCTGATTGAATTACCTGGGCTCTGCAGGAAATTGAACAAAGCCCTGTCCTGACTCAGGCAAATGTTTTATTGGCGGGAGTCGTAAATGGAGCTTCCTCTTGGCAGAAGCTGGGAGGGGCAGGGTCTCTGAGCTTGGCGGAAACTGGAAAGACTGGTTTCTGTACCATGTGACCTGAAAAGACACACCTCTATAGCCAGAATATGGTTTTAGAAAAAGATCAATAACTCATAGAGCGGACATGTGAAAATTGTATAAATGACACCATAATTCTTGTGATTTTTCTGCCCACATTTTAAGACGTGCTAGGACCCGGTGGCATGTTCAGGGGGGTTTTAGCAGAAAAGAGGATATTACTCAGAATGTGTGCATGTGAAAAATCTGACACTTCATCAACTAATGTCCATACTCCTTGCGCACATGTGTGTAAATTTGGGGTAATGTCCGGAATTGCAAACCAGTCAAAAAGTGCAAAATATTGCCATTTCTGAATGCAAGCTCCCAGGAAGAGCAGAGTTTGAACAGGAGATATCTCCTGTGATATGTGATGTGTGCATGTAATTTTAAACCAATGTTTACCTGTGCAAATATGTCTTTTGTTATCAAATCTAGATTTGTGTGCAAGTTGACAGGAGGAGTGGACTCTCTGCAGGCTGTAAAATGACATCACTCTGACACAATTTAGCTCCCCCAATCAAATGAGAAATGGAAGTTTGACCAATTAGAAGCTGAGAGAGAGGTAGGGTCAGTGATGCTAGAACACACCCACATTCTAAACACATAAAAGCAGACAGACAGGACAGATAGGGGTTTTCAAATCCATTTGCAGCTGGAAGCTCTGCCGGGAAAATCCATACTTTACCTCCTCAACCTTCAGAGAGCAGACATAGAGACTTCAAATCTATCAAATATCCAGAACCAGAAACCTAGACCAGACCAGCAGAGCAGAGCTGATCCAGACCACTGTTAGCAGAACCAGAGAGAGCTGACCCAGATCACTGTGAAGTGCAGAGACCAGAATCCAGTTTAAAACCTGACCAGATCCGTGGCGAGGTCCATTTCATTCAAGAATATAGTGTGAGTACCTAGAAAACTGTGCAGAACCAATCTCTTAGTTAAAATAATATAATTCAATCCTATTTTAATCTAAGTAGAACTGTCTCTTAACCGTCACCTGTCATTTGCAAAGCTGTCACTTGTCATTTTCTTGTTGCAAGCTGCACTTGTCTTTTTGAACTTTAAAATTTCAAATCTGAAAAACGACCTTTATTTAATCGCTCATATCTCCGCGACCGTTTGTGCTAGAGACTTGCAGTAACTTTCATCTGAAAGCTGAGAATCTTAGCTTTTAATCGCACCAAGAACCACATTCCTACCCCTTATAGTTTTACCGCAATCGCGGAACACGCATTCGCGAATTTTGCGGCGATTTGCAAATTTCTCCACGTGTGAAAACAGAAGCTGCTTGCCTTCCATTTGCCAGAAATTCGTTTAACCTGCTAATCATTCCTGAATCATTGCAAGAGTGAGCCTGGACTAATATTAACTAGATACCACTCACCCTGAACCTCTGAAAGGGAATTAAAAGCATTTCCAGCATATTTCTCATCCATTGCTAGCACATATAAAAGCATTTTGCCTGTGTTTTCAACTTCTGTAGTCTAAGTTTCTGGGGTGAACTGAATCACATTTGATTGCATTTCTGAGAACTGTGTGCTTCCTTCCATTTCCTTGCATTGCATAAAAAGGGGGGGTGAATTGTCCAAGAAAGTGATTACATTGTCTTTTGCTGAAATCCTATCAAGTTATTTTCTATACTGCATTTCATTCCACATTGCATTCATTTGAAACCATAAAAGTATTGTTGCTATCTTATCCATTTCATGTCAACTCCTTAGTGATTATAAAGAAGTGTGCTAGTGCCAGATTCTCCGTTGTTAATCTTTATCATATCAGATTAAGAGTGATATTCAATTATTAATTTATTATAAAGTGTGATATATATATCTATATTGTTTAAAGTCTCAAATAAACCTTTTAACTTGCAAAACAGAACTACTTCTTGGCTCAGTGGGGTCAGGAGGATTCCAAGAGAGGGGTGTTATATAGGGGTAGTCATCCAGAACGCATGAACTGGACATAAGGTATATCAATAAGGGTTTTCATTCAGTATTCTAGACTAGGCGTTGACTTAGCTGTAGGGTTGACTTGAATCCTCTTACAAATTGGGGGCTCGGGCCGGACGTTTGGGTTAGAATACCACTTGTGCAGCTTAATACAGCGTGCCAGCTGACCAGATACACATATCCAGTCGGATCACCACGCTGCATTACGCTGTGAAGCATTCCTCAAAAGGGACACTCCAAGAAAAGTTCTGTTCTGCAAAAATAAAATACAAACTTCTGTAAGTCAGGACAGAGACCAATCTCTAGAATGACAACCTTGGTAGATATGAAAATAGCCAGAGAGCACTTCTTACATAAACTATTTGTGAGAGGTGAATGGGCTGAGCAGGGCCAGGATGCCTGGTTGCAGGCCATCACGCGACAGGTCACTGAAACAGGGTCAGACTTATGGAGAGATCAGGGTCCATTACATGTGGCCCTGAGTGAACTATATATGGCTCCTAAGGCCAAAGATGAACACGACAAGATTGTTAGGATAGCGGCATATTTATATATGGGAGCCATACAGAATAAATGTGCTGAAGGCCATGATCTGGCAAAAAGACAACAGATGGCGTTAGAGAAGGCCCAATCTGATCTGGACTCTTCTGAGCAAAGGCTGCACAGGAGCCAGGAGTCAGAAAATGAGACCAGGCAGTACATCACTAAAATAAAGGAGGATATGGATGTGCTGCAAAAGGAAAAGTCAGAACAGGATACCAGATTTCGGGCCTTGCAGAAGGAACACCAAGAAGGTTTGGACTCCCTACTGCAAAGCCAGAAAAAGCTGGAGCAACAACTGGACTTCAACAGGGTATGTGCTGAGCAGGTAGTCACCCTGCAAGGCCACCTAGAAAGAGTGAAGGCAGAGAGCAACAAACTAATTCTGAAAGACCTGGATAACCAGGCAGAGTTTGATCAGGAGCGCCAGAAAGCTGGTGCCTTCCAAAGGCAAAGGGACGACCTGGCAGCACAGATGCAGGCTCTCAGTCAGGAAAGAGACACCATAGGCCAGGAAGTCTGCCATTTAAAAAGGAAAATGGAAGAAAATCACCTGACCTCCAAAAAGAAAACCAGAACTTGTTAGAGCACACCAGGAGGGTGGAAGAGGCTCTGGCAAGAAAGGAGCAGGCCAATAGGGACACAGCTCAGGAGGTAACCCTCCTGCAGCAAAGACTGGCCCAGTGCTCCAGGACCAATCAGGAAACACAGAGAGAGAATGAGGCTCTCTGCCAGCGCAATGATAGACTCCAACAACAGGTAGCGATGCAGGAGAGACTGATAGAGTCTAGTAAGGCCTTAACTGAGGAACTGAAGGCACAAATGCAGGCTCTTGCATTGCAACAGGGAGCAGAGGCGGATAGAGACCAGGTTCGCTGGGAAAGGGAAACTCAGGAGCATAACCTCAGGAGCCCTAATACCAGAGGCCTTTATCTTTCTCAGTCCCTGGACTCTGCCACCCCCATGTCCCCTGGCGCACATGAGCACCGGGCCACAGGGATGGCAGATTACCATCCAGCCAGAAGCATGGGGCTCATAGGCCAGTACCTCCCAGGAATGGATGGGCGGGCATCTGGGCATGGGCACCCAAGCATGGTGCAATTAAGTGGGGAACCCCGGGAGAATAGGCCCATTAAGGGCATCCTGAAAACCTCTGCCCAGTTAGGTCAGTGGGGGGGGTACCCAGCAAATCCTGGCAGCAAGGAGGAATCTGAAGACTCCTCTGAACTGCGCAGGACACAGGAGACCAGGTCCCCACATTCTGCCAGCCATTCCCAGGCTCGCAGAATCCGGGAAAACCTGGAAGAACAGACGGGAACCTCTGGGAGCAGTGCCTCTGAGTCCGAGGACGAATGGACAAGGGTTACCCGAACCAAAAAGGCCAATAAGGCAAAAAGGGCCTTGCTTAAGGACCCCTTAAAACAGATTAAGGCAATCAGGAGCGTCATCACGCCTTACCATAAGAACGCTAAGTATTCTGTTTGGGAGCACTTAGAGCTGTTTGAGCAAATGATGGAGACTTTCCATTTGAAGGACGGCCAAAGCTGCATTCAATATGTAAAGTGGACCTTCTCCCCGGAATACTCCAGTTTCTTTGCGGGGCTGGAGGACCAAAATCATTTAAGATGGTCCACCTATAAGGCGGCCATCTTGAAACATTTTTCTGTTCACAGAAGTCCTCAAGAGGCTCGCAAGGCAGCCTACAATTTGCAATGTGGGGAGGATCAGGCCCCACAAGAATTTGTGCAGGAGTTAACGCGTGCTTTTGCACAGACCACAAGAAGAGTGCGCACGGATAGCAGAGAATTTATTAATACGTTTTTCCATGCCTTGCCCAAATATATCATGACCCAGCTCGTGAGGGATTTTCACGAGAAAAGATCTTTAGACTGGGTCATTGAACAGGCTACCCGGATCTATGAGGTGCAGAAACCGGTAGATAGCAAAAGTAATGCCCAGAAAAACCCCAAAGCCAACAGCACCCCTGCTGCTGCCAAGGTGGCAGAGGTAAAGGTCACCCCCGTTTTGGATTTGGAGATGGGGGGGCCTAAAAACCTACCTGCACCTAATAATGCTAGGCCCAGGAGGTCCTTGGGCCAGTCACAGACAGGGAGCCAAGGAGGCAGCCCCACAAATGGGGTCCCTCGCCCTCCTGATTATGTAAGTCCCCGTTACAAGGGAAATCGACCCATCCTGGGTTATGTGTGGACTCCTCCAGCCCAAGGGGGGGGATCCAGCCAAGCACCAAACCCAGGGAACTTCCCTCCAAACTTCCCACAGGAGGGCAGAAATTTACCAAACCCTGGGCAGAACTTTTTCCCCAGATATCCACCCGACTTTCAGCCCCAAAACCATCCATCCTTCTTTCCCCAATTCCCTGAGCCCAGACCACTGAATCCGGGAGAGGGGAGGCCAAGGGTGGAGGGGTACCCAAATCTTCCCAACCCGGGGTATTACCAGAGGAGGGACAGCTACCCTTCCCGGGATCAGCCCAGGGGAGAAAACAGGGCCCCGTATCAGCCTGAGCGGGTTTCCCAGTTAGAGCGCCAGGTTCAAAACATGGCGCAGGATCTGGGTCACATACTGAGGGCTCAGCAGAACCCTCAGACCGGCATGCCGGCGCAGAACGCACCCAACTCTGGACCTGGTGCCCCAGAACAATGACGGGGGCAGCACCCCGATAACTCACCGGTTCCCAGGGAGGAGGCACAAAGGGAAGGGGGGTGTAAAGCCTTGGAGGAAGCTTCCTTCCTCACTTGTAAACAGCCCCTGGAAACCCAGGAACCGGAAACAAAATCTCTTGCCCCTGAAAGTCTGCCTCCTAAGGAGCAGAGGGGGGGTAGGAGAAACAAAAGACCCAAACAGACTCAGTTTGAGGAGGAGGTACAGATCTTCCAATTTGAGGGAGAGGGATCCTCAGAGGATCCTGGGAAAAGGATCTTCTCCTTCAGAGAGGGGGGAACTCCTCCCAAAGAAAAATGGGTCCCTAGGGATGCAAATCCAGACTGGGGAGATGTGGAGACTGAGCTACCGCCGCCCACCATCTCATCCCAGAACCAACAGCAAGAAAATCCCCTGGTTCAAACCCATCCTGGTGACTGCCTCCAAAAAGGGGGGGGCGGCCCAGAACCGGAGCCAGGGGAACCCACAATGGCTCTGATCTCCAGTTGCCAAACTTTTTCTTTCAGATTCCCAAGGCTCTCCACAGAATTCTGCCCAAATCTCTTCGCTAGCGATGTCCAAAACCAGAAAGTTAGCCCGCCAGTTGTCCAAAAATGTGCATTATCTGTGCCCCCTTGAGGAGAAGGAGGGAAGATATTATGCCCCGGTACAAGTACAGGGGCAGGGTACAATCTTGGCACTGGTGGACACTGGATCTCAAGCTACCCTTCTGTCCAGAAGGGCCTTTGACGAACTGAATGCAGGAAGGGGAGGGAATTACCAAATTCCTCTCACCTCACTTCCTGGACAACTGCAGAACTTTGACGGGAAGGAAATTCCCGTCGAGGGGACGGCAGATTTGGACATTAAAATTGGGCGACATAAGTTGAAACACCCGGTCATAGTTGTGACCCCAGAGGGCACCCCTTGTTTACTAGGGAATGACCTCCTGAGAAGGTTGTCACCCCTAATAGATTGCGTAAACAAGGTCCTCTGGACCCAGACTAGCCGACCAATAAAATTAAAAAAGAGTGTCAACCATGTTAGTTTAAACGGCACCTGCCACATGGTTGAACAAAAATCTGACCAAGTAGAATTTCACTTCCAGAACAACCAAATTCAAGACGTGACAGTAATAGCAGTAGGACAACAGACTGGTGATGGGGGGTCCTCTCTATTTCTGAAAATCAACCTTCCTTCCAGTTTAAGGTGGTATTCCACGCTGGAAGGAAACACTCTGAAATTCTTTACTAATCCACAATCAGAAACTCCCACTCCTATAGTCCAGAAAGATGTGAAATCAGCTCAGAGCCTGGCTGATATTCAGCAAATTGGAGAGCAGTTGTTCATCCCTGTCCAACTAAATGATGGGAAGGACTCTGTTCTCGCTCGAGTGTGTGTGTGAACAACGGTAAGAGCTTCATCAGCGAAGCCATGTTCCGCCAACTCCCAAAAGATCCAGCCATTCCCACCTTCAAACTGATAGACAAATGGGAAATGGACCTGGAAGCACCTAATTCTAAACATCTCCTGCCAAGCAGGTGTATGCTCAAAATCTCCATTGGCAACAAGAGCATAGTCCACAATTGTTGGGTCGTGCGAGACGTCCCTGCCGCCTTTTACTTAGGCAGTGACATTCTCAATCGCTTTGCCATTAGTTTGGACCTAATAAACTTCAAAGCTTGGTCCCGATTAGCGGATAATCCCTTGGGCTTTGATGATCCAGAAAAAGCATTTAGGTCAGCTCAATTGCTACCTTATGCAGTTGAAATTCAGGTTAAAGAGGAAGTCACCATCCCAGAAAGGACCCGACAATTCTCCCTGGAAGTGAAAGTTAAAAGAGGACAAAATTTGCAAAACCCTGATGCTTACATACATCTAAACGCTTCTCTCCAACAGCAAGGGTTGGGGGTAAACCCAACTCCATTAGTCAACATAGAACATGACACCATTCTAATAGAGGTGGATAACAGCGACTTAAAGAGTATTACTCTAGCCGCAGGCACCATTATTGGAATGGCGGTTGATGACCGACATTTTTCTATCGACTTAGTAAATGAACTGTTAGGACCAATCCCCAAGGACTGTTTTGACAGTGACAGTGAGGACAATACAACACCAGACAGGATTTTTACCCGGCATGGGGGGAACTTCCTGGTGTACACTTCTTGCCCTTATGGTAAGGAAGATGTGACGTGTGACTTCAGGAGGGATGAGGTGATTTTCCAGGTCCATGAGGGCTGCCTTTCCCACCTGAAGCCTCCAGTCCAAATCAGCACACTGACCAGGGACTTCTCCACCCAGCTGGAGGAGGCCGCTGAAATAGCCAAACCAGAAGTCTTTCCAGGCTTCAGGCGGATGGTGGAAGAGAGAGTCAACCTAGCTGATGCCTGTGTGACTCTGGAACAAAAGCAAAAGTTGAAACAAGTTTTCTTGGATTTCCAAGATCTCTTTGCGGTAGACTCATATGACTGTGGTCGCACCGACATCCACACAACCACAATACCCACGGACCCTGGCATGACTCCTGTGTTTGTGAAGCAATATCGCTTGCCTCTCGCATCAATGGAGTCCCTTACTGAAATAATTAAGAACCTTGAGTCCAGGGGAATAATCCGTCCCATCCACAGCACCTTCAATAATCCGGTGCTGGGAATATTGAAACCAAACGGCCAGTGGAGACTCTGCGCTGACCTTAGGGAGCTCAACAAACGGGTCCATACTTCCCGATGGCCACTGCCCTACATTGACCAAGGGCTGGCCCAGATCCAGGGGTCACAGGTATTCACTGCAATAGACCTGACCAATGGGTACTGGACCGTGCCTGTCAGTAGGGAGGACCAGTACAAACTGGCTTTCACCTTTGGGGGCCAGCAGTACACATGGACCCGGACTCCCTTCGGATACCTCAACTTCGGCAATGAATTCAACATTTTCCTACATAAGGCCATGCCCGACCTGGGTGCGAGGGGTAACCTGGCTTACGTAGATGATGTCCTCATCAAAAGTTCATCTGTGGAGGAACACATAGCGGAGATCCGTTATGTTCTGACGCAGTTGAGGGCCGCCGGAGCAAAACTTTCCTTTCAGAAAGCACAGTGGTGTAGAACCCGTGTTAATTTCTTGGGGCATGAGATTACTCCTCAGGGTCTCTGTCCCCAGGAAAAGAAAGTGGAAGCACTCCAAAAACTGAAAGACCCCACAACTCTGCGGGAACTAAGGAGCCTCCTTGGACTGACTAATTACAGCAGAAAGTTCATTGAGGGCTACGCAGAGATTACCAGACCCCTGATTCATCTCCTGAAGGGGGGGTCAAGTGGGAATGGGGTCCAGAACAATCCGAGGCAGTAAGACAACTCAAAAGAAGCCTCTCACAAGCGCCTTGCCTAGCTTACCCTGTCAGAAACAAGGAGTTCTTCCTGGAGACGGGGTTCTCTAATACGTGCTTGACGGCAGTATTATACCAAAAGCATGACAAGGTCAATAAAGTAATCTCCTATGCGAGCAAAACTTTATCCTCTGTGGAGGAAAAATTCGACGATTGTGAGAAGGCACTCCTGGCAACGGTGTGGGCATTGAAGAATTACCGCCCGTTTATCCAGGGGGAACACATCATAGTGGAGACTCCACACCAGCCTCTGCAATATCTCCAAAGTGATAGAATCCGGACCGGAAATGTGAGCAATTCCCGAATTACTTCCTGGATTCTGTCAATGCAAGGCTTTCCTGTGGAGGTCCGATATGGCCAAAACAAGAAGAGTCCCCTCGCGCAAGGTCTGGCTGACTTGCATGATTGTGCCAGAGAAAACTGTCTCGAGGACGAAGGTCTAAAAATAAAGGACAACATGGAGGCATACCTTAATTCCCCCCACAAAGTCTTTGAAGAAGACAAGTGTGAGGGAATGCCCACTGTGTATGTGGATGGATGCTCTTACCATGTTGACAACGACGGGGAGAAAGAACTGGTGGCCGGCGTAGGGAATGCATGGGTGAATGAGTCCCCAGAACACTCCGCTGGATACAAAGTTGGTCCCCGAAGTAGTCAGGTGGCAGAATTGATGGCTGTGCATCAGGCCATCCTCACTGCTGTCCAGCATCAACTCCACGAACTGGTCATAATCACAGATTCGGATTATGTACGGAACGGGTTCGTGGAGCACCTGGTTAATTGGAAAACCAGAGGCATGTTATGTGCTAACAACAAACCCTTGAAACATGGGAAGGTGATCCAAAACATTGATGATCTGGTCACATCGAATGGGATGACCATCTACTGGAAGAAGATCAAGGGTCATTCCAAAGTAGAGGGACCAGACAAAACTGGAAATGACTTAGCTGATCAGCTGGCCAAAACCGGGGCCATCCAAGGGGATCTAATTGAGATTGAGTCCCTGTTGGGGGAAATCCAGGTCACTGCTATCACTAGGTCCCAGACAAATGCTCACAACGACCTTTCAATTGCACAATGGAGTAAGGAGACCCCTGATGCTGATTTGATTACCGCTCAGAAGGGGGATCCAATTATTGGTAAATTTTACCAGCACCTTGAGGACCCTGAGAACTTTCCCCTGACGGATACCGATTACATTGGGAAAGAGGACCTAAGAGTGTTGATGAAATGTCCAAAAATGTTCCGGATCCAAGACGGTTTGTTGGTAAGGAAATCCAAAGCTGGCCACGATCAGTGGGTGGTTCCTACCTCATTCCGAAGCCTGATGTTAAGTCACGCCCATGATGCGGCCACTGCCGGTCATAGGGGGTTTCACACAACATTGGAAAACTTAAGAGAGGTTGCATACTGGCCACACATGGGGCAGGACCTCGACCAATACTTGAAGGGGTGTCTTGTGTGTGCACAATTTCAGCCATCATCCCTCACGCACCGCGCGCCTCTCCAAAAGAGGGGGATGACACTGCCATGGTCAGATTTACAAATCGACTTTGTAGGCCCTGTGATTCGCTCGGCTAGGGGGAATAAGTACATGTTGACTGTGACATGCTTGTTTACCAAGTGGGTGGAATGTCTCCGAGCCCCAAATTGCAAGGCAGAAACTGCAGCTGCCTGATGATCAACCACATCTTTTCCCGTTTTGGTCTACCTCAAAGGATTGAGTCAGACAGAGGTAGCCACTTCACCAGTGATACTGGGGGTCAAGAGAAAGCTGCATATTGCTTATAGACCAGCTTCTTCTGGAGCAGTGGAACGCTACAACCGGACAATTGTGAGCATCTTAAAAAAGTTTGTGGCAGACTCTGGGCCAAGTTGGGATATCCGATTACCTCTGGTCCTAATGGCCATCAGATCTACCCCTTCATCTGCAACCAAAATGTCACCATTTGAGTTGATGACTGGGCGCAAGATGGTGCTTCCCCAGCATTTGCTCTACAGGACCCAAGAGCAGACACTGATAAATGCCTCCACTACTCATGAGTATGTGGAGAATTTAAGGAAACACCTCCAACATGCTTTTGCTTACGCTCAGCGGAATCTAGAAAGATCGGCTGATAGCATGAAGACCCATTATGACCTGAAAACTTCCAGGAAGGAATATCAGGTGGGGGACCGGGTCTATCTATACAACTTCCAAAGGAACCAGGCCAAGCAGCGCAAATTTTTGCCTACATGGAAGGGACCCTTTGAGATCATCGACAAGATCTCCCCTGTGGCCTACAAAATCCACATCCCCAAAGGTCCTTTGGCAGCGGGGGAAGACAAGTGGGTCCACATAAACCAGTTGAAATGTTGCCATCCCAGGCACACTCTGCAACAACTGGAGGAATCCTCTGGAATCCTAGCGGGTACTGTCTCAGACTAATTCAGTTCGAACTATAAAACATACCACATCTA
This sequence comes from Ambystoma mexicanum, assembly GCF_040938575.1. Lineage (NCBI taxonomy): Eukaryota > Metazoa > Chordata > Amphibia > Caudata > Ambystomatidae > Ambystoma > Ambystoma mexicanum. The sequence continues at coordinate 1,369,036,609 of NC_090933.1, read as the reverse complement.
GTCTCTAAAATATTGTGATTTGCATGAAACTGTCTCTTAGTTATACTGTTTTTTTTTTCAAAATAAGAATGTAATGTTTCGTTATGATGAAATGCATATGCTGCCCCACTATCTCAACAGTGGTGGAAAAACGTCTATGAATAGGTATTGCCGCTCTTCCTTTGTCGTCCTAGAAGAAAGAAAACCTTGAGACGGGCCAAGGAGGACGATCCGGAGACCGGGAGCTGAGACGCAACAGGCTCGGGGTACCGCCCAATTGTCCCATCAGGACCGGCAAGGAGAACCGATCGATCCGACCGGATGGAGAAAAGATGCTGAACTGTGCCATCTATTGGAAGAAGATGAAGAAACATCCCAGGTCTTGCGAGTCCCATCAGTGAAACCGAATGGCCATCGCAAGAGGGGGGCTTGTGGGATGTATTTACCCATGCATCCGAGCCCTACCTCAAAACTGGCAGTACTGACATGGAAAACATCATGATGGCCAGAGCTTCCCAGAAAATGCACAGGGAAATGCATGAAGAATAGGCTGCCACCCATTTTTGACGATGTTATGGGCACAGAAGGACACTGCCTAAGACCACCATTTGACTACCCACACAGTAGTCTGAAACCATTGGGAATGGCAATGCTGATTGCCAAAAGCAAACCCATAACTGTTGGGAATTCATTTTCTTAAATCCCAAAAATGGGTGCAGTACCAGTACTCACCACTATCCAAAAGCCGGCATTTTAAAACAACACCAGATTTTACTTTTTGCAAAACTGAATAAATGAACCCAAAACAGGCCAAAGAAAGACTTACTGAGGTGACTTGAAGGTTTATAACAAGACTGGCTGAGCTGTGATTTCAGCAGTTTAAGTAAATGTGGACTGAAAGACACTACAAATCTAAATGTTTAAAAGAAATGAGTGACCTACTTTGAGTGTCACATAGGTTGCAATTGTTTAAATGTCATAGTTTTAAACTTAGAATCAGCATTCTAGCTGCATATGTAAAAAAATGTCTTGACTTAAACTGGGGAACAAAAAGTGACATTTTATCTGTAACCTGGCTTAAGGAACTGAATTCTGCCTGGCAACTACCCCCATCAGGAGTGAAACTTGAGTCACAGCTGTGTTCCCAGGCCTAGCTGCCCTTTTGCTGCTCACACCAAAAGGGATATGACACTTCCCTGATTGAATTACCTGGGCTCTGCAGGAAATTGAACAAAGCCCTGTCCTGACTCAGGCAAATGTTTTATTGGCGGGAGTCGTAAATGGAGCTTCCTCTTGGCAGAAGCTGGGAGGGGCAGGGTCTCTGAGCTTGGCAGAAACTGGAAAGACTGGTTTCTGTACCATGTGACCTGAAAAGACACACCTCTATAGCCAGAATATGGTTTTAGAAAAAGATGAATAACTCATAGAGCGGACATGTGAAAATTGTATAAATGACACCATAATTCTTGTGATTTTTCTGCCCACATTTTAAGACGTGCTAGGACCCGGTGGCATGTTCAGGGGGGTTTTAGCAGAAAAGAGGATATTACTCAGAATGTGTGCATGTGAAAAATCTGACACTTCATCAACTAATGTCCATACTCCTTGCGCACATGTGTGTAAATTTGGGGTAATGTCCGGAATTGCAAACCAGTTAAAAAGTGCAAAATATTGCCATTTCTGAATGCAAGCTCCCAGGAAGAGCAGAGTTTGAACAGGAGATATCTCCTGTGATATGTGATGTGTGCATGTCATTTTAAACCAATGTTTACCTGTGCAAATATGTCTTTTGTTATCAAATCTAGATTTGTGTGCAAGTTGACAGGAGGAGTGGACTCTCTGCAGGCTGTAAAATGACATCACTCTGACACAACTTAGCTCCCCCAATCAAATGAGAAATGGAAGTTTGACCAATTAGAAGCTGAGAGAGAGGTAGGGTCAGTGATGCTAGAACACACCCACATTCTAAACACATAAAAGCAGACAGACAGGACAGATAGGGGTTTTCAAATCCATTTGCAGCTGGAAGCTCTGCCGGGAAAATCCATACTTTACCTCCTCAACCTTCAGAGAGCAGACATAGAGACTTCAAATCTATCAAATATCCAGAACCAGAAACCTAGACCAGACCAGCAGAGCAGAGCTGATCCAGACCACTGTTAGCAGAACCAGAGAGAGCTGACCCAGATCACTGTGAAGTGCAGAGACCAGAATCCAGTTTAAAACCTGACCAGATCCGTGGCGAGGTCCATTTCATTCAAGAATATAGTGTGAGTACCTAGAAAACTGTGCAGAACCAATCTCTTAGTTAAAATAATATAATTCAATCCTATTTTAATCTAAGTAGAACTGTCTCTTAACCGTCACCTGTCATTTGCAAAGCTGTCACTTGTCATTTTCTTGTTGCAAGCTGCACTTGTCTTTTTGAACTTTAAAATTTCAAATCTGAAAAACGACCTTTATTTAATCGCTCATATCTCCGCGACCGTTTGTGCTAGAGACTTGCAGTAACTTTCATCTGAAAGCTGAGAATCTTAGCTTTTAATCGCACCAAGAACCACATTCCTACCCCTTATAGTTTTACCGCAATCGCGGAACACGCATTCGCGAATTTTGCCGCGATTTGCAAATTTCTCCACGTGTGAAAACAGAAGCTGCTTGCCTTCCATTTGCCAGAAATTCGTTTAACCTGTTAATCATTCCGGAATCATTGCAAGAGTGAGCCTGGACTAATATTAACTAGATACCACTCACCCTGAACCTCTGAAAGGGAATTAAAAGCATTTCCAGCATATTTCTCATCCATTGCTAGCACATATAAAAGCATTTTGCCTGTGTTTTCAACTTCTGTAGTCTAAGTTGCTGGGGTGAACTGAATCACATTTGATTGCATTTCTGAGAACTGTGTGCTTCCTTCCATTTCCTTGCATTGCATAAAAAGGGGGGGTGAATTGTCCAAGAAAGTGATTACATTGTCTTTTGCTGAAATCCTATCAAGTTATTTTCTATACTGCATTTCATTCCTCATTGCATTCATTTGAAACCATAAAAGTATTGTTGCTATCTTATCCATTTCATGTCAACTCCTAAGTGATTATAAAGAAGTGTGCTAGTGCCAGATTCTCCGTTGTTAATCTTTATCATATCAGATTAAGAGTGATATTCATTTATTAATTTATTATAAAGTGTGATATATATATCTATATGGTTTAAAGTCTCAAATAAACCTTTTAACTTGCAAAACAGAACTACTTCTTGGCTCAGTGGGGTCAGGAGGATTCCAAGAGAGGGGTGTTATATAGGGGTAGTCATCCAGAACGCATGAACTGGACATAAAGGTATATCAATAAGGGTTTTCATTCAGTATTCTAGACTAGGCGTTGACTTAGCTGTAGGGTTGAATTGAATCCTCTTACATGGTGCTCTCTTCATTGGCATCCATGCCCTACATATGTCCCACAGACTGCCTCCAGCTTGTGCATATTCTTTGGGCGTGCATGCCATATAGATACATACCCCATCCGCTGCTAACTCTACCCATACTTCTTTAAAATGTTCCGGGTCAAGGGGAGGAACAATCGACCCCAGCCGAGCAGGAACCCTCTCCCCTGAGCAGCTGCAGGAGCAGCTACAACCTGTAAGGATCATCAACACTAGGAGCAGCCAGACCGCGTGAATCATGTCCGAATCAGAGCTGACCTGAACAGCATCTCCACTGCCCACATCAATCTCTTTGGAGGTAATGGGCATCCAGTACTCATAGGGAGCCTACCCCCGAAGTACCCAGCGAGGCCGCTGCCTAAGTTAGCTGACCGCACTCACACTGAGTGAACTTTCCCTCTTGTGTCCAGCAGCGTGTGCGAGGCTTCCCTAAGATGGCCACCACCATTGTGAGCATATTGTTGTTATGCTTGGTTGCCTAGCAAATGACAACAACGACATCCTATAGGCTTGCTGTACCGCCGGAGGCGGAAGCCGACCCAACACCTAAGGCCCTATCCAAAGGCCAAAGCCTGTCAGTGCCTGTCCATGTCGCCGGGTATCCGGGGCACGTTATACTTCACCTATTGTCTCCACGTCCTGCATGCTGCATACCCAGATGACTTTGTCTTATTCTTGTCAGCTAGACGAGAATGTACAATTCCGAAACCAACATCGGCTTACGGTGGTAAGATCAGCTTGAATCCAAGGTATTGACCACCCCACCTCCTCATGACAGTACATAAAGAATCACTGCCGTAGACATGGCAGTATGCACAATTGAAAATCACTGATTTATGCTTGGTAGTTGAAGCTGCTTCCTGATCGTAACTAAACATATAGGGCCTCATTACGACCCTGGCGGTAATCGCCCGTCATTACCGCCATGGCGTAATGAGCGTTTACGCCGTGGGACGATGGCGTAAAGAGCGCCACATCACGACCCATCGCGCACGAGCAGTACGCCATGGCGGTAATGCAATTAACGCCATGGCGGAAAAGGCCCCTACCGGCATCGCTAAGCGAGCAAGGTGCCCTTCCGCCAGCGTAAGTAGCGGCCACCATAATTTACGGCCACCGTAATTAGCGGCGGCCGTAAAAAGGCCAAACCGGAAATAGCGTCATCGCGCCGGAACGGGAAGCAGCCCGTCGGCCATCTTTAAAAACACAATCCATCGCCATCCTACCAAACACCAGACCCAACCCTGACACCTGTCCCAACCAAACACCCACCCACCCAAGTTCCCGAAAATGCCAAAATGCGTGAAAAAGGCATGTGACCGCCTGCGCCAGGAGCGATTCAGCCGGGCGGAACTCTGCATGCTAGCGGAGACCCTGCAGGACAACGCAGGTGTTGTTTCTCCCCTGAAATGACCAGGACAGCAATCGGGAAGAAGAAGGCCATCTGGGCCCTGGTGGCTGAGCGCGTCAGCGCGGTGGGGACCGTACCCCGCACCCCACAGCAGTGCCGGAAGCGCTGGGATGACCTGCGCATACGGGTCAGAGCCGTCATCTCGGCAAACCGCAACCTTGCCCAGGGAACCGGTGGAGGGTCGGAATCCCCCCTGAAACTCCAACCGTGGGAGGAGATCTGTGCTACCACCATCGGCATGGAATCCATCGAAGGCGTTGGAGGGATGGAAAGGGGAGCCCCGACTTCAGGCGATGAAGGTAGGTGCTTCATACAAGACATGCCATAGTCACAGCAGTCCATTCATGTGTAGCACAAGGTTGCCCTACAGTGTAAATGAAACACTAATCAATACTGCCCATAGCCACATGCGAGCACCACCCTGCATACACTGCTGGCACCCGCATACCTGCATCCACATACCACACTAAAAGGAGACAACCTGCATGGCACTGCCTGAAATCTGCCTCATCCACTGGCCAAAATAATGTCAACCATTGTCATTCAAAAGTCCGTAGACCCATCAATAACGCCCTCCCACCTTTGCTCCACCACAGGCACAGAATCACACCCAGAGGACCAGGACACCCCTGCGCCGAAGAGAGCGAAGTCCAACAACAACCTCCCTGCACCCTCAACCTCAGCTGCAGTGATGCAGACCCCACGACAAGCAGGTCCCACTGGAGGCATACCGGAGGTCCCACCGGCAAGCACCCCTGTTGGCAGCAGGCCAGCAGCAGCTGCTCCACCTCCACCGACATTGCCTGCCACTGAAGGCAGGGGGTCAGCGGCCAGCAGCAACATCAGGGAGACAGCTGCAACAGCTGCATGTTCTGACTCGGACATGGAGCAGGAGGTCAGAAGCCCCACTGACCAACTACATTCCCCCTGTTTCTCAGACGCCAGCCCCCATGAGGGCGACACACAGGGGCACACTGAGGCAGAGGAGTGGCCTTCCACCCCATGCCCTGTCCACACTCCACAGGAGGGGACCAGCCCCTCCATCACTCCACCTGCACTGGCCATGGGCCAGCACGGCCAGCAGTCCCTCGAGGACATCACTCAACGGCAGCATCAACTGTCCGCAATGCTGGATGAGCATGCCGCGGAATGTGTGGGGGCTAGGTTTAGCATTGAACAGGCCACGGAGACACTAAGGGCGGAAGTGGCGCAGAGCACTGCCACCCTGAGGGATGCCATGCAGGCCATGTCCAGGGACATCTGTGCCGAACTTGCGGGCTTGCGTCGTGCGGTCACTGACCTCACCCACACAGTACAGGAGCTGCATGCACAGGGGCAGCCAGGGACATCCTCCACTGCCAGTTCTGCGCAGAGCAGCCCCGTGCGACGTTCCGGCCGCAACCTGCGCTCCACAGCTAGGGGTGCCCCGGGGGCCGGGAGAGGGGGCTTGTGACGGCCTGTGGACACTGTCACAGGCATCTGTTGACAGCTACATGGGGTGTGTTGGGGTGTGCAGGGGGGAGGTGGGAGGTGGGAGGGGGTGTGTTGGGGTGTGCAGGGGGGAGGTGGGAGGTGGGAGGGGGTGTGTTGGGGTGTGCAGGGGGGAGGTGGGAGGTGGGAGGGGGTGTGTTGGGGTGTGCAGGGGGAGGTGGGAGGTGGGAGGGGGTGTGTTGGGGTGTGCAGGGGGGAGGTGGGAGGTGGGAGGGGGTGTGACACGACAGTTCATAGTTCCAATACAATTTTTTCTTTCAAAAAAAGGAATGTGTGGACATTTTCATTGCGTATGTGTGCTTTATTGGTGTACAGTCCACAGTGTGCATGTCCCAGAGACACACAGTGCCCCAAGTGCAGTCTCCATGCGATAAACACCAGCCGTGTGTGCTAGAAGCAGTGGTCGATGATACTTTGGCGCATGGCACGCCCCTCCTGTGCATCGCCTCCTCCATGTGGTGGCGCCCCATCTGCACCCTCCTCATCCTCATCGTCTGGTGGTTGCAGTTCTGCGTCAGGGGGCAGGGGCACATTCCGTCTGACGCACATATTGTGCAGCATGACACATGCCATGACGATCTTTGCCACCTTCTCATGGCCATACAGGAGTGCCCCACCAGACCTGCTGAGGCTTCGGAACCGTGCCTTCAAGAGGCCGAATGTCTGCTCTATGACCACACGAGTACGTGTATGTGCACGGTTGAAGTCCTCCTCGTGCTGGTTCTGCGGGTTCCGGACTGGCGTGAGGAGCCACCTCTTCAGGGGATAGGCTGCATCACCTGTATGTAGGCGAGAATGTATGTGTCAGTCATGTTGTCTGATCAGGAACATGATGTTCCACCATGGCTGGCATGGAACTGTTACCTTGGCTCACTTCTACATGCACTAATTGATTCACACTATGCAACCAGTATATGCTCATTGCTGCCATGGCCTGTTTTGCATGCCATCACCCTATGTATGCAGAGGGGTTGTGTGCATTGTGAGTGCCCTTCCTCTGTATCCGTTCTCTGTGTTACTCACAGCCAGGTGGAGTATGCATCACCCCCCCCCTTTCTGCCAGGTGGAGTATGCATCATCCCCCCCCCCTTTCTGCCAGGTGGAGTATGCATCATCCCCCCCCCTTTCTGCCAGCTGGAGTATGCATCATCCCCCCCCCCTTTCTGCCAGGTGGAGTATGCATCATCCCCCCCCCCCTTTCTGCCAGGTGGAGTATGCATCATCCCCCCCCCTTTCTGCCAGGTGGAGTATGCACTGGTACGTCATTCCCATGCCCACTTTCATGACATTGCACTCACCGAGTAGCCAGGATCTTGGGCCTGCATGTCGCTCCATGTAGCGTGGTATTGTGGAGTTCCTCAGGACCAGTGAATCATGGGTTGATCCGGGGAATCGGGCACAACAATGTGTGATGATCTTGTTGGAGTCACAGACCATTTGCACGTTGATTGAGTGGAACTGTTTCCGGTTGCGGTACGGTACCTCCATGGCACGTGGAACCACCAATTCCACATGGGTGCAGTCGATGGCACCAATGCAACCGGGTATGCTGGCTAGTGCATGGAAACCCACTTTGGTGTTTGCAATCTCCTGGGCAGTCCGTGGTAATGAGATGTGGTCGTCTGTGTGCTTGAGGAGGGCATCGAGCACTTGGATGAGTGTTCGTGAGAATAATGGTTGTGAAATGCCATGCAGGTGCCCCACTGTGTGCTGGTAGGTGCCTGTGGCCAGGAAGTGGAGTACAGCCACTACCTTCAGTAGGGGGGGGATGGCGGTTGGACTTTCTATCATGCTGACGATGTCGTTGTGTGTCATGTCTACGATGGCGGTGATGGTGTCCCGGTCCAAACGGTACAGGGTGTGGATCTGCTCAGCAGTGAGGTTGTTTGGATTGGCTCTGATGCGTGGGATTGGGGGCTGCCTGCGTGGTGGCACTGGCTGTGCTGGTGGGGCTTGCTGGGCCTGCCTTGCCCTCCTTCTCCTCCTGCGTCTCCTCTGTGCTGCCTGTTGTTGTTGTTGTTGCTGTTGTAGTAGCACATGCATTGCTATCAGGTCCTCCAGCCCCAACATTGCTAGTCGTATTGGCATCATTGTGGAGTGTGACTGGGTGTGGGTAGGGGTGGGGTGTGCTCTTTTTGTACTCCCCTGAGTCTGTATTGCCTTCACCTGTGCTGTTTCTGTGCACCTGTGGCAGCTGCATTCACTTGAATTGGCCCTTTACGGTTGGTTCGCGATGGCGTTATTTGCACCATGGCGGTAAGGTACTTAGCGGCCTCGGTGATGGCGTTAGGTGCATGTCCGCTTGGGTCGGCATTTGCGTACCTTTCCGCCATGGCGCTAAGTACGGTGTGGGCGGTCGCGTGCGCGCACCCTTAGCGCAGTTAGCGGCAGCGTTAACTACGATGCCGCTATTGCCATCGTAGTTTACGGTCAGGAGTCATGATCGGACCTGGCGGAAAACGATGGCGGTAACCATTTACCGCCATCGTTTTTCACTTACCGCCAGGGTCGTAATGAGGCCCATAGACCTTGCTTAGCCGAACCCATAGTATGTTACATGCTGCTGTTAGCTTGTTAATTGAAACTAAATTACCTGATTATGCCATATGCTATTATTGAAATTACCACATGCTAACAAGTAAAACCTCATTGTTTGATTGTGTGCCTGCTACCCCTTGAAACTCTAGGACATACGCCTGTTAGGTAAAAGTGTATTCCTTCCTGTTTTGACACGTGGACCTTGTATATCCTGTAGCCTTACCTAGCACACACAATATTTTGTTGCATGCTTCTTAACTCAACCCACAGTTTTCCAATATTACCACATGCCAACAAGTAAAACCTCATTGTTTGATTGTATTCATGTTAGCCATTGAATATCAGTGATGCATAACTGCTAGCTAAAAGTACATCCCTGCCTTACTAGACACATAGTCAGTATATACCCTACAACCTCACTAAGCTAGTTACTCAATAGGTGTGGACACAGATCTGCCAGCCTCACATCTGTTCTGCACTTGACTGATCCAACTCTCCAGACTCTGAGCCATTATCTCCTACTAGCACACCTTATCCTAAGTACTATTCTAATAGCAAACTAGCACCATATACTTATGGCTAACTTGAATGTGGTCATCTACACCATGGCTACACTACTACCCTTCCTCAATGCAACTACGTCCTACAAATATCTACCGTCCTTCTTGCCTAGACAAGTACAGATATCTAATACCTTAGTCCCTGAGAGCTGCCTTTTCTCCTCTACTCCGATTCAACACACTTCCTCAAAACCCATTCAGGACCTGCCATGTTCAACCAATCCTCAGCCACATGCTGCACAGACCACCTGGACCCATCTCCTCCTTTGAGGAAGACATCGCTCATATACTCTCCCAGAACACCAAACCCAGCTCCCATGTCATGCTTTTGGGTGACCTAAATCTAGGCCTGCATGACAGTGAAGAGACAAATGCCATAGCCTTAGAAAATGCCATCACAGAGTTGGGATTCTCACTGTGTATCTCAGATCCAACTCATTGCAGAGGCAGAACTTTAGATTGGGTTGCTGATCTGAATTGTAATACAAACATTCCCTCAAACTCTGTGTGTGCTTGATCTAGCCGTAGTGTCATCGCCAGAGGTCAAGCAGTGCGTTTGGGGGTATGGGTAGACGACCAAGGGGCCGCCCTGGAGCAGGGGGCCCTGACAGAGGTCAGCTTTTACAAGATTCTCAGCAACCTTTTTCACGGGAAAATCAGACCTTGAGTATGGACTCGAGGAACATATTTGATCACCCTTCTGCTGCTTACCTTTCTGAAGAGCTTCCTTCTGATGAGGCTCTGTTTCATTAGGATTGCCCGAAGCAGGGTTTGGAACCTTCACCTATTCCCGTTAATCAGAAAGGACCCTACGTTGAATTATTATTAGGGAATAGGAAACACCAGTTTTTGATTGACACTGGAGCACAGAAGTGCTCCATTGATCATTCTCGGGTTCCAAACATCCCACTGTCAGGGCAAACAAACGTTTCCGTAGGGTTTTCTGGTGTGCCAACTGTCTGTCCGGTTTCTGCGCCGGTATAAGTTTCTTTGGGTCCTTTCACGGACCATTGTCCTTTTCTTCTCACTTCGAACTGTGTAGAGAATTTGCTGGGGTTGAATTTGTTAAAGAAATTGAACGCAGTAATTCATTGTTCTTCGGATGGAGTACGGCTAACGGTTTCACCACAGCAACTTCCTAATTCTCAGTTCTTGATTCGACCTTTACCTCCCGAGTTTAGCATCGTCCCGGAATGTTTGTGGGCGGTGGACGACAATGATGATGGAGTGTTACAGATTGAGCCTGTTAAAATAGTCCTGAAACATGGGGTGAAACTGCCACGCATCCCGCAGTATAAAATATCAGTCGAAGGCGAACGTGCTTTGAAATGCATTGTCTCCGATTTTGTACATCGTGGGGTGATCGAGGAGATTACTGGTAGTTTGTGTAACAGTCCGATCTTACCCGTATATAAGAAAGGCGACAATGCAATTCCGTACTGGTTTCTAATTGATCTTCGTGCTATTAACCGAGTGGTCGCCCCACAATTTCCAATTGTGCCTGATGTGACGACGATATTAACAATGATCCCTGCTACGGCTACGCACTTCAGCGTGGTGGATCTAAAAAACACTTTCTTTAGTATTCCTATACATAAAGAAAGCAGATATCTGTTTGCGTTCACCTTGGGGGGACGCTCATTTACATTTACAAGGGCACCTCAAGGGTATACTGAAAGTCCCAGTATTTATAGTAGAGCTTTAAAAGAGCAGCTCGACACCCTTGAATTGCCACCTACTTGCACGCTGCTTCAATATGTTGACGATTTACTTTTGGCTGCAGATTCTGAGAATGCCTGTAAAGAAGGCACTATACTGTTGCTTGTTCATCTAGCTAAAAATGGTCACAAAGTTTTGCTTAAAAAATTTCAATATTGTTGTCAGGAGGTTGCCTATTTAGGCTACCTCCTGTCAAAGGAGGGGAGAAGATTGACATCTGAAAGAATAAAACACATTTCTGGCATGTCTGTTCCAAATACACAGAAGGAAGTCAGGGCCCTGATAGGTATGGCTTCTTACTGTAGGTTGTGGATCCCGAATTTCGCACTAGTGATAAAACCGATGTTGGCTTTGACGAAGAAGGGCATTTCTCTGCCACTGCCATGGGAATCGGAACATCAACGATCATTTGAGCTTCTCAAAACCGCGTTCTGGGTACTCCAAATTATGACAAGGCCTTTGTGTTGTTTGTGCATGAATGTGATGGATGTGCTTTGGCTGTGTTAACACAGGAACACGGAGGGAAGAATAGGCCGTGCGGCTACTACTCCTCCGCCCTTGATCCTGTCGCATGCGCTTTGCCAAGATTTTGCGCGCTGTCGCTGCTGCTGTCGCGTCTGTAAAACAGAGTGAGGGAATGGTCCTAGGCCATGATTTGATTTTGATGGTACCTCACTCTGTTGATATTCTATTGAAGAAAACCCAAACGCAACACCTCACCTCTGCACGGTTAACAAGGTATGAACTAATTTTGTTTGCCCCTCATATTCAAATTAAGAGGTGTTGTGTTCTTAATCCGGCTGAACTCTTACCTTTCCCGCAAAACACTGAAACGAAGGGCATGATAGATCTCATAGATACTCCTTTGGATAATGCAGAAGGGGGGCTGTTTTGTGATGGCTCCTGCTTCAAACTTTCGAATGGTACATCTAAAGCTGCTTATGCAGTTACTACATTGAGCAAAGTTGTCGAAACTAAGATAATTTCAAATAACTCCGCGCAGGACGCAGAGATTATAGCGTTGACCCGAGCTTGTGAACTTTCCCAAGGGCGAAGAGTCAATATATATACTGATAACCAGTACGCATTTGGGGTGGCTCACAACTTCGGAAAGCTTTGGTCGGAAAGAGGGTTCCTGACCTCACATGGACCAAGATTCAGCATGGCCCCTTGATAGTGCAATTACTTTCGGCACTCTCATTCCCTAAACAGTTAGCGATCATGAAATGTGCAGCACATCGCAAGGTCATAGATGATGTGTGCAAAGGGAACGCTTTTGCGGATTTGATAGCCAGACAAACGGCCACAGACCTTAGCACGGACATGTATGCGTCGAGGGAAATGAGAGATGCTTGCATAATGGATGAAGGTATTGGGTCTGTGCGAGATATTCAAACTGATGCCACAATGGAAGAATCTAAAAAGTGGGCTGAAGGAATGGGGAAACTGGATGACGAAGGGTGTTGGGTGCATACATCCGAAGGGAAATGGTTGCTTCCTGATTCTTATGTATTGGCAATGGTTACGATGGCACACGGTCCTACGCATGTGTGTGCCCAGTAGATTATGAAAATGTTAGAACAAGTTTGGGTAAATGACAAGATTCTGGACACTGCAAAGAGGCACGTCCAGAACTGTATGATCTGCCTGCAGCACAATGTGGGTAAGGGGACAGTGACTCCAAGGGGAAGTTTTGGGCTCCCTTCTGTCCCCTTTGAGGTTATACACTTTGATTTTATTGAAATGGAGCGATGTAATAATCTAAAATATGTTCTTGTAATTATTTGTGCCTTCAGTAAATGGGTCGAGGCTTTCCCCGTCAAAGTTGCTACCGCCATGACCACTGCAAAGATTATGGTAAAAGAATTCTTTCCTCGATTTGGGCTACCGAGGATAATCTGGTCGGACAATGGTCCTCACTTTATCGCAGCAGTAATTTTGCAAATATGTGCAGCCCTATGTATTGAGAAACGATTTCATTCAGCTAGGCATCCTCAAAGTGCTGGGTTGGTAGAAAGACACAATGGTATTTTAAAGAATAAGCTTGCAAAAACATGTGCTGATACCAAACTAAAATGGCCGGATGCCTTGCCTATTGTGTTATTAGCTATGCGTACTACACCTCAGACTAGAACTCGGCTTTCTCCATTTAAAGTAGTAGTGGGGAGACCTGCTAACATTTGGGGTCTCCCGAAACCTAAAGCCCTGAGAGAGGTGGAAAATGTATTGCTTGTAGACTACTGTAGTCAGTTAACTAAAAACCTGTATTTCATTTATCATCAGGTGAATTCTGCTTTACCTTTACGGTTCACGGGCCCAGGACACGATATACAGCCCGGAAGTTGGGTCCTCGTGAAGGCCTACGAGAGGTCTTCCTGTCTCGCGCCTCGCTGGCGGGGACCCCATCAGGTGTTATTGGTCACCAGGACAGCAGTGCGGGTGGCTGGAAAGAAGAACTGGATTCACGCGACGCATGTCAAGAAACTTCCTCACCCGACGCCACACGTTACAGAAGAAGCAGAACCCCTCGCTGATGCTACAGTCTCTGATCTTGGAGTAGCAAACAGCGCTGTGAGTGCGTCGGAGAAGTTCTCTGAGCCTGAGGAGCTTGGGGAACAGTCCATTTTGTCTCTGCACTCTCTTGAAAAATCACTTCCGGAAAACACTGTTTCGAGCTCTGCGACTTCCGTCGCCTCCGACCCGTCGCTTCCCTCAGGAAGTGACGATACTTTGCTTCCGGACCAGACAATTTTGGGTACCATCAGGTGCAACCTTCGACCAAGGAAATAGAACCACGGCACGAGTTTCGTGCATCTGGAAAAAGGAAGTGATTGGAAAATTGTTTGTTATGAGAAAGTTTTGTTGAACAAAAGGGATTCTGCTGGCTAGGGTTGGGAAGGACTAAGAAATCACGCGACCGTAGTGTCGCCAGCAACGAACATTGGGGCCGTCGATCGAGAAACTACGATGCCTGCCACCTTCACCGCTGCTCCCCGTACTGGACTTGTAAATAAGGGGGTGACCAAATCGAACAATGAACAATGTGCCTGGGCCTCGAAAACGTACTGTCGTGTTTTGGTAATGATTATTGTTACTTTTGCAACTGCTGCTGTGGGACTTTGGTATTTCGAAGAAATCTATCCTTTGAAACCTTTATTACCGACCGAGATTGTACCAACTGTTTTGACTCCCTCTGTACACCTTCACACTCTGTCCCCTAGAGACTCCCAACATAGACAGAAGTATCATAATAACACTCTGATGATAGTAATGAATGCTACTCATGCCATTTTTAATAAGAGTAATTGTTGGATTTGTACTCATTTACCGCAACATGGGAACAAGCGACTGGGATGGTATATACATCCTCTACCTTTGACAACTGCTTGCTATGCCTCTCTTAGAGCACTATTCTTTGGCCGATGGAATGATAGCATCTCAGGGAACTTTGATGGAACTAATTTAAATGATTTCGAGAAACGTGAATTGACTCCCCTGGGATGCTCGCTTTTCGCAAATAGAAGTAAACCTAACGTCGCTTCTATTAGGCCGTCTGACAAACTATCTCTTCCTTTTCAAACTTTGATTTCCTTTAAAATGGCTCAGATAGGCAATAAGGACGCTGTACCTCCTTCTTATTCTATAAATCATAGTCCTGACTCAGTTCCCTTTTGTGTACAGAGAAATGGCACTAGGCCAATGGGAGATTTTGAAACTTGTAAAAATATTGTAAATTTGACTGGGGAAAACAGGCCTCTGTATGTAGGGGGGGCTGTTTATTTTGTTTGTGGTAGCTTAGCATTTCCCTGGTTGCCCAAGGATTGGCAGGGAACTTGTTATTTAGGAATATTGTTACCCGGGGTATTTGTAGCTAGTACATTGGAGGTTTCTAAGGCTCGCCCACGATGAGACAACAATGGAGATACCCCTGGGCAAGTATTGGGGGACATAGCTAAATCGGTTGTGCCCTTTTGGGGAAAAATAGCAAACTCAGAAAACATTAGGGGATTAGCAAGGGTACTGGAGAGAACGATCAACCGGACCACGGACATACTCTACAATATGACCTTAGAGCAAAAGGCGATAAGATTGGTAGCACTTCAAAATCGGATGGCATTAGATGTCATTTTGGCAGAACGAGGAGGAGTATGCAAATTAGTGGGGTCCGCTTGTTGTGTTTTCATACCAGACTCCTCGCCAACAATTTTTAAAGCAATTCAGAACTTACATACTCTCAGTTCTGAAGTCCACATCCCTGTAGGAGACTGGAACCTTAGTACTTGGTTTTGGGATTCTTTGCGATCTTGGGGTTGGAAGGTGCTTTCCGTTATTATGGTTATTTTAGGGATTCTGTTATTCCTTTGTTGCTGTTTTCAATGCCTCCCAAGTATGTGTGGAATGATAGGGGGGTGTTGTGCTCAAGCAGTGAGCGCAATAGGGCATAAAATATATACCCCAGATACAGCATCTAAAGAATTCATGTTACAAGAGGTTCTTATGAACGACCTTATGGCTATAGATATTACAGACAATGACGCGGAATCTATGGATGATAACACATGGAGTTATTTTCAAAAGTATTAGGAATGACGTTTAGCACTTGGCATAGGCCAAAAGGAGGGTCTGTGGAAATCGAAATAATATTATACCTCCTATCGCATTGTTTGAATGTATGTTGGCCTATGCCAAGTTGTCTAAGAACATCGTGTAAATAGATTCCGCGACAAGGTCTTGACCTTAATGTGTTGTGCAAATCGCCATCTTGGATTTAGCCGCCATTTTAGGTTCTCTTGTAGTGTGGAAGTCACCCTGAACAACAAAATGGCATTTTGAGTGGGATTCTGGCCGTTGTGACCTCCGCACACATGAATAAGTAATATGCCTGCAGGCCACTTGTTGGGGTCGCGAACTGAGACCTTGTCCTATCCCTGACCTATGTGTAAATGAACAACTGTATCAGCGGAACTGATCAAATGCATACATTATGGGATCGACCTGGAAACGAACTCTAGGCCTGGTTCCAAGAATGGTTAACCCGCGAGGGGGTTGGCCAGAGTTGGACAAAAAGTATAAAAACCCGAGTATCCCAATGTACGGTCTCTCACACTAACACAGCGAACTACCGTTGATAGTTCGTTCTGTTACTCTGAGGGCCGAATAGCTATCCGTATGTCAATTGACTTTTGGTAATTGTTGTATCTTTGAATAAAGCGCTTTGTATGTTCTTTGTAACCTATGTTGGTTTGTTTACTTTTGGGCTTCCCAGCCTCATATTAATTTTTCTGTTTCCACATACCTACGTGACTCGCTTCAAACAGCTAGCTAAAGAAGCCGATTGGTCTCAAGAAGCCAGTTTCACCTTATTCCGAAGGGGATTGAATGATGAAGTAAAGGATGAGTTAGCCAGAGTAGCCCGTCCAAGTTCCTTCCAGGCCTGAATGGACCTTTCCTTACAGATTGACTTCAGAATACAGGAGAGAAAGGCAGAGAAAAGAAAAACAAAGACAACATCCCCAAAGACAACCGTAGAATATCCTTGCCTCAAGGAAGCACCCACTCCACGTTCCTCAGATCCAGAACCTATGCAGTTGGGTGCCTTACGTGTACCAATTTCTCAGCAAGAAAGGATCTGTAGGATCAATACCGGACTTTGTATGTATTGTGCCTCTGATAAACATCTTGTGAGAGAATGCCCAATAGCACCACCCCGACGTTCGGGAAACGCCAGCTCCCGATCCTAAGCAGAGCACAGCTTCGGGAGAAAGATGCCTGCTCTGCATCCAATCCTTCCTTGAATACTCCAGGACAAAACACCATCGTGATTCTCCAGACAATCTTGTCATCTACTGAGAATGAATCCTTCCCCATCCTGGCTCTAGTGGACTGGGGTGCCATGGGTGTTTTCATAGAACATGACTGGGCTGTCAGTCACAATATTCCTCGAGAACCCTAAGAAACAATACAACCTGTCGAAGGAGTTGACGGGAGACCATTATCTTCCGGACCCATTACACACCAAACCAAGGAGTTACTACTCTTGATAAACAACCACCGGGAAAAGGCTCCGTTTAGATATCATAAAGGCTGCTCACTACCCAATGATTTTACAATCCATACATCAACTGGGCAGCCGGATCCCTATTTCTAGGTTCTGAATTCTGCTTGTCCCATTGTTTGTTTCTAGACTCATTGCAAAACCCTCCTGTGAGCTCCCGGAATCTCAAACAATCACCCTTATTTGTAGCCAACATTGTCCAAGTACCTGAGATGTATCAACCATACGCAGATGTGTTTTCAACAGCCATTGTTCAAGCTCTTCCACCCCACAGACCTGAGGATTGTGCCATAGACACAGATGCTTCAGCAGTGATTCCACTCGGCAGAATGTTCATTTTATCTGAACCTGAAAAAAGGGCCCTACGAGAATACCTGGATACCAACCTGGCAAATGGGACTATTTGTCCTTTGAAATCTCCAGCCGGTGCTTCCCTATTCTTTGTTCCAAAGAAAGACACTAAAGAACTCCGACCTTGTTTGGACTACCGTGGTGTCAACCAGTGTACTCTTAAGGATCGTTATCCGCTACCACTCATTTCTGACATCCTGGAGGCAGTTTGGGGTGCTGTCATCTTCACTAAACTCGTTTTAGGGGTGCTTATTACCTCATTCGGATAAAAGAAGGCGACAAATGGAAGACGTCCTTCAGAACTCCATTTGGCCATTTTGAATATCTGGTAATGCCCTTCGGTCTCGCCAGTGCCCCTGCGGACTTTCAACGGTTTATGGATAGAGTTTTCTCAGATATGCTGTTTCTTTTTGTCATTGTGTACCTGGATGATATACTGATTTATTCCAACAACCCCCAGATCCATCAAGAACATGTAAAAGCAATCTTACAACATCTACGTGAACACAAACTCCTGGCCAAACCAGAAAAATGTCTCTTCCATGTCCAAACCGTTCATTATCTTGGATGTTTGCTGAGCTCCAAAGGAACCGGAATGGATCCTGCCAAGGTCGACTCCATACTCTCTTGGCCAGCACCCACCACTGTAAAACAGATCCAATCCTTCCTGGGACTTGCACATTTCTACATTTTCTGGCATAGTGCATCCCATAGTAGCACTCCTAAAGAAGGATACACGTTGATATGGTCTACTGCTCAAGAGACGGCCTTTCAGCAGCTGAAACAAAGATTTACTCAAGGTCCAATCCTGGCCCAACCCGATATAAATTGGCCCTTTCTGGTGGAAACAGATGCATCAGACTACGCCATTTGTGCAGTTTTAAAACAAGATTTGGAAGACAAGATGGAACATCCTATTGCCTACCTATCCCGCACATTGACTCCCAGTGAGAGCCACTATTCTGTCCTGGAGAAGGAGTTATTGACCATACGACAAGCCTTTACCGACTGGCGCCCTCTACTCTTGGGTGCTAAACATCCAGTGCAAGTAACTTGCAAGTCCTACAGTCCCTGGAATGCAGAAACAGTCGTTAATCCCGTTGCGCCTTCTTTTTTGATCAGTACCAATTCCATATTCACCACCTTCCTGGAACTAATAACATTATAGCAGACGCCTTATCCATCTGTTCTGACTACGAGTCTGTCGAAGCTCATGCCTTTCCAAAGATGTTTACAAACACTGTGTTTGTGGCACAAGCAAATTCCCTCCTGGAAGAGGTCCGAGCCGAAACACCTTCTTCCGATCTCTGGAAGGATTACATCAGGACTAATCAATGGAACCTAGTTATGAAAGATGGTTATCTCTTCAAGGACAAATGATTGGCAATACCCACACAAAAACTGAGAGACAAATTCATGAGTCTTTGCCGTGACACCTTCCATTCGGGACATTGTGGCATCATTATAACCCTCTGCCTCATTCAGAGACAATTCTGGTGGCCGAAGATGATTGCTGATGTAAGAACTTACATCCAAACCTGCGCAGTGTGCAATCAAAACAAACATGATAACAGAAAACCTGCAGTGCTCCTACATCAACCCGCATTACCAACACGCCCTTGGGAAATTATCTCCACAGACTTCATCATGAAATTGCCCCCATCCAGAGGAAATGGTTACCATCAATCTGTTTACCCATATGGCTCACTTCACACCCTTGTTCAAACTACCATCCTCGGATCAATTGGCTGGGATATTCCTAAAACATATATTCAGGCTTCATGGATTACCTTCCAAGATCATCTCCGACTGAGGACCTTAGTATATATCCCAGTTCTGGAAACAACTATGCCAAATACTAGGCATCCAGCGTGCATTATCTTCGGGATATAATGCCCAGACTAATGGGGCAATGGAAGGAGTAAATCAGACCCTGGAACAGTACCTCTGCTGTTTTGCAACCAAGGGCTAGGATGATTGGTCATTTTTGGTTCCTGTAGCGGAATTCACTTACAACAATTCTGATCATTCGGCTATCAAGACAAGCTCATTCTTTTGCAGTTAAGGATTTCACCCTTCAGTTCTACCATCTGTCCTACCACATCCTACCCCGGTTCCCTCAGTTGATTCCTGGATTGAAACACTAGTAAAAGTACATAGGGACGCGAAGGAGCACCTGGAGAAAGCCAGGATAGAAGTCAAGAGATATGCAGATATGAAGCGGAGACCTAGCCCTTCAT
Source organism: Ambystoma mexicanum (assembly GCF_040938575.1). Taxonomy (NCBI): domain Eukaryota; kingdom Metazoa; phylum Chordata; class Amphibia; order Caudata; family Ambystomatidae; genus Ambystoma; species Ambystoma mexicanum. The sequence continues at coordinate 1,369,016,824 of NC_090933.1, read as the reverse complement.
ATGAAATCGGGGATAAAGTTTGATTATTCTCAAAACTTCTCCCTCGACATCTACGGCCTAATAAATTGGCTCACAAGTATTATGGACCTTTCTCCATTAAGGTAATCATTAATCCAGTTGCCTTTCGACTTCAACTTCCAGAATCCTGGAAGAGGATAAATCCGGTCTTCCACACTTCCTTATTGAAACCGAATGCACGGTCCACCAGAACTACTCCTAGAACTAGCCCTGTGCTCATCAATGACCAGATTGAGTTTGAGGTACCCAGGAAACGCAATTCTAGATATGGACGGGGTCAGCTCCAATATTTGGTGGAATGGAAAGGGTACCCCCCAGCGAATGCACCTGTGAACCACCTGTCTCAAATATGAATGCCCCCAGTCTAGTACAAAGGTTCCATCAAATCCATCCAGGCAAACATTCGTGGATACTGAATGCTATCCTGCTTACGGCAGTCGGCTTACATCATGCTGGAATCCGAAGACTCTCTCCCCTACCTGTACAAGTCTCGATCAGTGAGGAAGAAGGAAGGTGCTCCCAAAAAGACCACAAGCAAGGAAAAACAGGTGAGAAAGAAAGAAGGGTGTGATACCTAGTGGATGTAAGGATTACATTCAAAACCTTCTGCATTGTCCACAAGGCTTTCTGGGGCCTAGGTCCAAAATACCTTCAGCCATCCTTCCACAAATACCTCCTCTCTGGAGCTCTTTGCTCCTCTACCTCCAACTCCCTTAGGTCAGTTATTTTTTAAAGAAACAAGCTGGAGGTAGATATCTGTCTCCAGCTGGTGCCTCGCTCTGGAACAGCCTCCCTGCCACTCAACAACTTGAGTAGAACAATCTCTGGTTCAGAAAGCACCTCAACACCTTCCTCTTTTCTTCTGCCTTTGCTCCCCCTCTCCCCTGCTGATCTGTTCTCTCTTGGCACTGTGCAACTGGCCACCCCCCTGTCCTCCAGGCCCAGGTACCTGCTCACCCTGCCACCCTCCTGCACTGTCTCCGGGCCACCCCTTGCACTGGGGTCTGTATCTGTACCCATACAGGCCCCCATTTTTCTTCCTGCGCTTATCAGACCTATCATGACTGCTGCCTTAAACCTAGCACTTGCAAATTGCTGGCTGCACTACCACTGTTTGTTGCCTTTTTTATTTATTTATTGTTATGTATCTGTTTCTCCTCTGCTTTGCCCTTTCCACTTCTCCCCCCTTCCATGCACTTTTCCCCTCCCCTTCCCATGCACTTGCGCATTCTCAATGTCACTGGGCCTAGTAAAATCGTTGTTTTGTTCTCCCGTTCCCCTCCCTTGCCTTGTCGCGCTCTGAAAAACTTGTGTACGAGTGGAATAGAAATAAAATATCAATATCAATTAAAGAGCTGAATTCTCCTATCTCCCCCGCAGACTTGTGCATTAAAGACGCTCTATGGTGCACCACTATCCAAAATGCCCTATTGGACAAAATCACAACATTGCAAGCTAAAATTGAAGCAAAAGATCCCGCCTTGCTACGGCTACCAAATCCAGCAACCTAGATGCTTCACCGGCTAAACATAGTACCTACATACATATGACCACTAAACTAGACAATCTCCTTGAATTTACCCCAGTCACACCTAAAGAGGTAGGATCTATCATTGTGAGCCTTAAGCCTTCCAGATAGCAAGGGGACATATGCTCTGCCAAAACTATAAAGGAGGGAGCTAAAGAACTTGCCCCCTTTCACACTTCCTTCATTAATACCTCATTTGCCTCTTGCACTGTCCCTAAAAACCTCAAAGACCCCCCTTATCAAAAAGCCTAGTCTCGACCCCAGCATCCCCACCAACTACAGACCGATCACAACGGTGCCCTTTCTTTTGAAAATATTGGACAGGTCTGCATACATCCAGATACAAAACTACCTTGAACCTAATAACCTTCTAGGCGTCCGACAATCTTGTTTAAGACCTAGACATGGGACTGAGACAGCCCTCCTGGATTTAAAAATCCCAAATGGATGAGGAGAGGGACGATGGAAAGCCAGCCAAACTCCTATTACTCGACTTGTCGGCAGTGTTCGACTTAGTCTATCACAATATATTAACCATTCATCTCACCACAGTAGCCTCCTTCTCCACCAAAGCGGCAGCTTGGGTCAATTCCTTTCTCTCTGACAAATCCATGAGAGCGTTTGTTCCAGTTGCATCTGCAGAGCCATCTCCAATCACCTGTGGAGTACTGCAGGGCTTGTACGCTTCCCCCACCTTCTATTATATTTTCACAAGGCTTTTGTTTGATCATCTTGACAACCTTGGGGTATCCTAAACCAATTATGTGGATGATACGCAAATACTCATCACACTTTCCGACATCTACCACACAGATTCAAGACTCTTAAAGGAAATGTCCTGCAAAATACAAGCTTAGATGGCCAAGCATGGTCATTGCTTAAATGATGACAAGACCGAGCTTCTGCTCATTGGATGCAAACAGAAATTTAACAAGTTAGATCCACAATAGTCTTCCTTCAATATTGATGGGAAAAACATCAAAGTAGACAAGGATGCCAAAACTTTAGGATTTTACCTTGACTCCCCCTCTAACTCCACAGACAAGTAAGCGCCACAGCATCATCAACTGCCTACATTTGTAAACTAATAAATGCGTGTAGACCCTTCCTGTAGACCTTCTCTCCAACCTTGACTCCAACACCCCATGTGTCCATATCTTGCTTGATCTCTCTTCTGCCTTTGACACTGTCAACCACGCCATCCTGCTCAACCGTCTCAGTGATAACCTGGGTATCACTGGACAGGCTCTGGTGTGGTTGACTTTTTCCTCTCCGACCGACCCTCCCAGGTCCAACTTGGGTCCTTCCTCTCTGATATCTTTTTATCTACCTGTGGCATCCCCCAGGGCTCTAACCTCTCTCCTTGGCTGTTCAACCAATACCTGGCACTCCTTTCCCACTGCATTGCCACCCTCTGCCCCAATTTTCAGTGCTATGCGGATGATACCCAGCTCATTTTCAGGCTACCCTCGGCCTCCTCCTCTCCTTCCCTCATCTCTGACTGTCTGTCTGCTATCCAGGAGTGGTGTGCCGCCAACAACCTCTGCCTCAATGCCAGTAAAATCGAGATTCCACTCATCTGCACACCCTCTCCCTCCCTCCCTTCAGCTCTCTGGCAGGCCTCTCTTGGTCCTCTTCCTGCTCCCACCTGCAAGGCTAAAAACCTCGGGGTCATCTTTGACTCCACACTCTCCTTCTCTCCTCACATCTCCGATGTCTCTAAGAAGTCACACTACCAGCTGCACCTCCTCAGAGGTATTCTTCCTCTCCTCTCCTTCCCCCAGAAGCTCACCATCTCCAGAGCCCTGGTTCTCTCTAAGCTGGACTATTGCAACAGCCTCTATCAAAATCTGCCTGCCTCTACTCTCCGCCCTCTACAACTTATCCAAAACAGGACTGCGAGACTTGTCCTTGGCCTCAAGCCCAGGGATCGTATCTCTCCAGGACTGAAATCTTTGCACTGGCTCCCAGTGGCTGCAAGGATTAAGTTCAAAACCCTCTGCATTATCCACAAAGCCTTCTGGGGCCTGGGACCTCATTACCTTCAACTCTCTCTTCCTAAATACCTTCCTTCTCTGGCCCTTTGCTCATCTGCCTCCAACTCCCTCAGGGTTAGCCACTTCTCCAAGCAATGAGTTGGTGGTCGATCTCTCTCCTCGGCTGGGGCCTCCCTCTGGAACAGCCTTCCTGCCTCCCTGAAACTCGAGGAGAACCATCTCCGGTTCCAGAAACACCTCAAAACCTTCCTCGTTGTTTCTGCTTTCTCTGCCTCTCTCCCCTGCTGAAATTCCCTGACGATTCTGCACCGGTTACCTGGCCACTCTTTCTGATCTTGGGGCCATGTCCCGCCTTTTGCTCACCTGCCCTGTCTCCCTGGCAACCCCCTGCACTTGGGGACTGGTTCTGAGATCCCTTCAGTCCCCTTACCAGCACTTATGTCTGCTCTTACCTTGCACTTGCCACCATCAGGCTGTTTTATTTATCGTATTTATTCTTCTTTCCCATGTACTGCACTGCACTTTCCCCTTTCCCTTCCCCTTGCTCTCTTCCCTTTCTCCCTACTCTCGCACTTGCGCAATCTAAATGACACCTGGCCTAGTAGGATCGGTGTCTGTCTTCCACTGTTTTCCCCTCCCTTGCCTCGTCGCGCCTTGAAACACTTGTGTATAGGCGCGTTATAAATGCCATATCATACCATATCATATCATACCTATAGTTGCACCACCCTGGCGAGAGCTCTTATACTCTCGAAATTGAACAACTGCAACACTCTATACTTAGGCATTAGTCAGAGAAAGTTACACAAGCTACAAGTAATGCCAAATAACACCCTCAAAGCAGCCCTAAGCATTCCCTGGTCCAATCACATATCACAAAAATGTCTGAAAACATCAACTGGCAAGACAGGATCACTTTTAGAACTCTGATGATCACCCACAAGTGTCTGAATAACTCAGCCCCCAAGTACCTGGTTGTGATGCTGGAAATGCATCAGAGGGACAGGGCCTCCGTATCCTTGTCCTTTAATGCCTTTTATCATGTGTTCTGTCATGTTTTTCATGCAGGAGTTCATGTGGGACTCCTGATGGTGCAGCTCTCGCTTTTGGTTTGGTTTTACAGACCCATGGGATACCCTTATGGCACCCATGGGTGGGGGTACAACCCTGTGCCCCTAGTGTATGTTTTTGGGCACCTCTGTGTGGCCCACGGAGCAGGGTATGGGCAGGTGGCAGCTCCATGCTGAATTTGACAGGTGCTCTGATTATCCTCCATTTTGGGATACCCAGGCCCTTGCATCGGATTCCTGATAGGTAACAAGATGGCCCCTGTGGCCCTTGCTTTCTATCGCATGTTACCTTGTTTTCCCAAAGTCCTGGGAAGCCCTGACTCTGTCCCTTCCCCCTGACTGGCCGTTGGGTGGAAGTTCCATATATAGTATTGTTGTGAAGTCCAGGCCAGACTGGCTGGAGCCTTCCCAGTGACTGTAGGTTGTGGGTACACCCTGTGGGTGGGACCTGGGTGAATGGAGTGTGTGACGAATATGCACCTCTTGTTGTGGAAGTCTAGTTTCTGGTGTTTGACACAATGACTGAGACAGCCCTGCCTGAGACTGGTATGAATTCAGTGTGGAATGTTGAATGGCTGGGTACTTGTCCCAATACACATACATTGTTGTGAGTGTCTGGAGAGAAGTGAATGGCCTGAATGCACTATGCACCTGATTGGATGCCTGCCTGCATGAATGCCATTCTGACCGATTGGTTGCCTCAGTGTGACCCAGCAGAATGAATGGAAGATCAACTAGTATATCAGGGGGCCTCTCACTGCTAGAATTCATGTTCAGAAGCTGAAGTCCACTACGAAGAGCAACTGGAGTGAAACTGAAGCTTGACCTTGAAGCCCTGCTGGAAGAGAAGAATTGCCATTGCTCTTCTTTATCAATCTGAAATCTGCGGTGTCTCCAAAGACCGACCCAGAGAGGACCTGGTAAGGCGCCCTTTTCCTGAGCTATGAGGGACCATCATGCACCAGCTGATCTTTGCCATAGCTCCCTGGTAGACAGACCTACGACTGGCTGCCGACCGGAGACAGGGACTGCCGCGGAATCCCAAAGAGAAGTGCCCAGACTGTTGTCCGCCACCATCGACGACTGCTGTCGCTGACCGGAGCCACCGTGCTCCCGCTGCCTAAGAACTTTCGTTTCATGGAGGCGCTCGTCCGCACCACTGCCCGCCTTAGGAGAAGGCCAGGCTGTCGACATGCCGAGGAGCATCCACCGGTGGGTTTCCCACCATACAAAGACCACAGAGACGCAGACAACTCGACGCCTTTGCTGGGCCACAGTTCTTCAAACTCTTTGCGGTCCTGAACTATCGACACCCAGGTGCCCCGCAGGCCTCTTCCTTGCAGGACCTTTACGCTTCCCCGTCGACGAGCGCCGCTAGGAAAGAAGCTGCCACTTCACCATCATAGTTCACCCTGTTCTCCGTCAGACGTTCAACGACCCGTGACTCCTGCCTTAAAGGGAGGGCACTCAAGAAGGGCCATCGATTCCCCGACGAGGAATGCTACAATGCCAGGTACTTTGGGGTTGCTGAACTATTGGAAAGTCTATTGTGAACAATATATGGACTGGGCTTGTGATATATCTTTATTCTACAGGTTGCCCAGGTGGGGGGATCTCCACACAGAACTGTGTCTATGTAGCAGGGCCAGTATTCTGCCAATTGTTCTAACTAACTACTTTCCTCTTATATCTATTGTTGGTTTCCTTTACAAACTGATTTGCGTGACATTTAACCGTACAGTTGATGCACTATAAAGAGATCTAATAGTAATTGTGGTACCACGTAGAACTGTTTATTTGCCATTATACAAGTACAAAGTGAGTTGTCGTGATATTGTACATAACCTTGAATATTAATTATATAAATACTGTGTTCTAACCAATACAGTGTGTGGACATTCCTTTGTGGGTGCTTGGGCACTACACTGTACTTAAGAACCAGCCTGCATCACCTCCTGAGAAGCTAGGCTTTGATTGCTCATCCATTGCTACCTTATAGAGAATCTTGGCTGGGGTCCTCTGTGCCTCTCCTCTGCCATATAGAGAGCAGAAGTACAGCCCCCCTCCAGTCTTTACACTGGTCAACAAATTCTCCAGAAAGGAATGGACTAGGCCCAACAGAACAAACTATGTCCACTGCCTGAATATACCCAAATTCAAGCTATCTAAAGCCGGAGGATCTAATTTCCCAGTCTTGGCAGCCAAGATATGGAATGCTTTCCCAACTGGCCAAAGGGCAATACCTTCATTCCCACCCTTCCGGAACAAGGTAAAAGCATGACCCTTTTCCTAGTCTAATTAAAGCCAGACATCTCCTGCCACCTGAACGCTTAAACCACTCAACCAGTATGTTCACAGTTTAGACCTGTTTCTTCACTTTTATTTATTTATTTATTTATTTGTATAGCACCGAACTGCTCGCAAGCATCGGGGCGCTTACATGAAGACGTAGACAAATAGTGAAGACAAACAATATACAAGACGATTCATTACATATAGGGGTTGTCCATCAGAGGTCGTAAAGCCTTATCTCAAATTACTTAAAAAGCAAGGTTTTAAGTTTTTTACGGAAGGAAAATAGATTTGATTCCAGTCTAAGGCTAGTCGGAAGTTTGTTCCAGAATGCTGCCGCACGAGTGGGGAATGCTCTTCCTAGACCTAGTTCTTTTTTGAATTTTGGAGTTATTATCAGTCCCTTGACTTCAGATCTTAATGTTCTAGTAGGGTTGTAGGGTGTAAGTTTGGTCTTAAGGTAGGCAGGTGCTTTTCCATAAAGGCATATATGGGTTAGGCACAAGGACTTGAATTGTACACGGTCTCCCATTTTCAACCAATGTAGGTCGCGTCTGGCTACGCTGATGTGATCTCCCCTTGATTTTAGTTTGATGACTCTTATTGCCTGATTTTGAATCACTTGGTACTTGTGTAAGCTTTGCTTGCTGGCACCAGCAAGGAGAGTGTTGCCATAGTCCAATCGTGATAGAATGGTGGCTCTGGCAATAGTGGCACAATTTTTTTCATTGAGAAGGGGTCTCATTGCTTTGAGGAGACGAATGTAGTAGTTACAGTTTTTGCTGATATACATGGCTTGAGCATCTGCATTGAGTGTAGCTTCCAGCGTCATGCCAAGTGTTTTCACTTTACCAACTACTTCAGTGCAAGATTCCTTGATTTGAAATGCCTTGTAGTCGGATGTCAGTTTAGCGCAAGCCTGAGTAGATGCAAACACCATTAACTCGTTCTTGTTGCTATTGAGGCACATCCAGTTATTGTTCATCCACTCTTCGATATTCTTGTAGAGGGTGTTCAGTTTAATACTGTCTTTAGCATAGTCACCGCTCAATTCCATGACTAGCTGAGTATCGTCAGCATAGTTAGTGAAAAATACTTGAAGTTGTTCTAGTAATTCACACAGGAGGCGTATGTATATATTAAAGAGCAAAGGTGACAAGCTGGCTCCCTGGGGAACTCCACACGAGATGTTATGTTCGATTGAGAATTTGTCTCCCCAATGGACGCGTGAAATTCTATTCTCCAGGAAGGAGGTGAGCCAGTTTATTGCTTCTTTAGAACAGTTTGCAGTTTTGGCTAGTGCTTGTTGTAAGAGCTGGTGGTCTAACAGATCAAACACCGCACTTAGGTCTAAAAGTACTAGTAATCCTGTTTTGCCCTTGTCCATAATTTCCAGAATTTTTGTTTGTAGACCTAACATTGCTGTCTCTGTGCTATGCACTGCTCTAAAACCGGATTGTTGTGGATGTAGTAGCTCATTTCTATCTACATATTCCTGTAGTTGAGCTGTAGCGATTTTGTCCATGACCTTAAGGGTGAAGTTGCAGTTGGTAATGGGCCTCAAATTGTTGGGGTCCCGTAGGTCTAAGTTGGGTTTCTTTACCAGTGGAGTAATGGTGACTTTTTAATATTGACTGGCACTGTTTTGTCTCGGAAGGATGAATTTACAATTTTTGTAAATAAAGGGGCGAATATGTCAGGGTGTTCAAGAATAATTTTGGGTGGAAGCTTGTTTTCCGCGCAGGCAGACGGTTTCATAGATACCAGTGTTTTCTTCATGGTGTCAATAGAGATTTGTTGAAATTGGAATTTCTCAATCCCCGTGTCCGTCGCTGATTCGACTAAGGGTTTAGGTTGTGGCATAGTCTGAAGGGCAGATGTAACTCGTTCTCTTGCTTTAGTGATTTTATTAGCAAAAGCTGTCTGAGTGTTATCACATTCTGATTGTGAGGGATTCAAATTTGGAATCAGGGCCTGGGGTTTGTCAATAGATTTCAGTATATCGAAGAGTTTACTTGCTGAATTCACTGATGTTTCAATTTGACTGTTGAAATAGTTCCTTTTGGCTTCAATAATACAGTTCTTATATGATTTTCCTAGTGACTTCCAACTGATCTTATTGTCGTCAGTAGGTTTTTTTTGCCATTGTGCTTCTCTAAGGTTTTTTCCTTTTTTAGATTGGTCAGTTCTGGTGTGTACCACTTTTGGTGGTTAGAGTTGGGCCTGACTGTCTTTTCGCGATTGGGAGCTTTTTGGTTTATCAAACTTAGCATATGATGGTCATATTTGCTAATGATAATGTCACAGGGGTCAGTTTCCTTAATATCGGCCAGGATTCTGTTAACGCATGATTGTAAATCGGTGCTTTCAATATTTTTAAAGTTTCTTGAGTGAACTTTCTTAGCGTCGTTTGCAGGTTTTTTCTGCTAACTGAGGGATCAGTAAATTGAAAACTACTTTGTAGTGGTCAGACCATATACATGGAGTAGTGATAACATTGTTTGTTTCGATGTTGTTGGATATAACCCAGTCTAATTGGTGCCCATTGGCCATGGTAGGGACGTGGTTAGATACATTGAACTGGATTTTTTGAAGATTTTTTTCAAGATGAATTGCTTCTTTATCTTTGGGGTCACCGCGCCATCGGTTCAAATCACCAAGGATAATTGTAGATTTGTTCTGTCCTATTAGTGAGTTAGCGTGGTGTATGAGTTCGTCATTGAACTCAGAGTCAAGTGATGGTGGTCTATAGACAAGTAGGAAGTTAATACAGTTGTTATTTGTAGGAAAATATTTAAGGTGTAATGTTTCACAACCTGAGCATGTTGTAGTTGTGGGGAACACAGGTATGGAGTCACGTGATATTATAGCAACCCCACCCCCTTTCCCACTGTCTCTGTTGGTGTAGTGGATTTTGTAACCTGTAGGGACAGCTATAGAACATGTGGGACCTATTGGGTCCTGTAGCCATGTCTCAGTAATGCACATGATGTCTATATTATCTGCCAGTATCAAGTCGTGGATGCATTGAGCATGATTATTAAGAGATCGTGTGTTCAGTAGACATACTTTTAGGTCGTTCAAAATGGAGGTGGATAGAGTTGCCTCATTTAGTTCGTGTATGTTTTGCGCCATTTTTTTTTTTGTGGAAGAGTGTGTATTGTGTGCTTTGGTAGGAGAGGTCTGTGCGCTAATGGGCGTTGAGTAGGTGTCTTTAGAAAGGTCCTTCTTAGTGCTGTAATTTAATTTCAGGTTTGTCAAGGATCTCTAATATGTGCGCATGCATAGCTTCCGTTTTTTGTAGCTCTTATAGCTTTGCGAGGAGAGCATTTACTTTAGAAAAGCCCATTCTTACCAGGGATTAGGGCGTGATGTCGAGGAGATGCAGGGTTTCTGGCCGAGGGCAACGGGCTCGGTGGGACCGGCGCAGACCGGCTTGCCCCAGAAGCGCCGGCGCTGAAGCGCCTGACGTTACTAGAAGTATGCAGAAAATGCTTCTAGGAACTGTAGTTCCCGTTAGGTGACTTGCACACAAATCGCACACAACAATCAGAATACGAGTGCTTGCTTGTTGCTCAACATATCAAAAACACAGTAAATGCAGTTTCAATGCGCAATGTGAGAAAACACAATTTAAATGAGCAAAGTAACAAAAAGTAAATTTGTCTAGGTAAAGTTGTAAGGCACTTAAATCAATCAGGCACACGGAGTAAGTATTTCGAATGCTGATGGAATTTCTAGTAATACTTTTCCTTTCATAACCTAGACTTCAGGGTAACTAACCTCTTCAGGTTCCAATCCTGTAGATATCACTTCAGAGCTCAAGCATAAGACTTGCACGACATCATTTTGACATGTCTATGCAATAGAAGTCTATTACCCTTGCCTGGCACTACACTCCACTGCCACTTTCACTCCACACCTGCCTTGTAATCTACTCATTAGCCAGTACATTACCTGCACTGGGCTAGACCACCACATACATAACTCCTAGCTATACTGTTTTATGTCTCTTGTAATTTTGCAACTTGATATGTAACACAAGTGTTGTGCAATTTTTGTGACTTGGTATGTAACACAATTCTATTACCTTGCTTAACTCTGCCACTTTATCTTGTCTTGACCTGTTCTGGTAACTTCTTCTACCAGTCTCTTGTAACAATTGTTGCACATTCATGCAAAAGTAAAAAGCGTCCAGATACCTCCGGGTTCGGCACTATACAAGCAAAATAACTAAACTAAACTAATAATCGTGTGCTACAGTCTATCTACCTCATCTCTGTAGGGTATGGGGAAGATGCGGGGGATAGGGTGGTCCATTTGTATTTCTATTTCTTTTGTATCATGAGCGACCTTTGAAACGCCAATGGAAACCATCATCATTGCGCTACTCACTCTGCATTAGCACAACAGCGGTGTCCCATTGGCACGTGGAGAAAAGAACCAGGATGAACACGGAGACAGGAACCAACAACTTCACAAGGGCTCCTAGCCAGGCTGGTGCCCAGTCAAAAGCGATATCAAATTGATCACCTCCTTGGATACCAGCTTCTTTTGTCATGCATATCCCCAGGTCATGTACTGCCGCTGCTATGTGGGAAAATTACCCATTGTCTGAATCGTCATGAGGGATTTCCCGCCGGCGGTAATAGCGCAAATTTTCAGCGGATTTCCCCCCAGCTCAGAGCTAGGGCGAAATCCACCGAAGTCCTGATTTGGCAGACCCTTAAATCCGGCGGTAATAGCGCGACCGCCGGATTTAAGGGTTACCGCCAAAGTCGTGATGAGGCCCATAGTCTGAGTCCACCACCAACTTCCCATGGTATTTTCTGCATTGCCCTAAGTGCCAGTACTACTGCTTGGAGCTTGTCGTACTGTGTGCTTTTTCCTTCAAACACCATTGAGTTCTGCTGCCACTGATCATTTTGCTTGTACACTACCGCTGCTGCAGCATGAAGCTTTTTATTTACATATGTAGAGCTCCCATCACAACAGAATGTGGGACCATCAATATCTTTATCTGGTGCATATGCCCTGAATATGTTGTGTAATGTGTTTCACCGTTTCTGCTTTGTATTCATGTGGCTCGTCTATCTGTATACCGTCTACTGGTATGTACTTCTCGCCTCCTTCCTCAAAGTGTAGTGTGATTGTAGTTAATAATGCAATCCATTTACCTATCCTCTGTATACTGACATTCCCTTGATACATTTTGAAGGATAATAACATCTGTAGATGTTTGTGGTTTGTTTTAATGATGCAAGTAGCCCCTCCCGTTATGTATCTAAATTTGTTGATTGCCCAGTATAGTGTGCATAGCTGTCTCTCGCAGTGATAATGGTGCCATTTCAACTGCTTTATTATATGGTGGGGGACTTACATTGCCCAGTATAGTGTGCATAGCTGTCTCTCACAGTGATATTGGTGCCATTTGAACTGCTTTATTATATGGTGGAGGGCTTACATATTCCCCCGGGTGTATAGTTTTTACAGGCAACACCGATAGGTCCAATCATTTTTGTCTGGGTGCTGTCGTTTGTATACCTCAAATGCATTTTTGTGCATCTCTAGCTCCTCTTGCCAATCTGTAAGCTGCTGTCTAATATCTTCACACTCTTGTGCCTTTAGCACAATAGTAGACAACATCTGCATACAGTGAGTATTTGCCATTTGCCGTGCGTACATGAGGTCATCGCTCATGTCACAAAGCAGTACATTTTGTCGTGTAACCTCATCATTTTCCCCTTTAGTAATGCAATCTATCTTCCAGAGACATTCACAATGACATGTGTCTTATTTTTGCAATAATATTTCTTGCCTGTGGTGTACAGTAACTCATCAATTAAATCCTCCACTGTTCTTGGAGGCCTGTCAATATTCGACCACATGCATATCCCCTTCTTTTTCATAAAAAAAGTCCTCAATACCCTCTTTAGCTCAGTGGACCGGCGTCCGCCATCTGTCTTATTTTTCTGTCCCTATTTGACCCTACCGCAGTGCAAGCTTCCGACCCTGCACAGTGCTTGATGTCAATACAGCTTCAACCCTGTACCTGTAGAGTGCTCTGACTGTACCACAAGCCCTACTTTAACGTGCTCTGACTAAAACTGCGGCTCTGTTGCTGCCCTTTGACCCTGTACCAACAAAAAATAGTACTCTGAGGCAACTGACCCTACCAGACAGACAGTTGGCGGTACCTCTATGTATGTCTTAGAGACCCCAGGCCTCCAAAGTCAGTCTCCCTTGCAACAATAATTAATCAATTTTTAGTGCTACTTTGCACTAAAAACAAATTACAAATGCATTGGTACAGCGAAAAACATTTTTCACTTACTGTATTTGATGTTGCCTCCATGACTGTGCCAGTGATATGCGAGAAAGAGAGCTCCCGGGTTTCGGCACCAAATGTAATGAACGCCCAGCTTGCTCCCTCCTGCAATCGCCCTGCTTCACTGCACACTCAGCAACACTCCGAAATAATAACACGAGAGACCAGAGGTAGAAGGGTATTTGCATATAATGAAAGCATGTATCCAAACTGCCTGGGTGGACTGCTCTTCTCCCCCAGGCTGGCAACATTCTTATACATAGTTTAGGTGGCTATCCTATTCCTAATCAACATTACTCATGTCAAAGGTGATGCCTGCGGCCTGCATCCGGGCCCATGTATGGAGTGCAGTAATCAGAACGCAAGCGATAAAAGTGTTCAAGGCCTGTTTCCGAGCACAGGGCCTTGGGTTCTGGTTATAGCTTGTTAGGTCCTGTGCGATCTGTGTACATTTTCTCAGAAATGAAATGGGTTTCCATCCCTGGAGGCATGACGGTCACGCATTCCACAGTCACAGTGACCTTGCCGGTGCCAGATCCCATCTCATTCTTCGCAGGGGCCTCCGAGAAAATAGAAAAAACACATAATTATATCATGTAACAATGCCCCCCCCACTCTTGTAGATGGTTTGCCCAGATAAAAGATGTACTCCAATAGAGTCCTAGTACAATTATTAACAGAGTAAATTGGATGGCAGTGAAATGTAGGCCACAATTAAAAGACTATAAGCTAGTGGAACTAATAGTATATGTGTCATTATTCTAAACATGCAATAAACAATTTGACGTTGAGAACTCATTGTTGATAAAAGACTAAAAGCTGGTGGAACTAATAGTATATGTGTCATTATTCTAAACATGCAAGAGAGAGAGTTTCCTTTATTATAAAGTGCTTTTGCTTGTAGCAACAATGCATTTTTTATTTTACTTTCTAGGATATGCAGTTACATTATTAATTCTGTGGTAGCCATTGTGAGGTAGATTGGTAATTTATTCTGCATTATCGGTGAGTTGTTTGGGGGTGCCTTACGAACATCTAAGAGGTGTATCCAATATCGAAGCCCCTTCACTTTTACTGCGAGAGGGGTGAAAAACACTGCTTCATAAGGGCCATGATATGATATGATATGATATGGCATGTATAACACGCTTATACACAAGAGTTTCAAGGCACGAAGAGTCAAGGGAAGGGGAACAGAAGGAAGACAGAGACAACAATCTTACTAGGCAAGGTGTCATTCAGATCGCGCAAGTGCAGGGGAAGGGGAAGTGGAGAAGTGCAAAGGGAAAGGGGACAGTGCAATGTACGGGATAATAGAATAAATAAAGCAGTAAATAAAATGTATGGCCACCTGGAGGCAAGTGCAAGGGTAAGTGTCGGCATCAAGTGTCAAGTGCTAGTAGGGGGATTGTAGTGATACAGAAACAGTCCCCAAGTGTGGGGGTTGCCAGAGAGGCAGTCCAAGTGTGCAACTGGCGGGGGAGGGGACCTGGGCCCAAGATCAGAGGGTGACCAGGTAACCAGTGCAGTTTCAGTTTCAGCCAGGAGTTAAGCAGCGGAGAGGAGGAGAGAAAGCAGAAGGAAAGAGGAAGGTTTTGAGGTGCTTCTAGAACCAGAGATGGTTCTCCTCAAGTTTCAAGGAGCCTGTTCCAGAGGGGGGTCCCAGCTGAAGAAAGAGATCTACCACCAGCTCATTACTTGGAGAAGCAACTGATCCTGAGAGAGCTGGATGCGCATGAGCGAAGAGCTCCAGAAGGAAGATATTTAGGAGGAGAGAGTTAAAGGTATTTAGGCACCAAGCCCCAGAAGTCCTTTTGCACAATGCAGAGGGCTTGAGGCCAAGGACAAGTCTTGCAGTCCTGTTCTGGATGAGTTGCAGAGGGCGGAGAGTAGAAGCGGGCAGGTTTTGAAGCTCCCAAAGTCCACTCCTATTGCTATTGTGAGATATGAACTAGCCATTAACTCCCTACACATGAAAATGGTATGGAACTCATTAGCAACGCTGTGTAAAATGTCCTTGGAGGCGCCGGCACCCGCATACAAATTGTTTGCTTTCAACCAGATGCCAAAAAATCAGATCTTCTTAATACTTGGTTTTGCAAATTAGTGGTGTATCTATCTGCAGCAAACATCAGCAATGAAGAACTCCTACTTCGGCCACAACATGCAAAAAAGAAATTTGATTATTGGGCATGGAGCATCAATAATGACGAAAGAAAAAAGCTGAAGTCAAGAAAAGTGATGGATCATGACTCTAGGAAACTTAACGAACCAGCTTGCTACCTTTTACATTGCCCATCCCGCTATCATAGAGCTCAATTCTTACGGTTTCGAGCCAACATCCTAAAAACCAAGGAAGTCCTATGGCATAGAAGGGAGCCATCCTTAAAAGACAATCTGTGTCGTTTTTGTGAATCTTCGATAGAAACCACTAAACATCTACTAGTTGAATGTCAGCGAACAACTATCCAGCAATCGCTGCATCTGGGTCAATTTGCACCTCTGGATGATGACATGGAGACGTGGTGGGCTAGGATCATCTCTGGTCACAGCACAAAACTTGTTTGTGCAACTGTGAACTATTTTGACATGATTTTGAAAACAGATGTTTAATGTCAAATTTTCCTTTCTTCTTTGTTTCGCCTCTGTTCTCTCATTTTTGGATTGTTTTGATGTGTTTGATTCTGATTTGATCTGTTGCTGTTGGTTCGAAAGTTAATCCGGCTGTTGTGAAGCAAAAGTTTGTAATACAATTTCAAACTGTAGTTTTTCAAATAAAAAAAAAGAAGCAGGCAGATTAAGACAGAGGCTGTTGCAATAGTCCAGCCTAGAGAGAACCAGATTATGGAGACAGTGAGCTTCTGGGGGAAAGAGAGGAAAGGAAGAATAACTCTGTCGAGGTACAGCTGGTAGTGTGACTTCTTAGAGACATCTGAGATGTGAGGAGAGTAGGAAAGTGTGGAATCGTAGATGACCCCAAGGTTTTTGGCCTCACAGGTGGGAGTAGGAAGAGGGCTAAGAGAAGCCGGCCAGAGAGTGAAAGGAAAGGAGGGAGCAGGTGTGCTGATGAGGAGAATCTCAGTCTTACTGGCATTAAGCCAGAAATCATTGGCGGTACAGCACACCTTGATAGCGACAAACAGTCAGAGATGAGAGGAGAAGAGGTGGCTGAAGGTAGCCTGAAAATTGGGTGAGTGTCATCCGCATAGCACTGAAAGTTAGGACAGAGAGCGCCAATGCAAGCAGTGCCAGGTATTGGTTGAGCAGCCAGGGAGAAAGGTTAGACCCCTGGGGAATACCGTAGGTAGAGATAGCGATAGAGCAGAGGAAGGACCCAAGTTGGACCAGGGAGGGTCGATCACAGAGGAAAGAGGTCAGCCACACAAGGGCCTGAACTTTGATACCCAGGTTATTCACAGAGATGGTTAAGCAGAATGGCATGGTTTATCATGTCAAAGGCAGAAGAGAGATCAAATAAGATGAGGACACAGGGCGTGTTAGAATCAAGGTTGGAGAGCAGGTCATCACAGATGTTCAGGAGAACAGTTTCCATGCTTCTGGCAGCTCTGAAGCCAGACTCATGGTCATGAAGGCACCCAACAGATTTAGTGTGAAGAGTAAACTGGGAGATGGTCAGCTTTTCCAGGAGTTTGACTAGGAAAGGAGTGATGGAGATTTGGTGATAGCCAGGCAGGGCGAGTAGGCAGAGGGTTTCTTAAGAAGAGGGTGCACAAGGGAGTGTTTCAGGGGAGATGGGAAGACTCTAGTGGTGAAGGAGTGGTTTCAGAAGTCAGCCAGACCAGGAGGCAGGGAGACAATGTGGTCCTTGATGGTTTTGGAGGAACAGGGATGAACTTGTTTTGATGAGACTTTCATAGATCAGACTTGTCTAGAAACCTTGTCTGGGAGAACAGGGAAAAGGCAGAGAAGGAGGGAGGAGAGATGGCCGAAGAATGGCCAGAGTAAGAGCAGGGAGTAGAGGGAGGAGGGGGAAAAGGAAGAGAGATAGGACAGGATGTCATGAGTTTTAGAGATGAAATGAGAAGCAAGAGCCATGCAGAGGGACTGGGAGGGGACAGGAGAGGTAGAGACTGCAGCAGGATTGGGCAGTTCCATACAATTTTAAAGAGTTCAGCTGAGTTGTTATAAGCCGTAGAGACTCAGGCTTGGATGTGAGCTTTCTTCTTGGTGCGGACAGAGAGCTGGTATTGCATTTGGAGCAGGTGGCAGGCCAGTTTGTCAGAGGATGAACCAGATGCATGCCACTTCCTCTCAGCCACACTGCACTTGCGTTTGAGGCTGACGAGGTCTGAATCATACCAGGAGTTGCACTTAGCTTTGGGCTTTAAGTGGATCCTCATGACAGGGGCAATAACATTGAGCGTATTAGATATAGCAAAGTGGAGCATGGAAAGGGCTTTGTCAGGGTGTGAGTCAAGTTGGAGGAGAGGGTGAGAAAGTGTCTGTGAAAGCCTCAACTGAGAAATGTTTCATGGGTCGGATAACTGAGAAGGTTGGTGGCAGGTCTGGAGCTGATTTAGCCTGAAGGGTAGAGAGGGTGAGCTGAGAGGAAATGAGAAAGTGATCACTCCAGGAGAGAGGAGTGGTGAGAGGGCTAGAAAGGGGAAGGTCTGAGGAGATCAGAACATCCAGAGTGTCCTCTGCAGAGTGAGTCTGGCCAGAGGGGAGAAAAAAGAGTGTGAGAGAGTAACAGATGTCACAAAAGTGTCCAAAGGAAGGACAGGAAGCATCCAGGTGGATGTTAAAGTCTCCAAGAAGGAGTAGTTGAGTGGTCAAGACCAGGAGGGAAGAGGAGAGGTCCGCCAATTTAGAGAGGAAGGAGAAGATCTGATCAGGTGGCTGATAGACAGTATCCACAGTAAGAGAATGGCTGGGAGAAAGAGAGAGCCTGCAGACGAGGCATTTGAAAGAGGAGTAGGCCTGACAAAGACAGGAATCCACTTAGGGAAGACAGGGCTACACCCCATCCAGAATGGTTGGACCTGGGCATGGAAAGGATCTTGTAGCCATCAGGGAGGAGAGTGTCAAACCTCATGACATAGCTTGCCTTGAGCCATATCTCAGTGACACCAAGGACATTGAGGTCAAGTTCCTCCAGGTGGCACCAGCTGTCAGAGGAGTGTTTGACAGCTGAGCGAGAGAACCTAGGGTTGTTCCATTTGCGCACAAGCTCTATACATATGTCATGTTACCTGGCAGCAGGGGTTGGGCAGGCGTGGAATCTGTGATAATGCACTGCAGGGCCTTGTGGACTTTCCGAGTGAGGCAGTGTGATTTGTCACGAGAGAGACATATTTGATAACACATGTCAAGGTTGTTAAGTATTCTTTAAATTCCTCCCCCCAGATTTCTGCAGTTCTATGGGCATCTGATGCCCTCCTGATTGGGGAGATGGGTTATTCATGTGCCTGTAAGTTATTATTTTGTGTGGTGTAAGGTGATGGTCTTCACTTGGTTGAGTGTGCAAATTGAACAAAGCCTGGTGCAAACAATGTACCAAGTAATTTTTTAAAGTGATGCATAGTTTTCAGGGCTTGTTTTTGAAAAAGCCGTTTATTTGTTCCACAAAGCTGTTTGCTTGGGGGTGGTACATGGAGCACATCCAGTGTTTAACGCCAAGTAGATCTGTGATTTCTTTAAAGAGCTTATTGAAAAAATGGGTATGGTTGTCATATTTCAATGGATCAAACACCCCATCGAGGAAAACCTGGTGCATTAAAAACTTAGGAGCACATTTGCCATCCAAATTTACTCAAAGACCAGCCTCAACCCATCATGAAAAAGGACACACTACAACTATTAGGTATTGTGAGCCATTGCATCTTTCTCCCATGTCTGTGTAATCAATGTGTAAGTCATTGAATGGCCCGATAGGGCAATACATTGTGCCTCATATTGTCTGGAGCGTCATGCCAATGCTGAAGGTTTGGCAGGTGGTGCAGTGTATAACAAAATTTGTTAGATGCTCATGAAGGTTTGGTATGAGCCTATCCACTTGTATGTCTGCAGCAATATGCTGTTGGGAGCTCTGGGGAGGGTGGAGTAACTGGTTGAATGCTAATGCCAAGAGCTCTACAGGCATTAATAACTTGCCAGTGCATTCTTGTCTCCAGAGTAGGTACGTGGGGGACTGTTTGTATGCTCTCTCAGACCATAGCTCTTTCTCCTCATTTGGTGTTTTTACCTGGAGTTCAATTAGTTGTGAGATTGACAATGTTGTGTATGCAGCTGCTTGTGGGTCTTGTTGTGGTGTGGTTATGACATATTCTGAAATTATTTGGACAATAAGGTAGTGTGCTATTTTGGCCGCAGCGATTCCTAATGCTATTTTTTCAGTGCCACCAGTGTGTGCAGCACACTTGACGACCGCAACCGCAGAAGGTTGTGATAGTGCAGAAATGAAAGTGTCTAGGAGTGCAGCGTGTTATACTGTGGAACCGTCTGCTCTGCAGAAACCCCTCCTTTTCCATCATGACCGCCCAGCATGCACTGTTGTAGTGACGTATTTTGAGTCTGAATAAATGGTCATGTGGCACCCTTGTGAGGCATGCAGCACCTCAATGAGTGCTATTAGCACCACTGCTTCTGCTGAATAGTGCATGGGTACTCTCTTCAATACTAATGTTTCACAGTCTACTCTTTCAAGGTGCACTACTGCTGCACCAGTATGTCTCTTACCTGTGTCCTGGTCAATTGTTGATGACCCATCAACAAAGAGTACTTTACTCTCCTCTAGTGCACTGTCTTTTTTTACTTTGAGGATGACATCTTCTTTGCTTTCATATGTGGCTGTAAGAGGATTCAATTCAACACTACAGCTAAGTCAATGCCTAGTCTGGGATACTGAATGGAAACCCTTATTGATATATCTTTATGTCCAGTTCATGCGTTCTGGATGACTACCCCTATATAACACCCATCTATTGGAATCCCCCTGACCCCACTGAGCCAAGAAGTAGTTCTGTTTTGCAAGTTAAAAGGTTTATTTGAGAATTTAAACAATATAGATATATATCACACTTTATAATAAATTAATAATTGAATAGCACACTTAATCTGATATGATAAAGATTAACAACGGAGAATCTGGCACTAGCACACTTCTTTATAATCACTAAGGAGTTGACATGAAATGGATAAGATAGCACACTAGTAAATAGGAACAGAAGAATAATGTGGAAGAGAATGCTTTATAGGGTTCAAGGAAATGCAAGGTTGAATGAATGAAATGCAGTATAGAAAATACTCAATATGATTTCAACAAAACAATGTAATCACTTTTCTCTGGCAGTCCCCTCCCCCCTTGATGCAATGCAAGGAAATGGAAGGAAAGCACACAGTTCTCAGAAATACAATCAAATGTGATTCAGTTCACCTCATTCTCTCTCTGCGTTTCCTGATTGGTCCTGGAGCACTGGGCCAGTCTTTGCTGCAGGAGAGTTACCTCCTGAGCTGTGTCCCTATTGGCCTGCTCCTTTCTTGCCAGAGCATCCTCCACCTTCCTGGTGTGCTCTAACAAGTTATGGTGTTCTTTTTGGAGGTCACCCAGTCCCTGGAGGGCCAGGTGATTTTCTTCCATTTTCCTTTTTAAGTGGCAGACTTCCTGGCCTAAGGTATCCCTTTCCTGACTAAGAGCCTGCATCTGTGCCGCCAGGTCGTCCCTTTGCCTTTGGAAGGCACCAGCTTTCTGGCGCTCCTGGTCAAATTCTGCCTGGGTATCCAGGTCTTTCAAAATCAGTTTATTGCTCTCTGCCTTCTCCCTATCTAGGTGGCTTTGCAGGGTGACTACCTGCTCAGCACATGCCCTATTGAAGTCTAACTGTTGCTCCAGCTTTTTCTGGCTCTGCAGTAGGGAGTCCAAACCTTCTTGGTACTCCTTCTGCAAGGCCAGAAATCTGGTATCCTGGTCGGCCTTTTCCTGTTGCAGGATGTCCATGTCCTCTTTTATTTTAATGATATTCTGCCTACTGTCATTTTCTGACTCCTGGCTCCTGAGCAGCCTCTGCTCAGAAGAGTCCAGCTCAGATTGGGTCTTCTGTAATGCCAGCAGTTGCCTACTCGCCAGTTCTCGGCCTTTAGCACATTTGTCCTGCATGGCTCCCATATGTAAATATAAATATGCCGCTACCCTGGCAATCTTGTTGTGCTCATCCTTGGCCTTAGAGGACATATATAGTTCACTCAGGGCCACATGTAAGGGACCCTGGTCTCTCCATGTATCTGACCCTGTTTCCGTGATTTGGGGTGTGATGGCCTGCAACCAGACTGTTTGGTCCTGGTGGGTCCACTCACCTCTCACAAATAACTTATGGAAGAAGTGCTCTCTGGCTATTTTCATGTCTACGAAGGTCGTCATTCTAGAGATTGGTCTCTGTCCTGACTTACAGAAGTTTGTATTTTATTTTTGCAAAACAGACCTTTTCCTAAGAGCGTTCCTTTGAGGAGTGCTTTACAGCGTAACACAGCGTGGTGATCCGACCGGATATGTGTATCTGGTCAGCTGGCACGCTGTATTAATCTGCACAAATGGTAGATCTAACCCAGACGTCCGGCCAGAGCCCCCAATTTGTAAGAGGATTCAATTCAACACTACAGCTAAGTCAATGTTTAGTCTGGGATACTGAATGGAAACCCTTATTGATATATCTTTATGTCCAGTTCATGCGTTCTGGATGACTACCCCTATATAACACCCCTCTATTGGAATCCCCCTGACCCCACTGAGCCAAGAAGTAGTTCTGTTTTGCAAGTTAAAAGGTTTATTTGAGAATTTAAACAATATAGATATATATCACACTTTATAATAAATTAATAATTGAATAGCACACTTAATCTGATATGATAAAGATTAACAACGGAGAATCTGGCACTAGCACACTTCTTTATAATCACTAAGGAGTTGACATGAAATGGATAAGATAGCACACTGGTAAATAGGAACAGAAGAATAATGTGGAAGAGAATGCTTTATAGGGTTCAAGGAAATGCAAGGTTGAATGAATGAAATGCAGTATAGAAAATACTCAATATGATTTCAACAAAACAATGTAATCACTTTTCTCTGGCAGTCCCCTCCCCCCCTTGATGCAATGCAAGGAAATGGAAGGAAAGCACTCAGTTCTCAGAAATGCAATCAAATGTGATTCAGTTCACCCCAGCAAGCTTAGACTACAGAAGTTTAAAACACAGGCAAAATGCTTTTATATGTGCTGGCAATAAAGTGAAAAATATGCTAAAATGCTTTTAATTCCCTCTAGAGGTTTAGGGTGAGTGGTATCTAGTTAATATTAGTCCAGGCTCACTCTTGCAATGATTCAGGGATAGTTTTTATGAGGCAAACGATTTTTTTCAGAGGAAAGCAAAAGCCGCTACCACGTAGAACTGTTTATTTGCCATTATACAAGTACAAAGTGAGTTGTCGTGATATTGTACATAACCTTGAATATTAATTATATAAATACTGTGTTCTAACCAATACAGTGTGTGGACATTCCTTTGTGGGTGCTTGGGCACTACACTGTACTTAAGAACCAGCCTGCATCACCTCCTGAGAAGCTAGGCTTTGATTGCTCATCCATTGCTACCTTATAGAGAATCTTGGCTGGGGTCCTCTGTGCCTCTCCTCTGCCATATAGAGAGCAGAAGTACAGCCCCCCTCCAGTCTTTACACTGGTCAACAAATTCTCCAGAAAGGAATGGACTAGGCCCAACAGAACGAACTATGTCCACTGCCTGAATATACCCAAATTCAAGCTATCTAAAGCCGGAGGATCTAATTTCCCAGTCTTGGCAGCCAAGATATGGAATGCTTTCCCAACTGGCCAAAGGGCAATACCTTCATTCCCACCCTTCCGGAACAAGGTAAAAGCATGACCCTTTTCCTAGTCTAATTAAAGCCAGACATCTCCTGCCACCTGAACGCTTAAACCACTCAACCAGTATGTTCACAGTTTAGACCTGTTTCTTCACTTTTATTTATTTATTTATTTATTTGTATAGCACCGAACTGCTCGCAAGCATCGGGGCGCTTACATGAAGACGTAGACAAATAGTGAAGACAAACAATATACAAGACGATTCATTACATATAGGGGTTGTCCATCAGAGGTCGTAAAGCCTTATCTCAAATTACTTAAAAAGCAAGGTTTTAAGTTTTTTACGGAAGGAAAATAGATTTGATTCCAGTCTAAGGCTAGTCGGAAGTTTGTTCCAGAATGCTGCCGCACGAGTGGGGAATGCTCTTCCTAGACCTAGTTCTTTTTTGAATTTTGGAGTTATTATCAGTCCCTTGACTTCAGATCTTAATGTTCTAGTAGGGTTGTAGGGTGTAAGTTTGGTCTTAAGGTAGGCAGGTGCTTTTCCATAAAGGCATATATGGGTTAGGCACAAGGACTTGAATTGTACACGGTCTCCCATTTTCAACCAATGTAGGTCGCGTCTGGCTACGCGGATGTGATCTCCCCTTGATTTTAGTTTGATGACTCTTATTGCCTGATTTTGAATCACTTGGTACTTGTGTAAGCTTTGCTTGCTGGCACCAGCAAGGAGAGTGTTGCCATAGTCCAATCGTGATGGAATGGTGGCTCTGGCAATAGTGGCACAATTTTTTTCATTGAGAAGGGGTCTCATTGCTTTGAGGAGACGAATGTAGTAGTTCCAGTTTTTGCTGACATACATGGCTTGAGCATCTGCATTGAGTGTAGCTTCCAGCGTCATGCCAAGTGTTTTCACTTTACCAACTACTTCAGTGCAAGATTCCTTGATTTGAAATGCCTTGTAGTCGGATGTCAGTTTAGCGCAAGCCTGAGTAGATGCAAACACCATTAACTCGTTCTTGTTGCTATTGAGGCACATCCAGTTATTGTTCATCCACTCTTCGATATTCTTGTAGAGGGTGTTCAGTTTAATACTGTCTTTAGCATAGTCACCGCTCAATTCCATGACTAGCTGAGTATCGTCAGCATAGTTAGTGAAAAATACTTGAAGTTGTTCTAGTAATTCACACAGGAGGCGTATGTATATATTAAAGAGCAAAGGTGACAAGCTGGCTCCCTGGGGAACTCCACACGAGATGTTATGTTCGATTGAGAATTTGTCTCCCCAATGGACGCGTGAAATTCTATTCTCCAGGAAGGAGGTGAGCCAGTTTATTGCTTCTTTAGAACAGTTTGCAGTTTTGGCTAGTGCTTGTTGTAAGAGCTGGTGGTCTAACAGATCAAACACCGCACTTAGGTCTAAAAGTACTAGTAATCCTGTTTTGCCCTTGTCCATAATTTCCAGAATTTTTGTTTGTAGACCTAACATTGCTGTCTCTGTGCTATGCACTGCTCTAAAACCGGATTGTTGTGGATGTAGTAGCTCATTTCTATCTACATATTCCTGTAGTTGAGCTGTAGCGATTTTGTCCATGACCTTAAGGGTGAAGTTGCAGTTGGTAATGGGCCTCAAATTGTTGGGGTCCCGTAGGTCTAAGTTGGGTTTCTTTACCAGTGGAGTAATGGTGACTTTTTTAATATTGACTGGCACTGTTTTGTCTCGGAAGGATGAATTTACAATTTTTGTAAATAAAGGGGCGAATATGTCAGGGTGTTCAAGAATAATTTTGGGTGGAAGCTTGTTTTCCGCGCAGGCAGACGGTTTCATAGATACCAGTGTTTTCTTCATGGTGTCAATAGAGATTTGTTGAAATTGGAATTTCTCAATCCCCGTGTCCGTCGCTGATTCGACTAAGGGGTTAGGTTGTGGCATAGTCTGAAGGGCAGATGTAACTCGTTCTCTTGCTTTAGTGATTTTATTAGCAAAAGCTGTCTGAGTGTTATCACATTCTGATTGTGAGGGATTCAAATTTGGAATCAGGGCCTTGGGTTTGTCAATAGATTTCAGTATATCGAAGAGTTTACTTGCTGAATTCACTGATGTTTCAATTTGACTGTTGAAATAGTTCCTTTTGGCTTCAATAATACAGTTCTTATATGATTTTCCTAGTGACTTCCAACTGATCTTATTGTCGTCAGTAGGTTTTTTTTGCCATTGTGCTTCTCTAAGGTTTTTTTCCTTTTTTAGATTGGTCAGTTCTGGTGTGTACCACTTTTGGTGGTTAGAGTTGGGCCTGACTGTCTTTTCGCGATTGGGAGCTTTTTGGTTTATCAAACTTAGCATATGATGGTCATATTTGCTAATGATAATGTCACAGGGGTCAGTTTCCTTAATATCGGCCAGGATTCTGTTAACGCATGATTGTAAATCGGTGCTTTCAATATTTTTAAAGTTTCTTGAGTGAACTTTCTTAGCGTCGTTTGCAGGTTTTTTCTGCTAACTGAGGGATCAGTAAATTGAAAACTACTTTGTAGTGGTCAGACCATATACATGGAGTAGTGATAACATTGTTTGTTTCGATGTTGTTGGATATAACCCAGTCTAATTGGTGCCCATTGGCCATGGTAGGGACGTGGTTAGATACATTGAACTGGATTTTTTGAAGATTTTTTTCAAGATGAATTGCTTCTTTATCTTTGGGGTCACCGCGCCATCGGTTCAAATCACCAAGGATAATTGTAGATTTGTTCTGTCCTATTAGTGAGTTAGCGTGGTGTATGAGTTCGTCATTGAACTCAGAGTCAAGTGATGGTGGTCTATAGACAAGTAGGAAGTTAATACAGTTGTTATTTGTAGGAAAATATTTAAGGTGTAATGTTTCACAACCTGAGCATGTTGTAGTTGTGGGGAACACAGGTATGGAGTCACGTGATATTATAGCAACCCCACCCCCTTTCCCACTGTCTCTGTTGGTGTAGTGGATTTTGTAACCTGTAGGGACAGCTATAAAACATGTGGGACCTATTGGGTCCTGTAGCCATGTCTCAGTAATGCACATGATGTCTATATTATCTGCCAGTATCAAGTCGTGGATGCATTGAGCATGATTATTAAGAGATCGTGTGTTCAGTAGACATACTTTTAGGTCGTTCAAAATGGAGGTGGATAGAGTTGCCTCATTTAGTTCGTGTATGTTTTGCGCCATTTTTTTTTTTGTGGAAGAGTGTGTATTGTGTGCTTTGGTAGGAGAGGTCTGTGCGCTAATGGGCGTTGAGTAGGTGTCTTTAGAAAGGTCCTTCTTAGTGCTGTAATTTAATTTCAGGTTTGTCAAGGATCTCTAATATGTGCGCATGTATAGCTTCCGTTTTTTGTAGCTCTTATAGCTTTGCGAGGAGAGCATTTACTTTAGAAAAGCCCATTCTTACCAGGGATTAGGGCGTGATGTCGAGGAGATGCAGGGTTTCTGGCCGAGGGCAACGGGCTCGGTGGGACCGGCGCAGACCGGCTTGCCCCAGAAGCGCCGGCGCTGAAGCGCCTGACGTTACTAGAAGTATGCAGAAAATGCTTCTAGGAACTGTAGTTCCCGTTAGGTGACTTGCACACAAATCGCACACAACAATCAGAATACGAGTGCTTGCTTGTTGCTCAACATATCAAAAACACAGTAAATGCAGTTTCAATGCGCAATGTGAGAAAACACAATTTAAATGAGCAAAGTAACAAAAAGTAAATTTGTCTAGGTAAAGTTGTAAGGCACTTAAATCAATCAGGCACACGGAGTAAGTATTTCGAATGCTGAAGGAATTTCTAGTAATACTTTTCCTTTCATAACCTAGACTTCAGGGTAACTAACCTCTTCAGGTTCCAATCCTGTAGATATCACTTCAGAGCTCAAGCATAAGACTTGCACGACATCATTTTGACATGTCTATGCAATAGAAGTCTATTACCCTTGCCTGGCACTACACTCCACTGCCACTTTCACTCCACACCTGCCTTGTAATCTACTCATTAGCCAGTACATTACCTGCACTGGGCTAGACCACCACATACATAACTCCTAGCTATACTGTTTTATGTCTCTTGTAATTTTGCAACTTGATATGTAACACAAGTGTTGTGCAATTTCTGTGACTTGGTATGTAACACAATTCTATTACCTTGCTTAACTCTGCCACTTTATCTTGTCTTGACCTGTTCTGGTAACTTCTTCTACCAGTCTCTTGTAACAATTGTTGCACATTCATGTAAAAGTAAAAAGCGTCCAGATACCTCCGGGTTCGGCACTATACAAGCAAAATAACTAAACTAAACTAATAATCGTGTGCTACAGTCTATCTACCTCATCTCTGTAGGGTATGGGGAAGATGCGGGGGATAGGGTGGTCCATTTGTATTTCTATTTCTTTTGTATCATGAGCGACCTTTGAAACGCCAATGGAAACCATCATCATTGCGCTACTCACTCTGCATTAGCACAACAGCGGTGTCCCATTGGCACGTGGAGAAAAGAACCAGGATGAACACGGAGACAGGAACCAACAACTTCACAAGGGCTCCTAGCCAGGCTGGTGCCCAGTCAAAAGCGATATCAAATTGATCACCTCCTTGGATACCAGCTTCTTTTGTCATGCATATCCCCAGGTCATGTACTGCCGCTGCTATGTGGGAAAATTACCCATTGTCTGAATCGTCATGAGGGATTTCCCGCCGGCGGTAATAGCGCAAATTTTCAGCGGATTTCCCCCCAGCTCAGAGCTAGGGCGAAATCCACCGAAGTCCTGATTTGGCAGACCCTTAAATCCGGCGGTAATAGCGCGACCGCCGGATTTAAGGGTTACCGCCAAAGTCGTGATGAGGCCCATAGTCTGAGTCCACCACCAACTTCCCATGGTATTTTCTGCATTGCCCTAAGTGCCAGTACTACTGCTTGGAGCTTGTCGTACTGTGTGCTTTTTCCTTCAAACACCATTGAGTTCTGCTGCCACTGATCATTTTGCTTGTACACTACCGCTGCTGCAGCATGAAGCTTTTTATTTACATATGTAGAGCTCCCATCACAACAGAATGTGGGACCATCAATATCTTTATCTGGTGCATATGCCCTGAATATGTTGTGTAATGTGTTTCACCGTTTCTGCTTTGTATTCATGTGGCTCGTCTATCTGTATACCGTCTACTGGTATGTACTTCTCGCCTCCTTCCTCAAAGTGTAGTGTGATTGTAGTTAATAATGCAATCCATTTACCTATCCTCTGTATACTGACATTCCCTTGATACATTTTGAAGGATAATAACATCTGTAGATGTTTGTGGTTTGTTTTAATGATGCAAGTAGCCCCTCCCGTTATGTATCTAAATTTGTTGATTGCCCAGTATAGTGTGCATAGCTGTCTCTCGCAGTGATAATGGTGCCATTTCAACTGCTTTATTATATGGTGGGGGACTTACATTGCCCAGTATAGTGTGCATAGCTGTCTCTCACAGTGATATTGGTGCCATTTGAACTGCTTTATTATATGGTGGAGGGCTTACATATTCCCCCGGGTGTATAGTTTTTACAGGCAACACCGATAGGTCCAATCATTTTTGTCTGGGTGCTGTCGTTTGTATACCTCAAATGCATTTTTGTGCATCTCTAGCTCCTCTTGCCAATCTGTAAGCTGCTGTCTAATATCTTCACACTCTTGTGCCTTTAGCACAATAGTAGACAACATCTGCATACAGTGAGTATTTGCCATTTGCCGTGCGTACATGAGGTCATCGCTCATGTCACAAAGCAGTACATTTTGTCGTGTAACCTCATCATTTTCCCCTTTAGTAATGCGATCTATCTTCCAGAGACATTCACAATGACATGTGTCTTATTTTTGCAATAATATTTCTTGCCTGTGGTGTACAGTAACTCATCAATTAAATCCTCCACTGTTGTTGGAGGCCTGTCAATATTCGACCACATGCATATCCCCTTCTTTTTCATAAAAAAAGTCCTCAATACCCTCTTTAGCTCAGTGGACCGGCGTCCGCCATCTGTCTTATTTTTCTGTCCCTATTTGACCCTACCGCAGTGCAAGCTTCCGACCCTGCACAGTGCTTGATGTCAATACAGCTTCAACCCTGTACCTGTAGAGTGCTCTGACTGTACCACAAGCCCTACTTTAACGTGCTCTGACTAAAACTGCGGCTCTGTTGCTGCCCTTTGACCCTGTACCAACAAAAAATAGTACTCCGAGGCAACTGACCCTACCAGACAGACAGTTGGCGGTACCTCTATGTATGTCTTAGAGACCCCAGGCCTCCAAAGTCAGTCTCCCTTGCAACAATAATTAATCAATTTTTAGTGCTACTTTGCACTAAAAACAAATTACAAATGCATTGGTACAGCGAAAAACATTTTTCACTTACTGTATTAGATGTTGCCTCCATGACTGTGCCAGTGATATGCGAGAAAGAGAGCTCCCGGGTTTCGGCACCAAATGTAATGAACGCCCAGCTTGCTCCCTCCTGCAATCGCCCTGCTTCACTGCACACTCAGCAACACTCCGAAATAATAACACGAGAGACCAGAGGTAGAAGGGTATTTGCATATAATGAAAGCATGTATCCAAACTGCCTGGGTGGACTGCTCTTCTCCCCCAGGCTGGCAACATTCTTATACACAGTTTAGGTGGCTATCCTATTCCTAATCAACATTACTCATGTCAAAGGTGATGCCTGCGGCCTGCATCCGGGCCCATGTATGGAGTGCAGTAATCAGAACGCAAGCGATAAAAGTGTTCAAGGCCTGTTTCCGAGCACAGGGCAATGTGGCCTTGGGTTCTGGTTATAGCTTGTTAGGTCCTGTGCGATCTGTGTACATTTTCTCAGAAATGAAATGGGTTTCCATCCCTGGAGGCATGACGGTCACGCATTCCACAGTCACAGTGACCTTGCCGGTGCCAGATCCCATCTCATTCTTCGCAGGGGCCTCCGAGAAAATAGAAAAAACACATAATTAGATCATGTAACAATGCCCCCCCCACTCTTGTAGATGGTTTGCCCAGATAAAAGATGTACTCCAATAGAGTCCTAGTACAATTATTAACAGAGTAAATTGGATGGCAGTGAAATGTAGGCCACAATTAAAAGACTATAAGCTAGTGGAACTGATAGTATATGTGTCATTATTCTAAACATGCAATAAACAATTTGACGTTGAGAACTCATTGTTGATAAAAGACTAAAAGCTGGTGGAACTAATAGTATATGTGTCATTATTCTAAACATGCAAGAGAGAGAGTTTCCTTTATTATAAAGTGCTTATGCTTGTAGCAACAATGCATTTTTTATTTTACTTTCTAGGATATGCAGTTACATTATTAATTCTGTGGTAGCCATTGTGAGGTAGATTGGTAATTTATTCTGCATTATCGGTGAGTTGTTTGGGGGTGCCTTACGAACATCTAAGAGGTGTATCCAATATCGAAGCCCCTTCACTTTTACTGCGAGAGGGGTGAAAAACACTGCTTCATAAGGGCCATGATATGATATGATATGATATGGCATGTATAACACGCTTATACACAAGAGTTTCAAGGCACGAAGAGTCAAGGGAAGGGGAACAGAAGGAAGACAGAGACAACAATCTTACTAGGCAAGGTGTCATTCAGATCGCGCAAGTGCAGGGGAAGGGGAAGTGGAGAAGTGCAAAGGGAAAGGGGACAGTGCAATGTACGGGATAATAGAATAAATAAAGCAGTAAATAAAATGTATGGCCACCTGGAGGCAAGTGCA
The DNA here is from genome assembly GCF_040938575.1 of Ambystoma mexicanum. Lineage (NCBI taxonomy): Eukaryota > Metazoa > Chordata > Amphibia > Caudata > Ambystomatidae > Ambystoma > Ambystoma mexicanum. The sequence continues at coordinate 1,368,985,982 of NC_090933.1, read as the reverse complement.
AGGGTAAGTGTCGGCATCAAGTGTCAAGTGCTAGTAGGGGGATTGTAGTGATACAGAAACAGTCCCCAAGTGTGTGGGTTGCCAGAGAGGCAGTCCAAGTGTGCAACTGGCGGGGGAGGGGACCTGGGCCCAAGATCAGAGGGTGACCAGGTAACCAGTGCAGTTTCAGTTTCAGCCAGGAGTTAAGCAGCGGAGAGGAGGAGAGAAAGCAGAAGGAAAGAGGAAGGTTTTGAGGTGCTTCTAGAACCAGAGATGGTTCTCCTCAAGTTTCAAGGAGCCTGTTCCAGAGGGGGGTCCCAGCTGAAGAAAGAGATCTACCACCAGCTCATTACTTGGAGAAGCAACTGATCCTGAGAGAGCTGGATGCGCATGAGCGAAGAGCTCCAGAAGGAAGATATTTAGGAGGAGAGAGTTAAAGGTATTTAGGCACCAAGCCCCAGAAGTCCTTTTGCACAATGCAGAGGGCTTGAGGCCAAGGACAAGTCTTGCAGTCCTGTTCTGGATGAGTTGCAGAGGGCGGAGAGTAGAAGCGGGCAGGTTTTGAAGCTCCCAAAGTCCACTCCTATTGCTATTGTGAGATATGAACTAGCCATTAACTCCCTACACATGAAAATGGTATGGAACTCATTAGCAACGCTGTGTAAAATGTCCTTGGAGGCGCCGGCACCCGCATACAAATTGTTTGCTTTCAACCAGATGCCAAAAAATCAGATCTTCTTAATACTTGGTTTTGCAAATTAGTGGTGTATCTATCTGCAGCAAACATCAGCAATGAAGAACTCCTACTTCGGCCACAACATGCAAAAAAGAAATTTGATTATTGGGCATGGAGCATCAATAATGACGAAAGAAAAAAGCTGAAGTCAAGAAAAGTGATGGATCATGACTCTAGGAAACTTAACGAACCAGCTTGCTACCTTTTACATTGCCCATCCCGCTATCATAGAGCTCAATTCTTACGGTTTCGAGCCAACATCCTAAAAACCAAGGAAGTCCTATGGCATAGAAGGGAGCCATCCTTAAAAGACAATCTGTGTCGTTTTTGTGAATCTTCGATAGAAACCACTAAACATCTACTAGTTGAATGTCAGCGAACAACTATCCAGCGATCGCTGCATCTGGGTCAATTTGCACCTCTGGATGATGACATGGAGACGTGGTGGGCTAGGATCATCTCTGGTCACAGCACAAAACTTGTTTGTGCAACTGTGAACTATTTTGACATGATTTTGAAAACAGATGTTTAATGTCAAATTTTCCTTTCTTCTTTGTTTCGCCTCTGTTCTCTCATTTTTGGATTGTTTTGATGTGTTTGATTCTGATTTGATCTGTTGCTGTTGGTTCGAAAGTTAATCCGGCTGTTGTGAAGCAAAAGTTTGTAATACAATTTCAAACTGTAGTTTTTCAAATAAAAAAAAAGAAGCAGGCAGATTAAGACAGAGGCTGTTGCAATAGTCCAGCCTAGAGAGAACCAGATTATGGAGACAGTGAGCTTCTGGGGGAAAGAGAGGAAAGGAAGAATAACTCTGTCGAGGTACAGCTGGTAGTGTGACTTCTTAGAGACATCTGAGATGTGAGGAGAGTAGGAAAGTGTGGAATCGTAGATGACCCCAAGGTTTTTGGCCTCACAGGTGGGAGTAGGAAGAGGGCTAAGAGAAGCCGGCCAGAGAGTGAAAGGAAAGGAGGGAGCAGGTGTGCTGATGAGGAGAATCTCAGTCTTACTGGCATTAAGCCAGAAATCATTGGCGGTACAGCACACCTTGATAGCGACAAACAGTCAGAGATGAGAGGAGAAGAGGTGGCTGAAGGTAGCCTGAAAATTGGGTGAGTGTCATCCGCATAGCACTGAAAGTTAGGACAGAGAGCGCCAATGCAAGCAGTGCCAGGTATTGGTTGAGCAGCCAGGGAGAAAGGTTAGACCCCTGGGGAATACCGTAGGTAGAGATAGCTATAGAGCAGAGGAAGGACCCAAGTTGGACCAGGGAGGGTCGATCACAGAGGAAAGAGGTCAGCCACACAAGGGCCTGAACTTTGATACCCAGGTTATTCACAGAGATGGTTAAGCAGAATGGCATGGTTTATCATGTCAAAGGCAGAAGAGAGATCAAATAAGATGAGGACACAGGGGGTGTTAGAATCAAGGTTGGAGAGCAGGTCATCACAGATGTTCAGGAGAACAGTTTCCATGCTTCTGGCAGCTTTGAAGCCAGACTCATGGTCATGAAGGCACCCAACAGATTTAGTGTGAAGAGTAAACTGGGAGATGGTCAGCTTTTCCAGGAGTTTGACTAGGAAAGGAGTGATGGAGATTTGGTGATAGCCAGGCAGGGCGAGTAGGCAGAGGGTTTCTTAAGAAGAGGGTGCACAAGGGAGTGTTTCAGGGGAGATGGGAAGACTCTAGTGGTGAAGGAGTGGTTTCAGAAGTCAGCCAGACCAGGAGGCAGGGAGACAATGTGGTCCTTGATGGTTTTGGAGGAACAGGGATGAACTTGTTTTGATGAGACTTTCATAGATCAGACTTGTCTAGAAACCTTGTCTGGGAGAACAGGGAAAAGGCAGAGAAGGAGGGAGGAGAGATGGCCGAAGAATGGCCAGAGTAAGAGCAGGGAGTAGAGGGAGGAGGGGGAAAAGGAAGAGAGATAGGACAGGATGTCATGAGTTTTAGAGATGAAATGAGAAGCAAGAGCCATGCAGAGGGACTGGGAGGGGACAGGAGAGGTAGAGACTGCAGCAGGATTGGGCAGTTCCATACAATTTTAAAGAGTTCAGCTGAGTTGTTATAAGCCGTAGAGACTCAGGCTTGGATGTGAGCTTTCTTCTTGGTGCGGACAGAGAGCTGGTATTGCATTTGGAGCAGGTGGCAGGCCAGTTTGTCAGAGGATGAACCAGATGCATGCCACTTCCTCTCAGCCACACTGCACTTGCGTTTGAGGCTGACGAGGTCTGAATCATACCAGGAGTTGCACTTAGCTTTGGGCTTTAAGTGGATCCTCATGACAGGGGCAATAACATTGAGCGTATTAGATATAGCAAAGTGGAGCATGGAAAGGGCTTTGTCAGGGTGTGAGTCAAGTTGGAGGAGAGGGTGAGAAAGTGTCTGTGAAAGCCTCAACTGAGAAATGTTTCATGGGTCGGATAACTGAGAAGGTTGGTGGCAGGTCTGGAGCTGATTTAGCCTGAAGGGTAGAGAGGGTGAGCTGAGAGGAAATGAGAAAGTGATCACTCCAGGAGAGAGGAGTGGTGAGAGGGCTAGAAAGGGGAAGGTCTGAGGAGATCAGAACATCCAGAGTGTCCTCTGCAGAGTGAGTCTGGCCAGAGGGGAGAAAAAAGAGTGTGAGAGAGTAACAGATGTCACAAAAGTGTCCAAAGGAAGGACAGGAAGCATCCAGGTGGATGTTAAAGTCTCCAAGAAGGAGTAGTTGAGTGGTCAAGACCAGGAGGGAAGAGGAGAGGTCCGCCAATTTAGAGAGGAAGGAGAAGATCTGATCAGGTGGCTGATAGACAGTATCCACAGTAAGAGAATGGCTGGGAGAAAGAGAGAGCCTGCAGACGAGGCATTTGAAAGAGGAGTAGGCCTGACAAAGACAGGAATCCACTTAGGGAAGACAGGGCTACACCCCATCCAGAATGGTTGGACCTGGGCATGGAAAGGATCTTGTAGCCATCAGGGAGGAGAGTGTCAAACCTCATGACATAGCTTGCCTTGAGCCATATCTCAGTGACACCAAGGACATTGAGGTCAAGTTCCTCCAGGTGGCACCAGCTGTCAGAGGAGTGTTTGACAGCTGAGCGAGAGAACCTAGGGTTGTTCCATTTGCGCACAAGCTCTATACATATGTCATGTTACCAGGCAGCAGGGGTTGGGCAGGCGTGGTATCTGTGGTAATGCACTGCAGGGCCTTGTGGACTTTCCGAGTGAGGCAGTGTGATTTGTCACGAGAGAGACATATTTGATAACACATGTCAAGGTTGTTAAGTATTCTTTAAATTCCTCCCCCCAGATTTCTGCAGTTCTATGGGCATCTGATGTCCTCCTGATTGGGGAGATGGGTTATTCATGTGCCTGTAAGTTATTATTTTGTGTGGTGTAAGGTGATGGTCTTCACTTGGTTGAGTGTGCAAATTGAACAAAGCCTGGTGCAAACAATGTACCAAGTAATTTTTTAAAGTGATGCATAGTTTTCAGGGCTTGTTTTTGAAAAAGCCGTTTATTTGTTCCACAAAGCTGTTTGCTTGGGGGTGGTACATGGAGCACATCCAGTGTTTAACGCCAAGTAGATCTGTGATTTCTTTAAAGAGCTTATTGAAAAAATGGGTATGGTTGTCATATTTCAATGGATCAAACACCCCATCGAGGAAAACCTGGTGCATTAAAAACTTAGGAGCACATTTGCCATCCAAATTTACTCAAAGACCAGCCTCAACCCATCATGAAAAAGGACACACTACAACTATTAGGTATTGTGAGCCATTGCATCTTTCTCCCATGTCTGTGTAATCAATGTGTAAGTCATTGAATGGCCCGATAGGGCAAGACATTGTGCCTCATATTGTCTGGAGCGTCATGCCAATGCTGAAGGTTTGGCAGGTGGTGCAGTGTATAACAAAATTTGTTAGATGCTCATGAAGGTTTGGTATGAGCCTATCCACTTGTATGTCTGCAGCAATATGCTGTTGGGAGCTCTGGGGAGGGTGGAGTAACTGGTTGAATGCTAATGCCAAGAGCTCTACAGGCATTAATAACTTGCCAGTGCATTCTTGTCTCCAGAGTAGGTACGTGGGGGACTGTTTGTATGCTCTCTCAGACCATAGCTCTTTCTCCTCATTTGGTGTTTTTACCTGGAGTTCAATTAGTTGTGAGATTGACAATGTTGTGTATGCAGCTGCTTGTGGGTCTTGTTGTGGTGTGGTTATGACATATTCTGAAATTATTTGGACAATAAGGTAGTGTGCTATTTTGGCCGCAGCGATTCCTAATGCTATTTTTTCAGTGCCACCAGTGTGTGCAGCACACTTGACGACCGCAACCGCAGAAGGTTGTGATAGTGCAGAAATGAAAGTGTCTAGGAGTGCAGCGTGTTATACTGTGGAACCGTCTGCTCTGCAGAACCCCCTCCTTTTCCATCATGACCGCCCAGCATGCACTGTTGTAGTGACGTATTTTGAGTCTGAATAAATGGTCATGTGGCACCCTTGTGAGGCATGCAGCACCTCAATGAGTGCTATTAGCACCACTGCTTCTGCTGAATAGTGCATGGGTACTCTCTTCAATACTAATGTTTCACAGTCTACTCTTTCAAGGTGCACTACTGCTGCACCAGTATGTCTCTTACCTGTGTCCTGGTCAATTGTTGATGACCCATCAACAAAGAGTACTTTACTCTCCTCTAGTGCACTGTCTTTTTTTACTTTGAGGATGACATCTTCTTTGCTTTCATATGTGGCTGTAAGAGGATTCAATTCAACACTACAGCTAAGTCAATGCCTAGTCTGGGATACTGAATGGAAACCCTTATTGATATATCTTTATGTCCAGTTCATGCGTTCTGGATGACTACCCCTATATAACACCCATCTATTGGAATCCCCCTGACCCCACTGAGCCAAGAAGTAGTTCTGTTTTGCAAGTTAAAAGGTTTATTTGAGAATTTAAACAATATAGATATATATCACACTTTATAATAAATTAATAATTGAATAGCACACTTAATCTGATATGATAAAGATTAACAACGGAGAATCTGGCACTAGCACACTTCTTTATAATCACTAAGGAGTTGACATGAAATGGATAAGATAGCACACTGGTAAATAGGAACAGAAGAATAATGTGGAAGAGAATGCTTTATAGGGTTCAAGGAAATGCAAGGTTGAATGAATGAAATGCAGTATAGAAAATACTCAATATGATTTCAACAAAACAATGTAATCACTTTTCTCTGGCAGTCCCCTCCCCCCCTTGATGCAATGCAAGGAAATGGAAGGAAAGCACACAGTTCTCAGAAATACAATCAAATGTGATTCAGTTCACCTCATTCTCTCTCTGCGTTTCCTGATTGGTCCTGGAGCACTGGGCCAGTCTTTGCTGCAGGAGAGTTACCTCCTGAGCTGTGTCCCTATTGGCCTGCTCCTTTCTTGCCAGAGCATCCTCCACCTTCCTGGTGTGCTCTAACAAGTTATGGTGTTCTTTTTGGAGGTCACCCAGTCCCTGGAGGGCCAGGTGATTTTCTTCCATTTTCCTTTTTAAGTGGCAGACTTCCTGGCCTAAGGTATCCCTTTCCTGACTAAGAGCCTGCATCTGTGCCGCCAGGTCGTCCCTTTGCCTTTGGAAGGCACCAGCTTTCTGGCGCTCCTGGTCAAATTCTGCCTGGGTATCCAGGTCTTTCAAAATCAGTTTATTGCTCTCTGCCTTCTCCCTATCTAGGTGGCTTTGCAGGGTGACTACCTGCTCAGCACATGCCCTATTGAAGTCTAACTGTTGCTCCAGCTTTTTCTGGCTCTGCAGTAGGGAGTCCAAACCTTCTTGGTACTCCTTCTGCAAGGCCAGAAATCTGGTATCCTGGTCGGCCTTTTCCTGTTGCAGGATGTCCATGTCCTCTTTTATTTTAATGATATTCTGCCTACTGTCATTTTCTGACTCCTGGCTCCTGAGCAGCCTCTGCTCAGAAGAGTCCAGCTCAGATTGGGTCTTCTGTAATGCCAGCAGTTGCCTACTCGCCAGATCTCGGCCTTTAGCACATTTGTCCTGCATGGCTCCCATATGTAAATATAAATATGCCGCTACCCTGGCAATCTTGTTGTGCTCATCCTTGGCCTTAGAGGACATATATAGTTCACTCAGGGCCACATGTAAGGGACCCTGGTCTCTCCATATATCTGACCCTGTTTCCGTGATTTGGGGTGTGATGGCCTGCAACCAGACTGTTTGGTCCTGGTGGGTCCACTCACCTCTCACAAATAACTTATGGAAGAAGTGCTCTCTGGCTATTTTCATGTCTACGAAGGTCGTCATTCTAGAGATTGGTCTCTGTCCTGACTTACAGAAGTTTGTATTTTATTTTTGCAAAACAGACCTTTTCCTAAGAGCGTTCCTTTGAGGAGTGCTTTACAGCGTAACACAGCGTGGTGATCCGACCGGATATGTGTATCTGGTCAGCTGGCACGCTGTATTAATCTGCACAAATGGTAGATCTAACCCAGACGTCCGGCCAGAGCCCCCAATTTGTAAGAGGATTCAATTCAACACTACAGCTAAGTCAATGTTTAGTCTGGGATACTGAATGGAAACCCTTATTGATATATCTTTATGTCCAGTTCATGCGTTCTGGATGACTACCCCTATATAACACCCCTCTATTGGAATCCCCCTGACCCCACTGAGCCAAGAAGTAGTTCTGTTTTGCAAGTTAAAAGGTTTATTTGAGAATTTAAACAATATAGATATATATCACACTTTATAATAAATTAATAATTGAATAGCACACTTAATCTGATATGATAAAGATTAACAACGGAGAATCTGGCACTAGCACACTTCTTTATAATCACTAAGGAGTTGACATGAAATGGATAAGATAGCACACTGGTAAATAGGAACAGAAGAATAATGTGGAAGAGAATGCTTTATAGGGTTCAAGGAAATGCAAGGTTGAATGAATGAAATGCAGTATAGAAAATACTCAATATGATTTCAACAAAACAATGTAATCACTTTTCTCTGGCAGTCCCCTCCCCCCCTTGATGCAATGCAAGGAAATGGAAGGAAAGCACTCAGTTCTCAGAAATGCAATCAAATGTGATTCAGTTCACCCCAGCAAGCTTAGACTACAGAAGTTTAAAACACAGGCAAAATGCTTTTATATGTGCTGGCAATAAAGTGAAAAATATGCTAAAATGCTTTTAATTCCCTCTAGAGGTTTAGGGTGAGTGGTATCTAGTTAATATTAGTCCAGGCTCACTCTTGCAATGATTCAGGGATAGTTTTTATGAGGCAAACGATTTTTTTCAGAGGAAAGCAAAAGCCGCTATCTTTTTGCAAGTGGAGAAATTTTCAAATCGCGGCAAAATTCGCGAATGTGCCGGGCGCTATTACAGAAGAACTACAAGGGCTATCAATATCCTTTTGGGGTCCTTGGAAAGCCTAGGATCTCAGCTTCCAGATGAAAGTTACTGCAAGTCTCTAGCACAAATGGTTACGGAGATATGAGCGATTAAATAAAGGTCGTTTTTCAGATTGAAATTTTAAAGTTCACAAAGACAAGTGCAGCTTGCAACTAGCAAATCACAGGTGACAGCTTTACAAATGACAGGTGACAGTTAGGAGGCAGTTCTACTTAGATTAAAATAGAATTGAATTATATTATTTTAACTAAGAGATTGGTTCTGCACAGTTCTACTATGTACTCACACTATATTTAGAAATATGCCTCGCCACGGATCTGGTCAGGTTTTGGACTGGACTCCGGTTCAGCTCTCTCTGGTTTTGGATACTGCTCTGCTTTCTCTGGGTCTTTCTGCACAGCTTTCTCTGGAGATTGATGGAGGTAAAGTATGGATTTTCCCGGCAAAGCTTCCAGCTGCAAGTGGAAAATGAAAGTCCCTATCTGTCCTGTCTGTCTGCTTTTATCTGTTTTTAAAATGGGTGTGTGTGCAGCATCACTAGCCTCTACCCCTCTCCACTTGCCATTGGTCAAATTTCCATTTCTCACTTGATTGGGGAAGGAACTGTGAGTCAGAGCAATGTCATTTTATGGCTTGCAGAGAGGACACTCCCCTGTCAAATTGCACACAATCTATATTTGATATAAAAAGACATATTTGCAAAGGTAAACATTTGTTTAAAATTACATGCACCCCTCACATATCACAGGAGGTATCCCCTGTTCAAACTTTGCTCTTCCTGGGGGCTTGCATTCAGAAATGGCAATATTTGCACCTTTTTAGTGGTTTTGCAACATCAGATTTTTCTCCAGATTTGTACACATGTACACGGCCTGTCCATACATACTCCAGTAAATTTTCATTTGTCTAACTTAAACACAGTGTCTGTAATATTAACAATTAGCAGGGTTTTGCCCCAGAACATCACACAAATTGGAGTTTGGGCTTGAATTGAAGGTACATTTTCTAAATTAAGGCTCTCAAGGTTATACATTTCTGTCATTTGATTACAAAGAGTTATCAGTGTTTTTGTAAAATATATATTTTGCTTTCAAGTCAGTTCTCAGATTGTTGGAGTCCGCCTCCAAGACTTGGGTGGGTCAGTCACATGTGTCCTCTCGGCAGGCAGGCCTTTGTTGACAGGAAACAGTAAAAATCAACATATTCCTTTCAGAGGAGAGGGGCCATTGTGTGGTCTCTGGGAAGCTGAGATCAGGAGGCCAGGGAGCCACTTTGCATTTAATTAACAGAACCCTGTGATTTCCTGGCTTCTTGTGTTGAGTTCTGAAGTGTCAAGAGTTCTCAGGACAGGCAACCCCTTTGAATTTTTATTGAAATAAGACCCCTTTCTTTGCACTAGACAGTTTTGCAAGACAGCTCTCCTGTCAGAGTTTAGACCGCTAGCGCCACCCTCAGGATTTTGTGGTTACTGCATCCATCCTTGGGATTTTTTTTAGATTGATTCATTTCAGCAAGTGATATTACATGGAGTATATTGTCCATGTTCAGGACATGGCATTGGTGTGTTTCTGCAGTAAAGTAATTCTGTGCCCATGATTTTGCCATATTTGACATTCAAGAAAAAGGAATTCCCAACAGTTATGGGTTCGCTTTTGGCAATCAGCATTGCCTCTCTGAGCTCACAATATAGGCGAAATGGGATTTTCCTGTGCATTTTCTGGGGAGCTCTGGCCATTATGATGTTTTCAATGCCAGTAATGCACAGTTTTGGTGGTAGGGCTTGGATGCATGGATAAAAACATCCCACAAGCCCCCCTTCTTGCGGTGGCCATCTGATCCTTCACTGGTGGGACCCGCAAGATCTGGGATGTAGTTCTCATCTTCTTCCAGTAGATGGCACAGTTCAGCATCTTTTCCTCCATCCGGTACTGATCGATCGGTTCTCCTCGCCGGTCCTGATGGGAATATTGTGCGGTACCCCGGGCCCATTGCGTCTCTGCTCCCGGTCTCCGGATCGTCCTCCTTGGCCCGTCTCCAGGTTTTCTTTCTCCTGGGACGACAAAGGAAGAGTGGCAATACCTATTCATAGACATTTTTCCACCACGGTTGAGATAGTGGGGCAGCATATGCATTTCATCATAACGAAACATTACATTCTTATTTTGAAAAAAAAAACAGTATAACTAAGAGACAGTTTCATGCAAATCACAATATTTTAGAGACTAGATGTGGTATGTTTTATGGTTGGAACTGAATTAGTCTGAGACAGTACCCGCTACGATTCCAGAGGATTCCTCCAGTTGTTGCAGAGTGTGCCTGGGATGGCAACATTTCAACTGGTTTGCTACCTCTGTCTGACTCAATCCTTTGAGGTAGACCAAAACGGGAAAAGATGTGGTTAATCATCAGGGCAGCTGCAGTTTCTGCCTTGCAATTTGGGGCTGGGAGACATTCCACCCACTTGGTAAACAAGCATGTCACAGTCAACATGTACTTATTCCCCCTAGCAGAGCGAATCACGGGGCCTACAAAGTCGATTTGTAAATCTGACCATGGCAGTGTCATCCCCCTCTTTTGGAGAGGCGCACGGTGCGTGAGGGATGATGGCTGAAATTGTGCACACACAAGACACCCCTTCAAGTATTGGTCGAGGTCCTGCCCCATGTGTGGCCAGTATGCAACCTCTCTTAAGATTTCCAATGTTGTGTGAAACCCCCTATGACCGGCGGTGGCCGCATCATGGGCGTGACTTAACATCAGGCTTCGGAATGAGGTAGGAACCACCCACTGATCGTGGCCAGCTTTGGATTTCCTTACCAGCAAACCGTCTTGGATCCGGAACATTTTTGGACATTTCATCAACACTCTTAGGTCCTCTTTCCCAGTGTAATAGGTATCCGTCAGGGGAAAGTTCTCAGGGTCCTCAAGGTGCTGGTAAAATTTACCAATTATTGGATCCCCCTTCTGAGCGGTAATCAAATCAGCATCAGGGGTCTCCTTACTCCATTGTGAAATTGAAAGATCATTGTGAGCATTTGTCTGGGACCTAGTGATAGCAGTGACCTGGATTTCCCCCAACAGGGACTCAATCTCAATTAGATCCCCTTGGATGGCCCCGGTTTTGGCCAACTGATCAGCTAAGTCATTTCCAGTTTTGTCTGGTCCCTCTACTTTGGAATGACCCTTGATCTTTTTCCAATAGATGGTCATCTCATTCGAGGTGACCAGATCATCAATGTTTTGGATCAACTTCCCATGTTTCAAGGGTTTGTTGTTGGCACATAACATGCCTCTGGTTTTCCAATTAACCAGGTGCTCCACGAACCCGTTCCATACATAATCAGAATCTGTGATTATGACCAGTTCGTGGAGTTGATGCTGGACAGCAGTGAGGATGGCCTGATGCACAGCCATAAATTCTGCCACCTGACTACTTCGGGGACCAATTTTGTATCCAGCGGAGGGTTCTGGGGACTCATTCACCCATGCATTCCCTACGCCGGCCACCAGTTCTTTCTCCCCGTTGTTGTCAACATGGTACGAGCATCCATCCACATAGACAGTGGGCATTCCCTCACACTTGTCCTCTTCAAAGACTTTGTGTGGGGAATTAAGGTATGCCTCCATGTTGTTCTTGATTTTTAGACTTTCGTCCTCGAGACAGTTTTCTCTGGCACAATCATGCAAGTCAGCCAGACATTGCGCGAGGGGACTCTTCTTGTTTTGGCCATCTCTGACCTCCACAGGAAAGCCTTGCATTGACAGAATCCAGGAAGTAATTCGGGAATTACTCACATTTCCGGCCCGGATTCTGTCCCTTTGGAGATATTGCAGAGGCTGGTGTGGAGTCTCCACTATGATGTGTTCCCCCTGGATAAACGGGCGGTAATTCTTCAATGCCCACACCGTTGCCAGGAGTGCCTTCTCACAATCGTTGAATTTTTCCTCCACAGAGGATAAAGTTTTGCTCGCATAGGAGATTACTTTATTGACCTTGTCATGCTTTTGGTATAATACTGCCGTCAAGCACGTATTAGAGAACCCTGTCTCCAGGAAGAACTCCATTTTTCTGACAGGGTAAGCTAGGCAAGGCGCTTGTGAGAGGCTTCTCTTGAGTTGTCTTACTGCCTCGGCTTGTTCTGGACCCCATTCCCACTTGACCCCCCCCTCAGGAGATGAATCAGGGGTCTGGTGATCTCTGCTTAGCCCTCAATGAACTTTCTGCTGTAATTAGTCAGTCCAAGGAGGCTCCTTAGTTCTCGCAGAGTTGTGGGGTCTTTCAGTTTCTGAAGTGCTTCCACTTTCTTTTCCTGGGGACAGAGACCCTGAGGAGTAATCTCATGCCCCAAGAAATTAACACGGGTTCTACACCACTGTGCTTTCTGAAAGGAAAGTTTTGCTCCGGCGGCCCTCAACTGCGTCAGAACATAACGGATCTCCGCTATGTGTTCCTCCACAGATGAACTTTTGATGAGGACATCATCTACATAAGCCAGGTTACCCCTCGCACCCAGGTCGGGCATGGCCTTATGTAGGAAAATGTTGAATTCATTGCCGGAGTTGAGGTATCCGAAGGGAGTCCGGGTCCATGTGTACTGCTGGCCCCCAAAGGTAAAAGCCAGTTTGTATTGGTCCTCCCTGCTGACAGGCACAGTCCAGTATCCATTGGTCAGGTCTATTGCAGTGAATACCTGTGACCCCTGGATCTGGGCCAGCCCTTGGTCAATGTAGGGAAGAGGCCATTGGGAAGTATGGACCCGTTTGTTGAGCTCCCTGAGGTCGGCACAGAGTCTCCACTGGCCGTTTGGCTTCAATATTACCAGCACCGGATTATTGAAGGTGCTGTGGACTGGACGGATTATTCCCCTGGACTCAAGGTTCTTAATTATTTCAGTAAGGGAATCCATTGATGCGAGAGGCAAGCGATATTGCTTCACAAACACTGGAGTCATGCCAGGGTCCGTGGGGATTGTTGTTGTGTGGATGTCAGTGCGACCACAGTCATATGAGTCTACCGCAAAGAGATCTTGGAAATCCAAGAAAACTTGTTTCAACTTTTGCTTTTGTTCCGGAGTCACACAGGCATCAGCTAGGTTGACTCTCTCTTCCACCATCTGCCTGAAGCCTGGAAAGACTTCTGGTTTGGCTATTTCAGCGGCCTCCTCCAGCTGGGCGGAGAAGTCCCTGGTCAGAGTGCTGATTTGGACTGGAGGCTTCAGGTGGGAAAGGCAGCCCTCATGGACTTGGAAAATCACCTCATCCCTCCTGAAGTCACAAGTCACATCTTCCTTACCATAGGGGCAGGAAGTGTACACCAGGAAGTTCCCCCCATGCCGGGTAAAAATCCTGTCTGGTGTTCTATTGTCATCACTGTCACTGTCAAAGCAGTCCTTGGGGATTGGCCCTAACAGTTCATTACCTAAATCAATGGAAAAATGTCGGTCATCAACCGCCATTCCAATAATGGTGCCTGCGGCTAGAGTAATACTCTTTAAGTCGCTGTTATCCACCTCTATAGGAATGGTGTCATGTTCTATGTTGACTAATGGAGTTGGGTTTACCCCCAACCCTTGCTGTTGGAGAGAAGCGTTTAGATGTATGTAAGCATCAGGGTTTTTCAAATGTTGTCCTCTTTTAACTTTCACTTCCAGGGAGAATTGTCGGGTCCTTTCTGGGATGGTGACTTCCTCTTTGATCTGAATGTCAACTGCATAAGGTAGCAATTGAGCTGACCTAAATGCTTTTTCTGGATCATCAAAGCCCATGGGATTATCCGCTAATCGGGACCAAGCTTTGAAGTTTATTAGGTCCAAACTAATGGCAAAGCGATTGAGAATGTCACTTCCTAAGTAAAAGGCGGCAGGGACGTCTCGCACGACCCAACAATTGTGGACTATGCTCTTGTTGCCAATGGAGATTTTGAGCATACACCTGCTTGGCAGGAGATGTTTGGAATTAGGTGCTTCCAGGTCCATTTCCCATTTGTCTATCAGTTTGAATGTGGGAATGGCTGGATCTTTTGGGAGTTGGTGGAACATGGCTTCGCTGATGAAGCTCTTACTGTTGTTCACACACACCCGAGCGAGAACAGAGTCCTTCCCATCATTTAACTGAACAGGGATGAACAACTGCTCTCCAATTTGCTGAATATCAGCCAGGCTCTGAGCTGATTTCACTTCTTTCTGGACTATAGGAGTGGGAGTTTCTGATTGTGGATTAGTATAGAATCTCAGAGTGTTTCCTTCCAGCGTGGAGTACCACTTTAGACTGGAAGGCAGGTTGATTTTCAGAAATAGAGAGGACCCTCCATCACCAGTCTGTTGTCCTACTGCTATTACTGTCACGTCTGGAATTTGGCTATTCTGGAAGTGAAATTCTACTTGGTCAGATTTTTGTTCAACCATGTGGCAGGTGCCGTTTAAACTAACATGGTTGACACTCCGTTTTAATTTTATTGGTCGGCTAGTCTGGGTCCAGAGGACCTTGTTTACGCAATCTATTAGGGGTGACAACCTTCTCAGGAGGTCATTCCCTAGTAAACAAGGGGTGCCCTCTGGAGTCACAACTATGACTGGGTGTTTCAACTTGTGTCGCCCAATTTTAATGTCCAAGTCTGCCGTCCCCTCGACGGGAATTTCCTTCCCGTCAAAGTTCTGGAGTTGTCCAGGAAGTGAGGTGAGAGGAATTTGGTAATTCTCTCCCCTTCCTGCATTCAGTTCATCGAAGGCCCTTCTGGACAGAAGGGTAGCTTGAGATCCAGTGTCCACCAGTGCCAAAATTGTACCCTGCCCCTGTACTTGTACTGGGGCATAGTATCTTCCCTCCTTCTCCTCAAGGGGGCACAGATAATGCACATTTTTGGACAACTGGTGGGCTAACTTTCTGGTTTTGGACATTGCAAGAGAAGAGATTTGGGCATAATTTTGTGGAGAGCCTTGGGAATCTGAAAGAAAAAATTGGCAACTGGAGATCAGAGCCATTGTGGGTTCCCCTGGCTCCGGTTCTGGGCCACCCCCCCCTTTTTGGAGGCAGTCACCAGGATGGGTTTGAACCAGGGGATTTTCTTGCTGTTGGTTCTGGGATGAGATGGTGGGTGGCGGTAGCTCAGTCTCCACATCTCCCCAGTCTGGATTTGCATCCCTAGGGACCCATTTTTCTTTGGGAGGAGTTCCCCCCTCTCTGAAGGAGAAGATCCTTTTCCCAGGATCCTCTGAGGATCCCTCTCCCTCAAATTGGAAGATCTGTACCTCCTCCTCAAACTGAGTCTGTTTGGGTCTTTTGTTTCTCCTACCCCCCTCTGCTCCTTAGGAGGCAGACTTTCAGGGGCAAGAGATTTTGTTTCCGGTTCCTGGGTTTCCAGAGGCTGTTTACAAGTGAGGAAGGAAGCTTCCTCCAAGGCTTTACACCCCCCTTCCCTTTGTGCCTCCTCCCTGGGAACCGGTGAGTTATCGGGGTGCTGCCCCCGTCATTGTTCTGGAGTACCAGGTCCAGAGTTTGGGGCATTCTGTGCCGGCATGCCGATCTGAGGGTTCTGCTGAGCCCTCAGTAGGTGACCCAGATCCCGCGCCATGTTTTGAACCTGGCGCTCCAACTGGGAAACCCGCTCAGGCTGATACGGGGCCCTGTTTTCTCCCCTGGGCTGATCCCGGGAAGGGTAGCTATCCCTTCTTTGGTAGTACCCCTGGTTGGGAAGATTTGGATACCCCTCCACCCTTGGCCTCCCCTCTCCCGGATTCGGTTGTCTGGGCTTAGGGAATTGGGGAAAGAAGGGTGGAGGATTTTGGGGCTGGAAATTGAGTGGATACCTGGGGAAGAAGTTCTGCCCGGGATTTGGAGAATTTCTGCCCTCCTGTGGGAAGTTGGGAGGGACATTCCCTGGGTTAGGTGCTTGGCTGGATCCCCCCCCTTGGGCTGGAGGAGTCCACACATAACCCAGGATGGGTCGATTTCCCTTGTAACAGGGACTTACATAATCAGGAGAGCGAGGGACCCCATTTGTGGGGCTGCCTCCCTGGCTCCCTGTCTGTGACTGGCCCGAGGACCTTCTGGGCCTAGCATTATTAGGTGCAGGTAGGTTTTTAGGCCCCCCATCTCCAAATCTAAAATGGGGGTGACCTTTACCTCTGCCAACTTGGCAGCAGCAGGGGTGCTGTTGGCTTTGGGGTTTTTCTGGGCATTACTTTTGCTATCTACCGGTTTCTGTACCTCATAGATCCGGGTAGCCTGTTCAATGACCCAGTCTAAAGATCTTTTCTCGTGAAAATCCCTCACGAGCTGGGTCATTATGTATTTGGGCAAGGCATGAAAAAATGTATTAATGAATTCTCTACTGTCTGTGCGCACCCTTCTGGTGGTCTGCGCAAAAGCACGTTTCAGTTCTTGCACAAATTCTTGTGGGGCCTGATCCTCCCCACAATACAAATTGTAGGCTGCCTTGCGAGCCTATTGAGGATTTCTGTGAACAGAAAAATGTTTCAAGATGGCCGCCTTATAGGTGGACCATCTTAAATGATTTTGGTCCTCCAGCCCCGCAAAGAAACTTGAGTATTCCGGGGAGAAGGTCCACTTTACATATTGGATACAGCTTTGGCTGTCCTTCATATGAAAAGTCTCCATCATTTGCTCATAGAGCTCCAAGTGTTCCCAAACAGAATACTTGGCGTTCTTATGATAAGGCGTGATGACACTCCTGATTGCCTTAATCTGTTTCAATGGGTCCTTAATCAAGGCCCTTTTTGCCTTATTGGCCTTTTTGGTTCGGGTAACCCTGGTCCATTCATCTTCTGACTCAGAGGCACTGCTCCCAGAGGTTCCCGTCTGTTCTTCCAGGTTTTCCCGGATTCTGCGAGCCTGGGAATGGCTGGCAGAATGTGGGGACCTGGTCTCCTGTGTCCTGTACCGCTCAGAGGAGTCTTCAGATCCCTCCTTGCTGCCAGGATTTGATGGGTACCCCCCCCACCGACCTAACTGGGCAGAGGTTTTCAGGATGCCCTTAATGGGCCTACTCACCTGGGGTTCCCCATCAAATTGCACTGTGCTTGGGTGCCCATACCCGGATGCCCGCCCCTCCATTCCTGGGTGGTACTGGCCTATGAGCCCCATGCTTCTGGCTGGATAGTAATCTGCCATCCCTGTGGCCCTGTGCTCATGTGCGCCAGGGGACATGGGGGTGGCAGAGTCCAGGGACTGAGAGAAATAAAGGCCTCTGGTAATAGGGCTCCTGGGGTTATGCTCCGGAGTTTCTCTTTCCCAGCGAACCTCATCTCTATCCGCCCCTGCTCCCTGTTGCAATGCAAGAGCCTGTGCCTTCAGTTCCTCAGTTAAGGCCTTACTAGACTCTATCAGTCTCCCTTGCATCGCTACCTGTTGTTGGAGCCTATCATTGTGCTGGCAGAGAGCCTCATTCTCTCTCTGCGTTTCCTGATTGGTCCTGGAGCACTGGGCCAGTCTTTGCTGCAGGAGGGTTACCTCCTGAGCTGTGTCCCTATTGGCCTGCTCCTTTCTTGCCAGAGCATCCTCCACCTTCCTGGTGTGCTCTAACAAGTTATGGTGTTCTTTTTGGAGGTCACCCAGTCCCTGGAGGGCCAGGTGATTTTCTTCCATTTTCCTTTTTAAGTGGCAGACTTCCTGGCCTAAGGTATCCCTTTCCTGACTAAGAGCCTGCATCTGTGCCGCCAGGTCGTCCCTTTGCCTTTGGAAGGCACCAGCTTTCTGGCGCTCCTGGTCAAATTCTGCCTGGGTATCCAGGTCTTTCAAAATCAGTTTATTGCTCTCTGCCTTCTCCCTATCTAGGTGGCTTTGCAGGGTGACTACCTGCTCAGCACATGCCCTATTGAAGCCTAACTGTTGCTCCAGCTTTTTCTGGCTCTGCAGTAGGGAGTCCAAACCTTCTTGGTACTCCTTCTGCAAGGCCAGAAATCTGGTATCCTGGTCGGCCTTTTCCTGTTACAGGATGTCCATGTCCTCTTTTATTTTAATGATATACTGCCTACTGTCATTTTCTGACTCCTGGCTCCTGAGCAGCCTCTGCTCAGAAGAGTCCAGCTCAGATTGGGCCTTCTGTAATGCCAGCAGTTGCCTACTCGCCAGATCTTGGCCTTCAGCACATTTGTCCTGCATGGCTCCCATATGTAAATATAAATATGCCGCTACCCTGGCAATCTTGTTGTGCTCATCCTTGGCCTTAGAGGACATATATAGTTCACTTAGGGCCACATGTAAGGGACCCTGGTCTCTCCATATATCTGACCCTGTTTCCGTGATTTGGGGTGTGATGGCCTGCAACCAGACTGTTTGGTCCTGGTGGGTCCACTCACCTCTCACAAATAACTTATGGAAGAAGTGCTCTCTGGCTATTTTCATGTCTACGAAGGTCGTCATTCTAGAGATTGGTCTCTGTCCTGACTTACAGAAGTTTGTATTTTATTTTTGCAAAACAGACCTTTTCCTAAGAGCGTTCCTTTGAGGAGTGCTTTACAGCGTAACACAGCGTGGTGATCCGACCGGATATGTGTATCTGGTCAGCTGGCACGCTGTATTAATCTGCACAAATGGTAGATCTAACCCAGACGTCCGGCCAGAGCCCCCAATTTGTAAGAGGATTCAATTCAACACTACAGCTAAGTCAATGCCTAGTCTGGGATACTGAATGGAAACCCTTATTGATATATCTTTATGTCCAGTTCATGCGTTCTGGATGACTACCCCTATATAACACCCCTCTATTGGAATCCCCCTGACCCCACTGAGCCAAGAAGTAGTTCTGTTTTGCAAGTTAAAAGGTTTATTTGAGAATTTAAACAATATAGATATATATCACACTTTATAATAAATTAATAATTGAATAGCACACTTAATCTGATATGATAAAGATTACCAACGGAGAATCTGGCACTAGCACACTTCTTTATAATCACTAAGGAGTTGACATGAAATGGATAAGATAGCACACTGGTAAATAGGAACAGAAGAATAATGTGGAAGAGAATTCTTTATAGGGTTCAAGGAAATGCAAGGTTGAATGAATGAAATGCAGTATAGAAAATACTCAATATGATTTCAACAAAACAATGTAATCACTTTTCTCTGGCAGTCCCCTCCCCCCCTTGATGCAATGCAAGGAAATGGAAGGAAAGCACTCAGTTCTCAGAAATGCAATCAAATGTGATTCTGTTCACCCCAGCAAGCTTAGACTACAGAAGTTTAAAACACAGGCAAAATGCTTTTATATGTGCTGGCAATAAAGTGAAAAATATTCTAAAATGCTTTTAATTCCCTCTAGAGGTTTAGGGTGAGTGGTATCTAGTTAATATTAGTCCAGGCTCACTCTTGCAATGATTCAGGGATAGTTTTTATGAGGCAAACAATTTTTTTCAGAGGAAAGCAAAAGCCGCTATCTTTTTGCAAGTGGAGAAATTTTCAAATCGTGGCAAAATTTGCGAATGCGCCGGGCGCTATTACAGAAGAACTACAAGGGCTATCAATATCGTTTTGGGGTCCTAGGAAAGCCTAGGATCTCAGCTTCCAGATGAAAGTTACTGCAAGTCTCTAGCACAAACGGTCACGGAGATATGAGCGATTAAATAAAGGTCGTTTTTCAGATTGAAATTTTAAAGTTCACAAAGACAAGTGCAGCTTGCAACTAGCAAATCACAGGTGACAGCTTTACAAATGACAGGTGACAGTTAGGAGGCAGTTCTACTTAGATTAAAATAGAATTGAATTATATTATTTTAACTAAGAGATTGGTTCTGCACAGTTCTACTATGTACTCACACTATATTTAGAAATATGCCTCGCCACGGATCTGGTCAGGTTTTGGACTGGACTCCGGTTCAGCTCTCTCTGGTTTTGGATACTGCTCTGCTTTCTCTGGGTCTTTCTGCACAGCTTTCTCTGGAGATTGATGGAGGTAAAGTATGGATTTTCCCGGCAGAGCTTCCAGCTGCAAGTGGAAAATGAAAGTCCCCATCTGTCCTGTCTGTCTGCTTTTATCTGTTTTTAAAATGGGTGTGTGTGCAGCATCACTAGCCTCTACCCCTCTCCAATTGCCATTGGTCAAATTTCCATTTCTCACTTGATTGGGGAAGGAACTGTGAGTCACAGCGATGTCATTTTATGGCTTGCAGAGAGGACACTCCCCTGTCAAATTGCACACAATCTATATTTGATATAAAAAGACATATTTGCACAGGTAAACATTTGTTTAAAATTACATGCACCCCTCACATATCACAGGAGGTATCCCCTGTTCAAACTTTGCTCTTCCTGGGGGCTTGCATTCAGAAATGGCAATATTTGCACCTTTTTAGTGGTTTTGCAACATCACATTTTTCTCCAGATTTGTACACATGTACACGGCCTGTCCATACATACTCCAGTAAATTTTCATTTGTCTAACTTAAACACAGTGTCTGTAATATTAACAATTAGCGGGGTTTTGCCCCAGAACATCACACAAATTGGAGTTTGGGCTTGAATTGAAGGTACATTTTCTAAATTAAGGCTCTCAAGGTTATACATTTCTGTCATTTGATTACAAAGAGTTATCAGTGTTTTTGTAAAATATATATTTTGCTTTCAAGTCAGTTCTCAGATTGTTGGAGTCCGCCTCCAAGACTTGGGTGGGTCAGTCACATGTGTCCTCTGGGCAGGCAGGCCTTTGTTGACAGGAAACAGTAAAAATCAACATATTCCTTTCAGAGGAGAGGGGCCATTGTGTGGTCTCTGGGAAGCTGAGATCAGGAGGCCAGGGAGCCACTTTGCATTTAATTAACAGAACCCTGTGATTTCCTGGCTTCTTGTGTTGAGTTCTGAAGTGTCAAGAGTTCTCAGGACAGGCAACCCCTTTGAACTTTTAATGAAATAAGACCCCTTTCTTTGCACTAGACAGTTTTGCAAGACAGCTCTCCTGTCAGAGTTTAGACCGCTAGCGCCACCCTCAGGATTTTGTGGTTACTGCATCCATCCTTGGGATTTTTTTTAGATTGATTCATTTCAGCAAGTGATATTACATGGAGTATATTGTCCATGTTCAGGACATGGCATTGGTGTGTTTCTGCAGTAAAGTAATTCTGTGCCCATGATTTTGCCATATTTGACATTCAAGAAAAAGGAATTCCCAACAGTTATGGGTTTGCTTTTGGCAATCAGCATTGCCTCTCTGAGCTCACAATATAGGCGAAATGGGATTTTCCTGTGCATTTTCTGGGGTGCTCTGGCCATTATGATGTTTTCAATGCCAGTAATGCACAGTTTTGGTGGTAGGGCTTGGATGCATGGATAAAAACATCCCACATGGCACAGTTGTGTCATTGCAAGTCTTCATCAGTGCACACTTCCATTAGGAATGCTGCAGGATTTACTCTCTTGCATCGTACTACATGAATGTTCGGACTTGAGATGATAATCACGTAGGTCAATGCTCTCTGGGTGGTCAGGGTTGACTTCAATCTTTCCAAGATCGCAAATACTAAGTGTTCCACATACAATGTTACTGAGCACCCAGTCAAGATTGTGGAGCTTTTCTCAATGTTGAAGGAATCAGCAGCAAGAGCTTGTTTGCATGCAAACTTCCCTTGCATAACTGAATCTAGTGTACCGCTGTAGTAGGCCAATGACTTGTGGCCCATTGTACTTTTCTGTGTTAGGATGGCGGTAATGAGTGTGTCATGTGAAAAGATATAGAATTCTTGTGTTTAGTCTGAGGTGGCGAGATCTGGGGCTTTGGAAATCACTTCTTTTACATCATTAACATTCTGTACCATGTCTGCTGCCCATTCTAAATTATGATTGTTTTTTGTGCCTCTTTGAGACCCGGTAAGAGTGGTTTTGTCTATGCTGCATAGTCCAAAACCCATGCCCTTCAATAATTATGTAACCCCAGGAATTTCTGCATGTCTTTTACTGTCACACTTTTGAGAGTGGTGTTCAAAGTGGCTGCACTGTCTGGTATTATCATCTTTCTGTCTGCTGAGGTGAGCTGTCCTACATAAAGTACCTCAAGCTGGCAATATTGGATTTTGGATTGGTTGACCTTGTACCCCTTGTGGGCCAATAGTTGTAGAAGGGTAATGGAATCTTAACCACAGTTCTGCTTACTTGTCACTGCAAACTAATAAGTCATCCATGTACTGTATGACTGTGCTGGGCACGTGGATGTTGCCTGAGTCTTTGTATAATATTCTTTTGAATATGCTTGGGTTCTCGCAATATCTTTAGAGCAAACAAGTGTGCTCATAGCACTTTTGTGAATGCTGTGAGGTACTGACAGTCACGGTCTCAGGGTATTGAAAAGAAGGCTTTCTTTAAGTCAATCACTGTGAGTGCATTGCTTCTTTGGGGATGTGCTCAAAATGTGTCTGGTTTCCGAATGAAAGGAAATTCTTTCTGTACTATGTCATTAAGTCAGCGGAGATTCTGGATCATTCTCCATTTACCCCATGTTGCCTTTTTGACACAGTGTATGGCAGTATTACAATGTGAAGTAGAGGGTACCAGGATACCTTAGTGGAGTAGAGTTGATACTGTGTCTTTTATCAGTGTCGTTTATCAGCTCTTCAGCTTCCCTTGATAGTGGGAAATGTTTTAGCCAGGGTAATCCCACTCCAGGTTTTAGTGTGATCTGTAGTGGGGTCACTTCCTTAAGTAGCCCTACATCGTGTGGGTTGTTTGTCCATAACTGCAGCGGTACAGACTGTAAATCAGCCTGGATAAAGGGTGGCGGTGTGACAGTGGCCATTAGGGGCCTCTGCACTCTTCTGTACTGTACCATGATATCGCAGGGGATGCATATTTCAAGTATTATCTCCCCGTCATTGTCAATGCCTTCAAAATGTTCTGCATCTGCCACTTCCTTTAGGGGTACAGTGGGATCAATGCACAATACAGTACACCACTGGCACGCTTGGCTGTCTGGTCTGACAAAAACTACTCTTTTGGCAGAAATCAGTTGGCACACCCCAGCAGGCTTTGGTAATTTGCGGCACTGCTTGCACAAGCACAGTTATGCCATCAACAAACATAACTGGGTCAACGGGAATGCCTCGTTCCATTACTTGACATGTCATGGTGTTTATTACGAGCATCACCCACATCCCTGGTGTGGCCCAGACAATGCACTTGTCTGTAAATGAGATGCTCATGTTCAACTTGCTGAGCAGATCACTGCCGAGCAAGTTAACAGAGCTCTCAGAATACAGCAGGGGAGCATGAAGTACTCTCCCTCCCACCTTCACATCCAAATCTTTTGTATGTAGAACTGTGGAAATTGCCCCAGAGAATCCCTGCATGTCGAGAGTTTTGCCAGATAATGGGAAGTCACCTTCACTGATTCATGATTTCTCACACCCGAATCCATCATAAAGATGAATTGTTTGTTTCCTATCTCTGCCCCCACCAAGTGTTCCGCTTCTGAGCTGAGGGTCATTGACAGGACTGGACACGCAAGTGCTATCAATGGGCTGTCCTAGGCAGGATAGGTATTTGTCCCAGGGAATGAGAAGGGGTTTCCCTCCACCACTGATGCCCCTTGGAACCAGGCCACTGCATCACGGGGAGACCTGTTAAAAGGCTCCATGATTCCTGCCTGCTGGAAGTTGTTGTGAGGTG
Organism: Ambystoma mexicanum; assembly: GCF_040938575.1. Taxonomy (NCBI): domain Eukaryota; kingdom Metazoa; phylum Chordata; class Amphibia; order Caudata; family Ambystomatidae; genus Ambystoma; species Ambystoma mexicanum. The sequence continues at coordinate 1,368,962,252 of NC_090933.1, read as the reverse complement.
GGTATTGTTGCATTGCCTGCTGGCGGTGTCAAAGTGAGGGAGACCCTGGTATCTGCAGAGGCAACTGTGTATACACTTGGTGTTTCCTGTAGGATATGGAGGTCATTCTGGGAGTCAGTCCTTGAGGGGCCCTTTGGGACGATGTGCCATAGTTTTGTTGACCATAACCGTACCACATTCCTTGTCTGCTCCTGAACTTTGAGAAATGCCCACACTTCCACCAATTGCAAAATGGTCCCATTCCTCCATCAATAAAAAATTCCCTGACTTCCACTCATCTCTCCCCTGCTGTGCTGGTATGTCTGCCTTAGAGTCACGTCACAGTCTGCCTGCGGTCTGGCGAGTCTGAATGCGTTGATGCCAGTGCTATCTCTATTTCTCTTGGATTAAGGTTTGCATGCGCTGTGACCTCTGGATGGGAGACCAGCGTGCTGCCCCTGTTATAGCAAATGTGGCATCATTCATCACAGGAAGCATGCAGGGGCAGGAATCTGTGCTCACACCATTCACTCCATGGAATACAACATACAGTGATAACACAGCATCCATCAAAGGAAGCTTGCAGGAGCAGGCATCAGTGCTTAAACACTGTACACTCCATGGAATACAGCACACAGGGGTCACAGAACAACGATCACAGGAAGCTTGCAGGGGCAGAACAATACTTGCACTGCGCACACAATGTAATACGGCATACAGTGATCACACATCATCCATCACAGGAAGCATGCATGGGCAGCAATCTATACTCACACTGTGTACACCATTGAAAAAAGCATACTGTGGTTACACAGCATCTATCACAGGAGGCTTGCAGGAGCAGGATCATGCTCACACTGTGCACTCCATTGACTACAGCAGAGAGTAATCACACAGGATCCAGCACAAAAAGCTTGCAGGAGCAGACATCAATGATTGTACGGTGCACTCCATGGTATACAGCATAGAGTGATTACACAGCATCCAGCAGAGGAAGCTTGCAGGAGCAGAATCAATGTTCACACTATGCACTGCATAGAATACAGCACACAGTGATCACACAACATCCATCACTGGAAGCTTGCAGGGTCAGAACAATACTTACATTGTGCATACAATGGAACTCGGCATACAGTGATCCCACTGCATCCATCACAGGAAGCTTGCAAGAGCAGTATAAAAGCACATACCGTGCACTCCAATTAATACAGCATACAGTGATCACACATCATCCATCACATGAAGCATGCAGGGGCAGGAACCTATAGTAACACCTTTCTCTTATGGAATACAGCATACAGTGATAACACAGCATCCATCATAGGAGGCTTGCAGGAGCAGACATCAATGTTTGCACGATGAACTCCATGTAATACAGAATAGACTGATTACACAGCATCCATCAGGGGAAGCTTGCAGGAGCAGAATCAATACTCACACTGTGCATTGCATAAAATGAAGCACACAGTGATCACACAGCATCCGTCATATGAAGCTTGCAGGTACAGGGATCAATGTTCACACCGTGCATCCCATGGAATACAGCATACAGTGATCACACAGCATACTTCACAGGAATCTTGCAAAAGCAGCCATCAATTATCACACTGTGCAATAGTCACACTGCACACTCCAAGGAATACAGCATACAGTGATCACAGCGTATCCATCACTGGTAGTTGCAGGGGTGGGAATCATGGATCACACCACACACACCATGAAATACAGCATATCAGGATCACACAGAATCCATTGCAGGAAGCATGCAGCAGCATGGCTGAATGGTCACACTGTGCACCCCACGGAATACAGCATGCAGTGAACACACATCATCGATTAAAGGAATCTTGCAGGGGCAGGAATTAATGCTTACAATGCACACACTATGGAATACAACATACACTGATAACACAGCATCCATCATAGGGAGCTTATAAGAGCATACATGAATGCTCAAACCATGCACTCCATGAAATACAGCATACAGTGATAATACAGCATCCATCACAGGAAGATTGCAGCAGTAGGCATCAGTACTTAAACACTGTACACTCCATAGAATATAGCATACAATGATCACAGAACAACGGTCACAGGAAGCTTGCAGGGGCAGAACAATACTCGCACTGCGCACACAATGTAATATGGCATACAGTGATCCCATGACATCCATCATAGGAAGCTTGCAAGAGCAGTATAAAAGCACACACTCTGCACTCCTTGGAATACAGCATACAGTGATCACACATCATCCATCATAGGAAGCATGCAGGGGTAAGAATCTATACTCACACCATTAACTCAATGGAATACAGCATAAACAATAACACAGCATCCATCGCTGGAAGCATGCAGGAGCAGGAATCTATACTCACACTGTGCACACCATGGAAAACAGCATACAGTGATTACACAGGATCCAGCACAAAAAGCTTGCAGGAGCAGACATCAATGCTTGCACAGTGCACTCCATGGAATACACCATAGAGTGAGTACACAGCATCCATCAGAGGAAGCTTGCAGGAGCAGAATCAATGTTCACACTGTGCACTGCATAGAATACAGCACACAGTGATCACACAACATCCATCAATGGAAGCTTGCAGGGGCAGGGATCAATGCTCACACCATGTATTCCATGAAATACAGCATAGAGTGATCACACAGAATCCTTCACAGGAATCTTGCAAGAGCAGCCATCAATTCTCACACTGTGCAAACTATGGAATACTGCATAGAGTGATCACACAGAATCCATCACAGAATGCTTGCTGGAGCAGACATCAATGCATACAACATGCACTTCATGGAACACAGCATACAGTGATCACACAGCATCCATTACAGGAAGCTTTCAGGGGCAGGAACTAATGCTCACACCGTGCACTCCATGGAATACAGCTTACAGGTGTCACACAACATCCATCAAATGAAGCTTGCAGGGGAAGATATCAATGCTCACACCATACAGACTATAGAATACAGCATACAGTGATCACACAACAGAAATCACAGGAATCTTGCATGGGCTGATCAATGCTCACACCATTCACTCCATGGAATACAGCTTACAGTGATGAGACTGCATCTATCACAGGAGACGCGCATGAGCAGGCATCAATACTCACACTGTACAATCCATTTAATACAGCCTACAGTGATCATAAAGCAGTCATCACAGGAAGCCTGTAAGAGCAGCCATCAATGCATTTAGCGGGCACTTCATGGAATAGAGCATACAGTGATCACACATCATCAATCAAAGAAAGCATGCAGGGGCAAGACTCTATGCTCACACCGTTCACTCCATGGAAAACAGCATACAGTGATCCCCCCACATCCATCACAGGAAACCTGCAGGAGCAGGCATCAATGCCCATACAGTGCACACCATAGAATACAGCTCAAAGTTATCACACAGTATCCATCATAGGACATTTACAGGAACAGGCATCAATCCTCAAACCGTGCACTCCATGGAATACAGCATACAGTGATCACACCTCATCCATCGCAGGAAGCATTCAGGGGTAGGAATCCATGCTCACACCATTCACTCCATGGAATACAGCATACAGTGATAACACAGCATCCATCACTGGAAGATCGCAACGGGAGGGATCAATGCTCACACCATGCACACCATGGAAAACATCATACAGTGATTACACAGCATCCATCACAGAATGCTTGCAGTAAAAGGATCAATGCTCACACTGTACTCCATGTAATACTGCATAGAGTGATAACACAAAATCTAGCACAGAAAGCTTGCAGGAGCAGACATCAATGTTCACGTGTGCACTCAAGGAGTACAGTGTAGAGTGATTACAAAGCATCCATCACAGGAAGCTTGCAAGAGCAGGCATCAATGTTCATACTGTCACAACCATGGAATACAGCATAAAGTGATCACACATCATCCATCACAGGAAGCTTGCAAGAGCAGCCATACCATTCTCACAATGTGCAAACCATGGAATACAACATACAGTGATCAAACAGCATTTACCACAGTAGACTTGCTTGAACAAGCGTCAACGCTCACACCGTGCACTCTATGGAATACTGCATACAGTGATCAACATCCAACTTTCTCTTGCAAAATACCTTGCTTCTCAAGCCCTTCACTCGGCTACTTCAAACACTCTGAGAGTCAGTCACTTTTACAGGCAGAGAGCTGGTGGTAGATGTTAGGAAATATTTCTCTTTTCTGCACCTTTCCTTCTATCTTTATAGAACCCCCAAACATGTTCCTTTTTGTTTTGAATTTGACCTGTAATTTTTCATAGTGCAGTGAAGCCTAATGGGGAAACTGATATGTCCTTCAGGCTGTCAATACTGGGAAACCTTGTTTTCCGTAGTTGTGTGACTATGCTACTGCTTTTGGTTACTTTTGTATCACTTGTGGTGACTTCTTATCATTGTACAATGCAGCTTACAATGCAGTACAATGTGGTGCATTTTTGTTTTTCCCTAGACTAACACTTAGAGGTGTTTTGGTTAATCTAGATGTGCTAAAACGATAGGCTGGTGGCAGCAGTGATTTTTACCCACTTTTGGGGGATTTTCATTTTGGCTTTACCGCGTTTGGGAACTAACTGTGGATACTGGTCAAACATGGCCGTGCCACGAGATTTCTCGCCTGTTCTTTTGCCATCTTGTCCTTTAGCCTTCTTCTTGGCCTGAGAGTCCTGGAAAATCCTTATAAGGACTTACAGTGCCCAGGAAAGCAGAAGCTGTTGGCGGGCTACTGGAGGGTTGTGTGTGTTTGCTGGCAGGATGTGGGCTTGATCTGTCTGACCTCAATCCACATCCTGATTTCTGTGTGTCTGAGTGTTATGCATGAATGTTCCAGGCAGTGGTCCCGATTGGACCACTGCTGGGGTGTGTGTGTGGGCTAGTCCTGATATTGGCTAGTGGGAGTTTCAGCTCTTACCTGGCTTTTAGGATATGAAGAGGACCCCTGCACCTATTCTTCAGACATCCTGGAGAAACTTGGTAGGAGCCAAGTATCCTATCCAGCTGTGAGACCCACAAAGAAACCTGAGACCTGACTGAAGGAGGCCTGGTAACCAACTTCAGCTGCTGTCCTGGAGGAGCCCTGTCTTGCTCGTGATCTTTAGTAGTGAAGGAGATATGACTCTTCGAGTGGAGGGAGCATCTATTCTGCTCTTTTCCCTGCCAAAGAAGCCTTCGGAAGTGCCCTGGAACTGTCCAGTTGCTGACCAGCTTCGTTTTTTGGCTGCCGTGCTGCTGGTGTCACGGTACCGAGTTTCGGCCTGAAACTTTGGGTATCCTCAGCTAGCCCTACGAGACTACCTCCTGGGAAATTTCAGCATCCCAGTATCAAGGGGACACGAGATAGGAGGGAAAGTCCGACTATGCCTGCTGAGTCCTTTCGCATCACCCTGCTGTGGTGACCACCTTCCTAAATTGCTTACCTGACCCGAGTCCAGTCCTGAGAGGGGCCTCCCATCTTTACAGCGAGAGTCCTTGCAACAGTAAAAGACACCAACTGGAGATCAGCTCGAAACTGCAATCCCTGGGAATCGAGGATTGCGACTTTCCACAGGGAAAGCAACGCTGGACCCTCTTCCTTTGTTCTGGGTTTATAATATAGTTTATTTCTAACACGTCTGGCTTTGCCACTGCTTGATTGCATAAGACATCTGACTGTTGGGGCTACTTTTGGGCATTAGTCTAACTTGAACCCTAACCCTATGAACCATTCACTGGACCACAGAGACCCTACCTGCATGTGTTCCTGTATCCTAAGTTCTGTGCAACTGTAACCTGAACGATTTGGAAAAAGGCAAAAGGCCCCAGGCAACTTAGGGCTGGAAAATTTTAGTTAGGGAACATTCTTGTGGACCTTTTTGTGCATAATACCTGTTTAACTTTTCATTTGCAGGAATTTCTGAAATGTGTTATGCCCTATAACTAAGTGAATGTATACATGTATTTAGTTTGATAGTGTTGTGTGATACGTCTACCTGCTTTTGGTCATTTTTCGATGGTGTGTTTTGGCCATAAATAAATAACTGTATTTTATACATCCTGTCTGTTATCTGTGATTCCCATTGTGTGACCTCATTGTGGACCCTTTACAAGCTCACCTCCTCTGAAGAACTTAGCCTAGACTGCCTGTCACTGCTACCTAAACTGGTTTGGCTACAGCTTCCCAGAGTTGTCCTTGTCACAATATAGGTTGGCCTTCTATACATCTGTCCACCAGGCCAGAGTATAGAAAATAAGTCCTAACAAATTAATGTACAGCGGTGGGATGACCCTCTCCACATAACATTTGGGGTTTTTGTGAAAAGGATCTGCATTGAGTACCACAGTGTAGATCACTGGTGGTGTGTCCAGATTACACTTACACAAGACACTATCATTGTTGATTGCCTTGTAGATACAAGTCACCTACGGTACTAAATATAATGGAGACAATCACTTTTATCACTTTGAGTGCCTCAAAAGTGGAGCATTGAGAAAGTTGTGCGCTGAGAGAGGCTTGAGAGTCTCTGGCACAAAAGCCAAGTTAGTTGTACAAATTCTGGACTTTGAGAGAAATTAGGTTGTGCCTAACCTAACAAATGGTACTGATAGCGGCACTGTGGCTGGACCCAGCAGCATTAATGTCATTGCTGCCAGTACAGTGGCTAGTTTTAAGGATGAGGAGGAAGATAGTGCATCCTCTGGACTTCTGGCTGTGACCTCCTTAAATGCTGAGACATTGTTCAAATTGAAAAAGACACACTTAGGCTCAAAGAGAAAGATATTGGATACGAAATGGCCAACATGGAAATTGAGAGGGTTGAAAGGCAGAAAGATAGGGATCACCAGCTGGAGCTTCTCAAGATTCAGGCTTCACAGGGTTCGTCCAGAGGATCTGGAGATGGTTCTGGGTTCTCTACACATCCTAAGTTTCCTAAAGATCTCCTGAGTATGTATGAGGAAAATAATGATATCATTAACAGGCTTGTGATTTTGAATATGCATGTCTGGTACAAGGAGTGAGTGATGCTGACAGGATTGCATGGTTGATCAGCAGACTGCCCCATTTTGGCTTTGGTGCCATTATGGAAATGTCAAAGGCTGATAGGTTAGACATTGTAAAACTTAAGCAATCTCTTATCCTCAAGTTTGGGAAGACTCCTGCCCAATACTTGAGGAGGTTTAGAGACTATAGAATGAAAGAATGTATGACCTATGTTAGTTTTGTTGCAGATTCTTTAATTAACTTGTGTGGTTGGATAGAAGGATATCAGGTAACCACCTTTGAGCACATGAACAATTTGGTTATGCTTGAACATAATGTTGCGTCTTGTTCCCCAGAGCTTAAGCAGCATTTGGCTGACTCAAAGGAGTTAAATCCAAAGAGGCTGGCCATTGCTGCTGACTTATGGGTTTCACATAGAGTATCCCATAAGGACAAACCTGCTGCAGGTAAGCAGGAGGAGGGAAAGAAGCAGGAAGAAAAAGAGAAAGAGGGTGGGGCTACTGATAAAACTATGTCCGAGAAGGCCCACAACATGTTTAATAAGGGGAAGCCATCAGGATCAGGTCAGGGTAGTGGCACTAACCCTCTCAAGCATATAAGTGGTTACCCTAAGCCTCCCTATGTGTCAAGTGACAGTGGGATTTGTTACACTTGTGGATCAAGTGACCACAGGAAGGTGGACCCCAAATGTAAGGGTAAGATGTTGGGTGTCCACTCTGCCAGTCTGGCCTTCTCTCAGTATGAGGAAGAAGGGATGGAAGGGGTGTCCTTCCCTTTAGACTCCATTCCCTCAGAGGAAGAGTCTGAAGTTTGTCTAGATTCCTTGAAAACTAGCAGTGCTGGAGCTGGTTCCCATCCCAGTCCTATTACACAGCAATAATTCTTATGAGGATAGTGTTCAGGTAGGAGGTGTAAGTACCTCTACTGTTAGGAACACTGGGCCCAGTCCTGCTGATTTAGCTTCCTTCATGGTAAACCCACTGGTTCTTGCCAGAGTTTCTGTGGGGGATACTCAGTTGGCGTTTAGGCCCTCTCTTAACGTTCAAGCAGCACCTGTCATTCAAGCTGTGTATAGAGAAATGGTCAGGGCATCTGTCAATGTCAGGAGAGTGGTTCCTAGAAGAGTGCTGGGTGAGTTGAGCATTCAAGACTTAGTTCCTGATAGGCCCTCGCCAGACCCTTCAAGCACTAGGTCTCAAGATGGGGATGTCTTAGCCAAGCCTAAGATAAAGCCTAGGTCTAAGGGGAAACCCATGGCCAGTGGAATCAGAAACAGGAACGAGTATATTCCACCTCCTTAGCTACAACTGATGTTGAGGTAGTTGGAAGTGTCGCCATTCCTATGTGGGAAGAGGGACCCCAAGAAAACCTTGAATCCTATGGACCTCCTCAGCTGCCTAGTATACGGGTAGAGGAGTGTCCCAGGAGAGAGAGAGAGATATGGGCCAACAGAAAAGGAAACCATAATGGTTAGGAATATGGAGAAAGTCCTGCTTCCAATGGCAAAGGATTCACAAAGAAGGGGGGTTACTGCAAAGTAAGCCCACAGAGCCCACCAGAGTAAACCTTGTGAGGGTGGATGTTACTCAGGTTGTGAGGCCCTTCCTCCTACAGTTGGTGTTTGACATTCCCCTTGTGATGCAGCCTAGTGTCAGGATGTCACCTGTGTAGTCTAACACACATCCCTGCTGGCCCATGATGGGGGTCCCAGAGGAAAACCAATGTAGGGGTCTCACTCTTTGTCACCAGGTTGACAGGAGTGAGACAAGAATTCAATTACTCCAGAGTTCACTTTTAGGAGTGAACTCATTGTTACCAGAAACAAGGCTTCATTTTATTAGCCCTTTGACTCTGGAGACCTCAGGCAATAGGTTGAAAGTGGTGATTGCTGATCACAATCCCATATGCACTTGTGCCAACCCACAGGGAATTACGGCCAAGTCAGTCATTATCACCCTACTGTATGACAGCCTCAGAGGTAGCTCCTCTGCTGTGCTCAATAGTGGTCAGACCGAGTGGAGGGACAGTAATGTGACCTGTCAAGTGTCACTGAGCTGTCATCCACAGGATGGTCTGGGAAAGAGATCTGTCAGATCTCTCAGGACTGTGATTGGAGCTCTCAGTGAGCCCCAGAGAAGGAGGTGGGACTTTCTCCTGTCAGGCTTGTTCTGTAAATCCCTGACTGTTGGGGGTTACTGGCGCCCCTCCAGCACTGCCCGTAAGCCCCGGATCCCCAAGGACACAGACTCACATGTACTTGCGGTTCGGGCTTCCCGGTCGCTCTGCCCCGTTTATTTATGCTGCACGCAGCGGTGTGCAACGTCACGCCGCCGTGTGCGCACCCCGTCATCGGCACACTCCTCCTTTTTCGGGAGGACAAACAACAAACATTTAGAAACTATACACTGCAAACCAAAACACTCTATACCTATAAATATTTCACATGTCCCGTTCTGAAAAACCCCTTTATTAACATCCACCCGGGTCCCCTTATTTAACAGTTCCCATTGTCAGGATGATCAGACACCTGTCCCAAAACGTAGTCGCTGAGGTGAGCAGGTTTCCCTAGCCCAGCCCTCTGGGGTTACCTCCTACTCACCTCCGGCACGGGTGTTCGGTCCATAGGCATTCCCCGGGCCGGGGACTCAGGCAGACATGGTGTTTCTCCTTCGTCCTCAGGGACGACCTCCAAGTCCGGATCAGGGGGTGGGATCCTGCAGCTTCTTAAAGAAGCTCACGTTGCAAGTTACCTCAGACCGGCCATCCGATGCAGTCACCATGGATCCCTTGACTGCAACGACATCCAGCGGCTCTGGCTCATACGGTAGGGAGAGCTTTCAATGGGGGTGTCTATTTCGAATGAGGACCTCATCACCCGGCTCCAGCCGCTGTGGGCAAAGCCCCCTCCGGAGGTTCTCCTGTTCAATCCTTGTTTGCCGGTCTGTCTCGACCTGTTGATTGTCGATCACCCCTGGTTCTTTCTCCCCCACCTCTGGTAACAGCCCCAGAGGACACAGTTTGAACTGCCGGGGCCACTCCAGTGGATGCATGCGGCGTGATATGGTACACCCTCAGAAACTGATAGAGGGCTCTTTGGAGGTCCAGTCCTTGGCCCTGGGCGATCCGAAAGGTCTTATTTAGAGTTCTCATCAACCATTCAGCTTCACCATTTGCCCTTGGCCAGAGAGGCGTGATCTTCCTGTGCACCACCCGATAGCTCTCCATCAGTTCCGAGAACCGTTCACTCTGGAACGGTGCCCCGTTGTCTGAGCACAGCGTATGTGGGAAGCCATGGCCCGCAAACACCTTTTCCACGACCACCACATGTTCAAATGCCACGGACTCTACGAACTCCACCTCAGGATATCTTGAGTATTCGTCAACCAGCACGAGAAAGTGGGTGCCCATTGTGGTGGAGTCAAAGTCCGCATGAACGACTTCCCACGGATGCATCCCCCGAGGCATCGCCTCTATGACAGGTTCACGCTGCAGGGGTGACGCCACCTGACACCAAACACAGTCTGCCACAAAATCGTCCACCTTCCGCTCCAGTTCCAGGAACCACACTTTCAGCCTTAAGCATGCTTTGGTCTTGGCAGCGCCCTGGTGACCACGGTGTGCAAGGGCAATCACGTCCCCCACCTTCGACTGGGGCACAACAATTCGATCTCCCCGGAGTAGAAGGCCGGATGTTGAGAACAATAGTTCCTCCCGAACCTTCCATAACTGCTCAAGTCCAGTTCTGGCCTCCTGAGTGCTCCCCGCTAGGGTCTCCAGCACCGACTTCCAGGATCCCTGTTGCATTGATTGCCTTAGTATCCTGAAACACTCGTCATCTGCTGCAGCTGTCTCAAGTTCCTTTAAGGGCATGGCATTCGGGGTGGCCGCCTCCACCACCACCCGGACATGCTCTTCGGCCTCCTCCGCACAGGTGTCATAGTCCTCCACTCCTGGCGCCCCCGGATGTCTAGAGAGATAGTCTGCTGTGTTGTTCGCCCCCGGCCGATACACCAGGGTAACTCCATATTCCAGGAGGGCGAGCATCCATCTCTCAATTCGTGCTGGCAGCTTGGATGATGACCCCGCCAGGATAGGAATTAATGGTTTGTGGTCCGTCACCACCGTCACCGGGCGTCCAAGAACGTAGAGCCGGAAGTGCCTACAGCCCCAGAGCACGGCCAGCGCCTCGCACTCAATCTGCGAGTATCATTGCTCCGCCTCCGATAGCGCTTTGCTGGCGTAGGCCACCGGGCGGACACCCACCTCATGGTCGATCTGTGTCAGCATGGCGCCCAAACCAAACGGGCTGGTATCAAGAATGATCTCTGATTGTAACACAGGATCAAAGAAGGCCATGGTGTCTTCTGCTGCCAGGGCGCCCCTGATGTCGTGAAAGGCCGCTTGTTCAAGCGGGCCCCAGTTCCAGGTGGTGTCTTTTCTTGTCAGTGCTCTGAGCGGTTCTGACCTGGAGGCAAGATTCTGGATGAATCGTCCACAGTATGTAACCATGCCCAGAAAGCTCTGCACATCTGATACAGATTCTGGAGGCTGCGCCTTTCTAATGTCCTGGACCTCCTTAGGATCAGGTGACACCCCCCCCTTCCTTAAACACGAAGCCAAAGAATTCTATTGATGGTCGCAGAAATTCACATTTCTCCTTGTGGGGGGTGAGGCCCAGGGACTGCAGTCTCTCAAACGTCTTCGCGTCTTCGCTAGGCATCTCAGGTGGTCTACCTCCATTCTGGCAAACACCAGGATGTCATCGCTGATAGGGCACCCCGGATGATGTTTGAAACACCTCTGCCGCCGAGGACACCCCAAAACTCAGTCTCTTATAATGGGACAGACCTCGGTGAGTAGTAAAGGTAGTGATGTACCTCGACTCAGGGTGGAGGACGACCTGGTGGTAGCCCGCTCTGAGGTCCAGTTTCGAAAGAAGCGAGCGCCTTGTACCTTGGCAAGGATGTCGTCTATCGTCGGGGTGACGTGTCTTTCTCTTTTGAATGCTTTGTTCTGCAGCCTCATGTCCACACAGATTCGGACAGCATCCGGTTGTTTGGCTTTTCATGCCACCACAATTGGGGACACCCAGGGAGTCGGACCTTCCACCTTCTCTATGATGTCGAGATCGACCAAGCTGTCCAGCTCCTTGTCGACATGTTCACGAAGGTGAAAAGGTACCCTGCGATGTTTCAGGGCAATGGGCTGCACGGATTCGTCAATGTGCAACCTCACTGGGTCACCAGCCATCTGCCCAATCCCTTTGAATAGTGCGGCATATTTCTCCAGCAAATCATTGATGTCTTCAAGATAGACGGTGTACGCAAAACTGACAATGCCAAGGGCCTCTGCTGCTGCACAGCTCAGCAAGGTATTGGTGCTCACCGGTGTCACATATAACCGTGCAGTGATTTGGGATCCATCGTGCTCCACCTTCGCCACGAAGACACCGTTCAATGGGATAGGGTTTAGGCCACCAAACGCGAAAATGCAGGCCCTGGGTGCGACCAATTTGGGAGGCTGATTCATGGCGTCATAGTGTTCACGGGCCATTACATTGACGGACGCCCCCGTGTCTACCAGGACCGGGACTGGAGAATGGTTTACCTCCACCACGCATCTTGGCTGTCTCCTGTTCTTTCCTTTCAGGACCTCCACACTTGAGACACAGAAAATGTTCTCTTCCTCTTCTTCGTCAGCTTCTTCTGCCTGGGCATCCTTTCGGCCTGGTCCACTTCAGCGACGTTGGGCGGTCGACCCTGGCGAATGAAGATGGGCCAGCCGGAGCCTCGCGGCACCAGCACAGGCATCGCCGCATTCCACACTCTTGAGAAATGGTCTGGTAGCCCACACCTTCCACAAGTCTTTCCGGCCGCAGGGCATTCCGTTGGGTGGGCCAGGTCGTAGCCACACTTCTGGCAAGACTCTCCTGCCCTCCCGGCTCTGTCCCGGGGGCCACCGCCAGGCCTTCTGGTGCCCCTGCCACCGCGCCACATCGCACACACCTCCTCGGTCTTGATGGAGCACAACCCAGCCTCCATTCTCGCTGCCCTCGCCTCTGACACCTCATGGCACCTCCCCAGTTCAAGGATGCGTGGGAGTGTGATTCCGGGCTCCCTTAACAATTGTTGCCTGAGCTTTCCTGAAGAACACGCCTGTATGAGCATGGTCCTGATCATATCTTCTGCATCACCCCAAGCGCAAGCCAACCACAGGTGCCTCAGGCGTCCATAGAAAGTGTCCAGAGTCTCGTCCTCTTTCTGTTTGGTGGGCAGCATCATGAAACGTTCATAGTCCGCGTTGGCTAGAGGCAGAAAATGAGCTTGAAGGGCAGCCTTCACCTGACCGTAGGACCCATCCCCCGGCGGAAGCGATTCAAAAATGTTCTGAACTGAGGGCCCTGCCGAGTATAACATGGTTGCCAGCCTGGAGTCATCATCAGCCACTTGAGCAGCTCGAAAGTACATGTCCAGGCGGTCGACCTCTTCGATCTGGGCCCCAAGCTGGAAGGTGGGCCCGAGACATCAAACTCCGGGATGGGCTAGAGGGCCGCGTGTGCTGGACATCGGGTACTACTGCCTGCTGTGCAGGAGGCAACAGACCTGGAGGACCTGCCTGCACAGCTAGAGGCTGCTGCACCTGTTGCACTGGAGGCAGTGGGACTGGAAGCACAACTTGAGCACGTGGAGGCTGCTGCACTGCTGCTGCCGCTGGTTGTGCACCGTCTTGATCTTCAGTGTCACTCATGAGCTTGAGCGCACAGGCACCCCCAGTGTGGAAGATGGGGGCCGCAACTCAAACTCAAACCACCTCCAGGGAGGAGAACAGTCAGTGCAACACACCTCTGTAATGATGAAGAGGATGAAAAACAGTAGGGCCATCAGCAGTCACACTGCAGAAAGTCACTGCAACACATCTCTGTGATGATGAAGAGGATGAAGAGGGCTTCAGCCTGAGGAAGAAACAATAAAGTAACTGCAGCACACCTCTGTGATGATGAAGAGGATGAAGAAGGCTCCAGCCCTCCACTGTTCCAAAAATTGAGACAAGAAAGAATAATGGGCTATGCAGGCCCAGCCATTTTAGCCCTCCTCTTTGCTTGCACTCGACGTAGGAGACCCAAGAAAATGAAAAAAATCACAAATTGGGCACATGTGTATGCAGGTATAGCTGCCTGCTGACAGGAGTTCCAAAAATTAGGTCTGGATTCACTTCGGAGCTCGATCCAGAGCTTCATGAAGTTCCACAGCCTGATAGACAAAATGGCCGCCAGCCGCGTGGGTGACGCAGTGCCTGCGGGCGGTTTGAAACAAAGTTTTAATCTAACCTCGTTTTGGTGAAAAGATTGCATAGATGTTCACCGCCGGGCCCAGGCATTGTCTCCCCCACTCATCGCCACTGTTGGGGCTTACTGGCGCCCCCCCCAGCGCTGCCCGTAAGCCCGGATCCCCAAGGACACAGACTCACACGTCCTTGCGGTTTGGGCTTCCCGGTCGCTCTGCCGCGGCCGGGAAATGCCCCATTTATTTATGTGGCACGCGGCGGCGGGCAACGTCACGCCGCCGCGTGCATGCCCCGTCATCGGGCAGCGCCACACTGACCACCTGTTAGTAGTCTGGGCCTTGCCATGTTTCACAGCTTGGCAAGGTAAACTATTCTCAAGGCTTAGGTTGCCATACAGTTTCCTGGGAATAGTATGGAGGATTTTATCTTGAAAGATGAAATTGGAGCCCTGCTTATGGCTATAGAGTGGGAGCCAGATACATCTGTGTGTCTCCCTACCTCGTGCCAAAGCAGCCCTGCTAATGGCTCCAGTGAGGATGGCCTAGTGTTCCCTCACCTGACATAACACCAGCAAGGTGATCTGGAGAGTTTGCTCAAGCAATCTCCCCCTCGTTGTCAATGATACCCTTTATAACAGGATGGTGTAAAGCAGACTGTATTCTAGGAATAAGTGAACCCACCAAGATTGGGTATGGTGGTGGCTCAGAACCAAGAGAAAGTTCTGCCAGTTGGTGTGAGATGCACCCTGTGTTGGAACAAAGAGTGTATGAGGATTCTAGCTGTCAAGAGTTCAGTTATGAAGAACTGGAAGGTGTTAGGTAAAAATATGGGGTAGTACCCTTTGGGTGCACTACAACAATCTTAGCCTCCTGTCATTAGGACCCAACCTTTGGTATAAGTCTGAATTACACAGGTTGGTAGTCTGGTAGAGCAGCCAGGCTTATCTGAAGAGGGCTCAATGTGAGCTGCAGGGTGGTTACACAAAGATTCACAATGACAAGTATCCACATAAACTCTTACACACAAGTTTGCTTGATAAAACAATTCATTATTTATTTAGCGGTCATTTGAATAAGCCTTCTTTAGAAGGGAGCAATATTATAGCAACACACAAATACAGTAAAATGTAAACCACTGCCACCAGTCATTAATCGAGGAAAGGGTAACATAAAAATGTTAAATGATAAGCTAGACAAAGGGGATACTAAGTAACCCTTCCAGCACCTTATTGTAAAATAGTGTGTGCTGGGTCTAGAAAGCTACAATTGTACGTAAAGTCAATTTCACTTTCTGCGCTTGGAAACAGTGGTATTCCAAGAGAAAGGTATTGAAAGCTTTGGGGAAATCTGATAGACTTCCCTGTGCCACTGCACTGAAGGTGTTGTGTGACACAATGTTAAAAGATGCCTATGGAGTTTGTCAGACTCCAAAAACCGAAAGAACACAGAGTTAAAATCACATTAAAATACATGAGAGAGTGGGAAAAAAGGTCTCACTCTCTTCAGGTAAAAATGAAAAAGTCCTAGAGTCCAGCAAAAGAGCTGGGGGTCTCTAAGGTAGAGAGGAATTAGCACATTTCAGAGAATTGTCCCTAACAGAGGGATTTACAGTTAAAGTAATTTTTGGATTCTGAATAGACACTAGATCTCTGTGTTCTTTCCCCAAGATAGAAGCACACTCTTCACTAAGAGTTAACACCTTAGTGGATCTGCTTTGTACTGAAGAGTACAGTTGCTGTTATGATCTCTCTACAGGGTATGGCAACATATCCCTGCCAGTCTATGCTGAGGCGGAGACAGCAGTTTCGGCCTTTTCCGCGCCTTACTTCAGTCTATGGAATTCTGGGTTGGTAGCTGCAACTGACACCTGGCAACTGAGTTTAGCCCCTGTTCTGAATGGGAAAATGGATCCCAGCAATGCATGTCTGGATGACATGGCAGATTCAACCGTCACTTGGAAGGAACTGGGTCTGACTCATTAGACTGGGTGTCAGGACCTTCATCAGACCAACTTGTTCAGGAAGACAGCCAAGTGTCAAAATGAACAGGAGCCATTGGCCTTCCTCATGCATAAAGTTGGTGTATGTGGGGACACGATGCAGCCTCTTGTCAGTCAAGCACTTCATGTACAGAACTGGGCAACCCCCACTACCCAAGCCCAAGTGAGGACTTTCCTGGGCCTCACTGGGAAATACAGGAGTAAAGTGGCAGCCTATACAAATATAGTTGTCCCTCTGACTGCCCTCAATACTCATAGGGGACCTAAAGAGTTCTTATGGACTCCTGAGTGTGAGAAGGCCTTCACTGGCCTGAAAGTTCCCTAGGTCAGGCCCCTGGTTTAAGGACACCTGATTGGAAGAGACCTTTCTTAGTGCAGACAGAGGCCTATGATGCTTGGATAGTTGGAAGACTTTCACAAGTTAATGACAAAGGTGAGGCCACCGGTTTAGGAGTGGAGAACCCAGTTGGCCCCAGGTGGAGAAGATTTTTTTTTACATTGTATGGTCCCTTAGGAAGTTGAGGTTCTACCTCCATGGGACTCACTTCACTGTGCCTGCTCTCCCTAAGCCTTTGAAGTGGTTGGTGGATGTTAAGAGAGAGAATCCAAAGTGGCTCAGGTGGTTTATGTGTCTGCAGGCCTTGAACTTCACTATTGGGCATAGGTCATATCCCAAATGTAGCAATTTTGATGGGCTGTCCAACAGAGATAACCGACTAGCACAGAGGACTCACCCAGGGGTGGATTAGTTCCCCCTGTCCCTTAGTCTGGTGGGGGCGTGTTTTCGGAAAGATTTCTCTTTACTGCACCTTTTCTTCCATCTGTATGTAATCCCCAAACATTTTGCTTTTATTTTTTATCTGACCATTACTTTTTGCTGTGCAGTGAAGACTTACGCTTCACTACACTGGCATTTACTCATATGTTATGGGAAACTGACATGTCCTTCAGGCTGTCAGTACTGGGAAACCTTGTTTCCCATAGTCGTGTGACTATGTCACTGCTTTTGGTTACTTTTGTATCATTTGTGGTAACTTTTTATCATTGTACAATGCAGCTTCCACTGCAGTACAATGGGGTGTTCAGATGTGTGACTCGGTTTATAGTGATTTGGTCAAAAACAAAAATGTCGAAAGTCAAAATGTAAAAAAAAAATATCGAAAAAAAAAGTCAAATTTCTTTTTCAATACATTTTTTTTCCGAAATGGGGGGGTTCTCCCCAACCCCCCTTTTTTATTTTACCCCTTTTTTTTACTTACCGAACCCAAAAAAAATATAAATAAAAAAATAATAAATTCGACTTTTTTTTCGACATTTTGGCTGACCACCGTTTGACTCATCTATTGTGCACACTTGGGTCACATTTCCATGATGATTTATGTGATGCTTACATTCGTGGAGTGATGTTAGGCGAGAACATGTTCCAATCACTGCAATGCAAATGTGTTCAGGTGTGGTGGGTTGAACCCTAAATTGTAAGCTGATGGGCAGATCTGCATCAGGCAGACACAGAATTCTGCAAAGAGGTGACCACTGCGCACGGCACAAAATGCACACATTATGTGCATGGGAGTGGGAAGTGTACATCGGGCAGGGGAAGTGAGCACATCCTCATATTGCCATTGCATGTTGTGCCACTCTATGGCTAGGGTACATACGTAGATAGGCAGGGCATGTTTTGGCGTCACATGGCATGGTGCAATTTGCCAGTTGCCACGGTAAGATGTGTGGAATCTGGTGTGGGCTGTTCCCTCCCCCAATTACACAGGGCTCATGCATTGGCAGGTGTAGTCGCCCAACTACCTGGGACACTGTGGCCCTTGACTGTTCCCCCCAAATACACATGGCTCATGCATTGGCAGGTGTAGTCGGCCAACTGCCTGGGACACTGTGGCCCTTGACTGTCCCCTGCCCAAATACACAGGGATCATGCATTGGCAGGTGTACTCACCCAACAGTCATGTGCTTTGTCCAGCATGACGTTCCACGTAGCGTGGCAATGTTGAATTCCGCAATACCATAGAGTCGTGTGTGGACCCAAGGAAATGTGCACAGCAATGCTTGATGAGTAGTTGGGCATCGCAGACCATCTGGATGTTGAGTGAGTGGAATTGCTTCTGATTGTGATACACCGCCTCAATTGCATGTCTGACAGTGAACTCCATGTGCGTGCAATCTAATGCGCCTATGCAATTGGGCATTCCGGCATTGGCATGGAAGTCCATTTTGGTGGCATTGACCCGGGCAGAGGTATGGGGTAGGGCAATGTGGTCTGACGCATCCAGTACCTGGAAGAGTGACAGCCCGTGCAGCTCCCCAACAGTGTGCTGATAGGTTCCAGTGGCGAAAAAATGTAGTACGGAGGCTACCTTCAGGAGGGGGGGGACTGCAGTCCGGATGCTGATGCGGCTGCTGATGTCTTCTTCAATGTCAAGCCAGTATAATGTATGTATTTCACTTGGGGTCAGGTTCCATGGTGAGGCACTGATGCAGGGTATTGCTGGATTCCTGCGGGGTGGTACCTGCTGCATATTAATGTTTGGGATGGCTATCGGGTTCCTGATTTGCCTCCTGCACCTAAGCTGCCTCCTCCTCTGCCTCAGTGCTGCTTCAATCTCCACTGCTGCTTGCAGGTTCCCTATCCCAATTACTGCTAAGGCGGTGGACAGCATGGTTGTGTTGGAAGGTGACTTGGGTTTGGGTGTGGCCCTTTTGTAGGCTCCCCGTGGCCTATGATGAGCAGCTGGCCTGATTGTGCGCACCTGGGTCTTGTTGCAGCTCACCTGCCACTGTTTAACGCCTAGTCCGTGGTGCCGGTTTTACAGGCACAGTGTTCACAGTATTATCGCCATTTCCGTATGCGTGGTACTCGTAATGTGCCCAGTTTTGCACCTTGCCTGTAATTGGAGGAGCTCCAGCGAGTCGTCGGACTGTTTGCAGTCACAGTGCTACCAGGTGAGGTAATAGTGTGGGGATCGCTTTGCGGCGATGGTGTTTGTGCCATCATGGGTCTGACTATGCCGGTCTGGTAAACAGTGCTGGTACAGTTTTACCGGCACCGTTGATTCGGACTGGCAAACTTGTAATGAGGGCCATAGAGCTTCTGGGGAAGAGTGAGGAAAGGAACAATTCCTTTGAGGAGGTGAAGTTGAAAGTGGGCCTTCTTGGCAAGGTCTTGAATTGGAGGGATGAAGGAAAGAGAGGAATCAAAATGACTCCAAGATTTCTGGATTTAGATGAAGGAGCAGGGGGAGAGCCCATAGAAGATGGCCAGAGTGAGAGGAAGCAAGTGGGAGCAGAAGTCCCAATTGGAAGGATCTCATTCTTGCTTGCGTTGAGGCAGAGATCATTGGAAGTACACTAAGACTGGATGGCAGATAGCCAGCAGGAATGATGGAGGAAGCAAAGTGAGGATCTGAGGGAAGATTGAAGAAGGGATGTGTGTCGTCTGCATAACACTGGAAGTTGGGGGAGAATGTGGAAATGAGGTGTACAAGTGGAGCAAGATAGGTTTTAAAGAGCCAGGGAGAAAGGTTGGCATCCTGGGGCACACCACAGGTGGAGATAGAGGTGGGGGAGGAGAAAGAGCCAGGAATAACCTGGGAAGGACAGTCATTGAAGAAGGAGGTCAGCAAGTCCAGTGCCCGCTCTGAGATACTTAGGGTATCGTGAGCCGTTTTATGAGGATGGGGTGGTTAACTGCATAAAATGCAGAAGAGAGATCAAGTAGAATGAGAACAGCAGGAGAGTTAGAGTCAAGAGATGCAAGCAGTTCTTCACAGGTGTTCAGGAGAGAAGTTTCCGTGCCTCTGGATGCTCGGAAGCCAGATTGATGGTTGTGTAGGCAACCAACAAGTTATAGGTTCTGGGTCAGTTGGGGGAAGACCAGGGGGTGATAGATATGGGGCGGTATTTGGCTGGAAAAGACAGCTCTGCAGAAGGTTTTGTCAGGATGGGGCACACAAGGGAGTGCTTGAGGGAGGAGGGGAAGATGTAAAGACTGGAGGGGGCATCTGTACTCCTGCTCTCTATATGGCAGAGGAGAGGCACAGAGAACCCAACCAAGATTCTCTATATGGTAAAACATGGGTGAGCAATCAAGGCCTAGATTTCAGGAGGTGATGCTGGATGGTTGTTAAGTACAGTGTAGTCCCTAAGCACCCTCAAAGGCATTTCCACATAATATGTTAGTGTAAACACAGTCTTTATATAAATAAGGTTCATGTTATGTAAACAATCACAATAACACACTTTGTACTCTGGCAATACTAAAATGAGCAATATATACAGGTCTATGTGGCACCACTCTTAACTATTTATTCCTTTTGTATTTATATTTGTGTTTTCTTTATTTGTATAGCGTTCCAAGCCTAAGGGCATCTGGGCGCATGTCTTAGGTTACAGTGACATAGTAAACCAGAATTTAGTGGCAAGGACCAGGAAACTGACCCTGCCTGATTTCTGTAGCTTGAACCTAGGTAGAGCGAGACAGTGAGTTTGGGCTGCTCTCTGAGGACTGCAGGAGGTGTGTGGTGTGAACCGGCTCACCAGTTAGCTAAGAGCTTGATTGGACAGGCATTTGTGCATAAGAGCAAGGGTTTTAAGGGATACTCTTTGGGCTACTGAGAGCCAACGCAGGTTGCGTCTGGTGTCCAATATGTTCTGGTTCCTGGAAATATTTAAAGCAGCCCTGATGGCATTGTTTTGGGTGACCTGGAGCTTGCTTAGGTTTTGTTGGCTAGTCCCTACATAGAGGTAATTGCAGTAGTCCAGTTTAGACTTAATAAGGGTTCTGACAACGATAATGCAGTTATCTCTGGTAAGGAATGGATGGCAGGCAGGGGCAAAACAAAATATTAATACAAAAACTGTTTTTTGGGTGGGATTGTAGTTGGGGCTGGGGGGCACACTAGAGCACCAGTGAACTTTGCAATTGAAAGGGGGGTGGCCGTTCCCACACCCTAGCCCAAATGGATGGGAGACATCTCATGTAGCCCTCCATGGGGGCAGATTGCTGGTGCAATCTGGCCCTAGGAAGGGGCAAATGTGTTTTTACTGGGGGGTGAGGGTCAGTAGACCACCAGGGATGGCTTGAAAGGGGGGACCGTGATCAGAGCATAATAGTTATGATTTGTTTTTTGCTGGGCTGACCATAGGTAACAAATGTTTTTTATTTTGTTCACAGGTTTTCCTACACAAAGAGCTGAAATGATATGTGAGTACTTTTTTCTTATTCTACGATTAGGGCCCATTGTCATTGGGGTGGGTGGGACTGGGGCTGGCTTGTTGGTGGTGTGGGCAGGAGTGGGAAGTCTGAGGAGGTGTTTTGGTGGGCTGGGAAACAATTTTAGGGTCAGGCCACAAAATGCCCCCCCCATGCCAGCAGAACATTGGTGTTTCCCTGGGCGCAGTTGTCTCTCATGTGGGTTGACCGTCCGCAAGCCCAGGCTGCACCTCTTGCTGTGCTGTTTTACAGATTTCACCTTCGGGGAGGAATGAGGACCCTTCCGGGGCTCCCTGATACTGCTGATTGCGAACAGTAAACCCACATGGGAGACAACCATCCAAGGCCAGGGACATCACCCCTGACAAATCCTGGACTCGGGCGAATCGATTTAGAATTTATTACCCACAAGCCCCGGCAAAGTCTGATGTTTAGGGACAAAAACACAATTTCCAGAAATTTCCCACCGGGACATTACTGAAACATGCCACCAACAACACATTTACTGCCTTACCACATTCCCACAGGTGTCCGGATGAAAACAGAACCTCCCATGTATGGGTGCAGACACGTGGGTGGAAAAGCAAAAAGTGTCAACCATCCACAAGTCCAACGGCAGTTTCAGGGAGCCTCTGCAGGGTCCCCTTCCCTTCCCTGAGGGAAATTCTGTAACACAGCTGAGCCCGCACTCCAGGATGGTCAGGGGTGATATCCCTGGGCTTCAATGGCTGTCCCTAATGCGGGTTGACCATCCACAAGCCCAGCAGCGGCTCCAGGGAGGCCCAGGACATTCCCTGTCCTTTCCCGCAGGGAGCAGCTGTAATGCAGATCAGCCAGAATTACAGGACGGTTGGAAGTGATGTCTCTGGCCTTGGGCACCTCTCTCCCATGTGGGTCCCCAGGTTTTGCAACTGTTGTGGGGAGCCCTGGCAGGGTCCCCATTCTTCCCTGTAGGGAAAAGCTGTTTTGCAGCCCAGACGGGGCACCCTGGGACTGCCGCTGGACTTGTGGACGGTCAACACTTTTTCTTTTCTGCCAAGGTATATGCACCCACACATTTGAGGTACTGTTTTACACAGACACCTGTGGGAATGTGGGAAGGTAGGGCATGTGCTGTTGGCGGCATGTTTCAGTAGTTTCCAGGTGGTAAATGTCAAAAAATTGTGTTTTTTTTCCTAAATTTCGAACTTTGGCAGGGCTTGTGTGTAATACAGTCTAAATCAATTCACCTAAGTCAGACCTCTGTGGATTCCCACGGGTGTCTCCTTTTCAGAAATGCATGGGGTTCGCTGTTTTCCTTGGTGGCTGCAACACCACAGGCACAAATCTGTTGGTTGTACACACAAGCAAATTCCTGAAAAATCTGCAGTGCTAAAACACTTGGGGTTACCGATGGTTTAGCCTTTTCCCTTTGCGCCCGGGTGGGTTCACCAACACATGTGATGTGGCGATTTTGTCGGGACATCTGTGAGAATGCAGGAAGGCAGGACATGTGTTTTAGCTTTGTGTATTGGTGATTTGGAAGTGGGAAATGTCTGAAAATTGTTTTTTTACCTACCTTTCAAAATTTTCCGGGGCTAATGGGTAATTCGTTCTCGGGCAATTTGCGCAAGTCACACCTCTGTGGATTCCCACAGGTGATTACTATCAGAAATTCATGGGGTTCCTTATTTTCTGTGGTGGCTGCGACACCCCAGGCCCAAATCTGTAGTTTGTCCAAAAGAGAAATTTCCTGCAAAATCTGCTCTGCCGAAACACTTGGGTTACCAGTGGTTTAGCCTTTTCCTTTTGCTCCCAGGTAGGTTCACCCACACATGTGAGGTACCTTTTTTGTCGGGACACCTGTGGGAACGCGGAAAGGTAGGACATGTGTTGGTGGAAGTGTGTTTCGGTGGATTGCAGGTGGGAAATATCTCAACATTGTATTTTTTCTCTAAATTTAGGACTTTACCGGGGCTTGTGAGTAATACATTATGGGGCGATTCGCCCAAGTCAGACCTCTGTGGATTTCCACGGGTGTCTTCTTTTCGGAAATGCATGGTGGCTGTGACACCACAGGCCAAAATCTGTAGGTTGTCCACACAAGAAAATTCCTGCAAAATCTGCTCTGCCAAAACACTTGGGGTTTCTGGTGGTTTAGCTTTTCCCTTTGCGCCCAGATAGGTGCATGTAAAGACTGGAGGGTGGTATCTGTACTCCTGCTTTCTAAATGGCAGAGGAGATGCACAGAGGGCCACAGGCCAGATTCTCTATTATGGGATCATGGTCGAGCTATCAAGGCTTAAGCTCTCAGGAGGCGATGCAGGCTGGTTCTTAAGTACAGCTTAGTCCCCAAGCACCCACAATGGAATGTCCACATACTATGTTAGTGAAAACACAGCTCTTAATATAAATAAGGTTCACGGTTATATACACAATCATGATAATACATTCTATACTTTGGCAATACTATAATGGCAAATATAAACAAGTCTACGTGGTACCACTCCTATATATTGATTCCTTTGAAATGCATCAACTGTCAACAGTTTAAATGACAAACAAATCAGATGGTTAAGTTGTATCAACGATAGACAGAAAGAAATTCAAGTTAAATCGAACAATGGCAGACCTGTCTATCTCACTACCATTAGACCGTTCTGTGCGAGCATCCTCCCACCTGGGGAACCTTTAAATAAAGCTTATTGACAAGCACAGTCCAATTATGCTAAATAGAGTCTCGATTCCATGTTAAGTTTCTACAACCCCAAAGTACCTGGTTTCGCAGAGTTCTTTGTTGATTCGTCGACGGGCTCTTCTTGAGAATACTCCCTTTAAGGCAGGAGCCATGGGTCATCGAGATTTGGTGAAGAAAAAGTGAACGCTGATGTCGGGGGAGCAGCTTCGGTTCTTGCAGTGCTCGTTGATGATAGGTCGAAAACGTCCTGCAAGCTGAGGCGTGCAGTGCACCTCGAAGACGAGTGTTCATTGACGCAAAGAGTCGATGAAGAACTTTGACCCTCCAAGGGCATCAGGTCATCAACGTCTCTGTGGTATCAAGTGGCGGGAAAACGACCAGTGGATTCGCCTCGGTTGGTGGCGGCCTTGACTTTCTCCGGCAGGATGAAAGCGGTCAAAGGTGATGAACAAGGGAGTTCTTGGATCAAATGTTTCTTAGGCAAAGGAACACAGCGGCTCCAGTCGGCGATGGTGGTCGGCGATGGTGCACAGCTGTCCGGAGCTTTGTCTCCTCGGCGGTCCACGTCTCTGGTCAGCAGCCTTTCATAGGTCTGTCTACCAGGGAACTTTGGCAAAGATCAGCTAGTGCACGATGGTCCCTCTTACCTCGGGAAGAGGTCTCTGATGACAGCAGCAGCAGGTCTTCTTCTTCCAGTGGGCTTCAAGGTTAAGCATCAGTTTCAACTTCAGCTTCTGGACGTTTTCCATCAGTGAGAGGTCCCCGGATATACTGTTGATCTCCCATTCAATCTGCTGGGTCAGACTCACTCAACCAATCACTCAGAAGGGCATTCAGGCAGGCAGGCAGCCAATCAGGCTCACAGGGCATTCAGGCCATTATCCTCCCTCCAGACTCTCACAACAAGGAATGTGTATTGGGACAAGTACCCAGCCATTGAGCAGTCCACACTGCATTCATACCAGTTTCGGGCAGGGCTGTCTCAGTCTTTGTGCCACACACCAGATACTAGACACCCATAACACGGAATGCGTAGTCGTCACACACTCCATTCATCCAGGTCCCACCACACGGGCATACCCACAACATGCAGACATTGGGAAGGCTCCAGCCGGTCTGTCCGGACTTCCCCACAACATTTTTGTGCCTTGAGCAGAGACACCTCACTCAGCACACATCTTTCTCAATGTTTCAGATTTAGAAGCATTAAAGTTAACAAGGTACTTGTTTCCATATTGTTAGAAAGGACTATGGCCTTTTTAGGTTATACTACAACAGTTCACTATGTGTCCTGGTAGGAATAACTTGAAATGCCTTCACTAGTATGAAACACTGGATACCTTCAGTCCTATCCCACCGCTGTACACCAATTTGTTAAGATGGATTTCTGAACTCTGACCTGGTGGGCAGAGGTTCAGAAGGCCAGCCTAGTTTCTTGGAACAGGGTAACCTCTGGACAAGCCAGACCAATCAGGGTAGCTATGGCAGACGGTCAAGACTAGGTCTCAGGAGGGGTGAGGGTGACTGAAAAACCTCCATGAGCACAGAGAGTAAAGGACACTTAAAAATCACTCACAGATAGGTGTTATATGAAAAATATAAACACATTTATTACAAGGCATTTGTAACTCAGACCATAGCAAAAGAATCACAGCAATACTCAGTAAACCAACACAACACCATCAATACAATATATATACAAGACCATTGGGATCTAAAAGGTTAAATGCACGAAAAATGTCGACAACCTAGATGGGAAGGAAACAGGCAGTGCAGGTAGTCTTTAGGCTCCTTCGACATCAGCAACACACCTAACTAAGAGGCATTCCAAGCCCTAAGAAGAGAGGAGCCTTGTGCTCAATAGTACATGCAATGCAAGCGCACACGGTTGTTCCAATGGGAAAAACATGGTCTCTTCAGGGGCCTCTAGCAGCTCAGGAAGGTGGATGAGGTGATGAAGAATAAGTCCCCACTATTCTGGGAGGACCTCCACTTGAAGGCAGAGGCAGTTCCAGAGAGCGGGATGGAGTCGCTAGTTCGGACTAGCAGTGTAAAGGAAGTGACCCTCAGGGGCCACTCATGCGTAAAAAGAGGCCCTGGTGCTAGGGGTCAACGGTTAATATTGGAAGTACTCACCGGTCCCAGGCGCACTCGGACCCAAACTTCGCCAGTTCAGTCCACTTCGCATGCAGGTTCGAACGCGGCACAAATGACGTTTCTGTGGCTTTCAGTTCCTGAGATACAGTGAGGATTCCCAAACAGGACAGTGATGATTTCTTTGCTCCGGGTGGATGAATCGACCTGGTTTCACTGAAGCAGGCTTCGGGAGCAAGAGGGTCACAAATGCAGTGCACTTGCAAAGGTTGTTGCCGTGGCAGGGCAACACGGTAACCGCGTATGCTCCGGTCCTGGTGCACTCGTCTCACTTCAGACCTGGGAACGGCAAGTGTATGAAATTTGGTGTGAGTGTGCCGTGGACACAGAGCTAGCAGTATACCAGGTTTTGAGGGCCTCCTCTAAACGGCGGCAGTAACACAGCAAAGGACCTGGGTAAGCTGGTCAGTCCACTGGAAGGCCCAGGGACACTTCCGAGAAAGCTTACTTGCAGGTTTGGATGAAGGTGCCGAAAAGTGTTGGTCCCACTATTCTAATCGGTTGAAGCATCTTCGCAGACCTTTTAGGATGACCAGATGAAGAGGGTTCCCATGGGATGACAGCGGGCTCAGGGTGCCAAACTTTCCAGCGGGTCACCAGCAGTTCCTCGACTCAGCTTTGTAGTTTCAGGATACTTGGATCCTATCCTTCGTTCAGTGAGAACTCCAGTGATAGACATGGTATGGGTGTTTTCAGCCTCCTCTTATCCAAAGTTATGTTTACACCAAAACGGAGATGACCCAATGGGAGATCTTTTCACAAACACACACTCCATACGTGGACCAATCATGGACCATGGTGGTCCCAGTCATTCACAGCACTACAGACTCTCTGGCACCCAGGATGTGTATTGGGGACAGACACCCCAGCCCACATCCGCGAAGGAGCCCGCGAAAGCTTGGTGTTTTGCGGGAAACTGCATGTCCAAATAAGGACTGCCCCGGGTCGACTTGACCTGGGGAAGGTGAAGGGACAAGATGGCCAAAGGACAGGACAAAAAACCTTGTGGCATGGCCCTTCTTGAACCAGGCCACCTATTTGTGCCAAATGCGGTTAATGCGGTTAACATGGCAGGAAAGGGTTAAAAATAATGCAAACAGATAGCTGCCACCAGCCCTGTCCATGACACATCTACACATCTCACAAAAAGTCCATCGGCGGTATCTAGGGCCTTTGGAAAATGACTACAGACCCCTGTACTGTAAGGCATTGTTTACTTGTTAAATGTTGCACAAAAGTTGCAACATGGGTAAAAGACTAAGGGAAACAAAGTCTCCCATTAGTGACTGTCTTAAGGGCATGTCAGTGTACCCATAAAAAGTGAGCGAAAGCCAGGAGGAGTGCAGCTGAAGGCTGTACTTCTCTGGCAAAGTCAGTCTATGGTGTCTAAACAACAGCAAAAAGTTACGGGGTGTACACATGGAGGGACAAATTATATACAATTATTAAATCTTTCCTAACACTCGCCCTCCCAGACTGGACAGGGGGAACTAATCCACCCCTGGATGAGTTTCTTGTTCAGGTCGGTTAAACATTCTGGACAACCCATCAGCATTGCTATGTTGGACACCTGGCCTATGCTCAATAGTGAAGTCGAAGCCTTGTAGACTTATGGACCACCTAAGCAACTTTGGATTCTCTCCCTTCAAGTTCATTAGCCACTTTAAGGGCTTATGGTCAGTTTGCACAGTGAAGTGGGTCCCATAGAGGTAGGGCCTCAGCTTCCGTAGGGCCCACACAACAGAGAAACATTCTTTCTCCACTGTGGACCATCTGAGCTCTCTGTCCTTAAGCTGGCGACTAATAAAACCAATAGGGTGTTCCTTACCCTTCTCATCTACTTGCGATAGTACAGCTCCTATCCCAGTGTCAGAGGCGTCCGTCTGCACAATAAAAGGTCTTTGATAATCAGGGGCCCTGAGGACAGGGGCCTGGCACAAGGAGTCATTTAAGCCTTTGAAGGCCTTCTCACACTCGTCAGACCATGTTACCTTCTTAGGTTTCTTAGGAGTTGTGAGAGCAGTCAGAGGGGGCAGCTCTGGTGCCATAGTGTGCCATGAAATTTCGGTAATACCCAGTGAGTCCTAAAAAAGGCTCTCACTTGGGTCTGAGTAGTGGGGGTAGGCCAGTCTTGTACTGCTTGTATTTCACTGGGTAGAGACTGTATCCTCCCTCCACCTACTTCATGTCCAAGGTAGACCACTGATCCTCGCCCAATCTCGCACTTACTGGACTTTATGGCCAAGTGGGCCTTCTGAAGAGCCTGTAACACAATCCTAAGGTGTTTCAGATGGTCTGCCCAGGTGGCAATGAAAACTGCTATATCATCCAGATATGCAAGACAGGATTCATCAACCCATTCAACGCATGATTCACAAGCCTCTGGAAAGTGGCAGGTGCATTCTTCAAACCAAAAGGCATTTCCCTGAACTGGTAAAGACCCTCCGGTGTTAAGAAAGCTGTCTTCTCCTTGGCATGTTCTGCAAGAACTATTTGCTAATAGCCTGCATTGAGGTCAAATGTCCTGAGGTATTTGGAGGCACACAAAGTATCCACCAGCTCATCTGTTCGAGGCAAGGGGTGTGCATCTGACTTGGTGACAGCATTCAGAGCCCTGTAATCCACACAGAACCTCAACTCAGAAGTACCTGCTTTTGGAACCAAAACCACTGGGCTGTACCAAGGACTACTAGAGGGTTCAATCACCCCAGGATCCAACATTTTGTTGACCTCTGTCTTAATGTAAGACCTTACTTGGTCTGACATTCTGTATCCCCTACTTTTGGTAGGTACACTGTCTCCGGTGTCAATGTCATGTTTGCACCAAGGTGTCAAACCAGGGGACAGTGAAAACAAGGGGGAAAACTGCCTAAGCAAACTTTTCACCTCTGTTTGTTGCTCAGAAGTCTGGTGAGGGGCCACATGGACACCCTCAATGGAGCTGTCGGAAGGACCACTTTGGAACAGGTCAGGGAGAGGTTCTGACTCCTCTTCCTCAACATCTGAAGCCAGCAGCAGTGCAGCGATTTCAACTCTTGGGATGAAAGCCTTCAGTCTTTTCACATGGTACACTTTTGGAGCCTGTCTAGCCCTTTTAAGGTACACTAAATAGTTGACCTCACCCAGTGACTCCACCACTGTGTAAGGGCATGACCACTTGTCCTGCAAAGCTCTGGGCCTTATAGGATTCATGATCAGGACTTTCTTACCAGGTGTGAAATTGATGAGGGAAACCTTCTGGTCATACCAATGTTTTACCAGTGCTTGCCCTGCCTTCAGCTTCTCACTGGCCAGACCCATCAGGAGTACCATCCTTTTTCTGAGCCCTAGCACATAGTCCACTAGATTGGTAGTAATTGGGGGAGTGGGCATCCCCCATCCCTCTTTGACTATGGCCAAGGATCCCCTTACAGGGTGACCAAACAGAAGTTCAAAGGGGCTAAGCCAACACCCTCTTGTGGCACCTCTCTGTAGGCAAACAGTGAGCATGGTAACACACAATCCCATTTTCTTCTTTGAGGTTCTTCCAGAACCCCAATCATACTTTTCAAGGTCCTGTTAAACCTTTCCACCTGACCATTGGTCTGGGGGTGGTATGCGGAAGAAAATGTATAGTTGACCCCACATTCCTTCCACATAGCCTGCATATACTTTGACATAAAGTTGTTGCCTCTGTCAGACACAACTTCTTTAGGGAAGCCAACTCTAATAAAGATGCTAGTATCTAGGTCCTGGTGATGGACCAACTACCTCCACCTTAGTGGTAGGTGAGTTAGGGGGAATATTCTCTTTCCCTCTTTTTGATTTTTGACTCCTTTAGCCTTGGGTTTCTCCTTTGGCTGGGTTAGTGCATTGGTCTTGGCCAGTGCTTCCCTTGTTTGAGACCGTGTGCAGGGTCTGTCAGCAGTATCTCCGACAAGCCCTAAAGCTCTGAGATCATTGCCCAACAAGACCTTTCCTGGGAAACTCCTCTGGATGCTCACTGGAATCCTGACTGCTGTACCATTGATAGTAAGATTAACATATATAACTGGGAACATGAGAGGTGGGCCATCATCCAACTTAGTGGGCATCAGAGTAGCTCTGGCAACTTCCTCTGGGTCTACCTAGGTAGTTCAACTGCACCTACTATCCCTAAGAGCTGGAGTATCTACTCCATTGATAAGCACACTGTCTTTAAAGTAGTGCTTGGTGTTATCTGGAATACTAGAATAAGCCTCTGAGACTTTAGGCTCACAGGAACCCAGGGAAACTACAACTACCTCAGCTTCTATCCCACTGGGGAATGAGTCTGAGGAGAAGGATGCTCCAGTAATCTCTTCTTCCTCAATCTCATAGGAGGAGAAGACCAGATTAGCAGAGTGGACCCCCAAGTTTTGACTTTACATCTGGGATCCCCCTTCACATGCTCAGTTGGTCCACAAGCAAAACAAGATCCATTGGGTCTGTTTACATAGGGAGACTTACTATAACCAGAGTTCTGTTTTGGAGGCTGACCTCCACTACCCTGTGAGTTCTCTTGTGTCTTACCCTTATGTTTCTTTTTGTGGCCCTTTTGGGAGGAAAATTTATCAGTGTCCCCACCCTGCTTATCTTTGGACTTTTTCCCCTCCTCCTGCTTACCAGGATAGTCTTGTCCTTATGGGACACTCTATGTGACACCCACAAATCATCTGCAATGGCTAGCTTCTTAGGATCTATCTCCTTTGAATCTGCCAAGTGCTGCTTAAGCTCAGGGGAAGAATATGCAAAAATATGTTCAAGCATGACAAGACTTATCATGCCTTCAAAGGTAGAAACCTTATAACCTTCAATCCAGCCAGTCAAGTTTTTAAGGATTCGGTTACATAAGATACCCAAGTACCACCTTCTTTCTTTTTATACTCTCTGAATCTTTGTAAGTATTGGGCAGGAGTCTTTCCAAACTTTAAGATGAGAGTCTGCTTCAACATTGCAAAATCTGCTCTCTCAGCTTTTGACATTTCCATTACTGCACTGCAGCCAGAATGGGGCAGTCTGCTAAGTAACCAGGCAATTTTATCAGCATTGTCAACTTGTTGAACTTCACATGCATACTCAAATGTATTCATCCAGTCCATAATGTCATTCTTTTCCTCATACAAACTGAGCAGATCTTTTGGAAACCTGGGATGAGAGGAGGTCCAGGCCCATGTCCAGGACCCTTGGATCGATTGGCATCTTGAAGCTTGGTCAGTTCCAACTGGTGATCCCTGTCTATCTGTTTTTCTGCCTGCTCTATCTTTAGTGTGGCCATATTGAACTCAAGCTCCTTCTGCCTAAACAGCAGTTCTTGCTTAAGTATGGCCTCCCCATCAGCACTGGCAGAGGAAACATTAGACATTACCTCCTTCATGCCCTCATGGTTGCTGTGGATCAGTGCAGCGGCAGAACCATCAGTTCTACCAGTGAGAGCAGCCCCACCTCCTTCTGCACTGTCCTCAGAAGCTATAGCTCTAAGCTGAGCTTCTTGCCAGTCCATGATTCTTTGGATCATTTCTCCTTTCGTGCCTTGAGAGGAGACACCTCTCTCAGCACAGATCTTTCTTAATGTGTCAGATCTAGAAGCATTTAAAGTTAACAAGGTACTTCTTTCCATACTGTTAGATAGGACTATGGTCTTTAAAAAGTTATACTACAACAATTTACTATGTGTCCTGATAGAAATAACTTGAAAAGCCTTCACTAGTGTACAACACTGGATACCTTCAGTCCTATCCCACCGCTGTACACCAATTTGTTAAGAAGGATTTCTGAACTCTGACCTGGAGGGGCAGAGGTTCAGAAGGCCAGCCTAGTTTCTAGTCCGGATACAAATGCCAAGTGTACGGAATTTGGTGTGAGGGTGCCGTGGGCACAGAGCTAGCAGTCTGCCAAGTTTCGAGGGCCTCCTCAAAACAGGGGCGGTGATAGAGCAAACATCTCGTGTAAGCTGGTCAGCCCACTGGTTGGCCCAGGGACACTTCCGAAGAGTCTTACTTGTAGAGTTTGATGAAGGTGCCGAGAATAGATGGTCCTACTATTCTAATGGGTTGAAGTGTCTTTGCAGAAATTCCAGGACGATTAGATGCAGAGGTGTCCCACAGGGCGACAGCAGGCTCAGGGGGCCAAACCTTCCAGCGGGTCACCAGTGGTTCCTCGACTTGGCTTCTTGTTGCAGGATACTTGGCTCCTTATTCTTTGTTCATGTGAACTCAGGAGATCGACATGGTAGTGGTGTTTTCAGCCTCCTCTTATCCAAAGTGTCCTTTGCGCCAAAACGGAGAGGACCCAATGGGAGATCTGCTCAAAAACACTCACTCAATACATGGACCAATCATGGACCACAGTGGTTGCAGGCATTCAGGACACTCTAGACTCTCTAGCACCCAGGATGTTTATTGGGAACAGACATCCCAGCCCACATCCCGGAGGCACACACACAAGGCATGCAGAAGCCCGTGAAAGCATTGGATTTTGCGGGAAAATGCATGACCAAATAAGGACTAACCCGGGTCGGCTCGACCTGGGGAAGGTGAAGGGGCAAGATGGCCAAAGGACACCACAAAGAACAACGTGGCATGGCCTTTTTGGAGCCAGGCCACCTATTAGTGCCAATTGCGGTAAGCATGGTTAAACATGGCAAGAAAGGGATAAAAGCATAAGAAAATGATAGCCGCCACCAGTCCTGTCCGTGTCACATCTGCACAGTTCATAAAGAGTCCAGCAAGAGGTACTAGGGCCTTTAGAAAGACTAGAGACCTAAGAGTACTGTAAGGTAAGTTACATTGTACACTTGTTACATGTTGCACAAAGGTTGCAACATGAGGAAATGACTAAGGGAAACAAAGTCTCCAAGTACTGACTGTTTTAAGGGCGTGTCAGTTTCCCCATAAAAAGTGAGTGAAAGCGCAGAGGAGTGCAGCTGAGGGCTGTGCTTCTCTGGCAAAGTTTAGTTCCGGGTGTAAAACAGCAGCAAAAAGTTTAGGGGTTGACACATGGAGGGAAAATTACATTCAAATGTGAAATCTTTCCTAACACCGCGAAGAAAGGGCGGCCTGGCGGAACAATGTACCTTTAAATGAAGAAGTGGCTCCTGCGGTGGCGGTTGTTCCTGGTAGTTCCTGCAAGGTGGCAAGAGCTGTTATGCTTGTACTGTGGACAATCTGGCCATTTTCTCTGTAATTGCCCGGCAAAACCACCTCGAAATACAGTTGGAGCTATAGACGGAGCAAAGGAAACAACCGAGGTGGAAAACTCCAATGCGCACCAAACATAGAGGTTGGTTTGTCGAGCACAACTAAGAATCCCTTGACCTCCCACTTCACCATCCCGGTGACCATCGTGGACCAACGCCAACCCTCCAGGTTACACGCACTGAAAGCATTTGTGGATAGCAGAGCCATTGGGAATTATTTGGACTTGGAAACAGCAGACAAAATCGGTTTACCAGTCTGTGCAAAGGAAGTCGTAGACAATGTAACAGCTGTCGGTGGAACTCAGCTACTATCAGGCCTGGTTACCCGTTGTATTGCAAAGGTCATTATGCTCTGTCAAGACGGACATAAGGAAGAAATTTCATTTGATCTGATTTCGGCTCCACAATTTCAGATGATCCTTGGTATACCTTGGCTCGAGAAACACAATCCGCTCATAGATTGGCATAGTAGGCGTTAACCTTTCCCAGGGACTGCAAAAACTGTTATGAGACAGGTCAGGCACCAAAACATCCAACAACTGCATCTCAGAAGACGCTCCCAGTATTGGGAATACTAGGGGCCTTACCCAAAGAATACCAGGACTTTCAAGACGTTTTCGCCAAAGAACAAGCCAATACACTGCCCCCGCATTGTTCCTATGACTGCCAGATAGACCTGGTACCGGGGCCAAAGAACCCATTCAGTCGCATATATGCCCTGACAGAAGGGGAAAACGCCCATCTAAAGACCTACTTGGACCAGTATCTCGCAAATGGTTTTATTTGCCCTTCCAAATTCCCCGTGGCTTCTCCCCTCTTCTTCGTCCCAAAGAAGGAGGGGGGCCTAAGAATGTGCATCAATTATCGTGCGTTAAACCAGGTCACGGTAAAGAACTGGTACCTGTTACTGCTAATACCTGTGATGCTCGACCAAGTACGACAAGCGCAAGTGTTTATGAAACTGGATCTTCGAGGGGCTGATCACCTGGTGTGCGTAAAAGAGGGTGATGAATGGAAGACTGTGTTCCGCACCAGGTACGGCCTCTACGAGTATCAGGTAATGCCGTTCAGGCTATGTAATGCGCCAAAGGCATTCCAACACGTCATGAATGATGTCCTGTGAGAACTGTTAGACGTATGTGCCGTAGTGTACATAGATGACATCCTCATTTACTCGGCTACCGTACAAGAACATGTAGCACACGTGCAAGCAGTTCTCCACAAGTTACGCGAAAACCACCTATATACCAAACTTGAAAAATGCTCCTTCCATGTCACCGAAGTTAAGTTTCTAGGATTCGTATTGTCACCACAAGGGATCCGAATGGACAACAGGGAAGTAGAGGCAATCCTCACTTGGCCATCACCCTCGTCTCTAAGGGGAGTGCAGAGCTTTCTTGGTTTTGCGAACTTCTACCGACGTTTTATACCAGGATTTTCACACATGGTGCATCCTATCACTACTCTCCTACGCAAGCACCGAAAATTTGAATGGACTCCCGCAGCAGAAGAGGCATTCTGTGCTTTAAAGAGCAGATTTACGTCAGCCCCCATATTACAACATCCACAACCAGACCTCCCTTACATTGTTGAGACTGACGCTTCAAGTGTAGCCATGGGAGCGGTCTTATCCCAACGGAATCCCGACAAAGGTCATCTTCACCCTGTGGCTTTCTGGTCGAAGACATTTTCTCCAGCCAAACTGAATTACGCAGCCACAGATAAGGAACTGCTTGCGATTAAGGAGGCCCTCAAGGAATGAAGGCATTATTTACTCGGAGCCAAGCATACCATCACCATAATAACGGATCATCGAAATCTCCAGTACTTGCGTTCGGCTAAAGCACAATCATCCCGACAGCTTCGCTGGGCTCTGTTCCTATCAGAATATGATTTTGTGATCACTTACCGGCCCGGAGTAAAAAATGGGAAGGCAGATGCTTTATCACGCATCGGCAAAGGGGAACAAGCTTACAGCATTCCTGATCCGGTGGACATCATCCCTGGTGACAAGATCCTGGGTCTGTGTGGAGATGATTCTTCATGGGAGGAATTCAAGCAGAAGATAAAGGACAGCCTGTCCATAAGTGAATTACGAACATGGAGAAACAAGGGAGTTAAATTTTCCATCAAGGACGGCCTAACGTAATACCGAGATCGTCTTTACCTTCCGACGCGCACTTTGCAGGAAGAAATACTCATTAATTGAAGGGAACCCAGGAGTGGCAAAGACTGGTGAAAAAATTGAAAGATCCTACTGGTGGCCAACTTACCGACAAGACACCCACGACTTTGTCAACTCATGTGGAACATGTGCCCAGAACAAGGCCTTAAGACAAAGACCCGTCGGTTTATTACAACCACTGGCGATACCACCCACACCCTGGCACACCGTCTCCATGGACTTTGTCACAGACCTACCACCCAGTTCCGGATTTAACACCATCCTTGTGGTAGTAGATTTATTCACCAAGATGGCCCATTTCATCGCCTTAAAAGACTTTCCATCTGCTCAGGCCTTGGCTCGGGTATTTCTCAATAATATAGTGACCTTACATGGGTTTCCGTCCATATTAGTCTCTGATAGGGGAAGCCAATTTGTGTCACGATTCTGGAAGCATTGTTGCTCATTGGCTGGAATAGAAATCCAATTGTTCACCAGTCACAATCCGCAAACAGGCGGCCAAACAGATTGCACAAATCAGACTCTGGAGCAATACCTCCGTTGTTTATTACATCAGACAGAATTCTCTTGGGAGGAAATCCTGTGAATAGCTGAATACCCATATAATAATTCAGTACACGCCTCCACATGCATGACGCCATTTTATACTCTTTATGGCCGCAACCCAAGAACTTCGACATACGACCCGCCAGAGGCCAACAAAATGGCAGCCATTAAGACCTTACACAAAAACATCTCACAAGCAACCAAAGATGCAGTAGAATATCTTGAGGCAGCCATGACTTCACAAAAGAGGTGTGCTGACCGTCACCGACGAGAGGCCCCAAACTACCAAGCAGGAGATTCGGTATGGCGTGCATCTAAATACATAGCATTAAAAGGGGCCAGGAAATTCCAACCCAAGTTCTTAGGTCCGTTTACAATTGAAAGCGTAGTTACTCCTGTTGCCATGAGGTTGATTCTACCACCACAAATGCGCATACACCCGGTGTTTCATGTTTCCTTGTTGAAACCTGTACACCCTAGGACTAGAACACTAGCTCCACCTGCCCCCATAGAAGTCAAAGGGGAGGAACCAGAGTGTGAGGTCAAACAAATACTGGATTCCAAGATAGTACGAAACACTCTGTATTACTTAGTGGATTGGAAGGGATATGGGCCCCAGGATAGGTCATGGGAGCCAAGCGAGAACATTCATGGCCCTCGGTTACTACTCAAATACCATCAGAACAATCCCACCAAGCCTGGTCCAGGAAGCACACCTTTGAGAGGGGCCTTGAGGGGGAGGACTGTCATGGGCACTAGCTTAGCTAGCACTATCAAGTCACCTTCATATTTAATTAATGATGGCAAGAAGGGAAAACAGCAGGAGCACTGCGGGTG
This sequence comes from Ambystoma mexicanum, assembly GCF_040938575.1. Classification (NCBI taxonomy): domain Eukaryota; kingdom Metazoa; phylum Chordata; class Amphibia; order Caudata; family Ambystomatidae; genus Ambystoma; species Ambystoma mexicanum. The sequence goes on along the minus strand of NC_090933.1, from coordinate 1,368,925,167 downwards.
AGAGCATGGCGAGCAAGGATAGGGTTAATATCCATTTCATCCATTGGTACTCCCAACTCCCATAGAGTAACATGAGACTTCATGTTTCCACTAGTATGGGTCCATTTGTGCCAACCCAGAACTAAGTTGAACACTCTAGTTTTTGGGCATGGCTCTCTATAAAAGCCACGCCCAATGAGCAACCCATGCTTTGTATGCTTTCTGTAGCTTCGAGCACACGCTTACCTGGTTCCTGAGATTTCTACAGCATTCTTCAGCCCTTGTGACCGGCAGATCAGTCTTCTTCACTGCGACCACCGCTCCTGAAAGAGAAGAACAGAGGCGTAAGCTGATAATCGTTTTTCTACTCACCTTTTCAGCGCTCGTCCGGAGGTTTCACGACTTCTTTTCCACTCGCGGACCGACAAGTCACTCCCGCTCATCTTCTCTGCAAGCGTTTCCGGATTTCCCGTCCTCGAGAGACTTTTTGGCAACCTGCAAAGAGAAAAGAACCAGTTGGCAAAAAACATTCATAGACAATACGAACCTGAACCATTTTACGTGCTTTAACCCAGTGAAGCAACTGGGATTCCAAGGACCTTTAGCACTTACCTGATCAAGAAAGGGATCAATTTCTGCACATCTGCAATTCCTGCAGTACGACAGGTCCAGTGAGTTAACTGGCCTTGGGACACTCTTTAGGAGTACAAGACTCCACTATCCAAAATAAACGGTGGTGTTTGCATCGCAGAACCAGCGTAGCAACCAGCAAAACCAGAACCAAAGTCAGCCGGACAGCCAGCTGGCCCATACCATTGCGCCCCTACAGAGGCAGGACGGAGAGCTCGCCATTCCAAACTAAGAGGTGAGCAACCAGACACTATATTTCAGCACACAGAGGAAGGGGGAAAGGTTCCCTGGGTTAGGGTAGCACCACTCACTAACCCCTAATTCTCCTTACAGGTAGAACTCCCATTATTCCGGGTGAGGAGAGGGCCGGGCAGAGGTCAGCAAACTCCATCGCTTCTGCAGAGACTCAGGTGAGTGTGACACCCGTTCATACAGCCTATCTGTCACTCACACAGTAGAGTGGTCATCTTGGCGGGAGACCCTCCAGCCTATCACGATAGAGTGCGACATGGGTTGCGGAGGCAACCCTGTCCAGGGGTCCCACTCGCCCTCCCACACCACGGACCCACCCCAGACTCAGTGGCGCCGAAAGGAGGGCTTCTTGGCAGAAGCCCGCCAAAAGGACGAACAAAGGATCCCCGACCTAGGTTAGGAGTTTAGAGAAAGACACGAGAAAGAATTTATATTAAAAATCTGGCAAATAAAACCTACCGGAGTAAAGTTAATATAAAAATAAACCAGCGGTATGTTAGAGGCTGTCAGAAAAAGTAGTAGCCTCGAAGAATGGGAAAATCCCAAAGGGAAATATTTGTGGTCGAATATTTACGGTAGTAACCACTGCCACCAGCTAGAAACTTTAGAGAGAGGGACTGTATGGTACCCCCTCGAAAATGAACATAGGGGAAAAACTATTAACCCCTTCCAGTACCTCCATAGCAAGATTGGTTGTACTGGTTTAGTTCATAAAAATCGACTAGTAAAGTCAATGGGGACTTTACATGCCCTGGGAGACAGTAGTCAGTCCCAGGGTATGGAGTCTATGTTTGGGGGTCGCTACGACACCCCTGTGTCACTGCACGGAGGGTGCTGTGTAACACATGTAAATAAAGATGGTTCCTATGGGGTTGAGAAAATCCCATAGACATTAAACACAAAAATAGCCTAGAACACACATAGCAAAAATGCCTAAGAGTGGGAGAAAGAGTCTCACTCTTAGCAGAAGAAAAGAAACAAACCCTTCAAATCAAACAAAACTGCTGGGGGACTCTATAAGTAAGGGAAATTAGCCATAGAATGAGAATTCTCCCTAACACTCGCCTCCCCAGACTATGGGACAGGAGGATCAAATCCACTTCTAGAAGAGTCTCTTACCTCTAGTCGGTTATAATCATCCTAGAGGGACCATCAGCATTTTGGTGGTGACATCCTGACCTGTGCTCAATGGTAAAATCAAACACTTGGAGGCAGATTGACCATCTTAGCAGTTTTGGGTTTTCCCCTTTCATTTGCATCAACCATCTCAAGGGTTGGTGGTCTGTTTGAATGATGAAAGTAGATCCAAACAAGTATGGTCTGAACTTCTTCAAAGCCCACACAATGGCAAAACATTCTGTCTCAATAGTTGCCCACCTTGTTTCAGGTTCCTTCAGTTTCCTACTAATGAAGTAAATGGGGTGCTCCCTACCTTTCTCATCCAGTTGATTGAGTACTGGTCCTATACCTATATTGGAAGCATCTGTTTGTACAATGAAGGGTTGGTGGTAGTCAGGAGCTCTGAGAACTGGAGCTTGACAAAGGGCTTTCTTTAGGCTTTCAAAGACCTGATTGCACTCTTCATTCCATTTGATCTTTTTAGGGAACTTAGAAGAAGAGATGACATTCAGCGCAGATGCTATGGACCCATAGTTCTCAATGAAATTCTGTTAGTACCCAGTGAGGCCTAGGAAGGCTCTCACCTGGGTTTGAGTAGAAGGGGTTGTCCAATTTTACACAGCTTCAATCTTGCTGAGCAAAGGCCTTATTTCACCACCTCCTACCTCATGCCCAAGGTAGACCACTTTACTCTGACCAATTTGGCATTTACTTGCCTTTATGGTCAGATGGGCCTGTTCAAGAGCCTGCAAAACATATCCCAGGTGGTCAACATGTTCTTTCCAAGTGGGGCTGAATATTGCAATGTCATCCAAGTATGCCATGCAGAAGTGATCCATCCCATTCAGAACCTGGTTAACCATCCTTTGGAATGTAGCAGGTGCATTCTTTAATTCAAAAGGCATAATCTTAAACTGGTATAAGCCAACTGGGGTGGAGAATGCAGTTTTCTCCTTGGTATGGTCAGTCAGGGCTATTTGCCAGTAGCCTGACGTGAGGTCAAATGTGCAGAGGAACTTGGCTGAACCAAGTCTATCCACCAGCTCATCTGTCCTTGGTAAGGGAATGGCATCAGTCTTAGTGACTACATTTAGGGCTCCATAGTCCACACAGAATCTCAACTCCTTAGATCCTGCCTTTGGTACTAGCACAACTGGGCTAGATCATGGACTAGTAGAGGGCTCTATTACCCCGAGATCAAGCATCTTGTTGACCTCTCCTTTGATGTGGGTTCTTACATTTTCTGACATTCTGTAACCCCTGCTTTTGACAGGCAAACAGTCACCAGTATGGATATCATGCTGGCCCCAACGGGTCAAGCCTGGTGCTAGAGAAAACAGAGGGGCAAATTTATTTAACACAACTGAGGCTATTCGACTGGCGACTGGGAGTGAAACACAGGATTGGTAGAGTTAACTCCCTATTGTCTCTGTGTGCTTGAACCCCTTCCTCCCCGGGGTCCAACCCTTCCCTTTGATCCACAGCTCACCTTGTTTTCTTGGATGGTGTGCTCTCCGTCCTGCTGTCAGTGCAGGGGCGCGTTGATTGATGCGGGCTTGTTGGTGCCTAGTTACTTCACTGGCGAGAGTCCGACTGGTAAGTATAATGAGTCTTTCAACAGTTCTCTAACTTTGTTCCTTTCCTTCTTAGATGATGGCCGGCGTCCGGGGATGGCGGCGTGCTGCTGAGATGAGTGGCGCTGAAGGTGAGTGGGAGCGCCATACGCCATGCACCCTTTTCGTATTTGTATTGAACTGAGTTCTTTTTCTGTGTCTTTTAGGTGCCGCGACGTTGTCAACGTGGATGCCGGTTATGAAGAACAAATGCGGTGAGTAAGCGTGGTATGCGGCGCCTCTAGATGTTTCCTCCTAACCTGGAGTGTCTTTTCCCCCTCGCAGATGGATGAGAAGTTCCGGAGACACAGTTCCCCCAGAGCGGCTGGGATTCAGGTAAGCGTTTGAACGTTTGAAGCTCGTACTGTATTTGAAAAGAAATAAGCAAAGAGCTGTAAAATGCTTACTAATGCCTTTTCTCTGTTCTTTTCCTCTTCATTAGGAAGCAGCGTGCCGGGATGGGAATGTCACCGCCAAAGATGCCCACAGAACAGAAGGAGAGTTGAATGATGGGCAGAAGGTCTGCAAGGTAAGGCTGTTCCTAGCGGTGTTCTTGTTCTTGCAGGAGCTGAGCACAGAAGAAAGATGCAGGCCCACTGGAGACCGATCTGAACACGGTGAGTGTCACGCTGCAGGTGCAGAAAACGCAAAGCATGCTCCTCAGCCTGGGTGTGGCTTAAATAGTCTCTGGGTCCCAGCCTCTGGGCTGAACCACACCCAAAAGACTAGACCGCACATGCAGTTCTGGGAACCGAAATATGTGGGGGCATCCATCTTGTCCCCATCAATGCATTACAAGTCCAATCCCCAATGTTATCCTATGGGAGTGAGTGAGTCTGGTGCCACAAGCGCCAAGACTGACTCCAAGTGGGTCTTTGGAGGGATGGAGAGGCTCTTGAGGGCCATGTAGGTGATCGTGGCCTGGCTCCAGCCTGACATCTTGGAGGGCTGGGGACAAGAGGGGCAGGAATCATGACATTTACAGAAAACATAGTTAACCTCTCAAGTTGTGCTAAATGGATACACAGTACATCAATCCATGGCTAATAAGGGACTTTGGGGAAGACCTTATAGGGGTCTGATTGTGGGAATCAAGAATAATATCAAATCTCATCAGATTGAGACTAACTTAGACGAATTTCTTGTTGCTGCGGAATTTGAATTGTGGTCTGTGGATCATATAGAAAACATCTTGCTAATCACTCTTTACTCTCCGCCTGGTGCGGTCCATACTGAAGCAATCCAAGAATCTCTGAATGAGACTATGATAAAATGGGCCTTGAAGCAGGGAAACAAACTGATTGCGATTATGGGGGACTTTAATTGTCACATGTGGGGAGGGAAATGGTCTTCAAGTAATCCTCTTTTAAGGGCCGAGAGCAACATGCGCCAGACAAGAATTGATATGGTGGGACTACAATGGTTGAGTTTTTTCAAACTCTGGGATATGGAAATGATTAATGGAAGATCGTTGGGTGATATTCCTGGCAAAGCAACTTGGGGAAATGGTAAATGTAAGAGTACTCTTGATTATACTTTTGTTACCCGGAATTGGCTGTCCTTGTCAGAGACTTTGTGGTGTTAGATAATAATTGGAGTGGCCATGCTTTACTCTCATTGACAGTTGCCCCGTGCATTACTAAACATGCTTGCAAATCCCTGGCGACTCTGAGGGTAAATCATGCGGCCATACTTATTAGCTGGTCCGAGAAAAACATAGCTAAAGCGGCTCTGGATATAGCAGAGACGCGTCATCCAGAGATAGCCATTTTCCAGAAAATGACAATAGATAATATCGAGAACTGGATATCTGCATTTTGCATTGAACATGCTTCTGCGAGTATAGGCCTAGCCTGGACTGAGCAATTTAAGGTAAACAGGTATGATTTGGAAATTAGGGATGCTAAAAGATCTCTTAGAAAAGCAATTCGCAAAGCTAAGAAGTCTTGCCCACTATACAGTCCTTCCATATTCTGAGTATATTGCTTAAGAATAAGTACAAAACGTGGATAAAAAAAGATACTTAAATAAACTCAAGCAATGGCAGGACACGGTGCGTGTGTTATGCACTAAGAATACTCGTAATATATGGGCAATATTGGGGGATGCTCGGGGTAATAGGGTAACCCCCATGATCAATCCTATTGGCGCTCATAAATGGGAAAGATTTTTGTCAGAACTTAATATCGATATGGGAGAGAAAAGCAGCTCCATAAGGAAGATTATTCCTCCTGTTCCTCCTTTCTCGATTACGATTGACCGACTTATTAATAAAATAAAATAATTAAAATCATCCCGAGCACCGGGGCCGAATGGTTTGGCTAATGTCACTCTGAAAAACAAGCCGAGGTTCTGGGCGGAGCTCCTAAAGATTTTGTTCGAGAAAGTCTTCTGCGAAGGGAAAATCCCAGAATCATGGCGGAGGGCAATATTGATCCCTATACATAAAAAGGGAGACAAGTTAGAGCCAGCAAATCCTAGACTATTGTCCATGCTGGACTGCACTAGCAAAATTTTTGCCAGTTTTCTATTAAAATAACTTCAAAGATGGATTGATCAGAGAGGTCTTCTTTATCGTTTCCAGAGTGGTTTCAGGCAGGGATACTCCACTACGCACAATTTGCTTATTTTGGATACCTTGCGTATGAATGCTGGTAAAAAGGGGAACCCCCCTATTTATGCCTTATTTTTAGACTTTAAAGTGGCTTTCGACTGAGTACGCAGAGAGCTACTTTGGCCAAAACTAGAAATGCTTGGCAGCCCTCAAGGTCTTCTTTATTATTTAAGGTTTCTTCATGACAATAATACGGTTTGCCTAAAGCTTGATTCACAAGGTAACATGACAGCACAAGTGGAGCAGAATCGAGGGGTTAAACAGGGGTGTGTCACTGCACCAATGTTATTCAATCTATTTGTGTATGACCTCCCCTTAGCTATTTTCGAGGTACATAACTGTGCGCCGCGTATAGGGGCAGATAGATGCCCGGTACTTGCGTACGCAGACGATCTTGTCATTCTTGACCACACATTTAGCGGTCTGAGACGATCTGCGGAAGTACCTCTGGTTATATAGTAAAAGACTCAAGTGACGGATTTCTCCAGTAAAAAGATTGCTCGTATAAGACTTGAAGTGCTAGAATCTGTTATATGTTATACTCCTTCCTATAGATATCTGGGCATTGAGTTTGAGATGACCATTGACTATCTGCACTGTATTCAAGTTCGCAAAATTAAAGCAGCTCAAATCATGGCTTTGGTTTATCATTTTACTCTGACCCATGGGGGATTTAGCATTTGGGCGGCTTGGCTATTGTTCCAGCAGGTCTTCAGCCCTATGATGATCTATGGCCTTGAGGCCCTTCAAAAAATTGATCTTAAGTGGCTACAAGTGGTGGAGGGTATATTTTGGAAAAAAGTGTTGGGCCTCCCCACCTGTATCCCGATGGCCATCATGAGACTTTAACGGGGGTTGTTATCCTTGAAATCAATGGTACTCAAGAAAACACTGAACTTATATTGAAGCTCAACAGTACCTCTTGTAACCAATTGCTGGTCTCTCTGTGGCAAGAACTGCGAATGGAATCTAAGAGATCGCTTTGAAAAACCAGTATCGAAAATGTTCTGTACACTATAAATTGGAGCTGTCGACAGGATATATTCTCCACAGCAGCTAAATCTGCCTTGTCAAGGAAAATTGACTTGGCTGACTGGATAGATAACTATGCTCATTTAGAACAACTAAAAAAAATATCATTTTGTGAAGCATATTCTTAATACACACAAAAAACCTCAAAAGTAATTAAATTTATGTCCAAGCATTAGACTCTGACAATTTATTTTACTTACTAGGATCAATTATCTACCAGTACTAGAAAACACTGGGGTTATAAATAAATTAACTGATGAGGAGCGATGCTGTAGATTATGTGAGGACAAAGAAATAATTGAGTCAGGGCAACATGTGTTGACTTGCTGCTGGAGAATGTTAAATACTAACAAAAGACATTACGGGAAGTATGTGCATAATATGGAGCATATAAAGGAGGAAATAGTCTGGTGGCGTAACTTGAATTCCACAAATTTGAAATGCTTAATAGCAATGTATAACGTGTGGTTAGAGATTGAGAGACTATTGGGTATCTCTATTTGAGCCACTTGTAATGCTTGGGAATTATTCTCGTGCAAAGCTGGAGGTTTAGGGAATGAAATGTAGACTGGATATTTATGGATGTACATATGATAATGTTTTCGAGCAGATTTTACTGAATGTATTGAATTTTAGGTATGGTATTTTGATATGGTTTTAGTAAGTTTTATGAGTATTAATTATGAATATGTAATTTGGTTTCTTCCTTCTCTTGTTATTGGACTATGTATATATAATATGTAATCATGTGAAAAGTTTATTTATAAACTCTAACACATTAATACATTATTATTATTATTATTATTATTATTATTATAAAATTTGACCCCTGTCAGATATTACCTCCTTAGGAAACCCAACCCTGGTAAAAATACCAAGGATAGCCTTAGCCACAGCCTGAGCTGTAACAGTCCTCATAGGAATTGTTTCAGGGTACGTAGTAGCATGATCTACTACAACAAGTATAAATCTGTTGCCTGAAGAAGTTGGAGGATCAAGGGGACCAACAATGTCAATTCCTACCCTCTCAAATGGTACTCCCACCGCAAGGAGAGGCACTAAAGGTGCCACGTTCTTGGAGCCACTTTTACCAGAAGTTTGGCAAGTGTGGCAACTCTTGCAATACTTGTCTACCTCAACCCCCATTTTAGGTCAATAAAAGTAGAGAGAGAGCCTTTTCTTCGTCTTCTTGAAAATCAAGTAACCAGCCAAAGGTATCTCATGGGCTAGTTGCAAGAATTGGAGTCTGTTCTCTTGGGGCACTACAAGTCTCTGTAGTGTCCAGGGGCTGACTCTGTTGGTTCACTATAGAAGAGGCCATCTTCCCAGTGTAACCTATACTTCCCAGGCTCTTGCCCTTCAAACTGAGAAGCTGCCTGGTGGCAAAGACCTTCCAGAGTTGGACATTCACGTTGTCCCCTACTGAAGTCTGCCCTGTTGGGGCCACCTTCTGCCAGTAAAGACTGCAGCTCAGGATGGTCCACAGGGTCAAGATCTCCAAATCAGTTCCTGGCCTCCTACTAGATCTGAATCTTCAGGCTCTAATTCAACCAAACAGGGTTGTACCTCACTCTCAGCCTAAGCTGGAGGAGGAATCACAGGTGTGATTTTTGACAACTGAGATTTCCTGGTTGGCATCACTGGAGTGCTTTCTGCTGGTTTCCTCTTTGAAGTCTTGGGTTTCCCCTTTGCTTCTGGTGGCTTGGAAATAGCAGTTAGTAACTCCAGTGGAGTAGGAGTGATTTATGTTTCCATCATCTCCTCAGGAGAGCCCCACAAGGTCCTATCCCTTGCAGGTCTGGTTAGCTCCTGTTATCTCTTACTAGGAGGTCTGGAAGTACTTGACAATACTTCCAGGTCTTTCAGATCACTGCCCAACAGCACCCTTCCTGGTACTTCAGATTGTACACTCACAGGTATCCTGACAGTCATTTCATTGCACTGGATGAGTACTGGTAATTGGGGAAGCATCTGCACAGGCCCTCCAGCTAACTTGGTGAGGCGTTTGGGTGCCTTAGCAACATCCTCCACCTTGAAAAAAGATTTGTCCACCACAGTTATGCTGGCCCCAGTGCCTCTAGTGGCAGGAGTCTCCTGACCATTGACTAGGACACTGTCTTTATAATACTCTTCAGTATTAGCAGGGATAGAATTATACACATCTAAATTCTGTTGTTCCCACAACCCTAGGGATACTAAAGATACACTAGCTGAGACAACAATGGGGTCTTCAGCTAGTAGTTGCAAGTTTCCACTGACCATGTGTACTTCCTCCTGTGGGGCAAAGGCTAAAGAGACAGTGTGGAACCCTGATGGTTTACCCTTACATCTGGGATCCCCTTTCACATGGTCAGTAGAGACACAAAGATAACAATTTCCAAATGTCTTTATGAATGGTGGCTTTTTCTGACCTCCTTCTGGTCTGGGACTAGAAGGTGCACTAGCCTGATTTGGTTTCCCTTGTGGCTTACCCTTAGAATTTTGTTTGAGGTCCTCTTTGGAATTTGAATTATTTGAATTCTCTTTGTTGTCTTTCTTAGGCTGCTTTCCCTCATCCTTTTTCTGAGTTGCCCCTGAATCCTTGTGAGTAGACCTGTTGGCAACCCACAAGTCAGCATCCTTAGCTAGTTTCTGAGCTCAGGAGAGCAGGCATCATAGATAGACGCCATCATTACAAGATTTCTCATTCCTTCATAAGTGTTAACTCTGTAACCCTTGATCCATCCCTCTAAGTTCTTCTAACACTCATTCACCCAAGTAGCCCAAGGGGTACTATCATGCTTTTTGAGGGTCAAAAACCTCGTAAGGTACTGGGAAGGATTCTTCCCAGTACCTTGCTATCAAAGCTAGCTATACACATTCATAATCCATCTTATCCACCTCCCCCAACTCCATTACCACATCAGATGCAACAGGGGGGACCCCAGAGAATAACCAGGGGATCAACTGATTCCCTGTGATATCCTGGAGCCCATGATTGTATTCAAACATAGCAAGCCAATCTAATACATTCAACTTAGATTCATACATACCCACAATCTCTTTTGGCATCCGAGGTCTTTTTGGACTGGAAAATCTAGAGGATTCGGGAGAGACGCATTTTCCAAAGACAATTTCTTCATCTCAAGCTCATGGTTGAGCTCCATTTCTTTGAGCCTTAGTTCTTGATGTCTGTGTTCAGTTTGGGCACTAATTCTTTTGAATTCTAGTTCAAGTCTCGTTTGTTCTAGTGAGATAAATTCAGGACTTAATGGGGGACCTAGTGAAGGTCCAGTAGCCACAGGTTGAGGCCTTTGAGCAGGTAGAGGGCCAGATGGGGGTGACATTGTTATCCTCCTCTTCCTCATCTGTTTCAACTATAACATTTTCAATATTATCCTCATTACTGTTTGCTACATTTGCTGGGGTAGTGGGCACTACAGCACCACTATCCAGACTTTGTTTCTCTAACAGTCTATCAATCATTTCTAATTTCTTGCCTTTGACAGGAAGACCTTTCTGTCTACACAGATCCCTTAAATAATCAGCAGTATTAGTAAGCTGGGTCTCCTGGCTGTAACTTTCCACATTTTTGACTTTGTTTTAAAATAAACCTTTTGTGATAGTTAGCCTTGTGGTTATTTGAACCAAGGTACTAGTAGAACTCTAAAATGTAAATCCAATACTTTCATCCTCACCGCTGTACACCAGTGTTAGGCAGAATCCTGAGCAGTTCCCTTAGGGAGCACTACAGAAGATTAGGACTACAGGTGAGAGCAATAAATCCCTTTTGGTATCAGTCCTTACCACAAAGATTTAGTTGGTAGCTGTGGCTGAGCAGTCAGACGTATCTCAAGAGGGAGATGAGCACTATTCAGGGTTTACACAATTGGACTACAGTACTATGGGACAAGGAAACACTGACCAAAGCTTTGTATCAAAAAGAATATACATATATATTTATTTTACACACTCTTAACCCAACACACAAATCACTATCATTAAAGCAAGTTAAAACAGTCAAGACAAGTATTCACAACTCCCTATTTAAATTGTAGACAAGTTTGAGCAAGATTGAAAACTGAGCAAAATGGCCCATTGTAAACCAAGCAGAAATGGCACTCTAACAATTTCTTCAGAGGGAGGGAAAGGTCAAGTTATACAGGGTTTGACTCCGAAACACACCAACAACACTTCCCAATTGGCTTGTGAACAAGTTAGGCAAGGTAGCACTTTAGCACAAGCACTACTTAGGTGAAAACCGAGCAAAATGGCACTTCAACAATATATAAAGGGGAAGGAAAGATGGTTATAAGAGTTTAGGTGCACCAACACATTTCTTGATGAAAAGCAATCTAGAGAAGGCAGTTGTAACAGAATTAGCCAGAGTCAATAGGCCTCTGCCGGAGTCAGTGACACGAGGAAAAGTGCCCAGGTTCAAACGGTTCTAGTGGCTGCAGTCAAGTCTTTGTTTAACGGTTGAAAAGGCGGTTGCAGAAGGTAAAAAGACAATGTTAGACGATAGGGACGGGCAGCCCGTAAGGTAAGTAAAGGATTTAAAATACCTTTAGCAGTACCCCACGAAACGGGAGGCCTGGCGGAACAATGTACCTTAAAAGTGGAAGAGGCTCCGGCGGTGGCTGTAGTACCTGGCAGTTCCTGCAGTTCAGGAGATCCAGCAGAGGAAGAGAGGCTCTCGTCGTGGAGGAAGGTTCGAGTTACTGAACTGCCCAGGGATGAAGCCGGCCGCGGTGATGCCAAAACGGAATAAAAGGAACGCTCCTTTAAATCGCGGTCGTGGTGGACGGGTACCTGGCTATCGGGTCTCCTAGTGCTTGGAACTGGCGATTCGACCAAGGGAGGTCCTGGAAGGCGATTGGCGAACTGGTTGGTCCCACCAGCTCAGGAGAAGAAAGCTCTTGCAGGTGAAGATCTTCTCTTGTCGTTGGAGAAAAGTGGTGAGGATCTGCAGCAGAGCTTTACCGGTGGTTCAGTCGTGGCAGATGTCTTCGGCTTCTCTCCTCTTCGGATTTCTCAGGTCAAGTGGCGACGTCTGATCTTCCAGTACGCTGGTCCCTGCTTTTATGCAGAAAAAATGGATGGCGGGATAAGCCCCCAGCCTATAAGGGCAGAGTGAGACTAGGGTTCATTAGGCAACCCTGTCCAGGGTGCCTACTCCCCCTCCCACACATCCTGTCTACCCCAGACTCACGGGCACCTGAAGGAGGGCTTCTGTCCAGAAGCCCGCCAAACGGACTAGCAAAGGGCCCAACCTCAGTTTGGATTACAGAGAGTGACACGAGAAAGAAATATTATCAAAGATCTGGCAAAAAAAACAACAGAGTAAAGTTAATAAAAAGATAAACCGGCGGTATGTTAAAGGCTATCATCAAAAGTTGTAGCCTCGAACAATGGGAAAATCCCATATGAAAATATTTGTAGTCGAATATTAATGGTAGTAACCACTGCCACCAGCCAGAAAGTTTGGAGAGAGGGACTGGACAGTACCCTCTCGAAAATGAACACTAGGGAAAAACTATTAATCCTTCCCAGTACCCCCATAGTATGATGGTTAGCACTGGTTTTGTTCGTAACTATTGACTAGCAAAGTCAATGGTAACTTTCCATGCCCTTGGAGACAGTAGTCAGTCCCAGAGTATGGAGTCTATGTTTGGATGTCACTATGACACCCCTGTGTTACTGCACTGAGGAAGATGATACCTATGGAGTGAGAAAAGCTCCATAGCCCATAAGCATAAAAACAGACTGAAACACACATCAAAATACAACTAAGAGTGGGAAAAAGAGTCTCACTCTTAGCAGAAGTAAAAAATAAACCCCAGAAATCCAGCAAAGCTGCTGGGGGACTCTATAGTTCAGTCCACTTTGCTTGCAGTTTCGAATGCGGCAAAAAGGACGTCTCTGCGGCTTTCAGTTCTTGAGATGCAGTGAGGATTCCCAAACGGGACAGTGGTGATTTCTCCGCTCTAGGTGGGTGAATCGACCTGGTTTCACTGCAGCAGGCTTCAGGGGAAAGAGGGTCACAAATGCAGCACACTTACAAAGGTTGTTGCCTTAGCAGGGCAACACGGTAAGAGCGTAAGCTCTGGTCCTGGCGCACTCGTCTCACTTCAGACCTGGGAACGCCAAGTGAACGAAATTCGGTGTGAGTGTGCCGTGGACACAGAGCTAGCAGTACACCAAGTTTCGAGGGCCTCCCCAGTCCCAAATCTGTAGGTTGTCCATAAGAGCAAATTCCTGCAAAATCTGATCTTCCGAAACACTTGGGGTTACCAGTGGTTTAGCCTTTTCCCTTGGCGCCTAGGTAGGTGAACAATTGCATATGTGAGGTAGCGTTTTTATCGGGACACTTGTGGGAATGCGTGAAGGTAGGACATGTATTGCTGGCATCATGTTTCGGTGGTTTGGAGGTGGGTGAATGTCTGAAAATTGTGCATTTTTTCCTAAATTCAGAATTTTTCTGGTGCTTGTGTGTAATAAATTCTGGGACGATTCGCGCAAATCAGGCCTCTGTGGATTCCCACGGGTGTCTTCTTTTCATAAATGCATGGGGTTCCCCATTTTGCTTGGTGGCTGCAACACTCCAGGCCCAATAATCTAGGCTGTCCACAAGAGCATATTCCAGCAAAACCTGCCCTGCAGAAACACTCGGGGGGTTACCAGTGGTTTAGCCTTTTCCCTTTGCGTCTAGGTAGCTGCACCCACCCTTGTGAGGTACCATTTTCATTGGGACACCTGTGGGAATGCAAGAAGGTAGGACATTTGTTGTTGGCAGCGTGTTTTGATGGTTTGCAGGTGAGAAATGTCTGAAAATTGTGTTTTTGATCATGCATTTCTGACTTTGTTGGGGTTTCTGGGTAATACATTCTGGGGTGATTCGCACAAGTCACACCTCTGTGGATTCCCATTGGTGTCTTCTTTTCGGAAATTCATGGGGTTCCCTGTTTTCCTTGGTGGCTTCGACACCACAGGCCCAAATTTGTAGGTTGTCCAAAAGAGCAAATTCCTGCAAAATCTGCTCTGCCGAAACACTTGGGGTTACCAGTGGTTTAGCCTTTTCCCTTTGCGCCCAGGTAGGTACACCCACACATGTGAGGTACCGTTTTTATCGGAACACCTGTGGGAACGCGTGAAGGTAGGACATGTATGGATGGTGGCATGTTTCAGTAGTTTGGAGATGGGAAATGTCGGAAAATTGTGCTTTTTTTCCTAAATTCTGATCTTTGCTGGGGCTTGTGGGTTATACATTCTGGGCCGATTCGCGCAAGTCAGACATCTGTGGATTCCCACAGTGTCTTCTTTTCAGAAATGCATGGGGTTCCCTGTTTTCCTTGGTGGCTGCGACACCCAAGTCCCAAATCTGTAGGTTGTCTCCCCAAACCCTTTGGGGGATAGCAGCGGTTTAGCCTTTTCCCTTTGCTCCCAGGTAGGTGCATCCACACATGTGAGAACCATTTTCGTTGGGACACCTGTGGGAACGCAGGAAGGTAGGATATGTTTTGTTGGCGGCATGTTTTGATGATTTGCAGGTGGGATGTCTGAAAATTATGTTTTTGTTCCTACATTTATGACTTTGCCGGTGCTTGTTGGTAATACATTTTGGGGGGATTGGCGCAAGTCCCACCTCTGTTGTTTCCCACAGGTGTCTTCTTTTCGGAAATGCATGGGGATCTCTGTTTTCCTTGGTGGCGGCGACACCCCATGCCCAAATCTGTAGGTTGTTCACAAAAGTTAATTCTGGCAAAATCTGCTCTGCCGAAAAAACACTTGTAGTAACCATTGGGAAACACTCAGGGTTACCAGTGGTTTAGCCTTTTCCCTTTGCACCCAGGTAGGTGCACCCACACATGTGATGTCCTGTTTTCATTGGGACTACTGTGGGAACGCGGGAAGCTAGGACATGTGTTGTTGGCGGCATGTTTCGGTGGTCTGGAGGTGGGAAATGTCTGAAAATTGTGTTTTTTATCATACATTTTGAAATTTGCCAGGGCTTGTGGGTAATTAATTCTAGGGCGATTCACGCAAGTCAGACCTCTGGATTCCCACAGGTGTCTTCTTTTTGGAAATGCAAGGGGTTCCCAGTTTTCCATGGTGTCTGCGACTGTAAAGACTGGAAAGGGGTATCTGTACTCTTGCTCTCTATATGGCAGAGCAGAGGCACAGAGGACCCCAGCCAAGATTCTCTATGCAGTAGCTAAGATTGAGCAATCAAAGGTTTCCGCTCTCAGGAGGTGATGCAGGCTGGTTCTTAAGTACAGTGTAGTCCCCAAGCATTTACAAAGGAATGTCCATACACTATGTCAGTGAAAACACAGTCTTTATATAAATAAGGATCACGGTTATACACACAATCACGATAAGACATGTTGTACTCTGGAAATAATATAATTGCAAATATATACAAGTCTACGTGGTACCACTCTTATATATCGATTCCTTTGAAATGCACCAACTGTCAAAAGTTTAAATGTCATACGAATCAAATGGTTAAGATGAATCAATGATAGACACAGAAAGAATGTAAGTCAATTCAAGCAATGGCAGAACAGTCCCCCGTCTACCTAGACACAGTTCTGTGCGAGGATCCCCCCAAATGGGCAACCTGTAAAGAAAGTGTGGTTGACAAACCCAGTCCAGATATGCTTATTTTTGTCTCAAATCATTCTTATAATTCTGCAACACCAATGTACCTGGCTTTGTATACTTCTTTGTTGGGGAATCTATGGACCCTTCTTGAGTGCACTCCCTTTAAGGCAGGAGACACAGGGCGTCGAACGTCTGAGATGAAGAAAAAGGTGAACGTTGTCATTGAGGCAGCAGCTTTGGTCCTTGCAGTGCTCGTTGATGATCGATCGAAAATGTCCTGTAACAGATGAGGCGTGCAGTGTACCTCGACGACAATGGTTTGTTGACACAAAGCGTCAATGAAGAGCTTTGGACCAGCAAGGGCGTTTGGTCATCAGCGTCTTGCGTCAGTGGACGGGACGTGCCCACGGCTGGCGTCTGGATCCTCTCTGGCGTCCTTGAGGTATTCGGGTGGCAGGAAACCCACCAACAGATTCTCCTCGGTCGTCGTCGGCCTTGACTTTCTCCGGCAGACCGTAAGCAGTCGACGGTGAATAACAAGGGAGTCCTTGGATCATATGTTCTTAGGCAAAGGGGCAATGCGGCTCCGGTCAGGGACAGCGGTCGTCGACGGTGGACGGCTGTCTGGTGCTTCTCTTCATGATTCCGCGGCAGTCCCCGTCTCCGGTTGGGAGCCTTTCGTAGGTCTGTCTATCATGGAGCTTTGTCAAAGATCAGCTGGTGCATGTTGGTCCCTCATAGCTTGGGACGAGATCTCCAAGCCAAGTGCTCTCTTGGATCAGTTCCTTGAAGGCACAGCAGTTTCAGAATAGCGAAGGACAGCAGCAGCAGGTCCTCTTCTTCCAGTGCGCTTCAAAGATAAGCATTGGCTCCGGTCGGTGATATCGGTCTTCGAAGGTGACGGGCAACAGTGTCCGGGCGCTTCTCCTTGTGATTCCGCGGCAGTCCCCGTCTTCGGTCGGCAGCCTGTCATAGGTCTGTCTACCAGGGAGCACTGGTAAAGATTAGCAGTGTACGATTGTCCCTCATAGCTCAGGAACAGGGTGCTTAACCAGGTCCTCTCTGGATCAGTCCTTGGAGACACAGCAGAATTCAGATAAGTGAAGTAGAGCAACAGCAATTCTTCTCTTCCAGCAGGGCTTCAAGGTTAAGCTTCACTTTCACTTGTTACTCTTCAACTTCTGAACACGAATTCTAGCAGTGAGAGGCCCCCAGATATACTAGTTGGTCTCTCATTCACTCTGCTGGGTCACACTCAGGCAATCAATCACTCAGAAGGGTATTCAGGCCTTGTTAGGCAGCCAATCAGGCGCACAGTGCATTCAGGCCATTCACTTCTCTCCAGATACTCACAACAATTAATGTGTATTGGGACAAGTACCCAGCCATTCAACACTCCACACGGCATTCATACCAGTTTCAGGCAGGGCTGTCTCAGTCTTTGTGTCACATGCTAGAAACCAGACAGCCACAACAAGAAGTGCATATTGGTCACACACTCCATTCACCCAGGTCCCACCCCAAGGGTGTAACACAATATACAGTCATTGGGACCCCACAACTCCATATATGAAACTTCCACCCAACAGACAGCCAGGGCGAAGTGACAGAGTCAGGGCTTCCCGGGACTTTGGGAAACAAGGTAACAGGCGATGGAAAGCAAGAGGCCACGGTGGCCATCTTGTCTTGGAGAGGAATCAACTGATCGAGACAAGATGACCACCAGCCTGTACCTTTGCTCTGTGGGCCATACACAGGTGCCAAAATATACACTAGGAGTACAGGGTTGTACTCCCACCCATGGGCGCCACAAGGGTATCCCAAGGGTCTGTTCACCAAACCAGAATGAGGTGGAGCTGCACCGCCAGGAGACCCACATGAACTTCTGCACATACAACAAGACAGAACATACATGATAAAAGGAGAACAGGACAAGGATATGGAGGCCCTGTTCCTCCAATGCATTTCCAGCATCACAGTCACCCCCCCCAGACTGAGGTTAGGGCGTCTAATCTCCCACGAGATTGATGCTCTCATCCAGATGGTCAACATACCGTCTGGGAAGGCCATCTGCATTATCATGGTCCTTGCTCAATGGTGAAGTCTAGCCCTTGCAGGCTAATGGACCACCTGAACAGTTTCGGGTTTTCACCCTTCGTCTACATTAGCCACTTTAAGGGCTTATGATCTGTTTGGACCTTGAAGGTAGACCCCGTAAGGTAGTGCCTAAAATGCCTAAAGCTCCAAACTATACTGAAACATTCCTTTTCAACTGTAGCCCACCTAAGTTCTCTACCCTTGAGTTGTCTACTGATGAATATGATCGGATGTTCCCTTCCTTTTTCATCTAACTGGGACATGATAGCTCCATGTCCGGTGTCGTAGGCGTCAGTTTGAACGATAAAGGGCTTGTTGTAATCAGGCACACACAACACAGGTGCCCTACACAGGCTTTCCTTCAAGCCAACAAAGGCCTTCTGACAGTATTCCGTCCAGTTAACATTCCTCGCTTGTTTGGGCAAAGTCAGAGCTGTCAGAGGTGCAGCTATGGTTCCATAGTCTGCCATAAAGTTGCGATAATAACCAGTGATACACAAAAAGGTTCTCACCTGGGTTTGAGTAGTGGGAGTCTCCTAGTCATGTACATCCAGTACTCTACTGGGGAGAGGTTGGGGTTGACCCCCCACCTCATGACCAAGATATGTGACTTTCCCTTGAGCTATCAGGCACTTGGTGGCCTTGATAGTGAGGTTAGCCCTTTTCAAGGTGTTAAGACGGATTTCTGAACACTGTCCTGGTGGCGCAGAAGTTCAGAAGGCCAACCTAATTACTTGGAACAGGGTAACCTCTGGACAAGCCAGACCAATCAGGGTAGCGATCGCGGCGGTCAAGACTAGGTCTCAAGAGGGGTGAGGGTGACTGAAAGCCCGCAATGAGCACACAAAGCAAGGACACTTACAAACTACTCCAAAAAGGTGTTATATTAAAAATATATACACATTTATTCCAAGGCCTTTAAAACAATGACCGTAGCGAGAAAATCACAATATCACAATATTAAACCAACACATACCATATCAACACAATATATATACAAATACAACAGTCGCTAGCGTTATAAGCACGAAATGTGTAGTCCACCTGAAAGGGAAGGAAAACAGGCAGTGCGATAATGCTTTAGACTCAGTTCGCCTTCAGAGGCACCTAACTAGATGGAAGTCCGAGCCCTGCGAAGAGTGGAGCCTTGTGCTCAAAGTACCTGCCACGCCGGTGCCAACGGGCAAAAGGAGAAGCTATTCGGAGGAAGTCAGGCAGTTCGGGTTAGTGCACAACAGAAGGAGAACAGGTTCCGCGACTCAAGCGCAGCCTCCACAGCGAGCAGAAGCAGAGCGCGAGTACGGACAAAAGGGTGCTGTTTTTACACAGCGGGGAAAAGCAATGGGCTACTGCAGGAGGGCAACCAGATCCTAGCTAAACTACTCACCGGTCCCCGAAGCAAGCAGACCCAGGCTTCTCCACGTTAGTTTCAGCAGCTGGCAGGTTCAGAAGAGCAGGGAACGCCTCGTAGTCGTGTAGAGCAAAAAGACGTCCCAATCGACGAAACCAGCACAGTTTGTTGCCGCAGCAGGACAACGGAGTGGCCGTGTGTATTCGAGCCAAATGTACACTCCTCCCTTCAGACTTGGGAACGCCAAGTGTACGAAGCGTGGGAGAGTGACAAGGACTCGAAATACTACTCAACCTGGCGGCGGTTACAGAGCAGGACTCCCTTGTAAGCTGGTCAGTCAACTGGATGGCCCAGAGACACTTCCGAAGGCTTACTTGGCAGGAGTTGATGAGCGCGGGGTGGGGGGTACAGGAGGGAGACACGGGGCATGAGCGGGGGGTGGGGGAACAAGAGAGACACGGGGCATGAGCGGGGGTGGGGGAACAGGAGGGAGACATGGGGCATGAGCAGGGGTGGGGGGAAACACAAGGGAGACACGGGGCATGAGCGGGGTGTGGTGAGGGAACAGGGGAGACACGTGACATGAGCGGGAGGTGGGGGGAACGGGAGAGAGACACGGGCCATGAGCGGGGGGTGGTGGGAACACGAGGGAGACACAGAGCATGAGCAGGGGGTGGGGGGTAACAGGAGACACACGGGGCATGAGCAGGGGTGTGGGGGGGTAACACAATGGAGACACGGGGCATGAGCGGGGTGGGGTGGAACAGGGGAGACACAGGGCATGAGCGGGGGGTGGGGGGAACAGAGGAAACACAGGGCATGAGTTTATGAGGGGGGTGGGGGGAACAGCGGAGACACGGGGCATGAGTGGGGGGTGGGGGGAACGGGAGAGAGACACGGGCCATGAGTGGGGGGTGGGGGGAACGGGAGAGAGACAGGGGCCATGAGCGGGGGTGGGGGGAATGGGAGAGAGACACGGAGCATGAGCTGGGGGTGGGGGGAACGGGAGGAACACGCGGAGTTTACCGTGAAACGCTCCATGAACCGATGAACAAAGATGGCGGGCGTCTCTCACAATAGACGCACTGCACGCTTCATGGCAGCCAATCAGAGCGCATGTCAGATGTCCGTGGACATCACGCAAGCGCTTGCCCAATCCCCGTCCTGTCCGCGGAGTGAACAGGGAAGGGTGTCTGCGAAGCGGACACAGATATCACTAATTTTTTGCACTTACATTTTTGTCATTTTTTAAAAAACTACTGGACGGATTTACACCCATAAAAAAAAGCACACTTTCGGGACCAAGCTGCCGCTCCTGTCGCAAATTTGGTGTCAATCCGTCCAGCGGTTTGGGCTGTAGGTGTGAGAAAAGATTTTTCCCATTATGTCTATGGGGAAAAAAGAAGTTTTGGGACCCCCCCTATAACTTTGCCCCCCCTGGATCAAACCTCACCAAACTTTGCAAATTCAGAGTGGGCCATATACTTTTTTGCAAAGTTTGGTGAGGAGGAGCGAAATTATAAGCCGCCCAAAAAGTGTTCTTCCTATGGAAACAGCAACTTAACCATAACTATATGGCCACTACCGTGGCCATGTTATATTGAACCTTATTTATATAAAGAACTGTGTTATCACTGACATAGTGTGTGGACATTCCTTTATTGGGGGCTTGGGGACTACACTGTACTTAAGAACCAGCCAGCATCACCTCCTGAGAGCTTAAGCCTTGATTGCTCATCCAACGTTACCAAATAGAGAATCTTGGCTGGGGTGCTCTGTGCTTCTACTCTGCCATAGAGAGGGCAGGAGTACAGATAACCCCCTCCAGTCTTTACAACTCCCCTAGAATGTTTAGCTTTTCTTAGGGCCTTCACAGTATTTACAGTCACACACTCCATTCACCCAGGTCCCATATGAAGAGTGTACCCACAACATACATTCACTGGGAATGCTCCAGCCAGTCTGGCCTGGTCTTCCCTACAATACCATATATGGTTCTTCCACCTAACAGCCAGTCAGGGAACGGGACAGAGTCAGGGCTTCCCAGGACTTTGGCAAAACAAGACAACAGGTAAAAGAAACCAAGAGGCCACACGGGCCATCATGTCTCCTATCAGGAATCCACTGATTCCTATGACAGGGTCTGCGTATCCGAAAATGGAGGATACTGAGAGCACCTGTCAAATTCAGCATGGAGCTGCCACCAGACCATAGCCTGCTCTGTGGGCCACACATAGGTACCCAAAAACATACACTAGGGGGGCAGGGTTGTACCCCCACCCATGGGTGCCATAGGTGTATCCCAAGGGTCTGTTCATACAAATAAAAAGAGGAAGAACTGCACTGCCAGGAGGCTCTTATGGACTCCTGTGCATTAAAAACACACAACACACATGATAAGGTAGTACAGGACAGAGATATGGAGGCCCTGTCCCTACAATACATTTCCAGCCTCACACCGAACAACTTGAAGTTTACCAGTGGTTTAGCCTTTTCCCTTTGTGCCCAGGCAGGTGCACTAACACATGTGAGTTAACGTTTTCGTTGGGACACCTGTGGGAACGCGGGAAGGTAGAACATGTGTTGTTGGCGGTGTGTTTCAGTGGTTTGCAGGTGGGAATTATTTGAAAGTTGTGCTTTTTTTACTAAATTTCTGAATTTGCTGGGGCTTGTGGGTAATAAATACTGGGGCAATTTGCGCAAGTCAGACCTTTAAGGATTTCCACAGGCATCTTCTTTTTGGAAATGCATGGTTCCCTGTTTTACTTGGTGGCTGCGACACCCCAGGCACAAATTTGTAGGTTGTCCACAAGAGCAAATTCCCACAAAAACTACCCTGCTGAAACTCTTGGAGTTACCAGTTGTTTAGCCTTTTCCCTTTGCGCCCAGGTACGTGCAACCACATATGTGAGGTACCATTTTTGTCAGGACACCTGACGAAACGCGGGAAGGTAGGGCACATCTTGTTGGCGGTGTGTTTCGGTTGTTCGGAGGAGGGAAATGTCTGACATTTTTATTTTTTTCCCTAAATCTTTGACTTTGCTCGGACTTGTGAGTAGTACATTCTGGGGCGATTTGCACAAGTCAGACCTCTGTGGATTTCCACAAGTGTCTTCTTTTGGGACATGCATGGGGTTCCCTGTTTTCCTTAGTGGCTGTGATACTCCAGGCCCAAATCTGTAGTTTGTCCTAAGAGCAAATTCCCACAAAATCTGCTTTGCCGAAACACTTGGGGTGAACAGTGATTTATCCTTTTCCCTTTGCCCTCAGGTAGGTGCACCCACACATTTGAGGTACCATTTTCATTGGGACACCTTTGGGAACGTGGGAAAGTAGGACATGTGTTGTTGTCGGCGTGTTTCTGTGGTTTGCTGTTGGGAAATGTCTGAAAATTGTGTTTTTGTTCCTAAATTTCGGACTTTGCCGGGACATGTGGGTAATAAATTCTTGGGTGATTTGCGCAGGCCAGACCTCTGTGGATTACCACGTGGGTCTTATTTTCAGAAATTCATGGGGTTCCCTGTTTCCCTTGGTGGCTGAGATACCCCAGGGCCAAAACTGTAGGTTGTCCACAAGAGCAAATTCCTGCAAAATCTGCTCAGGCGAAACACTTGCGGTTACTAGTGGTTTAGCCTTTTCCCTTTGCACCCAGGTAGGTGCAACCACGAATGTGAGGTAGTTTTTTTCATCGGAACATCTGTGGGAATGTGGGAAGGTAGTTGTTGGCAGCTTGTTTTGGTCATGGGAAATGTCTGAAAATGTTATTTTTTTCCATATATATCAGAATTTACCAGGGTTTGTGGGTAATACATTCTGGGTTTCTTTCGCGCAAGTCAGACCTCAGTGGTTTCCCACAGCCGTCTTCTTTTAGGAAATGCATGGGGTTGCCTGTTTTCCTTGTTGGCAGTGACACCCCTGGCCCAAATCTGTAGTTTGTCTATAAGAGCAAATTCCCCCAAAATCTGCTCTGCCGAAACACTTGAGTTTAACAGTGGTTTAGCCTTTTCCCTTTGCGCCCAGGTAGGTGCATCCACATATGTGAGGTACCATTTTCGTCGGGACACCTGTGGAAACGCGCAAAGGTAGGACATGTGTTGTTGGCGGTGTGTTTCGGTGGTTTGGAGGTGGGAAATTTTTGAGTTTGCCGGGGCTTGTGGGTAATACATTCTGGGGCGCTTCGTGGAAGTCAGACCTCTGTGCAATCCCACTGCTATCCTCTTTTCAGACATGCATGGGGTTGCCTGTTTTCCTTGGTGGTGTTAGGGAGAATTCTCATAAATGTGCTAATTCCCTTCCCCCTAGAGACCCCCAGCAACTTTGCTGGATATTGAGGACTTGATTTTTTACCTGGAAAGAGTGTGAGCCT
This sequence comes from Ambystoma mexicanum, assembly GCF_040938575.1. NCBI lineage: Eukaryota > Metazoa > Chordata > Amphibia > Caudata > Ambystomatidae > Ambystoma > Ambystoma mexicanum. The sequence goes on along the minus strand of NC_090933.1, from coordinate 1,368,901,528 downwards.
TTTTCCCCACTCTGTGTATTTTGATGTGTGTTTTACATTTATGTTCTTTGATTATGGGGTTTTTAGATAACTCCATAGGCATCATCTTTTCATGTGTGTTACACAGCACCTTCCGTGCAGTGACACAGGGGTGTCTTTTTAGACTTCCCAAAGGTTTAAATACCTTCTCTGGGATAAACTACTGTTCCCCAGAGAATGTAAAGTGAAATTGACTTTACTAGTCTTTCCATATTCCTAGACCCAGCACACACTTTCTTCCCATAGAGTGCTGGAGGGGTTACCCAGTATCCCTTGTGTCTAAACACTCATGTAGCAGTCAAATGCTACCCTTTCCTATTGAAATGGCTGGTGGCAGTATTTACAATGTTTGTTTGTTTGTTTGTTTTATTACTTATATTGCGCACCAGACCCAAGGGTAACCGGGCGCATTTTATAAGACAGCTCAAAGCTTTGTTACAAGATCACATGGTCAAATAGAGCAGCAAGAATAATATACAACAAAAATACAGGAATATATGCAAAATATACAGAAATATACGCAAAAATATACAGAAATATACAGCATGTAAAGAATGTAAAAGCATGTATTTACAGTCCTAAGCAGGAATTCCTAGCCTTGGGTAGGTCCAGGCAGAAGAAGATCTAAGGTGTGTCTGCGTTTTTGATCCATGTTATAAGGTTGTGTCTGAAGGTGGGGTCGGGTTGGTCAGTCTTTAAGGTGGATGGTAGGGCGTTCCAGAGTTGAGCTGCCTTAACCTGAAAGCTGCAGCCACCGACTTTAGTCAGTTTGACTCTAGGTATGGATAGGTTATTGGAGTTAGCATATCTAGTAAGTCTTGTTGGTTTTAGTTTGGTGAATCTGGCAGATAGGTACTCGGTGCGGCGTTGTTAAGGCATTTGTGGACCAAAGAGGCAACTTTTAGTTGGATTTTCTCCTGCGTAGAGAGCCAGTTGTTAGCTCGTCTGAGTGCGGTGATGTGGGCTCTCCTAGGAATGCGAAGTGCTGCTCTGAGTGCGTTGTTCTGCAGAATTTGGATTCTTTTGATGACTTCCTTGTTAGCCCCAATGTAGAGCGTGTTGCAGTAGTCCAGTTTTGATAACACGAGCGCTCTCGCGAGTGTGATGCAGCTATCGTTTGATAGGAAGGGTTTGCCTGCTCTTATCAATTTGCAGGTGTAGGCGGTTGCTGAAGCCATCGCATTGATCTGCTTGTTGAAAGAAAGGGCGGAATCCAGGTAGAAACCCAGGGTTTTAACCGCGTGGGCGGATGTGATTTGGTTGTTGTCGATATTAAAGGAGGAGTAGTTGGGGCCCAGTTTTTTGAGGGTGGAGGGTGTACCCAGGATGATGATTTCAGTTTTGTCATCATTCAGGCATAGACCGTGTGTGGCCATCCATGCCTGGATGATGAGATACACTCTGTTCACCAAGGCCAAATCCTTGTCGTAATCACCGGTAAGTGGTAGGAGAATCTGGGTATCATCTGCATAATTAGTGTAGGTGATGCCAAGAAGGTCCAGATTATCGAAAAGGGGCTTAGTGAAGATGTTGTAGAGTGTAGGCGAAACACAGGATCCTTGGGGCACTCCGCATGTGATGGGGATGGAGTCTGCTGCCGCAGTGGTGGAGAAGACTCTCATTGTCCTGTTATTGAGGAAGGATTGGATCCAATTTGTGGCTTCTTCTGAGAAGGTGTCTGCAAAGGACCTTGTGGTCAACAAGGTCAAATGCGGCTGATAAGTCCAGGAGGAGGAATAAGGCTAGTTTGCCTTGATCCCTTAGCTCAACAATTTGCGCTTTTAGGTCTAAGAGGGCAGTTTCGGTTCCATGTTGGGGACGGAAGCCAGTCTGTCGTACTCCTAGTAAATTGTTGTTTTCAAGGTGTTTCTGTATTTGTGAGTACGCCACTTTATCTATGATTTTTAAGAGGAATGGTACGGTGGTGATTGGGCGGCAGTTCGTGGGTATGGCAGGGTCTAGTGTCTGTTTTTTAAGCAATGGGAGTACTAAAGATTCTTTTAGGTTGCTCGGTATGGTCCCTGTAGAGAAAGAGACGTTAATAAGTTTTGAGATAAAGGGAGCCAGATCTCTAGCTGCGTCCTTTATCAGTTGAGGTGGACATTGATCCCCCTGGCAATTGGAAGGTTTGAGTGACAGTATGATTTTTTCTGTCTCAATAGTCGATATTTTGGAGAATTGAAAGCGAGGGTAGTTGGTGTTATTTTTAGGAGGGGTGATAGCTGTTTTGGGCATGATAGTGTCGAGACTGAGCGAGGATTTTTTCGAGGCAATTTTAGATTGGAGAGTTGTTACTTTATTGGCTAGGGCTAGTTGAATGTTGGTGCACCAAGTTTTATCTTTGACACAGTTGTCAGGCACTGGGATGGGGGATTCTATTTCCTTTAGGATAATGAAGAGTTCTTTCATGCTAGAGTTCGCTTGGGCTATTCTAGTGTTATATGTTTCCCGTTTGTCCGCCAGTATTTCCTGTTTGTAGAGGGTAGATATATCTTTCAGGGTGCTTTTATTTTCTTCAGATGGTTGTAATTTCCATGTGACCTCGCTTTGTCTTTTTTTGGAGCGAAGAGTTTTTAGGTGGGGGGTGTACCAGGAGTTGAGATGGGCTTTAGGTTTGCTGCGTCTCACTTTGAGTGGTGCAATTGTGTCCAAGGCAGAGGACATGACTTTGTTGTACATGTTCACTAGTGTTTCAGGGTCCAGATTGTCTGGTAGTGAGTTAAGTGTGGGGAGGATGAGCGGGAGTAGGTTGTCCGGGGTGATGTTTTTCTTGTTTCTGGTTGGGATGGATGGTGCTGGCTGGACTGGGGAGGTCATAGGTCTGATTGTATCTAGAGCAAATGTTATAAGGCAGTGGTCTGTCCAAATTAGTGGGGATATCGATAGGATAGAGCATTGCAGTTGTGGTCTGCCACCCAATCGAGTATTCTACCCTTGTTGTGGGTAGGGTGAAGTACTTTTCGTGAGAAGCCTAGTTCAGACAGTAGGTTGGCTACTCTAGTTGCCTGTGGGTCATTTTGGTCGTTGAAGCCTAGGTTAAGATCCCCTAGCAGGGTGACTTGTGATGATTGTTTTAGGTTGTGCGATAGGGTGGTAGAGATGTCCTCCTCAAAGGTTCCAATAGGGCCTGGAGGTCTATAAATAAGGTGAATAGTAAGGGTTTGGGAGTTGTTAATGGCTAGTTTAGCTGTTAGGCTTTCGCATGAATTAGTGTTGTTCGAGGGCACTAGCCTGATGGATAGGTTAGATTTAATAATAAGGGCTATGCCCCCTCTGCGGGCTTCGCTTCTATCTGCTCTTAGGATGGTGTAGTCGTTGGGGGTTGCTAACATAATGGCTGGTCCTGCGGCGGCATGTAGTCAGGATTTCGTGATGGCCAGAAAGTCAAAAGTTTCGGTCTGGATAAGATCAGCGATCTCAATGGCATGAGCAATCAAGGACCTAGCATTAACTAGTGCACCTTTTAGAGCTGGGCTGGTGGATGGGGGAGTGCATGTCTTTTCCTGGGTTGTGGCAGAAGTGTGCATACGTGCATTCTGTGTCTTTGGGTGTGGGCTGTGTGGTTTTTCTATGCCCTTATTAGGTAAGGGTTTGCTACGGTTAGATGTGGTCAGTGTTCTGGCGCGTGGTTCATATAGTTTTGCAAGTCTGGCTCGGAGTCTAGCATTTCTATATATGGTGTTGCATGGTTTAGATTTGAGGGTTCTATGTAGTTGAGGTTCCTCGGTTTGGCAGTTCCGACTCAGTAATGGTTGAGGTGGAGTCTGTGCCATGGCCGGGGAGTGAGCTGAGTGTTGGGGGGTGGTGTATTCAGTGGTGGGAGTGAGTCTAGGTATGTGGACAAGGAGTATTGTTAGAACGAGAAGGGCTAGTGTGGCTTGTAGGGTTTGCATCTTGTGACTTTATCGTGGAGGGTGGCAGATTGAACTAGAGTGAGGCTATGTGATCCGGCCTGATCAGGGTTGGGGCCTGTGCAGATAAGGCAGATAGCTCAGGTATAGTAGATGGGGTCTAAGTTTGGGGCGGTGGCAGTTGACTAGAGTACATTCGGCAGTACAGTTGATAAGTACATCTTTCAGTAGGCAGGTTAAATGTAGCTATCATAGGCGGGCTGAATGCAGCATAGAGTGCAGCATGTTATCATAGCATGTTATCATAGCTAGTACAGGTATAGGTAATGGCAAACTCGACAAGTGCGGGTAGAGGCAGACTAGGCAGGTAAGGATGATCTAGCTATGGCAGTGTATCACCTAAATGCGAGAGTCATAGTGCAGCCAAAAAACACATTGGGAAACATGAGGTAGCTAGTTTTGCCTATTGACGACCGTAAGACCTAGCACAAATCAGAGGCACAGCGCAAATCAATTGTGGTCTATTGGCGACCATAAGGCATAACACAAATCAGAGGCACAGCGCAAATCAATTGTGGTCTATTGGCGACCATAAGGCATAACACAAATCAGAGGCACAGTGCAAATCAATTGTGGTCTATTGGTGACCATAAGGCATAACACAAATCAGAGGCACAGTGCAAATCAATTGTGGTCTATTGGTGACCATAAGGCACTGCATAGATAAGGTGTGGTATGTTGTAGACCCTAGGTGCATCACGTGATGCAATGAGGCAGCGCCTGAGTCCAGAATAGAACATATGCTGGGTTGGGCAGCGGCTGGGTTCGGGTAGGACACTTAGGCCAAAAAAGCCGTGGGGCAGCAGTTGGGTTCCGAGTCGTGCCTAAGGCTGTTGAGCTAAAAGTGCCATGAGTGAAGACGGTAATAGTGTGCCAGAGCGCAAATTTATCGGTACACGCTGGCAGGTTAGAATGCTAAGGTTCAATTATCTAAGGTAGGGAAAACAGACGTGTTGTCGAAAATCTAAAGTGCAGCAGAGAGAGGCAGCTGGCCTACCTTGAATTTGGAATGGAACCCGGCCTCGATCCTATCGCTGCTTCTGTGGTGAGTGAAGAGAGCTCCTACACCTCCTTGGTGCAGTCGGAGATGCTTAAGAACTGAAGACGAGCTGGAAGAGGACGGCTGCTGCAACTTCTGGACCGTTGGTTTGCCCGGTGATGCCCTGCTGCAGGTCCAAATTTCCAAGCTCCTTTCGACAGAGAAGCTCCTTCAAGGATGTCTTCTTCCTTTGAGTTGGTGGGACCAATCAACTCATAAGACACCTGGATACCATTCTCAAGGCTGGTTAGGATTGACCAAGGAGAGGGACACCAGCTTGTGTTCTTGAATCTACAGCTACTGGAACTGAAGTGACTCCATCTTCTCTGCTTTCTTCAACGAACCCGTGCAGCGCAGGAGTCCCCCGATGTCTTCCCTCTTGTCCCCATGACTGAGGCTCAGGAACAGTGAGATCTGCAGGAACTGCCAGGAACCAACGACTTCAGCAGCATCTGTTTCTTCATACTAAGGTACTGTGCCCACTTGAGTGAGAAAACCTCCCTCTCGTGGTGAAAGTTCGTGAAACGTTCCCAATTAACAGGCCTAATCAATCTAGCTTCCATCCCCGTCATGGTACGAAAACTGCTCTTATTGACCTCAAATCCCAGATTGAAGACCTGAAAGACAAAGACATGCTGGCCCTTCTACTCCTTCTCGATTATCAGCAGCATTTAACTAAGTAAACCACCAAATCCTCTGTCACCACCTTAAATTATCTGCCCACTTCTCAGACAAAGCCACTGCCTGGATCAGTTCATTCCTGAATAACAGATCCATGAGGGTCTTCTCCCCTATCGCAGCTGCCGAACCAAATACCAGTCCCTTGTGGGGTACCACAATGATCCTGCGTTTCCCCTACACTTTACAACGTGTTTATGAAACCACTGTTCGATATCTTGGATCATCTGGGTGTCACCTACACAAACTACGCAGATGACACCCAGATACTCATCCCCATTACCGGTGACCACACAGCCGACACTCTAGCTCAAAACTCTATCTACCAAGTAATCCAAGCCTGGATTGCTCAACACGAAATTTGTCTCAATGACGATAAAACAGAGCTTCTCATCCTGGGCTCTCATCAGAGAAGCAACAAATTAGACCCTTCTTTCAAATAATTCGTCATTGATGATAACATCATCGAAGTTATGAAGGACACCAAAACATTAGGTATATATCTTGACTCCACACTATTCCTCTCTATACAAACTAACGCAGTATCCTCGGCCGCAGCCTGCACATATATGCTCATCATTGCCTGCCGACCCTTCCTCACACCTGCCATCTGTACTACACTAGCCAGGACCCTGGTTATGTCCAAATTCGATTACTGCAACACCCTCTTCCTAGGCACAAACCAATGTAATCTTAACAAATTACAGATTATCCAAAATAATGCCATCAGAGCCTTCACTGGCTTCCAGTATCACAAAGAGTTTCACTCAAAACACTTGCCTTGACGCATAAATGCCTCGCCAACCAAGCGCCCAAATACCTGGCCTGCAGATTTGCTTACCACACTTCCAACAGACCCCTCAGATTTGCCCAATTCAATTGCCTGTCCATACCTCGCTTCAAGCTACAAAGATCAGGTGGGATCAGCTTCCCAGTCCTTGCTGCGAGACTATGGAACTCACTCCCAAACCCTCTTAGAGCTGAACTTCCCTGCATTCAAGAGCAAGGCCAAAGCATGGCTGTCTGCCCAAGACCTTGCCTGGCACTAACACGTCCTTAGCCACCACCTTGCTTGTGTATATATTCTGTGAACCCTCTGCCCACATCCCTACTTGTACATTCCTGGTGTTTTGTGATTGGCCCTGCTTATCACTGCTGTTATGACTGTAAATTATGATTATTCTTGTCCTTTACTGTATATTACCCTGCACATTATGCTTTGGTAATCTGCCCTTTAACCTGTATGTTATGTTTATGTCAATCTACCATGTAACCTAAGTGATGTGCCCGCATGCCCTTGGACCAGATGCACTAAATAAATAAATAAACTACAACTACAAACATATGATCCATTTTCCTTAAACTACATCTAAGAACATTTGCAAAGACTTTACCGTTTGACACCAGAAATGCTCTTTCCTATCCAGAACACTAGCCCATTGACTTTTGCCTGGCCTATTGACTTGAATGGAACTATGCTGGTGAACTGAAACTATTTGCACTATCTACCATGTATATGTGATCTATTCTGCTACTTTCGGCCTATTTACTCCTTTTGAAAGTTACTGAAGTGCCATTTTGCTCCCACTTCAGGGGAGCCTAACTTGTTCAGAAATGTATTGGTTTAGTATTGAAGTCTATCTGAGTATATTATTATGATTGTGTAAATAATTTAATAAGGGTTTTACCAAGAAACCTTGAGTATATGTGTCTACTTGAACCACTGTTATTGTAAGTCCTCTGTGTAACACCTTGTACTGCTCACATTTCCTATTGAGATAAGCCTGACTGCTCAGCCCTGCTACCACTTGTACACACTTATACCAAAGTTTGGTTTTGCTTACACCTGTAGTCCTAATTGTATGTTGTGGTCCCAGAGGGTACTGCATGAAATTCAGCCTAACAGGTTTCTGGAACACCCCAGGCCCAAATTTGAAGCTTGTTCACAAGAGCAAATTCCCGCAAAATCTGCTCTGCCAAAACACTTGGGGTTACCAGCGGTTTAGCATTTTCTCTTTGCGCTTAGGTAGGTATGTATGAGGTTAAGCTTCCCTAAAAGTTGTTAGAATATCAAAGTCTGAGGAGTGGATCTGAATCCCCCACACCTGCAACAAATGTGGAAAATGTTGATGAGGATGATAATGTTTCTGAGAGTAACTCAAATGTTATAGATGAGGAAGAAGAGTCTTCAAATGTAGGGCCTGTTTTACCTCTACCTGCTCATAGGCCTCCAGCTCTGACCACAGGGACCCCATCAGGTCCAACACTAAGTCCTAAATGTGTCTCTTTAGAAAGAATGAGACTTGAGATAGCGTTTAAAAGAATCCAAGCTCAAACTGAATGCAAACATCAATGACTTAACTCAGAGAGATGGAATTGAACCATGCACTAGAGATTAAAAAGTTGTCTGTTGAAACTGGTTCTCTCCCAGAGTCTTCCAGTCCTAAGAGGCCTTGCATGCCCAAAGATGCACTAAGTATGTATGAGGTTAAGCTTGATATTTTGGATTGGTTGGATGCTTTTGAACATAACCATGGGATGCAAGAAATTACAGTGAATCTGTTGATTCCTTGGCTTTTCTCTAGGCTACCCCCTGTTGTAACTGATGTGGTAATGGAGTTGGGGGATATAGACAGAAATGAGTATGAAATTGTTTAGAACCCTCAAAAAGCATGATGGCACCCCTTGGTCTACCTGGGTGACTGAATTTTTGAAAAACTTAGATGGTTGGGTTAAGGGTTACGGAGTGAACACTTATGAAGGTATGAGAAATTTGTTCATGTTGGAGTCAATCTTTGATGCCTGCTTTCCTGAGCTGAGACAGCACATGGCTGACTCTAAGGAAATTGATCCATAGAAGTCATGGGCTGCTGACTTGTGGGCTGCCAACAGGGCTACTCACAAGGATTTTGGGGCTACTGAGAAGAAGGATGAGGGGAAGCAGCACAAGAAAGACAACAAGGAGAATTCTAATATCTCACATCCAAAAGAGGGTCCCAAACATAACAAGAGTAAGACATATGGAAAACCAAATCAGGCTAATGTACGTTCTGTGTACAAACCAGAAGGAGGTCTGAACAAACCCCCATTCATCAAAACATTTGGTAAATATTATGCTTGTGGGTCAACTGACCATGTGAAAGGAGATCCCAGATGCAAGGGTAAACCTTCAGGGGTCCACACTGTCCCCTTAGCCTTCTCCCCAGTAGATGAAGTACCAACGGCAAGTGGAAACTTTCACTTACTGGTTGAGGAACCCGTGAAAGTCTCAGCCAGTGTCTCTTTAGGATCCCTCGGTCTGTGGGAACAACATAATTTAGATTTGTGCAACTCTATCCCAGATAGTTCTAAAGAGTATTACAAAGACAGTATTACAAAGCTACTGACACTCGCTTCATCAGTCGAATGACCAGGAAGGAGACTGGCAGTATGGGCAGAGGCTTAGCTGTGGAGCTCAGGAGTTCCAGGTGAGAGGAGAGGAAAGCATGGTCAGACCAAGAGAGTGGCATAGTGAGGGGGTTAGAGAAGGAGATGTCCGCTTAGATGATCATAGCCAGGGTGTGACCAGGTAAGTGGGTCGTACCGGAGGGAAGAATGGAGATGGAAAGAGAGTCACAGAGGTTGTATGTGGTGGCATTAGGAGAGTCACGGTGAATATTGAAGTCTCCAAGGAGGAGAACCTTGGAGCTAGAGGTCAGGCGAGAAGAGGTGAGATCAACCCACTCTGAGAGGAAGAGAGACACTGGATCAGGGGTTGCAAGTGTGAGGGAGAGGATAGGAGAGACACAAAGCTTGCAAACAAGTGTCACCATTTGCCCCTCCTAGAGACTTTGGAAGAAGTGGAGCATACAGCACCATTAATGTTCCCTCACGTTCGCCTCTGAATGCTTAAACTGGTCTAGTCTTTTTTAACATAATCCATCTTCCCTTTTTATCCCATTGCTCGGCGCTCTGCCAGTGCATTGCAACCCTTGTCCTTCTTCTTTGAGATAAGACACTAGTTCTTAGTGCCATGTGCTCTACGGTCTGATTTTTCACTGTGCGTGCTTCCTGCAGCCTTTCCCAATTCCTTTCGCCCGCTGGTGCTGTGCCTTTCCCCTTCAGAGCTGGTGCTCCTTTGTTTTCCTTTACCCCGCTCGCTCTGCCTTACCTGCATCCTACTACAGTGCTCCGGCGCTTTCCTCTTGATATCTTAGCCTCACTGCCTTAACTAGTTTCAGGGAGTCTGTGCCTTTTCTTTGTGCTACGCATTCATTCATTCCCTTCTTGCACATCAGAGGGGTATTGTTTGGCACACCATCAGGTCTATATTGCAAACCTTTGGATTCCTGAACAACTCTGTGTAGCTTCTCTTCTGCCACGTTGTTCAAGGATGATGCTGTTGTGTCATCACCCATCGGACTACGCATTGGATTGAAGGGTTTTTTGCCTCTCTGGCTTTTTCCATTTTCTGGTTATTTCGGGCGGGGGTCTGTTGCCTGGGCTGTTGCAGCTGCGGGCAGAGTGGCTTCCTTCCGATATCGGCCCTATTCCTTCAAGGACCAGAGATCTACAAGGAAAAAGGGGAACACTCTGCCTCCACAAGACCCACCCAGCCTCTCAAGCGAGGGGGATTCAGGTCAGGAACCTCAGCCCATTGTTGACAACAAGGCATTCAAAGGAATAGTAGAATTGAGTGGGTACGATAGTAGCAGGGACCCATTTTGAGAAGATAAGGCCCACTCCACCTCCAGACTGGTTAGGGCTAGGCTTGGAGAGGATCTTGTAACTAGGTAAAGCTGGTTGCCACCTTTGAAGGTATTGCTGTAAATTCTGCCTCCCTGTGCTTCTATTACTATGCAGAATCTAGGATATTTCTGCAAACGTGAGCAAGTTTGATTCATGTAGAGGCTTCTTCCGCTTCCTATAACGTGAATAATATACAAAAACCAGAATGTGCGCGCACTAGCACGCGCGCACCAAGTGAAGCACCAAGTGAAGCACCAGGAAACACTGATTTGCTGCTTCACTGCGGCACCGAGACTGAGTGGTGCTGGTGTCTTCAGAATCATTTGTTCAATTGTAACGTAGGCATTTGCAGTTCGTTTGTCGTTGCATTTTGGAGTGTATGAGGCGTGGTCTCTATACACTGCGCTCTGATATACCGCAGATGGCTGTATCTGGATCAATGAAGTGAGACGGAAGGCAGAAGATACAGTGTGGATTGTGTTGCCTTCTCACGGCCAGTCTTCTCATGGGAACCAAACAACTGCAGAGACAGCAGAAGGGGAGGAGGTGGGGGGAGGAACTTGCTCGCTGTGAGCGCCTGGCTGGGAGAGCTGCAGGCCTGCGTTGAAACTTCACAGTTGTTTTAGCATTACAAAATGGACGTGGTGCCTTACAGAATGGAGTCTTGTTCATCTCTGGTCTTAAACTGTTATGAGGGGTGTTACAAGGGGGGTCACAGTTCCTAGGGGTATTCCTGCACGAGTACTCCGGGGCCGGACCCTGAACCCAAAGCAGGAATGGGTTAGGGGGGTTCACAATGCCCCCTCTTTCCACTCACCTTCGATTCAATTGATCGTGAATTAATGTTTGATTAGCTGATAACATATGACTGTCCATCCTCACTTTTAACTCTTATAAAGAAATTCCACACAGGTACATCTATGCAGGTTAGGCTCACGTTGGAGGGTCTCTTATCTGCATCTTTCGGTATGGAACGGGTCTGAGACATATTGGCCTCCACACTTTTCAATCTATTTATCTTGGATGTTGGTGAGAAACTTGTGGACACCATAACTGACGCACCTAAATTGGTCTGCCAAAAAATGCAGTGTTGCTATATGCGGACGACCTTGTCCTCCTCTCTCAGACCCTGTGAGGCCTACAAAATCTATTGAATAGGCTTGACGAATCAGCCAATGCAAACAATGTAATTATAAATATGGAAAAAACACAAACTGTGATGTGTGGGAAACGAGCTGGAGTTAAGATGTCTGTATTTCCGTGGTCCTTACAGAATTCCAAACTTATGGTAGTGGAACAATAAAAATATTTGGGAATTTCTTTCAGTGGTTCGCCAACTAATAATGCCTATGTGTTAAGTTGGATGTCAAACTAAGGAATTTGACATCTCAAGCGAAAATGTTGCCATAGAAATATGGCAAATACACCCATACACATATAATGTCATTTTACCAGCAGAATGTGGTCCCAAGAATTACCTACGGTTCAGAAACTATGATGCATAGAGAACGCAAGTGTTGGGATCTCCTAAAGGCGCATTTTGTGGAAGTCAGTGTTGAAGCTACCTAAATGTGCGCTTATGCCCTTGAATTGATGGCAGCCTCTAGCCATGTGGAGACTCGAAGTGGGGCCATCCCTGCTTCGAGCCTCCACACGGCTGGAGGCTTCCATCGTCCCCGCTGGGGACCCAGGTATCTTTTTTTCCTGCCCTCCCAACCCCACTTACCCTCTTCTCTTTATTTTTTTGGGAGCGGATGCGCTGGGAACAGAAGTGTTCCCAGCGCATCCGCTCCAGGTGGCTGACATGGAAAGAGAAAACGGACTCCATTAGTAATTAATTTAGGTTTATTTTTTCTGTTCGGAAACGCTGCAGCATTTTTGGACAGAAAAAAAAATGCTTTTGGTACCCCGGTATGGCAGATCCTGTGGGCCAGGGTACTAATAGCAATATGTCCCTCACGGTGGGGGCATTACAGAGTTAGGTAATGCCCTAGGGCCCTCGTTAAGGCCCTTGCTTCACTCTGGCCTATAACTATGGGCACCGGGGCATTACCTGACTCGGGAATGCCCCCGCCGTTTTGGAACATATTGCTTAAGTATAGTCTCCCATCAATCCACCTTATTTAAAAAAGGTGAAGGAGCTATATCCTTTGGATCTAACTGTTGTACCTTTATGATTGGGATCACTATTGGTTTGTAGAAGTGTGAGGGCTGAGAAGGCACTGTAGACCCTTAAGAAAATCCCAACAATGTTGAGAGGGCCTGAATTGTAGAATTTATTGCCTATGCAAAATAATGGCCGTGCGAGTCAGTCTGTTTCGTGACATCAAAATGCTGAGAATGCACCCCTCCCACATCAGACAGTAGTATTTAAATATGAAAACCACAACATTAGAATACATTTGTGTAGAACCTAAACGTTATTTGTAACTACATTCTAAGTATCCTATTGGCTCCTGCCTATATAAAACCTAAGTCAGCATACATTGCCCTATTCTAATTGGATAGTCCATATCCCTATTCTGATTAGCTGGTATATTAACAGGTTAGATTTAGATGTGTACCCTCCCGTAGATGACCTAATCATGTGCAGTCAGTACAAAGAGCAAGATCTGCACTCACCAGCAATTAGCTAAATTCAAGGCCATTCTCTTCCAGTGCAACCAGATATCTTGGCATTCCGTGTTACTCCCCACACCTGCATCTCCCCCATGTTACTATTGCATACTTGTTGGCTATGCCAAGGACGAAAACCATCATTTCATAGTGTGCTCAACTCCCTTGGGAAAGATTTTTACAATAATATCTAATTTGTTGGCTGCCAGGCTATCATGTAACGTACCCGGTAGACCGAATGCTCTCTAGGATGCGGCTGAAACTGAATCTAATTCAAAATGGCAGAGACCCTTAAATAACATGGCTGAACACTCAGAGGCCTCCTTCTTGATACAATGGTTAATATTAGAGTACTAGCTCACTTGGCCGTACAGGCCTAATTCAATAAAATGGCAAAAACGCTCATGTTAATAGCAGTCCCGAAGCATCTATTTTTTCTTACATTTAGGACGCTGTACCCCCAAAGTAACATTCCACCCTCTAAGTGATTAATCAACTACACTATCTTGTGTTTCATTATATCAAAAGTAGTTTTTTGGTACCATAAGTTTATTACATTTCTGTAATTCACTTTTTATTCTTCTGGGCTGCAGGCCAAACAACAACCTACATCGCCTGCCAGTACGATCAATATATTTTTCAAAATAGTTCTCAGGGTTATTTGGGCAGTCAAATAATGTTCCTGGTGGACCAACTCGATGACATTTTTCAGTTGGGGGTGTTACCATCTTTCAGTAGGTTTTAATGTGAGAGACATCTTAGGCATTGCCTTCGCCATCAGTTTTTTACCGCATCCCAGAACTAATTAGCAAGTGCAAAATAGAACCAATAACAAGATGATGAATGGGAGTAATAGTTTAAGAAGGTTACTCATCCATGAGGGCCCATGAAAAGACGGTTACTCAACCATGAGGGCCCATGAAAAGAAGGTTACTCATCCATGAGGCCCCATGAAAAGAAGGTTACTCATCCATGAGGCCCCATGAAAAGAAGGTTACTCATCCATGAGGGCCCCCATGAAAACATTGATGTGAACCAGACATGGTTCTCCACCCCACCTTCTTTCTCCATGGCGGTGCGCAGAGTGTTTAATGTGTTTATTGCTTGTGTGATACCTCAGTTTTCTTCATTGCTGGAGGGAATGTAAGAACAGCAAGAAGTGGCTATTTTTGCACAGACCCCCCCGGCCCCTCCATGGCAATCATGAGATTGAGGATATTATAGCTCTGTAAAGTGGTTATTCATATAGCTCTAAGTTCTTCATTGACCTGTTCACTGTACCATTGGCCAATTGAATGAGTTGCCACACATTTCAGCTTGGTTAAACAGCCTGTGGTCTTATGGTATTGCATTTAGCTTGTCACTTGACTCTTGAGATAAATAAATAATGCAGCTTTGATGATGGACGCCCAGAAATTGGCAGACCCGCAGGTGCAGTAGGATCATAGCCTTAGTCAAGGGATGCCAACGAATGGCGGTAATGTTGACATCAGGTACCACCAGCATGGGAGCTGACAGCGAAGACATGGAGCAGATACCTCCCGAGGATGGTGGCAGTTGTGTAAAGGCCAGGCTTCACACGCCCAGTATATGTGCATGAGGGCAGCAATACCCTTTCACATTTCAGGAAGGTGGAGAGTCGTTTTGCCGTTGATGTTCACTCTGACAAAAATACTGCCATTGTTTCTGAAACACAAAGAAAATTGTGTGAGTTTCATCATTATATTGGAGGTTCATGCTGATTTATCCACGTCAGACTATTCACATACCTGGTCCATATTGTAGAGTGTGTTTCATTGATTTTTAGGACCACACCCCTGGGTAGTCCAAACATTCCTCCTGCCCTGCACCCAATCTGCCATTCAACCCATTTGTGTCTATAAAAACAGAACTTTTGATCTGTACCTAGGTTTCCCCTCACAAGAAGACTGACTCTGCCTTGCACTATTGAGAAAATGTGATTCTGTGAAAATCAATGCATTATTCCTAACTGGCTTCTCCTGAAAGTCAGTCATTTGGGCCTGCGCTCTTCTTTGATTGTATGTACAAGATCACTGAACCCTTTTTTGGTGTGAGCTCTACATGATTTACATGAAAAACACTGTTACAATAATTACTACCCACTGTGCTTGGTCCTTGTGCCCCAGCATTGTTCCTCGCACCATACAAAAATTTAGGTGGACTAAACAACTTGCTATCTCTGGTGGAATTTCTTGAGGCAAGAATAACCTAAGTGTGGCCGCTGTAAGGATATGCCCTAATTATAAGTGTGTCCCTAATTATGCTCACACCAGAGTAAATTACAGCCCTCAAGGGAAGTAAGGCCAATAGTCTATCTTGCAAGGATAGCAAGTTTATTATTTACAGAAATGAGGATGGTAGCAAAGAAATCTGCTCCCTGAATAGGCTTCTTCTGTCCCTCATCCGTTCCTTTCTACTGCCACAGCGATGCCGGGCAGGTGTTCATATACTCATAGCTTGCTGTAGTTGTGTCACTGGATACAGGCGATGGCTTCATCCCAAACCATCCTGCTTACACACAAGGGATGCTCCAAAGCCTTCCTTTCCTCATTGTCAGCGATTTCTGGACATGCTACTTTACATATTGCTTCCTTACATAGAAACACACGGCAGCCCTGCAGAGTCTTACAAACCTTGAGGCCTAGCCCCAGGAAAAACTAAACATTTCTCAAATAGTTTTCATTCATTCTATCCATACACCACTCATTCTACCCATGTTTTTTTATCTGCTCCTATAAACCTTTAAACGTTGTTTTCATAATTCTGCATTTTGTGTATCGAGTCTTAGCCTACATGAGCTTTTGATGGACAGCAAACGGCTGGTGAGTCACTTTGTGCTGGCAATGTTAGCACGAACACTGTGGAAGCCTTTAGTCTATTTTTAGCACAGGCTACATTCTTTCTGTTAGAGAGCTAGCCTCTACTTTGTTTTAAGATTTTAGAAATTCATAGGATTTGACATTTACAAATGTATTCATCTAATAGTTATTTGCACCTTGTACTTAAATAATAACTGCCTTCTTTTAGTGCCTGCACATATCTGTGTATATGATCATATTTGCATGAGAGAGCTTTCCTAGTGCCCCTCATCTCCCCTGGTCTCTTGTAGTGCCTAGAAGAAGTCAAAAGAAGTTTTGCCTAATTCTAAAGCGCTTGGGGGTGCGGGAAGACCCTAGCTCCCACAAAACACCACTGCACAAGGACTCAATTAACAAACAAAACAAAGGTTTCTCCCTCCTTTCCTCTCTCTCTCTGCCCCCCCCCACTCTGGGCCCTCTTCCTGCTCCTTGCTGTGAGGCTAAGAACCTTGGTGTCATCTTCAACTCCACCCTCTCCTTCTCTACTCATATTCTGCGTCTCTAAGAAGTTAGACTATCAGCTGCACCTCCTCAGATGTATTCTTCCTTTTCTGACTTTCCCCCAGAAGCAAACTCTCTCCAGACCTCTGGTCCTCTCTAGGCTGGACAATTGCAATAGCCTCTTTCTAAATCCTCCTGTCTCTACTCTCGACATTTACAACTTATCCAGAACAGGACTGCAAGACTTGTCCTTTGCCTCAAGCCCAGGGATCGTATCCCTCCAGCTCTGAAATCTCTTCTCTGGCTCCCCGTGGCTGCAAGGATCTAGTTCAAGACCCTCTGCATCATCCACAAGTCTTTATGGGGCCTGGGACTGCTCTACCTCCCACTTTCCCTTCCAAAACATCTTCCTTCTTCAGCTCTCCACTCATCCACCTCCAACTCTGTGAAGGTC
Source organism: Ambystoma mexicanum (assembly GCF_040938575.1). Taxonomy (NCBI): domain Eukaryota; kingdom Metazoa; phylum Chordata; class Amphibia; order Caudata; family Ambystomatidae; genus Ambystoma; species Ambystoma mexicanum. Next base: position 1,368,884,764 of record NC_090933.1, on the reverse strand, counting down.
AGACGCTTCTCCAAGCAGAGAGTTGCAGGCAGATCTATCTCTTCGGCTGGGGCCTCCCTCTGGAACAGCCTCCCTGCCTCTCTCAAACTTGAGCAGAACCACCTCTGGTTCCAGAAGCAACTCAAGTCCTTCACTTTCACTTCCGCGTTCTCCCTTCCTCTCCCCTGCTGATGCACCTGGCTGCTCCATGTACTGGCCACCTGTCATCGTCTGAACTATTGCCCAGGTTGCTGCATGTCCAGTTGCCCTTGCACAGCCTCTGGGATCCCCAGCACTTAAGGTTCTGTATCTGCAACCTTACAGCCCCTTCTCTCTGCACTTACGAGCCACCCACTGGCTGCATTTGTGAGTTAACTGCACTCCCCTCTCCCCTTCCCTCTTTCCCACACGTGCACAATCTGAATGAAACAATGCCTAGTAAGATCGTTATTTTGTCCTCCCTTTGTTTCCCTCTCCATGTCCTGTCACGGCTAGAAGCACTTGTGTACAGGCACGTTATAAATGCCACATCATATCATATCACTCAATTTCTCTCTCCCCATTGCCTGCTTGTGGCAAAACCACATGTTTTCTTCTGCTTTGTGATGCACATTGTTAGATTTATCTGGGATAATACTTGGATTAGAAATATCCTTCTTAATTCTTGTCATAGAAACATTCATACTTGCTACTGCATTTTCATTATTAGTAATGATATAAGACCTACAATTTTGAGGAATAAATCACATAAAATATCCCAATCTTGTGGCGAAATGTCCAGTCGCCCAAAATGACGTATGGAAATTAAAATGTTACTCCCGTTCTGATCCCCCCAGCTTCTTCCTCTTGCTGTTTGAGGGGGGTGATGGCCTTCATGTTCTTTCAGACATTGCTGAGGTGTATCCACTTTTGCGTCCAGAGACTTTGACGGCTGTGGGAGTAGCATAACGTCCAAAGACAATGGATGTGTAAGGTCCAATGAATTTAGGGCCTTTCCACCTACACACAAAGTTCAGGAAAAATACCCAATCTCCTGGAAAGAGAGCTGTAGTTGATGACACTGTAATCACGATTATGGTGCTGGAGGTGTTTCTTCTACCATAGGGTCATGACCACTGTGATGGGGCCCAACCTGGAGAGATATAAATCTGACAGATTTTGTTAGTTCCCAAAGGTACCACTGGAATTCTTCACCAAAATTTTCAGCAAAGATGTGTGCAGCATAGGCTTTGTGTGTGGGTCTGAGAGGCATGTGCAGCCTCCTGCCTGTGATTAATTCATGCATAGAGAGATGATGGCCAGACCGTGGCTGATTGTGCAGTGTGAAACGAGCAAGTGTCAAATAGCTTTGAAAACCTTGGTTTCAACAACCCATTTAGGCGCTCCAGTTTTTCCGTTGGCTTGTGGGTGGTAAATAGAACACAATAAAGAGCATTTGTCCATGAACATCTCATTGAAAAAGTATGTTGCATATTCCCCATTGGGGAAACACTTCACACACTAAAGATATGGCTGCTGATTTAGCATCAGGATGCACACAGAGACCTTATCCAAGCCATTGGGAGAATGGGCAGACCACAACAATAAGGTATCAAAGGTTACTGCGCATGTTAACCATGTAAATGTTGTCGATGTGCAGGAGTTGAAATGGCCCTGAGGGGCTCGGCAATGTTGCTTTGAGTGTCCTAATGATGCGACCAGTACTGTACCTTTGGCACGCAATACAATTTGACATGAAATCACTAATGAGCTCTTGGAGGTTTGGAACAAACCACTCCTGCTGCAAATTTGTGACAATGTATTCCTTGGATGTGTGTGAGGGAAAGTTAAACTGTTCAAGAACAATGGTGAGTAGCTTTTGGGGCATAACTGGTTTCCTTGAAATGTATTGCCTCCATATGAAGTCTCTATGAGACAGAGAGCATCCCGCTGGGAGCCTTTTTTTCTGTAGTTCAATAATTTGTGTCAGGGGAACCTATACGGGACCAGGATATCAACTTGACTGTGATAATTACTGTACCCACACTGTGACTGTAGGGTTATCTAAATAATCTGCTTCTTTTGTTGCCAAGTCTGCTGTGCTGTTACCGTAAGCAATTAGGTCTGTATTGTTCATGTGTGCTGTGCATCTTGCTACCGCGACTGCTGTAGGGAGTGCTAATGTGTCTATTAACCTGGAAAGTAAAGCAGCATGCTGCATGGGTGCAGTGGAGCAACTTTGCTGAAAATGTTGTGGGCATGAAATCTAAAGGAAAGGGAAGTGTAATTGAATATGGATTTTCCAAGCTATTAGGGTATGCCTCTGTTACAAAAGATTAATTATGTGGTTTAAATGAAGCCATTTTAATGAGAGATGTATATTTTATGGGTTAATTTGTGTTTTGTTGTAGGGTGCTGAGTCTTCTACCAATGTGTGGGTTTTTATACTTGAAGAAATCAAACAGTCCTCAGTAATAAGGATTGGGTAGAAAATTGATTCAGGCCTCAAATTTCATAGGCTCCCGTATCGTCTATTGGTGTAGGTATGTGTTTCTTTATATCAGTGATTATTTGACTGATTCATCAATGGATGAATATGATAGATGTTTGATTAACTCTGTCTATGTAAATTCATTGAATTGGATTTTTTGTCTGTATTACAATTTTGGTTTTTGAGGTGACTTAGGTTATTTATTTGATTTTTTAACAGCATATGTATAGTGATGTCACCCCTTGGATCAGGTTTTGGACACTGAACTCATGGACCAAGATACCTCTGATGAATGTCTGACGCAATTATGTCTTCTTGACAGAAACATGTTGGGGTTATTGGACAACACAACAGACCTTTTGATGTGTTTGTTTAATGTGGTCTAGTTGTGTTTGTGAATACTATTGTTTTATGTGTTTGGTTTTAATATACAATTTGGGTTATACATGGGTCTTTTTTCTGACCTGTATATAGGGGGGATTTATGCTTTAGGAAGAAACCTGTCTATGAATTCTGCCATTTTTTGAGTTTTCAATAAGTTGTATTTTTTGATAATAAAATGTTTTGTATGTTTTTAGAATAGTGGTTGTCAGCTGCAGTTTAAGTTTAATAATGTATCTGATCTCCTTTTTTTGATATTATGATGTAAGTCTTTTCCCAGACATTGAAGTCAGTATAGGTTTCTCAATTCGACCTGTCTGGTAGGGAATATGGGGTTTTGACTTATGTTATTTTGATGTAGTACGGTCTGCCAGCCCCCTTGTGTATTAGGGACATATTAGGGACATTTGCATTGTAGCTTTACCTCCTTCCCTCTTTCTTGCACTTCCCTTTTTCCTCCCCACTGCCATCTGGCCAAACCTATCTCTCAGCCTCCCCTTCCACAAGCTTTGAACCCTAGGTGTACGTTTGGGGTCTTGCTCTTCCTCCTTGTCCTGCTCATCTTCGGCCTCAACAAATGTACTCCACTCATCTTCCTTGACCCAGTGAGAGCTTGCATTGTCATAGCCTAAGTTGTCTCTTTCTATATGCAGTTATTATGGGTGCACTATCCACTCCGAACAAAAAATCTCCTGACCTCCATTCCTCTGTCCCCTGCTCTACCGCTTTGTCTATTTTAACCATGCTCTGTGCAGCCTGTAATCTAGCTAGTTCTGTGTCTGCCGATGCTTGAGCAACTTCTAGGTATCATTTACTGATGTCTGTGTGTGCTTCTACTGCTGGCCGGGACACACACGAGAGAGGTGGGACTGTTGCTGGTGTTGACACATAGGTGGGATTGGTGTATCCCACCGCAGGACATGCTGTTAAGGGATATATCCCCTTATGTTTCATCATGTCTTCCCCTCTTCACTGAGTCCTGCATCTTTGGTGTCGCTGTGCATTCCTCCTCCACCCTCATGCTCCTCTGCATCGTCAAACATTTTCCAGCGGTTCAATATTTCCTTCCTGTTCTGTTATTGTTTTCCCTTATATCTTGCTGCCAAATATAAGGATTTCTGTTCCAAGATACTTCTGTCATTGGAGCCCCGCTCTGGCCACAAGCGGGGCATTCCCCCATCCCCTTCCTCTCCTCTGTCCCCCACTTTTTATGGTATTTTTCAGTTCTATCACAATACAATGGCAATGCCTTACAAATGTACTCTATGGGTGTTTCCCCTGCCCTGGTAAAAGTAGTTTCTGCGCGAACCTACTTCTTACGCCTTATCTATTATACTGCGTGCACTGCCACAATTCATAAACAAAAAACAAATATTTCCCCCCTCCCTTTTCTTACATAACCATTCACACACTCCACGCACTCCAAAACAATGCCCCTCTTTGGGCCTTCACCTTATCACAATAAAAAAAAATGAATAAAACAAACTAAAATAGCAAGCTAAAACAATGACCACTAAGTATACAAGGCTTCTACTTTTTTCCATGTTCTCTTTATAATCAACTTTGTGCCACCACCTTCTCCCCTCACTCGGGGAGGTTTCCCATCCTTTCGTTTTCCTTTCCTCAATGTTCTCCTTAAAATACCACACAATAATAAAAATAAAATACGCCGAATCCACACCACACCAACAATCCCACCTTCCACTTTTCCACTCTTTCACACTTTCCCATGTACTTGCTCCCCTCTTGTTATCACTTGCGGGAGTATACTCACATGCGCGTGTTCACCTAAACTCCTCTGGCACGGGGTCCCAATGATACCAGCGTGCATTCTCATTGGTCCTGCGCCCTGGGGTCGCACCACACTCCAATGAGAAGACTGGACTTTCACAAAGACGGCTCCTGTAAGGTCACTCGATAACATGCATTTTTCGGGACTGTTTGCTGTAGGTGGGTGCAGCCCTTCTGTAGAAGCGTCTTGAGGCCTACACAGGCACGAAGGGGACTGGGATCACATCAGGGTCACCAATTGAAGGCACACCCCTGATCAATCACACCAGAGAAAATAGAACCTGCTAGGGAAAAAAGGCCCAACAAACACTTGCAAATATTACAAGTTTTTATTCCCATACAAATAGGTATCATCAAAGGACTGAAGACATGCACCTCTGCACGTACACTCCAGAGTAAATACAACCCATCAGGGAAAAAAAGCCAGAGATAGCTTTGCAAGGATAACAAGGTTTAATTGTACAGGATACAATTAAAAGCAAAGGACTCTGCTGCTCGAGAGTGCTCTGGCTAAAATCTTCATGAACAACAAATTAAGAAGGGACACAGCGTCATCAGTGACATCATCATATACAGTGGAAATTCACTCAGCTGGTTGGTGAGACCGTAGACAGGGGCCTGCTCCGTAGGGGATGCAAGAAGCTAATTGGCTGGTTCTTCCCTGTCGATCTTGATGCACGTGGGTCAGCTGGGCTCATCCTTGCGGTGAAGGTCAGGGCACGCATTAATACAATATATCTAATCCAAGCTAAACAACTGAAGCTGGTGACTCATTCATTATGGCAGGCAAATGGGCAGTACAGGAAAAGGGGTGCCTGGGAAAGGGGAGGATAAAATACATTCATGCTGACCCCTGCATTCAGGGCATCGTTAATACCGCAGTTCCCGCACCCAAAATCTCCCCACTGGGGATTGACTGTGATTTACCCTTCCTGGTGCCTCATGTTACAGGAGACGTGTGTTGCTATTGGAGGATATACAGCCGTGCAGGCTTTAGAGCTGTGGTGGGCACCTTGCAGAGGTTAGGACCTGGGGGCCGGGTTGTTGGTGTGTGGCCAGCTCCGGCCTGGCTGAGTGGGGGTCAGAGGCCGGTAGCAGTTTAGTGGAGATGGATGGATGCAGCGCAGGGCCTGGTAATGTCTCACGCTCTTCACAGGACGCATTCCTGAAGGCGATACTAAATATTCACAACACAGAAGGGACAAGAGGGAACGAGACGTCCGTGGAAACAGGGCTTGTGCAGAGCTGACTTGGTGTGTAGCTCGGCACCTCTGGATGAACTCGGAACATGAGTTTTGCAGGCCATCAACATGTCCTTTCTGGGCCTAATATAAAATGGAGTCACAGGCAGGCACGTAGCTAGTGCTAATCAGCTACTTCTATGTGCTAACAGGCCTTTGTATAAGGCCTGAGTGTGTGGGCTGCTCCCCCCTTGGATGTTATATTGCCTCGTATGGGGTTTGCCTTATTTGGAAGCGCCTAGTGGGGTGGGATAAGCTCATCGCCATCCCAACAGGACTCTGAACTCTGGGTCCTCTAACAGCACATTATAACTTCGAACAGCGTCACTTGTGATGTAATAGTAAGCAATATATTTCACCATCCCTTTTGGACGAGGCACTACACATATAGGGTCTGCTCCATATGGGATGTTCGGCCATTGGTCCATCTTCATCTGTACGCCTTCATCCACATGGGTGCTGCTGGACTCATCATCTCCAGGGACCAAGGTCAAACTATCAATTAATTCTGACCTATGCAACATTGTTATTTCTATCGTTACACTGTGTAGGAAACGTCTTAGATCATGCTAACCCACAGATCCTCCAGTCATTCATTCCTTATCACAGTGTCTGCACCCAAGGTTTACTCCCTGTACCCCACATTACAAATCATGTGGTTGTGATCTTACAATAGTACGGCATATTGTCTAGATATTTTGATGGCCATTTAGTTTACTGGTGGTGGACTATATTCATCCACTATTGTGGAATTCAGGGAGTCTCGAATCTAAGACACTTATGGAGGCTGTAACTCGTGGTTGGCTGGGTGGGGGTCAAAGGCCTACTTTAGCCAGGCCATGATAAGCATGGACGTTGAGGCGCTTGGTGCTGTCTCATGGCTTTGCAGGGCACATACCTTCTAAATAAACACATTGGCAACATCCTGTAAAACAAAGCAGGGTTTATTGGGGTTTGGAAGCGGATCCCTTCTCAATGTGGTTTTGGGCCTAACCAGGCTTCTCCATGCAGTCTGACGCGTTGAATATTTTGTGGCTTTGCAGGCGCTCTGTGCCAACGATGGCTGATAAAGTGGCGCTTGTTCATAATACAATGGTGCTTATTCAAATTCATATACTATGTCAAATAAGCATAATATGGTGATCGTGGGGGGATAGTATGATACCCACCTCCCCCCTTAATCCATTACAATTCTCCTAATGGGGCTTGTCTCTCCAATCGGGATGAAAATACTTAAAATAAACACACTGGCAAAATAGGACTTCCAAACTCCTCCAAAGTCCACCAAAAGTTTTCTGAAGCACAGGTAGTGGGCCTGCCATTTACACTCCTACTTATAGATCCTTCCAAAATCCAGAAATGGAAAGTATTCTGGTGACGGTTCTAGTTTATATTCCTACCTGTTGAAGGCCACTCCCCAAAAGGCATTCCAGGCAGGCAGGGCCAAACTAAACTTAGAAAGAAAAGAAATGAAATGAACAAGCTTGCTCATCAAAGGATGGAGATCAAAGCAAAGTGCTGGGCAGCAAAGATGAGAAAATCTGCTCACCGGAGGAAAGCTTCTGCCAGCACGAGGCACGGAGAGTCCCATTTGGGCACCTCTTACACTGGTATCCGCCCTCACCTCATTTGTACTCACATCTCGACTGCATGTTCAGTCATGTTTAAACACCATTAAATTGGTAAGCCTACTTGGTTAACGCAAGTCAATGTGGTAGCGCATCAAACAAGGGAGTGCTCAGTGAGTGCTGTTTGCTGGTGTGCTGGTCTCTCTGGTTTCACAGACGTACTGGGACAATCCCTTGATAATGCCTACTGGTGACATTTTAGGATTGCTGCTGTAAGATCCTCCCCCTACACCTGAAGCAGTATTTCAAGAGCTGCCGGAACACATCTGCGTGCGGTCATCAAGGGAATGCTCAGTGAGTGCTGTTTGCTGGTGTGCTGGTCTCGCTGGTTTCACAGACATACTTGGATAATCCCTACTGGTGACATTTTAGGTTCGCTTCTGTAAAATCCTCCTCCTAGACCTGAAGCAGTATTTCAAGAGCCGCACAGACACATATGCACGCGGTCATCAAGGGAGTGGTCAGTGAGTGCTGTTTGCTGGTGTGCTTGTCTCGCTGGTTTCACGGGCATGCTTGGACATACTTGGACATCCTTGGATAATCTCTGCTGGTGACCTTTTAGGGTACGCATTCAAAGGACCTTTGAATTTATGGACCTATGGAGATGTGATACATGTCTTCTAAGAGCTTTACAAGTCCTAATTTTGTATTTTTAGATCGCTGCCGTACGCTCCTCGCCCTAGACCAGAAGCAGTATTTCTAGAGACAGCCACACGCATCTGCGCGTGCATCAAGGGAGTGCTCAGTGAGTGCTGTTTGCTGGGTTGACGGGTTGTCAAAGCGGTCTGCGCCATGCCGGCACATGGCCTATGTGCTTATAGCTTTGTATTGTTTGGCAGGTGCGGGTGAGTGTTGAGTGTTGAAAAGGTTAAAAAGAATTACCTTTATTGGATTTAAGATGAGGATTGTGTGAATCCTTGAGTAATAAGAAGGTCTATAATACACAGTAAACACAGATAAACACAGGAAAATTGCAATATAAGTGAAATACTATTGCTATATAATTGCAATAGTGATTGAAAGTAAAGACTCTGATGTGTAATGTAAGTGTTGGTGTAGACAGCATTGATGAACTCACTCAGACTTCCGGGCTCGAGGTACAACCGGAGAGGCAGTGCGCGGATAGTGAATTCAGTATGGCTTCCTCTCTTACAACTACACATATTCCTGTGTGTACTTATCCTCTGCGACATCGTAGAACCTGCATCCCAAAAAACATTATTAATCCGGAAAACAGAAAAAGTTAACCAAAATGACTAAATATTATCCTAGAGTTAGTGGTTTGAATGCGATCAAAGAGGAAATAACTATGCAGGAAATTGTTACCGATTTGAATGTTTCATTGAGTTGCTTGGGATCCGAGATTATTAAATGGGTAATTTAGTCTGATTGTTAATAACGATACTGATGTTGTATCTGACCAAATGTGCATATTGGAATATCACGATTTAGAGTTAAGTGTTGATTTTAACAATAAGGAGGTGCATTGTATCCAAAATGATGCGATGGAACTATATGTCACACAAATTGATGGACTTGACGCTACCGATACTGAAGGGAATGTGTATATGGCACACAAAGATGTTATGTCAGTTGGTGAGTTTTCTGCAGTTAGCATACATGAATGTGTAGTAGCTAAAATAATTGTTAAAGCCGGTGACCCCGTAACTACTACCTCTACACCGCTACATGAAGTGAGTGAAATCCACACAGATTCTCAGTTTGTGCTGATGCAGCATTGGTGGAACTGTCCTGTGATAGATGTCAGGTTCCTTTACTGCCTTCTACAGTGTCACAATCATACTCCGAGCACAGGGGGTATGAGGACACTTGAGCATTAGAGACAAATTTAGATGACGCACAAGAGTCCAATGATAGTATTACAAGTATTTCATCTACAGCTTAAAAATGTGCTTACAACACTGGTTGCAAGGTGTGAGTGATTGGAAAATAAGCTAGATGTGCAGTCTCTTCTCCTGCATAAAAGTATTAATTGAAACAGGAACACTTTGAGAGACTAGGGTATAAATACTAATATTGAGATAAGCCAAACACATACTGGGGTTAACACAGAACATTATTTGGAGACCCTACTATCTAAGGTCATTATCAACCAGAAGGTACACCTATTATGACCCCCAGAACGACAATACCAATTGCAGAGGATCTGAGTGCTCATCATGAAGCCCTATACAATGAAGCAGAACTGCTCCTTAGAAATCCCTTTGAAAAGGGGGTAAAGATGCGGAAAAAAGGGACCATTTCACAAGCTTTTATGCATGATAAACAGACTGGACCAAATAGTAAGAATGTGTGTATCATTAGAGAAGACAACACTAACCTAAACATCACAACATTAGATATGTTGAGTGATGCAATAAGACCACTGAACCATAAGGCTAAATGCCTGCTAAGGAAAGATACTGCGAGCAATGACGTAATATTAATACGCCACAGTAATACACTGTTCAAAACGTCACTTGCAAGGGGAGTAAAACAAAGACATGATATTCATAGCTGTTTGGTTGAAGCGGTAGCTGAGGTTGCTAAGCAACATATCAATGCTGGCAATAATGGTGATGTGGCCAGGAGTAAAGCTTGCAGAAAGAAGAAACCAAGTGCCTGTGTAGACAGTGAAGACTGTGAATTGGAGGATATACAATGCATGTTTCTAGATAAAGGGCCTCATCACGACCCAGGCGGTAAGTTACCGCCTGGGCCGTGACTTTACCACCATGGCGTAAACTACGTTTACGCCATGGTGGTTGGCGGACTTACCGCCCCATTCCGACCTTGGCGGGGCGGTAAGTCCCCAATCCCCATTTACCCTTCCCCATTCCCATTTTTGCCCCATAGGGCATAATGGGAGTGGGGAAGGTGTTAATTACGCCACCGTAAATTACGGTGGCATAATTAACTCCATGGTCCCTTAGCGCCATGGATTTTAACACCTGCTAAAAGCAGGTGTTAAAGTCGCCATGGCGCTAAGGGACCTCGTACTCAGGCGGTAAGGGTCGGCGCTGTTTACGGCGCCGTAAACCCCTTACCGCCTGGGTCGTAATGAGGCCCAAAGACTGTAGACTAACCAATCCACTTCACCTACAGTTTCACCCCTCTTCATACACCTCTCAAACTCTAACCAGAATGTACATGATGTCCTTGGAGAGGTGTGTTGAACCCGGTGCAACTTTCTGCTGTTTCCTTTTGTGTGCCAAGACAGAGTTTGAAATTGAGTTGCTTGCTATTTAACTCCTGCTTGTAGCTTAGAAATTCGTGGCAAGAGTAACAGCGAAATGATGTTGGAGGAGAATTGACATCAACGGGTGGATGTAGAGTTATGAGGATTTAAACACCAAAGGGACAGAGTAATGGAGGGGTGAATAAGAGGAGGAGAAAGTAGGAAGAGTAGGAGGGAAGTGGTAAGTGTTGCATGAGAGAAATTAGGTGAATTCCACAGAGTAAGTGCAAGACACTCCCCCTGTATCTCACAGAACACTAATCCTTGGCTAGAGTAGCAAGAGTTATAAAGTCCCTGAAGGAGTGTAGATAGCCAAGCTCTTAGAGGACTATAGTGAGCAGAAGAAGGAACTTTAAACATTAGGGGTCAACATTTGATAGCTCCAACCAGGGGTTACAGACATCTGTGTTAGGGAGGAGGGCAATCAGCAGACAAGCGAGAGAGGAATGGCCCTAGAACCCTCAAAGGAAAATAAAACCCCTTGAACTGTCTCAGGCCCTGGTGTGTTTCTGTGCCATCTGTGACAGGGTGATGATGGAATTTGTGCATATTTACTTACTGTGGCATGGCATTGGTTACTGGGAATCAAGGGTAAAGCAGTCATGCCCTTCAAAGGTGAACCCAGTTTGTTTATATTTTTTGATTTACTTTGACATGGTATATATATTACAGACATGATAAGTGTAATTATCTGGATAAACTGCCCCTCACTGGTGAGGCCAGTCTGGTTATCTTACTTTAACATGGCATATTTTTTACAGGAGATCCCCAATAATACAGACATGGCAAGTGTTATTATGTAGCTGGACTGGCCGACATTGGCATAGTGAACATGAACATGAACATGTTTCCCTGAGGTGGAAAGGAAATCTTTTTACTTTACTGGACATCGAGGTTAGGGTTAACATGGTATTTTATTAGGTGGCTGCACTGCCCTACATTGGTACAGTCAGGGTCCAATATGCTTTATTTCTATGACATTGCATATTTTCCTGTCATCAAGGGCGTCACGGATATAATTGTTATTAAGAAGCTAGACTGGCCTACATTGGCGCGAGAAATATTGATATCATTTCTTAGCCTGGCATGCTATTCTTTTACTGGAATCAAGGGTAAATCCAACATGAGGTGTATCCTTACTTGGCCATACTGGCCTATGTTAATTAAGCCAGTCTGGACATATTTTCTTACTGTGGCATGCCATTTGTTTCTGGCAAAGCCAACAGGTGTATGTTTTGAAGTGGTGATACTGGCATATATTGGCTGATCCAGAATTGGTATTGTGAAAATGTTTTTAAAAATACTCCTGTTCCGTTTGTGACTTGCCCCTACTGGGTGTTTCATTTGTGACTCCTATTTACAGAAAGTGTTCTCTAAAATACATCATTTTAACCCATGGTTTTTACATTTTCTTGGGGGATAACCTTCCTCTGAACCACCTTAATTTAGCTCAAGTTCCCTCGCGGCACTTGTTCACTCGACACATTTGTGAGAAACATTTACACCCTTCATTTAAAAATGTCAACTGCCACCTGTGTTTAGTTTTGACACTAGGGAAAATGAATGTGTACCTATTAATTTTGTATTTAATTTATTTATATGTGTATCACGCGCGACACAGTCCGGAGGCATCAGGGCACAAACTGCCTTATCTGGACTCTGCAATAGTGGATGTAAAACATACAAAGTTACATGTATTATACATTTAGAATTTCCTGTTAGCAGTGCCATTTTTCGCCTTAAGTATAATTTGATGTTCTTTTAGTATGAAATGTTGATTAATGTGGGCATGAAATGAAATGCTCTAGTGTGATGTACACAAGGTCTGCTTTTTGTATGAGGTCGCAGTATATTTATGCCAGTGCCTGTAATTTCTTTAAGAATCTAGTTAGTTACACAATGGGATGAAAAATGGTGGTGTATCATACAGCTGCCAGCATTTACTGCATTCTCTGATAGCAGGAATCCTGACTATACTCACCCAAAGGACTATTACATAGGGTGTGTCCATTCTTACACGATCGCACCATCATGACAACAGTGCCCTGTAAAATGTCCTGCAAAGGTTCTAATTTCTTTGGATTCTTCTCTTGTAACCAGCCAAGTCCTCCAAGAGACGGGCTAAGGGGTGCTCCACTAACCTCCCTCTCCTTCTCTCCCCAGAGTCTCTCACCTTCAATGCCAACACAGCTCACGCTTCACTCAACATCTCCACTGACGGGAAGACGATCACCTACCTTCAGAAACCAAAAAGTGTTCCCAACAATACAGAGAGATTTACAAAGTACAAATGTGTCTTGGGATCAGAGGGCTTCACATCGGGAAAGCACTACTGGGAGTTCACATTGTCAACAAAAGTCAAAAGTACCTCACTGTTTGGGATAGTTCTTTATTCTGTGGGTATAGTAAAAGAGTCTGCTGTAAAGGTACCACACATTGAGTACTACGGTTCCAGCAGTGGTTGGTGGATTCTCACATTTCTCAAATTATTCAATAAAATAAACACTTCTCCTTTCATACATAATCTCAGCAAACATTTGGTTAGAAAACTTGGAGTTTTCCTTGACTATGAAGGCGAATTATTATCATTTTACGATGGCGAGCATCAGAAGCACCTGTACACATACAGTGAGGCATTCACAGAGAAAGTCTTTCCTTATGTGTGTCTTTACTTTCCTGCCACCGTGAGCCTGAATTGAATTTTTGGGTGATACCCTCACTTAGAGAATCTTTTCTTAAGAAGGACAAGCGTTCAATTCATGTTTATTTGGAAACTTTAACAAGTCAGTAGAATTCAGTAGAATTAATACTAAGTCAAAATACATCATCTCAATATGATCTGTAGGCGTGGACCTTTAGCTCCGCCTCTTTACCCAAATCGGGCTCACCTTTAAAATTAGTAGCACACCTTTTGTCCATAAAGCATGTTTATTGTACAGAAGGCCGGTCTCCCTGAACCACACAAAGAATACACATTACATACAGTCTGCAAAAGTGAATACGCTCCCCCAGACACCGTTACAAAGGCATCCCCCAAACATGATTGGTTGCCCCTGTAGAGAGAAATATAAAACCCACACTGTACATTGGACACAGACATTTTAACAATCCCTTAAAAAACTTATAATTACAAGGTTGACATTTCCAACATACCCCTTCCCAAAAACCTTTCCATACTTGGTTACACAACAACAGAATTCCTATTAATGACACACATGGACCTGCCCCAAAAATACCTAAGCACATGAAGACGAGAGATAGACACATAGATTCCCTTTTGACCTAGTCGTAATTGCTAATCGCATTGCGCAAATCTGTACGGAGTCTGTTTTATGTGACTTCTACATTACTGACCTTTCGTATTCACATGAGTTCCGGCCACTCTCTAACAATACAATCGCTCTCCTTAAATCTGTTACTGCTGATCTCTGCCTGTGCCCTGGGAGAGGCCACCTGTTCCAAACAACCCTGCAAGTTTCACAAATGCCTATCCCTTACAACTATGAGCTCTCCTGTTTCCCTTCACCCTCCAGCACTTGAACCATCTGGAAACAGACTGCAGTCACGCCATTGACCAACTTACAACCTGTTTCCTGACTGCTGACGGGGCCTTTGCCACGATTGCGAAAAACCCCTTCTAATTAATCCACAATACGAAGACCCATGATACACAGAGCAACCACACCTCATGTATTTCAAATCTTTTACTTCCTATACATGTGTACCATTACATGTGCATTTTATACATATTATGATCTCCTCTCATGACCGCCATTCACACGGCTAAAGTCCACACGCACATATTGATCGCCAGCTGCACCTGAGTGGGGTGGGCCCTCTGTGTGAAAATGTTTCATCATTATGTTTCTGTGTGCATGCTAATCTACAATGCAATCACTCTCCTGAAATTTGTTACTACTGATCCATGCAAGTGCCCTTGGAGAGGCCACCTGTTCCAAACAACTCAGCGAGTTTCAGAAATGCCTATGCCTTACAACTATGAGCTCTCCTGTTTACCAGCGATCATATCTTCCCTTCGCCCTTCGCCCTTCACCACTTGAGCCATCAGGAAACTGACTGCAGCCACCCCATTGACCAACTTATGGCCTGTTCCCTGACTACCGACGGGGCCTTTGCAAGCCTTGGTCACGAATGCGAAACACCCTTCTAATTAATCTGAAATATACACCAAGCAACCACAGCTCATATATTTCATATCTTTTACTTCCTATACATGTGTACCATTATGTGTGCATTTTATACATATTATGACCGCCATTCACACAGCTAAAGTCCACGCGCACATATTGTTTCTGCGTGCCTGCACATCTACAATTCAATGGCCTCTACACAAAATAACACAAAGTAACCTAAATGTAACACTTATCGCATATCCCATAAATATTGTAATATAGCAATTTGCAAAAGTACCATGGCCTCTGAATTTACCGTACTTTAGGTATCACACTCACCAGCACAGAGTGTACCATTGCATCTGAATTTACCCTACTTTAGGTATCACACTCACCAGCACAGTGTGCACCATTGCATCTGAATTTACCCTACTTTAGGTATCACACTCACCAGCACAGCATGAACCATTGTATCTGAATGTATCCTACTTTAGGTATCGCACTCACCAGCACAGCGTGTACCAAAGGTATCACACTCATTAGCACAGAGTTCACAACTGCATCTGAATTTACCCTACTTTAGGAATCACACTCACCAGCACAGCATGTACCATTGCATCTGAATTTACCCTACATTAGGTATCACACTCAGCACCACAACGTGTACCATTGAATCTGAATTTATGCTACTTTAGGTATCACACTCACCAGCACAGTGTGTACCATTGCATCTGAATTTACCCTACTTTAGGTATCACACTCACCAGCACAGCGTGCACCATTGCATCTGAATTTACCCTACTTTAGGTACCACACTCACCAGCACAGCATGTGCCATTGCATCTGAATTTACCCTACTTTAGGCATCACACTCACCAGCACAGTGTGTACCATTGCATCTGAATTTACCCTACTTTAGGTAACATACTCACCAGCAAAGCATGGATCATTGGCTCTGAATTTACCCTACTTTAGGTATCACACTCACCAGCAGAGCGTGCACCATTGCATCTGAATTTACCCTACTTTAGGTACCACACTCACCAGCACAGCATGTACCATTGCATCTGAATTTACCCTACTTTAGGTATCACACTCACCAGCACAGCATCCACAATTGCATCTGAATTTACCCTACTTTAGGTATCACACTCACCAGCACAGCATGTACCATTGCATCTGAACATACCTTACTTTAGGTATCACACTTACCAGCACAGCATGTACCATTGTATCTGAATGAACCCTACTTTAGGTATCACACTCACCAGCAAAGCGTGTACTATTGCCTCTGAATTTATCTTACCTTACCGTACCACACTCACAAGCACAGCGAGTACTATTGCATCTGAATTTACCCTACTTTAGGTATCACACTCACCAGCACAGTGTGTACCATTGCATCTGAATTTACCCTACTTTAGGTACCAAGGTACCACACTCACCAGCACAGCATGTACCATTGCATCTGAATGTAACCTACTTTAGGTATCGCACTCATCAGCACAGCGTGCACCATTGCATCTGAATTTACCCTACTTTAGGTATCACACTCACCAGTACAGCATGTACCATTGCATCTGAACATACTCTACTTTAGGTATCACACTTACCAGCACAGCGTGTACCATTGCCTCTGAATTTACCCTACTTTAGGTATCACATTCACCAACACAGCGTGTAAAATTGCTTCTGAATTTACCCTACTTCAGGTATCACACTCCCCAGCACAGCGTGTACCATTGCCTCTGAATTTACCCTACTTTAGGTATCACACTCACCAGCACAGCGAGTACTATTGCATCTGAATTTACCCTACTTTAGGTATCACACTCACCAGCACAGTGTGTACCATTGCATCTGAATTTACCCTACTTTAGGTACCAAGGTATCACACTCACCAGCACAGCATGTACCATTGCATCTGAATGTAACCTACTTTAGGTATCACACTCATCAGCACAGCGTGCACCATTGCATCTGAATTTACCCTACTTTAGGTATCACACTCACCAGTACAGCATGTACCATTGCATCTGAACATACTCTACTTTAGGTATCACACTTAACAGCACAGCGTGTACCATTGCCTCTGAATTTACCCTACTTTAGGTATCACATTCACCAACACAGCGTGTACCATTGCTTCTGAATTTACCCTACTTCAGGTATCACACTCCCCAGCACAGCGTGTACCATTGCCTCTGAATTTACCCTACTTTAGGTATCACACTCACCAGCACAGCGTGTACCATTCACACTCACCACCACAGCGTGTACCATTGCATCTGAATTTATCTTCTTTAGGTATCACACTCACCAGCACAGCGTGTACCATAGGGATCACACTCGCCAGCACAGTGCGTATGAATTAACCCTAACACACTCACCAGAGCAGTATGCACCATTGCATTTGAATTTACCCTACTTTAGGTATCACACTCACCAGCACAGCGTGTACAATTGAATTCTGAATTTACCCTACTTTAGGTATCACACTCATCACCACAGAATGTACCATTGCCTCTGAATTTACCCTACTTTAGGTATCACACTCACCACCACAGTGTGTACCATTGCATTTGAATTTACCCTACTTTAGATATCACACTCACCAGCACAGTGTGTACCATTACATCTGAATGAACCATACTTTAGGTATCACAATCTGAATGAACCCTACTTTAGGTATCACACTCACCAGCACAGCAGGTACCATTGCATATGAATTAATCCTAACAGACTCACCAGCACAGCATGAACCATGGCATCTGAATTTACCCTACTTTAGGTATCACACTCATCACCACAGCGTGCACCATTGCCTCTTAATTGACCTTACTTTAGGTATCACACTCACCAGCACAGCGTGCACCATTGCATCTGAGGTTATGCTACTTTAGGTATCACACTCACCAGCACAGCATGTACCATTGCATCTGAATTTGTCCTACTTTAGGTATCACACTCACCAGCACAGTGTGTACCATTCACACTCACCACCACAGCGTGTACCATTGCATTTGAATTCATCTTCTTTAGGTATCACACTCACCAGCACAGTGTGTACCATTGCATCTGAATGTACCCTACTTTAGGTATCACACTCACCAGCACAGCATGTATCATTGAACCTGAATTTACCCTACTTTAGGTATCACACTCACCAGCACATCGTGTACCATTCACACTCACCACCACAGCATGTATCATTGCCTCTGAATGTACCCTACTTTAGATATCACACTCACCAGCACTGCATGTACCATTGTATATGAATTTGCCCTACTTGAGATATCACACTCACCAGCACAGCATGTACTATTGCCTCTGAATGTACTCTAATGTAGGCATCACACTCCCCAGCACAGCATATACCATTGCCTCTGAATTTACCCTACTTTAGGTATCACACTCACCACCACAGTGCGTACCATTGCCTCTGAATGTACCCTACTTTAGCTATCACACTCACCAGCACAGCGTGCACCATTGCATCTGAATTTACCCTACTTTAGGTATCACATTCACCAGCACAGCATGAACCATTGTATCTGAATTTACCCTACTTCAGGTACCACACTCACCAGCACAGCGTGTACCATTGCCTCTGAATTTACCCTACTTTAGGTATCACACTCACCGCTACAGCGTGTACCATTGCATCTGAATTTACCCTACTTTAGGTAACACACTCACCAGCACAGCATGTACCATTGCATCTGAATTAACCCTACTTTAGGTATCACACTCACCAGCACAGTGTGTATCATCATATCTGAATTTACCCTACTATAGGTATCACATTCATCACCACAGTGTGTACTATTGCCTCTGAATTTACCCTAATTTAGGCATCACACTCCCCAGCACAGCATATACCATTGCCTCTGAATTTACCCTACTTTAGGTATCACACTCACCACCACAGTGTGTACCATTGCATCTGAATTTACCCTACTTTAGGTATCACACTCACCAGCACAGCATGTACAAATGCATCGGATTTACCCTACTTTAGGTATCACACTCACCACCACAGCATGTACCATTGCCTCTGAATTTACCCTACTTTAGGTATCACACTCACCAGCACAGTGTGTACCATTCACACTCACCAGCACAGCGTGTACCATAGGGATCACACTCGCCAGCAAAGTGCATATGAATTAACCCTAACACACTCACCAGCACAGTATGCACCATTGCATCTGAATTTACCGTACTTTAGGTATCACACTCACCAGCACAGCGTGTACCATTGCATCTGAATTTACCCTACTTTAGGTATCACACTCATCACCATAGAGTGTACCATTGCCTCTGAATTTACCCTACTTTAAGTAGCACACTCACCACCACAGCGTGTACCATTGCATTTGAATTTACCCTACTTTAGATATCACACTCACCAGCACAGTGTGTACCATTGCATCTGAATGAACCCTACTTTAGGTATCACAATCTGAATGAACCCTACTTTAGGTATCACACTCACCAGCACAGCAGGTACCATTGCATATGAATTAACCCTAACAGACTCACCAGCACAGCATGAACCATTGCATCTGAATTTACCCTACTTTAGGTATCACACTCATCACCGCAGCGTGTACCATTGCATCTGAATTTACACCAACTTTAGGTATCACACTCATCACCACAGCGTGTACCATTGCCTCTGAATTTATCCTACTTTATTTATCACACTCACCAGCAAAGCATGTACCATTGCATCTGAATTTATGCTACTTTAGGTATCACACTCACCAGCACAGCAAGTACCATTGAATATGAATTTACCCTACTTTAGATATCATACTCACCACCAGAGCGTGCACCAATGCATCTGAATTTACCCTACTTTAGGTTTCACATTCACCAGCACAGTGTGTACCATTCACACTCACCACCACAGCGTGTACCATTGCATCTGAATTAATCTTCTTTAGCTATCACACTCACCAGCACAGTGTGTACCATTGCATCTGAATTTACCCTACTTTAGGTATCACACTCACCAGCACACCATGTATCATTGAACCTGAATTTACCCTACTTTAGGTATCACAATCACCAGCACATCGTGTACCATTCACATTCACCACCACAGCATGTATCATTGCCTCTGAATTTACCCTACTTTAGATATCACACTCACCAGCACTGCATGTACCATTGTATATGAATTTGCCCTACTTTAGATTTCACACTCACCAGCACAGCATGTACAATTGCATATGAATTTTCCCTACTTTAGGTATCACACTCAGCACCACAACGTGTGCCATTGAATCTGAATTTATGCTACTTTAGGTATCACACTCACAGCACAGTGTGCACCATTGCATCTGAATTTACCCTACTTTAGGTATCAAACTCACCAGCACAGCGTGTACCATTGCATCTGAATTTACCCTATGTTAGGTACCACACTCACCAGCACAGCATGTGCCATTGCATCTGAATTTACCCTACTTTAGGTATCACACTCACCAGCACAGTGTGTACCATTGCATCTGAATTTACCCTACTTTAGGTACCACACTCACCAGCAAAGCATGGATCATTGGCTCTGAATTTACCCTACTTTAAGTATCACACTCACCAGCACAGCGTGCACCATTGCATCTGAATTTACCCTACTTTACGTACCACACTCACCAGCACAGCATGTACCATTGCATCTGAATTTACCCTACTTTAGGTATCACACTCACCAGCACAGCGTGCACCATTGCATCTGAATTTACCCTACTTTAGGTATCACACTCACCAGCACAGCATGTACCATTGCATCTGAACATACCCTACTTTAGGTATCACACTTACCAGCACAGCATGTACCATTGCATCTGAATTAACCCTACTTTAGGTATCACACTCACCAGCACAGCGTGTACCTTTGCCTCTGAATTTACCCTACCTTAGGTACCACACTCACCAGCACAGCGAGTACCATTGCATCTGAATTTATGCTACTTTAGGTATCACACTCACCAGCACAGCATGTACCATTGCATCTGAATTTGACCTACTTTAGGTATCACACTCACCAGCACAAAGTGTACCATTGCATCTGAATTTATGCTACTTTAGGTATCACACTCACCAGCACAGTGTGTACCATTGTATCAGAATTTACTTGTCTGAAACCTTCCTCTAAATAGATCATAACAAGGCTTTAGAATGAAAACCAATGTCAGGGCGCTTTGAGATAGGTGTAGAAGCACTTGGAGAGGAAACATTGCAGTAATAAGTAGTTACCCTGCCGTCTTGAGATTCGATGCTTGCAACTTGTAATGTAACAACGCTTTGATGCCCCCGGGATTAGTGTGCTTTATCAAGGTAAACATAAATAAATAAATAAATAAATACCCCCAATGGTCGATTTTTGTTTTTGGATTGATATTAACAGCTTGAAAATGCAATAGATTTGAAAAGCGAATGATTGAATCCTCTGTCAAGAGAAGAATCACAAGCACCTGAAGCATACAACAAGATGGTAAAATAGGAAAAGGGTTCTTGAAATGTGTATATGTTAAAGAATGACTCATTTTCACATGATGTGGAAGAAGTGCTTGTAAGATTTGTCAGTGGGATGCCTGTGGATATAGGGGGCTTTCATTTATTTCATTCATAAAGTAACTTTCATTTTGTGTAAGGAACGTGAAGTCTTAGTTTCTGAAGCAAATATGTCCCCTTATGATCTCGGATCAGGCCCTGGGACCCAGATTTTTTAAAATAAAAATATCCTATTGTCAGAAGGAATCATTTTAAACAATGGATGTCTTCTATACACTTTACCCCACCCCACCTCGCCTTCACAGGAAAGATCTGTGACATTAGCACATTTGCTATCATCAGAGAAAAGAAGAATCTGAAGACTGGCAGAACATCACACACTGTTGACAGAACAGCACAACGTGCTGGCAGAACAGCACACACTGCTGGCAGAACAGCACACACTCCTGGCAGAACAGCACATACTGCCGGCAGAACAGCACACACTGCAATCAGAACAGCTTACAATGCATGAATCAAAAAGAAGCCAGCCAAGAGTACAATAAAGAAATGCTCCAATTATTTAGAGCACTATGGATGGTGGCCTGAAGGAACTACTATAACGTACATCAAAAACAGAAACCTAAAGACAAACAAAGGAGACAGATGATTGGCCTGGAGGTTGAGGGGCAGGAAGGCTGACCAGTCGATACAAATGAATGAGGGGTCCCTGAGGCACCACACACACTTAGGAGCTGAGGAATAGCTGTGGGAAATCTGAAACTCAAGACATGGCCCTCAGTGAAACAGTAAATGGCGAGATTGATTTTGGACAAAGTATAGTTTCTGGAAATTCTTTAAAACAACAGCATTGCCAGAGACAACAAAGAAAACACAATGACACAGAAACCCGGTCCACTGTAGGGGATCCCGCCACGCCCCTAGGATGAGCCACATATGTACCTTGTCTTTCCTTTACTTCCCATACAGGATAGTGCAGTAGTACCAGGAAGTCATGGGGAGGGTCTGCTCCACTAGTAACAGAATAGGCTTTGTGTTAGAAACCAGATGGTCCCGGGTACCTCAAGGCCAGAGGCTTGGCCTCAGCGAGATAACTGTATATATGCAAACAGAAAATGCAATGACGTGTCGAAATATCTTCAGCAAAGACACCAATGAGGTAACTTGTCAGTGAGTGCTCAACAAAACTGGTGGTGAAATCATTGTACTGGCATAGCAACATTCAGATGTACATCTTCCCTTTCCTTCTTTCATATTGAACATTGTGCCGGGATTTTTGTAACAGGGTAGCTCTTTTGCGGGAGATGACAGTCTAATAGCAGCACATTTCTGTGAAGCTGATCAGGTGGAGGAAAGTTTGCTAGACCCATGAACCCCAGTAGGCAATGATAAGCAGAACAGGATTTAGGACCAAAGGTTCTAGAGATTAATCTGAGGTTGGTGCAAAGGGGTCGCAATATAAATGGATCTGTTGACATTGGAAAGTCAGAATGAATGTCATTGGCATGGTGTGTGTATACCCAGCAATCAGTGGTATTTTGGATACAGGCATGTGGCCAGGTAGCAGAGAAGTAACTGTGCTTGCTCTCGGTCCATGACAGATGTTAGTGCTCTTTGAACAATAGTGGTATGTGCTGAAGGAACTTACAGGCAGTCAATACTGGAAAGATGATCAGCAAATACAAGAAAGACCAATATTGGGGAATTCACTTCTGCTCAGTCTCAGCCTTTGTCTCAAGTGAATTAAAATGCTGGAAGCAGATGAGGTGGTGATCGATAGACAGACTTGCATTCAGGGTAAGTATCCAGTCTGGTGTTCTGCCTTTAACATGAGTGGGTGCATTCGTGAGAGAGGGAGACTTGTCAGAGAGGGAGGTGTGCAAGGTACTTGCTTTGTGGTGTGATGCATCCCCAAGCAGTATGAATTTGGTATTTGGTTTGGTGTAGGGTGTGATGAGAGAGTGATGAGAAGTGGAATATCGGAGTCAGGGTGGTTGAGGTGGTTAGTAGCTGGGTAAGTGATGAGGAAGTTGATGCTGGTGTTGGGATTAGTGGTAAGTTTGATGAGAAGTTCTAGGATTAGATCATGTATTGGTCTAGGGGGCCTAGGGAGCGCCCGTTGAGGAGTGCTCAATTGATTGGGGAAGAAGGTGCTGGCATGGGGGTGGCGGGGTGGCATGGGGTGGCGGGGTGGAGTGTGTGAGTCTGGCTGGTATGGCTCTTTGTCTTGTTCCTGGCTGGGGTTCAGGTGGTTATGCTGCGCAATGCAGCTGTAGGAGAGGTGGGACGTTGATGTGCTATGTTTTCCAATTTGGTAAAATGTGTATTGGTAGTGTGTGGTGGGTTGTGGCAAGAGCGTGCTGATAGTCTGGCGTGTCTAGTGAATCCCTTTTATGGGTAGGTGGTTACTGATGGTGGCGTTGGCAGTCTGGGCTTGAGGCAATATGTCCATGGGGATCCGATGCAGGGGAGAGTGTTGATTTTGCTAGTGTGGGTGCTGTTGCAGGGGAGGGTATCATCCTTAGTAGAGTAGCTAGCATTGCATGTGCGCATGCAGGCTATGGGTTGTAATGGTGTCGGCTGAGGGAATGGGCAGTTTTGGACTAGAAGAGGGTGGACAATGAGTGCAGTGGTGGTGGGGGCAACCTAGTTTAAGTAATCCATTGAGTAAGGCTCCACCTGAGCAAGGAAGTGCGTTCATATTGATAGGGCAGTGGACAAGAGAGGAGTAGGTCGATGGTGATTGTGCCACCTACCGTTTAGGGGTGCAAGCCTGGCTGTGTCCTAAGAACATTAAATAGGTGATGAAGATGGGTCGGATGCATGCCTCGCTATGCACCCTCTGCAGGAGAAAGTGTGTCATGCTGCAGTGCAGAAAGTTAAGGGGCGCGTGCTAGGATGGGAGAGGATGCTGTTGTTAGGGAGAATTCTCCAAAATGGCTAATGTCCCTTTCCTACTGAGTCCCTCAGCAGATTTGCTGGATTTCTAGGATTTATTTATTTTACCTGGTAAGAGTGTAAGCCTTTTTTCCCACTCTTACATGTGTTTTTGGTGTGTGTATTTTATATTTTTGTGTTCATAGACTGCGGAGCCTCACCTACTCCATGGGCATCATCTTTTTACTGTGTGTTACACAGCACCTTCAGTGCAGTGACACAGGGTTGTCTTTTTCAGGCTTCCCCGTCAGACTCCATTTTCTGGGACTGACTACTGTCTCCCCGGACATGTAAAGTTGCCATTGACTTTATTAGTCCTTTTAAAGCAACAGACCCAGTACAAACTTTCTTACATAGAGTACTGGAAAGGGTTACCAGTTATCCCTTTTTGTCTGTCTCTCATGGAACATTGTTTTGTTCCCTTTTCATTAAGACTTGGCTGGTGGCTGTGGTAACTACACCATTTTTCCTACTGCAGTTATATTAAATAGACTTGGTATTGTTTTAGGCTATCTTGGTAGCCTCAAACTTAAACCTGCTGGAACATATTTTTTTTAATTTGGTTCTGGCTGGGTTTATTTGTCATTTATTTTTGTGAAAGTATTTCTTGTGTTTTGCTCTGCGCGCCAAACCAGGTTTGGTTCCTTTGTTCACCGACATTTTGCGGGCTTCTGCACAGAAGCCCTCCTTAGGTGTCTGAAAGTCTGGGTAGGCAGGATGTGAGGGAGGGGTCTTAGGACCCCTGCCATGGGTTCCCTTGGTAACCCAAGTCGCACTCATATTTGTTTGGCTAGGTTACTGTCCCGCCAGGACAGCTACCCTGCTGTGTGATTGGCAGCCAGGCTGTGTGAATGGGGGATAACTGCATTAAAAGCAGGTCTCTGGGGCTGGAAAGGCAGAGTCGTCACTGGATCGAGAGAACCGAAGAGAAGCTGACAGAAGAGGACCTCTACCAGAACTGAACCTCCCGGTGAAGCGCTGCTGTGGGTCCGAATCTTCAAACTTCGTCGACTGGGAAGATCTGCAAGGAATCTTCTCCCCTTGACCTGGTGGGAACAACCAGTTTACCAAACTGCTAGCCAGGCCTCCCTCCTCTAGTCGAATTTGCTGTACAGAGCTAGAGTGAACCGGATAGCCAGGAATGTCGGACCCTGCTTGGGTTTTAAGGAGTGCACGTTTTATTCATTGCTTTGCTTTGCTGCTGGGTTCTTCCTACTTTGTGTCAGTCCGACAGTTGCTTCAGGAACCGTGAGCCTGCAGGACCTGCCAGGAATGTTTGTCTCAGCTACAGCCTTCTTCTTCATTTAAGGTACTGTTCAAACCCAGTTGTTCATTCCGTCCAACCGCAGTGAAAATGTTTGAAACCTTTCATCAATCCGAGGTCTTGTCCTTCTCTATTCTTTAAAGTAAATTTTTTGTCTGACCAACTTCGTTCTGAACTCTTGGCAAGGACTTAACAACAGACTACCATTAACTGTGTGATCCTCTGCAAAGACTTTGGTCCATTGACATTGGCCCAGGCCTCTTGATTTGATTTCCTCACTGTAGTTACTTTTTATAGATTGCCCTGCTTACTTACTGGTTGGTGCTGCTCAACTTTTGTCGAACCATATCTTTCTCTCCCTTTTAAATTGCTAGAGTGCCATTTTGTACACACTTCATTTTGAGCTTGGGTAGGTGTAGTATATTAAGAGTGTGATTTTTCTACTGCTTTACTTTGGTGAATTGTTTTACAACTGATGGGTAAATAAATGTATATTATTTTACTTAGAAAACTTGAGTCAGTGTTTGCCTGAATCATAGTAATTGCTGTCCTTTGTGTAACTATTTGATACTGCTCACTTGCTCTTGAGATAAGTCTGGCTGCTCATCCATCGCTACCACTTAACTGTGTAGTACGGGCTTGTACCAAAGGTGAATATGTACTGTCACTTGTAGTCTTAATTGTGTGTGGTGTTCCTAAAGGGCACTGCATATAATTCTGCCTAACACTGGTGTACAGCGGTGAGGGTGAAGTATAGTGATCTCACTTAGAGTGCTGTTATTACCTTGGATCAACTAACCACAAGGCTAAACATCACTAAAAAATATTAATCATGTCTGATATGGAAAGCTAAAGTCAGGAGACCCCCCCTCCTTAGTTACACTGTGGATTATCTAAAACATCTGTGTAGAGAAAGGAATCTCTCTGTTAAAGGCAAAAAGTCTGAATTGATTGAAAGGATTGATTGAAAGGTTGTTAGAGAAACAAAGTCTGGAGGGTGGGTCTGAAATACCTAACCCCTCAGCAAATGTGGAAAATGATGAGGATGATAATGTGTCTATTATTGATGAGTCGAGTGAAACAAGTGTATCCCCGAATGTAGGAGTCACTACTCCTGCTCAACCACCTCAACTTTTGTCCACTGGGACCCCACCAGGTCATACACTAAGTCCTGAATGCATTGCTCTAGAAAAAGATGAGGCTTGAATTGGAATGTAAACGTTTAAATGCTCAAACTGAACAAAAGCATCAAGAACTTAAGCTCAGAGAAATGGAGTTGAATCATGAACTAGAAATGTATCTCTTGAGAATGGTTCTCTCCCAGAGTCTTCTAGGTCTTCCAGTCCTAATAGACCCTGTATGCCTAAAGCAATTGTGGGTATGTATGAGGTTAAGCTTGATATTTTGGATTGGTTGGCAATGTTTGAATATAACCATGGGATTCAAGAAATTACAGGGAATCAGTTGCTTCCTTGGCTCTTCTCTAGGCTACCCACTGTTGCATCTGATGTTGTGATGGAGTTGGGGTAGGTCGATAGGATGGATTATGAATGTGTAAAGCTAGCTTTAATTGCTAGATTTGGGAAGACCCTTTCCTAGTACCTTAAGAGGTATAGGACCCTCAAAAAGCATGATGGTACCCCTTGGGCTACCTGGGTATGTGTATATGTGTAAGGTTGGGTTAAGGGTTACAGAGTAAACACTTATGAAGGTATGAGAAATCTTGTTATGTTGGAGTCAATTCATGATGCCTGCTCTCCTGAGCTCAGACAGCACTTAGCTGATTATAAAGAGATAGATCCCAAGAAGTTAGCTAAGACTGCTGACTTGTGGGTTGCCAACAGGGCTACTCACAAGGATTCTGGGGCAACTCAGAAGAAGGATGAGGGAAAGCAGCCAAAGAAAGATAACAAGGAGGATTCTAATACCTCGAATCCAATCCAAAAGAGGGCCACACACAGCAACATAAGGGTAAACCACAAGGGAAACCGAATCAGGCTAGGGCCCCATCTGGATCCAAACCAGATAGAGGTCAGAACAAAGCCCCATTCATCAAGACATTTGGGAAATGTTATGTTTGTGGGTTGACTGACAATGTGAAACGGGATCCCAGGAAGTGGAAACTTTCACCTACTGGCTGATGAACCAATGAGAGTCTCAGCTAGTGTTTCTTTAGTGTCCCTGGGCTTGTGGGAACAACATAACTTAGATGTCTATAATTCCATCCCAGATAATACTAAAGAGTATTATAAAGATAGTGTTCTTGTAAATGGCCAGGAGACTCCTGCCATCCGAGACACTGGAGTAAGCATAACTGTGGTGGATGAATCATTTTTCAAGGTGGAGGATGTTGCTAAGGCACCCACATGCCTCACCAAGATAGCTGGAGGGCCTGTGCAAATGCTTCCCCAGTTACCATCTCTCATCCAGTGTAATGATATGAGTGTCAAAATACCTGTTAGTGTGCAGAGTGAAGTGCCTGGGAGAGTCCTGTTGGGTAATGACCTGAAAACTCTTGTAGTTGTGTCCAGTACCCCAAGGCCTCCCAGTAAGAGGAGACAGGAGCTCACTAGGCCTGCAAGGGAGAGGACCTTAAGAGACTCTCTAGAGGAGTTGATGGAGGAAACTATCACTCTCACTAAACAGGAGTTGCACTCTGCTATTTCTAGAAAGACAGAGGCAAAGGGGAAACCCAAGACCTCAAGGAAAAAGTCAGACAGCACTCATGTGCTACCAACAAGGGCATCCCCAAGATTGTCCAAGATCACAACAATGATCCCTCCACCTGCTGGGGCAGAGTGTGAGGTACACCCTGTGTGGTTGATCCAGGTTCTGAAGAGTCAGATCTGGAAGAAGACACTGTTTTGGTTGGAGATCTTGACCCTGTTGACCATCCTGACCTGCAGTCTTTACTGGCAGAATATGGTCCGAACAGGGCAGACTTCAGCAGACTCCAGTTCCTACAGTTGGCCCATGAGATACCTTTGGCTAGTCACTTGAGTTTCAAAACGCCCACGGACGGGCTCTCCTTATACTTCTATGGGCCTAAGATAGGTGCACAAGTTGCAAATTCTGTAGGAGCTGTCACACTTTCCAAACCTCTGGCAAGAGTGGAGCCAAGAATGAGGCACCCATGGTGGGAGTTACTTTTGAGAGGGTGGACATCGGGATTGTTGGTCCTCTTGACCCTATCACATCTTCAGGGAACAGGTTTATCCTGGTTGAAGTAGACCATGCTACAAGATACCCAGAAGCAATACCAATGACAACTGTTATGGCTCAGGCTGTGGCTAAGGCTCTACTTGGTATTTTTTACCAGAGTAGGGTTTCCTAAGGAAGTGATATCCACAGGGGATCCAATTTTAGGTCCCACTACATGCAAGCCATGTGGAAAAACTGTGGTGTTGCTTACAAGTTCTCTACAGCCTACCATGCACAGACAAATGGACTGGTAGAGAGGTTTAATTGTACTATGAAGAGCATGATAGGTGCTTTAGAGGAACCCCTTAAAAGAAGGTGGGACCTTCTACTGCCATGCCTTCTCTTTGCTTATGTAATAGTCCCTCAGGAGCGAGTTGGTTACAGTCCCTTTGAACTGCTATATGGCCATCCAGTCAGAGGCCCATTGGCCCTGATTAAGGAGGGGTTGGAAAGTGCTCCTTCTCCCAAGCCAGACAGAGTGACTGACTATGTGATAGGTCTCTGGAGGACAATATCACACATGATGGCAGCAGCTAGTGATAACTTAAAAGCAGATCAGGCTCTGGTCAAACATTGGCATGACCAGAAGGCCAGCATGGTTGAATTCACGCAAGACCAGCTTATATTAGTTATGGTGCCAACAAGGCAGAAGGCCTTGCAGGACAAAAGGATTGAACCTTTCAAGGTTGTGGGCATACATGGAGAGGTGAAATATTTGGTGGACTTAGGCAGACCTAAGGAGGCTCACAGAGTCTATCACAGCAACCTTTTGAAGCCATATGTCTCGAGACCAGAAGTAGGAGCTTTGCTTCTAGCTTCAGCTGAAGAGGAGGAGGATAGTGAGCCTCTACCTGACCTCCCCAGAGGCCAACCTTTGGACGAGAAAACATAAGGAGTCAATCTCCCTTCTGAAATGACATCTGTACAGCAAGAGGAGTGCAAAGTTCTGTTAACCCAGTTTGCCTCCCTGTTTTCACAATCACCTAGCCTGACCCCTTGGCGCTAGCATAATATTCTCACTGGTGACTGTCTACCTGTGAAAAGCAGAGGTTACCGAATTTCAGAACATGTGAGATCCCACATCAAAGGAGAGGTCAACAAGATGCTTGATCAAGGGTTATAGAGCCCTCTACAAGTCCATGGTCTAGTCCAGTTGTTCTAGTACCAAAGGCAGGATCCAAGGGGTTGAGATTTTGTGTGGACTATGGAACTCTAAATGCAGTCACTAAGACTGATGCCCATCCTTTGCCAAGGACAGATTAACTGGTGGATAGACTTGGTTGAGCCAAGTAGCTCAGTACATTTGACCTAACCTCAGGCTATTGTCAAATAGCCCTGAAAGACCATGGCAAGGAGGAAACTGCATTCTCAAACCAAGCGGGCCTCTACCAGTTTAGGTTTATGCCTTTTGGACTAAACAATACACCTACTACATTCCAAAGGATGGTCAATCAAGTTCTGAATGGGATGGAGGACTTCTCCATGGCATACTTGGATGACATTGCAGAGTTCAGCCCTACATGGAAAGAACATATTGATCACTTAGGATATGTTTTTCAGGCTCTTGAGCAGGCCTATCTGACCACAAAGCAAGCAAATGTCAAATTGGTCAGAGCAAAGTGGTCTACCTTGGTCATGATGTAGGAGGACATGAAATAAGGCCATTGCCTAGCAAAGTACAAGCTGTACAAACTGGGCCACCCCTACTACTCAAACCCAAGTGAGAGCTTTCCTAGATCTCACTGGGTACTACAGGCATTTCATAGAGAACTATGGGACTATAGCTTCTCCCATGAATGTGATCTCCTCTCCAAAATTCCCTAAAAAGGCTAGATGGAATGAGGAGTGCACTCAAGCCTTTGGAAACCTGAGGAAAGCCCTTTGTCAAG
Source organism: Ambystoma mexicanum (assembly GCF_040938575.1). Classification (NCBI taxonomy): domain Eukaryota; kingdom Metazoa; phylum Chordata; class Amphibia; order Caudata; family Ambystomatidae; genus Ambystoma; species Ambystoma mexicanum. The sequence goes on along the minus strand of NC_090933.1, from coordinate 1,368,854,087 downwards.
CTCCAGTCCTAAGGGCCCCTTAATTTCACCAACCCTTCATTGTACAGACAGATGCATCCAATACAGGTATATGTGCCATCCTTAGTCACCTGGATGAGAAAGGTAGGGAGCACCCCATTTGCTTCATCAGAAGGAACCAGAAACAAGGTGGGCAACCATAGAGCATGAGTATTTTGCCATTGTGTTGTCTCTGAAGAAGTTTAGGCCATACTTGTATTGATCTACATGTTTTATTCAGACAGACCACCAATCCTTGGGATGGTTAATGCAAATGAAAGGGGAGAACCCGAAACCTCTGAGGTGTTCAATCTGCCTGCAAGGGTTTGATTTCACCATTGAGCACAGAGCAGGATGTCACGACCAAAATGCTGATGGTCTCTCTAGGATGTTTTTAACCGACTAGAGGTATAAGATCCATCCAGGAGTGGATTACATCCTCCTGTCCCTTAGTCTGGGGAGTGTTAGGGAGAATTCTCCTGAATGGCTAATTTCACTTACCTACTGAGTCCCTCAGCAGCTTTGCTGGATTTCTAGGATTTATTTTTTTCACCTGGTAAAAGTGCGAACCTTTTTTCCCACTCTTTCATGTGTTTTGCTGAGTGTGTTTAACATTTTTTGTGTTCATAGATTGCGGAACCTCACCTACTCCACAGACATCTTTAACTGTGTGTTACACAGCATCTTCAGTGCAGTAACACAGGGGTGTCTTTTAGACTCCTCAACTCAGACTCCATTTTCTGGGACTGACTACTGTCTCCCATAACATGTAAAGTTGCCGTTAACTGTATTAGTCTCTTTAAATCCACATACCCAGTACAAACTATCTTACATAGAGTACTGGAAAGGGTTAATACTTATCCCTTTTTGTCTGTTTCTCTTGGAGCAATGTTTCGCTCGCTTGTCATCAAGACTTGGCTAGTGGCAGTGGTAACTACCATATTTTTCCTACTGCGGTTATCTTAAATAACATTGATATTGTTTTGGGCTATCTTGGTAGCCTCAAACTTAAATCCACTGGACCATATTTGTTTTAATTTGGTTCCAGCTGGGGTTATTCACCATTTTTTTTTAAAAAGCCTTTTCATGTTTTTCTCTGCGTGCCAAACCAGGGTTGGTTCCTTTGTTCACCGTCCTTTCACGGGCTTCTGCACAGAAGCCCTCCGTAGGCACCTGAAAGTCTGGGTAGGCAGGATGTCAGGGAGGGGTTTTAGGACCCCTTCTATGGGTTCCCTTGGTAACCCAAGTCACACTACTGTTTGATTGGCTAGGTGACTGTCCCGCCAGGACAGCCATCCTGCTGTGTGATTGACAGCCAGGCTGTGTGAATGGGGGAAAACTGGATAAAAAGCAGGTCTCTGGGGCTGGAAAGGCATAGTCATCACTGGAATGAGAGAACCAAAGAGGAGCTGACAGAAGAGGACCCCTACCATGACTGAACTGCCCGGTGAAGCCCTGCTGCAGGTCAGAATCTTCAGACTCAAAATACAGAGAAGATCTACCAAGAATCTTCTTCCCCTAAACTGGTGGGACCAACCAGTTCACCTAAACTGCAAGCCAGGATTCCCTCCTCTGGTCAAATTTGCTGTTCAGAGCTACAATGAACCGGATAGCCAGGAAGGTTGTACCGTGCTTTGGCTTTAAGGATTACACCTTTTATTTGTTGCTTTGCTCTGTTGCGGGTTTCCTGCCTCTGCAGTGCAGGACCCTCCAGTCTTCCTACTTCATGTCAGTCCGACAGTTGCTTCAGGAACCATGAGCCTGCAGGACCTGCCAGGAACGTCCGCCTAAGCGACAACTTCTTCTCCATTTGAAGGTACTATGCAAATCGGTTGTTCATTTTGTTCAGCGGTGGTGAAGGTTTGTGAAACCTTTCACCAATCCGATGTCTTGTCCTTCTCTTCTCTTCTCTTTAAACTAACTTTTCGCCTGACCAACTTCATTCTGAACTCTAGGCAAAGACTTAACACCGAACTACCCTGAACGTGTAATCTTGAGCAAAATACTTATGTCCTGTTGACTTTGGCCCTAAGCCCTTTTGATTTGATTCCCTCACTGTAGTTCCTTTTTCTAGATTGCCCTGCTTACTTACCTGTTGGCGCTGCTCAATTTTTGTCTAACTTTATCTTTCCCTCACTTTTAAAGTTATTGGAGTGCCATTTTGCTCACGCTTCATTTTGAGCTTAACTTGTCCAGAATCTATTCGGAGTGTTGTGGTATATTAAGCGGGTGATTTTTCAACTGCTTTACTTTAGTGAAATGTTTTACAACTGATGTGTAAATAAATCTAGATTCTTTTACTCAGAAACCTTGAGTCAGTGTTTGTTTGAATCTGTGGCCTCCTTACTCCACTGGGAAGTTGAGAGTTAATTGTGAGCATTTCCTAGTGATAACAGTGACCTGAATTTCCCCCAACAGGGACTCAATTTCAAGGAGATCCCCCTGGTAGCTCTGGTTTTGGCCGTTTGATCAGCCAGGTCGTTTCCAGTTTTGGCTGTCCCCTCTATCCTGGAATGACCCTTGATCTTCTTCCAATAGATGGTCATCCCACTAGAGGTGACCAGATCATCTATATTTTGGATTAGCTTGCCATGTTTCAGCAGTTTATTATTAGCACAGAGCATGCCTCTGGTTTTCCAGTCACCCAGGTGCTCAACGAACCCGTTCCAGACATAATGTGAGTCTGTTATTATGACCAGTTCATGGAGTTGGTGTTGGACGGCAGTGAGGACAGCCTGATGAACTGCTATCAACTCTGCCACCTGACTACTATAGAGATCGATTTCGTACCTGGCAGAGGGCTGCGGGGCATCATTCACCCAAGCATTCCCAACGCCGGCCACCAGTTCCTTTTCCCCATTGTTGTCAACATGGTAGGAGCACCCTTCCACATAAACTGTGGGCAATCCCTCGCACTTGTCTTCTTCACAGACTTTGTGTGGGGAATTCATGTATGCCTCCATGTTGTCTTGGATTTTAAGACTTTCTGCCTCAAGACAGTTTTGTGTGGCACAATCTTGTTTTGGCCATATCTGACCTCTACAGGAAAGCCTTGCATTGACAGAATCTAGGAAGTAATTCTGGAATTACTCACATTTCCAGCCCGGATTTTGTCACTATGGAGGTATTGCAAAGGCTGGTGTGGAGTCTCCACTATGATGTGTTCCCCCTATATGAATGGGCGGTAATTTTTCAATGCCCACACCGTTGCCAGGGTGCCTTCTCACAGTCATTGAATTTTTCCTCCACAGAGGATAAAGTCTTGCTTGCATAGGAGATGACTTTATTGACCTTGTCATGCTTTTGCTATAATACTGATGTCAAGCATGTATTCGAGAACCCTGTCTCCAAGAAGAACTCTTTGTTTTGACAGGGTAAGCTAGACAAGGTGCTTGTGAGAGGCTCTTTTGAGTTACTTTACTGCCTCTGCTTGTTCTGGACCCCACTCCCATGTGACCCCCCACTTCAACAGATGGAAAGGGATCTTGTGATCTTTACGTAATCCTCAATGAACTTCCTACTGTTATTAGTCAGTCCAAGGAGGCTTTTTAGCTCATGCAGAGTTGTGGGGTCTTTTAGTTTTAGGAGTGCTTCAACTTTCTTCTCCTAGTGACAGAGACCCTCCAGAGTTATTTCATGTCCCAACAAGTTGACACGAGTTCTGCACAACTGCACCTTTTGGAAGGATAGTTTTGCTCCGGCAACCCTCAGTTGAGCTTTTTATCAGGACATCATCCACCTAGTCCAGGTTACCCCTTTCACCCAAGTCGTGCATGGCCTTATATAGGAAAATGTTGAATTTGTTGCCGGAGTTGATATATCTGAAGGGAGTCCGGTCCAGGTGTACTGATGCCCCCCGAAGGTAAAGTCCAGCTTGTGTTGGTCCTCCCTACTGACAGGCACTGTACAGTACCCATTGGTCAGGTCAATGGCATTGTTTACTTTTGACCCCTGGATCTTGGCCAGCCCCTGTTCAATGTAGGGGAGAGGCGATTGAGACATGTGAACCTGTTTATTAAGCTCCCTCAGGTCAGCACAGAGTCTCCACTGGCCATTCGGTTTTAAAATCCCCAGCATCGGATTATTAAAGGTGCTGTGGACTGGATGAATTGTCCCACAGGACTCAAGGTTTTTGATGATTTCTGCCAGGGACTCCGTGGATGCGAGAGGCAAGCGATATTGCTTCCCAAACAGTGGAGTCATTCCAGGATCATTGGGAATTGTTGTTGTATGGATTTTGGTGAAACCACAGTGATTCGAGTCCACCACAAAGAGATCTTGACAATCTAAGAACACCTGTTTCAACTTTTGCTTTTGCTCCAGAATCTCACATGCATCAGAAAGGTTGACTCACTCTTCAACCATTTGCCTGAAGCCTGGGAAGACTTGAGGTTTTGCTATCTCAATGGCCTCCTCCAGCTGGGTGGAGAGGTCCCTGGTTAGAATATTGACCTGGGCAGAGCGTTTCAGGTAGGAGAGGCTGTCATGGTGGACCTGGAAGATCACCTCATCCGGCCTGATGTCACAGGTAACCTCTTCCTCACCATAACGGCAGGAAGACCACACCAGGAAATCCCCATCCTTTCGGGGTGAAGATCCTGTCCGGTGGTAATTCATTGTCACCATCACTGTCAAAACAGTCATTGGAGATTGGTCCTATCAGTTAATTACCTAGATCCATGGAAAAATGTCGGTCATCAACTGCCATTCCAATAATGGTGCCTGCACCCAGAGTGATACTCCTAAGGTCAATGTTATCTATACATATTGGAATGGTGTTGTGTTATACATTGACTAATGGTGCTGGGTTTAACCCCAACCCTTGCTGTTGGAGATGGGCATTGAGGTGTACATTTGCGTCATGATTTTGCAGTTTCTGTCCTCTTTTAATTTTTAATTCAAGTGGGAATAGTTGTGTCCGTCCTGGGATGGTGACCTCCTATCCAATTTGAACTTCAACTGCATATGGCAGCAATTGGGCTGACCGAAATGCATTTTCTGAATCATCAAAGTCCATGGGATTACCCCATAGTAGGGGCCAGGCTTTGTAATTTATCAGGTCCAAATTAATGGCAAAACGATTGGGAATGTCACTGTCTAAACAGAATGCAGCTGGGACATCTCGCACGAGCCAACAATTATGTTCTATGCTTTTGTTACCTATAGACATTTTGAGCATACACCTGCTAGGCAGGAGATGTATAAATTTCATGTCAAAGTATTTCCTCACAGTGTGGAGACCGCTTGAAACTGGAAGGAGGGTTGATTTTCAGGAATGGAAAGGAGTTCCCATCACCGGTTTGTTGTCCTACAGCAATTACTGTCACGTCAGGTATTTGATTTTTCTGAAAATTAAACTCAATATGATTAGGTCTTTGTTCAACCATGTGGCATGTGCCATTTAAGCTAGGATGGTTGACAATCTTTCAATTTTATTGGCCTGTTAGTCTGAGTCCAGAGGACCTGTTCACACAGTCTATTAGGGGTGACAGCCTATGCAGGATGTCATTCCCCAGTAGACAGGTTATGCCCTTTGGAGTCATGACTATGACTGGGTGTTTGACTTTGTGTCACCCAATGTTTATTTCCACATACGTAGTCCCCTGGACAGACCCACCCAGTCTTCATTTAGATCTCTTGGGACCCATTTTTCTTTGGGAGGAGTCCCCCTGTTCCTGAAAGAGAAGATCTCTTTCCCAGAACCCTCTAAGGATTCTTCCTCTACAAATTGGAGGACACTAACTTCCTCCACAAAAGAAAAAAAAGAGTTCTTTATTTCTCCTACCCACCCTCTGTTGCCTGGGTTGCAGATTTTCGGGCGGAGTAGATTTTTGTTCCGGTCCTGTGTATCCAGGGGTTTTCACGAGTGAGGATGGAAGGAAGCTTCCTCTATGGCTTTTCACCTCTCTTCCCCCGTGCCTCCTCCTCTGGAACCGGTGAGTTGTCAGGGTTCTCTCCCCGTCTTTGTTCTGGGCTACCAGACCCTTGGTTTGTGGGGTTCTGAGCCACCATGTTCATCTGAGGGTTCTGTTGAGCCCTCAACCTGTGACCCAGATCCTGGGTTAGGTTCTAGACCTGGCGCTCCAGTTGGGACACCCGTTCCGGCTGTTAAGTGGGTCTTTGTTCAAATCTAGGTGGATCACGGGAAGGGTAACTATCCTTTCTCCCGCAGTACCCTGGATATTGTGAATTTTGGTAACCCTCCACCCTTGGCCTCACCTCTCCCGGATTAAGTTGTCTGCAGGTTGGGGTTTTGTGAGTATCAGGAGAAGAAACTTTACCCAGCATTTGGGGAATTACTGCCCTCTTTGGGGAAGTTCGGAGGGAAGTTTCCTGGGGCAGTACTTACCTGATTGGAGTTATGGGTCCCATTAGTTGGATTACCTCCCTGACTGCCACCTCTTTGTGATTGGCTTGAAGGCCTTCTGGGTTTCTGATTTTGCTGATTTTGTGTAGGTTTATTTTTAGGCTCCCCCATCTCTAGGTCTAAAATGGGGGTAACCGTCACCTCTGCCACCTAAGCCGCAGCAGGAGTGTTGGCTGGTTCGGGGTTTTTGGCCTTATTTTTATTTTCTGCAGGGTTTTGGATCTCATAAATGCGGGTCACCTGCTCTATGACCCAGTCCAGAGATCTTTTATTCTGGAAATCCCTCACCAGCTGGGTCATGATATAGTTGGGGAGTTTATGAAAGAGGTGGTTATAAACTCCCTGCTATTCATGCACATTCTCCTAGTGGTTTGTGCAAAGGCACATTTGAGCTCCTGCACAATTCTCGTGGGGCCTGATCTTCCCCACACTGCAGATTGTAGGATGCTTTGCAAGCCTCTTTGGGGTTTCTATGGGCGGAAAAGTGTTTCAAGATGGCCGCCCTGTAAGAGGACCATCTTGAATGGTTCTAGTCCTCTAGTCCTGCAAAGAAGCTGGAGTACTCAAGGGAGAAGGTCCATTTTACATACTCTATGCAGTTCTGGTTGTCTTTCAGATGAAAAATGTCCATCATCTGCTCATAGAGTGCCAAGTGCTCCCAAACAGAATATTTTGTGTTTTTATGGTATGGGGTTATGAAACTCCTCATGGCCTTAATCTGCCTAATGGGGTCTTTTGTCATAGCTCTCTTGAGTTTGTTTGCCTTCTTTGGCTTCGTCACCCGAGTCCACTCACCCTCAGACTCTGAGGCGCTACTACTTGAGGTCCCCTCATGATCATCTATGTGCTCCTTCATTTTGTGAGCCTGAAAGGGGCTCGTAGAATGAAGGTGCCTAGTTTCTCTACTCTTGTGGTGCTCAGGAGAGTAGTCTTCGGACTCTTCCCTGCTCCCAGGGTTGGAAGAGTATCCCCCTACAGCCCTAATTGGGTAGAGGTCTTCAGGATGCTCTTTGTGTGCCTCATTTCATTCCGTTTTTCATGAAATAAAACCAACTGGTCCCTTGGAAAGTAGTATTTTTGTGGATCTAATTTTCTGACTCTCCCCTCATAGGAGTCTTCCTTATTAGAGACATCAGTCTTAATGTTTGGCTATCTATACAGGGATGCCCGTCCATCAATTTTTGGGGGGGCACTGATCTGTCAGTTCCATCATGCTTGGTCTATTAAATTCTGATGGCCTCATGGTTTCCTGCTCATGTGAACCGGCAGCCATGAAGACAGTAGTGCACAAAGTGTTAAAGGGGTTGGAGTCCCTGAGTACAAAGGTCCTTATACTATGATTAGGGGTTGCCCTGTCCCTCTCTACCTGTTCAGGGTCCCTCCAGTTAGAATTAAATCTAGCACCTTCTTTCTCCAACCTCGCTAGTTTCTCCTTCTCAGACCCTACTTCTTGATGATAAGCAAAGATCTGAGCCTTTTGTTCATCTATCAAGGCTTTACTGGCCTCTATGTCCCGCTCTTGCGCTGCCACTTGTTTTTGGAGCCATCTTTATTTTCACAGAGGTCCTCATTGTCTCTCTGCGCTTCCTGTATGGCTTGGGAATTATGAGACAATTTCTGTTGCAGGAGACTCACCTCCTGAGTTTGTGCATCTTTGGTTTGGGTGCTCTCTTCTAGAGCACCTTTTACCTGTCTAGCATGCTCCAGTAGATTCCCTTACTCTGTTTTGAGTTCATTTAGTTTCTGGAGGGCTAACTCACTTCCTCGTAACTCCGTTTTTAACTTGCTTATTTCCTGGCCTAGGGTGGCTTTCTCCTGACTTAGGATCATCCATTTGTTTCTTGATGGTATTGAATTTCTGGTTGAGAGTGGAGCGCTCTCATAATTAATGTATTATTTTCCTCTTTCAATTTCTCTATCTGATCTTGTAGGGTAACTATCTGCTCTGTGCAGGCTCTATTAACATTTATTTGTTGATTTAAAACATTTTCCTTACACTCCTCTTTCAATGCCTCTACTTGGGTCTCTTGATCCACATTATTTTGCTGTTGGAGAGCCAATTCTTCTTTTAATTTTATGACATAATTTCCAGATTCTACCTCCAACTCTTGGCTCTTCTGTAATTTTTGTTCTGATAAATTTAGATCAGACTGGATTTTATTTAATAGTTCAACTTGATTCAGCACAAGAGTTGTGTTTTCCTCATGCCTTTCCTGCATCACTCCCATGTGGAGATACATGTAGGCCGCGATTCTAACAATTTTGATTTGCTCCTCTTTAATTTTTGGGGTCATATATAACTCACTCAAAGCTTGGTGTAATAGGCCACCATCCTGCCACGTATCCAGGTTCATGTCGGTGAACTGTCGTGTTTTTTCATGTAGCCAGACATTTTCATCCTTTTCTGGCCACTCACCTCTGACAAATAGCTTGTGCAGAAGGTGCTCCCTAGCCATATTGATTTCTACTAAGGTAATTTTGGACATGTTCTTTCTTTATTAATTTATTTATTTATTTATGTATGGGTAACCTGGATTCTGTTGCTTTTCTGTCTATTTTGGGGTTGATTTTAGTTTTACTTTTAGACACAGGCCTGGTACTTAGAGTATTTGTTTTAGGGGAGGTGCTTCTACAGTGTAACACAGTATTCCAACCACACAAAGTATCACTACACTGCAGGTTAGTCTGCTGTGCTAGACTGCACGGGTGGTAACCAAACTCAATCCCTGGAACGAGCCCCCAAATTTGTTAAGGATTTCAATCAGGCGACACATACCTTGGTCTCAGCCTAGTATGTAGCGCACAACTGAGATGCTTTTCTCCTTATTTTGTGTAGATTCAGCTTAAGATGGCACCCAACTCGTATCCCACCCCCTTTTCAAATCCCTGGGTCACAATGGACCATGAACCAGGCTGGTGTGTGAAATACCATATTTATTTATTTATTTAAAAGTTCGATAGAAATCATACCGTTTTTAATATGGGGCACCAATCACCAATGGGGTGATAATTACAATGAGAATGTAAGAAATGCACTTGATTTAACCTTCTAGTGGAACATGTACAAAACACTAGGGAATAGGAAATTAGAGGTATAAAATACCTTTCATCAACTGACAGGCAGTAACCGTGCCCTTTCTGGAAGTTCCACTCCTCTGGGAGGTCCGTGCTAACGGAAGTCCCTCCCTACCGGATGTCCCTGTGCTGTAGTGGTGTCATGTGAGGTAATCCGGAAGTGCAGCTTTAGGAAAGGGTGTTTCCCAGCAGTGATGTCGTGGAGTGAGCTATGATTTTGAGGCTAGGTGTGGCCCAGCAGAGATTGTGACATCTCGTCTGTGTCAAGGACCAGGGCTCTAGGAGATGATGTAGGTATGAAGTTGTGATGTCGATGGGCAGGCCTGGGTGCGTTGTGGGGATGATGTAGTTATGCTCCCTCCCACAGGGACGGAGTGAGGTATAAATATAGAGAAAGAGCTCTGGAGAGAGGTACACAGTGCTGCTGGAGACTGGCTGTACTATTTGCATAACGTTAGCAATACCCTCAATCATGAAGTGTTACAGCTACTACTCTAAGAATACTTTAGGGATTGATGTCTGCAACACCGCTGAAAAGTCTGATAGTCCTAGAAGTCTGAATGCAACAATTCCTGAAGCTGTTGAGGAATCGCAATGCCCCACCTATAGTGGGATGGAGTATAAGGATGAGTTGAGCCAGGGCGTTTTGTTTTATGAATCTTGGTGATATGACCCCTCCTGATTCCTCCCCTTTTAAAGCTGCTGATGAAGGTTGTGATGGTGATCTGAAGGAAACGGATGAATCTATGAAGACTCCTGAAGAGCCCTTGTATGCAGACCTGGGTGTTCTGGAGGAATTGTTTCCATAGGCAGCCATGACCTTGGAGTTAGAAACAAGTCCAGATGAAAATAGGCTGCTTAAGGAGGCAACTGACGCTGTGGAGGACAGATTGTTTAAGGAAGCCGTTAATGCTATGGAGGCGGAAGCTGAGAGACCGTTCCTGTGCAATCTGGTACGCAGGAAAAGTGTGTGCTTGTTTGAACTATGTATAAAGATACATATTGATGTGTTAAACTTCTTTCTTGTTTGAATTGCAGCGGTTTTCATTCAATACCATACATTTTTTACTGTGTGTGCTGTTAAAAAATGATCAAAAGTCCAGCAACCCAAGCCCGTAATGAATGTAAGAAGTGTGTCTGCTTAAAACCGTTTAAGAGTTCTGATGAAGAAGAAGAAAGTATGGGCCTCATTCCAAGTAGGGCGGTAAGGGTTAATGGTCACCGGTAACGAGACCGGTGCCATTAACCCTTACCGCCCTACTACGAGTTCCCTTTGCGTGTCCTTCCTTAATGCCTGCTTTTAGCAGGCGTTAAGGACGGGACCCGCAAAGGCACTTTAGTGCTAATAACGGTACTGTAATTTACGGTACCGTTATTAGCGCCTTCCCCATTCCCATTGAGCCCTATGGGGGCTCAATGGGAATGGGGAAGGGCCCTGGTGAATGGGGAATTACCGGTCCCTCCAACCTTGGAATGGACCGGTAATTACTCCAATTACCAGGGCGGAGTCAGAACAGTTTTGGAGGCAGCCATGCCGCAAATAGCGGCGTGGTTACCTCCAAAGTTGGAATGAGGCCCTATGACTTTTTTGGAAACATCAACTGTTCAGGCTTTTGCGGCCTGTGTAGTGAAAGTAGGCTTGAAGCGTGATTATTACCACTGATGCTATGGACATAAATACAATGACCCGTAACAGGATGCTCATGACTGTTTACTTCTGAATTATCACGCTAGAGCAATACGTTGGATATGTTTTTTGTTCAAGTCATATAAAGCTTTTCAGTTGCTTAAAGCTGTCTATAAAGGCGTGGGCATGCGCGTAGATGCTAGTGTGGAACGTGTTTTCTCAAAAACATGGATAGAAATATACCATTGTCGCAATCCTGAGAAAAAATCGAGATCTTTACAAATGGCTGGTCCTGTGGTATTTAGAAACAGGGTAGCCTGTTTAACGGATAAAGATTTTTGTCACCTATACACTTTTGGGAATCCCCTGAAGCCTTGTGTAGCACGCCGGAAACTGTTTTAAAGAGAGAAGAAATATCCAGAGTTTGCTCCTTATATGTGTATATTTGTTTCTAGGATAAGACTTCTGAAGGGCCGGTAAGGCGTGTGGATCGTAAACTGAAACCTGGCCATGTATGTATGGAAAAACTGTTATACACTATGCTGAAAGAGCAGATTTTGGAAATTGCCTCAGATACCTTGAAATATCCACAAATACCTACCCCCCGACCAGATCCATTTTGTAAAAGCTTAATGTGTATAGCTAACATATGTACCAACACCTGGCTACCTGTATTGGATGAATACTGGCCTCGGTATTACAGCAGCTTTTGGAGCAATTGTATGAACATTACTTTAGCATTAAAGGATACATTTTACAGATCCGTGAATTGTATGAACTTTTAAATGGCTCAAATGTTTTATGTATACAGAGTTATATGCGAGGGGAATGTTAGATTTTGTATAATGCCATTTATAAGGCTGCAGAAAAAATATCACAAAGTGTAACGTTGCATCAGATGCTATATGCATAAGAGTTGTAATAAAATCGTCTTTCACCCATAACGTCTCTGTTTATTTTTTGAAGTGCTTCAGCGTTCAACAGCTCTTATTGAAGCATGCATGAAAGCTATTATGATGAAAGCAGCATTGACAGTTATGGGGTGTTGATGCTCTTTATAAAAAAAACTACAACATGACAAGAAACCTATCACACATGGAGCTGCTAAGGAATGGTTATCTGGTGAAGAGGCATATAGTCTTCATAAAAATGCTAGAAAACGTGAAGAACCGTGGTTTCTCAAAGAGACCACCAGTGGCAGTCTGATTTAATCGATATGCGCACCAATGAAAAGTAGAAAGATGGGGTGCCGGACATCCTGATGGTTATTGATATTTTATCAAAATTTGCCTTTGCCGAAGTTTTCAGGGATAAGACTGGATCAAGAGTGATGGCTGCTTTGAAACATGTTTTTAGCAAAGGCCTGGTGCATGTAAAATTAGAGACGGATGCCGGCAAGGAATTTTTAAATAGGCCCTTCCGAAATCTTTTAAAACAACATAATATGTATCATGTTATAACGTGCAGTGAGGTTAAGGCTGCTATTGTTGAATACTTCAATAGAACCTTAAAATCTAATATTTGGCGATTTTTTACAGCAAACAATACACATCGGTTATGTGGACGTATTACAACGTTTTATAGAGGTGTACAATGATAGCTATCATCACGCTATAAAAATTACTCCAAATTCTGTAATGCCTGACCATTCACTAACCGTTTGGAGAAACTTGTATGCTGACATGGTAGCGAAGAAGGACAAGAAACCATCCTTTCGAGTGGGGGACCATTTTCAAGTTTCCAAGCTTAAAGGTGTCTTTACAAAGGAGTATCAGCAATCCTTTACTAATGAAATATTTATAGTGACCAAAGTGTCTGTGAAAGAGGGGTTTTACATCTACCAGCTGGTTGATTATTATGGTGATGGTGTGAGCGGTAATATTTACACTGAAGAGTTACAGAAGGTCACAAATGAGCCCACAGCTTTTATAGAATTGAAAAGATTCTTCAGAGTAAAGGTAAAGGAAACAAAAAACAAAGTCTGGTAAAATGGGCAGGGTGGCCTGAGAAATTTAACAGTTGGGTCAGTGCTTCATCTATAAAGGATCTAAAAAGCAAAGGTGCTCCCTGAGAAGATGGAAAGCAGCGGCTTTTATATCACCTTACCCAGTAACGCTTCTCTAGATACATTCCCCAACAATGAAATATCAAATGATTGTGTTAAAATGGCCAAACCTGTTGATTTACAAGGATTGTACGAAGCATGTCTAATGGAGATTCAATACCCCCAGACCTGAGACACTGGCTAAAAGAGAGGCCAAATTTACCATCAAGCGTGAATGTCCTATTGAACTGTTACACGCCGGCTTGTGGGATGTTTTTATCCACGCATCCAAGCCCTACCTCAAAACTGTGCAGTACTGACATGGAAAACATCATGATGGCCAGAGCTTCCCAGAAAATGCACAGGGAAATGCATGAAGAATAGGCTGCCACTCATTTTTGCCGATGTTATGGGCACAGAAGGACACTGCCTAAAACCACGAGTGGACTACCCACACCGTAGTCTGAAACCATTGGGAATGGCAATGCTGATTGCCAAAAGCAAACCCATAACTGTTGGGAATTCATTTTCTTAAATCCCAAAAAGGGGTGCAGTACCAGTACTCACCACTATCAGAAAGCCGGCGTTTTAAAACCACCAGATTTTGTAGAAAACTGAATAAATGAACCCAAAGCAAGCCAAAGAAAGACTTACTGAGAGGTGGATCCAATGTAAAGTTATATTCTGAAGTGACTTGAAGGTTTATAACAAGACTGGCTGAGCTGTGGATTTCAGCAGTTTAAGTAAATTTGGACTGAAAGACACTAAAAATCTAAATGTTTAAATTGACTGAGTGACCTACTTTTGAGTGTCACATAGGTTTCAATTGTTTAAATGTCATAGTTTTAAACTTAGAATCAGCATTCTAGCTGCATATGTAAAAATGTTTAGTTTTATTTAGTTTATGCAGAAAACTGGGGAACAGAAATGACATGTAGCTAAAAACTGGCTTAAAGAGATTCCAATTTTGCCTGGCAACTACCCCCCATCAGGAGTGAAACTTGAATCACAGCTGTGTTCCCAGGCCTATCTGCCTTTTGCTGGCCACACTAAGGATAAGCCATCTCTCTGATAATTGAATTAAGGGGAGCCCCCACAGAATACAGGAGCTCTGAACAAAGCCCTGTCCTGACTCAGGCAAATGTTTTATTGGCGGGAGTCGTAAATGGAGCTTCCTCCTGGAAGGACAGGGGAGGAGCACTGCCTGTGCGAGCAGGCTGGCTTGGCAGAACTGGAAAAAACAGAAAATTCAACCTTGTGCTGGGGGAAACCACACCCCTTTAGGGCCAGAACATAACTCTAAAAGGATGGATCATTCATAGAGCGGACTTGTGAAAATTATTTAAATGATACCATAATTCTTGTGATTTTTCTGCCCACATTTTAAGACGTGTTAGGACCCGGTGGTATGTTCAGGGGGGTTTTAGCGGAAAAGAGGATATTACTCAAAATGGGTGCATGTGAAAAATCTGACACTTCATCAACTAATGTCCATACTCCTTGCGCACATGTGTGTAAATTTGGGTTAATGTCCGATATTGCAAAATCAGTTAAAAAGTGAAATATGTGCCATTTCTGAATGCAAGCTCCCAGGAATAACAGATTTGGAAAAGGGTATACCTCCTGTGATATGTGAGGGGTGCGTGTAATTTTAAACGAATATGTACCTCTGCAAATATGTATTTGGTTCAAATCTAGATTTGTGTGCAAGTTGACAGGAGGAGTGGACTTTCTGCAGGCTGTAAAATGACATCGCTCTGACTCACAGTTCCTTCCCCAATCAAGGGGAAGCTGATGAAGTGGCCAACGACAAGGGGAGAGGGGTAGGGCCTAGGAAGCTAGCCTCTCCACCCATTTTAAAAACAGATAAAAGCAGACAGTCAGGACAGATAGGGACCTTCAAGTCCATTTGCAGCTGGAAGCTCTGCCGGGAAAATCCATACTTTACCTCCCTCAACCTTCAGAGAGCAGACATAGAGACTTCAAATCTATCAAATTTCCAGAACCAGAGAGAGAGCAGAGCTGACCCAGATCACTGTTAGCAGAACCAGAGACCCAGACCAGACCAGCAGGGTAGAGCTAACCCAGACGCTGTGCGCAGAGACCGTCCGGGGCGAGTGAAGAAAACCTGACCAGATCCGTGGCGAGGCCCATTCTAATTCAAGAATATAGTGTGAGTACCTAGTAGAACTGTGCAGAACCAATCTCTTAGTTAAAATAATATAATTCAATCTATTTTAATCTAAGTAGAACTGCCGCCTGTCACCTGCCATTTTCTAGTTGCTAGCTGTCACTTGTCATTTTCTAGTTGCAAGCTGCACTTGTCTTTTTGAACTTTAAAGTTTCAAATCTGAAAAACGACCTTTATTTAATCGCTCATATCTTCGTGACCGTTTGTCCTACGAACCTAGAACCGCATTCCTACCCCCTATAGTTTTGCCATAATCGCGAAAGACGCACTCGCGAATTTTGCCGCGATTTGCAAATTTCTCCACGTGTGAAAACAGAAGATTCTTTGCTTTCCTTGCTAAAAAATGTGTTTGCCTCTTAAGAACCATCCCTGTATCATTGCTAGAGTGAGCCTGGACTAATATTAACTTGATACCACTCACCCTAAACCTCTAGAGGGAATTAAAAGCATTTTAGCATATTTTTCACTTCATTGCCAGCACATGTAAAAGCATTTTGGGCCTGTGTTTCCGACTTCTGTAGTGTAAGCTTGCTGGGGTGAACTGAATTACAGTTGATTGCATTTCTGAGAACTGTGTGCTTTCCTTCCATTTCCTTGCATTGCATAAAGGGGGGGAGGGGATTGCCAGAGAAAAGTGATTACATTGCTTTGTTGAAATTATATTGAGTATTTTCTGTACTGCATTTCATTCCACATTGCATCCATTTGAAACCATAAAAGTATTGTTGCTATCTTATCCATCCTATAACCACTCATCATTGATTATAAAGAAGTGTGCTAGTGCCAGATTCTCCGTTGTTAATCTTTATCATATCAGATTAAGTGTGATATCCAATTATTAATTTATTATAAAGCGTGATATATATATATATATTGTTTAAATTATCAAATAAACCTTTTAACTTGCAAAACAGAACTACTTCTTGGCTCAGTGGGGTCAGGGGGATTCCAAGGGAGGGGTGTTATATAGGGGTATTCATCCAGAACGCATGAACTGGACATAAAGATATATCAATAAGGGTTTCCATTCAGTATCCCAGACTAGGCATTGACTTAGCTGTAGTGTTGAATTGAATCCTCTTACAAGTTGGGGGCTCATGCCGGACGTTTGGATTAGATCTATCACTTGTGCAGATTAATACAGCGTGCCAGCTGACCAGATACACATATCCGGTCGGATCACACGCTGTGTTACGCTGTAAAGCACTCCTCAAAGGAACGCTCTAAGGAAAAGGTCTGTTTTGAAAAAATAAAATACTAATTTCTGTAAGTCAGGACAGAGACCAATCTCTAGAATGACGACCTTAGTAGACATGAAAATAGCCAGAGAGCACTTCTTACATAAGTTATTTGTGAGAGGTGAGTGGACTCACCAGGACCGCATGGTCTGGTTGCAGGCCATCACGCAACAGGTCACTGAGACAGGGTCAGATATATGGGGAGATCAGGGTCCCCTACATGTGGCCCTGAGTGAACTATACATGGCTCCTAAGGCTAAGGATGAACAAGACAAGATGGTTAGGATAGCGGCATACCTGTACCTATATATGGGAGACATGCAGGATAAATGTACGGAAAGCCAAGATCTGGCGAACAAGCGACAGATGGCGTTAGAGAAGGTCCAATCTGATCTGGTCTCTTCTGAGCAGAGGCTGCAGGGGAGCCAGGAGTCAGAAAATGAGAGTAGACAGCACATCATTAAAATAAAGAGGGATATGGACATCCTGCAACAGGAAAAGGCTGACCAGGATACCAGATTTCTGGCCTTGCAGAAGGAGTACCAAGAAGGTTTGGACTCCCTACTGCAGAGCCAGAAAAAGCTGGAGCAACAGTTAGACTTCAATAGGGCATGTGCTGAGCAGGTAGTCACCCTGCAAAGCCACCTAGATAGGGAGAAGGCAGAGAGCAATAAACTGATTTTGAAAGACCTGGATACCCAGGCAGAATTTGACCAGAAGCGCCAGAAAACTGGTGCCTTCCAAAGGCAAAGGGACGACCTGGCGGCACAGATGCAGGCTCTTAGTCAGGAAAGGGATACCTTAGGCCAGGAAGTCTGCCACTTAAAAAGGAAAATGGAAGAAAATCACCTGGCCCTCCAGGGACTGGGTGACCTCCAAAAAGAACACCAGAACTTGTTAGAGCACACCAGGAAGGTGGAGGATGCTCTGGCAAGAAAGGAGCAGGCCAATAAGGACACAGCTCAGGAGGTAACCCTCCTGCAGCAAAGACTGGCCCAGTGCTCCAGGACCAATCAGGAAATGCAGAGAGAGAATGAGGCTCTCTGCCAGCACAATGATAGGCTCCAACAACAGGCAGCGATGCAGGGGAGACTGATAAAGTCTAGTAAGGCCTTAACTGAGGAACTGAAGGCACAGGCTCTTGCATTGCAACAGGGAGCAGGGGCGGATAGAGTTGAGGTTTGCTGGGAAAGTGAAACTCCTGAGCATAACCCCAGGAGCCCTAGTACCAGAGGCCTTTATTTCTCTCAGTCCCTGGACTCTGCCACCCCCATGTCCCCTGGCGCACATGAGCACAGGGCCACAGGGATGACAGATTACTATCCAGCCAGAAGCATGGGGCTCATAGGCCAGTACCTCCCAGGAATGGATGGGCAGGCATCCGGGTATGGGCACCCAAGCACAGTGCAATTTGATGGGGAACCCCAGGTGAGTAGGCCCATTAAGGGCATCCTGAAAACCTCTGCCCAGTTAGGTCAGTGGGGGGGGTACCCATCAAATCCTGGCAGCAAGGAGGGATCTGAAGACTCCTCTGAGCGGTACAGGACGCAGGAGACCAGGTCCCCACATTCTGCCAGCCATTCCCAGGCTCGCAGAATCCGGGAAAACCTGGAAGAACAGACGGGAACCTCTGGGAGCAGTGCCTCTGAGTCAGAAGATGAATGGACCAGGGTTACCCGAACCAAAAAGGCCAATAAGGCAAAAAGGGCCTTGATTAAGGACCCTTTGAAACAGATTAAGGCAATCAGGAGTGTCATCACGCCTTATCATAAGAACGCCAAGTATTCTGTTTGGGAACACTTGGAGCTCTATGAGCAAATGATGGAGACTTTTCATTTGAAGGACAGCCAAAGCTGTATCCAATATGTAAAGTGGACATTCTCCCCGGAGTACTCCAGTTTCTTTGCAGGGCTGGAGGACCAAAATCATTTAAGATGGTCCACTTATAAGGCGGCCATCTTGAAACATTTTTCTACTCATAGAAATCCTCAAGAGGCTCGCAAGGCAGCCTACAATTTACAATGTGGGGAGGATCAGGCCCCACAAGAATTTGTGCAGGAGTTAAAGCGTGCTTTTGCACAGACCACAAGAAGGGTGCGCACGGATAGCAGAGAATTTATTAATACGTTTTTCCATGCCTTGCCCAAATATATAATGATCCAGCTCGTGAGAGATTTTCATGAGAAAAGATCTTTAGACTGGGTCATTGAACAGGCGACCCGGATCTATGAGGTGCAGAAACCGGTGGAAAACAAAAACCAGCCTAAAAACCCCAAAACCAACAGCGCCCCTGCTGCTGCCAAGGTGGCAGAGGTAAAGGTCACCCCCGTTTTAGAGTTGGAGATGGGGGGGCCTAAAAACCTACCTGCACCTAATAATGCTAGGCCCAGAAGGTCCTCGGGCCAGTCACAGACAGGGAGCCAGGGAGGCAGCCCCACAAATGGGGTCACTCGCTCTCCTGATTATATAAGCCCCCGGTACAAGGGAAACAGACCCATCCTGGGTTATGTGTGGACTCCTCCAGCCCAAGGGGGGGGATCCAGCCAAGCACCTAACCCAGGGAACTTCCCTCCTAACTTCCCACAGGAGGGCAGAAATTCTCCAAATCATGGGCAGAACTTTTTCCCCAGGTATCCACCCAACTTCCAACCCCAAAATCCTCCACCCTTCTTTCCCCAATTCCCTGAGCCCAGACAACCGAATCCGGGAGAGGGGAGGCCAAGGGTGGAGGGGTATCCAAATCTTCCCAACCAGGGGTACTACCAAAGAAGGGATAGCTATCCTTCCCGGGATCAGCCCAGGGGAGAAAACAGGGCCCCGTATCAGCCTGAGCGGGTTTCCCAATTAGAGCGCCAGGTTCAAAACATGGCGCGGGATCTGGGTCACATACTGAGGGCTCAGCAGAACCCTCAGATCGGCATGCCGGCGCAGAACGCACCCAACTCTGCACCTGGTGCTCCAGAACAATGACGGGGCAGCACCCTGATAACTCACCGGTTCCCAGGGAGGAGGCACAATGGGAAGGGGGGTGTAAAGCCTTGGAGGAAGCTTCCTTCCTCACTTGTAAACAGCCCCTGGAAACCCAGGAACCGGAAACAAAATCTCTTGCCCCTGAAAGTCTGCCTCCTAAGGAGCAGAGGGGGGGTAGGAGAAACAAAAGACCCAAACAGACTCAGTTTGAGGAGGAGGTACAGATCTTCCAATTTGAGGGAGAGGGATCCTCAGAGGATCCTGGAAAAAGGATCTTCTCCTTCAGAGAGGGGGGAACTCCTCCCAAAGAAAAATGGGTCCCTAGGGTTGCAAATCCAGACTTGGGAGATGTGGAGACTGAGCTACCGCCGCCCACCATCTCATCCCAGAACCAACCGCAAGAAAATCCCCTGGTTCAAACCCATCCTGGTGACTGCCTCCAAAAAGGGGGGGGCGGCCCGAAACCGGAGCCAGGGGAACCCACAATGGCTCTGATCTCCAGTTGCCAACTTTTTCTTTCAGATTCCCAAGGCTCTCACAGAATTCTGCCCAAATCTCTTCGCTAGCGATGTCCAAAACTAGAAAGTTAGCCCACCAGTTGTCCAAAAATGTGCATTATCTGTGCCCCCTTGAGGAGAAGGAGGGAAGATACTATGCCCCGGTACAAGTACAGGGGCAGGGTACAATTCTGGCACTGGTGAACACGGGATCTCAAGCTACCCTTCTGTCCAGAAGGGCCTTTGACGAACTGAATACAGGAAGGGGAGAGAATTACCAAATTCCTCTCACCTCTCTTCCTGGACAACTGCAGAACTTTGACGGGAAGGAAATTTCCGTTGAGGGGACTGCAGACTTGGACATTAAAATTGGGCGACACAAGTTGAAACACCCGGTCATAGTTGTGACTCCAGAGGGCACCCCTTGTTTACTAGGGAATGACCTCCTGAGAAGGTTGTCACCCCTAATGGATTGCGTAAACAAGGTCCTCTGGACCCAGACTAGCCGACCAATAAAATTAAAACAGAGTGTCAACCATGTTAGTTTAAACGGCACCTGCCACATGGTTGAACAAAAATCTGACCAAGTAGAATTTCACTTCCAGAATAGCCAAATTCCAGACGTGACAGTAATAGCAGTAGGAAAACAGACTGGTGATGGAGGGTCCTCTCTATTTCTGAAAATCAACCTTCCTTCCAGTCTAAAGTGGTACTCCACACTGGAAGGAAACACTCTGAGATTCTATACTAATCCACAATCAGAAACTCCCACTCCTATAGTCCAGAAAGATGTGAAATCAGCTCAGAGCCTGGCTGATATGCAGCAAATTGGAGAGCAGTTGTTCATCCCTGTCCAATTAAATGATGGGAAGGACTCTGTTCTCGCTCGAGTGTGTGTGAACAACGGTAAGAGCTTCATCAGCGAAGCCATGTTTCGCCAACTCCCAAAAGATCCAGCCATTCCCACATTCAAACTGATAGACAAATGGGAAATGGACCTGGAAGCGCCTAATTCCAAACATCTCCTTCCAAGCAGGTGTATGCTCAAAATCTCCATTGGCAACAAGAGCATAGTCCATAATTGTTGGGTCGTGCGAGACGTTACTGCCGCCTTTTACTTAGGCAGTGACATTCTCAATCGCTTTGCCATTAGTTTGGACCTAATAAACTTCAAAGCTTGGTCCCGATTAGCGGATAATCCCATGGGCTTTGATGATCCAGAAAAAGCATTTAGGTCAGCTCAATTGCTACCTTATGCAGTTGAAATTCAGATTAAAGAGGAAGTCACCATCCCAGAAAGGACCTGACAATTTTCCCTGGGAGTGAAAGTTAAAAGAGGACAACATTTGAAAAACCCTGATGCTTACATACATCTAAATGCTTCTCTCCAACAGCAAGGGTTAGGGGTAAACCCAACACCATTAGTCAACATAGAACATGACACCATTCCAATAGAGGTGGATAACAGCGACTTAAAGAGTATTACTCTAGCCGCAGGCACCATTATTGGAATGGCGGTTGATGACCGACATTTTTCCATAGATTTAGGTAATGAACTGTTAGGGCCAATCCCCAAGGACTGCTTTGACAGTGACAGTGATGACAATACAACACCAGACAGGATTTTTACCCGGCATGGGGGGAACTTCCTGGTGTACACTTCTTGCCCTTATGGTAAGGAAGATGTGACTTGTGACTTCAGGAGGGATGAGGTGATTTTCCGGGTCCATGAGGGCTGCCTTTCCCACCTGAAGCCTCCAGTCCAAATCAGCACTCTGACCAGGGACTTCTCCACCCAGCTGGAGGAGGCCGCTGAAATAGCCAAACCAGAAGTCTTTCCAGGCTTCAGGCAGATGGTGGAAGAAAGAGTCAACCTAGCTGACGCCTGTGTGACTCGGGAACAGAAGCAAAAGTTGAAACAAGTTTTCTTGGATTTCCAAGATCTCTTTGCGGTAGACTCATATGACTGTGGTCGCACGGACATCCACACAACAACAATCCCCACGGACCCTGGCATGACTCCAGTGTTTGTGAAGCAATATCGTTTGCCTCTCGCATCCATGGAGTCCCTTACTGAAATAATTAAGAACCTTGAGTCCAGGGGAATAATCCATCCAGTCCACAGCATCTTCAATAATCTGGTGCTGGGAATATTGAAGCCAAACGGCCAGTGGAGACTCTGCGCCGACCTCAGGGAGCTCAACAAACGGGTCCATACTTCGCGATGGCCTCTGCCCTACATTGACCAAGGGCTGGCCCAGATCCAGGGGTCACAGGTATTCACTGCAATAGACCTGACCAATGGGTACTGGACTGTGCCTGTCAGTAGGGAGGACCAATACAAGCAGGCTTTTACCTTTGGGGGCCAGCAGTACACATGGACCCGGACTCCCTTCGGATACCTCAACTCCGGCAATGAATTCAACATTTTCCTACACAAGGCCATGCCCGACCTGGGTGCAAGGGGTAACCTGGCTTATGTAGATGATGTCCTCATCAAAAGTTCATCTGTGGAGGAACACATAGCGGAGATCCGTTATGTTCTGACCCAGTTGAGGGCCGCCAGAGCAAAACTTTCCTTTCAGAAAGCACAGTGGTGTAGAACCCGTGTTAATTTCTTGGGGCATGAGATTACTCCTCAGGGTCTCTGTCCCCAGGAAAAGAAAGTGGAAGCACTTCAGAAACTGAAAGACCCCACAACTCTGCGGGAACTAAGGAGCCTCCTTGGACTGACTAATTACAGCAGAAAGTTCATTGAGGGCTACGCAGGGATCACTAGACCCCTGATTCATCTACTGAAGGGGGGGTCAAGTGGGAATGGGGTCCAGAACAAGCCGAGGCAGTAAAACAACTCAAAAGAAGCCTCTCACAAGCGCCTTGCCTAGCTTACCCTGTCAGAAACAAGGAGTTCTTCCTGGAGACAGGGTTCTCTAATACGTGCTTGACGGCGGTATTATACCAAAAGCATGACAAGGTCAATAAAGTAATCTCCTATGGAAGCAAAACTTTATCCTCTGTGGAGGAAAAATTCAACGATTGTGAGAAGGCACTCCTGGCAACGGTGTGGGCATTGAAGAATTACCGCCCGTTTATCCAGGGGGAACACATCATAGTGGAGACTCCACACCAGCCTCTGCAATATCTCCAAAGTGACAGAATCCGGGCCGGAAATGTGAGTAATTCCCGAATTACTTCCTGGATTCTGTCAATGCAAGGCTTTCCTGTGGAGGTCCAATATGGCCAAAACAAGAAGAGTCCCCTCGCGCAAGGTCTGGCTGACTTGCATGATTGTGCCAGAGAAAACTGTCATGAGGACGAAAGTCTAAAAATCAAGGACAACACGGAGGCATACCAACACGGAGGCATACCTTAATTCCCCACACAAAGTCTTTGAAGAGGACAAGTTTGAGGGAATGCCCACTGTCTATGTGGATGGATGCTCTTACCATGTTAGGACTTAAAGAGTATTACTCTAGCCGCAGGCACCATTATTGGAATGGCGGTTGATGACCGACATTTTTCCATAGATTTAGGTAATGAACTGTTAGGGCCAATCCCCAAGGACTGCTTTGACAGTGACAGTGATGACAATACAACACCAGACAGGATTTTTACCCGGCATGGGGGGAACTTCCTGGTGTACACTTCTTGCCCTTATGGTAAGGAAGATGTGACTTGTGACTTCAGGAGGGATGAGGTGATTTTCCAGGTCCATGAGGGCTGCCTTTCCCACCTGAAGCCTCTAGTCCAAATCAGCACTCTGACCAGGGACTTCTCCACCCAGCTGGAGGAGGCCGCTGAAATAGCCAAACCAGAAGTCTTTCCAGGCTTCAGGCAGATGGTGGAAGAACGAGTCAACCTAGCTGACGCCTGTGTGACTCGGGAACAGAAGCAAAAGTTGAAACAAGTTTTCTTGGATTTCCAAGATCTCTTTGTGGTAGACTCATATGACTGTGGTCGCACGGACATCCACACAACAACAATCCCCACGGACCCTGGCATGACTCCAGTGTTTGTGAAGCAATATCGTTTGCCTCTCGCATCCATGGAGTCCCTTACTGAAATAATTAAGAACCTTGATTCCAGGGGAATAATCCGTCCAGTCCACAGCACCTTCAATAATCCGGTGCTGGGAATATTGAAGCCAAACGGCCAGTGGAGACTCTGCGACGACCTCAGGGAGCTCAACAAACGGGTCCATACTTCGCGATGGCCTCTGCCCTACATTGACCAAGGGCTGGCCCAGATCCAGGGGTCACAGGTATTCACTGCAATAGACCTGACCAATGGGTACTGGACTGCGCCTGTCAGTAGGGAGGACCAATACAAGCTGGCTTTTACCTTTGGGGGCCAGCAGTACACATGGACCCGGACTCCCTTCGGATACCTCAACTCCGGCAATGAATTCAACATTTTCCTACACAAGGCCATGCCCGACCTGGGTGCAAGGGGTAACCTGGCTTATGTAGATGATGTCCTCATCAAAAGTTCATCTGTGGAGGAACACATAGCGGAGATCCGTTATGTTCTGACCCAGTTGAGGGCCGCCGGAGCAAAACCTTCCTTTCAGAAAGCACAGTGGTGTAGAACCCGTGTTAATTTCTTGGGGCATGAGATTACTCCTCAGGGTCTCTGTCCCCAGGAAAAGAAAGTGGAAGCACTTCAGAAACTGAAAGACCCCACAACTCTGCGGGAACTAAGGAGCCTCCTTGGACTGACTAATTACAGCAGAAAGTTCATTGAGGGCTACGCAGAGATCACTAGACCCCTGATTCATCTCCTGAAGGGGGGGTCAAGTGGGAATGGGGTCCAGAACAAGCCGAGGCAGTAAACAACTCAAAAGAAGCCTCTCACAAGCGCCTTGCCTAGCTTACCCTGTCAGAAACAAGGAGTTCTTCCTGGAGACGGGGTTCTCTAATACGTGCTTGACGGCGGTATTATACCAAAAGCATGACAAGGTCAATAAAGTAATCTCCTATGCGAGCAAAACTTTATCCTCTGTGGAGGAAAAATTCAACGATTGTGAGAAGGCACTCCTGGCAACGGTGTGGGCATTGAAGAATTACCGCCCGTTTATCCAGGGGGAACACATCATAGTGGAGACTCCACACCAGCCTCTGCAATATCTCCAAAGTGACAGAATCCGGGCCGGAAATGTGAGTAATTCCCGAATTACTTCCTGGATTCTGTCAATGCAAGGCTTTCCTGTGGAGGTCCGATATGGCCAAAACAAGAAGAGTCCCCTCGCGCAAGGTCTGGCTGACTTGCATGATTGTGCCAGAGAAAACTGTCTCGAGGACGAAAGTCTAAAAATCAAGGACAACACGGAGGCATACCTTAATTCCCCACACAAAGTCTTTGAAGAGGACAAGTGTGAGGGAATGCCCACTGTCTATGTGGATGGATGCTCTTACCATGTTGACAACAACGGGGAGAAAGAACTGGTGGCCGGCGTAGGGAATGCATGGGTGAATGAGTCCCCAGAACCCTCCGCTGGATACAAAATTGGTCCCTGAAGTAGTCAGGTGGCAGAATTGATGGCTGTGCATCAGGCCATCCTCACTGCTGTCCAGAATCAACTCCACGGACTGGTCATAATCACAGATTCGGATTATGTACGGAACGGGTTCGTGGAGCACCTGGTTAATTGGAAAACCAGAGGCATGTTATGTGCTAATAACAAACCCTTGAAACATGGGAAGTTGATCCAAAACATTGATGATCTGGTCACCTCGAATGAGATGACCATCTATTGGAAAAAGATCAAGGGTCATTCCAAAGTAGAGGGACCAGACAAAACTGTAAACGACTTAGCTGATCATCTGGCCAAAACCGGGGCCATCCAAGGGGATCTAATTGAGATTGAGTCCCTGTTGGGGGAAATCCAGGTCACTGCTATCACTAGGTCCCAGACAAATGCTCACAACGACCTTTCAATTGCACAATGGAGCAAGGAGACCCCTGATGCTGATTTGATTACCGCTCAGAAGGGGGATCCAATAATTGGTAAATTTTACCAGCACCTTGAGGACCCTGAGAACTTTCCCCTGACGGATATCGATTACACTGGGAAAGAGGACCTAAGAGTGTTGATGAAATGTCCAAAAATGTTCCGGATCCAAGACGGTTTGCTGGTAAGGAAATCCAAAGCTGGCCACGATCAGTGGGTGGTTCCTACCTCATTCCGAAGCCTGATGTTAAGTCACGCCCATGATGCGGCCACCGCCGGTCATAGGGGGTTTCACACAACATTGGAAATCTTAAGAGAGGTTGCATACTGGCCACACATGGGGCAGGACCTCGACCAATATTTGAAGGGGTGTCTTGTGTGTGCGCAATTTCAGCCATCATCCCTCACGCACCGTGCGCCTCTCCAAAAGAGGGGGATGACACTGCCATGGTCAGATTTACAAATCGACTTTGTAGGCCCCGTGATTCGCTCTGCTAGGGGGAATAAGTACATGTTGACTGTGACATGCTTGTTTACCAAGTGGGTGGAATGTCTCCCAGCCCCAAATTGCAAGGCAGAAACGGCAGCTGCCTTGATGATTAACCCCATCTTTTCCCGTTTTGGTCTACCTCAAAGGATTGAGTCAGACAGAGGTAGCCACTTCACCAGTGAAGTAATGACAAAGATGTGGGAGATACTGGGGGTCAAGAGAAAGCTACACATTGCTTACAGGCCAGCTTCTTCTGGAGCAGTGGAACGCTACAACCGGACAATTGTGAGCATCTTAAATAAGTTTGTGGCAGATTCTGGGCCAAGTTGGGATATCCGATTACCTCTGGTCCTAATGGCCATCAGATCTACCCCTTCATCTGCAACCAAAATGTCACCATTTGAGTTGATGACTGGGCGCAAGATGGTGCTTCCTCAGCATTTGCTCTACAGGACCCAAGAGCAGACACTGATAAATGCCTCCACAACTCATGAGTATGTGGAGAATTTAAGGAAACACCTTCAACATGCTTTTGCTTATGCTCAGCGGAATCTAGAAATATCAGCTGATAGCATGAAGACCCACTAGGACCTGAAGACTTCCAGAAAGGCATATCAGGTGGGGGACTGGGTCTATCTATACAACTTCCAAAGAAATCAGGCAAAACAGCGGAAATTTTTGCCTACATGGAAAGGACCCTTTGAGATTATAGACAAAATCTCCCCTGTGGCCTACAAAATCCACATCCCCAAAGGTCCTTTGGCAGCGGGGGAAGACAAGTGGGTCCACATAAACCAGTTGAAATGTTGCCATCCCAGGCACACTCTGCAACAACTGGAGGAACCCTCTGGAATCCTAGCGGGTACTGTCTCAGACTAATTCAGTTCCAACCATAAAACATACCACATCTAGTCTCTAAAATATTGTGATTTGCATGAAACTGTCTCTTAGTTATACTGCTTTTTCTTCAAAATAAGAATGTAATATTTCTTTATGATGAAATGCATATGCTGCCCCACTATCTCAACAGTGGTGGAAAAACGTCTATGAATAGGTATTGCCGCTCTTCCTTTGTCGTCCTATGAGAAATAAAACCGGGAGACGGGCCAAGGAGGACGATCCGGAGACCGGGGGCAGAGACGCAACGGGCCCGGGGTACCGCCCAATCTTCCCATCAGGACCGGCGAGGAGAACCGATCGATCCGACCAGATGGAGAAAAAGATGCTGAACTGTGCCATATATTGGAAGAAGATGAGGAAACATCCCAGGTCTTGCGAGTCCCATTAGTGAAACAGAATGGCCATCGCAAGAGGGGGGCTTGTGGGATGTTTTTATCCACGCATCCAAGCCCTACGTCAAAACAGTGCAGTACTGACATGGAAAACATCATGATGGCCAGAGCTTCCCAGAAAATGCACAGGGAAATGCATGAAGAATAGGCTGCCACTCATTTTTGCCGATGTTATGGGCACAGAAGGACACTGCCTAAAACCACCAGTGGACTACCCACACCGTAGTCTGAAACCATTGGGAATGGCAATGCTGATTGCCAAAAGCAAACCCATAACTGTTGGGAATTCATTTTCTTAAATCCCAAAAAGGGGTGCAGTACCAGTACTCACCACTATCAGAAAGCCGGCGTTTTAAAACCACCAGATTTTGTAGAAAACTGAATAAATGAACCCAAAGCAAGCCAAAGAAAGACTTACTGAGAGGTGGATCCAATGTAAAGTTCTATTCTGAAGTGACTTGAAGGTTTATAACAAGACTGGCTGAGCTGTGGATTTCAGCAGTTTAAGTAAATTTGGACTGAAAGACACTAAAAATCTAAATGTTTAAATTGACTGAGTGACCTACTTTTGAGTGTCACATAGGTTTCAATTGTTTAAATGTCATAGTTTTAAACTTAGAATCAGCATTCTAGCTGCATATGTTAAAATGTTTAGTTTTATTTAGTTTATGCAGAAAACTGGGGAACAGAAATGACATGTAGCTAAAAATTGGCTTAAAGAGATTCCAATTTTGCCTGGCAACTACCCCCCATCAGGAGTGAAACTTGAGTCACAGCTGTGTTCCCAGGCCTATCTGCCTTTTGCTGGCCACACTAAGGATATGCCATCTCTCTGATAATTGAATTAAGGGGAGCCCCCACAGAATACAGGAGCTCTGAACAAAGCCCTGTCCTGACTCAGGCAAATGTTTTATTGGCGGGAGTCGTAAATGGAGCTTCCTCCTGGAAGGACAGGGGAGGAGCACTGCCTGTGAGAGCAAGCTGGCTTGGCAGAACTGGAAAAACCAGAAATTCAACCTTGTGCTGGGGGGAAACCACACCCCTTTGGGGCCAGAACATAACTCTAAAAAGATGGATCATTCATAGAGCGGACTTGTGAAAATTATTTAAATGATACCATAATTCTTGTGATTTTTCTGCCCACATTTTAAGACGTGTTAGGACCCGGTGGTATGTTCAGGGGGGTTTTAGCGGAAAAGAGGATATTACTCAAAATGGGTGCATGTGAAAAATCTGACACTTCATCAACTAATGTCCATACTCCTTGCGCACATGTGTGTAAATTTGGGTTAATGTCCGATATTGCAAAATCAGTTAAAAAGTGAAATATGTGCCATTTCTGAATGCAAGCTCCCAGGAAGAGCAGATTTGGACAAGGGTATACCTCCTGTGATATGTGCGTGTAATTTTAAACGAATATGTACCTCTGCAAATATGTATTTGGTTCAAATCTAGATTTGTGTGCAAGTTGACAGGAGGAGTGGACTTTCTGCAGGCTGTAAAATGACATCACTCTGACACAACTTAGCTCCCCCAATAAGTGTAAGAAGTGTGTCTGCTTAAAATGCTTTAAAAGTTCTGATGAAGAAGAAGAAGAAACTATGACTTTTTTGGAAACATCAACTGTTCAGGCTTTTGCGGCCTGTGTAGTGAAAGTAGGCTAGAAGCGTGATTATTACCACTGATGCTATGGACATAAATACAATGACCCGTAACAGGATACAGTTGGATATGTTTTTTGTTCAAGTCATATAAAGCTTTTCAGTTGCTTAAAGCTGTCTATAAAGGCGTGGGCATGCGCGTAGATGCTAGTGTGGAACGTGTTTTCTCAAAAACATGGATAGAAATATACCATTGTCGCAATCCTGAGAAAAAATCGAGATCTTTACAAATGGCTGGTCCTGTGGTATTTAGAAACAGGGTAGCCTGTTTAACGGATAAAGATTTTTGTCACCTATACACTTTTGGGAATCCCCTGAAGCCTTGTGTAGCACGCCGGAAACTGTTTTAAAGAGAGAAGAAATATCCAGAGTTTGCTCCTTATATGTGTATATTTGTTTCTAGGATAAGACTTCTGAAGGGCCGGTAAGGCGTGTGGATCGTAAACTGAAACCTGGCCATGTATGTATGGAAAAACTGTTATACACTATGCTGAAAGAGCAGATTTTGGAAATTGCCTCAGATACCTTGAAATATCCACAAATACCTACCCCCCGACCAGATCCATTTTGTAAAAGTTTAATGTGTATAGCTAACATATGTACCAACACCTGGCTACCTGTATTGGATGAATACTGGCCTCGGTATTACAGCAGCTTTTGGAGCAATTGTATGAACATTACTTTAGCATTAAAGGATACATTTTACAGATCCGTGAATTGTATGAACTTTTAAATGGCTCAAATGTTTTATGTATACAGAGTTATATGCGAGGGGAATGTTAGATTTTGTATAATGCCATTTATAAGGCTGCAGAAAAAATATCACAAAGGGTAACGTTGCATCAGATGCTATATGCATAAGAGTTGTAATAAAATCGTCTTTCACCCATAACGTCTCTGTTTATTTTTTGAAGTGCTTCAGCGTTCAACAGCTCTTATTGAAGCATGCATGAAAGCTATTATGATGAAAGCAGCATTGACAGTTATGGGGTGTTGATGCTCTTTATAAAAAAACTACAACATGACAAGAAACCTATCACACATGGAGCTGTTAAGGAATGGTTATCTGGTGAAGAGGCATATAGTCTTCATAAAAATGCTATAAAACGTGAAGAACCGTGGTTTCTCCAAGAGACCACCAGTGGCAGTCTGATTTAATTGATATGTGCACCTATGAAAAGCAGAATGCTGGGGCGCAGTACATCCTGATGGTTATTGATATTTTATCAAAACATACCTCTGCCAAAGTTTTCAGGGATAAGACCGGATCAAGAGTGATGGTCGCTTTCAAACATGTTTTTAGCAAAGGCCTGGTGCATGTAAAATTACAGACGGATGCCAGCAACAGATTTTTAAATAGGCCCTTCCAAAATCTTATAAAACAACATAATATGTATCATGTCATAACACACAGTGAGGTTAAGGCTGCTATTGTTGAACACTTTAATAGAACCTTAAAATCTAAGATTTGGAGATTTTTTACAGCAAACAATACACATCGGTTATGTGGACGTATTACAACGTTTTATAGAGGTGTACAACGATAGCTATCATCGAGTTATAAAAATTACTCCAAATTCTGTAATGCCTGAAAATTCACTAACCGTGTGGAGAAACTTGCATGCTGACATGGTACCAAAGAAGGTCAAGAAACCATCCTTGCGAGTGGGGGACCATGCCCGAGTTTCCAAGCTTAAAGGTGTCTTGACAAAAGGGTATAATCAATACTTTACTGATGAAATATTCATACTGACCAAAGTGTCTGTGAAAGAGGGGGTTTACATCTACCAGCTGGTTGATTATGATGGTGATGGTGTGAGCAGTAATTTTTACACCAAAGAGTTACAGAAGGTCACAAATGAGCCCCAGCACTTTTATAGGATTGAAAAAATTCTTCAGAGTAAAGGTAAAGAAAATAAAAAAAACAAAGTCTGGTAAACTGGGCAGGATGGCCTGAGAAATTTAACAGTTGGGTCAGTGCTTCATCTATAAAGGATCTAAAAAGCAAAGGTGCTCCCTGAGAAGATGGAAAGCAGCGGCTTTTATATCACCTTACCCAGTAGCGCTTCTCTAGATACATTCCCCAAATGAAATATCAAATTATTGTGTTAAAATGTCCAAACCCATTGATATACAAGGCTTGTGGGAAGCGGGACTAATGGAGATTCAATACCCCCACACCTGAGACAATGTGGCTAGAACAGAGGCCAAATTTATCATCACGCGTGAAGGTCCTATTGAACTGTTACACGCCAGCTTTCCTCTTGGATTTTACGGCAGTATGCAAGCATTGTTAGAGGCTATCAATAAAAGTCTTGCAAACATTGAACGATATTCGGATACACAGTTGTTTCTGGATAAGGCACAGAGAAAAGTATTTCTAAAATCGACGGATCTTACCACCGAGTTTATATGTACTGAGAAACTTTTTAGGGTGTTGGGAACCGTTCAACATTTAAAAAGTACTGAAGATTTGGACACAACACATGCTGATATTGATGGGGGTTTTTACAGCCTTATGATCTACAGTGATATAGTAGAATATCAAAGGGTCGGTGACTCCTACGCCCCCCTAATGAGAACAGCCCAGGTGAAAGGTGAACATAATGGCATTGTTAATATGCAATATATTAAACCTGATTATATACCAGTTTCGAAGAGTCATTTTGACACCATCAATATACAGATAAGGGATGATCAGGGGTAGTTGGTCTCATTTAAATACAGAAGAGAAAACAAACTTGCAAGAACAGATCGACCAAGAAAAATAAAACTTGCACCTGCAGCAATATTTTGTAAAAGATGGCGTTTATCTATTGTACGTCGGGGGAATGTGTCAAATCTGAACTCGATCTGTTTGCTGTACCCCCGACACAAACTAGCATCAAAAACAGCTTTTTCATGGAAGTGGCTCCGCTTGCTGCACTATCTCTGCTAGAGCCTATAGAGTTTTACATATCAGGCTCAACAGAGATGTGTCTAGATCTAAATGACACATTACTTTACCTCACTTGTAAAATAACAAAGGCCGATGGGTCAGCTATCCCTGCAATGGCTAAAGTTGTTACGATTGCTTACCCCATGGCCACCCTCTTTAATGAGGTGGATATTACTCTTGGCGTTCGCCTGATTACGCAGAGTGACAACATGTACGCCTGTAGGGCCTATATAGAAAGCATTTTGAACTACAGCAATGATGCTTTGAATACTCAACTTACAGCAGGGCTTTTCTATAAGGTCACAGCCGGCCATATGGAGGATTAAGCTCTAGATGGGGCTAATGCCAGCTTTATTAAAAGAGCGGCACATGCCACAGGGAGCAGACATTTTTATTTACTAGGCCGTCTACACTCCGATCTATTTTTCAAGGAGAAACTAATGGTGAATGGCGTTGATCTGAAAATGAAACTTTCTAGAAATAAAGATGCCTTTTGACTAAACAGCGATGATGCAGAAGCTTACAAGCTGATCATAGTTTCAGCAAGTTTATTTATTGAAAGGGTGAATGTGTCACAAACGGTCAGATTAGTTCACGCTGATGCTCTACAATTATCAAACTTAAAATATTCGGTGGAGCGGACATCTTTGAAAATGTTCAGTGTTCCAGCGGGTAGCCGTGTCGCCAGTCAAAATAACGTATTCCTGGGGCAGTTACCGAAAATAATCATCATTGGTTTTGTGGACAACACAGCTTTTTCTGGGGCTTACGCCAGCAACCGTTTTCATTTTAAACATTACAACATCAACTACGCGGCTCTTCTTAAAGATGGGGTCATTATACGCCTAAAGCCTACAGCCCCAGTTTTCATCAAACAAATACAATTAGGGAGTATTTGGGACTTGCCTCCATCAGTGGTAAACACTTGCTTGATAAACGTTTTGTGATACCACGTGACGATTATGATGGGGGTCATACTCTGCTAGCTTTTGATTTGAGACCTGATAATACATCAACCGGACATTATAATCTGATTAGGAATGGTAATCTGCGCATCGAGGTACGCTTTGCTGCAAATTTACCCAACACTGTGAATCTAATTCTTATGGCTCTATTTGACTCGATCATGGAACTCAACAATCAACGACAAGTATTGTACACCATGTAATCGATACTTACCAGATGAAACGTTTTCTAAGTAAAGACAAACACGCTAAGAAAACATTCAAGGGTATGTATTCATATGATAACCTTCCAAGAGGCATAACTAAAGAGCGACCCATTAGCCTTGTGGCGAACACTGATCTCCAAGATCAGGAAGACACCCATAGGATAGGTATGGTTATAAACAAGGATACAACTACCGTCTTTGAAAGCCTGGGGTGTTTCCCAAGTAACCCCATATACAGAGCCACAATCCTGGACTATGTACAGAATGGTAAGATAATCTTATAAAAACATATTCATGTATATACATATTTTACAAGGGTTAAAGAATGTGTTAAAGAAAAAATAGGCTACACGTTAAACCATGAGGCACGTCTGCTGGATTTATTTTTTTAAAATGTTTTATTGACTTTTCGGGTGATTCAATAGCCGATGTTAAGGGTTTGATCTCAGATGGCCTCATTACGAGAAGTGTGAAAATAACAGGGTCATTACTGGCATGGAGGAACTAGCGGGTCAGTGCTCGTATGACGCCGCTAATAGCGGCTGATTACGAGTGCGCGAGCATGCGCGAACCCCCATGCTTGTAATGGCCATACCGCCATGCCCATAAAGGCCCTCCAACTCCCTGATAGCGCCATCACGGGACACACCGATACCGCCTCCGCTTAGGAGGCACCCCTTGATACCGACCGGGTAATAAAATCATGCTAATACTGGGCTCGTAATACCGGACCTGGAAGTAACATCATTGCGTCGGAATGGGAAATGCGCCAGTGGCCATCTTTAAAAATGCAATCCATTGTAATACTCCCAAACCACCAGTGTTGCACAGGAGAGACCAGCGCCTTCCTAATCAACATGTCCAAGGCAACCAGTAAATCCATCCCCGCCTGCGCAAGAAGCATTTTTCTGATGAAGAACTGAACATGTTGGTGGACACTGTTGTTGCCCATGCTGAGGACATAAACACCCATAACCTCAAGCAGGAGGCACAGCAGAGAAAAAAGGAGATATGGGAGGAGGTAGCCCGCAAGGTATCTGCAGGCGGCACCACCCCATGGACAGTCAAAGACTGCAAAGAAGGGTGGGATGACCTGCGCCTTAGGGTCCGCCTTAGGGTCAGCAACATCCTGGCCAGCAATTAGAGGGAGGCCATGGCCACAGGCAGGGGTGCCCACTCCCCGAAAAAACTAATGCGCTGGGAGGAGACCTGTAGTACCTTCATCCAGATGGAGTCAATCAAGGGCTTCAGTGAGATGGAGACGGGTGCCGCAACATCTGGAGATGGAGGTGAGTGACCCTGCCGACCCCAGTAGGGTAAACCATGATGTAGCACAAGTGATCTGGAATAGAGTCTAGGCAAGGCAATGCATGTCCCAACACACACACATCAACCTATCCTTGTCCAGATGGAGGTCCAAATCCTGCAACACTGAAATGCATGCTGAGTGCCAATCCCATTACCAACAGATAGCCAACACACAAGGACCATTCCCATGTCATACATCACACAAACCCCAATACAACAGCATGCTACCTGCCATGCAGCATTCCTGAATTGAGACGTCACGTCAGATGCCAAAATGCCCCCCTTCAAACTGCCCTGTGTGAAACACCTGTAAGATATGAATGCATGATACATGAAAATCTCCACAGTACCATATAATGCATCTTGCATGTAACACCATCACTGATAGCCTGCATCTCTTCTACCCCCTCAGGCGCCGATGGAGAAGATGGTAGTGAAGAACCAGCCACAAGGGCATCCACGTCCCGGTCCAGAACAACTGCCACAGGCGAAACCACCTCCAGGCAGCCTCGCAACCCACACCAAAAGCCAGGGCGAGTGCCCAGGCCATGCCCGCACATGAGGGCCCCACAGCTACGCCTGAGACCGGAACCACAGAGTTGGCAACACCAGTTGCACCCATTCTGCAGAAACAAGTTCCGTGGGCGA
Source organism: Ambystoma mexicanum (assembly GCF_040938575.1). Lineage (NCBI taxonomy): Eukaryota > Metazoa > Chordata > Amphibia > Caudata > Ambystomatidae > Ambystoma > Ambystoma mexicanum. The sequence goes on along the minus strand of NC_090933.1, from coordinate 1,368,818,623 downwards.
GGCAGCAGCCGACATTGAAATTGGTCCAGAGGAGTATGTGGACTAGGAAGACCTAATCCATGTGGCATGTCCATACACCCCAAGCCCCCTGTCCACCCCCAACCCCACACTCAGGCCACACCCACCAGCACCATTGCGGATCCTGCTCTCCACAGGTCAGACCTCAGCACCACCCCCAAGGAAAGCCCTGCAAATTCACGCCCGGTCGCAGCACCCTCAACATCTGCTGCTCCCACCGACCTTGAGGCGTGGCTATCAGGGGTGGAGGCAAGACAGGACTCCATGCTGGAACTTGCCAGACAATATGTGGCGGAGGGAGTGGACACCAGGCGAGAGATAGCGCAGGCCACTGCAGCAAACACTGCTGCCATAAATGCCTCTGCAGTGATGATGCGTGACAGTATGGGGGCCGTCACTCAGGTCCTGACCTCAATACTGCAGCACATGCAGCTGCAACATCCCGCACCAGCCGTGCCAATCACTATGGCATCCACCCCATCCACCACATCCCCATCCTCCACACCCGTTTCCTCTGCCACCTCCAGCCCTGTGCGTCTGACAAGGCGCAGTGCGAGGCAGTGAGAAATGCTGCCCCCGGACACCAAGAAAGCACCAAAATAGTGTGGGACAACAATGGGAGTGGTAAAAATTGTGTCGGTGGTGTGTAGCTGTTTAAGGGGGAGTTCATTTGGGGTATGGATAGTTCTTTGGGGGTATGGGGAGTTTTTTGGGGGGTATGGGGAGTTCTTTGGGGGTATGGGAGTTTTGGTGTTTTGGTGGGGAAGGGGGTAGCACTTTACTGTAGTTTACATTAATACACCCGTTGTGTAAAAAATCATTTCATGCCTGTATATTGTTCATTTCGTGTGTATCCATTTTATTAATGACAGTGCACAGTGCCCAACTCCCCACATACCCTGTGTGCATGTCCACATGGATCCAATGCTCAGTGTAGCACTGACACAATTCCATCAACGTCTCTGTGGGTCAGAAGTATTCATCAATCAGTGATTGGCGTACAGCACGGCCATCTTGTGCATTACGTACTGGCAGGGGTGCTGCTTCTCCTCCGTCTTCATCCTCATCATCCACACTCGGCGCATGCTTGTAAATGTCAGGTGGCAGTGGTACATTTTTTCCGGATGCACATGTTGTGCAGCATGTCACAGGCCATGGTGATCTTTGCCACCTTCTCAGCCCTATAAAGGAGTGCTCCATCAGACCTGCTTAGGCAGCAGAACTGTGCCTTCAACAGTCTAAAGCAGGCTTGTCCAACCTTTTTGAATGTGGGGCCGAAGCATTAACTTTTTGTCACCCAGAGGGCCGGCGAGCCAAAAGTCAACAACCTCACCCAAAGCAGTATATTAAAAAGCGATATTGTGTGACCTTTGGCACAATAGCATCACAGGCAGTGATAGCCATGCAGTCCCAAGGATAGCTTTTGGTGTCATGGGCAGTGATCAAAGGTTTTTTGCATGTGATTTCTTTCAGTGTCTATGTGTTAATATTTTTCTGAAATAGTGGGGGCGACCGAGCGTAGCGAGGGAGCTACAAGGTTCTAGGGAGGGTTTGGGGGGGTTCCCCCCCCAAGAATTTTTTTTCAAATATGGGGTTGAAATGGTGCATTTTACAGCAGAAAAGGTGACCAAAAAGCCATAAGTGTACAATCAGTTCTAAAAGGGGAACATGAAAATTCCATGTCACCAACAGCAGAAAAGAACATTTTACAACACAACACATTTTAATGATCAATGTGTCCACAGTGTAAGACAGCACTGTCACTGATGTAACACATTGTCATGCTGGTTGTACCCAAAATATGCCTCTGTAGCAACATGTCTATGCTGGCTGTTCCCAATGTAGGCCAGCATTGTCCTGTACAAAGCATGATTGATGCTGCCTGAGCATGTGCAGTGTGCCCAATACATATGGCAGCTTATCTCTGTAATACACATTACTTCTGTGGTGATGAAAGAAGCATAATTCAATTCAACAGATAAAATGTGGAAAAGCGATCACCCAAAGGTGAACCTAATTGAAGAAACGCAATGTGAGCACAATCTAAAAGTATGCAACCTAGCAGGCCTAGTGCACACTTTACCTTTTCTTTCACCAATAAATTGGGGGGGAGAGCGCGAACGCAGTCCCCCACTACCAGAAATAATGCAGTCGTGTATCCCGCATTTGGGAACATAGCAGGGGTCAGCAAATCCGATGTGCAATGGGTAAGCCTCACCCTGGGAGATCTGCCCTTGAGATCACATTCTCCCCTGCCAGCTAAGTATGAGTTCCATGCAAGAGGGCAGGGGTTGGGTCAGTTCTGGGAAGCCCCGCTAAGCGAGGGTGAGAAGGCAGGCCCTGACCCAGCCCCAACCCCCCAATCCCCGGAAGCTCTGAGCGTCTGCAGAGCTGCCTGTCCCGCGAGTAGGGGGAAGCTCCAGCAGGCAGAGCCCAGCAGAAGAGCAGATTGTAGCACAGTTCCTTTCTCCCATCAGGTGCTGCTCGGCCCGAGATTTGTATAAATAGCAGGATGGCTTGAGCAGGCCTGTTGCAGTCTGCCCACTGGCCTGTCAGCCCCACACGGGCCCATGGCCCTCCTGAGCGTAGCTGCTCAGCGCTGGCCCCATTCACACCATCATAATCATCCTGGACCTCGACGCTCCACCACCCCTGAGTCTCAGAGTTCTGCTCAATGACAATGCTGAAGCTTTGACATCTTTGCCGTAACCATATGCCGTGTTGTGTCAGCCGAGCCTGCACAGCGCCAAAGGCAAGTATAGGCTGCCCTCAGACTGCGCTACCAAAAGAGTGAAAATAAGTTATACCTGTTGAGCTTGCCTGTTTCACTTTTATGATTGGGATCACTGCTGCATGGGTATTAAGCGCCTTATAAATAACCTATCATACCACTCGTATTTTCTCCAGAGCTGCAGCAACTATTCGAAGTGTACTCCGATCCATTTTGTGAACAAACTCAATCCACTAACAAACGAAAACTTTGGTTCCCATTGATTTGGATTTGGATTTTGTTTCCTTTCTATACATTTCTGGAGAGCATTTTTTGAAAGGTTGTTCTTGAGTGTGTAGATTATTTGCTATTGCCCACTTTTGGCGAATGGCAATTTCGACAAAACATTTTTTTGCCGCAGAGGAAAGCTATTGTCCCCAACCATGCCAGGTGCATATTTGGTGTGAAGCTGCTGTGAGGACCAAGGCCACACCTGCTGCATGAACTCTGAAACCAGGATCCTGCTCACTGCAGGTGCTCTCTGGTGAACTTCCTGGCATGGAAGTGCAGAACAAAGGACCCACCTTGCCCCTAGAGACTCTGGACAGGGTCTCCCCGCAGCCCAGAAGTTAAGGCACAGTGCTCATCAAAATGCTTGTGAGCTACGTTGACCCAGACCTCGCCTGCCTGGCCCTGCCCAAGTTTATTTGTGTTACTTGCCACTGCTGCGTGCTGAACCACACCATGCGTTGGACACAGTCACCCAGTTCCCCAACCCAAAGCTCTGTCACCGTCTCCCGATAGTGTTGAGCCACGAGTGAAAAGAACAAAAGGTTTTTGAAATGGCCCTGTTGCTTATGTACACCTTAAATAACCCTGTTCACTTTTAAGCCACCCGTCTCTACCTTTTTAAAGCCATTGTCATAAGGTTTGACATTTTGCTGCTGAAATCTTTGCCTGTGCACGTCGGTCTACAAACCTGTAGTGCCCCTCTATTTTCAAGTCTTCGTTCCCTGGGTTTTCCCTTACAGGGGTGCACCAGTAGTATTTTATTATTTGTGTACATTTTTGTTATTAGAGTAAAAGGTAATATATTTTTTTTAGAAACGTGGTTTTACATTCTTTTACTTTGGTTCAGCATACCATTGTTAGTATTTCTGCTGTACCTGGTCATCCCCTGTACTAGAGAATAAAGCCTGTTGTACTGTTTTTAGTAGTTTTGTTATTCGGATAGTGAAGAAAACTAAATGAGTAGCAATGGCAGTAACGTAAACATGTTGTAGTATGGAGGCATAGGGACAGCAGGGTGGATTCTCTGATCGGCCTCCTGATTGACGAACGCAAGCTCCCCTTAGCATCTTTGATGGAAACTCTCCAAAAGACCGTGAGCAAAGGGGGCGCCATTTTACAATCGTTTGGCGAGAGGTCCGTTGTTTTCCTTTAGAAGCCATAATGCATTTCAAGACAGATGCCTGGCTTCAAGGGAGTCTAGTTGAGCTGCTAGGGTTCAGATTTTTGGGGAGGGAGAGGGGGATCAGGCGCTACTCTCCTGCTTTTTAGATTAAATGCTTTCTCATGAGGTAGACACATCTGTTTGCCATTAGTTAACATGGCTAATTATATTTTGTATGGTGCTTCAGATTTGATGTTATTTGACTATGTTGTAGAACACTTTCATGAGGATTGGCTCGGTATGTGCTTTGTTAAAAACTTTATATAAAATATTTAAATACAATGAGAAAAAACACGGAAAATGTCAAATATATAATATTTTTGTACTAAAATGTTAAGAAACAAACGTAGCTGTTTAACAGAAGGATCCGAAGTGAATCTGTACAACCAAGGCCTATCGAAAGATTTCAAACTGAATTAGCAATCCTGCTAGTAACCCATTCCTATATGGATAGTGCCGTTCTGATCCTTAATTTATGCACTTACATTCAATGGTAGTCTTTTGTGTGTTTAGACATAAAAAGAGAATACATGTCCTAAAAAGAGAATACATGTCCTAGGACATGTATTCTCTTTTTATGTCTAAACACACATTTGTCTTGTTCTTTTATGTGTCCCGAATAGAGCACAGAGTAGTTTTGCGCACAGGCACATTTTCAAAAAAAAAAAAAAACAAAATTTTTTTTTTTTTTTTTTTTACACTCGAGCATTGTCCAACATACGGCCTGGCGGGCCACATAAAATGGCTTGGCGGGCCGCATTGTGGCCCGCGGGCCGTACGTTGGACAACCTTGGTCTAAAGGTCTGCTCAATCACAACAAAGGGACAGGTATGAACCTGATTGTACTACTCTTCATTGCTGTTCTGCGGGTTCCGCACAGAGGTAAGTAGCCACGGCTTCAAGGGATATCCTCCATCATTTGCAAGCGAATAGGTCTTTGTGAGTCACTCTGAGCTGCCACCTTCAGGATTCACAGCAATGGCCACAGCAGTTTGGTGTTGACATGAACATGTCACTGTACCTATGCACAAATAGTATTTAGATGCATTGTATACTGCAATATGGTGTGGTAGTCTGGATGGCGTTGAACAGATGATGCAGGGTGATTACTTGCATGCTGATGTGGATGTACTGTGGATGCAGGACAATGTTTTTCCTCTCATGATTGCTGTGTATACTACTCTGTGCATGACCACACTAGCCACATTGGCACAGTTGCAGTCATGTTTGGTCATGCATTGCTTGACATACCTATGGTGGCCAGGTTGTGCGTCTTACATGTTGCCATTGACATATGGCAATGGTGCAATGTGTGGCAGTGATGTGTCATGTTCGGGTTGGGAGGTTCAGGACAGGTAGTGTTTAGCTCTGCGTGCATTCTCCACTCACCGCCCATTCCCACCCTGGTGGAGTATGCATCACCCCATTCCCACCCAGGTCTAGTATGCATCCACCCACATCATGGCCCCGATGCACTGCCATGGGCCAGTCAGGCAACTCACCAAGCAGCCTGGCACGTCGTCCAGCATGTCGCTCCATGTGACGGGGTAGCTTGGAGTTACGCCGCAACATGGCATCATATGTAGATCCGGGATATCGGGCACAACAATGTGTGATGATCTTGCTGGAGTCACATACCATCTGCACATTGATGGAGTGGTATTGCTTTCAATTGCGGTACACCGCCTCTAGGGCATGGGGGACTACCAATTGTACATGGGTGCAGTCGAGGGCACCAACACAATTGGGCATGCCTGCCAGTGCATGGAAGCCTACTTTGGTGTTGGCTGTCTCCTGGGCAGTTTGTGGTAGGGATATGTGGGTGCTAGCGTGCTTCAGGAGGGCATCAGCACTTGGGTCAGCATGCATGAAAATAGTGATGTGAAATGCCATACAGCTGGCCCACTGTGTGTTGGTAGGTGCCTGTGGCCAGGAAGTGGAGCACAGACACCACCTTTAGTAGCGGGGGATGCCATTGCATATTTCTATGAGGCTGACAATGTCGTCATGTATCATGTCCACAATGGTGGTGATGGTGTCCCGGTCCAACCGGTACAGGGTGTGGATCTGCTCAGGGGTTAGATTGAATGGACTGGGTCTGATGCGAGGGATTGGTGGCTGCCTACAAGGTACTACTGGCTGCACTGGTGGTAATTGCTGGGCCTGTCTCACCCTCCTTCTCCTGCTGCATCTTCTCTTTGCTGCCGGTTGCTGTGGCTGTGGTTGTTGTTGTAATTGGTGTTGTTGCTGTAAGTGTAGCAGTATAGGCATGTCCTCCAGCCCCATGATTGCAACAGCAAGTGGGATCATTTTGGTGTGGGAAGGGGTGTGGTGTGTCTGTGTACTCCTTTTATACTGGGACAGGCTCCATTGACTCCACCTGTGGTGATAATGTGCACCTGTGGCAGTTGCCTTGACTGCAGGTTGCTGTTTATGGGTGGTCCGCGATGCCTGTATGGCCGCCATTGTGCAGGCCCTAATTACCGCCTTCAGGATGCTGATAATTGCATGCCCGCATGAGTTGTGAGTTCCACCTATTACCGGCATCCCGATATTTACTCCACGAAGGGGTGCGTGTACGCGCGCGAGCCGATATGTAGGGGCACGGTATGGGCGGTGGTGGTACTGGCGGGTTGTCGGGTCGTAATGGCAATACCATTCCACCTTCCTTTTTCCATTACCTCCATTCTTGTAATGAGGCCCAGAGTCTTTTAAATTTTGCAGCAGTTCGCAATGTCCCATATTTCCAATTAAGGTGGCGGGAAGGTTTACATTGGCTGCTGCTTGAATAAACAGGTCCCACTCTCGAGGTTTTGTGTGTCTTCCAAAAGCCTGAGGATTGGTAATGCTGCAAACCACATCGTGAACATTTGATCCTTTAAGAACAATTGCTTTATAAACAAATTGTCCCCTGTTGTTCCATGTTGCCACATTTTTTTCACTCCCCATGTTGTTCAGCAAAAGTTCTGCATTTTTCCGATAACGGGTGTTAATAGTGTCCAGAACTTCCATCACAATAGAATCCGGCGTAGGGGTAGATAGGGAGGGTTTAGAGCTAGTTTCAGGGTCTTCGATGGGCGTGTACAACATCAGTTTATTTTTCTCATTTTCGGCCTGTCTAAAGTATGTTAAGTATTTTTGTAAAATAGTTGAATAGTGCCCCACCTTATCATACTCTGATAAATCATGTCATTTTAGGACCTCTTGCATTTCAGAGTCAAGCCTTAGCTGATTTTAGGATATCTGGTTCTTCTCGATTCGGAGTACTTATACCCTCCAGCTGGCGTTTGTCAACCAAATACATCTTTTGGACATGCTCCTTTAGCCACCCCCAAAAGCCTAGTGATCAAAGGCAATGCAAAACCTAGTAGTGCGCCTATAAAGCCCCCAGATTGTTTTAAAAGTTTTCTTTTGGTTTTTATAGATGCCCTCTTGTCACTCAGCTTCTTAAGGAGGCTTTTTTTAAGGCGCCTAGCTGACGGATGGATAACAGAACTTCACCCTTTATAGTGTTAAAGGCAATCTCCGCTATAGCCGATACTAGATCATCAGAGTATGAGCACAAAATGGACTTTCATTGTTGGGGTGGCGATGTTACTAGCATTTTAAGAAGATCAATATTCCTACGTATACGGGTCGTCATGGTAGCTGGTCGTCGACACTAATGAGGAATGATTGTTTTCACTGGGGTTTTCTAGACATCTTTTGTACAGAAACCACAGGTAGATCAGTAGGGTAAAAAATGGCCCTCAATCAGTAGTCCGCTAAAGTGTTTGTTTTTAGATCCACCAAGAGGTAACCAAAAGGTTTTAAGGTAGCATCTTCAAAAGCCTCCACAAAAAACAGGTGTTACCCGGGTACATTTGTCTCGCTAGGACTGTTAGTTGGTGTTTATCTCTAGGATTTCTAAGCAGTACTATATAACTAGCATTTAATGTTATTGAGCGGTTCCCCTTTCCGCGATAGAATACGTTGTGAACAATGTAACAAATGCTAAGGGTCCAATGATGGGAATATTGTTAAAATTATTTTTTGAGCTCCGAGCTATGACCGCCCTCCATCATAAGATCATCTACGATAATCATATTAACAAGGTTTGGTGGTAGCAAGCAGTCGTCTTTCAAAGAATCTGGTAAGCCCTCCACAAACCTCAGATGTGGTATTTTAGAGGCCAATTCATTATACAAGGGCTTCCAGCAAGAAAAAAAAAAAAAACAGATCACATTTTCAGGAATCGTATTCATAACAAGGGGTGCATTTTCTAAATGCTGTTTAATAAAATAGCTTTTACCGCAGCTAGGAGGTCTCGCTAACACGCATGAAAAAGGGTGTTGTAACCGGGTATCCATCGTACATGATGTTCCCTTTCAATAACCCTAGGTTAATGTCTTGTAATTAGCGTTGGGTGCATGCTTATCAAATACTACCTTCAAGGATTTGTGCAGCGTTTCACTGCTAATATCCATTGTTTCTTCTTGCACACTATTGACTGTTGTTGAACCGTGGTTATAGTGTTTAAAGTGTACTCCTGATTCGTATACTGTTGCTAACATTTAAAGTGATACCCTTTACTTTCATACAGACAGCACCGTTGGATCTCCTCTAGGAATAGGTTTTGGGGCCGGCAGAAACAAATTCTACAATGTGTTCGCCCGGAGCTAGTTTGCTTGTTAAATTATCAAGATAATCCCCCAGGGGTGGGTCCTCATCACTGGATCGTGGTACAAACAATGTTCTTGGAGGGCATCCATTATTTTATATAGCAACAAACGGGCATGGGCTGTTGTAAAACATGCAATAAACATGTTTATGTTGTTGGAGCACGCTGGGTACTCTTTGGCGTACTTCCAACATAGACACACTCTTTCCTCATCTATAAACTGTAAGCTTAAAATGTCATAGCCCATGTCAAAAGAAATAGGCTGTGAGCTCTTCTGGGTCCCTTATAATGGTTGTGTTTGGAAGGTTCGTTCTTTGTGCAAATTTACCCCATAAGAAATGTAAACACAGTTTAGCTAACTGGCATCTAGAGGGGCTGTTTTCAATGAACTCGGGTCTTAACCGTATCCCCTGATGTTTGTAATACTCATCTATATACCATTGCCGGGATTCAGAATCCTTGCAACTCTCGGGATAGCCTGACACTTCCTGTTTGTCTCGAAGAAAGAGACAAATGTATTTCGTAAATAGTTCTACTGTATCCTTCTCAAAGTGCCATATTTCATAAATCCTACCCAACCGATATCCTTTGTGCAAGGCCACTTGTAGCTCAACAGTGCACCAGGTACCAGTAATAGATCGTTCCTCATCAATGTGTGTGCATTTTTCATGTTGTTTTGTAGTGGCACAAGTCATATATAGCGGGAACATTAGTTTTCCAGAAACTCTCTGACAGAGCACTGGAAAATAAAGTTTTTTAGGTGGGTACACCTGACAATTAATCAGACCAAAATATTGTTTAACATCTCCAGAATCTTCATAGATGATTTGGGGATGCCCTAACCGGTATGGTTTTGAATTGTTAACAAAGGGGTAGAGACTGGTAAAGTCCAAGATATGTATCTTTTCAGCAGTAGATTTGTTTGTTTCAAAAAACTGTTTAGCCCCTCATCATTTTTTAGCATATCTGTCCATTCATTCTCCCAAAGTGTAATAACGCGAAAAACTAGTGTTTTCAAGAAAAATATTTTTTAGAATTGTTCTTCTATGTACATGGTCAAAAGTACAGCCCGTCATGGTGTTATAGTCATTTTCCTTGTAGCAGCGGAGGCAGCAGTGAAAAAAACAACCATTCAATTCTATTAGGCGGAATCATGTGCAGTACCCTTTGGGAACACCACACACAATTAAAACTACAAGTGACAGTACAAATTCACCTTTGGTACAAGCCTGTACTACACAGTAAAGTGGTAGCGATGGCTGAGCAGCCAGACTTATCTCAAGAGCAAGTGAGCCGTATCAATAGTTACACAAAGGACACAAAATACCACGGTTTAAATCAGTGGAGTAACTTTGCTGACACTGACTATGGTCCAAACAAATACTGATTCGAGGTTTCTGAGTAAAAGAATTTACATTTATTTGCACATGAGTTGTAAAACAATTCACTAAAGTAAAGCAGTAGTCAAATCACACTCTTAATATACTACACACCACCCAATAGATTCTGGACAAGTTAAGCTCAAAATGAAGTGTGAGCAAAATGGCACTCCAGTAATTTAAAAGGGAGGGAAAGACAAGGTTAGACAAAAAATGAGCAGCACCAACAAGCAGGTAAGCAGGGCAATCTAGAAAAGGCTACTACGGTGAGGAAATCAAATCAATAGGCCTGAGCCAAAGTCAATGGAACAGAGTCTTTGCAGAGGATCACACAGTTCAGAGAAGTTTGCGGTTAAGTCTTTGCCAAGAGTTCAAAATGAAGTTGGGCGGAAGAAAAGTTACTTAAAAGTGTAGAGAAGGACAAGCCCTCGGATTGGTGAAAGATTTCAAACACTTTCACCGCGGTTGGATGGAACAAACAACCGGTTTTGAACATTACCTTAAATGAAGAAGAATGCTGTAGCTGAGGCAGACGTTCCTGGCAGGTCCTGCAGGCTCACGGTTCCTGAAGCGACTGTCAGATTGACACAAAGTAGGAAGACTGGAGGGTCCTGCACTGCCCAGGGAAGAAACCAGCAGCAGAGCAAAGCAACGACTAAAAGGTCAGCTCCTTAAAACCCAAGCAGGATCCGGTCCTCCTGGCTATCCAGTTCACTGTATTGTTTGTTTATTTGTTTGTTTGTTTATTTATAAAGCGCGTCCGAACCCTCAGGTAACTGGGCGCATAATCATGTGCACAGCAGAGTTACAAATCGTTACAAAACATCATAATACAACAGACAGAGCATACAAAACATCATAATACAACAGACAGAGCATACATTGGTTCAGGGTCTGAATGTTTACATACAAAAGTAGAATATATCGAGAGGAGTATGTACAGGGAGTAGGCACAAAATAGTTGCAGTGGCGAATGAGGACCGAGTTACAGATTGGTCCTGAATAGGCTGTAAATAGGGTAAGCATTGCTGATTGCATTACAACTATATTGCAGATAGGAGGCGGCGGCTGGCCAGTCGAGTCGGTGAGAGTCAAGATGTCTAGGCTAGTAGCCATGATTTAACGATGTCCAGTCATTTGGTCGACTGAAAACTGGTCGAATGACATTTGGTCGACGCAATTTGGTCGAAAACCAAATGGTGGAATTTTTTTTTTATTTATATATTTATTTTTCGGGTTTTCGTTTTTTAAAAAAAGGGGTTTTTAGAGAAAAAAAGGGGTTTGGGGGACACCCCCCAAAAAAATAAAAAAAAGGGGTGAAAATAAAAAAGAAAATCGACCATTTGGTTTTCGACTAAATTGGTTCGACCATTTGTCTGGACGACCAATTTTTTTCGACCAAATGTCTGGTAACCGATTTAACCATAGCTCTGAAAGGCCAGAATGCGGATACTGATCTAATTGTAGGAGGGTGGGTGTTCCAATATTGTGCTGCGAGCACTGGGAAACTGGAGCCTCCTTCTGTTTTTAGGTTATAGTTGGGGATCTTTAGTTGGTGCAGGTAAGGAGTTCTGGTGGGTCTAATGGGGCGGTGTCTAGAGAATTTGTCTGAAAGGTAGCGTGGGGCAGTATGTGACAGGCACTTGTGGGTGATGACCAGGGTTCTTAGCTTAATTCTGTCGCGGATCGGGAGCCAGTGGACTTCTTTGCCAACCGTGGATATGTGCGCCTTGCGCGGGAGGTTGAGGGCACATCTTAGTGCATTATTTTGCAGGATCTGGAGCCTATTCAAGTTTTTTGTGGTAGTGCCTAAGTGTGTTGCAATAGTCTAATTTAGACAATATCAGCGCTCTAGATAGGGTGAGGCAACTAGAGGTGGAGAGAAAAGGCCTGCAGGCATTGATCAATTTATTGGTGTATGTGGTAGCTGAGATAGTAGAGTTTATTTGTTTCTTTAGAGACAAGGTGTAGTCGAGGTATACACCTAGAGTTTTGACCTCTTTGGATACTTTTATGATGTTGCCATCAATGGTAAAGGATTGGTACCTTTGGTCCAGTTTATTGAGGCGAGTCTGGGAGCCTACGATAAGCAATTCTGTCTTATCGTCGTTTAGGCAAAGACTGTGTGTAGCCATCCAGGCTTGGATTTCTAGGTAGATGTCATTAAGTTTAGCAACATCTTCTTCATAGCTGCCAGTGAGCATGATGAGGACCTGGGTATCGTCAGCATAATTAGTGTAACTGACACCCAGATTGTCAAGACGGTCAAATAGGAGCTTCGTGAAGATGTTGTTAAGAGTGGGAGAAATGCAGGAGCCTTGGGGCACTCTGCATGTGATTGGGATAGGGTCAGCAGCCGCAGTGGGGGCGAAGACTCTAGTCGACCTGTCAGACAGAAATGACTGGATCCACTTCGTGGCATTCTGAGAGAATGCAGCAGCCGAGGAGAGGTGTTGAGTAAGGATCTGGTGGTCAACCAGATCAAAGGCAGCAGAGAGATCCAACAAGAGCAAGATGGCCAGTTTGCCCTTGTCTTTGGCGTCATCCATTTGGATTTTTAGATCCAAGAGGGCCGTTTCCGTCCCGTGCCTTGGTCTAAAGCCGGATTGCCGCAGGCCTAGAAGGTTGTTGTCTTCCAAATGTTGTTGTATTTGGAGATAGGCTACCCTATCCAAGATTTTGAGAAGAAATGGGACTGTGGTGATGGGCCCGTAATTAGTGGGGATGTTGGGATCTAGGTTAGGTTTTTTGAGCAGGGGTAGGACCCACGCTTCTTTGAGGTTGTTGGGGACCACTGAGTTTTTGAAGGAGGAGTTGATCAGAGAGGTGATGAGAGGGGCTAGCTCATTAGCTCCGTCTTTGATGACAGATGCGGGGCAAATGTCACCTTTGCAGTTGGATGGTTTGAGACTAGCAATTATCTTGATTACTTCCTCTTCTGAGACTGGTGAGAAGTGGAAGGAGGGGCAATTAGGGGTGGTGTGGTTAATTTTGCTGCTGGGGTTCTGCTTGGAGGCAAGGCTAGCTTTTTTTGTTTCTATCTTAGTTTGTAGGAGGGCAATTTTGTTAGCGAGGGCGAGCTGGATATTGTTACACCAGGCCTTTGGCCTCATTCCGAGTACGGCGCTAACCAATGGTGCTATTAACGCCTTGGTTGACGCCGTACCCGGACTGGCAGCGCCTTGGTGGATGGCGGAATTACCTCCCCATTCCAAGGGTGGCGGGGCGGTAATTCCCCATTCACCAAGGCTCTTCCCCATTCCTAAATGAGCCCCCATAGGGCTCAATGGGAATGGGGAAGATGCAAATAACGGTGACCGTTCATTACGGTCACCGTTATTGGCTTGGAGGCCCCTTTGCGCCCTCGACTTTAACACCTGCTCAAAGCAGGCGTTAAGGGGGAGGGCGCAAAGGGAACTCGGGGTCTCGTTACCGGTGGCCGCTATCCCTTACCGCCATACTCGGAATGAGGCCCCTTGTCTTTGATGCAGTCCTCTGTAGGAGGCAGTGGTGATTCAAGTTCTTTTAGTATCGAAAAGAGTTCTTTAGTGCCGGATTTGTATTCTCAAGTTGTAGATCTCTTTTTTAGCATTTAAGATGGCGGATTTGTAGGTGGAGGCAGCTGACGCGAATTTGTCTTTCGTGGAGAGAGAAGGGGCTTTTCTCCAGCTCATTTCTGCAGTTCTTTTGACATTGCGGAGAGCTTTTAGTTCTGCTGAGAACCATTTGTTGGAATGGGCAATAGGTTTGGATTTTCGTTGTTTGAGGGGAGCAATCTGGTTGAGGGCTAGTTCTAAGGTATTGTTATATAGGTCTACTATGGCTGCAGGGTTGTTATTTAGCGTTGGTAAGTTAACTTTACTGATAGGTGCGAGAAGAGGTTTGAGGTTCTCTATAGTGATGTTGCGGTTATTTCTGGAGATTATTTGAGGTAGCTTAGTGGGTCGTGCGGTGGATGGTGAGGATCTAGGTAAAGAGAAGGTAATAAGGTAATGGTCAGTCCAAGCACAGGGGGTGATGTCCGTCAGTGAGAGGTTGCAGTTGGCATCTGCAAGCCAATCCAGGGATCTTCCTTTTGTATGTGTAGGTTGATTAATGTGTTGGGTGAGGCCTAGATGAGTAATCATGTCATTAAGGGAAGTGGCCTGGTTATCATTGGGGTCATTGAGTCCCAAGTTGAAATCTCCCAGGATGATGATTTGGGAACTCGGTTTCAAATTGGTGGTGAGTAGGAGAGAGATATCCTCTTCAAAGGTGGAGGGGTGTCCTGGGGGTCTGTATATAATATGGAGCAGGATGGTTTGTGTGTCAGATAATGGGAGTTTGATGGATAAAAGTTCGGCTGAAGGTAGGGTTGTGCTAGTTACTTCTCTAATGTTTAGGGTGGAATTCGCAATAATTGCTATTCCTCCTCTTATTCCATTTTTTCTGTCAGCTCGGATGAGGTTGTAGTTGTCCGGAGTGGCGAGAGCTATAGTGGGACCAGCTGCAGGGTGGAGCCATGTCTCCGTGATAGAGATAAAGTCTAGGTGGTTAGTGGAGATAATGTCGGCGACATCAGTAGCGTGGGCTACCAAAGAGCGAGCGTTGATGAGAGCTCCCTTGATGGAAGTCTGTGGAGAGTTGGCTTTGGTGTGTGGTGGCGAGTGAAGTATAGCTGGGTTGTGACTCGGTGGGAGGTCAGTGAGTGAGGTAGGCTGCTTGGGGTACTTAGTCTGATTGAAAAGTGTTCTGGTGAGTTTTGTATCAAGAATAGTGCGATAGCTGAGTCTATCGTTTCTAATCATGGTCATTGGGGCTATGTTCATGAGCGTGGTGGTAGGTGCAGCAAGGCGAGAACCTAGTCTAGTGTTTCTAAGGGGTGTGGGACAGGGTATGCAGGGTGAGGGTGGCCGGTCGAATTTGTTTAACCATTCTGTTGGAGATAGTAGATCTGGGTAAAGTGGTGGGGTAGTGTGGGTTCGGTTCTGAGGTGAGATATTCTGGAGCAACGGGAGGAGGGTAGCCATAGTTAGAGTGGCGCCTCTAAATGTAGCCATTGTGGATGACTTGGCTCTAAAGATGGGGGCAATGTGGTTCATAGGTTATTAGCAAGGGTAGTTTGTGTACTCAATTAACGTATGTGTAGACACTGGATAGGCACTACAGTAGTAGAGTATCGTGGTAGCTATAGGTAAGGCACCACACAAAAACAGTTGTGGTCTATTAGCGACCATAAGGCACAACACAAATCAGGTGTGGTCTATTAGCGACCATAAGGCACAACACAAATCAGGTGTGGTCTATTAGCGACCATAGGGCACAACACAAATAAGGTGTGGTCTATTAGCGACCAAAAGGCACAACACAACTCAGGTGTGGTCTATTGGCGAACATAAGGCACTACACAAATCAGGTGTGGTCTATTAGCGACCATAAGGCACAACACAAATCAGTTGTGGTCTATTAGCGACCATAAGGGACAACACAAATCAGGTGTGGTCTATTAGCGACCATAAGGCACAACACAAATCAGGTGTGGTCTATTGGCGACCATAAGGCACAACACAAATCAGTTGTGGTCTATTAGCGACCATAAGGGACAACACAAATCAGGTGTGGTCTATTAGCGACCATAAGGCACAACACAAATCAGTTGTGGTCTATTAACGACCATAAGGCACAACACAAATCAGTTGTGGTCTATTAACGACCATAAGGCACAACACAAATCAGTTGTGGTCTATTAACGACCATAAGGCACAACACAAATCAGTTGTGGTCTATTAACGACCATAAGGCACAACACAACTCAGGTGTGGTCTATTGGCGACCATAAGGCACAACACAAATCAGGTGTGGTCTATTAGCGACCATAAGGCACAGCATAAGTCAAATGTGGTCTATTAGTGACCCTGGGGTGCAGCACATGCTGCAGTGTGGCGGCATCTAGGTCCAGAATAGCACCTAGGCTGAGTTAGGCAACGCCTGGGTTCAGATGGGATACTGCAGCCAATAGGCCGTAAGGGGGCAAATGAGTTCTGGGTCGTACCTGGAACTACAATGCTAGAGTGTCAAGTGCGAGGACAGTATTGGCGTGTTGGAGCGCAAATCTATAAGGCACAAGCTGACAGGTTAGACTGCTAGGGTGCAATTAACTGTGGCAGAGAGAACAATCATGTTGCCAAAATCTAGAGTGCAGTTGGGAGAGGCATATGGCCTACCTTGCGTCTGGCATGGCACGCGGGCCTCGATCATTTAGCCTGATGCTTCTGTAGAGGGTGGAGGCGGCTCCTACTTCTCCCTGATGCAGTTGGAGGTGCTTTCGGGTGTGGGGGCTCCAGCACCACAACTCGGTTCGGTTGGAGGGGGAATGTAGGTTAGGAGTAGCACTCACATGCGCCAAACAGGGGCAAAACAGGGCCTTTTCCTGGCCTTCGCCGGGCCGCCGGCTTTCTGCCTGCTGGCGGAAGTTGTGGGCTTAAATAAGGCTCGATGTTGCCTAGCAACGTAGCTGTGCACAGCAAATTGGACCATAGGGGGGAGGCCTGGCTTGCAGTTTGGTGTACTGGTTGGTACCACCAGCTCA
Organism: Ambystoma mexicanum; assembly: GCF_040938575.1. Lineage (NCBI taxonomy): Eukaryota > Metazoa > Chordata > Amphibia > Caudata > Ambystomatidae > Ambystoma > Ambystoma mexicanum. The sequence continues at coordinate 1,368,801,835 of NC_090933.1, read as the reverse complement.
AGGGGAGAAGATTCCTTGCAGATCTTCACTGTTGTCAAAGTTTGGAGATTCAGACCTGCAGCAGCGCTTCACCGGGAGGTTCAGTTGTGGTAGAGGCCCTCTTCTGTCAGCTTCTCTTCGGTTCTCTCGATCCAGTGACGACTCTGCATTCTCAGTCCCATAGACCTGCATTTCTTACAGGTTTCCCCCATTCACACACCCTTGCTGTCAATCACACAGCAGGGTGGCTGTCCCGGCGGGACAGTCACCACAGTCAATCATACAGAGTACAACATGGGTCTCCAAGGAGACCCTATGCAAGGAGTTTCAAACCCCTCCCTCACATCCTGTCCCCCTCAGACATTCAGGTACCTAAGGAGGGCTTCTGTGCAGAACTCCGCCAAAGGACGGCGAACAAAGGAATCAAACCTGGTTTGGCAGGCAGAGTAAAACACGAGAAAGACCTTTAGAAAATGAAATGGTGAATAAACCCAGCTGGAACCTGTTAAGAAGAATTCTCATGAATGGCTAATTTTCCTTAACTACTGAGTCCCTCAGCAGCCTTTCTGAATTTCTATGATTTATTTTTTTCACCTGGTAAGAGTGTGAGCCTTTTTTCCCACGCTTACATGTGTTTTGCTATGTGTATTTCTACTTTCTGTGTTATCTTGGGCACTGGAGCCTCACCTACTCCATGTGCACCACTTTTTGTGTGTGTTACACAGCACCTTCAGTGCAGTGACACAAGGTTGTCTCTAAGACTTCCCACTGACTCCATTTTTCTGGGGCTGACTACTGTCCCCTAGAAACAAGTAAAGTTGCCATTAACTTTATATAGTCACTTTAAACCATAGACCCAGTAACCCCATCTTACATGGGGTATTGGAAAGGGTTAACTTTTATCCCTTTTTGACTGTGCCTCTTGGAGCCTTGTTTTGCTCCCTTAACATTAAGACTTGGCTGGTGGCAGTAGTATCTACCCTAACCTTTCTACCGTGATCATCTTATATAAACGTGGTAATGTTTTAGGCTATTATATTAGCCTCAAACATAAACCTGCTTGATTTAATACATTTTATTATGGTTCTGCCAAACTGGGGATGACTACTTTGTTTGCTGTCTTTTAGTGGGCTTCTGAACAGAAGCCCTCCTTAAGGCGCCTGATAGTCCAGGTAGGCAGGATGTGTGGGAGGGACCTTTGGACCCCTGCCTTGGATTCTCTTGGTAACCCAAGTCGCACTCTTGTCTGATTGGCTAAGAGGACTGGCCTTGATAGGACAGCCACCCTGCTGTGTGATTGACAGCCATGCTGTATGAATGGGGGAAAACTGCATAAAAGGCAGGTCTCTGGGACTGGAAAGACAGAGTTGCCACTGGAACGAAGGAATCAAAGAGGAACTGGAAGTAGAGGACCCCTACAGCGACAGAACCGCCCCGTGAAGCCCTGCTGCAAGTCCGAATCTCCAAATCTGACAACAGAGAAGATTCTCCAGGAAACTTCTTCCCTTGAGCTGGTGGGACCAACCAGTTCACCCAAACTACAAGCCAGGACCCCTCCTCTGGTCGAATTTGCTGTACAGAGCTACAGTGGGCCGGATAGCCAGGAAGGTCAGACCCTGCTTGGGTTTTACGGAGCACACCTTTTATTTGTTGTTTTGCTCTGCTACTGGCTTCTTCCCTGGATGGCGCAAGACCCTCCAGTCTTCCTACTTCATGTCAGTACGACAGTTGCATCAGGAACCGTGAGCCTGCAGGAACCACCAGGAACGTCCGCCTCTGCTACAGCTCCCTCTCCGTTTTAAGGTACTGTTGAAATCCGGTTGTCCATTTCGCTCAGCAGCGGTGAAAGTGTTTGAAATCTTTCTCCAATCTGTGCCACTAACTTTACCGTGAACTACCCTGAACTGTGTGGTCTTCAGCAAAATACTTTTGACCCATTGACTTTGGCCCTAAGCCTTTTCTAGCTGATCTCCTCACTGTAGTCTCTCTTGGTCAATTGCCCAGAGTACTTACCTGTTGGTGTTGCCTGATTTCTAAAGACTTTGTGCCTCATTACACGGTAGGCGGTAAGGGAATACCGTTACCGGTAACGAAATACCGGTAACGGTATTTTCCCAAGCCGATCACGACCCGGACCCACCGCTATTAGTGGACCCGTAAAGTACAGCGCCACCAATAGCGGCGTGGCTGCTTGCGCGCGACCCCCACACCGTGAACAGCACCATGGCGCAAATAGCACGCAATCACAACCCATGCGTACACGGCAATACCGGCATCCCAAAGACCCAAAAAGCATGTACCGGCATGGCGCTAATAACAGCATCGAAAACCACACGTTAAGAGTCCTGAGCAGTGTTCCCATCTGCCCATCTACCCCAGGTGGACACAACCAGCACAGGTGGAGTCAATGGAGACAGCCAGCACTAAAGAGCACACCACACCCCTTCCCCGACCCCGTTCCCACAGCAAGATGGTCCCAACACCAGCAGCATGACATAGGCCTGCGTACATGACTGCAGTGCAGCACCAACAACAACAGGCAGCACCGAAGAGACGTAGGAGTAGGAGTAGGAGGAGGAGGCCGAGACCTGCGCAGCAAGCACCACCGGGGCACCCAGAAACACCACAAGGGCAGCCAACAAACCCCCGGAATCAAGGCGAAGATGACCATGGTATGTGTAAGGCACAACAAAATGTGCATCTGATAGAATGTGCCCATGGCACCATGCAAACACCAGATGAGCATGATGTGGATGTGGATGAGTATTGTTGAAATGGCCAGCCCGGACATGCAAGAGGCGATGGCATGGCGGGACAGGATCCGCGTCAGCATCGGAATCAGGAATAGCATCAGGAACAAAGGTGGAATATCATGCATGGAGAGACGTGCATTGTTGCCCTTGTGGCCGTCTGGAGGCCCACAAAGGGCCCTCTCCCAAAGAAATTCACACATACACAATGATGGAGACCATGCCTGTTTATCAACTGCAGAAGAGTGTATTTTGAACATAACGTGTACAGAAAGTGCATAACCCCAACTGTGCAAACACCCTCCCCCCCACAACACCCCCGAATACACCCTCCCCTCCTCCCCCCACAACACTCCCACGTGAGTTCCAAGGCGTGAACATGTCCTTCCCCAAATGTGGCCGATATTCCTTGTTGGCCCTATTTGTTCGCTCCTTCTTCGGGCGTTTGCGATGGTGTGCGCCTGAGGTTGCGCATAGAGCGGCGTAGGGGGCTTGTCTGCCGAGAACTCCCAGAGGAGGCTGGGCCTGTTTCCTCCTGGGTAGGGAGTGGACATCTGCGCTCAATCGCCTCCGCAATGCGGATCTTGGCCTGCCTGAGTTGCCCCATCTCATTGCATATGCGGTTGGTGCATGCCTCCATGGCCTCGCTCGTCTGGCGTGCGAATGTACCAATGTCCTCCCTCAGGTGCCCTGTCTCTGCCACATGTTGACCTACCAGACCAGCCATTTCGGTCTGCCTCTGGTAGATGGCTGACAGGTCAAGTTCCTCGTTGTCTGCCGGTGGAATGGCTGATGCGCCTGGATCAATGGCACTGGCATCAGGCGTAGGTTCCAGGGGGCTCCATGACACATCATGTGTGTGGGCGGGCGATCTGCCTTGGCTGAACGGACCTGGTGAAAACATTGGGGATGCGAGTAAGTGACGTGTGGGGATGGGGCTCTGACTCAGATCCTCATTCACCGGTGCTTCCTCCGCATCGGAAAGGGCCCAGTGGCTGCTGCCTCACCCGTAGAGCTGGTGGCAGCAGAGTGCACTCCCTCCATGCTGCCTTAAATTGATGGGAGACACACTCCCGTGGTTACCACAACAGCGGCAGGCATGACCTCTGGCTGCGTGGCACTGCTGCTCCTGCTGCCTTTGTCCTGGTCACTACTCTTGGGTCCCCTAGAGGATGTTGCGTGGTCCCCGGTGGCATCCCTCCTGGCTTTTTTCATGGGTGTGGGAGTGGGTGCTGACGTGCGTGGCTCATCATTTTCCGTGTGTGATCCTGCAGGGGTGATAAGAAGGGTAAATCATCATCTATGGGTCTACCTGCATTATGGCAGATGTATACGTCATGCAGTTTGATGCATTTTGGGGTCATCATTGTGGAGGCATGGAATGGGGATGTTGGCTGGCTCATGCATGATTGGCCCTGTGTTGGTGGGTATGTGATGATGCATGCATGTCTGTTTGTGGCTGGATCCACGGCATTCATATGGACACATGATTGTGGGACCCCTCACCCTTCACTGCGCATTTTTGGGTGCATACACTCACCTCCATCCAATGAAACGGCCACGCCATGCTCCATATCGCCGACCCCCTCTATCGACTCGACTCCTATTGTGGAGGCACATAACTCCTCCCACTCCTTCATCTTCAAGGGGGACTCTGCGCCACCTCCTGTGGCCATTGCCATGTTGCGGTTCACAGATAAAATGTTGCGCACACGCACCCGGAGGTCGTCCCACCTTTTGCGGCATTCCCTGACACTCCGGGTGGTGGTGCCCACCGCACTGACTTTTAGCGCGACTTCGGCCCAGATGGCCTTCTTCTTAAGGAGGGCCTCCCGCTGTATATCGTTCACAAATACTACTCCTGCATTTGCAGCAAGTGTGGTGGTCAGCATCATTAGTTCCTCATTAGTGAACTTTTCTTTGCGCTGGCGATCAGTAGTTTTTTTAAGCGCCTTCGGCATCCTCGAGCTACCCGGTATGGTTCCTGGTCGGAGTTGCCTGGATATATGTCTTGGATGCAGAGGATGGCAATGGATTGTGTTTTTGAAGATGGCCGCTGTGCTCTTTCCCGTTCCTGTGCGACGACGTAATTTCCGGTTCCGCTTTTTAACGGTGTGCGGTAATGGCGGTGTCCGCTATTTACAGGTAGCAGGAGGGCGGAAGCGCTATCGGCGGTTTTGCGGGCGCCGGTAAGGGGCTTTTTGGGGTATTTAGCGGCAGGGCGGAACGGTCATTTACGGCATGGCGCTATGCTCGTGTCCGCGTACTCGTGATGGGACGCTATTAGCGGCCTCTTGCGAGGGCGGACACGCTATTGGCGCCATGCCGTAAAATTCCGATTTTTACCGCCTACCGTTTAATGAGGCCCTTTGTCTTTCCCTCCCTTTTAAATTGCTGGAGTGCCATTTTGCTCCCACTTCATTTTGTGAGCTTAACTTGTCTTTAATTTAAGGGAAGTGGTGTGGTGTATTTATGATTGTGATTTTTAACTTGCTAAGAATAGTGACATATTATACAACTGTTGATTAAATACATATATATTATTTTACTTAGAAACCTTGAGTTGGTGTTTGCCTGAATCATAGTAATTGCTGTCCCTTGTGTAACTATTTGTACTGCTCACTTACTCTTGAGATAAGTCTGGCTGCTCAGCTACTGCGACCACTATAAGTGTGTAGTACAGGCTTGTACCAAAGGTGAAATTGTACTGTCACTTGTAGTCTTAATTGTGTGTAGTGTTCCCAAAGGGTACTGTATATAATTCTGCCTAACAGAAACAAATAAAAGTAAATGTGGTCCAGCAGATATTAATTTGAGGCTACTAACTTAGCCTATAACAGTACCAAGGCTATTTAAATAGACTGTGGTAGGAAAAATAGTGTAGATACCACTGCCACCAGGCAAATCATTAAGAAAGGGGAATGAAATAATGTTCCACGAGAAACAGACAGAAAGGGATAACTATTAACCCTTTCCAGAACGCCATGTAAAATAGTTTGTACTGGGTCTGTGAATTTAAAAAGACTAATAAAGTAAATGGCAACTTTACATTTTCTGGGAGACAGTAGTCAGTCCCAGAAAAAGGCTCACACTCTTACCAGGTGAAAAAAATAAATCCTAGAAATCCAGCAAAGTTGCTAAAGGACTCAGTAGGTAAGGGAAATTAGCTATTCTGGAGAATTCACCTTAACACTCGCCCCCACAGACTAAGGGACAGTAGGATCTAATCCACTCCTGGATTAATCTCTTCACTCTAGTTGGTTATAAACATCCTAGAGAGAAAATCAGCATGTTGGTGGTGACATCCTGACCTGTGCTCAATGGTGAAATCAAACCCTTGCAGGCAGATTGACCATCTTAAAAGTTTTGGGTTCTCCCCTTTCATTTGCATCAACCATCTTAAGGGTTGGTGGTCTGTCTGAATCACAAAAGTAGATCCATACAAGTATGGTCTAAACTTCTTCAGAAACCACACAATGGCAAAACACTCATGCCCCTTGGTTGCCCACCTTGTTACTGTTTCCCTGAGTTTCCAACTTATGAAGCAAATGGGGTGCTCCCTACCTTTCTCATCAGTTGATTAAGGACTGCACCTATACCTGTATTGGATGCATCTGTCTGCACAATGAAGGGTTTGTGGTAATCAGGAGCTCTTAGAACTGGAGCTTGACAAAGGGCTTTCTTCAGGTTTTCAAAGGCTTGAGTGCACTGGTCATTCCATCTAAACTGTTTAGGGAATTTTGGAGAGGAGATTACATTCAAAGAAGAATCTATGGGCCCATCGTTCTCAATGAAATTCCTGTAGTACGCAGTGAGACCTAGGAATGCTCTCTCTTGGGTTTGAGTAGTAGGTGTGGCCCAGTTTTGAACAGCTTGTACTTTGCTAGGCAATGGCCTTATTTCACCTCCTCCTACCTCATGACCAAGGTAGACCACTTTGCTCTGACAAATTTGACATTTGCTTGCCTTTATGGTCAGATGGGCCTGCTCAAGAGCCTGCAAAATATATTAAGTGATCAACAGGTTCTTTCCATGTAGGGCTGAACATTGCAATGTCATCCAAGTATGCCATGTAGAAGTCCTCCATCCTATTCAGAACTTGATTGACCATCCTTTCGAATGTAGCAGGTGCATTATTTAATCCAATAGGCATGACCTTAAACTGGTAGAGGTCTGCTGTGGTTGAAAATGCAGTTTTCTCCTTGGTATGGTCTGTCAGGGCTATTTGCCAATAGCCTGACATCAGATCAAATGTACTGAGGTACTTGGCTGCACCAAGTTTATCCACCAGTTCATCTGTCCTTGGCAAAGGATGGGGATCAGTCTTAGTGACTGCATTTAGAGCTCTATAGTCCACACAGAATCTAAACTCCTTAGATCCTGCCTTTGGTACTAGAACAACTGGACTAGACCATGGACTTGTAGAAGGCTTGATAACCCCGAAATCAAGCATCTTGTTGACCTCTCCTTTGATGTGGGATCTCACATATTCTGACATTCTGTAACCTCTGCTTTTCACGGGTAAACAGTCACCAGTGAGAATATCATGCTGGCCCCAAGAGGCCAAGCCTGGTAAAAGTGAAAACAGGGAGGCAAACTGATTCAACAGAAACTTGCACCCATCCTGGTGTTCAGATGTCAGACTAGAAGAGAGATTAACTCCTTCTATGTTCTCATCTAAAGTTTGGCCTCTGAGTAGGTCAGGTAGAGGTTCACTCTCCTCCTCCTCTTGACTTGAAGCTAGAAGCAAAGCTCCCACGTCTGTTTTCGAAACATATGCCTTCAATGGTTTGTGTGAAAGACTCTGGGACCCTCCTTAGGTCTGCCTAAGTCCACCAAGTTCACCTCTTCAAGTTTGCTCACAGCCTTGAAGGGTCCTATCCATTTGTCCTGTAAGGCCCTCTGCCTTGTTGGCACCATAACTAGTACAAGCTGGTCTTGAGTAAACTCAACCATGCTGGTCTTCTAGTCATGTCAATGTTTGATGAGCGCCTGACCTGCTTTTAAGTTATCACTAGCTTCTGCCATCATGTGTGACATTCTCCTCTGGAGACCTATCACATAGTCATTCACTCTGACTGGCTTGGAGGAAGGAGCACTCTCCAACCCCTCCTTAATCAGGGCCAATGGACCTCTGACTGGATAGCCACAGAGAAGTTCAATGGGACGGTAACCAACTCCCTCCAGAGGGACTTCTCTATAAACAAGAGAAGGCATGGCAGGAGAAGGTCCCACTTTATTTTAAGGGGTTCCTCTAAAGCACATATCATGCTCTTCATAGTATGATTAAACTTCTCTGCCAGTCCATTTGCCTGTGGATGATAGGCTGTAGAGAACTTGTAATTGACACCACAGTTTTTCCACATGGCTTGAATGTAGTGGGACATAACATTGGATCCCCTGTTGGATATCACTTCCTTAGGAAACCCTACTCTGGTAAAAATACCAAGTAGAGCCTTAGCCACAGCCTGAGCCTTGACAGTCCTCATAGGTATTGTTTCAGGGTACCTAGTAGCATGGTCTACTACAACCAGGATAAATCTGATCCATGAAGATGTGGGAGGGTCAAAGGGACCAACAATATTGATGCCGAGCCTCTCAAAAGGAACTCCCACCACTGGGAGAGGCACCAAGGGTGCCACATTCTTGGCTCCACTCTTGCCAGAGGTTTGGCAAGTGTGACAGCTCCTACATAATTCATTAACTTCTGAACCAATTTTAGGCCATTAGAAGTATAGGGAGAGCCTTTCCTTGGTCTTTTTGAAACTCAAATGACCAGCAAAAGGTGTTTCATTTGCCAACTATTTCAAGGCAATACCGGCTCTCTGTCCTAACCAAGAAGAGAGCCCATTGCCAAGCGTGCATCTCTGCGGCAACTAACAACTCAGCTGAACTCTTTAAAATCTGCAAGGAACTTGCCAATCCGCCGCAGTCTCTACCTCTCCTGTCCCTTCCCAGGATCTCTGCACGGCACTGGCTTCTCACTTCATTTCTAAAACTCAGGACATCCTTTCCTCACTCTCCTCCTATCACCCCTCTCCTTCCATTTCCTGCTCTTCCTCTGGGCCTTCTGCAGCCACCCACCTCCCTCCTTCTCTTCCTTTCCCCATTTCTCTGCAGATGAGGTTTCTAGACAAGTCCGATCTATGAAAGTCTTGTCGAAACAGGTTCAACCCTGTTCCTCCAAAACTATCAAGGACCACATCGACTCCCTGGCTCCTGCCCTGGTTGATTTCTGCAATCACTCCTTCGCCACTTGAGTCTTCCCATCCCATCTGAAGCACTCCCTTGTGCACCATCTTCTTAAGAAACCTTCTGCCGACCCCTCCTGCTCGGATAACTATCGCCCAATCTCCATCACTCCCTTCCTTGGTAAGCTCCTGGAGAAACTGGCCATCTCCCAGCTTAATCTCCACACTGAATATGTTGGCTGTCTTCATGACCAGCAGTCAGGCTTCAGAGCTGCCAGAAGCACAGAAACTGCTCTCCTGAACATCCGTGAAGACCTGCTCTTCAACCTTGATTCCAACACCCCTTGCGTTCTCATCTTGCTTGATCTCTCTTCTGCCTTTGACACTATCAACCATGCCATCAAGCTCAACCGTCTCTGTGATAACCTGGGTATCACTGGTCAGGCTCTGGCGTGGCTGACCTCTTTCCTCTCCGACCGACCCTCCCAGGTCCAACTTGGGTCCTTCCTCTCCGATATCTTTTTCTCTACCTGTGGCGTGCCCCAGGGGTCTAACCTAATAGCGCCATGGTTACCGCCTACCGTGTAATGAGGCCCTTATTCTTATTCCCTGACGAGGTGTGTTATTTTGTTCTTTGCATTGCATGAGGACACGTATAAATAAGGGTGCCCACCTTCAACCGCGTCAGCGCAAAGCCTGCTTTGGCCTGTTTGTGGCCTGTATTGGCCGTCGGCAAGATACGCTGACGGTTTGGGTTGTGCAGTGACACAAGGTTGTCTCTAAGACTTCCCACTGACTCCATTTTTCTGGGGCTGACTACTGTCCCCTAGAAACAAGTAAAGTTGCCATTAACTTTATATAGTCACTTTAAACCATAGACCCAATAACCCCATCTTACATGGGGTATTGGAAAGGGTTAACTTTTATCCCTTTTTGACTGTGCCTCTTGGAGCCTTGTTTTGCTCCCTTAACATTAAGACTTGGCTGGTGGCAGTAGTATCTACCCATACCTTTCTACCGTGATCATCTTATATAAACGTGGTAATGTTTTAGGCTATTATATTAGCCTCAAACATAAACCTGCTTGATTTAATACATTTTATTATGGTTCTGCCAAACTGGGGATGACTACTTTGTTTGCTGTCTTTTAGTGGGCTTCTGAACAGAAGCCCTCCTTAAGGCGCCTGATAGTCCAGGTAGGCAGGATGTGTGGGAGGGACCTTTGGACCCCTGCCTTGGATTCTCTTGGTAACCCAAGTCGCACTCTTGTCTGATTGGCTAAGAGGACTGGCCTTGATAGGACAGCCACCCTGCTGTGTGATTGACAGCCATGCTGTATGAATGGGGGAAAACTGCATAAAAGGTAGGTCTCTCGGACTGGAAAGACAGAGTTGCCACTGGAACGAAGGAATCAAAGAGGAACTGGAAGTAGAGGACCCCTACAGCGACAGAACCGCCCCGTGAAGCCCTGCTGCAAGTCCGAATCTCCAAATCTGACAACAGAGAAGATTCTCCAGGAAACTTCTTCCCTTGAGCTGGTGGGACCAACCAGTTCACCCAAACTACAAGCCAGGACCCCTCCTCTGGTCGAATTTGCTGTACAGAGCTACAGTGGGCCGGATAGCCAGGAAGGTCAGACCCTGCTTGGGTTTTACGGAGCACACCTTTTATTTGTTGTTTTGCTCTGCTACTGGCTTCTTCCCTGGATGGCGCAAGAGCCTCCAGTCTTCCTACTTCATGTCAGTACGACAGTTGCATCAGGAACCGTGAGCCTGCAGGAACCACCAGGAACGTCCGCCTCTGCTACAGCTCCCTCTCCGTTTTAAGGTACTGTTGAAATCCGGTTGTCCATTTCGCTCAGCAGCGGTGAAAGTGTTTGAAATCTTTCTCCAATCTGTGCCACTAACTTTACCGTGAACTACCCTGAACTGTGTGGTCTTCAGCAAAATACTTTTGACCCATTGACTTTGGCCCTAAGCCTTTTCTAGCTGATCTCCTCACTGTAGTCTCTCTTGGTCAATTGCCCAGAGTACTTACCTGTTGGTGTTGCCTGATTTCTAAAGACTTTGTGCCTCATTACACGGTAGGCGGTAAGGGAATACCGTTACCGGTAACGAAATACCGGTAACGGTATTTTCCCAAGCCGATCACGACCCGGACCCACCGCTATTAGTGGACCCGTAAAGTACAGCGCCACCAATAGCGGCGTGGCTGCTTGCGCGCGACCCCCACACCGTGAACAGCACCATGGCGCAAATAGCACGCAATCACAACCCATGCGTACACGGCAATACCGGCATCCCAAAGACCCAAAAAGCATGTACCGGCATGGCGCTAATAACAGCATCGAAAACCACACGTTAAGAGTCCTGAGCAGTGTTCCCATCTGCCCATCTACCCCAGGTGGACACAACCAGCACAGGTGGAGTCAATGGAGACAGCCAGCACTAAAGAGCACACCACACCCCTTCCCCGACCCCGTTCCCACAGCAAGATGGTCCCAACACCAGCAGCATGACATAGGCCTGCGTACATGACTGCAGTGCAGCACCAACAACAACAGGCAGCACCGAAGAGACGTAGGAGTAGGAGTAGGAGGAGGAGGCCGAGACCTGCGCAGCAAGCACCACTGGGGCACCCAGAAACACCACAAGGGCAGCCAACAAACCCCCGGAATCAAGGCGAAGATGACCATGGTATGTGTAAGGCACAACAAAATGTGCATCTGATAGAATGTGCCCATGGCACCATGCAAACACCAGATGAGCATGATGTGGATGTGGATGAGTATTGTCGAAATGCCCCGCCCGGACATGCAAGAGGCGATGGCATGGCGGGACAGGATCCGCGTCAGCATCGGAATCAGGAATAGCATCAGGAACAAAGGTGGAATATCATGCATGGAGAGACGTGCATTGTTGCCCTTGTGGCCGTCTTGAGGCCCACAAAGGGCCCTCTCCCAAAGAAAATCACACATACACAATGATGGAGACCATGCCTGTTTTTCAACTGCAGAAGAGTGTATTTTGAACATAACGTGTACAGAAAGTGCATAACCCCAACTGTGCAAACACCCTCCCCCCCACAACACCCCCGAATACACCCTCCCCTCCTCCCCCCACAACACTCCCACGTGAGTTCCAAGGCGTGAACATGTCCTTCCCCAAATGTGGCCGATATTCCTTGTTGGCCCTATTTGTTCGCTCCTTCTTCGGGCGTTTGCGATGGTGTGCGCCTGAGGTTGCGCATAGAGCGGCGTAGGGGGCTTGTCTGCCGAGAACTCCCAGAGGAGGCTGAGCCTGTTTCCTCCTGGGTAGGGAGTGGACATCTGCGCTCAATCGCCTCCGCAATGCGGATCTTGGCCTGCCTGAGTTGCCCCATCTCATTGCATATGCGGTTGGTGCATGCCTCCATGGCCTCGCTCGTCTGGCGTGCGAATGTACCAATGTCCTCCCTCAGGTGCCCTGTCTCTGCCACATGTTGACCTACCAGACCAGCCATTTCGGTCTGCCTCTGGTAGATGGCTGACAGGTCAAGTTCCTCGTTGTCTGCCGGTGGAATGGCTGATGCGCCTGGATCAATGGCACTGGCATCAGGCGTAGGTTCCAGGGGGCTCCATGAGACATCATGTGTGTGGGCGGGCGATCTGCCTTGGCTGAACGGACCTGGTGAAAACATTGGGGATGCGAGTAAGTGACGTGTGGGGATGGGGCTCTGACTCAGATCCTCATTCACCGGTGCTTCCTCCGCATCGGAAAGGGCCCAGTGGCTGCTGCCTCACCCGTAGAGCTGGTGGCAGCAGAGTGCACTCCCTCCATGCTGCCTTAAATTGATGGGAGACACACTCCCGTGGTTACCACAACAGCGGCAGGCATGACCTCTGGCTGCGTGGCACTGCTGCTCCTGCTGCCTTTGTCCTGGTCACTACTCTTGGGTCCCCTAGAGGATGTTGCGTGGTCCCCGGTGGCATCCCTCCTGGCTTTTTTCATGGGTGTGGGAGTGGGTGCTGACGTGCGTGGCTCATCATTTTCCGTGTGTGATCCTGCAGGGGTGATAAGAAGGGTAAATCATCATCTATGGGTCTACCTGCATTATGGCAGATGTATACGTCATGCAGTTTGATGCATTTTGGGGTCATCATTGTGGAGGCATGGAATGGGGATGTTGGCTGGCTCATGCATGATTGGCCCTGTGTTGGTGGGTATGTGATGATGCATGCATGTCTGTTTGTGGCTGGATCCACGGCATTCATATGGACACATGATTGTGGGAACCCTCACCCTTCACTGCGCATTTTTGGGTGCATACACTCACCTCCATCCAATGAAACGGCCACGCCATGCTCCATATCGCCGACCCCCTCTATCGACTCGACTCCTATTGTGGAGGCACATAACTCCTCCCACTCCTTCATCTTCAAGGGGGACTCTGCGCCACCTCCTGTGGCCATTGCCATGTTGCGGTTCACAGATAAAATGTTGCGCACACGCACCCGGAGGTCGTCCCACCTTTTGCGGCATTCCCTGACACTCCGGGTGGTGGTGCCCACCGCACTGACTTTTAGCGCGACTTCGGCCCAGATGGCCTTCTTCTTAAGGAGGGCCTCCCGCTGTATATCGTTCACAAATACTACTCCTGCATTTGCAGCAAGTGTGGTGGTCAGCATCATTAGTTCCTCATTAGTGAACTTTTCTTTGCGCTGGCGATCAGTAGTTTTTTTAAGCGCCTTCGGCATCCTCGAGCTACCCGGTATGGTTCCTGGTCGGAGTTGCCTGGATATATGTCTTGGGTGCAGAGGATGGCAATGGATTGTGTTTTTGAAGATGGCCGCTGTGCTCTTTCCCGTTCCTGTGCGACGACGTAATTTCCGGTTCCGCTTTTTAACGGTGTGCGGTAATGGCGGTGTCCGCTATTTACAGGTAGCGGGAGGGCGGAGGCGCTATCGGCGGTTTTGCGGGCGCCGGTAAGGGGCTTTTTGGGGTATTTAGCGGCAGGGCGGAACGGTCATTTACGGCATGGCGCTATGCTCGTGTCCGCGTACTCGTGATGGGACGCTATTAGCGGCCTCTTGCGAGGGCGGACACGCTAATGGCGCCATGCCGTAAAATTCCGATTTTTACCGCCTACCGTGTAATGAGGCCCTTTGTCTTTCCCTCCCTTTTAAATTGCTGGAGTGCCATTTTGCTCCCACTTCATTTTGTGAGCTTAACTTGTCTTTAATTTAAGGGAAGTGGTGTGGTGTATTTATGATTGTGATTTTTAACTTGCTAAGAATAGTGACATATTATACAACTGTTGATTAAATACATATATATTATTTTACTTAGAAACCTTGAGTTGGTGTTTGCCTGAATCATAGTAATTGCTGTCCCTTGTGTAACTATTTGTACTGCTCACTTACTCTTGAGATAAGTCTGGCTGCTCAGCTACTGCGACCACTATAAGTGTGTAGTACAGGCTTGTACCAAAGGTGAAATTGTACTGTCACTTGTAGTCTTAATTGTGTGTAGTGTTCCCAAAGGGTACTGTATATAATTCTGCCTAACAGAAACAAATAAAAGTAAATGTGGTCCAGCAGATATTAATTTGAGGCTACTAACTTAGCCTATAACAGTACCAAGGCTATTTAAATAGACTGTGGTAGGAAAAATAGTGTAGATACCACTGCCACCAGGCAAATCATTAAGAAAGGGGAATGAAATAATGTTCCACGAGAAACAGACAGAAAGGGATAACTATTAACCCTTTCCAGAACGCCATGTAAAATAGTTTGTACTGGGTCTGTGAATTTAAAAAGACTAATAAAGTAAATGGCAACTTTACATTTTCTGGGAGACAGTAGTCAGTCCCAGAAAAAGGCTCACACTCTTACCAGGTGAAAAAAATAAATCCTAGAAATCCAGCAAAGCTGCTAAAGGACTCAGTAGGTAAGGGAAATTAGCTATTCTGGAGAATTCACCTTAACACTCGCCCCCACAGACTAAGGGACAGTAGGATCTAATCCACTCCTGGATTAATCTCTTCACTCTAGTTGGTTATAAACATCCTAGAGAGAAAATCAGCATGTTGGTGGTGACATCCTGACCTGTGCTCAATGGTGAAATCAAACCCTTGCAGGCAGATTGACCATCTTAAAAGTTTTGGGTTCTCCCCTTTCATTTGCATCAACCATCTTAAGGGTTGGTGGTCTGTCTGAATCACAAAAGTAGATCCATACAAGTATGGTCTAAACTTCTTCAGAAACCACACAATGGCAAAACACTCATGCCCCTTGGTTGCCCACCTTGTTACTGTTTCCCTGAGTTTCCAACTTATGAAGCAAATGGGGTGCTCCCTACCTTTCTCATCAGTTGATTAAGGACTGCACCTATACCTGTATTGGATGCATCTGTCTGCACAATGAAGGGTTTGTGGTAATCAGGAGCTCTTAGAACTGGAGCTTGACAAAGGGCTTTCTTCAGGTTTTCAAAGGCTTGAGTGCACTGGTCATTCCATCTAAACTGTTTAGGGAATTTTGGAGAGGAGATTACATTCAAAGAAGAATCTATGGGCCCATCGTTCTCAATGAAATTCCTGTAGTACGCAGTGAGACCTAGGAATGCTCTCTCTTGGGTTTGAGTAGTAGGTGTGGCCCAGTTTTGAACAGCTTGTACTTTGCTAGGCAATGGCCTTATTTCACCTCCTCCTACCTCATGACCAAAGTAGACCACTTTGCTCTGACAAATTTGACATTTGCTTGCCTTTATGGTCAGATGGGCCTGCTCAAGAGCCTGCAAAATATATTAAGTGATCAACAGGTTCTTTCCATGTAGGGCTGAACATTGCAATGTCATCCAAGTATGCCATGTAGAAGTCCTCCATCCTATTCAGAACTTGATTGACCATCCTTTCGAATGTAGCAGGTGCATTATTTAATCCAATAGGCATGACCTTAAACTGGCAGAGGTCTGCTGTGGTTGAAAATGCAGTTTTCTCCTTGGTATGGTCTGTCAGGGCTATTTGCCAATAGCCTGACATCAGATCAAATGTACTGAGGTACTTGGCTGCACCAAGTTTATCCACCAGTTCATCTGTCCTTGGCAAAGGATGGGGATCAGTCTTAGTGACTGCATTTAGAGCTCTATAGTCCACACAGAATCTAAACTCCTTAGATCCTGCCTTTGGTACTAGAACAACTGGACTAGACCATGGACTTGTAGAAGGCTTGATAACCCCGAAATCAAGCATCTTGTTGACCTCTCCTTTGATGTGGGATCTCACATATTCTGACATTCTGTAACCTCTGCTTTTCACGGGTAAACAGTCACCAGTGAGAATATCATGCTGGCCCCAAGAGGCCAAGCCTGGTAAAAGTGAAAACAGGGAGGCAAACTGATTCAACAGAAACTTGCACCCATCCTGGTGTTCAGATGTCAGACTAGAAGAGAGATTAACTCCTTCTATGTTCTCATCTAAAGGTTGGCCTCTGAGTAGGTCAGGTAGAGGTTCACTCTCCTCCTCCTCTTGACTTGAAGCTAGAAGCAAAGCTCCCACGTCTGTTTTCGAAACATATGCCTTCAATGGTTTGTGTGAAAGACTCTGGGACCCTCCTTAGGTCTGCCTAAGTCCACCAAGTTCACCTCTTCAAGTTTGCTCACAGCCTTGAAGGGTCCTATCCATTTGTCCTGTAAGGCCCTCTGCCTTGTTGGCACCATAACTAGTACAAGCTGGTCTTGAGTAAACTCAACCATGCTGGTCTTCTAGTCATGTCAATGTTTGATGAGCACCTGACCTGCTTTTAAGTTATCACTAGCTTCTGCCATCATGTGTGACATTCTCCTCTGGAGACCTATCACATAGTCATTCACTCTGACTGGCTTGGAGGAAGGAGCACTCTCCAACCCCTCCTTAATCAGGGCCAATGGACCTCTGACTGGATAGCCACAGAGAAGTTCAATGGGACGGTAACCAACTCCCTCCAGAGGGACTTCTCTATAAACAAGAGAAGGCATGGCAGGAGAAGGTCCCACTTTATTTTAAGGGGTTCCTCTAAAGCACATATCATGCTCTTCATAGTATGATTAAACTTCTCTGCCAGTCCATTTGCCTGTGGATGATAGGCTGTAGAGAACTTGTAATTGACACCACAGTTTTTCCACATGGCTTGAATGTAGTGGGACATAACATTGGATCCCCTGTTGGATATCACTTCCTTAGGAAACCCTACTCTGGTAAAAATACCAAGTAGAGCCTTAGCCACAGCCTGAGCCTTGACAGTCCTCATAGGTATTGTTTCAGGGTACCTAGTAGCATGGTCTACTACAACCAGGATAAATCTGATCCATGAAGATGTGGGAGGGTCAAAGGGACCAACAATATTGATGCCGAGCCTCTCAAAAGGAACTCCCACCACTGGGAGAGGCACCAAGGGTGCCACATTCTTGGCTCCACTCTTGCCAGAGGTTTGGCAAGTGTGACAGCTCCTACATAATTCATTAACTTCTGAACCAATTTTAGGCCATTAGAAGTATAGGGAGAGCCTTTCCTTGGTCTTTTTGAAACTCAAATGACCAGCAAAAGGTGTTTCATTTGCCAACTATTTCAAGGCAATACCGGCTCTCTGTCCTAACCAAGAAGAGAGCCCATTGCCAAGCGTGCATCTCTGCGGCAACTAACAACTCAGCTGAACTCTTTAAAATCTGCAAGGAACTTGCCAATCCGCCGCAGTCTCTACCTCTCCTGTCCCTTCCCAGGATCTCTGCACGGCACTGGCTTCTCACTTCATTTCTAAAACTCAGGACATCCTTTCCTCACTCTCCTCCTATCACCCCTCTCCTTCCATTTCCTGCTCTTCCTCTGGGCCTTCTGCAGCCACCCACCTCCCTCCTTCTCTTCCTTTCCCCATTTCTCTGCAGATGAGGTTTCTAGACAAGTCCGATCTATGAAAGTCTTGTCGAAACAGGTTCAACCCTGTTCCTCCAAAACTATCAAGGACCACATCGACTCCCTGGCTCCTGCCCTGGTTGATTTCTGCAATCACTCCTTCGCCACTTGAGTCTTCCCATCCCATCTGAAGCACTCCCTTGTGCACCATCTTCTTAAGAAACCTTCTGCCGACCCCTCCTGCTCGGATAACTATCGCCCAATCTCCATCACTCCCTTCCTTGGTAAGCTCCTGGAGAAACTGGCCATCTCCCAGCTTAATCTCCACACTGAATATGTTGGCTGTCTTCATGACCAGCAGTCAGGCTTCAGAGCTGCCAGAAGCACAGAAACTGCTCTCCTGAACATCCGTGAAGACCTGCTCTTCAACCTTGATTCCAACACCCCTTGCGTTCTCATCTTGCTTGATCTCTCTTCTGCCTTTGACACTATCAACCATGCCATCGAGCTCAACCGTCTCTGTGATAACCTGGGTATCACTGGTCAGGCTCTGGCGTGGCTGACCTCTTTCCTCTCCGACCGACCCTCCCAGGTCCAACTTGGGTCCTTCCTCTCCGATATCTTTTTCTCTACCTGTGGCGTGCCCCAGGGGTCTAACCTAATAGCGCCATGGTTACCGCCTACCGTGTAATGAGGCCCTTATTCTTATTCCCTGACGAGGTGTGTTATTTTGTTCTTTGCATTGCATGAGGACACGTATAAATAAGGGTGCCCACCTTCAACCGCGTCAGCGCAAAGCCTGCTTTGGCCTGTTTGTGGCCTGTATTGGCCATCGGCAAGATACGCTGACGGTTTGGGTTTAGGACTTTCTCCTGACTGTGCTGAGGTATTTATTGATGTCTTCTATTTAACTGTGTTATGCTTACTATGTTTTATCAATATAAGAGCTTGAATAATGACAAGGGTTTTTTTTGCTCCGTGCGCTTAACAAATTGCGTGCGCTGGGAATTTTGAGACCGGGTGAAGGTGAGCCCTTGCCATCTGCTGCAAGGAGAGCTATCAAGACTGCCCTGATCAATGCTAGGTCGGCATTGCTCATGGCACAGAACTCCATGAGCTTATTGGGGAGCACGCTTTGGAGATTTTATTAGTAACAGAAAACTGGTTTACAAACAGCTCCCAAGCTTAATTTCATACCATGATTCCTGGGTGCCTTTTTAATACAGATTATAAAGTGAGAGTAGTGGGGGAGGTGTAGCAGTGATCTATGGGTCCTCACTGCGGATCTCTTACTAGGATCTACTGGAGTGGGATAGGGTGTCACAGGTTGGCCAGAGGCTCATATGGACTACCCCCTCCTACTCCCTAAAAATCATCTTTGGTTTCAGACCTCCTGATCCAGCCAAAGCTTTTTTAGAACAGCTGGACCTATTCCTCTCCCTACCTGGAAACAAACATAAAGAGTATTCATCCCCTCCACCCACTTTATGAACAAACTTAACAGGGTGTGATCGCTACATTATTTTGGTATCACGTAGAGATCATAAACACTTTCCAATAGTGCATTATTCCTGCACATATAGTCTAAAATTACTAGTTTGGAACCTTGTTGCCAGGTCATTTTGCCCAAGATATTATTTCATTTCTGAGTGTTTAGGGCTAAGACCTCCCACTTTTGTAGGAAGCTCAGCCATAGGCAGCCTCTATGATCGTTTTCTTTCAGACTCAAGATACTTTTAGACTGTACGACTTGGGCGGATAGCTCAGAGCAACGTGCTTGCCTTGAAAGCAAGATGACATGGAACAACACAGGTTTGATCCCCAGGCCCACGCTTAGAAACCTCTGGGTATTAAGTGCTTATAAATAACCAATCATGTGTTGTACCAGAAGTAACCGTTTACTCTCAATGGCGGTATCAATCTTTACCTCAACCGCTGATACATTGACATCCAAATGGGCAGAATCATATGCAGTACCCTTTGGGAACACTACAGGCAATTAGGACTATAAGTGTAAGCACAATTTCACCTTTGGTACAAGCCTGTACTACACAGTAAGGTGGTAGTGATGGCTGAGCAGCCAGACTTATCTCAAGAGTTTAAGTGAGCAGTAGAACAAGTTACACAAAGGACCAACTAATACAGTGATTCAAATATACACTTAAGGTTTCTTGGTAAAAGAATATACATTTATTTACACAGTCAGTTAGAAAACGTTACGCTAGCATAAGAAGCTCAATATCGAACAGTAATAAACCACAAAAATACAACCGGTAAGTAAATGAAGTTTAGCTCCAAATGAAGTAGGAGCAAAATGGCACTTCAGATACTTAATAGAGGGGTAAAAAGACAAGGTTATAAGAATAGACAGTCCAAATACATTCATAGGCAGGGCAAAGGGTTTCAGTTAAATACAACCAGCAATTCTTCTCAATAGGCATGGGCCAAGGTCAATGATCCAGAGTATTTTGTACAGGACAGCACAGTTCCGGTAGATAATGGTTAAGTCTTTGCCAGGGAGATGAGAAGAATTTGGCTAGGCGAAAAGTTTAATGAATGTTAAGAGAAGGACAAGCCTTCATAGTTGAGCCTTCTCGATGGCCGAAAAGAGATCCGGACCGCGTTTGCACAATACCTTGTAAATGAAGAAGAGCTCTAGCTGAGGCAGTTGTTCCTTGCAGTTCGAGCAGATCTCGCTGTTCCTGAGCTTCAGTCATGGGGACAAGAAGGAGGGCGTTGGGAGGTTCCTGCACTACCCAAGGATGAGGCCAAAAGCTTTAGCAAGACGTTGGTTTATGGTTTGAGTGCCTAAAAGTCCACAAGCTGGTTTCCTTCCCGCTGGCTATACGGTTTTCAACAGCAATCTGATGAGAATTTGACCAGATGGGGACGGTGCCCAGGTGGCTTGTGAGTTGTTTATTCCCACCAAACTCAAGGGAAGAAGTTAACCTTGAAGGGCTTCTCTGTCGATGGAGTTTCAGGCAATTCGAACCTGCAGCAGGTCTTCACCGGTTGTCCAGGAGTTGCAGCAGTCCTCTTCCTTCAGCTCGTCTTCGGTTCTTTCATTCCAGTGGTCGACAGCTTTCCAAGTCCCACAGACCTGCTTTTAAACAGTTTTTCCCATTTATTCCAGTCTGCCTGTCACTCACACAGCAGGGTGGCTGTCCTTGGTGAACAGCAAGCCGGCCAATCATGCCAGAGTGCATTCAGGTTTCCTAGGAGACTAAGCACAGGGAGTTTCGGGCACCTCCCTCACATCCTGTCCACCCCAGACACCCTGGCGCCAGCACTGAGGCTCGCCAAAGGCCAACGAAAAAAGGGACCAAACCTGGTTTGGCGTGCAGAGACAAACACAAGAAGGACCTTTCCTAAAAGAAATGGTGAAAAAAGATGACCAGTGTCTGTTTTTAAAGATAGGTCTTGGGAGCCATATTGAAAAATATGGCTGACCCGATTTTTAGCTACCGTCGTTAGCTGTCGGGAAAAATCATGGTAGTTTGATTTAAACAACTGCCACCAGTCATTTAAAGTAGGAAAGGGTAACATTTTACTGTTACATGCGTGTTTTGACTCAGGGCGAGCTAGGCAACCCCTCCAGCACTCTATAGGAAGAAAGGGTGTGCTGGGTCAGTAAATTTAAAGAGACTAGTAAAGTCAGTTTAACTTTACATGCTCTGGGAGACGGTAGTCAGTCCCAGAGAAGGTGTTTAAACCTTGGGAAGTCTGAGAGACAACCCTGTGCCATTGCACTGAAGGTGCTGTGTGACACACAGAAAAAGATGATACCTATGGAGCTGTTTTAAAACTCCATAACCAAAGAACACAAAAGTGAAACACACATCAAACTACATGGAAAAGTGGGAAAAAGGCTCTCACTCTTCTCAGGTAAAAAAATCAAATCCTAGAAATTCAGCAAAGTTGCTGGGGGTCTCAAAAGGTAAGGGAAATTAGCACATATTGAGAATGCTCCTTAACAAGGACTAAATTCGTTGCAACCCCAATTAACATTCAGCCTAAAGGGCGACCCTTTGGGCCTTACTTTGCAGAATGGGAGTAAATGGTAAGTGAAAGGGGGCCACTAACCATGTTTCCTGTAACAATAGAAAATTTGCTTCTGGTCACATGCTCAATGCTCCTCCCTTTGCAATCGAATGGGAGTGGCCCCGGTGTTCCTGGAGACCAACTTACACATTCCTTCCCCAGGGGGCCGTGCGCCTACTGTTACCCTCTTTAACCAGTTCCAACCTTTCACCGTATCCCATGCGTTAGCATTCTCTACACCTGGTTTCAAGTTCTACCAATGATCACAGCATCCCAAAATTGCCCGTGGCTGCAGTACTTTACCTATGTAGCATGGAACCGAGGCATGACAATGGTTCCCATTGTGCCCAAATCAGAGCGTCCATAGAGGGCAAGAAGCAGTGGGGCTTTGTCATGCATGCAAAACCCTCCAGCAAAGGTTCAATGAAATCACATTCAGCAGAATCCCAAATGCGCAATGCAGCAATGTTTGCAAAAGTGCAGAACGACTGATGGTCTTCGCAGTTCTAGCCTTAGGAGTCTCCCTAATTGTTCAAATGCAGCTATGCAAATGAGCGCTGAGAGTCACTTTGCTGAAATGTGGCTATGCAATGGAGCGCTGGATCACTTTTCTGAAATACGGCTATGCAAGTGAGAGGTGGGAGTCACTTTGCTGAAATGTGGCTATGCAAGTGATCACTGGGAGTCACATTGCTGAAATGCATCTATGAAAGTGAGCACTGGGAGCCACTTTGCTGAAATGAGGCTGTGTAATGGAGAGCTGGGAGTCACTTTGCTGAAATGCGGCTATGCATGTGAGCGCTGGGAGTCACTTTGATGAAATGCGGCTATGCAATTGAACACTGGGAGTCAGTTTGTTGAAATGCAGCCATGCAATTGAGCGCTGGGAGTCACTTTGCTGAAATGTGGGAGTCAGCGCTGGGAGTCACTTTGCTGAAATGCGGCTATTCAAGTGAGCGTTGGGAGGCACTTTGCTTAAATGTGGCTATGCAAGTGAGCGCTGGGAGTCACTTTGCTGAAATGCGGCTATGCAAGTGACCGCTGGGAGTCACTTTGCTGAAATGCAGCGGGTCGCTTTGCTGAAATGTGGCTATGCAAGTGACTGCTGGGAGTCACTTTGCTGAAATGCGGCTATGCAAGTGACCGCTAGGACTCACTTTGCTGAAATGCGGCTATGCAAGTGAGCGCTGGGAGTCACTTTGCTGAAATGCGGCTATGCAAGTGACCGCTGGGAGTCACTTTGCTGAAATGCAGCGGGTCGCTTTGCTGAAATGTGGCTATGCAAGTGACTGCTGGGAGTCACTTTGCTGAAATGCGGCTATGCAAGTGACCGCTAGGACTCACTTTGCTGAAATGCGGCTATGCAAGTGACTGCTGGGAGTCACTTTGCTGAAATGCAGGAGGTCACTTTGCTGAAATGTGGCAATGCAAGTGACCGCTGGGAGTCACTTTGCTGAAATGCGGCTATGCAATTGAGTGCTGGGAGTCACTTCGCTGAAATGCGGCTATGCAAGTGAGCACTGTGAGTCACTTTGCTGGGCCCAGCCCCGCAGCACTAACATCCTTTTGCGGTTGGCTACTTCTAGTTATTCAGAATGGAAGTAGCGCTATTATCACTCATTGGCACATGCTGGGCACCTAGGTGTGAGGCTGCCTTTTCGGTAATTACGACACATGTGTTGTTATCTTTTAAAGGCCAGCTAGCTGAGGCTCCCACTGATTGTTACTGATGTTCTTTGCTTTGCGGCGCTATTCTTCTGGTTTGGATGTCATTCTGGAGTTGAACAGTTGCTTTGCTGGTTCCTTCTCTCCAAGGTTGCAGGGCCGAGTGGTGCAGCTATGTTCCTGAGTTTGTGGTTTCTCAAACGTCTCTGTTTTCAAGTTGGGGAGCTTAGGGGTGACATGAGCGGGGTCGCTGCAGGATTGACTTGAGTTGCCCCTTCCTGGGACCCTATAAGGTCATTAGGGACCGGCGTGGGCGGCTGATCCCTTAGAATTTCCTGGGCGTTATTTATACTACACTTTACTTTCAACAAGTCGCTTAAGACTCCAATCACCTTTCCCTGTTTCAGTAAATCCTTAAGAATGCCACCCCGAAGTTAAAGCATTTTTATAGTTGCCGCCGTTCCCATCCTCGCCAAGCTCTTTACAGGCCTGGCTTCCTTTTTACCTGTTACCTGACTTGTAAGGCAGCCAAGATGGGAGTGGCAGAAAAGCGCTGATGGGATGTGCCGTGCCTGTGGCTTTCACTATTTGGAGCACTCGCAAGGTGCACTTCCTCCATGATGGCATTGCTGTCACTATCAGTGGAAGGGGCTGAGCCGGTCACGTTACCTAGAAGTAACACAACTCTAAAAGGCAATTATTATCTATGTCCCCAAACAAAGCCAGGGGGTACTGGTGTATGGGAGCTGCCTGTACTCCTGCAGTGAGGTCCGACTTAAAGTCGGCAGTCATTTTCTAGTTTTCCTGTGATGGGAAACACACTATCGATGAGTTCTGAGTATTGTGCAAGTCACCAGTTTGAGAAATGAATTGATCAGAATTGTGTTGTTAAAGGCTTTTGTAACCACTGGCTTTACCATAAGTTGTCATTTCTGGCCTTGGGTGGAGCCTTTCCACACATAGCAGGCTCTGCGAATGAAACTCCTGTGTAAAGTAGTGTCCTGGCTGTAAAGACTGGAGGGGGGTATCTGTACTCCTGCTCTCTATATGGCAGAGTCGAATCACAGAGCACCCCAGCCAAGATTCTCTATGTGCTAAAACGTGGGCAAGCAATCCAGTCTTAGCTCTAAGGAAGGTGATGCAGGCTGGCTTTCTTAAGTACAGTGTAGTCCCTAAGCACCCACAAATGAATGTCCACACACTATGTTAGTGATACCACAGTATTTAAATAAATAAGTTTAAAGTTATATACACAATCACAGTAACACACTTTGTACTCTGGCCATACGATAATGGCAAATATATATAGGTCTACGTGGTGGCACTCTTAACTACCGATTCCTTTGAAATGCATCCGCGGCTAACAGCCCAAATAACACACGAATCAGACTGTAAAATGAATCAACAATAGAGAACAGAAACAAGGCAAGTTAAATTAAGCAATGACAGAATACGGACTCCTGTACCTAAACACCGTTCTGTGTGAGGATCGCCTCACCTGGGCAACCTGTAAATAAAGGGTATTGACAAGCCCAGTTCCGATATGCTTAATATAGTCTTGATTCTTTTGAAAGGCTCTACGACCCCAATGTACCTGGTTTCGTAGAGTTCTTAGATGAGTCGTTGACAGGCCCTTCTTGAGATAACTCCCTTTAAGGCAGGAGCCACGGGTCATCGAGATTCCTTGGTGAAGCAAAAGGTTAACGCTGTATTCAGGGAAGCAGCTTCGATCCTGGATTTGTTAATTGGTGAAAGCTTGTTAATGTCCTGAGTTGAAGAGGCATGCAGTGTACCTCGACGTCGAGTCTGGTATCAGTTGCAAAATTTCCAAGAAATTCACTGCGGCTAATTGAATCTGTAGTTGTGCGCAATTCAAAATGGCATCCCAACACGCCTTCTCCTCAAGGCTTTCCAGATATTAACTGACCCTCAAATGGGAGCACTGAGTTATCAGATGTTCTAAGGTCTCTGGTACCCCTCTCATGGTACACAAACGGCAAATGTTATCTCTGGGTAGCATTAGGTGCCGTTTTGTCAGGACCTCTTTTGTGTGCCATAGATTGAACCGTATGCGTATGATTGAGAGTCTATAAGTGTCACCCCCCTAATATTGCATACATGTATCGCAAGTATTGATCCAATCGGCACAATATAGCTTCTCTTTGGCTTGATCAGGGTTTGACACCAACAGTTCAATGGTTATATCAGCAGTACCCATAGTTCGACAGACCTTGTTTACCCAGGTTGTCATGAACTGATCTGTTGTTCGAAACATACAAGCAGATAGTGATTGCAATGTGACATCGGCATTAGTCGATATAAGACCCTTTCTAAAGTGGGAGCAGAGTCGCCAATTATAAAGTGAGCGGAGGGAAACCAGACCCAGTACATACCTAATCCAGGCATGGGGCACACAGCCTGGTAGATGGAGAATTTGTCTCCAGAATTTGGAATCCCATAGGTCAAATTGAAAATGGGTGGCAACAGGGAGGGTCTCCAACCCATATAATATGGCTGGGATCGCCTTCTGGTTCCAATATGACCACGCAGGTTTGATGGAAAATTTCCCAAATTTGAACATAATTAGTTTTGTTTGAGCTATAGCTGTATCAAGTTTCCTCTCCACTCACTCCCACTGGCATTTTACATTATTTGTGCCCTCCAAACACATTCCCAAGTACGTATATTGGGCTACTTTTTGTAATTCTACCTGGTTAATTGACCACTGAAAGCGCCTGTGCCCCGTCTTTGATGGCGCATACACAACAATCTGCGTCTTCTGTGTGCTAACTCTGAGTTCATTTTGATAGATATACACCTGAAATGCTGCCAAAAGATTTTGTAAACCCATCTGAGTTTTGGAAATCAGCACCAGATCATCTGCGTACATTAGAGCCTTAACAGCATACATGCCCAATTTTGGTGAATCTGAGATGATGTTATTGAATACATTTTTGAGATAATGTATGACATAATTAAAGACGGATGAAGCCAGCACACACCCCTGTTTGAGTCCCCGAGCTGTTTAAATGGGGGCAGACAACACCCCATCTATCGAGAGCCGGACTTGAATAGATGTTTGGCGTGCAGGGCATAGATAATTTCAAATAGGGTAGTTGGGCACTGGTCTCTTGCTAATTTTTTCAATAATAGGACTCGGGAGATTGAATCAAAGGCAGAGTGTAGGTCTACGAACGCAAAGTATGTTGGTTGTTGCGTAGCCTGACACTGTGCCTTGATTGCATTCAAACATAACAGATTAATATGGGTGCCCATCCCCAGTACAAAACCTGTTTGGCATGGATCACGCAGATGATTTGCCTGAGTCCAGCCATTGAAATCACGCAACGCCAATTTTGAGAAGATCTTACCGGGGACGTCCAAGAAGGCGATGGGCCCTGTAATTTTGGGGCAGGGAGCGATCTCCCTTTTTGAAAATGTTTTCCACGACTGCTACACCTTACAAGGTTTCACTATCATTTTAAAGATCTCATCTAGTTTGATTGCCCATTCACGTACATTTGATTTTAATGTAAAATTGGTGATGACGTCAGGTCTTGCAGCTCTAGAAGTGCTTGCCTGACATATAAGCACTTCGATGTCTGTTGGTGAAAACTCCAAGGACCAACCAACTACTTGTGGCAGGGCCACTTGAGTTTCCATAAAACCAGGTCAGCATACAGCTCAGAAAAATACTCAACCCATTTATCTTCTTGAACGGCAATAAGCTTCGCATCAGCTTGTGAGTTACCGGCCTGGTTGTTAAGTAACATCCACATCTGCATGGAATTTTTGTTCGCCATATCGCTTGCCATGTGTTCACTGTCATGTTGAAACATGATATCATTTCTTGATTTAACCCAGTTTTTGTACAGGCATTTAGCATGATTCAGATCTTTTTGACATGAAATACTTCCTGCTGCTAGAAAAGCCTTTCTCTTTCTGCGGAAGGCAGCACGTGCAGTTTGTATATTATAGTCGAAAGCATGCTTATGTTTTATACAAGCTTTTGAAGGCTCAGTGAAAGTGTTGATAAGTGGCAATAATAACTCTGTGTAATGTGCTGGTTTGGCCGCCCTTGCATTATTTTCCCGGAAGTATCTATACACCTTTGCATCGGACCATTTTAAACGGTCTTTTGAAGAATTAGTGGCCAGTAGTTGGTCTGTACAAAGTCTTCTATACAAAGCACAATCTCCTGCAATAGACAATGAAAGTAATTTGTGATCACTGTTTGATGATTCATGAAAGTCCAAGCTCCTGACCTGTTGGAACAGTGGCTTATCTACATATAGGTAATGTATTGCGCTCGTGCTGACATTTCAAAACCATGTGGTGTGAGCAGGAATGTCACCGCTTACTGCTCCGTTTACCATATGGATTTGTCTTTCTTCCATAAATGACATCCATTTTTTTTCGCGCCTCATTATTATGACGGTTTGGATTCCAACAGTCCAAGTTTAAGTCTCCTAGAATGATAGTGTGTGTTATATTGGAGACAGTACTAATTAAGTGCAAGATTCTGTTTAAAGCGACATAAAATGCCTTATCTGTCATTGCCACCAAGTTCCGATATAAATTTCCTAGAGCTATGACAGTAATTTTGAGCAATAAGATAAAGTCGCCCAAGTACTAATGGTCAAACCCATTTTCAAGTTCACTCCGACCTCCAATCCTGAAGAGGGACGCCTTCCTGTAGGTAATGCTGTGAGTAGTATGATGTCAAATCCATCCCACACTGGAGGGGAGGTCAGCCAAGTTTCTTGCAGTGAAATGATATGAAACACCACCGGAAACTTTTGCAGCGAAGATTGAAGATGGGAATGACCTCTTGAATTCCAGCTTGCGATGTTTAAAGCTGTTACTGTAGCCGACTGTTATGGTTATTTATGCACTCCCATGGGGCACACCCCCTCTCTGCTTTCGGGTTTATGCGTGCTTTGATAAATGTTGGCCTTGTGGCCTAAACTTTGAGGCATACTAGACACACACTCTGGATCTTCTGCAAGCAAGAAACCCATATTGAACAATCTCATGTTTTCTTGCCATATTAAATTGGCTACTAGTACAGACGGCATCCACAATCTGATTACCGAATTAGTAATTGAGAAATAAATTCAATTTGTTCATTATCATTTGAGGACACATCCTGGAGTGCTCTGACAACGCTGAAGATGTTCAAGACACTTTGTCGATTTAGCACATATCAGGGAAAATTCCCTTCTCTAGATTTCATGATGAGGGAGTGTGAGTTCCCCAGTTTTTGCTGTGTCAATCTAGGAACAGTAGACAAGGGTACAGCGGAGATAACATTATGTACACGAGGAGTCTGCCTGTATGGTGTCCTCGTGTTATGCGAGGTCTCAAGCATAGGCGCACCTACAAAAGGTAATAATGATGGATACCTGGTCGCTCCCTTCTCCCCTTGTTTTTTCTGACTATCAAGAACTGCTTGAGAAGGTGGTGAGACAGGCACTACAGAGCGTTCTAATAGAAAGGCGTCTATCATTTGTTTGATCGATGCAACCATAGACTGGGACTGGTCGTTGCTGGCAATTGCACTGAGTCCATTATCTGCCTGCCTGATTGCCGCTTCATTGAGCAGGCAAGCAGGAAAAGATCCCCGTTCTACAACTGTTGCCTGCTTCAGTGAGTCAACACGTTGATTCAATGGCGAGTGCACCGGAGGACAGATAGTTGGAGCAAGTTCCCCTCCTGTTTCATTAATACTCGTAGCATGCGATGATTGATTTTGTCCTACAGACATTTGTGAGTTTATCTCATGTGTAGGAACACTGAGATTTACTTTGCAAGGGGCAGGTGGCGGAATGGTGCCACCGATGGCCTGAAAAAAGCATTCAGGGTCTGTTTAGGCCCTCTGATGCTAGGCATATTTTTTGTTTTCTTTGAAATAGCCCTCGACCCCTTTAACTTAGTTTGAGTGCTATTTTATTTTAACTATGAGGTTGGGCTTTTGTCTAACTATGGGCAATGATGCCCATGTGTCATCTCCATTAACCAGAAGTTCATCTTCTGACGAGAGATCAATGTATGAAGAGTCTTTAAGGGACCCTCCAAGGGATGAATGATATCTGCTATGACTGGTAAAACCGGCACATGCATTGCTTCTGGTGGAGCCACATCCGGGGTAGACCTGAGTTCTGCTAAGTGATCATCATGCCCCTCAGGCCTCACTGGGCGATCTTCCTCAGTCATTCTCACACATCTTAAGTAGTGATCAGTCATGAATGTATGGTCCGCACTCAAACCACTTGTTAGTTCTTCTATCAGGGTAGCTAGTTTTGTTAGCCTGGCATCTAGTGTTTCAAACAATCTAAAGAGACTTATTACTGAATTGATGATTGTAACTAATGCCAATTCCATCATTGCAGGTTTGGGTGAGCTAGTGTTTTTACTTTCACTGCTCGAGGATATGTTCCTGTGCGCCCCTGGCGTGGGCTGCACAAATGAGGGTGAGGACATCCGTGATAGAGAAGGAGAGGAGACAATTGATTCTAGAGCTTCTTTGCAGGCTTCCATCTCCTCTATAATGGAGATAGGAGACTCGCATTTGCTAGCATAGATCGATATAGCCGAACTGTCACCCGCATCAGATGGCAAAGGGATAGGTGACAGGACATAAGGCATACAATTAACATATTTTTTGTTTGGTTTAATTGAATCTAGAAGCGTTTGGTTAGACATTAGGCGGCTCCTGCAAGGCTTCGCTATGGAGACAGCTTCTTTCGGGGGAATTTTTTGGTAGGACAATGGGGCAGTTAACCCGTTAGCAGATTGGGGCATGGCTAGAGGGCCACATCTTCGAGCTTTAACAAATATGCTAACCGGACTGAGCCCCGCCCCCCCTTGCTCTAATCCCCTAGAATTACAAGGGGTACGTGTAATTGCAGTATGAGTAGAATGCGACATTTTCGCAGTGTCGGCTTTGCCCGTAGTGTTTGCAATACCCACCGGCATATTTGATTTCAGAGTATACATTTTAAATCTTGTGCTCATATGGGTGCAATGCTAAAATTGCAACGGCAAGTAAATACCCACACACTTCCCCACAATTCCCAGCCTCAAGGACAAATCACAGCAACAAAAACTTCAAACTTCAATCCAGCAACTGCACCATAATTAAAGACCTTACGCTGCTCGCTGTACCCCCGTGGTGAAGTGGCAAAGCGGTACTTATACCGGTACTTACAAGTGTGCATGTGCGGTGTGCGTGTGCGTGCACATTAAATAGGCAAGTTCAAAGTTGTAGCAGGAGCCAATCCCTGATGGTCCAAGGTGGGACAAGCACAATCTGTCAATCTCTTCTTAAAGACAGCAGTAAATCCAGGTAAGACCAACAGTCACCGGAGCAGGAGTACCCATCCAAACAACACTCCACTCTGAGTCAATACCAGTTTCAGGCAGGTATGTGTCAGTCTTTGTGTCACATACGAGAAATCAGACACCCATAACATGAAATGCATATGGGTCACAAACTCCATTCACCCAGGTCCCTCCCCCAGGGTTTACCCACAACATACAGCCACTAGGAAGGCTCCTGGCCTGGACTTCCCCCACAATACCATATATGCAACTTCCACCCAACAGCCAGTCAGGGAAAGGGACAGAGTCAGGGCTTCCCAGGACTTTGGGGAAAACAAGGTAACAGGTAATAGAAAGCAAGAGGCCACCGGGGCCATCTTGGCCCCTATCAGGAATCAATTGATTCAAATGGCAGGGACTGGGTATCCCAAATGGAGGATACTCAAAGCATCTGTCAAACTCACCATGGAGCTGCCACCAGCCCATACCCTGCTCTATGGGCTACACACAGGTGCACAAATACATAGACTAGGGGTAGAGGGTTGTAACCCCACCCATGGGTACCATAAGGGTATTCCAAGGGTCTGTACACCAAACCAAAAAGAGGAAGAGCTACACTGCCTGGGGTCCCGCGTAGACTCCTGTGCAGAAAATAAAAGGACTACCGGACAAGGACATGGAGACCCTGTCCCTCCAATGCATTTCCAGCATGACAGTTGCCCCCCACCCCAGACTGAGGTTAGGGTGTTCTAATCTCCCACGTGGAAAGGCCATCTGCATTATCATGTTTTTTTTTTCTATTATTTGTTTTGGCTCAATGAGCCTTTACAAAAAGACAAATAAACAGTAAATGACAAAATTGTTTTACACATAAACAAATTTGTGTCTAAAATAAAATGATCCTTTTTTTGCCAACCCTGCCACTTTTCCAGAAGCCATCCAGGTGCACAATGTTATGGTGATCTATTTTCCCGGACTATACAGGTTAAATGATTATTTCACAGTTAGTTAACACCTGGATAGCTGCCGATGACAATGCGGCATTAGTACCAGAAATGAGTCTGTCCCATAAAAAAATCTGATAATATATCTTCCTCTCTGGGCACAAAGTTCCAAAATATTCTTGAACGATGTATCCATGAACCTTCGCAGTCCATTAGTAGATGATTTAGTGTTTGCTTGGCAGGGTTTACGCAAATGCAGCACAGTTTTTTTGCTTTGTCCCCTTGGTTTCTCTTTCCTAAAATTGCCTCACATTGGACCAAGTTTAATCTCATTCTGAGGAAATTTGAGCGCAGCTTTCTGCTAGGGGATTTCATTAGATAGCACGAGAGACACCCAAGTTTCTTTACCCCCCTCAAGAATGCACTTTGAACTGGATCTGATCTAACCTTCTCTATTGTTTCAATCCAGTCTAAGAATTCCAGTTTTTT
The DNA here is from genome assembly GCF_040938575.1 of Ambystoma mexicanum. NCBI lineage: Eukaryota > Metazoa > Chordata > Amphibia > Caudata > Ambystomatidae > Ambystoma > Ambystoma mexicanum. The sequence continues at coordinate 1,368,769,591 of NC_090933.1, read as the reverse complement.
TTTTAATTTGAAGTGGGATTGAGATTAAGGATTCCTCATCATGGTCTATTTTTGTCAGTTCCTTTGTTACTTTTTCCCCGAGTAAGTTCAAAAGTGATGACTTACCCTGCAGTTTTTGAGACCTGAGGTCTCCGTATAGGGAGGTTTCTTTGCCCATGATTATCTCTCGAAACAGGGAAATCAGTTTCCAATCTGCCATACATTTCAATGACTTTCAGCCCAGCTCGAATCTCAGGCTTTTTATAGATGTACAGCTTGGAACTCCCAAAACTCTTTTCCAAAGTCGACCCTTGAAAATTACCCAGTTTGCTGACCAAAGACCCGGTCTAGCTTCCAGTCCATAAAGTATCACTGGTACCACTTTTGCTAGATAGTACTACACTAGTGGAAGGATAGAAAATTTACAAAATGTATAGTTCAATTTGATCATTTATGATCCGGCTTGTGTTACCTTGTCCATAATCTCAGATTCTGCCTTATATTGGGCTGGATGAGCATGTATATTGTAACCCAGAGATTTTATGGTTTCGAAACTCTAATACATTCGCCCCCCATTTTCCAGTTTTTGTATTTTGTTTTTGACAACGGATATTTGAAAATGAGGATGTTTGATTTGGCAGGGTTAACTGTTAGTTTATTTATCTCGACATACTCATTCAGTCTCATTAGCAGATGTTGCAGACCAATTGTTGTTCTATCGAGAAGTACTATATCGTCTGCGTAAACCAGCCAACAGATCTTTCTCCCATTTAAGGTGGGACTGGCCAATGCAGCTGATTCTAGGAAATCTCCCATGTCTGCCAAAAACAGATTAAAGAAAAGAGGCGCTCCTAGTCACCCTTGTCTGACCCCCCTATTTACCTCTATTAGTTTTGATAAATGACCCATTGCATCAAGGCGAACACTTAGGTTTGTGGCTCTATGTAGTTCCACCAAGATTGACAATAGCGTTTCTGGTATTCCCCACCTTCGCAATTTTTGCCAGAGTAATGCTTGTTCTACTTTATCGAAAGTTTTTGATAAGTCGATCCAAGCTCCATACAATGGGAGCAATTATTTACTCTCTGTTTGTTCATTCAAGAGGTTTAGGATCAGACCATTAACTGATGTCGAATGTCCCTTCCGGAATCCTGTTTGGAAGCGTGATAGGATGTCAAAATCTTCTACCCATTTTGAAACATGATTTAATAGGAGTTTCATAAATATTTTGCTTTCAATGTCGAGCAGCGCTATTGGCCTATAATTTGCTGCTGCCCGACGATCACTATTTTTAAAGAAGGGTATTACCAGTGCCGTTTTCCAGGAGGTTGGAAATGCCCGTTTCTTAAGGATTTCCTTGAAGAGACCAGATAATAGTTTCAACCATAGTTCCGGTTCGCTTTTAAGTGTTTGGTAGGTCAGGCCATTTAGTCCTGAAGCTTTAGATGTTGAGGAGTTAGTTATGATTTCATAGATTTCTTCTTCATTACAATTGAGTTGCCAGGGTATATCTGGTATGATCGAAAAATGACAGGTACTCTGACTCTTGTAAGTCTCTGTAAGGTATTTGACCCAACCTTCTTCAGAGACCAGGTTGCAAAGAGAGTTTCCCGTCGCCCCCTCAAATTGGTTTAATGCTTCCCAAAAGTTATTATTGTTGTTCTCTCTTAGTATACTTAGTACATATTCCCCATCTGTTTGCATCCGGATTTCCCTTTGTGAGAGTGACCAAGATTTATAGTTGTTTTTTTCTCTTTTTATTTCTATTTTCAGTTGTTCTACCGAATATCCTTTTTTCTTGATTTCTCGCAGTGCTTTCCTGTGCTCTCTTTTTCTCCTTTGTGTTGTTTCATCAAAGGCATGGAGATGTTTTTGTTTATGTCTCCCTATTAACTCTACGGGTGCAAGTGTTGCTCAGAGAAATGTATTATACCTCTGCGGGTCGCATTCATATTTACAGATGTACTCAGGAATCTCTTTTAGCTGCTTGTTGAGTTTACCTCCACCATTCTTATATTTCACAACTCTAATTTTCCCTTTTTTTCATTCTAGGTTCTGAGCTTCTCTTTCTGTTCCTATTCCTAGAATGTTTTTAAACGATAGCTTGAGTCTGGCATGATCACTACCCCCATCCCATTTGAGAGCAAGAAGGGACGGTAAGGCATGCAGGTTTTTGGAAACAGGTCTAAAGCAGAGAATGATTTCCCTCTATGCCATGTTGTATATATTCCTTCATTGCCCTCTTGTGGGCTGTTGACCATTCTAAGATCTCATCGTTCCATAAATTCCTGCCACATTCAACCCCTGCTTGTTTTCCCAGCATTCGAGTGTTTTACCTCCCCTTTTTGTGAAAATAGGCAGTTTGTGTTGAAATCTCCTGTCAAGATGATATTACTGGAGGCTGAGTTCACTTTCACTGCTTTTAGTAATAGACCCAAATTTTCCAAGAAAATATCCAGTTTTGAGCTGGCGGGGTTCTAGTATATGTTTATCATGACCCAAGTTGAGGGTTTCCCTTGTAGGTATGTTTTTGCTCTGCATGCGTGAATACCTAATGTATTTTTCCAGATTTCTACTAGATTTTAAAAAATTTGGTTCTTAAGTGCTATGAGCAATCCCCCTGATGGTCGCCCTAATGATTTTTGTAATGCTGGTAGACAGAAAACTGTATATCCTTCAATGTTTAATGGTTTCATCAACCAAGTTTCTTGTAATAAAACGGCATCACCCAAATTGAATAGATGTGCCCTCGTTTCTTTTGCTCTTATGGAACTGGAGCCCCGCGAGTTCCAACTGAACACATTTAAATTGTCTTTTCTAAAGTTGCTGCATGCCCAATCCTAGCTTCTCCAGTAGTTGCAAAAGAATTTCAGGAAGAAGTGTAAGGGTGTTTTCTTTTGTATTTGATTGCATCTCTCTGCTTCCCCCTTTCATCAGGTTCTGATCATTTAAAGTTTCCCTACCCTTTTTTTTAGTATCGGGTATAGAGTATAGACTCTTCCCTGGTCTATGCTCAATGGTGAAGTCTAGCCTTTGTAGGTTAATGGACCACCTGAGCAGTTTTGGGTTTTCACCCTTCATCTGCATGAGCCATTATAAGGGCTTATGGTCTGTTTGGGCCTTAAAGGTAGACCATGTAAGGTAGAATCTAAAATGCCTAAGGCTCCAAACTATGCTAAAACATTCCTTTTCAACAGTAGCCCACCACAGTTCTCTACCCTTGAGTTGTCTACTGGTGAATATGATAGGATGTTCTCTCCCTTTGTCATATAACTGGAACAAAACAGCTCCAATTCCAGTGTTGCAGGCATCAGTCTGAACGATAAAGAGTTTGCTGTGGTCAGGCGCACACAACGCAGGTGCTCTACACAAACTTTCCTTCAAGCCAGTAAAGGCACTCTGACAGTCTTATTTCCAATTAACCTTCCTCGGTTGTTTGAGTGAAGTCATAGCTGTCAGAGGGGCAGCTATAGTTCCATAGTCCACCATGAAGTTACAGTAATACCCAGTGAAGCCCAAAACAGCTCTCACCAGGGTTTGAGCAGTGGGAGTCTCCCAGTCATGTGCATCCTGTACCTTACTGGGGAGAGGTTGGATTCAACCCACTCCTACCTCATGACCAAGATACGTGACTTTCCCCTGAGCTATCTGGCAGTTGGTGGCCTTGATAGTGAGGTTAACCCTTTTCAAGGCCTGCAACACCTTATCGAAATGAGTCAAATGCTCTTCCCAGGTGGAACTGTAGACAGCTATGTCTTCTGAGTAGGCCACACAAAAGGCCTCCAGCCCACTGGTTGACTACTCTTTGGAAGATGACAGGTGCATTTTTCAACCCAAAACGCATGACTCTAAACTGGTAGAGTACCTCAGGTTTTGAGAATGCAGTCTTTTTCTTGGTTTGGTCCATCAGAGCTATTTGCCAACAGCCTGAGGTAAGGTCAAAGGTGCTCACAAATTTGGCAGCATCTATGGTGTGCACAAGCTCATCATCCCAGGGTAATGGGGGCCTGTCAGTTTTGGTGATGACATTGACTCCTCGGTAGTCCACAAAGAATAGCAAATCCTTGGTACCTGCCTGGGAACTTGCCTTGGGGACAAGGACCACCGGAGTGGACCAAGGACTGGTTGAGGGTTCAATAACACCCAGATCCAACATCTTGCCGACCTCAGCCTAGATGTGGTTCTACACAGTGTCTGACATCCTGTAGCATCTGCTTTTGGCAGGTACACTGCCACTAGTGTCAATTTCATTCCTGCACCACGGGGTGAGGCTAGATGTCAACGAGAACAGAGGGGCATACTGCCGGAACAAAGGCCTGCAGGCCCTCTGCTGCTCTGGTTTCAGACCTGGAGAGAGATGCACGCCCCCTACACTGTGGGTTGCTCTGCAGAAAATAAGGAAGGGTCTCACTCTCATTCTCTTCTTGGTCAGAAGCTAGCAAGAGACATGAGACTTCTGCTTGCCTATGGAAAGGATTCAGCCTGTTGACGTGGAATACCTGAGGAGCTACCCCAGAGACACCCATGTCAACCAGATAATTTGCTTTGCCCATTTTAGAGAAGATCCTAAAGGTTTCAGTACACTTGTCTGCCAAAGCTCAAGGCTTGGTAGGCTCCATCACAAGGATCTCCTGTCCTGGAGTCCAACCCACTTGTGATACTTTAAGATCATGCCAGTATTCATTCATGTCCTGGCTTTCCTTAAGGTTTGCTGTCACCTGGCCTTTCATCTGTGTCATCCTCCATCTGAGGCCTAACACATAGTACCCCACTTTCTTGGCAGGACCTGGAGGGGTGGCTTCCAAACCTTCTCTGATTGAGGCAAGGGGCCCCCTCACTGGATGTCCAAAGAGCAACTCAAAGGGGCTGAAACCAACACCCTCTGAGGTACTTCTCTGTAAGCAAACAGCAGGCATGGTAGGAGGAGATCTAATTTCCTCCAAAGCACCCAGCATGCCCTTGATAGTTTTGTTAAATCTCTCAACCAGACCATTGGTCTTGGGATGGTAGGAGGTGGAGAACTTTTAGGTTACTCCACACTCCTTCCACATCACTTTCATGCAACTCGACATGAAGTTGGATCCTCTGTCAGAAATAACCTACTTAGGGAATCCATCCCTGCTAAAAATGCCCTGGAGAGCCCTGGCAACCACCTTGGCAGGTATATTCCGAAGGGGTAAAGCATCAGGGTACCTGTTGGCATGATCTACCAAGACCAAGATGAACCGATTTCCACCTGAAGTGGGAGGGTCAAGGGGACTGACAATGTAAATACCAACCCTCTCAAATGGTGTGCCAACCACTGGCAATGTCTGCAGTGGGCCAATGACACTGCCTCCAGTCTTGCCAGACAACTGACAAGTGGGGCAGGTCCTGCAGAGGTACTCCACTTCTACTCCCATCCGGGGCCAATAGAAATGGGCAGAGAGTCTTTGCTTATTCTTCTTGGTCCCAAGATGACCAGTCAAGGGCACCTTGTGCACCAACTGCAGTAGCAAGGACCTGTAAACCTGGGGTACCACCAACCTCTTGAGGGCACCAAGTTCAGGCTTAGTGGGCTCACTACAAAGGAGCTCAGCCTCCCAATAAATCCGGAAAGACCTAGGCACTTCTCTTTGTGCCTGGGCCAGGACCTGTTTCCTCAGACCCTCCAGAAAGTAGCACTCTCTCTGACCCTTACACAAGTTGCCCCTATAGGGCCCCCCTTCAGCGAGCAGGCATTGAAGGTCAGGGGACCCTCTGGGTTGAGCACCTCTCCCGCATGAGGGTCGTCTGTCTCTTCTGCCTCAGGAGTTGAGTTTGGGCTTACCACTGGACCCAGCCTGCCTGGCGCATGAATCCCAGTGGGTGCTGCTGAAGCAGCAGGAAGAGACGGGGCCCCCTTCACAGAGGTGGCCTTATGACTCTTCCATCTTCTAGCCTTGGGTTTCCCCGTTGGTTTGGGTACCGGACATTCATCTGGATCCGGTGCAACCTGTGATCGGGTGACTGCCGCAACAGTCATGGGTAGATCCTGGCAATGTCCGATAGGACTCCATGGGGATGGGGACCATGGAAAATTGGGCGACACAAAGTGAAACACCTGGTCATAGTCATGACTCCAGTGGGCACACCCTGTCTACAGAGGAATGACATCCTGCGTAGGTTGTCCCCCCCAATAGACTGTGTGAACAAGGTCCTCTGGACCCAGACTAACAGGCCAATAAAGTTAAAACATAGTATTAACCATGTTAGTTTAAATACCTGACATCATAGTAATTGCTGAGGGACAACAAACTGGAGATGGCAACTGCTCTCCATTCCTGAAAATCTACCTTCCTTCCAGTCTCATTTGGCATTCCACAGTGGAAGGAAATACTTTGAAGTTTTATACTGATTCACAATCTGAAATCACCAATCCTATGGCCAAAAGTGATGATAAACCAGCTCAAATATTAGCTGATATTCAGAAAATTAGAGAACAGTTATTCATCCCTATTCAGTTAAATAAGGGGAAGAAATCTGTTCTCGGCGGAGTGTGCGTGAACAACAGTAAGTGCTTCATCAGCAAAGACATGTTCCGAAAACTCCCAAAAGATCCAGCCATTCCCAGATTTAAATTGATCGATAAGTGGGAAATGGGCCTGGAAACTCCCAATTCCAAACATCTCCTGCCTAGCAGTTTTATGTGCAATATTTCTATAGGTAACAAAAGCATAGAACACAATTGTTGGGTTGTGCGAAATGTCCCTGCTGCATTTTATTTAGGCAGTGACATTCTCAATCGTTTTGCCATTCATTTGTATCTGATGAATTACAAAGCCTGGTCCTGACTTGGTGGAAATTCCATGAACTTTGATGATTCAGAAAAGGCATTTCGGTCAACCCAATTGCTGCCATATGCAGTTGAAGTTCAAATTGGAGAGGAGGTCACAATCCCAGGACAGACCTGACTATTCCCACTTGAATTAAAAATTAAAAGAGGACAGAAACTGCAAAATCCTGAGGCATATGTGTACCTCAATGCCCACCTCCAACAGCAGGGGTTTGGGTTAAACCCAACACCATTAGTCAATCTGGAACACAACACCATTCCAATATTGATGGAAAACAGCGACCTTAGGAGTATCTCTCTGGATGCAGGCACCATTATTGGAATGGCGGTTGATGACTGACATTTTTCCATGGATCTCGGTAATGAACTGGTAGGGCCAATCACCAATGAGGGTTTTGACAGTGATAGTGACAGTGACTTACCACCAGACAGGATCTTCACCCAGCAAGGGGAGGATTTCCTGGTGTACTCTTCCTGCCCTTATGGTGAGGAAGAGGTGAACTGTGACATCAGGCCAGATGAGGTGATCTTTCAAGTCCACCAGGACTGCCTCTCCTACCTGAAACCCTCTGTCCAGGTCAATACTCTAACCAGGGACCTCTCCAACCAGCTGGAGGAGGACGCTGAGATAGCAAAACCAGAAGTCTTTCCAGGCTTCAGGCAAATTGTTGAAGAGAGAGTCAACCTAGCTGATGCCTGTGAGAATCTGGAGCAAAAGCAAAAGTTGAAACAGGTGTTCTTAGATTTTCAAGATCTCTTTGCAGTGGACTTGTATGACTGTGGTCTCACCGAAAACCATACAACAACAATTCCCACGGATCCTGGAATGACTCCAGTGTTTGTGAAGCAATATCGCTTGCCTCTCACATCCATGGAGTCCCTGATGGAAATAATCAAAAGTCGTGTGTCCCGTGGGATAATTTGTCCAGTCCACAGCACCTTTAATAATCTGGTCTCTCCCCTACATTGACATGGGGCTGGCCCAGTTCCAGGGGTCAAAGGTATACACTGCCATTGACCTGACCAATGGGTACTGGACCGTGCCTGTCAGTAGGGAGGACCAATACAAGCTGGCCTTTACCTTTGGGGGGCAGCAGTACACATGGACCCAGACTCCCTTTGGATACATCAACTCCGGCAATTAATTCAACATCTTCCTACATAAGGCCAAGCCCAACTTGGGTGAAAGGGGTAATCTGGCCTATGTGGATGATGTCCTGATAAAAAGCTCAACTGTGGAGGAACACATAGTGGAAATCCGTTATGTTCTAACACAGTTGAGGGTTGCCAGAGCAAAACTGTCCTTTCAAAAGGCGCAGTTGTGCAGAACCCGTGTCAACTTCTTGGGACATGTAATAACTCCTGAGGGCCTCTGTCCATAAGAGAAGAAAATGGAAGCACTCCTACAACTTAAAGACCCCACAAATCTGCATGAGCTAAGAAGCCTCCTTGGACTGACTAATTACAGTAGGAAGTTCATTGAGGATTACGTAAAGATCACAAGACCCCTATCCATCTGTTCAAGGGGGATCAAGTGGTAGTGAGGTCCAGAACAAGCCAAGGAAGTAAAGCAACTTGAAAGAAGCCTCTCACAAGCGCCTTGTCTAGCTTACCCTGTCAAAAACAAGGAGTTCTTCCTGGAGACAGGGTTCTCGAATAAATGCTTGACAGCTGTATTATATCAAAAGCATGACAAGGTCAAAAAAGTCATCTCCTATGCAAGCAGGACTTTATCCTCTATGGAGGAAAAATTCAACAATTGTGAGAAGGCACTCCTGGCAATGGTGTGGGCATTGAAAAATTACTGCCCGTTCATCCAGGGGGAACACCTCATAGTGGAGACTCCACACCAGCTTTTGCAATACCTTCAAAGTGACAGAATCCGGGCTGGAAATGTGAGTAATTCCAGAATTATTTCCTGTATTCTGTCAATGCAAGACATTCCTGTGTAGGTCAGATATGGGCAAAACAAAAAGAGTCCCCTCATGCAAGGTCATGGGTGATTGTGCCAGAGAAAACTGTCTCGAGGACGAAAGTCTTAAAACCCAGGACAACATGGAGGCATACCTGAATTCCCCACACAAAATTTATGAAGAAGACACGTGCAAGGGAATGCCCGCAGTTTATGTGGACGGGTGCTCCTACCATGTTGATAACAACGGGGAAAAAGAACTTGTCGCCGGCGTTGGAAATGCCTGGGTGAATGATGCCCCATAGCCCTCCGCCGGGTACAAATTTGGTCCCCATAGTAGTCAGGTGGCAGAGTTGATAGCAGTTCATCAGGCCATGCTCATTGCCATCCAACACCAACTTCATAAACTGGTCATATTCACTGACTTGTTTGTGGAGCACCTGATTAATTAGAAAACCAGAGGCATGTTATGTGCTAACAACAAACCTCTCAAACTTGGCTAATCCAAAATATAGATAATCTGGTCACCTCTAGTGGGATGACCATTTATTGGAAGAAGATCAAGGGTCATTCCAGAATAGAGGAACCAGACAAAACTGGAAATGACCTAGTGGATCAGCTGGCCAAAACCGTAGCCATCCAGGGGGATCTCCTTGAGATCGAGTCCCTGTTGGGAAAAATGGGAAAATCCAGGTCACTGCTATCACTAGGTCCCAGACAAATGCTCACAATGAACTCTCAACTGCTCTGTGGAGTAAGGGGACCCCAGATGCTGATTTAATCACGGCACAAAAAGGGGATCCAATTATTGGTACATTTTATCAACACATTGAGGACCCTGAGAATTTTCCCCTGATGGATACCGATTACATTCGGAAAGAGGACCTCAGGGTATTGATGAAATGTCCAAAAATGTTCTGAATCCAAGATTTTTTTTGGTAAGGAGATCCATATCTAGCTGTGACCAGTGGGTGGTCTCAACCTCATTCAGAAGCCTGATGCTAAGTCACGCCCATGATGCGGCCACAGCCGGTCATCAGAGTTTCATACTACTTTAGAAATCTTACGAGAAATTGCAAACTGGCCACACATGGGGCAGGACCTCAACCAATATTTGAAGGGGTGTCTTGTGTGTGCACAATTTCAGCCAACATCACTCACACACCTAGCTCCCCTCCAGAAGTGGGGGATGACACTGCCTTGGTCAGATTTACAAGTACATTTCATCGGGCTCATGATTCACTCCTCTAGGGGGAACAATTTCATGTTAACCGTAACATGCTTGTTTACAAAATGGGTGTAATGTCTCCTGGCCCCAAATTGCAAGGCAGAAACGGCAGCTGCCCTGATGATCAACCACATCTTCTCGTATTTTTGCCTACTCCAAAGGATTGAGTCAGACCAAGGTAATCACTTCACCAGCGAATTGATGACAAAGATGTGGGAGATACTTGGGGTAACAAGGAAACTTCACATTGCATACCACCGGGCCTCTAGTGGTAGAGTTGAGAGGTACAATAAAACCATTGTGAGCATTCTAAACAAGTTTGTGGCAGACTCTGGGCCAAGTTGGGACATCTGATTACCGCTTGTCCTGATGGCCATCAGATCTATACCTTCTTCTGCAACCAAGATGTCTCCTTTTGAGCTGATGCCTGGAAGAAGGATGGTGTCAACTCAGCATTTGCTCTATAGAACGCAGGAGCAGACTCTGATAAACGCCTCCACAACTCATGAGTATGTTGAGAATCTAAGAAAACACCTTCAACATGCTTTTGCATATGCTTAGCAGCTTTTAGAGAGATCTGCAGAGGGTATGAAGACTCAATATGATCTAAAAACAACCAAAAAAGAATACCAAGTAGGAGACAGGGTTTAATTGTACAATTTCCAAAGGAACCAGACCAAAGAGCATATATTTTCACCGAACTGACGTGGTCGTTTTGAAATTGTAGATAAAATTTCACCTGTCGCCTATAGAATCCGCATCCCCAAAGGAGAACTTACAGAAGAGAAATGGGTCCATATTAATCAGCTAAAGAGTTGTCACCCTAGGGACACTTTGCAGAAAATTGAGGAACCAAGAGAGAATCAAATAGAGGAGACATCTGAAGCATGAGAATAAGAAAAAGAAGAATCAGAAGGGAACGATGGATATATAGGTATAATTATGCAACATGGAGTATTTTTCTTTATTGTCAATTATTATTATTGATTGCATGCGTGTCCCACTGCTGTCAACCCTATTGAAAGGCAGTTAGAGGGAAAATGAAGTAACCAGTTCTTATTTATTTAATAGATTAGTACTGGTTGCCCCTATGCCAAGACCTAGAAGGACTTCCCCGGCGACCTGGAAGCGAGAAATCAAATACAATCTTGGGGTGTAGATCAACACCTTCAAGGAAGATCCAAAAGAAAGCTGTGGGTGTCATTCCATGCTCCAACGAGAGACAGCGAGAGGATCGTAGATTCCACTCTCTGATGGAAAAAGGACTCCTAACTGATGAAGCTCACATTGCCCTACTCTCCCTTAGCAAGGATATCAGAAGAGTTCGGGGGGGGGAAATCTGTGGGCTACATTGACCCACTGAACAGAATTTCTCCAAAACCAAGCTGCGCTTCAACAGAAACAGCAAAATGGTTGTGCTGGTTCCAGTGAGTACCATGGCTTCAAAACTGCATTGTGTAGCAACAAAAAGATGCCTGCACCATCTTGCCAAGCACATATTGGGCAGGATGGAACAAGGGGACACACTAAGGGAGCTTGCCAGTGTGTTCTTACATATACATAAGAAACACAGTGAAAAAGCAGCACTGTTTTGCTGCCAGTCCAAAGCCCCCATTAAAAAGGAAACTTTTTAACCTTTAAAATAATGCTGATTACACTATTTTCATCTGCTGTTCCTTAAACCACTGTGATTAATAAGGCCCCGGCCATCCCCAGTTATATCCCATTGTGCTTCAGCAAAACAAAGCATGACTTCTGAATGACAAGCTCTGTTAAGCCAAATCTGAAAAAAAGCGCCCAAGAAACTTCACTTTCTGACGTGCACGGGAAACAATTTATTTTGTGCTACAAAATGTCAAAGTAATGAACCCTGCAAAAGAAATCATAGCTCTGTTCACATGTCAATTTCAGTGCACCTGTGCTTCAAACAAACTCCTGCCTACAAGAGAAACTAACTATTGCTGCAACACAATGTGGCAATCTAGATAGAAAAAACGGATTTGCAAGGAAAATGCAATGTTCAGTCGCCACATGGGAAATGTACTTTCGCAAAATAATGGAAAATATCTGTTTTAAAAGGGCATGTTGGATAAGGCCCTGCCCTTATCTGGCAATGTGAAGGGGATTATGATGTGAAAATAACATGAAGGAAATGGTTCTATTTAGACACTTTTCTTACATTTTAGAGCCAAAATAAATACAATTAATTCAAACTTCAGTGGCTGCTGGGGGGATGTCAGCTAAAAAAATAAAATAGGTTTCTGCTGAGAGGATGACAGAAACAAAAGGGCCTCTCAGTAGATACTAACACCTCTGTAATAATTACTAGGTTGGACAGAATCTAGTCTAGGCTGAACCCACTGACAATGGAATTTCCAGGACAAGGATATGTGAAAATAAAGTTGCACGTCTTTGTGATTTCTACAGTAGGCTTCAGAGGAGATCTTCATGATGGCCCTGCCCTTCAGGGGGGTAGCTTGGATGCTATTCCCAAATATGGGGGACAAAGGACTGCTATTTGTTTCCAAAGACTATTTCTGAATAAAAATGTAAAGACGTTTGTCTCTACAGCAGGAATAGAAATGGCAAAGAATTAGGGATTACAAGGAAAGTATCCACACTTATGTATAAAGTTATGGAATTTTAGGCTGACAATTTCACACTGAAAAGTGCAAAAAAACTGGTAGAAGGGTGAAACTGGAGGATTGGAGTGCTATGTGCTGCATAAAATATGTAACCTGTTTATGTAATTTGTTTAGATGTTTCCACTGTATAAGTGTGCCATGTAGGGCAAAATTGGATTTAGTTAAAGTAACATCATTCTCTTGAAATCCAAACAGCTGAGAACGAGACGGAGACTAGCACTCCTGATGAATCCCGTCAGTTAGAGGTGTTCTTAGTTAAACCTGCCCAGCCATATACTTTGATGATGTCACTATGCATTATAAATAAGAGCTCCTGACAAGACTCCGGAGACACATCTTCCTGAAGTTCGTGTGCTGCGTTCCGAATCTGCTCCATCCAGATTCCAAACCCCACTACAAAGCCCAAGCATTGCTGACCCTGCCCCAGAGCCCACTGCAAACCCCAAGCATAGCTGATTCCTACTCCAGCAAGATTATTGATCCAGAAAAATCCACTAAAATCCCAAATAACCAAAGTGGAAAGTTGTGGTACCTTTTGCATCCTGAAATCAGGTGACCAGAATGGCCCAGCTGTTTTCTTTTCCCAGGTGCACAGCCGTGCGGTGACCAGAACCTGTTGATGGTCCAAAAATTGTAAAACTAAAAGTGGACTGTGAGTATAATCCCTACCACATATAAACCCATAAGCTATCTTGTCTTGCCTTTGTCCTTATTCCACTCTCTAAGCCATCCTATCCTTATCCTGATAACTTGTGAAAAACTGTTAGAATTATCTGTGCAACCTGCCTGTGACTTTTTAATGTACTAGCGCCATTTTTTTCCAATTTTGTCTTGTGTAATCCTAAATCATTAGTCCTATTTCGAGTGATCGGCCTTGTTTCAGCCAGGGTTGGGCGCTGGGGAGACACGGTTGAAATCACAAATCAACCTTGGATCTTACTGTGCCCATCTTTGGTGGCCTAGTCTGAATGTTCTAGTTTAGAGTAAAACTGTTCTTGTCACAAATGATTTCTAGAGTGTCCCTGAGATATCTATCTATCCCCCAAACCAAAAACTCCAAATCAGAGTATTTCACCCATTTTTATTAAAAACCGTTTAGGTAATTTAAAGCGGGAATTGAAAATAAATGCAACTTTTACACGTGTCATTTGGCTGCAATCTGTTCTAAACTTTCCACTCATTTTCGAATCGTATGCCTTTTGCTGATCCATTGCCTTGTGACTGCCAGTGATAGAACTGCATGCTATTGTGATAAAACATATGTATACTATAATTTAACCACACATTAATTCTTTATTTGCCATTTCCGAGTGCTATTTTAAGCCTTTTTAAGGGTTTTAAAGTCGGGTTTTGCCTCATATTCTGTGAGGAAAGGTTTTATTCTGTATTCTGCTCTTATTCCTGACTACCTGCTGCTTCTTTCTATCCACTCAGAATTCGATGATCTGTGGGTTGAGGGAACATTGCAGGGGGAAACCTTAACTTGGGTGCTATCCTTCCTAAATCAAAAAGTGGTCCTATTCCATTGCGCTGTATATGGGTTCTAGGGGAAGGTTAACCAAGGGCATTGCTCATGATTTCATCGTAACTGCTGCCCCATATTAAAAATTGTATGATTTATTTTGAATTTTAAAATAAATAAATAAATATTGCATTTCACCAACCAGCCTGGTTCATGGTCCATTGTGACCCGGGGTATTTGAAAAGGGGGTGTGATACGAGTTGTGTACCATCTCAAATTGAATCTGCATAAAATAAGGAGAAAAGCATCTCAGCTGTGCGCTACATATTAGGCCGAGACCAAAGTGTGTGTCGCCTGATTTAAATCCTTAACACCTAGATGTGCTGTTTGGTCGTTCATTCACTCTGCTGGGTCACACTCAGGCAAACAATCATTCTGAAGGACATTCAGGCAGGCAGGCAGGCAGGCAGCCAATCATGCTCACAGTGCATTCAGGCCATTCTTCTCCATCCAGACTCTCACAACAAGGAATGTGGATTGGGACAAGTACCCAGCCATTGAGCACTCCACACTGCATTTATACAAGTTTCGGGCAGGGCTGTCTCAGTCTTTTTGTCACATACCAGAAACCAGACGCACATAACATGAAATGCATATTGATCACACACTCCATTCACCCAGGTCGCACCCCAAGGGTGTACCCACAACATACAGTCATTGGGAAGGCTCCAGCCAGTCTGGCCGGGACTTCCCCACAATATCATAAATGGAACTTCTACCAAACAACCAGTCAGGGGAAGGGACAGAGTCAGGGCTTTCCAGGTCATAGAAACCAAGAGGCCACAGGGCCCATCTTGTCTCCTATCAGGAATCAACTGATTCAAATGGCAGGGCCAGGGTATTCCAAATGGAGATTAATCAGAACACCTGTCAAATTCAACTTCAAGCTGCCACCAGTCCATACCCTGCTCTGTGGGTCATACACTGGTGCCCCAAATCATACACTAGGGGTAAAGGATTGTTCCCCCACCCCTTGGTGCCATAAGGGTATCTCCAGGGTCTCTTTTTACCATAACCAAAAAGAAGAAGACACATGGACTCCTGTGCAGGAAACTACACAGAACACACATGATAAGGGAGTACAGGACAAAGTTATGGAGGACCTGTCCCTCCAATGCATTTCCAGCATTGCAGTTATGTAGCACGATTCCGCGCTAAGTTCAATCATGTGATATCCCTTGTTCAGATCAAGGCGAGAAAACACTGTTGCTCCATTGAGCAGATGCATCATATCCGTGATGCGGAGTGATTAATGGTATTCTTGTATGATTGCCTGATTTGGGCCCCTCATATCGACACATACAGCCTCATCACGAGTTTGGCGGTAAGCCTTAAATGTGGCGGTAACGCTATTACCACCCCATTTAAGGGTCTGCCAAATCACGGTTTTGGCTGCATTTAACCCCAGCTCTGTACTGGGGTAAATGCACCAGGAATTTGCTAATTATTGTTGCAATTACAGTGCAGTAATACCCCCAACGGTAATATACATCTACCCGTGCTTTACGCAGTCGTGGTTTGCATTTGAGCTTCAGGTATTTTAACTCGGGCATGATGTTAATGGTGGCTCCAGAGTCTACTAAGAAGTTGAATTCTTGATTCTGCAGCATTAGAGACGGGGTGGGGCTGTGCTCGGAGGTGATCGGATTTCTCAAAGCATATACATAGCCTTTCTTTCATCTTTTGGTGCTGGAGTGCAATTGTGACTCACTGGTGGATGGTGTTGCCGTGTGTAGCCTGTGTATCCTCCTTCTCCAATTTCTGTAACCTTCTGGAGACTGCAAGTGTTTGCTTCTTTTGTGTCGTCTTTCCTTATAGTATTTCCTCTCTGATCCTTTCACCCTGTCTTCTCTGGGGTACCTGGGCGGTGTATTTTGTCTGTGCGGATCTGGGTCCGCAGATGGGACTCTCACCAATTTAGGATTGCTGAACATGATGTGATAGCAGCCCTTGTCACCGCATGCCGAGCATATCGATACAATGGTGGGGAAAGAACCAGTATTAGATAGATCATGTCCACACCAGAAGCACTGGTGCCTCTCTTGCTTGGAGTTGTGTAGCGTGAAAGATTGGGATGCCAGCTTGTTTATATATTCCTCTTTGATGGCTTGCATTGTGATGTGTGTCTTGCTCAGTGTGGATACCTGTAAGTCCAGCGCGGACAATGTACTAGCCAGTACAAGTATCTCCATTAGAGAGTGTGGCATCTGCAATAACTTCTTTTTTAGCACCAGCGATTCACACCCTGCGATCACCTGCAATTGTATGGCCTCATTGTTGTTTTAGAGGTGGAACTCAAAGTGCTTTACCCACACTCTCAGGCATGTGACAAATGTTTCCATGCTTTCCCCTTGGAGCTGTGTGGTGGTATGAAAAATATGCCTTTTATAGTCAACATTATGTGTGTTGCAAAATGTTGCTTCAAAACCTTCTTCAGGGACTCATATTTATATTCCATATCTTCGGGTAATTCGAAAATGATATCTCCTACCTCGGGGCCTGCCGTCACCTTGAGTGGCCAACAACGCACTTATCCTCTTGTAGGCCCACTGCGTCGAAGTGTGCATCAAATTCTTTCATCCATCTGGTCCATCCAGGAACCAGACTGGCGGTGTCCATTGTGTCAAAAGGCATAATTGGGTGTCTAGGAAGTTGGTCTTTCCCTTTCTGGCCATGTGCATGGGCAGTTGCATCAGGGTCAGGCCCCTGTTCCGACATGATCCCACAGGTGCGATGTGTGACGTGCTTGCCATGGACACTCTTGTTTTCCAGGTGTGCAGCTGTAGTCCTGCAGGCTGGATGCATGTGTACCTTCAAAACGCTTTTTGTTAGCTTTATATCGGAGCAATGGAAGAGAACATGTATTTATTTTTTATTTTATTTTTCTCAATGGGGCTTTTTTGTATGCCACTCCCCAGGACCTCTGGGAGGTGTGTTGTCTCTTCTGGGCCGGTGGCTGGGTGCTCCCTGCACTCACCATTGGGCCTGCAGGCCTTGCTGGTCACTTCTCCTCCTTTTTGATACACGTGTTGCAGCGCATATGGGATAAACTCAGTTCCAAGGAGCGGGTGTTCCAACATCTCGTCCCTAATGTGCGGTTCTTTACACGGTGTGGTGCGCTGGGAGAAGGCATCAGCAGTGCGCAGCAAAGAGAGACCGGACACTGTGTAGGCTAAACAGGCACGCACATTAACTGTGGTCATGTGACCACTCCTTGGGTTGGCGCGTCCCAACCGGGTGATGTCACGTGACCTTACAGGCATCTTTACACCATACCGACTTCCAAAGCTTGTTGACTCAATAGGAACACAATAATTAAACACCATATAAATAGATAGAAGCTAAATTAGTGCCATCCACATAGTCTCTTTGCACCTTTCTAGAAAGTAAATAAAAAGAAGATTGTTTACCACCATTCCTACATCAATGCAGTACTGGTGTGTCAAGTGGATTGAAATTAACATGCTTTATGTGACTTTGGATACTTATAGATAAGGCAATCTTCTACATTTTAAAATGGCTGCCATCATGGACATATTAGTAAGAGTCATTTTCCACATGTTTATGCTATTTGCCACATAGTAATCACGTGTTTGCCCTGCGTCTCCAAAGCACTCACTTCACGTTTTTAAACAAGAGGGTCGGCACTGGCTGTTTGTATTTTGTATTTTATTTATTTGTAGAGCGCACCAAGCCCTGAGGCACCTGGGCGCTTTTCTTACATAAGGAAACCTTGATGATTACATACAGGTTCCTGAGAAGAGCCACATTTTTATATTATTCCTAAATATATAGTAGGAGGGTTCTGTTCTTGAGGTTGTGGGTAGAGAGTAAAGCTACTACTTCCTGCCTCCTGTAGTTTGAACCTCGGGATTTTAAGGCAGTATGTATGTGCAGATCTAGTGGGGCGATCTGAGATGTTGCATGAGAACTGGTTGGTCAGATATCTGGGCGCGAGGTTTGCAAGCCACTTGTGTGTTAAAGATAAGGTTTTGAAGGCACTCCTTTGGTTGACAGGTAGCCAATTAGTTCTTTAGTACTGGATTTGGCATGTATGATACGGTCATTATAGGTATATTTTTTTGTCTGGAGGATAGCCTCTTTATAGTTAAGGGATGCTATTACGAATTTGTCTTTGTTAAAATCTGAGGGAAGGCTCTTCTAGAGAGCTTCTGCATTTCTTTTGATTTTGTGTAGAGATCTGAGGTGTGGAGTGAACCAGGAGTTTATGTGCAAGCAGGGTTTCACTTTACTCAGTTTTAAAGGTGCTATTATGTTGATAGCTTTAAGTATGATGTGATTGTATAGGTCAACTAGGACTGTGGGGTCCATCTGAGAAGTAGAGGCATTCATAATCAGCTCTAACAAGGGAAGTAGTTTCTCAACTGTTATGTTACGATTACTCCTAGGGTGGTGCGTGATTCTAGAGGTTAGGCTGATTGTTTTCCTTTATAGTGAAGGTGATAAAATGATGATCCGACCAGGCATAAGGTGTGTTGGAGAGAATGTTTGTGTCACAGAGAATATTTGTGTCATAGTTGACCTTCCTTTGTTGTGTGTGGGTTCAGTGATGCAATGTTTAAAACCTACTTCTGAGAGCAAATTGGCAATGGCTAGCGCATTACGATATTTTGGGTCCTGGAAGCCCAGGTTCAGATCATCCATTAGGATAATTTGAGAACCTGGCTTCGTATTAGCAGTGAGGAGGAGAGCGATGTCCTCTTCGAAGGTAGATAGGGTCCCAGGAGGTCTATAAATGAGGTGTATCGTAATCGTGCGGGATGCTTGTTAGGGAGAATTCTCATTCTATGGCTAATTTCCCTTACCTATAGAGTCCCCCAGCATCTTTGCTGGATTTGAAGGGTTTGTTTCTTTTTACCTGCTAAGAGTGAGTCTCTTTTTCCCACTCTTAGGCATTTCTGCTATGTGTGTTCTAGGTTATTTTTGTGTTTAATGCCTATGGGATTTTCTCTCCCCCATAGGAACCATCTTTATTCATATGTGTTACACAACACCCTCCGTGCAGTGACACAGGGGTGTCGTAGCGACCCCCAAACAAACACTCCGTACCCTGGGACTGACTACTGTCTCCCAGGGCATGTAAAGTCCCCATTGACTTTACTAGTCGATTTTTATGAACTTAACCAGTAAAACCCATCTTACTATGGAGGTACTGGAAGGGGTTAAAGTTTTTCCCCTATGTTCATTTTCGAGGGGGTACCTTACAGTCCCTCTCTCTAAAGTTTCTGGTTGGTGGCAGTGGTTACTAACATAAATATTCGACCGCAAATATTTCCCTATGGGATTTTCCCATTGTTCGAGGCTAACACTTTTTCGGACAACCTCTAACATACTGCCGGTGCATTTTAATGTTAACTTTGCTCCGGTAGGTTTTATTTGCCAGAACTTTAATATAACTTCTTTCTCGTGTCTTTCTCTATGATCCTAACCCAGGTCAGGGATCCTTTGTTTGTCCGTTTGGCGGGCTTCTGCCCAGAAGCCCTCCTTCTGGCACCACTGAGTCTGGGTTGGGACCATTGTGTGGGAGGGGGGAGTAGGACCCCTGGACAGAGTTGCTGCAGCAACTCAGGTCGCACTCTAACCTGATAGGCTGGAGGGTCTCCGGCCAAGAAGACCACTCCACTGTGTGAGTGACAGCTAGGCTGTATGAATCGGTCTCTTTCTGCATAAAAGCAGGGTCATGAGGACTGCAAGAGCAAGACGTCACCACTGGAACTACGGAACCGAAGGAGAGAGAAGCCACAGACATCTTCAGCATCTACACCACCGGTGAAGCCCTGCCGGATCGTCTCACCACTTTTCTTCCACACGACGAGAGGAGATCTTCATCGAAATAGCCTTCTTCCCTTGAGCTGGTGGGAACAACTAGTTCGCCCATCGCTTCTCCGGACCTGCCTTGGTCGAATCGACAGTGCCCAGCACTTGGAGATCGGATAGCCAGGCAGCTATCGACCCGGACCGCAATTAAAAGGAGCGTACCTTTTAAACTTCGTTTGGCAGCACCGCGGCTGGTTTCATCCCTGGGTAGTGCAGTGACTCGAACCTTCCTCCACGAAGAGAGCCTCTCTTCCTCTGCTGGACCCCTCGAACTGCAGGAACTACCAGGAACAACCTCCACCACAGGAGCCCCTTCTTCACGTTTAAGGTACATTGTTCCGCCAGGCCTCCCTTTCCCTGTGGTAGCCCTAAAGGTGTTTTAAATCCTTTATCTACTTGTTGGGTTGGCCGCCCTCTCTCTTAACATTGTCTTTCACCTCGCATCTACCTTTTCAACATTTGTTTACCAAAGACTTGACTGCAGCTACAAGAACATTGTTTGCTCCTAAGCTCTTGGTCCTATACCATTGACTCTGTCTGATTTGTTAGATCTGCTCTCACTAGATTGATTTTCAATAAGAAATGTGTTGGTGCACCCGAATCTTCGAAACCCCTCTTCCTTCCTACTGTTTTAACTTGTGGAGTGCCATTTTGCTCAGTTTTCATTCACTTATCTTTCTTCTCAAGTGTCACTGTGAATTACTTGTTCACAAAACTTCAGGGAAGTGTTGCTAGGGGGTGTCTGAAGATATTTTGGTTTAACTTGTGCTTTCCCTCCCTTTCGTTAAATTGATAGAGTGGTTTCACTGTGCCGTTTTGCTCAGTTTTCACTCTACCTCAAACTTGTCTACAATTGAATAGGGAGTTGTATATACTTTCTTTGACTGAACTTAACTTACTTTATCAACTGTGATTTATGTGTTGAACTAGATGTGTATAAAATAAATATTTTCTCTTTTTGATACAAAGCTTTGGTCAGTGTTTCCTTGTTCCATAGTACTGTGATACCTATTGTGTAAACCCTGAATACTGCTCATCTCCCTCTTGAGATAAGTCTGACTGCTCAGCCACAGCTACCAACCAAAGGGGATTTATTGCTCTCACCTGTAGTCCTAAGCTGGTGTAGTGCTCCCTAAGGGAACTGCACTGGATTCTGCCTAACAATGCTAGATGGGTAACTTGATGGACAGCAGTTCTGCTGACCGGATAGAAGGACGTAGTATGTGCCTAAGGCCTAGCTTGATTTTGGCAATGAAGGCGACACCTCCCCTTCTGGCTTGATTGGATTCTCTATCAAAGCGGATGATGGAATACCCATCTGGAATGGTGAGAGAGAGAGTGGGGCCATGCTGCAGAGTGAAGCCAGGTCTCTGAAATTGCTAGAAATTCTGGGTCCTGAGAAGTTATGACTTTGACAGTATCTAAGACATGGGCAGGCCGTTTGCTGTGACAAAAGAGAACTGCTGTTTGTATGTTGAGTACACATGTGCTTGGTCCAGGCAAGATGGTATATAAATAAGAGTGAACTGCATATCATCACTATTGCAAAGAAAATGTGTCAGGCAACAGTTGATTGAGGCCTGTGTCTCACTTTGATATAGATGTTCTGGCAATCAACAATTATTGATTGCAATGGATAAGCATTGATCTCCGCACCACTGTTGTGCATGGTTCCACTTAATACATATATAGTGTTGGAGTGGACCTCTGACTTGAATTCCAAAGTAGGTCCCCCTCTAAAGAAGTGAGGGCACGTTGGTCTGTAATGTACATTGTATTGTAGATACGGCCATAAGGGGTTAGATGACACGATCGAGCCAAACTAATCAGAGTCTCTCCGAACCACACAAAGAGCTCACATTATACACATTTTGCCACAGTGAACACACTCCCATAGATTTTGTTACACAGTCAACCCCCTCACACAATATTAGCCAAACCCATGCAATGTAATCATATCCTCTCCAGTTCCCACACTGCCCATTGGATACTTTAAGCACTATCCCCTTCAAACGTATAATTGCAACTTTTCACATTTGCAATACACCAGTCTCTGCGTCCTTCCATATTTGGTCATGACATCATCTCTTGCTTACAAGGTGACTCAACTTCAAACAAATCTAATTATTACAGGTTTCCTCTGGTTGGAGACCTTTACCACTTATTGTGCCACTTATTGTAATGCACATGGCCGTTCAAGGTAATTCCATTAATATGTGCACGGAGAGAAACAAAAACGCTTTCTTTGATCTAGCACATATGTTGGTGTTCACATTTCATTCTAAACTACACAACTGTCATTCCAGCATGCATGTCCTGAAGCCATATCCTGTCGATCTGACCAAGAGCCTGCAAACCATTTGTTATCCTTCCCCACACGCATCAGGTTTATTGTCCGGCCTTAAACTATTGGCCTACCATATGTTTGGAATCCCATAGTTATTGAATAACAGACTCTCCTCTACTTAGAGGATGATATCTCTTTCTCACAAAAGCACCAGGCCATAAAGGTCTGGCCTGCCCATAATTCACAGTTTGATGTTATCGCAGCTGCTTTGATAAATTCAGCTGCCTTCCCCCAGATGTCAATCATAATCCATACCGTCCTCCAGGTCACACTGAGTTCACAGGATATCATCATGGCTAAATAAGAAACGTATAACAACAGGATTACACAAGCCACCTCTAGCATGAACGAGCTCTTCTCTATTCTAAAATAACAGGAAACCCCAATTGCAGTACAGGATGACTCTATTAAAGATAAAGCTTGGTGTACTGACATCCAGTTAGCACTAACTAACAAAGTGGTCAATCTCCAAAACAAAACAGCTCTAAAGAAAGCGTTACTCTCAGCTCAAACTCAAACTCCCCCGAATAAAACCCCGAAGTTTAAACCCAAAGAACATACTCAATTTAACTTCTCTAAGGTCTCAGTTATTGAAGTAGAGAAAAAGATTCTTGCACTTAAACCATCCAATTGCAAAGGTGACCAATGCCCAGCACAACTGATCAAGGACGCTGCTAGAGATCTAGCCCCTTTCATCACCAAACTTATCAATGCCTCCTTCACTACTGGCACCATCCCGCGTAACCTAAAGGAATCCTGGGTACTCCCTCTTCTGAAAAAATAAACACTGGACCCTAACATACCCACCAACTACAGGCCCAACACCACGGTGCCATTCCTCCTAAAAATCTTAGATAAGTTAGCATAAACCCAAATTCAAAACTTCCTTGAGGTGAACCTACTATTGGGCGCTCGCCAATCTGGTTTCCGGCCACAACATGGCACAGAGATAGCCCTTATCGATTTAAAGGCCCAAATAGATGCACTAAGAGATGAGGGAAGATTAGCACTTCTCCTCCTACTAGACCTCTCAGCTGCCTTTGACTTGGTGGACCATAAAGTCCTGTGTAGTCACCTGGACTCAGCGGCCCACTTCTCAAAGGAGGCTATAGTCTGGATACAGTCTTTCCTTAGTGACAGGACAATGAGGGTCTTCTCCCCATCGGCCGCAGCAGACCCAATAACTATTACTTGTGGAGTTCCCCAGGGATCATGCGTTTCACCAACACTCCACAATATCTTCACCAAGCCTCTCTTTGATGATCTTGACAATCTGGGTATCACCTACACCAACTACGCAGATGATACCCAGATTCTCCTACCACTTACCTGGGATTATGGGGAAGATCTGGCTATGGTGAACAGAGTCTATAGCATCGTTCAGACATGGATGGCGAACCATGGCCTGTGTCTCAATGAGGACAAAACAGAGCTCATCATCTTGGGCACCGCAGCTCGTATCTCAAAACTCAACCTTAATTACTCGGCATTCATTATTGATGGGAATACTATCAAGGTCGCCAGAGAAGTAAAAACCTTAGGTTTTTACCTCGACTCAACATTATCCCTTACCAAGCAAGTAAATTCACTGGCTTCCTCTACGGCCTACACATGTAAATTAATACCAGCCGGAAAACAATTCCTGTCAGTTGACAGCTGCTTGGTCCTATCTAGAGCCTTCATCCTATCAAAACTTGATTATTGTAATGCTCTCTACATAGGGGCAAACAAACAAACCATCAACATAATTCAAGTGCTCCAAATAATGCTCTCAAGGCTGCCTTAAGCATCCCTAGAAGAGTACACATCTCTGAAATAAGAAGGAAACACAAATGGCTCTCCACCCAAGAAACAATGTATCTCGAATCAGCTTCCCTCATCCATAAATACCTAAATAACAAAGCCCCTCACTACCTGACAGAACGATTTATCAGAAAAGACTCCATCAGACCACCAAGAATAGCCAACCCCAACTGTCTTCAAGTGCCAAGATTTAAACTGTCCACCATTGGAGGGTCCAGTTTTCCAGTCAGGGCAGCACAATTGTGGAACTCACACACTCAGATCTGACCAAACGTTTATCAAATTCAGAAAGAACACAATTAAATGGCTCATAGAGAAAGATATGTAACCCACATCACCCTACTGTACTAACCCAGCCCTCGCCAGCATGTAATGAATTTTGATATAGATCTGCTAACATGTAAATATCTGCTAATTATGCCATGTTGTCTACACTGTAACGCTGAGGAAATGTGTTTTTACCTTTGCTCTGTAACATCTGTAACTAAGCTGTAAGTTCTCTTTTCACCTGCACCCTGATACCTCTTGGTCTGGCGCGCACACTAAATAAATAAACAAACAAACAAACAAACTTGGCAAACCCAGGCTTCAGTGATCTACACTAGGGGTGTATGGAAATTCGGCTTCAAGTTAGTATTGGGCCAAATTCCAGCTGAAAATCAGCTATTAGGCATTCAGCCAAATACTTACTTGGATGGTACTGGAATCTGAAGTTACACCCCTACTGTGCATGCCACCTGCCAACCTTGTGCATGCAGAGTTAATGCAGGAGTGGGTGCTGCATAATATGCACGAGTAGGAGCTACGACTGGAATATTGGAGGCCAGTGAGCTGTCATGGTTGGCTGGTGCCACTGCAAGGCTGGTGATTGAGGGGCAGTCTCAGTCCCCTGTCACTGTGACCTGAAGGTGTGCTGACTCTGCTCTAGCCCCCACACTTTCCATGAAGCCTGGCATAGCACAAGAGCTTGTAGGTGTTGCTCTAAGCCGCCCCCTCTGCCAACTCCTGCCAGGGATTCAGCTGTCCCTACAAGGCTCTAGATCTGTTGGCCACCCACGCAAAAGCAGTGGGGTAACAGATGCTCAGTGTACTGGCATGGTTGATATGGACCAGTCACTAGGTCCATGCACCTTGCCCCCATTTTCACCATATACATTTGTAGTGAAACTCATACTTATGGGTTTTTAGGGTGATGCGGACTAAAGGTTAGTTAGAATGCACAAAATGTTTAGTTTCCTAATTGCACAAAGTATGTGCACGCCTGAACCCCAAAAGACTCAAAGGGCCTCATTAGGACTCCGGCGCTAAACCATGGTGCTATTAGCCGGAGTCCGACATGGCGGAATGTGGAATTACCACCCCATTCCGAGGTTGGTGGGGCGGTAATTCCCCATGCCGCCATGGCCCTTCCCCATTCCCATTTTTGCCCCACAGGGCTCAATGGGAATGGGGAAGGCAGCAATTACGGTACCGCAAATTGCGGTACCGTAATTGCCATCAAGGTCCCTTTGCGGGTCCCTACTTTAACGGCTGGTCTAGACCAGCCGTTAAGGTCGGGTCCCGCAAAGGGACCTCGTAATTAGGCGCTAAGTGTTTAACGGCGCCGCAGCCTTTTACGGCACCGTTAAACACTTAGCGCCTGGCTCGTAATGAGGCACAAAAAATGCATTCCACCCGAAACAGTGAAATGGAATGGCAAGCGAGCAAAGTGGAACCAGCACCCAGAGAAAAACACAAAGGAGAGGAGAACTGAAACAGAGACATTAGCAGTTAATGGTTTAATATGCGTGACTGGACAAGGTGTTACCCGGCCATTGCCACAACAGCCCACACTAAGCCCTGGGACCCTGTTTGGATACCTGTTCACCTTCTCCACCTTTCATTTCCCATTTTGGCTACCTGTACAATGGCCCCATGCACCCCCCAACAATTTCACATGGGCACAAATTGTGGGTGGGTAGGCCCAGCTGCTTCATTAGGCTGGAGGTTCAGATTCAGGTTTCTGCTCTGAGCTAGTGCCCTTACACCTTCTGACTTCGCAGTGCAGCCTCTGGGTTCTGTTCTGAGCTGGTGCCCTTACACTTTCTGACTTGGCAGTGCAGCATCCGGGTTCTGTTCCAAGCTGGTGCCCATACACTTTTCCGACTTGGAAGTGCAGCCTCCGGGTTCTGTTCCTAGCTGGTGCCCTTACAATTTTCCGACTTGGAAGTGCAGGCTCCAGGTTCTGTTCTGAGCTGGTACTCTTACACATTTCTTACTTGCCCCTGACTACCTCCATCTTTGCTCAGTGGTTTTCCAGGTAACCCCCATTTATATTTCCAATTTCCCCAGTGCTTGACCTTTAAACCGGTCCCTTCCACTGGTCGCTGACTTTCTTCCCTAATTTCCCATTGCCCAGCGGCCTGCACTCTTACGCCTCTTTACATGCTTCTAACCTGGTACCACAACCTCTTACTCATCTCCCTGATCATGGCCCCTTATCAGATTCCTTGCTGTGCAGAGGGTCATGCACTCTCAGACTTCCTACTTCGATCCTTGGGCCTTATCCTTTGGCTCTTTCCCCGGTCCCCTACCCCATTCCCCATTCCCTGTTGCTTTGGTGCCTCACCCCTTTTCCCCATGCACAATCCGCGGTTTCCAAACCTCTTTCCCCTGTGGCTCCTTCCCGAGGTTCCCAGTGTGTCCTAACCATACACCTTTCCTGTCTCCCAGTCGACTTGTCCTCTGCCCCTTGATTTGCTGCCCCCTGCTGTGGTGTTGCCTCCTCCTCTAAAGAGGGGTTTAGAATAAAGCAAATATACACACAGTTATTCTCAATCAGGTAAGTACTGTCAATAACCCCAATGCAAAGATAGTTAACCCTTTCCTGGAAGGAAGGCAGAAAACACTTGAACAGAGGAGAGAAGAGTATTTCAGGGAGCCAGGCCTGCCAATCTTAATTTAGTAAAAGTCAGGCGAACTGAAGCACTTCTTGCAGGCAAGTAGAAAGTCTTGCACAATATTTAGAAGTCTTGTAGGATAGAAGAAAATGAAAGTAGGGCCACAAGCTGGTTAGGCTTGTGAGGTAAAGATGCTGGCAGCAACTCTACAAATGAAACCAAGCAAGTCTCCAACGAGGACAAGCGATTACACGACAAGAGGTAAGTTCTCTTAGACTGTACAGAAAAAGTGCAGCAGATGACTTCTGTTCCTGTGCAGCTCTGTAGATTTCACTGTTCCTGGGCCTCAGTCATGGGGACAATAAGGAGGACAACTGGGGAGTACTGCACTGCAATGGGACAGACACCACTCACAACCGGAAATCTTCAAAACAAGTTGCTGTCCGGTTTTTGAGAGCCTCTCGTCTACCGCAAATAGCACCACCGCAGTTCCTGGCTGTTGAGATGTGCTTCCCTTGCTACTGTGGTCCTGCACTCTGTTGAGGGGGCTCAAGCTCGGTCAATTCTGCTTCCTGGGAGTCCGGGGATCTTCCTGGTGCTCTTGACCAACTTAAAAGCACAGCACACAAACTGGTGTTCCTCTTCCTGTCTATCCGGTTCCACCAGCAACTCCAGTGGATACTCGACCAGCGTTGAGAGGATGTTCAGATGGCTTACTTTGGAGTTGATTGGTCCCACCAACTCAAAGGGAGAAGTCATCCTTGCAGGAGCTTCTCTGTCGATGCGAAATTGGAGTTTCAGCACAGCAGCATGGCTTCACCGGGCAAATCAACTGGCATCAGCAGCAGGCATCTTCTTCAAGTTATTCTTGAGATTCCTTCATCCAGAGGTTGACTCTGCCTTCCAAGCCAAAAAGCCTCACCTTTTATGCAGCTTCCTCCCATTTATTCCGGCTTAGCTGCCAGTCACCCCGCAGGGTGGCTGTCCATGCCGGACAGCCAGTAAGCCAATCAACTAAGAGTGCATTCATGTCTCCGATGAACGCAAGCACAGAGAGTTCCGGATACCCACCTCGCTTCCTGCCCCGCCAGACACCCTGGAGCCAGAGGCGGGCTTCACTCATGAATCCCGCCAAAGGCAAAATGAACAAAGGGACCAAACCTGGTTTGATGTGCAGCGTAAATCTCAAGAAGGACCTTTCCACAAAAGAATGGCAAAAATAGAAGACCAGGGCCATTTTGACAAAAATGGCACCCATTGGTGCTTTACCGTGGCTGCAAACGCAACCATGGTAAAATCCCATTCTGGTAGTAAAAGTAAACCACTGCCACCAACCATTCAGTGAGGAAAGGGTAACATAAACTTGTTACATGAGAAGCTAGACAAATGGTATAATAAGTAACCCCTCCAGAACCCTATGGTAAGATAGTGTGAGCCGTGTCTAGAAAGTTGCAAAGGTAACTAAAGTCAGTTTCACTTTACTGCTCTGAGAAACAGTACTTTATCCCAGAGAAGGGTTTAAACCTTGGGTACATCTGGAAGACTTCCCTGTAGTACTGCACTGAAGGTGCTGTGTGACACAATATAAAAGATGATGCCTATGGAGTTTGCCAGACTCCACAACCAAAAGAAACACAGAGTTAAAAATCACAGTAAAATACATGAGAGCACAAGCAAGCCAGGGACATGTTTACCTTTCAATGAGTATGTGCACAATCAAACTGCTTTTTATTTTTACAATCTCCAAATGGTTTTTTAAGGAGGCCTCCAACCCGTCTCGCACCCAACCTCCACCAGCACCCTTTGTACCAATAGACCAAGAGCCAGGCCGGTGTGTTGTCAATAGAAACTTTACTATTTTACTCTTTTAATATTCAATCAGAACAAAATATAACAGCAGCTACTTTTGAGGTGGCAACACAATGTACAGGTTTCTAGAACATCGCCAGATTAAGATAGACATTAATGCCACACCAAATGTGTGTGGTGAAAAGCAATGGCAACTCATTTCTCTCAACTGATGGCAGGAAGGTTAAGCGTGCCCCCGTTATAATGGAAATCTGGGTTTTTCAATAATTCAATACTACTACCAGGGGACAGCGCACAAGGGTGTTTTGGGCTGCCTACACTAGAGAACAAATAGGGCTTCAAAACAGGCTAACTAGCACACATAGGACATTCTATTTGTACACACAACACATGAAAAATAAATTTAAAAATAAAAGGGAATACAATTTGGATCCGAGACCAAGGTATGATAGAGAAAGAAGGATTGAGTAGGCAAAATGATTTTTGAAAGGTGAAAAGAAAGATTTAGAAAAACAAAAATGCATATCACGCTAAGTTTTAATGAGGCTGGAAGTAAGAGGAAAGCTCAAAACCATAAAATAAAGGAAAAGGAATTAGGAAAATCACTGTTTAAAGGATGAAAAGAAATATTTGGAAAAACAAAAGGGTAAATTGCAGTGAAAATGAAAAGCAAGATCCAAACGATAAAAATGAAGGAAACAGCAATGCTAAATCTGAGCTCAGAACATTATAGAGGAAGAAGGATTGAGTAGGAAGATCACTTTTTAAAGGAGGAGGAGAAGGTTTTGGAAAAGCGAAATTATAAATCCCATTAATTGTAGCTGGAGTTGAAAATGACATACAAGCTCAACACCATAAAAATGAAGGAAGCTGCAATGCTAAATCCAAGCTCAGATCATTATAGATGATAAGGATTGAGTAGGAAAATCAATTTTTAAAGGAGGAAGAAAATGTTTTGGAAAAACTAAATTGTAAATCACATTTAATTTGGCTGGGACTAAAAATGACACACACGCTTTCAACAATGAGAAAGGCACATATCAAACATGGTTTTAGTGAAAATGACAGGGGCAACTCACAGGGATGTTTTGGGCAAAGACATTCTCACAGTGGGAACAACAGTTAGGTTTTATTATGACAGATGCAAATGTGGATTTGTTTTTAGACAAATATTTTACACATGGAAAACATTGGTTTTAGCTCAAAATAGGAATAGTTCTTCTGGGGCAACACTTTTATGACTATAACAATTAAATAACATCACAGGGCACAAGATGGTTGATTTCGAATTGCAACAATCTTGCTCTGTAAATTTCTATGGGGAAATTTATTGATTTACTATGCAAAATACCAGGGAAATAACTTACTTAACAATGCAAACAAACTAAGGACTTTTCAGGGGAAAGAGAACTATGATCAATGGATACACAAGGGATGATTAAGTTCCATATGAAACATTACTTTAAGGAACAGAGGACCACATTATTTGTCAAGGGGATAGTTACCAAATTGCACATACAAATAAAAACACGTTTTAATAGAAAAATGACAAAATTTCCCAAACAGACAGAATAGAGGGTTTTCCCTTATGAACCATCTAGGCTAGTGCTTACATAGTTAGGACTTGTTTATTCTATGGCTGTGGAGATCTATACTTACAGACAAAAAGTATTCTACAGTCATCAATGGCACCAGGGCTCCACTGCCAGGACAATCACCAGGGTCAATCAAGGCCTCACTCTTTGTTCCCAACCAGTTACCCCAGGTCCCTGCTTCACTCGGGGATTAGGCCCAATTTCTGAAAGTATTGCCCCAGATCTCCTGTCAGCTGCACAGCTCGGATTTTGTAGAGAACATTTCCAGTTGAGGGGGAGTAACCTATTTATAAGCCAAATGACATCACTGCTGTGTCATCCTTCTTGCACAACTGATTGGGCAATGGTCAAGGGTACCCTCCCCCTCCCTATGCCGGTAGACTCAGAGAAAGTAGGCATCATTTGAGCAGTCAGGGGAGGATACCCAATCAATCATGTGACACAGGCATGGCTGGCTGGCTTTTGTAACTAGAAATCTCACATGTTGAAAAAAAACTTTTCTCATAAGATTACGCCACAGATGCCAGCATATCCAGACATTACTTTTTTTGTGAATCACATTAACCTTGTTTGATGATTGTGTGACAAATTTCGGTGAACCTATCGTATTTTCTTGTTCACGCCCAAGCTACATTACTGACAAATATGGCATTCGGTGGGCGGGGTACCTATCATCTACTACACCTCTTCTCAAATTTTTATGATTGTCACATTTATACACAGAACACAATAATTACAAGTTTGATAACTTGTGATAGATTGGTGTCACCAAAATCATTTCGGACCCACCAGAAGCAGCTCATTGCCAGCTTTTCATAAATCCGAACATGAAAATGTGTGATTAAGACATCCAAAGTTATTCCAAAAATTGCATATCTCCCATTGTGTGCAATGGGTGTGATGATCCTCCTTCTCTCGTCCTCCTCTGTGAGCAGAGATCTGGTTCTTAGCTCTGGCATCAAGAGGTACCATTTTTTGAGGTTAGCCTACAGCTTCAAAGGCTAATTGCTAAGTTTACTACAGCCTGAGTGATTTTGGTCGTAAAACCTGAAAATCCACAGAATGCCTCAGCTCCTTCCCACAGCGTGGGAAGGCTGGTTTCACACCTTGGGTTTGTTTCTTATGAAGTAGGAAGTGAATCTTAAGAGTTGCCTTTTCCCATCATTTTGCATTTGATCCAACTTTAGCAAATGCACACAATCTAACATGTAAACCTTTTCAACCGTACTTTCCTGCAATAGTGATTACAGAAGGCAACATAACATGTTTAAAAACTTCAGCTGTACATTCGAATACTTAATGTGTTGATTTTGAAGACCCAATTGCAATGTCACTGGGTTCAGTTTTAGCTGTGAAACCTTTCATGCTGTCAAAGTTCCACATTTCCTTGCAGATTCCGGTTATTTAAAATATTCTCTGTGATGGGTTCATGATGAAAAGACGTACAGTTCCTCGATGGCATTCCTGCACCTATTTTGAAGAGCAGGTCTTTAATTGAAAATGAGATGGAAAAACAGATTTTTTAAGACAGTAATTCTTGTTATAGTAAAAACCCCTAGTATGTTGTGCAGGCTTGCATACATTTTGACCCTTTCATTTACATGTTTGATGTCGCTGTTTTTGCCAAAGGGATCTCATCCTTTCCAGACCTTCCTCAACAGTATCATGAAGTCTTCCCCTCATTTGTAGCAAGGAATATTTTCAGTCATCCCCATGCTTAGATGCCTAAATTGGCTCCTTCGTTTTTTTGGGCAAGGGCCTCATTTTGCATGTATTCCAGCGCAGGCCTTGTTGCTGCTGACCTGTATTTTATGGCATTTTAGGGCTATTTCAACCCACAAATCCCCCCTCCTAGCTCTGAAGCAACTTTATTGAGAGAGAGAAGAGCTATTAGAGAGTGGGGTGTTCCTTCTGAGATGGCCTGGGTTCACCCCAGGGTCTCCTTTAGAGCGTGCCTGCTCCTGGTTCATTCAAGGACTGCTCTATTCCAGTCCTGATGGAGTGGCGGACTGGTTAAAATCTCCTATCTATGTAATCTGCAACATAATGCAGCAGGTCATACGTGTTCTTAATAAATTCATTTAACATAAAATAATACAACATAACCCTTGGATCTGGGCCAGTCCCTTATCAATGCAGGGAAGAGGCCATCGGGACATGTGGACCCGTTTGTTCAACTCCCTAAGGTCTGAGCATAGTCTTCATTGGCCATTGGATTTTAGTATCCCCAGAACCAGATTTTTAAAGGTCTGTGGACTGGACAAATTATCCCACGGGACTCTAGGTTCTTTATGATTTCAGTGAGTGCCTCCATAGACGCAAGAGGCAACTGATATTGCTTCACAAATATGGGAGTCATCCCTGGATCCATGGGTATGGATGTCGAATGTGTTTAGGTTTGACCACAGTCATACGAGTCCACAGCAAAGAGTTCTTGAAAATCCAGAAACACCTGCTTCAGCTGCTGCTCTTGCTCCTCGGTCTCACACACATCAGCAAGTTTGATCCATTCCTCAACCATCTGACTGGAAAGACCTCGGTTTAGCAATCTCTTCAGTATCCTCCAGCTGTGTAGAGAGATCTCTGGTGTTGGCCTGGACAGGAGTTTTCAGGTAGTAGAGGCAGTCACTGTTGACCTGGAATACCACCTCATCCTTCCTGATGTCGCACGTCACCTCTTCCCCCCCATGAGGGCAAGACGAGTAATCCAAGAAATTCTCCTCTTGCCAGGTGAAAATCTTTTCTGGAGGTATGTCATCGTCACAGTCATAGCAGTCATTGGGGATCGGTCCCATGATTTCATTCCCCAAGTCAATGGAGAAATTCTGGGCATCAACCGCCATTCCAAAAAAGGTACTCTGCGCCCAGAGTGATACTCTTAGGGTTGCTGTTATCCACCAATATTGTAATGGTGTTGTGTTCTAAGGCAGCTAATGGGGTCCGGTTCAAATACAACCACTGCTGTTGGAGATGATGATTTAAATGTTTGTAGGCATCCAAGTTTTGGAGTTTCTGTCCATTATTAATTTTTAGGGAAATAATGAATTGTTGGGACCATGCTTTGTAATTAATGAGGTCCAAATTAAGTATGAATTGATTGAGAATGTAACTGCCTAGGTAGAAGGCAGAGGGGACATCTTGTACAACCCAACAATTATGCTCTATGCTTTTATCACCAATGGGCATTTTGAGCATGCACCTGCTAAGCAGGAGATGTTTGGAACTCAGAGTTTCCAGGCCCATTTCCCACTTATCAATCAATTTAAATGTGGGAATGGCCTGCTCTTTTGTGAGTTTCCTGAAAAACACTTCGCTGATGAAGCTTTTTTCCATTATTCAGGCATACTCTGGGGAGAAAAGCCCCCACACTCATTTACCTGAATAGGGAGAACAGCTGTTCACCCTTTTTCTGAACCTCAGCCAAGCTTTGAGCTGGTTTTTCATCACTTTTTATCATGGGATTTGGGTTTGCATCATATTGTGGATCCTTATAGAATTTCAGGGTATTTCCTTCCAATGTGAAATGCCACTTAATACTGGAAGGAAGGTTGATTTTCAGGAATGGAGAAGGGTTCCCATAACCAATTTGTTCTCCTACAGCAATTACAGTTATGTCAGGGACTTGATTGTTCCTAAAGAGGAACTCAATTTTATCAGACTGCTGCTCAACCATATGGCATGTGCCATTTAGACTGACATAGTTGGTGCTCTGGTTTAATTTTATTGTCAGGTTAGTCTGGGTCCAGAGGACCTTGTTCACACAGTTTATTAGGGGCACCAACTTCCGCAGGAGGTCATTCCCTAAGAGACAGGGTGTTCCCTCTGGAGTAACGGCTATAACCGGGTGTGTCACCTTGTGTCGCCCAATTTTGATCTCCAGATCCACAGCCCCTCGATGGGAATGTAATTCCAGTCAAAGTTCTGGAGTTGTCCATGAAGAGGTGTGAGGGTAATTTTGTGACTCTCCCCCTTTCCTGAATTGAGTTGCTCAAATGCCCTTTTGGACAGAAGAGTGGCTTGCGGTCCACGTCCACCAGCGCTGACATTGCACACTGCCCTTGCACCCAAATGGGAGCATAAAACCTACCTTCTTTCTCCTACAGGGGGCAAAGGAAATGGGCATTTTGGGCCAGCTGGGCAGTTACTTTCTTTATTTTGGACATTGTGGGATGTTGGGCAGTTTTCTCTGTCAGAGTTCAGGAATTGTAAATAAAATTTGGCATCCTGAGATTGATGGGATTTTGGAATCCCATGTTTCCGTTGTTTCTGTGCTGTCACCCTTTTCCCGGAGATAGTTACTAGAACCGGTTTGTGGGGAGGATCCCTCATTCAATTCTGATCTCTCAGGGAGACCTTCCTGTGGTTTAGGGATAGGCAGTTCTAGGTCAGTGCCCTTACCTACCCAGTTTCAGTTCTTCAGGAGGAATTACCCCATCCTTGAAAGAGAAGACTTTCTTCCCAGAATCCTCCGGGGATTCTTCCCATTCGAACTGGAGGAAACTGACTTCCTCCACAAAATGGATCTTCTTGTTCACTGGGTTTCTCCTACTTACCCTCTGTTCCCAAGGTTGCAGTTTTTCAGGGGTAGGAGTTTTGGGTTCAGGTTCAGAGGTTTCTAGGAGCTTTTGACGGGTGAGAAAGGAAGCTTCCTCTAGGGCTTTGCACCCCCCTTCCTACCGAGCCTCCTCCTCTGGAACTTGTTGGTTATCAGGGTTTTCTCCTCGTCATTGCTCCGGGGCACCAGACCCTGTGTTCAAGCTGTTCTGAGCAGCCATGTTCATCTGAGGGTTCTGCTGAGCCAACAACATTCGACTCAGGTCTTCGGTCAAGCTCTGGACCTAGAGCTCTAGTTGTGAAATCCTCTCTGGCTGATACGGGGGTCTTGGGTCAAATCTTTGCTGCTCTCTGGAAGGGTAACTGTCCCTTCTCCCAGAGTAGCCTTGATATGGAAGGGTTCCCTGGCAGCCCTCCATTCTTGGTCTTCCTTTTCCCTGATGTGGTTGCTTAGACTCCTGAAAGAGGGAAGAGAAAGGAGGGTTGTTCTGAACCTTGGGGTTTTGAGGGTACCTTGGGAAGAAACTTAAACTAGAGGGTGGAAGATTACTGCCCTTCTGAGGGAAGCCTGGAGAGAAGTTTCCTGGGGCCTTACTCACCTGATTGGAAGCCCCCCTGCACCGGGGAAGTCCATACGTACC
This sequence comes from Ambystoma mexicanum, assembly GCF_040938575.1. Classification (NCBI taxonomy): domain Eukaryota; kingdom Metazoa; phylum Chordata; class Amphibia; order Caudata; family Ambystomatidae; genus Ambystoma; species Ambystoma mexicanum. The sequence continues at coordinate 1,368,734,025 of NC_090933.1, read as the reverse complement.
CCAAGATGGGTCTATACCCTTTGTACCTGGGGCTGATGTAGGTGGCAGTATCAGGTGACACATTTGTGGGGTACCCTGCCTGGCTATCACCTGTTTGGGACAGGACAGAGGGTCTTCTCTGCCTCTGGTTTGGTTGGTTAGTGGGAAGTATATTTTTAGGCCCTCCCATTTCTAGGTCCAAAATGGGGGTAACTTTCACCCCTGCCACCTTGGCAGCGGCAGGGGTGTTGGTTTGTTTGGGTTTTTTTGGGGAGTTCTTATTTTCTACTGGCTTTTGTACCTCATAGATCTGGGTGGCTTGCTCTATTACCTAGTCCAGGTTTCTTTCATTGTGGAAATCTCTAACTAACTGTGTCATAATGTACTTAGGGAATGCATGGAAATAGGTAGTGATGAACTCCCTACTATATGTGCGCACCCACCTAGTGGTTTGTGCAAATGCCCGCTTCAATTCCTAGACAAATTACATCAGCGCCTGATCCTCTCCGCACTGCAGGTTGTAGTCCACCTTACAAGCCTCCTGGGGATTTCTGTGTGTAGAGAAGTGCTTCAAAGTGGCCACCTTGTAGATAGACCACCTTGAATGGTTTTGATCCTCCAGCCCTGCAAAGAAGCTGGAGTATTCTGGGGAGAATGTCCATTTGGCCAACTCCATAGTATTCAAATTTCTGATGCCAAATGTTGTCATCATCTGGTCATATAGCTCCAGAGGCTCCCAGACTGAGTTGTTTTTGTGATAGAGGGTCATGAAGTTTCTAATGGCTTTTATCTGTCTAATGGGGTCTTTCACCATAGTGCTCTTTTATTTGGCAGCCTTCTTTTCGGCTTCACCTGAGTCCATTTATCCTCAGGCTCTGAGCTGCTGCTATTTGAGGTTCCATTCCTATCCTCTAGTCGCTCTATGATTCTTTGAGCCTGGAAGCCTCTCCCAGAATGATGGGGCCTGGTGTCTTCTTCCCACTTGTATTGTGGGCTCTCTGGGTCACTTCTCTTGGACTCCCTCTTTCGCATAGGGGAGTAGTCATCTGACTCCTTCCTTCTTCCGAGGTTGGTGGAGAACTCCCTCCACCTCCCTGATTGGGTGGAGGTTTTCAGAATACACTTTGAAGGCTAAACTCTGATGGCTTTTAATCTGCAAAGTGGACCAGGTTGTTCCTTTGTAGCTGATGTTTCTGCCATTCTAATTCCCTGATTTTCTCTTCATAGTATTCTTCCTGGTCAGATACATTGGGCAGAATATTTTTTAACCAGAACAGGGAGGCACGTAAATCAATCTCTGATTGATGCTGGCCTGCCGGCTCAATCATCATGCTGGGTCTAGTTGAGTCTGGCTGCCTCATGGTTTCTGGTTCTTGTGAACCTGAGGACATGAAGTTAGCAGTGCCTTGTGCATACAGGGAGGTAAGTTGGCTTGAGGCCCTTGGTACAGAGGGCATCAAACTATGATCAGGGTTTGCCCCACCACTCTCTAACTGTTCGGGGTTCCTCTAGTCCTTATTTAACCTAGCACACTCTTTTTCTAACCTCTCAAAGTCCTCTTTCTGAGCCCCTATTTCTTGATAGTATGCAAAGGCCTGTGCTTTGTGCTCTGCTATCAGGGCTTGACTATCATCTATGACCTTCACTTGTGCTACTAGTTGGCTCTGGAGTCTCTTGTTCTCATCACCAATGGCTTCATTTTCTTTTTGTGCTTCTTTTATTGTCTGGGAATACTCAGACCATTTTTGTTGCAGGAGATTAATATCCTTGCTCCGTGCAGTTTTGGTCTGTGTTACCTGCACTAGAACAAATTCTGTTTGCCTCATATGTACCACCAATTTTTCATACTCTGCTTTGAGGTCAGTCAGTTCCTGAAAACATGACTCACTTGTCTCCAGGTAGGTTTTTAATTTGCACACTTCCTGGTATAGGGCATCCTTTTCCTGAAACTGTGTGCAAATCTGTTCACTAAAGTTATCTCTATGTTGTTTTAAAGCGCCCAACTTCTGGCGCTCCTGGTCAAATTCTGTTTTGAAATGGACTTCTTTAATGATTAATGTATTATTCTCCTCTTCCAGTTGCTTAATCTGCTTTTGAAGAGTGCCTGTGTCCACTAAGCAAATTATATTGTATATTACTTTTTGGTTCAATTTTTGTTGACTCTCTTTCAGGGAATCAAATCTTTCTTGGCACTGTTGTTTTAGTGCAGACAATTGGGACTCCTGCTCTGAATTATTTTGTTGTTGTACTGCCAACTCCTCCTTGAGCTGCTTCATGAGGTTTCCTAATTCTAACTCAGAATGTTGTCTCTCTTGCATTTTCTCCTCTACCTGTCTTAACTCACTCTGAGTTTGATTTAAAAGCTCAGACTGATTTTGCACAGAGGCTACACTTCCTTGGTACTTTTCTTCCATGACTATGATGTGGAAGTACATGCACGCAGTGAGTTGGACCATCTTAATCTGCTAATCTTTGATGTTCTGAGTCATATAGAATTCAGTCAGGGCTTAATGTAACAGGCCACTGTCCTGCCACACATCCATACTTATAGAGGTCACCTGTTGCATCATACTAGATAGCCAGGTTTCGTGTTTTTGTTCTGCCCATTCCCCTCTAATGAATAATTTGGACGCAAGGTGCTGCTTAGCCATGTTTATTTCCACGATGCTCATTATGAAGAGTGTTCTTCTTTTGTGTTATCTATGCAAAGGTGAAATCTCTACCCAGCTCTTGCCTAGTTTAGGGTTACAATATTTTGTTTTGAGACACAGACCTGATACCTAGGGTACACATTTTTGGATGGTGCCTTTACAGTGTAGCACAGTTTTCTAGCCACTAAAAGTAATAATACCTTCAATGGGTTAGTCTGGTTTGTTGGACTGTCATGGGTGAAAACTCTAACCTCAATCCCGGATGAGCTCCCACTTTGTCACGGTTTTATAAGATGACACACTCCAGCCAGGGACTGCTTCCCCTGACAAAGAATATGGCGCACAATAAAAACACTTTTCATGTTTAATAAACCACAGATTCTTTTATTTGAGTAGGCCCACAACCCATCTCGCACCCAACCTTCACAAACACCCCATGTCACAATGGACTACGACCCGGCCGGTTTATATCAATAAGATATTTATTCATTTATGGTTTAATGAAAAAGAAAAATCAAACAATTTTACAACAGCCACTAATATGTGGCAACACCAATGCAATGATTCCTACAGAACAACTGGTTCCGAAACCCTAACACAGTTGACACAGATCTTTAATGATAGCACATGAAAAATAGTTTTAAAGCAAGAGACAGCACCAAGGTTAAGCACTCCCCCTGCAACGCTCACCCCCAAACATCAGCTAACGTAATTCCCTTTGAATGGAAGGCAGTGGCAAGGAGAAAAGATAGAGGAAGAAAGTCAGATTTGGAATCAAGTCTCCCACCCCAAGATGGGAAGTCAGAAAAGAAAATGAAAACGGGTTTTTGGAGCAAAACGGCAGAATCCAATTTTGCTTGTTACTTGCATGACTGCTCACAACTGCTAGGGGACTGCTAGAAGGACATTTGTGTTGCTATACTTGAGGAGATAGGGTAACTTAGAGACTACTAATCAGTACACAGAACAACGTGGAATCGAGGTAAGGAAGTCAAATGCAAAAGAAAATACAAACAGCAAATGGAAATTTGTTCCATACAGGATTTACGATGACAGGTAACAAAGGAAAAGGCTTAGTGTTCAAAATCTGAAATTGGTTTCAAGGACAAGGACAGAGGCACATAACAGTTAAGATTCTAACAAAAGGGATTTCTCTCATTGGGACTACGGTTTGGGGTTTTCAATAGGACAGATGCAACTTAGGAGTTTTTAAGGTAAAGCACGCAACACACAGATACATTTGATTTTCAGTCACACATAGACTAATTCTGCTGTGGCAATACTTTAATGACTATAATTATTGAAACACTCAACAGGATTGTTGTGTTCGAATGGAAACAATTTTTAACGTAATTTTCAATCGGAATTAAATGATTTTACTTCAAAATAACGCTAAGGATTTATACAGACAACTGAGAGATGTATCAAAAGAATACGCTAACATACACAGGCTAATACAAATTCTTCTATGGAAAGTGAATGACTTATACTGGCAATGTGGTACTTTCAATGGGGTTTGTGTTACAAAAAGGAAAAGGTTTATGCAATTTAGGGCTTGCTGCTTAGAAAGTAAGCCTTTTATTGGGATTCTGGAAGGCCAGCTGGATCTTGGGACACTCTGAACATTTAGGCAAGGGATCTGGTGACTGCACTCTCCTAAATGGGATTCTGTCTCCCCAGATTCTTGTGTGTGTGTGTGTGTGTGTGTCTGTGTGTACAGTCCCCCTTATATAGCCCAAATTACATCATTCAATTTTACAATCTAAGGTAGTGCTCTAGAATTACTCCTACCCTGGGATAGGACAGCCTACCATTCGTTTCTCTGCCCCCGGGCATGATTGGTTCCATGGGAGCGAGCACCATCTGTCTATTTGGCATTTTTGACATTCTTTGTTTCTTAGTTCACTTTTTGACAAAACCCAGTCATGTTCCATAACTTCATATTTCTACTATACACCTTAATAGGATATATATACTTAGGCAGTTTCAGGGGTCATAGGGAATTGGGCAAGCTGATCGTCAACTCTGTGTGAGGTAGCATGGCCCTTTGGCACATTTTGGTAATTTTCATAAACTCTGTGATAGTGATAACTCTGCAAATGATTAAGCGTAAGCAAAATGTCCATCTCCATCTTTCAACCAATGTTCATATTTGTCCCATTTATAATCAGCCAGAAATGAGTCTTTTCTGGCCATTCCAGTCCACAAAGTCCTAGCAACATGAACTTAGTCTCTTCAGAACCCCCAGGATCACATGGGCAAATATAATAAAACACAATGATTTCTTATTCTGAGTGCTGGGAGCAATGCCTAAAAGGAATTCATACTTTAATGTCAATTGGAGGATCTGTCACATATGGCAAGGTGGTGCTTCATTCCCCACAATCAACTGTCTCCCTCTGTCTCAGCTTGCAACTTGAAGTTTGTCAGTTTGACCTTGGTAGTGGGTGCAGGAGGAACTCACACTTGTTGGTCAAGTCCTAGCCACACCTGCTTTCTTTGTCCCCCACTGCCAGTATTGCCTTCCAGTCTGGCAGAGCAGAGAATTATCACACCCTCTGCCACATCACATGTCACTGTGGAATAGTTCACTTATAGGTGCGACTTCCAGTGGGAGGCAAGGCTTTCAATTGAGTTTTGTGCCAGAGCCCAAAAACAGTTTTTTACTGGTACTCTGAGCCTTTTCTCAAGGTGATGAAGTATTGTGTGGGGGAATATAATGTACATTGCTTAGTTAACCCCGGACCCCCAACTTATTTCCTGACATTTTTATGCGGGCAAAGCTATCCTTTCACGTTGGCTTTTAAATGTCGTATTTCTTATTTTCTTTCACACGTGTTCAAGCCGTATTTTATATCTAATGTTTGAAATGCGGTTCTGTAGGTCGTGGGATTTTCTTAATTTGTCCATTTCAGTCGGTTTGCATTTGCTGCTGGTCTATTGACACGGAGGGGTAGACCTCCTGCACACTCTTTGATTTGACACGGGATCAAAAAAAGAAAAAGCCAAGCCGTTTTTCATTTGCAGCGTTTTAGAGCGCTGCTGTTCACATGAAAGGGATAACAAAGGCCGGGTCAGGTTGCAATGATGACAGTCTTGCCTCTCATGTGAATTAACAGTAACACAAGGCTGTTTTGGATGTAGTGCATACTTTTTGTTATTTAGAAGCACGAAAAGCAACTGCACAGCCGTTCTGAATGCAGGGCATAACTTCTTATTATTCAGATGAAGAAAAACAAATGCAGAGCCGTTCTGAATGTGGCGCATAACTTCTTGTGATTCAGATGCAAGAAAGCAAATGAAGAGCCATAATTGGTGACATATTCAAATACTTGCCACATATGTGCCAGGGAAAACAAAGCACAGCCACTTTTGGCGGCACAGATTAATGTCATTTTTCAGGTGACAGGGATTTCTGTTAGGGCATGTAAATGCACCCCACAATAGTATCCTGAACAATAGCCTGTGTCGCATCGAGATAGGATTGTGATTGTTAGCAAGTGAGACACTTAAAACTGTGAATATTAGCACATGCCACATTTAGATAGAACTCTGAACATTGGATTCGCATCGAGATTGGATTGTGAATCTTAGCAAATGCCACACTTAGATAGACTTGTGAATGCTAGTTTGCTTTGCATCTAGACAGGATTTTGAAGGTGGGCCAGTGCAACATTTGGATATAATTGTGAATATTGGTGTGCATCATATATAGACAGGATTGTGAATAACCCTAACATTAACATTATATCACAGTCATTTAACTACACTATGTTCATGCTGAGTTGCAACATTGTGTCAACATCGCCATCAGCCAAGTCGCCATTATGGCATGCGCAAGTCGAATCTCTCTTTACTAATGGGACTTTTATCAATTCCCCCGACCATAGTTAACAGTTGTGGGCAAAATTGTGAGGTAGGGCGGTGTGCTTGAGAATAGAAGGTTGAGTATTCAGTAAGTTAATCTGTAACTAAGAATTAAAAGGTTGCCCATTACCCTGTTTTGTCTCAAAATATATAGAAACCCATGGTTGTACTTTATGGGATGGCAATCCCCAGTTTTCCTTTTAACACAGCTACGTGCCATATACAGCAGTTTTAAGAGTTGAATTATAAATGTTTAATTATAGCGGTGAATTATATATGTTGAATAGTGGTGAGACATACAGCAGTCACTGGAATACATATGTTTGTCTTATTTTTCTCTTATGAAATAGTTATTTTGATAGGCACTTAACACACCAGTGCCGCACCAGTACTGCATTAATACAGGAATGCTGGTAAGCACTCTTCTTGGTATTTACTTTCTAGAAAAGTGTAAAAATGATAACATGGACAACAATAATTTAGGCTGTATTTATATTGTGTTGCAGGTTATCACAAAGGTCGCTTGAGAATGTTTAAAAAAATATGGAAGTGCTGAATCAATAAGGCGTGAGTAGTGTGAAGATAGTGTAGATGCAGTATTTTTTGGTTTTTAAGTTGCTAGCGTTGTTATAATGTAGAATGTCCCCTGAAAAGTTCCTAAAATTGAACAATGTTATTAGAGGGAATGAAACATGCTGGCAAGTGTTTTTCGGGCTACACTACAGTAAATGTGCTACATTAAGTAGTGATCAGAACAAAATATTTCTTTTGTCTTTTTTTATTTTTTAGCATTTAGTTTACTTCAAACTTTTAGTATTTCATTACAAACCTTAAAAGAAAGTCTTAAAAGGAAAGAAACCTTAAAACCTTAAAAAAGAGAACATAGGGTAAGGTGGAGTAGAGGTCAAAGGAACAAATACATGGAAAAAGCCAGAAGACAATTCACCGGACCATTCTTATTTGGTTTCTGTTTCTTTAAATGTCTACATAAAGATCAATTCAAGAAACGTTCCGAATAAGCCCCACATTGGCCCCCCATAAAGCGCCTCCCAACAGGCATCTGCGTCTGCCCAAAGCTCCTCCTCATCTTTTCGTAGGAGATAACCCAGTTCTTGTACCATTGTTTTCTCTTTTTCGTTGCTAAACTCCTAGTGACCACTGAGAAAGATTTTAAAGTCCTGAGGTCATTATGTAGCAAACGTTTCTGAGTTATGATTGTTTTGTCATAGGAGTGTTTTGGCTTGAAACTGGGATTACTTCCAATTCTTTCTTTCTCTTGAAAGATGCCCAGAATAGGTTTGTATTGCACCGCCCCTTACATCTGACTCCTGCCGAGCTATTAGGTTTTCATTCATTTGGGGCACCCTGGCTGCAATAATACGCAACCTGTTTCTTCCTGGTCCCAAAGCAGTTTTATGATTCCAAGGTCAGGGTTTATTGCTTCCTATCCATTACCTCCTATTACATGAGAGCACCAACGGATCATGGTCGCTCTGTTTAGACAGATAAACTGTCAAGGATATAACCCATGCGAGCACAGTCTCGGCAGCAAAAAAATGTCCAGAGTTGCCCTTTCTGACCCCGAATGCCAGGTCGAGGCTCCCAACTGGTCTCCTTTCACTTGACTATTCACCATATGTATATCTCTCACAGCCATTTCTCCCTTCCAACCCAGGTATCTTGCATTCTTTTAATGGGACACCAGCTCCACTCTCCCTTCTCTGACTGTGGCAGAATAAAGACTCTCTAAGTTTAGATCGCCAAAGATAATAACCCAAGGGTCATCTAATTGTGAGTACAAAGGATCTATCCATTCCCCATTCCATTACTAAACCTACAAACATGTTAGAGTCTGCATAATTTGGGTTCCAGTAAAGGTTGAGTGCCAGACAACCCTGTCTGTCTAAGGGATGGTCCGTTAACTTTATTATTAATATCTGAATAAGGGTGTTAGGATGTATGACTGAATAACCTTCTCTATATAGCTTTTTTTATCACAGTTAGAAGACTATAGCTGGGCCTTCCCAAATCCCCCTTTGTTGCTTTATTCAGATATCCTGTGCAGCCATCGAATAAAGGAATTTCCCTAAGCCATGTTTCCTGCAAACATATAATGTCCAGTTTGGTCATTCTTATGTCAAAGCTCTGAATCAAGTGGGTAAAGCCTCTGGTGTTCCAGGTTCGTCAAAGTCCAGCCGCCCAGTTCCTCTCCAGGTCAAACACTATCTCTAGAGGTCGGGGCAAGGGCTCGGGCCAGCCAATCCCAGGACTGCTCTTTAGTGATGCTCTGCTTGAAAGGCACGGCACTCCTTTCCCTGCCTTCTGGAACTTTTCTGGTGCCGCTTATGGTGATCTTTAAAGAGTCAGGCCTCGTAAAACCACAGGCTTATCTCGCTGCAAGTTAGTTTGTTTGTCTTCTTCGTTTTTGGAGTCTCCTCTTAACCCTCAGGTATCTTCCTTTCAATTGTGAGATTATAAAGGATGTCCCGACTCTTGAGTTGTTTTTGTTGGGTCTTGCAGACTTTTAATCAAAACCCTGAGCTCACAATTCATCGATCGCATTATCCATAAGCACTGTCAAGGAGGCAGAGGTCATATGTAGGCACACACGTTTTCATTTTCATTTGCAAAATCCACAGCCTTGATTTCTCTAGATTCAATCACATGCAATCGAGGGACGTGATGGAGGAGGCTCATTATATTGTGTTGATTCAATATTAAATCATTGTTAGGCTTCAGTGCCCTTTCCAGTATAACCTTGCGGGTGGTCGTGGTTCTAGTCCTGTATATTAGACATTCTGTCGTGAGAGTTATTATATGATCGGGAGGTTCCCGCCCAATTATTAATATCCTGCCCACCCACCGCCTTACATATCTATCATTCCGGGAGTGTTCGATCATTCTAGCCAGCAAAGAGGGAGGTTTCTCTGAGATGGCAGGCCTGTTTGTCGTTCTTTCGCATTTTTCTTCCAAAGTCAAGAATGACACATCGGCTTGGGTCGGCCTCTTGGATTTGAGTTCTGGCCCATCTTCTGCATGGTCCAAGTAGGTCAAGTTAGTTTATGTCAGATTTTCATCCATAGAGTATTCAGATTCATGATCTTCGTGTGTTGACAACTGCATCAGAGGATCTGCAGAGATTTCTACATCAATTATCTCCTTCTGTGTATAAGTGGTCCTTTAAACCCTTTCATTTCTGCCCTGGGTCAGATGATTTTCCTTACTACAGCCCAACCTATGACTTTCCGTTGGTGTTATGACGTTCATGTATTCCGCTGATACAGTTCTTAAATTTCCAATAAAATTCTGAGCACCACCCCCCTTTGAGGATTTTGGTATGGGGGTATTTTTTCATTTTTTCAAAGGATCCAGCTTCTTATCTTTTGCTGGGGCAATCTCCTGTTTTTGGGACTCTCAGTTAAAGATCGGGAAGTGGTCTGCACTCTTTACGACTCTCCCTACTTGTTCCTCTGGCCAAGTCACAATTGTTAATTCTGAGCTGTAACCCACTCGTACCTGGGCAGGAGCTGCAGAGTATTGGGAGAGAGATTGGGTTCAGCAGGGGGGTCCAGGGTGAGGGCTGCTCCCAAGGAGGGGAAGCTCGTGAGTCATCAGCAAGCTTTTGGCACGTAGGTACTTGGGCAATGTCCACTGATTGTCTAACACCCAGGATGAATTCAGATTGTGGTAAACTCACTGCACTCGCTACTGGGACTTGTATATCGCCCTGTTCCCTCACTGTAGTGCCATCTTGTGGCTTCAAGAGTGTAACTGTGTCCCGGTTCCCTCCCAGGAACATCCTTGTATCATCCCTTGCTCATTGAATAAAATAATACTGGTTTTGATGATCATCACCTCTGTCTCCTTTTCCCTTGATCTCTTTTCACTAGTAGCCTCGATAAATGGTAGCGTTGCCTGGTCTTTAAGGCAGTCATTTAGGTTACCATACAGTTTCAAAAAGGGTGACAGTATAATCGAGACCATCGAGTCAATGGCAGCCTGTAGATGGGATGTCTGGCATCTGCACGGCCCACTTTTAGGGAGGCTTCCTTATGGCCTCACGAATGTGCACTAGATGTTGTCATGCATTTTTCTCTTAGCTCCTGTGGATCTTGGGGGTTCCAGATTTCCTCCTGATCGGAGTCCTCACTAAAGTCTTCACTTGAACTTGGAGCTTCAAACCCAGGACGATGCCCCCTTGGATACTCTCCACCAAAGCCCGGTATGGAGGCAGTTCCAATGATAGAGGTGGATGAGCTCCGGTAGCCAAAGGGATTTCAAGAGGAGCTGTAGATTTTGGCTTCTTACACAGGATTCCCAAGCATGGCTGTGGGTCTGTTCCAACTTCTATGATTGGGCGCTTTGCACCCCTAGGATTACAATCCATACTTAATTGCAGCGTCACGCTTGCAATATCCTTTGTGAATCTTGCCACCAAAGCATTTCCCTCTGTTAAGGCCTGTAAATCCATGTCCAGTTCCCACGCTGATTCCATGGTTGAAGAAGGTGTAGCTGACGGAAGGACCTTCGAGTCCTCACAAGGCTTTTTTACTAAAGTCTTGTTTGGGGGTGTGAACTTCGATTTGACTGGCACCATTCTGCAAAGCAGAGCTCTATTCTCCCACACTGCTTGCCAGTATCTTCCCCTCCAACCCCAAAGGATGCATCTCACATTCCCTCACTCGGATAGGGGACTGAAGGAGGCCGATCGGAGGGCGGAAATCAAGGGAATGCAACTCTGCATCGGATGGTTTGTGCCATTCCACCTCCCAAGCGCTACAGGTGGGGGCATCACTGACCTCTGCAGGTACTGCAGGCACTGCTGGTTGTTGCACACCTCTTTTTTTATAGTTATATTTTATTTTTCCAAATTCTGACAATGATTTACTCTGTGATTTGGATGGGGGAAACGTTCCCTTTTTTCTTCCAGGGATTGAAAGGATCATAGAAACTGGGGTTAAGTCTGGGGCTGCTTCATTCCCATTCACCACCTCCTGGGGTTTATAAAGTTAATAAGGTGGCTCCCCTTTCACTCCCCCTCTTCCCATGGTCTACACTTGGGTGAGTGGTAATTCCTGTTGAGTATTTGCTGCCTAGATCTTGGCCTGTAGTTTAGGCCGGTGGGTAGAAGAGATATTTCAAAGTTTGCAAATGTAATAAACTGTTAATCTCAAGAGCATGAGCCACTTCTAATGTTCAATAAATGTGGCCTTTCTGTGTCCTTCTGTGGCTTATCCTTCTTTCATCCAGTTGATGGCTGTTCATCACAGGTCCCTCGGCCTTCTGTAGTCTTCATCTCATTGCTGCTCGTCATATCATTTTCTATTTTATAATCACATTAAAGAGAAGGATCACATTGAAATTATGTATTTTGACTTAATATTAATTCTCCTTATATTGACTGGCTATAATGTTACATTTTCCAAATAATCATTCATTTCACACTTGTCCTTCTAAATCAAAGATTGTTTAAGTGAGGGTATCACCCAAAAGTTCAATTCAGCCTCACGGTGGCAGGAAAGAAAAGACACACATAAGGAAAGACTTTCTCTGTGAATGTGTCACTGTATGTGTACAGGTGCTTCTGATGTTCGGCATCGTAAAATGACAATAATTGGCCTTCATAGTCAAGGAATACTCCAAGTGTTCTTGCTAACATTTTGTCACCTTTATATATGTAAGGAGCAGTCTGCATCTTATATAATACGTAAAATGTGAGACCCCACCACCCACGACCAGCATTGAAGAAATGGGTGAGTCCCCCTTTTAGACCAGACTGTGTTCCTACACCCAGAGAATAAAGAAGAGGTACTGTCACTTGATTAACATTGATGTTCGGTGACAATGTTAACTCCCAGTAATGCTGTCCCAATGTGAAGCCCTCTGACCCAAGGACACACTTGTACTTTGTAAATCTCTCCTTATTGTTGGGACCACTTTTTCGCTTCTTGAGGTAGGTGATCGTCTTCCCGTCGGTGGAGATGTTGAGTGAAGTGTGAGCAGTGTCAGGATTCAGGGTGAGAGACTCTGGGGAGGGAAGAAGAGGGGTGTTAGTGTAGTCCCAGATCTTTCAGTAAATGCTGTGTGTCTAGTACTTGGAAACATATCCATGACATTGTTGTACTTTGTGGTTTTGTACTGACAGCAATATATTCACTCCTGACACACTCCTCTTGCACTCTACCTTTACTGTCTATTGTCACATACATGGCCAGTAAGTGCAGACAGAGCTTTCATAGACTTCCTCCGGCTTCTGGAAAACCGCTTCCATGACCACGGGCACAAGTAAAGAATGTCCTTTCAGACATCATTTGCTGCACAGTTTCATTCTGTGCCACTCATTGTCTTTCCACCAGGGGCAGATTCTAGAGACTTTGCACCGGTGCTAGTGCCATGTTCTCAGTACCATCCCCAGGGCAGAGTTTGCCTGAGTGCAAAGAATGTGTATATCCTTTCCACCATGACAAGTGAAATATGGTGTGGTATAGGCACTATGGCATCCATTGTCCTAGTGCAAAGATCCTGCACTTTCAATGCATGTTTGCACCAGGGCAAAGATTGCACTCGTGTTAACACCAATTCGTATTAACTGGTAACATTTTTTAATGGAGCGGTGTAAATGTTTGTGAAGCAGGAGACTAGATAGCAAACCTAGTCGCACAGCTGCTCTCTGTTACACACAACATGGGTAATGTAATTTTAGAAAAGAGTCCTTCCAATATATAAGTGCTCTGTTCTTGAGCAACATGTATCAAATTTCACAAAAGTTCCCAAAGAAAATCTGAGTCTTAATTAGATAGATGGTTGTTTATCAACAAAAAGTTTAAAAAAACAAACACTAATTTAATCTTACTGGGGACATGGCTAACATATCTCATGGTGAGAGTAGACTTATTCTACTTAAATCTCCAGAACATCGATGGGTGCCACTATGGCACCATCATATGCAAATTGCTTCATGCACAAATTTGAAATGGATCACATACTCAACAATCGAGAATGGAGCCAAAACATACACCTGTGGTCACGCTATATCGATGACATGTTTGGAATTTGTGGCACTGAAGCCACATTCAATGACTTTTATGAATATCTTAACAACATTGACCAGCACATCCAGTTTATTAGTGAAATATCCAAAGACAAGATCACATTCCTTGATGTTCCGTAAAACCACTGATCGCAATAATTTACTACATCGGTTGATTTTTCATCAACCCAGTTTACTCAGGAATTTGCCATATAGTCAATTACTGCGTGTCAAAAAAAATTGTTAGTGATCCTGAGGACTGTTTAATTCAACAATCGGTAATGAAAGACACATTTTTGGCACAAGGCTACAAAAAGGAAGAACTGGACTCAGCATCCCAGAGAGTGAATGCTCTTGACTGAGACACCTTGTTGTCCAATACCATCAAATCCCAAAGAGAACTCAAATCGGCAGTATACGTTTCGAGATTTTCTATTCAGAGTAAAAAGTTTAAAAACTCCATCAAAAAACATTGGAACATCTTTAAGAACGATGTAAGAGTACAGAATCTATCTGACCAACATCCGTTATTTGCCTACCAGAGGAGTAGGAATCTACGAGATGAATTGGTTCGCACAAGACCCCCCATGAAAGAACCTATCACCCAACGTACTGGGACATATCCCTGTCTTCACTGCGCCAACTGTAATCTGGTAATAAAGGGTAACATCGTATACCATCCTCGCACAGGCAATAAAATCTTTCTTAAAACATTTGGTACGTGTGTTACGCTCACCTGGCTCCCACAGGGGTGTTGATCGGACCCGGACAGCTGCGGTCTCCACCAACGTGATGCGTAGTGCAGAGATGACAGACTGGACTGGCCCGCCTAATCTCGTCTGCTTGAACCGTAGAAGTATTCTCCTGAAAGTGGCGAAAAGGATTTGGCCACCCGTGGATTTTAGTGATGGCACCCTACTGTTCTCCCCACTAGTCACCTCAGATATCCTCTTTCAGTAATCTCACCATATGTTTTTAAATGATGAGCTCTCCATCCTGCGTGGAATGCAGGGGCGCGTAGATACCAGTTACTTCACTAGTTTGAAGGTGTTGGAAGAGTTCTGGAGGAATATTGGCTCCGAGGTTCTTGGCGAGGACCCGTAAGCATAAAGTTCAAAGAGTTCAATATGTCCGATTTTCACTCTTGTTCCATTCCCTTTTTGAGTTGCAGCTGGATCCAAGAGAATATTGCCTTGAGGCAGCTGATAGCGTTCAGGTAAGAGTCTGTATTACCCAACACTGCCCGGTAAAAGTTGCATGTGTTTAACTTGTTGTTTTCTCTCTCTTTACAGGTGCGGCATAAGAAGATGTGGCATGTTGAAGGATATTGCCTCCGGTGGTAAATCAGGCAAGTCTATGGTGGTAAAGAGATTGTATTTGTTGGCTCTCTTGGCTCACCTTGTTATTTCTTTTGTTCCCCTAGGTGCTGGAGTTCGGCGAAGAAAATGATGGAGGCAGTGCCGAATCGAAAGAAGCTGTGAAGACTGGTGAGTATGGCGTGGCGCTGCCGCTGGCGACGTGATGCATGCAGAAATAATGTCCTTTCCAGACTCTGAGGCGTGCTGGATCTGGAATCAGGTAAGGAATTAAAATAATGTACGTGATCTAACCTTTCCTCCTTCTTTCCCCCTTTTTCTAGGAGCTCCGGATTTGAGGTGGGCGTGGCAGAAGACTGGGCGTGGTTTAAATAGCCTACAAAGTAGTCCCAGGTAAGAAGTTCCTCCAGAACCACACCCAAGTAAAAAGTAGTCCCTGAAATAAAATAGTCCCATTCAGGCCTCACGTTGGCTTGACGTCATTGCAGCATGGTCTGCATGAGGTAAGTAATGTACATGAGCCTGGCGCCTATGGCGCCAGGGCTGATTTCCTCTATGAGCCTGGCGCTAATGGCGCCAGGACTGTACCCAGACAGCCCCTAGCCAGGGCTGCTGGGCTTTTAGTAAGTACTTGGATGCCTGCTCCCGGGGCTGATGGGCTTGATCCGGATCCCCGGGGGTAGGCATCATGACAACATGTGGCAGTGTAAGCATTATATACGGAATCAAGTGCACCTGTGGGAAATACTATGTAGGTCAATCCACGAGAGCAGCAAAAGCACGTTGGAATGAGCATCGCTCTTGTATTCGTAACTCAAACCCTAATTCAGCAGTGGCTCGCCACTGGAGTGAGAAACACCATAACTTGACACAAATCAGGTTCTTGATCCTAGAAGTGTTGAGTAAAGTCAACCCACATGAAGATTTGGGCCTGCGGCTCAATAGAAGAGAAACATTTTGGATCGACAGACTTGGGAGCCTTTATCCCAATGGTCTCAATGAAAAGATCAATTATCATTGTTATATTTAATATCTGATGTACTTCCTCATGGATTCCATGCATTGTTTTTTCACACTGTTTATGATACCTCCGTTGTTTTGCTTCCCTGTATCACATGTACATACTACCATGTCTTCCTGCATGTCTAAGTGCTTCTGACCTCCTGCAAAATCATGATTCCATCCATCGTTATCATATCAAGAATCTGATGTACCTTTTTATGTGTAGCATGCCTAGGCTGTTCAATGCCACCTATAGCCGTTTTGCTATCTTGCCGCATCTGTTTATTAGGACTCTGTGTCCTCCTGCGCACCTGCACCTTTGCACCCATGTTGCAACTCCCGGACTGCCTGTCTGGGTCCCAAGGTGACACTCACGGGTGCCACCACCCGGGACAAGGATAAATGTTCCTGAGCATCTACCTAATTTCATTAGTTTGACTGGGCTCAGTCACTATTTCCCCTGCATATACGTACAACTCTAGCGTTTTTACTACATTAGTATTTCTTCTGTGTTTCCCTTGCACATACGCACTTCTCTTGCGTTTCCACTTGATGAGTATTTCGTCTATGTCTATGCTTGTACCCCAGTTCATGACTGTCTTTAGTCCACATGAATACTTTTTGTTGTCCTTTGCTTGCCTCACAACCGCACATGCTGAGGCCCTTCATGGACCATCTGCATTGCGCCATTCCATGGACGCGATGCGGTCACGTGGTTATATGTGTAACCGTTACCGTAGCAACACCTTCACTCGGCGATGCCAAGCGGCGCCCCCACGGCTGCCGCAGCTCCTGTTCTCTGATCACAGGTATGCCCGCCAACAGTTCCTTCCACAATCAGGATCATGACATTCATACCGTTTACTTACTATGGCCTTCCACCCACAGATTGCCATCTATATTCTATCCAGTTTTGGATCGTGTGTTCCTTTTGAAGACCACACGCCGGCTACTTACACAGCCCCATGTAACTTTTTGGCTGCATACAACTCGAGAGGTATACTTCCCCTTTTTTGTTAAACACTTACATATACGTGATCACCTATTTATATCTGTAACTGTTACACTCATTTCTCTTTCTCTTTTTCTTTTCCCTATGCTGCACTCCAACACTATTTGAATTTACCTACGTTCTGGTATGTGAATGTGAACTGTTTTTCGTTTTATTCGTTTTCTGACTACTTTTATTTGTTGTTATTGCATTATAATACGTTCTGGTATGTGACTTCTCCACATTTTGTAACTATATTATGTTGTAATTTGGTCTTGTCTAAATAATATTACAATCTTAAAGACTTGCCCTGACGAAGGAGAAAAATTCTCCGAAATGCATTGGCACATTAAGTCTGCTCTCACCATGAGATGTGTTAGCCGCGTCCCCACTAAGATTGAATTAGTGTTTGTTTTTTGAAACTTTTTTGGTGAGAAACAACCATCTATCTAATTAAGACTCAGATTTTCTTTGGGAACTTTTGTGAAATTTGATACATGTTGCTCAAGAACAGAGCACTTATATATTGGAAGAACTATTTTCTAATATTGCACTAGCCATGTTGGGTGTAACAGAGAGCAGCTGTGTCACTAGGTTTGATATCTAGTCTCCTGCTTCACATGTTTTTCGAGTCAGGGTGTCTCCAGACTCATCCCAGCCAGTTCCTGTAATTTTTTCTTGATTTTTCTAAACCTTATCTGGATTCAAGATTTCTACTTTACTAAGTACCGTACCTAGAGTGTATCTACCCAGTGGTGCCCACTTATCTTTTTTTGATTCTTGCTCCCCCTCGCGGTGTAAATGTTTGCCACAAATCTGTGGGTGCCTCCAATAAAAAATAAAAAAAAAATCATGGTTAAAATGGTGCATTTTAGAGAACGCTTTCTGTGAAAATGTTGAGTAAAAAGTCTCCATTTGCAATTGGTTTTCTAGAGTCACATGTGGACACATCCAATAGATGCAAGTCACAAGCATTGCAAAGGAGCATTTTCCTGATGGAGTCACATGTGGACACAGCCAGTAGATACAAGTCACAAGCAGTGCACAGGAGCATTTTCCTG
Organism: Ambystoma mexicanum; assembly: GCF_040938575.1. Classification (NCBI taxonomy): domain Eukaryota; kingdom Metazoa; phylum Chordata; class Amphibia; order Caudata; family Ambystomatidae; genus Ambystoma; species Ambystoma mexicanum. The sequence goes on along the minus strand of NC_090933.1, from coordinate 1,368,716,128 downwards.
TTGGAGTCACATGTTGACACATCCAGTAGATGCAAGTCACAAACAATGCACAGGAGCATTTTCCTGATGGAGTCACATGCGAACACATCCAGTAGATACAAGTCGCAAGCAGTGCACAGGGGCATTTTCCTGATGAAGTCACATGTGAATACATTAAGTAGATAAAAGTCACAACCAGTTCACAGGAGCATTTTCCCGATGGAGTCACATGTGAACACATCCAGTAGATTCAAGTCACAAACAGTAAACATGGGCATTTTCCTGATGAAGTTACATGTTGACACATCCAGTAGATGCAAGTCACATTGGAGCATTTTCCTGATGGAGTCACATGTTGACACATCCAGTAGATGCAATTCGCAAGTAGTGCACAGGGGCATTTTCTTGATGAAGCCACTTGGGAACACATCCACTAGATAGAAGTCACAAGCAGTTCACAGGAGCATTTTCCTGATGGAGTTACATATGAACACACCAGCAGATAAAAGTCACAAACAGTGCACAGGAGCATTTTCCTGATGTAGTCACATGTGAACACACCCAGTAGATACAAGTCACAAGCAGTGCACAGGGGCATTTTCCTGATGAAGTCACATGTGAACACATCCAGTAGATAAAAGTTACAAACAGTTCACAAGAGCATTTTCGCGATGGAGTCACGTGTGAACATATCCAATAGATGCAAGTCACAAGCAGTGCACAGGGGCATTTTCCTGATGGAGTCACATGTGAACACATCCAGTAGATACAAGTCGCAAGCAGTGCACAGGGGCATTTTCCTGATGAAGCTACATGTTGACACATCCAGTAGATGCAAGTCACATTGGAGCATTTTCCTGATGGAGTTACATATGAACACACCAGCAGATAAAAGTCACAAACAGTGCACAGGAGCATTTTCCTGATGTAGTCACATGTGAACACACCCAGTAGATACAAGTCACAAGCAGTGCACAGGGGCATTTTCCTGATGAAGTCACATGTGAATACATCCAGTAGATAAAAGTCACAAACAGTTCACAGGAGCATTTTCCCGATGGAGTCACCTGTGAACACATCCAGTAGATGCAAGTCACAACCAGTTCACAGGAGCATTTTCCAGATGGAGTCACATGTGAACACATCTAGTAGATTCAAGTCACAAACAGTAAATATGGGCATTTTCCTGATGAAGCTACATGTTGACACATCCAGTAGATGCAAGTCACATTGGAGCATTTTCCTGATGGAGTCACATGTTGACACATCCAGTAGATGCAATTCGCAAGCAGTGCACAGGGGCATTTTCTTGATGAAGTCACTTGGGAACACATCCACTAGATAGAAGTCACAAGCAGTTCACAGGAGCATTTTCCTGATGGAGTTACATATGAACACACCAGCAGATAAAAGTCACAAACAGTGCACAGGAGCATTTTCCTGATGGAGTCACATGTGAACACATCCAGTAGATACAAGTCACAAGCAGTGCACAGGGGCATTTTCCTGATGAAGTCACATGTGGACAAATCCAATAGATGCAAGTCACAAGCAGTGCACAGAAGCATTTTCCTGATGGAGTCACATGTTGCACATCCAGTAGATACAAGTCACAAGCAGTGCACAGGGGCATTTTCCTGATGAAGTCACATGTGAACACATCCAGTAGATAAAAGTTACAAACAGTTCACAGGAGCATTTTCCCGATGGAGTCACGTGTGAACATATCCAGTAGATGCAAGTCACAAGCAGTGCACAGGGGCATTTTCCTGATGAAGTCACATGTGGACAAATCCAATAGATGCAAGTCACAAGCAGTGCACAGAAGCATTTTCCTGATGAAGTCACATGTGAACACATCTACTAGATAAAAGTCACAAGCAGTTCACAGGAGCATTTTCCCGATGGAGTCACATGTGGACACATCCAGTAGATGCAAGTCACAAGCAGTGCACAGAAGCATTTCCCTGATGAAGTCACATGTGAACACATCCACTAGATAAAAGTCACAAACAGTTCACAGGAGCATTTTCCACAGTAAAAAAGCATGTCCAGACTGGCTTCACTAGCATGGGCCAGTATGGCCACATAAGACACTCATCAGGTTAGCTTTACCCTTAATGCCAGTAAAAAATATCATGCCACAGTAAAAGAAAAATATCTAGAATTGCTGCACCAATGTAGGGCAGTCCAGACAACTGATACATATAATTTTCGCTCGATGCCCAGAAAAACATGCCTGAATACAGTAAAAAAATATGTTCTGACCAATGATGGCCAATCTAGCCCCGTAAAAATACCTACCATGTCTGTTCTACCCTTGAGGCCCAGTTACAAATGTCATGCATACAGGAAGCACCAATGTCAAGCCACAGTCAGCAAATATGCCCAATCTAGCTGCCAAGCACAAATAGGTCTTCCCAGTCTCAAAGACAGCACTGACACACCTCCATTCTTAAGACAGTTCAATGGTGTTTATTTTTCTTTGAAGGTTCTAGTTCATCTCTCCCTGTCATCTGCCCATGATCCTCCACTCTAACCAGGGTGTCTGTAGACTCTGGTTAGTTCTAGTAAATGTTGACCTCTACTGTCTAATTCTCTGTCTCTGCTAATGGTGGTTCCCTAAAATCTGGTTATGTAGACTTCCTCAGGGAGGATCCAGCTAATGTCTCCAATGATGACACCAAGGTTTGTAGCCTCACAGGAGGGAGCAGGAAGAGGGCCCAGAGTGAGTGGCCAGAGAGAGAGAGGGAAGGAGGGAGCAGATGTACCAATGAAGAGGATTTCAGTCTTGCTGGCATTAAGGCAGAGAACATTGGTGCCATCATTCCTGAATTGCGACCAGAGTGTCTGGTATGAGAGAAGGAGCCGAGGTTGCTTAGAGGAGCCTGAAAGAGAGCTGAGTGTCATTCTCATAACACTGAAAATTGGAGCAGAAAGTAGCAGTGGGCGAGGGATGCCAAGTAGTGGTTGAAAAGCCAGGGAGAAAGTTTAGACCCCTGGGGGACACCACAAGTAGAGAGAGAGATAGAAGAGTGAAAAAGACCCCAGTTAGACCTGAGAGGGTCCGTTGGTGCGAAGGGAGGTCAACCAAATCAGAGCCTGATCAGTGATACACAGGTTATCATGAGGCAATTTAGCAGAATGGTATGGTTGATCATATCAAAAACAGAGGATAGATCGAGGAGAATGAGGACTGAATGAAGATTGGAGTCAAGATTGAGAGAGCAGGTCTTTTAGGGTGTTCAGGAGAGCAGTTGCCATGCTTCTGGCAGCTCTGAAGCCAGACTGGTTGTCCTCGAAACGACCAACATATTCAGTATGCAGATTAAGCCTGGAGATGGCCTGTTTTTTCAGGAGTTTGCCCAGGAAAGGAGTTATGGAGATTGGGCGATAGCTACCCGGAGGGGAAGCATCAGCAGAGGGCTTCTTAAGAAGGGGGTGCACAAAGGAGTGCTTGTGGGGGAGGGGAAGTTCCAGTGGCAAAGGAGTGATTGCAGAAATCGGCCAAGGCTGGAGCAAGGGTGTTGATGTGGTCCTTGATGGTTCTGGATGAGCAGTGGAGAACCTGCTTCGATGAAACTTTCATAGATTGGGCTTGTATAGAAACATTGTCAGTGGTGAAGAGGGGAAAGGAGGAGACAGGAGAAGGAGAGAAGGCCCCAGATGGACCAAGAGTGGTATAGAAGGTGGAGGGAGAGAGCATGGACAAGATGTCCTGAGTTTTAGTAGTAAAATGAGAAACCAAGCCCATGCAGAGGTCCTGGGAGGGGTCAGGAGAGGTAGAGAGTGCAGCAGGATTGCCCAGTTCCGCGCAGACTTTAAACTGTCTGTCTGTTTGACGAGTTGTTAGATGCCGAAGAGACGCAGGCATGGATGTAGGCTCTCTTCTTAGAGAGGACAGAGAGTCTGTACTGCCTTTGGAGCAGGCAGCAGACCTGCTTGTCAGGGGGTGCTCCAAAACCCTTTACTTCCTCTCTGCCCCCTAAACTTGCATTTAAAGGCAGCAACGTCCGAGTCGTACCAAGAGTTGCACTTGGATTTGGGCTTCAAGCGGATCCTCATGACAGAGGCAAGGACATGCAGAGTGTTTTAGAGATAGAGGGCTGAACGTTAGAGAGGACTGTCCTGAGGGGTAGAGAGAGAATGGTGGGAGCAAAGAAGAAAGTGATCACTACAAGAGAGAGGAGTGGTCAGAGGGTTAGGGGTTAGGGAGGAGGTCTGAGGAGATCAGAACATCCAGAGTGTGCCCTGCAGAGTGAGTCGGGCCAGAGAAAAGAATAAAGAGAGAAGGAGAGTCGCAGAGGCTGCAAAAGAGTCTTGAAGAAGGGATGGTAGCATCCTTGTGGATGTTTAGTTCTCCAAGGAGGAAATGTTGAGAGGAAGAGGCAAGGAGGAAGGAGGAGATGTCAGCCTGCTAAGAGAGGAAGAGGGCGACCTGGCCAGGCTGCCTGTAGATAGTGGCCACTGTGAGAGAGAGGTCAGGAAAGATAGAAAACAAGCAGACTGGGCATTCAAAGGTGGAGTAGTCCTGCATTGGAATGATAGAAGCAGGGATCAAGGCTTCACCCTCACCGGAATGGTTAGCTATAGGTTCTGAGAGGATCTTGTATCCATCAGGAAAGAGAGTGTCAAAACTCGTGACAGAGCTGGCTGTGAACCAAGTCTCAGTTGGGCCGAGTACGTCCAAATCAAGCTCTTCCAGGAGACGGCAGATGTCAAAGGAATGCTTGACAGCTGAGCAAGAGTTCGGAGTAACGATGTGGAGCAGGTTGCCACATTTGAAGGATTCCAGGGAGGGATACAGGCCAGAGGTACGCCCTGCAGAAGTGTTGGAGGATGGGCAAAGGGGGAAGGAAGAGAAGGCAGGGTAGTCAGAGAGGAAGAAGAAAGTGCCAGAGCTGTGGCAGAGGGGGGGCAATAGGGTGGCCAAAGAGGCAGCAGGAGGTGCTGGTGAGGTGGGTGAGGAAGGAGGTGGCAGAGGAGCCTGAGAAGGGTAAGAAGGGAAAGCAGGAGAGGAAAGGAAGTTGATAAGGTGCGCGTGAAGTGTCTATCAAAAAGGACATTAGCCTGAGGGCCCTGAACCAAGACGGTGCCATTTCGATAGACATTAATTATGGGAGTAGTGGAAGGGGGCCAGGAGCGCCTCCCACTGGGTGCCACCATTAATCGGAGAAGAGGAAAAAGGAAAGAGAACAGAGACCATATGGGGGTCCATAGGCCTGGAGAGGGAACAACAAAGTGTATGTCGGTAATGGTCTGTCTGGAGGAAGCACTGGTTTAGGCATAAGCAATAGGGAGGCCGGGGTTGGAGACCAGGTTGTCTGTTCTTTTTATCTTCTTCCTACCAGAGTTAGTGACAGGGATAGGATAGTAGATAGAAAAGCAGTTGGAGAAGCTAGGTGAGACAAAGAGCACCATAGAGGGTCGGTAAGGAAAGAGGGTGGGGTGAATAGGGGAGCCCAAGCAGGAAGAAGCGAGGGATGGTGCAGTTGTGCAGGGGGTGTAGACAGGAGGTACGCACAAGGGAGAACATGAGAGGGAGGGGAACACAGACCAGAGCAAGACAATGGACCTAAAAATCAGATGCAATACAGAACCAACAACAAAGCACGGAAAACAGCAGGGAACCTAGAAATAGAGAATACAAATGCAATATGGAACCAGAAACAAAGCACAGAGCATCAACAGGGAATCTAGACGGAAGAAACAAAATGTAATACAGAACCTAAAAAAAGCACAGAGCACAACAGGAAACCTATAAGTAAGAAAGCTGATGTAATACAGAAACAAAAGCAAAACACAAAGCTCAACAGGAACCTAGAAGTTAAGAATGCAGGCAATGATATGATATGATAGGTTATTAATAATGTGCTAAATACCCAGATGTTTCGAAGCGCGGACCGAGGGATCGAACCTGTGTTGTTCTGTGTTGTCTTGCTTCCAAGGCAACAGGTTGTCCCTGATCTATCCCCCCGAGACAATGTATTGCCACAGTCTGTGGAGAATAACACAATATCAAAACCGTAGAGAACAACACAAGTCAATACCATCAAGAAGGCAGAGAGCACAACAGGAGCCTAGAAGAAGGAATGCAGTGACAACAATGCAATATCCAAAACAGTACACAATAGATACAAGGGAGTGAATGTGGCTGAGGAGCATGGGAGTGCATGCGTACAAGTTGCGAGAGAGCGCACGCACACAGGCATGGTGTGGGAACCAACGATGAGACAGAGCGCCCAAAGCGAGGGAAGCAAGGAAGCTCACACGGCCAGTTGAGAGGGAGCACATGAACATAAGCAGGATGCAGGGATCTACGATGTGAGGGAGTGCACGTGGATATAGAAGCAAGGGAGCGCACACGGCCTGATATTGCGAGGGAACAGACACATCCTAAGTTGCAAGGCAGCAAACGTAAGAAGGGTAGGCATGAGCGTGAGGGGGTGCGAGGGTCGGTTGAAGAGGGAGAATGCATATGTAAGAGTGCAAAGAGGCACAAGGTCAGGGGGTCACATGGAGTTTAGCGAAGCTATCTCTCCCTGAACCTTCTTAACTTGAGGCTGCAGACAGGAGGGTGAGATCGTCCGTTCTGATAGTCTGTGCTGCTACCCAATCACTGCCAAACACCTGCGTTGCTCAAAAACACAGCCTTTTACTGTGAGGGCTTTTCCGCACAGGGTCCAAAAATCAAGTTTTTGTAGGCACGGAAGCGTGGACATAGGAAAGTATGCTAGGTATAGTCAGGAAGCATCTCCTCCGCACCTGTGTCGCTCAACACTGCAGCCTTGTCCTGCAAGAGATTAGCTACAAAGGGTCTGAACCTCTGTTCTTATAGACACAGAAGCGTGGACGTACTGAAGTGTGCTATGTATAGTTGGGTAGCGTCTCCTGCACACCTGTGTCAGTCAATACCATGGCCTTGTTCTGTGAGCATTTTACTGCATAGGGTCCGAAACCTCCATTTTTATAGGCACTGAAGCGTGGACGTAGCAAAGCATGCTATGTATAGTCGGGCAGCGTCTCCTGTGCACCTGCATCTCTCATCACTGCTGCCTTTGCCTGCAAGGGCTTTGCTGCAGAGGGTCCGAACCTTGATTCTTATAGGCACAGTAGTGTGTACATAGCGATGAGTGCTATGTATAGTCGGATAGAGTCTCCTGCGCGCCTGTGTCGTCAGCATCGCAGCCATGTCCTCCAAGGGCTTTACCACAGAGGGTCCGATCCTTGGTTCTTTTAGGCACGGAAGTGCGGATGTAGCAAAGCATGCTACGTATAGTCAGGCAGCCTCTCTTGTGCACCTGCATCGCTCAACACCATGGCAGTGTCCTGCGAGAGCTTTGCCACAGAGGGTCCGAATCTCAGTTCTTATAGGCATGGACGCATGGAGGTAGCAAAGTGTGCTATGTATAGTCAGGCAGCGTCTCCTGCACACCTGCATCACGTAACACTGCAGCCTTGTCCTGCGAGGGCTTTGCCGCAGAGGGTTCGAACCTCAGTTCTTATTGGCATGGAAGGGTGGATATAGTTGGGCAGTGTCTCCTGTGATGTTGAGTCGCTCAACACTGCAGCCTTTTCCTGGCAGGTCTTTGCCATGGAGGGTCTGAACCTCGGTTCTTACAGGAACGGAAGCGTGGACATAGCGAGGCATGCTACGCATAGTAGAGTCTCCTGTGTCGCTCAACACTGCAACCTTGTTCTTTGAGGGCTTTGCTGCAGAGGGTCCAAACTTCGGTTCTTAAAGGCACAGCAGCGTGGATGTAGCTAAGTGTGCTACATATAGTTGGGCAAATATTGCTGCGCACCTGCCTCACTAAACACAGCATTGGCATGCGAGGGCTTTTCAATATCAATGCAAATGTTAAGCCATCACAATGTTTTTTGGTTTTGGCACATTTTTTTCGTGCTTGTGCCACATAATTGCTGAATCCATTGTTACAGAAGAGAAGAAATTACGTTTCTGAATCGAGAATATGTGGTTGGCATAGCAACTGGAAATGCCATGGCATTACACTGTCAAATCACTAAAATATATTTTTCCAAACACCTCTACCATAAGACCCAATGAGGAGTTCCCCACAAATCTTTGCTCCATCAGCAGCTTTGTAAGAAGCAAGTTGGTTTGTCATTTCTCAGCTGCACAGTGATTTCATATTGGGCTATTGTGGGTGAATTAGCTGTCAATTGGGCTTTTTTGGTCTATAGTGTGGCAGATGTTTTTTGTCCTCCTGATGCTACCTCTATATACCCTCCCCACAATTCAACTCTCTCTACTCCCACCCTGACTCTCTCTACCTCCATTCTCCCCAATGATTTAGTCCCACCTACCCCTCACCAATTATATGTGCTTGTTGGGTTTTACTACTGCCATTCATTTGTCCATCCTACGCCTGCCCTCTCTACCCCCAGCCACCCTTTGTACCCCTACCAACCAGACCCCCCAAACACGCACCCTACCCGCACTCTATCTACAGCCACACACTCCCTCTACACCCACCCTGCCTACTCATACTCATCCATATTACAAAAGGAATGGTGTTGGTGCTCAGATACACAAGGACACTCTGCCACACTCTGCTTTGCTTCTCTGAGGCTGGAGTGTAAAAAGGATCGGCCTCTCAGCTCCTTTGGCAGACACTGTAGCAAGACTCTTAGGAGCAGATCAGGAACAGTGTTGGTGCTCCGACACACCATGACACTCTGCTTCACTCTGCTTCCCTTCCCTGAGGCTGGAGTGTAAATAGGATCTGCCTATCTGCTCCTGCGGCAGGCACTGTAGGAAGACTCTCAGGAGCAGAAAAGGAATGGTGTTGGTGCTCAGATACACCAGGACACTCTGCCTCACTCTGCTTCACTTCCCTGAGGCTGGAGTGTAAATAGGATCCACCTTCCTGCTCCTGCAGTAGACACTGTAGAAAGTTCTCAGGTACAGAGAAGGAGTAATGCTGGTGCTCCGACACACGAAGGCACTCTGCCTCGATCTAGTTCACTTAGCTGAGGCCGGAGTGCAAATAGGATCTGCCTCTCTGCTCCTGTGGTAGACACTTTAGCAAGACTCTCAGGAACAGTAAAGGGATGGTGTTGGTGCTCCGACACACCAGGCCACTCTGCCTCACTCTGCTTCGCTTCCCTGAAGCTGGAGTGTAAATAGGATCTGCCTCTCTGCTCCTGTGGTAGACACTTTAGCAAGACTCTCAGGAGCAGAGGAGCAGAAAAGGAACAGTGCTGGTGCTCTGACACACCAGGACACTCTGCCTCACTCTGCTTCCCTTCCCTGAGGCTGGAGTATAAATAGGATCTGCCTCTCTGCTCCTGTGGCAGACACTTTAGCAAAACTCTCAGGAGCAGAAAAAGGAACAGTGCTGGTGCTTCGACACACCAGGACACTCTGCCTCACTCTGCTTCGCTTTGCTGGGGCTGGAGTGTAAATAGGATCCACCTTCCTGCTCCTGAAGTAGACACTGTAGAAAGTTCTCAGGAACACAGAAGGAGCAATAATAGTGTTCTGACACATCGAGACACTCTGCCTCACTCTGCTTCACTTAGCTGAGGCTGGAGTGCAAATAGGTCTGCCTGCTGCTCCTGCAGCAGACACTGTAGAAAGACTCTCAGGAGCAGAGAAGGAGCAATGTTAGTGCTCTGACACACAAAGACACACTGCCTCACTCTCCTTCACTTAGCTGAGGCTGGAGTGCAAATAGGTTCCGCCTACTGCTCCTGCAGCAGACACTGTAGAAAGACTCTCAGGAGCAGAGAAGGAATGATGTTGATAGTTTTGTAGATATCCCAAAAATATTCATAATAGTTGCCAGCATTCCTACTGTAAAAACATTCATGTTGTTGCCCATGAAGTTCCAGCATGGCCACAGTACATTGCATGTTCATGATGCTTGTCTGCACCCACAGCATATAATATAAAGGCCTACAAAGCTGTGTGTATGTTGGATGTGGCAAACAGAAGCCATTATTGACATTGTAAAACATTTTTGATAAAATATCCAAAATGTATTCCAGCATGGCCACCTGAAACCGTAATTTTGCTGCCTGTTCCAAAATATGTGCTGGCATTGCTACTGCAAATAATTCAGGTACCCACAGTATATGCTATGAAATAGGCTGACAGAGGTTGTCGAAAGAAGCAATGGTCACTCACTTCTCCTCTCCTCTCTTCTCTCTCCTATATTCTCCTCTGCTCTCTTCTCCTCCATGAAATTCAGGAGGTGGATGTTTTGACATGACTCTTTTTATCCACTGTCTATCTTTGCCCTGAGGTTATAGCAAGGGGGTCATAAGGGTGTCTGTAAGCAAGCTGCTCTTCAACTCGCATTGATCTTCATTTTTGTGCTTCTGGCGCTTTTTGGGTTAATTGTGACTGTGGTTATTGTCTTTGAGTGACCCACTGGCTAATTTCCCTTAACTAATGAGTCCCTCAGCAGGTTTGCTGGATTTCTAGGATTTATTATTTACAGCTGGTAATAGTTTGAGCCTTTTTCCCACTCTTACATGTGTTTTGTTGTGTGTGTTTTCACTTTTTGTGTGATCTTGGGCACTGGAGCTTCATCTACTCCATGGCCTCATATTTTTCATGTGCGTTACACAGCACCTTCAGTGCAGTGACACATGGTTGTCTTTGAGACTTCCCACCGATGCCAATTTCCGGTGCTGACTACTGTCCCCCAGAAAAGGGTAAAATTGCAATTAACTTTACTTTAGTCACTTTAAACCACAGACCCAGTACACCCCATCTTACATGGAGTATTGGAAAGGGTTAACTCTTATCTGTGCCTCTTGGAGCATTGTTTAGCTCCTTTTACATTAAGACTTGGCTGGTGGCAGTGGTATCTACCCTAACCTTTCTACCGCGATTAACTTATATAAACGTGATAATGGTTTAGGCTGTTATATTAGCCTCGAACATAAACCTGCTTGACCAAATACATTTTATTTTGGCTCTGGCTGGGTTTATTTGCCATTTATTTTTGTTAAAGTCTGTTTCGTGTTTTTCTCTGCGCGCCAAACCGGGGATGACTCCTTTGTTCGCCGTCTTTTCGCGGGCTTCTGTACAGAAGCAAGCCTTAAGGTGCCTGAAAGTCTAGGTAGGCAGGATGTGAGGGAGGGGTCTTAGGACCCCTGCCATTGGTTCCCTTGGTAACCAAAGTCACACTCCTGTTTGATTGGCTGAGGGGACTGCCCTTGCCAGGACAGCCACCCTGCTGTGTGATTGACAGCCAGGCTGTAGGAATGGGGGAAAACTGCATAAAAAGCAGGTCTCTGGGACTGGAAAGGCAGAGTCCCCACTGGAACAAAAGAACCAATGAGGAGATGGCAGATGAGGACCCCTACAACGGCTGAACCACCCAGTGAAGCCCTGCTGCAGGTCTGAATCTTCAGAATCTGACGACAGAGAAGATCCTCCAGGAAACTTCTTCCCTTGAGATGGTGGAACCAACCAGTTCACCCAAACTGCAAGCCAGGTCCCCTTCTCTAGTCGAATTTGCTGTACAGAGCTACAGCGGGCCGGATAGCCAGGAAGGTCAGAACCTTCTTGAGTTTTAAGGAGCGCACCTTATATTTGTTGCTTTGCTCTGCTGCTGGTTTCTTCCCTGGGTAGTGCAGGAACCTCCAGTCTTCCTACTTTTGATCAGTCCGACAGTCACTTCAGGAACCATGAGCCTGCAGGAACTACCAGGAACGTCCTCCTCAGCTGCAGCTCCCTCTCGGTTTTAAGGTACTGTGCAAATCTGGTTGTCTGTTTCGTTCAACCACGGTGAAAGTGTTTGAAATCTTTCTCCAATCCGCAGGCTTGTCCTTCTCTTCTCTTTGAACTAACTTTTCTATCAACCAACCTCGTCCGGAAACGGTGCCACAAACTTTACCGCAAACTACCCTGTACTGCTGATCTTGAGCAAAAGACTTTTGACCCATTGATTTTGGCCCTAAGCCTTTTCTACCTGATTCTATCTCTGTAGTTCCTCTTGTTTACTTACCCTGAGTACTTATCTGTTGGTGTGATTTAATTTCTATTAACTTTGTCTTTCCCTCCTTTTTAAATTGCTGGAGTGCCATTTTGTTCCCACTTCATTTTGTGAGCTTATTTAAGGGAACTGGTGTGGTGTATTAAGAGTGTGATTTTTAGACTGCTTATAATAGTGTACTGTTATACAACTGAAGAGTGAAATAAATGAATATTCTTTTACTTGAGTCAGTGTTTGCCTGAATCATAGTAATTTCTGTCCTTTGTGTAACTATTTGATACTTCTCACTTACTCTTGAGATAGGTCTGGCTGCTCTGCTACTCCTGCCGCTAGAACTGTGTAGTACAGGCTTGTACCAAAGGTAAAATTGTTCTGTCACTTTTAGTCTTAATTGTGTGTGGTGTTCCCAAAGGGTACTGCATATAATTCTGCCTAACACCCATCATAGTTAATATTTACCCTGAAGATGTCTAAGAGCAAGCAGTTAGGTCCTGAGATTGGTGATGATGGCTCAAAACATTTAAAAAAATAAAAAACAACAAATACCAATCAAGATTGGTTTAAAAATGCAGTAAAAGTTAGAGATGTCTCTATTATCCAAATGGAAGGGTGAATACTTGCCAAAATGGATGACAATTGTCTGATTATAACCAGTCATCCAGATGGGCAGCAAATTGCTGTGAAATCTAGGGGCACTCGGGCACCTATCACTGAGAAGAATGAACAGTGAGTGCCGAACAAGAAGTGTTTGCCTTTCAGAGACCAACCCAAAGACGATTACAACTAACCGGTCTCTCACCATGGACACTCAAAGGGAAGAACGGCTGGTACCTAAAACAGATGACATTTCAAAATAGAAACCTAATAATACGGCTTCCTTTTCAACAAGTAACCACAACTCTGCGATGGCCTATGGAGGGCCAACTACATTTACATCATCTCTTGATTGTATTGAGTGAAGTACTGCTCATAACAAGAGTGGTACCTCAAGGAAGTACCGGATGGAAAACTAGAAAGGAGCTAAAAGTAATTGTCAAGATTATGCCTTAGCCAAACTCAAACATAAGCCTTGGGTCGGTCCCAAGAAACATATATTACCAATGTCTGGAAATGGAGAAAAATCCTGCTGCAATGCTACTATTACACAATGTAATGTGGCAACAGAAACAGCAAAACACTACGTGAGCAATCATGCATTTCTCTGTGCTAGATGCTCGGAGAAAGAAAGCATCGATATGTCATTGATTTGGGGTTTGACAGACAAGCATCCCAGAACAGGATCGAGAACAACTTCCCACAATTAATGATGGGATCAACAATTCTAGCTAAGTGCTACACAGCTGAGGGGATAGTCTTTTGAGTTACTATATCCATTGCATGGCTCAACCCAGAGCACAATACCTCGAGCCATAAACTTGAGAGTCATGTTAACCTTCTCTGTACTTGCCTTAAAATGCAACCTGGAACAGAAAGACCTGTGATGCTATCAACAATAGTATGGCTAAAAACCCCGGCCTGCTCCCAAATCAGTAACAGAATGGAAGAATACTAGCTCGGACTGGTACTAGGTTCTTTAAGGAAAATTAGCAGATTTACAGCACAATGCAGATTATTAACAACTTTAATATGACTATTAGCCATAACAAATGTAACACTAATGACATTAGCAATTAGTTTTGTGGCTGGAGTGGATTTGTTTGCTTAGGCCATAGACGGTGTTGCAGGTGAGAGGTGCATGACCATTCACACTGCAATTCTAGTTTATAAAATAAGTGCAAATTCGAAAAACTGAATAGCTGTGTCTTGCAGATGCAGGATTTAGAGCATGACGAGGCAGCAGAGTGTGCTTGGAAAACACTTCCATTGTTCAGGCTGCAGAAAGGAAAAGAAGTGTGTTTCACATTCATCTGGGCTTGGGTGGCATGTTGGACAAAATTGCTGTGCCAGGGTCATTGGAGAATAAGACTAGAACATTCTGGAAAGTTACTGGGGGTGGTGACTGGCAGGCAGGCGCTGATGGGCTGGTGAGATCAGGAGTAAATCAGGCAGTAGGAGGGAAAACAGTAAGGAATCCATACAGAGGTATAGGTAAGAGGCAGAGGCGAGTGGAAGAGGCTTTAAAAGATGAGGGGAGGAGAAAGAAAGGTAAGGAAACAAAAACAAGGAGAAGTGAGAGAGAGAAAACGGAAAATTAACAAGGTTGGAGGTCGGATAGCTGCTGTCTGGCTGTAGATTTACCATGCATGATGAGGTGAGCTGCATTAGGCTGGAGCCAGGCGCTGGGCTGTGTACTGGGCCGCTGAGACTCTGGAGCTGAAGCCATTGCATGAGAATGAGAGACAGCATTTGTGAAGGGAGCGCAATTGCAAGTACAAAGCAGTCTAAGCTTCAGAACCTATGATCTTGGTGAGTATAGGTAGAAAGAATAATTAAGAGAGGACTTACAAACCACATACAATTACCAACGGTGCTTGACTCTGATAAATTAAACTATGATACCTATTTGATTCCCTTTTTTCGGCCAACGAAGAATGTTGTGAAGAATCATACTCATCAATATGACTCTGCACTTGCTGAGAAAAAAAAAGAAATGCGAAAGAATGTCCACAATCTAAAACCAACAAGTGGTACATCATTCAGCGTACAGAAACCAACAAGTGGTACATCATTCAGCGTACAGAAACCAACAAGTGGTACATCATTCAGTGTACAGAAACCAACAAGTGGTACATTATTCAGCGTACAGAAACCAACAAGTGGTACATCATTCAGCGTACAGAAACCAACAAGTGCTACATCATTCAGCGTACAAAAACCAACAAGTGGTACATCATTCAGCGTACAGAAACCAACAAGTGGTACATCATTCAGCGTACAGAAACCAACAAGTGGTACATCATTCAGCGTACAGAAACCAACAAGTGGTACATCATTCAGCGTACAGAAACCAACAAGTGCTACATCATTCAGCATACAGAAACCAACAAGTGGTACATCATTCAGCGTACAGAAACCAACAAGTGGTACATCATTCAGCGTACAGAAGAAAAAAATCAAACAAGCCTATGTAAATTGGAAGAAATCACATCAGGCAATTTTGTTGCAAAATGATGCAGAACTTATCATAAAGGCTCACCGGAACAACAATCCAAGACAGCTCTGGAATCTTCTAAACAATAACTATAACAATGGACAACTTATGACAGCAAACGTGACTGAACAAGCTTGGATAGTTCATTTTTCAAGTATATATAACGCTTCTATCCCTTCCATGCCCAGGCTCCAACATTCTTCTACTAAAAATTGGAAGATCTGTTATGAGAAAGAAGACCTAACTTCCATCTTCCATAAATTAAACACCTCCCGAGCCCCGGGACCAGACGGCCTGTCAAGCGCAGCTTTAAAACAAAATTCTGACTTATGGATTCTCTTCATGATACAGCTGCTAGAAATCATTAACAAGTTGAACAAAATTCCGCCATCCTGGAGAACAGTGATTATCGTTCCAATCTATAAGCAAGGTGCTCGTGATAATCCTCAAAACTTCAGTCCAATTGCATTATTAGACCCGTTAGGTAAGATCTTTGCAACACTACTTCTGAAACAACTCAAGGAATGGGCCACGAAAACTAAACAATTTGCTCCAAGGCAGACTGGCTTTACGTCTAACGTTGGTACCAATGTAAATCTCCTTACCATGAATCTGATTAAGAACGAAGCCATCAACAAAAAAAAAAAGATCTATGTGGCATTTTTAGATTTACACATGGCCTTCGATTGAATATCGAGAACACGATTATGGCAAAAATTAACAACGTGGAAATGTCCTCCGGAGATTCCAGAGCCAATCAAATTACTCTATTCCAATACCACAATTACTGTGAGATTATCAAAAGCTGGCATTACCAACCCTGTGATAATTACAACCAAAGGCTTAAAACAAGGCTGCCCCCTTGCAGCCACCTTATACAACTTGTACACAGCGGATTGCAAAGAACATCTACATGACCAGGCACTGAATCCTCCAAAACTGAATTCTGTTCCGATTTCAGCACTATTCTACGCCGATGACATTATCCTTTTGGATAAAACCATACGAGGCTTACAGCAAAGCTTAAATCTCATGGACGACTACATGAAGGCCAATGACCTGCGTATAAATACTACAAAGCCAAAAGTCATGGCTCTAGTTAAACTTCCATTTAAGAAGAAAAGATCGCTGAATCTGATCATTGATGATACCTGCCTCGAAGAAGTATCAACCTTTAAATACCTTGGCATCACACTGAACCAGACGAAACTAGAAAAACCTTGGTTTGACACTCTTGAAAGAAAAACTGAACTATTAGTCAGACAAGGTTGTATCCTCCATCGAAAATATGGCAAATTTTCTATTAAGCCTATCATAACCTTCTACAGGCAGAAGGTTGTCCCGGTAATAACATAGGGCAGTGATGCAATGATACATTCCCAACCAAAAACTGGACTAAACTTGAAGCAATCTTCTGGAGGAAGCTATTAGGATTGCCAGATGCATTTCCAATGGACAAAATCCTATATGAAATCCCGACGCAATCAATCTCGTCAATAGTAAGATGGAAACAATTTGATCTGCTAAGAAAATGCTGATAAATGATGATATACCAGCCATAGCAATCTTGAAATTCAGTCATGGCGCCATGCACAATACAGTCTTACGGGCATGGCAAGAACATCTACTTCAACAGCTAAAACTGAGGACATTTCAGTTGACACACAGCATGCTAAACTTAAACTGGCAAATAATGACTGGATTAGAACTTGTCATACTAAAACTCTATACTCCAGAAACCTCCGATGCCACTCGGATATACGAGCACTTAATTAAATCCCAAAATACTTGGAACTATTTCCTGACTCTATGGTCCGAGCCATTTACATGAAGATACGACTAAACGATTTACCCACAAGAGACAAACCAGTAATGGTCTGCCCCGACCTCATGGACCAAAGACAAATCTTTGGCAATCATTTCAATATATCGGCCCAGCAGATGGATGAAGAATCCCGCTTTCCATTAATACTGAATGGCGGGGAAACAAACTAATTTTCACAATTGTGACATTTTTAGAACATGTTCTAAATCTGGATATTAGATGACGAAAATAGTAAAAAGGAAAACTGATTGACTATCTATTTTAGTCACTTTTAGAGTGAAACCAAGGAATTGTTTTATTTTATATATTTTTTTCTTTCCTTATTCTCTTATTCTTTCTCTTTCCTTACACTGTATATAATAACTAATGAAAAGTTTGTAATAAACTAAATCATTAAAAAAAAAGAATAATTTAGTAGGGTACCGCCCATAGTCTCATTAATGAAGTGTCAAACCTGATACAAAAGGGTGAGAAATCATTTGTCCTTCAGGTACCGAAGGACAACTGAGTTAGCCTGTGTGTACATTTTGCATTGTTGTGAAAAAGGGGGTTTTACTTTGTTATGCAGGAATGCTAAAATGTGCCAGTTATATTTCCTAGTGGGAAAGAGGAACCAAGAAAGTTGTTAGAAGAGAACACAATGTTCCACATGTGCTTGGCAAGGTTGTTTGATGCCACTGATCATAAGCCCCAACAAGATAGTCTTGGTAGGTTGTTGGCCGAACGTTGGTTCTTCCTGCACAGATGTTACAAATTAGACAAAATGATGAGTAGGATATGTTGAAATTCAGAGCAGAGTTGGCTGCCATGCATGAAAAGGTACTTCACTGAGAAGAGACCCAATATAGGGGAGATGCATTAAAAATGGAGATTGTCCAGAAAGATGAGCATTTGGGTAAAGTGTGGGGGAGCCTGATCACCTAAAACAGTTTTAGAAGGTGTCTAAACAGATGGTGATCTTGCTTTGTCAGATATACAGTCACTGTGCAAACATAACCAATCTATTAGGGATATACAATTGTTAGAGAGTGAGGTGTTTCGGTTAACCTTTTAAGTGCTAAGCTCAGACTATCTCATCCTCAGGATAGCATTTGCTGTGCTGAAGACATGGTAGCTCATCCTTTTAAGCCCTTCAGTTTGTCCGATCGCCGCAGTGCAGCGATTGCACAAACTGTAAATCCAGCCACTAGGCTATGTGAGTAGGAGGTTCCTCCTCATGGCCTAGGGGTTGGATTTCATTTAGTTTCCCTTCAGCGTGGGTAATGCGCACTGACGTGAGACTGAATTAAATTCTACACGCTGCAGCCATTTTCAGCTGCGGCATGCAAGAGAAGGTTAGTTTCTACCTCGATCTCTGGCATTATTATGAGGATTTGATCGAGGGGGGTGTCCATGGAAAGGGGAGACACTTCCGTTTCCAACAATCCCTCCCTTGAAGCATTGCTGGGTGTGGATCTCTCAATCCATGCCCAGAAACACCACTAGAGCACCATGGAAGATGTATTTGATGGGGGGCCGCTGAGTATATAAGTAGCCCTCTAACTCCCCACAACCCAAAAGGGAGGGGGTAAGATATGTTGCCCTGCCTGGGGACAGATGGGCAGCATAATCTGGCCATTGGCCCTAAGGAAGAGGCATCTTTTTTATTTTTCTATGTAATCATAGATTTTACCGGAGGCAGCTAGAGGATCAGGGATGTGTTTTTGCTGCTCCAGTGACTTCCCTGCCTTTGTGAAGCTGTGCTGTATTGTGCTCTTAAGGAATTCACAAGTCCTATGACTGGGAGGTCCAGGCACTTAGTGCCTGCACTGAGTCCTGAGGAGAGTCCAGTCACTCTTGGAAAAGACTTGGGACAAACTCTTGTGTTTTTGCTGCACTGGTGATTTCCCTGCCTCTGTGAAGCTGTGCTGTGCCTTTAAGGAATTCACAAGTTCTATAACCGGGAGGTCCAAGTGCAGAGTGCCTGCGCGGTGTCCTGAGGAGAGTCCAGTCACTCTTGTACAAGACTTGGACTTGGGAAGAACTCTTGTGTTTTCACTGCTCCAGTGATTTCCCAGCATCTGTGAAGCTGTGTTGTGCTGTGCTGTGCCTTTAAGGAATTCACAAGTCCTATAACTGGGAGGTCAAGGCGCAGAGCAACTGCGCGGAGTCCTGAGGAGAGCCCAGTCACTCACCAGTCAGCCGACAGTTGTGACCATGAACAAAGAAAAGGACTTCCTGAAAAAGAAAGGCACTAAGAAGCCGGGTCGCCGGGACGGTAGAGAAGCTGAGGAAATGCAGGAATGGACAAGATCCCTCAGAAGCACCATGCCCGGGGCAGCCAGCTCCTTGCCTATGAGTCAATACCTGATAAAGACAACCCTCCTATCCATGCTGCAGGACCTGCATCCTATACCGAGTCAGATGGTGCCGGCCCAGAAGGATGTTGTTAAGCCCAAACCTGCATTACACAGTCCCCGTCTCAAAAGGGATCACCCCCGACGTTGTTTATATTTCCAGAGTCCCTGCAGTTCCCGAGACTATCCCTGAAGCTATCCCTGCGGAGACGGACTGCCCACTTTGATGCAAAATGGAGTGGGTCTCCAGAACTGAAGGGGAGACAAACAGCAGCCCTCTACCTGACACAAGCAGTCCTGGGGGGAAATGCTCCGAGTGTCTGGGGAGAAGCCGTTCTGGAGTGTCTCCCAGTAGAGCATTGACCAAGGCCTCTAATGACCAACCTGACCTCCTACATGTAGTCACTGACAGATCTACATACACAGGCCCTGTAGGGACTGGCGCAGCAAGGAGGCGCAGGAAGAATCTGTCAGGGTCCCGCCGGATGAGCTGGCTCCCGAATCGAACTGTACGGGTCCCGTGTCTCTGTAGGCAGACTCGCTGGAAATAAACCTGCCCCTCCCCCATTGTTTCTGCTTTTCAAACTACCAAAGAGTCTGTATGCCTAACCATGGAAATCCGGGGAGGGGTGGTAGCTCGGACATTCAGAGTCCCTCCCCTGTGCAACATCCTCTGACATACATAATACATCAGTGCCACCTATTTATTTCTAAATGGTCACCACATTGTGTACCTTATTTCCTCTTGCTGGACCTTGTAGCCGTTCAGTGCTCGTTTCCTTCACCTCCACCCCCGACCATAACTGAGGAGCAGGGGGGGTTTGTGGAAAGGGTGCCATCAATTTTCTTGAAGGATGCTGCCATGTACTTTCCTCATCTTCACTTTGTAAGTCCATTGCATCCCTGCCTTTTCATCTCACCCAACTAGAAATATGTTGCAATGATGTTTCTCAACTTCATTTGCCACCCACCTGCACCCATCGGGGAGTGGAAGGTTTATCTCACAGTCTCACGGTGGGTCTCTTTGGATTGTCAGTGTGGGTTCCATCCTCTTCCCCACACTTGTATTTGTGTAATGTATAGGTAAAGATGACATTTTGCTTAGATTTTCTGTTCTCTTTGTTCCAGCTGCAGGTGTGTTGTTGCAGTCTAAGAACTTGTAAGTAAGCAGTGAGCTTTACTTTTGTATTTCACTTGCGTACCATCAAATTAGTTCTTCTTTTTATTTGGTGTGTGGAGAATACCTTAAATTTTAGAGGGCTGCTGCATTCTGTAAGCAATTTGGGACAATTTGGTGCCAGTGCGTGCTCTTGGTCTCTGAACTTACTGATGCAGTCTGATTCGGAGCAAGGCACAGAACAAGAAGCAGAGTCTGGAACAGAATCTGCTTCTGAGGGTGAGCGTGCAGTACATTCGGGAAGTGAGTTTTCGGTTGAGGGTTTTACACCTCCTTATCTGACGAGGAAGGGGACGAAGGAGTACATGCACTTTGCGTGGCACTTCAGCAAGGTTGAGGGAACATGCAGGAAGTGTGAGGAACGTGCCAGTTCATGACATGGCTGATGAGTCGGACTGGGTGCCTCCAGCAATGGCTCAGCTTGTTGTGCACCTTTCACTGGAGTATCGAGTGCACAGAAAATACAGATGGTTTTGAGCCTATTGGCCTTTTCAACCATTTTCTGGAGGATGGGTTCATTTCAGATATGGTTAAGCAAACCAATCTGAACACCCATTCCAGAGCACACCATTGGGTTGCAACAATGGGTACTGAGATGAGAGCATTTTGGGGTCTCCCTTTGCTCATGGAAATGATAGCATAAGATATGGCATTTATAACGCGCCTGTACACAAGTGTTTCTAGCGCCACAATTCAAGGAGGGGGGAAAAAGAGAGGACAAAATGATGATCTTACTAGGAATTGTGTTATTTAGGTCACGCGAGTGCGGGGAAGAGGGAAAGGGAGAAGTGGCAGGTGGGTGTGCAGTGAGAAGGGACTGTAGGGTTGTAGCTACAGATCCTTAAGTGAAGGGTAGCCTGGAGGCAGTACGAGGGCAAATGGACATGCAGGAGCCGGGGCCCAAGGGTGAGTAGATGACCAGTGTGCGGATCAGTCAGGTGCATCAGCAGGGGAGAGGAAGAGAGAAAGCGTAAGCGAAAAGAAAGGTCTTGAGTTGCTTCCGGAACCAGAGGTGGTTCTGCTCAAGTTTGAGAGCGGCAGAGAGGCTGTTCCAGAGGGAGGCCCCAGCAGAGGCGATAGATCTTCCCCCAACTCTCTGCTTGGAGAAACATCTGAATGACAGAGAGTTATTTACTTTACTAATTTATTTATTTTATTTATTGTTTGCTTGTTAGGCGCTTATACAATAAGAATATACAGTTTCAAAGCGCCCACAGAGCAGGGAGGGAGGGTGTGAAATACAAGTTACAGCACAATATTAAGAGCAGAGGGGGAGGGAGGAACCTATTATGCCTTGCGAGTATTCAGAACGTGCAAGTGCAGAAAGGAAGAAGGAGGAGGGGTTAAGTGCTGGGGAGTTGGAGGTGGATGAGCAGAGTGCTCGAGAAGGAAGATGTTTTGGATGAGAAAGCTGAAGGTAGAGGTGTCCCAGGCCCCAAAATGCCTTGTGGATGATGCAGAGGGTCTTGAACTTGATCCGTGCAGCCACGGGGAGCCAGTGAAGAGATTTGAGTGTTGCAGTCCTGTTCTGGAATGGTGCAGAAGCCGCCTACCTCACTCTACTGGTCTACTAAAGCTGCAATGACAAGCAATTTTCTTCCGGGTATAATGAGTAGGGATTGTTTCCTAGCACTGCTAAGCATGCTGCATTTCAATGGCAACCCTGCAGCATTATCACAAACTGACCCAAATTGTGATAGGCTATTCAAAATTCAGCCACCACTGAAGCACTTTGCACAGCGATTTTCTAAGGTTTATATTCATAGCCAGAACATATCCATTGATGAATCTTGGGTATTGCTCAAAGGCTGGCTACTGTTGAAGCAGTATATTCTAAGCAAGAGAGCATGATATGGAATCACGATTTGCATGTTGTGTGAAAGTACCACTGGGTATGCCTACAGCATGAGAGGCTGTGCTTGAAACGACTCGAGCATAAACCCTGAGGGCTGCCAAGCCCACTGAGGGATAAGGGTACCCGGTCAATCCGTCGAATGCTATTGCATCTAACGTCAATCCATCGAATTACAAGCATCGGAATGCCATTCAATCGAATGACCATTTTGTTGTCTATAATTCGATGGATCCATCAAAATGTGTTATATTGGATAAGGGTTAGGGTTAGGGGTTAGGGTTACATTAAGGGTTACATTTAGGGTTAGGGTTAGGGGTTAGGGTTGGTGCTAGGGTTAGATTCCCTGTTTTCCATGGTGGCTGTGACACCTCAGACCCAAATCTGTGCATTGACGAGTGGGCCAAATCTCAGGGTGTTTTGTGTACCAGCAGTTTAGCCTCTTTCCTTTGTGCCCAGGTCAATGCACCCACACATGTGATGTACCATTTTAATAGGGACACCAGTGGTATTGTGGCTAGGTAGTGCATGTGTTGTTCGCTGTGCGTTTCCCTGGTGTCCAGGTTGCAAATGTCTCAAAATTGTGTTTTCCCTACATTTTGGAATTTGCGGGGTATTCTGAGTAATAAATAGAGGTTATTCACGGAAAGGAGACCTCTTTAGATTCCCACAGGTGTCTTCCCATCAGAAATGTATAGGGTTCACTGTATTCCTTGGTGGTTGCGATACCTCTGGGCCAAATCTGTGGACAATGGCAAATCAACATTATGGGCCTCATTACAAGTCCACCGCTCCGGGCTTAACGCCACCGGTATAACACTACCGGCACCGTTTCCATGACCGACAAATTACGACCCACGATCCCGGAAATACCACCACCACAAACCGCCACCACAGAGTTAAGGGACCCGTAAAATGCATCGCCGGGTAAACCCCCAGTTACCAGAAACACCTAACACCATGGGCATTTCGAGTACCACGGACATGGAAACACTGCCATAAAAATGGCTGAAAAACTGTGGCCACGGAGGCAGTATCGGCGCCACTGCGAACATGACGTTAAATTATGCCTGGTGAGCTGAATCAGGCCACAGGTGCAGCAAATGAGCCCCGCTGGACCCAGTGGGCCACTGGGAGTGTACAAACGGCCATACCCACACCCAGGCCAACTCCAAACACAACTATGCAGGCAGCAGCTGTAGCAGCATTGGACTGGGGCTATTGACCCTACAGGCAACTCTGCAAATGGTGACAGTAATAGTGCAGAGGAGGATTGGGCGGAGGAGGTGCAGGCGGCAGTTAGCAAACGCTACACCCATGCCAAACTCAATTGTACAGCCGGCACAAGCCTGCAGGCAGCCTGCAATACTCCGCATCACGTCCTCACCCTGGAACCTGACCACAGATCCACACATTATACCTGCTGGACCGTCCAACAATCATGTATATCACCACTATGATTGAGGACGACATCAGCAGCCACAGTGGCATTTCGACCACAATCCGCCCCCTCCTGAAGGTGGTGTTGGCACTGCATTTTCTTGGCACCGGAACTTATCAGCACACAGTTGGTGCGATGCACGGGCTCTCACAACCCTGTTTCTCTAAAATATTGGGACAGGTACTGGATGCCCTGCTGCGCCATGTGTCGGAACACATCGCCCTACACTGTACCGTTGCACAGGTCATTGCCACCAGGTTCTCCTTCCATGCCATTGCGGCAATGCCAAATTGCATAGGTGCATTAGACTACACCCACATAGAGCTGACAGTACCACGTGCAATGGAGATGGAGTACCGCAATAGGAAACAGTACCACTCACTCAATATACAGATGGTATGTGACGCCGGACAAGTGATAACACATTGCTGCACACATTTCCCGGGGTCAACACACAACTCAATGGTCCTGCGGAATTCGACATTGCCACGCTACATGGAATGCTACGCAACAAAGCAAATGGCTATTGGGTGAGTACAACTGCCAATGCACAGGCCCTGTGGAAGGGTGGTGTGTGTCTAGGGCAATGACCTGTGTGATTGGGCTGCTACAACTGTACATGCATCACCTCCTGGCCCATGTAATGGATGGTCAGCATAACCCACACATCATTAAGCTACACATGACAGGTTTCCACAGTGTGCCCGTACACACCTGCCAAATGAGACTCACAACCAATACTACCACAAGGCCATACAACTTGGGCCACTCAATACAGCCACCCACACTATGCACCACTGCCCCCAATGCACATGAGACATCCTGCAACAACCACATCATCACAGTCTATTGATTCACTCCTCCAAGTGTGTACATCACTGCACAATTCCAGACTCACCAACCACTATGTTACGCAAGGGCAACTACATATGCACAGCAAGTCTTTGGGCAATGTCCAAATGCCAATGTCGACAACAATGACCCATGAATGATAATCACCCACCGGTCTGACCACTGCTTGGCCCATATGGAGTAATGAATGATGACACAAGATTGCACTGCATCTGATCAAGACATGATACCACAAACACTGACGTGTCCTACACATTTCCATCTCATGTAGGTGATGCTGGATATGCACTCACGCCATGGCTGATGACGCCTGTACGGAGGCCAAGGAACTGGCATGAGGAGGCGTACAACAGGGCACACGTCCACACACGTGGCATGATTGAGAGGACATTTGGCCTACTGAAGGCCAGGTTCCGCTGCTTGAGCAGATCTGGCGGATCACTGCTCTAGAACCCAGTGAAGTCGGGTAAAATTGTGCTTGTGTGTGCCATGCTGCACAATCTGTGCATGCGCAGGAACATTCCGCTGCCCCCAGACACAGAGGATGATGATGTAGTTGAAGATGGGGATGGCTCCACACCCTCCCGAGGGTGCACAAGATGGCCAACGAGCACGGGATACACTCATTTGCATTTACTTTTGAGAGACTGCACATTGACAGCATTGCATGGATATGATGATGCCGGTGAATACATGGATTGACTGCAAATGAAATGAGGGATGTCCACTCAATATGGATTTTTTTTAGGTGTTGTATTATAAACAAACCAGGAAAGAAGGTGCATTGGGTAGGGAAGCTGTACACCCATGGCCACCCACCACCCAAACGTACCCACCCCCAACCAGGCCCCAAACTACTAATCCCCTAACGGACCTCCCCCATAACCCAAACATACCCACCCCCAACCAGGCCCCAAACTACTAACCCCCTAATGGACCTTCCCCACCACCCAAACATACCCACCCCCAACCAGGCCACAAACTACTAACCCCCACCACCCAAACGTACCCACCCCCATACACCCATCATGTCGCCGAATGTCATGTCTGTCACCATCCCCACATGGCACTATTTGCAGGGGCGCTTATGCGCAGGAGTGTCCTTGCTGGTGGGTCCAGTCAGCCGACTAGAGCAGCTGGTGCTAGTGTGCCCGGTGCAGCTGGTGCTAGTGTGCCCGATGCAGCTGGTGCTAGTGTGCCCGGTGCAGCTGGTGCTAGTGTATTTCCGGTGCAGCTGGTGCTAGTGTGCCCGGTGCAGCTGGTGCTAGTGTGCCCAATGCAGCTGGTGCTAGTGTGCCCGGTGCAGCTGGTGCTAGTGTGCCCGGTGCAGCTGGTGCTAGAGTGCCCGATGCAGCTGGTCCTAGTGTGCCCGGTGCAGCTGGTGCTAGTGTGCCCGATGCAGCTTGTGTGCCAGAGCAGCTTGCATCGTCCTCCTGGGCAGGAGTGATGCATTGGGCGCATGCAGGTGGACGCTGCATCGCCTCTTGGCCGTCATCGCTGTCACTTGACATGGCTGTGGGGATACAGAGGGCATGCTGTTAGTTGTGGGATGTTACTTGATGTGTCCATCACATGCATCAAACTGAACGATCCATGACCACTTGCATGTACACACATATGACTATTGATGCACTCAGGTGTATGTGTCTCTGCTTCCACTCAGGCACACACTGTGTGCATGTCATGGGGACATGCATTGGGTATATGTTACTTATCATCTGGGTGGTCAGTGGGTCCATTGGGTCACTCCTGCCCTGGCTGGGGGTGTGGGTATTGGGTCCATTGGGTCAATCCTGCCCTGGCTGGAGGGGGGGTCAGTGGGTCCATTGGGTCACTCCTGCCCTGGCTGGGGGGTGTGGTCAGTGGGTCATTGGGTCACTCCTGCCCTGGCTGGGGGGTGCTCCGTAGGTCCATTGGGTCACTCCTGGGGTGCATTCAAACTTATGGCTTTGTACTTTGTGCACTTACCGGCATCTGCAGGTAGGCTCACTCCTGCCTGTCCGTCTCAGATGCTGTGAATGCCCTCGAGGTGGAGGACACTGCTGCAGCACTCCTCCCACGGTCGCAACTTGAGAGGGGATGCAGGGTCTCCACCGGTGCCAGTGCTGTGCTGGCGGTGTGCAGCGATGAGGCTGCGCACCCTGAGCCTGAGGTCATCCCACCTCTTATGGCAGTCCTTCACAGTGCGTGTCGTCACAGCGATCGATGTGCACTTGTGTGCTGCCTCAGCCTACACCTCCTTGCGGGTTGCTGGGTAGCGCACTGCTGGTCTGGCTAAAGAGCATTTCTGCATGCTCGACAATGTGTTCCACCAGTACGTTCAGCTCAACCTCACTGAAGCACTGCTTTCACTGTCTGCATGCTGAGATCCTGGATTCCATAGTGGTAGATGGATTCTCAGTCTCAGGGAGGTGTTCTGACCTGTGGTGCCTGAGGATGGCAGTGAATTGTGCTTTGTATAATGGTGGCCTCTCTGTTTCCGTTTTTTTTTCCACGGTCATGGTATTTCCGCTTCCGGTAATTCCGTGTCTGTGATGGTGGGGGCGGACGCGATTTTTGATCCATTTTTTGTGGCGGTATGTCCGTGTGCGTGGGTGTTACGTGATGGTGGTGACACTGTTTCCACCTCGGTGTGTTGCGCGTGACCCACATGCCGTAATCGGCCGTTCATTCCGCAACCTTGCGGTCGCGGAAACGGTGTCTCCATAGTCACGGAATCACCGGATTCCGGGCCGGGGGACTTGTAATGAGGCCCTATGTCTTGCCAGGGTGTTTGGTGTACCAGTGGTTTAACCTTTTCCCTTTGTTCCCAGGACAATGCACCCACACATGTGAGGTACCGTTTTCTTCGGGAAACCTGTGGAAACATGAGAAGGTAGGACGTGTGTTATTGCCCACGTGTTTCGATCACTTCCTGGTTGCAAATATCTCAAAATTGTGTTTTTTATGCTTACATTTTGGAATTTGCTTGTCTTTTTGGGTATTACATTGTATTGTGATTCTGGCTGTGACACCCCAAGCCCAAATCTGTGGTTTGTCCAGAATTCCCAATCCAGTCTTCCCAGGGTGTTTCGTGTAGCAGTTGTGCACCCAGGTTGGTGCACCCACACATGTGAGGTACCATTTTCATTGGACACCTGTGGGAATGTGGGAAGATAGAACATGCATTGTTGCCTACAAGGGAAGAGTTTCATTGTAATGGCACATCTCTCTCACTTGTGAGACCCCCAGAACTTGTTGCTGGACTTGTGGATTATTTTTCATTGTTGATCAGTGATTGATAACCTTATTCCCCACTCACCATTTATTTTACTCTATTTTTCAGACTCTCAATAGTTTATACTTTGTAACAAATTTGTATTTGTTTTAATTTTTTTTGTTTTCTCTGGCTTACCTCTTGTGGACAACTGTTCCCAAGGGTAGAAAGGATATTTCTATTCTCTCTACATTTTATTTTGAGAGACCAGCACACCACACCTTATGTGGAGAGCTGGAGAGATACATTGTATGTCCTTTCTCACTGCTCCTGTAACATTTATGAACAGTGAAAAGCTTAACATAAATGGCTGCTGGCAGTGGATCTTTTTCTACCATTTAGGTGCAGCCTACTTACAAGTTGTTTTCACAGCTACAGAAAGGCACCCTTGTGTGACCATTTTCCCATAATGGCCCCTGTCTTCGTATTTTGCCATTTTTTATTTGCTTGCCCGATTTGGGTCCTTCCCCTAAACTTCAGGGTGAGAAAGTCCTTTGTGTAAGTTTTGTCTTTGGCAGAAGTCCTTAGGCAAGCTGGCCCAGGTTTAAAAATGTGTGCGAAGACAGGAAATGGGGGAGGAATCTGAAACTCCACAGCTGTGTCTTCTAGCCTGCCTGCCTAGAACCAGTTCCAACTGAGAGGTTGGCTTCCCTGAAAGGACTGCCAAACCCTTAGGTTTGAATGTTGTACGTCTGTTGATTGGCTGGGTTCCTGTATAAAGCTCTGATCCTGGGAGCTGAAGAAGTATTAGACCACTGGACTGAAATCCAAACAGGAAGATGAAGAAAAGCCGGCTGAGAAGATTTCCAGCAACCAGAGAACCTACTGTGTAACCAGCGACTGCTGTTACCGTTACTTCCAAGCGATTAGTGTGTGTCAAAAATGATGGCCAAGACCGAGAGTCTAGTAGGAGCTAGTAAACTCAAGAAGCCCTGCTAAACAAGCCATCCCTCGACATGCTGTGATGTTGCTTGGCTGCAAAACGTGAATACAAGGGGACCCACAGCCATTGTGCAGTGCACGGGGTCCCAAATTCTGAACATCAAAGAGACTTTGTTGGAATCCGCCTGGACCTCCAGAGACTTCATTCGAATCCTTGAAGACCACTCCCCAGAGTGCTGGACCAGATTAGCAATGAGAATTCAACTGGCGATATTCGTTCATCGGTTGGCTCCTGAAAAAGGGCGGAAAATCCACAGAGCCGTAAGAAGCACCAAGGACACCTTTGTCTGGAGTCTTTCCCATTGTTCCCTGCTTCAGGTTCCCATCCAGAGTCGTGTCTTCAGTCACCACAATCAATCATCCAAGGACCGGGTCCTGTGCTGCACATCCTGAAGACATCCAGCTGCAAACTCCTCTTTGCTGCTGTGTTACTGCGTTGGTTTAGGTATTGCTTACCGTAATACTTGTTTGATTCTTGTGAAGCGTTGGGGATGATTTGTGTAATTGGGAGTCCGTTCAACCAGTTTGCCCAGGCTGTTAGGGAGAATTCTCATTTTATGGCTAATTTCCCTTACCTATAGAGTCCCCCAGCAGCTTTGCTGGATTCGAAGGATACGTGCTAAGAGTGAGACTCTTTTTCCCACTCTTAGGCATTTTTGCTATGTGTGTTCTAGGCTATTTTTGTGTTTAATGCCTATGGGACCTTTTCTCTCACCCATAGGAACCATCTTTCTGCACATGTGTTACACAGCACCCTCCGTGCAGTGACACAGGGGTGTCGTAGCGACCCCCAAACATAGACTCCATACCCTGGGGCTGACTACTGTCCCCTAGGGCATGTTAAGTCCCCATTGACTTTACTAGTCCAATCTTATGAACAAAACCAGTAAAACCCATCTTAAAATGGAAGTACTGGAAGGGGTTAATAGTTTTTCCCCTATGTTCATTTTCGAGAGGGTACCTTAAAGTCCCCCTCTACAAAGTTGCTGGCTGGTGGCAGTGGTTGCTACCTTTTAAATTCGACCGCAAATATTTTCCTGTGGCATTTTCCCATTCTTCGAGGCTAACACGTTTACTGACATCCTCTAACATACCGCCGGTTTATTTTATTATTAACTTTACTCCGGTAGGTTTTATTTGCCAGAACTTTGAAAAAACGTCTTTCTCAAGTCTTACTCCATTTTCCTAACCCAGTTCGGGGATCCTTTGTTGGCTCTTTTGTCGGGCTTCTGCCAAGAAGCCCTACTTTCGGTGCCTCTGAGTCTGGGGTGGGTCTGTTGTTTGGGAGGGGGAGTAAAACCCCTGGACAGAGTTGCCACAGCAACTCAGTTCGCACTCTAACCTGATAGGCTGGAGGGTCTTCTGCCAGGAAGAACACTCCACTGTGTGAGTGACAGCTAGGCTGTATGAATTGGTCTCTTACTGCATAATAGCAGGGTCCTGAGGACTGGAAGAGCAAGACGTCACCACTGGAACTACGGAACCGAAGGGGAGAGAAGCCACAGACATCTTCAGCATCTACACCACCGGTGAAGCCCTGCTGGATCGTCTCACCACTTTTCTTCCACACGACGAGAGGAGATCTTCAGCGAAAGAGCCTCCTTCCCTTGAGCTGGTGGGGCCAACCAGTTCACCTATCGCATCCTCGGACCTGCCTTGATCGAATCGCCAGAGCCCAGAACTTGGAGACCGGATAGCCAGGCAGCTATTGACCCAGACCGCGATTAAAAGGAGCGTACCTTTTAAACTTCCTTTGGCAGCACCGCGGCTGGTTTCATCCCTGGGTAGTGCAGCGACTCGAACCTTCCTCCATGACGAGAGCCTCTCTTCCTCTGTTGTATCCCTCGACCTGCAGGAACTACCAGGAACAACCGCCACCGCAGGAGCCACTTCTCCACGTTTAAGGTACATTGTTCCGCCAGGCCGCCCTTTCTCCGTGGTAGCCCTAAAGGTGTTTTAAATCCTTTAACTACTTGTGGGGTTGGCCACCCTCTCTCTTAACATTGTCTTTTGCCTCGCATCTACCTCTTCAATATTTTTCTACTAAATACTTGACTGCAGCTACAAGAACATGTTTTGCTCCTAAGCTCTTGGTCCTGTACCACTGACTCTGGCTCAGGCCCATTGACTCTGGCTAATTTGTTAGATCTGCTCTCACTAGATTGGTTTTCAATGAGAAATGTGTTGGTGCACCCGAATCTTCGAAACCCCTCTTCCTTCCTATTGTTTTAACTTGTGGCGTGCCATTTTGCTCAGTTTTCATTCACTTATCTTTCTGCTAAAGTGTTACTGTGCATTATTTGTTCACAAAACTTCAGGGAAGTGTTGCTAGGGGGTGTCTGAAGATATTTCGGTTTAACTTGTGCTTTCCCTCCCTTTCGTCGAATTGCTAGAGTGCCATTTGTTGTTGGTTTTCACTGTGCCGTTTTGTGTAAACCCTGACTGCTCAGCCACAGCTACCAACTAAATCTTTGTGGTACAGACTGATACCAAAGGGGATTTATTGCTCTCACCTGTAGTCCTAATCTGGTGTAGTGCTCCCGAAAGGAAACTGCACTGGATTCTGCCTAACACAGGCCTAATGCTGGAATACCTCTCGTGTGTTGTTGGGAAAGGAAAAGATCGGCCCACAACCCCAACCACTTACAGACAGTTACACGATCATGTTATTATACATTTTGTAGGTGTGGTATACACATGGGGAAAGCAGCCATCTTATAGACAAGCAGCAATATGTTGGCACACAGCTTAAAATTGGCATGGCACTCATCACCCCCGGCCCAGGCCGCAAACATTAGCAAAAGAATATGTTAGTAGTAAATAGTGGGTAAAGGCTTGTGACTGCACTATGCACACTATGATTTATCCACTTTGGTTATTAAAATCTTGATTCTATATTTAACTACTGGTCCAGATAACTCCCACTTCATACGATAGTGCATGCAGTAATTAGCACTCAATTCAATGTGGTTTTATCAAAGACTTATTTCACCTTCACCGATTCAATCTCAGTCTAACAGTGAAATGTCACTGATCCTATGGCATGCCACTTTAGTTTTCTGCATCTGCACACCCAAAGCTGATAGTTGCAAACTATTTGTTACACAAATTGTGCCGCACACTTTGTTGAAAACAGTGTACTACAAGTTCCTTATTTCTTTTTGTTTTGTTCTATTTGCTTCTGACCTGCCCCCCGTATACAACCAACGTTGCCAATATCTGGGTATGTGACTATTATATGTCTATTATTTCATGCTTGCTTTTGGTTTATGTAATATTCCAACATAACCAATTTTGATGTTTTTTATGGTAATGCATATCTATGTTTTCTTTGCAACCATTGTATCAGCCTTATAGTCGAAAAACGTGTCGGCTGACACTTTGTGGACTTTATCGTGAAATCAGTTTTTGTTATTCTAGTCATGGACATTATCTACTATCTCATATGATTGTTATTTTGGGAAGAGCACGTATTTGTGTGTCGTAACCTACAGAATTAGCAAAAGAATAGGTTGTGTCCCTCCGACTGTTGAGAAAGGTCACAGCTGCACAGTTCCATAAAACACTTCATTGCCCTAAAATGTTGCCAGCCTTCCCACCCTGGGAAGAATGTGCCCTTCAAGGCCACGGAAGGAGGACTGACTGTCTGTGAACAGCACAATCCCATGAGAAGGAGGGCCCAGGCCTCCAACCTCCAACAGCCCTAATCCTAAATTATAGCACCCAAATGCTTTGGCCTTAAAACCCCCAAATTTGAGTGTACTAGATAACCCCAGACCACTGACCATGAACCTGCCGGATCCCTGATCGATAAGAAGATCAGAATCCAGGGATTCCTGCCTTTATTCCTAGGTCAGGTGATTTGTGCTGAGAGGTGCAGGGAGGGATGAAATTATAGCCCAGAACGAAGGTTGGAGACCTTGGAAGAATGCCGGCCGGTTGGGGAGTGAGCAAAGTGTTTGTAAGTTAGTTTGGCTTCTGTCAAACTCCCCCCAGCAGGCCACTGTCTGCTTTGTACCTGTTGCCCTGTTACATAGAGATAGATGTGTCTTTCGTACTTAGTAATGTAATTGTTACTTGATCATCGGCTGACGAATGATGACTGCAGCATTGCCGACTTGGAAGAAGATGGGCGGACGAGGCTGAGACCAATGGCCTGGCATCCCTTATGGAGCAGGTGACCTATGTGTACGGTCTTACCAACCAGCAGCGTGGGTTTCTACTGTATGCAATGACATCATTCATGACGCTGTGTATGGTTATAATATAGTGCACACGCCGCTGTTCTTCGTTTGTGCTTTTTTCCTTTTGTATGGAAATAAAACGTGTTATCCTTGCAAGTGGTGCACTGGGTGTTTTGCCCTGGTGGCTTGTATTTTTTCTGGTGTGAGCGTCTAGGGGGCTTTCCTACAGTGTCTTCTGTGAAGTCACTGGACCCTTTCTGGCCCCTTTCTGCCACTCTAAAGTAAAGTACTTACTTGTCTGAAGAGTTTCCCTCAGGAACTGTGCCCATCCTGATGTGCATGTTGGCCACTAGGGCACAAGTGACCCCCTTCTGCCATTGAGAACACTCAGGCATCAAAACAATGTCACGGGAGGATAGCTCAGCGGCAACGTGTTTGGCTTGGAAGCAAGACGACACGAAGCAACACAGGTTCGATCCCCAGTTCCGCGCTTAGAAACGTCTGGGTATTAAAGCACGCTATAATTAAAAAAATCCCTTAAAACAAACAAATGGCATAACCTATGTTGCTGGCACAAACCCCGGACCCAACCCTACTTATAGCGTAAAATAAACCTTTGAGTTTTAATCCCCTGCAGTGATGTAGCCTTCACTCTTGGCTCATACCTAACAAGCCAATATCAACTGCCTTTCTCATTTCTACTTATGACTTTTCTCATTATTATCCTCTAAAATATATAACATCTGTGACACTCTCACAACAATCCTTCAGCCCCTTCTGCCCTCTTCCCACCCATCACCTGCCCCTGACATCATCTATTTGACTACTGCCACCTTCTTTCTAATAGCATTATTCCTATTTTCACAGCACCAACCCATCTTGTGCTCTGATCGGCCTGTTCACATCTCAAGCACCTTTATCCACGCTACAGACATGTACCTTTCAAATGGATTGTGTCCTTTAAAGTATTCCTCATTTTTGACATGTTATGTCCAGTTTCATCTGCTTCGGAAAACTTTCACTTGTCACTGCAATCGAGTCGATGTCCCTCTAAGGCCTCTGTCAAGGGTTACGTCTTCTGAGATCATATATATTATGCGTGGTGCTGTTGGCCTCACTTCTGTTTTTCCGTGACAGCTTTTGCTTTGTCTAATGAGAATCGGCGAGCCTCATCATCTAATGACTTGTTTTCGAGAGAATTCTTCAAAAATACTTAGAGATGTCTTCATCCTCGACGCCTTCAACACCAAAAAACGGTTTTAAAAAATGCCGGGACTGTGGGTCCAAGATGTCCCTTACCGACCCGCACTGTGTCTCCTTGTGCCTCTGCGAGGAGCATGACACGGCCATTTGTTCAAAGTGTCAGTCCCTGCCAGGAAAGGCCTTGAGGGAGTGGAAGGGGAAACTTCAGGTAGGAAGATTGCCCAAATCCTCTAAGCACTGACCTGCTAAGCCTTCGACCGACGAGTCGAGATGAGACTCTCCTCGGAGGAAGAAGCCGAAGCGCTTTAGGTCTAGGAGTGGCTCGCACCACTCTTCGTCATTGGAGAAAAAGTCAAAGTGGAGGCACCGGAGGTCAACTTCGCCGATGTCTTCCTCTGACGACTCACCCGAAAGGGTCGCATGTCAAACAACAAAATGTACCCCAGCAGAAGGATAAGCTTTCCGAAAGGAAATGTTAACATTTTTCGTAAAACAGGGTCATGCTCCTACCGAGCCTTCCAAGAAAGCCGGTAAGGATAGGTCAGGCTCAAAATCTTGCGGGCCCTCGAGCCAGGGAAGATAGCCTGACAAACATCGGGAGCCCTCAAGGCCTTCTCCCAATGAAAAGCACAAGTCTAGAATGAGTTCCTCGACACCATCAAGATCTTCAACGCCATCAAAACTGTCGACACCAGCGTTGTCCTTCACCCCTGCCAGGCCTTTGACAACGACAGTGTTGTTGACACCCATCAGGTCCTCGACGTTGACATCGACAACTTCGAAGACAGATACGCTGCATACTCTGCATATGCACACCCTGGCTGTTCCATCAAAGGGAGACGCCCCTCCTCAATCGGCGCCAATAAAATATTCAACGCCATCAAAGCCTACACCGACTCCATCTGAAAAGGTTTATGCTCCTTTACCCAGAAAGGAGATTTTCAAATCACTCTCTTCAATCTATGAAGATGATTGACACTCCAATGAGGAGGATGCTCCTTTTGGACTGCAATATGGGACACCCAGTGCTCCAGGGTGTCTGATTTCAGAGGAGTCCAGGATTAAAGATCTATATGACAATTTACAGTATGCGGGTGGAGTTGATATTTCACCCGAGCTAGAGTTCGGTAGACCTGAGCCTGGCGAACATGCCGACGCTCCATGCAGACAACTCATGTCCAGAGTTGTAGAATACCTATGATTGAGCAGACCACCACTCCCTTATGAGCCGGACGGTTTAACCAATATTTTGGATAAAGGCCCCCAAAATTGCCATTCCATATGGATTTGCAAAAAGGGTGGCTGGAAAATTGGGAATCTATGGATACCAATCCGGCAGTTAATAAAAATCTGACATGAAAATATGCCCCGCCAGTAGTGACCCCGACTAGCTGTCGAATAACCCTACTCCGGAGAGTCTGGCGATGCAGGCAGCTACAGGTACCTCGAAGCAGACAGCGTACCCTACGATCCCTCCTGATAGGAACGACAAGCATGTAGTTGGATGGGCAAAAAAGGTATTTTCAGCAGGGAGCATAGTGCCGAAATCAGCCAACTCCACCTGTGCCCAAGCAACATTTTCGTACACTCTGTGGGATTGCATATCTATGGTGGCAGAGCATATTCCTGAGGGGGAAGAAAGGGATGGCTTCTTAGCTATTATTAGAACAGCAAAGAAACTAGTTGTGAATCCTTTCAATCAGGGTTGGATACTGCAGAAGCGTCAGCAGATCCATGGTGACCAGCACTTTAATACACAGACATGCATGGTTGGGGAAGTCAGGTTTTGCACCTAATGTGCAGTCGAGACTTCTCAACATGCCTTTTGACGGGTCTCATATTTTTGGCAGTTAGACTGACGAGAGTCTTGAGAAGTTGCAGACCTCGATGGCGGCTGCCAAGTCTTTAGGTGCCGCTGTTAGGCAACCTCAGCCTTTTCATACTAGTGGACAACATTGCAGTGGTATATATTTTCACTACTACTCCTCAGTTGGAAGGGCAAGAGGAATCACCAGTCAAAGAGGTGCCAAGTCAGCTCAAGCAGCAGCTTCTTTACCATCGGCTTCAAACCCACTTTGAGGTCTTGAATCACAATTCACCAGTGGGGGCAGACTGCCTCAGTATTTAGAAGAATGGCGAGCCATTACTTCGGATGCTTAGGCTCTGGAAACTGCAGCCCATGGTTACTGCCTTCCTTTTATAAGAAGGCCTCAAAACAATCTACCAGGGAGCCGCTCTTTGATGGTTCCGAACTCGCTCCTTGTGCAGGAAGTTTTATCCTTTCTATAGAAAGGTGCTATAGAACCAGTATCTGTAGCGGCGAGGGACAGGGGATGGTATTCCCCATATTTGTTGATCCCCAAAAAGGACAGACGACTGAGACCCATCTTGGACTTGCGATACTTGTACAATTTTCCCAGGAAGGACACATTCAAGATGGTCATACTTTCTCATATCCTGCAGGCCCTCCAGCTCCAGGATTGGTTGGTGTCATTAGACATTCAGGATGCTTATTTTCATGTGTCAAGCCATCTCAAGCACAGGAAAGACCTCATGTTTGCAGTTGGTTGTTCTCATTATCAGTTTCAACTTCTGCCTTTCGGGCTAACCCCCGCCCGAGGGTTTTCACCAAACTGTTGGTGGTAGTGGCAAAGAATCTCAGGAGAGGGGGGATTCAGGTCTACCCCTACCTGGATGATTGGCTGATCAGGGCGCGGTCACCCAAACAAACCTTGGATCATCTCAAAGTCCCCTGCCACTCCCTTCACAGATTGGGCTTCTCCCTCAATCCCATATCACACCTTCCTAACAGCTCCAATACATTGGTGCTGTGTTAGACACATCCTTGGCAAAGAGCTCGCCTCCCAAGGTGAGGGTTCAAGACATTCTTCAGATGGTATCCAAATTTCAGAGTAGCGAGAAACTTCTGGCCTTCGATTTGAGGTTGCTCGGCCTCATGACATCCTGTATTTTTCTGGTGCCAGAAGCCCGCCTGAGAATGAGATCCCTTCAATTGGCTCTAAGAACACAATGGTCCCAATTCTCAGGAAAGTTGGACCGACTTCAGATTCACGTCAGGGTCTCACAGGCTCTTCTGTGGTGGGCCTGCAAGGAACATATTCTGAAGGGAAACCCTTTTGGCAACCATGACCGGAGATTACAGTAGTGAAGGATGCCTCACTCACAGGGTGGGGAGCCCATGCCAACAATTTGACAGTCAGCAGTCGTTGGTCTCTATCGGAGTCCAAATTACATTTCAATCTTTTGGAGCTGAAGGCAATCAGACTAATTCTGAAGGATTTCCTGCCCTCTGTATGGGGGAAGAATGTCCTGATAATGACGGACAACACAGTGGCTATGCACTACCTCAACAAAAGCGGAGATATAGGGTCACTACCACTGTGCAGAGAAGCAATGCAGCTTTGGTACTGGGCAATTCAAGAGGGACTCTCCCTATCAGCTGTTCACCTAGCCGGAGAGAAGAACACAGTAGCGGATGCTCTGAGCAGGCAGAGCACAGTCTCCCACGAGTGGGAACTAGCTCAGGAAGTCCTTCAAGAAATCGTCACCCTTTGAGGAACCCTTCAGTGGATCTGTTTGTGACCAGGGTCAACCGGAAGTGCGAACAGTTTTGCTCTGGGGAATTTCCCTCAAGAGGCGCTCTCGGAGACGCGTTTGTGGTGGACTATCCACTCCTGTATGCATTTTCTCCAGCCCTTGTCATTCCTCACGTGATCAGGAGGTTGAGAAAGTTCAGGAAGCACATGTTCCTAATTGCCCCGGATTGGGCCAGGAGAATGTGGTACCTGGACCTTCTACACATGTCCATCTGTCCTCCGATACGTCTTCCCCAGAGAGAGGATCTTCTCTTGCAAGAGGATGGGCAGGTTCTCCATCCAGAGGTCAATATTCTCAACATTCACACTTGGTTTCTGCAAGGTTGAGATATAAGGACTGGGACCTCCCAGATGAAGTTATGGAGGTGTTGCTTTCGGCTAGAAGACCAGCAACAAAATCTTTGTATCATTGCCGTTGGAACAAGTTTTGCAACTTGTGCAAGGAAAATAATTTGGATCCTTTCCTATGTAAAACACCATGTGTACAGGGTTTTCTTCTATGCTAAGCCATTCTGGGGCTCCAGATTGGTACCATTAAAGGATACCTGGCGGCGCTATCCATTTCTAAGCGCTCGTCCGAGGAATGTTCTTATTTCAAAATCCCTCTAGTGACTCAATTTCTAAAGTGACTCAATAATGTGTATCCTGAATCTCCCTTCCAGGCTCCGGTTTGGGACCTAAATTTGGTTTTAAAATTCTTAATGTGTGCACCCTTTGAACCCTTGCACACATGCCCTGTATATGTGTTAACATTTAAAACAATTTTACTGGTTGCTCTCACATCAGCACGCAGAGTTAGCGAGTTGCAGGCACTGTCAGTAAAGCCACACTTTTTAGTCCACTACAAGGACAAGGTTGTCTTGAAGGTCAAACCTTCATCTTACCAAAAATCATATCGGATTTTCATTTGAACCAGAAAATTGTCCTGCCTTCCTTCTACCCTCCACAATACCATGGTAAGGAGGATGGACGACTTCATAGGTTATATCCTAAAAGAGCATTATTAAGCTTTTACATTTGAAGAACATCCAAAATTTGCTTGGATAATCAGTTGTTTATAGGGTATACAGGACATAAACTAGGTCAGGCTGTTACCAAACAGACCTTATGTAGGTGGATCATTTTGGATGTCCGAGTGCTACAGGCTTGCAGGGAAAGCCCCTCCTGAGGGCTTGCATGCTCATTCCACTATGGGCATAGCCAGATCTACAGCCCTGCAAAGGGGAGTTCCTATTAGGAATATCTGTGACGCTGCAACATGGACAACAATACGCACATTCACAAAACATTACGCGGTGGATGCTTCCCATTCTCAAGATTACTTTGCTCTGCCCTGGAAAATGTATAGTATGT
Organism: Ambystoma mexicanum; assembly: GCF_040938575.1. Classification (NCBI taxonomy): domain Eukaryota; kingdom Metazoa; phylum Chordata; class Amphibia; order Caudata; family Ambystomatidae; genus Ambystoma; species Ambystoma mexicanum. Next base: position 1,368,677,045 of record NC_090933.1, on the reverse strand, counting down.
AGAATTCTACTCCCCCCTCCAATTATAACCCTTTTGTCATTTTGCCATTGGCTGGCTTCAATGCTGAAACCCGCTTCTGGCTCCAGTGTGTCTGGCAGGGCAGGAAGTGAGGGAGGTGACTGAAACTCCCTGTCCTTCGTCTCTGTGGTTTCCTGAATGCACCCATGGTGATCGGCTGGCGGTCCTTGCTGGACAGCCACCCTGCTGTTTGAGTGACAGCAAGGCTTTGCATGAATGGGAGAAACCTGCACAAAAGTGAGGTCACTTGAACAGAAGCGAGAGTTCACTGGACAAAAACATCCAATGAAATAAACTGGAAGAGAAGCCTGCTGAATCCTCCTGGACCGTTGAACTGCCCGGTAAAGCCCAGCTGCTGTGCTGAAAATCCAACTCCAATTGACTAGAGAAGCCCAGAACAGATTACTTCTTCCCATGGGTTGGTGGGGCCAGCTGACCCCAAGACGAACTTGACTGGAAAACCTTTCCCTGCTGGCTGTACTTCTTTGCTGCTGCTGAAACTGAGTGCCAGGGGTCAGGCACACCAGAATTGAGTGCATCCTCTTTAAGCCAGACCAGACCTCCAGAAAGATCCTGAGGTCCATCCTGAAGCAGGACGACCCAAGTCTGGGCCACCTCAACAGTGTGCTGGACCCCAGAAGCAAGGGAAGCCCATCAAGTGTCCAAGAACCGCGATGGTGCTATTGACCGGTAGCTGAAACCGCAACGTGCCGCTGATCTGAAGATAGCCCGTAGCCGCCAACGACATTCAAACTGCAGTACAGGATTCCTCCAGACGTCCTCCATATTGTCCCCATGACTGAAGCCCAGGAACCCAAGATCTGCAGGACTGAAACCAGAACAGAAACCAGCTGAATCCTGTTCTTTAAACCTAAGGTACTATCTTGACTGAATGGATACTTACTTCTTTTGTCTGTAGCTTGCTTGTTCTCACTGGAGATTTGCAGTAGCTGCTTTGTTGAGAGAGTTGATTCCAGCTCTGCCCTTCACAAGCCCTACACTGTGTGGCCCAACAGTGATTCTTTTTACAGCAAACTCTAATATCATTGTGCAAGATGTTTATGCTATTTAAAAGAAGTGCCTCTGCTTCATAGACATTTCTCAAATTGACTTTGGCTGCCCTGGCTCCCTGCATACTCTTCTTTCCCATTGACTTTGGTTTTAACTGGCCCTCATAGCTGGTGCATAGGTTTAACTTGTATTGCTGGGAAAGGCCTAACCTAGAACTAGACTTCATTGGGAAATTGCAAAGTATTCACATGCTGTGAGAACCTGTTCACTTTTTCCATCCCAAACCTTTTCCTCTTCCACAACCTCAGAATTGTATTAAGTGCCAAAAGTGATATATTAATGCCAAACATTTTCCTAGCAATTGAAGTCGCCTCAGGATGTAGGAAGCGTGTGTGAGGCATCCCAAAAGTGTATCTACTTGCTTATCTGAAATCCGAGGTAGTGTTATGAAGGGTATTTTTATTGTTGTACATTGCCCTTTTTGAAGAAGGCTTATTTTAAACTGACCGGTAAATACATCAATAATTATTTACTAGAAAACCTTGAGAGTAAGTGTTATTTGTATACGTGTATTTGTGGATTTCATCGTAACAGCTCTACAGCTCACATTTACCCCTCTAGAGATAAGTCTGGCTGCTCAGTCACTCTACCACCTTCTGTAGTGCACACGTGCCCTGTAAGAGTGTTAACATGGGTTACCAATAACAAAAGGACAAGGCTGGTGTAGTCTCCCACAGGGTTAACAGCCCTGCTAACCAGACTTCAATTCCACATGTTCAATGCTTAAAAGCTCTTGCTGGGCCGGTATACTTACATAACAGCAGATGGCCCTGTGGCAGCCACATGGCAGCTACAGAGTAATGTGTACAATTGCTAGTACAATGAGAAACACTGAATCAAATGATATATAACTGTTTATCCCTAAGTTTTGGTGGTAGAACGATTGGTTAAATATGCATATCAAACTATACCTAGTTTCATAAAGTGGTCTATCAGGGTACACCATATCAAAAGCCAAAACCCATCAGATGTAATTCTATTATGAACTGGCTTTCAGTGACATCTGGAACTGTCAGATAATGTGTGTCCTATTGGGCTGGGGGATTCACACACAATAGATGTTAGGCCCACCCCGAGAGGCTCCTTAGTTCTTGACACCCTCCTAGAAGAACAGGACATGCCTACATGGAGTTATGTAGACGCCAGTGGCTCAAAGCAGGTTCTGCAGCACAATGGCAAAGTGCGACCTGTTGGATAATAACGGGAGTCTCTTTAATTGTATAATTTAGCTCAAGAGAGGATCTTTCACCAGAAGAAGGGTCCCGCCATCATGGAAATGTTTATGCCACACTCCTTCCTCTGAAACCTCTCAAATGTTGACACCCAGACTGGTCCCCTCTTAAAAGTAGGGGCCGAGCTGTTAACTCAGTGTTGCTGAAAACAGTTAAGACTCTGTATCTTGAGTTGCCTATGGGGTTTTGTCCTTCCTAAATGTTCACTATAAAATACTGATTTGGCCTAAAGTTTGCAGCCACACCTACACACGCATGTGCATTTGAATGAAGCAGGTTTCTTCTGGAGCGTGCCACAGCTGTTAACCAGAATAGGCTGATACATGCTTCAAGGGGACTGGATGGAGAGACTGGGAGTCAAATGAAGAGAGGGTCCCGAGACCACCTCTCCATGCCCCCATGTTCCTGTCAGGACGAAGAGGCAGACACGCTCGCCGCTATTTATCTTATATACCGTCCTGCCCGGGTAACTATCACCCAATCTCCATCACTCCTTTCCTGGACAAACTCCTGGAAAAGCTGGCCATCTCCAAGCTCAATCTTCACAATGAATCTGTTGGCTGCCTTCATGATCATCAGTCTGGCTTCAGAGCTGCCAGAAGCATGGAAACTGCACTCCTGAACATCCGTGAAGACCTTCTCTCCAACCTTAATTCCAACACTCCCTTTGTCCTCATCATACTTGATTTCTCTTCTGCCTTTGATACGGTCAACCATGCCATCCTGCTTAACTGTCTCCGTGATAACCTGGTTATCACTGTTCAGGCCCTGGTGTGGCTGACTTCTTTCCTCTCTGATCGACCCTCGCAGTTCCAACTAGGGTCCTTCCTCTCCTCTATCTCTACCTCTACCTGTGGTGTTTCCCAGGGGTCTTTCCTCTCTCCCTGGCTGTTCAACCAATACCTGGCACTTCTTGCCTACTGCATTGCCGTTCTCTGCCCCAACTTCCAGTGCTATGCGGATGACACTCAGCTCATTTTCAGGCTACCTTAAGCCACCTCTTCTCCTTCACTCATCTCTGACTGTCTGTCTGCTATCCAGGAGTGCTGGCCCACCAATGATCTCTGCCTTAATGCCAGTAAGACTGAGATTGTCCACATCAGCACACACGATCCATCCTTTCCTGTCACTCTCTGGCCGGCCTCTCATGGCCCTCTCCCACCTGCGAGGCTAAAATCCTCTGGGTCATCTTTGACTCCACACTCTCCTTCTCTCTTCACATCTCTGATGTCTCTAAGAAGACACACTACCAGCTGCACCTCCTCAGAGGTATTCTTCCTTTCCTCTCCTTCCCCCAGAAGCTCACTGTCTCTAGAGCTCTGGTTCTCTCGAGGCTGGACTACTGCAACAGCCTCTTTCTAAATCTGCCTGCTTCCACTCTCCACCCTCTGCAACTCATCCAGAACAGGACTGCAAGACATGTCCTTGGCATCAAGCACAGCGATCATATCCCTCCAGGACAGAAATCTTTGCACTGGCTACCAGTGGCTGCGAGGATTAAGTTCAAAACCCTCTGCATTGTCCACAAAGCCTCTGGAGCCTGGGGTTTCAATACCATCAACTCCATCTTCCTAAATATCTTCCTTCTTGAGCTCTTCGCTCACCCTCTAACTCCCTCAGGGTCAGTCGCTTTTCCAAGCAACAAGTTAGTGGTAGATCTCTTTCTTTGGCTGGGGCCTCCCTCTGGAACAGCCTCCCTGCCTCCCTAAAACTTGAGGAGCACCATCTCCGGTTCCGGAAGCACCTCAAAACCTTCCTCTGTGTTTCTGCTTTCTCTCCTCCTCTCCTCTGCTGAATTCCTGGCTGAAACTGAAACTGCACTGGTTTCCTGGCCACCCTCTGACCTCGGGTCCAGGTTCCGTCCCCTACCAGTTGCACACCTGCACTACTTCCCTCGCAACCCCCACACTTGGGGACTGTTTTCTGTATCCTTACAGTACCCCTACCTGGACTTGACACTTGAAGTCTGCACTTACCCTTGCACTTGCCACCAGCTGGCCGTACTTGTATTTATTGTTTATTTATCCCATGTACTGCACTGCCCCCTCCCCCTGCATTTTTCTCCTTCCCCTTCCCATACACTTGCACAATCTGAATGAAACCTGGCCTAGTAAGATTGTTGTCTCTGTCTTCCCTTTGTTCCCCCTCCCTTGCCTCGTCGCGCCTTGAAACAATTGTGTTTAGGCGCGTTAGAAATGCCACATCATATAGTATCACATCATATCATGTTGGACAAATCCTGAGCGTACCCATGATTGAAAAGTACTCTGAAAGGTATCCTGTCTGCCAGCCTACAGACCGAATTCAATGCAAATCTTTCCCTGTGTAGGAGAAGAGCCAGTGATTGTGGACAGGAGCACCTATATGGACAGCCTCTACTAAGCACCAAGAAGCCATGATGTTGACATCATTAGTGACACCATGACATAGCAGCGTTAGACATGAAGCACACCCGCGGCATCCAGAAACCGCATCACACAAACGCACACTCGTATATACAAAGAACATGAGTGTACAGTTCTATAGTTAGAGGACAGATACATATAAATACTGTCAATGCTTTTATTATGTTGCTATTAGCCAAATGCAGTAACACAGAAACGTAAAGAGCAAGAGATCCAGAGCAAGCTTGCTGATGCTTAAGGCAATAACTGCATGGACATAGAGGTGTATATATGTAACCTGATCGGGTCATGTATAGCTAACTTATAAAGGAATATAGCATAGCATAGATGATGTAGAAACCACATTATAAAGGTTTTAGGAAAATTACAACAGGCCTCAGTGCCACAGAGCATAAAACGAGAAGAGCTTATTCAGGCTACTCAAAGAGCCAGACCTGCAAAGACAAGCTCACAGCCAAGGTCACAGATATGCGGACACATTACAATCTCCCAACTATGAGGGAACAGCTTCGGAAAATACAAATAACTCCTTATAAACGGAGGCTCAAGAGCTCAATTTTCTGGATTCTAAACACGTGGTGCAGCCAAAGCAGACAATGAACAGACATCAGCGGTGGGAAAGAGGAGCCGATCCCAGCAAACTAGATGCAGACTGCAACAAATGTTGCAACATGAGGAACATGGTCTAATAGGCAAAGGTGGTACACACAAGTTACAATATTCAACGCCTTGAAGAGGTGCACAGCGAGCTGAGAACTCGATCTGGTCCCAGGCCTGGGGACATTAGCTCTTACCAATCACAGCTTAGAATCCTAGGGGTCGAAGGCAAGGGGCAAGAACCAATGGGTAGCCCAAGACTCTGCAACAATGTAATAGATAGTTTTGGGGGATGGGACAGGCCAGCCACCTGACATGTACGAGCCAGTAGAATATCACGTATAGGTGATCGTATAGGTTATAACACACTCTATGCCCAATCCCTCAGACCAATAGGTTTCTGGAGAAATGCCCAAATGGTGATGTAGAAATAAAAAAAAAAACTGGCCTTCGTGCCATGAAACAATGTGATGTACCAGCATCCTCCTGTGTTCTTGTACTGATCCCTGCTGGTTTTATTTGCAATAAACTGCAGTTTGTACTTGCCATCTGACTGAGTCCTCCATTTATTCTGGGGAGGGTGTTAGGCACTCTGAGTCCGCAGACACCCGCATTGCCTGGCATACCTGGGAGTCCTACCTAACACACCGTTATCATCAGCAGATGCGAAAGGCATTCAAATCTGACAAGCTGGAGATTATAAAGTGCTAATGACTGTGCTTATAGATATACATGATTTGGATAAATTATCCCTCTTCCCACTTAGTGTCCCTTGTGAGGAATTCCATAGATCCCGCTCTCATTTATTTCCATCATGTTTAATTTCAGAGGTATTCAATGCACCACAATATCTTTGACCGATTCCTGCATAAGATTGGGCAGTGGTTCACAATTCAGTGGCTCCATGGATGTCTGGGGTAAGCTGCCTAGATCAATGTGTGGGCAAATGGCACTGTGCATTGTGATATACATGGTGCCGGGGTTGTCAGTACACATGTTTGCCTCTATGGTTATGGGCATTGACCGATTGATGATTATGTTATGCTATCATGCATATGTACAGCACCTCCTGCCAAGGGTTATGGTGTAGAGGCAATTTGTCTGTCAGAGGAGCAAAGGAAGAGTAGGATAGACCATGAAGTCCTGGTTGGGAGGAGCCAAGTTGGGATGAGATTGGACGATAGATGAGAGGCTCAGGAAAGCCTGAGAAGCGATGTGTACCATTGGTCCGAATGAATCGTGGAACTGTATTCTATGGAGCCCAGTGGCAAAAAGAGAAGCCGCTGGAGAGAGGTGGTCATCAAGCCAGGAGTATGTCTGCAATATACTCATTTCATGGGGATCCGGGGCATAGAGAAGCCATTCCCAAGAGAACACCGGCGGCAAAGCCCTTGGACTGATTTCCTTCCAGAGATCTACAACAAACATTTGGGAGGGGTTGCACGCCAGAAATCAAGTCATGCAAATCTCCCAGAAAAGTGAGTGAAATCTACTATTGACTGAGTGAAATCTACTATTCTGGGGCTTTCCTCATTATGCCATGGTTACCAAAATTATTTTTCTACCAAAACCTTAGGCTTGTGTTTCTGTGCAAAGTAGTTAAAGACACTGAGCCTGGCTATTGCTAAGTGTGGTCAGGCTTGTGAGTCTCTTACAGTGTGTCCAGGCATGTAGAAACCATGCCACCCAAAAACACAGCATGCACAGCCCTTCTACTTACTGCCCTAAGCCATGAACCGCTGCAAACGGCCAGGATCTATATGTATGAAAGCTGGAAGGAAATATCGGCACGCTTACTTGAGGGGAGTGGAGGGGGTGTTCACCACAGATTCCCTGCAAGCAGTGGCCCTCATCTGGGCTTGAGGGTGCTGTGGGGTAGGGCAGTTGTTGCCTGTACCTGGAAGTGTTATTATGAGGATGGAGGCACAGGATTTTCAGGGATGTTACTTGGCCACTAGAGTCCACTTTCTTGTTCAGTGGATTCTCCCAGACAACTCCTTGAGAAATGGAGGCGCTTGCAGTCTGTGTCCTTCCACTGGAATGGGAAGATTTTACTAGGATTAGGGGAGCAGACGCAAAAAGACAGTGAATTTGGTAAAATTCATTAGGAAGTTATGCTTGGCAGGACATTGGACTTGCAAAAACTCAAAAATGACTCATTTCACCAGAGCGGCAAAAGAGCTTGATGTTGGCTCCTGGCACCCTGGAGTATATGTCGATACATTATGGATTTCTATCATTTGAAGGAATTTCAGGGGTTTGCGCAGTCTGAGGGGTGACTATTCCAATATTCATGGATTTCCTGTCACCAGCTCAAAGTGCATGGGTGAACAGGTCTCACTCTAGTATTTGATATGGAGCTGCCCGGTGATAGCTCAGGACTGAGTAGATCAGAATTAGCAGCTAAGAGACCGCCTCACTCTAGTATTTGATAAGGAGCTGCCAGGTAGTGGCTCAGGACTGATCAGATGGAATTAGCAGCTAAGACACAGCCTCACTCTAGTATTTGATAAGGAGCTGCCCGGAGGTAGCTCAGGACTGAGCAGGTGGAATTAGCAGCTAAGACACGGCCTCACGTTAGTGTTTGATAAGGAGCTGCCTGGTGGTGGCTCAGGACTGAGCAGATGCAATTAGCAGAAAAGACATAGGGCCTCATTACGACCCAGGCGGTAAGGGGTTTACGGCAGCGTAAACAGCGCCGACCCTTACCGCCTGAGTACGAGGTCCCTTAGCGCCATGGCGGATTTAACACCTGCTTTTAGCAGGTGTTAAAATCCATGGCGCTAAGGGACCATGGAGTTTATTACACCACCGTAATTTACGGTGGCGTAATTAACGCCTTCCCCACTCCCATTATGCCCTATGGGGCAAAAATGGGAATGGGGAAGGGTAAATGGGGATTGGGGACTTACCGCCCCGCCAAGGTCGGAATGGGGCGGTAAGTCCGCCAACCACCATGGCGTAAACATAGTTTACGCCATGGTGGTAAAGTCACGGCCCAGGCGGTAACTTACCGCCTGGGTCGTAATGAGGCCCATAGTCTCGCTCTAGTATTTGATAAGGAGCTGCCTGGTGGTGGCTCAGGACTGAGCAGATGCAATTAGCAGAAAAGACATAGTCTCGCTCTAGTATTTGATAAGGAGCTGCCCGGTGGTAGCTCAGGACTGAGTAGATCAGAATTAGCAGCTAAGAGACCGCCTCACTCTAGTATTTGATAAGGAGCTGCCAGGTAGTGGCTCAGGACTGATCAGATGGAATTAGCAGCTAAGACACAGCCTCATTCTAGTACTTGAGAAGGAGCTGCCCGGTGGTAGCTCAGGACTGAGCAGGTGGAATTAGCAGCTAAGACACGGCCTCAGTCTAGTATTTGATAAGGAGCTGCCTGCTGGTAGATCAGTACTGAGCAGGTGGAATTAGCAGCTAAGACACGGCCTCACGTTAGTGTTTGATAAGGAGCTGCCTGGTGGTAGCTCTGTACTGAGCAGGTTTAGTTAGTTAGCAACTAAGACACGGCCTCACTCTATTATTTGATAAGGAGCTGCCTGGTGGTGGCTCAGGACTGAGCAGATGGAATTAGCAGAAAAGACATAGTCTCGCTCTAGTATTTGATAAGGAGCTGCCTGGTGGTGGCTCAGGACTGAGCAGATGGAATTAGCAGCTAGGACACAGCCTCATTCTAGTTTTTGATAAAAAGCTGCCCGGTGGTAGCTCAATACGGAGCAGGTGGAATTATCAGCTAAGACACAGCCTCATTCTAGTATTTGATAAGAAGCTGTATGGTGGTAGCACAGTACTGAGCAGGTGGAATTAGTAGCTAAGACAGAGCCTCATTCTAGTATTTGATAAGGAGCTGCCTGGTGGTAGATCAGGACTGAGCAGGTGGAATTAGCAGCAAAGATATGGCCTCACTTTAGTATTTGATAGGGAGCTGCCTGGTGGTGACTCATTACTGAACAGGTGGAATTAGCAGCTAAGACACAGCCTCATTCTAGTATTTGATAAGGAGCTACCTGGTGGTGGCTCAGGACTGAGCAGGTTGAATTAGCAGCTAAGACAAGGCCTCATTCTAGTTTTTGATAAGAAGCTGTATGGTGGTAGCACAGTACTGAGCAGGTGGAATTAGTAGCTAAAACAGAGCCTCATTCTAGTATTTGATAAGGAGCTGCCTGGTGGTGGCTCAGTACTGAGCAGATGCAATTAGCAGAAAAGACATAGCCTGGCTATAGTATTTGATAAGGAGTTGCCTGGTGGTGGCTCAGGACTGAGCAGATGCAATTAGCAGAAAAGACATAGTCTCGCTCTAGTATTTGATAAGGAGCTGCCTGGTGGTGGCTCAGGACTGAGCAGATGGAATTAGCAGCTAGGACTAAGGCTCATTCTAGTTTTTGATAAAAAGCTGCCTGGTGGTAGCTCAGTACTGAGCAGGTGGAATTATCAGCTAAGACACAGCCTCATTCTAGTATTTGATAAGAAGCTGTATGGTGGTAGCACAGTACTGAGCAGGTGGAATTAGTAGCTAAGACAGAGCCTCATTCTAGTATTTGATAAGGAGCTGCCTGGTGGTAGATCAGGACTGAGCAGGTGGAATTAGCAGCAAAGATATGGCCTCACTTTAGTATTTGATAGGGAGCTGCCTGGTGGTGACTCATTACTGAACAGGTGGAATTAGCAGCTAAGACACAGCCTCATTCTAGTATTTGATAAGGAGCTGCCTGGTGGTGGCTCAGGACTGAGCAGGTTGAATTAGCAGCTAAGACCAGGCCTCATTCTAGTTTTTGATAAGAAGCTGTATGGTGGTAGCACAGTACTGAGCAGGTGGAATTTGTAGCTAAAACAGAGCCTCATTCTAGTATTTGATAAGGAGCTGCCTGGTGGTGGCTCAGTACTGAGCAGATGCAATTAGCAGAAAAGACATAGCCTGGTTATAGTATTTGATAAGGAGCTGCCTGGTGGTGGCTCAGGACTGAGCAGATGGAATTAGCAGCTAGGACACAGCCTCATTCTAGTTTTTGATAAGGAGCTGCCCGGTGGTAGCTCAATATGGAGCTGGTGGAATTATCAGCTAAAACACGGCCTCAGTCTAGTATTTGATAAGGAGCTGCCTGCTGGTAGATCAGTACTGAGCAGGTGGAATTAGCAGCTAAGATACGGCCTCGCGTTAGTGTTTGATAAGGAGCTGCCTGGTGGTATATCAGTACTGAGCAGGTTTAGTTAGCAACTAAAACACGGCCTCAGTCTATTATTTGATAAGGAGCTGCCTGGTGGCGGCTCAGGACTGAGCAGATGGAATTAGCAGCTAAGACACAGCCTCGCTCTAGTATTTGATAAGGAGCTGCCTGGTGGTGGCTCAGGACTGAGCAGATGGAATTAGCAGCTAGGACACAGCCTCATTCTAGTTTTTGATAAAAAGCTGTATGGTGGTAGCTCAGTACTGAGCAGATAGAATTAGCAGCAATGATACAGCCTAATTCTAGTTTTTGATAAGAGCTGCCCGGTGGTAGCTCAATACGGAGCAGGTGGAATTATCAGCTAAAACACAGCCTCATTCTAGTATTTGATAAGAAGCTGTATGGTGGTAGCACAGTACTGAGCAGGTGGAATTAGTAGCTAAGACAGAGCCTCATTCTAGTATTTGATGAGGAGCTGCCTGGTGGTAGATCAGGACTGAGCAGGTGGAATTAGCAGCAAAGATATGGCCTCACTTTAGAATTTGATAGGGAGCTGCCTGGTGGTGACTCATCACTGAGCAGGTGGAATTAGCAGCTAAGACACAGCCTCATTATAGTATTTGATAAGGAGCTGCCTGGTGGTGGCTCAGGACTGAGCAGGTTGAATTAGCAGCTAAGACACGGCCTCATTCTAGTTTTTGATAAGAAGCTGTATGGTGGTAGCACAGTACTGAGCAGGTAGAATTAGTAGCTAAAACAGAGCCTCATTCTAGTATTTGATAAGGAGCTGCCTGCTGGTAGATCAGTACTGAGCAGGTGGAATTAGCAGCTAAGATACGGCCTCGCGTTAGTGTTTGATAAGGAGCTGCCTGGTGGTATATCAGTACTGAGCAGGTTTAGTTAGCAACTAAAACACGGCCTCAGTCTATTATTTGATAAGGAGCTGCCTGGTGGCGGCTCAGGACTGAGCAGATGGAATTAGCAGCTAAGACACAGCCTCGCTCTAGTATTTGATAAGGAGCTGCCTGGTGGTGGCTCAGGACTGAGCAGATGGAATTAGCAGCTAGGACACAGCCTCATTCTAGTTTTTGATAAAAAGCTGTATGGTGGTAGCTCAGTACTGAGCAGATAGAATTAGCAGCAATGATACAGCCTAATTCTAGTTTTTGATAAGAGCTGCCCGGTGGTAGCTCAATACGGAGCAGGTGGAATTATCAGCTAAAACACAGCCTCATTCTAGTATTTGATAAGAAGCTGTATGGTGGTAGCACAGTACTGAGCAGGTGGAATTAGTAGCTAAGACAGAGCCTCATTCTAGTATTTGATGAGGAGCTGCCTGGTGGTAGATCAGGACTGAGCAGGTGGAATTAGCAGCAAAGATATGGCCTCACTTTAGAATTTGATAGGGAGCTGCCTGGTGGTGACTCATCACTGAGCAGGTGGAATTAGCAGCTAAGACACAGCCTCATTATAGTATTTGATAAGGAGCTGCCTGGTGGTGGCTCAGGACTGAGCAGGTTGAATTAGCAGCTAAGACACGGCCTCATTCTAGTTTTTGATAAGAAGCTGTATGGTGGTAGCACAGTACTGAGCAGGTAGAATTAGTAGCTAAAACAGAGCCTCATTCTAGTATTTGATAAGGAGCTGCCTGGTGGTAGATCAGGACTGAGCAGGTGGAATTAGCAGCAAAGATATGGCCTCACTTTAGTATTTGATAGGGAGTGGCCTGGTGGTGGCTCAGTACTGAGCAGGTGGAATTAGCAGCTAAGGCACAGCCTCATTCAAGTATTTGATATGGAGCTGCCTGGTGGTAGATCAGTAATGAACAGGTGGAATTAGCAGCTAAAACATGTGTTAGGCAGAAACCTGTGCAGTTCCCTTGGGGAACACTGCAAAATATTTAAGACTACAGGTATAGCAGTAAACCCACTTGGTAGCAGTCTGCACCACCCAGATTTACCTGGTAGCTGTGGCTGAGCAGTCAGACTTCCCTCAAGAAGAGTTAGGCAGTATGCAAAGTATACACAATATGTACTCAGGCACAATAGCACAAGCAAACACTGACCAGAGCTTGGTTTCAAAAGTACATAGTTATTTATTTTTAAGAACACACAAATTGAAAACACTCTAGCAAAATATAATAAAACACTCCAAACACAGTTATATGGAAAGCAGTCCCAATCCTTATTCCTATCTAGACAACTCTAGGTTAACACCACATAATTAAAACAGAGGTGAGCGCTTAACGTTAGATGACACTCTAGTAGGTTAAAGAAGGGAGGGAAAAAGAGCAGAATTAGGATAAACACACCACTCTAAGGTCAAGAACACTTTTGGTAAGCTCAAAGAAGCACAAAGTCACAGGTGAGCAAAAGTCACTAAGCAGGGCCCACTCTTAGAGCAGACAGAGCGAAAACGTGTCCAAGATCACACAGTTGGTAGGGATTCAGAGTCTTGCAAAAGAGTTCGGAAAAGAGTTAGAGAGGCTCAGAAAGTTTAGCCAAAGTGTCCCAGGCAATCCCAGGATCGAAAGCCGAGGGCTAAAACTACCTCGTACAGTCGGTGGCAAGGGAAGCCAGGCGGAACACGGTACCTTAACGGAAAGGATCCTCCAGCGGGGGCAGTTGTTCCAGGCAGTGGCAGCAAGGCTCGACGTCGGTCAGGGGAGAAGAAGATCTCGCTGAAGAGCAGAAGAAGAAGGTCGTTGCACTGCCCGGGAAGAAACCAGCCGCGGAGTCCTCCGGTTAAAGGGTTGTACCGACTTTCGCTGTTGGGGTAAAAGTGGTGGGGTTCCGGTTGCCGGGGTGCTTGGCACTGGCAAGGCGGCCACGGGATACCTCGAAGAACGGAAAGAAGGTGAAAACTGGTTGTCCCCACCAGTCAAGGGAAGGAGCCACTCCGTTAAGAGTTCTCCTCGGTCGTCGGGAAAAGTGGTGAGATGGTTCAGCAGGGCTCCACCGGCGATGTCGTCGTAGCAGATCAGCTCAGCTCGTCCCTCGTTGGATTCTTAGGTCCTGTGGCGACTTCTGAAGTTCCAGTCCCCAAAGCCCTGCTTTTATGCAGCAAACCCCCATTCACCCAGCCTAGCTGTCACTCAACCATGCTAAGTGGTGAGCCGGCCGGCTCACCACTTGGGCCAATCAGGACGGAGTGCGACTTGAGTTACCTAGGTAACTCAGTCCAGGGTGCCTAAATCCCCCTCCACCCCTCCTAAGTACCCCAGACAGAGTGGCACCACTTTGGAGGGCTTCTGTGGAGAAGCCCGCCAAAAGTGGGACAAAGGGTTCCACTTTGGGTCAGAGTTACAGAGGCGAACGCCAACGCCATTTTAGTATCAAGTTTTGGCAAAAAATCCCAACCGGAGTTATAATAATAAATATATAAACCGGCGGTATGTTTAAGGCTACCGTAAATAAATAATTAAATGTGTTAGCCTAAAACAATGGGAAATCCCATAGGAAAATATTCGCGGTCGAATATAAAAAGTAGTTTCCACTGCCACCAGCCAAAACTCGATCAGGGGGGACGGAGACGTGCCCCCGCGACTAACAGACCCTGGGGCAATCGAATTGCCCCAGCCAGTACGTCCACAATATGATGGTTTGTACTGGTTCTGTTCAGGATTTAAGACTAGTAAAGTCTTTGGTGACTTTACATGCCCTGGGAGACAGTAGTCAGTCCCAGGGTATGGAGTCTATGTTGGGGAGTCCCTAGGACACCCCTGGGTTACGGCACAGAGGATGCTGTGTAACCCACATCCAAAAAATACATGAGGCCCTATGGAGTAAAAGACCCCATAGCCCATTCAACATAAGGTTTAACCAAGAAAACACACTTCAACATGCCCAAGAGTGAGGGTAAAAGAGTCTCACTCTTGGCAGGAGAAGAAAAAATAAACCCCAGAAATCCAGCAAAGCTGCTGGGGGACTCACTAGGTAGGGAAATTCAGCCTAAACAGAGAATTCTCCCTAACACTCGCCCCCCCCAGACTAAGGGACAGGAGGATTTAATCCACTCCTGGATGAACCTCATACCTCTAGTCGATGATATACATCCTAGAGAGTCCATCAGCATTTTGATGGTGACACCCTGACCTGTGCTCAATGGTGAAATCAAACCCTTGCAGGCAGATTGACCATCTCAATAGTTTTGGATTTTCCCCTTTCATTTGCATTAACCATCTCAAGGGTTGGTGGTCAGTCTGAATAACAAAAGTAGAACCATACAAGTATGGCCTAAACTTCTTCAGTGCCCACACAATAGCAAAGCATTCTCTTTCGATAGTTGCCCACCTTGTCTCAGGATCCTTCAGTTTCCTACTGATGAAGCAAATGGGGTGCTCCCTACCCTTCTCATCCAGTTGGCTTAGAACTGCACCTATACCTACATTGGAAGCATCAGTTTGTACAATGAAAGTTTGGTGGTAGTCAGGAGCTCTTAACACTGGAGCTTGGCAAACAGCTCTCTTCAGTTTTTCAAAGGCCTGATTGCACTCCTCATTCCATTTTACCTTTTTAGGGAATTTGGGAGAGGAGATTACATTCAGTGGAGAAGCTATGGTCCCATAGTTCTCAATGAAATTCCTGTAATACCCGGTGAGGCCTAGGAAAGCTCTCACTTGGGTTTGAGTAGTTGGTGTTGTCCAATTTTGCACAGCTTCAATCTTGCTGAGCAAAGGCCTTATTTCTCCACCTCCTACCTCATGTCCAAGGCAGACCACCTTACTTTGACCAATCTGGCACTTACTGCCTTTCATTGTTGTCAAATGGGCCTGTTCAAGGGCCTGCAACACATGTCCTAGGTGGTTCACATGCTCCTCCCAGGAGTGGCTGAAGACTGCAATGTCATCCAAGTATGCCATGCAGACATCTTCCATCCCAGCTAGAACTTGGTTCACCATCCTTTGGAATGTGGCAGGTGCATTTTTTAGTCCAAAAGGCATGACCTTAAACTGGTACAAGCCAACTGGGGTTGAAAATGCAGTTTTCTCCTTGGCATGGTCTGTCAGGGCTATTTGCCAATAGCCTGACGTCAGGTCAAATGTGCTGAGGTACTTGGCTGCACCAAGTTTATCCACCAACTCATCTGTCCTGGGCAAAGGGTGGGCATCAGTCTTGGTGACTGCATTTAGAGCTCTATAGTCCACACAGAATCTCAAGTCTTTGGATCCTGCCTTTGGTACTAACACAACTGGGCTAGACCATGGACTAGTAGAGGGCTCTATTACCCCGAGATCAAGCATCTTCTTGACCTCTCCTTTGATGTGGGTTCTGATATGTTCTGACATTCTGTATCCTCTGCTTTTGACTGGCAGACAGTCACCAGTGAGTATCTCATGCTGGCCCCAAGGGGTCAAGCCTGGTGACAGTGAGAACAGGGAGGCAAACTGATTTAACATAGATTTGCACTCCTCTTGTTGCTCAGGTGTCAGGTCTGAAGAGAGATTGACTCCTTCAACTTTTTCATCTAAAGGCACACCTCTGAGGAGATCAGGGAGAGATTCACTCTCTTCTTCCTCTGCAGCTGAAGCTAGAAGCAAGGCTCCTACATCAGGTCTGGAGATGTATGCTTTTAGTCGGTTGGTGTGGAAGACTCTAGGAGCTTCCCTGGGTCTGCCCAGATCCACCAGATAGTTGACCTCTCCAAGTTTTCCCACAATCTTGAAGGGTCCCATCCATTTGTCTTGCAAGGCCCTCTGCCTTGTTGGGAGCATAACTAGAACTAGTTGGTCTTGAGTAAACTCAACCATGTTAGCCTTCTGGTCGTGCCAATGTTTGACCAGAGCTTGACCAGCTTTCAAGTTGTCGCTTGCTTCTGCCATCATGTGTGACATTCTCCTCCGGAGACCTATCACATAGTCAGTCACTCGGACTGGCTTGAGGGGGGAAGCACCTTCCAATCCCTCCTTAATCAGGGCCAATGGACCTCTGACTGGATGGCCATAGAGAAGCTCAAAGGGAGAATAACCTACTCCCTCCTGAGGGACTTCTCTATAAGCAAAGAGAAGGCATGGCAGTAGAAGGTCCCACTTTTTCTTAAGGGGTTCTTCTAAAGCACCGATCATGCTCTTCATGGTTCTGTTAAACCTTTCTACCAACCCGTTTGTCTGAGGGTGGTATGCGGTTGAGAACTTGTAGGTAACTCCACAGGTTTTCCACATGGCTTTCATGTAGTGGGACATAAAGTTTGACCCCCTGTCAGAGATTACCTCCTTAGGAAACCCAACCCTGGTAAAAATACCAAGGAGGGCCTTAGCCACAGCCGGAGCTGTAACAGTCCTCATAGGAATTGCCTCAGGGTACCTAGTAGCATGGTCTACTACAACAAGGATAAACCTGTTGCCTGAGGAGGTTGGGGGATCAAGGGGACCAACAATGTCAATCCCTACCCTCTCAAATGGGACTCCCACAACTGGGAGAGGCACTAAAGGTGCCACATTCTTGGAACCAACCTTACCAGAAGTCTGGCAGGTGTGGCAGCTCTTACAATATCTGTCTACTTCAGCCCCCATCTTTGGCCAATAAAAGTAGAGAGAGAGCCTTTCCTTGGTCTTCTTGAAACTCAAGTGACCAGCCAAAGGTATCTCATGGGCTAGTTGTAAGAACTGTTGTCTGTTCTCTTGTGGGACTACAAGGCGTTTGTAGTCTCCAGGTTCAGACTCAGTTGGTTCACTGTAGAAGAGGCCATCTTCCCAGTGTAACCTATACTTCCCAGGCTCTTGCCCATCAGCCTGAGAAGCTGCCTGGTGGCGGAGACCTTCCAGAGTTGGACATTCTCTTTGCCCCTTACGAAAAGCTGCCCTGCTAGGCCCACCTTCTGCCAGTAAAGACTGCAGCTCAGGATGGTCCTCAGGGTCCAAATCTCCAATAAGGTTTGGGCCTCCTTCTAGCTCTTCCTCAGAGTCTAGCTCAACCACACAGGGTTGTACCTCCCTCTCAGCCTCAGCTGGAGGTGGAGTTACAGGTGTAACTTTGGACAACCTAGGGGAAGTCCTTGTTGGAAGCACTGGAGTGCTTGCTGCTGGCTTTTTCCTAGGAGTCTTGGGTTGCCCCTTTGCTCCTGATCTGGTAGTTACTGCAGTAAGTTGCTCCAGTGGGAGAGGAGTGATTTCTGTCATCATCTCCTGAGATAACCCTCGCAGGGTTTTCTCTCTTGCAGGTTTTGTGAGCTCCTGTAACCTTTTGCTAGGTGGTCTGGGGGTATGTGACACAACTCCAAGAGCCTTGAGGTCATTACCCAACAGAACCCTACCTGGCACTTCACATTGTACACTGACAGGTATTTTTACAGCCATATCATTACATTGGATGAGAACTGGTAACTGGGGACACATCTGCACAGGCCCACCAGCTAACTTGGTGAGGCATTTGGGTGCCTTAGCAACATCCTCTGCCTTGAAAAATGATTCATCCACCACAGTTATGCTGGCTCCAGTGTCCCTAATGGCAGGAGTCTCCTGACCATTCACCTGGACACTGTCCTTATAATACTCTTTAGTATTATCTGGGATGGAGTTATAGACATCTAAATTCTGTTGCTCCCACAACCCCAGCGAGACTAAAGAAACACTAGCTGAGACTCCAGTGGGTTCATCAGCTAGTAATAGAAAGTTTCCACTTGCCATATGTACTTCCTCTTCTGGAGCGAAGGCTAAGGAGGCAAGCTGGACCCCTGAAGGTTTACCCTTACATCTGGGATCTCCTTTCACATGGTCAGTAGCCTTACAAACAAAGCATGAGCCAAAGGCTCGCTGGAATGGAGGCTTGGTCTGACCCCCTTCTGGTCTGGGACCAGAAGGTACACTAGCCTGATTCGGTTTCCCTGGTGGCTTACCCTTATAGTTTTGTTTGGGGCCCTCTTTGGAATTTGTAGTATTAGAATTCTCTTTGGAGTCCTTTTTAGGCTGTTTCTCCCCATCCCTCTTCTGAGTTACCCCAGAGTCCTTGTGAGTGGCCCTGTTGGCAACCCACAAGTCAGCAGCCCTAGCTAGCTTCCGGGAATCTAATTCCTTGGAATCAGCCAAGTGTTGTCTGAGCTCAGGAGAGCAGGCATCATAAATAGTCTCCAACATAAACAAATTCTTCATACCTTCATAAGTGTTCACCTTGTAACCCTTAATCCATCCCTCTAAGTTTTTCAACCCTTCACTCACCCAGGTAGCCCAAGGGGTACCATCATGCTTTTTGAGGCTCCTAAACCTCTTAAGATACTGGGAAGGGGTCTTCCCAAATCTAGCTATCAAAGCTAGCTTCACACATTCATAGTCCTTCTTATCCTCCTCCCCCATCTCCATTACCACATCAGTTGCAACAAGGGGAAGCCTAGAGAACAACCAGGTGAGTAAGTCATTTCCTGTGATGTTCTGGAGCCCATGATTATATTCAAACAGAGACAACCAATCCAACACATCCAACTTAGGCTCATACATACCAACCAATTCTTTAGGCATCCGGGGTCTTTTAGGACTGGAACTTCTAGATGAGCCAGAGAGAGAAGCATTTTCAACAGATAATTTCTTCATTTCTAAGTCATACTTGAGCTCATTTCCCTTAGCCTTAGTTCTTTGTCAGTTTGAGCATTAAGTTTCTTATACTCCAATTCTAGTTTCATTTTCTCCAGTTCAAAGTACTGAGGAGTAAATGTGGGACCTGGTAAGGGTCCAGTAGGTACAGCAGGTAGAGCAGGCAGAGGCCTAGGGGGGACAGTCACAACAGCCTCACCCTCCTCTTCTGACTCTTCCTCAGAATCATCAACATTTTGCTCCATGTTAATTTCAATACTGTCATCTACAGTTGCTGGAGTGGTAGGTTCCTCTGAACCATCACCCAGACTTTGGTTAGCTAACAATCTTTCAATCAGCTCCATTTTCTTGCCCTTAGTCAGGAGATCCTTATGTTTACAGAGCACTCTTAAACAATCAGCAGTTTTGGCTGCAAGGGACTCTTGACTATAGCTTTCTATAACTGACATGTTAGAGGATTACTTTTACAGTGCTAAGCTTTGTGGTTAGTTGCACTAAGGTATCTAGAGCACAATAAAATGTATACTCAATACAAATTCCTCCGCTGTACACCAGTGTTAGGCAGAAACCTGTGCAGTTCCCTTGGGGAACACTGCAAAAGATTTAAGACTACAGGTATAGCAGTAAACCCACTTGGTAGCAGTCTGCACCACCCAGATTTACCTGGTAGCTGTGGCTGAGCAGTCAGACTTCCCTCAAGAAGAGTTAGGCAGTATGCAAAGTATACACAATATGTACTCAGGCACAATAGCACAAGCAAACACTGACCAGAGCTTGGTTTCAAAAGTATATAGTTATTTTTTTTTAAGAACACACAAATTGAAAACACTCTAGCAAAATATAATAAAACACTCCAAACACAGTTATATGGAAAGCAGTCCCAATCCTTATTCCTATCTAGACAACTCTAGGTTAACACCACATAATTAAAACAGAGGTGAGCGCTTAACGTTAGATGACACTCTAGTAGGTTAAAGAAGGGAGGGAAAAAGAGCAGAATTAGGATAAACACACCACTCTAAGGTCAAGAACACTTTTGGTAAGCTCAAAGAAGCACAAAGTCACAGGTGAGCAAAAGTCACTAAGCAGGGCCCACTCTTAGAGCAGACAGAGCGAAAACGTGCCCAAGATCACACAGTTGGTAGGGATTCAGAGTCTTGCAAAAGAGTTCGGAAAAGAGTTAGAGAGGCTCAGAAAGTTTAGCCAAAGTGTCCCAGGCAATCCCAGGATCGAAAGCCGAGGGCTAAAACTACCTCGTACAGTCGGTGGCAAGGGAAGCCAGGCGGAACACGGTACCTTAACGGAAAGGATCCTCCAGCGGGGGCAGTTGTTCCAGGCAGTGGCAGCAAGGCTCGACGTCGGTCAGGGGAGAAGAAGATCTCGCTGAAGAGCAGAAGAAGAAGGTCGTTGCACTGCCCGGGAAGAAACCAGCCGCGGAGTCCTCCGGTTAAAGGGTTGTACCGACTTTCGCGGTTGGGGTAAAAGTGGTGGGGTTCCGGTTGCCGGGGTGCTTGGCACTGGCAAGGCGGCCACGGGATACCTCGAAGAACGGAAAGAAGGTGAAAACTGGTTGTCCCCACCAGTCAAGGGAAGGAGCCACTCCGTTAAGAGTTCTCCTCGGTCGTCGGGAAAAGTGGTGAGATGGTTCAGCAGGGCTCCACCGGCGGTGTCGTCGTAGCAGATCAGCTCAGCTCGTCCCTCGTTGGATTCTTAGGTCCTGTGGCGACTTCTGAAGTTCCAGTCCCCAAAGCCCTGCTTTTATGCAGCAAACCCCCATTCACCCAGCCTAGCTGTCACTCAACCATGCTAAGTGGTGAGCCGGCCGGCTCACCACTTGGGCCAATCAGGACGGAGTGCGACTTGAGTTACCTAGGTAACTCAGTCCAGGGTGCCTAAATCCCCCTCCACCCCTCCTAAGTACCCCAGACAGAGTGGCACCACTTTGGAGGGCTTCTGTGGAGAAGCCCGCCAAAAGTGGGACAAAGGGCTCCACTTTGGGTCAGAGTTACAGAGGCGAACGCCAACGCCATTTTAGTATCAAGTTTTGGCAAAAAATCCCAACCGGAGTTATAATAATAAATATATAAACCGGCGGTATGTTTAAGGCTACCGTAAATAAATAATTAAATGTGTTAGCCTAAAACAATGGGAAATCCCATAGGAAAATATTCACGGTCGAATATAAAAAGTAGTTTCCACTGCCACCAGCCAAAACTCGATCAGGGGGGACGGAGACGTGCCCCCGCGACTAACAGACCCTGGGGCAATCGAATTGCCCCAGCCAGTACGTCCACAATATGATGGTTTGTACTGGTTCTGTTCAGGATTTAAGACTAGTAAAGTCTTTGGTGACTTTACATGCTCTGGGAGACAGTAGTCAGTCCCAGGGTATGGAGTCTATGTTGGGGAGTCCCTAGGACACCCCTGGGTTACGGCACAGAGGGTGCTGTGTAACCCACATCCAAAAAATACATGAGGCCCTATGGAGTAAAAGACCCCATAGCCCATTCAACATAAGGTTTAACCAAGAAAACACACTTCAACATGCCCAAGAGTGAGGGTAAAAGAGTCTCACTCTTGGCAGGAGAAGAAAAAATAAACCCCAGAAATCCAGCAAAGCTGCTGGGGGACTCACTAAGTAGGGAAATTCAGCCTAAACAGAGAATTCTCCCTAACAACGGTGTCACTCTAGTATTTGATCAGTAGCTGCCTGGTGGTGGCTCAGGACTGTGCAGATGGAATTAGCAGCTAAGACACGGCCTCGTCCTAGTTTTTGATAAGGAGCTGCCTGTTGGTAGATCAGTACTGAGCAGGTGGAATTAGGAGCTAAGACACTGCCACATTCTAGTATTTGATAAGGAGCTGCCTGGTGGTAGCTCAGCACTGAGCAGGTGGAATTAGCAACTAAGACACAGCCTCATTCTAGTATTTGATAAGGAGCTGCCTGGTGGTGGCTCAGGACTGAGCAGGTTGAATTAGCAGCTAAGAATGCCTCACTCTAGTATATGACAAGGAACTGCCTGGTGGTGGCGGCTCAGGATTGTGCAGATGGAATTAGCAGCTAAACACTCTAGAATTTGGTAAGGAACTGACTATTGGTGACTCAGTAATGAGCAGGTGGAATAAACAACTAAAACACAGCCTCATTCTAGTATTTGATAAGGATCTGCATGGTGGTGGCTCATGACTGAGCATATGGAAATAGCAGCTAAAACCCGGCCTCATTCTAGTATTTGACAGGGAGCTGCCTGGTGGTGGCTCAGGACTGAGAAGATGGAATCAGCAGCAAAGACACGGCCTCATTCTAGTACTTGAGAAGGAGCGGCCTGGTGGTAGCTTAGCACTGAGCATATGAAATTAGCAGCTAAAACATGGCCTCATTCTAGTATTTGATAGGGAGCTGCCTGGTGGTAGCTCAGGACTGAGCAGGTGGAATTAGCAGCTAAGACACATCTTCATTCTAGTATTTGATAAGGAGCTGCCTGATGGTAGATCAGGACTGAGCAAGTGGAATTAGCAGCGAAGATACGGCCTAATTCTAGCATTTGATAAGGAGCTGCCTGGTGGTATCTCGGGACTGAGGCAGTGGAATTAGCAGCTAAAACACAGCCACACATTAGTATTTGAGAAGGAGCTGCCTGGTGGTGGGTCAGTACTGAGCAGGTTGAATTAGCAGCTAAGAATGCCTCTCTCTAGTATTTGATAAGGAGCTGCCTGGTGGTGGCTCAGGACTGAGCAGATGGAATTACCAGCTAAGTCACGGCCTCATTCTAGTATTTGATAAGGAGCTGCCTGGTGGTGACTGAGTAATGAACAGGTGGAATTAGCAGCTAAAACACAGCATCATTATAGTATTTCATATGGAGCTGCCTGGTGGTAGCTCAGTACTGAGCAGGTGGAATTAGCAGCTAAGAAATGGTCTCACTTTAGTATTTGATAAGGAGCTGTCTGGTGGTGGTTCAGGACTGAGCAGGTGGAATTAGCAATTAAGACACAGCCTCATTCTTGTATTTGATAAGGAGCTTCCTGGTGGTGGCTCAGCACTGAGCAGGTTGAATTAGCAGGTAAGACCCAGGCTCACTCTATTATTTGATGAGGAGCTGCCTGGTGGTGGCTGAGGACTTAGCAGATGGAACTAGCAACTAAGACACAGCCTCACTCTATTATTTGATAAGGAACTGCATGGTGGTAGCTCAGTACTGAGCAGGAGGAATTAGCAGCTAAGACATGGCCTCAGTCTAGTATTTGATAAGGAGCTGCCTGGTGGTAGCTCAGTACTGAGCCAGTGGAATTAGCCGCAAAGGTACAACC
Source organism: Ambystoma mexicanum (assembly GCF_040938575.1). Taxonomy (NCBI): domain Eukaryota; kingdom Metazoa; phylum Chordata; class Amphibia; order Caudata; family Ambystomatidae; genus Ambystoma; species Ambystoma mexicanum. The sequence continues at coordinate 1,368,653,722 of NC_090933.1, read as the reverse complement.
TCATTCTAGTATTTGATAAGGAGTTGACTGGTGGTAGCTGAAAACTGAGCATGTGGAATTAGCAGCTAAGACATGGCCTCACTCTATTATTTGATAAGGAGCTGCCTGTTGGGGGCTCAGTACTGAGATGATGGAATTAACAGCAATGATTCAGCCTCATTCTAGTTTGTGATAAGGATCTTCCTGGTCTTAGCTCAATACTGAGAAGGTGGAATTAGCAGCTAAGACACAGCCTCATTCTCATATTTGATAAGAAGCTGCCTGGTGGTAGCTCAGTTCTGAGCAGGAGGAATTAGAAGCTAAAACAGAGCCTCATTCTAGTATTTGATAAGGAGTTGCCTGGTGGTGATCAGGACTGAGCAGATGGAATTAGCAGCTAAGACAAGGCCTCATTCTAGTATTTGATATGGAGCTGCCTGGTGGTGGCTTAGTATTGAGCGTGTGGAATTAGCAGCTAAGAAATGGTCTCACTTTAGTATTTGATAAGGAGTTGTCTGCTGGTGTTTCAGGACTGAGCAATTGGAATTAGCAATTAAGACACAGCCTCATTCTTGTATTTGATAAGGAGCTGCCTGGTGGTGGCTCAGCACTGAGCAGGTTGAATTAGCAGCTAAGACCCAGGCTCACTCTATTATTTGATAAGGAGCTGCCTGGTGGTGGCTGAGGACTTAGCAGATGGAACTAGCAGCTAAGACACAGCCTCATTCTAGTATTTGATAAGGAGCTGCCTGGTGGTGGCTCAGGACTGAGCAGGTTCAATTAGCAGCTAAGACACGGCCTCATTCTAGTTTTTGATAAGAAGCTGTATGGTGGTAGCACAGTACTGAGCAGGTGGAATTAGTAGCTAAAACAGAGCCTCATTCTAGTATTTGATAAGGAGTTGCCTGGTGGTGGCTCAGTACTGAGCAGATGCAATTAGCAGAAAAGACATAGCCTCGTTCTAGTATTTGATAAGGAGCTGCCTGGTGGTGGCTCAGGACTGAGCAGATGGAATTAGCAGCTAGGACACAGCCTCATTCTAGTTTTTGATAAAAAGCTGTATGGTGGTAGCTCAGTACTGAGCAGATGGAATTAGCAGCAATGATACAGCCTCATTCTAGTTTTTGATAAGGAGCTGCCCGGTGGTAGCTCAATACGGAGCAGGTGGAATTATCAGCTAAAACACAGCCTCATTCTAGTATTTGATAAGAAGCTGTATGGTGGTAGCACAGTACTGAGCAGGTGGAATTAGTAGCTAAGACAGAGCCACATTCTATTATTTGATAAGGAGCTGCCTGGTGGTAGATCAGGACTGAGCAGGTGGAATTAGCAGCAAAGATATGGCCTCACTTTAGTATTTGATAGGGAGCTGCCTGGTGGTGACTCATCACTGAGCAGGTGGAATTAGCAGCTAAGATACAGCCTCATTATAGTATTTGATAAGGAGCTGCCTGGTGGTAGCTCAGTACTGAGCAGGTGGAATTAGCAGCTAAGACACGGCTTCATTCTAGTATTTGATAAGGATCTGCATGGTGGTGGCTCAGTAATGAGTAGGTGGAATTAGCAGCTAAAACACAGCCTCATTCTAGTATTTGATAAGGAGCTGCCTGGTGGTAGATCAGTACTGAGCAGGTGGAATTAGCAACTAAGACACGGCCTTATTCTAGTATTTGATAAGGATCTGCATGGTGGTGGCTCAGGACTCAGAAGATGGAATAAGCAGCTAAGATACAGCCTCATTCTAGTACTTGATAAAGAGCGGCCTGGTGGTATCTTAGTACCGAGCATGTGAGATTAGCAGCTAAGACGCAGCCTCATTGAAGTATTTGATAAGGAGCTGCCTGGTGGTGGCTCAGTACTGATCGTGTGGAATGAGCAGCTGAGGCACAGCCTTGTTCAAGTATTTGATAAGGAGCTGCCTGGTGGTAGATCAGTACTGAGCAGGTGGAATTAGCAGCTAAGACACGGCCTCACTTTAGTATTAGATCATGAGCTGCCTGGTGGTGATCAGGACTGAGCAGATGGAATAAGCAGCTAAGACATGGCCTCACTTTAGTATTTGATAAGGAGCTGCCTTGTGGTGGTTCAGTACTGAGCAGGTTGAATTAGCAGCTTAGACACTGCCTCAGTCTTGTATTTGATAAGGAGCTGCATGGTGGTAGCTCAGTACTGAGCAGGAGGAATTAGCAGCCACGACATGGCCTAATTCTCCTATTTGATAAGGAGATGCCTGGTGGTAATTCTGCTCTGAGTAGGTGGAATTAGCAGTTCAGACATGGCTACATTCTAATAATTGATAAGGAGCTGCCTGGTGGTAGCTCAGTATTGAGCAGGAGGAAATACCAGCTAAGACACAGTCTTGTTGTCGTATTTGATAAGGAGATGCCAGGTGGCAGCTCAGGACTGAGCAGGTTGATTTATCAGCTAAGACATAGCCTCATTCTCGCACTTGATAAGGAGCTGCCCGGTGATAACTCAGTAGTGAGCAGGTTGAATTAGAGCTAAGACACAGCCTCAGTCTAGTATTTGGTAAGGAGCTGCCCGGCGGTAGCTCAATACTGAGTAGTTGGAATTAGCAGCTTAGACACAGCCTCATTCTAGTATTTGATAAGGAGCTGCATGTTTGTAGCTCAGTTCTGATCAGGAGGAATTAGGAGCTAAGACACAGCCTCATTCTCGTATTTGGTAAGGAGATGCCTGCAGGTAGTTCAGTTCTGAGCAGGTGGAATAAGGAGATAAGACACAGCCTCATTCTAGTATTTGATAAGGAGTTGCCTGGTGGTATCTCAGGACTGAGCATATGGAATTAGCAGCTAAGACATGGCTTCAGTCTAGTGTTTGATAAGGAGCTGCATGGTGGTAGCTCGGAACTAAACAGGTGTAATTAGCAGCTAAGACACAACCTCTCTCTAGTATTTGATAAGGAGTTGACTGTTGGTAGCTCAAAACTGAGCATGTGGAATTAGCAGCTAAGACATGGCCTCACTCTAGTGTTTGATAAGGAGCTGCCTGGTGATGGCTCAGGACTGAGCAGATGGAATTAGCAGCTAGCACACAGCCTCATTTTAGTATTTGATAAGGAGCTGCCTGGTGGTGACTCAGTACTGAGCAGGTTGAGTTAGCAACTAAGACACAGACTAACTCTATTATTTGATAAGGAGCTGCCTGGTGGTGGCTCAGGTCTGAGCAGATGGAATTGACAGCTAAGACAAAGCCTCACTCTAGTGTTTGATAAGGAGCTGCCTGGTGGTGGCTCAGGACTGAGCAGATGGAATTAGCAGCTAGGACACAGCCTCATTTTAGTATTTGATAAGGAGCTGCCTGGTGGTAGCTCAGTACCAAACAGTTGGAATTAGCAGCTAAGGCACAGCCTCATTCTAGTATTTGATAAGGAGCTGCATGGTGGTAGCTCAGTACTGAGATGATGGAATTAGCAGCAATGATTCAGCCTCATTCTAGTTTTTGCTAAGAAGCTGCCCGGTCTTAGCTCAATACTGAGCAGGTGGAATTAGCAGCTAAGACACAGCCTCATTCTAGTATTTGATAAGAAGCTGTATGGTGGTAGCACCGTACCGAGCAGGTGGAATTAGAAGATAAAACAGAGCCTCATTCTAGTATTTGATAAGGAGTTGCCTGGTGGTGATTAGGACTGAGCAGATGGAATTAGCAGCTAAGACACGTCCTCATTCTAGTATTTGATATGGAGCTGCCTGGTGGTGGCTCAGTACTGAGCGTGTGGAATTAGCAGCTAAGACACAGCCTAATTCTAGTATTTGATAAGAAGCTGTATGGTGGTAGCACAGTACCGAGCAGGTGGAATTAGAAGATAAAACAGAGCCTCATTCTAGTATTTGATAAGGAGTTGCCTGGTGGTGATCAGGACTGAGCAGAATGAATTTGCAGCTTACACACGGCCTCATTCTAGTATTTGATAAGGAGCTGCCTGGTGGTAGCTCAGTACTGAGCAGGTGGAATTAGCAACTAAGACACAGCCTCATTCTAGTATTTGATAAGGAGCTGCCTGGTGGTGGCTCAGGAATGAGCAGGTTGAACTAGCAGCCAAGAATGCCTAACTCTAGTATTTGATAAGGAGCTGCCTGGTGGTGGCTCAGGACTGAGCAAAAGGAATTAGCAGCTAAGACACAGCCTCATTCTAGAATTTGATAAGAAGCTGCCTGGTGGTGACTCAGTAATGCACAGGTGGAATTAGCAGCTAAAATACAGCCTCATTCTAGTATTTGATAAGGAGCTGCCTGGTGGTGGCTCAGGACTGAGAAGATGGAATTAGCAGCTAAGATACAGCCTCATTCCAGTAATTGATAAAGAGCGGCCTGGTGGTAGCTTAGTACTGAGCATGTGAAATTAGGAGCTAAGACACAGCCTCATTGTAGTATTTGACAAGGAGCTGTCGGGTGGTGGCTCAGTACTGATCGTGTGGAATTAGCAGCTGAGGCACAGCCTTGTTCAAGTATTTGATAAGGACCTGCCTGGTGGTAGCTCAGTACTGAGCAGGTGGAATTAGCAGCTAAGACACGGCCTCACTTTAGTATTTGATCATGAGCTGCCTGGTGGTGATCAGGACTGAGCAGATGGAATTAGCAGCTAAGACACAGCCTCATTCTAGTATTTGATAAGGAGCTGCCTGGTGGTAGCTCAGTACTGAGCAGGTGGAATTAGCTGCTAAGACACAGCTTAATTCTAGTATTTGATAAGGAGCTGCATGGTGGTGGCTCAGAAATGAGTAGGTGGAATTAGCAGCTAAAACACAGCCTCATTCTAGTATTTGATAAGGAGCTGCCTGGTGGTAGCTCAGTACTGAGCAGGTGGAATTAGCAGCTAAAACACATCTTCATTCTAGTATTTGATAAGGAGCTGCCTGATGGTAGATCAGGACTGAGCAGGTGGAATTAGCAGCAAGGATACGGCCTAATTCTAGCATTTGATAAGGAGCTGCCTGGTGGTATCTCGGGACTGAGGCAGTGGAATTAGCAGCTAAAACACAGCCTCACGTTAGTATTTGAGAAGGAGCTGCCTGGTGGTGGGTCAGTACTGAGCAGGTTGAATTAGCAGCTAAGAATGCCTCACTCTAGTATTTGATAAGGAGCTGCCTGGTGGTGGCTCAGGACTGAGCAAAAGGAATTAGCAGCTAAGACACAGCCTCATTCTAGAATTTGATAAGAAGCTGCCTGGTGGTGACTCAGTAATGCACAGATGGAATTAGCTGCTAAAATACAGCCTTATTTTAGTATTTGATAAGGAGCTGCCTGGTGCTGGCTCATGACTGAGCATATGGAATTAGCAGCTAAGACCCAGCCTCATTCTAGTATTTGATAAGGAGCTGCCTGGTGGTGGCTCAGGACTGAGAAGATGGAATTAGCAGCTAAGATACAGCCTCATTCCAGTAATTGATAAAGAGAGGTCTGGTGGTAGCTTAGTACTGAGCATGTGAAATTAGCAGCTAAAACACAGCCTCATTGTAGTATTTGATAAGGAGCTGCCGGGTGGTGGCTCAGTACTGATCGTGTGGAATTAGCAGCTGAGGCACAGCCTTGTTCAAGTATTTGATAAGGACCTGCCTGGTGGTAGCTCAGTACTGAGCAGGTGGAATTAGCAGCTAAGACACGGCCTCACTTTAGTATTTGATCATGAGCTGCCTGGTGGTGATCAGGACTGAGCAGGTGGAATTAGCAGCTAAGACACAGCCTCATTCTAGTATTTGATAAGGAGCTGCCTAGTGGTAGCTCAGTACTGAGCAGGTGGAATTAGCTGCTAAGACACAGCTTAATTCTAGTATTTGATAAGGAGCTGCATGGTGGTGGCTCAGAAATGAGTAGGTGGAATTAGCAGCTAAAACACAGCCTCATTGTAGTATTTGATAAGGAGCTGCCTGGTGGTAGCTCAGTACTGAGCAGGTGGAATTAGCAGCTAAGAAACATCTTCATTCTAGTATTTGATAAGGAGCTGCCTGATGGTAGATCAGGACTAAGCAGGTGTAATTAGCAGCAAGGATACGGCCTAATTCTAGCATTTGATAAGGAGCTGCCTGGTGGTATCTCGGGACTGAGGCAGTGGAATTAGCAGCTAAAACACAGCCTCACATTAGTATTTGAGAAGGAGCTGCCTGGTGGTGGGTCAGTACTGAGCAGGTTGAATTAGCAGCTAAGAATGCCTCTCTCTAGTATTTGATAAGGAGCTGATTGGTGGTGGCTCAGGACTGAGCAGATGGAATTAGCAGCTAAGACACGGCCTCATTCTAGTATTTGATGAGGAGCTGCCTGGTGGTGACTGAGTAATGAACAGGTGGAATTAGCAGCTAAGACACAGCATCATTATAGTATTTCATATGGAGCTGCCTGGTGGTAGCTCAGTACTGAGCAGGTGGAATTAGCAGCTAAGAAATGGTCTCACTTTAGTATTTGATAAGGAGCTTTCTGGTGGTGGTTCAGGACTGAGCAGGTGGAATTAGAAATTAAGACACAGCCTCATTCTTGTATTTGATAAGGAGCTTCCTGGTGGTGGCTCAGCACTGAGCAGGTTGAATTAGCAGCTAAGACCCAGGCTCACTCTATTATTTGATGAGGAGCTGCCTGGTGGTGGCTGAGGACTTAGCAGATGGAACTAGCAACTAAGACACAGCCTCACTCTATTATTTGATAAGGAACTGCATGGTGGTGGCTCAGGACTGAACAGATGGAATTAGCAGCTAAGACACAGCCTCATTCTAGTATTTGATAAGGAGCTGCCTGGTGGTAGCTAAGTACTGAGCAGATGGAATTAGCAGCTAAGACATGGCCTCACTTTAGTATTTGATAAGGAGCTGCCTTGTGGTGGCTCAGTACTGAGCAGGTTGAATTAGCAGCCACGACATGGCCTAATTCTCGTATTTGATAAGGAGATGCCTGGTGGTAGTTCAGCTCTGAGTTGGTGGAATTAGCAGTTCAGACATGGCCACATTCAATAATTGATAAGGAGCTGCCTGGTGGTAGCTCAGTACCGAGCAGGAGGAAATACCAGCTAAGACACAGTCTTGTTGTAGTATTTGATAAGGAGCTGCCAGGTAGCAAGCTCAGGACTGAGCAGGTTGAATTATCAGCTAAGACATAGCCTCATTCTCGTACTTGATAAGAAGCTGCCCGGTGATAACTCAGTGCTGAGCATGTAGAATTGGCAGCTAAGACACAGACTGAGTCTAGTATTTGATAAGGAGCTGCCCGGCGGTAGCTCAATACTGAGTAGTTGGAATTAGCAGCTAAGACATGGCCTCATTCTAGTATTTGATAAGGAGCTGCATGGTTGTAGCTCAGTTCTGATCAGGAGGAATTAGGAGCTAAGACACAGCCTCATTCCCGTATTTGATAAGGAGATGCCTGGTGGTAGCTCAGGACTGAGCATGTGGAATTAGCAGCTAAGACATGGCCTCAGTCTAGTATTTGATAAGGAGCTGCCTGGTGGTAGCTCAGTACTGAGCCAGTGGAATTAGCCGCAAAGGTACAACCTCATTCTAGTATTAGATAAGGAACTGCATGGTGGTAGCTCAGAACTAAGCAGGTGTAATTAGCAGCTAAGACACAACCTCATTCTAGTATTTGATAAGGAGTTGACTGGTGGTAGCTGAAAACTGAGCATGTGGAATTAGCAGCTAAGACATGGCCTCACTCTATTATTTGTTAAGGAGCTGCCTGTTGGGGGCTCAGTACTGAGATGATGGAATTAGCAGCAATAATTCAGCCTCATTCTAGTTTGTGATAAGGATCTGCCCGGTCTTAGCTCAATACTGAGAAGGTGGAATTAGCAGCTAAAACACAGCCTCATTCTCGTATCTGATAAGAAGCTGCCTGGTGGTAGCTCAGTTCTGAGCAGGAGGAATTGGAAGCTAAAACAGAGCCTCATTCTAGTATTTGATAAGGAGTTGCCTGGTGGTGATCAGGACTGAGCAGATGGAATTAGCAGCTAAAACAAGGCCTCATTCTAGTATTTGATATGGAGCTGCCTGGTGGTGGCTTAGTATTGAGCGTGTGGAATTAGCAGCTAAGAAATGGTCTCACTTTAGTATTTGATAAGGCGTTGTCTGCTGGTGTTTCAGGACTGAGCAGGTGGAATTAGCAATTAAGACACAGCCTCATTCTTGTATTTGATAAGGAGCTGCCTGGTGGTGGCCCAGCACTGAGCAGGTTGAATTAGCAGCTAAGACCCATGCTCACTCTATTATTTGATAAGGAGCTGCCTGGTGGTGGCTGAGGATTTAGCAGATGGAACTAGCAGCTAAGACACAGCCTCATTCTAGTATTTGATAAGGAGCTGCCTGGTGGTGGCTCAGGACTGAGCAGGTTGAATTAGCAGCTAAGACACAGCCTCATTTTAGTTTTTGATAAGAAGCTGTATGGTGGTAGCACAGTACTGAGCAGGTGGAATTAGTAGCTAAAACAGAACCTCATTCTAGTATTTGATAAGGAGCTGCCTGGTGGTAGATCAGGACTGAGCAGGTGGAATTAGCAGCAAAGATATGGCCTCACATTAGTATTTGATAGGGAGTTGCCTGGTGGTGGCTCAGTACTGAGCAGATGCAATTAGCAGAAAAGACATAGCCTGGTTATAGTATTTGATAAGGAGCTGCCCGGTGGTGGCTCAGGACTGAGCAGATGGAATTAGCAGCTAGGACACAGCCTCATTCTAGTTTTTGATAAAATGCTGCCAGGTGGTAGCTCAGGACTGAGCAGGTGGTATTAGCAGCTCAGACACAGCCTCATTCTAGTTTTTGATAAAAAGCTGCCCGGTGGTAGCTCAATATGGAGCAGGTGGAATTATCAGCTAAGACACGGCCTCAGTCTAGTATTTGATAAGGAGCTGCCTGGTGGTAGCTCAGCACTGAGCAGGTGGAATTAGTAGCTAAGGCAGAGCCACATTCTAGTATTTGATAAGGAGCTGCCTGGTGGTAGATCAGGACTGAGCAGGTGGAATTAGCAGCTAAAACACGGCCTCACGTTAGTGTTTGATAAGGAGCTGCTTGGTGGTAGCTCAGCACTGAGCAGGTGGAATTAGTAGCTAAGACAGAGCCACATTCTAGTATTTGATAAGGAGCTGCCTGGTGGTAGATCAGGACTGAGCAGGTGGAATTAGCAGCAAAGATATGGCCTCACTTTAGTATTTGATAGGGAGCTGCCTGGTGGTGACTCATCACTGAGCAGGTGGAATTAGCAGCTAAGACACAGCCCCATTATAGTATTTGATAAGGAGCTGCCTGGTGGTGGCTCAGGACTGAGCAGGTTGAATTAGCAGCTAAGACACGGCCTCATTCTAGTTTTTGATAAGAAGCTGTATGGTGGTAGCACAGTACTGAGCAGGTGGAATTAGTAGCTAAAACAGAGCCTCATTCTAGTATTTGATAAGGAGCTGCCTGGTGGTAGATCAAGACTGAGCAGGTGGAATTAGCAGCAAAGATATGGCTTCACTTTAGTATTTGATAGGGAGTTGCCTGGTGGTGGCTCAGTACTGAGCAGGTGGAATTAGCAGCTAAGGCACAGCCTCATTCAAGTATTTGATATGGAGCTGCCTGGTGGTAGATCAGTAATGAACAGGTGGAATTAGCAGCTAAAACACGGCGTCACTCTAGTATTTGATCAGTAGCTTCCTGGTGGTGGCTCAGAACTGTGCAGATGGAATTAGCAGCTAAGACACGGCCTTGTCCTAGTTTTTGATAAGGAGCTGCCTGTTGGTAGATCAGTACTGAGCAGGTGGAATTAGGAGCTAAGACACGGCCTCATTCTAGTATTTGATAAGGAGCTGCCTGGTGGTAGCTCAGCACTGAGCAGGTGGAATTAGCAACTAAGACACAGCCTCATTCTAGTATTTGATAAGGAGCTGCCTGGGGGTGGCTCAGGACTGAGCAGTTGAATTAGCAGCTAAGAATGCCTCACTCCAGTATATGACAAAGATCTGCCTGGTGGTGGCGGCTCGGGATTGAGCAGATGGAATTTGCAGTTTACACACGGCCTCATTCTAGTATTTGATAAGGAGCTGCCTGGTGGTAGCTCAGTACTGAGCAGGTGGAATTAGCAACTAAGACACAGCCTCATTCTAGTATTTGATAAGGAGCTGCCTGGTGGTGGCTCAGGAATGAGCAGGTTGAACTAGCAGCCAAGAAGCCTAACTCTAGTATTTGATAAGGAGCTGCCTGGTGGTGGCTCAGGACTGAGCAAAAGGAATTAGCAGCTAAGACACAGCCTCATTCTAGAATTTGATAAGAAGCTGCCTGGTGGTGACTCAGTAATGCACAGGTGGAATTAGCAGCTAAAATACAGCCTCATTCTAGTATTTGATAAGGAGCTGCCTGGTGGTGGCTCAGGACTGAGAAGATGGAATTAGCAGCTAAGATACAGCCTCATTCCAGTAATTGATAAAGAGCGGCCTGGTGGTAGCTTAGTACTGAGCATGTGAAATTAGGAGCTAAGACACAGCCTCATTGTAGTATTTGACAAGGAGCTGTCGGGTGGTGGCTCAGTACTGATCGTGTGGAATTAGCAGCTGAGGCACAGCCTTGTTCAAGTATTTGATAAGGACCTGCCTGGTGGTAGCTCAGTACTGAGCAGGTGGAATTAGCAGCTAAGACACGGCCTCACTTTAGAATTTGATCATGAGCTGCCTGGTGGTGATCAGGACTGAGCAGATGGAATTAGCAGCTAAGACACAGCCTCATTCTAGTATTTGATAAGGAGCTGCCTGGTGGTAGCTCAGTACTGAGCAGGTGGAATTAGCTGCTAAGACACAGCTTAATTCTAGTATTTGATAAGGAGCTGCATGGTGGTGGCTCAGAAATGAGTAGGTGGAATTAGCAGCTAAAACACAGCCTCATTGTAGTATTTGATAAGGAGCTGCCTGGTGGTAGCTCAGTACTGAGCAGGTGGAATTAGCAGCTAAGACACATCTTCATTCTAGTATTTGATAAGGAGCTGCCTGATGGTAGATCAGGACTGAGCAGGTGGAATTAGCAGCAAGGATACGGCCTAATTCTAGCATTTGATAAGGAGCTGCCTGGTGGTATCTCGGGACTGAGGCAGTGGAATTAGCAGCTAAAACACAGCCTCACGTTAGTATTTGAGAAGGAGCTGCCTGGTGGTGGGTCAGTACTGAGCAGGTTGAATTAGCAGCTAAGAATGCCTCACTCTAGTATTTGATAAGGAGCTGCCTGGTGGTGGCTCAGGACTGAGCAAAAGGAATTAGCAGCTAAGACACAGCCTCATTCTAGAATTTGATAAGAAGCTGCCTGGTGGTGACTCAGTAATGCACAGATGGAATTAGCTGCTAAAATACAGCCTTATTTTAGTATTTGATAAGGAGCTGCCTGGTGCTGGCTCATGACTGAGCATATGGAATTAGCAGCTAAGACCCAGCCTCATTCTAGTATTTGATAAGGAGCTGCCTGGTGGTGACTCAGGACTGAGAAGATGGAATTAGCAGCTAAGATACAGCCTCATTCCAGTAATTGATAAAGAGAGGTCTGGTGGTAGCTTAGTACTGAGCATGTGAAATTAGCAGCTAAAACACAGCCTCATTGTAGTATTTGATAAGGAGCTGCCGGGTGGTGGCTCAGTACTGATCGTGTGGAATTAGCAGCTGAGGCACAGCCTTGTTCAAGTATTTGATAAGGACCTGCCTGGTGGTAGCTCAGTACTGAGCAGGTGGAATTAGCAGCTAAGACACGGCCTCACTTTAGTATTTGATCATGAGCTGCCTGGTGGTGATCAGGACTGAGCAGGTGGAATTAGCAGCTAAGACACAGCCTCATTCTAGTATTTGATAAGGAGCTGCCTAGTGGTAGCTCAGTACTGAGCAGGTGGAATTAGCTGCTAAGGCACAGCTTAATTCTAGTATTTGATAAGGAGCTGCATGGTGGTGGCTCAGAAATGAGTAGGTGGAATTAGCAGCTAAAACACAGCCTCATTGTAGTATTTGATAAGGAGCTGCCTGGTGGTAGCTCAGTACTGAGCAGGTGGAATTAGCAGCTAAGAAACATCTTCATTCTAGTATTTGATAAGGAGCTGCCTGATGGTAGATCAGGACTAAGCAGGTGGAATTAGCAGCAAGGATACGGCCTAATTCTAGCATTTGATAAGGAGCTGCCTGGTGGTATCTCGGGACTGAGGCAGTGGAATTAGCAGCTAAAACACAGCCTCACGTTAGTATTTGAGAAGGAGCTGCCTGGTGGTGGGTCAGTACTGAGCAGGTTGAATTAGCAGCTAAGAATGCCTCTCTCTAGTATTTGATAAGGAGCTGCCTGGTGGTGGCTCAGGACTGAGCAGATGGAATTAGCAGCTAAGACACGGCCTCATTCTAGTATTTGATGAGGAGCTGCCTGGTGGTGACTGAGTAATGAACAGGTGGAATTAGCAGCTAAGACTCAGCATCATTATAGTATTTCATATGGAGCTGCCTGGTGGTAGCTCAGTACTGAGCAGGTGGAATTAGCAGCTAAGAAATGGTCTCACTTTAGTATTTGATAAGGAGCTTTCTGGTGGTGGTTCAGGACTGAGCAGGTGGAATTAGAAATTAAGACACAGCCTCATTCTTGTATTTGATAAGGCGCTTCCTGGTGGTGGCTCAGCACTGAGCAGGTTGAATTAGCAGCTAAGACCCAGGCTCACTCTATTATTTGATGAGGAGCTGCCTGGTGGTGGCTGAGGACTTAGCAGATGGAATTAGCAGCTAAGACACAGCCTCATTCTAGTATTTGATAAGGAGCTGCCTGGTGGTAGCTAAGTACTGAGCAGATGGAATTAGCAGCTAAGACATGGCCTCACTTTAGTATTTGATAAGGAGCTGCCTTGTGGTGGCTCAGTACTGAGCAGGTTGAATTAGCAGCCACGACATGGCCTAATTCTCGTATTTGATAAGGAGATGCCTGGTGGTAGTTCAGCTCTGAGTAGGTTGAATTAGCAGTTCAGACATGGCCACATTCAATAATTGATAAGGAGCTGCCTGGTGGTAGCTCAGTACCGAGCAGGAGGAAATACCAGCTAAGACACAGTCTTGTTGTAGTATTTGATAAGGAGCTGCCAGGTAGCAAGCTCAGGACTGAGCAGGTTGAATTATCAGCTAAGACATAGCCTCATTCTCGTACTTGATAAGAAGCTGCCCGGTGATAACTCAGTGCTGAGCATGTTAAATTAGCAGCTACGACACAGACTGAGTCTAGTATTTGATAAGGAGCTGCCCGGCGGTAGCTCAATACTGAGTAGTTGGAATTAGCAGCTAAGACATGGCCTCATTCTAGTATTTGATAAGGAGCTGCATGGTTGTAGCTCAGTTCTGATCAGGAGGAATTAGGAGCTAAGACACAGCCTCATTCCCGTATTTGATAAGGAGATGCCTGGTGGTAGCTCAGGACTGAGCATGTGGAATTAGCAACTAAGACATGGCCTCAGTCTAGTATTTGATAAGGAGCTGCCTGGTGGTAGCTCAGTACTGAGCCAGTGGAATTAGCCGCAAAGGTACAACCTCATTCTAGTATTAGATAAGGAACTGCATGGTGGTAGCTCAGAACTAAGCAGGTGTAATTAGCAGCTAAGACACAACCTCATTCTAGTATTTGATAAGGAGTTGACTGGTGGTAGCTGGAAACTGAGCATGTGGAATTAGCAGCTAAGACATGGCCTCACTCTATTATTTGTTAAGGAGCTGCCTGTTGGGGGCTCAGTACTGAGATGATGGAATTAGCAGCAATAATTCAGCCTCATTCTAGTTTGTGATAAGGATCTGCCCGGTCTTAGCTCAATACTGAGAAGGTGGAATTAGCAGCTAAAACACAGCCTCATTCTCGTATTTGATAAGAAGCTGCCTGGTGGTAGCTCAGTTCTGAGCAGGAGGAATTGGAAGCTAAAACAGAGCCTCATTCTAGTATTTGATAAGGAGTTGCCTGGTGGTGATCAGGACTGAGCAGATGGAATTAGCAGCTAAGACAAGGCCTCATTCTAGTATTTGATATGGAGCTGCCTGGTGGTGGCTTAGTATTGAGCGTGTGGAATTAGCAGCTAAGAAATGGTCTCACTTTAGTATTTGATAAGGAGTTGTCTGCTGGTGTTTCAGGACTGAGCAGGTGGAATTAGCAATTAAGACACAGCCTCATTCTTGTATTTGATAAGGAGCTGCCTGGTGGTGGCCCAGCACTGAGCAGGTGGAATTAGCAGCTAAGACACGGCCTCACTTTAGTATTTGATCATGAGCTGCCTGGTGGTGATCAGGACTGAGCAGGTGGAATTAGCAGCTAAGACACAGCCTCATTGTAGTATTTGATAAGGAGCTGCCGGGTGGTGGCTCAGTACTGATCGTGTGGAATTAGCAGCTGAGGCACAGCCTTGTTCAAGTATTTGATAAGGACCTGCCTGGTGGTAGCTCAGTACTGAGCAGGTGGAATTAGCAGCTAAGACACGGCCTCACTTTAGTATTTGATCATGAGCTGCCTGGTGGTGATCAGGACTGAGCAGGTGGAATTAGCAGCTAAGACACAGCCTCATTCTAGTATTTGATAAGGAGCTGCCCGGCGGTAGCTCAATACTGAGTAGTTGGAATTAGCAGCTAAGACATGGCCTCATTCTAGTATTTGATAAGGAGCTGCATGGTTGTAGCTCAGTTCTGATCAGGAGGAATTAGGAGCTAAGACACAGCCTCATTCCCGTATTTGATAAGGAGATGCCTGGTGGTAGCTCAGGACTGAGCATGTGGAATTAGCAACTAAGACATGGCCTCAGTCTAGTATTTGATAAGGAGCTGCCTGGTGGTAGCTCAGTACTGAGCCAGTGGAATTAGCCGCAAAGGTACAACCTCATTCTAGTATTAGATAAGGAACTGCATGGTGGTAGCTCAGAACTAAGCAGGTGTAATTAGCAGCTAAGACACAACCTCATTCTAGTATTTGATAAGGAGTTGACTGGTGGTAGCTGAAAACTGAGCATGTGGAATTAGCAGCTAAGACATGGCCTCACTCTATTATTTGTTAAGGAGCTGCCTGTTGGGGGCTCAGTACTGAGATGATGGAATTAGCAGCAATAATTCAGCCTCATTCTAGTTTGTGATAAGGATCTGCCCGGTCTTAGCTCAATACTGAGAAGGTGGAATTAGCAGCTAAAACACAGCCTCATTCTCGTATTTGATAAGAAGCTGCCTGGTGGTAGCTCAGTTCTGAGCAGGAGGAATTGGAAGCTAAAACAGAGCCTCATTCTAGTATTTGATAAGGAGTTGCCTGGTGGTGATCAGGACTGAGCAGATGGAATTAGCAGCTAAGACAAGGCCTCATTCTAGTATTTGATATGGAGCTGCCTGGTGGTGGCTTAGTATTGAGCGTGTGGAATTAGCAGCTAAGAAATGGTCTCACTTTAGTATTTGATAAGGAGTTGTCTGCTGGTGTTTCAGGACTGAGCAGGTGGAATTAGCAATTAAGACACAGCCTCATTCTTGTATTTGATAAGGAGCTGCCTGGTGGTGGCCCAGCACTGAGCAGGTGGAATTAGCAGCTAAGACACGGCCTCACTTTAGTATTTGATCATGAGCTGCCTGGTGGTGATCAGGACTGAGCAGGTGGAATTAGCAGCTAAGACACAGCCTCATTGTAGTATTTGATAAGGAGCTGCCGGGTGGTGGCTCAGTACTGATCGTGTGGAATTAGCAGCTGAGGCACAGCCTTGTTCAAGTATTTGATAAGGACCTGCCTGGTGGTAGCTCAGTACTGAGCAGGTGGAATTAGCAGCTAAGACACGGCCTCACTTTAGTATTTGATCATGAGCTGCCTGGTGGTGATCAGGACTGAGCAGGTGGAATTAGCAGCTAAGACACAGCCTCATTCTAGTATTTGATAAGGAGCTGCCTAGTGGTAGCTCAGTACTGAGCAGGTGGAATTAGCTGCTAAGACACAGCTTAATTCTAGTATTTGATAAGGAGCTGCATGGTGGTGGCTCAGAAATGAGTAGGTGGAATTAGCAGCTAAAACACAGCCTCATTGTAGTATTTGATAAGGAGCTGCCTGGTGGTAGCTCAGTACTGAGCAGGTGGAATTAGCAGCTAAGAAACATCTTCATTCTAGTATTTGATAAGGAGCTGCCTGATGGTAGATCAGGACTAAGCAGGTGGAATTAGCAGCAAGGATACGGCCTAATTCTAGCATTTGATAAGGAGCTGCCTGGTGGTATCTCGGGACTGAGGCAGTGGAATTAGCAGCTAAAACACAGCCTCACGTTAGTATTTGAGAAGGAGCTGCCTGGTGGTGGGTCAGTACTGAGCAGGTTGAATTAGCAGCTAAGAATGCCTCTCTCTAGTATTTGATAAGGAGCTGCCTGGTGGTGGCTCAGGACTGAGCAGATGGAATTAGCAGCTAAGACACGGCCTCATTCTAGTATTTGATGAGGAGCTGCCTGGTGGTGACTGAGTAATGAACAGGTGGAATTAGCAGCTAAGACTCAGCATCATTATAGTATTTCATATGGAGCTGCCTGGTGGTAGCTCAGTACTGAGCAGGTGGAATTAGCAGCTAAGAAATGGTCTCACTTTAGTATTTGATAAGGAGCTTTCTGGTGGTGGTTCAGGACTGAGCAGGTGGAATTAGAAATTAAGACACAGCCTCATTCTTGTATTTGATAAGGCGCTTCCTGGTGGTGGCTCAGCACTGAGCAGGTTGAATTAGCAGCTAAGACCCAGGCTCACTCTATTATTTGATGAGGAGCTGCCTGGTGGTGGCTGAGGACTTAGCAGATGGAATTAGCAGCTAAGACACAGCCTCATTCTAGTATTTGATAAGGAGCTGCCTGGTGGTAGCTAAGTACTGAGCAGATGGAATTAGCAGCTAAGACATGGCCTCACTTTAGTATTTGATAAGGAGCTGCCTTGTGGTGGCTCAGTACTGAGCAGGTTGAATTAGCAGCCACGACATGGCCTAATTCTCGTATTTGATAAGGAGATGCCTGGTGGTAGTTCAGCTCTGAGTAGGTTGAATTAGCAGTTCAGACATGGCCACATTCAATAATTGATAAGGAGCTGCCTGGTGGTAGCTCAGTACCGAGCAGGAGGAAATACCAGCTAAGACACAGTCTTGTTGTAGTATTTGATAAGGAGCTGCCAGGTAGCAAGCTCAGGACTGAGCAGGTTGAATTATCAGCTAAGACATAGCCTCATTCTCGTACTTGATAAGAAGCTGCCCGGTGATAACTCAGTGCTGAGCATGTTAAATTAGCAGCTACGACACAGACTGAGTCTAGTATTTGATAAGGAGCTGCCCGGCGGTAGCTCAATACTGAGTAGTTGGAATTAGCAGCTAAGACATGGCCTCATTCTAGTATTTGATAAGGAGCTGCATGGTTGTAGCTCAGTTCTGATCAGGAGGAATTAGGAGCTAAGACACAGCCTCATTCCCGTATTTGATAAGGAGATGCCTGGTGGTAGCTCAGGACTGAGCATGTGGAATTAGCAACTAAGACATGGCCTCAGTCTAGTATTTGATAAGGAGCTGCCTGGTGGTAGCTCAGTACTGAGCCAGTGGAATTAGCCGCAAAGGTACAACCTCATTCTAGTATTAGATAAGGAACTGCATGGTGGTAGCTCAGAACTAAGCAGGTGTAATTAGCAGCTAAGACACAACCTCATTCTAGTATTTGATAAGGAGTTGACTGGTGGTAGCTGAAAACTGAGCATGTGGAATTAGCAGCTAAGACATGGCCTCACTCTATTATTTGTTAAGGAGCTGCCTGTTGGGGGCTCAGTACTGAGATGATGGAATTAGCAGCAATAATTCAGCCTCATTCTAGTTTGTGATAAGGATCTGCCCGGTCTTAGCTCAATACTGAGAAGGTGGAATTAGCATCTAAAACACAGCCTCATTCTCGTATTTGATAAGAAGCTGCCTGGTGGTAGCTCAGTTCTGAGCAGGAGGAATTGGAAGCTAAAACAGAGCCTCATTCTAGTATTTGATAAGGAGTTGCCTGGTGGTGATCAGGACTGAGCAGATGGAATTAGCAGCTAAGACAAGGCCTCATTCTAGTATTTGATATGGAGCTGCCTGGTGGTGGCTTAGTATTGAGCGTGTGGAATTAGCAGCTAAGAAATGGTCTCACTTTAGTATTTGATAAGGAGTTGTCTGCTGGTGTTTCAGGACTGAGCAGGTGGAATTAGCAATTAAGACACAGCCTCATTCTTGTATTTGATAAGGAGCTGCCTGGTGGTGGCCCAGCACTGAGCAGGTTGAATTAGCAGCTAAGACCCATGCTCACTCTATTATTTGATAAGGAGCTGTCTGGTGGTGGCTGAGGATTTAGCAGATGGAACTAGCAGCTAAGACACAGCCTCATTCTAGTATTTGATAAGGAGCTGCCTGGTGGTGGCTCAGGACTGAGCAGGTTGAATTAGCAGCTAAGACACGGCCTCATTTTAGTTTTTGATAAGAAGCTGTATGGTGGTAGCACAGTACTGAGCAGGTGGAATTAGTAGCTAAAACAGAACCTCATTCTAGTATTTGATAAGGAGCTGCCTGGTGGTAGATCAGGACTGAGCAGGTGGAATTAGCAGCAAAGATATGGCCTCACATTAGTATTTGATAGGGAGTTGCCTGGTGGTGGCTCAGTACTGAGCAGATCCAATTAGCAGAAAAGACAAAGCCTGGTTATAGTATTTGATAAGGAGCTGCCGTGTGGTGGCTCAGGACTGAGCAGATGGAATTAGCAGCTAGGACACAGCCTCATTCTAGTTTATGATAAAAAGCTGCCTGGTGGTAGCTCAGGACTGAGCAGGTGGTATTAGCAGCTCAGACACAGCCTCATTCTAGTTTTTGATAAAAAGCTGCCCGGTGGTAGCTCAATATGGAGCAGGTGGAATTATCAGCTAAGACACGGCCTCAGTCTAGTATTTGATAAGGAGCTGCCTGGTGGTAGCTCAGCACTGAGCAGGTGGAATTAGTAGCTAAGGCAGAGCCACATTCTAGTATTTGATAAGGAGCTGCCTGGTGGTAGATCAGGACTGAGCAGGTGGAATTAGCAGCTAAAACACGGCCTCACGTTAGTGTTTGATAAGGAGCTGCCTGGTGGTAGCTCAGCACTGAGCAGGTGGAATTAGTAGCTAAAACAGAGCCACATTCTAGTATTTGATAAGGAGCTGCCTGGTGGTAGATCAGGACTGAGCAGGTGGAATTAGCAGCAAAGATATGGCCTCACTTTAGTATTTGATAGGGAGCTGCCTGGTGGTGACTCATCACTGAGCAGGTGGAATTAGCAGCTAAGACACAGCCCCATTATAGTATTTGATAAGGAGCTGCCTGGTGGTGGCTCAGGACTGAGCAGGTTGAATTAGCAGCTAAGACACGGCCTCATTCTAGTTTTTGATAAGAAGCTGTATGGTGGTAGCACAGTACTGAGCAGGTGGAATTAGTAGCTAAAACAGAGCCTCATTCTAGTATTTGATAAGGAGCTGCCTGGTGGTAGATCAGTACTGAGCAGGTGGAATTAGGAGCTAAGACACGGCCTCATTCTAGTATTTGATAAGGAGCTGCCTGGTGGTAGCTCAGCACTGAGCAGGTGGAATTAGCAACTAAGACACAGCCTCATTCTAGTATTTGATAAGGAGCTGCCTGGGGGTGGCTCAGGACTGAGCAGTTGAATTAGCAGCTAAGAATGCCTCACTCCAGTATATGACAAAGATCTGACTGGTGGTGGCGGCTCGGGATTGAGCAGATGGAATTAGCAGCTAAAACACTCTAGAATTTGGTAAGGCGCTGACTGGTGGTGACTCAGTAATGAGCAGGTGGAATAAACAACTAAAACACAGCCTCATTCTAGTATTTGATAAGGATCTGCCTGGTAGTGGCTCATGACTGATCATATGGAAATAGCAGCTAAGACCCGGCCTCATTCTAGTATTTGATAGGGAACTGCCTGGTGGTGGCTCAGGACTGAGAAGATGGAATTAGCAGCAAAGACACGGCCTCATTCTAGTACTTGAGAAGGAGCGGCCTGGTGGTAGCTTAGCACTGAGCATATGAAATTAGCAGCTAAGACACGGCCTAATTCTAGTATTTGATAGGGAGCTGCCTGGTGGTAGCTCAGGACTGAGCAGGTGGAATTAGCAGCTAAGACACATCTTCATTCTAGTATTTGATATGGAGCTGCCTGATGGTAGATCAGGACTGAGGCAGTGGAATTAGCAGTTAAAACACAGCCTCACGTTAGTATTTGAGAAGGAGCAGCCTGGTGGTGGGTCAGTACTGAGCAGGTTGAATTAGCAGCTAAGAATGCCTCTCTCTAGTATTTGATAAGGATCTGCCTGGTGGTGGCTCAGGACTGAGCAGATGGAATTAGCAGCTAAGACACAGCCTCATTCTAGTATTTGATAAGGAGCTGCCTGGTGGTGACTGAGTAATGAACAGGTGGAATTAGCAGCTAAGACACAGCATCATTATAGTATTTCATATGGAGCTGCCTGGTGGTAGCTCAGTACTGAGCAGGTGGAATTAGCAGCTAAGAAATGGTCTCACTTTAGTATTTGATAAGGAGCTGTCTGGTGGTGGTTCAGGACTGAGCAGGTGGAATTAGCAATTAAGACACAGCCTCATTCTTGTATTTGATAAGGAGCTTCCTGGTGGTGGCTCAGCACTGAGCAGGTTGAATTAGCAGCTAAGACCCAGGTTCACTCTATTATTTGATGAGGAGCTGCCTGGTGGTGGCTGAGGACTTAGCAGATGGAACTAGCAACTAAGACACAGCCTCACTCTATTATTTGATAAGGAACTGCATGGTGCTGGCTCAGGACTGAGCAGATGGAATTAGCAGCTAAGACACAGCCTCATTTTACTATTTGATAAGAAGCTGTATGGTGGTAGCACATTACTGAGCAGGTGGAATTAGAAGCTAAAACAGAGCCTCATTCTAGTATTTGATAAGGAGTTGCCTGGTGGTGATCCGGACTGAGCAGATGGAATTAGCAGCTAAGACACGGCCTCATTCTAGGATTTGATATGGAGCTGCCTGGTGGTGGCACAGTACTGAGCATGTGGAATTAGCAGCTAAGGCACAGCCTTGTTCAAGTATTTGATAAGGAGCTGCTTGGTGGTAGCTCAGTACTGAGCAGGTGAATTAGCAGCTAAAACACGGCCTCACTTTAGTATTTGATCATGAGCTGCCTGGTGGTGATCAGGAATGAGCAAATGGAATTAGCAGCTAAGACACGGCCTCATTCTAGTATTTGATAAGGAGCTGCCTGGTGGTAGCTCAGTACTGAGCAGGTGGAATTAGCAGCTAAGACACAGCTTCATTCTAGTATTTGATAAGGATCTGCATGGTGGTGGCTCAGTAATGAGTAGGTGGAATTAGCAGCTAAAACACAGCCTCATTCTACTATTTGATAAGAAGCTGTATGGTGGTAGCACAGTACTGATCAGGTGGAATTAGAAGCTAAAACAGAGCCTCATTCTAGTATTTGATAAGGAGTTGCCTGGTGGTGATCCGGACTGAGCAGATGAAATTAGCAGGTAAGACACGGCCTCATTCTAGGATTTAATATGGAGCTGCCTGGTGGTGGCACAGTACTGAGCGTGTGGAATTAGCAGCTAAGGCACAGCCTTGTTCAAGTATTTGATAAGGAGCTGCTTGGTGGTAGCTCAGTACTGAGCAGGTGAATTAGCAGCTAAAACACAGCCTCACTTTAGTATTTGATCATGAGCTGCCTGGTGGTGATCAGGAATGAGCAGATGGAATTAGCAGCTAAGACACAGCCTCATTCTAGTATTTGATAAGGAGCTGCCTGGTGGTAGCTCAGTACTGAGCAGGTGGAATTAGCAGCTAAGACACGGCTTCATTCTAGTATTTGATAAGGATCTGCATGGTGGTGGCTCAGTAATGAGTAGGTGGAATTAGCAGCTAAAACACAGCCTTATTCTAGTATTTGATAAGGATCTGCATGGTGGTGGCTCAGGACTCAGAAGATGGAATAAGCAGCTAAGATACAGCCTCATTCTAGTACTTGATAAAGAGCGGCCTGGTGGTATCTTAGTACTGAGCATGTGAGATTAGCAGCTAAGACGCAGCCTCATTGAAGTATTTGATAAGGAGCTGCCTGGTGGTGGCTCAGTACTGATCGTGTGGAATGAGCAGCTGAGGCACAGCCTTGTTCAAGTATTTGATAAGGAGCTGCCTGGTGGTAGATCAGTACTGAGCAGGTGGAATTAGCAGCTAAGACACGGCCTCACTTTAGTATTTGATCATGAGCTGCCTGGTGGTGATCAGGACTGAGCAGATGGAATAAGCAGCTAAGACATGGCCTCACTTTAGTATTTGATAAGGAGCTGCCTTGTGGTAGCTCAGTACTGAGCAGGAGGAATTAGCAGCCACGACATGGCCTAATTCTCCTATTTGATAAGGAGATGCCTGGTGGTAATTCTGCTCTGAGTAGGTGGAATTAGCAGTTCAGACATGGCTACATTCTAATAATTGATAAGGAACTGCCTGGTGGTAGCTCAGTACTGAGCAGGAGGAAATACCAGCTAAGACACAGTCTTGTTGTCGTATTTGATAAGGAGCTGCCAGGTGGCAGCTCAGGACTGAGCAGGTTGAATTATCAGCTAAGACATAGCCTCATTCTCGTACTTGATAAGGAGCTGCCCGGTGATAACTCAGTACTGAGCAGGTTGAATTAGAGCTAAGACACAGCCTCAGTCTAGTATTTGATAAGGAGCTGCCCGGCGGTAGCTCAATACTGAGTAGTTGGAATTAGCAGCTTAGACACAGCCTCATTCTAGTATTTGATAAGGAGCTGCATGGTTGTAGCTCAGTTCTGATCAGGAGGAATTAGGAGCTAAGACACAGCCTCATTCTCGTATTTGGTAAGGAGATGCCTGGTGGTAGCTCAGGACTGAGCATATGGAATTAGCAGCTAAGACATGGCTTCAGTCTAGTGTTTGATAAGGAGCTGCATGGTGGTAGCTCGGAACTAAACAGGTGTAATTAGCAGCTAAGACACAACCTCTCTCTAGTATTTGATAAGGAGTTGACTGTTGGTAGCTCAAAACTGAGCATGTGGAATTAGCAGCTAAGACATGGCCTCACTCTAGTGTTTGATAAGGAGCTGCCTGGTGATGGCTCAGGACTGAGCAGATGAAATTAGCAGCTAGGACACAGCCTCACTCTAGTGTCTGATAAGGAGCTGCCTGGTGGTGGCTCAGGACTGAGCAGATGGAATTAGCAGCTAGGACACAGCCTCATTTTAGTATTTGATAAGGAGCTGCCTGGTGGTAGCTCAGTACCAAACAGTTGGAATTAGCAGCTAAGGCACAGCCTCATTCTAGTATTTGATAAGGAGCTGCATGGTGGTAGCTCAGTACTGAGATGATGGAATTAGCAGCAATGATTCAGCCTCATTCTAGTTTTTGCTAAGAAGCTGCCCGGTCTTAGCTCAATACTGAGCAGGTGGAATTAGCAGCTAAGACACAGCCTCATTCTAGTATTTGATAAGAAGCTGTATGGTGGTAGCATCGTACCGAGCAGGTGGAATTAGAAGATAAAACAGAGCATCATTCTAGTATTTGATAAGGAGTTGCCTGGTGGTGATTAGGACTGAGCAGATGGAATTAGCAGCTAAGACACGTCCTCATTCTAGTATTTGATATGGAGCTGCCTGGTGGTGGCTCAGTACTGAGCGTGTGGAATTAGCAGCTAAGACACAGCCTAATTCTAGTATTTGATAAGAAGCTGTATGGTGGTAGCACAGGACCGAGCAGGTGGAATTAGAAGATAAAACAGAGCCTCATTCTAGTATTTGATAAGGAGTTGCCTGGTGGTGATCAGGACTGAGCAGATGGAATTTGCAGCTTACACACTGCCTCATTCTAGTATTTGATAAGGAGCTGCCTGGTGGTAGCTCAGTACTGAGCAGGTGGAATTAGCAACTAAGACACAGCCTCATTCTAGTATTTGATAAGGAGCTGCCTGGTGGTGGCTCAGGAATGAGCAGGTTGAACTAGCAGCCAAGAATGCCTCACTCTAGTATTTGATAAGGAGCTGCCTGGTGGTGACTCAGTAATGCACAGGTGGAATTAGCAGCTAAATTACAGCCTTATTTTAGTATTTGATAAGGAGCTGCCTGGTGCTTGCTCATGACTGAGCATATGGAATTAGCAGCTAAGACCCAGCCTCATTCTTGTATTTGATAAGGAGCTGCCTGGTGGTGGCTCAGGACTGTGAAGATGGAATTAGCAGCTAAGATACAGCCTCATTCCAGTAATTGATAAAGAGCGGCCTGGTGGTAGCTTAGTACTGAGCATGTGAAATTAGCAGCTAAGACACAGCCTCATTGTAGTATTTGATAAGGAGCTGCAGGGTGGTGGCTCAGTACTGATCGTGTGGAATTAGCAGCTGAGGCACAGCCTTGTTCAAGTATTTGATAAGGACATGCCTGGTGGTAGCTCAGTACTCAGCAGGTGGAATTAGCAGCTAAAACACATCTTCATTCTAGTATTTGATAAGGAGCTGCATGGTGGTGGCTCAGAAATGAGTAGGTGGAATTAGCAGCTAAAACACAGCCTCATTGTAGTATTTGATAAGGAGCTGCCTGGTGTTAGCTCAGTACTGAGCAGGTGGAATTAGCAGCTAAGACACATCTTCATTCTAGTATTTGATAAGGAGCTGCCTGATGGTAGATCAGGACTGAGCAGGTGGAATTAGCAGCAAGGATACGGCCTAATTCTAGCATTTGATAAGGAGCTGCCTGGTGGTATCTCGGGACTGAGGCAGTGGAATTAGCAGCTAAAACACAGCCTCACGTTAGTATTTGAGAAGGAGCTGCCTGGTGGTGGGTCAGTACTGCGCAGGTTGAATTAGCAGCTAAGAATGCCTCACTCTAGTATTTGATAAGGAGCTGCGTGGTGGTGGCTCAGGACTGAGCACTAGGAATTAGCAGCTAAGACACACCCTCATTCTAGAATTTGATAAGAAGCTGCCTGGTGTTAGCTCAGTACTGAGCAGGTGGAATTAGCAGCTAAGACACATCTTCATTCTAGTATTTGATAAGGAGCTGCCTGATGGTAGATCAGGACTGAGCAGGTGGAATTAGCAGCAAGGATACGGCCTAATTCTAGCATTTGATAAGGAGCTGCCTGGTGGTATCTCGGGACTGAGGCAGTGGAATTAGCAGCTAAAACACAGCCTCACGTTAGTATTTGAGAAGGAGCTGCCTGGTGGTGGGTCAGTACTGAGCAGGTTGAATTAGCAGCTAAGACTGCCTCACTCTAGTATTTGATAAGGAGCTGCCTGGTGGTGGCTCAGGACTGAGCACTAGGAATTAGCAGCTAAGACACAGCCTCATTCTAGAATTTGATAAGAAGCTGCCTGGTGGTGACTCAGTAATGCACAGGTGGAATTAGCAGCTAAAATACAGCCTTATTTTAGTATTTGATAAGGAGCTGCCTGGTGCTGGCTCATGACTGAGCATATGGAATTAGCAGCTAAGACCCAGCCTCATTCTAGTATTTGATAAGGAGCTGCCTGGTGGTGGCTCAGGACTGAGAAGATGGAATTAGCAGCTAAGATACAGCCTCATTCCAGTAATTGATAAAGAGCGGCCTGGTGGTAGCTTAGTACTGTGCATGTGAAATTAGCAGCTAAAACACAGCCTCATTGTAGTATTTGATAAGGAGCTGCCGGGTGGTGGCTCAGTACTGATCGTGTGGAATTAGCAGTTGAGGCACAGCCTTGTTCAAGTATTTGATAAGGACCTGCCTGGTGGTAGCTCAGTACTGAGCAGGTGGAATTAGCAGCTAAGACACGGCCTCACTTTAGTATTTGATCATGAGCTGCTTGGTGGTGATCAGGACTGAGCAGATGGAATTAGCAGCTAAGACACAGCTTCATTCTAGTATTTGATAAGGAGCTGCATGGTGGTGGCTCAGAAATGAGTAGGTGGAATTAGCAGCTAAAACACAGCCTCATTGTAGTATTTGATAAGGAGCTGCCTGGTGGTAGCTCAGTACTGAGCAGGTGGAATTAGCAGCTAAGACACATCTTCATTCTAGGATTTGATAAGGAGCTGCCTGATGGTAGATCAGGACTGAGCAGGTGGAATTAGCAGCAAGGATAGGCCTAATTCTAGCATTTGATAAGGAGCTGCCTGGTGGTATCTCGGGACTGAGGCAGTGGAATTAGCAGCTAAAACACAGCCTCACGTTAGTATTTGAGAAGGAGCTGCCTGGTGGTGGGTCAGTACTGAGCGGGTTGAATTCGCAGCTAAGAATGCCTCTCTCTAGTATTTGATAAGGAGCTGCCTGGTGGTGGCTCAGGACTGAGCAGATGGAATTAGCAGCTAAGACACGGCCTCATTCTAGTATTTGATGAGGAGCTGCCTGGTGGTGACTGAGTAATGAACAGATGGAATTAGCAGCTAAGACACAGCATCATTATAGTATTTCATATGGAGCTGCCTGGTGGTAGCTCAGTACTGAGCAGGTGGAATTAGCAGCTAAGAAATGGTCTCACTTTAGTATTTGATAAGGAGCTGTCTGGTGGTGGTTCAGGACTGAGCAGGTGGAATTAGAAATTAAGACACAGCCTCATTCTTGTATTTGATAAGGAGCTTCCTGGTGGTGGCTCAGCACTGAGCAGATGGAATTAGCAGCTAAGACCCAGGCTCACTCTATTATTTGATGAGGAGCTGCCTGGTGGTGGCTGAGGACTTAGCAGATGGAACTAGCAACTAAGACACAGCCTCACTCTATTATTTGATAAGGAACTGCATGGTGGTGGCTCAGGACTGAGCAGATGGAATTAGAGCTAAGACACAGCCTCATTCTAGTATTTGATAAGGAGCTGCCTGGTGGTAGCTGAGTACTGAGCAGATGGAATTAGCAGCTAAGACATGGCCTCACTTTAGTATTTGATAAGGAGCTGCCTTGTGGTGGCTCAGTACTGAGCAGGTTGAATTAGCAGCTTAGACACTGCCTCAGTCTTGTATTTGATAAGGAGCTGCATGGTGGTAGCTCAGTACTGAGCAGGAGGAATTAGCAGCCACGACATGGCCTAATTCTCGTATTTGATAAGGAGATGCCTGGTGGTAGTTCAGCTCTGAGTAGGTGGAATTAGCAGTTCAGACATGGCCACATTCAATAATTGATAAGGAGCTGCCTGGTGGTAGCTCAGTACCGAGCAGGAGGAAATACCAGCTAAGACACAGTCTTGTTGTTTTATTTGATAAGGAGCTGCCAGTTAGCAAGCTCAGGACTGAGCAGGTTGAATTATCAGCTAAGACATAGCCTCATTCTCGTACTTGATAAGAAGCTGCCCGGTGATAACTCAGTGCTGAGCATGTAGAATTGGCAGCTAAGAAACAGACTGAGTCTAGTATTTGATAAGGAGCTGCCCGGCGGTAGCTCAATACTGAGTAGTTGGAATTAGCAGCTAAAACATGGCCTCATTCTAGTATTTGATAAGGAGCTGCATGGTTGTAGCTCAGTTCTGATCAGGAGGAATTAGGAGCTAAGACACAGCCTCATTCTCGTATTTGATAAGGAGATGCCTGGTGGTAGCTCAGGAATGAGCATGTGGAATTAGCAGCTAAGACATGGCCTCAGTCTAGTATTTGATAAGGAGCTGCCTGGTGGTAGCTCAGTACTGAGCCAGTGGAATTAGCCGCAAAGGTACGACCTCATTCTCGTATTTGATAAGGAGCTACATGGTGGTAGCTCAGAACTAAGCAGGTGTAATTAGCAGCTAAGACACAACCTCATTCTAGTATTTGATAAGGAGTTGACTGGTGGTAGCTGAAAACTGAGCATGTGGAATTAGCAGCTAAGACATGGCCTCTCTCTATTATTTGATAAGGAGCTGCCTGTTGGGGGCTCAGTACTGAGATGATGGAATTAGCAGCAATGATTCAGCCTCATTCTAGTTTGTGATAAGGATCTGCCCGGTCTTAGCTCAATAGTGAGAAGGTGGAATTAGCAGCTAAGACAAAGCCTCATTCTCGTATTTGATAAGAAGCTGTATGGTGGTAGCACAGTACTGAGCAGGTGGAATTAGAAGCTAAAACAGAGCCTCATTCTAGTATTTGATAAGGAGTTGCCTGGTGGTGATCAGGACTGAGCAGAAGGAATTAGCAGCTAAGACACGGCCTCATTCTTGTATTTGATAAGGAGCTGCCTGGTGGTGGCTCAGCACTGAGCAGGTTGAATTAGCAGCTAAAACCCAGGCTCACTCTATTTTTTGATAAGGAGCTGCCTGGTGGTGGCTGAGGACTTAGCAGATGGAACTAGCAACTAAGACACGGCCTCACTCTATTATTTGATAAGGAACTGCATGGTGGTGGCTCAGGACTGAGCAGATGGAATTAGCAGCTAAGACACATCCTCCTTCTAGCATTTGATAAGGAGCTGCCTGGTGGTAGCTGAGTACTGAGCAGGTGGAATTAGCAGCTAAGACATGGCCTCACTTTAGTATTGATAAGGAGCTGCCTTGTGGTGGCTCAGTACTGAGCAGGTTGAATTAGCAGCTTAGACACTGCCTCAGTCTTGTATTTGATAAGGAGCTGCGTGGTGGTAGCTCAGTACTGAGCTGGAGGAATTAGCAGCCACGACATGGCCTAATTCTCATATTTGATAAGGAGATGCCTGGTGGTAGTTCAGCTCTGAGTAGGTGGAATTAGCAGTTCAGACATGGCCACATTCTAATAATTGATAAGGAGCTGCTTGGTGGTGGCTCAGTACTGAGCAGGAGGAAATACCTGCTAAGACACAGTCTTGTTGTAGTATTTGATAAGGAGCTGCCAGGTGGCAGCTCAGGACTGAGCAGGTTGAATTATCAGCTAAGACATAGCTTCATTCTCGTACTTGCTAAGGAGCTGCCCGGTGATAACTCAGTACTGAGCAGGTTGAATTAGCAGCTAAAACACAGCCTCAGTCTAGTATTTGATAAGGAGCTGCCCGGCGGTAGCTCAATACTGAGTAGTTGGAATTAGCAGCTAAAACACGGCCTCATTCTAGTATTTTATAACGAGCTGCATGGTTGCAGCTCAGTTCTGATCAGGAGGAATTAGGAGCTAAGACACAGCCTCATTCTCGTATTTGATAAGAAGATGCCTGCTGATAGTTCAGTTCTGAGCAGGTGGAATAAGGAGATAAGACACGGCCTCATTCTAGTATTTGATAAGGAGTTGCCTGGTGGTAGCTCAGGACTGAGCATATGGAATTAGCAGCTAAGACATGGCCTCAGTCTAGTATTTGATAAGGAGCTGCCTGGTGGTAGCTCAGTACTGAGCCGGTGGAATTAGCCGCAAAGGTACGACCTCATTCTAGTATTTGATAAGGAGCTGCATGGTGGTAGCTCAGAACTAAGCAGGTGTAATTAGCAGCTAAGACACAACCTCTCTCTAGTATTTGATAAGGAGTTGACTGGTGGTAGCTCAAAACTGAGCATGTGGAATTAGCAGCTAAGACATGTCCTCACTCTGTTATTTGATAAGGAGCTGCCTGTTGGGGTCTCATGACTGAGCAGATGAAACTAGCAGCTAAGACACGGCCTCACTCTAGTGTTTGATAAGGAGCTGCCTGGTGGTGGCTCAGGACTGAGCAGATGGAATTAGCAGCTCGGACACAGCCTCATTTTACCATTTGATAAGGAGCTGCCTGGTGGTGGCTCAGTACTGAGCAGGTAGAGTTAGCAACTAAGACACAGCCTAACTCTATTATTTGAAAAGGAGCTGCCTGGTGGTGGCTCAGGACTGAGCAGGTGGAATTAACAGCTAAGATAAAACCTCACTCTAGTTTTTGATAAGGAGCTGCCTGGTGATGGCTCAGGACTGAGCAGATAGAATTAGCAGCTAGGACACAACCTCATTCTAGTATTTGATAAGGAGCTGCCTGGTGGTTGCTCAGGACTGAGCAGATGGAATTAGCAGCTAAGGCACAGCCTCATTCTAGTTTTTGATAAGGAGCTGCCCGGTCTTAGCTCAATACTGAGCAGGTGGAATTAGCAGCTAAGACACAGCCTCATTCTACTATTTGATAAGAAGCTGTATGGTGGTAGCACAGTACTGAGCAGATGGAATTAGAAGCTGAAACAGAGCCTCATGCTAGTATTTGATAAGGAGCTGCATGGTGGTAGCTCAGAACTAAGCAGGTGTAATTAGCAGCTAAGACACAACCTCTCTCTAGTATTTGATAAGGAGTTGACTGGTGGTAGCTCAAAACTGAGCATGTGGAATTAGCAGCTAAGACATGTCCTCACTCTGTTATTTGATAAGGAGCTGCCTGTTGGGGTCTCATGACTGAGCAGATGAAACTAGCAGCTAAGACACGGCCTCACTCTAGTGTTTGATAAGGAGGTGCCTGGTGGTTTCTCAGGACTGAGCAGATGGAATTAGCAGCTCGGACACAGCCTCATTTTACCATTTGATAAGGAGCTGCCTGGTGGTGGCTCAGTACTGAGCAGGTAGAGTTAGCAACTAAGACACAGCCTAACTCTATTATTTGAAAAGGAGCTGCCTGGTGGTGGCTCAGGACTGAGCAGGTGGAATTAACAGCTAAGATAAAACCTCACTCTAGTTTTTGATAAGGAGCTGCCTGGTGATGGCTCAGGACTGAGCAGATAGAATTAGCAGCTAGGACACAACCTCATTCTAGTATTTGATAAGGAGCTGCCTGGTGGTTGCTCAGGACTGAGCAGATGGAATTAGCAGCTAAGGCACAGCCTCATTCTAGTTTTTGATAAGGAGCTGCCCGGTCTTAGCTCAATACTGAGCAGGTGGAATTAGCAGCTAAGACACAGCCTCATTCTACTATTTGATAAGAAGCTGTATGGTGGTAGCACAGTACTGAGCAGATGGAATTAGAAGCTAAGACACGGCCTCATTCTAGGATTTGATATGGAGCTGCCTGGTGGTGGCACAGTACTGAGCGTGTAGAATTAGCAGCTAAGGCACAGCCTTGTTCAAGTATTTGATAAGGAGCTGCTTGGTGGTAGCTCAGTACTGAGCAGGTGACTTAGCAGCTAAAACACGGCCTCACTTTAGTATTTGATCATGAGCTGCCTGGTGGTGATCAGGAATGAGCAGATGGAATTAGCAGCTAAGACACGGCCTCATTCTAGTATTTGATAAGGAGCTGCCTGGTGGTAGCTCAGTACTGAGCAGGTGGAATTAGCAGCTAAGGCACGGCTTCATTCTAGTATTTGATAAGGATCTGCATGGTGGTGGCTCAGTAATGAGTAGGTGGAATTAGCAGCTAAAACACAGTCTCATTCTAGTATTTGATAAGGAGCTGCCTGGTGGTAGATCAGTACTGAGCAGGTGGAATTAGCAACTAAGACACAGCCTTATTCTAGTATTTGATAAGGAGCTGCATGGTGGTGGCTCAGGACTGAGCAGGTGGAATTAGCACCTAAGACATGGCCTCATTCTAGTATTTGATAAGGAGCTGCCTGGTGGTGGCTCTAGACTGAGCAGGTTGAATTAGCAGCTAAGAATGCCTCACTCTAGTATTTGATAAGGAGCTGCCTGTTGGAGGCTCAGGACTGAGCAGATGGAATTAGCAGCTAAGGCACAGCCTCATTTTAGAATTTGATAAGAAGCTGACTTGTGGTGACTCAGTAATGTGCAGGTGGAATTAGCAGCTAAAATACAGCCTCATTCTAGTATTTGACAAGGAGCTGCCTGGTGCTGGCTCATGACTGAGCAAATGGAATTAGCAGCTAAGACCGAACCTCATTCTAGTATTTGATAAGGAGCTGCCTGGTGGTGGCTCAGAACTCAGAATATGGAATTAGCAGCTAAGATACGGCCTCATTCTAGTACTTGATAAGGAGCGGCCTGGTGGTAGCTTAGTACTGAGCATGTGAAATTAGCAGCTAAGATGCAGCCTCATTGTAGTATTTGATAAGGAGCTGCCTGGTGGTGGCTCAGTACTGATCGTGTGGAATTAGCAGCTGAGGCACAGCCTTGTTCAAGTATTTGATAAGGAGCTGCCTGGTGGTAGCTCAGTACTGAGCAGGTGGAGTTAGCAGCTAAGACACAGCCTCACTTTAGTATTTGAACATGAGCTGCCGGGTGGTGATCAGGACTGAGCAGATGGAATAAGCAGCTAAGACATGGCCTCACTTTAGTATTTGATAAGGAGCTGCCTTGTGGTGGTTCAGGACTGAGCAGGTTGAATTAGCAGCTTAGACACTGCCTCAGTCTTGTATTTGATAAGGAGCTGCATGGTGGTAGCTCAGTACTGAGCAGGAGGAATTAGCATCCACGACATGGCCTAATTCTCGTATTTGATAAGGAGATGCCTGGTGGTAATTCTGCTCTAAGTAGGTGGAATTAGCAGTTCAGACATGGCCACATTCTAATAATTGATAAGGAGCTGCCTGGTGGTAGCTCAGTGCTGAGCAGGAGGAAATACCAGCTAAGACACAGTCTTGTTGTCGTATTTGATAAGGAGCTGCCAGGTGGCAGCTCAGGACTGAGCAGGTTGAATTATCAGCTAAGACATAGCCTCATTCTCGTACTTGATAAGGAGCTGCATGGTTGTAGCTCAGTTCTTATCAGGAGGAATTAGGAGCTAAAACACAGCCTCATTCTCGTATTTGATAAGGAGATGCCTGCTGGTAGTTCAGTTCTGAGCAGGTGGAATAAGGAGATAAGACACAGCCTCATTCTAGTATTTGATAAGGAGTTGCCTGGTGGTAGCTCAGGACTGAGCATATGGAATTAGCAGCTAAGACATGGCTTCAGTCTAGTGTTTGATAAGGAGCTGCATGGTGGTAGCTCGGAACTAAGCAGGTGTAATTAGCAGCTAAAACACAACCTCTCTATAGTATTTGATAAGGAGTTGACTGGTGGTAGCTCAAAACTGAGCATGTGGAATTAGCAGCTAAGACATGGCCTCACTCTATTATTTGATAAGGAGCTACCTGTTGGGGGCTCACGACTGAGCAGATGAAATTAGCAGCTAAGACACAGCCTCACTCTAGTGTTTGATAAGGAGCTGCCTGGTGGTGGCTCAGGACTGAGCAGATGGAATTAGCAGCTAGGACACAGCCTCATTTTAGTATTTGATAAGGAGCTGCCTGGTGGTGGCTCAGTACTGAGCAGGTTGAGTTAGCAACTAATACACAGACTAACTCTATTATTTGATAAGGAGTTGCCTGATGGTGGCTCAGGACTGAGCAGATGGAATTAACAGCTAAGACAAAGCCTCACTCTAGTGTTTGATAAGGAGCTGCCTGGTGGTGGCTCAGGACTGAGCAGATGGAATTAGCAGCTAGGACACAGCCTCATTTCAGTATTTGATTAGGAGCTGCCTGGTGGTAGCTCAGTACCAAACAGTTTTAATTAGCAGCTAAGGCACAGCCTCATTCTAGTATTTGATAAGGAGCTGCAGGGTGGTAGCTCAGTATTGAGATGATGGAATTAGCAGCAATGATTCAGCCTCATTCTAGGTTTTGATAAGTAGCTGCCCGGTTTTAGCTCAATACTGAGCAGGTGGAAATAGCAGATAAGACACAGCCTAATTCTAGTATTTGATAAGAAGCTGTATGGTGGTAGCACAGTACCGAGCAGGTGGAATTAGAAGATAAAACAGAGCCTCATTCTAGTATTTGATAAGGAGTTGACTGGTGGTGATCAGGACTGAGCAGACGGAATTAGCAGCTAAGACACGGCCTCATTCTAGTATTTGATATGGAGCTGCCTGGTGGTGGCTCAGCACTGAGCGTGTGCAATTAGCAGCTAAGACACAGCCTCATTCTAGTATTTGATAAGAAGCTGTATGGTGGTAGCACAGTACCGAGCAGGTGGAATTAGAAGATAAAACAGCCTCATTCTAGTATTTGATAAGGAGTTGCCTGGTGGTGATCAGGACTGAGCAGATGGAATTAGCAGCTAAGACACGGCCTCACTCTAGTATTTGATAAGGAGCTGCCTGGTGGTAGCTCAGTACTGAGCAGGTGGAATTAGCAGCTAAGACACGGCTTCATTCTAGTATTTGATAAGGATATGCATGGTGGTGGCTCAGTAATGAGTAGGTGGAATTAGCAGCTAAAACACAGTCTCATTCTAGTATTTGATAAGGAGCTGCATGGTGGTAGATCAGTACTGAGCAGGTGGAATTAGCAACTAAGACACAGCCTTATTCTAGTATTTGATAAGGAGCTGCATGGTGGTGGCTCAGGACTGAGCAGGTGGAATTAGCACCTAAGACATGGCCTCATTCTAGTATTTGATAAGGAGCTGCCTGGTGGTGGCTCTAGACTGAGCAGGTTGAATTAGCAGCTAAGAATGCCTCACTCTAGTATTTGATAAGGAGCTGCCTGGTGGAGGCTCAGGACTGAGCAGATGGAATTAGCAGCTAAGACACAGCCTCATTTTAGAATTTGATAAGAAGCTGACTGGTGGTGACTCAGTAATGTGCAGGTGGAATTAGCAGCTAAAATACAGCCTCATTGTAGTATTTGACAAGGAGCTGCCTGGTGCTGGCTCATGACTGAGCATATGGAATTAGCAGCTAAAACCCAACCTCATTCTAGTATTTGATAAGGAGCTGCCTGGTGGTGGCTCAGGACTCAGAAGATGGAATTAGCAGCTAAGATACGGCCTCATTCTAGTACTTGATAAGGAGCGACCTGGTGGTAGCTTAGTACTGAGCATGTGAAATTAGCAGCTAAGACGCAGCCTCATTGTAGTATTTGATAAGGAGCTGCCTGGTGGTGGCTCAGTACTGATCGTGTGGAATTAGCAGCTGAGGCACAGCCTTGTTCAATATTTGATAAGGAGCTGCCTGGTGGTAGCTCAGTACTGAGCAGGTGGAGTTAGCAGCTAAGACACGGCCTCACTTTAGTATTTGAACATGAGCTGCCTGGTGGTGATCAAGACTGAGCAGATGGAATAAGCAGCTAAGACATGGCCTCACTTTAGTATTTGATAAGGAGCTGCCTTGTGGTGGCTCAGTACTGAGCAGGTTGAATTAGCAGCTTAGACACTGCCTCAGTCTTGTATTTGATAAGGAGCTGCATGGTGGTAGCTCAGTACTGAGCAGGAGGAATTAGCATCCACGACATGGCCTAATTCTCGTATTTGATAAGGAGATGCCTGGTGGTAATTCTGCTCTAAGTAGGTGGAATTAGCAGTTCAGACATGGCCACATTCTAATAATTGATAAGGAGCTGCCTGGTGGTAGCTCAGTGCTGAGCAGGAGGAAATACCAGCTAAGACACAGTCTTGTTGTCGTATTTGATAAGGAGCTGCCAGGTGGCAGCTCAGGACTGAGCAGGTTGAATTATCAGCTAAGACATAGCCTCATTCTCGTACTTGATAAGGAGCTGCCCGGTGATAACTCAGTACTGAGCAGGCTGAATTAGCAGCTAAGACACAGCATCAGTCTAGTATTTGATAAGGAGCTGCCCGGCGGTAGCTCAATACTGAGTAGTTGGAATTAGCAGCTTAGACACAGCCTCATTCTAGTATTTGATAAGGAGCTGCATGGTTGTAGCTCAGTTCTTATCAGGAGGAATTAGGAGCTAAGACACAGCCTCATTCTCGTATTTGATAAGGAGATGCCTGCTGGTAGTTCAGTTCTGAGCAGGTGGAATAAGGAGATAAGACACAGCCTCATTCTAGTATTTGATAAGGAGTTGCCTGGTGGTAGCTCAGGACTGAGCATATGGAATTAGCAGCTAAGACATGGCTTCAGTCTAGTGTTTGATAAGGAGCTGCATGGTGGTAGCTCGGAACTAAGCAGGTGTAATTAGCAGCTAAAACACAACCTCTCTATAGTATTTGATAAGGAGTTGACTGGTGGTAGCTCAAAACTGAGCATGTGGAATTAGCAGCTAAGACATGGCCTCACTCTATTATTTGATAAGGAGCTACCTGTTGGGGGCTCATGACTGAGCAGATGAAATTAGCAGCTAAGACACAGCCTCACTCTAGTGTTTGATAAGGAGCTGCCTGGTGGTGGCTCAGGACTGAGCAGATGGAATTAGCAGCTAGGACACAGCCTCATTTCAGTATTTGATTAGGAGCTGCCTGGTGGTAGCTCAGTACCAAACAGTTTTAATTAGCAGCTAAGGCACAGCCTCATTCTAGTATTTGATAAGGAGCTGCAGGGTGGTAGCTCAGTATTGAGATGATGGAATTAGCAGCAATGATTCAGCCTCATTCTAGGTTTTGATAAGTAGCTGCCCGGTTTTAGCTCAATACTGAGCAGGTGGAAATAGCAGATAAGACACAGCCTAATTCTAGTATTTGATAAGAAGCTGTATGGTGGTAGCACAGTACCGAGCAGGTGGAATTAGAAGATAAAACAGAGCCTCATTCTAGTATTTGATAAGGAGTTGACTGGTGGTGATCAGGACTGAGCAGACGGAATTAGCAGCTAAGACACGGCCTCATTCTAGTATTTGATATGGAGCTGCCTGGTGGTGGCTCAGCACTGAGCGTGTGCAATTAGCAGCTAAGACACAGCCTCATTCTAGTATTTGATAAGAAGCTGTATGGTGGTAGCACAGTACCGAGCAGGTGGAATTAGAAGATAAAACAGCCTCATTCTAGTATTTGATAAGGAGTTGCCTGGTGGTGATCAGGACTGAGCAGATGGAATTAGCAGCTAAGACACGGCCTCACTCTAGTATTTGATAAGGAGCTGCCTGGTGGTAGCTCAGTACTGAGCAGGTGGAATTAGCAGCTAAGACACGGCTTCATTCTAGTATTTGATAAGGATATGCATGGTGGTGGCTCAGTAATGAGTAGGTGGAATTAGCAGCTAAAACACAGTCTCATTCTAGTATTTGATAAGGAGCTGCATGGTGGTAGATCAGTACTGAGCAGGTGGACTTAGCAACTAAGACACAGCCTTATTCTAGTATTTGATAAGGAGCTGCATGGTGGTGGCTCAGGACTGAGCAGGTGGAATTAGCACCTAAGACATGGCCTCATTCTAGTATTTGATAAGGAGCTGCCTGGTGGTGGCTCTAGACTGAGCAGGTTGAATTAGCAGCTAAGAATGCCTCACTCTAGTATTTGATAAGGAGCTGCCTGGTGGAGGCTCAGGACTGAGCAGATGGAATTAGCAGCTAAGACACAGCCTCATTTTAGAATTTGATAATAAGCTGACTGGTGGTGACTCAGTAATGTGCAGGTGGAATTAGCAGCTAAAATACAGCCTCATTCTAGTATTTGACAAGGAGCTGCCTGGTGCTGGCTCATGACTGAGCATATGGAATTAGCAGCTAAGACCCAACCTCATTCTAGTATTTGATAAGGAGCTGCCTGGTGGTGGCTCAGGACTCAGAAGATGGAATTAGCAGCTAAGATACGGCCTCATTCTAGTACTTGATGAGGAGCGACCTGGTGGTAGCTTACTACTGAGCATGTGAAATTAGCAGCTAAGACGCAGCCTCATTGTAGTATTTGATAAGGAGCTGCCTGGTGGTGGCTCAGTACTGATCGTGTGGAATTAGCAGCTGAGGCACAGCCTTGTTCAATATTTGATAAGGAGCTGCCTGGTGGTAGCTCAGTACTGAGCAGGTGGAGTTAGCAGCTAAGACACGGCCTCACTTTAATATTTGAACATGAGCTGCCTGGTGGTGATCAAGACTGAGCAGATGGAATAAGCAGCTAAGACAAAGCCTCACTCTAGTGTTTGATAAGGAGCTGCCTGGTGGTGGCTCAGGACTGAGCAGATGGAATTAGCAGCTAGGACACAGCCTCATTTCAGTATTTGATTAGGAGCTGCCTGGTGGTAGCTCAGTACCAAACAGTTTTAATTAGCAGCTAAGGCACAGCCTCATTCTAGTATTTGATAAGGAGCTGCAGGGTGGTAGCTCAGTATTGAGATGATGGAATTAGCAGCAATGATTCAGCCTCATTCTAGGTTTTGATAAGTAGCTGCCCGGTTTTAGCTCAATACTGAGCAGGTGGAAATAGCAGATAAGACACAGCCTAATTCTAGTATTTGATAAGAAGCTGTATGGTGGTAGCACAGTACCGAGCAGGTGGAATTAGAAGATAAAACAGAGCCTCATTCTAGTATTTGATAAGGAGTTGACTGGTGGTGATCAGGACTGAGCAGACGGAATTAGCAGCTAAGACACGGCCTCATTCTAGTATTTGATATGGAGCTGCCTGGTGGTGGCTCAGCACTGAGCGTGTGCAATTAGCAGCTAAGACACAGCCTCATTCTAGTATTTGATAAGAAGCTGTATGGTGGTAGCACAGTACCGAGCAGGTGGAATTAGAAGATAAAACAGCCTCATTCTAGTATTTGATAAGGAGTTGCCTGGTGGTGATCAGGACTGAGCAGATGGAATTAGCAGCTAAGACACGGCCTCACTCTAGTATTTGATAAGGAGCTGCCTGGTGGTAGCTCAGTACTGAGCAGGTGGAATTAGCAGCTAAGACACGGCTTCATTCTAGTATTTGATAAGGATATGCATGGTGGTGGCTCAGTAATGAGTAGGTGGAATTAGCAGCTAAAACACAGTCTCATTCTAGTATTTGATAAGGAGCTGCATGGTGGTAGATCAGTACTGAGCAGGTGGAATTAGCAACTAAGACACAACCTTATTCTAGTATTTGATAAGGAGCTGCATGGTGGTGGCTCAGGACTGAGCAGGTGGAATTAGCACCTAAGACATGGCCTCATTCTAGTATTTGATAAGGAGCTGCCTGGTGGTGGCTCTAGACTGAGCAGGTTGAATTAGCAGCTAAGAATGCCTCACTCTAGTATTTGATAAGGAGCTGCCTGGTGGAGGCTCAGGACTGAGCAGATGGAATTAGCAGCTAAGACACAGCCTCATTTTAGAATTTGATAAGAAGCTGACTGGTGGTGACTCAGTAATGTGCAGGTGGAATTAGCAGCTAAAATACAGCCTCATTCTAGTATTTGACAAGGAGCTGCCTGGTGCTGGCTCATGACTGAGCATATGGAATTAGCAGCTAAGACCCAACCTCATTCTAGTATTTGATAAGGAGCTGCCTGGTGGTGGCTCAGGACTCAGAAGATGGAATTAGCAGCTTAGATACGGCCTCATTCTAGTACTTGATAAGGAGCGACCTGGTGGTAGCTTAGTACTGAGCATGTGAAATTAGCAGCTAAGACGCAGCCTCATTGTAGTATTTGATAAGGAGCTGCCTGGTGGTGGCTCAGTACTGATCGTGTGGAATTAGCAGCTGAGGCACAGCCTTGTTCAATATTTGATAAGGAGCTGCCTGGTGGTAGCTCAGTACTGAGCAGGTGGAGTTAGCAGCTAAGACACGGCCTCACTTTAGTATTTGAACATGAGCTGCCTGGTGGTGATCAAGACTGAGCAGATGGAATAAGCAGCTAAGACATGGCCTCACTTTAGTATTTGATAAGGAGCTGCCTTGTGGTGGCTCAGTACTGAGCAGGTTGAATTAGCAGCTTAGACACTGCTTCAGTCTTGTATTTGATAAGGAGCTGCATGGTGGTAGCTCAGTACTGAGCAGGAGGAATTAGCATCCACGACATGGCCTAATTCTCGTATTTGATAAGGAGATGCCTGGTGGTAATTCTGTTCTGAGTAGGTGGAATTAGCAGTTCAGACATGGCCACATTCTAATAATTGATAAGGAGCTGCCTGGTGGTAGCTCAGTACTGAGCAGGAGGAAATACCAGCTAAGACACAGTCTTGTTGTCGTATTTGATAAGGAGCTGCCAGGTGGCAGCTCAGGACTGAGCAGGTTGAATTATCAGCTAAGACATAGCCTCATTCTCGTACTTGATAAGGAGCTGCCCGGCGGTAGCTCAATACTGAGTAGTTGGAATTAGCAGCTTAGACACAGCCTCATTCTAGTATTTGATAAGGAGCTGCATGGTTGTAGCTCAGTTCTGATCAGGAGGAATTAGGAGCTAAGACACAGCCTCATTCTCGTATTTGATAAGGAGATGCCTGCTGGTAGTTCAGTTCTGAGCAGGTGGAATAAGGAGATAAGACACGGCCTCATTCTAGTATTTGATAAGGAGTTGCCTGGTGGTAGCTCAGGGCTGAGCATATGGAATTAGCAGCTAAGACATGGCTTCAGTCTAGTGTTTGATTAGGAGCTGCATGGTGGTAGCTCGGAACTAAGCAGGTGTAATTAGCAGCTAAGACACAACCTCTCTCTAGTATTTGATAAGGAGTTGACTGGTGGTAGCTCAAAACTGAGCATGTGGAATTAGCAGCTAAGACATGGCCTCACTGTATTATTTGATAAGGAGCTACCTGTTGGGGGCTCATGACTGAGCAGATGAAATTAGCAGCTAAGACACAGCCTCACTCTAGTGTTTGATAAGGAGCTGCCTGGTGGTGGCTCAGGACTGAGCAGATGGAATTAGCAGCTAGGACACAGCCTCATTTTAGTATTTGATAAGGAGCTGCTTGGTGGTGGCTCAGTACTCAGCAGGTTGAGTTAGCAACTAATACACAGACTAACTCTATTATTTGAAAAGGAGCTGAGTGGTGGTGGCTCAGGACTGAGCAGATGGAATTAACAGCTAAGACAAAGCCTCACTCTAGTGTTTGATAAGGAGCTGCCTGGTGGTGGCTCAGGACTGAGCAGATGGAATTAGCAGCTAGGACACAGCCTCATTTCAGTATTTGATAAGGAGCTGCCTGGTGGTAGCTCAGTACAGAACAGTTTTAATTAGCAGCTAAGGCACAGCCTCATTCTCGTATTTGATAAGGAGCTGCAGGGTGGTAGCTCAGTACTGAGATGATGGAATTAGCAGCAATGATTCAGCCTCATTCTAGGTTTTGATAAGGAGCTGCCCGGTTTTAGCTCAATACTGAGCAGGTGGAAATAGCAACTAAGACACAGCCTCATTCTAGTATTTGATAAGAAGCTGTATGGTGGTAGCACAGTACCGAGCAGGTGGAATTAGAAGATAAAACAGAGCCTCATTCTAGTATTTGATAAGGAGTTGCCTGGTGGTGGTCAGGACTGAGCAGATGGAATTAGCAGCTAAGACACGGCCTCATTCTAGTATTTTATATGGAGCTGCCTGGTGGTGGCTCAGTACTGAGCGTGTGGAATTAGCAGCTAAGACACAGCCTCATTCTAGTATTTGATAAGAAGCTGTATGGTGGTAGCACAGTACCGAGCAGGAGGAATTAGAAGATAAAACAGCCTCATTCTAGTATTTGATAAGGAGTTGCCTGGTGGTGATCAGGACTGAGCAGATGGAATTAGCAGCTAAGACATGGCCTCACTCTAGTATTTGATAAGGAGCTGCCTGGTGGTAGCTCAGTACTGAGCAGGTGGAATTAGCAGCTAAAACACAGCCTCATTCTAGTATTTGATAAGGAGCTGCATGGTGGTAGCTCAGTACTGAGATGATTGAATTAGCAGCAATGATTCAGCCTCATTCTAGTTTTTGATAAGGAGCTGCCCGGTCTTAGCTCAATACTGAGCAGGTGGAATTAGCAGCTAAAACACAGCCTCATTCTACTATTTGATAAGAAGCTGTATGGTGGTAGCACAGTACTGAGCAGGTGGAATTAGAAGCTAAAACAGAGCCTCATTCTAGTATTTGATAAGGAGTTGCCTGGTGGTGATCCGGACTGAGCAGATGGAATTAGCAGCTAAGAAACGGCCTCAATCTAGGATTTGATATGGAGCTGCCTGGTGGTGGCACAGTACTGAGCGTGTGGAATTAGCAGCTAAGGCACAGCCTTGTTCAAGTATTTGATAAGGAGCAGGTTGGTGGTAGCTCAGTACTGAGCAGGTGAATTAGCAGCTAAAACACAGCCTCACTTTAGTATTTGATCATGAGCTGCCTGGTGGTGATCAGGAATGAGCAGATGGAATTAGCAGCTAAGACACGGCCTCATTCTAGTATTTGATAAGGAGCTGCCTGGTGGTAGCTCAGTACTGAGCAGGTGGAATTAGCAGCTAAAACACGGCTTCATTCTAGTATTTGATAAGGATCTGCATGGTGGTGGCTCAGTAATGAGTAGGTGGAATTAGCAGCTAAAACACAGTCTCATTCTAGTATTTGATAAGGAGCTGCCTGGTGGTAGATCAGTACTGAGCAGGTGGAATTAGCAACTAAGACACAGCCTTATTCTAGTATTTGATAAGGAGCTGCATGGTGGTGGCTCAGGACTGAGCAGGTGGAATTAGCAGCTAAAACACAGCCTCATTCTAGTATTTGATAAGGAGCTGCCTGGTGGTAGCTCAGTACTGAGCAGGTGGAATTAGCAGCTAAAACACGGCTTCATTCTAGTATTTGATAAGGATCTGCATGGTGGTGGCTCAGTAATGAGTAGGTGGAATTAGCAGCTAAAACACAGCCTCATTCTAGTATTTGATAAGGAGCTGCCTGGTGGTAGATCAGTACTGAGCAGGTGGAATTAGCAACTAAGACACGGCCTTATTCTAGTATTTGATTAGGAGCTGCCTGGTTGTGGCTCAGGACTGAGCAGGTGGAATTAGCACCTAAGACACGGCCTCATTCTAGTATTTGATAAGGAGCTGCCTGGTGGTGGCTCAAGACTGAGCAGATGGAATTAGCAGCTAAGACACAGCCTCTTTATAGAATTTGATAAGAATCTGACTGGTGGTGACTCAGTAATGTGCAGGTGGAATTAGCAGCTAAAATACATCCTCATTCTAGTATTTGACAAGGAGCTGCCTGGTGCTGGTTCATGACTGAGCATATGGAATTAGCAGCTAAGACCCACCCTCATTCTAGTATTTGATAAGGAGCTGCCTGGTGGTGGCTCAGGACTCAGAAGATGGAATTAGCAGCTAAGATACTGCCTCATTCTAGTACTTGATAAAGAGCGGCCTGGTGGTAGCTTAGTACTGAGCATGTGAAATTAGCAGCTAAGACGCAGCCTCATTGTAGTATTTGATAAGGAGCTACCTGGTGGTGATCAGGACTGAGCAGATGGAATAAGCAGCTAAGACATGGCCTCACTTTAGTATTGAAAAGGAGCTGCCTTGTGGTGGCTCAGTATTGAGCAGGTTGAATTAGCAGCTTAGACACTGCCTCAGTCTTGTATTTGATAAGGAGCTGCGTGGTGGTAGCTCAGTACTGAGCTGGAGGAATTAGCAGCCACGACATGGCCTAATTCTCGTATTTGATAAGGAGATGCCTGGTGGTAGTTCAGCTCTGAGTAGGTGGAATTAGCAGTTCAGACATGGCCACATTCTAATAATTGATAAGGAGCTGCTTGGTGGTGGCTCAGTACTGAGCAGGAGGAAATACCTGCTAAGACACAGTCTTGTTGTAGTATTTGATAAGGAGCTGCCAGGTGGCAGCTCAGGACTGAGCAGGTTGAATTATCAGCTAAGACATAGCCTCATTCTCGTACTTGATAAGGAGCTGCCCGGTGATAACTCAGTACTGAGCAGGTTGAATTAGCAGCTAAAACACAGCCTCAGTCTAGTATTTGATAAGGAGCTGCCCGGCGGTAGCTCAATACTGAGTAGTTGGTATTAGCAGCTAACACACATCCTCATTATAGTATTTGATAAGGAGCTGCATGGTTGCAGCTCAGTTCTGATCAGGAGGAATTAGGAGCTAAGACACAGCCTCATTCTTGTATTTGATAAGGAGATGCCTGCTGGTAGTTCAGTTCTGAGCAGGTGGAATAAGGAGATAAGACAAGGCCTCATTCTAGTATTTGATAAGGAGTTGCCTGGTGGTAGCTCAGGACTGAGCATATGGAATTAGCAGCTAAGACATGGCCTCAGTCTAGTATTTGATAAGGAGCTGCCTGGTGGTAGCTCAGTACTGAGCCGGTGGAATTAGCCGCAAAGGTACGACCTCATTCTAGTATTTGATAAGGAGCTGCATGGTGGTAGCTCAGAACTAAACAGGTGTAATTAGCAGCTAAGACACAACCTATCTCTAGTATTTGATAAGGAGTTGACTGGTGGTAGCTCAAAACTGAGCATGTGGAATTAGCAGCTAAGACATGTCCTCACTCTATTATTTGA
The DNA here is from genome assembly GCF_040938575.1 of Ambystoma mexicanum. Classification (NCBI taxonomy): domain Eukaryota; kingdom Metazoa; phylum Chordata; class Amphibia; order Caudata; family Ambystomatidae; genus Ambystoma; species Ambystoma mexicanum. The sequence goes on along the minus strand of NC_090933.1, from coordinate 1,368,609,817 downwards.
TAAGTAGCTGCCTGTTGGGGGCTCATGAATGAGCAGATGAAATTAGCAGCTAAGACACAGCCTCACTCTAGTGTTTGATAAGGAGCTGCCCGGTCTTAGCTCAATACTGAGCAGGTGGAATTAGCAGCTAAGACACAGCCTCATTCTACTATTTGATAAGAAGATGTATGGTGGTAGCACAGTACTGAGCAGGTGGAATTAGAAGCTAAAACAGAGCCTCATTCTAGTATTTGATAAGGAGTTGCCTGGTGGTGATCCGGACTGAGCAGATGGAATTAGCAGCTAAGACACGGCCTCATTCTAGGATTTGATATGGAGCTGCCTGGTGGTGGCACAGTACTGAGCGTGTGGAATTAGCAGCTAAGGCACAGCCTTGTTCAAGTATTTGATAAGGAGCTGCTTAGTGGTAGCTCAGTACTGAGCAGGTGAATTAGCAGCTAAAACACGGCCTCACTTTAGTATTTGATCATGAGCTGCCTGGTGGTGATCAGGAATGAGCAGATGGAATTAGCAGCTAAGACACAGCCTCATTCTAGTATTTGATAAATAGCTGCCTGGTGGTAGCTCAGTACTGAGCAGGTGGAATTAGCAGCTAAGACACGGCTTCATTCTAGTATTTGATAAGGATCTGCATGGTGGTGGCTCAGTAATGAGTAGGTGGAATTAGCAGCTAAAACATAGCCTCATTATAGTATTTGATAAGGAGCTGCCTGGTGGTAGATCAGTACTGAGCAGGTGGAATTAGCAACTAAGACACGGCCTTATTCTAGTATTTGATAAGGATCTGCATGGTGGTGGCTCAGGACTCAGAAGATGGAATAAGCAGCTAAGATACGGCCTCATTCTAGTACTTGATAAAGAGCGGCCTGGTGGTAGCTTAGTACTGAGCATGTGAAATTAGCAGCTAAGACGCAGCCTCATTGAAGTATTTGATAAGGAGCTGCCTGGTGGTGGCTCAGTACTGATCGTGTGGAATGAGCAGCTGAGGCACAGCCTTGTTCAAGTATTTGATAAGGAGCTGCCTGGTGGTAGATCAGTACTGAGCAGGTGGAATTAGCAGCTAAGACACGGCCTCACTTTAGTATTTGATCATGAGCTGCCTGGTGGTGATCAGGACTGAGCAGATGGAATAAGCAGCTAAGACATGACCTCACTTTAGTATTTGATAAGGAGCTGCCTTGTGGTGGTTCGGTACTGAGCAGGTTGAATTAGCAGCTTAGACACTGCCTCAGTCTTGTATTTGATAAGGAGCTGCATGGTGGTAGCTCAGTACTGAGCAGGTGGAATTAGAAGATAAAACAGAGCCTCATTCTAGTATTTGATAAGGAGTTGACTGGTGGTGATCAGGACTGAGCACACGGAATTAGCAGCTAAGACACGGCCTCATTCTAGTATTTGATATGGAGCTGCCTGGTGGTGGCTCAGCACTGAGCGTGTGCAATTAGCAGCTAAGACACAGCCTCATTCTAGTATTTGATAAGAAGCTGTATGGTGGTAGCACAGTACCGAGCAGGTGGAATTAGAAGATAAAACAGCCTCATTCTAGTATTTGATAAGGAGTTGCCTGGTGGTGATCAGGACTGAGCAGATGGAATTAGCAGCTAAGACACGGCCTCACTCTAGTATTTGATAAGGAGCTGCCTGGTGGTAGCTCAGTACTGAGCAGGTGGAATTAGCAGCTAAGACACGGCTTCATTCTAGTATTTGATAAGGATATGCATGGTGGTGGCTCAGTAATGAGTAGGTGGAATTAGCAGCTAAAACACAGTCTCATTCTAGTATTTGATAAGGAGCTGCATGGTGGTAGATCAGTACTGAGCAGGTGGAATTAGCAACTAAGACACAGCCTTATTCTAGTATTTGATAAGGAGCTGCATGGTGGTGGCTCAGGACTGAGCAGGTGGAATTAGCACCTAAGACATGGCCTCATTCTAGTATTTGATAAGGAGCTGCCTGGTGGTGGCTCTAGACTGAGCAGGTTGAATTAGCAGCTAAGAATGCCTCACTCTAGTATTTGATAAGGAGCTGCCTGGTGGAGGCTCAGGACTGAGCAGATGGAATTAGCAGCTAAGACACAGCCTCATTTTAGAATTTGATAAGAAGCTGACTGGTGGTGACTCAGTAATGTGCAGGTGGAATTAGCAGCTAAAATACAGCCTCATTCTAGTATTTGACAAGGAGCTGCCTGGTGCTGGCTCATGACTGAGCATATGGAATTAGCAGCTAAGACCCAACCTCATTCTAGTATTTGATAAGGAGCTGCCTGGTGGTGGCTCAGGACTCAGAAGATGGAATTAGCAGCTAAGATACGGCCTCATTCTAGTACTTGATAAGGAGCGGCCTGGTGGTAGCTTAGTACTGAGCATGTGAAATTAGCAGCTAAGACGCAGCCTCATTGTAGTATTTGATAAGGAGCTGCCTGGTGGTGGCTCAGTACTGATCGTGTGGAATTAGCAGCTGAGGCACAGCCTTGTTCAAGTATTTGATAAGGAGCTGCCTGGTGGTAGCTCAGTACTGAGCAGGTGGAGTTAGCAGCTAAGACACGGCCTCACTTTAGTATTTGAACATGAGCTGCCTGGTGGTGATCAAGACTGAGCAGATGGAATAAGCAGCTAAGACATGGCCTCACTTTAGTATTTGATAAGGAGCTGCCTTGTGGTGGCTCAGTACTGAGCAGGTTGAATTAGCAGCTTAGACACTGCCTCAGTCTTGTATTTGATAAGGAGCTGCATGGTGGTAGCTCAGTACTGAGCAGGAGGAATTAGCATTCACGACATGGCCTAATTCTCGTATTTGATAAGGAGATGCCTGGTGGTAATTCTGTTCTGAGTAGGTGGAATTAGCAGTTCAGACATGGCCACATTCTAATAATTGATAAGGAGCTGCCTGGTGGTAGCTCAGTACTGAGCAGGAGGAAATACCAGCTAAGACACAGTCTTGTTGTCGTATTTGATAAGGAGCTGCCAGGTGGCAGCTCAGGACTGAGCAGGTTGAATTATCAGCTAAGACATAGCCTCATTCTCGTACTTGATAAGGAGCTGCCCGGCGGTAGCTCAATACTGAGTAGTTGGAATTAGCAGCTTAGACACAGCCTCATTCTAGTATTTGATAAGGAGCTGCATGGTTGTAGCTCAGTTCTGATCAGGAGGAATTAGGAGCTAAGACACAGCCTCATTCTCGTATTTGATAAGGAGATGCCTGCTGGTAGTTCAGTTCTGAGCAGGTGGAATAAGGAGATAAGACACGGCCTCATTCTAGTATTTGATAAGGAGTTGCCTGGTGGTAGCTCAGGGCTGAGCATATGGAATTAGCAGCTAAGACATGGCTTCAGTCTAGTGTTTGATTAGGAGCTGCATGGTGGTAGCTCGGAACTAAGCAGGTGTAATTAGCAGCTAAGACACAACCTCTCTCTAGTATTTGATAAGGAGTTGACTGGTGGTAGCTCAAAACTGAGCATGTGGAATTAGCAGCTAAGACATGGCCTCACTGTATTATTTGATAAGGAGCTACCTGTTGGGGGCTCATGACTGAGCAGATGAAATTAGCAGCTAAGACACAGCCTCACTCTAGTGTTTGATAAGGAGCTGCCTGGTGGTGGCTCAGGACTGAGCAGATGGAATTAGCAGCTAGGACACAGCCTCATTTTAGTATTTGATAAGGAGCTGCTTGGTGGTGGCTCAGTACTCAGCAGGTTGAGTTAGCAACTAATACACAGACTAACTCTATTATTTGAAAAGGAGCTGCCTGGTGGTGGCTCAGGACTGAGCAGATGGAATTAACAGCTAAAACAAAGCCTCACTCTAGTGTTTGATAAGGAGCTGCCTGGTGGTGGCTCAGGACTGAGCAGATGGAATTAGCAGCTAGGACACAGCCTCATTTCAGTATTTGATAAGGAGCTGCCTGGTGGTAGCTCAGTACCGAACAGTTTTAATTAGCAGCTAAGGCACAGCCTCATTCTCGTATTTGATAAGGAGCTGCAGGGTGGTAGCTCAGTACTGAGATGATGGAATTAGCAGCAATGATTCAGCCTCATTCTAGGTTTTGATAAGGAGCTGCCCGGTCTTAGCTCAATACTGAGCAGGTGGAAATAGCAACTAAGACACAGCCTCATTCTAGTATTTGATAAGAAGCTGTATGGTGGTAGCACAGTACCGAGCAGGTGGAATTAGAAGATAAAACAGAGCCTCATTCTAGTATTTGATAAGGAGTTGCCTGGTGGTGGTCAGGACTGAGCAGATGGAATTAGCAGCTAAGACACGGCCTCATTCTAGTATTTGATATGGAGCTGCCTGGTGGTGGCTCAGTACTGAGCGTGTGGAATTAGCAGCTAAGACACAGCCTCATTCTAGTGTTTGATAAGAAGCTGTATGGTGGTAGCACAGTACCGAGCAGGAGGAATTAGAAGATAAAACAGCCTCATTCTAGTATTTGATAAGGAGTTGCCTGGTGGTGATCAGGACTGAGCAGATGGAATTAGCAGCTAAGACACGGCCTCACTCTAGTATTTGATAAGGAGCTGCCTGGTGGTAGCTCAGTACTGAGCAGGTGGAATTAGCAGCTAAGACACGGCTTCATTCTAGTATTTGATAAGGATATGCATGGTGGTGGCTCAGTAATGAGTAGGTGGAATTAGCAGCTAAAACACAGCCTCATTCTAGTATTTGATAAGGAGCTGCCTGGTGGTAGCTCAGTACTGAGATGATTGAATTAGCAGCAATGATTCAGCCTCATTCTAGTTTTTGATAAGGAGCTGCCCGGTCTTAGCTCAATACTGAGCAGGTGGAATTAGCAGCTAAAACACAGCCTCATTCTACTATTTGATAAGAAGCTGTATGGTGGTAGCACAGTACTGAGCAGGTGGAATTAGAAGCTAAAACAGAGCCTCATTCTAGTATTTGATAAGGAGTTTCCTGGTGTTGATCCGGACTGAGCAGATGGAATTAGCAGCTAAGAAACGGCCTCAATCTAGGATTTGATATGGAGCTGCCTGGTGGTGGCACAGTACTGAGCGTGTGGAATTAGCAGCTAAGGCACAGCCTTGTTCAAGTATTTGATAAGGAGCAGGTTGGTGGTAGCTCAGTACTGAGCAGGTGAATTAGCAGCTAAAACACAGCCTCACTTTAGTATTTGATCATGAGCTGCCTGGTGGTGATCAGGAATGAGCAGATGGAATTAGCAGCTAAGACACGGCCTCATTCTAGTATTTGATAAGGAGCTGCCTGGTGGTAGCTCAGTACTGAGCAGGTGGAATTAGCAGCTAAGACACGGCTTCATTCTAGTATTTGATAAGGATCTGCATGGTGGTGGCTCAGTAATGAGTAGGTGGAATTAGCAGCTAAAACACAGCCTCATTCTAGTATTTGATAAGGAGCTGCCTGGTGGTAGATCAGTACTGAGCAGGTGGAATTAGCAACTAAGACACGGCCTTATTCTAGTATTTGATTAGGAGCTGCCTGGTTGTGGCTCAGGACTGAGCAGGTGGAATTAGCACCTAAGACACGGCCTCATTCTAGTATTTGATAAGGAGCTGCCTGGTGGTGGCTCAAGACTGAGCAAGTTGAATTAGCAACTAAGAATGCCTCACTCTAGTATTTGATAAGGAGCTGCCTGGTGGTGGCTCAGGACTGAGCAGATGGAATTAGCAGCTAAGACACAGCCTCTTTATAGAATTTGATAAGAAGCTGACTGGTGGTGACTCAGTAATGTGCAGGTGGAATTAGCAGCTAAAATACATCCTCATTCTAGTATTTGACAAGGAGCTGCCTGGGGCTGGTTCATGACTGAGCATATGGAATTAGCAGCTAAGACCCACCCTCATTCTAGTATTTGATAAGGAGCTGCCTGGTGGTGGCTCAGGACTCAGAAGATGGAATTAGCAGCTAAGATACGGCCTCATTCTAGTACTTGATAAAGAGCGGCCTGGTGGTAGCTTAGTACTGAGCATGTGAAATTAGCAGCTAAGACGCAGCCTCATTGTAGTATTTGATAAGGAGCTACCTGGTGGTGATCAGGACTGAGCAGATGGAATAAGCAGCTAAGACATGGCCTCACTTTAGTATTGAAAAGGAGCTGCCTTGTGGTGGCTCAGTATTGAGCAGGTTGAATTAGCAGCTTAGACACTGCCTCAGTCTTGTATTTGATAAGGAGCTGCGTGGTGGTAGCTCAGTACTGAGCTGGAGGAATTAGCAGCCACGACATGGCCTAATTCTCGTATTTGATAAGGAGATGCCTGGTGGTAGTTCAGCTCTGAGTAGGTGGAATTAGCAGTTCAGACATGGCCACATTCTAATAATTGATAAGGAGCTGCTTGGTGGTGGCTCAGTACTGAGCAGGAGGAAATACCTGCTAAGACACAGTCTTGTTGTAGTATTTGATAAGGAGCTGCCAGGTGGCAGCTCAGGACTGAGCAGGTTGAATTATCAGCTAAGACATAGCCTCATTCTCGTACTTGATAAGGAGCTGCCCGGTGATAACTCAGTACTGAGCAGGTTGAATTAGCAGCTAAGACACAGCCTCAGTCTAGTATTTGATAAGGAGCTGCCCGGCGGTAGCTCAATACTGAGTAGTTGGTATTAGCAGCTAACACACAGCCTCATTATAGTATTTGATAAGGAGCTGCATGGTTGCATCTCAGTTCTGATCAGGAGGAATTAGGAGCTAAGACACAGCCTCATTCTTGTATTTGATAAGGAGATGCCTGCTGGTAGTTCAGTTCTGAGCAGGTGGAATAAGGAGATAAGACAAGGCCTCATTCTAGTATTTGATAAGGAGTTGCCTGGTGGTAGCTCAGGACTGAGCATATGGAATTAGCAGCTAAGACATGGCCTCAGTCTAGTATTTGATAAGGAGCTGCCTGGTGGTAGCTCAGTACTGAGCCGGTGGAATTAGCCGCAAAGGTACGACCTCATTCTAGTATTTGATAAGGAGCTGCATGGTGGTAGCTCAGAACTAAACAGGTGTAATTAGCAGCTAAGACACAACCTATCTCTAGTATTTGATAAGGAGTTGACTGGTGGTAGCTCAAAACTGAGCATGTGGAATTAGCAGCTAAGACATGTCCTCACTCTATTATTTGATAAGTAGCTGCCTGTTGGGGGCTCATGAATGAGCAGATGAAATTAGCAGCTAAGACACAGCCTCACTCTAGTGTTTGATAAGGAGCTGCCCGGTCTTAGCTCAATACTGAGCAGGTGGAATTAGCAGCTAAGACACAGCATCATTCTACTATTTGATAAGAAGATGTATGGTGGTAGCACAGTACTGAGCAGGTGGAATTAGAAGCTAAAACAGAGCCTCATTCTAGTATTTGATAAGGAGTTGCCTGGTGGTGATCCGGACTGAGCAGATGGAATTAGCAGCTAAGACACGGCCTCATTCTAGGATTTGATATGGAGCTGCCTGGTGGTGGCACAGTACTGAGCGTGTGGAATTAGCAGCTAAGGCACAGCCTTGTTCAAGTATTTGATAAGGAGCTGCTTGGTGGTAGCTCAGTACTGAGCAGGTGAATTAGCAGCTAAAACACGGCCTCACTTTAGTATTTGATCATGAGCTGCCTGGTGGTGATCAGGAATGAGCAGATGGAATTAGCAGCTAAGACACAGCCTCATTCTAGTATTTGATAAATAGCTGCCTGGTGGTAGCTCAGTACTGAGCAGGTGGAATTAGCAGCTAAGACACGGCTTCATTCTAGTATTTGATAAGGATCTGCATGGTGGTGGCTCAGTAATGAGTAGGTGGAATTAGCAGCTAAAACATAGCCTCATTATAGTATTTGATAAGGAGCTGCCTGGTGGTAGATCAGTACTGAGCAGGTGGAATTAGCAACTAAGACACGGCCTTATTCTAGTATTTGATAAGGATCTGCATGGTGGTGGCTCAGGACTCAGAAGATGGAATAAGCAGCTAAGATACGGCCTCATTCTAGTACTTGATAAAGAGCGGCCTGGTGGTAGCTTAGTACTGAGCATGTGAAATTAGCAGCTAAGACGCAGCCTCATTGAAGTATTTGAAAAGGAGCTGCCTGGTGGTGGCTCAGTACTGATCGTGTGGAATGAGCAGCTGAGGCACAGCCTTGTTCAAGTATTTGATAAGGAGCTGCCTGGTGGTAGATCAGTACTGAGCAGGTGGAATTAGCAGCTAAGACACGGCCTCACTTTAGTATTTGATCATGAGCTGCCTGGTGGTGATCAGGACTGAGCAGATGGAATAAGCAGCTAAGACATGGCCTCACTTTAGTATTTGATAAGGAGCTGCCTTGTGGTGGTTCGGTACTGAGCAGGTTGAATTAGCAGCTTAGACACTGCCTCAGTCTTGTATTTGATAAGGAGCTGCATGGTGGTAGCTCAGTACTGAGCAGGAGGAATTAGCAGCCACGACATGGCCTAATTCTCCTATTTGATAAGGAGATGCCTGGTGGTAATTCTGCTCTGAGTAGGTGGAATTAGCAGTTCAGACATGGCTACATTCTAATAATTGATAAGGAGCTGCCTGGTGGTAGCTCAGTACTGAGCAGGAGGAAATACCAGCTAAGACACAGTCTTGTTGTCGTATTTGATAAGGAGCTGCCAGGTGGCAGCTCAGGGCTGAGCAGGTTGAATTATCAGCTAAGACATAGCCTCATTCTCGTACTTGATAAGGAGCTGCCCGGTGATAACTCAGTACTGAGCAGGTTGAATTAGAGCTAAGACACAGCCTCAGTCTAGTATTTGATAAGGAGCTGCCCGGCGGTAGCTCAATACTGAGTAGTTGGAATGAGCAGCTTAGACACAGCCTCATTCTAGTATTTGATAAGGAGCTGCATGGTTGTAGCTCAGTTCTGATCAGGAGGAATTAGGAGCTAAGACACAGCCTCATTCTCGTATTTGGTAAGGAGATGCCTGCTGGTAGTTCAGTTCTGAGCAGGTGGAATAAGGAGATAAGACACGGCCTCATTCTAGTATTTGATAAGGAGTTCCCTGGTGGTACCTCAGGACTGAGCATATGGAATTAGCAGCTAAGACATGGCTTCAGTCTAGTGTTTGATACGGAGCTGCATGGTGGTAGCTCGGAACTAAACAGGTGTAATTAGCAGCTAAGACACAACCTCTCTCTAGTATTTGATAAGGAGTTGACTGTTGGGGGCTCAGTACTGAGATGATGGAATTAGCAGCAATGATTCAGCCTCATTCTAGTTTGTGATAAGGATCTGCCCGGTCTTAGCTCAATACTGAGAAGGTGGAATTAGCAGCTAAGACACAGCCTCATTCTCGTATTTGATAAGAAGCTGTATGGTGGTAGCACAGTACTGAGCAGGTGGAATTAGAAGCTAAAACAGAGCCTCATTCTAGTATTTGATAAGGAGTTGCCTGGTGGTGATCAGGACTGAGCAGATGGAATTAGCAGCTAAGACAAGGCCTCATTCTAGTATTTGATATGGAGCTGCCTGGTGGTGGCTCAGTATTGAGCGTGTGGAATTAGCAGCTAAGAAATGGTCTCACTTTAGTATTTGACAAGGAGCTGTCTGCTGATGTTTCAGGACTGAGCAGGTGGAATTAGCAATTAAGACACAGCCTCATTCTTGTATTTGATAAGGAGCTGCCTGGTGGTGGCTCAGCACTGAGCAGGTTGAATTAGCAGCTAAGACCCAGGCTCACTCTATTATTTGATAAGGAGCTGCCTGGTGGTGGCTGAGGACTTAGCAGATGGAACTAGCAACTAAGACACGGCCTCACTCTATTATTTGATAAGGAACTGCATGGTGGTGGCTCAGGACTGAGCAGATGGAATTAGCAGCTAAGACACATCCTCATTCTAGCATTTGATAAGGAGCTGCCTGGTGGTAGCTGAGTACTGAGCAGGTGGAATTAGCAGCTAAGACATGGCCTCACTTTAGTATTGATAAGGAGCTGCCTTGTGGTGGCTCAGTACTGAGCAGGTTGAATTAGCAGCTTAGACACTGCCTCAGTCTTGTATTTGATAAGGAGCTGCGTGGTGGTAGCTCAGTACTGAGCTGGAGGAATTAGCAGCCACGACATGGCCTAATTCTCGTATTTGATAAGGAGATGCCTGGTGGTAGTTCAGCTCTGAGTAGGTGGAATTAGCAGTTCAGACATGGCCACATTCTAATAATTGATAAGGAGCTGCTTGGTGGTGGCTCAGTACTGAGCAGGAGAAAATACCAGCTAAAACACAGTCTTGTTGTAGTATTTGATAAGGAGCTGCCAGGTGGCAGCTCAGGACTGAGCAGGTTGAATTATCAGCTAAGACATAGCCTCATTCTCGTACTTGATAAGGAGCTGCCCGGTGATAACTCAGTACTGAGCAGGTTGAATTAGCAGCTAAGACACAGCCTCAGTCTAGTATTTGATAAAGAGCTGCCCGGAGGTAGCTCAATACTGAGTAGTTGGAATTAGCAGCGAAGACACGGCCTCATTCTAGTATTTGATAAGGAGCTGCATGGTTGCAGCTCAGTTCTGATCAGGAGGAATTAGGAGCTAAGACACAGCCTCATTCTCGTATTTGATAAGGAGATGCCTGCTGGTAGTTCAGTTCTGAGCAGGTGGAATAAGGAGAGAAGACAAGGCCTCATTCTAGTATTTGATAAGGAGTTTCCTGGTGGTAGCTCAGGACTGAGCATATAGAATTAGCAGCTAAGACACAGCCTCAGTCTAGTATTTGATAAGGAGCTGCCTGGTGGTAGCTCAGTACTGAGCCGGTGGAATTAGCCGCAAAGGTACGACCTCATTCTAGTATTTGATAAGGAGCTACATGGTGGTAGCTCAGAACTAAGCAGGTGTAATTAGCAGCTAAGACACAACCTCTCTCTAGTATTTGATAAGGAGTTGACTGGTGGTAGCTCTAAACTGAGCATGTGGAATTAGCAGCTAAGACATGTCCTCACTCTATTATTTGATAAGGAGCTGCATGTTGGGGGCTCATGAATGAGCAGATGAAATTAGCAGCTAAGACACAGCCTCACTCTAGTGTTTGATAAGGAGCTACCTGGTGGTGGCTCAGGACTGAGCAGATGGAATTAGCAGCTAGGACACAGCCTCATTTTAGTATTTGATAAGGAGCTGCCTGGTGGTGGCTCAGTACTGAGCAGGTTCAGTTAGCAACTAAGACATAGCCTAACTCTATTATTTGATAAGGAGCTGCCCGGCGGTAGCTCAATACTGAGTAGTTGGAATTAGCAGCTAAGACATGGCCTCATTCTCGTATTTGATAAGGAGCTGCATGGTTGCAGCTCAGTTCTGATCAGGAGGAATTAGGAGCTAAGACACAGCCTCATTCTCGTATTTGATAAGGAGATGCCTGCTGATAGTTCAGTTCTGAGCAGGTGGAATAAGGAGATAAGACACGGCCTCATTCTAGTATTTGATAAGGAGTTGCCTGGTGTTAGCTCAGGACTGGGCATATGGAATTAGCAGCTAAGACATGGCCTCAGTCTAGTATTTGATAAGGAGCTGCCTGGTGGTAGCTCAGTACTGAGCCGGTGGAATTAGCCGCAAAGGTACGACCTCATTCTAGTATTTGATAAGGAGCTGCATGGTGGTAGCTCAGAACTAAGCAGGTGTAATTAGCAGCTAAGACACAACCTCTCTCTAGTATTTGATAAGGAGTTGACTGGTGGTAGCTCAAAACTGAGCATGTGGAATTAGCAGCTAAGACATGCCCTCACTCTGTTATTTGATAAGGAGCTGCCTGTTGGGGGCTCATGACTGAGCAGATGAAACTAGCAGCTAAGACACGGCCTCACTCTAGTGTTTGATAAGGAGCTGCCTGGTGGTGGCTCAGGACTGAGCAGATGGAATTAGCAGCTAGGACACAGCCTCATTTTACTATTTGATAAGGAGCTGCCTGGTGGTGGCTCAGTACTGAGCAGGTAGAGTTAGCAACTAAGACACAGCCTAACTCTATTATTTGATAAGGAGCTGCCTGGTGGTGGCTCAGGACTGAGCAGATGGAATTAACAGCTAAGATAAAACCTCACTCTAGTTTTTGATAAAGAGCTGCCTGGTGATGGCTCAGGACTGAGCAGATAGAATTAGCAGCTAGGACACAACCTCATTCTAGTATTTGATAAGGAGCTGCATGGTGGTAGCTCAGTACTGAGATGATGGAATTAACAGCAATGATTCAGCCTCATTCTAGTTTGTGATAAGGATCTTCCTGGTCTTAGCTCAATACTGAGCAGGTGGAATTAGCAGCTAAGACACAGCCTCATTCTACTATTTGATAAGAAGCTGTATGGTGGTAGCACAGTAATGAGCAGATGGAATTAGAAGCTAAAACAGAGCCTCATTCTAGTATTTGATAAGGAGTTGCCTGGTGGTGATCCGGACTGAGCAGATGGAATTAGCAGCTAAGACACGGCCTCATTCTAGGATTTGATATGGAGCTGCCTGGTGGTAGCTCAGTACTGAGCAGGTGACTTAGCAGCTAAAACACGGCCTCACTTTAGTATTTGATCATGAGCTGCCTGGTGGTGATCAGGAATGAGCAGATGGAATTAGCAGCTAAGACACGGCCTCATTCTAGTATTTGATAAGGAGCTGCCTGGTGGTAGCTCAGTACTTAGCAGGTGGAATTAGCAGCTAAGACACGGCTTCATTCTAGTATTTGATAAGTATCTGCATGGTGGTGGCTCAGTAATGAGTAGGTGGAATTAGCAGCTAAAACACAGTCTCATTCTTGTATTTGATAAGGAGCTGCCTGGTGGTAGATCAGTACTGAGCAGGTGGAATTAGCAACTAAGACACAGCCTTATTCTAGTATTTGATAAGGAGCTGCATGGTGGTGGCTCAGGACTGAGCAGGTGGAATTAGAACCTAAGACATGGCCTCATTCTAGTATTTGATAAGGAGCTGCCTGGTGGAGGCTCAGGACTGAGCAGATGGAATTAGCAGCTAAAACACGGCCTCACTTTAGTATTTGATCATGAGCTGCCTGGTGGTGATCAGGAATGAGCAGATGGAATTAGCAGCTAAGACACGGCCTCATTCTAGTATTTGATAAGGAGCTGCCTGGTGGTAGCTCAGTACTTAGCAGGTGGAATTAGCAGCTAAGACACGGCTTCATTCTAGTATTTGATAAGTATCTGCATGGTGGTGGCTCAGTAATGAGTAGGTGGAATTAGCAGCTAAAACACAGTCTCATTCTTGTATTTGATAAGGAGCTGCCTGGTGGTAGATCAGTACTGAGCAGGTGGAATTAGCAACTAAGACACAGCCTTATTCTAGTATTTGATAAGGAGCTGCATGGTGGTGGCTCAGGACTGAGCAGGTGGAATTAGAACCTAAGACATGGCCTCATTCTAGTATTTGATAAGGAGCTGCCTGGTGGAGGCTCAGGACTGAGCAGATGGAATTAGCAGCTAAGACACAGCCTCATTTTAGAATTTGATAAGAAGCTGACTGGTGGTGACTCAGTAATGTGCAGGTGGAATTAGCAGCTAAAATACAGCCTCATTCTAGTATTTTACAAGGAGCTGCCTGGTGCTGGCTCATGACTGAGCATATGTAATTAGCAGCTAAGACCCAACCTCATTCTAGTATTTGATAAGGAGCTACCTGGTGGTGGCTCAGGACTCAGAAGATCGAATTAGCAGCTAAGATACGGCCTCATTCTAGTACTTGATAAGGAGCGGCCTGGTGGTAGCTTAGTACTGAGCATGTGAAATTAGCAGCTAAGACGCAGCCTCATTGTAGTATTTGATAAGGAGCTGCCTGGTGGGGGCTCAGTAGTGATTGTGTGGAATTAGCAGCTGAGGCACAGCCTTGTTCAAGTATTTGATAAGGAGCTGCCTGGTGGTAGCTCAGTACTGAGCAGGTGGAGTTAGCAGCTAAGACACGGCCTCACTTTAGTATTTGATCATGAGCTGCCTGGTGGTGATCAGGACTGAGCAGATGGAATAAGCAGCTAAGACATGGCCTCACTTTAGTATTTGATAAGGAGTTGCCTTGTGGTGGCTCAGTACTGAGCAGGTTGAATTAGCAGCTTAGACACTGCCTCAGTCTTGTATTTGATAAGGAGCTGCATGGTGGTAGCTCAGTACTGAGCAGGAGGAATTAGCAGCCACGACATGGCCTAATTCTCGTATTTGATAAGGAGATGCCTGGTGGTAATTCTGCTCTGAGTAGGTGGAATTAGCAGTTCAGACATGGCCACATTCTAATAATTGATAAGGAGCTGCCTGGGGGTAGCTCAGTACTGAGCAGGAGGAAATACCAGCTAAGACACAGTCTTGTTGTCGTATTTGATAAGGAGCTGCCAGGTGGCAGCTCAGGACTGAGCAGGTTGAATTATCAGCTAAGACATAGCCTCATTCTCGTACTTGATAAGGAGCTGCCCGGTGATAACTCAGTACTGAGCAGGCTGAATTAGCAGCTAAGACACAGCATCAGTCTAGTATTTGATCAGGAGCTGCCCGGCGGTAGCTCAATACTGAGTAGTTGGAATTAGCAGCTTAGACACAGCCTCATTCTAGTATTTGATAAGGAGCTGCATGGTTGTAGCTCAGTTCTGATCAGGAGGAATTAGGAGCTAAGACACAGCCTCATTCTCGTATTTGATAAGGAGATGCCTGCTGGTAGTTCAGTTCTGAGCAGGTGGAATAAGGAGATAAGACATGGCCTCATTCTAGTATTTGATAAGGAGTTGCCTGGTGGTAGCTCAGGACTGAGCATATGGAATTAGCAGCTAAGACATGGCTTCAGTCTAGTGTTTGATAAGGAGCTGCATGGTGGTATCTCGGAACTAAGCAGGTGTAATTAGCAGCTAAGACACAACGTCTCTCTAGTATTTGATAAGGAATTGACTGGTGGTAGCTCAAAACTGAGCATGTGGAATTAGCAGCTAAGACATGGCCTCACTCTATTATTTGATAAGGAACTGCCTGTTGGGGGCTCATGACTGAGCAGATGAAATTAGCAGCTAAGACACAGCCTCATTCTAGTGTTTGATAAGGAGCTGCCTGGTGGTGGCTCAGGACTGAGCAGATGGAATTAGCAGCTAGGACACAGCCTCATTTTAGTATTTGATAAGGAGCTGCCTGGTGGTGGCTCAGTACTGAGCAGGTTGAGTTAGCAACTAATACACAGACTAACTCTATTATTTAATAAGGAGCTGCCTGGTGGTGGCTCAGGACTGAGCAGATGGAATTAACAGCTAAGACAAAGCCTCACTCTAGTGTTTGATAAGGAGCTGCCTGGTGGTGGCTCAGGACTGAGCAGATGGAATTAGCAGCTAGGACACGGCCTCATTTCAGTATTTGATAAGGAGCTGCCTGGTGGTAGCTCAGTACCAAACAGTTGGAATTAGCAGCTAATGCACAGCCTCATTCTCGTATTTGATAAGGAGCTGCATGGTGGTAGCTCAGTACTGAGATGATGGAATTAGCAGCAATGATTCAGCCTCATTCTAGGTTTTGATAAGGAGCTGCCCGGTCTTAGCTCAATACTGAGCAGGTGGAAATAGCAGCTAAAACACATCCTCATTCTAGTATTTGATAAGAAGCTGTATGGTGGTAGCACAGTACCGAGCAGGTGGTATTAGAAGATAAAACAGAACCTCATTCTAGTATTTGATAAGGTGTTGCCTGGTGGTGATCAGGACTGAGCAGACGGAATTAGCAGCTAAGACACGGCCTCATTCTAGTATTTGATATGGAGCTGCCTGGTGGTGGCTCAGTACTGAGCGTGTGGAATTAGCAGCTAAGACACAGCCTCATTCTAGTATTTGATAAGAAGCTGTATGGTGGTAGCACAGTACCGAGCAGGTGGAATTAGAAGATAAAACAGCCTCATTCTAGTATTTGATAAGGAGTTGCCTGGTGGTGATCAGGACTATGTATATGGAATTAGCAGCTAAGACACGGCCTCATTCTAGTATTTGATAAGGCGTTGCCTGATGGTAGCTCAGGACTATGTATATGGAATTAGCAGCTAAGACATGGCCTTGGGCTACTATTTGATAAGGAGCTGCCTGGTGGTAGCTTAGTACTGAGCAGGTGCAATTAGCCGCAAAGGAACAGCCTCATTCTAGTATTTGATAAGGAGCTCCCGGTGGTAGTTCAGGACTGAGCAGGTGGAATTAGCAGCTAAGACACGGCCTCATTTTCGTACTTGATAAGGAGCTGCCCGGTGATAGCTCAGTACTGAGCAGGTTTAATTAGCAGCTAAGACACTGCCTCATTCTAGTATTTGATAAGGAGCTGCCTGGTGGTGGCTCAGGACGGAGCTCATGGAATTAGCAGCTGAGACACAGCCTCACTCTAGTATTTGATAAGGAGCTGCCTGGTGGTGGCTCAGGACTGAGCAGGTGGAATTAGCAGCCAAAACACAGCCTCATTCTTGTATTTGTTAAGGAGATGCCTTCTGGTAGTTTCGTTCTGAGCAGGTGGAATTACCAGCTCAGACACAGCCTCGTTCTCCTATTTGATAAGGAGCTGTCTGGTGGTAGCTCAGTACTGAGCAGGTGGAATTAGCTGCAAAGGTACGACCTCATTCTATTATTTGATAAGGAGCTGCCTGGTGGTAGCTCGGTACTGATCAGGTGGAATTAGTAGCTAAGTCACGGCCTCATTCTAGTATTTGATAAGGAGCTGCATGGTGGTATCTCCGAACTGAGCAGGTGGAATTAGCAGCTAAGACACGGCCTCATTCTAGTATTTGATAAGGCGTTGCCTGATGGTAGCTCTGAACTGAGTATATGGAATTAGCAGCTAAGACATGGCCTCAGTCTACTATTTGATAAGGAGCTGCCTGGTGGTTGCTTAGTACTGAGCATGTGGAATTAGCCGCAAAGGAACAGCCTCATTCTAGTATTTGATAAGGAGCTCCCTGGTGGTAGCTCAGGACTGAGCAGGTGGAATTAGCAGCTAAGACACGGCCTCATCCTAGTATGTGATAAGGAGCTGCCTGCTGGTAGCTCAGTACTGAGCAGGTGGAAATAGCAGCTAGGACACGGCCTTACCCTAGTATTTGATAAGGAGCTGCCAGGTGGTGGCTCAGGACGGAGCTGATGAAATTAGCAGCTGAGACACAGCCTCACTCTAGTATTTGATAAGCAGCTGCCTGGTGACTCAGTAATGAGCAGGTGGAATTAGCAGCTAAAACATGGCCTCATTCTAGTATTTGATTAGGAGCTGCCTGGTGGTGGCTCATGACTGAACAGATGGAATTTGCAGCTAAGACCAGGCCTAATTCTAGTAATTGATAAGGAGCTGCATCGTGGTAGCTCAGTTCTGAACAGGAGGAATTAACAGCTAAGACACAGCCTCATTCTCGTATTTGATAAGGAGATGCTTTCTGGTAATTCTGTTCCGAGAAGGTGGAATTAGCAGCTCAGACACAGCCTCATTCTCCTATTTGATAAGGAGCTGCCTGGTGGTAGCTCAGTGCTGAGCAGGTGGAATAAGCAGCTAAGACACGGCCTCATTCTAGTATGTGATAAGGAGCTGCCTGCTGGTAGCTCAGTACTGAGCAGGTGGAAATAGCAGCTAGGACACAGCCTCATTTTAGTTTTTGATAAGGAGCTTCCTGGTGGTGGCTCAGGACCGAGCAGATGGAATTAGCAGCTAAGGCACGGCCTCATTCTAGTATTTGATAAGCAGCTTCCTGGTGACTCAGTAATGAACAGGTGGAATTAGCAGCTAAAACGCGGCCTCATTCTAGTATTTGATTAGGAGCTGCCTGGTGGTGGCTCATGACTGAACAGATGGAAATTGCAGCTAAGACCCGGCCTAATTCTAGTATTTGATAAGGAGCTGCATCCTGGTAGCTCAGTTCTGAACAGGAGGAATTAACAGCTAAGAAACAGCCTCATTCTCGTATTTGATAAGGAGATGCTTGCTGGTAATTCTGTTCCGAGCAGGTGGAATTAGCAGCTCAGACACAGCCTCATTCTCCTATTTGATAAGGAGCTGCCTGGTGGTAGCTCAGTGCTGAGCAGGTGGAATAAGCAGCTAAGACACGGCCTCATTCTAGTATTTGATAAGCAGCTGCCTGGTGACTCAGTAATGAACAGGTGGAATTAGCAGCTAAAACACGGCCTCATTCTAGTATTTGATTAGGAGCTGCCTGGTGGTGGCTCATGACTGAACAGATGGAAATTGCAGCTAAGACCCGGCCTAATTCTAGTATTTGATAAGGAGCTGCATCGTGGTAGCTCAGTTCTGAACAGGAGGAATTAACAGCTAAGACACAGCCTCATTCTCGTATTTGATAAGGAGATGCTTGCTGGTAATTCTGTTCCGAGCAGGTGGAATTAGCAGCTCAGACACAGCCTCATTCTCCTATTTGATAAGGAGCTGCCTGGTGATAGCTCAGTGCTGAGCAGGTGGAATAAGCAGCTAAGACATGGCCTCATTCTAGTATGTGATAAGGAGCTGCCTGCTGGTAGCTCAGTACTGAGCAGGTGGAAATAGCAGCTAGGACACGGCCTCATTTTATTTTTTGATAAGGAGCTGCCTGGTGGTGGCTCAGGACTGAGCAGATGGAATTAGCAGGTAAGGAACGGACTCATTCTAGTATTTGATAAGCAGCAGCCTGGTGACTCAGTAATGAGCAGGTGGAATTAGCAGCTAAAACACGGCCTCATTCTAGTATTTGATTAGGAGCTGCCTGGTGGTGGCTCATGACTGAACAGATGGAAATTGCAGCTCAGACACAGCCTCATTCTCCTATTTGATAAGGAGCTGCCTGGTGGTAGCTCACTGCTGAGCAGGTGGAATAAGCAGCTAAGCCGCCGCCTCATTCTAGTATTTGATAAGGAGCTGCCTGACGGTAGCTCAATACGGAGCAGATCGAATTAGCAGCTAAGACACTGCCTCAATCTAGTATTTGATAAGGAGCTGAATGGTGGTATCTCCGAACTGAGCAGGTGGAATTAGCAGCTAAGACACGGCCTTGGGCTACTATTTGATAAGGAGCTGCTTGGTGGTAGCTTAGTACTGAGCAGGTGGAATTAGCTGCAAAGGAACAGCCTCATTCTAGTATTTGATAACGAGCTCCCTGGTGGTAGTTCAGGACTGAGCAGGTGGAATTAGCAGCTAAGACACGGCCTCATTTTCGTACTTGATAAGGAGCTGCCCGGTGATAGCTCAGTACTGAGCAGGTGGAATTAGCCGCAAAGGAACAGCCTCATTTTAGTTTTTGATAAGGAGCTGCCTGTTGGAGGCTCATGACTGAGCAGATGGAATTAGCAGCTAAGACACAGCCTCATTCTAGTATTTGATAAGGAGCTGCCTGGTGGTGGCTCACTACTAAGCAGGTTGAGTTAGCAGCTAAAACACAGCCTTACCCTAGTATATGATAAGGAGCTGCCTGGTGGTGGCTCAGGACTGAGCAGATGGAATTAGCAGCTAGGACACAGCCTCATTTTAACATTTGATAAGGAGCTGCCTGGTGGTAGCTCAGTACTGAGCAGGTGGAATTAGCAGCCAAGACACAGCCTCATTCTACTATTTGATAAGGAGCTGCCTGGTGGTAGCTCAGTACTGAGCAGGTGGAATTAGCCGCAAAGGTACGGCCTCATTCTAGTATTTGATAAGGAGCTGCCTGGTGGTAGCTCAGTACTGATCAGGTGGAATTAGCAGCTAAGTCACGGCCTCATTCTAGTATTTGATAAAGAGTTGCCTGGTGGTAGCTCGGTACTGATCAGTTGGAATTAGCAGCTAAGTCACAGCCTCATTCTAATATTTGATAAGGAGCTGCCTGCTGGTATCTCGCTATTGAGAAGGTGGCATTACCAGCTAAGACACAGACTCACTTTAGTATTTGATAAGGAGCTGCCCGGCGATAGCTCAATATTGAGCAGTTGGAATTAGCAGCTAAGACACGCCTCATTCTAGTATTTGTTAAGGAGCTGCATGGTGGTAGCTCAGTTCTGAGCAGGAGGAATTAACAGCTAAGATACAGCCTCATTATTGTATTTGATAAGGAGATGCTTGCTGGTAATTCTGTTCCGAGCAGGTGGAATTAGCAGCTCAGACACAACCTCATTCTCCTATTTCATAAGGAGCTGCCTAGTGATAGCTCCGTACTGAGCAGGTGGAATTAGCCGTAAAGGTACGGCCTCATTCTAGTATTTGATAAGGAGCTGCCTGGTGGTAGCTCGGTACTGATCAGGTGGAATTAGCAGCTAAGTCACAGCCTCATTCTATTATTTGATAAGGCGCTGCCTGCTGGTATCTTGCTACTGAGCAGGTGGAATTAGCAGCTAAGACACAGCCTCACTTTAGTATTTGATAAGGAGCTGTCTGGTGGTGGCTCAGTACTGAGCAGGTTAAGTTAGCAGCTATGACACAGCCTCACTCTATTATTTGATAAAGAGCTGCATGGTGGTGGCTCAGGTTTGAGCAGATGGAATTAGCAGCTAAGACACAGCCTCACTCTAGTATTTGATAAGGAGCTGCCTGGTGGTGGCTCAGGACTGAGCAGATGGAATTAGCAGCTAAGACACAGTCTCACTCTAGTATTTGACAAGGAGCTGTCTGGTGGTGGCTCAGTACTGAGCAGGTTAAGTTAGCAGCTATGACACAGCCTCACTCTATTATTTGATAAAGAGCTGCATGGTGGTGGCTCAGGTTTGAGCAGATGGAATTAGCAGCTAAGACACAGCCTCACTCTAGTATTTGATAAGGAGCTGCCTGGTGGTGGCTCAGGACTGAGCAGATGGAATTAGCAGCTAAGACACAGTCTCACTCTAGTATTTGACAAGGAGCTGCCTGGTGGTAGCTCAGTACTGAGCAGGTGGAATTAGCCGCAAAGGTACGGCTTCATTGTAGTATTTGATAAGGAGCTGCCTGGTGGTAGCTCAGCACTGAGCAGGTGGAATTAGCAGCTAAGACACAGCCTCATTCTAGCACTTGATAAGGAGCTGCCTCTGGTAGCTCTGTACTGAGCAGGTTGAGTTAGCAGCTGGGACACGGCCTCACTCTATTATTTGACAAGGAACTGCCTGGTGGTGACTCAGGACTGAGCAGACTAAATTAGCAGCTAAAACACAGCCTCAATCTAGTATTTAATAAGGAGCTGCCTGGTCGTGGCTCAGGACTGAGCAGATGGAATTAGCAGCTAAGGCACGGAATCATTCTAGTATTTGATAAGCAGCTGCCTGGTGACTCAGTAATGAGCAGGTGGAATTAGCAGCTAAAACACGGCCTCATTCAGTATTTGATAAGGAGCTGCCTGGTGGTGGCTCATGACTGAACAGATGGAATTTGCAGCTAAGACCCAGCCTAATTCTCGTATTTCATAAGGAGCTGCATGGTGGTAGCTCAGTTCTGAACAGGAGGAATTAACACCTAAGAAACTGCCTCATTCTCGTATTTGATAAGGAGATGCTTGCTGGTAGTTCTGTTCCGAGCAGGTGGAATTAGCAGCTCAGACACAGCCTCGTTCTCCTATTTGATAAGGAGCTGCCTGGTGGTAGCTCAGTGCTGAGCAGATGGAATAAGCAGCAAAGACACGGCCTCATTCTAGTATTTGATAAGGAGCTGCCTGATGGTAGCTCAATACTAAGCAGATGGAATTAGCAGCTAAGACACTGCCTCAATCTAGTATTTGATAAGGAGCTGCATGGTGGTATCTCCGAACTGAGCAGGTGGAATTAGCAGCTAAGACACGGCCTCCTTCTAGTATTTGATAAGGTGTTGCCTGGTGGTAGCTCAGGACTCAGTATATGGTATTAGCAGCTAAGACATGGCCTCAGTCTACTATTTGATAAGGAGCTGCCTGATGGTAGCTTAGTACTGAGCAGGTGGAATTAGCCGCAAAGGAACAGCCTCATTCTAGTATTTGATAAGGAGCTGCCTGGTGGTAGCTTAGGACTGAGCAGGTGGAATTAGCAGCTAAGACACGGCCTCATTCTAGTATGTGATAAGGAGTTGCCTGCTGGTAGCTCAGTACTGAGCAGGTGGAAATATCAGCTAGGACACGGCCTCATTTTAGTTTTTGATAAGGAGCTGCCTGTTGGAGGCTCATGACTGAGCAGATGGAATTAGCAGCTAAGACACAGCCTCATTCTAGTATTTGATAAGGAACTGCCTGGTGGTGGCTCAGTACTGAGCTGATGGAATTAGCAGCTGAGACACAACCTCACTCTAGTATTTGATAAGGAGCTGCCCGGTGGTAGCTCAATACTGAGCAGGTGGAATTAGCAGCTAGGACACAGCCTCATTCTTGTATATGATAAGAAGCTTTGTGGTGGTAGCTTAGTACTGAGTAGGTGGAATTAGCAGCTAAGTCAAGGCCTCAGTCTAGTATGTGATTAGGAGCTGCCTGGTGGTAGCTCACTACTAAGCAGGTGGAATTAACAGCTAAGACACGGCCTCAGTCTAGTATTTGATAAGGAGCTGCCTGGTGGTGTCTCAGGACTGAGCAGATGGAATAAGCAGCTAAAACACAGCCTAATTCTAGTAATTGATAAGGAGCTGCCTGGTGGTAGCTAAGCACTGAGCAGATGGAATTAGCAGCTAAGACATGGCCTCACTTTAGTATTTGATAAGGAGTTGCCTGGTGGTGGCTCAGTACTGAGCAGGTTGAATTAGCAGCTAAGACTCAGCCTCACTCTAGTGTTTGATAAGGAGCTGCCTGGTGGTGGCTCAGGACTGAGCAGATATAATTAGCAGCTACGAAACGGCCTCATTCTAGCCCGGTGGTAGCTCAGGACTGAGCAGATGGAAATTAGCAGCTAAGACTCAACCGCACTCTAGTGTTTGATAAGAAGCTGCCCGGTGGTAGCTCAGTACTGAGTAGATGGAATTAGCAGCTAAGGCACGGCCTTATTCTTGTATTTGATAAGGAGCTGCCCGGTGCTAGCTCCGGACTGAGCAGAGGGAATTCGCAGCTAAGACATGGCCTCACTTTAGTATTTGATAAGGAGTTGCCTGGTGGTGGCTCAGTACTGAGCAGATTGAATTTGTATATAAGACCCGGCCTCATTCTAGTATTTGAGAAGGTGTTGCATGGTGGTGGCTCAGGACTGAGCAGGTGGAATTAGCAGCTAAGTCACAACCTCACTCTAGCCTGGTGGTAGCTCAGGACTGAGCAGATGGAATTAGCAGCTAAGACTCAACCTCACTCTAGTATTTGATAAGAAGCTGCCCGGTGGTAGCTCAGTACTGAGTAGATGGAATTAGCAGCTAAGGCACAGCCTTATTCTTGTATTTGATAAGGAGCTGCCCGGTGCTAGCTCCGGACTGAGCAGAGGGAATTCGCAGCTAAGACACGGCCTCATTCTAGTATTTGAAAACGAGCAGCCTGGTGGTAGCTCAGTACCGAGCAGGCGGAATTAGCAACTAAGACACACCCTAACTCTATTATTTGATAAGAAGCTGCCTGGTGGTGGCTCAGGACTGAGCAGGTGGAATTAGCAGCTAAGACACAGCTAGAGGAAATACACAATTATAAATGTTTGAGGTTTGCTTTCTATGGCCTAATGAAAGAAAGATAACTGTCTCTTTAGCGACAGACAGATTGCGATGGTCTGGCTATCACTCAGCACCCCATGCACGATCTGTGGCTAATGGACGTTAAAGGCTGTGCGTCTGATTCAGGGTATATGAAAGGAGAGCATGAAGGGTTATCTGCGAGTGGGGGTGCTATGAACTCCCTGCTTTCCCTAACAGCTGGGTTAACAGTGCTTGTCTGTTCCTAGTTGGTGCAGTGAGTATCAGTGGATGGCATCCTAGCCCCTATCTCCAGGACATGTGTACACAGATGTTGACTTAAACTCACAACTGTGCTCATTCTAGAGGAGTATTTGCCATAATAAGTTGCTGCATGATTGTGTCATTTCAATAGTGTTGATTATTGAAGCGTATTTCCTGTTCTGTGTGTATGGAGGCAATGGCATGCAGGCATTGGACAGTGAGCACCACACACCATGGATAATAATAAGCAGTGCTCAGATACCCGAGGGCTCGTAGCGCTATATAAATACACATTATTATTAATGTTATTATTATTAATATTATTATTATTATTATTATTATTAAAGATATCCCGCAATATACAAAGAACATAAACTCAGGATGATGGAGGTCTCATAAAAGATACCTGTAATATATAATTCGCACCAGAACAGCAGGTCAGGTGCACATCTGCAAATCAATAGCTATTGGAAGCACGATTTCTGTTTACATAAGTACATGAAATTCCCTCATTTGATAACAGAAATGTAACTTACCTTTGTAGATAAATGGATCAAATATCCGTTTTTCTGCAGAGACAAAAGAGGTGAAAGGTCAAATATGTGCAGCCAATATTATCATGAGCACGATGGCCATTACATGTCTCTGAACCAAGAGATCCCTCGCATCTTATTCAAGTAAAGGCTTTGTGCAGCTAAAACCTTAGATGCATAAAGCAGATCATGGAAGAAATGTAAACAGTATTTGCCAAGGACTGCTAAAATAACATGATTTACACAGCTACTGTGTGAGAACCAAAAATGTGGCACAGTGGGCAGACTGGTGGTACTAAGGGACATAGTGAGGAACATCGGGAGTGGCAGCGCAGTCGGGTGGTGTTTAGGGAAGGAAGAAGGAACACAGCTTGGTGAACATCTGGAGTTACATGTAAATTGTAATGTGTTGGTTAGATGTGTGTTTAAGTATTTTGTCTTTTTTTGTTTTTTTTGTTTATGGTCGTACGAAAACCTTTTACAAAATAGTCTCATTAAGAATTAATAAAGTGCTTTTAATTAGTGTTCAGTTATTAATACAATCTTCGCTATATTCGGGGACAATGATTGATAGTTATATATTCATTTTTATCTATCCTTTTCTATGAAAAGTGTATTTCTTATGTATGATCCAAAATACTATACAAAAAAATTCACAAATATTAAGCTTTTCTGCAATGTATCATGATGTAGAGGCCTGAAAATAGAGCCTTTGTCATTTATATCAGCTGAAAGGGTTTCAGTACAGTAAATGAGAGATATATGTAATATCTGAGAGCATTTAATAATCAACATGTAGATTGTTCGTTTGGACTCTGGCAACACAAATATCAAATTCACTGACTTTGTGGATGCTGTTTTTTCTCAAAGAATACTCATGTCATTACCACACAAACAGACTACTAGGAGGATGTTCAAGTACCGGTCCCCCTCATTATTACTACATTATGATATATCCTCATTATGTTTCTGCAGTGTCTGTGTTTGTACTTCTCTTACCTGAACAGATCACTCCAGCTTCTCTTCTCTGCGATCCGCAGTAATTATAGCCCCAGCCTCCATGTGGACATTGGGAAAGAGAAGTCTCGTTTCCTCTGCAGTGGACATTACTCAGCCATATCCGCCGGGTGCCTTCACCAAAGACACCTCGACGTTCTATTATTACTCCTTTAGGTGTACCACAGCCAAGCTCTCTGCAGACCACCTGTGCAGCCTTGGAATCCCAGCCAGCGCTACACACCGCTCCCCATTGGTTCTCGTGTTTAATCTCCACCCGCCCACTGCAGGCATCGCCGGCATTCACGAGACGGAGCTCATCAGCACCACCTGTGAACAGAGGGGAAGAAGGAAGAAGACTTTTAATGAAGAGACTGAGTGACATAGGGCCTCATTACGACCCAGGCGGTAAGTTACCGCCTGGGCCGTGACTTTACCACCATGGCGTAAACTACGTTTACGCCATGGTGGTTGGCGGACTTACCGCCCCATTCCGACCTTGGCGGGGCGGTAAGTCCCCAATCCCCATTTACCCTTCCCCATTCCCATTTTTGCCCCATAGGGCATAATGGGAGCGGGGAAGGCGTTAACTACGCCACCGTAAATTACGGTGGCATAATTAACTCCATGGTCCCTTAGCGCCATGGATTTTAACACCTGCTAAAAGCAGGTGTTAAATCCGCCATGGCGCTAAGGGACCTCGTACTCAGGCGGTAAGGGTCGGCGCTGTTTACGGTGCCGTAAACCCCTTACCGCCTGGGTCGTATTGAGGCCCATTGTGAGGTGGGCATCTACCCCAGGTGTACACCCAGCCGTGTTCTCATTGTTTGCATAGAAATGCTTGCATGAAACAAGATCGAAATATATTTCATTCTAACTCAGTGCATCATATATCTGAGACCAGATCACATGTTTACTGCTTGCAAATTTTCAAATGAAAAGGTTTAGAATATTTTTTGAAATAATATCTTTACATTATTTTCAACAGGGGGGGTTTGTTGGAAATAACTGGTACATTAGCTCAGATAGTTTGGTCTATTTGAAGGCCAAGTGTTACTGTTGGTGCTGCCACTGAGTTGCCATAATCGTTTGGGACCACAAACATAATACTTGCAATGTTCTAAATGATATCATATTTTGCAAATTAAACCTTATTTAGTGAATGTATGGACATTGTTTGCATAGAAACATTTTAGAATTATCTGGAGGCAGGAGGGGAACATATTCGGTGCCTGTAACACATTGCACCTTCTTTCCCTTCTATTTTTGGCTAGACCAAATACTCGTTGATTTCAAAGTTGCCAATGAAAAGTCTTAAGACCCCTTTAGAAAAGTGAGTTCACTCAGTGGTTGCAAGTGTAGGTGTAGTAGTTTTGCAGTAGGTCCACTAACATGTTACTTGAATAGAAAACCTTTAGTATAATTTGGAGTTAGGAAGTGAATGCATTCATTCAGTAGCTAAACCAGATTGTGCCATTATTTGTGACTAATAAGTGAAAATGTTTGCAAATTAAAAGTGTTGGAAATGTTTTTGGTTACGATGCTCTAAGCATCTCTGAAGGATTGTCCCCTCTTTTTGTGGCCATTCTCCATATGTGCTTCTTGTGTCATGAATATTAGAATGTGTTGGTGGAAGGATGAGATTATATTCAGTAGATGTAGCTCATTGCACCATCTTTTTGGGGCAACACCAAACACATGTTGCTTTTGCTGTTAAAATAAAAATCTATTTGCAAACGAAACATCTTAGAAGGATATCAGTGAATGAGCAGACTCAGAAATCATTTTAGGCAGGGCGATGCCTACAGTGTCTGACACTGAGGGTGTTGTCTTTTTCAATTATGTCAACATACTTGTTTGTAAAGTAATATCTTCATTCTGTAAAGGTATCCATATATTACATTCAGTGGCTGTAACACAGTGCATCAAGTTCCTGTGGTCATACGAAACATGTTGCCAGCAATCTTGAAAATACATTGTATACATCTGTTTGGAAATAAATTGTTTAGAATTCTTTCAGCAAATAACATCTTTAGAAATATTTCGAGTTAAGTCTATGCATTCAGTGTCTTCAGCCATGTGTGCATTCCCTGTTTAAGTCTGCAATCTACAGACTGAGGGCCTGATTCATGGAATAATTTGCATAGAAAATAGGGCACTTACTTGCCAAACAGCACGCAAGTCAGCATTTGTCAATTCATGGAAACAAATGCACGTTACTTTTCCAGGACTTGCGTGGAGTTCGTGCAGGATCGGCACTTCTCTGCGAGCGATCAAGCACCTTGCGTGAGACACCACTTAGAGCTTGGTCGAGGCCGGCGTACAGGGCAGAGTAAGTGGCGTAACACAGAAAATGGAGAAGAACATGCAAAAAAGTGGGCGTTCCGAGGGCCGGCCTGCAGGCAGTTCTTCGCACGCCCACAATTGTGTGGCACAAGACATATTCATGGATTCTATCGCGCAGCCTCTCAGCATAGAAATGGCCGTGCAAATCCCTCAATCTCTGCACCACCCGAAGGCAGGCGTAAGTACAACTGCACAAAGCAATTGCATCGCAGAGGTGGGTTTGCAGGTCGGATTTTGGGGTGCGTGTATGAAACTGGGGTTCCAATCTAACTTAGGGGTGTGTATACGCAGTGCAGCGGGTTGTCGGAATGTTTTATGGGGGTTCGCACACAGATTTCCAGAGTTTAGACTGAGTTACGAATTTTCATACGCATGTTGTTGGGGTGTCAGAAACAGTTATTGGGGACCGTGTACAGGGTCCCAAGATGCAGGCCCGATTGCGGGGTAGCCCACGCACTGTTTGAAGGGAGCATGTAATCTCGCCCAGGGGAGCATGCAAAGGTAGCTATTTCTGTATGTTTATGCCTTTCATGTGGGCATGTTAGGCACGTTCCGGGCACGACTTGCGAATATGGTTTCTTTGTGCAGTAGAATACGCAAAGCATGTATTTTTTATTCTGCATCCAGGCTTGCGCAGTGTCCTTCTGGGCGAGCAGCCCTTCTGCACACATTTCCATGAATCGGGCCCTTAGAATTTACTGTGGGAAGGAGAAAAAAATATTATTTCACAAATTTAAAGAGTTCAATACTAAAGAGAAACATCATAAAATTGTCTTAAAAATATGAATGTGCATGACAAGTGCAGCCTGTTGCAGCCTTCATTGGAGAAGGAGTGTTTTTACCCATGCTGGAGAAGGAGTGTTTAATGGGCTGGTTCTTGGGCTTGCTATACAAGGATCTTTCCACTTTTTACTTGGCTAAGGAGTCTTTCTACTGTGGTGCTGACAGGGCTTGAGGCAGCCCTATACAAATAGCAGTGCTGTGCAAAGTGCACACATAGTGAACAACAAAGGCAGTCTGTGGCAGTCTGCAGGTGTTGTGGCCCAGTGAGTATTTTGTGTTCTTGTTTCTACTCACTTTGTCATATATATTTGTTTTCTCTATTGTATTGCTCTCTCAATACTTATAATGTATGAACTGAGAAGTAAACACCTTTATACCTCCACCATACCACCGCTCTTGACCTGACCACCTCTTGCAGCATATCATACGCTGCAGCTCTTAATTGCACTACCTCCTCGTCCTCGCCAGTTACGCTTGGCAGTGCCCCTGTCTTGTCCCAAGCACAGAGTTCCATCTGCTCCTACTTCCAAGACGATGACAATGATTACAGACTTCTTTGACCCCAAAATACTAAAGCCCCTGCAGGTTCCTTAGCTCCCATGTGTTCTTCTGGGACTCGCACATCGGTGTTGTAAACATCTACCCTGGATCCAGTTCTTGGACTTGATAATTCCCTAATACCCATGCCTGGCTCTTTTTTGTACCACCGAACCTAGGTACCAAGTTAGTTTGATGTCAGAGGGTCACCATGTCACTGGTGACATGCTACCTTTGACCAGCTGTGGCAGTCCTGTGTCTTAAAGGATGGCCAAAACCAGGTTCTGGCTTATATGTCTTTTTTAATTTGTATGATATGCCCATTAGTTCTTAAAATGTAAACTGCTAAAGCCATTGAATGCTTTTATAACTTAAATGACTAGGCCTTACTTCACAGTGAATTTACCGTACACGATGCACAAAACTGGCTTGCTTAAGCTAAATGAGTAGTTTAAAGAGATGAACTTTTTACGTGTTAGTCTCTACATTAGGTCATCACAGATGTGATTTGGTTTGCTGACCTTTGTCAAATGCAAAAGCTAAGCGTAATACATAAATAAAAGACCTGACACAAACTTCCCTTTTCGCAAAGAAAGCTTGCTCGTGGTTTAGAAGCTGCACTTTCACACAGAAGCACACAGAAGCACATGCTATTTTGATCTAGCTGCTGTAAAGAATGAATCATAAACGTGTGATATGTCTGTTGACTTGCAATGCACATTTCCATATGTACATTCTTGACACGTAGAATATTTGTGCAGAGTTAGCATGATGAAGTGACCTGCTTTGCACGTAACATCTGGAATTTAGGTACATATATGTCACCATTTTTTATTGTCATAGAGAGAGACTGTGATGGCTTTGCTATTGTGTCCCTTCCCACTTAAGTGTAAATAAATGTGATTTTGCTAAAATGCAA
This sequence comes from Ambystoma mexicanum, assembly GCF_040938575.1. Classification (NCBI taxonomy): domain Eukaryota; kingdom Metazoa; phylum Chordata; class Amphibia; order Caudata; family Ambystomatidae; genus Ambystoma; species Ambystoma mexicanum. Next base: position 1,368,580,068 of record NC_090933.1, on the reverse strand, counting down.
ACTTTAAGGATGAAATGAATTCGCAAAAAGCTACCTTGAACGAAATTAATCCGAAACTTGTTTCCATTTGAGGGTACTCTGAAAAGTGGGTCTAACATGAAAGTCAAATGTATGATGTCCCTGCAAGTTCCAGATCACATTTCACTTACATCTTCAGTAATGGATTGGGTTCCTGGCTGCCAAGAACCACTAAGTGAAACATCCATGTGTTCTCACTCTTTAAAAGCCAATTTACAAGTAAAGAAAGTGTCAGAAATTAATTATAAAATCTAAAAACATGAAAGTCAAGCTCACAAATGATAGTCCAATCCATGACCCAGATCCATGACTCAGATAGAAGTAAACAAACCTGATCATGAAAAAACGGAGACAAACTAACTAACTAATGAACACAGAGCTAGCCTCAACTCAACTAACCACCTATGCCCGAGAGCAGTTATCCATGATCACATCCGAGCTATCCTCCTCCTGGCACAGTTGCTACTAACTGGGGTCCAGAGGGTTGTTCCCACCACACCCATGCACCCCTTAGAGGTGGGTTAACATTTGGCACTCTGAGGCTGCCTATCACATGTCCCGGTCTCTCCTGCAAACCTCAAATAATCCCCCCAAATGCACATAAACTCTGCCTCTCTTTCCTCCATCCTATGTACTAACCTTTCATACCTTGCTCTCGTTAACATCGCCACCTCCCAGGTGAACTCATATACCTAGAGTCCTTTCAGATGAGGTAGCAATAATCAGAGGTGGATGGGGAAGCCATAGGGCTCGAAGGGAATGGGGAAGGCGCTAATAACGGTACCGCAAATTGCGGTACCGTTATTAGCTCTAGAGTCCCTTTGCGGGTCCCGTCCTTAACGCCTGAAAAAAACAGGTGTTAAGGAGGGACCCGCAAAGGGAACTCGTAGTAGGGCGGTAAGGGATTACCAGCACCGGTGCCCTTACCGGTGCCGGTAATCCCTTACCCCCCACCTCATAATGAGGCCCATTGTCTATATTTATTTTTGAGAGCCCTGATGTTACTGTGGATTGAGATCAGGGATCAAACATTGCTCTTAGTTTGCGGTTTCCCCTTCTCAATCTACGCTTGGCTTCTCTAATTTCCCTATAGTACTCAACAACATTAACCTGGTCCCTTACAACTAAGGGTCCACTGTTAGTAGCAGGTTTGCCTGCAAATGTGGAAAGCCACCCTTCGATTTCTTCCAGTGTCATAGATTTAAACATGTTTGCATAACTCTCATCCAAATCCCCAATTGCATTCATAGCCTTAGCAATATTCTTGTCAAACCATGTTACCCGATTGGCAGCATGGTTTACAAGTAGATCGCCTGTATTTATGACCATAGGGGAATGATTGATTACACCTAAGTTCATAACCAGTGGCTCATGGTCACTGTAAGGAGAATTAGATATTCTCATATCCCTAGCGCTTGAAGCGACTTTGCCACTAGTAAATATATAATCAAGTGTATTGCAGGTGATTCCATTACTCCAGGTACTCTTACCAGGCCTATCACTAAGGCTCCGACCATTGATAATTTCAAGCTCCCAGCAATTAAAGAAACTCTGCCAACAGTCTCCCTCAATTTTATCGATGTTATGCTCCATGATACAGTGCGGGTAAAGTGAAGGGTTATTTGCCATACCTCCTCGCCCTTTAATTTGACAATTAAAATCAGCTGCCAAGACAACAGAGTGGTTGTTTATGTCCTGCAGCCATTCTCCTAGGAGGTTGTGTAGTGCTTCCTGGATCGGCTCTCTATGCTTTGCACCAGGCGGGTTATCAACATTTACCAGTAACATTTTATCCCAAACCTGGTTCACCAGCGTTTTAACCTCCAGAGCACTTACAAAATCCTCAAGGGTGGTTATAAGCTTCTTACTGGCCAATGAGTTAACCACCCCAATTATTAACCCTTCAAATGGGCGGCCTCGTGGACCCTTTTTTGCAGGCGAGTGGTATAAGGTAGACCCATCTATTGCAATGGGTGATGTTAGCAAGTCTCCTGTAGTAGGAAGAAGGTATGTTCAGCAGTCAAAGGCAACAACCCTTTTGCTGGTTAGTAGGCGCTTGAAGCCCTGAGTATTCCATGTCACTAGTGAACAATCTCAGGGTTTCTGTAGCACCAACGGTAAAGTGTCTGCTAACCATTTCAAAGTGCCTTGAATGTCGCTCATTTGAACCTTCTTCCCTCCAGGCAATGCTGGTTTGCTACTTTTATTAGTTTGATTTTGAGTAATAGCTTTCTTTGGCAATGAGGGGTCTTCTTCTTCTGGGTCCAAAACCACTTCTAGCTCTACTTGCATCCGGCTGCTTTTGTAGTTCCGTATCAATTGTGCCGAGGCCAGAACTCTGCAATGCAATGCTGTAACATTAGGGATGCGGGATCTGAGCGGCTCTACAAATGTAAAATCTTCAGACAGTATAACTCGCAAATGTGGTATAAAATGTAGCTTTGCTAATACCTCTGATCTTGGTAACCATTTGTCCCTTTTCTTTTCAATCATATTTTTTATGATACATATTGCATTCTCCTGAGCATTAGAATTCCTCAATGCTTCAACCCTATCTTCCTCCAAAGATGAGGTCTCTTGTGCCCGAGGCATGGATCTCCTACGGGGGGTGGAATATTTATCTCCGTCATTGCCTTCATTAGAGGTATTGAGTGTTGAATCAGTGTTGTTACTACTCAATACTTACATTTCATTAGGCTTTTCTGATAAGATCCAACTGGTCAGAGTCCCGGGGCCATTTGTCTGATGTTTCTTGGTTTTACAAGTTATTTTCGTTGCTTTTTTTGATTTAGTGGTGGGGGGGTTGAGCTGTAGCTAGCAAGGGAGGAATTGTTTCTGCTTTCCCTGTTTTAGCTTCAGCTCTTTTTGCTTTGCACGTCTGCTTTTTGGAGAAGAATATTACCGAATTTTCTACAGGATCAAGGTTAATCTCTTCCAGTGCAGTATTCCCCTCTTGCTTGTTTGCAGACAATGTTTTTGCATCGACTTCGAGTATATATGTAGTCCTTGCGTCCGGGAGTCCTAACTGAATATTCTCATGAATTCTTCCGCATAGTTTCAGTCATATTTTTAGGGCGAACTGCATGGAGGCCATGGAGGACTGAAGTTCAGCAATTGCTGCTATGTTAGAGCATGGCGACTCATTAGGTCTGAATTAATCCCGTCGTCCTGTGTCTTCAATGTCAATTAAAAGATTCTGATAGGCACCCAGTTGTTGGTATGGATGGTCCACTATTAGTACAAATCGGGAGTTGTGCTTCCGAGTGAATCATAAATGAACTATTCATTGGGTTTGATGCCTGTATATCCCTTGGTATAATAGTTGAATGGTTTGCCGCTTTCAGTACCTGTGCGTCCACACTGATCTGGTCTTTGTTGACATTTGGTTCCTCTCTCGCTGTTGCTGCCATTGATCTTTGGATAGAGAGGCTTAGGTCTAATAGAGAGTTATTATCAATATCATAATTTGTGATTTCTAGTGGTATGTTGCTATTTTGGTTAGGCATTGTATGTTGATCGAGTGGGCCTTGCCTTGATCTGGTGGAATGGCTTTTGGAACAGGCCGGATAAGGTCTATTTCTCCACTCGTCCTCCATTTTGATTAGGTGCCTTCTTATTCACTTTTGGTGTTAGATTTTCCTTTAATTTTTTGCCCCTCCTTAAATTGTAGTTAGATCTTCTGGCTTTGCATTTCGGAGGCATTTCAACCCATTTCACTAGTGGCTCTCTTTTAAGTATCAGCAGTTAGATTGTAACGTGTATTTACTTTAATAAACGTGTCGATGCCCTCGTTCCAGAGATGCTCACATGTAATGCTGCTGTTTACTTATAGTGCACAAAATGCTGTGGGATCAAAGAGGTCTCACCTCCGCAGTCTCCCTCGCGTTGCCAAGACACCCCTCAGATTTATCAGTTTTATTTCTTACCGCAGGATTTTATGTTGGCAGATCAATCCTTTAATCCAAAAGGTGCTCGATGTATTGCGGGGGGTAGACTCCAGCTCCCTCCTGCACAAAAAGGACCACTTGTCCTTACCATCGCTCTGCGCTGTGAATGCCGTTTAGTAATGGAGTACAAGCCCACACTGCTTCGGCTCCTCCTCTCAGCAGCAGTCACTTTAAACAGGCTCCCAGCTCACAGCTCTCCACCTTCTCCTCACCAGCACACGGGAGCACAGGCACTCCAGCTCACCGGCACACACCAAAGCATGGGATCACAGCAGCGCTCAATGCTTCAGGGAACTTTGTCTCTCTGCCGCCGGGTATGTTAGAAGAAGAATGGATTGAAGTACTATCTGCGGCTCACTGTAGCTCTCTCCGGTCTCAAGACTCTCGCTGTGTACCCCACGTAGCCAGCGCACTCTGCAGCTACAGCTCCTCACAGACCCAGCGAGACGTAACGCGGCAAAGCTAGAGGAAAGTTTATTTCCAGCCAGTAGGCCACAAAAAGTTTATTTCCTGCTCGCCGTCACACCGGAGCACAGGAAGACAAGAACACACTTTTGCCGCAATCGCTCCGCTACTCACTCCATTAGAAGTGCTTTCAGTGCTTTGCTGGCTTGTAGCTCCTCCTCCACAATGAGTGAACATTATGGACAGACTCCAGCAGGTACCACACACGAGAACACACTCTCGCTGCACTCGTTCAGCTACTCACTCCAGTAGGAGTGCTTCCAGTGCTTTGCTGGCTTGTAGCTCATCCTCCACAATGAGTAAACCGTATGGAGAGACTCCAGCAGTTAACCCACATGAGAACACACTCTCACCGCACTCACTCTGCTACTTGCTCCGCTACTCGCTCCAGTAAAAGTGCTTTCAGTGTTTTTCTGGCTTGTAGCTCCTCCTCCACAATGAGTAAACAGTATGGACAGACTCCAGCAGGTACCCCACACGAGAACACACTCTTGCCGCTCTCACTCCACTACTCGCTCCAGTAGAAGTGCTTTTGGTGCTTTGCTGGCTTGTAGCCCCTCCTCCACAATGAGTAAACAGTATGGACAAACTCCAGCAGGTAAACCCCACACGAGAACACACTCTCGCTGCACTCTCTGTTTTATTATCAATTATCTAAAACAGGGAGTACAATGGACATCACCCGATGTCGCACAGCACAATCTCAACATATTTCAAAAAAACTGTTCTTTTATAACAAAAACTAGTCATCACTGACGTCAGGTTACATGGCAAACTACAAAAACCTATGAGTAACGGTGGTTGGCCTTCAGGGAACATTGAAGTTTACATTTTATATAGCCGGAGGTTATGATTGGGTATCTTAAGTCAGGTGAACAATTAAGCCCATTCCAAATAAATGGTTATCATCATCGTCACTAAATACACGATGATTAATTGGCTACACAAACTATAGGGCTCTTCATTACGTGGCCTTCTTTGATTGGTTTGGCACTCTTATACCCTTCTGGAATATTCCACACACTAGCAGCACGCAAGCTACCATTCCAGGTGCATGGAGGTTTGGCGTAATATTGCCTCCCCACCAATTAGCCCAACATCTATCATCACTCCTACAGTCTGTCAGTCAATTAAGGCTTTGAACTTTGCCTTGCAGAAGCTGCTTGTACCTGAGAATTAAAGGGAGTGTGGCATCATCCTGTCTTCTGGTTTTGGTGTAGCTTGACCCAAGCTAGTTTTATATCACCCATGTGACTGGAGATCACTCTGTTGAGACTTTTGCTGCACTTAATTCTATAAAATTATGATATTTTAACCCTGTCAGTGTTTTTTCATTCTACTTCAAACAGGACTTTGTTCTTTTTTCACGTTCATTGTAGACTTTTTGACAGGCACCCAACTCATGGTGGCCTCATTGTAAGAGGATTCAATCCAACACTACAGCTAAGTCAATGCCTAGTCTGGGATACTGAATGGAAACCCTTATTGATATATCTTTATGTCCAGTTCATGAGATTTGGATGACTACCCCTATATAACACCCCTCTCTTAGAATCCCCCTGACCCCACTGAGCCAAGAAGTAGTTCTGTTTTGCAAATCTAAAAGGTTTATTTGAAAAATTAAAGACACTAGCACACTTCTTTATAATCAATGAGGAGTTGGTGTAGGATGGGTAAGGCAGCGAAAATACTTTTATGGTTTCAAATAGATGCAATGTTAAATGAAAATGCAGTACAGAAAATAACTTGATAGGATTTCAGCAAAAGACAATGTAATCACTTTCTTGGACAATTCACCCCCCTTTTTATGCAATGTAAGGAGATGAAGATGAGAGCACACAGTTCTTAGGAATGCAATCAAATATAATCCAGTTCAATTCCCCCCCCCCCAGCAGGCTTAGACAACAGATATGATTATTTTAAACACGGGCGAAAGTGCTTTGAAATGTGGTGTCAAGGAAGTGAAAAATATGCTGGAAATGGTTTTAATTCCCTATAGGAGGTTCAGGGTCACTTTAGCAATGATTCAGAGATGGTGATTAAGAGGCAAACGAATTTTTAGCAAAGGAAAGCAAAAAGCTGCTATCTTTTTACAGGTAAAGAAATGAGGCCAAATCGCAAATCGCGGCAAATCTCGCGAGTGCGTGAATCGTATTGTGGAAAAAGTATAAGGAGTAGGAAGTTCTAGGCTTGTTGCAAAGCTAAGATTCTAAGCTTTCAGAGCAAAGTTAAACCAAGTTCGTAGCCCAAAACGGTTCCAGAGATACGGACGATTAAATAAAGGTAGATTTTCGGATTTAAAGTAAACTCAAAATGACAGGTGACAGCTTGCAGCTTCAGAATTGACAAGTGACAGTTGTGCAGCTTTACAAATGACAGATGACACGATTTCTAGGAGGCTGTTCTACTTAGGTTAAAATAGTTTGGATTAGATTATTTTAACTAAGAGATTGGTTCTGCACAGTTCTGCTAGGTACTCACAATATAAATTTGAAATAGGCCTCTCCACGGATCTGGTCAGGTTTTGGACTGGACTCCGGTTCTGGTCTCGGCACTTCACAGTGATCTGGGTCATCTCTCTGGTTCTGCTCACAGCGGCCTGGGTCACTCTGGATCTCTGGTCTGGTCTCTGGGTGTCTCTGCTTTCTCTGGATACAGCACTGCTTCTGGATCTTTCTGGCGCAGGGTTTCAAGCAGCTCGCCCGGCTGTGAGTAGCTTGCAATGATTTTAAGGTTGCTGAGGCCTGCTGAGAAGAGTTCTCAGTTTGTGGGTTTAGGCACTTGCTTTAAGTTCTGAAGTAAAGTTCTGGTCTTTGGAGATTGATGGATTTGAAGTCTGGATCTCTGGATGTGAAGTCGTCGGTCAGCATGCTCCGCAGCAAATGGAATTGAATGTCTCTACCCGTCCCAGCAGTCTCTTTTTATGTGTTTTGAAATGGATGTGTGTCTGGGCCTAGCTAAGCCTGCCCCTCTCTACTTGTCATTGGCCCAATTCTCCCCTCTCCCATGATTGGGGGAAGGAAATGTGAGTCAGAGTGATGCTGTAGGTTTTATGGGTCAGAGGATCCTCCCCTGGTCAGTTTGCCCACAAATCTATATTTGATTCAAATACATATTGCACAGATACACAGTTGTTTAAAATTACATGCACCCATCACATATCACATGAGGTATACTCTGTTCAAACTCTGCTCTTCCTGGGGGCTTGCATTCAGAAATGGCAACATTTTGCACTTTTTAACTGGTTTTGCAATATCAGACATTTACCCAAATTTACACACATGTGCGCAAGGAGTGTGGACATTAATTGATGAAGTGTCAGATTTTTAACATGCAGACATTTGGAGTGAAATCCTATTTTCCGCTAGCAACCCCCCAGATCATACCACCAGGTCCTAAAACCTCTTAAAATGTGGTCAGAAAAATCACAAGAATTATGGTATCATTTAGATAATTTTGACAAGTCCGCACCATGAGTTATACATCTTTCTTAAAATCATATTCTGGCCAACAGGGGTGTGTCTTCCCAGGCCACATGGTGGAGAAACCAGTCTATCCACTTTCTTTAAGCTCAGCCTGTCCTCAGAGGGGCTGCCCCTCCCCGTTTCTGCCAAGAGGAAGCCACTTTTACAACGCCCCCTATAAACCATCTGCCTGAGTCAAGGAAGGGCTTTGTTCAAAAGGAAGCCATTTACGACACCCCAAATAAACCATCTGCCAGGGCCCTTTATTTAGTTTCTTGCAGTCCCCTGGTAATTCAATCAGAGAGTGTGTGACCTCCTTTTGGCAGGAGCAACAGAATGCAGCCAGGCCTGGGAATGCATTTGTTGGGCAAGCCCCCACTCCTGTCGGGGGTAGCTGTCTGGCAGAATTCCAGTTTCCTTAAGCCAGGTTTCAGGTAAAATGTCACTTTTTTGTTCCCAGTTTAAATCACTTACGATTTTTACATACACATTAAATAATTACTTCCTTCAAATCATTTCGGAGTATAGTTTTACATTGTATCCACCTCTTAGCAAGTCTTTCCTTGGTCTGGTTTTGTTTCATTTATTCAGTTTTACACAAAAGTCTGGTGGTTTTAAAATGCCGGCTTTCTGATAGTGGTGAGTACTGGTAATGCAACCATTTTTGGGATTTAAGAAAATGAATTCCCCACAGTTCTGGGTTGCTTTTGGCAATCAGCATTGCCATTCCCAATGGTTTCAGGCTACTGTGTTGGTAGCCCAATGGTGGTTTTAGGCAGTGCCCTCCTGTGCTCACAACCAAGGCAAAATGGGTGGCAGCCTATTCTTCATGCATTTCCCTGTGCATTTTCTGGGAAGTTCTGGCCATCATGATGTTTTCCATGCCAGTACTGCACAGTTTTCCTATTCTGGCGTACATGTGGGCTTTTTGGCCATCTTGGATTTTCTAAGCCCACAGCACGAAATGTTGCAGCATGATAGCTCAAACATGGGTCAGGACACCCAACAAAGCCCCCCCACGCGACTGCACTTTGAATTTGAGTCGATGGGGAGTCGGGTGCACAGAAGGTTATGACCCACGCACTGGTATGTCCGCATAATCTTCTTCCAATTCTGCAAATGGCACAGTGCAGCATCTTTTCCTCCATCCGGTACTGATCGATCGGTTCTCCTCGCCGGTCCTGATGGGAGGATTGGGCGGTACCCTGGGCCCCTTGGGTCTCTGCTCCCGGTCTCCGGATCGTCCTCCTTGGCCAGTCTCCAGGTTTTCTTTCTCCTAGGACGACAAAGGAAAAGCGGCAATACCTATTCATGGACATTTCTCCCCCACCATTGATATAGTGGGGTGGCATATCTATTTTAGAACTCAACAGATATGAACATGCATATTTTTTTAAATTAAGCGACAGGAACACATAAACTTGAGAAACACAGAATTTGATAGGCTATATGTAGGATATTTTAGGGTTGGAATTGAATTACTCTGGAGCGGTACCCTCTGGGATTACAGAGGACTCCTCCAGTTGCTGCAAAGTGTGCCTGGGATGGCAACACTTCAACTGGTTTATGTGGACCCACTTGTCTTCCCCCTCTGCCAAACCGCCTTTGGGGATGCGGATCTTGTAGGCCACAGGGGAGATTTTGTCTATAATTTCAAACGGTCCCTTCCATGTAGGCAAAAATGTGCGCTGTCTTGCCTGGTTTCTTTGGAAGTTGTATAAATAGACCCGGTCCCCCACCTGATATTCCTTTCGCGTAGTTTTTAAATCATAGTGGGTCTTCATGCTCTCGGCTGATCTTTCTAGATTCCGCTGAGCATAGGCAAAAGCATGCTGAAGGTGTTTCCTTAAATTCTCCACATACTCATGAGTTGTGGAGGCATTTATCAACGTTTGCTCTTGGGTTCTGTAGAGCAAATGCTGGGGAAGCACCATCTTGCGCCCGGTCATCAACTCAAATGGTGACATTTTGGTTGCAGATGAAGGGGTAGATCTGATGGCCATTAGGACCAGAGGTAATCGGATATCCCAACTTGGCCCACAATCTGCCACAAACTTTTTTAAGATGCTCACAATGGTTGGGTTATATCTCTCTACTGCTCCAGAAGAAGCTGGCCGGTAAGCAATATGTAACTTCCTTTTGACCCCCAGTATCTCCCACATCTTTGTCATTACTTCACTGGTGAAGTGGCTACCCCTGTCTGACTCAATCCTTTGAGGTAGACAAAAATGGGAAAAGATGTGGTTAATCATCAGGGCAGTTGCTGTTTCTGCCTTGCAGTTTGGGGCTGGGAGACATTCCACCCACTTGGTAAACGAGCATGTAACGGTCAACATGTACTTGTTTCCTCTAGACGAGCGAATTACAGGGCCTACAAAGTCGATTTGCAAATCTGACCATGGCAGTGTCATCCCCCTCTTTTGGAGAGGCGCACGGTGTGTGAGGGATGATGGCTGAAATTGTGCACACACAAGACACCCCTTCAAGTATTGGTCGAGGTCCTGCCCCATGTGTGGCCAGTATGCAACGTCTCTTAAGATTTCCAGTGTTGTGTGAAACCCCCTATGACCGGCGGTGGCCGCGTCATGGGCGTAACTTAACATCAGGCTTCGGAATGAGGTAGGAACCACCAACTGATCGTAGCCAGCTTTGGATTTCCTTACCAGCAAACTGTCTTGGATCCGGAACATTTTTGGACATTTCATCAACACTCTTACGTCCTCTTTCCCAATGTAATCGGTATCCGTCAGGGGAAAGTTCTCAGGGTCCTCAAGGTGTTGGTAAAACTTACCAATAATTGGATCCCCCTTCTGAGCTGTAATTAAATCAGCATCAGGGGTCTCCTTACTCCATTGGGCAGTTGAAAGATCATTGTGAGCATTTGTCTGGGACCTAGTGATAGCAGTGACCTGGATTTCCCGCAACAGGGAATCTATTTCTATTAGATCCCCTTGGATGGCCCCGGTTTTGGCCAGCTGATCAGCTAAGTCATTTCCAGTTTTGTCTGGTCCCTCTACTTTGGAATGACCCTTGATCTTTTTCCAGTAGATGGTCATCCCATTCGATGTGACCAGATCATCAATGTTTTGGATTAACTTCCCATGTTTCATGGGTTTGTTATTAGCACATAACATGCCTCTGGTTTTCCAATTAACCAGGTGCTCCACGAACCCGTTCCGTAAATAATCCGAATCTGTGATTATGACCAGTTCGTGGAGTTGATGTTGGACAGCAGTGAGGATGGCCTGATGCACAGCCATCAATTCTGCCACCTGACTACTTCGGGGACCAATTTTGTATCCAGGGGAGGGTTCTGGTGACTCCTTCACCCAGGCATTCCCTGCGCCGGCCACCAGTTCTTTCTCCCGTTGTTGTCAACATGGTACGAGCATCCATCCACATAGACAGTGGGCATTCCCTCACACTTGTCTTCTTCAAAGACTTTGTGTGGGGAATTAAGGTATGCCTCCATGTTGTCCTTGATTTTTAGACTTTCGTCCTCGAGACAGTTTTCTATGGCACAATCATGCAAGTCAGCCAGACCTTGCGCGAGGGGACTCTTCTTGTTTTGGCCATATCTGACCTCTACAGGAAAGCCTTGCATTGACAGAATCCAGGAAGTAATTCGGGAATTACTCACATTTCCGGCCCGGATTCTGTCACTTTGGAGATATTGCAGAGGCTGGTGTGGAGTCTCCACTATGATGTGTTCCCCATGGATAAACGGGCGGTAATTCTTCAATGCCCACACCGTTGCCAGGAGTGCCTTCTCACAATCGTTGAATTTTTCCTCCACAGAGGATAAAGTTTTGCTCGCATAGGAGATTACTTTATTGACCTTGTCATGCTTTTGGTATAATACTGCCGTCAAGCACGTATTAGAGAACCCCGTCTCCAGGAAGAACTCATTGTTTCTGACAGGGTAAGCTAGGCAAGGCGCTTGTGAGAGGCTTCTTTTGAGTTGTCTTACTGCCTCGGATTGTTCTGGACCCCATTCCCACTTGACCCCCCCCTTTAAGAGATGAATCAGGGGTCTAGTGATCTCTGCGTAGCCCTCAATGAACTTTCTGCTGTAATTAATCAGTCCAAGGAGGCTCCTTAATTCCCGTAGAGTTGTGGGGTCTTTCAGTTTCTGTAGTGCTTCCACTTTCTTTTCCTGGGGACAGAGACCGTGAGGAGTAATCTCATGCCCCAAGAAATTAACACGGGTTCTACACCACTGTGCTTTCTGAAAGGAAAGTTTTGCTCCAGCGGCCCTCAACTGTGTCAGAACATAACGGATCTCTGCTATGTGTTCCTCCACAGATGAACATTTGATGAGGACATCATCTACATAAACCAGGTTACCCCTCGCACCCAGGTCGGGCATGGCCTTATGTAGGAAAATGCTGAATTCATTTCCGGAGTTGAGGTATCCGAAGGGAGCCCGGGTCCATGTGTACTGCTGGCCCCCAAAGGTAAAAGCAAGTTTGTATTGGTCCTCCCTACTGACAAGCACGGTCCAGTATCCATTGGTCAGGTCTATTGCAGTGAATACCTGCGACCCCTGAATCTGGGCCAGCCCTTGGTCAATGTAGGGCAGAGGCCATCGGGAAGTATGGACCCGTTTGTTGAGCTCCCTAAGGTCGGCGCAGAGTCTCCACTGGCCGTTTGGCTTCAATATTCCCAGCACCGGGTTATTGAAGGTGCTGTGTATTGGACGAATTATTCCCCGGGACTCAAGGTTCTTAATTATTTCACTAAGGGACTCCATGGATGCGAGAGGCAAGCGATATTGCTTCACAAACACTGGAGTCATTCCAGGGTCCATGGGAATTGTTGTGGTGTGGATGTCGGTGAGACCACAGTCATATGAGTCTACCGCAAAGAGATCTTGGAAATCCAAGAAAACTTGTTTCAACTTTTGCTTCTGTTCCAGAGTCACACAGGCATCAGCTAGATTGACTCTCTCTTCCACCATCTGCCTGAAGCCTGGAAAGACTTCTGGTTTGGCTATCTCAGCGGCCTCCTCCAGCTGGGTGGAGAAGTCCCTGGTCAGAGTGCTGATTTGGACTGGAGGCTTCAGGTGGGAAAGGCAGCCCTCATGGACCTGGAAAATCACCTCATCCCTCCTGAAGTCACAAGTCACATCTTCCTTACCATAAGGGCAAGAAGTGTACACCAGGAAGTTCCCCCCATTCCGGGTGAAAATCCCGTCTGGTTTTGTATTGTCCTCACTGTCACTGTCAAAACAGTCCTTGGGGATCGGTCCTAACAGTTCATTTCCTAAATCAATGGAGAAATGTCGGTCATCAACCGCCATTCCAATAATGGTGCCTGCGGCTAGAGTAATACTATTTAAGTCGCTGTTATCCACCTCTATTGGAATGGTGTCATGTTCTATGTTGACTAATGGTGTTGGGTTTACCCCTAACCCTTGCTGTTGGAGAGAAGCATTTAGATGGATATAAGCATCAGGGTTTTCAATTTTTGTCCTCTCTTAACTTTCACTCCCAGGGAGAATTGTCGGGTCCTTTCTGGGATGGTGACTTCCTCTTTAATCTGAATTTCAACTGCATAAGGTAGCAAATGAGCTGACCTAAATGCTTTTTCTGGATCATCAAAGCCCATGGGATTATCTGCTAATCGGGACCAAGCTTTGAAGTTTATTAGGTCCAAACTAATGCCAAAGCGATTGAGAACGTCACTGCCTAAGTAAAAGGCGGCAGTGACGTCTCGCACGACCCAACAATTGTGGACTATGCTCTTGTTGCCAATGGAGATTTTGAGCATACACCTGCTTGGCAGGAGATGTTTGGGATTGGGTGCTTCCAGGTCCATTTCCCATTTGTCTATCAGTTTGAATGTGGGAATGGCTGGATCTTTTGGGAGTTGGCGGACCATGGCTTCGTTGATGAAGCTCTTACCGTTGTTCACACACACTCGAGCGAGAACAGAGTCCTTCCCATCATTTAACTGAACAGGGATGAACAACTGCTCTCCAATTTGCTGAATATCAGCCAGGCTCTGAGCTGATTTCACATCTTTCTGGACTATAGGAGTGGGAGTTTCTGATTGTGGATTAGTAAAGAATTTCAGAGTGTTTCCTTCCAGTGTTGAATACCACCTTAAACTGGAAGGAAGATTGATTTTCAGAAATAGAGAGGACCCCCCATCACCAGTCTGTTGTCCTACTGCTATTACTGTCACGTCTGGAATTTGGTTGTTCTGGAAGTGAAATTCTACTTGGTCAGATTTTTATTCAACCAGGTGGCAGGTGGCGTTGAAACTAACATGGTTGACACTCTGTTTTAATTTTATCGGTCGGCTAGTCTGGGTCCAGAGTACCTTGTTTACACAATCTATTAGGGATGACAACCTCCTCAGGAGGTCATTCCCTAGTAAACAAGGGGTGCCCTCTGGAGTCACTACTATGACCGGGTGTTTCACCGTGTGTCACCCAATTTTGATGTCCAAATCTGCAGTCCCCTCGACGGGAATTTCCTTCCCGTCAAAGTTCTGCAGTTGTCCAGGAAGAGAGGTGAGAGGAATCTGGTATTTCTCCCCCCTTCCTGAATTTATTTCATCAAAGGCCTTTCTGGACAGAAGGGTAGCTTGAGATCCAGTGTCCACCAGCGCCAACATGGTACCCTGCCCCTGTACTTGTACCGGGGCATAATATCTTCCCTCCTTCTCCTCAAGGGGGCACAGATAATGCACATTTTTGGACAACTGGTGGGCTAATTTTCTGGTTTTGGACATTGCAAGAGAAGAGATTTGGGCAGAATTCTGTGGAAAATCTTGGGAATCTGAAAGAAAAAGTTGGCAACTGGAGATCAGAGCCATTGTGGGTTCCCCTGGCTCCGGTTCTGGGCCGCCCCCCCCTTTTTGGAGGCAGTCACCAGGATGGGTTTGACCCAGGGGATTGTCTTGCTGTTGGTTCTGGGATGAGATGTTGGGCGGCGACAGCTCAATCCCCACATCTACCCAGTCTGAATTGGCATCCCTTGGGACCCATTTTTCTTTGGGAGGAGTTCCCCCATCTCTGAAGGAGAAGATCCTTTTCCCAGGATCTTCTGAGGATCCCTCTCCTTCAAATTGGAAGACCTGTACCTCCTCCACAAAGTGGGTCTGTTTGGGTCCTTTGTTTCTCCTACCCCCTCTGTGCTCCTTGGGAGGCAGGCTTTCAGGGGTAGGAGATTTTGTTTCCGGTTCCTGGTTTTCCAGGGGCTGTTTACAAGTTGGGAAGGAAGCTTCCTCCAAGGCTTTACACCCCCCTTCCCCTTGTGCCTCCTCCCTGGGAACCGGTGTGTTATCGGGGTGCTGCCCCCGTCATTGTTCTGGAGCACCAGGTCCAGAGTTTGGGGCATTCTGCGGTGGCATGCTCATCTGAGGGTTCTGTTGAGCCCTCAGTATGTGACCCAGATCCCGTGCCATATTTTGGACCTGGCGCTCAAGTTGTGAAACCCGCTCAGGCTGATACGGGGCTCTATTTTCTCCCTTGGGCTGATCCCGGGAAGGGTAGCTATCCCTTCTCTGGTAGTACCCCTGGTTGGGAAGATTTTGGTACCCCTCCACCCTTGGCCTCCCCTCTCCCGGATTAGGTTGTCTGGGCTCAGGGAATTGGGGAAAGAAGGATGGATGATTTTGGGGCGGGAAATTGGGTGGATACCTGGGGAAAAAGTTCTGGCCAGGATTTGGAGAATTTCTGCCCTCCTGTGGGAAGTTGGGAGGGAAGTTCCCTGGGTTAGGTGCTTGGCTGGATCCCCCCCTTGGGCTGGAGGAGTCCACACATAACCCAGGATTGGTCGGTTTCCCTTGTAGCGGGGACTTACATAGTCAGGGGAGCGGGGGACCCCATTTGTGGGACTACCTCCTCGACTCCCTGTCTGTGACTGGCCCGAGGGCCTTCTGGGCTGTGAATTATTTGGTGCAGGCAGGTTTTTAGGCCCCCCCATCTCCAAATCTAAAAAGGGGGCAACCTTTACCTCTGCCACCTTGTCAGCAGCAGGGGTGCTGTTGGTTTTGGGGTTTTTCGGCACGTTATTTTTATTTTCGATAGGCTTCTGCACCTCATAGATCCGGATAGCCTGTTCAATGACCCAGTCTAAAGATCTTTTCTCATGAAAATCTCTCACGAGCTGGGTCATTATATATTTAGGGAGAGCATGGAAAAATGTATTGACAAACTCTTTGCTGTCTGTGCGCACCCTTCTGGTGGTCTGCGCAAAAGCACGTTTTAATTCTTGCACAAACTCTTGTGGGGCCTGATCCTCCCCACATTGCAAATTGTAGGCTGCCTTGCGAGCCTCTTGAGGATTTCTGTGAACAGAAAAATGTTTCAAGATGGCCGCCTTATAGGTGGACCATCTTAAATGATTTTGGTCCTCCAGCCCCGCAAAGAAACTGGAGTATTCTGGGGAGAATGTCCATTTGACGTACTGGATGCAGCTACTGCTGTCCTTCAAATGGAAAGTCTCCATCATTTGCTCATAGAGCTCCAAGTGTTCCCAAACGGAATACTTGGCGTTCTTATGATAAGGCGTGATGACACTCCTTATTGCCTTTATTTGCTTCAATGGGTCCTTAAGCAAGGCCCTTTTTGCGTTATTGGCCTTTTTGGTTTGGGTAACCCTGGTCCATTCATCCTCTGACTCAGAGGCACTGCTCCCAGAGGTTCCTGTCTGATCTTCCAGGTTTTCGCGGATTCTGCGAGCCTGGGAATGGCTGGCAGAATGTGGGGACCTGGTCTCCTGTGTCCTGCGCCGTTCAGAGGAGTCTTCAGATTCCTCCTTGCTGCCAGGATTTGATGGGTACCCCCCCCACTGACCTAACTGGGCAGAAGTTTTCAGGATGCCCTTAATGGGCCTACTCTCCTGGGGTTCCCCACTAAATTGCACTGTGCTTGGGTGCCCATACCCGGATGCCCGCCCATCCATTCCTGGGAGGTACTGGCCAATGAGCTCCATACTTCTAGCTGGATAGTAATCTGCCATCCCCGTGGCCCTGGGCTCATGTGCGCGAGGGGACATGGGGGTGGCAGAGTCCAGGGACTGGGAGAGATGAAGGCCTCTGGTACTAGGGCTCCTGAGGTTATGCTCAGGAGTTTCTCTTTCCCAGCGAACCTCATCTCTATCCGCCCCTGCTTCCTGTTGCAATGCAAGAGCCTGCGCTTTCAGTTCCTCAGTTAAGGCCTTACTCGACTCTATCAGTCTCTCCTGCATCGCTACCTGTTGCTGGAGCCTATCATTGTGCTGACAGAGAGCCTCATTCTCTCTCTGCGTTTCCTGATTGGTCCTGGAGCACTGGGCCAGTCTTTGCTGCAGGAGGGTTACCTCCTGAGTCCCTTCCCTACTGGCCTGCTCCTTTCTTGCCAGAACCTCCTCCACCCTCCTGGTGTACTCTAACAAGTTCTGGTGTTCTTTTTGGAGGTCACCCAGTCCCTGGAGGGCCAGGTGATTTTCTTCCATTTTCCTTTTTAAGTGGCAGACTTCCTGGCCTAAGGTATCCCTTTCCTGACTAAGAGCCTGCATCTGTGCCGCCAGGTCGTCCCTTTGTCTTTGGAAGGCACCAGCTTTCTGGCGCTCCTGGTCAAACTCTGCCTGGGTATCCAGGTCTTTCAAAATCAGTTTATTGCTCTCTGCCTTCTCCCTATCTAGGTGGCTTTGCAGGGTGACTACCTGCTCAGCACATGCCCTATTGAAGTCTAACTGTTGCTCCAGTTTTTTCTGGCTCTGTAGTAGGGAGTCCAAACCTTCTTGGTACTCCTTTTGCAAGGCCAGAAATCTGGTATCCTGGTCAGCCTTTTCCTGTTGCAGGATGTCCATATCCTCTTTTATTTTAATGATATACTGCCTACTATCATTTTCTAACTCCTGGCTCCTCTGCAGCCTCTGCTCATAAGAGACCAGGTCAGATTGGACCTTCTCTAACGCCATCTGTCGCCTATTTGCCAGATCTTGGCTTTCAGTACATTTATCCTGCATGTCTCCCATATATAGGTACAGGTATGCCGCTATCCTGGCAATCTTGTTGTGCTCATCCTTGGCCTTAGGGGCCATATATAGTTCACTCAGGGCCACATGTAATGGACCCTGATCTCTCCATATATCTGACCCTGTTTCAGTGACCTGTTGCGCGATGGCCTGCAACCAGACCGTTTGGTCCTGGTGAGTCCACTCACCTCTCACAAATAGCTTATGCAAGAGGTGCTCCCTCGCTATTTTTATGTCTACTAAGGTCGTCATTCTAGAGATTGATCTCTGTCCTGACTTACAGAATTTAGTATTTTATTTTTGCAAAACAGACCTTTTCCTTAGAGTGTCCCTTTTGAGGAGTGCTTTACAGCGTAACACAGCGTGGTGATCCCACCGTATGTATGTATCCCGTCAGTTAGCACACTGTATTAAGCTGCACAAGTGATAGATCTAACCCAGAATTCCCGACTTCGAGCCCCCAATTTGTAAGAGGATTCAATCCAACACTACAGCTAAGTCAATGCCTAGTCTGGGATACTGAATGGAAACCCTTATTGATATATATTTATGTACAGTTCATGAGATCTGGATGACTACCCCTATATAACACCCCTCTCTTAGAATCCCCCTGACCCCACTGAGCCAAGAAGTAGTTCTGTTTTGCAAATTTAAAAGGTTTATTTGAAAAATTAAAGACACTAGCACACTTCTTCATAATCAATGAGGAGTCGGTGTAGGATGGGTAAGGCAGCGAAAATACTTTTATGGTTTCAAATAGATGCAATGTTAAATGAAAATGCAGTACAGAAAATAACTTGATAGGATTTCAGCAAAAGACAATGTAATCACTTTCTTGGACAATTCACCCCCCCCTTTTTATGCAATGTAAGGAGATGAAGATGAGAGCACACAGTTCTTAGGAATGCAATCAAATATAATCCAGTTCAATTCCCCCCCCCCCAGCAGGCTTAGACAACAGATATGATTATTTTAAACACGGGCGAAAGTGCTTTGAAATGTGGTGTCAAGGAAGTGAAAAATATGCTGAAAATGGTTTTAATTCCCTATAGGAGGTTCATGGTAATGAGAGATAATTGGGATGAGCTCAGGCTCACTTTAGCAATGATTCAGAGATGGTGATTAAGAGGCAAACAAATTTTTAGCAAAGGAAAGCAAAAAGCTGCTATCTTTTTACAGGTAAAGAAATCAGGCCAAATCGCAAATCGCGGCAAATTTTGCGAGTGCGTGAATCGTTATTGCGGAAAAAGTATAAGGAGTAGGAAATCGGTTCTAGGCGGCTTGTTGAAAAGCTAAGATTCTAAGCTTTCAGAGGAAAGTTAAACCAAGTTCGTAGCCCAAATGGTTCCAGAGATACAGACGATTAAATAAAGGTAGATTTTCGGATTTAAAGTAAACTCAAAATGACAGGTGACAGCTTGCAGCTTCAGAATTGACAAGTGACAGTTGTGCAGCTTTACAAATGACAGATGACACGATTTCTAGGAGGCTGTTCTACTTAGGTTAAAATAGTTTGGATTAGATTATTTTAACTAAGAGATTGGTTCTGCACAGTTCTGCTAGGTACTCACAATATAAATTTGAAATAGGCCTCGTCACGGATCTGGTCAGGTTTTGGACTGGACTCCGGTTCTGGTCTCGTGACTTCACAGTGATCTGGGTCAGCTCTCTGGTTCTGCTCACAGCGGCCTGGGTCACTCTGGATCTCTGGTCTGGTCTCTGGGTGTCTCTGCTTTCTCTGGATACAGCACTGCTTCTGGATCTTTCTGGCGCAGGGTTTCAAGCAGCTCGCCCGGCTGTGAGTAGCTTGCAATGATTTTAAGGTTGCCGAGGCCTGCTGAGAAGAGTTCTCAGTTTGTGGGTTTAGGCCCTTGCTTTAAGTTCTGAAGTAAAGTTCTGGTCTTTGGAGATTGATGGATTTGAAGTCTGGATCTCTGGATGTGAAGTCGTCGGTCAGCATGCTCCGCAGCAAATGGATTTGATTGTCTCTACCTGTCCCAACAGTCTCTTTTTATGTGTTTTGAAATGGGTGTGTGCCTGGGCCTAGCTACGCCTGCCCCTCTCTACTTGTCATTGGCCCAATTTTCCCCTCTCCCATGATTGGGGGAAGGAAATGTGAGTCAGAGTGATGCTGTAGGTTTTATGGGTCAGAGGATCCTCCCCTGGTCAGTTTGCCCTCAAATCTATATTTGATTCAAATACATATTGCACAGATACACAGCTGTTTAAAATTACATGCACCCATCACATATCACATGAGGTATACTCTGTTCAAACTCTGCTCTTCCTGGGGGCTTGCATTCAGAAATGGCAACATTTTGCACTTTTTAACTGGTTTTGCAATATCAGACATTTACCCAAATTTACACACATGTGCGCAAGGAGTGTGGACATTAATTGATGAAGTGTCAGATTTTTAACATGCAGACATTTGGAGTGAAATCCTATTTTCCGCTAGCAACCCCCCAGATCATACCACCAGGTCCTAAAACCTCTTAAAATGTGGGCAGAAAAATCACAAGAATTATGGTATCATTTAGATAATTTTGGCAAGTCCGCACCATGAGTTATACATCTTTCTTAAAATCATATTCTGGCCAACAGGTGTGTGTCTTCCCAGGTCACATGGTGGAGAAACCAGTCTATCCACTTTCTTTAAGCTCAGCCTGTCCTCAGAGGGGCTGCCCCTCCCCGTTTCTGCCAAGAGGAAGCCACTTTTACGACGCCCCCTATAAACCATCTGCCTGAGTCAAGGAAGGGCTTTGTTCAAAAGGAAGCCATTTACGACCCCCCAATAAACCATCTGCCAGGGCCCTTTATTTAGTTTCTTGCAGTCCCCTGGTAATTCAATCAGAGAGTGTGTGACCTCCTTTTGGCAGGAGCAACAGAATGCAGCCAGGCCTGGGAATGCATTTGTTGGGCAAGCCCCCACTCCTGTCGGGGGTAGCTGTCTGGCAGAATTCCAGTTTCCTTAACCATGTTTCAGGTAAAATGTCACTTTTTTGTTCCCAGTTTAAATCACTTACGATTTTTACATACATATTAAATAATTACTTCCTTCAAATCATTTCAGAGTATAGTTTTACATTGTATCCACCTCTTAGCAAGTCTTTCCTTGGTCTGGTTTTGTTTCATTTATTCAGTTTTACACAAATGTCTGGTGGTTTTAAAACGCCGGCTTTCTGATAGTGGTGAGTACTGGTAATGCAACCATTTTTGGGATTTAAGAAAATGAATTCCCCACAGTTCTGGGTTGCTTTTGGCAATCAGCATTGCCATTCCCAATGGTTTCAGGCTACTGTGTTGGTAGCCCAATGGTGGTTTTAGGCAGTGCCCTCCTGTGCTCACAACCTAGGCAAAAATGGGTGGCAGCCTATTCTTCATGCATTTCCCTGTGCATTTTCTGGGAAGTTCTGGCCATCATGATGTTTTCCATGCCAGTACTGCACAGTTTTCCTATTCTGGCGTACATGTGGGCTTTTTGGCCATCTTGGATTTTCTAAGCCCACTGCACCAAATGTTGCAGCATGATAGCTCAAACGTGGGTCAGGACCCCCAACACCATCTTCTTGGTGTTGGGCCAGCCAAGGCTGTCTCAAAATTCACCTTGCCATATCAGTTATTTCCAACTGTACCACAAACTGAAATCCCTTCCAACCATGGGTTTTCAAGCTTTGCTAAAGTGCTTCATGGAATATCCAGGTTATGTACATTTTCTTTATGTATACATTGGTGCATCGTAGCAATCTAATTCACTACATAGCCAACCTTTAGGGTTACTTTTCATTAATTGCGTTTCTGCATCTGTACAGGGGTAAAATGACTTTGCATTTTATTCAGTGCTTCTCCACACGAGCATCTTCATTTCAATCCAGGAACGTTGCTCAACCTCTACACTTCTTCTTCAACCTCTATAGAATCTATATCTCTCTTTTTTAAAAAAATAATTTTATTGTGATCAACAGTTACATTGGCCGAGAGGCTCTAGAGAAGAAAAAAACAAAACATTTTGCATGTTGAACAATGCAATCACATAAAGAACATTTTCCATTTTCAAGATGACAGATGTAAAGAAGGGACCCTAACCACTTGTAAAGACTAAAGAGAGGAGTGGAGGGGGAATAGTGAAACAGTGGCAAAGAAGAATAGAGGAAAATAAGTGAGACAGAACCCAGCAACCACCTCAAGGCCTGCCTAAGAGAGACTGCGAACCATTAGCTATGCATGGTGGAGTTATGAGAACATTAAAGTTGTTTGGTTTCATCAACGCCAGGGTGTCTTGGTTTTTCTTATGAGAGTATGAGATGGGAGGACGATATGACATGTTAGCCTCTCCTTGGATACTGTTCTGAGGGGAGCTTGAGCATGTTTTATAACACTAAGACTTGTGCGATCAGCTAACTGACAGTGTGACATGTGTGGGAGGGTTGATGCTGTTACTGAGATATGGCCGTAACTGGGCGGCTTGTGCTTCCCTGTAAAATTGGAGAAATGGGAGCCATTTCTGATCTATATATGTGTGCAAATCCTTTACAATGGCAGTCAGGCTTTCCATTTCATATATTTCCTTTGGCTTTCTTAGCCATTCTGCTTTTGTGGGGAGGATGCCTCGTGTATCTCTCTTCAATGTGTTGGACTCCAAAAAGGACTAGGAGGGGGGAAAGATCCCTATGGATGCCCTCTATCTCATGTATCCATGCCAGGATCTCTTTCCATTACAGCTAGATCCGGGGGCAGTCCCTCCACTGATGCCAATACATGCAAACCTGTGTACACCCTCGCCAGCAGTAGAGGGAGATGCCTTGATACATTTTTGCCAAACGTTGAGGGGTTAGATGCCATTGTACTAATATCCTGCAATTGAGCATTTTATATTGCGTTGCTATGGAGGATTTCCATACAGCCCTGTATATGGCTTCCCATCCCGCTTGATCGTCCTCCCACCCTAGCTCTTGGTCCCATTTGGCTTTGGTGCTGGGAGGGGGGAGATTGCCTCTATCTACGAGTGCTTTATACATGCATGATATGATGCCCTTGGTCTGTTATATCTTTGGAAGAATTCCACGAGTGGCTAAACCAATGCGATATGAATATAAACTTCACTATGGAGTATAGTCACAGGCAGATTAATGTTCTTGACCTTGTGATAAAAATAAGTGCAAATCACCTCACCACTACTCTTTTTAAAAAAAACGACAGATAAGAACTCACTCCTTCACTTTAATCCTTTTCATACTTCCAGTCTATGCCAGAATTTACCATACGGACAATTCCTATGTATCAGGGGGAATTGTACAGAGAAAGATGAATTCAAAATTCACGCTGAACAACTGAAAGAGAGATTGATCAACAGAGGCTATCCTAGAAGACTAGTGAAAGACCATATGAAAAGAGCAGAATATACCAATCGAGATTTATGTTTAACCACCCAAGAAAAACCTAAGAATCAACGTCTAGTATGTGTAACCACATTTAATCCAATAAGTGGAGATGTCATGAGAATCATCAACAAACATTGGAATCTCGTAAAACAGCCTGGTTCACTAACACATACACTGATGTTGCATTAAAAGAAACCAAAATCTCAGACAAACATTATAGGCAATGGAATACAAATAGTTTGCTAAATATGTCTTCTTGAGCCACATATGATGTGGAAATGACCCTAGATAGCCTATGAACACTATGAAATGAGGTGGTAGTGACCTAGACCTTAGGCTCAGGGAGTCTAGTCAATCTGACTCACAAATTGCATAGTAACTTCTGCATATCATCAGGATTTATATGGATATGCATGATCTCTCCATAAAATAATAGCTTATATCTATGGTTAGCAATTGGCCTATTTGGAAGGTAATGATATAATAATAATAACCGCAATAATTGTAACGCTCACCTGATTCCCGTAGAGGCGCCGGTCTTGACTGGGCGTATACCGTATCTTCAAAGGTGATGTGCAACACACGGCTGGCTCTTTGGGCTGGACCTCTGTGCACTGTATGTCTGACTCGAAGGGTAAGATGTCTGCAGATAGAAAATATGGGATTAAGGAACTGGGTTATTGAATGTCTCTCTCTTCTTCCCTTTCTCTTCTCCTGTAGAACCCCAAAGGTTAACGCTCTCACCTTAGGTAAGTGAACGCCGTGCTCTCCATCTGCCTCGGGGCAGGGGGAGCAGGCCTCTTGACTTCAGAGGACTGCTGTCCGTCGTTTACTGCACGAACGGTAAGTTTCGAGTAAATCTAATGTCTTTAAAGTCTTTAGTAATGATGTCTCTTATTTTGCAGGGTTCCAGCGATGGCGGATGACGGGCTGAAGTGAGTTGAAGATGGAGTCCGTGTGATGAATAGAAGCGCCTGGAAGCACGTAAGTAAGCGCTTGTTGCCTGCTTCACGATGCGCTCTAACTGTCTTTTATTTTGCAGGTACGAGCTTGGAGCGGCTGCAGGGTGCCGGAATACCCACTGGGTTAGATGTGGAAAGGAGTAATGGCACGTGAGTATTAAAGTTCCCCAATGTCTTTAAACGCACCTTGTTTTGTCTTTCAGATGCAGGATGCAGCGCCGAAGGCCTCCGGAGCGTGCGAAGAGTTGGTAAGCTTTTGTCTTTCAGATGCCGGAATGCAGTGGGAAGACCTCCGGAGCGCACGAAGAGTAGGTAAGCCTTTGTCTTTCAGATGCCGGAATGCAGCGCGAGGCGTTGGTGACAGCCGATGGACCAGGTAAGTGAAGAGCTGTCACTGAAGACCGTAATGCTAACCTGTTCTTTCTTGTCTTTATAGGTGTTGCTGAAGACTGGATTCAGGATGGTAAGCCTTTGCCTTTCAGATGCCGGAATGCTAACCTGTTCTTTCTTGTCTTTATAGGTGTTGCTGAAGACTGGATTCAGGATGGTAAGCCTTTTTCCTTAGGCCCAGGATCAGATGCAGAAGACACGATGAGCGTTCTGCTGCAGAGGATGCAGAATAACGCAAAGCAAGATTCATCCATCGGGTGTGGTTTAAATAGCCTCCTGTAGTGCTTAGATGTCTCCTTCCACAGCCACGCCTAGGAAAGAAAAGAGTTCCTGCTTTCCAGAAGAGTTCCAGTGTTCTGAATCTAGGGAGTGGCTCCTGCCCCACCCAACAGGAAAAATAGTTCCAAACAGAAGAGGATCAGAGGTTCAACTGGCAGGCAAGTAAGCAGCATGGTCTGCTGCAGGTAAGTCCACCCAAGCATTATGAGCCCGGCGCTTACAGCGCTGGGACTGGGCATATTTATGAGCCTGGTGCCACTGGCGCCAGGACTGGGTCCAAAAGGTCCCAATTGGGACTGGTTGGCACTCGGAACCTGGGTTATGGATCTGCTTCCAAGGGAGTTGGGAAAACCCTGACCTTTTGGAAGCAGAGATCATGACAATAATATACACTGCTGCCTCTTTTTGGTGTGGTGTATATGGTAAATGAAACAGACGTTGGTCTTTTGTGCCCATCTAACTATTGCAGACCTTATTTAGTACTTTTTTCCTCTCTAAGCAGAGCTTACATTGAGTGCTGTCTCGAGAAGACCATTTTTTGTGTCTAGTATAGACCCACGGGATAAATATAGAGTCCTTTCTCTATTACTAAACATCACGAACGGCGTGTGTATGAGTGGCGCGGTACGGCAGCAAGCTATAAACACTGGTAATTGAATTTAAAAGATATTATCACGGATACATAACGAGCGGTTTTAAAGTTGAGGTGTTATACTAGACGGCCGTGTACTGATTGGGCTATTATACAATACACAAATACTGTGCATATGCACGGAGTGAGGGGATCGACAGGGTAACATATTATTACATCTAAATATGTGATACCTGCTGCTAACATGAGAACTGGACAGAGTACAGACTTAGACCTATGGAGAGGCCCCAGTGGGGGTCGGGACTAGGAGAAAATGTTGCTGTGAAGGCACCCAGTTTAATTATAATATATGATGGGTCAATACCTATGCGGTGGCTGATCCCCTTTCTGTCATGTTGTTTTTAGGTAATCCATTGCCAAATTATTGGTTGGAGTACCCGACTCCAGACGGATCAATAATATTTGTTTGCTCCACACAGGAGTGTGTTGAGGGTAAACTTATATATGCAGTGCAGATGCATGGTTTATGAAATGTGAAAGGTAGAAACTAGCAGATACATTGGTACTTTATGACTGTTCCCTTAGATCGTGGAGTTTGAGGCCCGTGGGCCTACTCTTGAGTTTCGCTCAAGAAGGATACTGCACATATCTACGAAGTGGAGTATGTAAGTGCACTTTATATACCTGGTGGTGTTTGACATTGAATTGGATGTAGCGTTACCTATGTTTGAGGAATGTATATATAAGAACAGAGAACCAATTGTCTCTGTTTTCCACAGGTTTTCCACTAGTTCTTGGTTACCGGTGGAGGATTGATTCCGTTTACCTACCTGCTTTCTGTAGAGTTAAAAACGGGGCTGAGTAGGTATCTATGTGTTAATTAACTACTACACATGTGACAATATCAGTCACCTTGAATAAGAAATAGGGATGACATCATATCCTGATGGATGTTTTATGTAAGTTTTTATTAGATTTGAATTTGGCCTATACCATTCCAGAAGGGTGGATCAACTATATTCTGCCCTACGTCCTGAAGAAGGTCTTTATGAGAAGAGAGACTATAATTTCTATAAGTGGACCAAAACACGTGTCGACGACTATTTGAACAATCTGGAAATCAAAAACCAGATGTGATACGACACCTGATAATAAGGATTGGGTCATTAATACATGATTGTAACCTATGGAAATTTCTGTGTAATATTATGAACACACAGTATATGAAATGTTCCCTCTGCCTCCTCCTCTCCTTCCCTCATCTCTGACGGTCTATATGCTATCCAGGAATGGTGTGCCGCCAATGACCTCTGCCTTAATGCCAGTAAGACTGAGATTCTTCTCATCGGCACACCCACTCCCTTCTTCCCTGCAGCTCTTTGGCCGGTTTCTCCTGGCCCTCTTCCTGCTCCCACCTGCAAGGCTAAAAACCTCTGGGTCATCTTCTATTCTACACTCTCCTTCTCTCCTCACATCTCTGACGTCTCTAAGAAGTCACGCTACCAGTTGTACCTCCTCAGAGGTATTCTTCCTTTCATCTCCTTCCCCCAGAAGCTCACCGTCTCCAGAGCCCTGGTAATCTCTAGACTGGACTATTTTAACAGCCCCTATCTTAATCTGCCTGCCTCTACTCTCCGCCCTCTTCAACTTATCCAGAACAGGACTGCAAGACTTATCCTTTGCCTCAAGCCCAGGGATCGTATCTCTCCAGGACTGAAATCTCTGCACTGGCTCCCGGTGGCTGCGAGGATTAACTTCAAAACCCTCTGCATTGTCCACAAGGCCTTTTGGGGCCTAGGGCTGCATTACCTTCAACTCTCTCTTCCCAAATATCTTCCTGCTCGAGCTATTCGTTCATCTGCCTCCAACTCTCTCAGCGTCAGTCGCTTCTCCAAGCAAAAAGTTGGTCGTAGATCACTCTCTTCAGCAGGGGCCTCCCTCTGCTACAGCCTTCCTGCCTTTCTGAAACTTGAGGAGAACCATCTCCGAATCTGGAAGCACCTCAAAACCTTCCTATTTGCCTCTGCTTTCTCTCCCTCTCTCCCCTGCTGAATTTCTGGCTGAAACTGCACTGGTTACCTGGCCACCCTTTCTGATCCCGGGCCCAGGCCCCACCATTGGCACACCTGCACTACCTCCCTGTCAACCCCTGGGACTGTTTTTCTGTATCCCCTCTGTCCACCTACCAGCACTTATGTCTGCACTTACCTCACACTTGCCACCAACTGGCCATTGTATTATCTTATTTATTCTAATACCCATGTACTGCACTTTCCCCTCTCCCCTCCCCCATGCACAATCCCTCTCCCTCCTTCCCTGCACTTGCGCGATTTGAATGACACCTGTCCTAGTAAGATCGTTGTCTGACCTCCCTTGTTCCTCCTACCTTGCAACACTTGTGTATAGGCACGTTATAAATGCCATATCATATCATATCTATATATTAGCAAACGCTTAGTGAGTACTAAATTAAGTGCCCAGCCCGGCTGCGGTTTTGATTATTACTAAGCTTTCAAAAATGTCTTTCCCCTCTTTTTTTTTTCAACCCAGTCATGGGGTGTTAAGTTTCTTGAACTTTTTAATGCCCCTGGACTTGCTCCTTTGTCTCCAGGAGCCAGCAGGTTTCCGCTTAGATTGTGACAAGGACAGTGCTTCCTCCGCCTCCTCTCTATCTGGGTCTGCTTGATTGCCCTTGAGTACTCCTTCAGCTTCCTCTCCTGAAGTAACTCTAAATTCCTCATTTTCATGTGTAAAGACGGTTTCATGTGTTAAAATCACGGAAAAATGGCTGTGGACACAAAATATTGTGGCAAAAAGGCAGTGGTTTTGCCACCGCAAACCTTATGAAGGATGCGGGGGACACCCCCGCAACCCCTCTACCCAATATACCATTTATATGGCGCGGAGGACACCCCCGCCACCCCTGCTCCCCTTAAATGGTGTAAAGGGGTACAACTTTAACGGGTCAAACCACAGCATTTTTGCCGCATTTTTTTGTCCAGGCGACATTTTTGCCCGGATTTTATCACTGCATACCATAAATACTAGTGCGAATGGATGGTTCCACCGGTATCTGGTTCCTTTGTCATGCAGCCATGCAGTGAGGGGTCTGCATGCTCTTCTTTGAGCTAAAGTGGCAGCTGATAGGTCTTGGAAGATTTTGACCCTGGAATCTTCCAAGTTGATGGTATCTAGTTCCCTTGCCTTCTGGAGGATTTCCACTTTTGTAAGGGTGGCATCTTGCCAGCACTGATCTGGGACCGCCCGTCGGCATCCCGACCTGTGCAACCCTTTGGAACTCTAGTTGGGGTGTGATTTAAGTGGGGAGGATAGATGTTATGAGATCTTTAACTCTTCTTTCAACTCTGGCAGGTGTTTCACCGGAGGACTCCTTCAGGCCTTTTATTCTAACGTTCGCTCTTTGTTCTTGGTTTTCTAGGTCGTCGACCTTTGCTTCCAAGTCCCGATTTATCTGCTCTAATTCTTGAAATCGGCCTTCTGTCCTCATTTCTACTATGTCTGCTGACTGCTGATAGTTCTCCAGCGCTTCAACTTTATCTTCGATTCTATTAATTTTGTCTTGTAAAACGCTGAATGTCGTGGTCATGCTTGTCCTGAAAGCTCGTATTATCCCAAGTAGGAGGAGAATGCCTGCTTTAGTGGACAGTTCTTGATCTCCTCCTGGGATCAATGGGGCTTCTTTGGAGGGGGGTTTGGCCATTTCTGCGGATTCTCGCCTGTATTTCTGTAATTTCTGAACTAAGGAGGCAGCAGTGGTGGGCTGCATGCAGGGCTATGGCACAGGCTTCTCTCCTGGTTTGCTTGTTTGTTGCACCCCGACTATAGATAGGCCCCTGTGTGTCACCTTTTCCGCTGGAATACCCTACTCACACACGAAGGGGCTCCTGGTATAACCACATTCCTTGTTCTGTTGTTGCCAGCACGGTTCTGTGGTACGGAGCCTGTTTTCCCTGCTGCTGCCCGACTACCCAATATGGGGAGCCCTTTGCACTTACTCCAGGGGTGAGGGGATATGTGGGAGACTGTTAATTGAGGGTATGTTTCTGGCTCTGATTTTGGAGTGTGTCTACCGTGCTGCTTCCGGGAATGGTGTTTCTTTGCAGCTTCCCCTGAAACGTTAGAGAGGAGTTACCTGGCTGCTGCTTTCGTTCCCTTTCGCATCACAGCACAATGTCTACACCCCGAGTGGGAAACCAGTTAATCTCTAGGAAGCTGGAGTATGGATGCCAGCAGGCAGACCCTGCTTTCATATTCTCGGTGGCTTTCCTCTTTTTTACTTTCCAATGTATTGCTCGGAGTAAGATTCTAGTGGCAGGATGCAGTACACAGGGATGACTCTTTGCAGATTGACCTGTTACTTAATTGGGGCCGTTGCGACAAAGTCTTCTGCTCATTAGCAGAATGCGGTGTCTCCCCACTCTTTACCTGGCTAAAAGCTTGAGGCTGTGCCCAGGACACTCCGGAAGGCCCGTGGGGCTGCTGGTTTCCTCTTTGGCTGGTCTGAAGCACCACTCTTCAGTCTGGGGGTGCGCGGGAGGGCATGAGTTGTTTGCGTATATAAGAAGTCCTATACATGGAGGGCCCACTGTTAGGCCAATGCTGAAAGAGTCTTGATTTAAGGGTGCAGTAACTGCCATGGCTATTCATGTGGGGCAGGAGAGTACTTGGTCCTAGAACCCCTGTCTATTCTGACATGTGAGGGGGGGCAGGCTGGGAGCACATTCCTGTATTGCTGCACTGATTCTGCCTCTCCACATTCAGTGATTACTGGGCCCTGGGATATCCTCGGATTCCCGGCAGCCCGATCAGGTTTCCACCGGTACTGCCTTTTGTCTCCACTGTTGTCAATCTCATTCCGTCACTGAGAGCCGAGTAGGGTTCCCCCTGCCAAACACTGGGATTCCCATGTGCAGGTCGCAGACTCCTTAATTTACCCAGGACCAGGCTACTGCTGCTCTCTGTGCTGCTCCGCTGTCTCTGGGTCAGTTTTAGTCTTTCCCCAGGGCTCCTGGAGAATGCCCCTTCTCCCGGCTGTGTCTTTATCTGATAGGGCATTTGGGCACTTGCATACGCCGGTGCGCGCTGCCAGCTCCGCTCACGGCACCATGGTCCTGACCGGGTCCAGGCTCCACTTGGATCTCCTTTTTCACAGTGATCTCGGATGGGGAATGTGTTTCAGGGCCAATCCATGGGGCCCTATACGGTCCAGGGGTGCGAAACAAAGGACTCCTGTTGTTGAGGGCGTATATCTTTGCCTACAGTGACGGCGGTTTCCTTGTGTGTCGGGGAACCCCCAGGCGACTCAGTTGGAGCACTGCGCTTTTTTGCCAAAGGACTCTGCTGTTGCCAGGGTGGGGGTTAATACACGGCCCGCGGTCTTGGGTCAAACTTATCCGATTCTGACCCAGATTGGGGCTATCAACGCCCAGGTCTCTCCGTCTTCCGGATCACAAATTCTGGCTCTCTGCAGGCTGGGCAAGCTGCCTAGGATTCACTTTTTTCCGGAGGCTGTAGGGGAGCAAGGCGATCAGGCTTCCATGCTGCCTCCGCCCCCTGGTGGTCTCCCGAATCTATATCTCTTAATCTTGCATGTCTTTCCTAAGTGCATCAGATATTTCTTTGAATAATATCATCAGTTTCCTTCTTTGTTCAAATGCACATTTCTTCTGGCACTCCAGCCAGACAGGAACTATTTCTGACAATAAAGTGAGTGCTTTTGTTAATGGGACAGCCTCAAAAAACAAGCATTTGTGTATGGCTTTTTGGATAGTCGGCATATGTTTCGTCCCCTGAAGAGTTTTGCACGTTACAGCCTATCAACTGTGATTTTCTGGGCCTTCTTCAGGACAGTACATTTCTTTGCGTCATGGTGGTATTTCCCACCAAAACCGCTAGTGTGTTGGCCACTAACCTCCTATTGACCTGAGCAATCACCTTAAGTCTTGTTGACTTAATCTGGACTCCTGATTGGTCTTGTCACCTGACCCTATGGGATAGAGAGAAATGTCTATTACCATTGTATCTATCTTTAATAAACAGGCCAACACATTAGGAAAATGTTTCTCAAAACCAACACAAGGAAGTCCTTTTTTTTGTTTTTTAATTGAAATAATTTTAACAGATGTATCTATATTTGTTTATGTTGCAATGTCACAAACTGCAACACACTCAAGGGGTTTCTGGACTCAGTGTTAGACATTGCGTGGTTCCAGTGGACATGGATTGAGGCAAAACGTCAGGCTGAGGCAAAGAGTGGCTCCTGTCCTTGGACTTCTCTACCTCCTCTGACTCTTCTCAGACATTAGAGTTAGACTCTGATTTATCATCCTCACGATCAATTTCCACAATTCTTGGGTGAATAGGTGTTGTAGGCCTACGACACACTCTTTGGTGATTCAACAACCTTGCAATCAATTCATTTTTCTTTCCTTTTACAGTAGTATTCCTGACTTCACACATTTCTTTCAGTTGATCTACTGTTAAAATGATCAGGGCTTCCTCTTTGAATGTATCCTTATCTGATATGTTACAACTGCTTTTCTGATGATGCTTAGCCGTGTGGGGGTTTAGATGAACACAAGCAAAGTAAAATCCTCAATGTAACAACTCTACAATAGATCCTTACCGCCTGCCACCAGTGTTGGGCAGGATTGTATGTAGTACCCCTGTGGGAGACCACATCAGCCTTGTCCTCTTGGCGATAGTTACCCCAACCTTTGGTATAAGTAAGTACTACACAAGTTGGTAGAGTGACTTAGCAGCCAATGTGAGCTGTAGGGCTGTACCATAGAGTTTCACAGTGTCAAGTATCCAAATAAACACTTACACTTCTTGATTGAACAATTATTTATTAATTTAAACAGTCAATTGAATAAGCCGTCTTTGGAAGGGGGCAAATATGTAACACTTAAAATATACTTCAAAATACACTCTCAGTTTCAGTAAATCAGTAGATATCCTTTGGGGATGGCACACAGACATTTCCTACACCCTGAGGTGACTCAAATACCTAGGAAACTGTGGACAATGATATATCATTGGTACATTTAAAGCAATACAGATTTCGGTGTCAAAAGGAAAAGGTTAGAGAATAAAACAAAGGTAAACAAATATTCTTAAGCAGGTAAGTACTTTTGATCCCCCAATGCAATGTTGATTAACTCTTTCCCAGATACACAAGTAAGGTATGAATGACTTATTGTAGGGATACTTAAAAATAAAAGCCAGAGGGTACAATAGTCTTTGAGGGAACCAGGACAGCCAATGTCACTTGAGAAAAGTCTAGGGGAGTTGAAGCACTTTGTGAAGGTATGTACCAGAAATCTAGCCCCATGTTTTAGAACTCTTTGTAGAAAATGAAATCACTGTTGTGCCATAAACTGGGCGGCTTGTGAAGGCAAATCTGAAAGTAACTCTGCAATGGCAGCCAAGGCAAGTCTCAACTGAGAGCTAGCAAGGCTACACAGCTAGAGGTAAGTACCCCTTAGTTTAGTATACCATAGGAAATTGGTTCCAGCTAGCTTCTGTTCCTGTTGTACATCCTGCAGAGCCTGCTATTCCTGGGCCTCCGTCGTGGGGACAAGAGGGAGAACATCTGGGGACTCCTGCACTACTGTTCGAAGGTCAGCAGCACTTCACAGTCCTGCCTTCCTCATCGGCGGAAGATGCTGAGCCCCACAGATCCTTCAAGAATGTCGGAATGACAACTGTTTAGGTACCCAGTTGAGAAACAAACACTCCCAAGGGAAAAAGGGAAGTGGATAAAATAAAAAACAGCAGACTCCTACTCCTGGACAACTGCAATCTGTAGAGGGAGAAATAAAGACTAACAGAGGAGAAAACAATACTAAACTCACTGTTAGGCAGAAACCTGTGCAGTTCCCTTAGGGACCACTGCAAAAAGATTAATACCACAGGAGTAAGCAGTAAACCCAATTGGTAGCAGTCTGCACCACCCAGATTTACCCGATAGCTGTGGCTGAGCAGTCAGACTTCTCTCAAGAAGAGTAAGGCAGTATATAGAGTATTCACAATAGGGCCAAAAACACAGTAGAACAAGTAAACACTGACCATAGCTTTGTATCAAAAGTATATAATTGTTTATTTAAAACACACTTTAGGCAATACACGAACACTCTAAATCAAAAGCAGTTCAAACAAAGTTAGATAAAGTATAAACACCTCCCTTAATAACTATTAGAAAAGTCAGAGTTAAAACACCACTATTTGTCCAAGCAGATGTGAGCGCATAACCTAGATGGCACTCCAATAGTTAAGTTAGAGAGAGAAAGGCAGAGCATAAAAATAAAACAGTTCCCAACACTTTTATAAGTCCAAAGCAAGTCGGTGAAGGCAGTATACACTGTAGAGCCAAAGTTCATAGGCCAGGCCCACTTTAAATGGAGCAAAGCGTAATGTGCCCAGGATCACACGGTTTAAAATGCATTAAAAGTCTTTGCAGAGTGTTCAAAAAGAGGTTGGGGTAGTTCAAGAAGTAAAGTTAGAAGGTCTGGAGCCAACCCAGTTGGAAAGCCAAGGATTCAAGGGTCACCTTTAGCAATCCGAAGAAAAGGAGGCTAGGTGGAACACGGTACCTTAAAGAGAGAGGAAGCTCCAGCAGCGGCAGTTGTTCCTGGCAGTGGATGCAAGTCATGGATTTGACGAGGGGAAGAGAAGATCTCGTCGAGGAGGAACCTTGTACTCGTTGCACTGCCCAGGGAAGAACCCAGCCGCGGAGTTCGTCGATAAAAGGTGCGTTCCTTTTATTTGCGGTCAAAGTGGTGAAGCTTGGCTATCCGGCCGCCGGGGTGCTTGGCACGGGCGATTTGACCAAGAGACGTCTTTGGAAGGTGAAATGGCGAACTGGTTGATCCCAGCAGATCAGAGGGAGAAGACTCGTCCAGCAGAAGATCTCCTCTTGTCATCGGGAAAGTGGTAAGGTCGTTGTAGCAGGGCTCCACCGGTGGTGTCATCGTTGCAGATGGCTTCAGCTTCTTCCCTTTTCGGATTCTTAGGTCCTGTGGCGACTTCTGAAGTTCCAGTCCCAAAAGCCCTGTTTTATGCAGAAAAAAACCCATTCAACAGCCTAGCTGTCACTCAAACATGCTAAGTGGTAAGCCGAGCGGCTCAGCACTGGGCCAATCAGAATAGAGTGCGACTTGAGTTGCTAAGGCAACGCAGTCCAGGGTGCCAATTCCCCTCCCCACACATCCTGTGGAACCCAGACAGAGTGGCACCATTTGGAGGGCTTCTGTGGAGAAGCCCGCCAAAAAGTGGAACAAAGGGCTCGACCTTGGTCAGAGTTACAGAGACGGACACGAATGCCATTTTAGAAAGGAGTTCTGGCAAAAAGACCCAACCATGAATTTAATATTAAATAAATAAACCAGCGGTATCTTAAACATTGCACAAAAAAGTGGTGCGTTTAAAATCAATGGGAAAATCCCATAGGAAATATTCTGGTGGTATATTTCGCGTGGTAACCACTGCCACCAGCCAGAACCTCGACAAGGGGGGACTGGACAGAGCCCCCTTGAAAACAGACCCAGGGGCAACATAATTACCCCTTCCAGTACTTCCACAATATGATGGTTTGTACTGGTTCTGTTCACAGTTTAGGACTAGTTAAGCCAATGGTGACTTTACATGCCCTGGGAGACAGTAGTCAGTCCCAGGGTATGGAGTCTATTTTTGGGGGTCACTATGACACCCCTGTGTTACTGCACTGAGGGTGCTGTGTAACACATACACACACAATAGATGATACCCTATGAAGTAAAGGACCCCATAGCCCAAGAGCACACAAATATTCAGAGGCATACCCCAAATCATGCCTAAGAGTGGGAGAAAAAGAGTCTCACTCTTAGCAGGAGAACAAAACAAACCCCTAAAATCCAGCAAAGTTGCTGGGGGAGTCACTAGGTTTGGGAAATTAGCCTTTTAAGAGAATTCTCCCTAACACTCACTAAGAATCTTGTTTCACATCATGACCCCATAACTGCCAAATCTCCTTAGAAGACTTGAAGATTGAATTGACCAGATAACCCAATTGACAAGAGAAACTGGCTTAAATATGTTATTCCTTAAATCTCATCTGAAAGTTCATTGTCACACTTCTCTGTTAAATCCATACAGTAACTTTTTTGTCATTACTTTTCCAGAAAGGGATTACTTAACACACGCGTGCCGATCAGCTTAAGTGACCAAAGCACAAACGCGCTGTCCCTTTATCTTCGTGAATCACTTGCACACAGGTCCAATTCACAAAGAGTTCTACTGCGCATCTGCCCCTTGATTCATCTGAGGTTTCAGGAGTCCTATTGCGCAGGCGCCGAACTTCGACACTCTTTGTACCCCTTGGTCCTTGTTTTATTTACAAAATTCATCTGAGGTTTTCACACCCTTTAACCCGGTGCGTGCTCTGATCTACGAGGAAGATTCAGGATTCAGATCAGAAGCGTGCCGTGTTCTTGGGAGTTTTATGCGACACCGCTCCTTCACGCATGCACGCACAGGTGAACAGCGGTGTAAAGCAACAACTCTGTTCACTAATCCCTTATGATTGCGCAGCAGTGATATCTGAAGAGAAATCTGATTTACAGAGATACGCCAAACAACAAGAACGTACAATTTCAAAGAGGCAATTATGTCTTGAGTGACAGACCTCTAAGTGACGTTAATCACAGAGAGTCATTTGAATTGCAGCTTCTTAAAAAGCCAATAACTTCGTAAACAACTTGAAAACTAAGAGTTCTTGCCAAAGTCTCTCATGGAGATTTCCCTAATTACCTTTCTAACTAAATACCTAAGTTAAACAGACTTGTAAGTTGATTAAACTCTTTCCTTTAAATTCAAATGCTGTGCTCTGACCAAACAACCAGCTGAGCTTGTCCCACATAGATCAGGACTGCTGAAACTTGACAGATCACAGTTTTCTCCACCTGACTTCCTCACAGAAGGCCTTGAAATAGGAACTTAACTTGGACAGGACCTTCCTCCTTGAAGGTGAACAATGAAAGGCACTTTAGAACTCTGGCAGAGGTCTGAAGTTCATGAGCCCTCGAATCAGAGACCCGCACCACCTCCACCATGTTGGCTTGGGGAGCCCTCACTCTGAAGAATGGATGTGAAGATCAATAAATTAAAATGTATTTAAACACCACCTCACACAAATTTGATAATTATCCATCCATCCTTATGAACAGACTCCCCCATCCATACCTAATCCCCCATTACTCAGACCCATCAGACCTGACAGTACCTATTACTCAGACCCATCAAATCTGACAGTTTCAGCTTCTCGTGAATAGCACCACTGCAGTTCTCAGATACCTTATGGGCTTTCCTCGCTTCTGGGGTCCAACACTCTGTTGAAGTGGCTCAGGCTTGGTCAGTCCTGCTTCGAGGGAGTCTGGAGGATCTTCCTGGAGCTCGGGTCTGACTTAAAGACGGTGCACTCACATCTGGTGTTCCTCTGCCTGGCAATCGGTTCCTGCAGCAGCAGTGAAAGTACAGCCAGCTCCGAGAGGGTGTCCAGGTCGGTCTGTCTTGGGGACAATTGGTCCCACCAATGCAAGGGAAAAATGTGTCCTTTGCAGGGCTTCTCTAGTTGAGGCGAATTCAGAGCTTCAGCAATGCAGCAGGGATTCACCGAGCAAACCAACGATCCAGGAGTTGCAGCAAGTGTCTCTTCCAAGTTCTTCTTCGGATTCCTTTGTTCAGTGGTTGACTCTGCCTTCTGTCCAAATGACCTTGACTTTTATGCATGTTTCTCCCATTCATTCACAGCCTTGCTGTCAATCCTACATCTGGGTGGCTGTGGCTGTCCTCCAAGGGACAACCAGCTGGCCAATCACCTTTGGGGGCATTCCTTTAACCAAGAAGATTAAGCACAGGGTGTTTTGGGCACCTCCCTGGCTTTCTGCCTTGCTAGACACACTGGATCCAGAGGCAGGTTTCAGCACTGAAGCCAGCCACAGAGAAAATGAACAAAGGGACCAAACCTGGTTTGGCGCACAGCATAAATCTCAAGAAGGACCTTTACAACAAGAAAAGGCAAAAAAGAAAAAGAAGACCAGCCCATTTTGACTGCAGCTACGAACGCAGCCCGCGGTAGAAAAACTCAATGATAGAAAAAAGTAAACTACTGCCACCAGCCATTAATTGTAGAAAGGGTACAAAAATGTTACATGATATGGTATTTATAACACACTTAATACCAAGAGGTTTCTAAGCACACACCCGGGTATTGAACATGTGTTGCTCCTTGTCGTCTTGCTTCCAAGGCGAGCATGTTGCCCATGAGCTATCCTCCCGAGACCTGAGAAACTAGACAAAGGGGATACTAAGTAACGCTCCAGCATCCTATTGCAAGATAGTTAGTGCTGGGTCTAGAAAGTTACAATTTGTAAGTAAAGTCAATTTTACTTCACTACTCTTGGAAACCAATGAAGGTGTTTAAACGTTTGGGAAATCTAAGAGATTTCACTGTGCCACTGCACTGAAAGTGCTGTGTGTCACAATTTAAAAAGATGATGCCTATGAGTTTGTCAGACAAAAAAAAACAAAAGAAACACTTCATGAGAGATAGTTGTAAAATTCAGTGGCCCTGGGAGAAGGTGAGTTTCCTGGAGAAACCGCACGGCCCCATCCAGGTCTTTTAACCGCTTCAACACGGATTTCCATTTCACCAGAGAATTAAGGCCTTTCACATTCAGGGAGATAGAGTTTACCTTCAGGTGAGGTGTCTCCAGGATTTCCTCTGCTGTTGGTGTGGGGGATAAAAGGGGGGGTTCAGGCGAGTAGAATCTGCCATTCGAGACCTGATAATTCTTGTCCATGTGCTCCAACCGAACTTTTAATCAAAGAAAATCTGCACAATTCTGAACTGAGCCCGAACCATGGGCTCCAAACTTTCCGGCTGCCCAAAACCATCGGCAGCATACTCCAAGGACCTTCTAATGTCATCCTCCTGGAGTCAGGCTCTGTTGGGATTAGCCTTCCCCACTCTGGTTTCACCTCCTGAATGCTGTTTGTATGTGGTGATGTCATATGTGGAATGTGTGAGGTAAGCTTGGAGTGTTTGGATATGAATGGGTTCTAATCCAGGCAGTTGAGCTATGATAGCCTGGGTGGTGGGAGCCAGTGGGTTTCCCTCATGATTTCCTCCTATCTCCTGATGGACTTGATGAGACCTGATTTGTACCTGTAACTGAAGCGCTGAAGAGCTCCGTCTTTGGAAATGGTGATGTCAGAGTGGCTACCTGTGGTGATGGTGACTGTTTGGAATGCTGGAGGGTCACACAAGAGAGCCTAGTGCCAGCTTTCGGGTGTGAGTGTGGTCAGAGGGCACAGAAAAGCAGGTCTGTCAGTTGATGGCTGACGCGTGAGGAATAATTGGAGCTCTTAAAAGCCACTTATTGGAGGTACTGGCCCTCATTACGACCCTGGCGGTAAGTGTTTAACGGCGCCGTAAAAGGCTATGGTGCCGTTAAACACTTACCGCCTGATTACGAGGTCCCTTTGTGGGTTGGAGACTTTAACGCCTGCTTTTTGCAGGCATTAAAAATCCAACCCGCAAAGGGACCTTGGAGCTAATTACGGCACCGTAATTTACAGTGCCGTAATTAGCGCCTTCCTCATTCCCATTATGCCCTATGGGGGCAAAAATGGGAATGGGGAAGGGGCCATGGTGAATGGGGAATTACCGCCCCGCCAACCTTGGAATGGGGCGGTAATTCCGCCATCCACTATGGCGGAGTCAGTGAGTTACCGGCATGGACCATGGTGCTATTAGCACCATGGTCCAGCGCCTGGGTCGTAATGAGGGCCACTGTGTTGTAGTTGGTCAGAGTGCCACATGTGTGGGGCAGAGACATTAATTTATTGTGGACAGTTATTTGAAGTATCTGCTGGCTCGTCCATCAGGACATTCAAGATGTACGAGAGTCATACCTTTGCAAGGTTTACTTTTGAACGGGCTGGTTTGAGGTCAGCAGCAAGCTGCTCTGTTTTTCTGATAATAATGTTTGCAAGGTTCTCTGGGCACGTCTTTTTTCAGTTGCATGTAATCCTTTTTAGAGGGTGCCGGGAGCCTTTTTACTCTAATGCCATGTGCTGATGCTTGACGCCATACTTGGCTGTACGCCGGGATGACGTTTAATGCCGTATGTGAGTTTAACATTTTGAAGAATTTTTAGACTGTATGTCCCGTTTTCGGGGTGCAAGATGGACTTTTGGTATGCAACAATAACATTTTCAGAGCAAGGTTGCATTTTAAATGAAGTTATTATTGATGTTAGTTTTGTGCATTGGTTGAGTTGTGATAGAATATGCTTGCACTCTAAATGGTGATGACATTTGACATGCTAATATTAACAAGTTTGGAGGATTTGCAGGCATTAGCGTTGCTCCCTCGAAAATGGCAACATGGACTTTTAGGCTTGGAGACTTACAGCCAAATGGGAACTTACATGCTAATTTAAAGTTTGTTATGTTTAAGCATGTACATGTTTAGAGTGAGGTGTGAGTTGGGCCCTGCTCACACCGCTAAATTGTTGTGTAACTATTCAGTGCAT
The DNA here is from genome assembly GCF_040938575.1 of Ambystoma mexicanum. Lineage (NCBI taxonomy): Eukaryota > Metazoa > Chordata > Amphibia > Caudata > Ambystomatidae > Ambystoma > Ambystoma mexicanum. The sequence continues at coordinate 1,368,539,999 of NC_090933.1, read as the reverse complement.
GTTTGAATGGTTAGGGACTCTGGTGTAGAGTGTGTAGCACATGGTGTGTATGAAGCCATGTGTTTTGAGGTTTGTGTAGTGACCGGTTATGGCTAGTCAGGTGACTCTGGCGTAGATGCGTGGTGCAAGGTGTGTTTGAAGCCATGTGTTGTGAGGTTTGGGTAGTGAGCAGTTGCGGCTGATCAGCTGACTCTGGTGTTTACTGTGTAGTGCATGGTGGTGTGTCCACGTAGCTTGGGTGTATGTCGAGTTGAGGCTGGACTGGGGACTCGGCTGTAGAGTTTGTGAGTATGCATCCACAGTTAGGTGGTGGTTAGTGATCAGCAGTGGGCTGGTCGAGAATGGCCTTGCTGATGTATCCAGTGGTCCAGTCGTTTTGGATGCAGGCCTTCTCAGCAGTGATGTTTGTGTGTGGGGTCTGTGTGGATATCAGGATGTATTGTTGGTGTGGATGTTGGATGTGTTTGTTTTTGCCAGTACCCCACCTGGTATTTGTTGTTTCTTAACTTTTGAGTTGTTTCTGGGATCATCCTGAATTATACTCTTGGATGGCTCTTGGAGCATGGCAACCTACCATCTTTGTGGCTGTGCCACTCGGTTGGTTTTTGTTATAGCAATGAGGGCTCAGGTGTTTGGCCAACACCTTGAGGAAGTATAGTGGTATGGTTGACCGGTGCCCCACTGGTTGCCTCTGTTGTGAGTGTTGCAATGAATGTTGAGTGTTTGAGGATGAGTCAGGCGAGTGTGTTTTGGTTGATCGTAGATGCCTGTCTCTTTAGTTGCCACGACATTATGGTCTGGAGTAGTAGATTAGAGATCTTCCTTGTAGGTGTGTAGCGGACTTCGTGCCAGACCACATAGGTGGCCGCTTGTGCTCAGATGTAGCAGCCTTGAGGTCTGCCAGTGGCAGTGGTGGACAAGAGGTGTTATGTTTCCCCAGGTTGTGCATGGTGTTGGTTAGTAGCCCAGGGGGACAGGTCTGTGCTCCAGCGTGGCTGGCTGGTGACCCATTGGTGTTGGTGACGGGCAGAAGGTGATGAATGATTAATTTGGAGGGTAGTTGTTTGTTGGTGGGGTTCCGTTACTGGATTGTTAGTTATGCCTGTTTGTCCAGCTGTTTACCTTCTTGGCTATTTAGAGTTAGGCAGTGGGGTTGTGCTAGTTTGTTGGATGTCTTGTCTATCTGTGATGTGTGAATGTCATTGGGTGAATTTGTGACAGAAGGGAAGGAGGTGTTGAGGTGCTTGAGGTCCCTGTGATGGTGAGCCGTGATGCTGGTTGCAGGTCACGGTGTGCTTGTGATTGTAAGGGAAGAAGGTGTTGGGATTAGCCTCCCTCACTCTGGTTTCACCTCCTGAATGCTGTATGTATGTTGTGATGTCATTTGTGGAATGTATGAGGTAGCTTGGAGTGTTTTTGTATGAATGGATTCTAAGCCAGGTAGTTGAGCTATGATGGCCTGGGTGGTGGCAGCCAGTGGGTTTCCCTCATGACTTCTTCCTATCTCCTGATGGACTTGATGAGACCTGATTTGTACCTGTAACTGAAGAAACCTGACTAAAGCATCTAATGAAGTGTACCTGCCACAGTATCCTTTTTATATCTTGATGACTAACAGGCAATCATTACAGGCTTGGACCGTGTCGAGGCCATCGTAGCAATCATTGTGTTCCCTGTATTCCGGTTCCTGTTGTGTTCAATTGGGTGGGGTGCCGGGTTTGGGAAGTGAAGAGGTATTGCCATCGCCAACCCCCCCCCAGAATCAGGCGAGTGAGAGTATTTTACTTGTATTTGCGGCCTCTGTGAACTTTTGACTATATCGCTTGTCTTGCTTTCAGGGAATGTCTTCTGTTCCTGTGGGGGACTCCCTTTGTCAGGTGAGGAAGTATTCCGGATCATTTCTGCATCTTCCAGACAAGAGAAAGTCACTGAGGCCCCATTGTAGGAAAACTGGACGACTAAATGGAACAGCCAGCAAGATTTAATCTTCTGATCTCGCAGGAACAAGGTCAGCGGCCTGAGTGCTCTCCGTTTTTGTATAGTTGCAGATGCAAGATCCTGGAGGATCTGCAAAGGAGACCTCTGGAAGGTCAACTTGTCCCTGGTTAGACCTATCACCATGATTGCCTCCTTTGTCGTATAGAAGCGTACTCCTGTGACCACATCCAGGGGAGACTCCGACTCCAGCCCCCTACGAGTCCGCAGTCTGTGGGTAGGGTCCAACAGAAGGTGGGGTTTCTCAAGATGAGGCAGGAGGGACTGAAATAGATCCCCTACATACTCCATCAGGTCCTGGTCTGGAACCAAGGAGGGCACCCCTCTGATTTGCAGATTATTTCTTTGGGCCCTATTCTCTAAATCTTCCTGTTTGTACTCCAGGATCTCGTTTCGGTTTGCTAGGGTCCAGAGCTTCTGTTGCGCCTCAAGAAGGGACGCGGCCTGTTCCCGGGTTTGGTCCTCTACTTCCCCCAGTCTCTCTTCCATTTCTGTCACCTGTTGGTCTGTGTGTTCTAGTTTAGTGGAAAGCTCCATCAGATAGCTGCAGAATCAGGATTTAATGTCCAGCATGAACACCTGGATGTCCTTCTTGTTGGCCAGTTGACCAACTAGATCCGCCGAGGAGCGATGTGGGAATTTAGGTGTATCTAGCTTTCTCCCCTTCTCTGCTGAAACCAACATGGTAGAGATGGCCCCATTCTTTGTGGTTTTAGAGTGTTTAGAGATGTTGGCTGGATTTTGGATCATTGGTAGAAATATGTGAGGGCATCTCCAGGGGCGGCACTTAATCACAATTGTTATGGCAATCGAACTGTGGCCCCTGTGTCCCAGGGCCTGGCTCAAAGGAGCACAGTGTATAGCCGGTAGTTGGAGCATTTGAGGAGCTCATTGTCACTTGGGGGAGCGTCCCTGAGGGCCTACAGAGTAGCAAGAGTTGGCTTCTGGGTTACTGGAATTCTGTTGGATCCGGTGACACACTTGTGGCCCCAGACGCTATGTTGTTGCCCAAGGAGAGGCAAGCAATCAGGGTGCCTTTTCTTCTGTCAGTTCGGGGCTAGAGGGTGGAACTCTGCAGCACGACACTTCGCCTCTACTCCATGACCCAGATTAGAAATGCCTTGTCCAGCTCGCACTGCCAGAGATTCACAGCCTGAGTTGTGGCCCCTTACATCTCCCATTTACCCCTTGTTGTGTAGGGAGCAGCAAGATGTAGACGGGCACTGCCAGGTTCCAGAACGAGATAAGGTGCCTCAATGCCTGTCCCATTTTCCAGCAGTGCTTCCGTTGCAGCTTTTGGGGGACGTGAAGAGCTTTTCCAAGCTGGTCCAGTGCAGGTGCCTAATTTGCTTTCAGAGGCTGTTAGATATCCAGCAGGGCCGCTTCGTTGCAGGCAATCCCATATGCAGGACACATCTCCATGAGTCACGCTGGTGCCAGCCAGGGTACTATGGTACTCGGATAATGAGGGAATTCAAATCTGTGATCCCCGGCGGGAGAGTGCTGATGGAGGCTCGGCTGGATGGGAGGAGGAGCGCTCTGGCGGGAGCAGCAATGAAGACTCAGGTGGAGGGAGAAGGGGCCACTCTCTCTCCTAGAGTGGCGTATCAAGGATCCATGCCCTTGGGGAACACCGGAATGTGCGGTCTGTTTTGTAGTCGATCTCTCTCCGGAGACACCAGATCCATCCGCCTCCTGTAAGTGGATGTGTGCACTCTGGGCCACCTCTGCAAATGCTTGGCCTTCCGCAATGGGCGGCACACTCCACCTCAGGCCCAGCCGCATCTGCACGCCATCTTGGTGCCTTCCCTTGCTCTCGGGGCACCGTGTTGGTCATCCGGGCTCCTAGACAGTAGTGAATCTTCCATCGCTCCACGGTGGGTTCCAGCCCCTTCCGACAGCGGTGGTCGAGATTAGACTTTTCTGGAGCCAGCAGGGACATTTTATAAACTATAATACACTGGGCTCGGCACGGGGCCATTAGCAGAGCAGCCACAGCAGTGGCGCTGCAGGCCAAACACCTGTAAAATATTTTTAATGTCACAAGAATGTATTTGTACACAAGTAATTAATGAGTAACAGTACAGCATTTGGGTGTACAGCTGAAGTAAGACATTAGTGAGATGAGTGTGTGTAAAATGTAAAGGTTAGCTGCATGAATGGACTCAAATAAATAGGCATGATTAAAAGGCTCTGAAAACTGTTCTCAGTGCAAGACTCCACGTTGTTAAAGGAAAGTCATAGCATGAAGCTAAGTATGTAGTATGATGTTGCAGCAGGCTGGGTAATTGTCAACTAATGGTGGGCCTTGCATGTCTTTGATGAGATCAATGTTTTCAATTTAGCATTAAGTACCACTTTTTGGGGAGAGCAGGGCTGGTAATGGTCCTAAAGCCCAAGACAGGTAGGTCCAACCACACCATTCATTCCAGCCCTGGCCCCCCATGAAAGCAGTATTTATCACTATTAGCAATCGGAGCTGCCATCTATTAGAATGTGAAGGAGTATGGGATCAGCGCATGGGTTGAGCATCAGTTGCACAGATGAATGCAATCAGCAGGTCACAGCACTAGGTTTTATCAATACACACAAAACAGGGTGGTCTAGCCTGTTGATGTATTCAGTAGGCTGAGAGTATCAGAGAGTATCAGGCTAAGAGAATGTGAATGAATGATGAGGGTTATATGTGGTATAGTATGGGTCATAGTTGGTTGCGATATGATATGATAGTTTCTTTATATAGCGCCTATACACAATGTTTTTCAAAGCGCTTCAAGGCAAGGGAGGGAACAAGGGAAAATACAATGACATTCTTAAAGGCCATGAACAGTAAGGATGTGAAATTAACTATCGTACTCGGCCTGACGACATTTCAGATAGTGCAAGAGCTAAAATATAGATGAGGAAGGGAGGCCTGTCGACATTTCTGGTAGAGCCGGATAAAACAAAAGGTGAGGGAGAGGGATGCAGAAAGGGAGGGGAGGAACAAAACAAGCGACTATCGTACTAGGCCTTACAACATTTCAGATAGTGCTGGAGGGTCGAGGGGTACACTAACGGGAGCGGGGAGAAGACAGACAAGGTTGCTATCATACTAGGTCCTGGGATAATTCTGATAGAGAAAGTGCATAGAAGAAAGTATGGGGAGGAGGGGAGGAGATGGGAAAAGGGAGAGGGGAGGAGAGAGCAGAGAGTAAGCAGTCAAAAAGAGTGGAGAAGCAAGAGGGGCGAGGGAATACAACTGCGGAAGTCAGTAGTAACACATAATGTTGCACGCCAGGATACAAGATGAAGATGGGAACTGCATGATTCAGAACCACCATGAGTACAAGATGCAAAGGAAGTCCAGCATGAGAGTTGAGAAAGGGTAACGCACCGTGAAGTCCATAAAAGTAAAAACAGCATTGACCACAAGATGGTGATGGTGAAACCAGAATTTAGCAGGACAGACTCCTGTTTGCAGGAAAGGGGGGGCACAATGGAACAACACGGTGGGACCAGAGAGGGTGGGGATGACCTGTAGGCACAGAGGGTGTGTTGCTGTTCAAAATGTAATCAACTGTTAGTAGAGATTGAGTTCATGTACTTTTTTTAACAAATGAAAGTAACTTTTTATACACCCTGTTTTCATTGATTGTTTATGTATGATATACAAAAAAGAATATTTTGTCATAACAAAACTATATGGGGCTCCTATGTAAGGAGATCGCTACTACAAGAATAATTACATAATGCTATGAGAGTTGGTATATACCCGCGGGTCTATACATATTCTACAGCACAGAACTAAGTTTCCCATCAAAAGCATTTGGCCGTGTGATTGTGGGCATTTTGAAAAGTGTTCAATCCTCAATATGATGTACCTCCCCCCCAAAAAATGCAGAAGACACTATGAGATTTAAAAGCTCTAACCTGCACTTTACTGAAACGCATGGAGGCAATGCAATGGGTTACAGTGGCAATACTCTAATTATACATCATGGAACAACTTAAAAAGAAATAACTTTTCTTGCCTAGCACTCCCTTGCAAACCTTTGGCACCTTTAAGAGAGGGGGAGATGATTACTGCTGCACTCTCTCTCTATTAGAGATTTACTTGCAGTTAATACAGAAAAGAGTGTGAAGAGAGCACTAAGGGCAAAAGAGGAATGCAGGGTGAGCTGTGCTTTCATTGAACAGGGGAATTTAAATAGCTTGCTGTGCTCATACGTTTCAATGTTATTGGCAAACATACAGAATTGCATAGCAAATTACTGTGCGGCACTGTTTATTGTATTCCTTGTGATTTCCCTGCACCCTAATCACATTACTATAAATGGGTGGCCATGCAAACCATAACCATTGTCATGTGTCGCAGCATTGCACATGTTTTCTTGCAGTGCCTTAAAGCAGAATTTTTTGAGTTTCTTGTTTGCTTGAAGCTCATGTCTTGAAGTTTATTTTGTTACAAATACCTCTTGTATATAGCACCCTTACAGATTTCTTTTTATCATGAGTGAAGGCTTATTGCAGATGAGATGTCTCTCTTACCTGTGCAGGTGACTCCAGCAGGCCTCCCTGTAGGGCAGATGTGTTCCAGGCCTCCTTGTGCACAATTCCACAGACCAGCCTCATCTCCCATGCAATGTACATTATTCATCAGGACTGGCAAAGAACTGTTGCCGAATGTTGAATTGTAAGAATATGTTTCCACAAATCCACAGCTGAGATATCTGCAGACAACTGAGGCGTCCTTCTGATCCCAGGAATCATCCCACACTGTCCCCCACACTCCGTTGATTCTTAGCTCCACTCTTCCAGAGCAAAGCGAAGGTCCATTCACTAATCTGATATCATTAGGACCTGTGAAGAGAGAAGCAATAAGGAGTAGCAGTGAACCTTGCCACAAATACAACTCATTCATTGGAACTTCACCTTTAGTTAGAATTCTGCAACTGCGTCAAATTGCCCTGGAACAGTTCACTAATATCCTTTTGTTTTGAAAGCAATATCAATCTATAGCTGTCAGTTACAGGCCCTAGAGGATGTTCAGCTACTCTGGCGCCTCCACCTCCAAATGGATGACGATTACGCTGAATACACATCACTCAGAATGTTCTCAATTTGATTAACAAATAGAAAAATCAAAGCAATGATACATCAGGAATACATATCAACTTATTAGTTGGAAAAATATTTAATTCAGCAACATTATTATGATTCTATGCGATTCAGAATATTCCAAGAACAGTTAGTAGCCAACGCTGAACGCTGACATTGTCAGTGGTGTATTCACTGGCTCTTAGTATATGGTCTTTTATTCATCATACAAAATGCAATGAGAACATTGCTAGTGTGTATCTTTATACATGTATACATATATATATTCACTAATAAATTAAGAAAAAACGTTGTTAAAGGGACGTTATGCTTATGTTGCACCACTAGAAAAACCTATGATATTCAAAGGAGAAACGTTGCTACAGAGACGTTATGGTTACATGTAAAACCCAAAAACCCCAGAAAAAATTATGGTAAGGTACGAAACTCAGTACGTACAGTAATTAACAAAAGTATTAGCTGCCCTGCCTGTAACCCAGACCTCAGGTGCAATAGCCCCCTGCAGTGGCCTATCGTTGATGACACCAGACTTGGAGGTTGACTTCCTGTGCTTTTATTAACTCTTCACACATACCACTGCCTTCAGATTTTAGGGACCGTGCATCATACATTTCATCATATACTTATACGAATGTTATTGTCCGGCTGATGGTCCCTGGATTTAGGTGAGTCACAGTCTGTGGCGGAAGGTAGTAGGGGCGACCGTATGGCAGGCTACTGCTGCCTGGCTTGCCAGGCTGACAATGTCCTGAGCGGGAGCTGACAAGCATGATCTCACGGGCACTCTCATGTGACTTAAGCTGGTACCTCCTGAGCAGGAGCTGCCACGCATGATCTCACAGGCACTCTCACGTGACTTAAGCTGGTACCTGCCTAATGTCCTTTACTGTGCAATACCACTATCACATTCCAATAGGTAGCATGCTGCAAACGGTTGTATGTGTCACGTGCGCTTCCACAAGTACGACAAAGGCCGTACCCCAGTAAAGCACAAACATTCCTTCCTCCCTTTCCTCTTCCTTCTTTGGAGCACACCAGCAGCGGTTGCTGTTAGAATGTTCCAGACACATCTACCAATCACATTGAAGAGGTCTACATTTAACTGTATCAGTTCTGTACAACAGTCCTCTGCTTACACACCAAATCCAGAAACGATATTGGGCAATTCCTCAGCCTGCAAAGTCCCATTTCCATGGTCATCTTCAAAATCCCTGGATGGGGATTTCGTGCTGCGTGTGGCCGTGAGTGAATAAAGTGTAACCAAGGTGGGGGAGGACGTTTGTGCGGACAGCTCTGAAAATAGCAATTTCTTTTTTTAAGTTATATTGTAGATGCTTCTACTAAACACCCTTTCTTTCAGGTTTCAATTGCTTTTGTGTTTGCGTGTGCTCACATTATTACAGTAAAGTCTTCAACGCATCCCGTAAATGGGCAAACAAAACAGCATTACCAATGGTGTACAATGAAATCCTTGTGCTTGAAAAGACTGCGCATTTCCACAGCTAATGGGTTCATTGTTGCTGAGAAACATCCCACCAGTGGACAAAAAAGTATACATGCTTGTGTTGAAGAGATACCTTCCAAACTCTCTATGATGCCTGCACAAAGCTCCTCCTCTCTGCTATTGGTGAAATGGGTGTCATCTACACCAGCTTTGCAGATGATACCCAGATCCTCATACCCATGACAGGGGACTACGACCAGGACACCTTAACCATTAACAAAATATACTCCATCATCCAAAACTGGATGGCGCTAAATAGCCTATGTCTCAACGATGAGAAAACAGACGTTCTCATCATGGGATCACCAACTAAAATAGCAGCCCTGCATTCGGATAACAACTCCATCAACATTGACGGCACCTTGATCCCTGTTCTCAAGCAAGTTAAAACATTAGGTGTATACCTAGATGCCAACCTCAAGATGACCAAACATATCAGCGCCCTCTCATCTACCACGGCCTACACCTCCAAACTGATAGCACTAAATCGACAGTTCTTGACTTCAACTAACTGCCTCACTGTTAGGGAGAATTCTCTGTTTAGGCTGAATTTCCTAACCTAGTGAGTCCCCCAGCAGCTTTGCTGGATTTTTGGGGTTTATTTTTTCTCCTGCCAGGAGTGAGACTCTTTTACCCTCACTCCTGGACATGACTTGAGAGTGTTTTCTGTGACTTGCTGTGTGCTTATGGGCTAGGGGGTAATTTTCCCCATAGGCCATCATTGGTTTTTGGAACGTGTGTTACACCGCACCCTCAGTGCAGTAACACAGGGGTGTCTTAGAGACCCCCAATCATAGACTCCACACCCTGGGACTGACTACTGTCTCCCTGGGTCAGTAAAGTTACCATTGACTTTACTAGTCTTAACTTAGGAACTTAACCAGTACAAACCATCTTACTGTGGAAGTACTGGTAGGGGCAATTAGATTGCCCCTGGGTCTGTTGTCGAGGGGGTACTGTCCCGTCCCCCCTCGCCGAGTTCTGACTGGTGGCAGTGGATACCACGGAAATATTCCACCGGAATATTTCCCAATGGGATTTCCCATTGTTTTTAATGCACCACTTTTTGGTGCAATGTTAAGATACCGTCGGTTTATTTATTTAATATAAATTCACCGGTTGGGATTCTTGCCAGAACTCGCCGCCAAAATGGCGTCTAGGTTCACTTCAGTAACCCTGAACCCGAGTCGAGCCTTTGTTCCACTTTTGGCGGGCTTCTGCACAGAAGCCCTCCAAAGTGGTGCCATTCTGTCTGGGTACCACAGGGGGTGTGGGAGGGGGTTTCGGCACCCTGGACTGAGTTGCCTTGCCAACTCATGTCGCACTCTAGTGTGATTGGCCCAAGTGGTGAGCCACCCCGCTCACCACTTAGCATGTTTGAGTGACAGCTAGGCTGCATGAATGGGGGTTTGCTGCATAAAAGCAGGGTTTTTGGGACTGGTTCTTCAGAAGTCGCCACAGGACCTAAGAAGCCGAAGAGGGAGAAGCCGAGCCGACCTGCCAAGACGACACCACCGGTGGAGCCCTGCGGAACCGTCTCGCCACTTTCCCGTCGACAGAGGAGATCTCCCGCCGGAGAGTCTTCTTCCCTTAACTGGTGGGGACAACCAGTTGCTGCCTTCTTTTCGCCGTCCCGAAGCATCTCGTGGCCGCCTTGCCTGTGCCAAGCACCCCGGCAACCGGGATACCACTTTTTACCTCAACCGCGAAAGAGGGGTAAAACCCTTTGGGTGCGGAAAACTCCACGGCTGGCCTCATCCCTGGTAGTGCAACGACCTTCAGCTGTCCTCCACGTCGAGATCACCTCTTCCTCTGGACGCCGCCGCGACTTGCACCCACTACCAGGAACGACTACCACCGCTGGAGGATCCTTTCCACTTTTAAAGGTACTGTGTTCCGACCGGCCTCCCTTGCCACCGATTGTACGGGGTAGATTTAGTCCTCGGCTCTCGAACCTGGGTAGGCCTGGGACACCCTAACTAAACTTTTCGGAAACGTAGTAAAACCTTTTCTACTCACCTGCAAAGACTTGTGACATTGTGTGATCTTGGGCATATTTTCGCCTGGCTCCCTCTAAAGTGGGCCCCGAACTAATTTTCCTTGTTCCACAATTAACTGCCTTTTCTAACCTTATGTGAAAAGTGTTTTACCTTACTGCTCTCGTATTTCTGCCTTTTCCCTCCCTTTTTTTAACTTGTTGGAGTACCATCTAACGTTAAGCGCTCACCTCTGGTTGAAAATAAGTGGTGTTAACTTAGAATTGTCCAACAAATGATTAGGGATGTACATATGAGTAATAGTAACTGTGTTTTGACTTCCTTACCTTTTTCTGTGCTAGTGTAATTTCTGAGTGTGTCTTTAATAAATAAGTATATACTTTTACACCTAGCTCTGGTCAGTGTTTGCTTGTACTAATGTGCCTCTGTACCTATTGTGTATCCTCTGTATACTGTCTAACTCTTCTTGAGGGAAGTCTGACTGCTCAGCCACAGCTACCACAGTGAATCTGTGCGGTGCAGACTGCTACCAAGTGGGTTTACTGCCAACACCTGTAGTCTTAAATCTTTTGCAGTGGTCCCAGAGGGAACTGCACAGGTTTCTGCTTAACACTGGTGTACAGCGGTGGGATTTGTATTGAGTATACACTTTAGAGTACTTTTGAGATACCTTAGTGCAACTAACCGCAAAGCTTAAGCACAAGAAAGAAAAAGTCATTTTTAACCTGTCTACTATGGAAAGTTATAGTCAAGAGTCCCTTGCTACAAAAACTGCTGATTGTCTAAGACTTCTCTGTAAGCATAAGAATCTCTTGACTAAAGGAAAGAAAATAGAGCTAATAGAAAGGTTGTTAGAAAACCAAAGTCTGGATGATGGTTCAGAGGAACCTATCAATCCAGCAAATGTAGAAAGCAGCAATGATCTTGATATGGCACAAAGTATTGATGATCTTGGGTCAGAACCAGAAGAGGAGGATGAAACTGTTGTAGATAGTCCCTCTAGGCCTCTGTCTGCTCTACCAGCTGTACCTACTGGACCTTTGCCAGGTCCCACATTTAACCCTCAATACTTTGAACTAGAGAAAATGAAACTAGAATTAGAGCATAGAAGGATTAATGCTCAAACAGAACACAAACAACAAGAACTAAGGCTAAGGGAAATGGAGCTCAAGCATGAGTTAGAAATGAAGAAATTGTCTGTTGAGAATGCTTCTCTCTCTGGCTCCTCTAGAAGTTCCAGTCCTAAAAGACCCCGGATGCCTAAGGAATTGATTGGTATGTATGAGCCTAAATTGGATGTGTTGGATTGGTTGTCTCAGTTTGAATATAATCATGGGCTCCAGAATATCACAGGAAATGCTTTACTTACCTGGTTGTTCTCTAGGCTTCCCCCTGTTGCAACTGAAGTGGTAATGGAGTTGGGGGAGGAGGATAGGAAAGAGTATGAAAGTGTGAAACTAGCTTTAATAGCTAGGTTTGGGAAGACCCCTTCCCAGTATCTTAAGGGGTTTAGAAGCCTCAAAAAGCATGATGGTACCCCTTGGGCTACCTGGGTGTGTGAAGGGTTGAAAAACTTAGAGGGATGGATTAAGGGTTACAAAGTGAACACTTATGAAGGAATGAGAAATCTTGTAATGTTGGAGTCAATTTATGATGCCTGCTCTCCTGAGCTCAGACAGCACTTGGCTGATTCACAGGAATTAGATCCTAGGAAACTAGCTAAGGCTGCTGACTTGTGGGTTGCCAACAGGGCTACTCACAAGGATTCTGGGGTAACTCAGAAGAAGGATGAGGGAAGACAGCCTAAGAAAGACTCCAAAGAGAATTCTAATAATTCTAATTCCAAAGAGGGCCCCAAACCAAACCATAAGGGTAAGCCACCGGGAAAACCACAGTAGTATACCTTCTGGTGCAAAACCAGAAGGAGGTCAGAACAAGCCTCCATTTCAAAGGACCTTTGGGGCCTGTTATGTTTGTAAGGCTACTGACCATGTGAAAGGAGATCCCAGATGTAAGGGTAAACCTTCAGGGGTCCAGCTTGTCTCCTTAGCCTTCGCTCCAGAGGAGGAAGTCACTATGGCAAGTGGAAACTTTCTACTACTGGCTGATGAACCCACTGGAGTCTCAGCCAGTGTTTCTTTAGTCTCTCTGGGGTTGTGGGAACAACAGAATTTAGATGTGTATAATTCTATCCCAGATAATACTAAAGAGTATTATAAGGACAGTGTCCACGTGAATGGTCAGGAGACTCCTGCCATCAGGGACACTGGGGCCAGCATAACTGTGGTGGATGAATCATTTTTCAAGGCAGAGGATGTTGCTAAGGCACCCAAATGCCTCACCAAGTTAGCTGGAGGGCCTGTGCAGATGTGTCCCCAGTTACCAGTTCTCATCCAGTGTAATGATATGGCTGTGAAGATACCTGTCAGTATACAATGTGAGGTGCCAGGAACGGTTCTGTTGGGAAATGACCTGAAAGCTCTTGGAGTTGTGTCACATACCCCCAGACCTCCTAGTAAAAGGTTACAGGAGCTCACCAAACCTGCAAGAGAGAAAACCCTGTGAGGTTTATCTCAGGAGATGATGACAGAAATCACTCCTCTCCCACTGGAGCAACTTACTGCAGTAACTACCAGATCAGGAGCAAAGGGGCAACCCAAGACTCCTAGAAAAAAACCTACAGCAAGCACTCCAGTGCTTCCAACAAGGACTTCCCCGAGGTTGTCCAAAGTTACACCTGTAACTCCACCTCCAGCTGAGGCTGAGAGGGAGGTACAACCCTGTGTGGTTGAACTAGACTCTGAAGAAGAGCTAGTAGGAGGCCCAGAACTTATTGGAGACCTGGACCCGGCTGACCATCCTGAGCTGCAGTCGTTACTGGCAGAAGGTGGACCCAGCAGGACAGCTTTCCGTAAGGGACAAAGAGAATGTCCAACTCTGGAGGGTCTCCGCCAGCAGGCAGCTTCTCAGGCTGATGGGCAAGAGCCTGGGAAGTATAGGTTACACTGGGAAGATGGCCTCTTCTACAGTGAACCAACTGAATCTGAACCTGGAGCCTACCAACGCCTGGTAGTGCCCCAAGAGAACAGACAACAGTTCTTGCAACTAGCCCACGAGATTCCTTTGGCTGGTCACTTGAGTTTCAAGAAGACCAAGGAAAGGCTCTCCCTCTACTTTTATTGGCCAAAGATGGGGGCTGAAGTAGATAGATATTGCAGGAGCTGCCATACCTGCCAGACTTCTGGTAAGGTTGGTTCCAAGAATGTGGCACCTTTAGTGCCCCTCCCAGTTGTGGGAGTCCCATTTGAGAGGGTAGGGATTGACATTGTTGGTCCCCTTGATCCCCCAACCTCCTCAGGCAACAGGTTTATCCTTGTTGTAGTAGACCATGCTACTAGGTACCCTGAGGCAATTCCTATGAGGACTGTTACAGCTCAGGCTGTGGCTAAGGCCCTCCTTGGTATCTTTACCAGGGTTGGGTTTCCTAAGGAGGTGATCTCTGACAGGGGGTCAAACTTTATGTCCAACTACATGAAAGCCATGTGGAAAACCTGCGGAGTCACCTACAAGTTCTCAACCGCCTACCACCCTCAGACAAACGGGTTGGTAGAAAGATTTAACAGAACCATGAAGAGCATGATAGGTGCTTTAGAGGAACCCCTTAAGAAGAAGTGGGGCCTTCTACTGCCATGCCTTCTCTTTGCTTATAGAGAAGTCCCTCAGGAGGGAGTAGGTTATTCTCCCTTTGAACTTCTCTATGGCCATCCAGTCAGAGGCCCCTTGGCCCTGATTAAGGAGGGGTTGGAGAGTGCTCCTTCCCCCAAGCCAGTCAGAGTGACTGACTATGTGATAGGTCTCCGCAGGAGAATGTCACACATGATGGCAGAAGCAAGTGACAACTTGAAAGCTGGCCAAGCTCTGATCAAACATTGGCATGATCAGAAGGCTAACATGGTTGAGTTTACTCAAGACCAGCTAGTTTTAGTTATGCTTCCAACAAGGCAGAGGGCCTTGCAAGACAAATGGATGGGACCCTTCAAGGTTGTGGGAAAACTTGGAGAGGTCAACTATCTGGTGGATCTGGGCAAACCCAGGGAAGCTCCTCGAGTCTTCCACACCAACCGCCTCAAAGCCTATGTCTCTAGACCAGAAGTAGGAGCATTGCTTCTAGCGTCATCAGAAGAGGAGGAGGAGAGTGAAGCTCTACCTGACCTCCTGAGAGGCTTACCTTTGGACGAAAAGGTTGAAGGAGTTAATCTCTCTTCAGATCTGACCCCTGAGCAACAGGAGGAGTGCAAAGCTATGTTAAATCAGTTTGCCTCCCTGTTCTCACTTTCACCAGGCTTGACCCCTTGGGGACAGCATGAGATACTCACTGGTGACTGTCTGCCAGTCAAAAGCAGGGGGTATAGAATGTCAGAACATGTCAGAACCCACATCAAAGGTGAGGTCAAGAAGATGCTTGATCTCGGGGTAATAGAGCCCTCTACTAGTCCATGGTCTAGCCCAGTGGTGTTAGTACCAAAGGCAGGATCCAGAGAGTTGAGATTCTGTGTGGACTATAGAGCTCTTAATGCAGTCACCAAGACTGATGCCCACCCTTTGCCAAGGACAGATGAGTTGGTGGATAAACTTGGTGCAGCCAAGTACCTCAGCACACTGGACCTTACGTCAGGCTATTGGCAAATAGCCCTGACAGACCATGCCAAGGAGAAAACTGCATTTTCTACCCCAGTTGGCCTATACCAATTCAAGGTTATGCCTTTTGGACTGAAAAATGCACCTGCAACATTCCAAAGGATGGTGAACCAAGTTCTAGCTGGGATGGAGGACTTCTGCATGGCATACTTGGATGACATTGCAGTTTTCAGCCACTCCTGGGAGGAACATGTGACCCACTTAGGACATGTTTTGCAGGCTCTTGAGCAGGCCAATCTGACCATAAAGGCAAGCAAATGCCAAATTGGTCAGAGTAAAGTGGTCTACCTTGGACATGAGGTAGGAGGTGGAGAAATAAGGCCTTTGCTCAGCAAGATTGAAGCTGTGCAAAATTGGACAACACCTACTACTCAGACCCAGGTGAGAGCCTTCTTAGGCCTCACTGGGTACTACAGGAATTGTATTGAGAACTATGGGACCATAGCTTCTCCTCTGAATGTGATCTCCTCTCCAAAATTCCCAAAAAAGGTCAAATGGAATGAGGAATGCAATCAGGCCTTTGAAAACCCGAAGAAAGCTCTTTGCCAAGCTCCAGTACTCAGAGCTCCTGACTACCACCAAACTTTCATTGTACAAACTGATGCTTCCAATGTAGGTATAGGTGCAGTTCTTAGCCAACTGGATGAGAAGGGTAGGGAACACCCCATTTGCTTCATCAGTAGAAAACTGAAGGAGCCTGAAACAAGGTGGGCAACAATCGAAAGAGAGTGCTTTGCTATTGTGTGGGCACTGAAGAAGTTTAGGCCATACTTGTATGGATCTACTTTTGTCATTCAGACTGACCACCAACCCTTGAGATGGTTAATGCAAATGAAAGGGGAAAATCCAAAACTATTGAGATGGTCAATCTGCCTCCAAGGGTTTGATTTCACCATTGAGCACAGGTCAGGGTGTCACCATTAAAATGCTGATGGACTCTCTAGGATGTATGTCATCGACTAGAGGTATGAGGTTCATCCAGGAGTGGATTAAATCCTCCTGTCCCTTAGTCTGGGGGGGGCGAGTGTTAGGGAGAATTCTCTGTTTAGGCTGAATTTCCTAACCTAGTGAGTCCCCCAGCAGCTTTGCTGGATTTTTGGGGTTT
The DNA here is from genome assembly GCF_040938575.1 of Ambystoma mexicanum. Classification (NCBI taxonomy): domain Eukaryota; kingdom Metazoa; phylum Chordata; class Amphibia; order Caudata; family Ambystomatidae; genus Ambystoma; species Ambystoma mexicanum. The sequence goes on along the minus strand of NC_090933.1, from coordinate 1,368,523,600 downwards.
ATTTTTTCTCCTGCCAGGAGTGAGACTCTTTTACCCTCACTCCTGGACATGACTTGAGAGGGTTTTCTGTGACTTGCTGTGTGCTTATGGGCTAGGGGGTAATTTTCCCCATAGGCCATCATTGGTTTTTGGAACGTGTGTTACACCGCACCCTCAGTGCAGTAACACAGGGGTGTCTTAGAGACCCCCAATCATAGACTCCACACCCTGGGACTGACTACTGTCTCCCTGGGTCAGTAAAGTTACCATTGACTTTACTAGTCTTAACTTAGGAACTTAACCAGTACAAACCATCTTACTGTGGAAGTACTGGTAGGGGCAATTAGATTGCCCCTGGGTCTGTTGTCGAGGGGGTACTGTCCCGTCCCCCCTCGCCGAGTTCTGGCTGGTGGCAGTGGATACCACGGAAATATTCCACCGGAATATTTCCCAATGGGATTTCCCATTGTTTTTAATGCACCACTTTTTGGTGCAATGTTAAGATACCGCCGGTTTATTTATTTAATATAAATTCACCGGTTGGGGTTCTTGCCAGAACTCGCCGCCAAAATGGCGTCTAGGTTCACTTCAGTAACCCTGAACCCGAGTCGAGCCTTTGTTCCACTTTTGGCGGGCTTCTGCACAGAAGCCCTCCAAAGTGGTGCCATTCTGTCTGGGTACCACAGGGGGTGTGGGAGGGGGTTTCGGCACCCTGGACTGAGTTGCCTTGCCAACTCATGTCGCACTCTAGTGTGATTGGCCCAAGTGGTGAGCCACCCCGCTCACCACTTAGCATGTTTGAGTGACAGCTAGGCTGCATGAATGGGGGTTTGCTGCATAAAAGCAGGGTTTTTGGGACTGGTTCTTCAGAAGTCGCCACAGGACCTAAGAAGCCGAAGAGGGAGAAGCCGAGCCGACCTGCCAAGACGACACCACCGGTGGAGCCCTGCGGAACCGTCTCGCCACTTTCCCGTCGACAGAGGAGATCTCCCGCCGGAGAGTCTTCTTCCCTTAACTGGTGGGGACAACCAGTTGCTGCCTTCTTTTCGCCGTCCCGAAGCATCTCGTGGCCGCCTTGCCTGTGCCAAGCACCCCGGCAACCGGGATACCACTTTTTACCTCAACCGCGAAAGAGGGGTAAAACCCTTTGGGTGCGGAAAACTCCACGGCTGGCCTCATCCCTGGTAGTGCAACAACCTTCAGCTGTCCTCCACGTCGAGATCACCTCTTCCTCTGGACGACGCCGCGACTTGCACCCACTACCAGGAACGACTACCACCGCTGGAGGATCCTTTCCACTTTTAAAGGTACTGTGTTCCGACCGGCCTCCCTTGCCACCGATTGTACGGGGTAGATTTAGTCCTCGGCTCTCGAACCTGGGTAGGCCTGGGACACCCTAACTAAACTTTTCGGAAACGTAGTAAAACCTTTTCTACTCACCTGCAAAGACTTGTGACATTGTGTGATCTTGGGCATATTTTCGCCTGGCTCCCTCTAAAGTGGGCCCCGAACTAATTTTCCTTGTTCCACAATTAACTGCCTTTTCTAACCTTATGTGAAAAGTGTTTTACCTTACTGCTCTCGTATTTCTGCCTTTTCCCTCCCTTTTTTTTAACTTGTTGGAGTACCATCTAACGTTAAGCGCTCACCTCTGGTTGAAAATAAGTGGTGTTAACTTAGAATTGTCCAACAAATGATTAGGGATGTACATATGAGTAATAGTAACTGTGTTTTGACTTCCTTACCTTTTTCTGTGCTAGTGTAATTTCTGAGTGTACCTTTCATAAATAAGTTTATACTTTTACACCTAGCTCTGGTCAGTGTTTGCTTGTACTACTGGGCCTCTGTACCTATTGTGTATCCTCTGTATACTGTCTAACTCTTCTTGAGGGAAGTCTGACTGCTCAGCCACAGCTACCACAGTGAATCTGTGTGGTGCAGACTGCTACCAAGTGGGTTTACTGCCAACGCCTGTAGTCTTAAATCTTTTGCAGTGGTCCCAGAGGGAACTGCACAGGTTTCTGCCTAACACTCACCTTGGCTAGCGCCACAGTATTATCCAAGCTGGACTATTGCAACGTGTTGCTACTAGGGACTTCCAACACTAACCTCAGCAAACTGCAACTATTGCAAAACAAAGCCTTAAGGGAAGCATTAGGGATAAAAAGTCTGACCACATATCCAAAATCAGGAATGATGCCCATTGGCTACCCGTCAAAGCCAGAATTATCTTTAAAACTCTCTGCATTACCCATAAATGCCTGGCCTAAAAAGCTCCAATCTATCTCAACAACGCTGTACAGAAAAAGAAAACACCAGAACACTAAGATCTAATGACAGTCAACATCTAGTGATACCCCGCTATAACAACACCGAAGCAGGGAGCAGACGTTTTCACGTCTTTGCCTCCAAACATTGGAACTCCCTGCCAATCAATATAAAAAAAGAGACATCCTTCCCTGGCTTCAAAAAGCAACTGAAAACATGGTTGTTCAACCAATACTATCACATTACTAATTCTATACTAATGCAACCTATACCTGTTTAACCTGTTTATCAATGTTCTGCTTATTTTAAATAAGTTCTGTACGTTTTTCTTCTTTTTTCCTAAAATGTTAATAACATCTGTACGCATTGCTTCACTGTTCTTTTATTCAAATGTGTGACCAATCACCAAGCTGTCTGTTACCTCGCTGTTAGGGTCTGGGTGTGTAACAAATGAAATAAATAAATAAATACAACTGTAGCTCAGAACAACGTACATAACCATTGGGCCATACTTTTGTTACTGTTATGCACGAGAAATGCACCTTGGTAGTATGACAAAGCATCTTCACGACATTTAGCAACGTCTTCAGTGGACGGAGGATACGTAAACAAACCAGGTAACCCATATTCATATCGCCGTACTGCATGACGATAACATCGCCAGTATGAAAAGTGACCAGGTCTCTCCAAATGGCATGCATATAAGCAAAACGGCCGACATACACAGCGCACCACAATGTGTGCACTCCTTCCAAATCTCAATGGCAATCAAAGTGTCCTTCCAGGGCATACTTGTGCATATGTACCACAACGGCATCACACAAAGGCGACTGAAGGTGTTTTGCCATGTCAGACAGCCTGACTACGCAGAGTAATATATAACAGTATGACCGGGCCTTTGTGTGAACCACACCCACAGTACCTGATTTCATAATCCCCACAGTTCCTTTTCTATTGGGGCGCATGGTGAGATGCACAGATTGTAGCACGAGCTCATGCGAAAGTACAGCGAGGGCCATGCCCCAGTGAAGCAGGAGGAGTCCTTCTCCCTATGACTGCCCTTTCCTGTGACGCACACCCTGGGCAACTGATTGGACAATGCCCAAAGTCCCATTTCCATTGGACTCTATTGTACGATCATCGGACCAAAAAAAAAGGTCAGACCATACAATACGACCGAAAAATGCTACCACCAAACGTTCGAACCTTTAGTGGTAGCATTGCAGGTAAGTAAAAAAAAAAAGACTGCAGGGTGTCCCTCCAACACCCCACTCACTATACTGTGTGGTATAGTGAGCTGGGTGTTGCGGGGGAAACCCCCGCAGCACACCCATGAAAAAAAAAAGGGGGCTGCAGATGTGTCCCCACAACACCCCGCTCACTATACTTTGCAGTATAGTGAGCAGGGGTTGCGGGGGGAACCCCTGCAGCCTGGTAGTATGTAAGTGTGTTCACATGAGAAAGGTGCAAACTTTTGGAAGTTCGCACCTTTCTCATGTAAACTTTTCGGCCGCAGCAAAATCAGCCATGGTCAGATCACTTAGAACCACATTGGACACCATGGTGAGAGGCGCTGAATATGGCACGTGCGCTTCCCCAAGTACTGCTACTGGTGTGGCCCACTGAAGCATCAACAAATCTTCCCTTTCCACTTCTTTCCTTTCTGCACGCTGTCGTTATGTTCTCTCACAATGTTCCACACGCATCCACCAATTACATTGAAGAGCTCTCCATGTAGCAGAACAAGTTTTCAACACCAGTCCTCTGCATACACACCACACCCAAAAACGGCATTGCACAATACCTCAGAATGCACAGTCCCGTTTCCATGACCATCCTGAAAATCCCCGGATGAGTTTTTCCTGCTGTGTGCCACCGTGGACAGATACATTTCCAGTTTGTTTTTAAGGGAGGCTGTCCAAAGACACCTTTTTTTCTGTTTTTCATTGATTTTCTGTGTTCTTGTAGTCACAATATTGCAGTAAACTCTTCACTGCGTACTGTAGATTGGCAAACAAAACCGCATTGCCAATGGGCGACAAGGAAAGGCCATTCGCATCAAAAACCTCTGCATTTCCACAACTAATGAGGTCATTGTTGTAGAAGAACATCCCACGCAAGTGCACACAATCTGACAGGCTTCCCTTGATGAGACACTTTCCAGCGTCTAGCTCGGAACAACATTGATCACCAGTCACCCATACTCTTCTTGATAGTATAGATGAAACAAGCACCTGGGCTGTTGGAAAAAGGGGCTGCACTGCATTGATCATTGAGCAACTTTCTGAGTCGATGGAACAAACCTAAACAAGCCATGTAGCCCATATGCATACCGCCGTAGTGAAGGATGACGACATCCACAAACCCAAACGTAGCAAAGTCGCTGCAAAGGGCATCCATACCAGTGAAACTGCACTAATAGACACCCCTCCATAAGGCGTGCACTCTTTCCCAACCAAAATTGCCATGAAATTGTCTTTCTGAAGCATACTTGTGTAGATCAAGCACAAACGTATCACACAAAATAAACACGATGCGTTCAGCCATCTCATCCACCTTGACTACACACAGTAATGCAACATTGTATGATTGCCCGTTTTAGTCAACCACACCCTCAGTACCTGATTGGATAATCCCAACAATCCCATTTCTATTGGGCCGCATGGTGAGAAGCACACAATGTGGCATGTGCGGTTCCCAAATTGAGGGCAGGGTCACGCCCCAGTACAGTAGCAGTCTTTCCTCCCTTTCCACTATTTCTTTCTCCACCAGTGTTAGGCAGAATTATATGCAGTACCCTTTGGGAACACCACACACAATTAAGACTACAAGTGACAGTACAAATTCACCTTTGATACAAGCCTGTACTACACAGTAAAGTGGTAGCGATGGCTGAGCAGCCAGACTTATCTCAAGAGCAAGTGAGCAGTATCAAATAGTTACACAAAGGACAACAATTACTATGATTCAAACAAACACGGAATCAAGGTTTCTGAGTAAAAGAATATACATTCATTTACACATCAGTTGTATAACATTTCACTAAAGTAAAGCAGTCAAAAATCACACTCTTAATACACCACACCACTACCAATAGTTTCCAGACAAGTTAAGCTCACAAATGAAGTGGGAGCAAAATTACACTCCAGAAATTTAAAAAGGGAGGGAAAGACAAAGTTAGGCAGAAATTGAGCAGCACCAATAGGTAAGTAAGCAGGGCAATCTAGAAAGAGGAACTCCAGTGATAGGATCAAATCAAATAGGCTTAGGGCCAAAGTCAATAGGACAAAAGTCTTTTGCTCAAGATCACACGGTTCAGGGGAATTCAGGGTTAAGTCTTTGCCAAGAGTTCCGGATGAAGTTGGTCGGCAGAAAAGTTAGTTCAAAGAGTAGAAAAGGACAAGCTCTCGGATTGGAGAAAGATTTCACACACTTCCACCGCAGCTGAACAAAACGAACAACCGGATTTGCACAGTACCTTTAAATGGAAAAGAAGCTGTAGCTGAGGCGGACGTTCCTGGTAGTTCCTGCAGGCTCACGGTTCTTGAAGTGACTGTCAGACTGACACAAAGTAGGAAGACTGGAGGGTCTTGCACTACCCACGCAAGAAACCAGCAGCAGTGCAAAGCAACAAATAAAGGTGCGCTCCTTAAAACCCAAGCAGGGTCCGACCTTCCTGGCAATGCGGCCCACTGTAGATCTGTACAGCGAATTCAACCAGAGGAGGGAGTCCTGGCTTGCATTTTGAGTGAACTGGTTGGTCCCATCAGCTCTGGGGAAGTAGATTCCTAGAGGATCTTCTCTGTCGTTGGATTCTGAAGATTCGGACGTGTAGGAGGGCTTCACCGGATGGTTCAGTTGTTGTAGGGGTCCTCTCCTGTCAGCTCCTCATCGGTTCTTTCGTTCCAGTGGCGACTCTGCCTTTCCAATCCCAGAGATCTGCTTTGTATGCAGTTCTCCCACATTCACACAGCCTGGCTGTCAATCACACAGCACGGTTGCTGTCCCGGTGGGACAGTCACCACAGCTAATCAAACAGGAGTACGACTTGGATTACCAAGGGAACCCATGGCAGGGGTCCTAAAACTCCTCCCTCACATCCTGCCTACCCAGACTTTCAGGTGCCTAGAGGAGGGCTTCTGTGCATAAGCCCACAAAAAGACGGTGAACAAAGGAACCAAACCTGGTTTGGCGCGTAGAGACGAACACGAGAAAGACTTTTCCAAAAAGAAATGGCGACTAAACCCAGCCAGAACAATATTAAAAACAATCTGGTCAAGCGGGTTTAAGTTTGAGGCTACCAAGATAGCCTAAAACAATACCATGGTTATTTAAGATAACCGCGGTAGGAAAAATAGGTTAGTTACCACTGCCACCAGCCAAATCTTAATGAAAAGGGAGCGAAACAGTGCTCCAAGAGAAACAGACAAAAAGGGATAACTATTACCCTTTCCAATACTCCTTGTAAGATGGGGTGTACTGGGTCTGTGGTTTAAAGAGACTAAATAAAGTTAATGGTAACTTTACATGTTTCTGGGAGACAGTAGTCAGTCCCAGAAAAATGGCGTCAGTGGGAAGTCTGAGAGACAACCCTGTGTCACCACTGAAGGTGCTGTGTAGCACACATTACAAAGATGATGCCTATGGAGTAGGTGAGGCTCCAAAGCCCAAGATCAAACAAAAGGTAAAACACACACATCAAAACACATGTAAGAGTGTGAAAAAAAGGCTCACACTCTTACCAGGTGAAAAAAATAAATCCTAGAAATCCAGCAAAGCTGTTGAGGGACTCGGTAGGTAAGGGAAATTAGCCATTCTGGAGAATTCTCCCTAACAACCAGCACCTGATTGGCTACAGGTAAAAAGTCACACACGCATCCACCAATGCCATCCAAGACCTTAGAATGTAACACTGTGGGGTCTACACAACATTTCAAAAGTACTGTTACTAAATCAGCCTGCAAGTATTCAGTTATTGGAAAATACTTGTAGTAAAAAGTTAATTAAAAGACTGCAAAGTTTTTGCATCCACGTTCACCCACATGAGCACCCATCATCACAAAATGTAGGTATGTTAACTTCTCCAACGGTACGTTCAAAACTCTGTTAGAAACCCCTTTGCACACGGTATGTGCCACTGAGCGGCCATAACGTTCTTTAGGAGAAAACTGCATGCTTGCCCATCCCCACCCATGAAGTGGCACTTCAGTGATACGTGCTTGCAATGTTCTTATTTGCCCACATCATGCAGTGTAATATTGAAGCAGGAACTCTCTGCTTTTGTTCCTACAATGCTACAAAATGTTTTTGTTGTGAAGTGCTTGCTTGTGAATGAGAGACCCTGTGATGTCATGTGGAATGTTGATGTGTGAATGCTGTATGAGTGTTCTACCTGATGTCAGTTACGCCTGGGTGATGGGACCCAGTGGTAATCCTTATATGTAGCTTAATGTAACTATGTAATAAAGTATATGTAAGAAGCCCAAGAAGACCCCTGAAGTTACATTATTACACTGGCGACGAGGATTACTGAAACAAAGAACCTGCGCAAAGAAGAAGACTGCTGAGGGGGGAGCAGCAGAGGAAGGCAAGGAACCACTGCCCCCCAAAGATAAGAAGTAAGACCCATCACCCAGGGGTGCAGAGCGCAAGGGGCATAGAAGTAAAGAAAGCCCCAGCGCAGGCCCAGGGATCAAATAAAGAAGAAGGGGAAATCGAGCGCAGAAGCAGAAGGGTTGAGAAGTAAAGTAAACCCAGCGCAGGTCCAGGGCACAAGTAAAGAGGAATGAGCAGCCCAGTGCAGAAGCAGAGGGGTTAAGTCTTAAAGTGAAGTCCGAAATAGTAAAGCAGGCCCCAAGGAGAAGTGTTGAAGCTTGAAGTAGAAGCTGCAGCAAAGTGACTGGGGAAGTGAAGTCCCAATAGCGAAGCAGGCCCCAAATGTGTGAAGTGTGAAGCAGAGGCAGGGTGCAGTGTTATGAAGATAAGCACCTGCACTGTGATATTTTGAATCAGAAGCAGACTCCAAAGGGCAGTGTCCAGGGGGTTGTAAAGTGGAGAAAGCCCCAGCATGGGCCCCAGGGTGCAGCGTAATGAAGATAAGCACCTGCGCTGTGATATCTTGAAGCAGAAGCAGGCTTCAAAGGACAGAAGTAGAAGCAAAGTGATGAGCGAACTAAAGTGAGGAACAAGGTCCCCAAAAGAAAGATTTTGTTAAAGCAGATGCAGCGTGGTAACCAAAGGTGTGAAGAAGTCACTGCAATGTTGAGTCCATTGAAGTTCCCATAGTGAAGGGAGGAAGAAGTAAGTTGGAAGGACCTTTGGGCAATGAAAAATTATTGTTTTGTTTTGACAGAAGCGCTATAGAGCGAAGTGAAACCACATGACTTTGGGGGATTTGGTGCAGTATAACTTCTCCAAACTTTCTCAGGCCAGACTAAAAGAAATGATGGGCATGAAGAAGGAGCGCCATTATATGAAGCGTCATCATATGCATGTATCCTTTAAAGTTATGAACTTAACCGATGATTGGTATTTCAGTAGAGTCACGTTATTAAGGCTACGTTAATGCAAGAAGACACTGTATTCTTATGAGGATGAAAATGATAGTGAGAATATGCATATGTGGTCTACAAGTATTGGAGTTTAAAAGTTACTGATTGAAGCCTAACCTTTTGAGGGTTTGCAGCTATAAATTGGCTTGTATGTACTTTATAGAATACAGTCACTTAAGTGAGAAAATTGGAGGTGCATGATGCATGCCTGGAGTTGCAAGAAAGAGAGCCTGAGTGGGCTAGAAGTAACTTGTTGAGGCATTTCAGGGTTATGTTGTCTAGTGCAGCATGGACTTATAGAAGTTTAGAGGTATGCGCATAAAGCAAAAGTAGGCTGCATGAAGGCGGCATGGACTTATAGTGTTTAAGGTATGCGCATAAAGCAAAAGTAGGCTTCATGAAGGCGGCATGGAATTTTAGAGATTCATAGATTTGCAGATTTTACTGTAATAAGATATTGAAATTCAAAATGTCCTATTTTAGAAGTGGGTCGCCATTGTTGAAGGTTGGTATGAAGTGCAAATATACCAGAAGTGTGATAGTGCAAATATACCAGAAGTGTGATAGTGCAAATATATCAGAAGTGTGATAGTTGAAGTAAAGTGTAGGGATAACGTTCCCAATAGAGGAAGGTAGCGCCTTCCCTTTTTAGTGAAGTCTGAAGTGAAGAGTAGGGATAGCGTGCCCAATGGAGGAGGGTAGTGCCTCCAATCAGCAGTGAATTATACGGATAGCGTTCCCAATAGAGGAAGCTAGCGCCCCAATCCTAAGTGAAGTGTAGGGATAGACTTCACAATATAGGAAGGTAGCGCCTTCTATGAGAAGTGAAGTGTAGGGATAGCGTCCCTTTCAACATGAAGTGAAGTGATGAGTAGGGATAGCGCCCCACAGCAGAGTAGGGATAGCGTCCTGCAGCAGAGTAGGGATAGTGTCCCACAACAGAGTAGGGATAGGGTCCCACAGCAGAGTAGGGATAGCGTCCCGCAGCAGAGAAGGGATAGCTCCCCGCAGCAGAGTAGGGATAGCACCCCACAGCAGAGTAGGGATAGCGTCCCACTGCAGAGTAGGATTAGCGTCCCGCAGCAGAGAACGGATAGCGTCCCACGTCAGAGTAGGGATAGTGTCCCACATCAAAGTAAGGGATAGCGTCCCACAGCAGAGTAGGGGTAGCTCCCCGGACCGGTATAGGGATAGCGTCCCTGAGTAGAGTGGGGATAGCATCCCTCATCAGAGTAGGGGTAGCGCCCCGCACCAGTATAGGGATAGCGTCCCGCATCAGAGTAGGGATAGCGTCCCTGAGCAGAGTAGGGATAGCGTCCCGCACCAACATGGGGATAGCGTCCCTGTGATATTTTCTTTAGAGTGCACCTCTCTATAAAAGAATTGCATGGTTTGGATGTCCTGTATGAGTGCCCTGTATTGTGTTGTGTTTCCCAGGCCAGTGGTGGTTGTAAAAAGGAAAGGGTTGTGTTGTGATGTGTTCGTTGGTGTGGTGTGGGAAAGGAAGGAGGTGTGTTGTGAAATGCTTGTTGGTGAATGCTGTGTGGTTGTGCTTCATTGGAAAGGAAGGAGATGTGTTCTGAAGTGCTTGCTTGTGAATGAGAGACCCTGTGATGGCATGTGGAATGTTGATGTGTGAATGCTGTATGAGTGTTCTACCTGAGGTCAGTTAAGCCTGGGTGATGGGAGCCAGTGGTTATCCTTATATGTAGCTTAATTTAACTATGTAATAAAGTATATGTAAGAAGCCCAAGAAGACCCCTGAAGTTACATTATTACAGTTTTCCCCACTAATCCACCCCCTACATACATCGTAATAAAATGCCACCAATAGCAACATCAAATGTATTGCACTAGGCAAAAGCAGCTTTCCAAAACATCACTGTCTGCACAGCTGTACTTATGTCTAGGCAGCACTATTGCTACAGTCTTCTTTTAAATCTGCCCCCTTCTACTGTTGGCCCTCTGGAATATATCCACTAGAGAAGTGTGCGTTTTAGGCTGGTATATGGCCTGCACTGAAATATCACCAATAACTCCCAGTGGCTGCTAGGAATAAAGTGAGAAGACTCTGCATTATGCAAAAGGCCTTCTTGGCCCTGAGACCTCAATACCTCCAACTGTGACTTCCTATATATGTGCATGTGCGAGCCCTTCCCTCATCCGCCTCCAACTCCTTCAAATAACCAGTTTGTGTTAGGCGTGATTCTTCGCCTGGATCCTCCCTCTATAACAGTCTCTGTAGCTCCCTCACACTTGAGGGATATCATCAGCAGTTCAGGAGCCACCTCAAACGCTTTCTCTTGGCGTCTGCTGTTTATTCCCCTCTCCCCAGCTAACTGCCTGACGTGCACTCATTCTGCTCTAGTTACCTCGCAACTCTGTTATGTTGGCCCCACCACGCAAACTGCTGCACTGGCTTTCAAGCACACCCCGCAATGTTTTCTCTATGCCTCATAGTTCATTCACCACCTGTTCTGAACACTTATCTATGTACTTGGCACAATTGGGCCGTATTGTTCCTTATAGTCATTTGTTCTTCTTCCCATATACTGTACCTTCCCCTACCTCCACCCATGCCCTTCGGCTATGTAACTTACACCTGGCCTACTAGCATAGTTGTCTCTATCTCCCCTCTGTTTCCCATCCCTTGGCTCGGTCCGCTTTCCTAGACGTGTGTGTAGGGCATTACAAATACTGCAGCACACAATTGCACATCATGTGATCATGCACTTCCATGTTACTAACTTCAAACAAAAACATACATTGCATGCATACACCCAAGATGCCTACCCCTCACCTTCCACACTTCCACCAAAACCTTCTGCATTTCTTTGTCCAAAGAGACCTACAGGCACAGTGTTTCCGTACACACCAGATCCCCCAGACTTATAGAGCAGTCTCTTTCGATCCACAGTTTCATTTCCATGCCTCTCATCTAGAAAAAGGCTGCATGTGGCACGTGCACGTGTGCAAGTACACCTTAATCCGCTGAGTTGTTGTGCTAGAGAAGGAGGGGTGTGGGTGGGTGGGGAATGTAAAACAGGGTACGGGTTTCGGAGTGTACAATTCTCTGAAAAAACAAAAGGTTTGTCTTTTCTGTACTGTTTCTGTTATGTAAGTACTTTCATACATTTTCTTTTCTCTGTCAATTACTTTCTGTTCCCTTATCCTCCTCACATGTTTATGTTCTAAATGTCCATGCCTCTCTTACAGTTCAACAAGATTGTCAGCAAAGCTTCGTACAGAATTTGAAACCAAACAGCATTGCCAATGGTGGTTAAAAAATGAAATTTTCATAATATCATTGTCAATTTTGCTTGTTAATGCTGTCATAGTCGGTGCAGAACATCCTAGCACTTTACATAAAGTCAAATACGCTTCTGTTTATTAAACAGCTCCTAAACTCTGGATGTGGGCAACGTACACCAGCTTGGTTCCAAGCACCTTTTCGTGGTATGTAGGAAAAAATCACATTGGCAGTGCGAAAAATGTGCATCACTCCTGTCAGCAACTTCTTGAGGTGACAGAGCAAACGTGAGCACGACATGTACCCCAAATGTAGTGCTGCATATTGCACTACAATGACATCCACTGTATTGACAGAGGCCACATATGTACTGTAAAGACCGGAGGGGGGTGTCTGTACTCCTGCTCGCTATATGGCAGAGGAGAGGCACAGAGGACGCCAGTCAAGATTCTCTATTATTGGTAACGTAGTCGAGCAATCAAGGACTAGCTTCTCAGGAGATGATGCAAGCTGGTTCTTAAGTAAAGTGTAGTCCCCAAGCACCCACAAAGGAATGTCCACACACTGTATCAGTTAAAACACAGTCTTTATATAATTAATATTCAAGGTTATGTACAATATCACGATAATTCACTTTGTACTCGGTTATCTATAATAGCAAATATATACAGTTCTATGTGGTACCACAATTACTATTAGATCTCTTTACATCAACTGTACAGTTAAATGGCACACAAATCAGTTTGTAAAGGAAACCAACAATAGAGGTAAGAGAAAAGCAGTTAGTGAGAACAATAGGCAGAATACTGTCCCCTACCACTAGACACAGTTCTGTGTGGAGATCCCCCCACCTGAGCAACCTGTAGAATAAAGATATATCACAAGCCCAGTCCATATATTGTTCACAAGAGACTTTCCAATAGTTCTCCAACCCCAAAGTACCTCGCGTTGTAGCGTTCCTCGTCGGGGAATCGACGGCCCTTCTTGAGTGCCCTCCCTTTAAGGCAGGAGTCACGGGTCGTCGAACGTCCAGCGAAGAACAGGGTGAACTACGGCGGTGAAGTGGAGCTTCTTTCCTAGCGGTTCTCGTCCACGGGGAAGCATAAATGTCCTGCAAGGAAGAGGCGTGCGGGGCACCGGAGGTCGATAGTTCTGGACCGCAAAGAGTTTGAAGAACTGTGGCCCAGCAAGGGCATCGAGTCGTCGGCGTCTCTGTGGTCTTTGGGTGGCGGGAAACCCACCGGCAGAAACTCCTCGGCGCATTGACGGTCTGGCCATCTCCAGCGGGATCAAGCTGGCGACGATGCAGACGAGAGCATCCTTGAATCAAGAGTTCTTAGGCAAACGGGAGCACGGCGGCTCCAGTCGGCGACGGCGGTCGTCGACAGTGGCGGACAACAGTCCGGGCGCTTCTCCTTGTGATTCCGCAGCAGTCCCCGTCTCCGGTCGGCAGCCTGTTGTAGGTCTTTCTACCAGGGAGCTTTGGCAAAGATCAGCCAGTGCACGATGGTCCCTCGTAGCTCGGGAAGAGGGCACCTTACCAGGTCCTCTCTGGGTCAGTCCTTGGAGACAAAGCAGCTTTCAGATTGTGAAGGAGAGCAACAGCAATTCTTCACTTCCAGCAGGGTTTCAAGGTCAAGCTTCAGTTTCACTCCAGTTACTCTTCAGCTTCTGAACACAAATTCTAGCAGTGAGAGGCCCCCAGATATATTAGTTGGTCTCCCATTCATTCTGCTGGGTGACACTCAGGCAACCAATCAGTCAGAAGGGCATTCATGCAGGTAGGTAGCCAATCAGGTGCATAGTGCATTCAGGCCATCCACTTCTCTCAGGACACTCACAACAAGTTATGTGTATTGGGACAAGTACCCAGCCATTCAACACTCCACACTGCATTCATACCACTTTCGGGCAGGGCTGTCTCAGTCATTGTGTCAAACACCAGATACTAGACACCCACAACACAGAATGCATATTCGTCACACACTTCATTCACCCAGGTCCCACCCACAGGCATACCCATAACATACAATCATTGGGAAGGCTCCAGCCAGTCTGGCATGGACTTCACAACAACACCATATATGGAACTTCCACCCAACAGCCGGTCAGGGGGAAGAGACAGAGTCAGGGCTTCCCAGGACTTTGGGAAAACAAGGTAACAGGCAATAGAAAGCAAGAGGCCACAGGGGGCATCTTGTTTCCTATCAGGAATCAACTGATTCCAATGGCAAGGCCTGGGTATCCCAAAATGGAGGAAACTCAGAGCCCCTCTCAAATTCAGCATGGAGCTGCCACCAGCCCATACCCTGCTCTGTGGGCCACCCACAGGTGCCCAAAAACATACACTAGGGGCACAGGGTTGTACCCCACCCATGGGTGCCATAAGGTACCATAAGGGTATCCCAGGGGTCTGTTCACCAAACTAAAAGAGAGAGCTGCACCGCCAGGAGTCCCACATGAACTCCTGCATGGAAAAAATGACAGAACACACGATAAAAGGCAGAAAAGGACAAGGATACGGAGGCCCTGTCCCTCCGATGCATTTCCAGCATCACATGTACAACGGAGAACCATGGTACCGAAACCCCACTCATAGACTGTGCCCCAAAAAGCCTCCACTCCTTCCAACTAAAAGTTAGTATCAAAGCCTCCTTCCAGAGCATACCTGTGCACATCTTGTACAAAGGTATCACAATAAGAACTGTGTGTCTCTCCTTCTCAGGCAACTGCACTGCAGCAACATTTGGAGGCATCTATCACCGCCCCTTCCTGTCACCCACACCCTCCACACCTCATTTGATAATTCCCACAGTTCCATTTGCAAAGGCATCACAGTCAGAAGGGCAGATTGTACCATGTGTGCCTTCCCACCTACAGCAAGGACCACACCCCATTAAACCTGAGGCACTCCTTCTTAGCCTGTTGGGCGCATGGCTTATGGCCTACAACATTCGGCCATGTACCCAGCAGTGTAGGACTAGACCACACCCACCACAATGTAACAGATCCATACAGGTGAGCATGTAGGCATATACCAGAAATCAGAAAGGAAACATACGCACCAGCACTTCCACCCAACAGCAGGGATGCAGGCACACATGTTCCACTTACCTAAATACGGACACATATCGCTGTGTTTGGCACCACTACCCACTTTCTATAACAAAGCACTATAAGCATACCAACCAAAGAATACAATCTTCACAACATTGGGCCTACTCCCAACACTCTAATACTTGCACAACATAACAGAGCCATGCAGACGAACACGTAGGCATATACCAGACATCAGAAATGGCAACATACGCACCAGAACTTCCACCCAACCACCACACCATAAATCAGTGAGGCATGCACACGTGTTGCACTTACGGTAATGCAGAAACATATCACTATGTTTGCCACTGCGACCCACTTCCTATCACAACACACTTTAGGCACACCAACCAAGCAAAACACTCTTCACAACACTGAGAATTCTCCCACACTGTACTATATGCATACAACCAATGCTGCGTAGGGCACTGCAACACTCACTAATATCGGCAATACACACTATACAAGCAAGTACAAGAACTAGGTACACCATCACTCCTTACTGCTCAATGCCGTTGTGTTGCCTGTGCTGAACGGTATTTGAGTGCTGTGCAGATTGTCCATATAGCACATTTCTGATGCTGAAGACGTCCTTCCATGGCCCATGCAACAGGGACCATGATTAACACCATATGCTAATGTACGCATACCAACTCACTTCTGCTATTCTATCAATCGTACAATGTTCTCCACGACAATTGTGTGATACTCACCAACTTGAAACGCATTCAGAGTAATAACTGCATCACTGCATTATGTTCTGGTGACTGTAATACAGGCCTAGCCTGTTGGGTGCATCGCCTATGGCCTGCGGCCTTTGGCCATGTACCCAACAGTCTAGGCCTAGACCACACCACCACAACGTAACATAGCAATGCAGTCAAACATGTACTCATATACCAGACATTACAAAGGCAACATACGCTCCAGCACTTCCACCCAACTGCCACACAATATAGCAGGGAGGCAGGCACACGTGTTCCACTTACGGCAATGCAGAAACATATGGCTCAGTTTGGCACCGCTACCCAATTGCTATCACAATGCACTACAAGCATACCTACCAAAGAATACCATTTTCTCACAACATTTCACCTGCTCCCAACACTCTACTACGTGCTTACAAACAATAGTGCCTAGAGCACTGCTACACTTACTAATCCGGCAATACCCACTATGCATGCACATATAAGAACCAGGTGCACCGTAACCTCTTCCATATGCACACCATTCCGTTAGTGCACCCATGCGACACACTGTATGACTCGGCACTGCTACATGTACACACATACACTGACAACTGTACACTGCTCTACCAATCACCACACCCATTTTACCAACATTGTGTGCATTGCAGCCAAAGCACACACACAAAGGCACAATGTGGCACCTACTTTCAACCACTGGACACACCTTTCTGTACTAGGGCCGCAGCCATGCATCGAAAGGGCTACAGACTTACCTCACACACCACACCATACTACGCGCTACGTTTACATCCTCAAGTGTCCTGCAATGCATTCCTCTTCTGCAAATGTGTCTGCCAACTCTCATCACAGAAAGACATTTACGTTGCAGGTGCCATGCCATTACGAACGCTGCCTGCAATAACCATGCAACAGTGTTGTCTGTTCAAGTAATCGCACATTGGCGGAGTGTGCACGAATACCGCTGGCAAAGCACTGTCTTCTTCTAATGAGATATAGCACATGAACCATTTCTCACTCCCGTGCCTTCTCCATCCCTTCTTCTCACCATCAAATAACGTACATCATGTTTCTCTGTCCCTTTTTGCTGCTGCATTGTCCTCCCATACAACATACCGCCGTCATTGAACACGTTTAACACACATCCCGTCACTGCACACGGCAGCACACTCAAACTTTTCACCATGCAGCAAACAGGGAAATTGGACTCCGAAGCGGAGCCTCATAAGACTACTTTCAGTCCACCCACTAATATTTACACCAGTCTCAGCCATGCCCACAATGCCTTACAGCCTTGTCACACACACCACAACACTATCCGCCGATACACCATGGCAGTGTTTCCCAAAAACGTTCACGCACAGCACGCTTCCCTCCAGCCAACCACCGGCTGCGTCCAATTTTCGCAGACATCACAGCGTGCCTCAGGCCAATGAGACTTCGGTCCACAGAGAGAACAGGAAAATGAGTCCGCAGAGCGGATCCAGATATTGATAGTTTTTTGGAACATACATTTCAGTAATTTGAAACAAAAGTACTGGTCTGATTCCCACCAAACACACAAAAGCACGCTTTCGGGCCTAAGCCCCTGCTCCTGCCGTAAATTTGGTACAAATCTGTCCAGCCTTTCAGGCTGTAGCCATGAGCAAAGTTTTTCCCCATTCAGTCTATGGGTAAAAAACAAAAATTGTTTTGAGAACCCCCTATAATACCCC
Source organism: Ambystoma mexicanum (assembly GCF_040938575.1). Classification (NCBI taxonomy): domain Eukaryota; kingdom Metazoa; phylum Chordata; class Amphibia; order Caudata; family Ambystomatidae; genus Ambystoma; species Ambystoma mexicanum. The sequence goes on along the minus strand of NC_090933.1, from coordinate 1,368,506,031 downwards.
ACCCGCACGAACCTCACCCAACTTTGCGAAGAAATTCAGAGCCGGCCATATACTTGTTTTGCAGAGTTTGGTGAGGATTCCTCCAGGGGAGCGAAGTTATAAGCTGCCGAAAAAGTGCTCTTCCTATGAGTTTTGCAACTTAACCAAAACTACACGCCCGCTACCGCGGGCCGTGTAATACACTGCTTTGCCCAAAGGTTTTACTGGCGTGCACAGCCGTATCTATCAGGCAAATAGTCTGTTCAGGGCTTGTGCTGGTGTCATGAAAGAAAGCCTCCCCCGTATACACTCTTCCCCCAGAGATTTTATTTCAGAATGAAGTCTTTCCCGGACACTTTACACTGAAATAGAATCTCTGGGGGAGGAATACCCCCCTCTCTACCTGCTGCAAAGGCTTGTGCTGCAGGATTCCATTCAATCCCTTGTAACTTTTATGTTACATGAGATATCACGTGTATTTTCACAAAAGGAAGGAACACAAACAACTCTCTGTGTAAAACAGTTGATGTACCCTCGGGTAGTGGAATCTCAACACAGCCGCTTAACAAATATGGGTTGCATTCTGTGTTCTCTGTACTCAATAACAAACAGTGTTACCAAAAAATATCATTTTTAATATATTATTCTCTTTCAAGCACAAGTAATACAGACGTTTAAAAAACATATACACATCACATAGTCATATACATGTTAAAATTATTCCACCTCACAATATCGAAAGTCACCAAATACTTGATCACAAAACAACAATGGCAACTTAATTATTCTTATTCCCCATTGTGTAAACAAGCCCAACTTATATAAGTTTCTGTCCTATGTGTTACAGGTTACTGGACATTCTTCAGGGGCAGAAGTAGTCCTGTGCTTCAGCCAGATCTCTCCTATTCACACACAAGATTCCTATATCTAAGGGTACAAAACAAGAACATATTACTACACGGGCATAATGGGTCAAATTAATCAACCTAGCCAATCCCTAATCACCTATATGGTGGAAGGTATACAGTATATAATATACCTGAACCAGTAGTCAGAAGAGGTAAGTGTCTTCGACCTTGATAGCAAAACCAATTCTTGCTCTACACTTATGTAGCTGATAGGAGGATACACTCAGAGTACCTAGAACCAATTATAAAAAGGCTGACCTTTAGTCAATAAAAATCTAAAGTCATGCCATTACATCTCAAAAGGGCTTTAGCATGCCCAAAAGGATACAAGCCCCATATAGAGAAAACAGCTCACCCTAGGATGTAAATGCTGTTCTTCTCCTTAATGTGACTCTCTAACAGTAGAAGCTTCAAAAATGCGTGCCACTCACACTTCGAATAGGCCATCTGTTGCCTAAAAAAGAGGTCATGGTACGTTCCAAACCTCAGTAAATTAAATGGTCTTCCCACAAAGAACCTAAAAAGAGGACCCTCACCTCTCTCATACTGCTGTAGACAATCCACACCACAGGCAACCACATCCAAAGAGACGGATATGAAGCATAAGGAAAAAGAGAGCCACCGCCTCCTCAAAAAAAGGGGTGATCCAAGATCGAAGTATCACGGGTCTCGTTCTGCAAGTATAGGTCATCATATAGACAGCATTAATCTATGTCCAATTTCCAACATCTTGGGAAACCGCTTACACGAGATATCAACCACATTTCCAAAACCCTCCTTAGAAGAGTAAAGACACAGTTTTAACAAAATGCCAGAAGTTGAAGAGTTCAAAATGAGAAGAAATTAATTTATTGTCCTCCCAATGAAAATGCGTGGGATCCCTCTTAAGCTAAGGCAGCACCCCTGCAAAAACGCTAGAGCCTCTTTGTGAGGCAAGGCTGCACGCTCCAGCAAAAAAGCATGGGCCTCCTTGTAATCTAAGATGGCGCAGAAACACAAGAGCCTCCACGTAAGGTGAGGCTGCACCCCCCCCACAAAAACGCACAGGCTCCCTTGTTAGCTAAGGTGGCACCCCTGCAAAAATGTTGGAGTCTCCTCAAACGTTGACTCCTCAACACCCAATGGAAACGCACAGGCTCCCTCGTAAGCTAAGGCAGCGCCCCCATGGAAAACACACATGCTCCCTCGTATGCTAAGGTGGTAACCACAATGACAATGTGTGGGCTCCCTCGTACATAGGCATCATCTTTACATTGTGTCACACAGCACTTTCAGTGCAGTGGCACAGGGAAGTCTCTTAGATTTCCCAAAGGTTTAAATACCTTCCCTTGGTGAAACTACTGTTTCCAAGAGCAGTGAAGTGAAATTGACTTTACTTACATTTTGTAACGTTCTAGCCCCAGCACACACTATCTTACAATAGGGTGATGGTGGGTTACTTAGTATGCCCTTTGTCTAGTTTCTCATGTAACATTTTTATGTTATCATTTCTACAATTATTGGGTGGTGGCAGTGGTTTACTTTTTACTATCATTGTATGTGTTTACCACGGGCTGCAATTGCAGCTGAAGTAAGACACCCATGGGTAACCATTGTGACAAAATGTCCCTGGTCTTCTTTTTTGACATTTCTTGTTGGAAAGGTCTTTCTTGAGATTTATGAGTGAAACCTGCCTCTGACTCCAGTATGTCTGGCAGGGGCAGGAAGCGAGGAAGGTGCCCAAAATACTCTGTGCTTAGTCTCCTTGGTTACATGAATGCACCCAAGTGGCTGGAGGGCTGTCCTCGGAGGACAGCCACCCTGCTGTGTGATTGAAAGCTAGACTGTGAATGAATGGGAGAAAACTACATAAAATGCAAGGCTTTTGGCTTGGAAGGCAGAGCCGAACCACTGGATGAAGGAATCTGAAGAAGAACTTGGAAGAGACAACTGCTGCAACTCCTGGACAGTTGGTTTGCCTGGTGATGCCCTGCTGCAGTGCTGAAGCTCTGAATTCGCCTCAACTAGGGAAGACCTGCAAAGGACGACCTCTCCCCTTAGGTTGGTGGGACCAATCGACCCCAAGACAAGCTCATTTGGAAATCCTTTTGGAGTTAGCTAAATTTCCATTGCTTCTGCAGAAACCGAAGTGCCAGGGAGAGGAACCCTAGAATCGAGTGAGTGTCTTTAAGTCAGAAGATCCTCTGGACTCCCAGGAAGTAGGACTGACCCAGCATGAGCCACCTCAACAGAGTGCTGGACCCCAGATTTGAGGAAAGTCCAGCGTGGTATCTGAGAGACTGTGGTGGTGCTATTTGCTAGAGATGCGAGGAGCTGAAACCGCAAAGTGCGGCTGAATTGAAGTTTGCCCATTGCTGACACCGACTTTCAAATAGCAGTGCAGGAGTCCCCAGACTTCTCCCCTCTAGTCCCCACAACTGAGACCCAGGAATAACAGGATTTGCAGAGCTGTACAGGAACAGAAGCCAGCTGGAAGAATTTAATTTAACCAAAGGTACTGTGAAACCTAGGGGACTTACTTCTTGGTATGTAGCCTTACTTGTTCTCAGTTTAGACCTGTCTCGGTTGCTTTTGCAGAGTTGCTTGTAGCTTTGCCTTTCACAGCCTCCCAGTTTGTGGCCCTTCTGTGTTTCCTTATTTCTACAAAGACTTCTAAAACATTGTGCAAGACTTTTTACTTACCTGCAAGAAGTGCTTCCGCTCACCTAGACGTTTGCTCAATTAACATTGGCTGGCCTGGCTCCCTGAAAGACTCTTCTTATCTCTGACTTTGTGTTTTACCTTTCCTCCAGGATGGAGTTAATTTACTTTGCATTGTGGGTTAAAAGGTACTTACCTGCTTCAGAATATTTATGTAACCTTTGTTTTATTCCCAAACCCTTTTCTTTGACACCAACTTAGTATTGCTCTAAATGTACCAGTGATATATTAATGTCCACAGTTTCCTAGTTATTTATGTCACCTCAGAGTGTAGGAAACATCTGAGTGCCATCCCAAATGGGTACTTCCTGATTTAGAGAAACTAAGAGTGTGTGTTTTGAAGTGTATTTGTGTGTTGCTTTTATATTGCTCCCTTCTGAAGAAAGCTTATTGAAATGAATGTTAAATAAATGAATACTTGTGTAATCAAGAAACCTTGAGTGTAAGAGTTTATTTGAATACTTGTCACTGGGAATATCTGTGTATAACCCATACTGCTCACATTGACACCTCTTCAGATAAGTCTGGCTGCTCAGCCACACTACAAACCTGGTAGAAAAGACTTATACCAAAGGTTGGGTTCCTATTATCAGGAGGTCAAGGTTGCAGTAGTCTCCCAAAGGGTAATGCACACAATGTTGCCTAACACTCCCTTGTTAGCTCAGGTGGCACCCCTAAAAAAATGTGAGAGCCTCCTTGTAAGTTGAGACCACACCCCCCCATCAAAAAGGTGCAGGCTCCCTCTTAAGCTATGGCAGAGGGGGTTGGAGCACTGCAGCAGGGCTTCACCACAGCAGGGCTTCACCGGGCAAACCAACAGTCCAGGAGGGTGCATCAAGCTTCTCTTCCAGTTTCTTTTTCAGTTCTTTCATCCAGTGGTCCTCTCTGTCTTCCTGGCAAAATTCCATGCCTTTTATGCAGGGTTCTCCCATTCATTTGCAGACTAGCTGTCACTCACACAGAAGGGTGGCTGTCCTCCAAGGACAGCCAGCCAGCAAATCAACTTTGGGTGCATTCCTGTTACCAAGGCAACTAAGCACAGGGAGTTCCAGGGACCTCCCTCGCTTCCTGCCCTGCCAGACACGCTGGAGCCAGAGGCAGACTTCATCCATGAATACCACCAAAGACAAAACAAACAAAGGGACTAAACCTGGTTTAGCATGCAGAGTAAATCTGAAGTAGGACCTTACAAACAAGAAATGGTGGTAAATGATGACCGGGCCATTTTTACAAAAGGGGCACCCTTTGGTGCAATACTGCAGCTGAAGATTCTGCCTGCTGTAAAAACCCACAATGGTAAGAAAAATTAAATCAGTTCCACCAGCCATTAATTGTAGTAAGGGTAACATAAGAATGTTACATGAGAAGGTAGACAAAAGGGGATACTAAGTAAGCCCCCAGCACTTCACATTAGATGGTCTGTGCTGAGTCTACGAAGAGAAAAAGGTAAGTAAATTTGATTTCACTTTACTACTCTTGGGAAAGTAGTTTATCCAAGAGAAGGCATTTAAACCTTAAGAAATCCAAAGGACTTCTCTGTGACACTGCACTGAGGGTGCTGGGTATCACACTACACAATGTGATGCCTATGGAGTTTGTCAGACTCCAAAACCAAAAGAACCTCTGAGTCCAAATCAGAGAAAACTGCATGAGAGAGTAAGGAAAAGGCCTCACTCACTCCAGGATGAAAATCAAAAAGTCCTAAAGTCCAGCGAAAGAACTGGGTGTCTCTAAGGTAGAAGGGAATTAACACAGAAATGAGAATTCTCCCTAACAGTGACACCTACAAGTAATGTTCATTGATAGATTCTTGCTCTGTTTCACTCTGCACTGCTGGACTGGGGCATGCACACAAAGTATCAGTTACATGCCATGTCATACAGAGATACATGTTCCTTTTGTCACCTGCTCCTATGGGTGTCCTTGCCATGATACATATCTGAGCTGTCTGTTGACACACATTGTCGTGTTCAATGAGTGTAGTTGCATGAGTGCCCACAGACCACATACACATTGACTGAAATCCAGTTCCACAGAGAGCCTACACATTGTGGCTCATGCTCCCTCTTACCCTCCCACACTCTGTGCCACCTCCATGTGGCCACTGCCCTCTCCCACTAGTAGATTGGTGGACCTTGTTAACATCGCCCAATCTACTCTCTATCTCACTGCACTTCAGCGACCTTGACCAGAAGTCACACGTTCGGTGTACCCACTCATGGCCTTCTTCCCTTTCCACACCTTCCTGCAGGTTCTCCTTGTCTCCTGTTCCCTGTCCCAGACCTGATTAGTGTGTCATGTGTTGACCGTGGTGTTTTCTGTGAAGATGAATGTCTGACCATTCCCCTGTGATATAATTGTAAATTAAAATGTCACGTGCTTTACTTTTCCACTGGCATGTGGGGCGACTTGACAGTTGAATGTCCCCTCATTGTGAATTTACAACACTGTTGAATGTCAATGTGCTCAGTGCTGGCATAGACATGATGTGGAGAGAGGGCAGGGGCATTTGTCAGCAAATGCCATGCATCAGTTGCTTACTGGACCAAGTGTATGAATGCTCAACTTCTGAAGGGTGCATGTCATGCCACTTCCTGTCAGAGTACTCCTTGGAGCATATTTACATTGTTGCCTTCTTTGGCATGTATTAATATGTCTTTCTCTGTCCATATGCAGGTGAGGACGCACCAGATGCAGGGGTGAAGGAGGAGAAAGAGTCAGTTCTGCGGCAGACCACTAGTGGGGGACATGGTGTGGTAGGCCGTGAGAACCCACTGGTGCTGCAGACCATCCCAAGTCATGCTGCAGACTCTTTAGACTCTTTTGACGCAGATGTCTCTGATGCTGAAAAAGATATGCACGCTGCAAAAAGGGCAGAGGTGAGTTTCCCAATGTGTGGATCCGTCGGGGCCCGTGAGACTGTGGCGTGGCACCCGGCTTCACAAAGGCACTCAGTGGTAGTGTGATAAATCAACTTCTGGGGTACCAGTGGTCCAAGGATTAATAGGTTTTTAAACCATCAATCAAACCCACACCTCTAGTGCACCAGAAGAGATCCAAACATATTGGAAAACAAGTGAGTTATAAGACCTAAGACCTCCTTGTCCAATTTTTGGTAACGTGGACGGAGCAGCAGGATTATCTCTGCAAAGTTGTGAATCGTTGGCTAGTTGCAACACAGCAAAAATACAATTATTACTCAATGATAAAAGTGACTGTCCTGTCAAGGTGGATACAAATATCTTACTTTATTATTACTGCAACAGACAGTTCTAGCACACTACAAAATACAACCCACTCTGTAAAGGAACATAGAGGACAGACAGTTTCACGAAGAAAAGGGATGCACTCTGGATACTGACAGGAGGGTAGCTGGTAAAGTAATTAGTCTTACTGTTCAAGATTATCTGGTTTCAGCACCAAGGGGGCAAAGGGTCGTAACTGTCTCTAGTAGCCTTCAGAGAAGGACCCAGCGAGGCAGAAACCCAATGTACCTGATGCTGAAGAAGTTCTTAGTACTCCACAGCTTCTAGGCAGTTACAGGACACTTCACAGCCCTTGAGACAGAGTTTGTGGCATTAGACAGCTGCGGGTACTAGGCAGCAGGCAGTACTTTAATCCTTCCTATATCTCTTACATCTCTAGTATCTACCTTCCCTCATGTAATCTATCGACGAGACCTTCGTAATTTCAATACTTCATTATTTGTCTGTACCTGTACTGCTGCTCTGCCATCCTATTCTACTTTCTCGGCTCTAACTGCTGACGATGCAGCTTCTACCCATTTTACTTCACTTTCCTCATCTCTTGACACTTTATATCCTACTTCTCCTTTGACTCCATCCTGTATACTTGCGCAACCATGGCTTACCAGTCATCTCCAGTCAATGAAGTGTGCCCTGTGTCGACTGGAAAGGCAATGGCTTCATCACAGACATGATAATGACTTTAAATCCTACTCATCTTACCGCATCCTACATGACAACTGTCTCTTAGCTGCTAAGCACTCTTATTTCTCTGATCTTCTCCATACTCAGTCAACTCATCCATGCCGTCTTTTTCAAACTTTGTCTCTCCTCATCTCTCCTCCAACTCTGGACCCTTCACTTAACTCATCTGTATCTGCCTCTGTTATTGCTTCTTATTTCTCTTCTAAGGTGACTTCTCTTTGCCTTGCAATTGTCTCTTCTCCATCTTCCTCTCTTAGTTCATCCTTTCCACCTATTCCCCCTCCTGCTGCCTCTATCTCACATTTCTCTGTTGTTACAGACACAGATATCTCCCTTCTGATGGCTCGTCCCCACCCTACTGCTGCCCTCCGGTCTCCTACACTACTTGCATATAAGAGCACGTTGGGTATGTTGCTAGAAAACTAAACCCACCAGGAGCTCTCTGCGGAAACAAGCTTCAAAAGGGCACCCCCTAACACAAGGGCCAGCCTCACACCAGAGTGGTGCTTTGCTAATTACCAGAGGATCTTTGAAATACAGGCTCATGACAAGGTGGGATTAGAGAGGAAGGACAGTAGAGAGTAGACTGGAGGGAGGGCTCTTCCATCCAGGTTTCTGTGAGCATAGCTTTCCCTCCTGTCTCCTACACTACTTGCATATAAGAGCACGTTGGGTATGTTGCTAGAAAACTAAACCCAGCAGAAGCTCCCTGGGGAAACAAGCTTCAAAAGGGCACCCCCTAAACACAAGGGCCAGCCTCACACCAGAGTGTTGCTTTGCTAATTACCAGAGGACCTTTGAAATACAGGCTCATGACAAGGTGGGATTAGAGAGGAAGGACAGTAGAGAGTAGACTGGAGGGAGGGCTCTTCCATCCAGGTTTCTGTGAGCGTAGCTTTCCTTCCTGTCTCCTACACTACTTGCATATAAGAGCACGTTGGGTATGTTGCTAGAACACTAAACCCAGCAGGAGCTCCATGGGGAAACAAGCTTCAAAAGGGCACCCCCTAAACACAAGGGCCAGCCTCACACCAGAGTGGTGCTTTGCTAATTTCAAGAGGACCTTTGAAACACAGGCTCATGACAAGGTGGGATTAGAGAGGAAGGACAGAAGAGAGTAGACTGGAGGAAGGGCTCTTCCATCCAGGTTTCTGTGAGCGTAGCTTTCCCTCCTGTCTCCTACACTACTTGCATATAAGAGCATGTTGGGTATGTTGCTAGAAAACTAAACCCAGCAGGAGCTCCCTGGGGAAACTACCTTAAAAGGGCACCCCCTAAACACAAGGGCCAGCCTCACACCAGAGTGGTGCTTTGCTAATTACCAGAGGACCTTTGAAATACAGGCTCATGACAAGGTGGGATTAGAGAGGAAAGACAGTAGAGAGTAGACTGGAGGAAAGGCTCTTCCATCCAGGTTTCTGTGAGCGTAGCTTTCCCTCCTATCTCCTACACTACTTGCATATAAGAGCATGTTGGGTATGTTGATATAAAACTAAACCCAGCAGGAGCTCCCTGGGAAAACAAGCTTCAAAAGGGCACCCCCTAAACACAAGGGCCAGCCTCACACCAGAGTGGTGCTTTGCTAATTACCAGAGGATCTTTGAAATACAGGCTCATGACAAGGTGGGATTAGAGAGGAAGGACAGTAGAGAGTAGACTGGAGGGAGGGCTCTTCCATCCAGGTTTCTGTGAGCATAGCTTTCCCTCCTGTCTCCTACACTACTTGCATATAAGAGCACGTTGGGTATGTTGCTAGAAAACTAAACCCAGCAGAAGCTCCCTGGGGAAACAAGCTTCAAAAGGGCACCCCCTAAACACAAGGGCCAGCCTCACACCAGAGTGTTGCTTTGCTAATTTCCAGAGGACCTTTGAAATACAGGCTCATGACAAGGTGGGATTAGAGAGGAAGGACAGTAGAGAGTAGACTGGAGGGAGGGCTCTTCCATCCAGGTTTCTGTGAGCGTAGCTTTCCCTCATGTCTCCTACACTACTTGCATATAAGAGCACGTTGGGTATGTTGCTAGAAAAATAAACCCAGCAGGAGCTCCCTGGGGAAACAAGCTTCAAAAGGGCACCCCCTAAACACAGGGGCCAGCCTCACACCAGAGTGGTGTTTTGTTAATTACCAGAGGATCTTTGAAATACAGGCTCATGACAAGGTGGGATTAGAGAGGAAGGACAGAAGAGAGTAGACTGGAGGGAGGGCTCTTCCATCCAGGTTTCTGTGAGTGTAGCTTTCCTTCCTGTCTCCTACACTACTTGCATATAAGAGCACGTTGGGTATGTTGCTAGAAAACTAAACCCAGCAGGAGCTCCCTGGGGAAACAAGCTTCAAAAGGGCACCCCCTAAACACAAGGGCCAGCCTCACACCAGTGTGGTGCTTTGCTAATTACCAGAGGACCTTTGAAATACAGACTCATGACAAGGTGGGATTAGAGAGGAAGGACAGTAGAGAATAGACTGTAGGAAGGGCTCTTCCATCCTGGTTTCTGTGAGCGTAGCTTTCCCTCCTGTCTCCTACACTACTTGCATATAAGAGCACGTTGGGTATGTTGCTAGAAAACTAAACCCAGCAGGAGCTACCTGGGGAAACAAGCTTCAAAAGGGCACCCCCACCCCCTAAACACAAGGGCCAGCCTCACACCAGAGTGGTGCTTTGCTAATTACCAGAGGACCTTTGAAATACAGGCTCATGACAAGGTGGGATCAGAGAGGAAGGACAGAAGAGAGTAGACTGGAGGGAGGGCTCTTCCATCCAGGTTTCTGTGAGCGTATCTTTCCCTCCTGTCTCCTACACTACTTGCATATAAGAGCACGTTGGGTATGTTGCTAGAAAACTAAACCCAGCAGGAGCTCCCTGGGGAAACAAGCTTCAAAAGGGCACCCCCTAAACACAAGGGCCAGCCTCACACCAGAGTGGTGCTTTGCTAACTACCAGAGGACCTTTGAAATACAGGCTCATGACAAGGCGGGATTAGAGAGGAAGGACAGAAGAGAGTAGACTGGAGGAAGGGCTCTTCCATCCAGGTTTCTGTGAGCGTAGCTTTCCCTCCTGTCTCCTACACTACTTGCATATAAGAGCACAATGGGTATGTTGCTAGAAAACTAAACCCAGCAGGAGCACCCTGGGGAAACAAGTTTCAAAAGGGCACCCCCTAAACACAAGGGCCAGCCTCACACCAGAGTGGTGCTTTGCTAATTACCAGAGGACCTTTGAAATACAGGCTCATGACAAGGTGGGATTAGAGACGAAGGACAGTAGAGAGTAGACTGGAGGGAGTGCTCTTCCATCCAGGTTTCTGTGAGCGTTGCTTTCCCTCCTGTCTCCTACACTACTTGCATATAAGAGCACGTTGGGTATGTTGCTAAAAAACTAAACCCAGCAGGAGCTCCCTGGGGAAACAAGCTTCAAAAGGGCACCCCCTAAACCCCAGAGTGGTGCTTTGCTATTTACCAGAGGACCTTTGAAATACAGGCTCATGGCAAGGTGGGATTAGAGAGTAAGGACAGAAGAGAGTAGACTGAAGGGAGAGTTCTTCCATCCAGGTTTCTGTGAGCGTAGCTTTCCCTCCTGTCTCCTGCACTACTTGCATATAAGAGCACGTGGGTATGTTTCTAGAAAACTAAACGCAGCAGGAGCTCCCTGGGGAAACACGCTTCAAAATTGCACCCCCTAAACACAAGGGCCAGCCTCACACCAGAGTGGTGCTTTGCTAATTACCAGAGGACCTTTGAAATACAGGCTCATGGCAAGGTGGGATTAGAGAGGAAGGTCAGAAGAGAGTAGACTGGAGGGAGGGCTCTTCCATCCAGGTTTCTGTGAGCGTAGCTTTCCCTCCTGTCTCCTACACTACTTGCATATAAGAGCACCTTGAGTATGTTGCTAGAAAACTAAACCCAGCAGGAGCTCCCTGGGGAAACAAGCTTCAAAAGGGCACCCCCTAAACACAAGGGCCAGCCTCACACCAGAGTGGTACTTTGATAACTACCAGAGGACCTTTGAAATACAGGCTCATGACAAGGTGGGATCAGAGAGGAAGGACAGAAGAGAGTAGACTGGAGGGAGGGCTCTTCCATCCAGGTTTCTGTGAGCATAGCTTTCCCTCCTGTCTCCTACACTACTTGCATATAAGAGCACCTTGGGTATGTTGCTAGAAAACTAAACCCTGCAGGAGCTCCCTGGGGAAACAAGCTTCAAAGGGGCACCCCCACCCCCTAAACACAAGGGCCAGCCTCACACCAGAGTGGTGCTTTGCTAATTACCAGAGGACCTTTGAAATATAGGCTCATGACAAGGTGGGATCAGAGAGGAAGGACAGAAGAGAGTAGACTGGAGGGAGGGCTCTTCCATCCAGGTTTCTGTGAGCGTATCTTTCCCTCCTGTCTCCTACACTACTTGCATATAAGAGCATGTTGGGTATGTTGCTAGAAAACTAAACCCAGCAGGAGCTCCCTGGGGAAACAAGCTTCAAAAGGGCACCCCCTAAACACAAGGGCCAGCCTCACACCAGAGTGGTGCTTTGCTAACTACCAGAGGACCTTTGAAATACAGGCTCATGACAAGGCGGGATTAGAGAGGAAGGACAGAAGAGAGTAGACTGGAGGAAGGGCTCTTCCATCCAGGTTTCTGTGAGCATAGCTTTCCCTCCTGTCTCCTACACTACTTGCATATAAGAGCACAATGGGTATGTTGCTAGAAAACTAAACCCAGCAGGAGCTCCCTGGGGAAACAAGCTTCAAAAGGGCACCCCCTAAACACAAGGGCCAGCCTCACACCAGAGTGGTGCTTTGCTAATTACCAGAGGACCTTTGAAATACAGGCTCATGACAAGGTGGGATTAGAGACGAAGGACAATAGAGAGTAGACTGGAGGGAGGGCTCTTCCATCCAGGTTTCTGTGAGCGTTGCTTTCCCTCCTGTCTCCTACACTACTTGCATATAAGAGCACGTTGGGTATGTTGCTAGAAAACTAAACCCAGCAGGAGCTCCCTGGGGAAACAAGCTTCAAAAGGGCACCCCCTAAACACAAGGGCCAGCCTCACACTAGAGTGGTGCTTTGCTAATTACCAGAGGACCTTTGAAATACAGGCTCATGGCAAGGTGGGATTAGAGAGTAAGGACAGAAGAGAGTAGACTGAAGGGAGAGTTCTTCCATCCAGGTTTCTGGGAGCGTATCTTTCCCTCCTGTCTCCTACACTACTTGCATATAAGAGCACGTTGGGTATGTTGCTAGAAAACTAAACCCAGCAGGAGCTCCCTGGGGAAACAAGCTTCAAAAGGGCACCCCCACCCCCTAAACACAAGGGCCAGCCTCACACCAGAGTGGTGCTTTGCTAATTACCAGAGGACCTTTGAAATACAGGCTCATGACAAGGTGGGATTAGAGAGGAAGGACAGAAGAGAGTAGACTGGAGGAAGGGCTCTTCCATCCAGGTTTCTGTGAGCGTAGCTTTCCCTCCTGTCTCCTGCACTACTTGCATATAAGAGCACGTGGGTATGTTGCAAGAAAACTAAACCCAGCAGGAGCTCCCTGGGGAAACAAGCTTCAAAATGGCACCCCCTAAACACAAGGGTCAGCCTCACACCAGAGTGGTGCTTTGCTAATTACCAGAGGACCTTTGAAATACAGGCTCATGGCAAGGTGGGATTAGAGAGGAAGGTCAGAAGAGAGTAGACTGGAGGGAGGGCTCTTCCATCCAGGTTTCTGTGAGCGTAGCTTTCCCTCCTGTCTCCTACACTACTTGCATATAAGAGCACCTTGGGTATGTTGCTAGAAAACTAAACCCAGCAGGAGCTCCCTGGGGAAACAAGCTTCAAAAGGGCACCCCTAAACACAAGGGCCAGCCTCACACCAGAGTGGTACTTTGCTAATTACCAGAGGACCTTCGAAATACAGGCTCATGACAAGGTGGGATCAGAGAGGAAGGACAGAAGAGAGTAGACTGGAGGGAGGTCTCTTCAATCCAGGTTTCTGTGAGCGTAGCTTTCCCTCCTGTCTCCTACACTACTTGCATATAAGAGCACCTTGGGTATGTTGCTAGAAAACTAAACCCAGCAGGAGCTCCCTGGGGAAACAAGCTTCAAAAGGGCACCCCCTAAACACAAGGGCCAGCCTCATACCAGAGTGGTACTTTGCTAATTACCAGAGGACCTTTGAAATACAGGCTCATGACAAGGTGGGATCAGAGAGGAAGGACAGAAGAGAGTAGACTGGAGGGAGCGCTCTTCCATCCAGGTTTCTGTGAGCTTATCTTTCCCTCCTGTCTCCTACACTACTTGCATAGAAGAGCACGTTGGGTTTGTTGCTAGAAAACTAAACCCAGCAGGAGCTACCTGGGGAAACAAGCTTCAAAAGGGCACCCCCTAAACACAAGGGCCAGGCTCACACCAGAGTGGTGCTTTGCTAATTACCAGAGGACCTTTGAAATACAGGCTCATGACAAGGCGGGATTAGAGAGGAAGGACAGAAGAGAGTAGACTGGAGGAAGGGCTCGTCCATCCAGGTTTCTGTGAGCGTAGCTTTCCCTCCTGTCTCCTATACTACTTGCATACAAGAGCACGTTGGGTATGTTGCTAGAAAACTAAACCCAGCAGGAGCTCCCTGGGGAAACAAGCTTCAAAAGGGCACCCCCTAAACACAAGGGCCAGTCTCACACCAGAGTGGTGCTTTGCTAATTACCAGAGGACCTTTGAAATACAGGCTCATGACAAGGTGGGATTAGAGAGGAAGGACAGTAGAGAGTAGACTGGAGAGAGGGCTCTTCCATCCAGGTTTCTGTGAGCGTAGCTTTCCTTCCTGTCTCCTACACTACTTGCATATAAGAGCACGTTGGGTATGTTGCTAGAAAACTAAACCCAGCAGGAGCTCCATGGGGAAACAAGCTTCAAAAGGGCACCCCCTAAACACAAGGGCCAGCCTCACACCAGAGTGGTGCTTTGCTAATTTCAAGAGGACCTTTGAAACACAGGCTCATGACAAGGTGGGATTAGAGAGGAAGGACAGAAGAGAGTAGACTGGAGGAAGGGCTCTTCCATCCAGTTTTCTGTGAGCGTAGCTTTCCCTCCTGTCTCCTACACTACTTGCATATAAGAGCACGTTGGGTATGTTGCTAGAAAACTAAACCCAGCAGGAGCTCCCTGGGGAAACAACCTTAAAAGGGTACCCCCTAAACACAAGGGCCAGCCTCACACCAGAGTGGTGCTTTGCTAATTACCAGAGGACCTTTGAAATACAGGCTCATGACAAGGTGGGATTAGAGAGGAAAGACAGTAGAGAGTAGACTGGAGGAAAGGCTCTTCCATCCAGGTTTCTGTGAGCGTAGCTTTCCCTCCTATCTCCTACACTACTTGCATATAAGAGCATGTTGGGTATGTTGATATAAAACTAAACCCAGCAGGAGCTCCCTGGGAAAACAAGCTTCAAAAGGGCACCCCCTAAACACAAGGGCCAGCCTCACACCAGAGTGGTGCTTTGCTAATTACCAGAGGACCTTTGAAATACAGGCTCATGACAAGGTGGGATTAGAGAGGAAGGACAGTAGAGAGTAGACTGGAGGGAGGGCTCTTCCATCCAGGTTTCTGTGAGCGTAGCTTTCCTTCCTGTCTCCTACACTACTTGCATATAAGAGCACGTGGGTATGTTGCTAGAAAACTAAACCCAGCAGGAGCTCCCTGGGGAAACAAGCTTCAAAAGGGCACCCCCTAAACACAAGGGCCAGCCTCACACCAGAGTGGTGCTTTGCTAATTACCAGAGGACCTTTGAAATACAGGCTCATGACAAGGTGGGATTAGAGAGGAAGGATAGAAGAGAGTAGACTGGAGAAAGGGCTCTTCCATCCAGGATTCTGTGAGCGTAGCTTTCCCTCCTGTCTCCTACACTACTTGCATATAAGAGCACGTTGGGTATGTTGCTAGAAAACTAAACCCAGCAGGCGCTCCCTGGGGAAACAAGCTTCAAAAGGGCACCCCCTAAACACAAGGGCCAGCCTCACACCAGAGTGGTGCTTTGCTAATTACCGGAGGACCTTTGAAATACAGGCTCAATGCAAGGTGGGATTAGAGAGGAAAGACAGTAGAGAGTAGTCTGGAGGAATCGCTCTTCCATCCAGGTTTCTGTGAGCGTAGCTTTCCCTCCTGTCTCCTACACTACTTGCATATAAGAGCACGTTGGGTATGTTGCTAGAAAACTAAACCCAGCAGGAGCTCCCTGGGGAAACAAGCTTCAAAAGGGCATCCCCTAAACAGAAGGGCCAGCCTCACACCAGAGTGGTGCTTTGCTAATTACCAGAGGACCTTTGAAATACAGGCTCATGGCAAGGTGGGATTAGAGAGTAAGGACAGAAGAGAGTAGACTGGAGGGAGGGTTCTTCCATCCAGATTTCTGTGAGCGTATCTTTCCCTCCTGTCTCCTACACTACTTGCATATAAGAGCACGTTGGGTATGTTGCTAGAAAACTAAACCCAGCAGGAGCTACCTGGGGAAACAAGCTTCAAAAGGGCACCCCCACCCCCTAAACACAAGGGCCAGCCTCACACCAGAGTGGTGCTTTGCTAATTACCAGAGGACCTTTGAAATACAGGCTCATGACAAGGTGGGATCAGAGGGGAAGGACAGAAGAGAGTAGACTGGAGGGAGGGCTCTTCCATCCAGGTTTCTGTGAGCGTATCTTTCCCTCCTGTCTCCTACACTACTTGCATATAAGAGCACTTTGGGTATGTTGCTAGAAAACTAAACCCAGCAGGAGCTCCCTGGGGAAACAAGCTTCAAAAGGGCACCCCCTAAACACAAGGGCCAGCCTCACACCAGAGTGGTGCTTTGCTAACTACCAGAGGACCTTTGAAATACAGGCTCATGACAAGGCGGGATTAGAGAGGAAGGACAGAAGAGAGTAGACTGGAGGAAGGGCTCTTCCATCCAGGTTTCTTTGAGCGTAGCTTTCCCTCCTGTCTCCTACACTACTTGCATATAAGAGCACAATGGGTATGTTTCTAGAAAACTAAACCCAGCAGGAGCTCCCTGGGGAAACAAGTTTCAAAAGGGCACCCCCTAAACACAAGGGCCAGCCTCACACCAGAGTGGTGCTTTGCTAATTACCAGAGGACCTTTGAAATGCAGGCTCATGACAAGGTGGGATTAGAGACGAAGGACAGTAGAGAGTAGACTGGAGGGAGGGCTCTTCCATCCAGGTTTCTGTGAGCGTTGCTTTCCCTCCTGTCTCCTACACTACTTGCATATAAGAGCACGTTGGGTATGTTGCTAGAAAACTAAACCCAGCAGGAGCTCCCTGGGGAAACAAGCTTCAAAAGGGCACCCCCTAAACACAAGGGCCAGTCTCAAACCAGAGTGGTGCTTTGCTAATTACCAGAGGACCTTTGAAATACAGGCTCATGGCAAGGTGGGATTAGAGAGTAAAGACAGAAGAGAGTAGACTGGAGGGAGAGTTCTTCCATCCAGGTTTCTGGGAGCGTATCTTTCCCTCCTGTCTCCTACACATATAAGAGCACGTTGGGTATGTTGCTAGAAAACTAAACCCAGCAGGAGCTCCCTGGGGAAACAAGCTTCAAAAGGGCACCCCCACCCCCTAAACGCAAGGGCCAGCCTCACACCAGAGTGGTGCTTTGCTAATTACCAGAGGACCTTTGAAATACAGGCTCATGACAAGGTGGGATTAGAGAGGAAGGACAGAAGAGAGTAGACTGGAGGAAGGGCTCTTCCATTCAGGTTTCTGTGAGCGTAGCTTTCCCTCCTGTCTCCTGCACTACTTGCATATAAGAGCACGTGGGTATTTTGCTAGAAAACTAAACCCAGCAGGAGCTCCCTGGGGAAACAAGCTTCAAAATTGCACCCCCTAAACACAAGGGCCAGCCTCACACCAGAGTGGTGCTTTGCTAATTACCAGAGGACCTTTGAAATACAGGCTCATGACAAGGTGGGATTAGAGAGGAAGGACAGTAGAGAGTAGACTGGAGAGAGGGCTCTTCCATCCAGGTTTCTGTGAGCGTAGCTTTCCTTCCTGTCTCCTACACTACTTGCATATAAGAGCACGTTGGGTATGTTGCTAGAAAACTAAACCCAGCAGGAGCTCCATGGGGAAACAAGCTTCAAAAGGGCACCCCCTAAACACAAGGGCCAGCCTCACACCAGAGTGGTGCTTTGCTAATTTCAAGAGGACCTTTGAAACACAGGCTCATGACAAGGTGGGATTAGAGAGGAAGGACAGAAGAGAGTAGACTGGAGGAAGGGCTCTTCCATCCAGTTTTCTGTGAGCGTAGCTTTCCCTCCTGTCTCCTACACTACTTGCATATAAGAGCACGTTGGGTATGTTGCTAGAAAACTAAACCCAGCAGGAGCTCCCTGGGGAAACAACCTTAAAAGGGCATCCCCTAAACACAAGGGCCAGCCTCACACCAGAGTGGTGCTTTGCTAATTACCAGAGGACCTTTGAAATACAGGCTCATGACAAGGTGGGATTAGAGAGGAAAGACAGTAGAGAGTAGACTGGAGGAAAGGCTCTTCCATCCAGGTTTCTGTGAGCGTAGCTTTCCCTCCTATCTCCTACACTACTTGCATATAAGAGCATGTTGGGTATGTTGATATAAAACTAAACCCAGCAGGAGCTCCCTGGGAAAACAAGCTTCAAAAGGGCACCCCCTAAACACAAGGGCCAGCCTCACACCAGAGTGGTGCTTTGCTAATTACCAGAGGACCTTTGAAATACAGGCTCATGACAAGGTGGGATTAGAGAGGAAGGACAGTAGAGAGTAGACTGGTGGGAGGGCTCTTCCATCCAGGTTTCTGTGAGCGTAGCTTTCCTTCCTGTCTCCTACACTACTTGCATATAAGAGCACGTGGGTATGTTGCTAGAAAACTAAACCCAGCAGGAGCACCCTGGGGAAACAAGCTTCAAAAGGGCACCCCCTAAACACAAGGGCCAGCCTCACACCAGAGTGGTGCTTTGCTAATTACCAGAGGACCTTTGAAATACAGGCTCATGACAAGGTGGGATTAGAGAGGAAGGATAGAAGAGAGTAGACTGGAGAAAGGGCTCTTCCATCCAGGATTCTGTGAGCGTAGCTTTCCCTCCTGTCTCCTACACTACTTGCATATAAGAGCACGTTGGGTATGTTGCTAGAAAACTAAACCCAGCAGGCGCTCCCTGGGGAAACAAGCTTCAAAAGGGCACCCCCTAAACACAAGGGCCAGCCTCACACCAGAGTGGTGCTTTGCTAATTACCGGAGGACCTTTGAAATACAGGCTCAATGCAAGGTGGGATTAGAGAGGAAAGACAGTAGAGAGTAGTCTGGAGGAATCGCTCTTCCATCCAGGTTTCTGTGAGCGTAGCTTTCCCTCCTGTCTCCTACACTACTTGCATATAAGAGCACGTTGGGTATGTTGCTAGAAAACTAAACCCAGCAGGAGCTCCCTGGGGAAACAAGCTTCAAAAGGGCATCCCCTAAACAGAAGGGCCAGCCTCACACCAGAGTGGTGCTTTGCTAATTACCAGAGGACCTTTGAAATACAGGCTCATGGCAAGGTGGGATTAGAGAGTAAGGACAGAAGAGAGTAGACTGGAGGGAGGGTTCTTCCATCCAGATTTCTGTGAGCGTATCTTTCCCTCCTGTCTCCTACACTACTTGCATATAAGAGCACGTTGGGTATGTTGCTAGAAAACTAAACCCAGCAGGAGCTACCTGGGGAAACAAGCTTCAAAAGGGCACCCCCACCCCCTAAACACAAGGGCCAGCCTCACACCAGAGTGGTGCTTTGCTAATTACCAGAGGACCTTTGAAATACAGGCTCATGACAAGGTGGGATCAGAGGGGAAGGACAGAAGAGAGTAGACTGGAGGGAGGGCTCTTCCATCCAGGTTTCTGTGAGCGTATCTTTCCCTCCTGTCTCCTACACTACTTGCATATAAGAGCACGTTGGGTATGTTGCTAGAAAACTAAACCCAGCAGGAGCTCCCTGGGGAAACAAGCTTCAAAAGGGCACCCCCTAAACACAAGGGCCAGCCTCACACCAGAGTGGTGCTTTGCTAACTACCAGAGGACCTTTGAAATACAGGCTCATGACAAGGCGGGATTAGAGAGGAAGGACAGAAGAGAGTAGACTGGAGGAAGGGCTCTTCCATCCAGGTTTCTTTGAGCGTAGCTTTCCCTCCTGTCTCCTACACTACTTGCATATAAGAGCACAATGGGTATGTTTCTAGAAAACTAAACCCAGCAGGAGCTCCCTGGGGAAACAAGTTTCAAAAGGGCACCCCCTAAACACAAGGGCCAGCCTCACACCAGAGTGGTGCTTTGCTAATTACCAGAGGACCTTTGAAATGCAGGCTCATGACAAGGTGGGATTAGAGACGAAGGACAGTAGAGAGTAGACTGGAGGGAGGGCTCTTCCATCCAGGTTTCTGTGAGCGTTGCTTTCCCTCCTGTCTCCTACACTACTTGCATATAAGAGCACGTTGGGTATGTTGCTAGAAAACTAAACCCAGCAGGAGCTCCCTGGGGAAACAAGCTTCAAAAGGGCACCCCCTAAACACAAGGGCCAGTCTCAAACCAGAGCGGTGCTTTGCTAATTACCAGAGGACCTTTGAAATACAGGCT
Source organism: Ambystoma mexicanum (assembly GCF_040938575.1). NCBI lineage: Eukaryota > Metazoa > Chordata > Amphibia > Caudata > Ambystomatidae > Ambystoma > Ambystoma mexicanum. The sequence continues at coordinate 1,368,485,888 of NC_090933.1, read as the reverse complement.
CATGGCAAGGTGGGATTAGAGAGTAAAGACAGAAGAGAGTAGACTGGAGGGAGAGTTCTTCCATCCAGGTTTCTGGGAGCGTATCTTTCCCTCCTGTCTCCTACACATATAAGAGCACGTTGGGTATGTTGCTAGAAAACTAAACCCAGCAGGAGCTCCCTGGGGAAACAAGCTTCAAAAGGGCACCCCCACCCCCTAAACGCAAGGGCCAGCCTCACACCAGAGTGGTGCTTTGCTAATTACCAGAGGACCTTTGAAATACAGGCTCATGACAAGGTGGGATTAGAGAGGAAGGACAGAAGAGAGTAGACTGGAGGAAGGGCTCTTCCATTCAGGTTTCTGTGAGCGTAGCTTTCCCTCCTGTCTCCTGCACTACTTGCATATAAGAGCACGTGGGTATTTTGCTAGAAAACTAAACCCAGCAGGAGCTCCCTGGGGAAACAAGCTTCAAAATTGCACCCCCTAAACACAAGGGCCAGCCTCACACCAGAGTGGTGCTTTGCTAATTACCAGAGGACCTTTGAAATACAGGCTCATGGCAAGGTGGGATTAGAGAGGAAGGTCAGAAGAGAGTAGACTGGAGGGAGGGCTCTTCCATCCAGGTTTCTGTGAGCGTAGCTTTCCCTCCTGTCTCCTACACTACTTGCATATAAGAGCACGTTGGGTATGTTGCTAGAAAACTAAACCCAACAGGAGCTCCCTGGGGAAACAAGCTTCAAAAGGGCACCCCCTAAACACAAGGGCCAGCCTCACACCAGAGTGGTACTTTGCTAATTACCAGAGGACCTTTGAAATACAGGCTCATGACAAGGTGGGATCAGAGAGGAAGGACAGAAGAGAGTAGACTGGAGGGAGCGCTCTTCCATCCAGGTTTCTGTGAGCGTATCTTTCCCTCCTGTCTCCTACACTACTTGCATAGAAGAGCACGTTGGGTTTGTTGCTAGAAAACTAAACCCAGCAGGAGCTACCTGGGGAAACAAGCTTCAAAAGGGCACCCCCTAAACACAAGGGCCAGGCTCACACCAGAGTGGTGCTTTGCTAATTACCAGAGGACCTTTGAAATACAGGATCATGACAAGGTGGGATTAGAGAGGAAGGACAGAAGAGAGTAGACTGGAGGGAGCGCTCTTCCATCCAGGTTTCTGTGAGCGTATCTTTCCCTCCTGTCTCCTACACTACTTGCATAGAAGAGCACGTTGGGTTTGTTGCTAGAAAACTAAACCCAGCAGGAGCTACCTGGGGAAACAAGCTTCAAAAGGGCACCCCCTAAACACAAGGGCCAGGCTCACACCAGAGTGGTGCTTTGCTAATTACCAGAGGACCTTTGAAATACAGGCTCATGACAAGGTGGGATTATAGAGGAAGGACAGTAGAGAGTAGACTGGAGGGAGGGCTCTTCCATCCAGGTTTCTGTGAGCGTAGCTTTCCTTCCTGTCTCCTACACTACTTGCATATAAGAGCACGTTGGGTATGTTGCTAGAAAACTAAACCCAGCAGGAGCTCCCTGGGGAAACAAGCTTCAAAAGGGCACCCCCTAAACACAAGGGCCAGCCTCACACCAGAGTGGTGCTTTGCTAATTTCAAGAGGACCTTTGAAACACAGGCTCATGACAAGGTGGGATTAGAGAGGAAGGACAGAAGAGAGTAGACTGGAGGAAGGGCTCTTCCATCCAGGTTTCTATGAGCGTAGCTTTCCCTCCTGTCTCCTACACTACTTGCATATAAGAGCATGTTGGGTATGTTGCTAGAAAACTAAACCCAGCAGGAGCTCCCTGGCGAAACAACCTTAAAAGGGCACCCCCTAAACACAAGGGCCAGCCTCACACCAGAGTGGTGCTTTGCTAATTACCAGAGGACCTTTGAAATACAGGATCATGACAAGGTGGGATTAGAGAGGAAAGACAGTAGAGAGTAGACTGGAGGAAAGGCTCTTCCATCCAGGTTTCTGTGAGCGTAGCTTTCCCTCCTGTCTCCTACACTACTTGCATATAATAGCACGTTGGGTATGTTGATATAAAACTAAACCCAGCAGGAGCTCCCTGGGGAAACAAGCTTCAAAAGGGCACCCCCTAAACACAAGGGCCAGCCTCACACCAGAGTGGTGCTTTGCTAATTACCAGAGGACCTTTGAAATAGAGGCTCATGACAAGGTGGGATTAGCGAGGAAGGACAGTAGAGAGTAGACTGGAGGGAGGGCTCTTCCATCCAGGTTTCTGTGAGCGTAGCTTTCCTTCCTGTCTCCTACACTACTTGCATATAAGAGCACGTGGGTATGTTGCTAGAAAACTAAACCCAGCATGAGCTCCCTGGGGAAACAAGCTTCAAAAGGGCACCCCCTAAACACAAGGGCCAGCCTCACACCAGAATGGTGCTTTGCTAATTACCAGAGGACCTTTGAAATACAGGCTCATGACAAGGCGGGATTAGAGAGGAAGGACAGAAGAGAGTAGACTGGAGGAAGGGCTCTTCCATCCAGGATTCTGTGAGCGTAGCTTTCCCTCCTGTCTCCTACACTACTTGCATATAAGAGCACGTTGGGTATGTTGCTAGAAAACTAAACCCAGCAGGAGCTCCCTGGGGAAAAAAGCTTCAAAAGGGCACCTCACCCCCTAAACGCAAGGGCCATCCTCACACCAGAGTGGTGCTTTGCTAATTACCAGAGGACCTTTGAAATACAGGCTCATGACAAGGTGGGATTAGAGAGGAAGGACAGAAGAGAGTAGACTGGAGGAAGGGCTCTTCCATCCAGGTTTCTGTGAGCGTAGCTTTCCCTCCTGTCTCCTGCACTACTTGCATATAAGAGCACGTGGGTATTTTGCTAGAAAACTAAACCCAGCAGGAGCTCCCTGGGGAAACAAGCTTCAAAATTGCACCCCCTAAACACAAGGGCCAGTCTCACACCAGAGTGGTGCTTTGCTAATTACCAGAGGACCTTTGAAATACAGGCTCATGGCAAGGTGGGATTAGAGAGGAAGGTCAGAAGAGAGTAGACTGGAGGGAGGGCTCTTCCATCCAGGTTTCTGTGAGCGTAGCTTACCCTCCTGTCTCCTACACTACTTGCATATAAGAGCACCTTGGGTATGTTGCTAGAAAACTAAACCCAGCAGGAGCTCCCTGGGGAAACAAGCTTCAAAAGGGCACCCCCTAAACACAAGGGCCAGCCTCACACCAGAGTGGTACTTTGCTAATTACCAGAGGACCTTTGAAATACAGGCTCATGACAAGGTGGGATCAGAGAGGAAGGACAGGAGAGAGTAGACTTGAGGGAGGTCTCTTCAATCCAGGTTTCTGTGAGCGTAGCTTTCCCTCCTGTCTCCTACACTACTTGCATATAAGAGCACCTTGGGTATGTTGCTAGAAAACTAAACCCAGCAGGAGCTCCCTGGGGAAACAAGCATCAAAAGGGCACCCCCTAAACACAAGGGCCAGCCTCATACCAGAGTGGTACTTTGCTAATTACCAGAGGACCTTTGAAATACAGGCTCATGACAAGGTGGGATCAGAGAGGAAGGACAGAAGAGAGTAGACTGGAGGGAGCGCTCTTCCATCCAGGTTTCTGTGAGCTTATCTTTCCCTCCTGTCTCCTACACTACTTGCATAGAAGAGCACGTTGGGTTTGTTGCTAGAAAACTAAACCCAGCAGGAGCTACCTGGGGAAACAAGCTTCAAAAGGGCTCCCCCTAAACACAAGGGCCAGGCTCACACCAGAGTGGTGCTTTGCTAATTACCAGAGGACCTTTGAAATACAGGCTCATGACAAGGCGGGATTAGATAGGAAGGACAGAAGAGAGTAGACTGGAGGAAGGGCTCTTCCATCCAGGTTTCTGTGAGCGTAGCTTTCCCTCCTGTCTCCTATACTACTTGCATATAAGAGCACGTTGGGTATGTTGCTAGAAAACTAAACCCAGCAGGAGCTCGCTGGGGAAACAAGCTTCAAAAGGGCACCCCCTAAACACAAGGGCCAGTCTCACACCAGAGTGGTGCTTTGCTAATTACCAGAGGACCTTTGAAATACAGGCTCATGACAAGGTGGGATTAGAGAGGAAGGACAGTAGAGAGTAGACTGGAGGGAGGGCTCTTCCATCCAGGTTTCTGTGAGCGTAGCTTTCCTTCCTGTCTCCTACACTACTTGCATATAAGAGCACGTTGGGTATGTTGCTAGAAAACTAAACCCAGCAGGAGCTCCCTGGGGAAACAAGCTTCAAAAGGGCACCCCCTAAACACAAGGGCCAGCCTCACACCAGAGTGGTGCTTTGCTAATTTCAAGAGGACCTTTGAAACACAGGCTCATGACAAGGTGGGATTAGAGAGGAAGGACAGAAGAGAGTAGACTGGAGGAAGGGCTCTTCCATCCAGGTTTCTGTGAGCGTAGCTTTCCCTCCTGTCTCCTACACTACTTGCATATAAGAGCACGTTGGGTATGTTGCTAGAAAACTAAACCCAGCAGGAGCTCCCTGGGGAAACAACCTTAAAAGGGCACCCCCTAAACACAAGGGCCAGCCTCACACCAGAGTGGTGCTTTGCTAATTACCAGAGGACCTTTGAAATACAGGCTCATGACAAGGTGGGATTAGAGAGGAAAGACAGTAGAGAGTAGACTGGAGGAAAGGCTCTTCCATCCAGGTTTCTGTGAGCGTAGCTTTCCCTCCTGTCTCCTACACTACTTGCATATAAGAGCACGTTGGGTATGTTGCTAGAAAACTAAACCCAGCAGGAGCTCCCTGGGGAAACAAGCTTCAAAAGGGCACCCCCACCCCCTAAACGCAAGGGCCAGTCTCACACCAGAGTGGTGCTTTGCTAATTACCAGAGGACCTTTGAAATACAGGCTCATGACAAGGTGGGATTAGAGAGGAAGGACAGAAGAGAGTAGACTGGAGGAAGGGCTCTTCCATCCAGGTTTCTGTGAGCGTAGCTTTCCCTCCTGTCTCCTGCACTACTTGCATATAAGAGCACGTGGGTATGTTGCTAGAAAACTAAACCCAGCAGGAGCTCCCTGGGGAAACAAGCTTCAAAATTGCACCCCCTAAACACAAGGGCCAGCCTCACACCAGAGTGGTGCTTTGCTAATTACCAGAGGACCTTTGAAATACAGGCTCATGGCAAGGTGGGATTAGAGAGGAAGGTCAGAAGAGAGTAGACTGGAGGGAGGGCTCTTCCATCCAGGTTTCTGTGAGCGTAGCTTTCCCTCCTGTCTCCTACACTACTTGCATATAAGAGCACGTTGGGTATGTTGCTAGAAAACTAAACCCAACAGGAGCTCCCTGGGGAAACAAGCTTCAAAAGGGCACCCCCTAAACACAAGGGCCAGCCTCACACCAGAGTGGTACTTTGCTAATTACCAGAGGACCTTTGAAATACAGGCTCATGACAAGGTGGGATCAGAGAGGAAGGACAGAATAGAGTAGACTGGAGGGAGTGCTCTTCCATCCAGGTTTCTGTGAGCGTATCTTTCCCTCCTGTCTCCTACACTACTTGCATAGAAGAGCACGTTGGGTTTGTTGCTAGAAAACTAAACCCAGCAGGAGCTACCTGGGGAAACAAGCTTCAAAAGGGCTCCCCCTAAACACAAGGGCCAGGCTCACACCAGAGTGGTGCTTTGCTAATTACCAGAAGACCTTTGAAATACAGGCTCATGACAAGGCGGGATTAGATAGGAAGGACAGAAGAGAGTAGACTGGAGGAAGGGCTCTTCCATCCAGGTTTCTGTGAGCGTAGCTTTCCCTCCTGTCTCCTATACTACTTGCATATAAGAGCACGTTGGGTATGTTGCTAGAAAACTAAACCCAGCAGGAGCTCGCTGGGGAAACAAGCTTCAAAAGGGCACCCCCTAAACACAAGGGCCAGTCTCACACCAGAGTGGTGCTTTGCTAATTACCAGAGGACCTTTGAAATACAGGCTCATGACAAGGTGGGATTAGAGAGGAAGGACAGTAGAGAGTAGACTGGAGGGAGGGCTCTTCCATCCAGGTTTCTGTGAGCGTAGCTTTCCTTCCTGTCTCCTACACTACTTGCATATAAGAGCACGTTGGGTATGTTGCTAGAAAACTAAACCCAGCAGGAGCTCCCTGGGGAAACAAGCTTCAAAAGGGCACCCCCTAAACACAAGGGCCAGCCTCACACCAGAGTGGTGCTTTGCTAATTTCAAGAGGACCTTTGAAACACAGGCTCATGACAAGGTGGGATTAGAGAGGAAGGACAGAAGAGAGTAGACTGGAGGAAGGGCTCTTCCATCCAGGTTTCTGTGAGCGTAGCTTTCCCTCCTGTCTCCTACACTACTTGCATATAAGAGCACGTTGGGTATGTTGCTAGAAAACTAAACCCAGCAGGAGCTCCCTGGGGAAACAACCTTAAAAGGGCACCCCCTAAACACAAGGGCCAGCCTCACACCAGAGTGGTGCTTTGCTAATTACCAGAGGACCTTTGAAATACAGGCTCATGACAAGGTGGGATTAGAGAGGAAAGACAGTAGAGAGTAGACTGGAGGAAAGGCTCTTCCATCCAGGTTTCTGTGAGCGTAGCTTTCCCTCCTGTGTCCTACACTACTTGCATATAAGAGCACGTTGGGTATGTTGCTAGAAAACTAAACCCAGCAGGAGCTCCCTGGGGAAACAAGCTTCAAAAGGGCACCCCCACCCCCTAAACGCAAGGGCCAGTCTCACACCAGAGTGGTGCTTTGCTAATTACCAGAGGACCTTTGAAATACAGGCTCATGACAAGGTGGGATTAGAGAGGAAGGTCAGAAGAGAGTAGACTGGAGGGAGGGCTCTTCCATCCAGGTTTCTGTGAGCGTAGCTTTCCCTCCTGTCTCCTACACTACTTGCATAGAAGAGCACGTTGGGTTTGTTGCTAGAAAACTAAACCCAGCAGGAGCTACCTTGGGAAACAAGCTTCAAAAGGGCACCCCCTAAACACAAGGGCCAGGCTCACACCAGAGTGGTGCTTTGCTAATTACCAGAGGACCTTTGAAATACAGGCTCATGACAAGGTGGGATTAGAGAGGAAGGTCAGAAGAGAGTAGACTGGAGGGAGGGCTCTTCCATCCAGGTTTCTGTGAGCGTAGCTTTCCCTCCTGTCTCCTACACTACTTGCATATAAGAGCACGTTGGGTATGTTGCTAGAAAACTAAACCCAACAGGAGCTCCCTGGGGAAACAAGCTTCAAAAGGGCACCCCCTAAACACAAGGGCCAGCCTCACACCAGAGTGGTGCTTTGCTAATTTCAAGAGGACCTTTGAAATACAGGCTCATGACAAGGTGGGATCAGAGAGGAAGGACAGAAGAGAGTAGACTGGAGGGAGTGCTCTTCCATCCAGGTTTCTGTGAGCGTATCTTTCCCTCCTGTCTCCTACACTACTTGCATAGAAGAGCATGTTGGGTTTGTTGCTAGAAAACTAAACCCAGCAGGAGCTACCTGGGGAAACAAGCTTCAAAAGGGCACCCCCTAAACACAAGGGCCAGGCTCACACCAGAGTGGTGCTTTGCTAATTACCAGAGGACCTTTGAAATACAGGATCATGACAAGGTGGGATTAGAGAGGAAGGACAGAAGAGAGTAGACTGGAGGGAGCGCTCTTCCATCCAGGTTTCTGTGAGCGTATCTTTCCCTCCTGTCTCCTACACTACTTGCATAGAAGAGCACGTTGGGTTTGTTGCTAGAAAACTAAACCCAGCAGGAGCTACCTTGGGAAACAAGCTTCAAAAGGGCACCCCCTAAACACAAGGGCCAGGCTCACACCAGAGTGGTGCTTTGCTAATTACCAGAGGACCTTTGAAATACAGGCTCATGACAAGGTGGGATTAGAGAGGAAGGACAGTAGAGAGTAGACTGGAGGGAGGGCTCTTCCATCCAGGTTTCTGTGAGCGTAGCTTTCCTTCCTGTCTCCTACACTACTTGCATATAAGAGCACGTTGGGTATGTTGCTAGAAAACTAAACCCAGCAGGAGCTCCCTGGGGAAACAAGCTTCAAAAGGGCACCCCCTAAACACAAGGGCCAGCCTCACACCAGAGTGGTGCTTTGTTAATTTCAAGAGGACCTTTGAAACACAGGCTCATGACAAGGTGGGATTAGAGAGGAAGGACAGAAGAGAGTAGCCTGGAGGAAGGGCTCTTCCATCCAGGTTTCTGTGAGCGTATCTTTCCCTCCTGTCTCCTACACTACTTGCATATAAGAGCACGTTGGGTATGTTGCTAGAAAACTAAACCCAGCAGGAGCTCCCTGGGGAAACAACCTTAAAAGGGCACCCCCTAAACACAAGGGGCAGCCTCACACCAGAGTGGTGCTTTGCTAATTACCAGAGGACCTTTGAAATACAGGATCATGACAAGGTGGGATTAGAGAGGAAAGACAGTAGAGAGTAGACTGGAGGAAAGGCTCTTCATCCAGGTTTCTGTGAGCGTAGCTTTCCCTCCTGTCTCTTACACTACTTGCATATAATAGCACGTTGGGTATGTTGATATAAAACTATACCCAGCAGGAGCTCCCTGGGGAAACAAGCTTCAAAAGGGCACCCCCTAAACACAAGGGCCAGCCTCACACCAGAGTGGTGCTTTGCTAATTACCAGAGGACCTTTGAAATACAGGCTCATGACAAGGTGGGATTAGAGAGGAAGGACAGTAGAGAGTAGACTGGAGGGAGGGCTCTTCCATCCAGGTTTCTGTGAGCGTAGCTTTCCTTCCTGTCTCCTACACTACTTGCATATAAGAGCACGTGGGTATGTTGCTAGAAAACTAAACCCAGCAGGAGCTCCCTGGGGAAGCAAGCTTCAAAAGGGCACCCCCTAAACACAAGGGACAGCCTCACACCAGAGTGGTGCTTTGCTAATTACCAGAGGACCTTTGAAATACAGGCTCATGACAAGGCGGGATTAGAGAGGAAGGACAGAAGAGAGTAGACTGGAGGAAGGGCTCTTCCATCCAGGATTCTGTGAGCGTAGCTTTCCCTCCTGTCTCCTACACTACTTGCATATAAGAGCACGTTGGGTATGTTGCTAGAAAACTAAACCCAGCAGGAGCTCCCTGGGGAAACAAGCTTCAAAAGGGCACCTCACCCCCTAAACGCAAGGGCCATCCTCACACCAGAGTGCTGCTTTGCTAATTACCAGAGGACCTTTGAAACACAGGCTCATGACAAGGTGGGATTAGAGAGGAAGGACAGAAGAGAGTAGACTGGAGGAAGGGCTCTTCCATCCAGGTTTCTGTGAGCGTAGCTTTCCCTCCTGTCTCCTACACTACTTGCATATAAGAGCACGTTGGGTATGTTGCTAGAAAACTAAACCCAGCAGGAGCTCCCTGGGGAAACAACCTTAAAAGGGCACCCCCTAAACACAAGGGCCAGCCTCACACCAGAGTGGTGCTTTGCTAATTACCAGAGGACCTTTGAAATACAGGATCATGACAAGGTGGGATTAGAGAGGAAAGACAGTAGAGAGTAGACTGGAGGAAAGGCTCTTCATCCAGGTTTCTGTGAGCGTAGCTTTCCCTCCCGTCTCTTACACTACTTGCATATAATAGCATGTTGGGTATGTTGATATAAAACTAAACCCAGCAGGAGCTCCCTGGGGAAACAAGCTTCAAAAGGGCACCCCCTAAACACAAGGGCCAGCCTCACACCAGAGTGGTGCTTTGCTAATTACCAGAGGACCTTTGAAATACAGGCTCATGACAAGGTGGGATTAGAGAGGAAGCACAGTAGAGAGTAGACTGGAGGGAGGGCTCTTCCATCCAGGTTTCTGTGAGCGTAGCTTTCCTTCCTGTCTCCTACACTACTTGCATATAAGAGCACGTGGGTATGTTGCTAGAAAACTAAACCCAGCAGGAGCTCCCTGGGGAAACAAGCTTCAAAAGGGCACCCCCTAAACACAAGGGCCAGCCTCACACCAGAGTGGTGCTTTGCTAATTACCAGAGGACCTTTGAAATACAGGCTCATGACAAGGCGGGATTAGAGAGGAAGGACAGAAGAGAGTAGACTGGAGGAAGGGCTCTTCCATCCAGGATTCTGTGAGCGTAGCTTTCCCTCCTGTCTCCTACACTACTTGCATATAAGAGCACGTTGGGTATGTTGCTAGAAAACTAAACCCAGCAGGAGCTCCCTGGGGAAACAAGCTTCAAAAGGGCACCTCACCCCCTAAACGCAAGGGCCATCCTCACACCAGAGTGGTGCTTTGCTAATTACCAGAGGACCTTTGAAATACAGGCTCATGACAAGGTGGGATTATAGAGGAAGGACAGAAGAGAGTAGACTGGAGGAAGGGCTCTTCCATCCAGGTTTCTGTGAGCGTAGCTTTCCCTCCTGTCTCCTGCACTACTTGCATATAAGAGCACGTGGGTATGTTGCTAGAAAACTAAACCCAGCAGGAGCTCCCTGGGGAAACAAGCTTCAAAATTGCACCCCCTAAACACAAGGGCCAGTCTCACACCAGAGTGGTGCTTTGCTAATTACCAGAGGACCTTTGAAATACAGGCTCATGGCAAGGTGGGATTAGAGAGGAAGGTCAGAAGAGAGTAGACTAGAGGGAGGGCTCTTCCATCCAGGTTTCTGTGAGCGTAGCTTACCCTCCTGTCTCCTACACTACTTGCATATAAGAGCACCTTGGGTATGTTGCTAGAAAACTAAACCCAGCAGGAGCTCCCTGGGGAAACAAGCTTCAAAAGGGCACCCCCTAAACACAAGGGCCAGCCTCACACCAGAGTGGTACTTTGCTAATTACCAGAGGACCTTTGAAATACAGGCTCATGACAAGGTGGGATCAGAGAGGAAGGACAGGAGAGAGTAGACTTGAGGGAGGTCTCTTCAATCCAGGTTTCTGTGAGCGTAGCTTTCCCTCCTGTCTCCTACACTACTTGCATATAAGAGCACCTTGGGTATGTTGCTAGAAAACTAAACCCAGCAGGAGCTCCCTGGGGAAACAAGCATCAAAAGGGCACCCCCTAAACACAAGGGCCAGCCTCATACCAGAGTGGTACTTTGCTAATTACCAGAGGACCTTTGAAATACAGGCTCATGACAAGGTGGGATCAGAGAGGAAGGACAGAAGAGAGTAGACTGGAGGGAGCGCTCTTCCATCCAGGTTTCTGTGAGCTTATCTTTCCCTCCTGTCTCCTACACTACTTGCATAGAAGAGCACGTTGGGTTTGTTGCTAGAAAACTAAACCCAGCAGGAGCTACCTGGGGAAACAAGCTTCAAAAGGGCTCCCCCTAAACACAAGGGCCAGGCTCACACCAGAGTGGTGCTTTGCTAATTACCAGAGGACCTTTGAAATACAGGCTCATGACAAGGCGGGATTAGATAGGAAGGACAGAAGAGAGTAGACTGGAGGAAGGGCTCTTCCATCCAGGTTTCTGTGAGCGTAGCTTTCCCTCCTGTCTCCTATACTACTTGCATATAAGAGCACGTTGGGTATGTTGCTAGAAAACTAAACCCAGCAGGAGCTCGCTGGGGAAACAAGCTTCAAAAGGGCACCCCCTAAACACAAGGGCCAGTCTCACACCAGAGTGGTGCTTTGCTAATTACCAGAGGACCTTTGAAATACAGGCTCATGACAAGGTGGGATTAGAGAGGAAGGACAGTAGAGAGTAGACTGGAGGGAGGGCTCTTCCATCCAGGTTTCTGTGAGCGTAGCTTTCCTTCCTGTCTCCTACACTACTTGCATATAAGAGCACGTTGGGTATGTTGCTAGAAAACTAAACCCAGCAGGAGCTCCCTGGGGAAACAAGCTTCAAAAGGGCACCCCCTAAACACAAGGGCCAGCCTCACACCAGAGTGGTGCTTTGCTAATTTCAAGAGGACCTTTGAAACACAGGCTCATGACAAGGTGGGATTAGAGAGGAAGGACAGAAGAGAGTAGACTGGAGGAAGGGCTCTTCCATCCAGGTTTCTGTGAGCGTAGCTTTCCCTCCTGTCTCCTACACTACTTGCATATAAGAGCACGTTGGGTATGTTGCTAGAAAACTAAACCCAGCAGGAGCTCCCTGGGGAAACAACCTTAAAAGGGCACCCCCTAAACACAAGGGCCAGCCTCACACCAGAGTGGTGCTTTGCTAATTACCAGAGGACCTTTGAAATACAGGCTCATGACAAGGTGGGATTAGAGAGGAAAGACAGTAGAGAGTAGACTGGAGGAAAGGCTCTTCCATCCAGGTTTCTGTGAGCGTAGCTTTCCCTCCTGTGTCCTACACTACTTGCATATAAGAGCACGTTGGGTATGTTGCTAGAAAACTAAACCCAGCAGGAGCTCCCTGGGGAAACAAGCTTCAAAAGGGCACCCCCACCCCCTAAACGCAAGGGCCAGTCTCACACCAGAGTGGTGCTTTGCTAATTACCAGAGGACCTTTGAAATACAGGCTCATGACAAGGTGGGATTAGAGAGGAAGGACAGAAGAGAGTAGACTGGAGGAAGGGCTCTTCCATCCAGGTTTCTGTGAGCGTAGCTTTCCCTCCTGTCTCCTGCACTACTTGCATATAAGAGCACGTGGGTATGTTGCTAGAAAACTAAACCCAGCAGGAGCTCCCTGGGGAAACAAGCTTCAAAATTGCACCCCCTAAACACAAGGGCCAGCCTCACACCAGAGTGGTGCTTTGCTAATTACCAGAGGACCTTTGAAATACAGGCTCATGGCAAGGTGGGATTAGAGAGGAAGGTCAGAAGAGAGTAGACTGGAGGGAGGGCTCTTCCATCCAGGTTTCTGTGAGCGTAGCTTTCCCTCCTGTCTCCTACACTACTTGCATATAAGAGCACGTTGGGTATGTTGCTAGAAAACTAAACCCAACAGGAGCTCCCTGGGGAAACAAGCTTCAAAAGGGCACCCCCTAAACACAAGGGCCAGCCTCACACCAGAGTGGTACTTTGATAATTACCAGAGGACCTTTGAAATACAGGCTCATGACAAGGTGGGATCAGAGAGGAAGGACAGAAGAGAGTAGACTGGAGGGAGTGCTCTTCCATCCAGGTTTCTGTGAGCGTATCTTTCCCTCCTGTCTCCTACACTACTTGCATAGAAGAGCACGTTGGGTTTGTTGCTAGAAAACTAAACCCAGCAGGAGCTACCTGGGGAAACAAGCTTCAAAAGGGCTCCCCCTAAACACAAGGGCCAGGCTCACACCAGAGTGGTGCTTTGCTAATTACCAGAAGACCTTTGAAATACAGGCTCATGACAAGGCGGGATTAGATAGGAAGGACAGAAGAGAGTAGACTGGAGGAAGGGCTCTTCCATCCAGGTTTCTGTGAGCGTAGCTTTCCCTCCTGTCTCCTATACTACTTGCATATAAGAGCACGTTGGGTATGTTGCTAGAAAACTAAACCCAGCAGGAGCTCGCTGGGGAAACAAGCTTCAAAAGGGCACCCCCTAAACACAAGGGCCAGTCTCACACCAGAGTGGTGCTTTGCTAATTACCAGAGGACCTTTGAAATACAGGCTCATGACAAGGTGGGATTAGAGAGGAAGGACAGTAGAGAGTAGACTGGAGGGAGGGCTCTTCCATCCAGGTTTCTGTGAGCGTAGCTTTCCTTCCTGTCTCCTACACTACTTGCATATAAGAGCACGTTGGGTATGTTGCTAGAAAACTAAACCCAGCAGGAGCTCCCTGGGGAAACAAGCTTCAAAAGGGCACCCCCTAAACACAAGGGCCAGCCTCACACCAGAGTGGTGCTTTGCTAATTTCAAGAGGACCTTTGAAACACAGGCTCATGACAAGGTGGGATTAGAGAGGAAGGACAGAAGAGAGTAGACTGGAGGAAGGGCTCTTCCATCCAGGTTTCTGTGAGCGTAGCTTTCCCTCCTGTCTCCTACACTACTTGCATATAAGAGCACGTTGGGTATGTTGCTAGAAAACTAAACCCAGCAGGAGCTCCCTGGGGAAACAACCTTAAAAGGGCACCCCCTAAACACAAGGGCCAGCCTCACACCAGAGTGGTGCTTTGCTAATTACCAGAGGACCTTTGAAATACAGGCTCATGACAAGGTGGGATTAGAGAGGAAAGACAGTAGAGAGTAGACTGGAGGAAAGGCTCTTCCATCCAGGTTTCTGTGAGCGTAGCTTTCCCTCCTGTGTCCTACACTACTTGCATATAAGAGCACGTTGGGTATGTTGCTAGAAAACTAAACCCAGCAGGAGCTCCCTGGGGAAACAAGCTTCAAAAGGGCACCCCCACCCCCTAAACGCAAGGGCCAGTCTCACACCAGAGTGGTGCTTTGCTAATTACCAGAGGACCTTTGAAATACAGGCTCATGACAAGGTGGGATTAGAGAGGAAGGACAGAAGAGAGTAGACTGGAGGAAGGGCTCTTCCATCCAGGTTTCTGTGAGCGTAGCTTTCCCTCCTGTCTCCTGCACTACTTGCATATAAGAGCACGTGGGTATGTTGCTAGAAAACTAAACCCAGCAGGAGCTCCCTGGGGAAACAAGCTTCAAAATTGCACCCCCTAAACACAAGGGCCAGCCTCACACCAGAGTGGTGCTTTGCTAATTACCAGAGGACCTTTGAAATACAGGCTCATGGCAAGGTGGGATTAGAGAGGAAGGTCAGAAGAGAGTAGACTGGAGGGAGGGCTCTTCCATCCAGGTTTCTGTGAGCGTAGCTTTCCCTCCTGTCTCCTACACTACTTGCATATAAGAGCACGTTGGGTATGTTGCTAGAAAACTAAACCCAACAGGAGCTCCCTGGGGAAACAAGCTTCAAAAGGGCACCCCCTAAACACAAGGGCCAGCCTCACACCAGAGTGGTACTTTGCTAATTACCAGAGGACCTTTGAAATACAGGCTCATGACAAGGTGGGATCAGAGAGGAAGGACAGAAGAGAGTAGACTGGAGGGAGTGCTCTTCCATCCAGGTTTCTGTGAGCGTATCTTTCCCTCCTGTCTCCTACACTACTTGCATAGAAGAGCATGTTGGGTTTGTTGCTAGAAAACTAAACCCAGCAGGAGCTACCTGGGGAAACAAGCTTCAAAAGGGCACCCCCTAAACACAAGGGCCAGGCTCACACCAGAGTGGTGCTTTGCTAATTACCAGAGGACCTTTGAAATACAGGATCATGACAAGGTGGGATTAGAGAGGAAGGACAGAAGAGAGTAGACTGGAGGGAGCGCTCTTCCATCCAGGTTTCTGTGAGCGTATCTTTCCCTCCTGTCTCCTACACTACTTGCATAGAAGAGCACGTTGGGTTTGTTGCTAGAAAACTAAACCCAGCAGGAGCTACCTTGGGAAACAAGCTTCAAAAGGGCACCCCCTAAACACAAGGGCCAGGCTCACACCAGAGTGGTGCTTTGCTAATTACCAGAGGACCTTTGAAATACAGGCTCATGACAAGGTGGGATTAGAGAGGAAGGACAGTAGAGAGTAGACTGGAGGGAGGGCTCTTCCATCCAGGTTTCTGTGAGCGTAGCTTTCCTTCCTGTCTCCTACACTACTTGCATATAAGAGCACGTTGGGTATGTTGCTAGAAAACTAAACCCAGCAGGAGCTCCCTGGGGAAACAAGCTTCAAAAGGGCACCCCCTAAACACAAGGGCCAGCCTCACACCAGAGTGGTGCTTTGCTAATTTCAAGAGGACCTTTGAAACACAGGCTCATGACAAGGTGGGATTAGAGAGGAAGGACAGAAGAGAGTAGACTGGAGGAAGGGCTCTTCCATCCAGGTTTCTGTGAGCGTATCTTTCCCTCCTGTCTCCTACACTACTTGCATATAAGAGCACGTTGGGTATGTTGCTAGAAAACTAAACCCAGC
This sequence comes from Ambystoma mexicanum, assembly GCF_040938575.1. NCBI lineage: Eukaryota > Metazoa > Chordata > Amphibia > Caudata > Ambystomatidae > Ambystoma > Ambystoma mexicanum. The sequence continues at coordinate 1,368,470,167 of NC_090933.1, read as the reverse complement.
AGGAGCTCCCTGGGGAAACAACCTTAAAAGGGCACCCCCTAAACACAAGGGGCAGCCTCACACCAGAGTGGTGCTTTGCTAATTACCAGAGGACCTTTGAAATACAGGATCATGACAAGGTGGGATTAGAGAGGAAAGACAGTAGAGAGTAGACTGGAGGAAAGGCTCTTCATCCAGGTTTCTGTGAGCGTAGCTTTCCCTCCTGTCTCTTACACTACTTGCATATAATAGCACGTTGGGTATGTTGATATAAAACTATACCCAGCAGGAGCTCCCTGGGGAAACAAGCTTCAAAAGGGCACCCCCTAAACACAAGGGCCAGCCTCACACCAGAGTGGTGCTTTGCTAATTACCAGAGGACCTTTGAAATACAGGCTCATGACAAGGTGGGATTAGAGAGGAAGGACAGTAGAGAGTAGACTGGAGGGAGGGCTCTTCCATCCAGGTTTCTGTGAGCGTAGCTTTCCTTCCTGTCTCCTACACTACTTGCATATAAGAGCACGTGGGTATGTTGCTAGAAAACTAAACCCAGCAGGAGCTCCCTGGGGAAGCAAGCTTCAAAAGGGCACCCCCTAAACACAAGGGACAGCCTCACACCAGAGTGGTGCTTTGCTAATTACCAGAGGACCTTTGAAATACAGGCTCATGACAAGGCGGGATTAGAGAGGAAGGACAGAAGAGAGTAGACTGGAGGAAGGGCTCTTCCATCCAGGATTCTGTGAGCGTAGCTTTCCCTCCTGTCTCCTACACTACTTGCATATAAGAGCACGTTGGGTATGTTGCTAGAAAACTAAACCCAGCAGGAGCTCCCTGGGGAAACAAGCTTCAAAAGGGCACCTCACCCCCTAAACGCAAGGGCCATCCTCACACCAGAGTGCTGCTTTGCTAATTACCAGAGGACCTTTGAAACACAGGCTCATGACAAGGTGGGATTAGAGAGGAAGGACAGAAGAGAGTAGACTGGAGGAAGGGCTCTTCCATCCAGGTTTCTGTGAGCGTAGCTTTCCCTCCTGTCTCCTACACTACTTGCATATAAGAGCACGTTGGGTATGTTGCTAGAAAACTAAACCCAGCAGGAGCTCCCTGGGGAAACAACCTTAAAAGGGCACCCCCTAAACACAAGGGCCAGCCTCACACCAGAGTGGTGCTTTGCTAATTACCAGAGGACCTTTGAAATACAGGATCATGACAAGGTGGGATTAGAGAGGAAAGACAGTAGAGAGTAGACTGGAGGAAAGGCTCTTCATCCAGGTTTCTGTGAGCGTAGCTTTCCCTCCCGTCTCTTACACTACTTGCATATAATAGCATGTTGGGTATGTTGATATAAAACTAAACCCAGCAGGAGCTCCCTGGGGAAACAAGCTTCAAAAGGGCACCCCCTAAACACAAGGGCCAGCCTCACACCAGAGTGGTGCTTTGCTAATTACCAGAGGACCTTTGAAATACAGGCTCATGACAAGGTGGGATTAGAGAGGAAGCACAGTAGAGAGTAGACTGGAGGGAGGGCTCTTCCATCCAGGTTTCTGTGAGCGTAGCTTTCCTTCCTGTCTCCTACACTACTTGCATATAAGAGCACGTGGGTATGTTGCTAGAAAACTAAACCCAGCAGGAGCTCCCTGGGGAAACAAGCTTCAAAAGGGCACCCCCTAAACACAAGGGCCAGCCTCACACCAGAGTGATGCTTTGCTAATTACCAGAGGACCTTTGAAATACAGGCTCATGACAAGGCGGGATTAGAGAGGAAGGACAGAAGAGAGTAGACTGGAGGAAGGGCTCTTCCATCCAGGATTCTGTGAGCGTAGCTTTCCCTCCTGTCTCCTACACTACTTGCATATAAGAGCACGTTGGGTATGTTGCTAGAAAACTAAACCCAGCAGGAGCTCCCTGGGGAAACAAGCTTCAAAAGGGCACCTCACCCCCTAAACGCAAGGGCCATCCTCACACCAGAGTGGTGCTTTGCTAATTACCAGAGGACCTTTGAAATACAGGCTCATGACAAGGTGGGATTATAGAGGAAGGACAGAAGAGAGTAGACTGGAGGAAGGGCTCTTCCATCCAGGTTTCTGTGAGCGTAGCTTTCCCTCCTGTCTCCTGCACTACTTGCATATAAGAGCACGTGGGTATGTTGCTAGAAAACTAAACCCAGCAGGAGCTCCCTGGGGAAACAAGCTTCAAAATTGCACCCCCTAAACACAAGGGCCAGTCTCACACCAGAGTGGTGCTTTGCTAATTACCAGAGGACCTTTGAAATACAGGCTCATGGCAAGGTGGGATTAGAGAGGAAGGTCAGAAGAGAGTAGACTGGAGGGAGGGCTCTTCCATCCAGGTTTCTGTGAGCGTAGCTTACACTCCTGTCTCCTACACTACTTGCATATAAGAGCACCTTGGGTATGTTGCTAGAAAACTAAACCCAGCAGGAGCTCCCTGGGGAAACAAGCTTCAAAAGGGCACCCCCTAAACACAAGGGCCAGCCTCACACCAGAGTGGTACTTTGCTAATTACCAGAGGACCTTTGAAATACAGGCTCATGACAAGGTGGGATCAGAGAGGAAGGACAGAAGAGAGTAGACTGGAGGGAGCGCTCTTCCATCCAGGTTTCTGTGAGCTTATCTTTCCCTCCTGTCTCCTACACTACTTGCATAGAAGAGCACGTTGGGTTTGTTGCTAGAAAACTAAACCCAGCAGGAGCTACCTGGGGAAACAAGCTTCAAAAGGGCACCCCCTAAACACAAGGGCCAGGCTCACACCAGAGTGGTGCTTTGCTAATTACCAGAGGACCTTTGAAATACAGGCTCATGACAAGGCGGGATTAGATAGGAAGGACAGAAGAGAGTAGACTGGAGGAAGGGCTCTTCCATCCAGGTTTCTGTGAGCGTAGCTTTCCCTCCTGTCTCCTATACTACTTGCATATAAGAGCACGTTGGGTATGTTGCTAGAAAACTAAACCCAGCAGGAGCTCCCTGGGGAAACAAGCTTCAAAAGGGCACCCCCTAAACACAAGGGCCAGTCTCACACCAGAGTGGTGCTTTGCTAATTACCGGAGGACCTTTGAAATACAGGCTCATGACAAGGTGGGATTAGAGAGGAAGGACAGTAGAGAGTAGACTGGAGGGAGGGCTCTTCCATCCAGGTTTCTGTGAGCGTAGCTTTCCTTCCTGTCTCCTACACTACTTGCATATAAGAGCACGTTGGGTATGTTGCTAGAAAACTAAACCCAGCAGGAGCTCCCTGGGGAAACAAGCTTCAAAAGGGCACCCCCTAAACACAAGGGCCAGCCTCACACCAGAGTGGTGCTTTGCTAATTTCAAGAGGACCTTTGAAACACAGGCTCATGACAAGGTGGGATTAGAGAGGAAGGACAGAAGAGAGTAGACTGGAGGAAGGGCTCTTCCATCCAGGTTTCTGTGAGCGTAGCTTTCCCTCCTGTCTCCTACACTACTTGCATATAAGAGCACGTTGGGTATGTTGCTAGAAAACTAAACCCAGCAGGAGCTCCCTGGGGAAACAACCTTAAAAGGGCACCCCCTAAACACAAGGGCCAGCCTCACACCAGAGTGGTGCTTTGCTAATTACCAGAGGACCTTTGAAATACAGGCTCATGACAAGGTGGGATTAGAGAGGAAAGACAGTAGAGAGTAGACTGGAGGAAAGGCTCTTCCATCCAGGTTTCTGTGAGCGTAGCTTTCCCTCCTGTCTCCTACACTACTTGCATATAAGAGCACGTTGGGTATGTTGATATAAAACTAAACCCAGCAGGAGCTCCCTGGGGAAACAAGCTTCAAAAGGGCACCCCCTAAACACAAGGGCCAGCCTCACACCAGAGTGGTGCTTTGCTAATTACCAGAGGACCTTTGAAATACAGGCTCATGACAAGGTGGGATTAGAGAGGAAGGACAGTAGAGAGTAGACTGGAGGTAGGGCTCTTCCATCCAGGTTTCTGTGAGTGTAGCTTTCCTTCTTGTCTCCTACACTTCTTGCATATAAGAGCACGTGGGTATGTTGCTAGAAAACTAAACCCAGCAGGAGCTCCCTGGGGAAACAAGCTTCAAAAGGGCACCCCCTAAACACAAGGGCCAGCCTCACACCAGAGTGGTGCTTTGCTAATTACCAGAGGACCTTTGAAATACAGGCTCATGACAAGGTGGGATTAGAGAGGAAGGACAGAAGAGAGTAGACTGGAGGAAGGGCTCTTCCATCCAGGATTCTGTGAGCGTAGCTTTCCCTCCTGTCTCCTACACTACTTGCATATAAGAGCACGTTGGGTATGTTGCTAGAAAACTAAACCCAGCAGGCGCTCCCTGGGGAAACAAGCTTCAAAAGGGCACCCCCTAAACACAAGGGCCAGCCTCACACCAGAGTGGTGCTTTGCTAATTACCGGAGGACCTTTGAAATACAGGCTCATGGCAAGGTGGGATTAGAGAGGAAAGACAGTAGAGAGTAGTCTGGAGGAATCACTCTTCCATCCAGGTTTCTGTGAGCGTAGCTTTCCCTCCTGTCTCCTACACTACTTGCATATAAGAGCACGTTGGGTATGTTGCTAGAAAACTAAACCCAGCAGGAGCTCCCTGGGGAAACAAGCTTCAAAAGGGCACCCCCTAAACACAAGGGCCAGCCTCACACCAGAGTGTTCCTTTGCTAATTACCAGAGGACCTTTGAAATAGAGGCTCATGACAAGGTGGGATTAGAGAGGAAGGACAGTAGAGAGTAGACTGGAGGGAGGGCTCTTCCATCCAGGTTTCTGTGAGCGTAGCTTTCCCTCCTGTCTCCTACACTACTTGCAAATAAGAGCACGTTGGGTATGTTGCTAGAAAACTAAACCCAACAGGAGCTCCCTGGGGAAACAAGCTTCAAAAGGGCACCCCCTAAACACAAGGGCCAGCCTCACACCAGAGTGGTACTTTGCTAATTACCAGAGGACCTTTGAAATACAGGCTCATGACAAGGTGGGATCAGAGAGGAAGGACAGAAGAGAGTAGACTGGAGGGAGCGCTCTTCCATCCAGGTTTCTGTGAGCGTATCTTTCCCTCCTGTCTCCTACACTACTTGCATAGAAGAGCACGTTGGGTTTGTTGCTAGAAAACTAAACCCAGCAGGAGCTACCTGGGGAAACAAGCTTCAAAAGGGCACCCCCTAAACACAAGGGCCAGGCTCACACCAGAGTGGTGCTTTGCTAATTACCAGAGGACCTTTGAAATACAGGATCATGACAAGGTGGGATTAGAGAGGAAGGACAGAAGAGAGTAGACTGGAGGGAGCGCTCTTCCATCCAGGTTTCTGTGAGCGTATCTTTCCCTCCTGTCTCCTACACTACTTGCATAGAAGAGCACGTTGGGTTTGTTGCTAGAAAACTAAACCCAGCAGGAGCTACCTGGGGAAACAAGCTTCAAAAGGGCACCCCCTAAACACAAGGGCCAGCCTCACACCAGAGTGGTGCTTTGCTAATTACCAGAGGACCTTTGAAATACAGGCTCATGACAAGGTGGGATTAGAGAGGAAGGACAGAAGAGAGTAGACTGGAGGAAGGGCTCTTCCATCCAGGATTCTGTGAGCGTAGCTTTCCCTCCTGTCTCCTACACTACTTGCATATAAGAGCACGTTGGGTATGTTGCTAGAAAACTAAACCCAGCAGGCGCTCCCTGGGGAAACAAGCTTCAAAAGGGCACCCCCTAAACACAAGGGCCAGCCTCACACCAGAGTGGTGCTTTGCTAATTACCGGAGGACCTTTGAAATACAGGCTCATGGCAAGGTGGGATTAGAGAGGAAAGACAGTAGAGAGTAGTCTGGAGGAATCACTCTTCCATCCAGGTTTCTGTGAGCGTAGCTTTCCCTCCTGTCTCCTACACTACTTGCATATAAGAGCACGTTGGGTATGTTGCTAGAAAACTAAACCCAGCAGGAGCTCCCTGGGGAAACAAGCTTCAAAAGGGCACCCCCTAAACACAAGGGCCAGCCTCACACCAGAGTGTTCCTTTGCTAATTACCAGAGGACCTTTGAAATAGAGGCTCATGACAAGGTGGGATTAGAGAGGAAGGACAGTAGAAAGTAGACTGGAGGGAGGGCTCTTCCATCCAGGTTTCTGTGAGCGTAGCTTTCCCTCCTGTCTCCTACACTACTTGCAAATAAGAGCACGTTGGGTATGTTGCTAGAAAACTAAACCCAACAGGAGCTCCCTGGGGAAACAAGCTTCAAAAGGGCACCCCCTAAACACAAGGGCCAGCCTCACACCAGAGTGGTACTTTGCTAATTACCAGAGGACCTTTGAAATACAGGCTCATGACAAGGTGGGATCAGAGAGGAAGGACAGAAGAGAGTAGACTGGAGGGAGCGCTCTTCCATCCAGGTTTCTGTGAGCGTATCTTTCCCTCCTGTCTCCTACACTACTTGCATAGAAGAGCACGTTGGGTATGTTGCTAGAAAACTAAACCCAGCAGGAGCTACCTGGGGAAACAAGCTTCAAAAGGGCACCCCCTAAACACAAGGGCCAGGCTCACACCAGAGTGGTGCTTTGCTAATTACCAGAGGACCTTTGAAATACAGGATCATGACAAGGTGGGATTAGAGAGGAAGGACAGAAGAGAGTAGACTGGAGGGAGCGCTCTTCCATCCAGGTTTCTGTGAGCGTATCTTTCCCTCCTGTCTCCTACACTACTTGCATAGAAGAGCACGTTTGGTTTGTTGCTAGAAAACTAAACCCAGCAGGAGCTACCTGGGGAAACAAGCTTCAAAAGGGCACCCCCTAAACACAAGGGCCAGGCTCACACCAGAGTGGTGCTTTGCTAATTACCAGAGGACCTTTGAAATACAGGCTCATGACAAGGTGGGATTAGAGAGGAAGGACAGTAGAGAGTAGACTGGAGGGAGGGCTCTTCCATCCAGGTTTCTGTGAGCGTAGCTTTCCTTCCTGTCTCCTACACTACTTGCATATAAGAGCACGTTGGGTATGTTGCTAGAAAACTAAACCCAGCAGGAGCTCCCTGGGGAAACAAGCTTCAAAAGGGCACCCCCTAAACACAAGGGCCAGCCTCACACCAGAGTGGTGCTTTGCTAATTTCAAGAGGACCTTTGAAACACAGGCTCATGACAAGGTGGGATTAGAGAGGAAGGACAGAAGAGAGTAGACTGGAGGAAGGGCTCTTCCATCCAGGTTTCTATGAGCGTAGCTTTCCCTCCTGTCTCCTACACTACTTGCATATAAGAGCATGTTGGGTATGTTGCTAGAAAACTAAACCCAGCAGGAGCTCCCTGGGGAAACAACCTTAAATGGGCACCCCCTAAACACAAGGGCCAGCCTCACACCAGAGTGGTGCTTTGCTAATTACCAGAGGACCTTTGAAATACAGGATCATGACAAGGTGGGATTAGAGAGGAAAGACAGTAGAGAGTAGACTGGAGGAAAGGCTCTTCCATCCAGGTTTCTGTGAGCGTAGCTTTCCCTCCTGTCTCCTACACTACTTGCATATAATAGCACGTTGGGTATGTTGATATAAAACTAAACCCAGCAGGAGCTCCCTGGGGAAACAAGCTTCAAAAGGGCACACCCTAAACACAAGGGCCAGCCTCACACCAGAGTGGTGCTTTGCTAATTACCAGAGGACCTTTGAAATACAGGCTCATGACAAGGCGGGATTAGAGAGGAAGGACAGAAGAGAGTAGACTGGAGGAAGGGCTCTTCCATCCAGGATTCTGTGAGCGTAGCTTTCCCTCCTGTCTCCTACACTACTTGCATATAAGAGCACGTTGGGTATGTTGCTAGAAAACTAAACCCAGCAGGAGCTCCCTGGGGAAACAAGCTTCAAAAGGGCACCTCACCCCCTAAACGCAAGGGCCATCCTCACACCAGAGTGGTGCTTTGCTAATTACCAGAGGACCTTTGAAATACAGGCTCATGACAAGGTGGGATTAGAGAGGAAGGACAGAAGAGAGTAGACTGGAGGAAGGGCTCTTCCATCCAGGTTTCTGTGAGCGTAGCTTTCCCTCCTGTCTCCTGCACTACTTGCATATAAGAGCACGTGGGTATGTTGCTAGAAAACTAAACCCAGCAGGAGCTCCCTGGGGAAACAAGCTTCAAAATTGCACCCCCTAAACACAAGGGCCAGTCTCACACCAGAGTGGTGCTTTGCTAATTACCAGAGGACCTTTGAAATACAGGCTCATGGCAAGGTGGGATTAGAGAGGAAGGTCAGAAGAGAGTAGACTGGAGGGAGGGCTCTTCCATCCAGGTTTCTGTGAGCATAGCTTACCCTCCTGTCTCCTACACTACTTGCATATAAGAGCACCTTGGGTATGTTGCTAGAAAACTAAACCCAGCAGGAGCTCCCTGGGGAAACAAGCTTCAAAAGGGCACCCCCTAAACACAAGGGCCAGCCTCACACCAGAGTGGTACTTTGCTAATTACCAGAGGACCTTTGAAATACAGGCTCATGACAAGGTGGGATCAGAGAGGAAGGACAGAAGAGAGTAGACTGGAGGGAGCGCTCTTCCATCCAGGTTTCTGTGAGCGTATCTTTCCCTCCTGTCTCCTACACTACTTGCATAGAAGAGCACGTTGGGTTTGTTGCTAGAAAAATAAACCCAGCAGGAGCTCCCTGGGGAAACAAGCTTCAAAAGGGCACCCCCTAAACACAAGGGCCAGGCTCACACCAGAGTGGTGCTTTGCTAATTACCAGAGGACCTTTGAAATACAGGATCATGACAAGGTGGGATTAGAGAGGAAGGACAGAAGAGAGTAGACTGGAGGAAGGGCTCTTCCATCCAGGTTTCTGTGAGCGTAGCTTTCCCTCCTGTCTCCTACACTACTTGCATATAAGAGCACGTTGGGTATGTTGCTAGAAAACTAAACCCAGCAGGCGCTCCCTGGGGAAACAAGCTTCAAAAGGGCACCCCCTAAACACAAGGGCCAGCCTCACACCAGAGTGGTGCTTTGCTAATTACCGGAGGACCTTTGAAATACAGGCTCATGGCAAGGTGGGATTAGAGAGGAAAGACAGTAGAGAGTAGTCTGGAGGAATCACTCTTCCATCCAGGTTTCTGTGAGCGTAGCTTTCCCTCCTGTCTCCTACACTACTTGCATATAAGAGCACGTTGGGTATGTTGCTAGAAAACTAAACCCAGCAGGAGCTCCCTGGGGAAACAAGCTTCAAAAGGGCACCCCCTAAACACAAGGGCCAGCCTCACACCAGAGTGTTCCTTTGCTAATTACCAGAGGACCTTTGAAATAGAGGCTCATGACAAGGTGGGATTAGAGAGGAAGGACAGTAGAGAGTAGACTGGAGGGAGGGCTCTTCCATCCAGGTTTCTGTGAGCGTAGCTTTCCCTCCTGTCTCCTACACTACTTGCAAATAAGAGCACGTTGGGTATGTTGCTAGAAAACTAAACCCAACAGGAGCTCCCTGGGGAAACAAGCTTCAAAAGGGCACCCCCTAAACACAAGGGCCAGCCTCACACCAGAGTGGTACTTTGCTAATTACCAGAGGACCTTTGAAATACAGGCTCATGACAAGGTGGGATCAGAGAGGAAGGACAGAAGAGAGTAGACTGGAGGGAGCGCTCTTCCATCCAGGTTTCTGTGAGCGTATCTTTCCCTCCTGTCTCCTACACTACTTGCATAGAAGAGCACGTTGGGTATGTTGCTAGAAAACTAAACCCAGCAGGAGCTACCTGGGGAAACAAGCTTCAAAAGGGCACCCCCTAAACACAAGGGCCAGGCTCACACCAGAGTGGTGCTTTGCTAATTACCAGAGGACCTTTGAAATACAGGATCATGACAAGGTGGGATTAGAGAGGAAGGACAGAAGAGAGTAGACTGGAGGGAGCGCTCTTCCATCCAGGTTTCTGTGAGCGTATCTTTCCCTCCTGTCTCCTACACTACTTGCATAGAAGAGCACGTTTGGTTTGTTGCTAGAAAACTAAACCCAGCAGGAGCTACCTGGGGAAACAAGCTTCAAAAGGGCACCCCCTAAACACAAGGGCCAGGCTCACACCAGAGTGGTGCTTTGCTAATTACCAGAGGACCTTTGAAATACAGGCTCATGACAAGGTGGGATTAGAGAGGAAGGACAGTAGAGAGTAGACTGGAGGGAGGGCTCTTCCATCCAGGTTTCTGTGAGCGTAGCTTTCCTTCCTGTCTCCTACACTACTTGCATATAAGAGCACGTTGGGTATGTTGCTAGAAAACTAAACCCAGCAGGAGCTCCCTGGGGAAACAAGCTTCAAAAGGGCACCCCCTAAACACAAGGGCCAGCCTCACACCAGAGTGGTGCTTTGCTAATTTCAAGAGGACCTTTGAAACACAGGCTCATGACAAGGTGGGATTAGAGAGGAAGGACAGAAGAGAGTAGACTGGAGGAAGGGCTCTTCCATCCAGGTTTCTATGAGCGTAGCTTTCCCTCCTGTCTCCTACACTACTTGCATATAAGAGCATGTTGGGTATGTTGCTAGAAAACTAAACCCAGCAGGAGCTCCCTGGGGAAACAACCTTAAATGGGCACCCCCTAAACACAAGGGCCAGCCTCACACCAGAGTGGTGCTTTGCTAATTACCAGAGGACCTTTGAAATACAGGATCATGACAAGGTGGGATTAGAGAGGAAAGACAGTAGAGAGTAGACTGGAGGAAAGGCTCTTCCATCCAGGTTTCTGTGAGCGTAGCTTTCCCTCCTGTCTCCTACACTACTTGCATATAATAGCACGTTGGGTATGTTGATATAAAACTAAACCCAGCAGGAGCTCCCTGGGGAAACAAGCTTCAAAAGGGCACACCCTAAACACAAGGGCCAGCCTCACACCAGAGTGGTGCTTTGCTAATTACCAGAGGACCTTTGAAATACAGGCTCATGACAAGGCGGGATTAGAGAGGAAGGACAGAAGAGAGTAGACTGGAGGAAGGGCTCTTCCATCCAGGATTCTGTGAGCGTAGCTTTCCCTCCTGTCTCCTACACTACTTGCATATAAGAGCACGTTGGGTATGTTGCTAGAAAACTAAACCCAGCAGGAGCTCCCTGGGGAAACAAGCTTCAAAAGGGCACCTCACCCCCTAAACGCAAGGGCCATCCTCACACCAGAGTGGTGCTTTGCTAATTACCAGAGGACCTTTGAAATACAGGCTCATGACAAGGTGGGATTAGAGAGGAAGGACAGAAGAGAGTAGACTGGAGGAAGGGCTCTTCCATCCAGGTTTCTGTGAGCGTAGCTTTCCCTCCTGTCTCCTGCACTACTTGCATATAAGAGCACGTGGGTATGTTGCTAGAAAACTAAACCCAGCAGGAGCTCCCTGGGGAAACAAGCTTCAAAATTGCACCCCCTAAACACAAGGGCCAGTCTCACACCAGAGTGGTGCTTTGCTAATTACCAGAGGACCTTTGAAATACAGGCTCATGGCAAGGTGGGATTAGAGAGGAAGGTCAGAAGAGAGTAGACTGGAGGGAGGGCTCTTCCATCCAGGTTTCTGTGAGCATAGCTTACCCTCCTGTCTCCTACACTACTTGCATATAAGAGCACCTTGGGTATGTTGCTAGAAAACTAAACCCAGCAGGAGCTCCCTGGGGAAACAAGCTTCAAAAGGGCACCCCCTAAACACAAGGGCCAGCCTCACACCAGAGTGGTACTTTGCTAATTACCAGAGGACCTTTGAAATACAGGCTCATGACAAGGTGGGATCAGAGAGGAAGGACAGAAGAGAGTAGACTGGAGGGAGCGCTCTTCCATCCAGGTTTCTGTGAGCGTATCTTTCCCTCCTGTCTCCTACACTACTTGCATAGAAGAGCACGTTGGGTTTGTTGCTAGAAAAATAAACCCAGCAGGAGCTCCCTGGGGAAACAAGCTTCAAAAGGGCACCCCCTAAACACAAGGGCCAGGCTCACACCAGAGTGGTGCTTTGCTAATTACCAGAGGACCTTTGAAATACAGGATCATGACAAGGTGGGATTAGAGAGGAAGGACAGAAGAGAGTAGACTGGAGGGAGCGCTCTTCCATCCAGGTTTCTGTGAGCGTATCTTTCCCTCCTGTCTCCTACACTACTTGCATATAAGAGCACGTTGGGTATGTTGCTAGAAAACTAAACCCAGCAGGAGCTCCCTGGGGAAACAAGCTTCAAAAGGGCACCCCCTAAACACAAGGGCCAGCCTCATACCAGAGTGGTGCTTTGCTAATTTCAAGAGGACCTTTGAAACACAGGCTCATGACAAGGTGGGATTAGAGAGGAAGGACAGAAGAGAGTAGACTGGAGGAAGGGCTCTTCCATCCAGGTTTCTATGAGCGTAGCTTTCCCTCCTGTCTCCTACACTACTTGCATATAAGAGCATGTTGGGTATGTTGCTAGAAAACTAAACCCAGCAGGAGCTCCCTGGGGAAACAACCTTAAAAGGGCACCCCCTAAACACAAGGGCCAGCCTCACACCAGAGTGGTGCTTTGCTAATTACCAGAGGACCTTTGAAATACAGGATCATGACAAGGTGGGATTAGAGAGGAAAGACAGTAGAGAGTAGACTGGAGGAAAGGCTCTCCCATCCAGGTTTCTGTGAGCGTAGCTTTCCCTCCTGTCTCCTACACTACTTGCATATAATAGCACGTTGGGTATGTTGATATAAAACTAAACCCAGCAGGAGCTCCCTGGGGAAACAAGCTTCAAAAGGGCACCCCCTAAACACAAGGGCCAGCCTCACACCAGAATGGTGCTTTGCTAATTACCAGAGGACCTTTGAAATACAGGCTCATGACAAGGCGGGATTAGAGAGGAAGGACAGAAGAGAGTAGACTGGAGGAAGGGCTCTTCCATCCAGGATTCTGTGAGCGTAGCTTTCCCTCCTGTCTCCTACACTACTTGCATATAAGAGCACGTTGGGTATGTTGCTAGAAAACTAAACCCAGCAGGAGCTCCCTGGGGAAACAAGCTTCAAAAGGGCACCTCACCCCCTAAACGCAAGGGCCATCCTCACACCAGAGTGGTGCTTTGCTAATTACCAGAGGACCTTTGAAATACAGGCTCATGACAAGGTGGGATTAGAGAGGAAGGACAGAAGAGAGTAGACTGGAGGAAGGGCTCTTCCATCCAGGTTTCTGTGAGCGTAGCTTTCCCTCCTGTCTCCTGCACTACTTGCATATAAGAGCACGTGGGTATGTTGCTAGAAAACTAAACCCAGCAGGAGCTCCCTGGGGAAACAAGCTTCAAAATTGCACCCCCTAAACACAAGGGCCAGTCTCACACCAGAGTGGTGCTTTGCTAATTACCAGAGGACCTTTGAAATACAGGCTCATGGCAAGGTGGGATTAGAGAGGAAGGTCAGAAGAGAGTAGACTGGAGGGAGGGCTCTTCCATCCAGGTTTCTGTGAGCGTAGCTTACCCTCCTGTCTCCTACACTACTTGCATATAAGAGCACCTTGGGTATGTTGCTAGAAAACTAAACCCAGCAGGAGCTCCCTGGGGAAACAAGCTTCAAAAGGGCACCCCCTAAACACAAGGGCCAGCCTCACACCAGAGTGGTACTTTGCTAATTACCAGAGGACCTTTGAAATACAGGCTCATGACAAGGTGGGATCAGAGAGGAAGGACAGGAGAGAGTAGACTGGAGGGAGGTCTCTTCAATCCAGGTTTCTGTGAGCGTAGCTTTCCCTCCTGTCTCCTACACTACTTGCATATAAGAGCACCTTGGGTATGTTGCTAGGAAACTAAACCCAGCAGGAGCTCCCTGGGGAAACAAGCTTCAAAAGGGCACCCCCTAAACACAAGGGCCAGCCTCATACCAGAGTGGTACTTTGCTAATTACCAGAGGACCTTTGAAATACAGGCTCATGACAAGGTGGGATCTGAGAGGAAGGACAGAAGAGAGTAGACTGGAGGGAGCGCTCTTCCATCCAGGTTTCTGTGAGCTTATCTTTCCCTCCTGTCTCCTACACTACTTGCATAGAAGAGCACATTGGGTTTGTTGCTAGAAAACTAAACCCAGCAGGAGCTACCTGGGGAAACAACCTTCAAAAGGGCTCCCCCTAAACACAAGGGCCAGGCTCACACCAGAGTGGTGCTTTGCTAATTACCAGAGGACCTTTGAAATACAGGCTCATGACAAGGCGGGATTAGATAGGAAGGACAGAAGAGAGTAGACTGGAGGAAGTGCTCTTCCATCCAGGATTCTGTGAGCGTAGCTTTCCCTCCTGTCTCCTACACTACTTGCATATAAGAGCACGTTGGGTATGTTGCTAGAAAACTAAACCCAGCAGGAGCTCCCTGGGGAAACAAGCTTCAAAAGGGCACCTCACCCCCTAAACGCAAGGGCCATCCTCACACCAGAGTGGTGCTTTGCTAATTACCAGAGGACCTTTGAAATACAGGCTCATGACAAGGTGGGATTAGAGAGGAAGGACAGAAGAGAGTAGACTGGAGGAAGGGCTCTTCCATCCAGGTTTCTGTGAGCGTAGCTTTCCCTCCTGTCTCCTGCACTACTTGCATATAAGAGCACGTGGGTATGTTGCTAGAAAACTAAACCCAGCAGGAGCTCCCTGGGGAAACAAGCTTCAAAATTGCACCCCCTAAACACAAGGGCCAGTCTCACACCAGAGTGGTGCTTTGCTAATTACCAGAGGACCTTTGAAATACAGGCTCATGGCAAGGTGGGATTAGAGAGGAAGGTCAGAAGAGAGTAGACTGGAGGGAGGGCTCTTCCATCCAGGTTTCTGTGAGCGTAGCTTACCCTCCTGTCTCCTACACTACTTGCATATAAGAGCACCTTGGGTATGTTGCTAGAAAACTAAACCCAGCAGGAGCTCCCTGGGGAAACAAGCTTCAAAAGGGCACCCCCTAAACACAAGGGCCAGCCTCACACCAGAGTGGTACTTTGCTAATTACCAGAGGACCTTTGAAATACAGGCTCATGACAAGGTGGGATCAGAGAGGAAGGACAGGAGAGAGTAGACTGGAGGGAGGTCTCTTCAATCCAGGTTTCTGTGAGCGTAGCTTTCCCTCCTGTCTCCTACACTACTTGCATATAAGAGCACCTTGGGTATGTTGCTAGGAAACTAAACCCAGCAGGAGCTCCCTGGGGAAACAAGCTTCAAAAGGGCACCCCCTAAACACAAGGGCCAGCCTCATACCAGAGTGGTACTTTGCTAATTACCAGAGGACCTTTGAAATACAGGCTCATGACAAGGTGGGATCTGAGAGGAAGGACAGAAGAGAGTAGACTGGAGGGAGCGCTCTTCCATCCAGGTTTCTGTGAGCTTATCTTTCCCTCCTGTCTCCTACACTACTTGCATAGAAGAGCACATTGGGTTTGTTGCTAGAAAACTAAACCCAGCAGGAGCTACCTGGGGAAACAACCTTCAAAAGGGCTCCCCCTAAACACAAGGGCCAGGCTCACACCAGAGTGGTGCTTTGCTAATTACCAGAGGACCTTTGAAATACAGGCTCATGACAAGGCGGGATTAGATAGGAAGGACAGAAGAGAGTAGACTGGAGGAAGTGCTCTTCCATCCAGGTTTCTGTGAGCGTAGCTTTCCCTCCTGTCTCCTATACTACTTGCATATAAGAGCACGTTGGGTATGTTGCTAGAAAACTAAACCCAGCAGGAGCTCCCTGGGGAAACAAGCTTCAAAAGGGCACCCCCTAAACACAAGGGCCAGTCTCACACCAGAGTGGTGCTTTGCTAATTACCAGAGGACCTTTGAAATACAGGCTCATGACAAGGTGGGATTAGAGAGGAAGGACAGTAGAGAGTAGACTGGAGGGAGGGCTCTTCCATCCAGGTTTCTGTGAGCGTAGCTTTCCTTCCTGTCTCCTACACTACTTGCATATAAGAGCACGTTGGGTATGTTGCTAGAAAAATAAACCCAGCAGGAGCTCCCTGGGGAAACAAGCTTCAAAAGGGCACCCCCTAAACACAAGGGCCAGCCTCGCACCAGAGTGGTGCTTTGCTAATTTCAAGAGGACCTTTGAAACACAGGCTCATGACAAGGTGGGATTAGAGAGGAAGGACAGAAGAGAGTAGACTGGAGGAAGGGCTCTTCCATCCAGGTTTCTGTGAGCGTAGCTTTCCCTCCTGTCTCCTACACTACTTGCATATAAGAGCACGTTGGGTATGTTGCTAGAAAACTAAACCCAGCAGGAGCTCCCTGGGGAAACAACCTTAAAAGGGCACCCCCTAAACACAAGGGCCAGCCTCACACCAGAGTGGTGCTTTGCTAATTACCAGAGGACCTTTGAAATACAGGCTCATGACAAGGTGGGATTAGAGAGGAAAGACAGTAGAGAGTAGACTGGAGGAAAGGCTCTTCCATCCAGGTTTCTGTGAGCGTAGCTTTCCCTCCTGTGTCCTACACTACTTGCATATAAGAGCACGTTGGGTATGTTGATATAAAAAAAAACCCAGCAGGAGCTCCCTGGGGAAACAAGCTTCAAAAGGGCACCCCCTAAACACAAGGGCCAGCCTCACACCAGAGTGGTGCTTTGCTAATTACCAGAGGACCTTTGAAATACAGGCTCATTACAAGGTGGGATTAGAGAGTAAAGACAGAAGAGAGTAGACTGGAGGGAGAGTTCTTCCATCCAGGTTTCTGTGAGCGTATCTTTCCCTCCTGTCTCCTACACTACTTGCATATAAGAGCACGTTGGGTATGTTGCTAGAAAACTAAACCCAGCAGGAGCTCCCTGGGGAAACAAGCTTCAAAAGGGCACCCCCACCCCATAAACGCAAGGGCCAGCCTCACACCAGAGTGGTGCTTTGCTAATTACCAGAGGACCTTTGAAATACAGGCTCATGACAAGGTGGGATTAGAGAGGAAGGACAGAAGAGAGTAGACTGGAGGAAGGGCTCTTCCATCCAGGTTTCTGTGAGCGTAGCTTTCCCTCCTGTCTCCTGCACTACTTGCATATAAGAGCACGTGGGTATGTTGCTAGAAAACTAAACCCAGCAGGAGCTCCCTGGGGAAACAAGCTTCAAAATTGCACCCCCTAAACACAAGGGCCAGCCTCACACCAGAGTGGTGCTTTGCTAATTACCAGAGGACCTTTGAAATACAGGCTCATGGCAAGGTGGGATTAGAGAGGAAGGTCAGAAGAGAGTAGACTGGAGGGAGGGCTCTTCCATCCAGGTTTCTGTGAGCGTAGCTTTCACTCCTGTCTCCTACACTACTTGCATATAAGAGCACGTTGGGTATGTTGCTAGAAAACTAAACCCAACAGGAGCTCCCTGGGGAAACAAGCTTCAAAAGGGCACCCCCTAAACACAAGGGCCAGCCTCACACCAGAGTGGTACTTTGCTAATTACCAGAGGACCTTTGAAATACAGGCTCATGACAAGGTGGGATCAGAGAGGAAGGACAGAAGAGAGTAGACTGGAGGGAGCGCTCTTCCATCCAGGTTTCTGTGAGCGTATCTTTCCCTCCTGTCTCCTACACTACTTGCATAGAAGAGCATGTTGAGTTTGTTGCTAGAAAACTAAACCCAGCAGGAGCTACCTGGGGAAACAAGCTTCAAAAGGGCACCCCCTAAACACAAGGGCCAGGCTCACACCAGAGTGGTGCTTTGCTAATTACCAGAGGACCTTTGAAATACAGGATCATGACAAGGTGGGATTAGAGAGGAAGGACAGAAGAGAGTAGACTGGAGGGAGCGCTCTTCCATCCAGGTTTCTGTGAGCGTATCTTTCCCTCCTGTCTCCTACACTACTTGCATAGAAGAGCACGTTGGGTTTGTTGCTAGAAAACTAAACCCAGCAGGAGCTACCTGGGGAAACAAGCTTCAAAAGGGCACCCCCTAAACACAAGGGCCAGGCTCACACCAGAGTGGTGCTTTGCTAATTACCAGAGGACCTTTGAAATACAGGCTCATGACAAGGTGGGATTAGGGAGGAAGGACAGTAGAGAGTAGACTGGAGGGAGGGCTCTTCCATCCAGGTTTCTGTGAGCGTAGCTTTCCTTCCTGTCTCCTACACTACTTGCATATAAGAGCACGTTGGGTATGTTGCTAGAAAATCAAACCCAGCAGGAGCTCCCTGGGGAAACAAGCTTCAAAAGGGCACCCCCTAAACACAAGGGCCAGCCTCACACCAGAGTGGTGCTTTGCTAATTTCAAGAGGACCTTTGAAACACAGGCTCATGACAAGGTGGGATTAGAGAGGAAGGACAGAAGAGAGTAGACTGGAGGAAGGGCTCTTCCATCCAGGTTTCTGTGAGCGTAGCTTTCCCTCCTGTCTCCTACACTACTTGCATATAAGAGCACGTTGGGTATGTTGCTAGAAAACTAAACCCAGCAGGAGCTCCCTGGGGAAACAACCTTAAAAGGGCACCCCCTAAACACAAGGGCCAGCCTCACACCAGAGTGGTGCTTTGCTAATTATCAGAGGACCTTTGAAATACAGGATCATGACAAGGTGGGATTAGAGAGGAAAGACAGTAGAGAGTAGACTGGAGGAAAGGCTCTTCATCCAGGTTTCTGTGAGCGTAGCTTTCCCTCCTGTCTCTTACACTACTTGCATATAATAGCACGTTGGGTATGTTGATATAAAACTATACCCAGCAGGAGCTCCCTGGGGAAACAAGCTTCAAAAGGGCACACCCTAAACACAAGGGCCAGCCTCACACCAGAGTGGTGCTTTGCTAATTACCAGAGGACCTTTGAAATACAGGCTCATGACAAGGCGGGATTAGAGAGGAAGGACAGAAGAGAGTAGACTGGAGGAAGGGCTCTTCCATCCAGGATTCTGTGAGCGTAGCTTTCCCTCCTGTCTCCTACACTACTTGCATATAAGAGCACGTTGGGTATGTTGCTAGAAAACTAAACCCAGCAGGAGCTCCCTGGGGAAACAAGCTTCAAAAGGGCACCTCACCCCCTAAACGCAAGGGCCATCCTCACACCAGAGTGGTGCTTTGCTAATTACCAGAGGACCTTTGAAATACAGGCTCATGACAAGGTGGGATTAGAGAGGAAGGACAGAAGAGAGTAGACTGGAGGAAGGGCTCTTCCATCCAGGTTTCTGTGAGCGTAGCTTTCCCTCCTGTCTCCTGCACTACTTGCATATAAGAGCACGTGGGTATGTTGCTAGAAAACTAAACCCAGCAGGAGCTCCCTGGGGAAACAAGCTTCAAAATTGCACCCCCTAAACACAAGGGCCAGTCTCACACCAGAGTGGTGCTTTGCTAATTACCAGAGGACCTTTGAAATACAGGCTCATGGCAAGGTGGGATTAGAGAGGAAGGTCAGAAGAGAGTAGACTGGAGGGAGGGCTCTTCCATCCAGGTTTCTGTGAGCATAGCTTACCCTCCTGTCTCCTACACTACTTGCATATAAGAGCACCTTGGGTATGTTGCTAGAAAACTAAACCCAGCAGGAGCTCCCTGGGGAAACAAGCTTCAAAAGGGCACCCCCTAAACACAAGGGCCAGCCTCACACCAGAGTGGTACTTTGCTAATTACCAGAGGACCTTTGAAATACAGGCTCATGACAAGGTGGGATCAGAGAGGAAGGACAGAAGAGAGTAGACTGGAGGGAGCGCTCTTCCATCCAGGTTTCTGTGAGCGTATCTTTCCCTCCTGTCTCCTACACTACTTGCATAGAAGAGCACGTTGGGTTTGTTGCTAGAAAAATAAACCCAGCAGGAGCTCCCTGGGGAAACAAGCTTCAAAAGGGCACCCCCTAAACACAAGGGCCAGGCTCACACCAGAGTGGTGCTTTGCTAATTACCAGAGGACCTTTGAAATACAGGATCATGACAAGGTGGGATTAGAGAGGAAGGACAGAAGAGAGTAGACTGGAGGGAGCGCTCTTCCATCCAGGTTTCTGTGAGCGTATCTTTCCCTCCTGTCTCCTACACTACTTGCATATAAGAGCACGTTGGGTATGTTGCTAGAAAACTAAACCCAGCAGGAGCTCCCTGGGGAAACAAGCTTCAAAAGGGCACCCCCTAAACACAAGGGCCAGCCTCATACCAGAGTGGTGCTTTGCTAATTTCAAGAGGACCTTTGAAACACAGGCTCATGACAAGGTGGGATTAGAGAGGAAGGACAGAAGAGAGTAGACTGGAGGAAGGGCTCTTCCATCCAGGTTTCTATGAGCGTAGCTTTCCCTCCTGTCTCCTACACTACTTGCATATAAGAGCATGTTGGGTATGTTGCTAGAAAACTAAACCCAGCAGGAGCTCCCTGGGGAAACAACCTTAAAAGGGCACCCCCTAAACACAAGGGCCAGCCTCACACCAGAGTGGTGCTTTGCTAATTACCAGAGGACCTTTGAAATACAGGATCATGACAAGGTGGGATTAGAGAGGAAAGACAGTAGAGAGTAGACTGGAGGAAAGGCTCTCCCATCCAGGTTTCTGTGAGCGTAGCTTTCCCTCCTGTCTCCTACACTACTTGCATATAATAGCACGTTGGGTATGTTGATATAAAACTAAACCCAGCAGGAGCTCCCTGGGGAAACAAGCTTCAAAAGGGCACCCCCTAAACACAAGGGCCAGCCTCACACCAGAATGGTGCTTTGCTAATTACCAGAGGACCTTTGAAATACAGGCTCATGACAAGGCGGGATTAGAGAGGAAGGACAGAAGAGAGTAGACTGGAGGAAGGGCTCTTCCATCCAGGATTCTGTGAGCGTAGCTTTCCCTCCTGTCTCCTACACTACTTGCATATAAGAGCACGTTGGGTATGTTGCTAGAAAACTAAACCCAGCAGGAGCTCCCTGGGGAAACAAGCTTCAAAAGGGCACCTCACCCCCTAAACGCAAGGGCCATCCTCACACCAGAGTGGTGCTTTGCTAATTACCAGAGGACCTTTGAAATACAGGCTCATGACAAGGTGGGATTAGAGAGGAAGGACAGAAGAGAGTAGACTGGAGGAAGGGCTCTTCCATCCAGGTTTCTGTGAGCGTAGCTTTCCCTCCTGTCTCCTGCACTACTTGCATATAAGAGCACGTGGGTATGTTGCTAGAAAACTAAACCCAGCAGGAGCTCCCTGGGGAAACAAGCTTCAAAATTGCACCCCCTAAACACAAGGGCCAGTCTCACACCAGAGTGGTGCTTTGCTAATTACCAGAGGACCTTTGAAATACAGGCTCATGGCAAGGTGGGATTAGAGAGGAAGGTCAGAAGAGAGTAGACTGGAGGGAGGGCTCTTCCATCCAGGTTTCTGTGAGCGTAGCTTACCCTCCTGTCTCCTACACTACTTGCATATAAGAGCACCTTGGGTATGTTGCTAGAAAACTAAACCCAGCAGGAGCTCCCTGGGGAAACAAGCTTCAAAAGGGCACCCCCTAAACACAAGGGCCAGCCTCACACCAGAGTGGTACTTTGCTAATTACCAGAGGACCTTTGAAATACAGGCTCATGACAAGGTGGGATCAGAGAGGAAGGACAGGAGAGAGTAGACTGGAGGGAGGTCTCTTCAATCCAGGTTTCTGTGAGCGTAGCTTTCCCTCCTGTCTCCTACACTACTTGCATATAAGAGCACCTTGGGTATGTTGCTAGGAAACTAAACCCAGCAGGAGCTCCCTGGGGAAACAAGCTTCAAAAGGGCACCCCCTAAACACAAGGGCCAGCCTCATACCAGAGTGGTACTTTGCTAATTACCAGAGGACCTTTGAAATACAGGCTCATGACAAGGTGGGATCTGAGAGGAAGGACAGAAGAGAGTAGACTGGAGGGAGCGCTCTTCCATCCAGGTTTCTGTGAGCTTATCTTTCCCTCCTGTCTCCTACACTACTTGCATAGAAGAGCACATTGGGTTTGTTGCTAGAAAACTAAACCCAGCAGGAGCTACCTGGGGAAACAACCTTCAAAAGGGCTCCCCCTAAACACAAGGGCCAGGCTCACACCAGAGTGGTGCTTTGCTAATTACCAGAGGACCTTTGAAATACAGGCTCATGACAAGGCGGGATTAGATAGGAAGGACAGAAGAGAGTAGACTGGAGGAAGTGCTCTTCCATCCAGGTTTCTGTGAGCGTAGCTTTCCCTCCTGTCTCCTATACTACTTGCATATAAGAGCACGTTGGGTATGTTGCTAGAAAACTAAACCCAGCAGGAGCTCCCTGGGGAAACAAGCTTCAAAAGGGCACCCCCTAAACACAAGGGCCAGTCTCACACCAGAGTGGTGCTTTGCTAATTACCAGAGGACCTTTGAAATACAGGCTCATGACAAGGTGGGATTAGAGAGGAAGGACAGTAGAGAGTAGACTGGAGGGAGGGCTCTTCCATCCAGGTTTCTGTGAGCGTAGCTTTCCTTCCTGTCTCCTACACTACTTGCATATAAGAGCACGTTGGGTATGTTGCTAGAAAAATAAACCCAGCAGGAGCTCCCTGGGGAAACAAGCTTCAAAAGGGCACCCCCTAAACACAAGGGCCAGCCTCGCACCAGAGTGGTGCTTTGCTAATTTCAAGAGGACCTTTGAAACACAGGCTCATGACAAGGTGGGATTAGAGAGGAAGGACAGAAGAGAGTAGACTGGAGGAAGGGCTCTTCCATCCAGGTTTCTGTGAGCGTAGCTTTCCCTCCTGTCTCCTACACTACTTGCATATAAGAGCACGTTGGGTATGTTGCTAGAAAACTAAACCCAGCAGGAGCTCCCTGGGGAAACAACCTTAAAAGGGCACCCCCTAAACACAAGGGCCAGCCTCACACCAGAGTGGTGCTTTGCTAATTACCAGAGGACCTTTGAAATACAGGCTCATGACAAGGTGGGATTAGAGAGGAAAGACAGTAGAGAGTAGACTGGAGGAAAGGCTCTTCCATCCAGGTTTCTGTGAGCGTAGCTTTCCCTCCTGTGTCCTACACTACTTGCATATAAGAGCACGTTGGGTATGTTGATATAAAAAAAAACCCAGCAGGAGCTCCCTGGGGAAACAAGCTTCAAAAGGGCACCCCCTAAACACAAGGGCCAGCCTCACACCAGAGTGGTGCTTTGCTAATTACCAGAGGACCTTTGAAATACAGGCTCATTACAAGGTGGGATTAGAGAGTAAAGACAGAAGAGAGTAGACTGGAGGGAGAGTTCTTCCATCCAGGTTTCTGTGAGCGTATCTTTCCCTCCTGTCTCCTACACTACTTGCATATAAGAGCACGTTGGGTATGTTGCTAGAAAACTAAACCCAGCAGGAGCTCCCTGGGGAAACAAGCTTCAAAAGGGCACCCCCACCCCATAAACGCAAGGGCCAGCCTCACACCAGAGTGGTGCTTTGCTAATTACCAGAGGACCTTTGAAATACAGGCTCATGACAAGGTGGGATTAGAGAGGAAGGACAGAAGAGAGTAGACTGGAGGAAGGGCTCTTCCATCCAGGTTTCTGTGAGCGTAGCTTTCCCTCCTGTCTCCTGCACTACTTGCATATAAGAGCACGTGGGTATGTTGCTAGAAAACTAAACCCAGCAGGAGCTCCCTGGGGAAACAAGCTTCAAAATTGCACCCCCTAAACACAAGGGCCAGCCTCACACCAGAGTGGTGCTTTGCTAATTACCAGAGGACCTTTGAAATACAGGCTCATGGCAAGGTGGGATTAGAGAGGAAGGTCAGAAGAGAGTAGACTGGAGGGAGGGCTCTTCCATCCAGGTTTCTGTGAGCGTAGCTTTCACTCCTGTCTCCTACACTACTTGCATATAAGAGCACGTTGGGTATGTTGCTAGAAAACTAAACCCAACAGGAGCTCCCTGGGGAAACAAGCTTCAAAAGGGCACCCCCTAAACACAAGGGCCAGCCTCACACCAGAGTGGTACTTTGCTAATTACCAGAGGACCTTTGAAATACAGGCTCATGACAAGGTGGGATCAGAGAGGAAGGACAGAAGAGAGTAGACTGGAGGGAGCGCTCTTCCATCCAGGTTTCTGTGAGCGTATCTTTCCCTCCTGTCTCCTACACTACTTGCATAGAAGAGCATGTTGAGTTTGTTGCTAGAAAACTAAACCCAGCAGGAGCTACCTGGGGAAACAAGCTTCAAAAGGGCACCCCCTAAACACAAGGGCCAGGCTCACACCAGAGTGGTGCTTTGCTAATTACCAGAGGACCTTTGAAATACAGGATCATGACAAGGTGGGATTAGAGAGGAAGGACAGAAGAGAGTAGACTGGAGGGAGCGCTCTTCCATCCAGGTTTCTGTGAGCGTATCTTTCCCTCCTGTCTCCTACACTACTTGCATAGAAGAGCACGTTGGGTTTGTTGCTAGAAAACTAAACCCAGCAGGAGCTACCTGGGGAAACAAGCTTCAAAAGGGCACCCCCTAAACACAAGGGCCAGGCTCACACCAGAGTGGTGCTTTGCTAATTACCAGAGGACCTTTGAAATACAGGCTCATGACAAGGTGGGATTAGAGAGGAAGGACAGTAGAGAGTAGACTGGAGGGAGGGCTCTTCCATCCAGGTTTCTGTGAGCGTAGCTTTCCTTCCTGTCTCCTACACTACTTGCATATAAGAGCACGTTGGGTATGTTGCTAGAAAACTAAACCCAGCAGGAGCTCCCTGGGGAAACAAGCTTCAAAAGGGCACCCCCTAAACACAAGGGCCAGCCTCACACCAGAGTGGTGCTTTGCTAATTTCAAGAGGACCTTTGAAACACAGGCTCATGACAAGGTGGGATTAGAGAGGAAGGACAGAAGAGAGTAGACTGGAGGAAGGGCTCTTCCATCCAGGTTTCTGTGAGCGTAGCTTTCCCTCCTGTCTCCTACACTACTTGCATATAAGAGCACGTTGGGTATGTTGCTAGAAAACTAAACCCAGCAGGAGCTCCCTGGGGAAACAACCTTAAAAGGGCACCCCCTAAACACAAGGGCCAGCCTCACACCAGAGTGGTGCTTTGCTAATTATCAGAGGACCTTTGAAATACAGGATCATGACAAGGTGGGATTAGAGAGGAAAGACAGTAGAGAGTAGACTGGAGGAAAGGCTCTTCATCCAGGTTTCTGTGAGCGTAGCTTTCCCTCCTGTCTCTTACACTACTTGCATATAATAGCACGTTGGGTATGTTGATATAAAACTATACCCAGCAGGAGCTCCCTGGGGAAACAAGCTTCAAAAGGGCACCTCACCCCCTAAACGCAAGGGCCATCCTCACACCAGAGTGCTGCTTTGCTAATTACCAGAGGACCTTTGAAACACAGGCTCATGACAAGGTGGGATTAGAGAGGAAGGACAGAAGAGAGTAGACTGGAGGAAGGGCTCTTCCATCCAGGTTTCTGTGAGCGTAGCTTTCCCTCCTGTCTCCTACACTACTTGCATATAAGAGCACGTTGGGTATGTTGCTAGAAAACTAAACCCAGCAGGAGCTCCCTGGGGAAACAACCTTAAAAGGGCACCCCCTAAACACAAGGGCCAGCCTCACACCAGAGTGGTGCTTTGCTAATTACCAGAGGACCTTTGAAATACAGGATCATGACAAGGTGGGATTAGAGAGGAAAGACAGTAGAGAGTAGACTGGAGGAAAGGCTCTTCATCCAGGTTTCTGTGAGCGTAGCTTTCCCTCCTGTCTCTTACACTACTTGCATATAATAGCATGTTGGGTATGTTGATATAAAACTAAACCCAGCAGGATCTCCCTGGGGAAACAAGCTTCAAAAGGGCACCCCCTAAACACAAGGGCCAGCCTCACACCAGAGTGGTGCTTTGCTAATTACCAGAGGACCTTTGAAATACAGGCTCATGACAAGGTGGGATTAGAGAGGAAGGAAAGTAGAGAGTAGACTGGAGGGAGGGCTCTTCCATCCAGGTTTCTGTGAGCGTAGCTTTCCTTCCTGTCTCCTACACTACTTGCATATAAGAGCACGTGGGTATGTTGCTAGAAAACTAAACCCAGCAGGAGCTCCCTGGGGAAACAAGCTTCAAAAGGGCACCCCCTAAACACAAGGGCCAGCCTCACACCAGAGTGGTGCTTTGCTAATTACCAGAGGACCTTTGAAATACAGGCTCATGACAAGGCGGGATTAGAGAGGAAGGACAGAAGAGAGTAGACTGGAGGAAGGGCTCTTCCATCCAGGATTCTGTGAGCGTAGCTTTCCCTCCTGTCTCCTACACTACTTGCATATAAGAGCACATTGGGTATGTTGCTAGAAAACTAAACCCAGCAGGAGCTCCCTGGGGAAACAAGCTTCAAAAGGGCACCTCACCCCCTAAACGCAAGGGCCATCCTCACACCAGAGTGGTGCTTTGCTAATTACCAGAGGACCTTTGAAATACAGGCTCATGACAAGGTGGGATTATAGAGGAAGGACAGAAGAGAGTAGACTGGAGGAAGGGCTCTTCCATCCAGGTTTCTGTGAGCGTAGCTTTCCCTCCTGTCTCCTGCACTACTTGCATATAAGAGCACGTGGGTATGTTGCTAGAAAACTAAACCCAGCAGGAGCTCCCTGGGGAAACAAGCTTCAAAAGTGCACCCCCTAAACACAAGGGCCAGTCTCACACCAGAGTGGTGCTTTGCTAATTACCAGAGGACCTTTGAAATACAGGCTCATGGCAAGGTGGGATTAGAGAGGAAGGTCAGAAGAGAGTAGACTGGAGGGAGGGCTCTTCCATCCAGGTTTCTGTGAGCGTAGCTTACCCTCCTGTCTCCTACACTACTTGCATATAAGAGCACCTTGGGTATGTTGCTAGAAAACTAAACCCAGCAGGAGCTCCCTGGGGAAACAAGCTTCAAAAGGGCACCCCCTAAACACAAGGGCCAGGCTCACACCAGAGTGGTGCTTTGCTAATTACCAGAGGACCTTTGAAATACAGGCTCATGACAAGGTGGGATTAGATAGGAAGGACAGAAGAGAGTAGACTGGAGGAAGGGCTCTTCCATCCAGGTTTCTGTGAGCGTAGCTTTCCCTCCTGTCTCCTATACTACTTGCATATAAGAGCACGTTGGGTATGTTGCTAGAAAACTAAACCCAGCAGGAGCTCCCTGGGGAAACAAGCTTCAAAAGGGCACCCCCTAAACACAAGGGCCAGTCTCACACCAGAGTGGTGCTTTGCTAATTACCAGAGGACCTTTGAAATACAGGCTCATGACAAGGTGGGATTAGAGAGGAAGGACAGTAGAGAGTAGACTGGAGGGAGGGCTCTTCCATCCAGGTTTCTGTGAGCGTAGCTTTCCTTCCTGTCTCCTACACTACTTGCATATAAGAGCACGTTGGGTATGTTGCTAGAAAACTAAACCCAGCAGGAGCTCCCTGGGGAAACAAGCTTCAAAAGGGCACCCCCTAAACACAAGGGCCAGCCTCACACCAGAGTGGTGCTTTGCTAATTTCAAGAGGACCTTTGAAACACAGGCTCATGACAAGGTGGGATTAGAGAGGAAGGACAGAAGAGAGTAGACTGGAGGAAGGGCTCTTCCATCCAGGTTTCTGTGAGCGTAGCTTTCCCTCCTGTCTCCTACACTACTTGCATATAAGAGCACGTTGGGTATGTTGCTAGAAAACTAAACCCAGCAGGAGCTCCCTGGGGAAACAACCTTAAAAGGGCACCCCCTAAACACAAGGGCCAGCCTCACACCAGAGTGGTGCTTTGCTAATTACCAGAGGACCTTTGAAATACAGGCTCATGACAAGGTGGGATTAGAGAGGAAAGACAGTAGAGAGTAGACTGGAGGAAAGGCTCTTCCATCCAGGTTTCTGTGAGCGTAGCTTTCCCTCCTGTCTCCTACACTACTTGCATATAAGAGCACGTTGGGTATGTTGATATAAAACTAAACCCAGCAGGAGCTCCCTGGGGAAACAAGCTTCAAAAGGGCACCCCCTAAACACAAGGGCCAGCCTCACACCAGAGTGGTGCTTTGCTAATTAGCAGAGGACCTTTGAAATACAGGCTCATGACAAGGTGGGATTAGAGAGGAAGGACAGTAGAGAATAGACTGGAGGTAGGGCTCTTCCATCCAGGTTTCTGTGAGCGTAGCTTTCCTTCCTGTCTCCTACACTTCTTGCATATAAGAGCACGTGGGTATGTTGCTAGAAAACTAAACCCAGCAGGCGCTCCCTGGGGAAACAAGCTTCAAAAGGGCACCCCCTAAACACAAGGGCCAGCCTCACACCAGAATGGTGCTTTGCTAATTACCGGAGGACCTTTGAAATACAGGCTCATGGCAAGGTGGGATTAGAGAGGAAAGACAGTAGAGAGTAGTCTGGAGGAATCGCTCTTCCATCCAGGTTTCTGTGAGCGTAGCTTTCCCTCCTGTCTCCTACACTACTTGCATATAAGAGCACGTTGGGTATGTTGCTAGAAAACTAAACCCAGCAGGAGCTCCCTGGGGAAACAAGCTTCAAAAGGGCACCCCCTAAACACAAGGGCCAGCCTCACACCAGAGTGTTCCTTTGCTAATTACCAGAGGACCTTTGAAATAGAGGCTCATGACAAGGTGGGATTAGAGAGGAAGGACAGTAGAGAGTAGACTGGAGGGAGGGCTCTTCCATCCAGGTTTCTGTGAGCGTAGCTTTCCTTCCTGTCTCCTACACTACTTGCATATAAGAGCACGTTGGGTATGTTGCTAGAAAACTAAACCCAGCAGGAGCTCCCTGGGGAAACAAGCTTCAAAAGGGCACCCCCTAAACACAAGGGCCAGCCTCACACCAGAGTGGTGCTTTGCTAATTTCAAGAGGACCTTTGAAACACAGGCTCATGACAAGGTGGGATTAGAGAGGAAGGACAGAAGAGAGTAGACTGGAGGAAGGGCTCTTCCATCCAGGTTTCTATGAGCGTAGCTTTCCCTCCTGTCTCCTACACTACTTGCATATAAGAGCATGTTGGGTATGTTGCTAGAAAACTAAACCCAGCAGGAGCTCCCTGGGGAAACAACCTTAAAAGGGCACCCCCTAAACACAAGGGCCAGCCTCACACCAGAGTGGTGCTTTGCTAATTACCAGAGGACCTTTGAAATACAGGATCATGACAAGGTGGGATTAGAGAGGAAAGACAGTAGAGAGTAGACTGGAGGAAAGGCTCTTCCATCCAGGTTTCTGTGAGCGTAGCTTTCCCTCCTGTCTCCTACACTACTTGCATATAATAGCACGTTGGGTATGTTGATATAAAACTAAACCCAGCAGGAGCTCCCTGGGGAAACAAGCTTCAAAAGGGCACCCCCTAAACACAAGGGCCAGCCTCACACCAGAGTGGTGCTTTGCTAATTACCAGAGGACCTTTGAAATACAGGCTCATGACAAGGTGGGATTAGAGAGGAAGGACAGTAGAGAGTAGACTGGAGGGAGGGCTCTTCCATCCAGGTTTCTGTGAGCGTAGCTTTCCTTCCTGTCTCCTACACTACTTGCATATAAGAGCACGTGGGTATGTTGCTAGAAAACTAAACCCACCAAGAGCTCCCTGGGGAAACAAGCTTCAAAAGGGCACCCCCTAAACACAAGGGCCAGCCTCACACCAGAATGGTGCTTTGCTAATTACCAGAGGACCTTTGAAATACAGGCTCATGACAAGGCGGGATTAGAGAGGAAGGACAGAAGAGAGTAGACTGGAGGAAGGGCTCTTCCATCCAGGATTCTGTGAGCGTAGCTTTCCCTCCTGTCTCCTACACTACTTGCATATAAGAGCACGTTGGGTATGTTGCTAGAAAACTAAACCCAGCAGGAGCTCCCTGGGGAAACAAGCTTCAAAAGGGCACCTCACCCCCTAAACGCAAGGGCCATCCTCACACCAGAGTGGTGCTTTGCTAATTACCAGAGGACCTTTGAAATACAGGCTCATGACAAGGTGGGATTAGAGAGGAAGGACAGAAGAGAGTAGACTGGAGGAAGGGCTCTTCCATCCAGGTTTCTGTGAGCGTAGCTTTCCCTCCTGTCTCCTGCACTACTTGCATATAAGAGAACGTGGGTATGTTGCTAGAAAACTAAACCCAGCAGGAGCTCCCTGGGGAAACAAGCTTCAAAATTGCACCCCCTAAACACAAGGGCCAGTCTCACACCAGAGTGGTGCTTTGCTAATTACCAGAGGACCTTTGAAATACAGGCTCATGGCAAGGTGGGATTAGAGAGGAAGGTCAGAAGAGAGTAGACTAGAGGGAGGGCTCTTCCATCCAGGTTTCTGTGAGCGTAGCTTACCCTCCTGTCTCCTACACTACTTGCATATAAGAGCACCTTGGGTATGTTGCTAGAAAACTAAACCCAGCAGGAGCTCCCTGGGGAAACAAGCTTCAAAAAGGCACCCCCTAAACACAAGGGCCAGCCTCACACCAGAGTGGTACTTTGCTAATTACCAGAGGACCTTTGAAATACAGGCTCATGACAAGGTGGGATCAGAGAGGAAGGACAGGAGAGAGTAGACTGGAGGGAGGTCTCTTCAATCCAGGTTTCTGTGAGCGTAGCTTTCCCTCCTGTCTCCTACACTACTTGCATATAAGAGCACCTTGGGTATGTTGCTAGGAAACTAAACCCAGCAGGAGCTCCCTGGGGAAACAAGCTTCAAAAGGGCACCCCCTAAACACAAGGGCCAGCCTCATACCAGAGTGGTACTTTGCTAATTACCAGAGGACCTTTGAAATACAGGCTCATGACAAGGTGGGATCTGAGAGGAAGGACAGAAGAGAGTAGACTGGAGGGAGCGCTCTTCCATCCAGGTTTCTGTGAGCTTATCTTTCCCTCCTGTCTCATACACTACTTGCATAGAAGAGCACGTTGGGTTTGTTGCTAGAAAACTAAACCCAGCAGGAGCTACCTGGGGAAACAACCTTCAAAAGGGCTCCCCCTAAACACAAGGGCCAGGCTCACACCAGAGTGGTGCTTTGCTAATTACCAGAGGACCTTTGAAATACAGGCTCATGACAAGGCGGGATTAGATAGGAAGGACAGAAGAGAGTAGACTGGAGGAAGTGCTCTTCCATCCAGGTTTCTGTGAGCGTAGCTTTCCCTCCTGTCTCCTATACTACTTGCATATAAGAGCACGTTGGATATGTTGCTAGAAAACTAAACCCAGCAGGAGCTCCCTGGGGAAACAAGCTTCAAAAGGGCACCCCCTAAACACAAGGGCCAGTCTCACACCAGAGTGGTGCTTTGCTAATTACCAGAGGACCTTTGAAATACAGGCTCATGACAAGGTGGGATTAGAGAGGAAGGACAGTAGAGAGTAGACTGGAGGGAGGGCTCTTCCATCCAGGTTTCTGTGAGCGTAGCTTTCCTTCCTGTCTCCTACACTACTTGCATATAAGAGCACGTTGGGTATGTTGCTAGAAAAATAAACCCAGCAGGAGCTCCCTGGGGAAACAAGCTTCAAAAGGGCACCCCCTAAACACAAGGGCCAGCCTCACACCAGAGTGGTGCTTTGCTAATTTCAAGAGGACCTTTGAAACACAGGCTCATGACAAGGTGGGATTAGAGAGGAAGGACAGAAGAGAGTAGACTGGAGGAAGGGCTCTTCCATCCAGGTTTCTGTGAGCGTAGCTTTCCCTCCTGTCTCCTACACTACTTGCATATAAGAGCACGTTGGGTATGTTGCTAGAAAACTAAACCCAGCAGGAGCTCCCTGGGGAAACAACCTTAAAAGGGCACCCCCTAAACACAAGGGCCAGCCTCACACCAGAGTGGTGCTTTGCTAATTACCAGAGGACCTTTGAAATACAGGCTCATGACAAGGTGGGATTAGAGAGGAAAGACAGTAGAGAGTAGACTGGAGGAAAGGCTCTTCCATCCAGGTTTCTGTGAGCGTAGCTTTCCCTCCTGTGTCCTACACTACTTGCATATAAGAGCACGTTGGGTATGTTGATATAAAAAAAAACCCAGCAGGAGCTCCCTGGGGAAACAAGCTTCAAAAGGGCACCCCCTAAACACAAGGGCCAGCCTCACACCAGAGTGGTGCTTTGCTAATTACCAGAGGACCTTTGAAATACAGGCTCATTACAAGGTGGGATTAGAGAGTAAAGACAGAAGAGAGTAGACTGGAGGGAGAGTTCTTCCATCCAGGTTTCTGTGAGCGTATATTTCCCTCCTGTCTCCTACACTACTTGCATATAAGAGCACGTTGGGTATGTTGCTAGAAAACTAAACCCAGCAGGAGCTCCCTGGGGAAACAAGCTTCAAAAGGGCACCCCCACCCCCTAAACGCAAGGGCCAGCCTCACACCAGAGTGGTGATTTGCTAATTACCAGAGGACCTTTGAAATACAGGCTCATTACAAGGTGGGATTAGAGAGGAAGGACAGAAGAGAGTAGACTGGAGGAAGGGCTCTTCCATCCAGGTTTCTGTGAGCGTAGCTTTCCCTCCTGTCTCCTGCACTACTTGCATATAAGAGCACGTGGGTATGTTGCTAGAAAACTAAACCCAGCAGGAGCTCCCTGGGGAAACAAGCTTCAAAATTGCACCCCCTAAACACAAGGGCCAGCCTCACACCAGAGTGGTGCTTTGCTAATTACCAGAGGACCTTTGAAATACAGGCTCATGGCAAGGTGGGATTAGAGAGGAAGGTCAGAAGAGAGTAGACTGGAGGGAGGGCTCTTCCATCCAGGTTTCTGTGAGCGTAGCTTTCACTCCTGTCTCCTACACTACTTGCATATAAGAGCACGTTGGGTATGTTGCTAGAAAACTAAACCCAACAGGAGCTCCCTGGGGAAACAAGCTTCAAAAGGGCACCCCCTAAACACAAGGGCCAGCCTCACACCAGAGTGGTACTTTGCTAATTACCAGAGGACCTTTGAAATACAGGCTCATGACAAGGTGGGATCAGAGAGGAAGGACAGAAGAGAGTAGACTGGAGGGAGCGCTCTTCCATCCAGGTTTCTGTGAGCGTATCTTTCCCTCCTGTCTCCTACACTACTTGCATAGAAGAGCATGTTGAGTTTGTTGCTAGAAAACTAAACCCAGCAGGAGCTACCTGGGGAAACAAGCTTCAAAAGGGCACCCCCTAAACACAAGGGCCAGGCTCACACCAGAGTGGTGCTTTGCTAATTACCAGAGGACCTTTGAAATACAGGATCATGACAAGGTGGGATTAGAGAGGAAGGACAGAAGAGAGTAGACTGGAGGGAGCGCTCTTCCATCCAGGTTTCTGTGAGCGTATCTTTCCCTCCTGTCTCCTACACTACTTGCATAGAAGAGCACGTTGGGTTTGTTGCTAGAAAACTAAACCCAGCAGGAGCTACCTGGGGAAACAAGCTTCAAAAGGGCACCCCCTAAACACAAGGGCCAGGCTCACACCAGAGTGGTGCTTTGCTAATTACCAGAGGACCTTTGAAATACAGGCTCATGACAAGGTGGGATTAGAGAGGAAGGACAGTAGAGAGTAGACTGGAGGGAGGGCTCTTCCATCCAGGTTTCTGTGAGCGTAGCTTTCCTTCCTGTCTCCTACACTACTTGCATATAAGAGCACGTTGGGTATGTTGCTAGAAAACTAAACCCAGCAGGAGCTCCCTGGGGAAACAAGCTTCAAAAGGGCACCCCCTAAACACAAGGGCCAGCCTCACACCAGAGTGGTGCTTTGCTAATTTCAAGAGGACCTTTGAAACACAGGCTCATGACAAGGTGGGATTAGAGAGGAAGGACAGAAGAGAGTAGACTGGAGGAAGGGCTCTTCCATCCAGGTTTCTGTGAGCGTAGCTTTCCCTCCTGTCTCCTACACTACTTGCATATAAGAGCACGTTGGGTATGTTGCTAGAAAACTAAACCCAGCAGGAGCTCCCTGGGGAAACAACCTTAAAAGGGCACCCCCTAAACACAAGGGCCAGCCTCACACCAGAGTGGTGCTTTGCTAATTACCAGAGGACCTTTGAAATACAGGATCATGACAAGGTGGGATTAGAGAGGAAAGACAGTAGAGAGTAGACTGGAGGAAAGGCTCTTCATCCAGGTTTCTATGAGCGTAGCTTTCCCTCCTGTCTCTTACACTACTTGCATATAATAGCACGTTGGGTATGTTGATATAAAACTATACCCAGCAGGAGCTCCCTGGGGAAACAAGCTTCAAAAGGGCACCTCACCCCCTAAACGCAAGGGCCATCCTCACACCAGAGTGCTGCTTTGCTAATTACCAGAGGACCTTTGAAACACAGGCTCATGACAAGGTGGGATTAGAGAGGAAGGACAGAAGAGAGTAGACTGGAGGAAGGGCTCTTCCATCCAGGTTTCTGTGAGCGTAGCTTTCCCTCCTGTCTCCTACACTACTTGCATATAAGAGCACGTTGGGTATGTTGCTAGAAAACTAAACCCAGCAGGAGCTCCCTGGGGAAACAACCTTAAAAGGGCACCCCCTAAACACAAGGGCCAGCCTCACACCAGAGTGGTGCTTTGCTAATTACCAGAGGACCTTTGAAATACAGGATCATGACAAGGTGGGATTAGAGAGGAAAGACAGTAGAGAGTAGACTGGAGGAAAGGCTCTTCATCCAGGTTTCTGTGAGCGTAGCTTTCCCTCCTGTCTCTTACACTACTTGCATATAATAGCATGTTGGGTATGTTGATATAAAACTAAACCCAGCAGGAGCTCCCTGGGGAAACAAGCTTCAAAAGGGCACCCCCTAAACACAAGGGCCAGCCTCACACCAGAGTGGTGCTTTGCTAATTACCAGAGGACCTTTGAAATACAGGCTCATGACAAGGTGGGATTAGAGAGGAAGGAAAGTAGAGAGTAGACTGGAGGGAGGGCTCTTCCATCCAGGTTTCTGTGAGCGTAGCTTTCCTTCCTGTCTCCTACACTACTTGCATATAAGAGCACGTGGGTATGTTGCTAGAAAACTAAACCCAGCAGGAGCTCCCTGGGGAAACAAGCTTCAAAAGGGCACCCCCTAAACACAAGGGCCAGCCTCACACCAGAGTGGTGCTTTGCTAATTACCAGAGGACCTTTGAAATACAGGCTCATGACAAGGCGGGATTAGAGAGGAAGGACAGAAGAGAGTAGACTGGAGGAAGGGCTCTTCCATCCAGGATTCTGTGAGCGTAGCTTTCCCTCCTGTCTCCTACACTACTTGCATATAAGAGCACGTTGGGTATGTTGCTAGAAAACTAAACCCAGCAGGAGCTCCCTGGGGAAACAAGCTTCAAAAGGGCACCTCACCCCCTAAACGCAAGGGCCATCCTCACACCAGAGTGGTGCTTTGCTAATTACCAGAGGACCTTTGAAATACAGGCTCATGACAAGGTGGGATTATAGAGGAAGGACAGAAGAGAGTAGACTGGAGGAAGGGCTCTTCCATCCAGGTTTCTGTGAGCGTAGCTTTCCCTCCTGTCTCCTGCACTACTTGCATATAAGAGCACGTGGGTATGTTGCTAGAAAACTAAACCCAGCAGGAGCTCCCTGGGGAAACAAGCTTCAAAAGTGCACCCCCTAAACACAAGGGCCAGTCTCACACCAGAGTGGTGCTTTGCTAATTACCAGAGGACCTTTGAAATACAGGCTCATGGCAAGGTGGGATTAGAGAGGAAGGTCAGAAGAGAGTAGACTGGAGGGAGGGCTCTTCCATCCAGGTTTCTGTGAGCGTAGCTTACCCTCCTGTCTCCTACACTACTTGCATATAAGAGCACCTTGGGTATGTTGCTAGAAAACTAAACCCAGCAGGAGCTCCCTGGGGAAACAAGCTTCAAAAGGGCACCCCCTAAACACAAGGGCCAGCCTCACACCAGAGTGGTACTTTGCTAATTACCAGAGGACCTTTGAAATACAGGCTCATGACAAGGTGGGATCAGAGAGGAAGGACAGAAGAGAGTAGACTGGAGGGAGCGCTCTTCCATCCAGGTTTCTGTGAGCTTATCTTTCCCTCCTGTCTCCTACACTACTTGCATAGAAGAGCACGTTGGGTTTGTTGCTAGAAAACTAAACCCAGCAGGAGCTACCTGGGGAAACAAGCTTCAAAAGGGCACCCCCTAAACACAAGGGCCAGGCTCACACCAGAGTGGTGCTTTGCTAATTACCAGAGGACCTTTGAAATACAGGCTCATGACAAGGTGGGATTAGAGAGGAAGGACAGTAGAGAGTAGACTGGAGGGAGGGCTCTTCCATCCAGGTTTCTGTGAGCGTAGCTTTCCTTCCTGTCTCCTACACTACTTGCATATAAGAGCACGTTGGGTATGTTGCTAGAAAACTAAACCCAGCAGGAGCTCCCTGGGGAAACAAGCTTCAAAAGGGCACCCCCTAAACACAAGGGCCAGCCTTACACCAGAGTGGTGCTTTGCTAATTTCAAGAGGACCTTTGAAACACAGGCTCATGACAAGGTGGGATTAGAGAGGAAGGACAGAAGAGAGTAGACTGGAGGAAGGGCTCTTCCATCCAGGTTTCTGTGAGCGTAGCTTTCCCTCCTGTCTCCTACACTACTTGCATATAAGAGCACGTTGGGTATGTTGCTAGAAAACTAAACCCAGCAGGAGCTCCCTGGGGAAACAACCTTAAAAGGGCTCCCCCTAAACACAAGGGCCAGCCTCACACCAGAGTGGTGCTTTGCTAATTACCAGAGGACCTTTGAAATACAGGCTCATGACAAGGTGGGATTAGAGAGGAAAGACAGTAGAGAGTAGACTGGAGGAAAGGCTCTTCCATCCAGGTTTCTGTGAGCGTAGCTTTCCCTCCTGTGTCCTACACTACTTGCATATAAGAGCACGTTGGGTATGTTGATATAAAAAAAAACCCAGCAGGAGCTCCCTGGGGAAACAAGCTTCAAAAGGGCACCCCCTAAACACAAGGGCCAGCCTCACACCAGAGTGGTGCTTTGCTAATTACCAGAGGACCTTTGAAATACAGGCTCATTACAAGGTGGGATTAGAGAGTAAAGACAGAAGAGAGTAGACTGGAGGGAGAGTTCTTCCATCCAGGTTTCTGTGAGCGTATCTTTCCCTCCTGTCTCCTACACTACTTGCATATAAGAGCACGTTGGGTATGTTGCTAGAAAACTAAACCCAGCAGGAGCTCCCTGGGGAAACAAGCTTCAAAAGGGCACCCCCACCCCCTAAACGCAAGGGCCAGCCTCACACCTGAGTGGTGCTTTGCTAATTACCAGAGGACCTTTGAAATACAGGCTCATGACAAGGTGGGATTAGAGAGGAAGGACAGAAGAGAGTAGACTGGAGGAAGGGCTCTTCCATCCAGGTTTCTGTGAGCGTAGCTTTCCCTCCTGTCTCCTGCACTACTTGCATATAAGAGCACGTGGGTATGTTGCTAGAAAACTAAACCCAGCAGGAGCTCCCTGGGGAAACAAGCTTCAAAATTGCACCCCCTAAACACAAGGGCCAGCCTCACACCAGAGTGGTGCTTTGCTAATTACCAGAGGACCTTTGAAATACAGGCTCATGGCAAGGTGGGATTAGAGAGGAAGGTCAGAAGAGAGTAGACTGGAGGGAGGGCTCTTCCATCCAGGTTTCTGTGAGCGTAGCTTTCACTCCTGTCTCCTACACTACTTGCATATAAGAGCACGTTGGGTATGTTGCTAGAAAACTAAACCCAACAGGAGCTCCCTGGGGAAACAAGCTTCAAAAGGGCACCCCCTAAACACAAGGGCCAGCCTCACACCAGGGTGGTACTTTGCTAATTACCAGAGGACCTTTGAAATACAGGCTCATGACAAGGTGGGATCAGAGAGGAAGGACAGAAGAGAGTAGACTGGAGGGAGCGCTCTTCCATCCAGGTTTCTGTGAGCGTATCTTTCCCTCCTGTCTCCTACACTACTTGCATAGAAGAGCATGTTGAGTTTGTTGCTAGAAAACTAAACCCAGCAGGAGCTACCTGGGGAAACAAGCTTCAAAAGGGCACCCCCTAAACACAAGGGCCAGGCTCACACCAGAGTGGTGCTTTGCTAATTACCAGAGGACCTTTGAAATACAGGATCATGACAAGGTGGGATTAGAGAGGAAGGACAGAAGAGAGTAGACTGGAGGGAGCGCTCTTCCATCCAGGTTTCTGTGAGCGTATCTTTCCCTCCTGTCTCCTACACTACTTGCATAGAAGAGCACGTTGGGTTTGTTGCTAGAAAACTAAACCCAGCAGGAGCTACCTGGGGAAACAAGCTTCAAAAGGGCACCCCCTAAACACAAGGGCCAGGCTCACACCAGAGTGGTGCTTTGCTAATTACCAGAGGACCTTTGAAATACAGGCTCATGACAAGGTGGGATTAGAGAGGAAGGACAGTAGAGAGTAGACTGGAGGGAGGGCTCTTCCATCCAGGTTTCTGTGAGCGTAGCTTTCCTTCCTGTCTCCTACACTACTTGCATATAAGAGCACGTTGGGTATGTTGCTAGAAAACTAAACCCAGCAGGAGCTCCCTGGGGAAACAAGCTTCAAAAGGGCACCCCCTAAACACAAGGGCCAGCCTCACACCAGAGTGGTGCTTTGCTAATTTCAAGAGGACCTTTGAAACACAGGCTCATGACAAGGTGGGATTAGAGAGGAAGGACAGAAGAGAGTAGACTGGAGGAAGGGCTCTTCCATCCAGGTTTCTGTGAGCGTAGCTTTCCCTCCTGTCTCCTACACTACTTGCATATAAGAGCACGTTGGGTATGTTGCTAGAAAACTAAACCCAGCAGGAGTTCCCTGGGGAAACAACCTTAAAAGGGCACCCCCTAAACACAAGGCCAGCCTCACACCAGAGTGGTGCTTTGCTAATTACCAGAGGACCTTTGAAATACAGGATCATGACAAGGTGGGATTAGAGAGGAAAGACAGTAGAGAGTAGACTGGAGGAAAGGCTCTTCATCCAGGTTTCTGTGAGCGTAGCTTTCCCTCCTGTCTCTTACACTACTTGCATATAATAGCACGTTGGGTATGTTGATATAAAACTATACCCAGCAGGAGCTCCCTGGGGAAACAAGCTTCAAAAGGGCACCTCACCCCCTAAACGCAAGGGCCATCCTCACACCAGAGTGCTGCTTTGCTAATTACCAGAGGACCTTTGAAACACAGGCTCATGACAAGGTGGGATTAGAGAGGAAGGACAGAAGAGAGTAGACTGGAGGAAGGGCTCTTCCATCCAGGTTTCTGTGAGCGTAGCTTTCCCTCCTGTCTCCTACACTACTTGCATATAAGAGCACGTTGGGTATGTTGCTAGAAAACTAAACCCAGCAGGAGCTCCCTGGGGAAACAACCTTAAAAGGGCACCCCCTAAACACAAGGGCCAGCCTCACACCAGAGTGGTGCTTTGCTAATTACCAGAGGACCTTTGAAATACAGGATCATGACAAGGTGGGATTAGAGAGGAAAGACAGTAGAGAGTAGACTGGAGGAAAGGCTCTTCATCCAGGTTTCTGTGAGCGTAGCTTTCCCTCCTGTCTCTTACACTACTTGCATATAATAGCATGTTGGGTATGTTGATATAAAACTAAACCCAGCAGGAGCTCCCTGGGGAAACAAGCTTCAAAAGGGCACCCCCTAAACACAAGGGCCAGCCTCACACCAGAGTGGTGCTTTGCTAATTACCAGAGGACCTTTGAAATACAGGCTCATGACAAGGTGGGATTAGAGAGGAAGGAAAGTAGAGAGTAGACTGGAGGGAGGGCTCTTCCATCCAGGTTTCTGTGAGCGTAGCTTTCCTTCCTGTCTCCTACACTACTTGCATATAAGAGCACGTGGGTATGTTGCTAGAAAACTAAACCCAGCAGGAGCTCCCTGGGGAAACAAGCTTCAAAAGGGCACCCCCTAAACACAAGGGCCAGCCTCACACCAGAGTGGTGCTTTGCTAATTACCAGAGGACCTTTGAAATACAGGCTCATGACAAGGCGGGATTAGAGAGGAAGGACAGAAGAGAGTAGACTGGAGGAAGGGCTCTTCCATCCAGGATTCTGTGAGCGTAGCTTTCCCTCCTGTCTCCTACACTACTTGCATATAAGAGCACGTTGGGTATGTTGCTAGAAAACTAAACCCAGCAGGAGCTCCCTGGGGAAACAAGCTTCAAAAGGGCACCTCACCCCCTAAACGCAAGGGCCATCCTCACACCAGAGTGGTGCTTTGCTAATTACCAGAGGACCTTTGAAATACAGGCTCATGACAAGGTGGGATTATAGAGGAAGGACAGAAGAGAGTAGACTGGAGGAAGGGCTCTTCCATCCAGGTTTCTGTGAGCGTAGCTTTCCCTCCTGTCTCCTGCACTACTTGCATATAAGAGCACGTGGGTATGTTGCTAGAAAACTAAACCCAGCAGGAGCTCCCTGGGGAAACAAGCTTCAAAAGTGCACCCCCTAAACACAAGGGCCAGTCTCACACCAGAGTGGTGCTTTGCTAATTACCAGAGGACCTTTGAAATACAGGCTCATGGCAAGGTGGGATTAGAGAGGAAGGTCAGAAGAGAGTAGACTGGAGGGAGGGCTCTTCCATCCAGGTTTCTGTGAGCGTAGCTTACCCTCCTGCCTCCTACACTACTTGCATATAAGAGCACCTTGGGTATGTTGCTAGAAAACTAAACCCAGCAGGAGCTCCCTGGGGAAACAAGCTTCAAAAGGGCACCCCCTAAACACAAGGGCCAGCCTCACACCAGAGTGGTACTTTGCTAATTACCAGAGGACCTTTGAAATACAGGCTCAGGACAAGGTGGGATCAGAGAGGAAGGACAGAAGAGAGTAGACTGGAGGGAGCGCTCTTCCATCCAGGTTTCTGTGAGCTTATCTTTCCCTCCTGTCTCCTACACTACTTGCATAGAAGAGCACGTTGGGTTTGTTGCTAGAAAACTAAACCCAGCAGGAGCTACCTGGGGAAACAAGCTTCAAAAGGGCTCCCCCTAAACACAAGGGCCAGGCTCACACCAGAGTGGTGCTTTGCTAATTACCAGAGGACCTTTGAAATACAGGCTCATGACAAGGCGGGATTAGATAGGAAGGACAGAAGAGAGTAGACTGGAGGAAGGGCTCTTCCATCCAGGTTTCTGTGAGCGTAGCTTTCCCTCCTGTCTCCTATACTACTTGCATATAAGAGCACGTTGGGTATGTTGCTAGAAAACTAAACCCAGCAGGAGCTCCCTGGGGAAACAAGCTTCAAAAGGGCACCCCCTAAACACAAGGGCCAGTCTCACACCAGAGTGGTGCTTTGCTAATTACCAGAGGACCTTTGAAATACAGGCTCATGACAAGGTGGGATTAGAGAGGAAGGACAGTAGAGAGTAGACTGGAGGGAGGGCTCTTCCATCCAGGTTTCTGTGAGCGTAGCTTTCCTTCCTGTCTCCTACACTACTTGCATATAAGAGCACGTTGGGTATGTTGCTAGAAAACTAAACCAAGCAGGAGCTCCCTGGGGAAACAAGCTTCAAAAGGGCACCCCCTAAACACAAGGGCCAGCCTCACACCAGAGTGGTGCTTTGCTAATTTCAAGAGGACCTTTGAAACACAGGCTCATGACAAGGTGGGATTAGAGAGGAAGGACAGAAGAGAGTAGACTGGAGGAAGGGCTCTTCCATCCAGGTTTCTGTGAGCGTAGCTTTCCCTCCTGTCTCCTACACTACTTGCATATAAGAGCACGTTGGGTATGTTGCTAGAAAACTAAACCCAGCAGGAGCTCCCTGGGGAAACAACCTTAAAAGGGCACCCCCTAAACACAAGGGCCAGCCTCACACCAGAGTGGTGCTTTGCTAATTACCAGAGGACCTTTGAAATACAGGCTCATGACAAGGTGGGATTAGAGAGGAAAGACAGTAGAGAGTAGACTGGAGGAAAGGCTCTTCCATCCAGGTTTCTGTGAGCGTAGCTTTCCCTCCTGTCTCCTACACTACTTGCATATAAGAGCACGTTGGGTATGTTGATATAAAACTAAACCCAGCAGGAGCTCCCTGGGGAAACAAGCTTCAAAAGGGCAACCCCTAAACACAAGGGCCAGCCTCACACCAGAGTGGTGCTTTGCTAATTAGCAGAGGACCTTTGAAATACAGGCTCATGACAAGGTGGGATTAGAGAGGAAGGACAGTAGAGAATAGACTGGAGGTAGGGCTCTTCCATCCAGGTTTCTGTGAGCGTAGCTTTCCTTCCTGTCTCCTACACTTCTTGCATATAAGAGCACGTGGGTATGTTGCTAGAAAACTAAACCCAGCAGGAGCTCCCTGGGGAAACAAGCTTCAAAAGGGCACCCCCTAAACACAAGGGCCAGCCTCACACCAGAGTGGTGCTTTGCTAATTACCAGAGGACCTTTGAAATACAGGCTCATGACAAGGTGGGATTAGAGAGGAAGGACAGAAGAGAGTAGACTGGAGGAAGGGCTCTTCCATCCAGGATTCTGTGAGCGTAGCTTTCCCTCCTGTCTCCTACACTACTTGCATATAAGAGCACGTTGGGTATGTTGCTAGAAAACTAAACCCAGCAGGCGCTCCCTGGGGAAACAAGCTTCAAAAGGGCACCCCCTAAACACAAGGGCCAGCCTCACACCAGAATGGTGCTTTGCTAATTACCGGAGGACCTTTGAAATACAGGCTCATGGCAAGGTGGGATTAGAGAGGAAAGACAGTAGAGAGTAGTCTGGAGGAATCGCTCTTCCATCCAGGTTTCTGTGAGCGTAGCTTTCCCTCCTGTCTCCTACACTACTTGCATATAAGAGCACGTTGGGTATGTTGCTAGAAAACTAAACCCAGCAGGAGCTCCCTGGGGAAACAAGCTTCAAAAGGGCACCCCCTAAACACAAGGGCCAGCCTCACACCAGAGTGTTCCTTTGCTAATTACCAGAGGACTTTTGAAATAGAGGCTCATGACAAGGTGGGATTAGAGAGGAAGGACAGTAGAGAGTAGACTGGAGGGAGGGCTCTTCCATCCAGGTTTCTGTGAGCGTAGCTTTCCCTCCTGTCTCCTACACTACTTGCAAATAAGAGCACGTTGGGTATGTTGCTAGAAAACTAAACCCAGCAGGAGCTCCCTGGGGAAACAAGCTTCAAAAGGGCATCCCCTAAACAGAAGGGCCAGCCTCACACCAGAGTGGTGCTTTGCTAATTACCAGAGGACCTTTGAAATACAGGCTCATGGCAAGGTGGGATTAGAGAGTAAGGACAGAAGAGAG
This sequence comes from Ambystoma mexicanum, assembly GCF_040938575.1. Taxonomy (NCBI): domain Eukaryota; kingdom Metazoa; phylum Chordata; class Amphibia; order Caudata; family Ambystomatidae; genus Ambystoma; species Ambystoma mexicanum. Next base: position 1,368,427,361 of record NC_090933.1, on the reverse strand, counting down.
TAGACTGGAGGGAGGGTTCTTCCATCCAGGTTTCTGTAGGCGTATCTTTCCCTCCTGTCTCCTACACTACTTGCATATAAGAGCATGTTGGGTATGTTGCTAGAAAACTAAACCCAGCAGGAGCTCCCTGGGGAAACAAGCTTCAAAAGGGCACCCCCTAAACACAAGGGCCAGCCTCACACCAGAGTGGTGCTTTGCTAATTACCAGAGGACCTTTGAAATACAGGATCATGACAAGGTGGGATTAGAGAGGAAGGACAGAAGAGAGTAGACTGGAGGGAGCGCTCTTCCATCCAGGTTTCTGTGAGCGTATCTTTCCCTCCTGTCTCCTACACTACTTGCATAGAAGAGCACGTTGGGTTTGTTGCTAGAAAACTAAACCCAGCAGGAGCTACCTGGGGAAACAAGCTTCAAAAGGGCACCCCTAAACACAAGGGCCAGGCTCACACCAGAGTGGTGCTTTGCTAATTACCAGAGGACCTTTGAAATACAGGCTCATGACAAGGTGGGATTAGAGAGGAAGGACAGTAGAGAGTAGACTGGAGGGAGGGCTCTTCCATCCAGGTTCCTGTGAGCGTAGCTTTCCTTCCTGTCTCCTACACTACTTGCATATAAGAGCACGTTGGGTATGTTGCTAGAAAACTAAACCCATCAGGAGCTCCCTGGGGAAACAAGCTTCAAAAGGGCACCCCCTAAACACAAGGGCCAGCCTCACACCAGAGTGGTGCTTTGCTAATTTCAAGAGGACCTTTGAAACACAGGCTCATGACAAGGTGGGATTAGAGAGGAAGGACAGAAGAGAGTAGACTGGAGGAAGGGCTCTTCCATCCAGGTTTCTATGAGCGTAGCTTTCCCTCCTGTCTCCTACACTACTTGCATATAAGAGCATGTTGGGTATGTTGCTAGAAAACTAAACCCAGCAGGAGCTCCCTGGGGAAACAACCTTAAAAGGGCACCCCCTAAACACAAGGGCCAGCCTCACACCAGAGTGGTGCTTTGCTAATTACCAGAGGACCTTTGAAATACAGGATCATGACAAGGTGGGATTAGAGAGGAAAGACAGTAGAGAGTAGACTGGAGGAAAGGCTCTTCCATCCAGGTTTCTGTGAGCGTAGCTTTCCCTCCTGTCTCCAACACTACTTGCATATAATAGCACGTTGTGTATGTTGATATAAAACTAAACCCAGCAGGAGCTCCCTGGGGAAACAAGCTTCAAAAGGGCACCCCCTAAACACAAGGGCCAGCCTCACACCAGAGTGGTGCTTTGCTAATTACCAGAGGACCTTTGAAATACAGGCTCATGACAAGGTGGGATTAGAGAGGAAGGACAGTAGAGAGTAGACTGGAGGGAGGGCTCTTCCATCCAGGTTTCTGTGAGCGTAGCTTTCCTTCCTGTCTCCTACACTACTTGCATATAAGAGCACGTGGGTATGTTGCTAGAAAACTAAACCCACCAAGAGCTCCCTGGGGAAACAAGCTTCAAAAGGGCACCCCCTAAACACAAGGGCCAGCCTCACACCAGAATGGTGCTTTGCTAATTACCAGAGGACCTTTGAAATACAGGCTCATGACAAGGCGGGATTAGAGAGGAAGGACAGAAGAGAGTAGACTGGAGGAAGGGCTCTTCCATCCAGGATTCTGTGAGCGTAGCTTTCCCTCCTGTCTCCTACACTACTTGCATATAAGAGCACGTTGGGTATGTTGCTAGAAAACTAAACCCAGCAGGAGCTCCCTGGGGAAACAAGCTTCAAAAGGGCACCTCACCCCCTAAACGCAAGGGCCATCCTCACACCAGAGTGGTGCTTTGCTAATTACCAGAGGACCTTTGAAATACAGGCTCATGACAAGGTGGGATTAGAGAGGAAGGACAGAAGAGAGTAGACTGGAGGAAGGGCTCTTCCATCCAGGTTTCTGTGAGCGTAGCTTTCCCTCCTGTCTCCTGCACTACTTGCATATAAGAGCACGTGGGTATGTTGCTAGAAAACTAAACCCAGCAGGAGCTCCCTGGGGAAACAAGCTTCAAAATTGCACCCCCTAAACACAAGGGCCAGTCTCACACCAAAGTGGTGCTTTGCTAATTACCAGAGGACCTTTGAAATACAGGCTCATGGCAAGGTGGGATTAGAGAGGAAGGTCAGAAGAGAGTAGACTAGAGGGAGGGCTCTTCCATCCAGGTTTCTGTGAGCGTAGCTTACCCTCCTGTCTCCTACACTACTTGCATATAAGAGCACCTTGGGTATGTTGCTAGAAAACTAAACCCAGCAGGAGCTCCCTGGGGAAACAAGCTTCAAAAGGGCACCCCCTAAACACAAGGGCCAGCCTCACACCAGAGTGGTACTTTGCTAATTACCAGAGGACCTTTGAAATACAGGCTCATGACAAGGTGGGATCAGAGAGGAAGGACAGGAGAGAGTAGACTGGAGGGAGGTCTCTTCAATCCAGGTTTCTGTGAGCGTAGCTTTCCCTCCTGTCTCCTACACTACTTGCATATAAGAGCACCTTGGGTATGTTGCTAGGAAACTAAACCCAGCAGGAGCTCCCTGGGGAAACAAGCTTCAAAAGGGCACCCCCTAAACACAAGGGCCAGCCTCATACCAGAGTGGTACTTTGCTAATTACCAGAGGACCTTTGAAATACAGGCTCATGACAAGGTGGGATCTGAGAGGAAGGACAGAAGAGAGTAGACTGGAGGGAGCGCTCTTCCATCCAGGTTTCTGTGAGCTTATCTTTCCCTCCTGTCTCCTACACTACTTGCATAGAAGAGCACGTTTGGTTTGTTGCTAGAAAACTAAACCCAGCAGGAGCTACCTGGGGAAACAACCTTCAAAAGGGCTCCCCCTAAACACAAGGGCCAGGCTCACACCAGAGTGGTGCTTTGCTAATTACCAGAGGACCTTTGAAATACAGGCTCATGACAAGGCGGGATTAGATAGGAAGGACAGAAGAGAGTAGACTGGAGGAAGTGCTCTTCCATCCAGGTTTCTGTGAGCGTAGCTTTCCCTCCTGTCTCCTATACTACTTGCATATAAGAGCACGTTGGGTATGTTGCTAGAAAACTAAACCCAGCAGGAGCTCCCTGGGGAAACAAGCTTCAAAAGGGCACCCCCTAAACACAAGGGCCAGTCTCACACCAGAGTGGTGCTTTGCTAATTACCAGAGGACCTTTGAAATACAGGCTCATGACAAGGTGGGATTAGAGAGGAAGGACAGTAGAGAGTAGACTGGAGGGAGGGCTCTTCCATCCAGGTTTCTGTGAGCGTAGCTTTCCTTCCTGTCTCCTACACTACTTGCATATAAGAGCACGTTGGGTATGTTGCTAGAAAAATAAACCCAGCAGGAGCTCCCTGGGGAAACAAGCTTCAAAAGGGCACCCCCTAAACACAAGGGCCAGCCTCACACCAGAGTGGTGCTTTGCTAATTTCAAGAGGACCTTTGAAACACAGGCTCATGACAAGGTGGGATTAGAGAGGAAGGACAGAAGAGAGTAGACTGGAGGAAGGGCTCTTCCATCCAGGTTTCTGTGAGCGTAGCTTTCCCTCCTGTCTCCTACACTACTTGCATATAAGAGCACGTTGGGTATGTTGCTAGAAAACTAAACCCAGCAGGAGCTCCCTGGGGAAACAACCTTAAAAGGGCACCCCCTAAACACAAGGGCCAGCCTCACACCAGAGTGGTGCTTTGCTAATTACCAGAGGACCTTTGAAATACAGGCTCATGACAAGGTGGGATTAGAGAGTAAAGACAGAAGAGAGTAGACTGGAGGGAGAGTTCTTCCATCCAGGTTTCTGTGAGCGTATCTTTCCCTCCTGTCTCCTACACTACTTGCATATAAGAGCACGTTGGGTATGTTGCTAGAAAACTAAACCCAGCAGGAGCTCCCTGGGGAAACAAGCTTCAAAAGGGCACCCCCACCCCCTAAACGCAAGGGCCAGCCTCACACCAGAGTGGTGATTTGCTAATTACCAGAGGACCTTTGAAATACAGGCTCATGACAAAGTGGGATTAGAGAGGAAGGACAGAAGAGAGTAGACTGGAGGAAGGGCTCTTCCATCCAGGTTTCTGTGAGCGTAGCTTTCCCTCCTGTCTCCTGCACTACTTGCATATAAGAGCACATGGGTATGTTGCTAGAAAACTAAACCCAGCAGGAGCTCCCTGGGGAAACAAGCTTCAAAATTGCACCCCCTAAACACAAGGGCCAGCCTCACACCAGAGTGGTGCTTTGCTAATTACCAGAGGACCTTTGAAATACAGGCTCATGGCAAGGTGGGATTAGAGAGGAAGGTCAGAAGAGAGTAGACTGGAGGGAGGGCTCTTCCATCCAGGTTTCTGTGAGCGTAGCTTTCACTCCTGTCTCCTACACTACTTGCATATAAGAGCACGTTGGGTATGTTGCTAGAAAACTAAAACCAACAGGAGCTCCCTGGGGAAACAAGCTTCAAAAGGGCATCCCCTAAACACAAGGGCCAGCCTCACACCAGAGTGGTACTTTGCTAATTACCAGAGGACCTTTGAAATACAGGCTCATGACAAGGTGGGATCAGAGAGGAAGGACAGAAGAGAGTAGACTGGAGGGAGCGCTCTTCCATCCAGGTTTCTGTGAGCGTATCTTTCCCTCCTGTCTCCTACACTACTTGCATAGAAGAGCATGTTGAGTTTGTTGCTAGAAAACTAAACCCAGCAGGAGCTACCTGGGGAAACAAGCTTCAAAAGGGCACCCCCTAAACACAAGGGCCAGGCTCACACCAGAGTGGTGCTTTGCTAATTACCAGAGGACCTTTGAAATACAGGATCATGACAAGGTGGGATTAGAGAGGAAGGACAGAAGAGAGTAGACTGGAGGGAGCGCTCTTCCATCCAGGTTTCTGTGAGCGTATCTTTCCCTCCTGTCTCCTACACTACTTGCATAGAAGAGCACGTTGGGTTTGTTGCTAGAAAACTAAACCCAGCAGGAGCTACCTGGGGAAACAAGCTTCAAAAGGGCACCCCCTAAACACAAGGGCCAGGCTCACACCAGAGTGGTGCTTTGCTAATTACCAGAGGACCTTTGAAATACAGGCTCATGACAAGGTGGGATTAGAGAGGAAGGACATTAGAGAGTAGACTGGAGGGAGGGCTCTTCCATCCAGGTTTCTGTGAGCGTAGCTTTCCTTCCTGTCTCCTACACTACTTGCATATAAGAGCACGTTGGGTATGTTGCTAGAAAACTAAACCCAGCAGGAGCTCCCTGGGGAAACAAGCTTCAAAAGGGCACCCCCCAAACACAAGGGCCAGCCTCACACCAGAGTGGTGCTTTGCTAATTTCAAGAGGACCTTTGAAACATAGGCTCATGACAAGGTGGGATTAGAGAGGAAGGACAGAAGAGAGTAGACTGGAGGAAGGGCTCTTCCATCCAGGTTTCTGTGAGCGTAGCTTTCCCTCCTGTCTCCTACACTACTTGCATATAAGAGCACGTTGGGTATGTTGCTAGAAAACTAAACCCAGCAGGAGCTCCCTGGGGAAACAACCTTAAAAGGGCACCCCCTAAACACAAGGGCCAGCCTCACACCAGAGTGGTGCTTTGCTAATTACCAGAGGACCTTTGAAATACAGGATCATGACAAGGTGGGATTAGAGAGGAAAGACAGTAGAGAGTAGACTGGAGGAAAGGCTCTTCATCCAGGTTTCTGTGAGCGTAGCTTTCCCTCCTGTCTCTTACACTACTTGCATATAATAGCACGTTGGGTATGTTGATATAAAACTATACCCAGCAGGAGCTCCCTGGGGAAACAAGCTTCAAAAGGGCACCTCACCCCCTAAACGCAAGGGCCATCCTCACACCAGAGTGCTGCTTTGCTAATTACCAGAGGACCTTTGAAACACAGGCTCATGACAAGGTGGGATTAGAGAGGAAGGACAGAAGAGAGTAGACTGGAGGAAGGGCTCTTCCATCCAGGTTTCTGTGAGCGTAGCTTTCCCTCCTGTCTCCTACACTACTTGCATATAAGAGCACGTTGGGTATGTTGCTAGAAAACTAAACCCAGCAGGAGCTCCCTGGGGAAACAACCTTAAAAGGGCACCCCCTAAACACAAGGGCCAGCCTCACACCAGAGTGGTGCTTTGCTAATTACCAGAGGACCTTTGAAATACAGGATCATGACAAGGTGGGATTAGAGAGGAAAGACAGTAGAGAGTAGACTGGAGGAAAGGCTCTTCATCCAGGTTTCTGTGAGCGTAGCTTTCCCTCCTGTCTCTTACACTACTTGCATATAATAGCATGTTGGGTATGTTGATATAAAACTAAACCCAGCAGGAGCTCCCTGGGGAAACAAGCTTCAAAAGGGCACCCCCTAAACACAAGGGCCAGCCTCACACCAGAGTGGTGCTTTGCTAATTACCAGAGGACCTTTGAAATACAGGCTCATGACAAGGTGGGATTAGAGAGGAAGGAAAGTAGAGAGTAGACTGGAGGGAGGGCTCTTCCATCCAGGTTTCTGTGAGCGTAGCTTTCCTTCCTGTCTCCTACACTACTTGCATATAAGAGCACGTGGGTATGTTGCTAGAAAACTAAACCCAGCAGGAGCTCCCTGGGGAAACAAGCTTCAAAAGGGCACCCCCTAAACACAAGGGCCAGCCTCACACCAGAGTGGTGCTTTGCTAATTACCAGAGGACCTTTGAAATACAGGCTCATGACAAGGCGGGATTAGAGAGGAAGGACAGAAGAGAGTAGACTGGAGGAAGGGCTCTTCCATCCAGGATTCTGTGAGCGTAGCTTTCCCTCCTGTCTCCTACACTACTTGCATATAAGAGCACGTTGGGTATGTTGCTAGAAAACTAAACCCAGCAGGAGCTCCCTGGGGAAACAAGCTTCAAAAGGGCACCTCACCCCCTAAACGCAAGGGCCATCCTCACACCAGAGTGGTGCTTTGCTAATTACCAGAGGACCTTTGAAATACAGGCTCATGACAAGGTGGGATTATAGAGGAAGGACAGAAGAGAGTAGACTGGAGGAAGGGCTCTTCCATCCAGGTTTCTGTGAGCGTAGCTTTCCCTCCTGTCTCCTGCACTACTTGCATATAAGAGCACGTGGGTATGTTGCTAGAAAACTAAACCCAGCAGGAGCTCCCTGGGGAAACAAGCTTCAAAAGTGCACCCCCTAAACACAAGGGCCAGTCTCACACCAGAGTGGTGCTTTGCTAATTACCAGAGGACCTTTGAAATACAGGCTCATGGCAAGGTGGGATTAGAGAGGAAGGTCAGAAGAGAGTAGACTGTAGGGAGGGCTCTTCCATCCAGGTTTCTGTGAGCGTAGCTTACCCTCCTGTCTCCTACACTACTTGCATATAAGAGCACCTTGGGTATGTTGCTAGAAAACTAAACCCAGCAGGAGCTCCCTGGGGAAACAAGCTTCAAAAGGGCACCCCCTAAACACAAGGGCCAGCCTCACACCAGAGTGGTACTTTGCTAATTACCAGAGGACCTTTGAAATACAGGCTCATGACAAGGTGGGATCAGAGAGGAAGGACAGAAGAGAGTAGACTGGAGGGAGCGCTCTTCCATCCAGGTTTCTGTGAGCTTATCTTTCCCTCCTGTCTCCTACACTACTTGCATAGAAGAGCACGTTGGGTTTGTTGCTAGAAAACTAAACCCAGCAGGAGCTACCTGGGGAAACAAGCTTCAAAAGGGCACCCCCTAAACACAAGGGCCAGGCTCACACCAGAGTGGTGCTTTGCTAATTACCAGAGGACCTTTGAAATACAGGCTCATGACAAGGTGGGATTAGAGAGGAAGGACAGTAGAGAGTAGACTGGAGGGAGGGCTCTTCCATCCAGGTTTCTGTGAGCGTAGCTTTTCTTCCTGTCTCCTACACTACTTGCATATAAGAGCACGTTGGGTATGTTGCTAGAAAACTAAACCCAGCAGGAGCTCCCTGGGGAAACAAGCTTAAAAAAGGGCACCCCCTAAAGACAAGGGCCAGCCTCACACCAGAGTGGTGCTTTGCTAATTTCAAGAGGACCTTTGAAACACAGGCTCATGACAAGGTGGGATTAGAGAGGAAGGACAGAAGAGAGTAGACTGGAGGAAGGGCTCTTCCATCCAGGTTTCTGTGAGCGTAGCTTTCCCTCCTGTCTCCTACACTACTTGCATATAAGAGCACGTTGGGTATGTTGCTAGAAAACTAAACCCAGCAGGAGCTCCCTGGGGAAACAACCTTAAAAGGGCACCCCCTAAACACAAGGGCCAGCCTCACACCAGAGTGGTGCTCTGCTAATTACCAGAGGACCTTTGAAATACAGGCTCATGACAAGGTGGGATTAGAGAGGAAAGACAGTAGAGAGTAGACTGGAGGAAAGGCTCTTCCATCCAGGTTTCTGTCAGCGTAGCTTTCCCTCCTGTCTCCTACACTACTTGCATATAAGAGCACGTTGGGTATGTTGATATAAAACTAAACCCAGCAGGAGCTCCCTGGGGAAACAAGCTTCAAAAGGGCACCCCCTAAACACAAGGGCCAGCCTCACACCAGAGTGGTGCTTTGCTAATTACCAGAGGACCTTTGAAATACAGGCTCATGACAAGGTGGGATTAGAGAGGAAGGACAGTAGAGAATAGACTGGAGGTAGGGCTCTTCCATCCAGGTTTCTGTGAGCGTAGCTTTCCTTCCTGTCTCCTACACTTCTTGCATATAAGAGCACGTGGGTATGTTGATATAAAACTAAACCCAGCAGGAGCTCCCTGGGGAAACAAGCTTCAAAAGGGCACCCCCTAAACACAAGGGCCAGCCTCACACCAGAGTGGTGCTTTGCTAATTACCAGAGGACCTTTGAAATACAGGCTCATGACAAGGTGGGATTAGAGAGGAAAGACAGTAGAGAGTAGACTGGAGGAAAGGCTCTTCCATCCAGGTTTCTGTGAGCGTAGCTTTCCCTCCTGTGTCCTACACTACTTGCATATAAGAGCACGTTGGGTATGTTGATATAAAAAAAAACCCAGCAGGAGCTCCCTGGGGAAACAAGCTTCAAAAGGGCACCCCCTAAACACAAGGGCCAGCCTCACACCAGAGTGGTGCTTTGCTAATTACCAGAGGACCTTTGAAATACAGGCTCATTACAAGGTGGGATTAGAGAGTAAAGACAGAAGAGAGTAGACTGGAGGGAGAGTTCTTCCATCCAGGTTTCTGTGAGCGTATCTTTCCCTCCTGTCTCCTACACTACTTGCATATAAGAGCACGTTGGGTATGTTGCTAGAAAACTAAACCCAGCAGGAGCTCCCTGGGGAAACAAGCTTCAAAAGGGCACCCCCACCCCCTAAACGCAAGGGCCAGCCTCACACCAGAGTGGTGCTTTGCTAATTACCAGAGGACCTTTGAAATACAGGCTCATGACAAGGTGGGATTAGAGAGGAAGGACAGAAGAGAGTAGACTGGAGGAAGGGCTCTTCCATCCAGGTTTCTGTGAGCGTAGCTTTCCCTCCTGTCTCCTGCACTACTTGCATATAAGAGCACGTGGGTATGTTGCTAGAAAACTAAACCCAGCAGGAGCTCCCTGGGGAAACAAGCTTCAAAATTGCACCCCCTAAACACAAGGGCCAGCCTCACACCAGAGTGGTGCTTTGCTAATTACCAGAGGACCTTTGAAATACAGGCTCATGGCAAGGTGGGATTAGAGAGGAAGGTCAGAAGAGAGTAGACTGGAGGGAGGGCTCTTCCATCCAGGTTTCTGTGAGCGTAGCTTTCACTCCTGTCTCCTACACTACTTGCATATAAGAGCACGTTGGGTATGTTGCTAGAAAACTAAACCCAACAGGAGCTCCCTGGGGAAACAAGCTTCAAAAGGGCACCCCCTAAACACAAGGGCCAGCCTCACACCAGAGTGGTACTTTGCTAATTACCAGAGGACCTTTGAAATACAGGCTCATGACAAGGTGGGATCAGAGAGGAAGGACAGAAGAGAGTAGACTGGAGGGAGCGCTCTTCCATCCAGGTTTCTGTGAGCGTATCTTTCCCTCCTGTCTCCTACACTACTTGCATAGAAGAGCATGTTGAGTTTGTTGCTAGAAAACTAAACCCAGCAGGAGCTACCTGGGGAAACAAGCTTCAAAAGGGCACCCCCTAAACACAAGGGCCAGGCTCACACCAGAGTGGTGCTTTGCTAATTACCAGAGGACCTTTGAAATACAGGATCATGACAAGGTGGGATTAGAGAGGAAGGACAGAAGAGAGTAGACTGGAGGGAGCGCTCTTCCATCCAGGTTTCTGTGAGCGTATCTTTCCCTCCTGTCTCCTACACTACTTGCATAGAAGAGCACGTAGGGTTTGTTGCTAGAAAACTAAACCCAGCAGGAGCTACCTGGGGAAACAAGCTTCAAAAGGGCACCCCCTAAACACAAGGGCCAGGCTCACACCAGAGTGGTGGTTTGCTAATTACCAGAGGACCTTTGAAATACAGGCTCATGACAAGGTGGGATTAGAGAGGAAGGACAGTAGAGAGTAGACTGGAGGGAGGGCTCTTCCATCCAGGTTTCTGTGAGCGTAGCTTTCCTTCCTGTCTCCTACACTACTTGCATATAAGAGCACGTTGGGTATGTTGCTAGAAAACTAAACCCAGCAGGAGCTCCCTGGGGAAACAAGCTTCAAAAGGGCACCCCCTAAACACAAGGGACAGCCTCACACCAGAGTGGTGCTTTGCTAATTTCAAGAGGACCTTTGAAACACAGGCTCATGACAAGGTGGGATTAGAGAGGAAGGACAGAAGAGAGTAGACTGGAGGAAGGGCTCTTCCATCCAGGTTTCTGTGAGCGTAGCTTTCCCTCCTGTCTCCTACACTACTTGCATATAAGAGCACGTTGGGTATGTTGCTAGAAAACTAAACCCAGCAGGAGCTCCCTGGGGAAACAACCTTAAAAGGGCACCCCCTAAACACAAGGGCCAGCCTCACACCAGAGTGGTGCTTTGCTAATTACCAGAGGACCTTTGAAATACAGGCTCATTACAAGGTGGGATTAGAGAGTAAAGAGAGAAGAGAGTAGACTGGAGGGAGAGTTCTTCCATCCAGGTTTCTGTGAGCGTATCTTTCCCTCATGTCTCCTACACTACTTGCATATAAGAGCACGTTGGGTATGTTGCTAGAAAACTAAACCCAGCAGAAGCTCCCTGGGGAAACAAGCTTCAAAAGGGCACCCCCACCCCCTAAACGCAAGGGCCAGCCTCACACCAGAGTGGTGCTTTGCTAATTACCAGAGGACCTTTGAAATACAGGCTCATGACAAGGTGGGATTAGAGAGGAAGGACAGAAGAGAGTAGACTGGAGGAAGGGCTCTTCCATCCAGGTTTCTGTGAGCGTAGCTTTCCCTCCTGTCTCCTGCACTACTTGCATATAAGAGCACGTGGGTATGTTGCTAGAAAACTAAACCCAGCAGGAGCTCCCTGGGGAAACAAGCTTCAAAATTGCACCCCCTAAACACAAGGGCCAGCCTCACACCAGAGTGGTGCTTTGCTAATTACCAGAGGACCTTTGAAATACAGGCTCATGGCAAGGTGGGATTAGAGAGGAAGGTCAGAAGAGAGTAGACTGGAGGGAGGGCTCTTCCATCCAGGTTTCTGTGAGCGTAGCTTTCACTCCTGTCTCCTACACTACTTGCATATAAGAGCACGTTGGGTATGTTGCTAGAAAACTAAACCCAACAGGAGCTCCCTGGGGAAACAAGCTTCAAAAGGGCACCCCCTAAACACAAGGGCCAGCCTCACACCAGAGTGGTACTTTGCTAATTACCAGAGGACCTTTGAAATACAGGCTCATGACAAGGTGGGATCAGAGAGGAAGGACAGAAGAGAGTAGACTGGAGGGAGCGCTCTTCCATCCAGGTTTCTGTGAGCGTATCTTTCCCTCCTGTCTCCTACACTACTTGCATAGAAGAGCACGTTGGGTTTGTTGCTAGAAAACTAAACCCAGCAGGAGCTACCTGGGGAAACAAGCTTCAAAAGGGCACCCCCTAAACACAAGGGCCAGGCTCACACCAGAGTGGTGCTTTGCTAATTACCAGAGGACCTTTGAAATACAGGCTCATGACAAGGTGGGATTAGAGAGGAAGGACAGTAGAGAGTAGACTGGAGGGAGGGCTCTTCCATCCAGGTTTCTGTGAGCGTAGCTTTCCTTCCTGTCTCCTACACTACTTGCATATAAGAGCACGTTGGGTATGTTGCTAGAAAACTAAACCCAGCAGGAGCTCCCTGGGGAAACAAGCTTCAAAAGGGCACCCCCTAAACACAAGGGCCAGCCTCACACCAGAGTGGTGCTTTGCTAATTTCAAGAGGACCTTTGAAACACAGGCTCATGACAAGGTGGGATTAGAGAGGAAGGACAGAAGAGAGTAGACTGGAGGAAGGGCTCTTCCATCCAGGTTTCTGTGAGCGTAGCTTTCCCTCCTGTCTCCTACACTACTTGCATATAAGAGCACGTTGGGTATGTTGCTAGAAAACTAAACCCAGCAGGAGCTCCCTGGGGAAACAACCTTAAAAGGGCACCCCCTAAACACAAGGGCCAGCCTCACACCAGAGTGGTGCTTTGCTAATTACCAGAGGACCTTTGAAATACAGGATCATGACAAGGTGGGATTAGAGAGGAAAGACAGTAGAGAGTAGACTGGAGGAAAGGCTCTTCATCCAGGTTTCTGTGAGCGTAGCTTTCCCTCCTGTCTCTTACACTACTTGCATATAATAGCACGTTGGGTATGTTGATATAAAACTATACCCAGCAGGAGCTCCCTGGGGAAACAAGCTTCAAAAGGGCACCTCACCCCCTAAACGCAAGGGCCATCCTCACACCAGAGTGCTGCTTTGCTAATTACCAGAGGACCTTTGAAACACAGGCTCATGACAAGGTGGGATTAGAGAGGAAGGACAGAAGAGAGTAGACTGGAGGAAGGGCTCTTCCATCCAGGTTTCTGTGAGCGTAGCTTTCCCTCCTGTCTCCTACACTACTTGCATATAAGAGCACGTTGGGTATGTTGCTAGAAAACTAAACCCAGCAGGAGCTCCCTGGGGAAACAACCTTAAAAGGGCACCCCCTAAACACAAGGGCCAGCCTCACACCAGAGTGGTGCTTTGCTAATTACCAGAGGACCTTTGAAATACAGGATCATGACAAGGTGGGATTAGAGAGGAAAGACAGTAGAGAGTAGACTGGAGGAAAGGCTCTTCATCCAGGTTTCTGTGAGCGTAGCTTTCCCTCCTGTCTCCTGCACTACTTGCATATAAGAGCACGTGGGTATGTTGCTAGAAAACTAAACCCAGCAGGAGCTCCCTGGGGAAACAAGCTTCAAAAGTGCACCCCCTAAACACAAGGGCCAGTCTCACACCAGAGTGGTGCTTTGCTAATTACCAGAGGACCTTTGAAATACAGGCTCATGGCAAGGTGGGATTAGAGAGGAAGGTCAGAAGAGAGTAGACTGGAGGGAGGGCTCTTCCATCCAGGTTTCTGTGAGCGTAGCTTACCCTCCTGTCTCCTACACTACTTGCATATAAGAGCACCTTGGGTATGTTGCTAGAAAACTAAACCCAGCAGGAGCTCCCTGGGGAAACAAGCTTCAAAAGGGCACCCCCTAAACACAAGGGCCAGCCTCACACCAGAGTGGTGCTTTGCTAATTACCAGAGGACCTTTGAAATACAGGCTCATGACAAGGCGGGATTAGAGAGGAAGGACAGAAGAGAGTAGACTGGAGGAAGGGCTCTTCCATCCAGGATTCTGTGAGCGTAGCTTTCCCTCCTGTCTCCTACACTACTTGCATATAAGAGCACGTTGGGTATGTTGCTAGAAAACTAAACCCAGCAGGAGCTCCCTGGGGAAACAAGCTTCAAAAGGGCACCTCACCCCCTAAACGCAAGGGCCATCCTCACACCAGAGTGGTGCTTTGCTAATTACCAGAGGACCTTTGAAATACAGGCTCATGACAAGGTGGGATTATAGAGGAAGGACAGAAGAGAGTAGACTGGAGGAAGGGCTCTTCCATCCAGGTTTCTGTGAGCGTAGCTTTCCCTCCTGTCTCCTGCACTACTTGCATATAAGAGCACGTGGGTATGTTGCTAGAAAACTAAACCCAGCAGGAGCTCCCTGGGGAAACAAGCTTCAAAAGTGCACCCCCTAAACACAAGGGCCAGTCTCACACCAGAGTGGTGCTTTGCTAATTACCAGAGGACCTTTGAAATACAGGCTCATGGCAAGGTGGGATTAGAGAGGAAGGTCAGAAGAGAGTAGACTGTAGGGAGGGCTCTTCCATCGAGGTTTCTGTGAGCGTAGCTTACCCTCCTGTCTCCTACACTACTTGCATATAAGAGCACCTTGGGTATGTTGCTAGAAAACTAAACCCAGCAGGAGCTCCCTGGGGAAACAAGCTTCAAAAGGGCACCCCCTAAACACAAGGGCCAGCCTCACACCAGAGTGGTACTTTGCTAATTACCAGAGGACCTTTGAAATACAGGCTCATGACAAGGTGGGATCAGAGAGGAAGGACAGAAGAGAGTAGACTGGAGGGAGCGCTCTTCCATCCAGGTTTCTGTGAGCTTATCTTTCCCTCCTGTCTCCTACACTACTTGCATAGAAGAGCACGTTGGGTTTGTTGCTAGAAAACTAAACCCAGCAGGAGCTACCTGGGGAAACAAGCTTCAAAAGGGCACCCCCTAAACACAAGGGCCAGGCTCACACCAGAGTGGTGCTTTGCTAATTACCAGAGGACCTTTGAAATACAGGCTCATGACAAGGTGGGATTAGAGAGGAAGGACAGTAGAGAGTAGACTGGAGGGAGGGCTCTTCCATCCAGGTTTCTGTGAGCGTAGCTTTTCTTCCTGTCTCCTACACTACTTGCATATAAGAGCACGTTGGGTATGTTGCTAGAAAACTAAACCCAGCAGGAGCTCCCTGGGGAAACAAGCTTAAAAAAGGGCACCCCCTAAAGACAAGGGCCAGCCTCACACCAGAGTGGTGCTTTGCTAATTTCAAGAGGACCTTTGAAACACAGGCTCATGACAAGGTGGGATTAGAGAGGAAGGACAGAAGAGAGTAGACTGGAGGAAGGGCTCTTCCATCCAGGTTTCTGTGAGCGTAGCTTTCCCTCCTGTCTCCTACACTACTTGCATATAAGAGCACGTTGGGTATGTTGCTAGAAAACTAAACCCAGCAGGAGCTCCCTGGGGAAACAACCTTAAAAGGGCACCCCTAAACACAAGGGCCAGCCTCACACCAGAGTGGTGCTCTGCTAATTACCAGAGGACCTTTGAAATACAGGCTCATGACAAGGTGGGATTAGAGAGGAAAGACAGTAGAGAGTAGACTGGAGGAAAGGCTCTTCCATCCAGGTTTCTGTCAGCGTAGCTTTCCCTCCTGTCTCCTACACTACTTGCATATAAGAGCACGTTGGGTATGTTGATATAAAACTAAACCCAGCAGGAGCTCCCTGGGGAAACAAGCTTCAAAAGGGCACCCCCTAAACACAAGGGCCAGCCTCACACCAGAGTGGTGCTTTGCTAATTACCAGAGGACCTTTGAAATACAGGCTCATGACAAGGTGGGATTAGAGAGGAAGGACAGTAGAGAATAGACTGGAGGTAGGGCTCTTCCATCCAGGTTTCTGTGAGCGTAGCTTTCCTTCCTGTCTCCTACACTTCTTGCATATAAGAGCACGTGGGTATGTTGATATAAAACTAAACCCAGCAGGAGCTCCCTGGGGAAACAAGCTTCAAAAGGGCACCCCCTAAACACAAGGGCCAGCCTCACACCAGAGTGGTGCTTTGCTAATTACCAGAGGACCTTTGAAATACAGGCTCATGACAAGGTGGGATTAGAGAGGAAAGACAGTAGAGAGTAGACTGGAGGAAAGGCTCTTCCATCCAGGTTTCTGTGAGCGTAGCTTTCCCTCCTGTGTCCTACACTACTTGCATATAAGAGCACGTTGGGTATGTTGATATAAAAAAAAACCCAGCAGGAGCTCCCTGGGGAAACAAGCTTCAAAAGGGCACCCCCTAAACACAAGGGCCAGCCTCACACCAGAGTGGTGCTTTGCTAATTACCAGAGGACCTTTGAAATACAGGCTCATTACAAGGTGGGATTAGAGAGTAAAGACAGAAGAGAGTAGACTGGAGGGAGAGTTCTTCCATCCAGGTTTCTGTGAGCGTATCTTTCCCTCCTGTCTCCTACACTACTTGCATATAAGAGCACGTTGGGTATGTTGCTCGAAAACTAAACCCAGCAGGAGCTCCCTGGGGAAACAAGCTTCAAAAGGGCACCCCCACCCCCTAAACGCAAGGGCCAGCCTCACACCAGAGTGGTGCTTTGCTAATTACCAGAGGACCTTTGAAATACAGGCTCATGACAAGGTGGGATTAGAGAGGAAGGACAGAAGAGAGTAGACTGGAGGAAGGGCTCTTCCATCCAGGTTTCTGTGAGCGTAGCTTTCCCTCCTGTCTCCTGCACTACTTGCATATAAGAGCACGTGGGTATGTTGCTAGAAAACTAAACCCAGCAGGAGCTCCCTGGGGAAACAAGCTTCAAAATTGCACCCCCTAAACACAAGGGCCAGCCTCACACCAGAGTGGTGCTTTGCTAATTACCAGAGGACCTTTGAAATACAGGCTCGTGGCAAGGTGGGATTAGAGAGGAAGGTCAGAAGAGAGTAGACTGGAGGGAGGGCTCTTCCATCCAGGTTTCTGTGAGCGTAGCTTTCACTCCTGTCTCCTACACTACTTGCATATAAGAGCACGTTGGGTATGTTGCTAGAAAACTAAACCCAACAGGAGCTCCCTGGGGAAACAAGCTTCAAAAGGGCACCCCCTAAACACAAGGGCCAGCCTCACACCAGAGT
Organism: Ambystoma mexicanum; assembly: GCF_040938575.1. Lineage (NCBI taxonomy): Eukaryota > Metazoa > Chordata > Amphibia > Caudata > Ambystomatidae > Ambystoma > Ambystoma mexicanum. Next base: position 1,368,410,533 of record NC_090933.1, on the reverse strand, counting down.
GGTACTTTGCTAATTACCAGAGGACCTTTGAAATACAGGCTCATGACAAGGTGGGATCAGAGAGGAAGGACAGAAGAGAGTAGACTGGAGGGAGCGCTCTTCCATCCAGGTTTCTGTGAGCGTATCTTTCCCTCCTGTCTCCTACACTACTTGCATAGAAGAGCATGTTGAGTTTGTTGCTAGAAAACTAAACCCAGCAGGAGCTACCTGGGGAAACAAGCTTCAAAAGGGCACCCCCTAAACACAAGGGCCAGGCTCACACCAGAGTGGTGCTTTGCTAATTACCAGAGGACCTTTGAAATACAGGATCATGACAAGGTGGGATTAGAGAGGAAGGACAGAAGAGAGTAGACTGGAGGGAGCGCTCTTCCATCCAGGTTTCTGTGAGCGTATCTTTCCCTCCTGTCTCCTACACTACTTGCATAGAAGAGCACGTTGGGTTTGTTGCTAGAAAACTAAACCCAGCAGGAGCTACCTGGGGAAACAAGCTTCAAAAGGGCACCCCCTAAACACAAGGGCCAGGCTCACACCAGAGTGGTGGTTTGCTAATTACCAGAGGACCTTTGAAATACAGGCTCATGACAAGGTGGGATTAGAGAGGAAGGACAGTAGAGAGTAGACTGGAGGGAGGGCTCTTCCATCCAGGTTTCTGTGAGCGTAGCTTTCCTTCCTGTCTCCTACACTACTTGCATATAAGAGCACGTTGGGTATGTTGCTAGAAAACTAAACCCAGCAGGAGCTCCCTGGGGAAACAAGCTTCAAAAGGGCACCCCCTAAACACAAGGGACAGCCTCACACCAGAGTGGTGCTTTGCTAATTTCAAGAGGACCTTTGAAACACAGGCTCATGACAAGGTGGGATTAGAGAGGAAGGACAGAAGAGAGTAGACTGGAGGAAGGGCTCTTCCATCCAGGTTTCTGTGAGCGTAGCTTTCCCTCCTGTCTCCTACACTACTTGCATATAAGAGCACGTTGGGTATGTTGCTAGAAAACTAAACCCAGCAGGAGCTCCCTGGGGAAACAACCTTAAAAGGGCACCCCCTAAACACAAGGGCCAGCCTCACACCAGAGTGGTGCTTTGCTAATTACCAGAGGACCTTTGAAATACAGGCTCATTACAAGGTGGGATTAGAGAGTAAAGACAGAAGAGAGTAGACTGGAGGGAGAGTTCTTCCATCCAGGTTTCTGTGAGCGTATCTTTCCCTCATGTCTCCTACACTACTTGCATATAAGAGCACGTTGGGTATGTTGCTAGAAAACTAAACCCAGCAGGAGCTCCCTGGGGAAACAAGCTTCAAAAGGGCACCCCCACCCCATAAACGCAAGGGCCAGCCTCACACCAGAGTGGTGCTTTGCTAATTACCAGAGGACCTTTGAAATACAGGCTCATGACAAGGTGGGATTAGAGAGGAAGGACAGAAGAGAGTAGACTGGAGGAAGGGCTCTTCCATCCAGGTTTCTGTGAGCGTAGCTTTCCCTCCTGTCTCCTGCACTACTTGCATATAAGAGCACGTGGGTATGTTGCTAGAAAACTAAACCCAGCAGGAGCTCCCTGGGGAAACAAGCTTCAAAATTGCACCCCCTAAACACAAGGGCCAGCCTCACACCAGAGTGGTGCTTTGCTAATTACCAGAGGACCTTTGAAATACAGGCTCATGGCAAGGTGGGATTAGAGAGGAAGGTCAGAAGAGAGTAGACTGGAGGGAGGGCTCTTCCATCCAGGTTTCTGTGAGCGTAGCTTTCACTCCTGTCTCCTACACTACTTGCATATAAGAGCACGTTGGGTATGTTGCTAGAAAACTAAACCCAACAGGAGCTCCCTGGGGAAACAAGCTTCAAAAGGGCACCCCCTAAACACAAGGGCCAGCCTCACACCAGAGTGGTACTTTGCTAATTACCAGAGGACCTTTGAAATACAGGCTCATGACAAGGTGGGATCAGAGAGGAAGGACAGAAGAGAGTAGACTGGAGGGAGCGCTCTTCCATCCAGGTTTCTGTGAGCGTATCTTTCCCTCCTGTCTCCTACACTACTTGCATAGAAGAGCATGTTGAGTTTGTTGCTAGAAAACTAAACCCAGCAGGAGCTACCTGGGGAAACAAGCTTCAAAAGGGCACCCCCTAAACACAAGGGCCAGGCTCACACCAGAGTGGTGCTTTGCTAATTACCAGAGGACCTTTGAAATACAGGATCATGACAAGGTGGGATTAGAGAGGAAGGACAGAAGAGAGTAGACTGGAGGGAGCGCTCTTCCATCCAGGTTTCTGTGAGCGTATCTTTCCCTCCTGTCTCCTACACTACTTGCATAGAAGAGCACGTTGGGTTTGTTGCTAGAAAACTAAACCCAGCAGGAGCTACCTGGGGAAACAAGCTTCAAAAGGGCACCCCCTAAACACAAGGGCCAGGCTCACACCAGAGTGGTGCTTTGCTAATTACCAGAGGACCTTTGAAATACAGGCTCATGACAAGGTGGGATTAGAGAGGAAGGACAGTAGAGAGTAGACTGGAGGGAGGGCTCTTCCATCCAGGTTTCTGTGAGCGTAGCTTTCCTTCCTGTCTCCTACACTACTTGCATATAAGAGCACGTTGGGTATGTTGCTAGAAAACTAAACCCAGCAGGAGCTCCCTGGGGAAACAAGCTTCAAAAGGGCACCCCCTAAACACAAGGGCCAGCCTCACACCAGAGTGGTGCTTTGCTAATTTCAAGAGGACCTTTGAAACACAGGCTCATGACAAGGTGGGATTAGAGAGGAAGGACAGAAGAGAGTAGACTGGAGGAAGGGCTCTTCCATCCAGGTTTCTGTGAGCGTAGCTTTCCCTCCTGTCTCCTACACTACTTGCATATAAGAGCACGTTGGGTATGTTGCTAGAAAACTAAACCCAGCAGGAGCTCCCTGGGGAAACAACCTTAAAAGGGCACCCCCTACACACAAGGGCCAGCCTCACACCAGAGTGGTGCTTTGCTAATTACCAGAGGACCTTTGAAATACAGGATCATGACAAGGTGGGATTAGAGAGGAAAGACAGTAGAGAGAAGACTGGAGGAAAGGCTCTTCATCCAGGTTTCTGTGAGCGTAGCTTTCCCTCCTGTCTCTTACACTACTTGCATATAATAGCACGTTGGGTATGTTGATATAAAACTATACCCAGCAGGAGCTCCCTGGGGAAACAAGCTTCAAAAGGGCACCTCACCCCCTAAACGCAAGGGCCATCCTCACACCAGAGTGCTGCTTTGCTAATTACCAGAGGACCTTTGAAACACAGGCTCATGACAAGGTGGGATTAGAGAGGAAGGACAGAAGAGAGTAGACTGGAGGAAGGGCTCTTCCATCCAGGTTTCTGTGAGCGTAGCTTTCCCTCCTGTCTCCTACACTACTTGCATATAAGAGCACGTTGGGTATGTTGCTAGAAAACTAAACCCAGCAGGAGCTCCCTGGGGAAACAACCTTAAAAGGGCACCCCCTAAACACAAGGGCCAGCCTCACACCAGAGTGGTGCTTTGCTAATTACCAGAGGACCTTTGAAATACAGGATCATGACAAGGTGGGATTAGAGAGGAAAGACAGTAGAGAGTAGACTGGAGGAAAGGCTCTTCATCCAGGTTTCTGTGAGCGTAGCTTTCCCTCCTGTCTCCTGCACTACTTGCATATAAGAGCACGTGGGTATGTTGCTAGAAAACTAAACCCAGCAGGAGCTCCCTGGGGAAACAAGCTTCAAAAGTGCACCCCCTAAACACAAGGGCCAGTCTCACACCAGAGTGGTGCTTTGCTAATTACCAGAGGACCTTTGAAATACAGGCTCATGGCAAGGTGGGATTAGAGAGGAAGGTCAGAAGAGAGTAGACTGGAGGGAGGGCTCTTCCATCCAGGTTTCTGTGAGCGTAGCTTACCCTCCTGTCTCCTACACTACTTGCATATAAGAGCACCTTGGGTATGTTGCTAGAAAACTAAACCCAGCAGGAGCTCCCTGGGGAAACAAGCTTCAAAAGGGCACCCCCTAAACACAAGGGCCAGCCTCACACCAGAGTGGTACTTTGCTAATTACCAGAGGACCTTTGAAATACAGGCTCATGACAAGGTGGGATCAGAGAGGAAGGACAGAAGAGAGTAGACTGGAGGGAGCGCTCTTCCATCCAGGTTTCTGTGAGCTTATCTTTCCCTCCTGTCTCCTACACTACTTGCATAGAAGAGCACGTTGGGTTTGTTGCTAGAAAACTAAACCCAGCAGGAGCTACCTGGGGAAACAAGCTTCAAAAGGGCACCCCCTAAACACAAGGGCCAGGCTCACACCAGAGTGGTGCTTTGCTAATTACCAGAGGACCTTTGAAATACAGGCTCATGACAAGGCGGGATTAGATAGGAAGGACAGAAGAGAGTAGACTGGAGGAAGGGCTCTTCCATCCAGGTTTCTGTGAGCGTAGCTTTCCCTCCTGTCTCCTATACTACTTGCATATAAGAGCACGTTGGGTATGTTGCTAGAAAACTAAACCCAGCAGGAGCTCCCTGGGGAAACAAGCTTCAAAAGGGCACCCCCTAAACACAAGGGCCAGTCTCACACCAGAGTGGTGCTTTGCTAATTACCAGAGGACCTTTGAAATACAGGCTCATGACAAGGTGGGATTAGAGAGGAAGGACAGTAGAGAGTAGACTGGAGGGAGGGCTCTTCCATCCAGGTTTCTGTGAGCGTAGCTTTCCTTCCTGTCTCCTGCACTACTTGCATATAAGAGCACGTTGGGTATGTTGCTAGAAAACTAAACCCAGCAGGAGCTCCCTGGGGAAACAAGCTTCAAAAGGGCACCCCCTAAACACAAGGGCCAGCCTCACACCAGAGTGGTGCTTTGCTAATTTCAAGAGGACCTTTGAAACACAGGCTCATGACAAGGTGGGATTAGAGAGGAAGGACAGAAGAGAGTAGACTGGAGGAAGGGCTCTTCCATCCAGGTTTCTGTGAGCGTAGCTTTCCCTCCTGTCTCCTACACTTCTTGCATATAAGAGCACGTTGGGTATGTTGCTAGAAAACTAAACCCAGCAGGAGCTCCCTGGGGAAACAACCTTAAAAGGGCACCCCCTAAACACAAGGGCCAGCCTCACACCAGAGTGGTGCTTTGCTAATTACCAGAGGACCTTTGAAATACAGGCTCATGACAAGGTGGGATTAGAGAGGAAAGACAGTAGAGAGTAGACTGGAGGAAAGGCTCTTCCATCCAGGTTTCTGTGAGCGTAGCTTTCCCTCCTGTCTCCTACACTACTTGCATATAAGAGCACGTTGGGTATGTTGATATAAAACTAAACCCAGCAGGAGCTCCCTGGGGAAACAAGCTTCAAAAGGGCACCCCCTAAACACAAGGGCCAGCCTCACACCAGAGTGGTGCTTTGCTAATTAGCAGAGGACCTTTGAAATACAGGCTCATGACAAGGTGGGATTAGAGAGGAAGGACAGTAGAGAATAGACTGGAGGTAGGGCTCTTCCATCCAGGTTTCTGTGAGCGTAGCTTTCCTTCCTGTCTCCTACACTTCTTGCATATAAGAGCACGTGGGTATGTTGCTGGAAAACTAAACCCAGCAGGAGCTCCCTGGGGAAACAAGCTTCAAAAGGGCACCCCCTAAACACAAGGGTCAGCCTCACACCAGAGTGGTGCTTTGCTAATTACCAGAGGACCTTTGAAATACAGGCTCATGACAAGGTGGGATTAGAGAGGAAGGACAGAAGAGAGTAGACTGGAGGAAGGGCTCTTCCATCCAGGTTTCTGTGAGCGTAGCTTTCCCTCCTGTCTCCTACACTACTTGCATATAAGAGCACGTTGGGTATGTTGCTAGAAAACTAAACCCAGCAGGCGCTCCCTGGGGAAACAAGCTTCAAAAGGGCACCCCCTAAACACAAGGGCCAGCCTCACACCAGAGTGGTGCTTTGCTAATTACCGGAGGACCTTTGAAATACAGGCTCATGGCAAGGTGGGATTAGAGAGGAAAGACAGTAGAGAGTAGTCTGGAGGAATCGCTCTTCCATCCAGGTTTCTGTGAGCGTAGCTTACCCTCCTGTCTCCTACACTACTTGCATATAAGAGCACGTTGGGTATGTTGCTAGAAAACTAAACCCAGCAGGAGCTCCCTGGGGAAACAAGCTTCAAAAGGGCACCCCCTAAACACAAGGGCCAGCCTCACACCAGAGTGTTCCTTTGCTAATTACCAGAGGACCTTTGAAATAGAGGCTCATGACAAGGTGGGATTAGAGAGGAAGGACAGTAGAGAGTAGACTGGAGGGAGGGCTCTTCCATCCAGGTTTCTGTGAGCGTAGCTTTCCCTCCTGTCTCCTACACTACTTGCAAATAAGAGCACGTTGGGTATGTTGCTAGAAAACTAAACCCAGCAGGAGCTCCCTGGGGAAACAAGCTTCAAAAGGGCATCCCCTAAACAGAAGGGCCAGCCTCACACCAGAGTGGTGCTTTGCTAATTACCAGAGGACCTTTGAAATACAGGCTCATGGCAAGGTGGGATTAGAGAGTAAGGACAGAAGAGAGTAGACTGGAGGGAGGGTTCTTCCATCCAGGTTTCTGTGAGCGTATCTTTCCCTCCTGTCTCCTACACTACTTGCATATAAGAGCATGTTGGGTATGTTGCTAGAAAACTAAACCCAGCAGGAGCTCCCTGGGGAAACAAGCTTCAAAAGGGCACCCCCTAAACACAAGGGCCAGCCTCACACCAGAGTGGTGCTTTGCTAATTACCAGAGGACCTTTGAAATACAGGATCATGACAAGGTGGGATTAGAGAGGAAGGACAGAAGAGAGTAGACTGGAGGGAGCGCTCTTCCATCCAGGTTTCTGTGAGCGTATCTTTCCCTCCTGTCTCCTACACTACTTGCATAGAAGAGCACGTTGGGTTTGTTGCTAGAAAACTAAACCCAGCAGGAGCTACCTGGGGAAACAAGCTTCAAAAGGGCACCCCCTAAACACAAGGGCCAGGCTCACACCAGAGTGGTGCTTTGCTAATTACCAGAGGACCTTTGAAATACAGGCTCATGACAAGGTGGGATTAGAGAGGAAGGACAGTAGAGAGTAGACTGGAGGTAGGGCTCTTCCATCCAGGTTTCTGTGAGCGTAGCTTTCCTTCCTGTCTCCTACACTTCTTGCATATAAGAGCACGTGGGTATGTTGCTAGAAAACTAAACCCAGCAGGAGCTCCCTGGGGAAACAAGCTTCAAAAGGGCACCCCCTAAACACAAGGGCCAGCCTCACACCAGAGTGGTGCTTTGCTAATTACCAGAGGACCTTTGAAATACAGGCTCATGACAAGGTGGGATTAGAGAGGAAGGACAGAAGAGAGTAGACTGGAGGAAGGGCTCTTCCATCCAGGTTTCTGTGAGCGTAGCTTTCCCTCCTGTCTCCTACACTACTTGCATATAAGAGCACGTTGGGTATGTTGCTAGAAAACTAAACCCAGCAGGCGCTCCCTGGGGAAACAAGCTTCAAAAGGGCACCCCCTAAATACAAGGGCCAGCCTCACACCAGAGTGGTGCTTTGCTAATTACCGGAGGACCTTTGAAATACAGGCTCATGGCAAGGTGGGATTAGAGAGGAAAGACAGTAGAGAGTAGTCTGGAGGAATCGCTCTTCCATCCAGGTTTCTGTGAGCGTAGCTTTCCCTCCTGTCTCCTACACTACTTGCATATAAGAGCACGTTGGGTATGTTGCTAGAAAACTAAACCCAGCAGGAGCTCCCTGGGGAAACAAGCTTCAAAAGGGCACCCCCTAAACACAAGGGCCAGCCTCACACCAGAGTGTTCCTTTGCTAATTACCAGAGGACCTTTGAAATAGAGGCTCATGACAAGGTGGGATTAGAGAGGAAGGACAGTAGAGAGTAGACTGGAGGGAGGGCTCTTCCATCCAGGTTTCTGTGAGCGTAGCTTTCCCTCCTGTCTCCTACACTACTTGCAAATAAGAGCACGTTGGGTATGTTGCTAGAAAACTAAACCCAGCAGGAGCTCCCTGGGGAAACAAGCTTCAAAAGGGCATCCCCTAAACAGAAGGGCCAGCCTCACACCAGAGTGGTGCTTTGCTAATTACCAGAGGACCTTTGAAATACAGGCTCATGGCAAGGTGGGATTAGAGAGTAAGGACAGAAGAGAGTAGACTGGAGGGAGGGTTCTTCCATCCAGGTTTCTGTGAGCGTATCTTTCCCTCCTGTCTCCTACACTACTTGCATATAAGAGCATGTTGGGTATGTTGCTAGAAAACTAAACCCAGCAGGAGCTCCCTGGGGAAACAAGCTTCAAAAGGGCACCCCCTAAACACAAGGGCCAGCCTCACACCAGAGTGGTGCTTTGCTAATTACCAGAGGACCTTTGAAATACAGGATCATGACAAGGTGGGATTAGAGAGGAAGGACAGAAGAGAGTAGACTGGAGGGAGCGCTCTTCCATCCAGGTTTCTGTGAGCGTATCTTTCCCTCCTGTCTCCTACACTACTTGCATAGAAGAGCACGTTGGGTTTGTTGCTAGAAAACTAAACCCAGCAGGAGCTACCTGGGGAAACAAGCTTCAAAAGGGCACCCCCTAAACACAAGGGCCAGGCTCACACCAGAGTGGTGCTTTGCTAATTACCAGAGGACCTTTGAAATACAGGCTCATGACAAGGTGGGATTAGAGAGGAAGGACAGTAGAGAGTAGACTGGAGGGAGGGCTCTTCCATCCAGCTTTCTGTGAGCGTAGCTTTCCTTCCTGTCTCCTACACTACTTGCATATAAGAGCACGTTGGGTATGTTGCTAGAAAACTAAACCCAGCAGGAGCTCCCTGGGGAAACAAGCTTCAAAAGGGCACCCCCTAAACACAAGGGCCAGCCTCACACCAGAGTGGTGCTTTGCTAATTTCAAGAGGACCTTTGAAACACAGGCTCATGACAAGGTGGGATTAGAGAGGAAGGACAGAAGAGAGTAGACTGGAGGAAGGGCTCTTCCATCCAGGTTTCTATGAGCGTAGCTTTCCCTCCTGTCTCCTACACTACTTGCATATAAGAGCATGTTGGGTATGTTGCTAGAAAACTAAACCCAGCAGGAGCTCCCTGGGGAAACAACCTTAAAAGGGCACCCCCTAAACACAAGGGCCAGCCTCACACCAGAGTGGTGCTTTGCTAATTACCAGAGGACCTTTGAAATACAGGATCATGACAAGGTGGGATTAGAGAGGAAAGACAGTAGAGAGTAGACTGGAGGAAAGGCTCTTCCATCCAGGTTTCTGTGAGCGTAGCTTTCCCTCCTGTCTCCTACACTACTTGCATATAATAGCACGTTGGGTATGTTGATATAAAACTAAACCCAGCAGGAGCTCCCTGGGGAAACAAGCTTCAAAAGGGCACCCCCTAAACACAAGGGCCAACCTCACACCAGAGTGGTGCTTTGCTAATTACCAGAGGACCTTTGAAATACAGGCTCATGACAAGGTGGGATTAGAGAGGAAGGACAGTAGAGAGTAGACTGGAGGGAGGGCTCTTCCATCCAGGTTTCTGTGAGCGTAGCTTTCCTTCCTGTCTCCTACACTACTTGCATATAAGAGCACGTGGGTTTGTTGCTAGAAAACTAAACCCACCAAGAGCTCCCTGGGGAAACAAGCTTCAAAAGGGCACCCCCTAAACACAAGGGCCAGCCTCACACCAGAATGGTGCTTTGCTAATTACCAGAGGACCTTTGAAATACAGGCTCATGACAAGGCGGGATTAGAGAGGAAGGACAGAAGAGAGTAGACTGGAGGAAGGGCTCTTCCATCCAGGATTCTGTGAGCGTAGCTTTCCCTCCTGTCTCCTACACTACTTGCATATAAGAGCACGTTGGGTATGTTGCTAGAAAACTAAACCCAGCAGGAGCTCCCTGGGGAAACAAGCTTCAAAAGGGCACCTCACCCCCTAAACGCAAGGGCCATCCTCACACCAGAGTGGTGCTTTGCTAATTACCAGAGGACCTTTGAAATATAGGCTCATGACAAGGTGGGATTAGAGAGGAAGGACAGAAGAGAGTAGACTGGAGGAAGGGCTCTTCCATCCAGGTTTCTGTGAGCGTAGCTTTCCCTCCTGTCTCCTGCACTACTTGCATATAAGAGCACGTGGGTATGTTGCTAGAAAACTAAACCCAGCAGGAGCTCCCTGGGGAAACAAGCTTCAAAATTGCACCCCCTAAACACAAGGGCCAGTCTCACACCAGAGTGGTGCTTTGCTAATTACCAGAGGACCTTTGAAATACAGGCTCATGGCAAGGTGGGATTAGAGAGGAAGGTCAGAAGAGAGTAGATTAGAGGGAGGGCTCTTCCATCCAGGTTTCTGTGAGCGTAGCTTACCCTCCTGTCTCCTACACTACTTGCATATAAGAGCACCTTGGGTATGTTGCTAGAAAACTAAACCCAGCAGGAGCTCCCTGGGGAAACAAGCTTCAAAAGGGCACCCCCTAAACACAAGGGCCAGCCTCACACCAGAGTGGTACTTTGCTAATTACCAGAGGACCTTTGAAATACAGGCTCATGACAAGGTGGGATCAGAGAGGAAGGACAGGAGAGAGTAGACTGGAGGGAGGTCTCTTCAATCCAGGTTTCTGTGAGCGTAGCTTTCCCTCCTGTCTCCTACACTACTTGCATATAAGAGCACCTTGGGTATGTTGCTAGGAAACTAAACCCAGCAGGAGCTCCCTGGGGAAACAAGCTTCAAAAGGGCACCCCCTAAACACAAGGGCCAGCCTCATACCAGAGTGGTACTTTGCTAATTACCAGAGGACCTTTGAAATACAGGCTCATGACAAGGTGGGATCTGAGAGGAAGGACAGAAGAGAGTAGACTGGAGGGAGCGCTCTTCCATCCAGGTTTCTGTGAGCTTATCTTTCCCTCCTGTCTCCTACACTACTTGCATAGAAGAGCACGTTGGGTTTGTTGCTAGAAAACTAAACCCAGCAGGAGCTACCTGGGGAAACAACCTTCAAAAGGGCTCCCCCTAAACACAAGGGCCAGGCTCACAGCAGAGTGGTGCTTTGCTAATTACCAGAGGACCTTTGAAATACAGGCTCATGACAAGGCGGGATTAGATAGGAAGGACAGAAGAGAGTAGACTGGAGGAAGTGCTCTTCCATCCAGGTTTCTGTGAGCGTAGCTTTCCCTCCTGTCTCCTATACTACTTGCATATAAGAGCACGTTGGGTATGTTGCTAGAAAACTAAACCCAGCAGGAGCTCCCTGGGGAAACAAGCTTCAAAAGGGCACCCCCTAAACACAAGGGCCAGTCTCACACCAGAGTGGTGCTTTGCTAATTACCAGAGGACCTTTGAAATACAGGCTCATGACAAGGTGGGATTAGATAGGAAGGACAGTAGAGAGTAGACTGGAGGGAGGGCTCTTCCATCCAGGTTTCTGTGAGCGTAGCTTTCCTTCCTGTCTCCTACACTACTTGCATATAAGAGCACGTTGGGTATGTTGCTAGAAAAATAAACCCAGCAGGAGCTCCCTGGGGAAACAAGCTTCAAAAGGGCACCCCCTAAACACAAGGGCCAGCCTCACACCAGAGTGATGCTTTGCTAATTTCAAGAGGACCTTTGAAACACAGGCTCATGACAAGGTGGGATTAGAGAGGAAGGACAGAAGAGAGTAGACTGGAGGAAGGGCTCTTCCATCCAGGTTTCTGTGAGCGTAGCTTTCCCTCCTGTCTCCTACACTACTTGCATATAAGAGCACGTTGGGTATGTTGCTAGAAAACTAAACCCAGCAGGAGCTCCCTGGGGAAACAACCTTAAAAGGGCACCCCCTAAACACAAGGGCCAGCCTCACACCAGAGTGGTGCTTTGCTAATTACCAGAGGACCTTTGAAATACAGGCTCATGACAAGGTGGGATTAGAGAGGAAAGACAGTAGAGAGTAGACTGGAGGAAAGGCTCTTCCATCCAGGTTTCTGTGAGCGTAGCTTTCCCTCCTGTGTCCTACACTACTTGCATATAAGAGCACGTTGGGTATGTTGATATAAAAAAAAACCCAGCAGGAGCTCCCAGGGGAAACAAGCTTCAAAAGGGCACCCCCTAAACACAAGGGCCAGCCTCACACCAGAGTGGTGCTTTGCTAATTACCAGAGGACCTTTGAAATACAGGCTCATTACAAGGTGGGATTAGAGAGTAAAGACAGAAGAGAGTAGACTGGAGGGAGAGTTCTTCCATCCAGGTTTCTGTGAGCGTATCTTTCCCTCCTGTCTCCTACACTACTTGCATATAAGAGCACGTTGGGTATGTTGCTAGAAAACTAAACCCAGCAGGAGCTCCCTGGGGAAACAAGCTTCAAAAGGGCACCCCCTAAACACAAGGGCCAGCCTCACACCAGAGTGGTGCTTTGCTAATTTCAAGAGGACCTTTGAAACACAGGCTCATGACAAGGTGGGATTAGAGAGGAAGGACAGAAGAGAGTAGACTGGAGGAAGGGCTCTTCCATCCAGGTTTCTATGAGCGTAGCTTTCCCTCCTGTCTCCTACACTACTTGCATATAAGAGCATGTTGGGTATGTTGCTAGAAAACTAAACCCAGCAGGAGCTCCCTGGGGAAACAACCTTAAAAGGGCACCCCCTAAACACAAGGGCCAGCCTCACACCAGAGTGGTGCTTTGCTAATTACCAGAGGACCTTTGAAATACAGGATCATGACAAGGTGGGATTAGAGAGGAAAGACAGTAGAGAGTAGACTGGAGGAAAGGCTCTTCCATCCAGGTTTCTGTGAGCGTAGCTTTCCCTCCTGTCTCCTACACTACTTGCATATAATAGCACGTTGGGTATGTTGATATAAAACTAAACCCAGCAGGAGCTCCCTGGGGAAACAAGCTTCAAAAGGGCACCCCCTAAACACAAGGGCCAACCTCACACCAGAGTGGTGCTTTGCTAATTACCAGAGGACCTTTGAAATACAGGCTCATGACAAGGTGGGATTAGAGAGGAAGGACAGTAGAGAGTAGACTGGAGGGAGGGCTCTTCCATCCAGGTTTCTGTGAGCGTAGCTTTCCTTCCTGTCTCCTACACTACTTGCATATAAGAGCACGTGGGTTTGTTGCTAGAAAACTAAACCCACCAAGAGCTCCCTGGGGAAACAAGCTTCAAAAGGGCACCCCCTAAACACAAGGGCCAGCCTCACACCAGAATGGTGCTTTGCTAATTACCAGAGGACCTTTGAAATACAGGCTCATGACAAGGCGGGATTAGAGAGGAAGGACAGAAGAGAGTAGACTGGAGGAAGGGCTCTTCCATCCAGGATTCTGTGAGCGTAGCTTTCCCTCCTGTCTCCTACACTACTTGCATATAAGAGCACGTTGGGTATGTTGCTAGAAAACTAAACCCAGCAGGAGCTCCCTGGGGAAACAAGCTTCAAAAGGGCACCTCACCCCCTAAACGCAAGGGCCATCCTCACACCAGAGTGGTGCTTTGCTAATTACCAGAGGACCTTTGAAATATAGGCTCATGACAAGGTGGGATTAGAGAGGAAGGACAGAAGAGAGTAGACTGGAGGAAGGGCTCTTCCATCCAGGTTTCTGTGAGCGTAGCTTTCCCTCCTGTCTCCTGCACTACTTGCATATAAGAGCACGTGGGTATGTTGCTAGAAAACTAAACCCAGCAGGAGCTCCCTGGGGAAACAAGCTTCAAAATTGCACCCCCTAAACACAAGGGCCAGTCTCACACCAGAGTGGTGCTTTGCTAATTACCAGAGGACCTTTGAAATACAGGCTCATGGCAAGGTGGGATTAGAGAGGAAGGTCAGAAGAGAGTAGATTAGAGGGAGGGCTCTTCCATCCAGGTTTCTGTGAGCGTAGCTTACCCTCCTGTCTCCTACACTACTTGCATATAAGAGCACCTTGGGTATGTTGCTAGAAAACTAAACCCAGCAGGAGCTCCCTGGGGAAACAAGCTTCAAAAGGGCACCCCCTAAACACAAGGGCCAGCCTCACACCAGAGTGGTACTTTGCTAATTACCAGAGGACCTTTGAAATACAGGCTCATGACAAGGTGGGATCAGAGAGGAAGGACAGGAGAGAGTAGACTGGAGGGAGGTCTCTTCAATCCAGGTTTCTGTGAGCGTAGCTTTCCCTCCTGTCTCCTACACTACTTGCATATAAGAGCACCTTGGGTATGTTGCTAGGAAACTAAACCCAGCAGGAGCTCCCTGGGGAAACAAGCTTCAAAAGGGCACCCCCTAAACACAAGGGCCAGCCTCATACCAGAGTGGTACTTTGCTAATTACCAGAGGACCTTTGAAATACAGGCTCATGACAAGGTGGGATCTGAGAGGAAGGACAGAAGAGAGTAGACTGGAGGGAGCGCTCTTCCATCCAGGTTTCTGTGAGCTTATCTTTCCCTCCTGTCTCCTACACTACTTGCATAGAAGAGCACGTTGGGTTTGTTGCTAGAAAACTAAACCCAGCAGGAGCTACCTGGGGAAACAACCTTCAAAAGGGCTCCCCCTAAACACAAGGGCCAGGCTCACAGCAGAGTGGTGCTTTGCTAATTACCAGAGGACCTTTGAAATACAGGCTCATGACAAGGCGGGATTAGATAGGAAGGACAGAAGAGAGTAGACTGGAGGAAGTGCTCTTCCATCCAGGTTTCTGTGAGCGTAGCTTTCCCTCCTGTCTCCTATACTACTTGCATATAAGAGCACGTTGGGTATGTTGCTAGAAAACTAAACCCAGCAGGAGCTCCCTGGGGAAACAAGCTTCAAAAGGGCACCCCCTAAACACAAGGGCCAGTCTCACACCAGAGTGGTGCTTTGCTAATTACCAGAGGACCTTTGAAATACAGGCTCATGACAAGGTGGGATTAGATAGGAAGGACAGTAGAGAGTAGACTGGAGGGAGGGCTCTTCCATCCAGGTTTCTGTGAGCGTAGCTTTCCTTCCTGTCTCCTACACTACTTGCATATAAGAGCACGTTGGGTATGTTGCTAGAAAAATAAACCCAGCAGGAGCTCCCTGGGGAAACAAGCTTCAAAAGGGCACCCCCTAAACACAAGGGCCAGCCTCACACCAGAGTGATGCTTTGCTAATTTCAAGAGGACCTTTGAAACACAGGCTCATGACAAGGTGGGATTAGAGAGGAAGGACAGAAGAGAGTAGACTGGAGGAAGGGCTCTTCCATCCAGGTTTCTGTGAGCGTAGCTTTCCCTCCTGTCTCCTACACTACTTGCATATAAGAGCACGTTGGGTATGTTGCTAGAAAACTAAACCCAGCAGGAGCTCCCTGGGGAAACAACCTTAAAAGGGCACCCCCTAAACACAAGGGCCAGCCTCACACCAGAGTGGTGCTTTGCTAATTACCAGAGGACCTTTGAAATACAGGCTCATGACAAGGTGGGATTAGAGAGGAAAGACAGTAGAGAGTAGACTGGAGGAAAGGCTCTTCCATCCAGGTTTCTGTGAGCGTAGCTTTCCCTCCTGTGTCCTACACTACTTGCATATAAGAGCACGTTGGGTATGTTGATATAAAAAAAAACCCAGCAGGAGCTCCCTGGGGAAACAAGCTTCAAAAGGGCACCCCCTAAACACAAGGGCCAGCCTCACACCAGAGTGGTGCTTTGCTAATTACCAGAGGACCTTTGAAATACAGGCTCATTACAAGGTGGGATTAGAGAGTAAAGACAGAAGAGAGTAGACTGGAGGGAGAGTTCTTCCATCCAGGTTTCTGTGAGCGTATCTTTCCCTCCTGTCTCCTACACTACTTGCATATAAGAGCACGTTGGGTATGTTGCTAGAAAACTAAACCCAGCAGGAGCTCCCTGGGGAAACAAGCTTCAAAAGGGCACCCCCACCCCCTAAACGCAAGGGCCAGCCTCACACCAGAGTGGTGCTTTGCTAATTACCAGAGGACCTTTGAAATACAGGCTCATGACAAGGTGGGATTAGAGAGGAAGGACAGAAGAGAGTAGACTGGAGGAAGGGCTCTTCCATCCAGGTTTCTGTGAGCGTAGCTTTCCCTCCTGTCTCCTGCACTACTTGCATATAAGAGCACGTGGGTATGTTGCTAGAAAACTAAACCCAGCAGGAGCTCCCTGGGGAAACAAGCTTCAAAATTGCACCCCCTAAACACAAGGGCCAGCCTCACACCAGAGTGGTGCTTTGCTAATTACCAGAGGACCTTTGAAATACAGGCTCATGGCAAGGTGGGATTAGAGAGGAAGGTCAGAAGAGAGTAGACTGGAGGGAGGGCTCTTCCATCCAGGTTTCTGTGATCGTAGCTTTCACTCCTGTCTCCTACACTACTTGCATATAAGAGCACGTTGGGTATGTTGCTAGAAAACTAAACCCAACAGGAGCTCCCTGGGGAAACAAGCTTCAAAAGGGCACCCCCTAAACACAAGGGCCAGCCTCACACCAGAGTGGTACTTTGCTAATTACCAGAGGACCTTTGAAATACAGGCTCATGACAAGGTGGGATCAGAGAGGAAGGACAGAAGAGAGTAGACTGGAGGGAGCGCTCTTCCATCCAGGTTTCTGTGAGCGTATCTTTCCCTCCTGTCTCCTACACTACTTGCATAGAAGAGCATGTTGAGTTTGTTGCTAGAAAACTAAACCCAGCAGGAGCTACCTGGGGAAACAAGCTTCAAAAGGGCACCCCCTAAACACAAGGGCCAGGCTCACACCAGAGTGGTGCTTTGCTAATTACCAGAGGACCTTTGAAATACAGGATCATGACAGGGTGGGATTAGAGAGGAAGGACAGAAGAGAGTAGACTGGAGGGAGCGCTCTTCCATCCAGGTTTCTGTGAGCGTATCTTTCCCTCCTGTCTCCTACACTACTTGCATAGAAGAGCACGTTGGGTTTGTTGCTAGAAAACTAAACCCAGCAGGAGCTACCTGGGGAAACAAGCTTCAAAAGGGCACCCCCTAAACACAAGGGCCAGGCTCACACCAGAGTGGTGCTTTGCTACTTACCAGAGGACCTTTGAAATACAGGCTCATGACAAGGTGGGATTAGAGAGGAAGGACAGTAGAGAGTAGACTGGAGGGAGGGTTCTTCCATCCAGGTTTCTGTGAGCGTAGCTTTCCTTCCTGTCTCCTACACTACTTGCATATAAGAGCACGTTGGGTATGTTGCTAGAAAACTAAACCCAGCAGGAGCTCCCTGGGGAAACAAGCTTCAAAAGGGCACCCCCTAAACACAAGGGCCAGCCTCACACCAGAGTGGTGCTTTGCTAATTTCAAGAGGACCTTTGAAACACAGGCTCATGACAAGGTGGGATTAGAGAGGAAGGACAGAAGAGAGTAGACTGGAGGAAGGGCTCTTCCATCCAGGTTTCTGTGAGCGTAGCTTTCCCTCCTGTCTCCTACACTACTTGCATATAAGAGCACGTTGGGTATGTTGCTAGAAAACTAAACCCAGCAGGAGCTCCCTGGGGAAACAACCTTAAAAGGGCACCCCCTAAACACAAGGGCCAGCCTCACACCAGAGTGGTGCTTTGCTAATTACCAGAGGACCTTTGAAATACAGGATCATGACAAGGTGGGATTAGAGAGGAAAGACAGTAGAGAGTAGACTGGAGGAAAGGCTCTTCATCCAGGTTTCTGTGAGCGTAGCTTTCCCTCCTGTCTCTTACACTACTTGCATATAATAGCACGTTGGGTATGTTGATATAAAACTAAACCCAGCAGGAGCTCCCTGGGGAAACAAGCTTCAAAAGGGCACCCCCTAAACACAAGGGCCAGCCTCACACCAGAGTGGTGCTTTGCTAATTACCAGAGGACCTTTGAAATACAGGCTCATGACAAGGTGGGATTAGAGAGGAAGGAAAGTAGAGAGTAGACTGGAGGGAGGGCTCTTCCATCCAGGTTTCTGTGAGCGTAGCTTTCCTTCCTGTCTCCTACACTACTTGCATATAAGAGCACGTGGGTATGTTGCTAGAAAACTAAACCCAGCAGGAGCTCCCTGGGGAAACAAGCTTCAAAAGGGCACCCCCTAAACACAAGGGCCAGCCTCACACCAGAGTGGTGCTTTGCTAATTACCAGAGGACCTTTGAAATACAGGCTCATGACAAGGCGGGATTAGAGAGGAAGGACAGAAGAGAGTAGACTGGAGGAAGGGCTCTTCCATCCAGGATTCTGTGAGCGTAGCTTTCCCTCCTGTCTCCTACACTACTTGCATATAAGAGCACGTTGGGTATGTTGCTAGAAAACTAAACCCAGCAGGAGCTCCCTGGGGAAACAAGCTTCAAAAGGGCACCTCACCCCCTAAACGCAAGGGCCATCCTCACACCAGAGTGGTGCTTTGCTAATTACCAGAGGACCTTTGAAATACAGGCTCATGACAAGGTGGGATTATAGAGGAAGGGCAGAAGAGAGTAGACTGGAGGAAGGGCTCTTCCATCCAGGTTTCTGTGAGCGTAGCTTTCCCTCCTGTCTCCTGCACTACTTGCATATAGGAGCATGTGGGTATGTTGCTAGAAAACTAAACCCAGCAGGAGCTCCCTGGGGAAACAAGCTTCAAAAGTGCACCCCCTAAACACAAGGGCCAGTCTCACACCAGAGTGGTGCTTTGCTAATTACCAGAGGACCTTTGAAATACAGGCTCATGGCAAGCTGGGATTAGAGAGGAAGGTCAGAAGAGAGTAGACTGGAGGGAGGGCTCTTCCATCCAGGTTTCTGTGAGCGTAGCTTACCCTCCTGTCTCCTACACTACTTGCATATAAGAGCACCTTGGGTATGTTGCTAGAAAACTAAACCCAGCAGGAGCTCCCTGGGGAAACAAGCTTCAAAAGGGCACCCCCTAAACACAAGGGCCAGCCTCACACCAGAGTGGTACTTTGCTAATTACCAGAGGACCTTTGAAATACAGGCTCATGACAAGGTGGGATCAGAGAGGAAGGACAGAAGAGAGTAGACTGGAGGGAGCGCTCTTCCATCCAGGTTTCTGTGAGCTTATCTTTCCCTCCTGTCTCCTACACTACTTGCATAGAAGAGCACGTTGGGTTTGTTGCTAGAAAACTAAACCCAGCAGGAGCTACCTGGGGAAACAAGCTTCAAAAGGGCACCCCCTAAACACAAGGGCCAGGCTCACACCAGAGTGGTGCTTTGCTAATTACCAGAGGACCTTTGAAATACAGGCTCATGACAAGGTGGGATTAGAGAGGAAGGACAGTAGAGAGTAGACTGGAGGGAGGGCTCTTCCATCCAGGTTTCTGTGAGCGTAGCTTTCCTTCCTGTCTCCTACACTACTTGCATATAAGAGCACGTTGGGTATGTTGCTAGAAATCTAAACCCAGCAGGAGCTCCCTGGGGAAACAAGCTTCAAAAGGGCACCCCCTAAACACAAGGGCCAGCCTCACACCAGAGTGGTGCTTTGCTAATTTCAAGAGGACCTTTGAAACACAGGCTCATGACAAGGTGGGATTAGAGAGGAGGGACAGAAGAGAGTAGACTGGAGGAAGGGCTCTTCCATCCAGGTTTCTGTGAGCGTAGCTTTCCCTCCTGTCTCCTACACTACTTGCATATAAGAGCACGTTGGGTATGTTGCTAGAAAACTAAACCCAGCAGGAGCTCCCTGGGGAAACAACCTTAAAAGGGCACCCCCTAAACACAAGGGCCAGCCTCACACCAGAGTGGTGCTCTGCTAATTACCAGAGGACCTTTGAAATACAGGCTCATGACAAGGTGGGATTAGAGAGGAAAGACAGTAGAGAGTAGACTGGAGGAAAGGCTCTTCCATCCAGGTTTCTGTGAGCGTAGCTTTCCCTCCTGTCTCCTACACTACTTGCATATAAGAGCACGTTGGGTATGTTGATATAAAACTAAACCCAGCAGGAGCTCCCTGGGGAAACAAGCTTCAAAAGGGCACCCCCTAAACACAAGGGCCAGCCTCACACCAGAGTGGTGCTTTGCTAATTACCAGAGGACCTTTGAAATACAGGCTCATGACAAGGTGGGATTAGAGAGGAAGGACAGTAGAGAATAGACTGGAGGTAGGGCTCTTCCATCCAGGTTTCTGTGAGCGTAGCTTTCCTTCCTGTCTCCTACACTTCTTGCATATAAGAGCACGTGGGTATGTTGCTAGAAAACTAAACCCAGCAGGAGCTCCCTGGGGAAACAAGCTTCAAAAGGGCACCCCCTAAACACAAGGGCCAGCCTCACACCAGAGTGGTGCTTTGCTAATTACCAGAGGACCTTTGAAATACAGGCTCATGACAAGGTGGGATTAGAGAGGAAGGACAGAAGAGAGTAGACTGGAGGAAGGGCTCTTCCATCCAGGATTCTGTGAGCGTAGCTTTCCCTCCTGTCTCCTACACTACTTGCATATAAGAGCACGTTGGGTATGTTGCTAGAAAACTAAACCCAGCAGGCGCTCCCTGGGGAAACAAGCTTCAAAAGGGCACCCCCTAAACACAAGGGCCAGCCTCACACCAGAGTGGTGCTTTGCTAATTACCGGAGGACCTTTGAAATACAGGCTCATGGCAAGGTGGGATTAGAGAGGAAAGACAGTAGAGAGTAGTCTGGAGGAATCGCTCTTCCATCCAGGTTTCTGTGAGCGTAGCTTTCCCTCCTGTCTCCTACACTACTTGCATATAAGAGCACGTTGGGTATGTTGCTAGAAAACTAAACCCAGCAGGAGCTCCCTGGGGAAACAAGCTTCAAAAGGGCACCCCCTAAACACAAGGGCCAGCCTCACACCAGAGTGTTCCTTTGCTAATTACCAGAGGACCTTTGAAATAGAGGCTCATGACAAGGTGGGATTAGAGAGGAAGGACAGTAGAGAGTAGACTGGAGGGAGGGCTCTTCCATCCAGGTTTCTGTGAGCGTAGCTTTCCCTCCTGTCTCCTACACTACTTGCAAATAAGAGCACGTTGGGTATGTTGCTAGAAAACTAAACCCAGCAGGAGCTCCCTGGGGAAACAAGCTTCAAAAGGGCATCCCCTAAACAGAAGGGCCAGCCTCACACCAGAGTGGTGCTTTGCTAATTACCAGAGGACCTTTGAAATACAGGCTCATGGCAAGGTGGGATTAGAGAGTAAGGACAGAAGAGAGTAGACTGGAGGGAGGGTTCTTCCATCCAGGTTTCTGTGAGCGTATCTTTCCCTCCTGTCTCCTACACTACTTGCATATAAGAGCATGTTGGGTATGTTGCTAGAAAACTAAACCCAGCAGGAGCTCCCTGGGGAAACAAGCTTCAAAAGGGCACCCTCTAAACACAAGGGCCAGCCTCACACCAGAGTGGTGCTTTGCTAACTACCAGAGGACCTTTGAAATACAGGCTCATGACAAGGCGGGATTAGAGAGGAAGGACAGAAGAGAGTAGACTGGAGGAAGGGCTCTTCCATCCAGGTTTCTTTGAGCGTAGCTTTCCCTCCTGTCTCCTACACTACTTGCATATAAGAGCACAATGGGTATGTTGCTAGAAAACTAAACCCAGCAGGAGCTCCCTGGGGAAACAAGTTTCAAAAGGGCACCCCCTAAACACAAGGGCCAGCCTCACACCAGAGTGGTGCTTTGCTAATTACCAGAGGACCTTTGAAATACAGGCTCATGACAAGGTGGGATTAGAGACGAAGGACAGTAGAGAGTAGACTGGAGGGAGGGCTCTTCCATCCAGGTTTCTGTGAGCGTTGCTTTCCCTCCTGTCTCCTACACTACTTGCATATAACAGCACGTTGGGTATGTTGCTAGAAAACTAAACCCAGCAGGAGATCCCTGGGGAAACAAGCTTCAAAAGGGCACCCCCTAAACACAAGGGCCAGTCTCACACCAGAGTGGTGCTTTGCTAATTACCAGAGGACCTTTGAAATACAGGCTCATGGCAAGGTGGGATTAGAGAGTAAGGACAGAAGAGAGTAGACTGGAGGGAGAGTTCTTCCATCCAGGTTTCTGGGAGCGTATCTTTCCCTCCTGTCTCCTACACTACTTGCATATAAGAGCACGTTGGGTATGTTGCTAGAAAACTAAACCCAGCAGGAGCTCCCTGGGGAAACAAGCTTCAAAAGGGCACCCCCACCCCCTAAACGCAAGGGCCAGCCTCACACCAGAGTGGTGCTTTGCTAACTACCAGAGGACCTTTGAAATACAGGCTCATGACAAGGTGGGATTAGAGAGGAAGGACAGAAGAGAGTAGACTGGAGGAAGGGCTCTTCCATCCAGGTTTCTGTGAGCGTATCTTTCCCTCCTTTCTCCTACACTACTTGCATATAAGAGCATGTTGGGTATGTTGCTAGAAAACTAAACCCAGCAGGATATCCCTGGGGAAACAAGCTTCAAAACGGCACCCCCTAAACACAAGGGCCAGCCTCACACCAGAGTGGTGCTTTGCTAATTACCAGAGGACCTTTGAAATACAGGCTCATGACAAGGTGGGATTAGAGAGGAAGGACAGAAGAGAGTAAACTGGAGGGAGGGCTCTTCCATCCAGGTTTCTGTGAGCGTAGCTTTCCCTCCTGTCTCCTACACTACTTGCATATAAGAGCACGTTGGGTATGTTGCTAGAAAACATAACCCAACAGGAGCTCCCTGGGGAAACAAGCTTCAAAAGGGCACCCTCTAAACACAAGGGCCAGCCTCACACCAGAGTGGTGCTTTGCTAATTACCAGAGGACCTTTGAAATACAGGCTCATGACAAGGTGGGATTAGAGAGGAAGGACAGAAGAGAGGAGACTGGAGAAAGGGCTCTTCCATCCAGGTTTCTGTGAGCGTATCTTTCCCTCCTGTCTCCTGCACTACTTGCATATAAGAGCACGTGGGTATGTTGCTAGAAAACTAAACCCAGCAGGGGCTCCCTGGGGAAACAAGCTTCAAAAGGGCACCAACTAAACACAAGGGCCAGCTTCACACCAGAGTGGTGCTTTGCTAATTACCAGAGGTCCTTTGAAATACAGGCTCATGACAAGGTGGGATTAGAGAGGAAAGACGGTAGAGAGTAGACTGGAGGAAGGGGTCTTCCATCCAGGTTTCTGTGAGCGTATCTTTCCCTCCTGTCTCCTACATTACTTGCATATAAGAGCACGTTGGGTATGTTGCTAGAAAACTAAACCCAGCAGGAGCTCCCTGGGGAAACAAACTTCAAAACGGCACCCCCTAAACACAAGGGCCAGCCTCACACCAGAGTGGTGCTTTGCTAATTACCAGAGGACCTTTGAAATACAGGCTCATGACAAGGTGGGATTAGAGAGGAAGGACAGAAGAGAGTAGACAGGAGGGAGGGCTCTTCCATCCAGGTTTCTGTGAGCGTAGCTTTCCCTCCTGTCTCCTTCACTACTTGCATATAATAGAACTTTGGGTATGTTGCTAGAAAACAAAAGCCACTGGTTACCTTGACAGGGATTAACCCTCCCAAAGCAGGCTTGCTTTTGTCATATCCCACCTGGCCATTTTCCTTTAAAAGGAAGGAGTCTCTCACTCCTTCCTTCATTCACTTTGAAACTTCAAGGACTTCCGGAAGAATTTGTTTGGACCGTGTTGTTGGAAAAGTCCTTTCCAAAGCCTTCTGCCAGAAGTGAAGACTGGTGCCCAGGGCAGAGGTGAGCCCTGCTCCATACCCATCCCCAGGGCACATTGGAGGTGAATCCAGTTGGAGCAAGACCTGCCTCTCTCTGCCAGCTGCATTGGTATCCGGGCCCTTCACTGGAGGTGAATGACTCCTGCAGGTGCTAGCTAACCTCCCCTAAGTTGGGAGTGAAGGGAACAAGTAGTGATATTGTCCCTGAGCCAGTGGACAAGGATTTAGGGCACTGATGAAAAAAAACAGCTGTTTTATTGGATTCGACATTGTCAAATCACCATCATAATTCAACTGTGTTTGATCGCCTTTGAACCGTTAGGTCCATGGATGCTGCTTTCGCTTCTTTTTCTTACCTCTTTGAACCATGTTGCTTCACACCTCAAACCACTCTGGCACCACCAGGTGCCAGTCAAACCCGCTAGCTCTTTGCCACCACCCCCAGGTAGCCTGTGGACTACTTTGAATCATTGTAAAACCAGACATGAGACGATCACGATCACAGCTACGAACCATTAGTTGACCTGGACCTAAGCTGCATCATGCATCAACCCGAACCAGCATTCACCAATGTCTGAAACCAGATTGACATGAGAACTGAACTTTCTGAGCCCTCCGAACTGCATTGCTCGAATGGCACCTTTGAAACACACTAAGCTACGGCTTCTAACGGTAATGCCAGCATGACTGGCCACATTGACACCTGGTTGGACCCAGAAAGACAGCCTCGAGAAGCATGGTTCCACACCATCAAACCTCTAAATACTGGTAAGAATACTGTTAAGGTGCCCCAGCCTCTTGGTCCAATTTTGGGACCCTAGAAACTGCTAAGTCATCCATTTGGACCTTTTTCAACAAAGGCACATCCTTTTGGTAACACTGTTGCAATGTATCACCTTTTCCCTTGCTACATTACTCAGTTCTTGCACCTTCGATACTTTGGCCTGTACATTCTTTATTTTGGACCAGTGTACAATTGGTTTTGTGTTGCTACTATTATTGCATGTGCTTCTCTTCTCAGGGTATAGCATTCCCTCGGGCCACAAGCCTCTCTTCTCAGGGAATAGCCTTCCCTCTGGCCACATGCTTCTCTTCCCAGGGTATAGCCTTCCATCGGCCACAAGCCTCTCTTCTCAGGGTATAGCCTTCCATCGGGCCACATGCCTCTCTTCTCAGGGTATAGCCTTCCATCGGGCCACATGCCTCTCTTCTCAGGGTATAGCCTTCCCTTAGGACACATGCTTCTCTTCTCAGGGTATAGCCTTCCATCGGGCCACATTAACACAAAAGGTGAGAGAGGAATGTCTCATGACTGTGCTTGTTTCACCTTTATCACTGGGATCAAGGGTGGCTTACAGAAGTGCGATGGCTGAGTAGGCGGTTTACTCATTAATCAATCTTGTACTCCTGCAGGACTGTCACTTTGTCACAAACACACCATCTGGCACCTTCCCAGCTGCGATAGACTTTCCCCATAATCCCCAAGGACCCAGGCTTTTCCTGAAATGAGTAGGGAAATGAATGTGTTGCTAACAGTATAGTCAGGTTAGCATTGAGCAGGCTCTGTCTATCATGAGACGTGTGACATTTCTGGCCAAGCTCAAATGTTTCCATAAGACTTTCCTGACTCAAATGGGGATCACAGAAAAGTGCCCCATGGTTGCAGGGGGTAGACCTTTGTGCCCTCCTTCTAAGCACTGATCGAGCTGGAGTATGGTCAATGTTAATTGGACAGACTGATGGCGTTCTACTTGTGTGATATACATAAACACACTTATAAAGATTTTTTTAAAGCAATGCTATTGGGGGAGGGGTACACTTCTGCTCATCTCTTCCTCCCTCTCTGTAATTAGAAGCATTCCACCCCAGGCTGCATGAAGCAGGCAGAATGTTGCTTAGGTTTGTATGCCTGGAGTAATTGCTCATTGTATGGGGTGGGGGTACATTTCTGCTCATCTCTGCCCCCCTCTGTAATTAGAAGCATTCCACCCCAGGCTGCATGAAGCAGGCAGAATGTTGCTTAGGTTTGTATGGATGGAGTAATTGATCATTGGAAAGTTGGCAGAGTATATTGATCCAGACTGATTTGCCATTCAGGTCAATAGTATTGATGACTTCAATTCTATTGTATTGTCTGATTTCTCTGTATATTAAATATCTGGAATTCTAAAGTGGGCCTGAAACTGAGCTTCCTAACACATCAGGACAGTGGCCGAGTGCAGTATGTATTTTATACTTTCTACACAAAGGGCATTTTCCTCAAAGTATAAAATTCTAACAACAGCTGCATTTTGCTTCCAGAAACCCCCAGAGGCCGTAGGTCAAAATCTGCACTTGTGGGTGGGTCACATGTCATGCAGGTATGATGACTTGTCTCTTACCTGTGCAGTTGACGCCTGCATACCTCCGATCATAACAATAGTTTGGGACCTTGTTGCTGTATGGACACTCTGCCAGGCACCTCTCGTCTCCTCTGCACTGGACATCAGTCATGAACACTAGTTCAGGTAACTGTTGTAAGGGGATGGGTGCGAAGTTAGCTGAGTACGGCACTCCACACCCCAGCTGTCTGCAGACCACAGCGGCATCCTTCATATCCCACTGGCTGTCACACACTCTTTCCCAATGGGTAAAGAAGTGGACCAACAAAATGCCAGCACAGGGATCTGCTCCATGTGTCAATCGAGTACTTCTTGTGAAAGCTGTGTAAACAGAAACATTTATTATGCATAACAAGATTGTTAGTCCCACTGCACTGCCACTTTACTCCAACAGAAATCCAAAGAGATTAAAACAATCATGAAATGACATTGCAATCATTGTATGAATTCTGTCTGTCACAAACAGGACACAATAGACACAAACTGTCCCTTTAATCCAGCATTACATTGCCCCCTTACTCTTTGCTTTATGTCAGTTGTGTGTAGAGTGCTGGGGCCACACTGGCTTCAGTCCATATTGCAATCCCTGCAGATGAGGGGTCTGGGATACTGAGGTCTGTTCCCTCTTTCCCTTTTTGTGTGATATTTTTTCCATATTGTTGGGATGAGTATATCCTACCCCCCTAAGTGCTTTTAGGTTAGGCAAATCCCAGATGAAACAGTGTAGTGTATAAGGGGGGAGAGAACCGCACTATGACTGCAAAAGTAATATAGCGCAAACAGCAGATGCAAGGCAGTAGGAGAAACATATAAAGAAACGCCATTTTGTAGTGATGACAAAAGCGCAGGATTGCATGACCGCTCTGCACCAGTCGAGCTCCATGGAAAGATTTCACTAGGCCCAACATCATTAAGGCAGAATGAATCCGCACCGCCAGTTCTCATGGAAGTCCACTTCCCCCATGTACCTCTAATGTTGCAAACATTTAGTATCTTTATGAGGAACGCACCCTGCAAGAGCGTGAGACAACATCAGTCTCTGTGCAGTGCCCATTTATCTCCACTAAGCTGCCACTAGGCTTCTAACTCCCACCCAGCTAGCCCAAAGCCAGCACCACACCACTGACCAGACCCCCACACTCCTACATTCTATGATAAGCAAGTGGCCCCCTGTCCTAGCACAAATCAAGTGACCATAAAAGATCTAAACATGTGCAACAGTTTCACCTCGCAGCCTAAAATGCATCCTTTGTAACACTAAGTACAGGGCGGGATAAATTATATCTCAAAACCAGGGTGGAGACCTTGGGTGCAAGAGGAGTGATATCACTGAAGCCCAGAATGTTTGGAACAGTTTGACTGCATTTCATGCACCCTTCCCCGTGGCACCAATCCCTGAGCGCCCTGGTACATGCCACAGTGATAAAGTAATAGGATTAGTGTGCTAGTTCAGATGTAACAATGTATTTTATGAGCGACCTGACCTTCACCAGACAACAAGATGAGCCCTGTTGATCCACGTGAAACCTGACCGTCGGTGAAGAAACCAACCGATTGTAGTCTGGCATCCCCTATGGAGTAGGCATATGTATATAGACTCACCAATCAGTGATGCTATATTGGACTATATGTTTTGATGCCACTCTACCTTTCTTATGATTAACCAGAATGTTCTCGAGCATCAGAGTACTTTGCTGATATTTTGTATTCTGTACAATTAAACCTTGTATCCTTTGCAAGCTATCTCCTGGATTATTTACCTAGAGGAATGTATTCACTCTGGAGTCTGCATTAACAGGGACTTGTCTTTATTTGGTGACCCTGGCAACGTGATCCCATCGCCCCCGTCCTTGTAGAGGTATCGAGGCAACCTCTTTTGAAGGGGCGTGGCCACCTACATTGACCAGTCCCAAAATGCATAAACTGAGTGGCCTTGGGGGAGCCGTCTTTGCAGAATCCCGCCTGCTCTTTGGAGCAGGGTGCGGCCCCAAGGGGAGGGGCAGGCCGGTTGTGAAACCCTGTGAATGGAGGTCTTTGGTAGAACGTATACGCGTGAGTATAGCCTGGAAGGGATAGCAAAGTAGGGTTGGGTTTATTTAGCCGTGTGAATAGTGTAAAGATGCAGTGACTGGAATTGAGAGTGTGCTCGGTTCATGGGTTGTGTTGAATTTATCTGGCCATTTTTATTTACTTTTTAAGGATATTGGAAAGAGGAAATGGAATACGGGGGCCTCACCGAGTAAGGGGAGAGGGTGGCGCCATGTGCACTGTCTCGACCAGTGTGGCAAATATACAAGGAGAAACACAGGATCTGCATATAATTATAGAGTTCGGGAGAAGTAGTGATTGTTGTTTTAGCTTGTTATATTAGTTTGTTTTGTTGGTGTATTTTAACGTGTAAGGAGTCGGCCCAGGAGGGACATGTATGGTGTACGTGTGTGGCCGCATCTGTCAAGTGTGCAGTGAGCAGATGAAGACACTCTATTGGGAAATAGCGGGTGGGGGAAGTGAAGTGAGGATTTTTCTGTGAACTCATTGACGGAATTGACCTGTACTTAAGACAAAACTAAACTGTATATGCTTTAAATGTTCTAGACACATTTCTGTTTTGACTGTGATGCAGTAGCATAGGCGTGGCCCCAATACAAGACATACACCAGACACAACCATGGAGACAGACGCAACCTTAGGCCATATATGTAAGATCTTGCCCTTGAATTGTGAGAAAATTAAGAAGTACCACAATCAATGGTTTACCAAGACTAGGGGGATGCCCCATTCCTGGCCAGAGCAAGGATCTTTTGACAAATGTGCACTGGAACACATGTCCACTTTCCTGACAGCAAAGTATAAGGTGAGACCATTACAAAAAAGACAGGAAGTATTAAACCTCTGGAAAAGGTTTGAAGACACAGAGGACCCGAAGGGAGGAGTGGCGATGCATGACAGTAACACTAAGAAAGGAGCAGGGGAGGTCGAGAAGAATGGAAAGACTAGAAAGGTGATATATCCGCTAGCAACTCGCCAAGCAGAAGGGTTTACCAATCCGGTATATGTGTTAGCGGTCTCCATGGTGGCCACACCAGGCTCGGCCCCACACAACCATATGTCTCACCACTGGAGGTTACTGCCCACACGGGGCGAGCAGGAGAGACCTACAGGTAGCACTGGCGTCAACACGCACTAAATTGGTCTGGTTACAGGCATCATGTGAAGAGACTAGGGTGGGAGAAACTCCAATGTTGTCCGCAGAGACACCACGAAAGCCACCATGGGACAAGCGGTAGTCAGGTGAGTTCCTATTCAGAATAGACTGTGCGTGATGTTGGAAATGCATTGGTGGGACAGGGCCTCCATGTCCTTTTCCTGTACACCCTTATCATGTGTGTTCTGTGTTCCCTTCTGCACAGGAGTACATGTGGGACACCTGGCAGTCCAGCTCTTCCTCTTTTTGGTTGTGGTGAGCAGAGACCCTTGGGATAGCCTTATGGCACCCATGGGTGGGGGTACAACTCTGTACCCCTAGTGTATGTTTTTGGGTACCTATGTGTGGCCCACAGAGCAGGGTATGGGGTGGTGGCAGCTCCATGCTGAATTTTACAGGTGCTCTCAATATCCTCCATTTTGGGATACCCAGGCCCTGCCATAGGAATCAGTGGATTCATGATAGGAGACAAGGTGGCCACTGTGGCTTCTTGGTTTCTATTACCTGTTACCTTGTTTTCCCAAATTCCTGGGAAGCCCTGACTCTGTCCATTGCCCTGACTGGCTATTGGGTGGAAGAACCATATATGGGATTGTGGGGAAGTCCAGGCCAGACTGGCTGGAGCCTTCCCAGTGACTTTATGTTGTGGTACACAATTGGGTGTGACCTGGGTGAATGGAGTGTGTGACCAGTATGCATTCCATGTTATGGGTGTCTGGTATCTGTGTGTGTGACACAAAGAATGAGACATGTGTTTCTCTGAAAGACACAGGAAACCCCACACTTTGGATGGGAGTATTACTCTAAATTTGGATAACGGAAGGGCATCCAAAGGAAACAATTCAAGAAATGTGGTATCAAGGATTTTATTAAACCTGATACTAATTCAATATATCAAACAAATCATGATTAAATCTGCACTTGTGAAAACAATTTACATAGCAGGAAGCAACTTTTATTAAAAAGAACACATCTATATAGTAAAAATAATCTTATTCAAACATCCAAGCATACAAACTCATCCATCCATTAGACAAACCACTCATACTGAACGCCAATCAATATACAATGTAAAATCTATAAGAAAATTCATCACAGTTGATTCATCTGAAAAATTTTTATAGAAAGAATATGAAATCAGTTTAACGGGCCACAACAGGTAACATCAGTGGCATAGGCAATTTAAGATGGGTCCCAGAGTTTTTTGACCACGACCTCATCTTAATCCAAACTCAACCGGTTTCGACGTATATACTTTAGTGTAGTGACGTCTTCATCAGGAGTAACAAAAGTATATTCTAACATAAAAAAGAAAGAAAAAACAGTTTCGACACATCAATTTTTTGAAACCACTAAACTTAGAAAAAAAAACATACAACATCAATAATAAACCTAATATGTGTAATGAAAAATTTAAATAAAACAATGAATAATCATATACAAGAGCCTGCTTCCAACCCGGGATAACTCCGGGATGGATCTGAGGTGTCTGGTAGAGAGTAGTGCTACCCTCTTATATTGGTGTCTCTGGGAGGCAGATAGGATGTAAAACCAGGTCATAGGCAGAATTAGTGCTACAGATAAACACACAAATGACCGGGCCAATGTATAGGACCTTCACTTTGGGCCGCGAACAGAACACAAAAGTCACAAGCTCAAGATTCAACTAAGAAAGGGTCTATCAATGGCTAACAATAAAGAAGTAAACTAACCTTCATTCATACAGTGGAAGGCTGAACGTCTCTGCCTTTGATTATACACTCGGTCCACTTGTGTACACTAGATAACAACGTCCCAGTCAAATTTCCTGCAGACAACCGAATGTGTGAACGCCATAGTTCATCTCTGCAGAGTGTAAAAGGGCATTTACACATCATCCCATTAGCTCCCACAGTGCAGATCACAAATTTAAAATTTAAAATGTTCAAAGGTGAGCCAACAGGTCTTACCGGGAATGTCCAAACGCTTGTTAAACCCGCGGCAATCAATGTGAAGATGACTCCCCGAACCCAGGGAGGGCTGCGCCTGATGTTATATGGGCCTAAACACAACACAAACATTTAAGTGTGTGAAAAAAAAAACCCATTTGTTCTTACAATTAAAAACACCCGCGCAGTAGAGTCTTTACCTTAGGCGATGCAACTCTCCGGTTCTCACGGCAGCTAGACACCCGTATAGCAGCTAGGTTCAATTGGAAGTGACGTGCAACAGAGTATCACCGTTTCAAGGATGTTAATATACGCGTGAAAGACATCATGTGATCACGTAATCAGCCACGTGACCATAAAATGGACTGGCCTACGTTCTGGGTGGCCATGCGGTCTTAGAAGAGAAACGCACGAAATTAAACAACAAAATAGTGTACTGCACGACGTGACCACACGATCGTGAGTAAAGAACCGTGATTAGAGCACGGCAGATATAGAAATGACGCGCACTGTAGCAAAGCACTTAAAGAAAGACAATGTCAGTTATGCATGGGCATATAGATTCACATTGAGGGATTCACAGTCCAAGAATGTCAAATATTATGACGAGTAGTGTTTAGTTACTCGAGTTCCATGGTTCCAGGGTATTCAGGCCCAATGTTAGTGTTTTTAGATTAAATATCCACATTTGTTCTTTGTAATCTAAGTTTTTTGATAGTTGGGATTGATTTTGTGCATATACTTTTTCTATGCAAAACCATTCCACCTGGTCAGCCGTGTGGCCCATCTCAATAAAATGGATTACCATTGGAGCATTGAGATTTCGAGTTCTAATCTTAGAACGGTGCTCATTAATACGGGTACTCACTTCTCTAGTGGTTTTTCCTACATAAAGCAACTGACATGGGCAACGAATGGCATAAATGACATTCTTACTTTTACAAGTGGTAAAAGTGCGAAGAGTCCACTTTCTGGTCTGTGATTCAAATGACATAACTTTTTTGGAGAACTTGCAAGCGACACATGAAGTACAAGGGTAGTGTCCCACCACTGGGTTGGAATTAGTGTCGCAAATTGTATGCACTTTGGGAAAAGTTCTACTGGCACGAGTAATCTTTTGCTTCAAATTTTTTCCTTTTTTGAAAGCAAATAGAGGTCTGGGTATAGATATTCCTGATGTGTTAAGAATTCGCCAGTTTTTTAAGATGATACCTCTAATAGCATTGCTATGTTGACAAAAGGTTGAGACGCATACTAATTCATCTTTCTTTTCAATGTCTCCCTTGGGTGTCAATAGAAGATCTCGGTTGGTATATCGAGCTCTCTTTTTGGAATTTTTTATTAGTTTCTTAGGATATCCCCGTTCCAATAGTCTTTTTTCCAAAATCGCTGCATGTTTAGCAAAATCTGAGATATCTGTGCAGTTACGGCGTAGCCGTAAGAACATCCCATATGGTAAATTACAAAGTAAACTAGCTGGATGTTGGCTCTCATATTTCAACGTAGTATTTCTCTCTGTGGGTTTCCTATGTAATTCTGTGCAGAGATGCCCTTCTTTGACAAAGATAGACAAATCCAGAAAAGGAATTCTGTGTGCTGAATATTCAAAAGTGAAATGAATATCTAAGTCTATCTCATTAAGCCATTGGACAAATGAAGTCAATGATGTTGATGAGCCTTCCCAAATCATAAATATATCGTCGATATATCGACGGTACACTTTGATTTGACCCCTAAATGGATTGAATGTGGACAGGATTTTGTCTTCCTCCAAAAGTGCCATGAAAATAATGGCAAGGTTGGGTGCAAAAGTACATCCCATTGCTGTCCCCTTACATTGCAGGAAGAATTCCTCCTTGAATTTAAAGAAACTGTTCTTAAGAACTAACTCTGCTGCTTTACAAAGGAATTCTGTAGGAACCAAATGTGGTTGCGCGCGCCGGTCTAAAAGAATGAGACAGCCATCCCTGAAACTGACATGAATGCAGTGTAGTGCGCTGAAAGGCTGGTTGCTTGCCCCAATCAACATTCCTTGTTATGGGTGTCTGGATTGAAGTGAATGTCCTAAATGCACTGTGAGCCTGATTGGCTGCCTGCCTGGATGAATGCACTTCGGAATTATTGGATGTCTGAGCTTGGCTCAGCAGTGTGAATGAGAGACAGAACTGTATATCTGGGGACCTCTCACTTACCAGAGTTGTTCAGAAGCTGAAGTCGAAACTTGATGCTTAAGCTTGAAGCCCATCTGGAAGAAGAAGGTTTTGCTGTTGCTTGCTGTTGTTGAAATACTAAAGCTGTCGTGCCAGTCAAGGACTGATCCAAGAAATGACCTGGCTAGGAGACATCTTCTCGAGCTATGAGGGAAAATTGTGCCAAAGCTAATCTTCACCAAGGCACCCTGGAAGTCAGTCCCG
This sequence comes from Ambystoma mexicanum, assembly GCF_040938575.1. Taxonomy (NCBI): domain Eukaryota; kingdom Metazoa; phylum Chordata; class Amphibia; order Caudata; family Ambystomatidae; genus Ambystoma; species Ambystoma mexicanum. The sequence continues at coordinate 1,368,377,155 of NC_090933.1, read as the reverse complement.
AAAGGCTGCCGGCCGGAGTCAGGATCTGCTGAGGAATCCTGAATGAAGCACCAGGACATTGAAGTCCAACATCATCGACCTGGGTCCTCCGTGACTTCTGTAAGCCTACAAGTCGTGTTTTCCAGAACAGAGGGCAGCGTGACGCCATGCCGCCAACGACGAGAGCCATGACGCTCCACCTTTGCCTAAGACATTTGAAACAAAGGACTCCCTTGCCATCACCGTCGACTGCTTTGTCCCGCCAGAGAAAGTTGAGTTCATAGACGAACCAAGGAGAATCCGTCGGTGTGTTTCTCGCCACCCAAAGTCCACAAAGAATAAAGAAGATCCCAAAGCCAGATCGAGTCCCGATCGTCGACGCCAACTCCAACACCCGACGCCCACTGCTGGGCCTACGTTCTTCATCAAGTCATCTTTGCAGCAATGCACTCTTGTAATCGAGGTGCACAGCATGCCCTGCCTTCACAGGACGTCCACGACCGATCGTCGACGAGCACCGCAAAGGTCGAAGCTGCTATCTCGATGACAGTGTTCCCATTTCTTCGAGGACTATCAACGTTTGTGGCTCCTGTTTTAAAGGGAGTTCACCCACTAGGGATCCGTTGATGAACCATCGAAGAAACTCTGCTAAACTCAGATACATTGGTGTAGTATAACACTTAAGCCGGAAACTAAAGGACTCAAGAGTGAATTGTGGTACCACATAGACATTCTACATAGTTACCATATTAGAGTTATCAAATCACAAAGTGTGTTATTGATTGTGCTGTGTTATCATGTAACATAGTGTGTGGACATTCCTTTGTGGGAGGCTTGGGGACTACACTGTATTTAAGAACATGCCTGCATCACCTCCTGAGAGCTTAAGCCTTGATTGCTCACCTTCGCTAACCTATTGAGAATACTCTGGATGGGGTGTTCTGTGCTTCCACTCTGCCATATAGAGGGCATGAGTACAGATACCCCCCTCCAGTCTTTAGACAGTGCACCTATAAGAAACGGCTGCGTAGAGCGGGATGGAGAAACAGACAGCTTGGGTTAACAGAATGCAGGGTCCCGAAGAGGGGACGAGGATATTGGAGTGATTTTGATGACACGGAAGAAGAAGGAGAGGGATGGGCCAAACAGACACCCCAGGCCACACCTATGAGACGGAAGATTAAGAAAGAGGTTTGGCAGAATAGCATTAGCATTAGCACAGATAGGGAAGTGCAACTAAGGGCGGGAAAGGAAAAATGAAAATGAATATGCCCCTAATACACAAGGGTGCAGGGCGACAGTACTATGTACCATGGCAAAAAGGGACAGAAATAACCTCCTCCAACTCACGGCAGGGACTGGGAAATGGATCTATGCATTCAAAAATAATTTATCATAGATACACTTAGCATAGGGGATATCAAGAGTTTGTTGGTAGCCACATTTGGGGATCAGGTAGAGATGGTGTGGATTAAAGCAGGGTACCGGGAAGTAACATTGAGCAATGATGCCCATGATGGAGCATCGTTCAACAAGATTGGAGCAGGAGTATGGGATGCACTGCAGCAAACGTTCCCAGTACATTCTCAGGGTTCAAGAAATGTGGAGAGCAGAAACAGGCAGCGCCTGGGATCAATCAACATCACTATTCTATTTTATAGTAAAAAGAGGCCTCCAGAAAGAGGCGCTTAACAAGATAGCTGGGGTAGAAGCAAAGAAGTGGCCCAAAATTCAAAGCATTATAATTCACCACTGTAGACAAATCAAGGAGAGAAAAGGAAACTATAAAAAGGCAACAAGCTGAGGAAGCAAAACTAGTTCAAAATAAACTGGTGAAAGTGGCTGCAGTATCAACAGGGCCACCATCCGAGCAGACGGGAGAGGAAGGGTGCACCTACAATGTGACTCAGGCAGGAATAGCAGTGGTGTGGGCTGAAGGAGGGCAATGGCAATGGGGAGGAAACCAGCAATTCTCAGGACCACAATGGCAAGGAGGACAGCAACAAGGACGAGGGGGGTTCCAAGGGCCTAGACCAAGAGGTGGGGGACCAGGGCAGTGATGGACATGTGGGAGGTGTGGTCATATTTCAAGAGAGTGTCGCAGCAGGCAGGGGAGAATTGCAACAACAACCAGCAGCATCATGAGTGTCCCCATCCAGGTAGCCGCCAAGGGCCACCTTCCAGAATGACTTTTATAGAGTTTGGTCGTGTTTTATTGTGTGGTCACACCGAGGCCAGGGAGGTCCTTTCCCTACAATGAATGTGGCTCAGAATAAAGCACTATAATTTTTATTTGTTTCACTGTGGTAAGGCCTTCAACCCATCTCGCACCCAACCCCAACAAGTACTGGGTACCACAATGGAATTATACATTGTTGTACTTGTCCTGGGATTGTGACCACTTCTCCCATTTGTACATTAACCACATGTGGCAGCAATTGAGACAACCAAAATGCTTTCTCAGTGTTGTCAAAGCCCATGGGGCTACACCGCCCCGCAGTTGGGACCATGCTTTGTAATTAATTAGGCCCAAATTGATTGAGAATCGATTAACAATGTAACTGCCTAAGTAAAAGCCAGAGGAGAGATCTCTCTCAACCCAACAGTTATGTTTTATGCTTTTGTCACCAAAGGACATTTATAACATGCATCTGCTAGGCAGAAGACATTGAAAATTTGTAGTTTCCAGGCTCATTTCCCATTTATCAATCAACTTAAAAGTAGGAACGGTCTGATCTTTGGGAAGTTTCCTGAATAATGCTTCTCTGATTAAGCTACTTCGTTATTCAGGCATACTCTGGTGAGAACAAGCCCCCCCGCTCCTCATTTACTGAATGGGGAAAAACAATTGTTCACCCTTTCCCTGGATGTCGGTCAGACTTTTAGCTGTTTTTTCTTCATCCTTTATTATGGGATTTGGGTTTTCTGCAGATCCTGGATCGGTATAAAATTTCAGAGTATTTCCTTTAAAACAGGGAGGAAGGTTCATTTTCAAAAATGGAGAAGGGTTCCCATTACCAGTTTGCTCTCCTGCAGAGATGACAGTAATGTCTGGGTCTTGATTGTTCCTAATATGAAATTCTATTTGGTCAGGCCGTTGTTCAATCATGTGGCATCTGCCATTTAAACTCACGTAATTGGTACTTTGTTTCAATTTGATTAGCCGGTTAGTCTGAGTCCAGAGGACCTTGTTCACGCAGTCAATCAGGGTTGATGACCTCCATAGGAGGTCATTCGCCAGTAGACACGGTGTGCCCTCTGGAGTGACGACTAACATCAGGTGTTTCACCCTATGTTGCCCAATTTTGATTCCAGATTCGCAGTCCCTTCACGGAAATATAATTTCCATTGAAGTGTTTGAGTTGTCCAGGAAGAGGTGTGAGGGGAATTTTGTGACTCTTCCCCCTTTCCTGAATTCATTTGGTATAAGGACTTTTTGGACAGGAGAGTGGCTTGGGATCCAGCAACCACTAGCACTGATAACGCACATTTACCCTGTACCTTGACAGTGGCATAAAATCTCCCTTCCCTCTCTTCAAGGGTGCAAAAAAAAGGGCATTTTGTGCCAGCTTGGCAGTTATTTTTTTTTATTTTGAACTCTAACACTGTTGTGATCCTGGGCAGTTTTCTGTGTCAGAGTCTGGGAATCTGTAAAGAAAATTTGGCACCCAGATATCTGTGGGATTGGAAAATCCCCTTTTTCCCCTGATTCTTTGCTGCCCCCCCTTTTCCTGGAGACAGTTACCCAAACCTGTTTGTGGGGAGGATCCCCCATTTCCTTCAGAGTCATCGGGGTGACCTTGTAGGGGTTCAAGAATGTGTTGCTCTGAGTCAGTTTCCATATTTACCCAGTCTAAGTCACAGTCTTTTGGGACCCATTTGTACTTGGAAAGGATCCCTCCATCCCTAAAAGACAAAATTTGCTTCACTGAATCCTCCAGGGATTCCTCCCCTTCAAACGGGATGATACAGACTTTCTCCACAAAGTGGCTTTTCTCTGGCTCTTGATGTTTAATACTTATGCACTGTTCCCAAGGTTCCAGCTATTCGGGGGCAGGAGGTTTGTGTTAAGAGTCAGAGGTTTCCAGGCATTTTTCTCTGGTGGGAAAGGCAGCTTCCTCTAGAGCTTTGCATCTCCCCTCTTCTGGAACCTGTGGGTTGTCAGGGTTTTCCATTCCTTGATCTCGGGCACCAGACCAGGGTGTTGAGCTGTTCTGGGCAACAATGTCCATTTAAATGCTCTTCTTTTTGACCTGGCGCTCCAGTTGAGCATTCCTTTCTGGTTGGTATGGGGGTCTGGAATTGTACCTTTGCTTCTCTCAGAAAGGGTAGCTGTCCATTCTCGCAATGTAGCTCGGTATTGAGAGTTTCCCTGATAACCCCAATCCTTGGTCTCCCTTCTCCCTGATTTGGGAATCTACTGTCCTGAAAGTGGGTAGAGAGAGGAGGATTGTTTGGGAAATTGGGATTTTGGAGGGTATCTGGGAAAGAAGCTTAAGTTGGAGGGTGTAGTATTTCTACCCTCCTGAGGGAAGTTTTGAGGGAGGTTTTGAGGGAGATGTCCTGGGCAGTACCTACCTGATTGGACCCACCTTGTGCCCGGGGAGTCCAAACAAGGAAGTCAGACATATTTGTTACACATTCATCGCAGGTGACCACTAGTTTTTACAAACATACTATGCCACTACTTTATCCTGTATAAAAAAATGCAATTTTATTTTAATTATCATCAAACATTTAATACCAAGAATTCTTCTTCTTTCATGTATGAAACACCTTTTCATAACATGATTGGAAAACACAAATTATTTTTTTTGTCAATGTTAAATGTGTGTATTGTTGTGTTGGTAAAAACTATTGTTTAAAGCTGATGTCTGTTTGTACAGTTATGTATTACATGTGTTCATTCTCTAACCTGGTTATAGGGGTAAAAAATATATAAAACAAGAACATTTTTTAAAAAATAACAATCGTGTTTTATGAAAAGGTGTCTTATACATGAAAGAAGATGAATTCTTGGTATTGAATATTTGTTGATAATTAAAATAAAATATAATTTTTTATACAGAATAAAGTAGTGGCATAGTATATTTGTAAAAACTAGTGGCCGCCTGCGGTGATAAAGCTAGACATGTGTTCAAGTGTTTTAATGTGCACTTACCTGATGCAGACCATGCTGCTACATCCAGGCCCTCTTGAGGCCTGAATGGAACTACTTTACCTGTGGGACTACTTTCCACCCGGGTGTGGTCGGGGAAGGATACATACCTGATCGGTGGAAGGATACACACTGGGAACTTCTTCCAAAGCTATTTAAACCACACCCGATCAGCAACTCACGCTTCGCGTTGTTCTGCTCCTCGCAGCTGGACGCTCACCGTGTCAGCTCCTGCATCTGGACTTCAGCCACGCCTGTCAGCATCCTGGGTCACCTGCAAAGGGAGACAAGAGACCTACCAGCTAAATCTGCACCACGGAGACATCACCGACGATCCTGAAAGGGAAGACATCATTTTTTAAAAGCATTTCGTTACGATCGCTGCAGCGCTGCATTTCACTCACCTTTCCTGGGACCTCCATCTTCAGTAGCGATCATCCGGATACACAGCCACTTCCCAGAGCCTAGAGAAAAAGACAAGAATAAGAGGTGAGAGAAGGAAGGGAATAAGACTTACCTGTTGGGTCATTCCCATTTCATTTCGGGTCCTGCCGCTTCCAGGCATTTTCCGGACCCCGGCCCCTATGGGGAAAAAAGACAAGGACATTGAATGAGCGAATGCAAAGACAGTTCCCGAGCGCTCATCCAGAACTAACCTGCCATTTACTGGAACTGGAACTGCACGTTTCACTTCGGGTCGGCGCCATATCTCCGGCATTCCGAACCCCGGCCCCTAAGGGGAAAAAAGACATAAGCATTAGCGCTTGCTGCAAAAAGACAATGAACATTATTATTAAGCTTGGACTTTTGAACTTGCAACAGAACTTTTACAGAGCCTTACCTGAATAGTCAAGCTTACCTGAACTCCCAACAATCCTCAATCCAGTGAAGTAACTGGGTTTCAACGCGCCCCTGCATCAGAAGCAGGATGGAGAGCTCATCCTTCCTGACCCTAAGGTGAGACTTCACAGGGAATCGTGGAAGGGTATCGTGGAGGGTTGGAAGAGAGTGGGAGGCTTGAGCATAACTCAGTCAGTAGGTAATACTCCCTTTTCACGCACAGGGGAATATTCCTGCGAGCCGGAGAAGCCAGAGTAGAGGGCCCTTCCTGTCCATCTTCAGAGTCCTGCGCTTCACCATTGAAGAAGCATCAGCACTCGAAGCCAGACCTGCGCCTCCGTGGGAATCAGGTGAGCGTTACAGAACGCGAAGCCTACCCACAATTTCCCACCCGGGCGCTATGGAGACTTCCGAGACTGATCAGCTGGCCCAGCTTTTGGGGGAATTACGGGCAGAGGTGCACTCAGCCCGCCAGGAGACTAACGCTCTCAAAAGAGAACTGATCTTATCCAAGGAAAGAACAGATGACCTAGCCAAAAGGTTATTACAGGCCCAGGCAGGGCACACTCCTTTAATCTAATTCCGGAGACATTTCCACATCAATGGGTTTGAGTAACCCGGTACAAATTAATCTACCTGGACACATGCCTTTGGCCCCGCCTGAACGTTTTGCGGGGGATCCCAAGAAATATGCCGTCTTTATGAACCAATGTCGTTTACACTTTCTACGCAGACCTGGAGCCTTCCCTAACGACCAGACCAAGGAAGCCTTTATACTATCTTACCTCAGTGGCAGTGCTGCCGATTGGTCTATTCCATTGGTAAATCAGGATGATCCCATTCTCCAGAATTTTCAGGGCTTCCAGGCCAGAATGGAAAGATTGTTATGAACTTTGTTTTTACAGTGAAGAAACTGTTCCTGTCTGATGAAACAAGCAGAGTAACAGAATTATCCTAATTCCAGACGTCAGGAAAGGCACAACAGTGTTGATGGACATTACTGGATCTGCGGCCAGGAAGTGTACTTGCACCTCCAACCTTCTTGGAGGGGCTATTGTTTGCTAGCTATCTTACGTTCTGCCCTGTTAGTAGTTTCGAAGGAACACCTGAAAGGGGGGCCACTGCCTGGTGAAGCACCCACTGTGCCACCAACAATCGAAGGGAAGCACACAACGCCACCAGCAGACTTTCACATCCTCCCTGAAAAAGAGTTGTATGACCAGCAGAGAAGAAGAAAACGATCTTCGAATTGCATATTAACAGACTCATCCGAACTGCTTACGCAAATACCTGATGTTACAAGCTCTATAACCCTCAGAGACATGTTTGCATCCATAACACCCATCACCCAAACGCGAGCAAATGCAAAATGGTTCCAGATTGTCAGGTTGGAGCTGATCCAGTTGGCTAACGATACCGAACAAGGGTTCAATGTCATAAGTCTGGAACTGAGACCCCTTACACTGATGACAATGCAAAATAGGTACATCTTGGATCTACTGACAGTCATGGAAGGAGGTGTTTGCAAAAAGATCAGGAGTTCATGTTGCACATTTGTACCTTCTGAAGACGCTGAAAATGGAACATTGTCACACATCATTGTAGCAGCACATGAACTAGGGGTGAAGATGAAAAAACAAGCTGGCTTTCAAGGCGAAGACTGGTTCACCATGGCCTTCAGCTGGGTCCCATCATGGCTTGGAACATTGGTGAAAATGCTGGTGCCCATAATTGTGTTTTTCTTGGTGATTTTCTGCACGTGTTAATTGGCCCGCCTGTGTTGTGCAAAAGCAATACCTAATAACGCAATGATGATTGTTTCTAATGGTAATACTAAAATACCTTGTGATACAAAGGAAATCAAAACACAACCTGACCACTGTATGCTGCATTTTATAGTGTACACAGTGTGCACATTGATATCTGCCCCTGCAGGTTTCCTGTGATGGATGCTGTGTGATCACTGCATGCTTTATTCTATGCTGTGCACAGTGGGAGCTTTGATGCCTGCTCGTGCAAGCCTCCCATGATGGATGCTGTCTGGTCACTGTACGCTGTATTCCATGGAGTGCACAGTGTGAGAATTGATCCCTGCCCCCACAAGCTTCCTGTGGTGGATGCTGTGTGATTACCTTGTGCTATATTCTATCGTGTCACAGAGTGAGCTTTGATGCCTGCTCGTGGAAGTCTCTTGTTATAGATGAAGTGTAATCACTGTATGTTGCATCCAACAGAGTGCAGAATGTGAAAATGGATGCCTGCTCGGGCAATCCTCCTATGATGAATGCTGTCTGATCACTGTATGCTGTATTACATGAAGTGCATTGTGTGAGCAATGATGTCTGATCCTGCAAGGGTTCTGTGATGGATGCTGTGTGATCACTCTATGCTGTGTTCCATGGTGCACATGGTGTGACCATTCATCCCTGCTCCTGGAAGCCTCCTGTGATGGACGCTGTGTGATCACTGTATGATGTATTCCATGGTCTGCGTGGTCTGAGCATTGGTTCCTGTTAGGAAAGATTTCTTAATTGTAGGTAATTTTCCTTCCATGTGGCAACCCCCAAACGTTTTGCTTTTGTTTTACACCCTGATCTAGACTTTGCCAGAGAAGCGCAGCCTTCTGCGCGCTCCTCTGGGATTTTCGCTCACTTCTGCCAGGAAACGCCGTTTTCCGTAGTTCTTTTCCTCATGTTGCAGCTTTCGTGCAACATGACACGAGAGGGCATTGTAAGCTAAGTTACTGCTCTCTCGGGTCTCTAGTCACTCTACAGGCCCTAGACACTCTCATTGTATTGTTAACAAACGGTGCAAGTGAATCACGGATAGGACTGGTGGCAGTGATCGTTTCTTTGTGTTTTGAGCTTCTTTTGGTTGTTTAAGCGCGTTTCTCGCGCTTAGCCCAAAACGGTGGACTGGCTTCCAAAATGACCAGACCATGAGGTTCTTTGTCCTGCCCGCTGACCGTCTTGCCCCCTTCACCTTCCCCAGGTCGAGCCGACCTGGGGCCTTCCTTATTTGGGCATGTACTTTCCCACAAAACACAGATGCTTTCGCAGGCTTCTACAGGCCTGGTGTGAGCCTCCAGGATGTGGGCTGGGATGTCTGGTCCCAATACACATCCTGGGTGCCAGAGAGTCTAGTGTGTCTTGAATGCCTGGGACCACAGTGGTCCGTGATAGGTCCACGTATGGTGTGAGTGTTTTGTGAGCAGATCTCCTATTGGATCCCCTCCGTTTTGGCGCGAAGGGAAATCTGGATAAGAGGAGGCTGGAAACACCACTACCATGTCGATCTCCTGAGTTCTCATGAACAAAGGATAAAGGAGCCAAGTATCCTGCAACTAAGAGGCTGAACCGAGGAATTGCTGGTGACCTGCTGAAGGACTGCTCCTCTGCACTGCTGTCGCCCTGTGAGACCATTCTGCCTCTGAACGAACGAGAAGGCCTGTACTGTACTTTGACCCTTTGGAATAGTGGGAACAACTATTCTCGGCATCTTCATCAACTCCTGCACGTAAGCCTTCGGAAGTGTCCCTGGGCCATCCAGTGGACTGACCAGCCTACCCAGGAGCCTTGCTCTGTCACCGCCATCAGGTTGCTGCTGTATTCCGAGTCCTTGACACTCTCACACGATTCGTACACTTGGCATTCCCAGGTCTGAAGTGAGAAGTGTACATTGGGCTGAAATACACACAGCCGCTTTGTTGCCCTGCTGTGGTAACAATCTGTGCGGGTTCACTGCGTTTGGGACATCCTCGCCTCTAACTTCTGCTACCGCGGAATCTACATGACGCCAAGACGTCCCCTGCTCGTATCTGAATCTGCCAGCACTGGAACTGACGTGGAGAAGCCTGGGTCTGCCTGCATCGGGGACCGGTGAGTAGCAACGCTAGGAACCGGTCGCCCTCCTGCAGTAGCCTGTAGCTTTTCCTCGCTGTGTTAAACAGCATGCCTTTTTCGCACTCGCGCTCTGCTTCTGCTCACAAGTGGAGGCCGCGCTTGAGTAGCGGAGATCTGTTTGTCCTCGTTTGTTCACCGCTCTGAACTGCCTGATATCCTTGAAGAGACTCCCCTTGGCCCGTTGGCACCAGCGTGTGCAGGTACTTTTGAGCACAAGGCTCCACTCTTCGTAGGGCTCGGACTTCCTTCTAGTTAGGTGGCCTGTGTCTGCTCGCCTTTCCTGCATGAGAGTCAGCTTAGTAATACAGCTCACTTTATACTAAGCATGCCAAAGCATGCCAAAGGCTTAAGTCTTTACAGAAAATGTATATGTAAAGTGACTTAATATATATGGTAGGACACCGCCCTTCAATTTCTACCACAACAACTTCCAGCAGGCAGGAAACATGAAGCCCTTTAGCGGGGCACCCAGTGGCACAGTGGCCCCGTTGCAAGGGGCTACAGTGGTGGGGGAAACCCCTTTTCATTCCTGGGGACAAATACCTATCCTGACTAACACAGCCCACCGATGGCACTTGTATGTCAAGTCTTGTCAGTGACCCTCAGCCCAGAAGAGGACACAGTACAGAAGAGTGCAGATCCCTTAATGGTAATTGTTGCACTGCCTCCCTTTATCCAGGCTGTTGTACAGTCTGTACCGGTGCAGTTATGGACTTCCAACCCACATGACATAGGGCTACTTAAGCAAGTGACCCCAGTACTGATCACACCAAAACCTGGAGCGGTATTACCCCGGGTAAAACAGTACCCATTATCAAGGGAAGCAGAAGAGGGGATAAAAGACACAACCAGCTCTACTCCACCAAGATATCATAGAACACTCTACCTCACCTTGTAATACTGCCATATACCCTGTCAACAAGGCAATGGGGGTAATTGTAGAATGATCCAGGATGTACACCCACTTAATGACGGAGTACTGAATGAATGTCCTTTATATACAAACCCAACAACATTTTGTGCAGCAATCCTAAAGAAGTAACACATTTCACAGTGATTGACTTAAAGAACGCCTTACTTTAAATAGCCTTACACCGTGACTGTCAGTACCTCACAGCATTCACACATAGCAGAAAGTGCTACAAACACACTTGTTTGTCCCAAGGTTATTGCGAGAACCCAAGCATATTCAACAGATATTACACGCAGACTTAGGCAACATCCACGTCCCCAGCACAGTCATCCAGTACGTGGATGAGTTATTAGTTTGCAGTGACATTGAGCTGAACTGTCATAAAGATTCCATTATCCTTCTACAACTATTTGCCCGCAAGGGATATAAGGTCAACAAAGCCAAACTCCAATATTGCCAGCTTGAGTTACTTTACTTAGGACAGTCCCTCTCAGCAGACAGCAAGAGGATAATACCAGACAGGGCAGCAACTGTGCACGCCATTCCCAAACGTGTCATAGTAAAAGACATGCAGAAATTTCTGAGGTTAAGTAATTATTACAGGGCATGGATTTTGGTCTATGCAGCATACAGAAAACCGCTCTTGCAGGTTCTCAAAGAGGGACAAAAAGGTGACTATAATTTAGAATGGGCAGCAGACTTGGTAAAGAATTTTAATGATTTAAAAGAAGTGATTTCCATAGCCACAGTTCTCGCCACCCCATACTACACACAAGAATGGTATATTTTTTCAGATGGCACACTCATGACTACTGTGCTAACACAGAAAAGTACAATGGGCTACAGCGGTACACTGGAGTCAGTTATGCAAGGGAAGTTTGCATGCGAACAAGCTCATGCTGCTGATGCCTTCGCTATTGGGAAAAGCTACACAATTGTGATGGGAACCAGAGATGACGACATGTGAAATTCCAGTAAGAATCCCAATACCGCAGAGAACCTTCAAGACAAGGTATCCATTGAGGAAACCCTACAAAAATGAACAAAGACATAGTGCCTCATTACGAGGTGGGCAGTAAGGGGTTAATAGCGCCAGTAAAGTTGCCATAGCCATTAACCCCATACCGCCCTATTCCAAGGGCCACTCGCGGGACCCGTTCTGGATGTCTGGTTTTACCAGACATCCTTAGCTGGTCCAGCGAATGGCCCAGCATGCTAACAACGGGCGCGTCATTAACGGGCCCGTTGTTATCATGCTCCCCATTCCCATTGAGCCCTATGGGGGCTCAATGGGAATGGGGATGGTCCGGGTCCAGGTTCTCTGAATGGGGAAATACCAGGCCCTCCAAGGTCAGAATGGCCCTGTCTTTGCCCATTCAGGGGCCATGGACCCAGACCCGAGTTTGAAGGCAGCAATAAGGGCATGGCTACCTCCAAACTCGTAATGAGGCCCATAGTGTTCTTTTGCATGAGGTACCAGAAGAAATGTTCAGTTGAACAGAAGAGGAACCTGATGAAGTCATACGAAGTGAGAGCTGATGCATCCAGAAGACGAATGAGGAAAAAAAAACATAAGCATTCTCCAAGAACTGAAGAGAAGATGCTAAAGATGAGTAACATTTCAGTCTCGAGATGAAGATGCTCATGCTATAGAAATGCTGAAGATTATAGTAAGTCATTTTACACGTGTACATTTGCAGAAACACAAGTAGGGAAAAGAATCCTTAAGGCTGGCTACGCAGTGAATTAGATTGTGGCGATGCGCCAATTTATATACACAGAAACGTTTAGAACCTGGATGTTCCACAACAAACTTTAGCAGGCTTGTGAACTCTGTGAATAAGAAAAAGGACTTAAAAATGTGTGGCGTAGTTGGAAATTACTGATGGCAAGGCAAGTTTCGAGAAAGGTTGGGCTGGCCCAGGACCAAGTAAACAAGGCCACAGTGAAGTGGATGCCTGTCAAAAGGCTACAACGAATGTGAGAAAAGGACACACTCTTGTTTGAAGCAGTATGAAAAAACACTGAAGGTGTCAAAAGTTCATCATTTAATAGGATTAAATGCTGCAAACAGCTCAAAAGAGTGGTCTCCAAGTCACATGGGTGTGATCAAAATAGCTTGGGTCAATCTGTAACAAAACTTGGAGGACAGAGAGGAGCAGCACTCCCTTTATTTCTCAGACAAAGGCAACATCTACAAGGCCAAGTTCAAAGCTTAATTGTTTGACGGACTGTAGGAGTGTTAATGGATGGTGGGCTAATTGGTGGGGAGGCATGATAACGCCGAGACTCCATGTACCTGCAATGGTAGCCTGCGTGCTGCTAGCGTGTGTAATATTCCAGAAGGGTACAAGGGTGCCAAGTCAATTTTAGAGGGTCATGTAATGAAGAGCCCTATAGTTTGAAGAACCATTTGATTGCTGTGTATTTAGTGGCAATGATGATGACCAGTTATTTGGCATGGGCTTAGATGCCCACCGGATTTAGATACCCAGTTATAACCTACGGCTATATAGAACATATACCTAGATGTTCCATGAGAGCCAATCACTGTTATTCATAAGTTTTGTAGTTTTCCACATAGTATGATGTCAGCAATGACACATTTTTGTTATAAAAGAGCAGTTTGTTATTAAATGTTTCAAGATCGAGCTGTGCAAATTCAGATGATGCCCGTTATACTCCTGTTTTAGATAACTGATAATAAAACAGAAACTTTGCCAACTCCCTGAGTCATTTTGATTAATGATGTGTGAGTAATTTCTGCATCCCCATCCACCTCTGGGTATTGCAACCTCGTCTTAAAGGGCTCTTGGGTATAAGAGTTCACTTGGTAGCAGAGGTGATGGTTAAAGAGCCATCGATCTAGTAAGCTTTGGGGTCCCGGTAATATCGGACGTCCTCCGCCATTTAGCTGGAAGAACGTGAAGCTCCCTGTAGATAGCAGCCGCTAGTTTAAGGATAAAAACTTGCAAGAACAGGTGGGACGGGTGCCTTGTTTTCAAGTGGAAATCCCCTCCCGACTTCTACGGGGAGCTGAGCAGAGTGAAGGCTGAAGCAGCTGGTTGAGGAAGTGATGATCCCGAGAGTCAGAAGTTTGAAAACAAATGGTGAGTAGATTGAGGAATGTGACACTGTATGCATGGGGAAACTTACAATGGGAAAGAATAACAGAGGGTTGGTTGGGTAGTAGGATAGTAATAAGGAGTAATGAAAAGAGATATATGGACGAAGAGCGATCCATAGGTTAGCTCAGAGACCTCCGTTCAAGAACGACAGAAGAACATATTTTATCCTATATAGTAAATATATATGAGACAAACAGACAGGTCTCTTAAGGAACATACTTTACAATCCTTATCAGGAGTAAATTAGGGGCAATAAGAAGCAGCGAGGAAAGTCGGCAAAAAGATATATACGTGGGTCAGCCAGTCTTGTCTATATGTTATGTATGTATGTTATGTATGTTATGTATATGTGACTAAAGAAAAAGTGTCGAGCGACAAGAGAATAGAATTGTGTTCAAGAGACAAGAAAGAATTATTTATTTTGGTTATTGAGAGTATTGACTAAGTAGGAAGATTGAAGTGAAACACAATATAAAGGTTTGGAGCTGCGACGAATGGTGCATGCTCATATCATATTGATTGTCTAGAGTGTTATTTGTGTAAAACACAGTACGTATTGACAGGTGAGTGAGCCGTGTCGCAATGGAGGACATTACTCTGCTTATACACTTATGCAAGCAGTTGCCAAAACACACACCCAAACTCAAACAGTATACTGCAGAATTGGTTAAAGGGATGGCAAATAAGATGTTCATGCTGTGGCCACAAGGGGATCGCTGTCAAAAGTGGTTTTGCAACACATGACCACATACTTGCACGCAGCATACACAGGAAAAAAGCTGGAGAAAGCTAGATGGTTTAGAGCTTTGGAATATGTACCAGGAGGAATGAGAAGACATGCCTCCTAAAGACTTGATGCTTAACCAGTGCAAAGAGGGGGTAATGAGCCTTCTAATCCCCTACTGCACCTGAAGTAGATGATGAAAGTGTAAAAGATGAAGGAGTGTATCCAGTCCGAGAGCTTAAAGCAATGGCAGGATATGGTAACCCAACATATGAGTCACCTGCTTATAGCAGTGATGAAGATTCAGAGAAAGCGCTGGAAAAAGATGTGTTCTCTACAGTCCCACGGGACAAAGAGAGATATGAATGACCAGGTATGACCCTGGACATAGAAAGAGAAATTAGGAGATGGAAAGGAGCAAAAGAAAAAACTGCGAGATAGCACTCATACAAAATGCGTGGGTGGGAGGACAGACATTGCTCAAACTCGATGGAGCGAGCATTGGGGAGGGGTGGCAAAAAGAAGATCAGGACTAGCAATATAAAAAAGAAAGGGAATGAGAGAAACGATTAAAAGAGGAAGAGCTTAAACGAAAGAGTGGACAGAGACGAGAACAGCTGTATCAGTAAGAACAGCTGAGAAAGCAAGAAAGGGCAGAAGAGCAAAGGAAGTATGATAACAGGCAGCTTGTGATCGAAGAACGGGATAAGCTAGAAAATAAGAGAAATGAAGAAGAGGAAGAAAAGTTAAGAGAGAAGAGAATGCAAAGACGAAAAGATGATGAAATACATAGGGCAAACGAGAGAAGAGAGATGAAGAGACAGGAGGAAGGAAGAGTTAGATTAGAGCAAAGAATCGAAAAGCATTTGACGAGGAGATGGAACGAAAAAGGAGACAGAGAGCATGCAACATTAATCGCATTGAGAAAGAGCTAAGGAACTCAAATCCAGTAGAATCATGGGAGGACATAGAGCAGTTCTTCCCAACACAAGAGCCAATGGCATGGCCCTCTAGAGTAAATCTAGAAGAGGATTTCGAAGAAGAAACTATACGAGATAAAATTGTGAAAGCATATCATGAAATGAAGACAAAAAGTGAATTGAAAAATAAAGGGAAAGATGATCAATTTGAGATTTCCCAATCGCGAGGAAAGGAGGGATGTCCATTTAGTTCTGAGCACCGAGCTCTGTTTTTGGAGAGACTGATCTGAATAGGGATGAGTGTTAAGAAGGATTTCTGAACTCTGTCCAGGAGGGGCAGAGGGTCAGAAGGCCAATCTAGTTTCTTGGAACACTGTAAACTCTGGACAAGCCAGACCAATCAGGGTAGCTATGACAGGCGGTCAAGACTAAGTCTCAGGAGGGGTGAGAGTGACTGAAGGACCTCAATGAGCACACAGAGCAAGGACACTTACGAATTACTCCAGACAGGTGTTATATTAAAAATATAGATACATTTATTACAAGGCCTTTGTAACACAGTCTATAGCAAAGAATCACAGTAACACCAAGTAAACCAATACATCACACTTAATACAATATATATACAAGACCAGGTGGGGCTAAAGAGAGGACTGCACAAAATATATTAACAACCTAGAGGGGAAGGTAACAGGCAGTGCAGTTACTCTTTAGTCCCAATTCAGCATCAGTTATTCACGTAACTAAGAGGCAGTCCAAGCCCTAAGAAGAGTGGAGCCTTGTGCTCAATAGTACATGTGTGCCAATGCACGCGGGTGTTCCAATGGACAAAGCAGGGTCTCTTTAGGGGTCTCTAACAGCTCGGGAAGGTGGATAAGGCAATGAAGAATAAGTTCCCACTAGTCAAGAAGGACCTCCACTTGAAGGCAGAGGCAGTTCAAAGAGTTTGTGATAGAGTCGCTTTTTTGCAATAGCAATGGACAGGAGAGGGACCCCCAGGAGCCACTCGTGCATAAAGTTGGGCTCTGGTGGTAGGGGCCACCGGTTGGGGTAATGATTACTCACCAGTCCCTGAGGCTAGGAGACCCAAACTTCGGCAGGTTAGTCCAGTTCGGTTGCAGGTTCAAAGGTGGCAAAAAGGACGACTCTGCACCTTTTAGTTCCTGAGTTCCAGCGAGGATTACCAAATGGGGCAGTGGTGATTTCTCCGCTCTGGGTGGATAAATCGCCCCAGTTTCACTGCAGCAGGCTTCAGGGGCAAGAGGGTCACAGATTCAGTGGACTTGCAAAGGAGGTTGCCACAGCAGGGCAACACGGTAACTGCGGATACTCCGGTCCGGGCGCACTTGTCTCACTTCAGACCTGGGAATGCCAAGTGTATGAAATTTGGAGTGAGGGTGCCGTGGACACATAGGTAGCAGTATGACAAGTTTTGAGGGCCTTCTCAAAACAATGGCGGAGAGAGAGCAAAGGTCCTGTGTAAGCTGGTCAGCCCACTGGTTGGCCCAGGGACACTTTCAAGAAAGCTTGCTTACAGGTTTTGGTGAAGGTGCCGAGAATAGTTGGTCCCACTATTCCAATGGGTCAAAGCATCTTCACAGACCTTCTAGGACAATCAGATGCAGAGTGGTCCCACGGGACGACAGTGGGCTCAGGGTGCTAAGCCTTCCAGTGGGTCACCAGTGGTTCCTCGACTCGGCTTTGTAGTTGCAGGATATTTGGATCGTATCCTTTGTTCAGTGAGAACTCAGTAGATCAACATGGTAGTGGTGTTTTCAGCCTCCTCTTATCCAAAGATGCATTCGCACCAAGACAGAGAGGACACAATGGGAGATCTGCTCACAAACACTCACTCCCTATACGTGGACCAATCACGGATCACAGTGGTCTCAGGCATTCAGGACACTCCAGACTCTCTGGCACCCAGGATGTGTATTGGGACCAGACATCCCAGCCCACATTCTGGAGGCACACACACAGGGCATGCAGAAGCCCGCAAAAGCATAGGAATTCAACAGAAAATGCATGACCAAATAAGGACTGGCCCAGGTCGACTCGACCTGGGGAAGGTGAAGGGCCTAGATGGCCAAAGGACAGGACAAAGAACCTTGTGGCATGGCCATTTTGGAGCCAGGCCACCTAGTTGTGCCAAACGTGGTTAACACGGTCAACATGGCAGGAAAGGGTTAAAACTAATGCAAAACGCTAGCTGCCACCAGTCCTGTCTATGATACATCCTCACAGTTCATAAAAAGTCCAGCGAGAGTATCTAGGGCCTTCGGAAATGGCTAGAGAGCCAAGTGTGCTGCATGGTAATATACATTGTACACTTGTTACATGTTGCACAAAAGTTGCACCATGAGGAAAAGGACTAAGGGAAACAAAGTCTCCCAGTACTGACTGTCTTAAGGGCATGTCAGTTTCCCCATAACAAGTGAGCGAAAGCCCAGAGGAGTGCAGCTGAAGGCTGTGCTTCTCTGGCAAAGTCAGTCAGGTATGTTCAAACAGCAGCAAAAAGTTTGGGGTTGACACATGGAGGGAAAATTACATACACATATGAAATCTTTCCTAACAATTAGGAAGAGGGTAGTCACACAAGTTGGAGACAGGAGATATCAGACGAAGAAAGGGAAATTTCCTATGGGCAAGAGGGAACCGGTGTATGTGGGTTTGAGGAATATTTGTTGACAGATAAAGAGGTTAGATGGTCAGACCTAGACCTACCTAAACCGAGTTCACCAGACTCAGTGGAGCAGCCAGGTCGACCTAAAGAGTGATCCCAGAGTGTACGGGGCAAGTCTATGTTAGCCGGTCAAGTGGCACAGCAGGTAGAGCGCTCGCTTTGCCATCCGTGCAGAGCATGCTAACGCAGGTTCGAATCCCGGCAGGGCCAAACTCAGCCTTTCAGCCTTCCAAGGTCGATAAATGAGCACCACACACCGTGGGTAATAATAAGCAGCGCTCAGATACCTGAGGGTTCGTAGCGCTATATGAATGCCAAATTATTATTATTATTATGTAAATAGGGTAAGGTAATTGCCAGGAAGAAGGCGATCAGGAACCAATGTCCCTACTATGGATTATTTTACAGTTTTCGTTGTTAGAAAAAGGAGGGGTCAGACCACAGTATATTCTGTGGCCCCAAAAAGACAAGGACAACTTAAGATGTAAGTTTCCCAGTTTAACGTTGGGTGCTGGAAAATGGATTTATGAATTAGACAAAATGGTAACATGCTGGCCATAGGGGACATTAAAGGTCTCCTTGCAGTTATCCTTGGGGAAAGAGCTGACGACATTTGGTTGAGAGCGTTATATATAGGAGTCACCGTGCAGAACACAGCACACAATGGTACACCATTCAATACATGTAGAGCGGCAGTCTGGAAAGTGCTTAGAGTACAATATCCTGACACATCAGATATGGAGCTATAATGGCACGCAAGATGCAGGAAGGTGAAGATCCACTTATGTACATTCAGAGTTTTTAAGAGCAGTGGAGCATGGAAACGAGAGTGCTATGGGGGAAATCTATACCAATGTTTTATCACATTTTATGTCAGAGATTACAAGAGCAAGTACAGAGACAGCTTAAGAAGCTGGTGGTTATGGAATCAGTGCCATGGCCAGAAACACAGCTGACCATTGCACTTCATTTCCGATTGTTGCAAGAGAACAATAAGAAGAAGGAGGATACTAGAAAGTTTGAGGAAGCTAAATTAGTATTAATTAAATTGTCCAAATATGCTATAGAAGGGGCAATGTTAACTAGTGGAGAAGGGCCAGGATCACAACAGACTGAAGGTATGCTGCAGGTGAATAACCAACAGCAGTCGGAAAAAGGAGGAAATGGATTTATGCCGAGGGGAAGAGGAGGCTTCCGCGGAAGAAACTTTCTGAGTAATCAAGGATGTTTTCAGAATAACCAGGGCAGTAACCAAGGTACGCAAGATGGGCAAGTCAGGAGATTCTCTCCTGTATGTTGGACATGTGGGATGACAGTACACATAGCGCGAACATGTATGGAAGTCAAGGGTATGTACAGAATGGGCAATTTTCAAGAGGGGGGAACAGCTTCTCCTCCAGCATATAGCCCACAAAGTAGAGATGGGTCCGCCCAAGATCAGACAGCGTATCAGACAAAGCATTGTGAACAAAGCATGCTTTGCAATCACAGCAAGCACCATTGAGTCTGTTACAAGGACAATCGCAGCACGCACCCATGCAGATACAACAGAGAGTAAACACAGGACGATTGTTGACTCCTAGGATAGGGGGTGTCACTGTTGAAGGTGGTAATCCTTTCAGAGGTACAGGGATAAGTGTGTACCCGCAGTAGGAAAGCTCACTGGGGGACTTGATGTGTCCAGTACTGTCTGTGACGCCTAATCCTCATGAGGAACCAAGGGTTGAAGTCACGATAGAAGGAAAAACCATTTCTAGTTTAGTAGACACTGGAGCAACTCCCTCATCCATATGAGAATGAAAATTTGTATTATCGGGTAATGCCATGAATGCTCAAGGGTTCTCTGGAGTTACAAGCAGAGTTCCTTTTACTGAAAAATGGCCAGTTTCGATTGTGACTTGTCTGTTCCATTATTGTATTCAAAACAGACTCCAGTTAATATTCTGTGTCAGGATTTATTGACAAAATTGAACATGACGATCTCCTTCACTGATGAGGGTATAGTGTGTTCAATGTCAGGAATACATTATTTGAATGTAAGTGAGTTTATTATGGCATTCACAGGGCAAATAACCTTGTGAGGGGAACCATTAGAACCGGAGATTTTTCATTATGGAGTGCGCATTGTGTTAACATGGTTACCTGGATTAGTGGGTGAGGTAATGAGAATACCTGATGAATTTTTGTTTAGACCACAGATACCTGTGAACGAAGAGGGAAGACAGATATTCCCCCTGAAATTGCAGGCAGCCATAGCATGAGGAGAATTGGCCATGCTTGAAGGATTCAATGACGAGGGCAGAACATGGAGAATAGTGATTGCTATTGAGGAAGGGTATAGATTGACTGATGTCAGATGATGAAGTGGTGTTCGAGATGAGCATCACATACTGGATTAGAACAGAAAGGAGAGAGATCACATAGCGAATGGTGATCATGCGACAATGTCTCACATATTTTGATGATGACATAGAGAAGGTGCCAACCTCTTTATGGACTGCAGGTCCTTATAACGTAGGACTGTTGAAGGGGTAGGAGAGTTTAAGATTAAGCTGAAGCCAGGATTAATTTTGCCTCAGGTTAAGCAGTACCCCATGCCCCGAGAAGTGAATGAAGGGATTTTTAAGACTATTTCAGCTATGATGGACCAAGGCATTTTAGTGACGTCAGAGTCACCATGTAATACGGCAGTGTATCCGATCAAAACATCTAAGAGGGGGTCATGGCGTTTAATTCAGGACATGCACCATATTAACCAGATTGTAGAGGTAGAGTTTCTAAAGTTCCAAATCTAGTGACGATTCTGTGTAATATGCTGGTAGAGGCACGATATTTCATGGTGATTGATTTGAAAAATGCATTTTTCTCAATCCTGTAGCATCAGAGATAGTACGTAATTTACGTTTTGTCAGACTAAATTGAAAAGTACATGGTCGCTCCAAGGGTTTTGAGAGTCTCCATCAATGTTTTATAGAGTCCTGCAGATGGAGTTAAGCAATAGAAGAATGAAAAGAGAAATACAACAAAAATATGACACGTATCAAGGGCTGGGCTTTGATGTGATTGTGGATATTCATCACCCCGAGTTCACTAACTCATCGTACTCTGATATGAATGGTGTGGGGAGATACACTTTGAATGTGAATTGTTATAAGTGTTCACTAATTTCCACATGTGTCAGGGGCTACCAAGGGTTTAGTACCACAAACAGTCCCAATTATAGAGGGAAAAGCCTGGTTCCTCTTGCACTATGCAGAATAAAAGGAACATTCCAGGCACATAGTGTGCAACTGCAAATGGTGGGCCCAGATTTTGTAAAAGGCGCTGAAGACCTGAGAAACATCAAGTGTGTGGAGTTACCTTATATGACAGTGAAGGGGTGAAAAGACGTCACTATTAACTGGCAGGATAGCACACTACCTTGCTTGGCAGAAGGACTGGTAACATATAGCAAGGAAAGGATAGCACGGGTGGTAAACTTCTGTGAGCGAAGATGGATAACCCATATCACTAAGCTGACATGGATTGCAACAATGGAAAAGCTGGTGCACAAGGAAGAAGAATATGAACTCTGTTTCCATAGCAACCAGGATAACCTGTCTTTATCAGAGACACGAAGAAAGGAACAACAGCGCTGATGGATTCCTACTGGATCTGTGGCCAACAAGCTCAGCAGTATTAGTGTTCCCAGAAGAACACCCGAAGGGGGGGAGTACTGCCTACAGAGGGCCAACGGGTTTTCCCACAGTGCAGAATGAAGATCAGAGCTTGGTGCTCATGCAAGATCCCCATACCTGGCTTGGGAAAGGACAGTTCCAGCAACAGCAGAGGATGAAAAGAATGAATTACATTTCTAAAGACTCTGTCACCTTGCTAGCGGAAATACCAGAGGAAGATAGAATTTTCAGTTCAGCAGAATCCTTATTCGCCATTTTTCTCATGCCGGGAGTGCAGGCTGTAGCCTATGCTAAATGACTGGAAATAGTGAGGTAGTAACTGGTCCAGCTAGCAAATGACACAGAGAATGGGTTCAACGTGATCAAGGTCGAGTTGCAGGCATTGAGAATTAAGACAATGCAAAATCTCTGTGTGCAGGACATGGAAAATAGAGGGTGGGGTCTGCAAAGAATTTGGAGATTCCTGTTGTACAATCGTGCCTCCAGAAGACACAGAGAACACATCACTATCCAATATCATTGCAGCCGTCCATTGCCTGGATGTTTGCATGAAGGAGGAAAGAGGTATTCAGGACAGTGATTGGCTGACTATTGCATTTAAATGGGCCCTGTCGTGGCTAGGAGTGATTGTGAAGATGATAATGCCCAGCATTGTGTTCATCCTGGTAATTTTCTATACTTGTCAGCTGGTTCTTTGATGCTGAGCCACAAAGGAACCTGATAGCGCAAGAATGATAGTATCACAAAACAAAAAACAATGATGTACAAACTGATATCCCACAGGGTGGCCCGAAGTAGGTAATGTTCCCCATCCCGTAGGGAGATGAAGTTGATCCTCTATACGGCACTATTATTTTCCTATCTCCTGATCCAGAAAATTACACAGTGTTCAGACTTGGGGGGGGGGGAATTCATTTACTTGACTTGTTCACCTGAAGTGTACGCATGTAGGGGGAGAGCTTGCGATCAGTATGCAGGGCGTGGGTGCCAGTAAAGAGGAATACGCCGTTTGTTAATATAGAAACTGCAGAGCGGGAGCACAGAACTATTCCACAATGTGTTCCTGTAGAAGTAACAAAAGGGGGAAATGTTGGCAAGGGGCAGCCCCGGCCCCTTAGGCACTTTAAAGTAAGGCAAGATGCATTCAAATCACTGTGATGAGCCAGGAGGATGGGGGGACAGTGAGAGGGACTACTTCCTGTCCAGCATGATCTCATGTTAATATAACCAATTACGTAATATAATCAATTAGTCTTTAACTATATGGTGTGGCCAAAGGCTTGAGTGGCATTGCCATATAGCACAGATACTTCTAATGCTAGGTAGAAGAGTAGGCTTACACAGTAAATACGGAATTACATCTCCAGTCATGCTCAAGCTCCCATGAGGACAGTTCACACCACCACCCACCACACTGTTTATTCATTGTTCTTGAAAATGTTGCAAAGATGTGTCTTTCACTCAAGAGGAAGGTACCCTACAAGGCCACTATCATAGACTAGCACCTGGTTTGCATGTTATCTAACATTGGCCAAATCATGACTCGGCCCATTCCCAAGTGACCACAAGTTATAGCCCTTATAACTAAGCAAACCATAAAATCCCCGAATTCAATGACACCAGGTGTCCTTTGACCACCATCCCCATAGTATCAAGTCCTGAAATGTTCAAACAGGATGAACAGGCCACATCGTTGAGAGACAACCATGTGATTTGTATTGTGTGGTGCTGGGAGGAATACATTATAGTTTAAAACGAGGGTGGCAAACTTCGAGCAGGATGGCACAGAGAGAGTGAATGAAATGTTTGTGTGAAGGTGAGTGTGACCCAGAACCTCCTGTGTGTCCCTCTTGAGTCATGTCAAGTGCATGGTATGAGTGATAAAACAAGCAGTATAGTAGGATTATACTTAAATTGTTTTCTGACCTTCAACGTGAGAAGAAGGTGAGCCCTGCAGCACCCACATGATGGAAGACAGACGGACTGGGCTGGGACCAATAAACTGCCATTGTTTATGGATAAAGGTGTTACGTGAATAGGGTCCATTGAATCAGCCACGCAGGTTTTTACTGTACGTATTGCATCACTTATGACAATGTTCTCCTTTATAAGATTCTGCTTGAACTACTTTTTGGCAGAACGTTCTTAGCAGCAGGGTTCTTTGCTGTTGCTCTCATCTGCATGTGATATTAAGCTTGTTATCCATACAAGATCGACTATGGCCTTTCTTCCCTTGCAGGTTGCATTCTCTCTTGTATGAGCCTTCAGGGGCATGCCTTCAGAAGGATGCTGTGTGATCACTGTATGTTGCATACCCTGGAATTCACAGTGTGAGCAATGATTCCTGCCTCTACCAACTTCCGGTGATCGATACTGTGCAATCTGTGTATTCTGTGTTCCGTGGAGTACAAGGTCTGAGCATTGATGCCTGCTCTTGCGAGCTTTCTGTAATGGATGCTGTTTGATCACTGTATTCTGTATTCAATGGTGTGCACAGTGTGAGCATCTGTGCCTACTCATGCAAGTATCCTTTGATGGATGCTATCTGATCACTGTATGCAGTATTCCATGGTTTGTGCACTGTGAGCATTGATTCCTGCCCCTGCAAGTTTCCTGTGATTTATGCTGTGCGATCACAGCATACTATATTCCTTGGTGTGTATGGTGTGAGCATTGGTCCCTCCTCCTGCACAAGTCATGTGGTTTATGCTGCGTGATGACTATGTGCTGTATTCCATGGAATGCACAGTGTGCGCATTGATTCCTGCTCCTGCAAGCTTCCTGTATTCCATGGTGTGCATGGGGTGTAAAATGATCCCTGACCCTGCAAGCTTCCTGTGATGAATGATGTGTGATCACTGTATGACGTATTCCATGGAGTGCACAGTGTGAGCATTGATTCCTGACCCTGCAAGCTTCCTGTATTCCATAGTGTGCATGGACTGTGAAATGATCCCTGACCCTGCAAGCTTCCTGTGATGAATGATGTGTGATCACTGTATGGCATGCTCCATGGAGTACACAGTGTGAGCATTGATTCCTGCTCCTGCAAGCTTCTTGTATTCCATGGTGTGCATGGAGTGTGAAATGATCCCTGACCGTGCAAGCTTCCTGTGATGAATGATGTGTGATCACTGTATGATGTATTCCATGGAATGCACAGTGTGAGCATTGATTCCTGCTCCTGAAAGCTTCTTGTATTCCATGGTGTGCATGGAGTGTGCAATGATCTCTGACCCTGCAAGCTTCCTGTGATGAAAGTTGTGTGATCACGGTATGACGTGTTCCATGGAGTGCACAGTGTGAGCATTGATTCCTTCTCCTGCAAGCTTCCTGTATTCCATGGTGTGCATGGAGTGTGAAATGATCCCTGACCTTGCAAGCTTCCTGTGATGAAAGTTGTGTGATCACTGTATGATGTATTCCATGAAGTGCACAGTGTGAGCATTGGTTACTGCCCCTGCCAGCTTCGTGTGATGGAGGCTGTGCAAGCACTGTCTGCTGATTTCATGAGGTGCATGGTATGGGTATTGATGCCTGCCATTGCAAGCTTCCTGTGATTGATGCTGTGTGATAACTGCATACTATATTCCATGGTGTGAATGGTGTGAGCATTGATCCCTGCTCCTGCACAAGTCATATGGATTTTGCGGTATAGGCCAATTTTACAGACAAAAAATGGTCGCAACGACCAAAAGTTCTAAAAATGCTACCACCAAAGTTACGAACACCAAAAGTTTGAACCTTTGGTGGTAGCATTGTAAAAAAAAAAACGGGGCTGCGGGTGTGTCCTCTGCATCGCCCCACCCACTACACTTCATGGTATAGTGAGTGGGGATTGCCGGGGACACCACTGCAGCCTTCAGTTGAAAAAAAAAGAAACGGGGGCTGCGAGGCTGTCCCCTGCATAGCCCCGCTCACTATACTTTATGATATAGTGAGCGGTGGACACCCCCGCAGCCTTCCGTTAAAAACAAAGAAAGAACGAAAAGAAAAGCACCCTGTGGCGCTTGTTCCCGAACACGGAAGTGAAAGCGAACTGGTGCAGCAGGTACCCAGCGTGAAGATGAAGGTAAGTGGGGTTTGTTTTTGTTGGGGTCGTGGTTGGGGGTGTGCTGAGGGTGTGGGTTGGGGGTGTTACGGGTGTGTTGTGTGTGTGGGTGTGAGTATGTACATGTGTTCGCATGAGAAAGGTGTGAACTTTTGGTAGTTCAGACCTTTCTCATGCGAACATTTCGGCCGCAGTAGTTTCTGTTGCGGCCAAATCACTTAGATTTGTTTATGCTGCTTCATGACTATGAGCTGTATTCCATGGAGTGCACAGTGTGAGCATTGATCCATGCTCCTGCACAAGTCATGTGGTTTATGCTGCGTGATGACTATGTGCTGTATTCCATGGAATGCACAGTGTGAGCATTGATTCCTGCTTCTGCAAGCTTCCTGTATTCCATGCTGTGCATAGAGTGTGAAATGATCCCTGACCCTGCAAGCTTCCTGTGATGAATGATGTGTGATCACAGTATGACATATTCCATGGAGTGCACAGTGTGAGCATTGATTCCTGCGAGCTTCCTGTATTCCATGGTGTGCATGGAGTGTGCAATGATCCCTGACCCTGCAAGCTTCCTGTGATGAATGATGTGTGATCACTGCATGACGTATTCCATGGAGTGCACAGTGTGAGCATTGATTCCTGCTCCTGCGAGCTTCCTGTATTCCATGGTGTATATGGAGTGTGCAAAGATCTCTGACCCTGCAAGCTTTCTGTGATGAATGATGTGTGATCACTGTATGACATATTCCATGGAGTGCACAGTGTGAGCATTGATGCCTGCTCCTGCAAGCTTCCTGTATTCCATGGTGTGCATGGAGTGTGAAATGATCCCTGACCGTGCAAGCTTCCTGTGATGAATGATGTGTGATCACTGTATGATGTATTCCATGGAATGCACAGTGTGAGCATTGATTCCTGCTCCTGCAAGCTTCTTGTATTCCATGGTGTGCATGGAGTGTGCAATGATCTCTGACCCTGCAAGCTTCCTGTGATGAAAGTTGTGTGATCACTGTATGACGTGTTCCATGGAGTGCACAGTGTGAGCATTGATTCCTTCTCCTGCAAGCTTCCTGTATTCCATGGTGTGCATGGAGTGTGAAATGATCCCTGACCTTGCAAGCTTCCTGTGATGAAAGTTGTGTGATCACTGTATGATGTATTCCATGAAGTGCACAGTGTGAGCATTGGTTACTGCCCCTGCCAGATTCGTGTGATGGAGGCTGTGCAAGCACTGTCTGCTGATTTCATGAGGTGCATGGTATGGGTATTGATGCCTGCCATTGCAAGCTTCCTGTGATTGATGCTGTGTGATAACTGCATACTATATTCCATGGTGTGAATGGTGTGAGCATTGATCCCTGCTCCTGCACAAGTCATATGGATTTTGCGGTATAGGCCAATTTTACAGACAAAAAATGGTCGCAATGACCAAAAGTTCTAAAAATGCTACCACCAAAGTTACGAAAACCAAAAATTTGAACCTTTGGTGGTAGCATTGTAAAAAAAAAAACGGGGCTGCGGGTGTGTCCTCTGCATCGCCCCACCCACTACACTTCATGGTATAGTGAGTGGGGATTGCAGGGGACACCCCTGCAGCCTTCAGTTGAAAAAAAAAGAAACGGGGGCTGCGAGGCTGTCCCCTGCATAGCCCCGCCTCAATGCCCGCTGGAGTGCACAATGAGGGCATTGAGGCCTGCTCCAGCAAGCTTCCTATGACAGATGCTGTGTGATCACTGTATACTATATGTGATATGTGCACGGTATGTGCATTGATACCGGCTCATGGAAGCTTCCTGTGGCGGATGCTTTGCAATCACTGTTTTCTGGATTCCATGGAGTGGACGGTGTGAACATGGATGCCTGTTCCTGCAAGGTTACTGTGATGGATAATCTACAATCAGTGTATGCTGTATTCCAGGTTGTGCAAGGTGTAAACACTGATCCCTGCACCTGCAAACTTCCTTTGATGGATACTCTGAGAACACTGTATTCTGTATTCCATGGAGTGCACAGTGTGATTTTTGATCCCTGTCCCAGCAAGCTTCCTTTGATGAATGCTGTGTGGTCACTGTCTGCTTTATTCCATGGAGTGCATAGTGTGAGCAATTATCCCTGCATCTCAAGCTTCCTGAGATGGTTGCTGTGTGACCACCAAATGCCTGTCTTCTATAGTGTTCACGGTGTGAGCATTGATGCCTGCTCCTAAAAGCTTCCTGGATGCTGTTTGATCACTGCATGCTGTATTCTATGATGAGCACGGTGTGAGAGTTGATAAATATTCTACAAGCGTCCTGTGCTGGATACACTGTGTGATCACTTTATGCGTATTCCAGAGAGTGCACGGTGTGAGCATTGATGACTGCTCCTGAAAGCATGCTGAGGTCGATGCTGTGTGATCACTGTATGCTGTATTCTATTGTGTGCAGGGTGTGAGCATTGATATCTGCTCCTGCGATGGATGCTGTTGGATCACTGTATACTGTATTGCATGGAATACATGGTGTGAGAATTGATGCCTGGCCCTGCAATCTTACTGTGATTGAAGCTCGGTGATCACTGTATGCTGTATTCAATATTGAGCATGTTGTGCACATTGATGCCTGGTCCTGCAAAAGTCATGTGATTTATTCAATTGAGTGCACGGTGTGAGCATTGATCCCTGCCTCAGCCATCTTCCCATGATGGATGTTGTATTATCACTGTATGCAGTATTCTATGGTGTACATGGTGTACTGTATGTGATATTCCATGGTATGCATGATGTGTGCATTGATTCTTGCCACTGCAAGCTTCCTGTGATGGATGCTGTCTGATAACCGTATGCTGGAGTCCATGGTGTGTGCATTGTCACCATTCATTCCTGCCCCTGACAGCTTCCTGTGATAGATGCTGTGTGATAACTGTATGCAGTATTCCATGGAGGATAGCTCAGGGTCTTCGTGCTCACCTCTGAAGCAAAACAACACGGAGCAACAAAGGTTCAATCCCTGGGTCTGCGCTTAGAAACATCTGTTGTGATCACTGAATGCTGTATTTTATGGTGTGCATGGTATGATCATTGTTAACTGCTCCTGCAAGCTTCCTGTGATGAATGCTGTGTGATCACACTATACTGTATTTAATGGGGTGCACAATGTGAGCACTGTTGCCTGCTCATGCAAGCCTCCTGTAATGGATGCTGTCTGATAACAGTATGCTGTATTCCAAGGTGTGTGCTGTTTGAGCATTGATCCCTGACCCTGCAATCTTCCAGTGATGGATTCCGTGTGATCACTCTGTGCTGTATTCCATGGGGTGCACAGCGTGAGAATTGATGCCTTCTGCTGCATGCTTCCTGTAACAAGTGATGTGTTATCATTGTTTGCTGTATTCCATGGAGCGTATGGTGTGTGATCTGATGCCTTCTCCCGCAATCTTCCTGTGATGGATGCTGCATGGTAACTGTATGCTTTATTTTATGGTGTGCACAGTGTGAGCATTGATCCCTGCCACTGCAAGCTTTCTTTGATGGATGATGTGTGATCACTGTATTCTGTATTCCATGGAGTGCATGGTGTGACCATTCATCCCTGCTCCGGAAAGCTTCCGTGATCGTTGCTTTGTGATCACTGTATGATGTATTCAATGTTGTGCATGGTGTGAACATTGATCTGCCCCTGCAAGCTTCCTATGATGTTTGTTGTGTGATCATTTTATGGGAAAAACACCCATAGAATACATATGCAAGGCCCTGTTGTTGTACTGCGACAGGATCAATAAATACCATAACCAGTCAGTGACTGAGACTGGGGGGTGCCCTGGTCATGGCCAGAGCAGGGCTCCTATGATGGAAGTATTCTGGAACACATGTCCATCTTTCTGACAGCAAAGTACAAAGGGAACAATTGCCGAAAAGAAGGGAAATATTGAACCTCTGGAAGATGTTTGAGGATACAGAGGAGCTTGAAGGAGAATGAGGGGCATGCAGTGATAGTACGTACGCAGGCCCAAATGAAGATGGGAAGACGTCAGAGGGACACAAGGGAATATATCCTCTATCAGCCCGCCCTGCAAAGGGATACACAAGCCCAATTTATGTAACAACACCGACGACAGCCCTTTAGCCCCCATATGTTTCCAATCCAGAGGTCACAGTGCACGCAGACATTAATCCAAGAAAATTAGATATAGCACTGGCATCAATGCCCTCAGAACTGGCCTTACTGCTGGTGCTATGCCACATGACTAAGTCAAACATACAAGTACAGCAGGGGGCAGATGAGTGGAAGTCAGGGGATTGATTTTGTATTCAGTATAAACAACAAACCCATAAGGATTGTACACGTAGAGTGTGACGGTGAAGTGGACAGCTTGGGTTACGAGAATGTTGGTTCCTGTTGGGGAAACAAAGGCGAGAAGAGAACTTTTGATGACGATGAGGATGACATGTAAAGCTTATTTGTGGCCACCATTGAAGGTTAGGCTGCCGATGTGTGGGTTAAGGCGGGGTACCTGGGAGTAACCCTGAGCAACAATGCACATGATGGAGCATCCTTCAATAAAATTACAGCAATGGTGTGGGATGTGCTGCAGGGAGCTTTCCCTGACACTCCTGATTTGCAGCCCATTATTCAGTTTACCATGGGTGATGATGAGGATGCTGCTTAGTTTATTCTAAAGGTCCAAGAGATGTGCAGGGCAGAAATGGGCAATGCTTGGGACCAGCTAATACCCTTCTTTTATTTTATCCTTAACACATGGATTACCCAAAGAGCTAGAAAAGGCAGTTTACAAAAATGTGGAGGTCAACACAAAGGGGTGGCCGGACATTCAGAGCATAATGGTGTACCATTGTTTTTGGATTAAAGAGCGTGAAAAAGAAATGTTTCACAGACATTGAGAAGAAGCAAAACTGGTACAAAAAGAATTTAGCTAAAGTAGCTGTGGAGGCGTCAGTATTGATATCTGCACAGATTGAACTGGCAGGGAACACTCCTGACTTCACAAATGCCAGAATAGCTTTGATGTGGTCTGAAGTAGGACAAGAGCAGTGGAGCGGAAACCGTCATTACCACGGGCCACAGTGGTATGGACGGCAGCAGTGAGAAAGAGGTGGGTTCAGGGGATCAAGTGGGGAGGATTTGGTGGAATGGGCCCCAGAGGAGGAGGAATGGGCAATATTGGAACTGTTTGAAGTGCAGGAGCAAAATAGGAATGGGGTATGGTTGTGGGCAACAAAACTATGGCACACCTCCCCAAGGGGTCCCTCAAGGAATGACTCCCATAAGGATCTGCATACCTTACGAGATACACCAATTGTACATACAGTTGCCCTGCAGATACCACAGTTTCCCACACAGTTACACCCCAAGCAGGCGATGCAACAATACCCACCTCACACAACTTCCAGCAGGCAGGAAACATAAAGCCCTTTAATGGGCCTCCCAGTGGTGCAGTGTCCCAGTTCCAAGGGGCTACCATGGTGATGGAAACCCTTTCTCATTCCCGGGGTAAATAACTATCCTGACTAGGACAGCCCACAGAGAGCACTTGCATGTCCAGCCCTGTCAATGACCCTCAGCCCAGAAGAGGAACACTTATATGGGGCAGAGATACGAAAACAAACAATTAATCTTTATGGTGGATTTGGGCTCTCAGAAATCATGCATTAGGATATATATATATATATATATATATATATATATATATATATATATATATATATATATATATATATATATTACACAGTCACGGTAGTGGCTATGTAGTTATCGTTAAGTTGCTGTTTCCATAGGAAGAACACTTTTTGGGCAGCTTATAACTTTGATCCCCCTGGAAAAATCCTCACCAAACTTTGCAAAAAAAGAGTATGGGCCACTCTGAATTTTTTTTGCAATTTTTGGTGATGTTTGGTCCGGGGGGGGGAAAGTTATAGGGGGGGTCCCAAAACCTCTTTTTTCCCATAGTGAATAGGGGAAAAACGCCTACAGGCCAAACCGCTGGACGGATTTTCACATAATTAGCGGCAGGTGGAGGATCTTGGTCCAGAAAGTGTTTTTTTGTATATTTGGTGCCAATCCGTCCAGTAGTTTTCTTTAAAACGACCAAAAAGTATGTCTAAAAAAATTAGTGATATCTATGTCCGTGCCGGGGTCACACTTCACTGTTCTCTCCACGGACAAGATACCGATTGGCTAAGGGGCTCGCGTCATGACCACTGACATGTGACGTGTCAGCCGATTGGCTGGAGTGAGGCGTGGTGTGTGTCAGATTGTTTGGATGCGCCCGACATCTTGGATCTGCCGACAGCACGGCGGCGACCAGAGGTGAAATACTGTTTCAGAACGTGTTTTGGTGTGTCAGAGTGCTTGAGGAGGTTCAGAAAGAAAAAGATGGTTGAAATACTGTATTTGTTTAGGCAGCAGGTGCTAATGATGTATTCGCCATGCTCGCCTTGTCCGGGATGTATGTAATTACTGAAAATGAGGGGTCTGATAAAGATAATACTGCCGTCCGTGCTGTGCTCAGGCAACTTGAAACCGTTCTAAGGACACGCGTGGTGTTAGGGAATATTAAAATTGAGTACACCGTAGGCCATACTCCCAAGACTCTAGGCCCTGGCCACAACCACCGCAGCATATCACAGCTATAGATACACCCGTAGTATCGCATATCGATCAGGTGGTTGTGGGGAGGGCCTAGAGTCTTGGTTGCATGGCCAAAGGCCATGCACCCAAGATCAAATTTATATGTAGAGTTATAAGCCACAATGGGTGCGATATGCTGTGGTAGCTGTGGGCAGTACGTAGAGTCTTGGGTGCATGGCCAAAGGCCATGCACCCAAGATCAAAGTTATAAGCACTGCAGTTACAAGGCACCATGGGTTTGATATAGTGCAGTGGTTGTGGGCAGGACGTAGAGTTTTGGGTGCATGGCTGCAGGCCGTAGGCCATACACCCAAGAGTGTAGACCCTGCCCACAACCACTGCAGCATATCACAGTCATACATCACACCCATTCAATCCATTATGTATCTGGTAGGTGAGGGCAGGGCCTAGAGTCCTGGGTGCAAATTGAGTACATGCTACAGTTAAAATGTTTCATTCTATGGGTGTGCTAATGATTTATAAGCGATCATGGGTGTAATATGCTGCGTTGGCTGTGGCCAGGGCCTAGAGTCGTGGGTGCATGGCCGTAGGATACACCCGTAATATCGCTTATCGATCAGATGTTTGTGGGGAGGGTCTACAGTCTTGGGTGCATGGCCAAAGGCCATGCACCCAAGAGCAAAGTTATAAGCACTGGAGTTATAAGCCACTGCACACCCATACATTGCTATATCTATGGACATACACCCAAGACTCTAGGCCCTGGCCACAACCACTGCAGCATATCGCAGCTATAGAAACACCCGTAGTATCGAACATCAATCAGGTTATTGTGGGGAGGGCCTAGAGTCTTTTAGTAGGGCAACTTAATCATAACATCTTGTTAACAAAGTTTTTTTACTGAGTATACACTTTTATCATGTGAAATGGCGAGATATGGACTATAATTTCCTTACTTTATATACATGTAACATAGACATACACATACAGAACCACCTTGCTAATGATATTTGAAAGGCACGGGCGGAGCGCCTGTCTGCGGACGAGATCAACACTACCCAAACAGTCAGGGAGTATCTGAAATTGTACTATTGTGCCATATGAAAAATGCACAAGTTTAAAAAAGAGCACATAAACACAGTATAAGTACTAATAAGTAACCAATGGAATCTACACGTCTCACACATCACCCATGCATTTATTTACCATGTAGAATGAAATGGATTATACCATAATAAAAAAAGATATGCATAGAAACTGTGCAGCCAGGAGCAACAGTAGACGCACACAGCACAACAAAGACAGATTACAAGAAAATAGTAAGTGAAATTCATTTTTCTTATATGTGTGTATACTTTTTGTATGAGGTGCAGAACAAATAATATATTTCTGTTGTTTTGACACAGAAATGTGCTGTACTTTGGAGTGGCTGGGGGAGAATTTTCCGCATGGCGAAATGTCAGAAGATAGCGATAATAATGGTACACACTGCTCTGCATAAGCAAATTAATAGTCAGTACTTTATGGGTACTTAACATATATATATATATATATATTTATTTTTAACAGAACAGGTAAAAAAAAGACGAAAGTCCACCAAAGGACACAGAGCAAGACAGTCTGAAACTGATAGAAGAAAAAGTGGACATATTAAAAGAAAATGTTAACGGGTTAAGGCAATATGTGGAGGAATACGTGAAAGAATAAATAAGATATCACTGTCCCACCTGTACGTGTCCCTCTTCTCCATTTCCCAGTGA
This sequence comes from Ambystoma mexicanum, assembly GCF_040938575.1. Lineage (NCBI taxonomy): Eukaryota > Metazoa > Chordata > Amphibia > Caudata > Ambystomatidae > Ambystoma > Ambystoma mexicanum. The sequence goes on along the minus strand of NC_090933.1, from coordinate 1,368,342,830 downwards.
ACCATCCACAAACCCGCGAGAACAACATAAACGTTTTTAGGAAACATCCATCCCTTCATCCCCTCACAACCAGACTGTGCTAAACCTTAATTTCCCTATATTCGTTTCCGTGTCTGCTTCCCCCTCTCTCTCTTGATTGATGTGTGTGCGGTTATTAAAAACAAATGTTATGTTAGTTGTAGTAGAATGGTTTGGATAAAAACATTTTTTTAAAAAGACTTAAAATGTCCGCGGACAGCGCGTCTGTTCGGGCCATCCGTAATCAAAATCATTTGGATGTCCTAAGGGCAATACAGCTACCCGTACCAATCGCAACCAAGATGGAACTGATCTTAGAACACACCAGCTGTCCAAGTTGCCCGTAAATCAACAGAATGGGGGCGTCCTAAGAACATTATACCTCTCTGTACTGTTCACAACCAAGATAAAACTGTTCTTAGAACACACCAGTTGTCTGGGATGTCTGTAAATGAACAAAATGGGAGTGTCCTAAGGACACTATACCTGTCCGTACCGTCCGCAGCCGAGATAGAACTGTCCGTAGATCAGGCGCGGTGGCCAGCATATCCGTAGTGAAACAAATTGGAGGTATCCTAAGGACACTGTACATGGCCTTTCAGTCAGCAGAACATCTAGGCACATGCGCACCACAACCGTAAGACTTGCGAACATCGCACCTGTTCGTAACTGTCCGTCTGAAATTGTGTCACAATTTTAATTAGTTTCAGGACCCAAACACTGTCCGTAGAACACCGGTGCGCATGCGCACGTCCATTACTCTGCATTTGCTGTCCAGCGGGCACCCATTTCCTTCGCGGATGTGTTCACAACGTCATCATGTGACCGCACCCAAGCTGAGCGTGTGGCCTAATTTGCGCAGTTTGTCTGCTTTGGCAACATTTCAAAAGAACTTATGGAGACATGGGAAATTATTTTACAGTACAAAATCACCATTTCACATTTCCCATACAATGGCCTTAGCTTTTAACATATTGTTCAGAATTTTTGCAACGCTTTTGAGTGATCGATATGGTCATGGGGCGCACCCCTCCACCCCTATAAAGGCCACACCCCAAGCTCATCCTCATTGTACTTTGGGTATAGCAGATTGAGTTTTGCTGCCTTTACTGCTGTAGCGAATATTTTCTGACCAACCCTAATGGCACCCATGGCTTCTGTTGCTTCATCAGCCTCAGCACCACCCCCACAGCCACCACATTCCCAAGGGCCAGCAGAGGGAAATACACATGAGGATTTAGAGAGCGAGGAAGAAGAGGAAGAAGAGAATGAGATGGAGGAACTTCGTACTATAAGAAGTCGCCGGGAGTCGTGGGTGTGGCGGTTGTTTACCGTTTTTGGAAACGTACCAAAAGCACGTGCGAACCAGGTCATGTGTAAGCAGTGCAATTTGGTGTCGCGGGAGACCTGGTGCGTAAAGCTTTGGTACGACAACTATGAAGCAACACCTAACTTAGTACCACAGTGCGGGCATTCGCAAGGTGGTACCATGTGAAGAACGTAGTAGGTTGAGTTCCTCCGCAGCATCCTCTGTGTCCGATCCTCTCACACAAGAGACACTCCTGTGAGAGAGCGCATCCCTCCAGCTGCCTCACAGGCCATTCGCGATGCTGTTGACCCTTACCTTGCGAGGGTCTCAATATTGTGTATGTACTGCGACACAGTACTCTGCAGGGGGGAGAGTCTTGGAAGTGCTATTGAGACTACAGTCACGGAGAATCAGAAGAACTGCCACCTACCTAAGTAAGGCCCACCCTACATCTTTCTCTCTCCACCTGCCCTTACTTTTCCCGTGGTTGGTGTCCCTTCCTTACCCTCCTTTACCCTCCTCTCCTAGTGTGTCGTGTGTAAAAAAATAAAAAATGGAAAACAACAAAACTTACAAAAAAGGCTCTTTTCAGAGCCGCCTTTCTCAGTTTAACAATGGAACTATCAAGTGACCAGTGGAGGCCCTCGCGCATTTTTCAAAAAGTCAGCGGACAGTCGTAGGATGAACAAAAATGGAGGGTGCAAGCGGAGCAAAACCAATGTACTTTTCGCTGGGGGTAAGTGGTAGCTCTGAAAAGAGCCTTTTGGTGGTGTTTTGTGTGTTTGAAAAGGTGTGGATTCAAAAAAATGTAATGCAAAATAGTTGACTATGAATCCAAAAAAGGTTGCAATGCATTTTGTACATTTTGAAGAAAAATCTGATTGCCAGCATATGTGAGATGGACTCCATCTCTGCGAAAATGAAAGTGCTGCAAAACAAAATGTTTTTATTGTGGAAAGAGGACATGCCAACATCTTTTAGAATGGCACAAACAGCCTTATTGACATTGCACCTCGCTTTCTCCATTTGTGGACCAAATGCAGAAGAACACAGCCACATTTGTCTTTGTGCAATACGGGAAAAAACTACTTGGCAATTTGGAAACATGTCCATGACCTTCGCAAGTCCTTCCTTCATTGCAAATTGCAAAGAAATTCCAGAGACATGCCCTATACTGTTTCCTTCACAATGAATGATAATTATATCAGGATGAGGCTCTGTCTGTAGGGTAGCACAGAGAGGTACCAAGTCCAGCCACTTCATACCACGCACTGCATGCCAGCGCACTTCCACATGAGAAAATACAAGATCTGCAGATGTACCGCAACTTTCTGCATGCACCTTCAACCAATGTATCCATGAGTCTCCCAAAATCCAGATAATCTGTTTTCGAGTGCACAGAGCCATAGCTGTCTGGTCTCCTCGCAAGAAAAAGACGTTCTCACTAAATCTCTCCATTCAGAACACACCCACTGAACTTTACTGACCAATCCCTACCTTCGCACATTCACATGTGCATGCGTCTCCACCCCAAAATCCCTGTTGGTAATACGCGCTGCCTGCAGACTACCGCCATGTCCGCAGACATGTAGAGGATCTGAGCGTGACGACTGTACATTTAAATAGTATTCCCCTTTTTCCCTTTAAGGTGGGCTCTGAAAAGAGCCATTTTTTTTTGTTTTTTTGGCAGATACCTGACAGACACCTGTTATTTTGTATTTTTTTGATTCTTACTTTACTCCTACAATCATCACAGAACCTTCTCCAAAGCAAGCCTTACATTTCAAAAGAACACGGCATTTCCCAAAAAAGATAATGAAACACCATCTGCATTACTGGAAAAAATGTTCTCGTGGCTGCAGAAAAACATACCAGCTCATAACATGAAAGCACGCATGCCGCGATTGATGGTACGCCTCCCAAAACTTTGATCAGGACAAAAAACAGAACTGTTGTCCCATTTTCCCCTAGGGAGTAAGCCAGAAAAAAATACTTTCGCAGTTGGAAAGATGTTAATGACTGCTTGCACCAACTGTTCCAAATCTTCCAACAAAGTAGGTGAACTCACATAGCCCAAATTGCAAGCACCATAGTGCAAAACTACCACATGGGGACTGGTCATCCTACGCATATCTCTGCAAACTTGGAGAATTGTTGCAACATTGCAATCAGTCACAGCGCTCCACACCACCTCCACTCCTCTGACATCGAAATTTTGTGCCACATGCCTACTTTCAGTATAGTGCTGTAAAGCATGGACAAAAATATCTCCGAGCACCAACACCCTGACTGTTTCCACCTCTGCCATCTTCACTACACGCACCATCTTTCGACACAAATGAACAATGTGAACATCTGATTGGCTGATGCCTACAGTCCCCTTTCCATGCTGGATTTTCTGTGGAACCCCGTATGTGGCACACCCTAGCTGCGGACAAGCGCGATGTCCGTGTAGAACGTAACTCTTAGCCAGTCCTTCTACCCTTTCCACATCATTCGCGAATCCATTCCCTCATTGGGCACAGCTAAGCAGTCACACAACCATCCATCAATCACATTCAAGATCTCTACATTTAACTCTGTCATCAGAGTTCCGCACTTCAAATGTACTGTTGATCACTCTGAATGCAAGTCGCATATCATTGCAAAGCACCTACTTCAAAAATTACTGTGCAAGTGTAGCGGATTTCTACTTACAGCTCCATGCATACACACATGCATGAGTACAAAGTACAGGTATGCATATATTATTCAGAGAACATGTGCAACCCTTATGATTCTATTTAAACAAATTAATGCCACTAAATATGAAAAGCCAATGCACACCAACGCTCCCCCTTTAAGTGCAAGACTTCTGATTTTTCATTGAGAAACCGCACTACTTCTTACTGTCTCCCGCATAACCTATACATACGTACCAACCCTCCCAATTTAGGCGCAAAACACGAATTTCCATTAGAGAATGTCACAATTTTTTACTGTCCTCCGCCTACATTAAGGCTGCTTCCAATGCGATCGTATGAGAAAAATAAACGTTCCCGATTGCTGTTGTGAAATCTTCCTCTGAGGTTCTCCCGATTATTCGCATTCATACTTTTAATATGAAAGTAGTCAAATTTTTCCCATCTACTGTAATGACCTATCACTTCCAAACCTCTCTGCTATGGACAACACAGCTTAAAAAACAAAGGAATTTCATGAACTGAAAATTGTACTCATTTGTGAAGCTGGTTGAACTAATATACTGTAAATAACATATAAAGGTTACACATATTGAAATGAAATGAACACATCCACTACGTGGAGATATCAAACAAGAGTACTCGGAAGAAAGATGTAAAATGAAAATCTACATTAACATCACTACTTTAAAGACACAAAGTTACTAACTTCTTCCTTTTACAATTGCAGTGAAGACTACTCTCCTGAAAATCAACAGCATCTACACTGAAAACAACATATCCGAAGAAACCTTGTCATTCCCCAAAAAAAAGTAAGTACAGTACTACATTTATATTCTTACTGTTCCTCAAAGAGACTGTGTGGGTTATGTATGTAATTTTCACACCAAAAAAACATTGATTTCTGAACCATTCTAACCACAAATCCCCATTTATTAAACAAAGAATAACAGGCAGAATGGCACACAAATCCCTGTGTTTTTGGAACACAAATACAGAAGCCTTAGAATGTTAGTACTACAAAACAAATAGCTGTTTTAATTTTATACCATTATGTTTACTATTAATGCTGTTCCTCGCCACTAGCTCACTTTCTACTCTCATCTGTAGCACAGTGAAGTAACATACAAACAGAAAAATAGCCTTCCCAACTCATTGTAACTGCCCAATGCACATTCACACACCACCACAAACAGCTTCCCCATCAAACTCATGCACGCATGCACACAGCACACATACATTGTAAAACAGACCAAACCATGCCTTCTTTTTTTTCAACAGTCCCAAAAGAATGCCTACCAAAAAGCAAGTCCGTAGAAAGGAACGCAGAAATAGAGCAAATGAAAATAAAAGTGTCCAAAGTAAGCATCCATCTCTAGCAGAGTTTGTACAGAACGGTGTAACAAAACAGCTAATACAGTAATTTAGCGAAACAAAGGAAGTTTCAACTACAGAAACTTTGGCTCCTCTATCAAAATGTGACACGAAACAGAAAAAGCTTTACAGGAATTTGGCTACCAGTACTGCTAACAATGCTCCTATAAAGCCTGAGATACTAGCAAGAACCCATAGTAAAAAAGTATTTTAGCAAAAACGTCCTTCAGAATCTAATAAGAAGAGGAGGGAAATCATCCACAACCCTAAAAACCTACCGTAGAAAATTAATCCTACAAGCTCTCTTAGATAGTGCAATCCTTCTCAAAAGGAAGTTATTTATTTTAGTGTTAAATAGGATGAAACCACTAACAAAACTAAGTACTAAACTACAAAAGAAACTTCTCAATAAACGGAATGTCAACAAAAATTACTTCTTGAATATTTCTGGAGGTGAATTGAGTCACACAACGAACACAGAACCTTATTTTAATGAAAAAGCATACAAACAAAATCAAACAAACACAGTTGCCATCCATAGAAGTGGACGAGGGTATGAAAAAAACAATAATACCATCATCGAACAAGAAACACTGCTTACAAAAGTATCCCCTGAAAACTCAGAATTACCTCTCCATTTGACTGAACCAGACCGCCAGTATACAAATGGCCGTGCACGTCAATGTGTAACATTCCTAACAAATCTTTCAAATCTTTGCGTCAGTTCCTCAATCAGTATCTGAAAGGTAAAGACAAATTCAAAATGAAAGTGCTGCAAAATATGGATATCTGTCCAGTGCGCAAATACACAGGACTACAAGGACATTCATTAGCCTGCATTTCAGGACCTATTTGCAAAAGTACCTCCCATGATATCAAAAGGATAGCAATACATCATTCAAATGTAAGAAATCTAATATATAAACTGTATTATGCTAAAAGTCCAGCTTTGGAATTAGCCAATTTAAATAACAAGGGATAAAATGTGGGGGTGCACTAATCTATGTAAAGGGTCATTCACTATTACTAATCAGGTGTTTTTCCAAAGGGAGGCAAAATGCCTCTTCAAGGATTAAAATAATCGTGTACAAAATATTTCAGGTGCAGGCGGGCTAACGTCAGAAGGCCTCTAATTCCATTGTTTATAGCCTTGGAGAATTCACCTTGTGATGAGGGGCCGTGAACTTAGTTGTGTCGTAATCAGTTACTCCGCACGCTTTTCTACACCATATGCAACTGTTTGGAAGCTTCTGCCGGATAGTTGCTCCGATTTACCTAAAGCGTCATGGGGGCACTCCGTGGATCCTATGGAACTGCGGTTGTGCCCCATGCGCGTTTAAAGCCATTACACTCCACCTCGAACTTAGTAGTTATCTCTGTTTATGCCCCACACGTATACTTTAGCTTGACGCTTATTCGCGGACAGGGGCCACTGGCGATGCGCTTGCTCCATTACCTTGACGATGAAGCATCGCACCATGCCCACATTAAGATGGCCATCGTCCTGGTGCGCTTGCGTTGGGTTGCCGGGGCGATGCTTTATGTTTGGGCTCATTTACACCGCGCGTTTCACTGTGGTTACAACAAATGGAATAGCTTGCGCAGGTAAGCTGGGCACTCGGCTTGGTGAGAATGACTATATCCTTGTACCTGAGAGTCCAGGACCTGGTGTTTAAATGATTTGCCTCAGAGGGCCATAGAGTGTGAGTCTGACCGTTATGGCCATGATCAGTGTTGATGACAACTCCTGGCTATTGGGTATACGCAGCTGGTTAGCCACTTACTGATTAAGTACTCAGCCATGTCACTGGTTCTTTTTGCATATTACGAGTTATACGTTACAGTGTTGTTTACACTGTTGATTATCTTATGCGAGCTGTGTTTGATCGCCTTCGATCGATTCTGTTGTTCTTTACATAAAGAGTAGGAGTTTTCGGCTAGATGTTGTAGATATTACATAAACTATACACACAATTATAAATGGCCTCCTACTGTGTTTTTGAGAAATTCAATAAGTTGGGTTTGATATAGCTCCCCGCCTTTGCCAGATTCCGTTGTTCTTCACATACAGAGCAGGAGTCCTTAGTGAGATGGCGTCGATGAAACATAGAGTGCCCATTTAATAACAAACGGTCCACTTTCATGAGTTTAAGAATTCCAATTGACTGCATTCCATTGATGCCCAGTCCTTTAGCAGCTCTGCCGGAAGGCTGGGTAAGTGGATGGTTATATTTGGTGTATGTCTTTACTGAATTAAATGATTATGGGACTGATGGAGTGTTTATCCCTGGGTTCTGATACTTCCCTCTTCTCTCTCTGTACTACTGTCAGGTCATTCACTGGACCCCTGCTTTTTCTCGAAACGGTTAGTGGTTCTTGCTCAATGTACATGTTTTAGCGACTGTAACTTGAAGCAGAGAGTATTTACTAAATGGACATTTATTTTCATCACCCTATAGGGTCCATTGTGGGAACACAATTATAAATAGGAACAGTGAAGTCCATACCCTGAAGATGGTTCTATGAACCAAAACGTGTTGGTTGTCTGTTGACATTTATAAAGGGACTTTCTCTGGAAACAACTGCCAATATGATCAACTGATTCATGAAGTGACTATTTGTGAACACTTGCTAATGATTTGCACAATGCCTGTCGTTGTAAGTCTTTCCCTGTGTTGAAAATGTTTCTTGTTCTGCATGTAACCCTGTTAAAATATGTTGCAAATTTGATTTTTTGGGAACTTGAATGATTAAAATTCAATAATTTTCTTTATGTTCTAGGCTCTGGCTCACCGATATGTTTGACATTGAATTGTGACACTTGAGTGTGAATATTGTTTAGATATTTAACAAACCAGCGGATTCTACTTAAGAGGGTGTGTGATGCTTGAATTTTACTGTCCGACATCTAATGGGCGTAATTATCATTGTTCGAAAAGTATTAACATGTGAATGGGGATTGGTCCCCTTGGAGTGCATTTGGGCCTGCCGAGTAGCAATACACGGCTCTGTTTTTCTTCAATTTAAATAACACTCTTCTGCATGGTACATCCAAATACCTACAAGAAGATATCAACCATATCCAGATAAAATATTTTGGAAGTGAAATCCACTTACAAAATGCAATAGTTTTAGAACAGACTATCAACAATTCTGAACATAGAAACCTTCTATTACACACATACAAAAAAGAAATACTAACATTTAAAAGTACATCGGCTGAAGTACCAAACCATGTGTCTGTGTGTGTGTGTTGCCGCAGAACGTTTTACAAAAGGAACGCATACTATATATAAAATATATATTATATAAAAGGAACTATAGACGTAACATACAAAATAGAAGACAATGAAGATTCCAAATGGTTTGAATTAGCTCTCTACCTTTCAGCAGAAAACAAATACGAAATAAGTGAACCCCTAATATGTTGCAGTTACTGCACTACAAAACTGGACAATAACCAAACTCCTTCACATGCTATTACAAATAATGTGGAATTATTCCCACTACCAAAACCCCTGCATCAACTCAATTTATATGAGAGCATCATAATTCACAGTTCACCCATTTCAAGCAATAATACGCCTTCAACCAAAAACAGCAAAATTACCTCCCTCTGAATTGGTGAAAGGCATTTGTGGCAAAGTAGTTTATTTGACTTTAGATCTGACAGAAAATGTGCAGACTCTAGGGGTGCAACGTCCAATAGAGCATTCTTTAATTGTCTTAGTAAATGGTGTACCAACAAAAGAAAAAAAAAATGTGGCAACAAGTCCTGGACTTACATAAAGTTAGACAAGCCTAGCAATATCTGAAAGACAATAAGGAGTACTACAAAGAAATAAATATTGAAGAAAGCTTAAGGGAAACAACTGAAATAATTCAAGAGTCATCAGAAACTGGTCAATTTGAACTTCTGGATCCTACTGCCGTATCCACTCTTTTGGACCATTACACAATGCATCCATTGCACTCTAATGAGAGCATAGATGATGCACTAGAAACTTAACAAATGCGACAAACCAAAGGGCCACCAATGAGCATATGGGAAAAAAGTATAGAAGCACATGCTTTTCCACTGCTATTTCCTACTGGCAAAGGAGGAAGATAAAATGATAGACCCACTCAGATTACGGCATCAGAATACTGCTCATTACGAATGTATTCTCAAGATCCCAGATTTAGACAAATTGTGGAATACTGTGCGAATTTTACCGCGATTTGCAAATTTCTCCACGTGTGAAAACAGCAGCTTCCTTGCTTTCATTTGCCAAAAATGTGTTTAACCTGCCAATCATTCCTAGAACATTGCTAAAGTAAGCCTGAACCCATTTAAACCAACTAATCCTCAACCTGAACCTCCAGAGGGAATTAAAATCATTTTAGCACATTTTCCAATATATTGCTATCACATTTTAAAGCATTTTGAGCCTGTGTAAAACTCATATCTATTCTCCTCTAAGCTTGCTGGGAAACTGGAACTCTGTATTACATTGTGATTGTATACCTGAACCGTGTGCTCTTCCTTCCATCTCCTTGCATTGTATAGGGGGGGGTGAATTGCCACAAAGGGAAAGTGATTACCTTGTCTTTTGTGAAACCATATCAGTTTATCTTCTATACTGCATTTCATTCATTCAACCTTGCATTTCCTTGAACCCTATAAAGCATTCTCTACCACATTCTTCTTCTGTCCCTATTTACCAGTGTGCTACCTTATCCATTTCATGTCAACTCCTTAGTGATTATAAAGAAGTGGGCTAGTGCCAGATTCTCGGTTGTTAATCTTTATCATATCAGGTTAAGTGTGATATTCAATTATTAATTTATTATAAAGTGTGATATATATATATATTGTTTAAATTCTCAAATAAACCTTTTAACTTGCAAAACAGAACTACTTCTTGGCTCAGTGGGGTCAGGGGGATTCCAAGAGAGGGGTGTTATATAGGGGTAGTCATCCAGAACGCATGAACTGGACATAAAGATATATCAATAAGGGTTTCCATTCAGTATCCCAGACTAGGCATTGACTTAGCTGTAGTGTTGAATTGAATCCTCTTACAAATTGGGGGCTCGTCCGGGATTCCGGATTAGATCTATCACTTGTGCAGATTAATACAGTGTGCCAGCTGACCAGATACACATATCCGGTCGGATCACCACGCTGTGTTACGCTGTAAAGCACTCCTCAAAGGAACGCTCTAAGGAAAAAGTTTATTTTGCAAAAATAAAATACAAACTTCTGTAAGTCAGGAAGGAACTCAAATTCCAGAATGACGACCTTGGTAGATATGAAAATAGCCAGAGGGCACTTCTTACATAAGCTATTTGTGAGAGGTGAGTGGACTCATCAGGACCAGACGGTCTGGTTGCAAGCAATCGCACCCCAGATCACGGAAACAGGGTCAGATTCATGGAGAGACCAGGGTCCCTTACATGTGGCCCTGAGTGAACTATATATGTCCTCTAAGGCAAAGGATGAGCACAACAAGATTGCCAGGGTAGCGGCATATTTATATTTACATATGGGAGCCATGCAGGACAAATGTGCTGAAGGCCAAGATCTGGCGAGTAGGCAACTGCTGGCATTACAGAAGGCCCAATCTGATCTGGACTCTTCTGAGCAGAGGCTGCAGAGGAGCCAGGAGTCAGAAAATGATAGTAGGCAGTATATCATTAAAATAAAAGAGGACATGGATATACTGCAAAAGGAAAAGGCTGACCAGGATACTAGATTTCTGGCCCTGCAGAAGGAGCACCAAGACAGTTTGGACTCCTTACTGCAGAGCCAGAAAAAGCTGGAGCAACAATTAGACTTTAACAGGGCATGCACGGAGCAGGTAGCCACCCTGCAAAGTCATCTAGATAGAGTGAAGGCAGAGAGCAACAAGCTGATTTTGAAAGACCTGGATACCCAGGCAGAGTTTGATGAAGAACGCCAGAAAGCTGGTGCCTTTCAAAGGCAGAGGGACGACCTGTCGGCACAAATGCAGGCTCTTAGTCAGGAAAGAGACGCCTTAGGCCAGGAAGTCTGCCATTTAAAAAGAAAAACAGAAGAAAATCACTTGGCCCTCCAGGGGCTGGGTGACCTCCAAAAAGAACACCAGAACTTGTTAGAACACACCAGGAGGGTGAAGGATGCTCTGGCAAGAAAGGAGCAGGCCAATAGGGACACAGCTCAGGAGGTAACCCTCCTGCAGCAAAAACTGGCCCAGTGCTCCAGGACCAATCAGGAGGCACAGAGAGAGAATGAGGCTCTCTGCCAGCACAATGATAGACTCCAACAACAGGTAGCGATGCAGGAGAGACTGATAGAGTCTAGTAAGGCCTTAACTGAGGAACTGAAGGCGCAGGCTCTTGCATTGCAACAGGGATCAGGGGCGGATAGAGATGAGGTTCGCTGGGAAAGAGAAACTCCTGAGCATAACCCCAGGAGCCCTAGTACCAGAGGCCTTTATCTCTCTCAGTCCCTGGACTCTGCCACCCCCATGTCCCCTGGCGCACATGAGCACAGGGCCACAGGGATGGCAGATTACTATCCAGCCAGAAGCATGGGGCTCATAGGCCAGTACCACCCAGGAATGGAGGGGCGGGCATCCGGGTATGGGCACCCAAGCACAGTGCAATTTAATAGGGAACCCCAGGAGAGTAGGCCCATTAAGGGCATCCTGAAAACCTCTGCCCAGTTAGGTCAGTGGGGGGGGGGTACCCATCAAATCCTGGCAGCAAGGAGGGATCTGAAGACTCCTCTGAGCGGTACAGGACACAGGAGACCAGGTCCCCACATTCTGCCAGCCATTCCCAGGCTCGCAGAATCCGGGAAAACCTGGAAGAACAGACGGGAACCTCTGGGAGCAGTGCCTCTGAGTCAGAAGATGAATGGACCAGGGTTACCCGGACCAAAAGGGCCAACAAGACAAAAAGGGCCTTGCTTAAGGACCCCTTAAAGCAGATTAAGGCAATCAGGAGCGTCATCACGCCTTATCATAAGAACGCCAAGTATTCTGTTTGGGAGCACTTAGAGTTGTTTGAGCAAATGATGGATACTTTCCATTTGAAGGACAGCCAAAGCTGTATTCAATATGTAAAGTGGACCTTCTCCCCGGAATACTCCAGTTTCTTTGCGGGGCTGGAGGACCAAAAGCATTTAAGATGGTCCACCTATAAGGCGGCCATCTTGAAACATTTTTCTACTCATAGAAATCCTCAAGAGGCTCTCAAGGCAGCCTACAATTTACAATGTGGGGAGGATCAGGCCCCACAAGAATTTGTGCAGGAGTTAAAGCGTGCTTTTGCACAGACCACAAGAAGGGTGCGCACGGATAGCAGAGAATTTATTAATACGTTTTTCCATGCCTTTCCCAAATACATAATGACCCAGCTCGTGAGGGATTTTCACGAGAAAATATCTTTAGACTGGGTCATTGAACAGGCGACCCGGATCTATGAGGTGCAGAAGCCAATAGAAAATAAAAATAATGCGCCCAAAAACCCCAAAGCCAACAACACCCCTGCTGCTGCCAAGGTGGCAGAGGTAAAGGTCACCCCCGTTTTAGATTTGGAGATGGGGGGGCCTAAAAACCTACCTGCACCTAATAATGCTAGGCCCAGAAGGTCCTCGGGCCAGTTACAGACAGGGAGCCAGGGAGGCAGCCCCACAAATGGGGTCCCTCGCTCTCCTGATTATGTAAGCCCCCGTTACAAGGGAAACAGACCCATCCTGGGTTATGTGTGGACTCCTCCAGCCCAAATGGGGGGATCCAGCCAAGCACCTAACCCAGAGAACTTCCCTCCCAACTTCTCACAGGAGGGCAGAAACTCACCAAACCCGGGGCAGAACTTCTTCCCCAGGTATCCACCCAACTTCCAGCCCCAAAATCCTCCACCCTTCTTTCCCCAATTCCCTGAGCCCAGACAACCGAATCCGGGAGAGGGGAGGCCAAGGGTGGAGGGGTATCCAAATCTTCCCAACCAGGGGTACTACCAAAGAAGGGATAGCTACCCTTCCCGGGATCAGCCCAGGGGAGAAAACAGGGCCCCGTATCAGCCTGAGCGGGTTTCCCAGTTAGAGCGCCAGGTTCAAAACATGGCACGGGATCTGGGTCACATACTGAGGGCTCAGCAGAACCCTCAGATCGGCATGCCGGCGCAGAACGCACCCAACTCTGGACCTGGTGCTCCAGAACAATGACGGGGGCAGCACCCCGATAACTCACCGGTTCCCAGGAAGGAGGCACAAAGGGAAGGGGGTGTAAAGCCTTGGAGGAAGCTTCCTTCCTCACTTGTAAACAGCCCCTGGAAACCCAGGGACCGGAAACAAAATCTCTTGCCCCTGAATGTCTGCCTCCTAAGGAGCAGAGGGGGGTAGGAGAAACAAAAGACCCAAACAGACTCAGTTTGAGGAGGAGGTACAGATCTTCCAATTTGAGGGAGAGGGATCCTCAGAGGATCCTGGGAAAAGGATCTTCTCCTTCAGATTGGGGGGAACTCCTCCCAAAGAAAAATGGGTCCCTAGGGATGCAAATCCAGACTGGGAAGATGTGGAGACTGAGCTACCGCCACCCACCATCTCATCCCAGAACCAACAGCAAGAAAATCCCCTGGTTCAAACCCATCCTGGTGACTGCCTCCAAAAAGGGGGGGGGCGGCCCGGAACCGGAGCCAGGGGAACCCACAATGGCTCTGATCTCCAGTTGCCAATTTTTTCTTTCAGATTCCCAAGGCTCTCCACAGAATTCTGCCCAAATCTCTTCGCAAGCGATGTCCAAAACCAGAAAGTTAGCCCACCAGTTGTCCAAAAATGTGCATTATCTGTGCCCCCTTGAGGAGAAGGAGGGAAGATACTATGCCCCGGTACAAGTACAGGGGCAGGTTACAATTTTGGCACTGGTGGACACTGGATCTCAAGCTACCCTTCTGTCCAGAAGGGCCTTTGACGAACTGAATGCAGGAAGGGGAGAGAATTACCAAATTCCTCTCACCTCTCTTCCTGGACAACTGCAGAACTTTGACGGGAAGGAAATTCCCGTTGAGGGGACTGCAGACTTGGACATTAAGATCGGGCGACACAAGGTGAAACACCCGGTCATAGTGGTGACTCCAGAGGGCACCCCTTGTTTACTGGGGAATGACCTCCTGAGGAGGTTGTCACCCTTAATAGATTGCGTAAACAAGGTCCTCTGGACCCAGACTAGCCGACCAATAAAATTAAAACAGAGTGTCAAGTAGAATTTCACTTCCAGAACAACCAAATTCCAGACGTGACAGTAATAGCAGTAGGACAACAGACTGGTGATGGGGGGTCCTCTCTATTTCTGAAAATCAACCTTCCTTCCAGTTTAAGGTGGTATTCCACACTGGAAGGAAACACCCTGAAATTCTTTACTAATCCACAATCAGAAACTCCCACTCCTACAGTCCAGAAAGATGTGAAATCAGCTCAGAGCCTGGCTGATATTCAGCAAATTGGAGAGCAGTTGTTCATCCCTGTTCAGTTAAATGATGGGAAGGACTCTGTTCTCGCTCGAGTGTGCGTGAACAATGGTAAGAGCTTCATCAGCGAAGCCATGTTTCGCCAACTCCCAAAAGATCCAGCCATTCCCACCTTCAAACTGATAGACAAATGGGAAATGGACCTGGAAGCACCTAATTCCAAACATCTCCTGCCAAGCAGGTGTATGCTCAAAATCTCCATTGGCAACAAGAGCATAGTCCACAATTGTTGGGTCGTGCGAGACGTCCCTGCCGCCTTTTTCTTAGGCAGTGACATTCTCAATCGCTTTGCCATTAGTTTGGACCTAATAAACTTCAAAGCTTGGTCCCAATTAGCGGATAATCCCATGGGCTTTGATGATCCAGAAAAAGCATTTAGGTCAGCTCAATTGCTACCTTATGCAGTTGAAATTCAGATCAAAGAGGAAGTCACCATCCCAGAAAGGACCCGACAATTCTCCCTGGAAGTGAAAGCTAAAAGAGGACAATATTTGCAAAACCCTGATGCTTACATACATCTAAATGCTTCTCTCCAACAGCAAGGGTTAGGGGTAAACCCAACACCAGTAGTCAACATAGAACATGACACCATTCTAATAGAGGTGGATAACAGCGACTTAAAGAGTATTACTCTAGCCGCAGGCACCATTATTGGAATGGCGGTTGATGACCGACATTTTTCCATTGATTTAGGTCATGAACTGTTAGGGCCAATCCCCAAGGACTGCGTTGACAGTGACAGTGAGGACAATACAACACCAGACAGGATTTTTACCCTTGATTTAGGTCATGAACTGTTAGGGCCAATCCCCAAGGACTGCGTTGACAGTGACAGTGAGGACAATACAACACCAGACAGGATTTTTACCCGGCATGGGGGGAACTTCCTGGTGTACACTTCCTGCCCCTATGGTAAGGAAGATGTGACTTGTGACTTCAGGAGGGATGAGGTGATTTTCCAGGTCCATGAGGGCTGCCTTTCCCACCTGAAGCCTCCGGTCCAAATCAGCACTCTGACCAGGGACTTCTCCACCCAGCTGGAGGAGGCGGCGGAGATAGCCAAACCAGAAGTCTTTCCAGGCTTCAGGCAGATGGTGGAAGAGAGAGTCAACCTAGCTGATGCCTGTGTGACTCTGGAACAAAAGCAAAAGTTGAAACAAGTTTTCTTGGATTTCCAAGATCTCTTTGCAGTAGACTCATATGACTGTGGTCGCACTGACATCCACACAACAACAATCCCCACGGACCCTGGCATGACTCCTGTGTTTGTGAAGCAATATCGCTTGCCTCTTGCATCAATGGAGTCCCTTACTGAAATAATTAAGAACCTTGAGTCCCGGGGAATAATCCGTCCAGTCCACAGCACCTTCAATAATCCGGTGCTGGGAATATTGAAGCCAAACGGCCAGTGGAGACTCTGCGCTGACCTCAGGGAGCTCAACAAACGGGTCCATACTTCCCGATGGCCTCTGCCCTACATTGACCAAGGGCTGGCCCAGATCCAGGGGTCACAGGTATTCACTGCAATAGACCTGACCAATGGATACTGGACCATGCCGGTCAGTAGGGAGGACCAATACAAGCTGGCTTTTACCTTTGTGGGCCAGCAGTATACATGGACCCGGACTCCCTTCGGATACCTTAACTCCGGTAATGAGTTCAATATTTTCCTACATAAGGCCATGCCCGACCTGGGTGCGAGGGGTAACCTGGCTTATGTAGATGATGTCCTCATCAAAGGTTCATCTGTGGAGGAACACATAGCGGAGATCCGTTATGTTCTGACGCAGTTGAGGGCCGCCGGAGCAAAACTTTCCTTTCAGAAAGCACAGTGGTGTAGAACCCGTGTTAATTTCTTGGGGCATGAGATTACTCCTCAGGGTCTCTGTCCCCAGGAAAAGAAAGTGGAAGCACTTCAGAAACTGAAAGACCCCACAACTCTGCGGGAACTAAGGAGCCTCCTTGGACTGACTAATTACAGCAGAAAGTTCATTGAGGGCTACGCAGAGATCACCAGACCCCTGATTCATCTCCTGAAGGGGGGGGGTCAAGTGGGAATGGGGTCCAGAACAAGCCGAGGCAGTAAAACAACTCAAAAGAAGCCTCTCAAAAGCGCCTTGCCTAGCTTACCCTGTCAGAAACAAGGAGTTCTTCCTGGAGACGGGTTTCTCTAATACGTGCTTGACGGCAATATTATACCAAAAGCATGACAAGGTCAATAAAGTAATCTCCTATGCGAGCAAAACTTTATCCTCTGTGGAGGAAAAATTCAACGATTGTGAGAAGGCACTCCTGGCAACGGTGTGGGCATTGAAGAATTACCACCCGTTTATCCAGGGGGAACACATCATAGTGGAGACTCCACACCAGCCTCTGCAATATCTCCAAAGTGACAGAATCCGGGCCGGAAATGTGAGTAATTCCCGAATTACTTCCTGGATTCTGTCAATGCAAGGCTTTCCTGTGGAGGTCAGATATGGCCAAAACAAGAAGAGTCCCCTCCCGCAAGGTCTGGCTGACTTGCATGATTGTGCCAGAGAAAACTGTCTCGAGGACGAAAGTCTAAAAATAAAGGACAACATGGAGGCATACCTTAATTCCCCCCACAAAGTCTTTGAAGAAGACAAGTGTGAGGGAATGCCCACTGTATATATGGATGGATGCTCTTATCATGTTGACAACGACGGGGAGAAAGAACTGGTGGCCGGCGTAGGGAATGCATGGGTGAATGAGTCCCCAGAACCCTCCGCTGGATACAAAATTGGTCCCCGAAGTAGTCAGGTGGCAGAATTGATGCCTGTGCATCAGGTCATTCTCACTGCTGTTCAGCATCAACTCCACGAACTGGTCATAATCACAGATTCGGATTATGTACGGAACGGGTTCGTGGAGCACCTGGTTAATTGGAAAACCAGAGGCATGTTATGTGCTAACAACAAACCCTTGAAACATGGGAAGTTGATCCAAAACATTGATGATCTGGTCACCTCAAATGAGATGACCATCTATTGGAAAAAGATCAAGGGTCATTCCAAAGTAGAGGGACCAGACAAAACTGGAAATGACTTAGCTGATCAGCTGGCCAAAACCGGGGCCATCCAAGGGGATCTAATTGAGATTGAGTCCCTGTTGGGGGAAATCCAGGTCATTGCTATCACTAGGTCCCAGACAAATGCTCACAACGACCTTTCAATTGCACAATGGAGTAAGGAGACCCCTGATGCTGATTTGATTACCGCTCAGAAGGGGGATCCAATTATTGGTAAGTTTTACCAACACCTTGAGGACCC
This sequence comes from Ambystoma mexicanum, assembly GCF_040938575.1. Taxonomy (NCBI): domain Eukaryota; kingdom Metazoa; phylum Chordata; class Amphibia; order Caudata; family Ambystomatidae; genus Ambystoma; species Ambystoma mexicanum. The sequence continues at coordinate 1,368,324,663 of NC_090933.1, read as the reverse complement.
TGAGAACTTTCCCCTGACGGATACCGATTATATTGGGAAAGAGGACCTAAGAGTGTTGATGAAATGTCCAAAAATGTTCCGAATCCAAGATGGTTTGTTGGTAAGGAAATCCAAAGCTGGCCACGATCAGTGGGTGGTTCCTACCTCATTCCGAAGCCTGATGTTAAGTCACGCCCATGATGCGGCCACCGCCGGTCATAGGGGGTTTCACACAACACTGGAAATCTTAAGAGAGGTTGCATACTGGCCACACATGGGCCAGGACCTCAACCAATACTTGAAGGGTTGTCTTGTGTGTGCACAATTTCAGCCAACATCCCTCACACACCGGGCGCCTCTCCAAAAGAGGGGGATGACACTGCCATGGTCAGATTTACAAATCGACTTTGTAGGCCCTGTGATTCGCTCGACTAGAGGAAACAAGTACATGTTGACCGTTACATGCTTGTTTACCAAGTGGGTGGAATGTCTCCCAGCCCCGAATTGCAAGGCAGAAACAGCAGCTGCCCTGATGATTAATCACATCTTTTCCCGTTTTGGTCTACCTCAAAGGATTGAGTCAGACAAAGGTAGCCACTTCACCAGTGAAGTAATGACAAAGATGTGGGAGATACTGGGGGTCAAGAGAAAGCTACATATTGCTTACAGGCCAGCTTCTTCTGGGGCAGTAGAAAGATATAACCGAACCATTGTGAGCATATTAAAGAAGTTTGTGGCAGACTCTGGGCCAAGTTGGGATATCCGATTACCTCTGGTCCTAATGGCCATCAGATCTACCCCTTCATCTGCAACCAAAATGTCACCATTTGAGTTGATGACTGGGCGCAAGATGGTGCTTCCTCAGCATTTGCTCTACAGGACCCAAGAGCAGACACTAATAAATGCCTCCACAACTCATGAGTATGTGGAAAATTTAAGGAAACACCTTCAACATGCTTTTGCTTATGCTCAGCGGAATCTAGAAAGATCAGCTGATAGCATGAAGACCCACTATGACCTGAAGACTTCCAGGAAGGAATATCAGGTGGGGGACCGGGTCTATCTATACAATTTCCAAAGGAACCAGGCCAAACAGCGAACATTTTTGCCTACATGGAAGGGACCCTTTGAGATTATAGACAAGATCTCCCCTGTGGCCTACAAGATCCGCATCCCCAAAGGCGGTTTGGCAGAGGGGGAAGACAAGTGGGTCCACATTAACCAGTTGAAGTGTTGCCATCCCAGGCACACTCTGCAACAACTGGAGGAATCCTCTGGAATCCTAGAGGGTGCTGTCTCAGATTAATTCAGTTCTAACTTAAAATATCCTACATATCGCCTAACAAATTCTGAGTTTCTCAATGTGGGTGTTTTGGTTTTTGAATGCAAAAAGAAATGTGCATGTTCATATGTTTTGACTATAAATTTATATGCCACCCCACTATATCAATGGTGGGGGAGAAATGTCCATGAATAGGTATTGCGGCTCTTCCTTTGTCGTCCTAGGAGAAAGAAAACCTGGAGACGGGCCAAGGAGGACGATCCGGAGACCGGGAGCAGAGACGCAAGGGGCCCAGTGTACCGCCCAATACTCCCATCAGGACCGGCGAGGAGAACCGATCGATCCGACCGGATGGAGGAAAAGATGCTGAACTGTGCCATCTATTGGAAGAAGATGAGGAAACATCCCAGGTCTTGCGAGTTCCATCAGTGAAACAGAATGGCCATCGCAAGAGGGGGGCTTGTGGGATGTTTTTACCCATGCATCCGAGCCCTACCTCAAAAACTGTGCAGTACTGGCATTGAAAACATCATGATGGCCAGAGCTCCCAAAAAATGCCCAGGGAAAGGCATGAAGAATAGGCTGCCACCCATTTTTGCCGATGTTATGGGCACAGAAGGGCACTGCCTAAAACCACCATTGGACTACCCACACAGTAGCCTGAAACCATTGGGAATGGCAATGCTAATTGCCAAAAGCAACCTAGAATTGTGGGGAATTCATTTTCTTAAATCCCAAAAATGGGTGCATTACCAGTACTCACCACTATCAGAAAGCCGGCGTTTTAAAACAACACCAGACCTTTTTGTGTAAAACTGAATAAATGAACCCAAAGCAGGCCAAAGAAAGACTTACTGAGAGGTGGATCCAATGTAAATTTATATTCTGAAGTGACTTGAAGGTTTATAACAAGACTGGCTGAGCTGTGGATTTCAGCAGTTTAAGTAAATTTGGACTGAAAGACACTAAAAATCTAAATGTTTAAAAGAAATGAGTGACCTACTTTTGAGTGTCACATAGGTTTCAATTGTTTAAATGTCATAGTTTTAAACTTAGAATCAGCATTCTAGCTGCATATGTAAAAATGGTTAGTTTTATTTGAATGCAGAAAACTGGGTAACTAAAAGTGACATTAGCTGGGGCCTGGTTTAAGGAACTGAATTCTGCCCACCAGCTACCCCCGACAGGAGTTGAGACTTGCACAACAGCTGTGTTCCCAGGCCTAGCTGCCTTTTGCTGTTCCCACCAAAAGGGATATGACACTTCTCTGATTGAATTACCTGGGCTCTGCAGGAAATTGAACAAAGCCCTGTCCTGACTCAGGCAAATGTTTTATTGGTGGGAGTCGTAAATGTGGCTTCCTCCTGGAAGGAAAGGGGAGGAGCACTGCCTGTGAGAGCAAGCTGGCTTGGCAGAACTGGAAAAAACAGAAATTCAACCTTGTGCTGGGGGGAAACCACACCCCTTTGGGGCCAGAACATAACTCTAAAAAGATGGATCATTCATAGAGCGGACTTGTGAAAATTATTTAAATGATACCATCATTCTTGTGATTTTTCTGCCCACATTTTAAGAGGTTTTTACAACCGGTGGTATGATCTGGGGCAAGCTAGCAGTTAAGAGGGTATTACTTAAAATGTATGCATGTTAAAAATCTGACACTTCATCAATTAATGTCCATACTCCTTGCGCACATGTGTGTAAATTTGGGTTAATGTCCGATATTGCAAAACCAGTTAAAAGTGCAAATGTTGCCATTTCTGAATGCAAGCCCCCAGGAAGAGCAGATTCGGACAGGGTATACCTCCTGTGATATGTGATGGGTGCATGTAATTTTAAACAAATGTGTACCTGTGCAAATATGTCTTTTTGATCAAATATAGATTGTGTGCAATTTGACAGGGGAGTGTCCTTTCTGAAAGCCATTAAATGACATCATTCTGACACACAATCCTGCTCTCCAGTGAGAACGCAAAGAATTATCCAACCTATCAGAACTCTGAAGGGGTTGGGCCTAGAAAGCTAGCCTCTCCACCCACTTTCAAAACACATAAAAGCAGACAGTCAGGACAGATAGAGACATTCAATTCCATTTGCTGCAACGCGCTCTGCCGGACCACACAACATCCAGAAGATACTAGATTCAACACTTAGACTTTAAAACTCCAAAGAACTTGATTCAGAACTCAAAGCAAGGGCCTAAACCCACAAACTGAGAACTCTTCTCAGTGGGCCTCACCATCCAGCAAACCTAACAGCGATAGCAGCATCCAGGAGCCGTGCAGATTAGCGCTGGGTCCAGAGAAAGCTGTGCAGAAAGATCCAGAAGCAGTGCTGTACCCAGAGAAAGCAGAGCAGTATCCAGAACCAGTGGCAGAGCAGAGCTGACTCAGACCGCTGTTCGCAGAACCAGAGAGCTGACCCAGACCGCTGTGCGCAGAGACCGTCCGTGGTGAGTGAAGGAAACCTGACCAGATCCGTGGCGAGGCCCATTCTATTTCTAAATATATTGTGAGTACCTAGCAGAACTGTGCAGAACCAATCTATTAGTTAAAATAATATAATTCAATCTATTTTAATCTAACCAGAACTGTCTCCTAACTGTCACCTGTCATTTGCAAAGCTGTCACCTGTCATTTCTAGTTGCTAGCTGTAACTTGTCACTTTGAACTTTTAAAATTTCAAATCTGAAAAACGACCTTTACCATATCGCTCATATCTCCGTGACCGTTTGTCTTAGAGACTTGCAGTAACTTTCCTCTGAAAGCTGGGAATCTGGGGGCTTTTCAACGAACCTAGAACCGCATTCCTATTCCCTATACTTTTGCCGCAATCGCGAAAAACGCACTCGCGAATTTTACCGCGATTGGCAAATTTCTCCACGTGTGAAAACAGCAGCTTCCTTGCTTTCATTTGCCAAAAATTCGTTTAACCTGCCAATCATTCCTAGAACATTGCTAAAGTAAGCCTGAACTTATTTAAACCAACTAATCCTCAACCTGAACCTCCAGAGGGAATTAAAATCATTTTAGCACATTTTCCAATATATTGCTATCACATTTTAAAGCATTTTGAGCCTGTTTAAAACTCATATCTATTCTCCTCTAAGCTTGCTGGGAAACTGGAACTCTGTATTACATTGTGATTGTGTACCTGAACCGTGTGCTCTTCCTTCCATCTCCTTGCATTGTATAGGGGGGGTGAATTGCCACAAAGAGAAAGTGATTACCTTGTCTTTTGTGAAACCATATCAGTTTATCTTCTATACTGCATTTCATTCATTCAACCTTGCGTTTCCTTGAACCCTATAAAGCATTCTCTACCACATTCTTCTTCTGTCCCTATTTACCAGTGTGCTACCTTATCCATTTCATGTCAACTCCTTAGTGATTATAAAGAAGTGGGCTAGTGCCAGATTCTCCGTTGTTAATCTTTATCATATCAGGTTAAGTGTGATATTCAATTATTAATTTATTATAAAGTGTGATATATATATATATATTGTTTAAATTCTCAAATAAACCTTTTAACTTGCAAAACAGAACTACTTCTTGGCTCAGTGGGGTCAGGGGGATTCCAAGAGAGGGGTGTTATATAGGGGTAGTCATCCAGAATGCATGAACTGGACATAAAGATATATCAATAAAGGTTTCCATTCAGTATACCAGACTAGGCATTGACTTAGCTGTAGTGTTGAATTGAATCCTCTTACAATATATATATTCCACCTACTCTTTGAAAGTGAACTAGCAACCCTATGTTACGGAGTTGCACACATATTGAAATCTGGAACCCACTTTCAAAATATGTCAGCTACGCAATTAATACAAAAAGTGCAAGAAAAAGATGAGGTTTTACAATCAAGTATAACAAATCTGTTTGCAAACATGCGTGGTACGAAAGAATATGGTTCTGACATCACAGAGATTTACGTTGTATGATCAGAAACCTTGGACCACCCACTTGGTTTGTTACATGAAGTTGTACAGAGTATGCATGGGAAGATTTACATGTGTTCCTACGCATATCAAACAACAACAAAACCAACTTAAATATACTAACACCTGGAGAACTTTGCTCTCTAGATCCTGTTAATGTGTCAAGATATTTCCATTATTGTTTCATTGCTATGCTACACTTTATTTGTAATAAAACTGTTCCTCCCCTCAGAGAAGTGCAACACTTATTTTGGAGAAAAGAATACCAAGCCAGAGGAGCACCACATATTCACATGCTTTTATGGGTCAAAGGTGCACCTAAATTTGGGCAGGACAGTGATCCCACTGTTTTGCAGTTCATCCAAAAATATGTCACTTGTGAAATCTCTTCACAACGGACACATAGTGACATTCATAGACAGATTTTACAATTTCAAAGACACAAATGTGGCAAATATTGTCGTCGCAAATACAAAAGCAAAGGGAAATACTACACCACATGCCGCTTTGGTTTCCCTAGACCAGTTACAGAAACAGGTGCAGTGAACAACTTCATGTCTTCAGTTCGACATAGTGTTAATGGTAAATCACCTATGAACACGTATTACATAAAACAAAGGGAGGAATCAAAATATATCAATGATTACAATGCAATCATTGCCCTCTTATGGAATGCAAACATAGATGTGCAGTACATTGCAGACAATTCCACTGCAGTTGCATGATATGTTACAGCCTACTTAACAAAAGCAGAAAAAACAGAGCTTCAAGACCTATGGAATGACCTATCATCAGACAAAACACTATCTCAGAAATTGTACAGCCTAGGCATAAAAATGCTCTCTCATAGAGAATGTGGCACCTATGAAGCTGCAGATGGTTTCACCGGTACTTCTTTGTATGGAAAATCAGAAAACAAAGTATGGCTAAGTCTTGTTCCTGCTAAATCATATGAGGACATAGAAAAAAATTCCAACAATGATCCCAACAGCCAAGACATTTTAAAAAACAATTTACTGGACACATACTACCGAACAGGAGTACCACTTTGGAAACCATGTGTCTATACCACATAGCTCAAAACTTTGCATACAAAAATAATAGAAAACCCGATGAAAGCAAAGGTAGATATAGAGTTACATATTGTCAAGGCAGCTTAATGAAACTTACCAAACAAAGCTTAATTAATCATGTCAAATTGTCATTAAAAACTCCTCAACAGAAAGAACTATATTACATGTCCCTGCTACAACTTTTTAAACCATAGAAAAGAGGAAGAGATGTTAGATACCTATGACTGCTATGAAGACACTTTCAAAGCAAATGAAAGCACTATCACCGATGTTAACTTTACGCAATACAAAACAATGTTGCACAATGAACAGCAACACAAAGAAGAACTTCAGGCCCAACTAGATAAGGACACTTCCGACAGTAGTCAACCTTCTGTAACAGGAAGTCAAGAACCACTAGGACAGCCACTAATATGAAATGAGGCAGAATTAGCTATGACAGAATTGGAAAGCACCATGTATCACTATGAAGAAGATATAGAAGACTGAACTGTACTACAATCAAAACTTAACAAAGTTCAGCACACCATTTTTGTAACAAAAGTAACAAAAGAAATTGTACATGGTGTACATCACGAAAAATAAAGAATGTACCTGCCAAAATTACAAACCTATACTGCTGTACGTCAGTGGTGAAGCTGGGTCAGGAAAAACATTCTTAATCAAAATAATCAGCAAGTTCCTTCAACAATTGACAAACAACAAACTGTCAGCTGTTATAACTGCCCCCACAGGTTTAGCTGCCTACATAATATGCAGTGTCACTTTACATCGATTACTACTCCTTCCAGTAGAACACCAAAACAAATTAGAATATTACAAACTTTCTGCAGAAGCTGCAATGGAACTACAGAGAGTATTAAAACAAATGAAAATGCTACTAATAGATGAAGTGAGCATGGTCTCCAACCTAATGTTGGCTTTGATTCACCTCAGATTCCAAGAAGTACTTAAAACAAACTATGAAGAACTCTTAGCAGGGAAACACATTATCGTTTTTGGAGATCTTCTACAATTGACACCAGTGAAATGTGAACCTATTTTTAAAACCTTAGGACACAAACTCTGCCGCAAAACTGTTGGCAGCATAGGAAATGTCAACCATTGGCAACATTTCCAATACAAAGAATGAACAGAAAACATGCGTCAATCTGCAGATCTCACTTACGCCAAAATTTTAAAAAGTATTAGAGATGGTGTACTATCTCAAGAAGCACAAGTAATATTGAAAACCGGCACATTCATGCACGTTATGGCGATTATGCTTGTGCCACTGATGTTATGGAACAATTAGCGCACAAAAATGTCAATTGTATGGCCTTAATGCCAACTCTTGCAAGCTGTTTCAAATTCAATGAAACAATGTTAAAAAAAGAAATGCAACCAATAATGGAAATTTGATCCACAGACAAACTGGACTTACATGGTATGACACTACCCATGTGTCAGCAAGCCACAACAAGACTAAACACCTTAGAAAATTCAATCTCCAACACAGCTGGGTTGGAAAAAATATTAAAATTATCCTTAAATTGTAGAGTAATGCTTAAACGTAACCTTGATGTGGAGCAAGGGCTAGTTAATGGGGCACTGGGTGCAGTTGTTGGCTTTCAAACATACCCATGCGACAACAACATTCAGTTTGTCAATATTCGCTTTGACAACATTTTCAGAAGTGAAAAGGATACGGCGCTCAACTGCTCGATTCCTTCTGTTCAAAGACATGTATGTACGTAGAGAACAATTTTCTCTAACTCTTGCATATGCAGTCACCATTCATAAATCCCAAGGTTTTACCCTAGACAAAGCATTGATAGATATAGGAAACACAGTCTTTAAAGAAGGCATGAGCTACCTAGCACTGTCACGCTTACGTACACTTGACGGTCTATTTCTAATCAACTTTGATGCAAGTAAAGTGAACGCTGATACCCCTTGCATTTTAGAATACAATAGACTGCGTTCACTGTACACCCACCATCTGAAATCATATCCTGTTCCAGAAAAAGGAAAACATGGTAAAAGAAAACTAATTTAAACAGAAATACAACAGAATCTGATGGCAAATCCTTCGAAGAAAACAAAAGAAGCTAAAACTTCATCAATTACCACAAGCAAAGAAAAACCTATTAGGGAAAGTAAATCAGGTACTTCTTCAAAGAAGGAAAATAAACTCCGAAAAAATCACTCAGAGACAGAACTATCTGTTCCATTCACATTTTCAAATGAAACTGGTGTAAGTTGCTATGCAAATGTAGCAATGAATATTCTATTTCAATTGCCACCAATTGTTAACAACATTTACTTACACGGGACAGACCAATTGTGTTTGAAAATGTTAGTCCTTCATAGAAATGCAACAAACAATCCTGACAACACGTATAGTGTTCACAGAATAAGACAAGAATAGGACTACTGTGCTGGAATGGTAAGATTCACTATAAACTCACAAGAAGATCCACAAGAATTTCTAATGTACTTACTACAAGTACTGGAAAACAAAAACATACCTATAAATGACATTTTCTAGATTTCATACATGTGGAAACATACATGCATTCTCTGTAACAATGTGACACAGGAACAAATCCCAAATGAGCGATTTGTGTATGTATCCATACCTAATTGTGAATCCATTCCATTTCAGCAACTTCTACAGAATGCAAACCATGGCAGATTATGTACCATCTGCAATTCAGATAATCGCTCCACCTTACTGATACAAACACATAGTAACTACATAATGCTAATGCTTCTACGTTACAATGCAGATGGTACCAAAAACAACTGCAAGCTGACTGGATTCACACACGGTCAAGTGTCACTTGGTAAGAAAACCTTCACAACAATAGGAATAATCTACAACACAGGAGCCACTACCAATGCAGGTCACTAAACTGTATATATTAAAAAGAAATGTGTATGGTTTGAATGGAATTATAGTACCATTACTCTAAAGCCGAGATTGCCAGCAAATCTTACAAACGCTTATTTAATCTTCCTAAAGCCAAAATTGAATAACTAATGTGTACTTTAACATTAACAAAAATTCAAGTAAAAGACTATAAACAGTTGGAATGCGCCATCAGGTATCTAACTATCCAAGAGTGTATAACAACCACACAGATAAATGAATACCACAGATCCGTAACCAAAAATACACAGTTAGAATACACCAACAGGTATCTAACTGTTTAAAAAATCTGCAACAAGCCAACATACATAACATTAATCAGAAACAACAAGTGAACACTCAAAGGAAACAAAGAAATAGTTTGTAGCATAGCAAAGAATGTATTTTTTAATCCGACAAGGATTATTTTTCCCCAAGACCCAAGGATTTGAAAAACAAACACAGAAACTGTGCAAAACGCACAGTACACTCGTTTGTAAACTAAATATGAGGGTAAAAAAAAAGCTAAAATGTCTATTGTATAATGTAATAAGTCTTTATAAAATACAAACACTAAAATGCTCTTTTCTTTTATCACAGAAATTAAAAAAGGATATTTCCGCCAAGTAGTAAAGTCATATGAGAAATATATGGAATCTCAACAAAGTAATCAGTAAGTCTAATTTCACACATGTCATACATATTCTCCAGCATTGGATCTTTCATGGATTCACATGCTTAGAATATTCCCCGTCGTCAGGCTGGGAATCCCCGGTACATTATATAGACCCTTTCCCGTAGGAAAACTTTTTCGACGCTTATGCGTCCTATCCACCTCGTTTTGTATCATGCGTGCCCGCACCGTCAGGACGTCATGATATAAATACAGGACCCGCCCCTGTGCTCCCTCAGATTTCAACCGTCTTTCAAAGTAGTGGGATCCTCATGTTTACTACTAGTGAAAACTAGGTTGTTTTTTCTGTTTCGCTTCAGCGAAGTTCAAATTCTGGAGAATTATGTCTGGAAAAGCGTTATTTCGCCCGTGTGCAACATGTGGCCTCAAAAAAGTTTATGAAGGAGACGGCCACATGGACTGTATCTACTGTCTCCATCCGCACCACACGGCAGATACATGTGAGATATGCCAGGGTTTCTCCAAAAAAACCCTTAAGGACCGTAAAAGAAGGCTGGTCGACTGGCTTAATGACGGAGCGGGTGCCTACCCGGCTTCGGAGGTTGGCTCCACGGCCTCCAGGAGCAAGTCGGAGCCTCCATCGAAAAAGGTACGGCCAGTGGAAATTCGCGCTGAGGACAAGCATAAGGGGAAACATGCTGGATCTTCCTCATCACATAAAAAGCCCTCCTCCTCCTCATCATCTAAGACGGAGAGGCTAGCGCTGTCAAAATCCTCCTCAGGGGACCGTCCCAGGTCTTCCATGAGTCGAGATGTTTCAGCCGGGAAGTCGGCTTCGAAATCGACGACGAAGTCTAAGGGCTCGACGACGACGACTTGCTCGTCGACCTCCGTGTCATTGACGATGCCTATTACCGCTCAGGCAGCAGCGGTTGGGATTCCTTCGTCGACGGACACTCAGTCTATGGCTTGGCTGCCAGAGGTCTATGACCCGATCCCCCCTGAGGTCTTACTGCAGCCAAACACGGCCTGCTCGGCGGAAGGAGAAGGTGACACGATTCTGCAGCCATCGGATTTAGGCTTACGGCCTTCCACGTCGGCGACGACGAGTGCGAGCGGGGGTATGGTACCTATATCATCCACGTTACTGACCCCCCAGACGGTTTTGTCTCTGGATGTGCTTAATACTCTTCAGAAGCTCCTGCAGCGGCTGGATACGCAGTTCCCTCAACCTGGGACGTCATCGTCACTTTTGTCTGTACCTTCCGTCGACGAGCAAACTTGTACGGCTCGCTCGTCGACAAAAAACCCATCGGCTCCCCAGGCGGTAAAAGATCGTCCTCGAGCTCAGGAGGAGGGTGAGTTGTCTGAGTCCGACTCTATACTGGGTGACTCGGGGTCAGACATCTCCCTGTCACCGTCGAGGGACCCAACATGGAATTCGGATGTAGAGTTAGAGTCTACGAGGAGCCAGACACAGCCATCTCCCCCGGATGATGTGGGAGCCTTCCATGCAATGATGGGAAAAGCTTGTTCCGAGTTCGGCTTGATTCCTGAGGAGCAGAAGAAAGACTGTTTCCTTTTTGACCATATGGGTCAAAGGAGAAAATCGGTATTTGCCATCCCAATCCTGGACCACGTGTGGCAAGAAGGTCTCAAGACGATGCGCCATCCGTTCTCGGAGCCAGCCATAAAGGGACGGATCGAGAAAAAGTTTAAAGCTCCGGAGTCCACTCCAAAATGTCTAACATCACAGCCTCTGTCTGACTCGGTGGTGTCGGCGGCAGCGGCTAGGAAGGCCAGGGTCCAGCAAAAATGTTCAACGCCACCGGAAAGCGAGGCTAGGAGGCAGGACGCCTTTGGAAAGAAGGTGCTCTCGGTCGGAGCGACGACAGTAAGAGCAGCCAATTCCTTAGCGATCGTGTCACGATATGATAGAGAAATGTGGCACAAACTAGCCCCTATCCTAGAACACCTGCCAGACGAACACCGGAAAGCAGCTATGTTACTGGTGCGGGATGGCGAAGAGGCCTCGAACCACGCTATTAATATCGCAGTTGACCTAGCAGAGTCTGGCTTCAAACAAATCAACCATGGAGTAGTGCTTCGTCGACAAGCGTGGCTAAAATGTACTACTTTCCGTCCTGAAGTCCAGTACAAAGTCCTTGACATGCCATGCGAAGGGGAACACCTGTTTGGCAAAAAGGTTGATGAAGCGTTGAAAGGGATGAAAGAAGACACGGATACTGCTAGGTCCCTCGGCGCCCTTCAAACAGGTAGAAACTTTCGCTCTTTTCGCCCCTTCAGGGGTGCTTCTGGAAACTCCCGCTTTGGAGCCTCGAGGGACCGTGGATTTAACAGGTCCTCGTACTCTTCACAAGGGTTCAGACGAGCGTCCCAGTCGGCACGTAGAAGCAGGGACTATCAAGCCTCCAGGCGGCGAGGCTCGGGTCCGTCGTCAACGAAGAACAAGCAAACCAGCAACCAATGACGGCCTTCGGAACGTCCTGGGGGGTCGAGTATCTCATCACTTCGACCGATGGAAATGCATCACCACAGATCGATGGGTTCTAGACACGATTCGCATGGGTCATGCGCTACAATTCAAAGACAAGCCTCCGCATCTTCCTCCTTTATTCTCGACACAGCCCCACCTCCGAATCCTACGACAAGAGGCGGCGCTTATGTTGCGAAAAGGGGCGGTGGAGAAAGTTCCTGTGGCACAGGAAGGACAAGGAGTTTATTCCAGGTTCTTTGTTGTCAAGAAGCCAAACGGCAAATGGAGGCCCATTCTCGACCTGAGGGTACTCAACAAGTGGCTAAAGAGCCTAAAATTCAAAATGCTAAAGCTCCAAGAGGTTATCAGGTCGGTGCAACCCATGGATTATCTATCATCACTAGACCTTCAAGATGCTTATTTTCACATCCCAATACGCCCACGACACAGGAGATATTTAAGATTCGTCGTCGGGAGAAAGCATTTTCAGTTCAAGGTCCTCCCGTTCGGGCTCAAGTCCTCCCCCAGGACGTTCACCAAGTGCTTGGCCCCTATAGCGGCCCATTTAAGGAAGGATGGTCACCATGTCTATCCATATCTAGACGACTGGCTGGTCAGAGGTTCGTCCAAGGAACAAACACGAGACAGTCTACGAGCCACAATGTCCCTCTTACAGGAACTGGGCTTCGCAATAAACTTCAACAAGTCCTCTGTAGAGCCTTCGAGGACCTTGGTCTTTCTAGGAGCGGAGTTTCATACACACACAAGCCTGGTGAGACCATCCAGCGAAAGAATTCAGAAACTTCAAAGCAAGGCGTCGGAATGGAGAGGCGGTACCAAGGTTTCAGTGCGCAAGTACATGTCCCTGCTAGGGACCATGTCGTCCTGCATTCCGTTGATAAACAGCTGCCGTCTGTTTATGAGACCTTGCCAGGAATTTCTAGCGGACCGTTGGGCGCAGAGCCGAGGTCGCTGGTCCGACAGACTGGTCGTCCACGAACAACTAGTTCAAGCACTCTGCTGGTGGAGAGTGTCTACTCATCTAACGAAAGGAATGCCTCTACTGGAACCAGAGTTCCAAAAGACGGTGGTGACGGATGCATCGCTGAGCGGATGGGGAGCTCATCTGGATACGTTACAGGTACAAGGCTAGTGGTCGTTGCTGGAGTCCTCCCTGCATATCAACCTGCTAGAACTGAGAGCAGTGCGATGGGCTCTGAAATCTTTTCTTCCTCAACTGAGGGAATCGGTGGTGCGTGTCATGACGGACAACACCACTACGATGTTCTACTTGAGGAAACAAGGAGGGACACGTTCCAGGTCCCTATCGACGGAGGCACAGAAAATCTGGCATTGGGCCCTGCAACACAACATTCAAATCTTAGCGTTCCACCTACCAGGCGTGAGAAACGTGGAAGCCGATGCCCTCAGCAGAGAAATGAACGAAGTTCACGAATGGGTGCTGAACGACCAACAACTACAACAAGTATTCAAGAAATGGGGACACCCTTCCATAGACTTGTTTGCGACGAAGAACAACAGGAAATGCCATCAGTACGCAAGCAGATGGCCTCAGCAGGGCTCACTGGGGGATGCGTTCTCCTTCCCATGGACGAACAAATTCCTGTACGCATTCCCTCCATTTCCGGAGGACGTTGCAATGGATCCTCAGGTACCCATGTCGGGTAATTCTGGTGGCCCCGTACTGGGCCAGACAGGTGTGGTTTTCAGACCTGCTACACCTAGCGGTGGCGGAACCGATGAGATTCCAGAAGACCCCCGACATTCTGTCTCGACAGGAGGGTGTCGTTTGGCATCACGACCCGGACAGCCTCAAGTTGACGGCCTGGCTCCTGACTTCGCCGAATTTGGTCGGCTAATGATTCCGGAGGACTGTCGGCGTATCCTGCAAGCGGCAAGAGCACCTTCCACAAACGCCTCATACGCGTACAAATGGAAAAGTTTCTGTCAATGGTGTGAGGATCAACCAGGTTTGGCCCCGCAGTCGATTAAGCCGGAACAGCTCCTTCCATACTTGCTGTTCTTAGCTCAAAAGGGCCTGTCGGTATCGTCGATAAAAGTACACCTAGCAGCCATTTCCAGGTTTACTCGTCAACGGCATTCGGCACCATTGTTCAGCGACCGCCTGATTAAGCACTTCCTTAAAGGTCTCTTTCAGAGTTTCCCTCCAGAGAAGAAATTTCCGCCGGAGTGGAGCCTCAATCTGGTCTTAACGTCTCTTATGAAGCCTCCTTTTGAGCCAATGTCATCATCGTCTCTAAAGTTTTTGTCATGGAAATTGGCCTTCCTGGTGGCCATCACTTCAGCCCGACGTATTTCAGAAGTTCAGGCTCTAATGGTAGACCCACCATTGGAATTTATGACTGTATGTGGTTCGTTTTCCTATGTTAACGATTACTGATGTATACATGATCATAGGGAACGGGCTCTGCGAAGAAAGTATATGGGTTTGCATGCACGCCTCCTCCTTGGGGGTGGTACTGCTATGTAATCTATTCTAAGCATGTGAATCCATGAAAGATCCAATGCTGGAGAAGGGAATAGTTTCTTACCTGTAACTCCATTTCTCCAGCATTGGTATCTTTCATAAATTCACATGCGCCCACCTGCCTCCCCTGAACATGCAAACCGGTTCCCCCACTACTTTGGGGGCCGAAATCTGAGGGAGCGCGGGGGTGGGTCCTGTATTTATATCATGACGTCCTGACGGTGCGGGCACGCATGATACAAAACGAGGTGGATAGGACGCATAAGCGTCGAAAAAGTTTTCATACGGGAAAGGGTCTATATAATGTACCGGGGATTCCCAGCCTGATGACGGGGAATATTCTAAGCATGTGAATCCATGAATGATACCAATGCTGGAGAAATGGAGTTACAGGTAAGAAACTATTCCCTTCCAATCTATACGTCTGATCTATGGCCGCCATATGGTGCATTGGCTGTAGGTAGGGCCTAGAGTCTTGGATGTATAGCCTACAACCTACACCCTATGGCCAAGCAACCAAGACTGTAGGTTCTACCCACAACCATCGCAGCATATCAAAATCATGGTGGCTTATAACTTCACTGCGACCATGCACCTAAGACTCTAGGTCGTGCACACAACCACGGCACCACATCACATCCATGGTGACTTATAATCTCAGTGCTTATAACTTCAGTCTTGGGTGCATGGCCTCTGGCTGTCCCCCCAACTCCCTGGCTCATCACAGTGACTTGAATGCATCTTGCCTTACTTTAAAGGCCCGAAGGGGCCGGGGCTGCCCCCTTCTCAACATTCCCCCCGTGTGTTACTTCTACAGGAACACATTGTGGAATAGTTCTGTGCTCCCGCTCTGCAGTTTCTATAATAACAAATGGTTTATTCCTCTTTACTGGCACCCACGCCCTGCACACTGATCGCAAGCTCTCCCCCTACATGCGTACACTTCAGGTGAATAAGTCAAGTAAATGAATCCCCCCCCCCGAGTCTGAACCACCACAGCATATCACACCCATTGTGGCTTTAAATTTCACTACGTATACACTTGGTCTTGGGTGCATGGCCTTTCGCCATGCACCCAAGACTCTAGGCCCACCCACAACCACCTGATCGATATGCGATACTACAGGTCTATCTATTGCTGTAATATACTGCAGTGGTTGAGGCCAGGGCCTAGAGTCTTGGGAGTATGGCCTTCGACCAAGCACCCAAGACTCTAGACCCTGGCCACAACCACTGCAGCATATCACACGCATGGTGGCTTATAAATAAATAGCACACCCATAGAATGACATATTTTAACTGCAGCATACACTCAATTTGCACCCAGGACTGTAGGCCCTGCCCACACCTACCAAATAGATATTTGATTGTATGGGTGTGATGTGTGAATGTGATAAGCTACGGTGGTTGTGGGCAGGGCCTAGAGTCTTGGGTGTGTGGCCTACGGCCTGTGGCCTGCAGCCATGCACCCAAAACTCTATGTCCTGCCCACAACCACCGCACTATATAAAATCCATGGTGCCTTATAAAAGCAGTGCTTATAACTTTGTTCTTGGGTGCATGTTTGGCCATGCACCCAAGACTCTAGGTTCTGCCCACAACCACCACAGCATACCACACCCATTGTGGCTTGTAACTTCACTACGTATAAATTTGGTCTTGGGTGCATGGCCTGCACCCAAGACTCTAGGCCCTCCCCACAACCACCTGATCGATGTTCGATACTACAGGTGTATCTATAGCTGTGATGTGCTGCGGTAGTTGTAGCCAGGGCCTAGAGTCGTGGGTGCATAGGCATAGATAATTGAATCTGTATGCGTGCAGTATATGAAACCCATGTTGGCTTATAACTTCAGTGCTTATAACTTTGTTCTTGGGTGCATGGCCACCGGCCATGCACACAAGACTCTAGGTTCTGGCCACAACCACCACAGCATATCACACCCATTGTGGCAACATTTGGGCTAGGGTGCATGGCCTTCGTTCATGCACCCAAGACTCCCGTCCCTCCCCACAACTACCTGATAGATGTTTCATACTACGGGTGTAGCTATTGCTGTGATATGCTGCGGTGATTATGGCCAGGGCCTTGAGTCTTGGATGTAGGGCCATAGATATTCAAATCGATAAGTATATAAAACCCATGTTGGCTTATAACTGCCTGTGCTTATAACTTAAATCGAAACTGGGTGCAGATGTATCAATTGGCATTTGTCTATGAGCGGTCCACTAAATTAATATGAGAATTACTTAGCACCAGTGGTCGCAAACATACACTAAGACAAGCCTAACAGAACAGATGGATCTTCACAGCCCTCCGGAAAGCTGAGAGGGTTTGAATGTTGCGTGTTTCTCTGGGCAATTTATTCCACACTCTGGGACTGTAGACTGCAAATCTGCGGTCCCCTTTATTCACACACCTGGTGCCTGGTATGCAAAGCAGATTTTGGTCTGCAGAGCACAGTTGTCGGTGGGAACATACCTCTTGATATTATCTGATAGGTATGTTGGTCCTATCTTATTCACGCCCTTGTAGACCACACAGAGAACGTTAAACTCTGTTCTCTCCTTTACAGGCAACCAGTGCAGGGCTTTTCTCAGGATGGATATTGGGGCTGATTTTTGTGCCCTATACACCATTCTGGCTGCTGCATTTTGGGCCAACTGCAATCTTCGCAGTTGGTAAACTGGGATAACCAACAGCAATGCGTTGCCATAATCTAGCTTCAAATTGACCAGAGTACCGATAACTAGCGCTCTATCCTCATTTGCAAAAAAAGGTAAAATATGTCTCAGTATGCTGCCTGCACCTTCGTGCTCACCTGAGCTACACTTCCCATATTGTCCTCCCAAATACAGCCTAAATTCTTAATTTTCTTGGAAAAGTTCAACTTTGTCCCCAATAGGCAAGGGAGATGCAATTTCTCCTTCTGTAAATGGTGTTTCGAGGCGAATACGGTTACTTTAGTTTTGCTGGCATTCAGCAATAACTGATTTGCACACATCCAGCTCTGTATTTCTTGTAGGCATCGTTCCACTATCTCGTATGTTTCCTCTTGATTCTGTATCCTCAGGAACACCTGAGTGTCATCCGCATACGAGTGAAACTGTATACCATGCTTTCTCAGGATATCCATGAGTAATTTTACATATAGATTAAAGAGCAGTGGGGAAAGGGAAGATCCCTGGGGAACTCCACAGCTTTGTAATACTGAGTCTGACAGGAAATCTCCAAGTCAAACTTGTTGTTCTCTGCTGCAAAGAAAGGATCTAAACCATTGCAGGGCATTGACCCCCACCCCTCCTACTTCTGTCAGACATTTCAACAGAGTCCCATGGTCCACCGTATCAAAAGCGGCGGATAGGTCCAACATAACCAGCAGGGACTTGCCCCCCTGATCCGCTGTTTCTAACAAATCATCCCACACCGTTAACAACACTGTCTCTGTCCCAAAACCTGGGCGAAACCAGACTGTAGTGGGTCTAGCAGATTCTCCTGGTGAACATGGTTCTACAATTGAGTGGTCACAATTTTTTCATAAATCTTGGAAGGCCATGGCAATCCTGCTACTGATCTATAGTTCTGAAAATGTTTAGGGTCTAGGTTCACTTTATTTAGCAGCGGTGTCACCACCGATTTTTTTAAGATTGACGGTACTACCCCTGATATAATGATTTATTAACACATTTTGTAATAAATGGGGTAATATCTGGGGCTATTCGTTTAGCTACTGATGATGGAATGGCAAAGACATATCATTAGTTGGCTTCAGAGCGGAAACAAAGAACAGATCCTTTCCTCCGGAACTTCCATAAATGTGAATACATTCTGGCACACTCCAGTCTCATTGTGTGCTATCTGTATAAGCATAGATAATTGAATCTGTAGGCGTGCAGTAAATGAAACCCATGTTGGCTTATAACTTCAGTGCTTATAACTTTGTTCTTGGGTGCATGGCCTTCAGCCATGCTCCCAAGACTCTAGGTTCTGGCCACAACCACCACAGCATATCACACCCATTGTGGCTTATAACTTCTCTACGTATAAATTTGGGCTTGGGTGTATGGCCTTCAGCAATGCACCCAAGACTCTAGTTCCTCCCCACAACCACCTGATTGATCCATACATTCAAATATCTATGGACATACACCCAAGACTCTAGGCCCTGGCCACAACCACTGCAGCATATCCAGCTATAGATACACCCATAGTATCAAACATCAATCAGGGCCTAGAGTCTTGGGTGTAAGGCCATAGATATTTCAATGTATGAGTGTGCAGTATATAAAACCCATGGTGGCTTATAACTCCAGTGCTTATAACTTTGTGTAACATGTGATGTCGTCAATGATGTTATCAATGACATTTGTGATGTCATCTTTCATGTCCTGGGTGTTAGTGTTAGCAGTGCACAGTGGTGCGGCCAGTTATGGTTGCTTAGCCTACCATAAGTGGGGATTTCAGGGGTTTTTCGGTTTTACTTCGAACCATAATGTCACGTTTAGAACTTTTTTAGTGAATTTCACTTGTTTTTAGTAGCGCAACTTAACCATAACGTCCCCCTAACAAAGATTTTTTAGTGAATATATAAATATATATATATATTATATGTACATACATATATATATATATATATATATATATATATATATATATATATATATATATATATGATCTGAATGTAATGGTGGGAGGGAGAGTAGTTCATGCTCCCCTACTGTATTCTGAGAGCTCTCCTGTCAACTTGCTTGGCAGAGATCTGCTCAACGAGTTTGGCAGGGATCTGCTCGATGAGTTGAACATGAAGATCTCATTTACAGACAACTGCATTGTTTGTGCTACACCAGGGATGTGCGCAATGAGGGCGATACTCGTAATACAAACCATGAGACACGTCAAGTAGTGGTGCGAGGTATTCCCGTTGACCCAGATATATTCATCTATGGCATAACATTGCTTGTGCATGCAGTGCCACGAATTACCAATGTCTGCTGGAGAGTGCCAACTGATTTCATTTTTCACCCTGTAGTGTCCTCAGAATTGGTTACGGGCCCCATACTCTCCCTAGATCTACAATGGTATCTGCCAAAGAGTAGTTGTCCTTGGAAAAGACAGTCAAGAGTGCCAGTGGTGTACTGTAGTGTGCATTGATCCCACATACCTTTCAAGGACTTGACAGATACAGAACATTTTGAAGACATTCAGCCTCATTACGAGTTTGCCAGTCTGGATACAAGGGCACCGGGAAGCTTGCCGGTACCGTTGTATCTGGACCGGAAAACTCTTAGTTGTGTTTGCGGGTGCCTTTCATTCCGCCAGGTCTGGTCTGAAAGGCACCCGCGAGCACAGCAATTCGGATGCACAGGCACCGTTGATAATGATGCTTGTGCATCCAGCTTCTCCATTCCCATTGAGTCCTAAGGGGCTCAAATGGGAATGGGGGAGATTTCTTTCCGGTGCCCAGGAAAGGGCAAATACCGGGTCCAGCAAGGCTGTAATGATCTGGTAATTGTCCATTTCTGTGTGCCGGAAGAAATGCAACTCCAGCAGCAGCCGTGCCTGTTTTACAGGCACGGCTACCGCCAGGGTTGTAATGAGACCCATTGACAAGGACGGGGAGATAATACTTGAAATATGCATCCCCTGCGATATCATGGTACAGTACAGAAGAGTGCAGTGCCCCCTAATGGCCATTGTCACACTGCCTCCCCTTATTCAGGCGACTTAAAGTCTGTATCAGTGCAGTTATGGACAACCAACACTCATGATGTAGGGCTACTTAAGGAAGTGACCCCAGTACAGATCACACTAAAACTTAAAGTGGTATTACCCCGGGTAAAACAGTACCCACTATCAAAGTAAGCAGAAGAGGGGATAAAAAGCACAGTACCAGCTCTACTCCACCAAGGTATCATAGTACCCTCTACCTCAACTTATAATACTGCCATATACCCTGTCAAAAAGGCAACAGGAGTAACTGGAGAATGATCCAGGATCTCTGCCCACTTAATGACTTAGTACAGAAAGGATTCCCTTTTGTTCCAAACCCGGCCACATGTTGTGCAGTATCCCCAAAGAAGCAACTCACTTCACAGTGATGGACTTAAGGAATAACTTCTTTTCAATACCCTTAGACCGTGACAGTCAGTTCTTCACAGCATTCACACATGGCATAAAGCGCTATGAGCACACTTGTTTGTCCCAAGGGTACTGCGAGAGCCCAAGCAAATTCAACAGAATATTACACAAAGAATTAGGCAAAATCTACGTGTCCAGCACAGTCATCAAGTACGTGGATGACTTATTAGTTTGCAGTGAGCGGAACTGCCATAAAGGTTTGTAACCCTCCTACAACTATTGGCCCTTGAGTATTACAAGGTCGACAAAGCCAAACTCCAACTTGAAGTACTTTACTTAGGACAGCTAAGTTCAGAAGACGGCAAGAGGATAATACCAGACAGAGCAGCCACTGTGTCCGGCACTCCCACACGTGTGATAGTAAAGGACAGGCAGAAATTCCTAAGGTTATGTGATTATTGCAAAGCATGAATTTTGGACCATGTCGCATACACAAAACTGCTCTTACAGGGTCTCAAAGAGGCACATAAAGGTGATCAACATTTAGAATGAGCAGCAGACATGGTACAGAATGTTTTATGATTTAAAAGAAGTGATTTCCACATCCCCAGTTCTCGCCACCCCAGACTTCACACAATAATTCTATATCTTTTCAGATGACACACTCATGACTGCTATGTTAACACAGAAAAGCACAATGGGTCGCAAGCTATCATGATGGGATGCTCAGTAACATTGTATGTGTAGCACTCAGTATTTGCGATCTTGGAAAGATCGAAGTCCACCCTGACCACCCAGAGGGCATTGATTTACGAGATTATCAGCTCAAGTCCAAACATTCATGTAGTACGATGCAAGACAGTAAATCCTCACACATTCCTAATGGAAGTGTGCCCTAACGAATATTTGCAATGACATGTCTGCACCACATATGAAGGTGAAGAAGATGACATCCACAAATAAAAAGAGAGTCCACTAGAGGAGAGTGACGCACTCTTTGTTGATGGGTCAGCAATGATTGACCAGGACACAGGTCAAAGACATACTGGCACAGCAGTAGTGCGCCTCGAAAGAGGAGACTATGAAACATTAGTAATGAAGAGATTACCCATGCACTATTCAGCACAAGCAGTGTAGCTAATAGTACTCATTGAGGTGCTACATGCCTCACAAGAGTGCCATGTGACCATTTATTCAGACTCAGCAAACATCACTACAAGAGTGCATGCTGGGCTGTCATGATAGAAAAGGAGGGCGTTCCCAAAAGCAGTTGGTTCCACAGTACAACACGCCGCACTCCTAGACACATTCATTTCTGCACTATCACAACCTTCTGTGGTGGCAGTCATCAAGTGCACTGCACACACTGGTGGCACTGACAAAATAGCATTAGGAAACGCTGCGGCCAAAATGGTGGACTACCTTATTGTCCCAATAATTTCAGAATATGTCACAACTACACTACCATGTGCCACAAAACCATCTGCATACACAACATTGTCAATCTCACAATGATTTGAACTGCTGGAAAAAACACCAAATGAGGAGAAAGAGCTATGGTCAAAGAGAGGTTGAGAACAGTCCCCCACAGGCCTACTCTGGAGACAGGAATGCACTGGCAACATAGTAATGCTAATAGAGCTCTTGGAATTAGCATTTGACCAGTTACTCCACCCATCTCATAGCCCCAAACAGCACATTGATACCGATATGCAGGATGATTGGTTCATACCAAACATTCATGGGCATCTCACAAATTTCATTATACACTGTACCATCTGCCAAACCTTCAGACAATATGAGACACAATGCCTCCACCTATCGGGCCATTCAATGAGTTACACATTGATTACACAGACATTGGAGAAAGATGCAATGGCTCACGATACCTAATGGTTGTAGATGGTTCTTTTTCATGATGGGTTGAGGCTGGGCCTTGGGCTCATCTGGGTGCAAAATGCACTGCTAAATCTTTCTCTGCAAGGTTTTCACTCGATGGAGCATGTGCGATAGATTGAAATCTGATAATGACAAACATTTTTTCAATGAGCTCTTTAAAGAAATCACAGCTCTACTTGGCGTTAAACACTGAATGTGTTCCATTTACCAATCCCAAGCAAATGGCATTGTGGAACAAATAAACAGCCTTCTCAAAAGCAAGCTCTGAAAACTATGCACCACCTTAAAAAAGAACTGGGTTCATTGTTTGCCCCTGGCCTTGTTTAAACCAAGTAAAGACCATCACCTTTCACCTCACAAAATAGTAACTGGCAGGCACATGCAAACACCCATCCCCCCAATCAGGAGGGCGTCACATCCCCATAGAGCTGCAGAAATCCTGGGGGAGGAATTTAAAGAATATTTAACAACCTTGGCACGTACTATCAAATAATTTCCCTGACAAATCGCACTGCCTCACTCGGAAAGTCCACATGGCCTTGCAGAGCAACCTACCACAGATATCACGCCCACTCAACCCCTGCTGCCAGGTGACATGATATATGAAAAGAGCTTTGTGCACAAATGGAACAACCCTAGGTTCCATGGCTCCTATGAAGTGTTGTTTTTTACCCCTCTCTCAGTAAAAGTGAAGGGGCTCGGATATTGGATACACCTCTCAGATGTTCGTAACACATTCCCAAACAACTCATCAATACTGTAGAACAAATTACCAGTAGATCTCATAACAACTACCTCAGAATTAATAATGCAACTGCATAGCCCAGAAAAATAAAATGCGTTGCTGCTATAACAGTAAAGGAATCTCTCTCTCTCTCCCTCTCTCTGTCTCTCTCTCTATATATATATATATCTTTCTCTCTATCTCTCTCTCTCTCTCTCTCTCTCTCCATTTTTTCTCTGAACAACATGGAGCTCTCAACGTCAAATTAAATTGTTCATTGCATGTTCAGAATAATGATACATATACTGTTAGTTCTAGCAGGTTATATTCTTATAATTGTGGCCTACACGTCACTGCCATCCTATTTGGTGTGTTCATGAGCAGAATGTTAGGAATATTATTTACCTCATCTTTTTGTAGCACAAATAGTAGTAATAGCAATAGTATTAGCAGTAGTATAGTGACAAGAAGATACATATCGCGCCATGGCAGAATAAAAAGACATGTGTGTAGGCACAAATATGATGCATACCATGGCCAAGGCCTGGATGCTATTGAGAATGTTAGACATCCCGAGTACTCAAATAGCTGGAATGCTGACACGAGAGCGGTAGGAAGACAAACAAGAAATGCTAGCTGTTATGAATGCTCATTGATACCGCATGCATCGGGGGCACCCAAGGTTTTAGTACTACAGGATGTTCCAATTACAGAGGCACAATGCCTGGTTAATTGTGTGCTAGGTTTACTAAAAGGCACCTTCCAGGCACACAGCGTGCAAAAAGAGCCATTTTTAGTAATTGACAGAGCCAAATACATAAACAAGTGGCAGGAAACTATATTCAGTTGCCATACAAAGAGAACACTGTGGCATTCGTGGGAAGAACATGTGCATGAATATTGACAGAGCACGTCCTAAAACTGACATGGATTGCAGCAATGGAGTGAAAGTGCACAGAGAGGAGAACTATGAGCTGTGCTTCCACAGCGAAGGGACCGTCTTTGTTGGCTCCAACGAACGGTGCAACAGGACATTGTGGATTCCAAACCTGAAGAGGGGCACAGCGGCTGTGATGGACTACAACTTGGTGTGTGGCCAACAAGTGTCCTTGCACCTCTCACCATCATGGAGGGGCTACTGTTCGCTGGCCATGCTACACTGGTTGTCCCAGAAGAACTTTTGAAAGGGGGGCCAATACCTGACACAACCCCAGCAGTTTCAACAGCAGTTGAAGAATGGAACCCAATACCACTTCCAGAATGTCATGTCTTATCCAAGAGCCAACATGATAACCTGCAGAGGATGAAGAGAGGATCAAACCATCTATTGAAAGATTTGACAGCAATGGTTGAGGAGATACCCGAAGAATATAGGTTGTTCACCTCTGCTGACAATTTTTTGGGCATCCCTCTTGCTACCCGGTGTAAAGGCAAGAACTAATGCTAAATGGCTGCAGATCGTACCATGGGAACTGGTCCAGTTGGCGAATGATACCTGTCAGGGAGAATTCTCCAGAGTGGCTAGTTTTTGACCTGGTAAGAGTGTGAGCCTTTTTTCCCACTCTTACATGTGTTTTGCTGTTTGTGTTTAACATTGTCTTGTGTTCATAGACTGTGGAGCATCGCCTACTCCACAGGCATCACCTTTTTACTGTGTTTTACACAGCACCTTCAGTGCAGTGATGCAGGGTTGTCTTTTAGACTTCCCAACTCAGACTCCATTTTCTGGGACTGACTACTGTCTCCCAGAACATGTAAAGTTGCCATTGACTCTATTCGTCTCTTTAAATCCACAGACCCAGTACAAACTATCTTACATAGAGTGCTGGAAAGGGTTAATACTTATCCATTTTTGTCTGTTTCTCTTGGAGCACTGTTTCACTCCATTTTCATCAAGACTTGGCTGGTGGCAGTGGTAAATACCCTATTTTTCCTACCGGGGTTATCTTAAATAACCTTGATATTGTTTTAGGCTATCTTGGTAGCCTCGAACTTAAACCGGCTAGACCATATACATTTTTATACGGTTCTGGCTGGGTTTATTCACCATTTCTTTTTGAAAATGTCTTTCTCGTGTTTTACTCTGCACGCCAAACCAGGTTTGGTACCTTTGTTCGCCTTCCTTTCGCGGGCTTCTACGCTTCAGCAAAAGACTTTTGTCCTATTGACTTTTGCACTAAGCATTTTTTATTTCATTCCATTACTGTAGTTCCTCTTTCTAGACTGCCCTGCTTACTTACCTGTTTGTGCTGCTCAATTTTAGTCTAACCTTGTATTTTCCTCCCTTTTGAATTATTGGAGTGCCATTTTGCTCACACTTCATTTTAAGCTTAACTTGTCCAGAATCTATTGGGAGTGGTGTGGTGTATTAAGAGTGTGATTTTTCAACTGCTTTACTTTAGTGAAATGTTTTACAACTGATGTGTAAATAAATGTATTTTCTTTTACTCAGAAACCTTGAGTCAGTGTTTGTTTGAATCATAGTAATTGCTGTCCTTTGTGTAACTATTGATACTGCTCACTTACTCTTGAGATAAGTCTGGCTGCTCAGCAATCGCTACCACTTTACTGTGTAGTACAGGTTTGTACCATAAGTGAATTTGTACTGTCATTTGTAGTCTTAATTGTGTGTGGTGTTCCCAAAGGGTACTGCATATAATTCTGCCTAACACTGGTGTACAGCGATGAGGATCAAGTATAGTAATTATACTTAGAGTGGTGCTATTACCTTGGATCAACTAACCACAAGGCTAAACATCACTAAAAAACAATACTAATCATGTCTGATGTGGAAATCTGCAGTCAGGAGACCCTGCTTAGTTACACTGGGGATTATCTGAGAAATCTGTGTAGAGAAAGGAATCTCTCTGCTAGAGGCAAAAAGTCTGAATTGCTTGAAAAGTTGTTAGAGAAACATAGTCTGGAGGGTAGGTCTGAAATACCTGACCTCTCAGCAAATGTGGAAAATAATGAGGATGATAATATGTCTAGTATTGATGAGTTAGAGGAAGTAGACGTGTCTCATAATATAGGCCTCACTGCTCCCCTATCTGCTCAACAACCTCAACCTTTGTCCACTGGGACCCCACCAGGTCCTACACTCAGTCCTGAATTTGTTACTGTAGAAAAGATGAAGCTTGAATTGGAATTCAAACATTTAAATGGTCAAACTGAACAAAAGCACCAAGAACGTAAGCTCAGAGAAATTGAGTTGAATCATGAACTAGAAATGAAAAGGTTATCTCTTGAAAATGCTTCTCTCCCAGAGTCTTCTAGGTCTTCCAGTCCTAAGAGACCCCGTATGCCTAAAGACATTGTGGGTACGTATGAGGTTAAGCTTGACAATTTGGATTGGTTGGCAATGTTTGAATATAACCATGGGATTCAAGGTCTACAGGGAATCAGTTGCTTCCCTGGCTCTTCTCTAGGCTACCCCCTGTTGTATCTGATGTTGTGATGGAGTTGGGCGACGTGGATAGGATGGGTTATGAGTGTGTGAAGCTAGCGTTAATTGTTAGATTTGGGAAGACCCCTTCCCACTACCTTAAGAGGTTAAGGACTCTCAAAAAGCATGATGGTACCCCTTGGGCTACCTGGGTATTTGACTGTTTGAAAAACGTAGATGGTTGGGTTAAGGATTACAGAGTAAACACTTATGAAGGTATGAGGAATCTTGTTATGTTGGAGGCAATTTATGATGCCTGCTCTCCTGAGCTCAGACAGCACTTGGCTGATTCTAAGGAGACAGATCCAAAGAAATTAGCTAAGGCTGCTCACTTGTGGGTAGCCAACAGGGCTACTCACACGGATTCTGGGGCAACTCAGAAGAAGGATGAGTGAAAGCAGTCGAAGAAAGATAACAAGGAGAATTCTAATACCTCCAATCCAAAAGAGGGCCAGAAACAGCAACATAAGGGTAAACCACCAGGGAAACCGAATCAGGCTAGTGCACCATCTGGACACAAACCAGATGGAGGTCAGAGCAAACACCCATTCATTAAAACATTTGCGAAATGTTATGTTTGAGGGTCAACGGACCATGTGAAAGGAGATCCCAGATGTAAGGGTAAACCTTCAGGGATCCACACTGTCTCCTTAGCCTTCTCCCCAGAGGAAGAAGTACCTGAGGCAAGTGGAAGCTTTCACCTACTGGCTGATGAACCCATGGGAGTCTCAGCTAGTGTTTCTTTAGTGTCCCTGGGCTTGTGGGAACAACAAAATTTAGATGTCTATAATTCCATCCCAGATAATACTAAAGAGTATTATAAAGCTAGTGTTCTTGTGAATGGCCAGGAGACTCCTGCCATCAGAGACACTGGAGCCAGCATAACTGTGGTGGATGAATCATTTTTCAAGGTGGAGGATGTTGCTATGGCACCCAAACGGCTCACCAAGTTAGCTATAGACCCTGTGCAAATGCTTCCCCAGCCACCCGCTCTCATCCAGTGTAAGGATATGAAAGTCAAAATACCTGTTAGTGTGCAGAGTGAAGTGCCTGGGAGAGTCTTGTTGGGCAATGACCTGAAAACTCTTGGAGTTGTGTCAAGCACCCCCAGGCCTCCCAGTAAAAGGAAACGGGAGTTCACTAGGCCTGCAAGGGAAAGGAGATTGAGAGGCTCTTCAGAGGAGTTGATAGAAGAAACTATCCCACCCACTCCACAGGAGTTGCTCACTGCTATTTCTGGAAAGAAAGAGGCAAAGGGGAAACCCAAGACCTCAAGGAAAAAGTCAGACAGCAATCCTGTGCTAGCAACAAGGACATCCCCAAGATTGTCCAAAGTCACACCTGTGACTCCTCCACCTGCTGAGGCATAGTGTGAGGTACAACGATGTGTGGTTGAGCCAGTTTCTGAAGAGTCAGATCTGGAGGAAGACATTGTTTTGGTTGGAGACCTTGACCCTGATGACCATCTTGAGCTGCAGTCTTTACTGGCAGGCAGAGGGTGGACCCAACAGGGCAGACTTCAGCAAAGGACAAAGAGAGTGTCCTACTCTCGAAAGTCTTCGACAACAGGCTGCTAACCAGCTTGATGGGCAAAAAGTTGGAAAGTATAGGTTAAGCTGGGAAGATGGCCTCTTCTACACTGAACTGACTGAATCTATTCTTGGGGACTTGTAACGCTTACCTCTGGGGCCCTGCAGGAGTGCCTGGTCTGTCGGCGAACTCTGGTCCAGTCTGTGAATGCCTTCTGTTGATGCCCAAAACGCTCCCTCTGCTCTGCTTGCTGTAAGTGAACTCACCGAGCGGTCAGAGGGGCAGGAGTGATCTGGAGGTACAGAAATCAGGATCACCTTTATGTTGCGCCTCCGAGGCGTATTAAACCAATTGTCTTAGTTTCTTTACAGCCCGGTTTCCTCACATGGCTGGTAACAGTCCAGCTCAGTTCCTATCACTGAGCTCTGTAGTTCCCCAGTCCTCTCCCCTCCAGTTCCTTCACTGGGGCGTGGCGGTTCCAGTTGCTCCACTGGTGAAATGGGCGCCCAGGCCTGCTGCGACCCCCTTATTCACCGCCTGTAATATTATTGTTCTTAGTTTTAAGTAGTGTTCTTGTTTTTTGCTTCAGCGCTGCTTAGTTGTGCACCCCGATGGAAAAGAGAGGCGTAGATGAAGACGGCACTGCTGCTGGTTCAGGTAAGTATCACGAGGGTGGCAGGTGGGTCAATGACACGACCGCCACTTACCGTATGTCTTTCTTTGTTTTTTCCAGGTGAGAGGGATGCAGAACTCCGTCGCACGGTTAGCCGGATGCAGAACTCCGTCGCGTAGGTGGAACCAGCAGGCGAGTTGCAGAAAAAGTTAGAAGAGTCCCGCGCTCCAGATTCAGGTAAGGACTTGACTCGCATAGTGAAGACTCAGCTCAGCTGTTCTGAGAGATGCACACAGTGCTGATAGAAATCTGGAATCTTGGTCTGTCGTGCAGAATGAAACAGGACCGTGACAGGCAAGCGTCATGCTAGCAGCCGAAGAAAACGCTAAGCACTGGGTGTGGCCCAGGGAGGGGTTTATATAGCCCTGGGCCCTCCCAGAACCACTAGACCACCATGGAAACCAACACGGTGGCCCTCTAGGGGCCATGTTGAATACCACTGTTGGGTTTAGCCTGGGGGCCATCTTGGAAGGGGCCAAAGGCATCTAAAAGCCTATGCCTATGCCACACAGCCAGTTTCTCGGCCCAGGTGCTTCTCTGGGTCCTAGGGAGCCCGGAATCACGACAGCACTCCCCCTCAAGGCCCCCCCAAGGAGAGCCACTCCCGGGCCGGGTCATTCTGGATGTTCTTTATGGTAACGAGCCACCAGGCGAGGTGCATGCAGATGTTCCACTGGTTCCCAGGTCCGGTCCAGTACTCCATAGCCCTTCCAGTCCATCAGGTGGTAAAGTTTCCTGCGGATGATTTTAGAATCCAGAATTCTTCTGACCTCGTATTCAGCTTCTCCCTGCCCTATTATAGGCGGATGTCTTTCAAGAGTCTCTCGGGTTCCTGGATGGACTGGTTTCAACAATGAGACATGAAATACTGGATGTATACAAAGCATAGATGGTAAATCCAGTTCCATGGCCACAGGGCTAACAATGTTCTTTATCGTGTATGGACCAATGTACTTCGGGTGAAATTTCCTGGGTCGCTTTAGCTGTATGTGCTTTGTAGACAGCCATACCTTGTCTCCAATCTGGTACTGGGGTTCAGGAATTCTTTTTCTGTCTGCAAAGCGTTTCTGGCTTGTTTTAGCTTCCTGAAGAGCTTGCTTAGCCCTTTTTAGGGTTTCTTTTATGTTGCAATGCAGGGTATTTACGGCTGGCGGGTCCAAAGCCTCTGGTGGACCCAAGCTTGAAGTTTGTGGGTTCTGCCTATATAGGAAAAAAAAGGTGATATGCCAGTGGAACTGTGGATGGTGTTGTTATAAGCATATTCTGCTGCCCATAGTAACCTCTTCCAGTTCTGATCCGTTTGGGCAAGAATGCACCGTAGGTACTGTTCGAGTGATTGATTTGTCCTTTCAGTCTGTCAATTGGTCTGTGGATGGTGGCTAATGGATAGACAGACTTCGATCTGAGCCTTAGCACAGCAGGCTCTCCAAAACATGGACACGAACTGGCTCCCTCGGTCTGAAATTACCACAGAAGAAAATCAGTGTGCTCTGATAATGTTGGATAGGAAGACTTGAGCTAACTGTCCTGCATTAGGTATTCCTTTCAGAGCAATGAAGTGTGCCATTTTAGTCAAAAGATCTACTACGACCAATATGGTATTATAACCTCCACAGGGAGGCAGGTCTGTGATGACGTCTAAAGATATTGTGTGCCATGGAGTTAGTGGGATCGTTAACGGGCGAAGCAATCCTTGAGGCTTGGTTCTGGATGCATTGTTCCTGGCACAAATGTCGCAAGACTTTACATGTTGCGTAACGTCTTTCCACCAGGTTGGCCACCAGAAATGTCGTTGAATCCTCGCCATGGTTTTGGCTATGCCAGGATGGCCCGCAGTAAGTGTGTTGTGATAAGTTTCCATGATTAGTTCTCGCATTTTATGATGTGGCAAGTAAAGACGTCCTCGGTAATATGGCAGGTTGTCAACAACAGTGCGTTGTGGTCCTAGTGCGACCTATGCTTGTACTTGCATTGGGGTCAGAGCTTCTTTGATTTCTTCATGCAGCATTTCCAGTGTGGTCTGGTGGTCACTCATTAATCCGATGAGTTTCTCTTCTGGTATGATGGGCTGAGGAAGAGGAGATGCGTAAGCGTCTTCTTTTTCGGTATTCCAACCGATCCGTGACAGCGCATCTGCTTTTCCATTTTTTACTCAGGGACGATAACTCACTGTAAAATTGTACTCTGAGAAGAACTGGGCCCATCGCAAATATCGTGGTGTTTGTGCCCTGGCTGTCCGTAGAAACTGCAGGTTGCAATGGTCAGTAAACAAAGCAACTGGATGTCATGTCCCTAAAAGATGGTGTCACCACTCTTTGAAAGCTGCTTTTATGGCAAGGAGTTCCTTATCGGTTACTGCATAGTTTAGTTCTGTAGGATTGTACTTCCTTGACCAAAAGGCCACTGGATGTAATCGGTTGGTATCTGGAAACTTTTGGGACAATATTGCCCCCATTGCCACATTGGAGGCGTCTGTTTCAACCAGAAACGGAAGGTCTGGATTTGGATGACGGAGTATTGGCGCTGTGGTGAATCGAGTTTTTAGTTCCTAGAAAGCCTTCTCGGCCTCTTCAGTCCATTGAAAGATACGATTTTTCCTGAGCAATGATGTAATTGGATGGGCTACTTCTGAAAAGTCCGCAATTAACCTCCTATAGAAGTTTGCGAAGCCCAGAAAGCTCTGGACTGTCTTGATTGAAGTGGGCGATGGCCATTGCAGAATTGCTTCCACTTTGCGTTTGTCCATCTGGAGACCCTGGGGGCTGAGTAAATATCCCAGGAACTCCACCGTGGTGACGGGAAAAGCGCATTTTTCAAGTTTTGCAAACAGATGGTATTGTTGTAACTTAGTCAGGACTGTGCTTACATGTTGTACATGCTCTTCGTAGGTTCCGGATTATATCAGAATGTCGTCTATGTAGACTATAGCGCAAACGTCCAGGTGTTCTCTTAGTACATCTGTCATAAAATTCTGAAAGGCTGCTGGAGCGTTGCATAGCTCAAAGGGCATGACAGTGTACTCGAATAGCCCAAACTTGGTGCGGAAGGCCGTCTTCCTTTCGTCTCCAGCCTTAACGCGGACCAAGTGGTAGGCTCCCCGCAGGTCCAATTTTGTGTAGATCTTGGCTCCTTTACTTTGGTCCAGGAGTACTGGAATCAGGGGTAGAGGGTACCACTTTTTTAAAGTGATTTTATTAAGCCCTCTGTAGTCTATGCACGTTCTCAGGTGTCCCTCTTTCTTGGGGATGAAGAAGAGAGCTGAGGAAACTGGAGATTTGGAAGGGCATATGAACCCATTGGCTAGATATTGGTCCAGATATTCGCGCAAGTGCTGATTTTCCTTCTCTGTTAGGGCATAGATACGACTACATGGTAGTCCAGGGATCAGAGCGATTTGACAGTCGTAGGGCCTGTGAGGTGGCAATGTATTGGCCTGGTCTTTGTGGAAAACATCTTGAAAATTGCTGTACTCAGGAGGCAGGTGCCTTACGATCCCCGGGGAAGTTCCTGATGTCAGTACCGTGGACTGAGGTTCCTTGTGAGGTGTAACTAAAGTTGAATAACAGGTTTGAGCACATTCGGATGAAAATATCACTGTATGCTTTCGGCAATCTATGGCTGGATTGTGATATACCAGCCAAGGCATTCCCAGAATTAACTGGAACTGAGGACATTAATAAGGTCGAAGACTATGTTCTCCCGATGACCATCGTGGCATAGCATAACAACAGTACCAGTACAGAGGGTCACCGGCCCCAAAGTCAACTGAGTTCCATCCACGGACAATACGGTATCTGCCTTTTCCCTTTTCTTGGTAGGCACCCCTATCCGTTGAGCCAAGGTGATATCCATGTAGTTACCTACTTCTCCGCAGTCGATATACACTTCCAAGGCGTGCATTCGATGTGACTGTTCAGGGCATAGTAGGATGACTGGTGTTGTTAAATTCGATACCGCTGACGCCTCTTCCTGTCCCGACAAGCCGTTCTCTACTCTTGCTGAGCTTGGTAGTTTTCTGACAGCTCCTGCGACTCTGCTGTGGCTGCTGCTGTAGTTTCCAGAGCTCCCAAAGGCCTTCGTGCTACTGTATCCGGGCAGTCTTTTAAGAAATGTCCCGCTTTGCCACAATACATACATAGTTGTTGCTTCCTGCGTCGTTCCCTTTCCTCCTTGGTCAATGGCCCTTGAATACTCCCCAACTGCATTGGTTCTGGTGCATTATAAGCGGCCGGAGATGGCTCCCGGGGACGGACGTATAAGGGCCGATTGTCAAAACCGGCTCGGTCGGATCTCCTCTCCTGCAGGCGGTGGTCAAGCTGGACTACCAGGTCTATATACTCAAGACAACGATCGGGCGGATTCACGACCTGTGCAAGAACGTCCTTCAACTCGTTTCGTAGACCTCGATAGAACAGAGTGTTCCTCTTGTCTTCTGGCCAGTTGGTCTCAGCCACCAGGTGATTAAACATGGTAATATACGCCAGAAGATCCTGAGAACCCTGTTGAAGACCTAACAATTCAACATCCAAGGCATGTCCCCGGGTACGACAGGAGAAGAGCTTTTACATCTCTTGCCGGAACTGTACAAAGTTATGTAGAATAGGGTCATCTCGATCAACCAACGGAACCAACCAACTAGTGGCATGCCCCCCAAGGTAGGATAGGATAAAGGCGACTTTAGTTTGGTCCGTCGGGAATGCACCTGGTCGGCATAAGAAATGGAGCCGACACTGAGCAATGAAGACTCCGTACTTCAGTGGGTCACCCATGAATCTTTCCGGCAGGGCCAAGGGGATGGTAACAAGAGTGGTTACCTGTATCTGAGGGGTTGTTGCAGCTGCTCCATCCGCTGCACCTGGCAATGGGGTGTGTCCTGCTTGAGTACTGGTGAGGCGTCTTGCCAGTTCTTCAGTTCTGTCACGGTTCACTACCAACTCCTTCCGGACAGCATTTGTCTCTGAGCGTGCAGCATGCACTTCTGCTCTCAATTCACCCATTAGGAGGGTCAACTGGTCAATCTCTGAAGTCATGGCACTCGGGCAGAGCAGGAACGTGTAATATTAGTGTTCTTAGTTCTAAGTAGTGTTCTTGTTTTTTGCTTCAGCGCTGCTTAGTTGTGCACCCCGATGGAAAAGAGAGGCGTAGATGAAGATGGCGCTGCTGCTGGTTCAGGTAAGTATCACGAGGGTGGCGGGTGGGTTAATGACACGACTGCCACTTACCGTATGTCTTTCTTTGTTTTTTCCAGGTGAGAGGGATGCAGAACTCCGTCGCATGGTGAGCGGGATGCAGAACTCCGTCGTGTAGGTGGAACCAGCAGGCGAGTTGCAGAAGAAGTCAGAAGAGTCCCACGCTCCAGATTCAGGTAAGGACTTGACTCACGTAGTGAAGACTCAGCTGTTCTGAGAGATGCCTTGACACGTAGTGCTGATAGAAATCCAGAAATCTGGTCCGTTGTGCAGAATGAAACAGGACTATGACAGGCAAGAGTCACGCTGGCACCCGAAGAAAACGATAAGCACTGGGTGTGCCCCAGGGCGGGGTTTATATAGCCCTGGGCCCTCCCAGAACCACTAGACCACCATGGAAACCAACACAGTGGCCCTCTAGGGGCCATGGTGAATACCACTGTTGGGTTCAGCCTGGGGGCCATCCTGGAAGGGGCCAAAGGCATCTAAAAGCCTATGCCTGCGCCACACAGCCAGTTTCTCGGCCCAGGTGCTTCTCTGGGTCCTAGGGAGCCCCGGAATCATGACAGGACTGCAAAAGAATTGTAGTTCCCCTTGCTAACAGACTCCAGTTCCTACAGTTGGCCCATGAGATACCTTTGGCTGGTCATTTGAGTTTCAAAAAGACCAAGGAAAGGCTCTCCTTATACTTCTACTTGCCTAAATGGGTTCAGAAGTTGACCAATTCTGTTGGAGCTGTCACACTTGCCAAACCTCTGGCAAGAGTGGAGCCAAGAATGAGGCACCCTTGGTGCCTCTCCCAGTGGTGGGAGTTCCTTTTAAGAGGGTGGGCATCGACATTGTTGGTCCCCTTGACCCTCCCACATCTTCAGGGAACAAGTTTATCCTGGTTGTAGTAGACCATGCTATAAGATACCCAGAAGCCATACCTATGAGAATTGTTATGTCTCAGGCTTGGGCCAAGGCTCTACGTAGGGTTTCCTAAGGAAGTGATATTCGACAGGGGATCCAATTGTATGTCCCACTACATGGAAACCATGTGGAAAAACTGTGGTGTCACTTACAAGTTCTCTACAGCCTACCATCCACAGACAAATGGACTGGTAGAGAGGTTTAATCATACTATGAAGAGCATGAGAGGTGCTTTAGCGGAACCCCTTAAAAGAAAGTGGAACCTTCTACTGCCCTGCCTTCCCTTTGCTTATAGAGAAGTCCCTCAGAAGGCAGTCCCTTTGAACTTCTCTATGGCCATCCACTCAGAGGTCCATTGGCCCTGATTAAGGAGGGGTTGGAGAGTGCTCCTTCCCCCAAGCCAGTCAGAGTGACTGACTATGGGAATGTTGGGAAGGAATTGATCCTTTCCCACCCGCTAGGCACTTTAGAGTGAGGCGAGTCCCATAGATAGACATGCAATGTACCAGGGGGGGGGTGGCCGCAAAAAGGAACCATGCAGGAACACAATATTGCATGAGATTCAGATGTATAGATGTAGTGTGTACATAGAGAGATACCATTTTTTAAATGATGGTAGTTACATTCAGACCTGCATGGTCACGCGGTAAACACAGGCCCGATGAAGATTCCTGAACAGGCCCAAGCACTGATGGTAGGAAACGTGCTGTTAATTCCCATAGCAACTTCCCCTCTCTTCTTAAACTGTTGTGAATACTTGTAATCCCAAAAAATAATGCATCCTGCAAGGCCACAAGACAGTATCAGGTGCCTCACTGTGCACATTCATCACAGCCAGGCCAAAAGCAGACCTCCAAACCCCACCCAGCCCACCAGGAGTTATGACACCCACATCTGACCCAGCCCAGGACCCCTGAATTCCGCAATAGTGGCGACCTCAGACCACCAACCATAAACCCAGTGGCCATAAAAGATCTGGATGAACACAGCCTTTTTACCTTATTTCATAAGGATAATTTTTGTAATACGAGTTACAGGGTGTAATAAATTATAGTCCAAAATGAGGGTGGAAACCTTGGGTGCAGAGAGTGTGACATGGAATGGGAAAAGAATGTGAGGGTCAGCATGATCATGATCCTCCCCCTGTGCTAGTCCCCAAGGTTCCCAGGTGCCCGCCATAATGATAGGATAGCAGTGGGGGTCATTCCGAGGTTGGAGGTAAGGGTTAACGGTCACCGTTAATGGCAACGGTGACCGTTAACACTTACCACCATATTCCGAGTTCCCTTTTGCGGGTTGGCATTTAACGCCTGCTTTTAGCAGGCGTTAAAAA